>NC_134648.1:72866512-75526512 GCF_030463565.1 Pelecanus crispus
AAATGCATTGTGTTGCACAGGAAAATGTGGTAATAAATCTAATAATAAAATATTTTCAAAAGCACCCAACAGGTAGCCTTGTCCCCCAAATCCTCCTGCCCCATGGCCAGGAGAGCGGCCAGGCTCTGGGCGCTGGCTGCACCGCCTGCTTGCTCCAGCTGTAGCAGCACTAAAATTAGCTCTGCAATAAATCCTGCTCCATCCGGGATTTTAAATGTCGTTCACCAAGTGCTCGGATCCTTGCGCATGCCTGAGCTCTCTGTCTAGCGGGGATTCAGTTATTTAGGTAAAACTGGCTGTATCCACCTGTGTGGCAATATTTACTTACAAATGTCACTAACAACTTGTTAAGAGTTTTTAGTCATGTGTATAGGAAATGCCAGCAGCTTCGTCAAGTCTCTATTGCATGGCTCAAGAATGAAATCTAGAAGCAGCTGAAACCGATGGAATATGAAAACCTAGCAGAAAGCAGCATCGCCCTTCTCTGAAGCCCACAAAAGAGTTATCCTCCTTACCAGGAAGACCTAAAATGGGTCCTGTAGATGAACCTCAGTTGACAAAGCTTGCACATTCACTCCCCAGGGTTCAAACAGAAGCCCTGGCAGGGCAGGGAGCTCCCCGAGAATTGTGTTACACACAACAATACATGGAAACATCTCTTTTCTGCATAAAGAGATGCTTAGGGGATAACAAAATTAATTATGACATTATTATTCTCTAATTAGTGGGAAAGCGACTAACATTGCTGTCAGAAAGGACATCAGAAGCACAGATGTAGCACTGTGGCTACTGTAGAAAAGCTCTTTTTTAAAAAAAAATGAATCTGGAAGTGAGAATCAAAAGGAGGAGAAAGACATCCGTTCGACAGATGAGACCTGTGGCGTCCCGGAGAAGGGACACCCACAAATACGATTTTAGTGGATGCAAAGCTGTTTCCAATAGCTGCAATTTAAAAGAAGCCCCAACAAGGCATGCCAGGTCTGGAGGCCTCTCCGGAGCGGCTCTGCTCTGCTCCACTGCAAGACTGGGATTTTTCCATTCCAAAAGAGAAAAATTTTCGAAACCTGGGTCATGCCCTGTGTTGTCCCCGGACTGCCCCTGGCCTTGGCAGGACACGCTCCCCAGCGCAGCTCCCTGCCAGTGCAGGTACACGGCCCCAAGCTCTGCACTCCGGCATGGACCCTCCTCTGTCTCGGCTTTGCATTTCCAGCCCCTCCGCTTGCTTTTTCGGTGCAAATTGAATTTTGGGGGCTTTGCATGGAGCAGCAACATTTAGTATTCAGTCTTCATGTGTTTTCCTTCCTATCACACCTTACGAGACAGCAGGGAGGCTGGCTGTGCTGTGGCTGCCAGCTCTAGGGTTAGATTTCTATGCAGGAAAAGGGAAAAAAAAAGTACTGATGGGATAGTGAGTTACCTTTCTGTGTTTAAAGTAATGATGCTATCTTCCCTTCTGTGTTATAACTTACAGCATGCTTACCTGAAAGCAGGTTGTAGGGACGTGGGGGTTGGTCTCTTCTGCCATGTAGTTAGCGATAGGATGAGAGGGAATGGGCTCAAGCTGCGCCAGGGGAGGTTTAGATTGGAAATTAGGAAAAATTTCTTTACGGAAAGAGTGGTCAAGCATTGGAACAGGCTGCCCAGAGAGGTGGGGGAGTCCCCATCCCTGGAAGTGTTCAAAAAACGGGCAGAGGTGGCAATTGGGGACATGGTTTAGTCTGGTCTACCCTTGATTGGTTTAGTGTGGACTTGGCAGTGTTAGGTTAATGGTTGGACTGGATGATCTTAAAGGGCTTTTCCAACCTAAGCCATTCTATGATTCTATGATTCTACCTTTTTAAAATTTCTTTTCCAGTCTGACCATGCTTCATGTGTTTCATATCGTCACAAGTACCCACTGGACCACAAGTCTGGTTTGCGAGACATCACTTGTCTCCCTGCAGGGACGTTCTGTTGTGCCTAACTGGTGCAGGTGGAAGACTGAGCCATCAGGTGCTTAGACCAAACACGGGTACACTCTTCAAAAAATGGGTAGACCTTTTTTAATGTTCAAAAACCGTGTAGATGTGGCACTTTGGGACATGGTGGTGTTGGGTTGATGGTTGGACTGATGATCTTAGAGATCCTTTCCAACCTTAATGATTGCTAGTTTTTACTTTCATTAAAAATGATCCAGCCACCAAGCCGGGAAACACAAAATTGCTGCTCTCCCCTTAATTGGTTTAGTGGTGAACTTGGCAATGTAGGTTAATGGTTGAACTGGATGATCTTCAAGGTCTTTTCCAACCTAAACGATTCTATGATTCTATTCTATGATTCCTCTCCTCTGCCAATTTTAGGGTTCACTGCATCGCATCCTAATTTGGAAACCATGATGAAGACACCTCTGAGACTGCACAGGCAATTATAATGCGAAACCACTGATGAAACCCCTCTGTAGATAGTTTCCTCTGCAAAGGACATCAGTTGTAGAGCAGTGGAGCCCATGCATCTTCCAGCACACGGTACACGGAACAAGAGGGTGCTATTGAAGCCCGGGTGATGTAACCCATGACTCAAGTGAAACGCATTTTTGGTTAATCGGGGTATGTCTGAAAGGAAGCATTGCTCGTTGATTTCTCCAGGGAGGAGCTGGCAATTCTAAACCTCCTTTTTATTCTTTTTGAAGTGTCAGACAACATTTTTGGCCGGTCCCAAGGAGTAACCAGGGTAGGAAAAGTTTTATCAAATGTTCCCTTTATTCCTCGTAGCTTGGCTGCAAAATCCACGGCTAGCAGCTTATTTCTAAAGAGCAACAATGATCCGCTGCTTTCATGCCACGCCGGGGAGATGAACGTATGAAAGTATCATCGCTGCCATAAGAGCTGGACTCTATGAGCCGCCTAAGGAAAGGCAAAGGGGCTGTCTCAGGGTTTAAGGTACACATATTTCCTTTCCTTATGAATTGTATCAGGGTGCACCAGGAGCCTTTACAACATGGAAAGTCACTTCTGTACTTCCTTCATTCTGAAAAGAAAAGCTCCAGCTTCACAGCTGCCTTGCTGGGAGGGTGTGAATGTGCGCAGGAGATGTGTCCCACCAAGCCCTCCAAACCGAGAAAAACAGAGGGATGCTTTTGTTACTGTTGTTTTCTTCTCAGTCACCAGGATAGCAATTCAACTGAGCTTCCCCAGGAGGGGTTAAGGATGTACTTTGTATTTGACCAGGCAAGCTGGGATGGAGGCAGGCACTCTTTCTCCTTTCATCTTACCTTCTTTTTCCCCCAAAACTTTATTTTTTATTATTGTTCCAACTCCCAGACCTGAAAAAATCCACAGAATGAGATTTCAATGTGCACTTCTAAAACTCCCCAGCAGCCAGGGCCAGCATGAAGCTCATCACACCGTGTGAAGTGAAGGAGAGGTGCTGTCACAGCACCCAGAACAAAAACCACTCAGCGATGGAAAGCAATTCCATCGGTGCAGAGCTGGCGAGCGCTTTCAATCGCAGCTTGCAACATAGGGCATCCCAATCTCTCTCAGCTGCGGCACAACGGAAATGTGTATTCTAATCTTCTAGGAATAAAAATATCCTGCATTATAATCTGTCCATCCTCACTTTTCAACCCTAGATTTAGGAAAGCAAAATAAAGCAAACACGTTTTAAACAAATAAACAAAATTATTCACCCAGTAACCCAAGTTTAAGCTGGAAAATTACTATTCTGGGATCTGAAACAGAACTAAGGAAAAGCGCAGGAACCTTTAGACAAGAGGACTTTAAAAAGTCATCTCTCAGAAGCAGGACTGCAGATTGGGATCCAGCTGCCAGGAGGACAGAGAGAAAAAGACCCGTTAGTATGTACAGGCTTTTTATAATCACATACTGAGCACCAGGTAAAACAAAAACAGAAGCAAAGGTTATTAAAAAAACCCAGGAAAGCAGGTGCAAAAACCGAACCGTCAGCTGGGGTAGCTGGTTTGCGCTAACCATCCTCAGCAGTGGAAACTCGCACCACCTTCAGACATCTGCTCTGCTGCGTGCTTGGTTCCAGACCAAGGGCTGAAGCCACCCTTCTCAATATTCGAGTTGCTTATTGATATTTTAAATGCTCCTAAAAAACCAGGCAATGGAATTTAACCCTGACCTTTCTTTATTTTTTGGTGATCCTAACATCTCAGGGAAGAAAAGAAAGAAAAAAAACCAGGCATGCACATTTGCATGTGGAATTATGCCCCCTAATTTGCTGCTGTAATTATGATGAGAGCACATTAAAATCATGTAATTGCATGCGTAATGGCTAATTAGCCATGTGTGTGGATACAATCTGATAGCTTGCACATTTAACCGTGGCAGTAGTGTAAATATTTTGCACAAACCTTTTCATAGGCTTAACTGGCTTTGCTAGTGCAAGTGTCCTTGGTGTCCTACGTGACGCCGCTGTATAGGCAGCAGCTATTGCATATGTGTTCCTTCACAAGGAAGGGAAGTGCTACATTTTCCCCATGCGAAAGCCTGCCTCTGTGGAAGGAAGGCAAAGAATTTTGTCTCTGCTTGGAAATAGTGCCGCTCAGTGAATTACGGTGGATCCGTTCATTCGGCTGCGGGCAGTGCAGGGCAATCTCTGGCCGTTGTCATCACATGGAGGTAAGTGCTAGCAAATGCCAATAGTAAAAGGTTATTTACCAGCATGAAACATGATTTGTAGAGCCTGTTTCTCCTGTTTATTTATTCTGGAGGATTATCAAGTCCGCATTATCCGGTGTTTATCTGTAATTAGGCCAAAACAAGGTTTGCTTCATTCATGTTCTTGCTCCACCCATTTTTCAAAGTGTCACCTTAATCTTCTGTAATTATTACTTCACAGATCAAGTCAGTTTTGAAAGCCATTAAAAATCCAATTAATGCAAAACTTGAGAATTCCTCTCTTGCTGTGGGACTGCCTCAAGCCCTAGCTTTGCTTGCATGTGAAGAGTTTTTGCCTTTGACTTAACATACTGCAAGGATCACTTGTTTATTGAATGGCTTGTCAGCTCCTGCTGCATAGCTGTGATACTAATTGCTTGCTTGAATTTCATGAGCTTTCTAAGCCAAGATGTGGGATGCTCTAGCTCAGCCAAGTTTGATAAACTTTTAACTTAGTTCACATCTATCTGCTTCTGTCTCTGGCAGTCACACTGCCGAGCAAGGTCTGCAATGGCCATACGCTCCGACCTGCATCACTGTCTTTGCTCACAGAAAACTGTGGTCCCAGTGAAATTCATCTTCCCACTGCAACTCCGTCATGGCTGGGTGGCATCTATCTATCTATCTATCTATCCATCCATCCAAAGGCCCCAGATGCTCTTTCTCACAGCGCTAAGCAAAGCAAGCGCAGAGCTTACTGACCAACCCATGACTTAGGTGTTCATGATCTGAGAGCTGGCTCCTCTCTGCAGCTGCTTTCCCTACCACTCTGACCTGCCTAGGAGCAGCAAGCTCACCTTATCCTCTCTCCAGTTCTCTGTCCAACCTTTGCTCCTTTCTTGGCCACTACCTTGAAACACAAAAATTCAGTTGTCCCTACCTCTCCAGAAAGCTTTGCCCTTGCCCTGGCCAAAACTCTGAGGCTCATAGCCAGCTTATTTCCAGGAGACCACAATCAGCAGCGTTCAAAATAGAGTTGGTCCCTTCTAGCACTGGGACCAGCCCCTCCAACTCCCGCTCCCCAGTTGAAGGGGAATTTTGAAGGGAAATTTGGCTTATCGCCTGTTCAGTCTGACCCTGCTTGGAGAAGGTTGCAGATGGTTTTTCTCTGCAGTGAAGGTAACACCACCTCTCATGAACTTGGTAGACATTACAGGGAGCTTCTTCACAGCCAGACTGAGCAACCACCACAGTCTTAGCTGCGACTGAGCTGCCTTTACTCATCAGAGTAAGGCAATAAATGGCTTTGGGAAGTCTTAGTCTCTTCTCCAGCTGGGTTGAGGGCAAAGCTAATTAGCCCTTAGAGAATGACTTAAGCAACCTGAACTTGCTTATTAGCTTTGTCATTGTCACGAACAGAGCAGGTCACAACGCTATTGTTGGGGTAGGCTGACCCCTGCTCACTGCCCCATGAGCTCTCAGCGACCAGGTGAGTTGGTTACCGCACAATGAGACGTGGCACAATAGCTGGTCTCGAGTCTCTAATCAAACTTTGCAGAGTGCAAAGATTTCATGGGAAATAAAATGTGTGAGCCCAAACAGAAGACACAATGAAAAGACAGAATTATGAAGGCTGTAGAAAGAGCAGTTTAATCACTTGGTATTGCTGTGATTTTTGTAATGTCATCCATAGCAAGTAATTTTGTCATTACACTTCTCATCATCACTTTAAATAACCTACTTTATAGAACAACGAGATTAATTAATCCCATTAGTTCAGATTTGCTGGAAGACCCTAATGAATTTTCATCTAGGATTTATGTCTTCCTCATCCTAAGAGCCAGCGAAAGGCTTGGGAATATGGGAAATTTCCTCAACGGACACTCGGTGTCCCCTCTTTCCTGACAGTAGATAGTTTTTCTGTGAAAATGACAGCTCTACTAATACTAAGGGCAGTCCCAGTCCCTGCACTCGTGCCAGGGTGGCATGACCCCTGGGGCCACCCTCGTGGTAAACGGGACCAATTTGTGTCAGGAGAGATTCAGTAGCGGTGAGAAACTATGAGAAGCCTTTGAGAGAAGACCATCTGGTCCAGGAGACAGGAGGAATGACAGAGGTGAGCAGAGAGGAGCACAGGAGGACCATCAGGGGTTCCTCTGACTTCCAAAAATATGTGGCACCACTTTATTGCTGGAAGCACAGCAGTAACGGTCTGTGATGATGCCGTCTCTGAGATAAGATTACTGAAACAGGTCTGCACCTCCAGCATCTGCCAGCAGCCTTACTTGATCGGAGCCTTACTTGATGTGCAGTCTCCTTGCCCTGGGAGGTTGCAATCCAGTCACTGCATCCCATTGGACTTCCCTGCACCTGCCAGTGCTGTCCCAGCCAGCTACAGGGTGTGCTTCTTCATGGCACCTGGATCCAGAGTGAATGACTCGCAAAATTGCAGTAAAAACAGGAGTGAAGGCCCTTAGGGATGGAACGGGCAGATGGGAAAAAGTGGCAGGAAAATCTCTGAGCATCTCGCTGTGGCTTTGCAGATGCCGTGGGAGGTTTGTTGCCTTTAAGAGAGGCTTGCCTGAAACAGTTTTCCATAGGACTCATCAGCTCCCTTTCAGTTAACGCAACAATTAGTGCCTGGGTCCTGGCCCTTCACATTTATCTGGTGACGTTTCCTTGTGCTTGAGCAGCGCTGGAGCGAGCTGCATCGCAGACATTTCACATATTTGGGCACCATCTAAAGGGCGGCTGTTATTGTACGTAAATATTCCAAAGGAATCTATATTTACACAACGGAGGAAGAGGAAAACACAGCCTCCTTGCAGAACTTGCTGGACTTAGCACACTTCTTTAAAAAAAGCTTCTTTTACCAGTATTGAATTAAAGCATCTCTTCGGCAGCCTCAGTGAAGGGTTTTTTCTCCTCGTGCTCTGTGACTGGCATTACATTGTATTTAACATTTGCAATTTCTTGTTTAGATTCATACCTCTGAATGACCCCAGCCCACGGAGGGGAACATTGCAGACAACGTCAGGTGAAGGCGAGCAAATTAGAGTGGAGGGAGAAGTGAGAAGCTTTCAGGGGAAATAGCCAGACCTCCCACGTTGGATTATCACTTTACCTGGGATCAGACATTGTCAATTTGTCAAGAACTAGGAAGTTAACAACAGGGAATTGATCCCTCAGAGGATTAGTTTAATCCCACTGTGATAATCAATATAATAAGCACTTACTAGCTTTCTATCCAAGCTGATGCCTCTCTCCAGAAGAGCACACACATCTCAGACAGCAAAGGAGCCTGCTGATCTCCACCACCGGCAGCAGGTACTGGGAGAGGAGGAGGAGAGCGGGACGAAGCAAGGAAGGTAGCTCACCAGGAGCACACAGAAGGACTCATTCTGTTCTGCAACCTTGACCTGCCCCAGAAAAAGGTTTTATTTCGGGAGGTGGGTGGGGGAAGGCACACATAGACACCCCCTGCCACCCAAAAGCAAGTCAGAAATAACATATTTCTAGGAGAAACATAATATTTAAAAAATTGCTGCCTTTGTTAGCATAGACGATATTGTCTTGGGTCAGGTCCGTGTGTTTTGTGTCACAGCAAAGTTACTGAACCGGCTCATGCTCGCAGGCCATCTGCTGAGGTCTTAATTGGTAAAAAATCCTTTACTCATTTCATCCCATTTTCTCCTGTTCAGCTTTTCCCAGGGCTTTAGTCCTGCAACTGTAAATAAGCTCTCCACCGATGCCCCTACTGAAAGAGGCACTGAAAGGCTGACAAGGAAGATTTCTTTCCTTATTCTTGGCGCTCAGCAATACCAGCCCAAATTCACTCTTGGACCACACCTGGGGTTGGTTTTTGCAATAGATTTGTAATGAGGTTTGGAGACGTGGGCTCAGATAATGCATCTTCCTTCTTTCCCTATCAGCTTCACCTGAACAGCTTTAAAAATCTATGCAATTTCAAAGGAAAGCCACACGTTATTTTTTGTGATGCAAAAAGATAAAGTCCCAGAATACAAAATCAGAAATGCAGTTACACTGAGAAAGTGTAGAAATGAGTGAATGCAAACTTAAACTATTCCTGACATCAGCCTAGCTTTTAAACGTCACTTGATGTCCTCCTGGGGCAGTCTCTTAATCACAGTAGGCTCATGGGCAGTTCAGAAATAGACCCCATCACAGATGTTGCCTTTCAGAAGAGTCCTAGTTTCCAGGTCCTCCCCGTCCCAGGGTTTATACCAGAAGGATGCACACAGGTTTTCAGAGCAGCACTTGGGACCCAGCACTCATTCCAGTGATCTAATTAATTTAATGAGAGCTCTCACCTTCTTTTCACCTTACTTACTAATTTCAGTGAAACATCTTGCTTCTTTCAGAGATTTGTGAGAGTATAAATAAAACATTGCTTTAGACTGTTTACGCCTGTCTTGCCTTTTGAAACGCACTAGTCCATTGATACGTTGATTTTTCTCACTACACTCATTCCTCATCTGGAGAGTTAATTGAATTGCCATTTTATCTGATTTCATCCTTCACAGAAAGCATGCCTTGCACTGTTACAATTTTCATGGCTTCATTACAACTTACATGTTTATGACCGTGGAAAGTATTAGCAACTCATTTTTTTATACCCACACTATTCACACTACAAAGAGGCATTTACATTCTCTGCTGCAGGGCAATGATACTGGTGATGGTCAGCACCTAAAGTGTCTCCCCTCTTTATTGTCCCAATTGCTTGTTGTATCATAATTTAAATAGGCTGGGAAACTCTACAGACAGCTCTTAGAATCATAGAATCATAGAATCATTTAGGTTGGAAAAGACCTTGAAGATCATCCAGTCCAACCATTAACCTAACATTACCAAGTCCACCACTAAACCAGTTAAGGGGAGAGGAGCATTTTCATGTTTCCTGGCTTGGTGGCTGGATTATTTATAATGAAAGTAAAAACTAGGAATCATTAAGGTTGGAAAGGATATCTAAGATCATCAGTCCAACCATCAACCCAACACCCCCATGCCCACTAAACCATGTCCCAAAGTGCCACCTCTGCCCATTTTTTGAACGCTTCCAGGGATGGGGACTCCACCACCTCTCTGGGCAGCCTGTTCCAATGCTTGACTACCCTTTCCATGAAGAAATTTTTCCTAATATCCAATCTAAACCTCCCCTGGCACAGCTTGAGCTTGATCCCATTGTCTAACATTATCTCCTTGTAGAGTACCAAGCCCAGAATCTCAGGCCACCAATGTAAAGTAAATAATAAGTGACAATAAATCCCAGTCTGCTCCCAGATCAGGACCCCTGTGGCTCTGTTAAGGCAGGACTGCCCTTTCCCTGTCCATTATTTGAAGCAACACTCGTGCTTAGTACAGCTGCGTCTATGGACCAGATACATACTGCTCTTTGCAAGACCAAGCCGCTGCAGGCGGGTACCAAGAAGTGGGTTTTGTAAAGCTCCAGGGTCCTTCTGACTCTGTGTACATGATACATCCATCACGATGGAGGGAAGTGCTATGAGGGTTTTTCTGTTTCAGCAAAGCTGAAGGAGGATGAGAAAGTTCTTAACATAGGAGCTGGGAGATGAAAAATGAAAGTGGATGATTCAGGCTTAATGTATGGAAAAGATTCTCCAAGGCTCCCAAATTTCCAAGGCTCCTTTCATAAGAAAGGCAGTGGAGATGACGTTATTTGAGATGCTCTCAGTCATGGTGTACTGAGCTTTAAAACATTTCCTGTGCACATGATTAATGCAACTGGACCATCTACTGGGAAGCCAAAGGGAGTAATATCACTCCCATGTGCTTAAGTGGTGTTTGATAACCAGACCTTAGTACTGTTGACATGATCCAGGAAATTAGGATGGAGGTAGGGCATGGACATACTCTAAAAAGATGGAGAGAGATTAGAGACGGTGATGCTCTCTGCCCAGCCTGATTAGGACACATTGCTGAATCCACTGGGCTCTGGAAGGGACTGAATGATGCTGACAGAGTAACCTGAAGATCTTTCTAACTTTCTTATTTTCCTCTGATTAGACTAATTTTCACAGAGGATAAGTACAAGTGTTTTGGAAAAAACAGTTTCAGCTGAATTCCAGGACGAAGAGTTGCTCAGCTACCATGGTGTTGTATCCCAAAGGTGTACAGGGAATGTAACAGGTTGCAATCAGTCCAAAGTACTTCACCTGGAAAAGACATATAGGTTGGCATTATCAGCAACAGTGCTGTATTCTTTAGTGTGGGGCTCAAGATCTTTTTTTGGGTGTGCTAGCAAGTTAAAAAGAGCTTTAGAACAAAATCATATTGGGCCCCTGCTCCCCAAAAAATGGCTTGGAGGAATTAGAAAGACTGGAAAGAGAGATCTGAACCTAAGCAGGGCTTTTAACTGGGTGTTACGTGGTCAGGCCATACCCAGCAGTGGTGTGGCCTGAGAGAGATGGAACAGATAAAGGCTGAAACACAGACTGCGGGGGGGACAGGCAGATCATTAGCTCTACTCTACGCAATTTTTCCAGTCTATGGTGCTCCAGTAAGTTGAAAGCAGTAAGTATGCAGCACAGCTTAAAGATAAAGAAGGTCTCACTACCCATAGCTACGTATAGGATCACTTACGAGCGCCTAAAGCAGTTGTGAACATGAGAAATATCACTCACACTGGTAATGTATGAGTCTGGCTGCTACAAGGATATGCTGTCCTATCACGGTGCATCTTGGAACAGATCCCTCAGCCTTCCTCCCTGGTTACTTGAGCATTTTGGTGTTGCTGCATGCAGTCACCATGCCATGCAGGGCACATCCCTCCCCATGCTGCCCTGCGTGGCCAGGGATGCAGCCGGGATGTCCCAGCTGCTGCCTGCACACAGGACTGGAGGCAGGCAGAACGAAGCATCGTGTCATCGTGCCAGCTTCAGGGACGGTGTTTTTTCAAGCACTGTAGAGTTACATGCCTGCCCTTCGTAATAAAATCCACCTCTGGCTGCACAAAACGTCCTCCCAGCGTGGCAGAAGCGCGGCTGAACCAGTCCCCCATGTGCAGGATTCGTGCAAAGCTCAGTGAGGCCGTGGCACCCCCGCTGCTCTCCCCTGGGTGGGTGGGTTGCAGTGCTCCTGGCTGAACTCCTGAAGGAGTTGAAACCCTGAACTCCTCTGGGTTCAGCCCATTTCCCTGCATTTGGCTTCTGTCCTCTGTTTACGTGTTGGTGGTTGTTACTGGGGTGGCTGTCAAGATTGCTCATTGCCTCTGCGGTACACCAATCTGGTCTCCCCATTAACAAACCAACACCACCATGGCTCCAGCTGAGAGAATGTCTACCTTCTGCTTTGGACACCAAAACAAATAAAGGCCAAATCCTGATCCCCATGCACTACAGACCTTGAAACGCTCGCTGCTTTCCTGCAGGCTCTGCAAGCCTTTGATCCTCATGGGGTCACTCTTTTGGCCCCAGCGCAAGCTGTGACAGCCTCCATACTGCTCCAGGCAGAAGCAGCTGGAAGGGTCCTGGGGGGCTGCGCTGGCGCCGGGACAGCGGGAGTGCAGTGTGCCCATGACTGGCTCATTACAGCTCCTGGCAAGACTTTCTTGTGCCTCCCACCTAAAAATGGCTTGGAATAGCATGCAGGGAGAGCAAGTGTTCCACCTGGGACTAGTAGGGCATAAATGCAATTTTCAGTTGCCTCTCACTGGGCTGTTGATCCCTTTTTCAATCATTTACAGCTTCATGTCAGTCCAAGGCAGTTGGTGGGCTCCTCTAACCTATCTCCATCACAAGTGAAAGGCAATTTTGAGAAGGACTAAGGAAGAAAGCTTCCAGGAAGCTTGAATTGGACGTACCCTCAGCCCTTGTCACCACATTTATATGGCATTTTCCAGGAGCTGAGAAGTGTGCCTTGTCTTGCATATGGGCAGCTATAGGTGGCTTGCTCCTGGAAAGTCAAAACTTGTTGTGGTTCAGCCCCAGGCAGCAGCTCAGCACCACGCAGCCATCGCTCACTGCCCCTGCCCCGAGGGGATGGGGGAGAGAATCGGAGGAGTGAGAGTGAGAAACACTCCTGGGCTGAGATAACAACAGTTTAATAATTGAAATAAAATAAAATAAAATAATAATAATAATAACAACAACATAATAATACCAATATCCAAAGCAAGTGCTGCCCAATGCAATTGCTCCCCACCCGCCGACCCATGCCCAGCCAGTTCCCAGCAGCGATCGCTGCTCCCCGACCAACCCCCCCAGTTTCCATACTGCCCATGACGCCGGATGGTATGGAATGGCCCTTGGGGCAGTTGGGATCAACTGTTCTGGCTGTGCCCCCTCCCAGCTCCTTGTGCCCCTGGCAGAGCAAGGGAAGCTGAAAAGCCCTTGCCTGGTGTCAGCACTGCTCAGCACCAACTAAACCATCAGCGTGTGATCAACATTCTTCTCATCCTAAATCCAAACCACAGCACTGTGCCTGCTACTGGGAAGAAAATTAACTCTATCCCAGCTGAAACCAGGACAAAACTTTACGAGGCTTGTGCCACCCCTTGTGCAGGAGGTGCCTGTGCATCCCAGGCACTTTAGCCATGCCACGCACACACTTGGGTGTGCATCTGCAGATGCAAGGTGAAGATGTTCACTCACTCTGACACAGCTGCAGCTACAGGATAAGCAGAAAATGAGGATAAATACCTAAAGCTCTCCATGGCATCTACACAAGATTTCTAGCAGGAAAAACAGGCCACACCTCGAAAACCCGCTTGCATAGCTGTCTTAGCTGCAACTGTATTGCCGCAGCTGCAGGGGTCACCAGCATGATGCAGAGGGAACTACATGGCCCCTAACATCGTCTCACTGTGTGTGGCTGAAAAATTCATTGGTGTTCATTACCGGTCCTCTCCCAACTCTTCTCTCTTCCCGTGGCCCCCAGTTTCCTAACGAGGTTACCCTTATTCAGCCCTTTACTCCATGCCCACCACAGAGGGCACCCCAAGTACTCAGGAGCTGTGAACTAAAGCTGTATCTTTCACAAGATAAATTTACATCTGATGCTCCAAGTGACACAATCCAGAGGCAGGCTCTAATCCCCATGCATTATTCTGCTTTTTCACAATCGTTCCTTGAAGAGAAGCCATTTATTGCAGAATCGGCACCGTGCTTGCATATGTGTGGCTGTGAGACCTGGGGAGCTGCGGGGCAGCCAAGCACCATTGCTCTGCAGAAGCAGCTGCTCTGTCCACCTGAATCTGAAGGCAGAGCGGAGACCGAGACGTGTAGCCCTGTCCTGGCAGGCTGATGCACCACGTCATCTTGCAGCTCTTTTCCATCTTTAACGTCCGCAGGTCTTCAAAGGTTGAGATTTCTCCTGGTGCTCAACAGGAGAGGACTGCACGTGCCTCAAAGGAATGTATGTGTTTTGCCCTCACTACAAAAAAAGCTTTTTCTCCTAATCTAATGGAAACAGAGACGTTTTTGTAATAGGACCATGGGAATGGTATCCACAAGAAGCTCTCAGTTAACACCCATGCCCAATGCACAACCAACGGGTGATGCTAAGATCTACAACCACAGCATTTTCTCATAGACCAGACACTCATTTGTTATGTTCAGTAAGCAATACAAAATTAACATAACCTGTTTGAAACCCCCCTGCAGACATCCTTTCAAGCCAGAGTAAGCCCTTGCACAGCAGCCTCCAAGCCCAATCTCTCTCAGCTCCTGGACTGGTGCAGCACGGCATTGTGTCGAGGCAGTGCTCAGCACCTTCCCGAGCTGGCACAAGTGGTGCTCAGGGTGAGAAGGATGTGTGCCCCAAGTGCAAGGGCTTCTCAGAAAACCTGCTGCAGGATGACCTGCTATCGCAACGACATTGATATTTAAGGTCAGTAGAAACTGTTCTGATCAGCCAGTCTTGCCTATTATCTACAGCAAACGTGCCTGTTACCTTGTGCTTGCACTGCTCAAATCCTAACCTGTGGTCCAGCAGTATGATGTCTTTAAGGGGCAGCAACTAAATGCCAAGTAAAACTTTTAAAACTTTATGATTGACTATGATTCTAGGAACACTGTTTCAATGGCTGATTCCCTCTTAAAAAAAGAACATCATCTGTGTCCTGTGTCTACTCTGAATTTCTTTATAAAGCTTCAGCTTCCAGCTGTTGATGGGTGTTTTTTCCCCTACTTTTTTTTGCAGAATTTAAGGAGTCTCTCACAATAATCTTTCCGTGTAGGAATCTCTGGACTGTGTTCAAGTCAACTTTTAACCTTTCTTTTGTTAAGCTGAACACACCGATGGACTCTCACTGTAAGGCTGGCTGCAAGGAAGCATTAGGACACGATTATTTTGAGGCTTTCTGTAAGTAAGTGTCTCCCTTGGGATTAAGGAGTGGGCATGAGGCATACAGAGAGGGTCTAAAGTGGCACCTTCCTGGCTCAGCCCTTGTTTCTGCAGCGAGTCATTAGGCATACTGTCAATATTTAAAGCACTGTCTGTTTAAGGAAAATAACATTAATGGAGGAGGTGTTCACCACAGGAATGACATGATTACTTGACTGCTGTTAATGAGGGCTGAGGAGCAAACTGCAGCCAGATACTGGGTGAAAATGTTTCTGCTGCTTGAAGCCGAGACAGGGAGCTCTGAGATCAAGTTCAAACAGCTCATGGAGAGTCTCCTCTCTGCAGCATGAAAACACCAGAGCCAGAAAGCTTTAGGATGCTGCCAGAAGGCCATGGGCTTCAACCCTACCTAAAACACATCAAAGACCATCAAAGTCTTTAGTTGACTTCAGACAAGCAGCCACAAGACACACAACATACCTGTCTGGAGACCAGACCGTGCTCCAGGTCTGCTTTTCCCATATCAGGATGAGAATAAAGCCATTGAATGTGCAGATGGACCATCCCTAGGCCCACCGCTCAGAGCAAGGAGGGATGGATCTGCCTTCAGTGGAGAAATTCTAGGTTTTACCCCAGAGTTTTGAAAGACAAAGGACTTGGGCAAAAGCAGACATATAATATTATATTATATTAGACATATAGAAGAGGGTTTTTTTGTGATAAGGGTGGGGAAACGCTGGCACAGGTTGCACAGAAAGGTGGTAGATGCCCTATCCCTGGAAACATTCAAGACCAGGTTGGACGGGGCTCTGAGCAACCTGGTCTGGTTGGAGATGTCCCTGCTCATGGCAGGGGGTTGGACTAGATGGCCTTCAAATGTCCCTTCCAACCCAAACCAGTCTGTGATTCTACGATTCTATGATATCACTGAATAAATAAAAAGGCGTGCAAAAGATTAATAGTTCAACACTTTGCAATTCCAGAGTTAATCTTATAAAAATGTCTTAGTGTGAGGTTTTATGTTGAAGACAAATTTAAAGAAACATCTTCAGTTACTATTACTTAATCTGAAATCAATACATTGCTTACATGAAATAGAATTAAAGACTACTTTACAGTTGTCTGATTTCATTCCTCAATAATAAAAATTGATCCACCTTTCTTTGAAAGTCTGGGAAAAAACCCAGCACAACTGACTTTTTTCACCGATGCTTGTGTAAAACCTTTACCTGAAATATCACAAAATAACTATTAATAGTAATTAACTCTGACTGGGTCAGGTACTATAATGCACACTATAAGGCAGCTCCTGCCCTTGGGATTTTACTTTTCAAAAATGATGAGGGAGAACATTAGATGAGTATGAGCATCTTCTCAGTGAGAAACTGAGGCATGGATTCAGTGCATGGCCATGCTCCTTCAGGGAATCCCTGGTAGAGTAAAACTCATCCCAAACCCACAGTGATTTCCAGCGAAGTGAGGAATACCCTAATAGTGGTTAAGGCTGGTGGAAAACCTGTATACCTGAGGCTAGTTAAAACTTCTCAATTTAAATGACAGTAAATGAGTGTCTGTCTCTTGGATAAGCCATTTGTTGGATAAGAATCCTGAAAAAGCTCACAAACTTCATTCTGGACTTTCAATGCCAGTAAATATCTCAAGGCTGCTCTCCAGATAAGTCAATGGGAAATGTAAATGCAACATCATGAAGCTAATTCTGAATCAGATCCTCCACATGGGGAGATTAATGAGCTTAGTCTTCATGCTTTGGGCTACTCTTCATGCTTTGGGTTTCTACATCTCCGCTTTCTTGAGTGTTCCTCTGCAGAGAAGCTGACACTGAACTTTGCTACACATGCCTGGCGGTGGGCATCAGGACGGAGGATCTGAAATCTTGATGAGGCAAAATGCTGGGTGTTCCGCTAACGTTGCCGTCATGTGGCAGTGCTTGAGATCTCCAAAGCCCTTGCTTGCTGATAAGAAAACACTGAAAACATCCACTTATAAACCACACTTCAAATAGGAAAAAGTGGCAATTTAGATTCTTGCTCTTTCTGCTCTTTGCAGGCTATGCCGCAGAGGCAACTAAACAGTTAAGGCTGTGATTTAAAGTGGCGCAGTAGATGTGCATCCTGAAAACCAGCGAGTCCAGCTACTTCTGTGCTTGAGTTGTGCTATAATCGATGGGTAAGGGTGAAACATGTACAGGTTTAGCTGAGAAGGGGCAGAGCGACATGCTTACAACACAGCATTGGGGGTGACTGGAGCCGGCAGAAAAGCCTTGTTTGATTGGAAGTGGTACCTTTGACTTGGCCTATACCGGGGACGGAGAAGGCACCACAAAGCACAGCTCTGCAGCGGGGAGCCATGCCCCCGGCTGACAGCACACGGAAAACAGCTAGAGCCAGGGACAGGCTCAGCACTTAGGTGAAATAATTCATTAAGCAGTGACGAACGGTATGACAGACCCGTGAAGAAAGGAAGATAACCAGAGTGGAAATGTCTGATAAATGGGAGGAAACATGACTATGAAATGTGTCCCCTGGTGCCACCGGTGGTGCCTGACAGCGATGCCAGGGAAGGCGGCAGAGCCCCAAGGACAAAGTTAGCGCTGCCCACCTGGAGCCACCAACCGCGGACCCGTTGTGCTGAGACCAGGTCGTGCAGCTGAGTTGCAAGATGTCCCTTCTGGCTCTGCCGTGGAGAACGCACAACCTCCAGCAGAAAGTAACATAAATACATCAGATCGATTTCCTTGAACTAGCACAAATCTATGAAGTCAGAAAAGCCACACTGATTTACTTCCCGTGAGGAAATGGCCAATAAAGATGATGTTTAATCACTGTCTCTCTCCTGCATGACACGCAAATCATTCTCTGTTACCCTCACACTGCGACTAACAGCTTGGACTTGTCCACAGCCCCTTGCAGGAGCCCAGACGTGAGAACGAGAAACGTCAGCATTGCCTATATCGCTGTCGATCTGCTCCAGAGGGCGACTTCCCTTGGGACAGGTTTCATTTTACACTGTAATTTGGCTTTAATCTCCCACCCATACTCATTGCTTTCCCTTTTCTGCTGTGTTAACACCTTCCTAACCCAAAGCCAGGAACGCCCATGGCCAGCTGCAGCCTGGCTGAGAGAGGGGCTGTCAACGAAAGATCGGGTTCACATAAGGGGAAAAGCAGAGCGAGATGCTGGACCCTCGGGGGACTCCAATTGCTGGAGCCCCCATGGGTGTCTCCATCCTCTCCCATGTCTCCATCCATGTGGGCAGCTCTCAGCAGAGCCAGGTCACTGATGAGGGGGCTGCAGGGGCCCTCCAAGGGCTTTGCATTCCCCCGTTGGCCTCATTTTTGAGCCTGTGTCCATCGCCTTCTTTGGGCTTGGGGCAGATGAGCTCCTCCTTCAGCTGCCAGCTCAACTCCATGAGTCCTCCCTGGGGCCGCTGGCACCCAATTAAGGCATTTTCAAGACTCCCAATGTTTGTCTGAAAGAGAACAGAGCCTGTCATCTGGAAGGGTATTCGAGCGAACCTCTTTCTGATTTGGTTTGGCTGTGCCTGATGGGGAGTTTGGATGGGCAGCTATGGCCATCTCCTCAGGGACTGAGACCTTCATGTGGAAAAGAAAAAAAAACCAGCACAGGACCCTGAGATCCCACAGAAACCTTACTCCACATCTATTTTCCTTTTTGGTATCAAACACAGAAGCAATTTTCTCTACAGAAGCAATTTTCCC
This sequence comes from Pelecanus crispus, assembly GCF_030463565.1. Taxonomy (NCBI): domain Eukaryota; kingdom Metazoa; phylum Chordata; class Aves; order Pelecaniformes; family Pelecanidae; genus Pelecanus; species Pelecanus crispus. Next base: position 72,885,182 of record NC_134648.1, read on the forward strand.
TTTCAAAACCAGTCCTCTGTTTCCTAGACTGTATGGGAATTTGGTGTCACATTGTGACTCTGGAGTTTCCATGTGCACATCCTTGATTTCACCCAGTTGAACACACATTACTAACCTGAGCTAATTAACCCAAAATAAAATCTTACTGAAAACAAAGCTGTTCCTAGTTTTCAGAGGAACCTACCAAGTCAAGGAGCAGATTATACCTGTGTTGGAACAGCGGACAAGTTTTGAACAATTTTCTTTTACCAAGTGACACCTTAAACCACCCAGTGGAAAGGGTCACACCAGAACACCACTGAGTTTTGAAAACATAGCCTTCCCTAAATGAGAAATAAAATGCATCAGTTTAGCACTCCTCCAGGGCCCATACCTTCTTACGCCACCAAACGCAGTCATGTTCAATCAAGAGTCTGTAGTCTCAGCCCACTTTTTGTAACACCTTCATGAAGCCAGGCACTTCATTTAGGGTGTGTACTGTGTTTTCACATATTCCCTATACCCCTACCTATAGCTTTGACCAGCTACATGGCAGTAATAACTAGAGAGCCATGTCTTACCTGTATTTCACACTAGGATAGCTAATGCTCCTTGGTGCCTAATAGTGAAGGCTTGTCTCTTTGGGGCTGTGCAAAAATGCCTCTGGGAAGAGGTACAAAAGCTAAAAACTGCCTTGTCTTCACTAGAATCTTAACTGGAGTAAAGTCAAGAGCACTGTATTCATAGTAAAGACAAGTCCTTCATCATCTGCTTGTAGCGTGGTACTTACAACATCAAGAGGTAAAAGCATTGGAAATTGGTGCAATCAGTTCCCAGAGCACAAGCCTTAACACAGTAAAGGGAAATAACAATAACACAAAAATAAATTGCTACAGTTACAGCTGTTTTATTTCTCTCATATTGGTAGAAATTTAATATCCCACAAGAGCTATTTAGTTGTTTGTTTTAAAGTTAACTTTGTCCTTTAGGAAAGAAATTGTGAAGAAACTGTGTAGATTTGTTCAATATCAGAGAAACATAAATCTTCCCTGCTTAAGCAGACAGTCAATGGTCCCTGCTTCTCCTGCAACCAGCATGGAGGCTCTCTTGAAGAGCGTTGCTCATGCTGTCTCATGTACTATACTTAAATGCAGAAGAAAAGCAAAAGCTCCTATGGGAAAACCGTCCCATGTGCAATGCTGTTGTCCAGTGTACAAAGCAAGAACCAGACACTGGGATGCTGCTACTCCTACCTGCAGGACGAGGAGCCCTGAGCTGTGTTGGAACAGAGCTGTCCCGTCTGAGCACTGCGGGTACCCCATGTACCTGTTGGCGAGAAACTCTGCAGGACATAGGACACCCTGGGAACAGCAGCTGCGTTCTCAGACCAAAGGTCCAGCTAATCCAGTGTCCTGGCCCTCATGGTGGCCAAAAGTGGATGTCCAGGGAAGAGTATAAACACGGGGAAAACGCATGTTATCCTTGCCTGGGTACTCCACCCTCCAGCCATCTGCAACTCAGGAACTGAACAAGAGGTAGTGTCTGTGTAGCTAGTGACTCTCAATGAATTTCTGCTCCATTAATTAGCCCAGTCTCCCCCTAAGCTGTGTAGTCTCCTTCTGGAGATTTAAACACTAGCAGAAACCCATTTCTCCTGTTGGTTTTTCCATGAAACCTGTCTCTCCTTGATAGACCTCCAGCGTGAGCCAAAGGAGGTTGGACTTTGTGCTTCAGACAAGCACATTTAAGGGAAAAAATAATGTAAATTTTATCATACAAAGAAAATCAGCATTATGGAAAAAATATCCAGTGGAAGACAGCCTGAGTGGCTCTCACCCACAGGTGCCCTTTATTTTGACATGAGCTCGGGGTACTGATCCTTACAACAAATTCTTCCTGCCATTTGGGACTGCATTAAGTGGTGCCTGACTTCACTTCTGTGCCTTTCCCTTCCTTGCCTTTGCTCATCTTGTGCGTCCTGAAAGTGAGCACTCGCAGCAGGGTAGCCTTTTGCTAAGGACTTGCCCTTGGATCATCTCTGTCCCATCTTTGTGGGTTTAGAGGAGCCTGTGCACCTCAAGGCCCTCTGTTCCCACCTCCCCTCCACTTTGCTTATGCCCAAATGCTGTGAGAAGATGATGCCGTGCTGCGGTACTGCTTTACAGATCCCAGCGCCGATTCGAGTCTGTCTTTAGCTTTGTGGAAATACTTTCAAGAACAAGTAGCCAGAACTTTTACATCTACAAAAGACTGCTGTAAACAACATTTATAAAATGAGAGACCATATTATCCCTGGAAGCATTCAAAAAATGGGTAGACGTGGCACTTTGGGACATGGTTTAGTCTAGTCTACCCTTGATTGATTTAGTGTGGACTTGGTAGTGTAGGTTAATGGTTGGACTGGATGATCTTAAAGGTCTTTTCCAACCTAAACGATTCTATGATTCTATGTTCCTGCAAAGCACTAACCTGAAAAGATGCCACTGAGCACCCGCCACAGAGCCAGGTAGCCCGGACAGGACTGCAGCCGCCGGGTCACCAAGGAGGAGATCAGCACTAACAGGGACATGGTGTCACATTTGCACCCAACATTTATGACTTCTTTGCCACTGACTAGATACAATTTTGGTCCCTACACTGACAATCTCGTGGGTGTCAGGAGTGCATGAGACCTGGAAAATCTGCTTGTAATGAGACTCGAGATGGGTGTGTTTAGAGAAGACATAGAGGTGACTTGCTCATCATTTACAAGTACCTACATGTGACACATTTTCTGATGAGAGACGCTCTTTCATCCAGCAGGAAAAGGAATAATTAAGGTTAATATTTAGCACCCGGACCTGCAAAATTCAGACTTGAAATGAGGTGAAACTTTTAACAAGAAGAGTAGTTAGCCACTCAAACAATTTATTTAGTGGCTCTGACACCACTTGAAGGCCTTAAATCAGGTTTGAATACGAGATTGTGGGAGCTCTGGCATTAGCAGAATCTGCAGGCTTGATGCAGGCATTTTGGGCAAGGGGGTCTAACAGGGGAGGGAGATAACCCACATCGTAAGCGAGCTCAGTTCAAGCTGAAGGTTTTCAAGTAGTGACTTCTCTGATGCCCCAAAGGGCACATTTTTAGCAACTTTAAACAAGAGGAAGTTTTATACAATACAATAAATATTTTAAAACAAAGACCTGCAATGCATCTAAGGGGCTTGAATTTTGAAGGGAAAAAAAAAAAAAAAGAGTATTTTTCTGGGGTTTCAGCTCTTCAACAATACCCAAGACCAGAGAAAAATTTTTGCTGAAAAGTTCAGCTTCTGGTTAAATGTCACTATACTGGCAAATTTCCTAAAGGTCTTGGCCAGCTGGCTGCACTCAAGGTTTGTGATCCTTTGACCTTCAACCCTTTGGGATATTCCCACAATTTCTTTGTTAAAAATAACTAGCATTGATTTGCATCAGTTAAATACCTGGCTCCTGGTTTTGCCTTGCTTCTCTATGCAGTTGCACCAACTGTAATGTTACTTAGAATCAAAATTTTACACTCACTGATATGTGGCAGGCACATGCCAATAAAAGAGTTTTACCAGGAAAGATTATCCATCACTTTAAATAGGTCATGCATACACTTAGCATATGTTATATTAATTCTCTTACATGCAGCCAATCACACTGGCTAATTGAAAATTTCTGCAGTCACAACCAAAGAAAGTCATTCCTCTGATGATTAATAAGCAGGGAGTCTGGGAAAAGAGGAGAAAAAAGAAGCAGGGGCATGAAAGAGGAGCCAGACTTGGTGGGAAGTTCAAGAAGAGTTGCATCCTACAATGGACCCTCCAGTTGCTGGCGTAATTTCTGTTTAAAAATAAAGGTGCCGTCTCCATCTCCACCCTGCACCTGGCAGCCCTGAGCAGGGAGGGACCCCTCAGCATCTTCTCCCAGGTCCTGCCATCTGCTTGGGAACATGAGCGCCGAGGATCAGACCCATTTCAGAGTTTAACACCTGCCAGGGCTCACCGAGGGGCCCGTGCGAGAAGTGGAGTGCAACACAGATGCCATCGTTGGGGACATGGTTAATGCATCACTTAGCATGAATTCAACCGGGACATTTATTCTTTCTAATCATGCCCATGGCTTTCTTCAGCTGGGTTAAACTCCTTTTTAATGCCAGGTATTTTTAACCGCTGCCCTTTGCAAATGCTGCACCAATGTCCTTGTTTATCAAATTTCAGGTCAGAACAAGTTTTGCTGAATTCTTAAAAATGACAGAGCAAATGTCTTCAGCCTTGCTTGCTGACACACCACCACATTACATGTCTGCTTCCCCTCTGAAATATAGGAAGCGTTCCCCAGTCGCACTGGCAGAAATGGGAGATGAATCAATTCCTCTGCCTTCATTCGCAGGCGCCTGTAGTTGACTGTCAGGATGGGGCTCAGTCCTTCAAGAATTGATTAAGTCCCGTCCTGGCAATTACGCTCATGCACACACTTCCAACGTCACCGACCCAGGCTGTGTAGGCAATGTCTAGTTTGCTGCCAGCAGATCTGCACCAACTCTGAGCGCTCCTCCACCCCGTTGCCTTCCCTTCAGACTCTGAACTGTAATGCTGCAATGATTTACAGAGCAGCTCAGTATGGGAATACTTTTTTTAAGACACACTGTAACACCAGTTAAGGACAGATGGTCTTGCAGGGACGGGCTGAGTTTGTCGTTGATGTCTGCAAACCTCCTGGGCAGTCTGTCACTTGTTGCTTGCTACTGCAGCGGGTTTAAAAGCTGGAAACGCCTGTGCTTGGCTGTGTGCACAGCTCTGGGAGCCTGCGGGGAGGTGGCAGACCCGTGCCAGGGGGTGGCCTTGGGGACCTGCCTTCCTCCGTGTCTGAGCAAGGTCTGGGGCTCTGGGACTGGCTTGACCCCGGGGGGAGCACCAGCACCTCTGCATTCTCTGCAGGACATGCTCAGACAGGGCACAGGTGACCAAAGAGCAGCAAAACAGGAGCTGTCAAGGGGAGCTGCTTCAGGTGTCCTTGCAGGAGCACAGGATAACAGCTCTGGTGAGCCAGGGATCAAATCACAGCTCCAAACTGTGAGTTTCCCTTTAACAACCGCAAACCCAGACTGAATGAAGCTAATAAACACGCTCCCTTCCTACCAGAGCGTCTCCCAGAAAGGTAAATCCCAGTTTGCATTTAAATCGTGCTCATTTCATGGAAATTCCCCCAAGAAGCCCCCGGCAGTGAGGAACTGCTTCCACCCACTAGATCCGTGAGCATTGCATTGCTCCGGCGTCTCCCAGTGCACAGCACTTTTAGCAGACTGTGCCTGGTTTCCCCTGTAACGAGTACCAGGTCTAAATGAACCAAGTTTCTAAATGAACCAAGTTTATTCTGAGATGTTTTCATGAGCTGCTGCTTTGCATTTCCATTGCCTGCTGCTCCCTGTGAAGCTTGCCTTGCTTCAGCAATAATGTCATTTGGATATTAACTCACCCAGTGCCTACCTAGTGTCTCTCTTCATCAGCCAAGTACATCGTTCATGGCAAAGTTTTAATTAACGAAGCCAGAATTGCCCTTCAGTACGTTATTTCATTTCCTTGGTCCAAGTGAGGCAGCGCCCAGCTTGCTTTGTGCTTGGAAACATCTCCTGTCAACTTCATGGAGAGCTTTGCCTGTGTTGGCCCAAGGTACTATCAGAGAGGGCTGAATCCAGGATGCGATGTCTCAGCTGGAGGAGCTGTAAGAGGGGACTGGGGGTGTGGACACAGGGCCTGGGCTGAGAATTGTGCTTATTTATGACAGCTGTTACATACCTCATTATGTGGGTCCACACATCTGAGCAGCTCTGTGATAGCCGCTCTAATAGACCATCAAAGAACAGTTTTGTTGTGACATTCAGAAAAATATTCTTCTCCACTGTCAGCAACCTCCTATGCTCTTCTTTGGCAGGCACACAGCTCCCAGAGTGCCCCGAACAGAAGTGGTATTTGCATTTTTACACGGCATGAGGATCAGCCGCTAAGGAGCGTGCTGCAGCCCACTCCCCAGCTGTTCTCTGCACATCTGCCTCCGCCTGCCAAGAGCGCGCTGCCGGAGGAGGGCACTGCCTCCTTTGCAAGAGCTTGGTGTTATTCACAGCAGAGCACAAGACTTTCAATTTTCATCTCAAGTCAAATCCATGCCAGAACCGCTTTCATCTGTGTGGCATTTTCTCCTCCCACCAGCTCCGCCATGGCTCCAGCTCTTGTCTCTCTGCTGGGAACGCAGCTGTCCTTCACACTCCCAAAACTGCCGAAGTCACGCGGCTGTAGGTGCGAAGTGCCACGTGCCACCACCTCGCAGCTTCCCTTGTTGAGTGGAGCCCATCAACACGGCTGCCTGGAGCAGAGCCGGGCCACCCCTGCTCTGCTCGGAGCCTTTCCCGGGTGCTGCTGCTGGGAGACCCACACCCCAACCCACCTCCCTTCTCCAGCAACCTCACGCTGACTCCACTTCACGCTCCACCCAAAGCCCTAGGAGCTTGTTCATGTCCTGCTCACGGAGCTCAGCAGCTTCCGCACATGGGCTGGGGTGCTGGAGCGATGCTGAGACAGGCTGAAGACACTCCCATGCACAGCGCGTGCAACCCATCTTCATCGCAGCAGCTGGTTCATCACCTGGCTTATAAGGAAGCATGGAGGTCAAGCCAAATTGGGGTTAACATGGTGATGGATGCCCTTGAACAAGCCCAAGGACCAACTACAGAGAGCCTGGTGGGAATGGGGATGGCAGGTGCCGCTGCCACGCTGGCTGGGAGCGTTGCTGGCTCCGGAGAATACCAGAAAGTCCCCCGTGTTGTGCCACACAGTTTCATTTTAAATGATTTCTCTAACTGAGCCATTCTGTGCTGAACAAGGCTGTTGCTTTCTGCTGCTTTCAAGCGGTGCAGATTTAAAGCTATAAAATAATAACTGCATTATGGCAAGTGTGGGGTGGTAAGTATTAAAGCTCTTTAGCCTTTCCCCTGTAAGGGGATTGTTTAACAAAGACAGTTCCACTCACCACTTTACTCCATCTTTATACTAAAGGGTATCAGTAGACCAGAAAATTATTTTAGATTTCAAAGGAGCTTCATTTCTGGAAGGTGCCTCTGAGTTTTCTCATCCATAACCACAGAGAGGGAAGGTTTCTGAATGGCAGTAACAATCTGTTGCTGCATTCACTTCCAGAGAGATATAATACAGTGAAAGACATCCTTCTGACAAGACTCGCTGAGGAATAGCACACTGAAAGCATTCAAGGCAACTGGGGAAGAAATGTGAGCCAATATTTCAACCAGGTTCCTAAATCATCGCGTTTTGGCAGCAGCATCAGCGGCACAAAAATGAAGAGAAAACACAGAGACCTGAAATAGGTGGCGGCTTTAGGTCACAGCAAATTATTTAAATAGCCTCCTGTCAGAACTCCAGCTATTTATGCAAGATGGTATTGTTTCACTTCATAGTTTGTAACAGCTTATTACTCATGGTTGCATCATCGTTCCTTCCCCCTCCCCAACATGGGGAGCAGAGCCGAGGCGGGGGCTGGAGTCGTCCCCCGACCCCAGCTCCCAGGCGAGCGGCACAGCCAGCTAGGAAGCTTTCACCTGAGTAAACTTGATTTTGCAAGCCATGGGAGCAAGCTGGCTTTTCGGCAGAATCATGGTTGGTTTCAACTGCTAATAGCTCAAGAATTTGGTGGTTTTGATTCCTATTTAATCTCAGTATAATGAACATCACTTTTATTATTTAACCTCCTTGTATTCTGCAGTAGATTTAATGTTGCAAAGCACAATTCATCAGTCCTGGAGGAGCGTAATATGCCTGAATGCTGTTACAAATGGTAGTAGAAGGGCCATGTTCTGGCACAGCCCCTCTAATTTATTTAGGTACTTACATGGCCTTCATTACCATAGTTACCTGAGTGCTATCGTTAATAAATTCATTACCGTTAATGTGCTTTGTCTGATTTTACCCTGGGAGGGGAAGAAGTATTGTGCCTGGTTTGCTGAGAGAACTGAGGCCAAAGGCAGAGGGACGGGTTCAGTGTCATCTAGAAAGTCTCTATCAGGAGCAAGAAGCAAAGCAAGTTCATATGAACCCCAGTGCAGGGCCACAGCTGCATAAATGTTTCTTTTCTGCTTCTGAGGATTGACGATGAACATAAGTAAAACATATACTCAATGGTAGTTGTCTGCCCTGGGATGACTATTGCACCAAAAACCTACAGGTGTATTACAACTCATATAAACCGACTGTCAATTTGCATTTCCAATGCAGGAAGGATGTGATATTTTCATGTTATGTCTGTACCTTCACAAGTGGCTTTTAACTATGGTAATTTGCTCTTCTGCAGAAATCTCTGACTGACCAGGCATTAAACCCAGCACCAGAGCATGGTTTGTCTAACCCTACTTGGCAAGATGCTCTGGTCCTCTCGCCTGTGTATTGTCCCGGCGTGTCCAGGACACCACAAGCTTTTGCAGTATTTCACATCACCTTCACTTGTGGGCATGGGATGTTTTCGTCAATTTTCTGGGTATGAAACTTCACTTCCTAGGTAAACCCCTGAGAGAATGAACTCTTGACTCTTGCAGAAAGAAACAATTATCGCGGCTGAACAATGACCATTTTGATTTGCCGCCTTATCTCCCAAAACTCTCGGTAGAGAAACAGTCACCATCTTCACACCCTGTTGAAGCCAGCTCTGGCTTCACATTTTTGGGGCTTTTTCTTTTAAGATGTAGAGAGCTTAGTTGGTGTGAATAATGCTCCAGCTCCTTGGGAAAACTGTGCAAACAGATGAATCAAGCAGAAGTTCCTAGAAGTAGCAAAATGTGAATTTGCCCTGACTGTAAAAGGGGTATCTGCCCTTGGAGATACTCAGAAGTCAACTGGCCAGGGTCCTGATCTACCTCATTTAACTTTGCATCTGGCCTGCTTTGAGGAGGAGGCTGGGCCGGGTGACCTCCAGAAGTCCCTTCCAACCTAAATTACGCCTTGAGACCATTAATTTAATATCTAGCCAAATGCCACTGACTGCAAAAATCATAATAAAGCTACTTCACTTGCATTTTAAGAGATATTAAGTTAATCTGATAAGGAAGTAATTCATCATTTCCAAGCCCCATCTAGCAGAGTGAGGAGGAATACTTACACTGAGCTGGATAAGCCAGTGGAGATGGGCAACATGATGGCTCTTTCAGTTCAGCGCTAACAAATGCAAAATCATTAGGACCCTTGCAAAGCCCTTATTTATCTGTCTCACCCTGGGCTGGTCAAAGATGCCCTCACGGAGTGCCACAGTGACCTCCGCTAAACATCTTGCTTTTCAAGTCATCTAATGCCTTTACAATAAACTGGTCTTCTTCAGTACTAGCAACTTCTCTCCCCAAGGTAACTCCCCTGTGGTTCCTGAGCTGGCAGGTCTGGAAGGTGTTTGTACCTATTGAGCCTTTACCCGGTCAGCAGGTCTGCAACAGGTTGGCCTCTCTCCGGGGCACTCTGCTTATCCCTACAGATGCTTCTCTCCCGTAAGCTGCATACAGGGCCAAACACCTTAGCACAAGCACCAAAGTTAGATACCTCAAATTTCTGCAACCACTACTGATCTGATGTCATTTCTCTGATGCCATCAATGCCCATATCACATAGGACCTGTCAAAGACATACCCGCAGTGATGTCTAGCAGTGACCTCCCTCCGTCCCAAGACACCCCTGCTCAACACACACAGCCACCTTCCCTTTGGCCAGCTCCCTAACCAGCCACCAACAGAGGTATTAATCCCCAGCATCTCTACCTTTGGTAATAATTTCCTGTGGGGAACAAAGTCAAATGCTTTACTTAAATTAGATAGCCTGGATCTGCTGCATTTCCCTTATCTAAGAAACTGTTTTCATATAAAAAAAAAAAGATACAAAATGTCTCTGCTGCAATCTAACATTGATAAAACCATGATGTAATTTATCCTGTCTACCCTTTGCTTTCACATCCTTAATTACTCTTTCCTTCAGAAAGTGTTTGGGGACTGAGCAGAATATTGAGTTCAAACCACCAATGCTGGAGTTCCCCAGGCCTCTTCACGTATACATGGGTTTTTAGTACAGCGTATGCTAAAACCACAAAGACCTGACTCTCAAGCTCTCAGTTCCTTGGCTAGCCTTGCTATTGATACTGACATTTTGTGGGTTTTGGGTTTCACTACTGAAGGTAGAGGATAGGCCCTTGGCTTGTTCACATGCAGCAGCTGGAGGTTTTCTTGCCGTTTGTATTGCGCAATTTCTGCTGCATCGCTTTCATTTCCCTAAAGTAGATGGAGGGTTCAGGCTCCTGGACACCCTTCTCCTCACAGAACACAGAGGCAAATTCATTCAACATTTGGCCTTTTCTCAATTATCTCTAATCTTCATTCTATTTAGCCCTTTATATGTGCACAATCACATAACTTGTAACAGGCTGTTGGCCATTCTCATTTTCCTCTGAGGCAAAACTTACCTTTCCAGACATCCCCTGTCCTGTTCACTGGGAAGTCTTTGCTCATTCTCAGTATCTTCTCTGATGTTTCTGCATGACCAGGAAAGTCTGTGGCTTTACCCAGCTAGTGGTGGTGTGTGTGTTTTATCTCCTGGTGGGAATATGGAGCTTGCAGTACCTCTCGCCTCCTCCACGTTTGCATGACTGAGCAATCTTCATGATCCCCAAGTTTCTCTATTAACTGTGTCAGCTGGGGAAATGCTAATGGGGTTAAGATGGACTGTAAAAGTCCTCTGCTTAACATGAGAGAAAGCACAAGTAAAACGCTAGACCACACATGGAAAATAACACAGGCAAAATTTGCAAGCTGCTGTGTGTGACTCGTCTATATACAGTAGTGATTATTTTATGTAAAGGAGGAATTAGTGCGGGAAAAAATTACAAAGAAAGAATGAGGACTTTGCAAACCTCCTCTGTTCACAATTAAGTTGGTTTTCCTCACGCTGGAGACAAACAGCAAGGAACATAATAAGCCTGTGCAAACTAATGAGCGGTCTACAGAAGGCAGGACTGGGAGCCCTCCTCTCCCTGTCCTGTGCTACAGGATGAGGGACACTTCATGGAAATGAAAAGGTAGAAAAGTCTACGTTGATACAAGGCTTTAGCACAGAATTAGACTGTCTAATTAATTGCCAATAAATGTTATAGAAACTGAAAGGATTAACAGGTTTCAAGAAAGGACTGGAAGCTGATATAAACATTATGGCAGCAGAGTAGAATTAAATCACGTGCTTGTGGATGACTGTATATATTTATGTGTATTCAATGTATATACGTGTTGATGTGTGTTTATATATGTACAGAGATATACTCACCCTGCTTTGTAGACATAAATATACAAATATCTATGCATATAAATACTTACGTAAATGGTGATTCAAGACTATAAATCAGCATTAATGAATGACCTTGGGCTAGCACAGAACTCTGGTTGGCATTTAGATATTCTTCTTCACCAGATGTGCAAACTGAAGGAGAGACAAACAAGGGCTCCAAAAGGAGCTGCAAACGGGCTGTTTGTGCCTGCTGACTGCTATTACCACTGAGGTCCTTCCTACTTCCAAACCATAAATGGCCTTAAAAAGGCATTGACTGTCTATCCAGAGCCTGTCAAAAGGAGTGGAAGGACACCCACCAGCCAGGCCTTGGATCACACCCACAGGATGTTTCTGTTTCTTAGTGCAAGGTAGGTAACAGTAGCTATCTGCAAAGGAAAAAAAATGACTGAGAACATCAAACAAGTGAGACACCTCTTCTGCTCTCACCAAATATCACTGTGCTGCAGATGCACCCTCATGTAGATGAAGGGTTATTTTCCCTCCTTTCCGCTTCCATAAAGAAAAAAGGAAGAAAACTGTAAGAGCTGTAATCCTTGAATAGGCACAGAGTTTGCTTTACATAAGGAGATGCACAAATTCAGTCATTCTGGCATCTCCAAACCTCACTGGTGCTGGAGAGGCTCAGCAGGACCTGCTGGCTTCAGACCCGTTCACCGTGAGCACAGGGACACCTCTGCATCAGCCAGCTGCATCAGTGGATGCTCAACATCAAACATCAGCCCTACAATGAGCTTCTGTCTCTTAAAAACGCTGGATGAGCTCATTCCAGGGCCATTTAGTGGACATAGGACATCCTGGGCACTGCTGTAAAGCTCCCACTGTTCCTACTGAAGGTGCTGGCCATATTTATAGGACTGAAAAGGCCTAAGAAAAATGATTACACTTAGATTAGGACTAAGAAAATGGGTCTGAGAAGGCGAGGAAAGCAAATGCCCAACTGCTGTTCCAGGACCGGGGGTCTCATCTGGTCTCTTGAAGGCTCAGCAGCGCCGTGCAGCTTTCTCAAAACTCACCACCCAACTATGGGATTAATTCTAATAATTAAATATTAACTCTGGTTAAACCAAAGAGATTCCACAGAGATTATTTCATATTTCAAGGTAAATATCATCTCAGTTTATGAGCACACTATCTATGGTAATTAGGAAAGCTAGTTGTTTCTGTAATTTGAAGTTATATTCAGTATGACCTCTTAAGCTGATGCCATTATATTCACCAAAAATTTCCACAATGAATTTCACTTTGCCTAGTTAAAGGCTTTTTTTTTTTTTTTTTTTTTTTAAGGAGGAAAAGTTTAAATGAAAGAAAAAAAACCCCTAAGTCTACAAGTATGATCCTGATCCTCTGTTTGCCTGCTTCCCTGCTCTGGAGTCTCTAAGCTCCTTCGTTCCTGGTAGTCCTAAAGGTCTCCCATGCATAAAGGTCTTCTCCTGTGCATGTACAAAGGTATCTCAGTTCTCAACAAGGCAGAGCAGACCACCTCACACCTAAGACATGGCCTTGTTGAGACAAGTCCCAAAAGACTGGCCACCTCCCTGTGGGGTTTCTCTGGTGGAGGGCAGTTAAGACACCCAAGTATGTTGGTTTCTGCTTGCTCCCCATCTTCAGCTTTGCACCATGACATGTCCCCAGCCACAGTAACCTGCCCGCCTGCTCCATGCCGTTGCCGATTCTGTGTCATAGAATCATAGAATCACAGACTGGTTTGGGTTGGAAGGGACCTTTAGAGGCCACCCAGCCCAACCCCCTGCAGTGAGCAGGGACATCTCCAACCAGATCAGGGTGCTCAGAGCCCCGTCCAACCTGACCAGGAATGTTTCCAGGGATGGGGCCTCCACTGCCTCTCCGGGCAACCTGTTCCAGTGCTTGACCACCCTCATTGTAAAAAATTTCTTTCTTATGTCTAGTCTAAATCTATTCTTCTTTAGTTGTCCCACTGTGCCTGTCTCAGGTAACCCCATATTTGCACTCATTGTCTGAGCCAAACTCATGAGGTCTTTGGTTCCACACTGACATACGTGGTTAAATGCTTCAGATTGCTTTAAAACTGCAACTGGAAAGCAAATTCTGGGTTGGGGTTATTAAACATATAGCCTGTTTTCTGCTTACTGTATTTTAATCTCAGATGTAGCCATGTAGCTGCCTGAGGCCAACCAAAGGTACAACTTTTGGTAAACTGTTTAATGTTCTGAGCTTATTCCTTCTCCCTGTTGGGAAAGAGGAGAACAAGCGCCTCTTATCATATTTGTATAATTAAAGCAAAAAAAAAAAAAAAAAATCACAACCTCCACCCTCACTCACAACAGGGAATTCACGAGTGCAGAATGCAGTCAAATACAATTATTTATCAGTCCTAGCCTGAGAATAGCTTTTATGAAAATCCTTTATTATTCTTTCAAAGTCAGACAAGGCAAAACTATCCTATGGCTAAGTCATTCTGTCCTTCAATACCTCTCTTACTGTTTCATCCTTATATGTATTTTCATTAACATATTTTGCCCAGTTTTCTGGGCATTAGTGGTTGGGGTTATTTTTGGTTTTGCTTCCAAGCATTTCGACTTAGGTGTGAAGGAGGGCACTCAGCCTTTGCTCTGCTCATAGAGCTGTAACTGTGGGAGCAGTTTTTCCATCCTGTTGATGGCGAGATGGTGCTGTCAAATAAGATATGGACTACAAGGCCAAATTCTGAGCTTCATTGCATAGGGAAAACCATCCCTATTGCATTTTTTCTTCATCAAGAAAGGCCCCACAAGCAGTAACACAAGAGAACTCACATACTCTATAGAATTTCTTCCTGTTGTCTCTATGTGACGCAGTCACATTTGATATTTTGGTTTCAGCAGAAGAAGCTGCGATACAGCACTGCCATTATCACCCATCGGAGACCTGCATTGTACCCAGAAGAGAGAAATGGAGACATTCATATTCATTTCTGGGAGAGTGAAACTGCAACCTTGTTATGTGACTCATTGTGGGCCTTCCCACATGGTGTGGCACTAAAAGTGGTACCTGAACTAATCGCACTCTTTGCTGTTGATTTGCTTTTCAAAATACTGATGTGTTAGTCTAAAGGAATAAGAAAGACTTTTGTTGGAAGATGTAATATTTCAGGATTGAAAATGTGCTCATACTGAAGACTTCTCTATGTTTTCTACCTGTACCCATCAAGCCAATTAAAAGTGCTACCTCTCTGTGCAGACTTGACCTCACTAGTGTATGTAAAGTCTGAGAAGGAATTCAAGATATTCTGAAATAACAGTAAAGGCTGCATAATGAAATAAGGATAGCAAGCTATGAGCCCTTTTCCTCTGAAAGTTGGCTGAAATCCTAAATTAAACCCTTTCATCCCAGCAACTGGTTTGAAACTCCTAGTTCAAACTGAAAATAGTCAAAACCATCTCTTGAGGAATGGAGAGTTGACCTGTCTGAAACCTGATCTACAGTGCATATCTTTAAAAGTTCCAGTAAACCTCACAAAATTATTGTATGGTAGACTTTTTTTTCTTTCTACTACCACATGTGCACTTCAATAGAAAAACACTCTTTATTTTTCTGTTTTATGAATAATACAGAAATACATAAATAATAGATATGTTATTTATAAGATGGCCAAATATGTATTCCCCTCAAAATGCATGAGTTTGAATGGAATGTCAAACAGATTACTGGATGAATATTTGATATTTTAATTTATTGGGCAATTTCTTACAAGAATAGCTGAAGTCCTCAATTAGACTTCATACCCCTGGTCCTCCATCACATCTGCCACCAATTCATGCCACGTTCCTTCCACGCCTATGAACCTGCCTCTCAAGAAAGATTGGTCATTGCAAGAGCAGTCAAAAACTACCTTTGTGCTGACACTGAGACTGTCAGCTGTGGGCTGTCCCTCAGCATAGATCAAAACAGTCTTTGGGACGCTCTAAGTTGCCCCAGGACTTGATGTCTCTTCTTTCTGGGATGCAAATACATCTCCTCACAGCAGATGTCTGAGAGCAGATGAGCTTTTGCACAGCAGCAGGCAAAGACCCCCAGCCAGGAGCTAAAATGAGGGTCCAACACAGCCTCAAATTATGCAGCAACAGCTTCAGCCGTGGAATGACAAGCTTTTGCACAAGCTGAAACCTCCCACCTGAAAGACATAGGCACTTGTGGTGGGTTGACCCTGGCTGGATGCCAGATGCCCACCAAAGCCCCTCGATCGCTCCCCTCCTCAGCTGGACAGGGGAGAGAAAATATAACAAAAAACCTCGTGGGTTGAGATAAGGACAGGGAGATTACTCAGCAATTACCATCACGTGCAAAACAGACTCGACTTGGGGAAAATCAGTTTAATTTATGACGAATCAAAACTGAGAAGGAGAGAGGAGTGAGAACATGTGTAGGGTAATGAGAAATAAAACCAAATCTTAAAACACCTTCTCCCACCCCTCCCTTCTTCCCGGGCTCAACTTCACTCCCAATTTTCTCTCCCTCCTCCCCCCGAGTGGGGCAGGGGGATGGGGAATGGGGGTTGGGGTCAGTTCATCACACGCTGTCTCTGCCGCTCCTTCCTCTTCAGGGGAGGACTCCTCACCCTCCTCCCCTGCTCCAGCGTGGGTCCCTTCCCCGGGTGCAGCCCCTCAGGAGCAGCCTGCTCCAGCGTGGGTCCCCCGCGGGGTCCCCAGCCCTGCCACCAACCCTGCCCCAGCCTGGGCTCCTCTCCCCACGGGGCCACAGCTCCTGCCAGGAGCCTGCTCCAGCACGGGCTTCCCCCGGGGTCCCAGCCTTCTCCGGGCACATCCCCTGCTCCGGTTGGGCTTCTCCCCAGGTGCAGGGGGATCTCTGCTCCCCAGGGGCCTCCATGGGTGCAGGGGCACAGCTGCCTCACCATGGGCTGCACCAGGGGTGCAGGGGAATCTCTGCTCCACGCCTGGAGCATCTCCTGCCCTCCTGCACTGACCTGGGGGTCTGCAAAGTCGTTCCTCTCATTTATTCTCACTCCGCTCTCCGGCTGCACTTGCGCAGGGTTTTTTTCCTCAGATTCTTAAATACATTATCCCAGAGGTGCTACCACCATCGCTGATGGCTTGGCCTTGGCCAGCGGCGGGTCCATCTTGGAGCCGGCTGGTGTTGGCTCTATCGGATGTAGGGGAAGCTTCCAGCAGCTTCACACAGAAGCCACCCCTGCAGCCCCCCGCTACCAAAACCTTGCCACGCAAACCCAATACAGCACTGCAGGCAGCAGGGCCAGACCTCAGCACTGCAGGGTGGTGGGAGCCTAGTGGAGCCCTGGTCCCACCTCCTTGCTTAGCTGAAATTAGTGGGGCTCTTGCTCTGAGGGAGCGTGATGCAAGCAGTGTTGCAATGCTGCTATATGGACAAAAGGCTCATGTTCACTTCAGGTCCCCTCTATTGCTGCTCCTGCACACCCAGGGACCAGTCAAAAAGCAGAACAAGTCCTGGAAACCCCACAGCAATGATTAAAGACACAGGGGAAACAACCATGTGGAAAGAAATTAAAGGCACTAATGCTCTTGAGCTGTCTAAAAATTTATTTAATTACTTTTTCAATCATATTGAGAATAGTGCACATTTTTTCTCAGCCGTGCTGTTCTGACTTTTCAACAAAATGAAAAAATAAATTTGACTCAAGCAGGAGATAAACAACAGTCACCAGGGTTTCTGCAGGGGATGTATCCCTGCTCCTGTCACTGGCTTTCTGCTCTTCCCACGGGAGAAGTGGTAAAGTAAGGCAGAGAAAAAGATGCTCCAAATGGAGCAACTTCATGCCACTTCCACCCAAGTTGAACAGAAATAGGTTCGTGGTTCAGCTCAGATCACTTCCATTTTTCAGCCCACCTTGCTAAGCAGTTTGCAAAGATGAAAAAGAGACATTAGAGAATGACAGAAAGGGAAGAAAAGTCTGACTCACCTGAAGCAGGAATAGAAAAGCATCTTTTCTGAAAACAGATGAAAAAGGAGTAATTTTTGTCTTGAATCCACCTGCAAAACTCATTCTCATTGCCGTCAGCTATTATTGAGGTGAACAGCCTTTTACTGTTAAAATTATTAGACAGGTGCGTGAAGTACCTAATAAACTGGATATAAATTAAAAGACAGATTTTTCAGAAAACTTAGTGCATATTAGACAATTACAACCCTTTTCAAAAGCCAGGAGACATTTCCATTGATTTCACCTAGACAGTACCTCTAAGAGCATCTAGTCCCAAATTCCGCTCTATTTTAGTCTCAAGTTCTTTTCATTGGCCTGATTAAGGAAAAATAATTAGATTCACACAGCACAGAAGAGCTTTGCAATGCCTGACATTAGTTCCTGTTGAACAAGAGCCTGTCCAGGAGCTGTACATCACACCTACTGCAGCATTCCCTGTGCATACAGGAAAACACCTATAGGTGCAGGTACGTTATGTTTTCAAAACCACATTGGCCACCAAAGCACCGCAGCTGCATTTATTGCACCTTAGGAGGTGTAACATAACCCAAGCAGACATATTCAAGGAGCTCCACCCCAAGGGCTTGGTTGGGGCAGATGGATAAGTCACTCCCACCTACTCCAGGCTGGCACAGACCGTTCCATATTAACCTTTGCACAAACCCCACTACTCCAGATGCTGCACGTTCCCCTACCATCTACAGTAAGTGTTTTAAAGGTCTTAAAAATCAACCAGTGTCCTTTGTCACACGTGTCTGGGGAAGCCTGGCTCCTCTCAGTACTCTGGATCCAGCCGAATGGGTTCCCAAGGGAAAGGGTTATTATCACCGCTACATTTTGGAAAAAAACTGAAACATTGCCTAAAATTGCTTTCCAAAGCAGAGCAACATCCACACTGTGTGGTCCTCCACATGAACCTCCTGGGGTGACGGCAAAGGCTTCCGTACGCTCAGAGGCACTGTGCAGCATTGCGTGCCACCGAGCATCATTGTCCTTGTCTGGCAAAGAGCGATGTCCTTGTCTGGTGTCAAGAGTGGTGCTGAGACCTCTGACAGACGGCTGGCAAAGCTGTCCCATGGAGTGGTCACCCAGAAAGCACACAGTGATCCGCTGCCACCACCAAGTGCGGGATTCAGTCCATGAAGCAAAGGGATTTCTTCCACTGTGCAGGCATCCGTAAGGTAGTTTTCTAGTCTGTGGAGTACCTGTCACTGTGAAGAAGTGACCCTTTGGGCTAAAGAGAGGGGATTGCTCCAACCTGTTTGTTGGAACCTGATCAGAAGGTCACAGTCAGTGAAGATATCACCATGTGGGAAAATACCCAGTCTAAACTTTCCTTGCCTCCTGTGTTACCCCTAACCAGCCTCCAGAATCATGCTCTTACCCCTCTGTTAGTGCCATGAGTCCAGGGACACCATGGACCTAAAAGTGACTAGGTAGAAACTAGCAAGACCCAATTGCGAGTCTCTCACTGCAGCTCTGGTGAAGGTGCTCCTTGGACTTGTCCCATGGCAGGAGGGGGTCTGGCAGGTCCTGGAGCAAGTACTGGGCTCCTCCAAGCTAACAACCTTGGCATCACTTGCAGCCACGCTGATCTAACCTCTCCTACAGAAAAACAACCTCTAAAGCACCTGATGATGAAGACATAGCTGTCAAACGTGGTGGGTGCTTGGGCACTGTCTCAGTGCTGGCTAGCATGAAAATGTAGTAGACTTCATCCAGGTGCCTGTGTGAGTTTTTTTTAATCCACTATGTACAAGGCCTAGGTTGGATGAATGATTGGGATGCAGAAGTTGAACCCTGAATCCATCACTTGAAGCTCCATGAAAGTCTTTGTGGCAGTTTGTGGCAGCAGTTAGGGGCTGACTGAGGCAAGATATGAATGGTGATGACAAAAGAGTCTTTGTCAGTTCATCAGTGAGAGCTTTTGGTGAAAGTCACACCCCAAAAGGGAATTATCTCCATTTATCAACATTTAGAAGAGGTTAATAGCTCCTCTTATTGGGTGGGGATGCAAGCAAGCTCATTTCTGGAATCAGAGAATGAGAAGGCATCCAGTTTCTCAGAAGATGTGCTCTAAGATGAGAAACCATCTGTCCACTGCATTTGTACAGCCCCGAGCACGTGGGAGCAGTATCATAGAATAGAATCATAGAATCGTTTAGGTTGGAAAAGACCTTTAAGATCATCCAGTCCAACCATTAACCTACACTACCAAGTCTACTCTAAGCCAATCAAGGGTAGATCAGACTGAATCATGTCCCAAAGTGCCACATCTACCCGTTTTTTGAACACTTCCAGGGATGGGGACTCCACCACCTCTCTGGGCAGCCTGGTCCAATGCTTGACCACCCTTTCCGTGAAGAAATTTTTCCTAATTTCCAACCTAAACCTCCCCTGGCGCAGCTTGAGCCCATTTCCTCTCGTCCTATCACTAACTACATGGGAGAAGAGCCCAACACCCCCCTCCCTGCCCCCTCCTGTCAGGCAGTTGTAGAGAGCGATGAGGTCTCCCCTCAGCCTCCTCTTCTCCGGGCTGAACACCCCCAGCTCCCTCAGCCGCTCCCCACCAGCCCTGTGCTCCAGACCCTGCCCCAGCTCCGCTGCCCTTCTCTGGACACGCTCCAGCACCCCAATGTCCTTCTTGTGCTGAGGGGCCCAAAACTGGACACAGCATTCCAGGTGCGGCCCCACCAGCGCCGAGTACAGGGGCACAATCACCTCCCTGCTCCTGCTGGCCACACTATTCCTGACACAAGCCAGGATGCTGTTGGCCTTCTTGGCCACCTGGGCACACTGCTGGCTCATGTTCAGCCGCTGTCGACCAACACCCCCAGGTCCTTTTCGGCCAGGCAGCTTGCCAGCCACTCTTCCCCAAGCCTGCAGCGCTGCATGGGGTTGTTGTGACCGAAGTGCAGGACCCGGCACTCGGCCTTGCCGACCCTCACACAGTTGGCCTCGGCCCATCAGTCCAGCCTGGCCAGGTCCCTCTGCAGGGCCATCCTACCCTCCAGCACATCGACGCTCCCACCCAGTTTGGTGTCATCTGCAAACTTACTGAGGGTGCACTCAATCCCCTCATCCAGATCCTTGATAAAGATATTAAACAAGGCTGGCCCCAAAACAGAGCCCTGGGGAACACTGCTCGTGACCGGCCGCCAACTGGACTTAACTCCATTTACAACTACTCTCTGGGCTCGGCCAGAGACAAGCTCCTGCTTAGGAGTGAACACAACCTCTTGTGCTCCACCTCTCCCGGCCATCTTCAGTTGGCACCAACATATGGATGGGAAATAAAGTCATTTAAAGTCATTGCATCTCCTAGGCTTTTTTCTCCTTTCAAGCTTGCCATGCTAATTTCTAGCCTCATGTGCCAGCCATGAATCTTAGCTTAAAATCAAAGCATTTCCAAGCAGACTTTCTCAGGAGAGCCTCTGACAGAGCCGAAGCCATGTTTACTACCAGAAGGAGACTTCTGGGGCAACAAAGTGCATTGCACAGTTGTTGAAAGCCTGTTTCTCTGGGGTTTCTTAGTGTTAATCAAGGCAGGCACGGGTGTTCAGTCTGAGAGTCAAAAAAAAAAAAAAAAAAAAAAAAAGACATGAAAATCCAGAAGAAGACAGAGGTTCAAGGAGGGGCAGGTAATCAGGGACACACAAAGTGAGGTCCACAGCAGCAATACTTTAAAAAAAAATCAATATAACCCTTTCAGAGGAGGTCTTGGTTTGATTGCTGTTCTTTAACATGAATAGCAATTACTGGGCCTGAGATCTGCAAAGTATCTCCTGTTATTGCATTGCTGCTCTGCTGCCTGATGGGAACTATTATTTTAAAGGGGATGATACCAAGTCGGGTGTTCGCACTTCTGAAAACTATTCCTTTTTTTTTTTCTTTTTTCCTTTAAGACTGCTCTATTTAGCATAAGCAATTTCAATATGCTTGTTTAGGTCCAGCTGCAAGTGGAGACCAGCTGCAAATCTCTTGCTGTTTGGAAGAGGTGGCAAAGCATCGCAGCCCCCACCAGGGAGGGGGCAGGAGCTCGTGGGTCAGTAGCGTAATGGAGGAGCTGCTAGAGGTGGTGGTTGGGCTGGATATTTGTCCTTGAGTGCAGGGTTTTTTGGCCTAAATTGCTTTTGCTTTGGTCAGTAACAGTACCAAGGGAGGACAAAAAAAAAAAAAAAAATTTTTTTAAATTTCAGTTTCTCATGGAGGGTCACACAAGAAAAAACCAGAGGCGCACAACCCAATGACCACACCAAACACATTATCCTTGGGGCCGTGCGATGTTGCGCTCACAGCTTGCATGGTGTCTGTCCCAGTGCTGTGTCACAAGGAGACATCTGGAGCAGTTTGGCCGCTGGAGCGCAGTGAGATGCAGCACAGCTCCAGGGCTGGGGCTTCACCTCCATTAGCAAATGCTGCGCACAGTCCACGTCCTCTGGGTATCTCCAACCCAGAGCTGGTACAAAACATAGAGCAGTTGTAACCTCTGCAACCCCCCGCTCCAACACAAGCAACTCAACACCTTCCAGAAGAAAAGCACGAGGAAGCAAAGGCCAGGTAGCCTTGCCCAGACAGGACAGGACCACCCTCGACCGCACCAGCCTCAGCCATGCACACCTGCCCTCACTCTTGCCAGCAATACAATGCTGCAGGGCGGCCGCTTTGCAGGTGGAAATGATAGCATGCTGATTTGCACCAGCTGGCAGGCTGGCCCCCTCAGTGGAAAATCTTCCAAACACTAATGCGGTTTCACAGCGTTCACCCTGCTGAAATTTTATTAACGCTTTCTCCAGACACCTCTGAGCTCCCTGTCCACCGCCATGAATCATCAGCGACGCTCGCAGTGTAATAGCCCCGCGCGAAATTAATTTTGTTCATCTCCAGCTTCCTGGGGAGTGTGAGACTCGCAGAGCTGATCCCTTAGTGCCTTCCCGGGAGGTTTCGGCTCGCATCGCCCAGGAGCACGGCGTACGGAGGAAACCTGCCTGCACCCTAGAGGCAATGCCCAGCATCCCATCAGCTCCCCTCAGAGCCCCCAAACTGAATTAAAATAAGCGTATTCTTTTTCATCCTTAACCACAGTGGGTTAAAAATTGCAGCGGGTTTCTCTGGAAGGGGAACTGCCTTCCTGCGAGGATTTGGGGTGAGAAAGCAAAGCGGGATCTGGTGGTGCTTCGTCCCTCAGCCCGCGGCCAGCAGAGTGCACTCAAAAGACAGTCTCTGCTCGTGCAAACCTCTCCTGCTAATAAAATCCATCCTGTGTTTAATATGTAGTGGCTGTAGTGAGGAGCTACTGCAACTTAATTGTTTCCCCCTGCATTATGAAGAAGAATAGAGATGCTCCAATGGGATTTCATTTTATTCAGGAAAATAAACTCGGTCTGATTGTGTTATTTTAAATAATTCCCAGGATTCATTTCCATAGTGCAACAGGGGCAACTTCACCAGCAGGAGCGTTATGTATTAATATTTCCCTTTAACTTAACAAGAATCCACATTTTTTTTCAGCTGATAACGCACAAGACACTCATTATTTTTTGAATGCCAGCCTTATTGGAGTTATGTTTGTGCGCTACTTGTCTGTAAAATAGCCAGGCTACGGTAAGGACTGCATTTTTAGTATTTTGTTTATTATTGCCAGGATGTCCAACTTCTGCTGTTGCCTATAATTTGAAGCTTGTGGTCACAATGTAGCCAATACATCGAGCAGCCCCATTTGTCACTAGTTAATTAAATGTGACCCATTTCTTTCATGCTGTCCTTCCCTTCCACTCTGGGGAATCGCTGTTCACATGCCAGTCAGTGTTAGCGCAGCAGGGCAGAATATTATTTTGATTATTTGACACAACAGTGCTGCGTTTTGCAGGCAAAACCATGTGCATGCATACACACAAACAAGAACGCACTCATCTTGCTGATGCAACGATATCGCCATTGTAGGAAGCCAAAACCAGACAGGGGACATGTCTGAACACAGTGGTGTCCTGGTTTCAGCTGGGATAGAGTTAATTTTCTTCCCAGCAGCAGGCACAGTGCTGTGCTTTGGATTTAGGATGGGAACAATGCTGATCACACGCTGATGGTTTAGTTGGTGCTGAGCAGTGCTGACACCAGGCAAGGGCTTTTCAGCTTCCCCTGCTCTGCCAGGGGCACAAGAAGCTGGGAGGGGGCACAGCCAGAACAGTTGATCCCAACTGCCCCAAGGGCCATTCCATACCATACGGCGTCATGGGCAGTATAGAAACTGGGGGGGTTGGCCGGGGAGCAGCGATCGCTGCTGGGAACTGGCTGGGCATCGGTCGGCGGGTGGGGAGCAATTGCGTTGGGCATCACTTGCTTTGGATATTATTATTACTATTATTATTATTATCATTACTATTTTACTTTATTTCAGTTATTAACCTGTTGTTATCTCAGC
Source organism: Pelecanus crispus (assembly GCF_030463565.1). Lineage (NCBI taxonomy): Eukaryota > Metazoa > Chordata > Aves > Pelecaniformes > Pelecanidae > Pelecanus > Pelecanus crispus. Next base: position 72,908,894 of record NC_134648.1, read on the forward strand.
CCAGGAGTGTTTCTCACTCTTACTCCTCCGATTCTCTCCCCCATCCCCTCGGGGTAGGGGCAATGAGCGATGGCTGCGTGGTGCTGAGCTGCTGCCTGGGGCTGAACCACGACAAGTGGATTTAAACAAATTCAGCTGGCCCATCCCTCCAGACATGATGGACCCATCTGGTGGATGGGACTGCTGAGTTTATGAAGATCTAAGAGGACCTTTTCCTTTCCTCCTGGTCCAAGGAGATGGGGACCTAAAGGTGACTTACAGGTTAACAATGAGCAAGCAAGGAAAGCTGCCTCTGAGCAGCGGCAGCGTGGCAGCGCGCCATGTGTGTCCAACCCTAGGGTTGTCCTCCGAAACAGAAATGTCCCTTATGGCCACCCCATGCTCAACCCCATGGGCACTGTCGGACCAGCTGCAAGGAGAGGTGCTGCTGGTGTGCAGCTCTGGGGACAGCGAGCATCTGGGTGCCTGCTCTTCCCGGCTGGCAGATGGACCGAGAGACAGGCGGACATAGTGTCTCACAGTCAAGCTTATATTTTTCTGCCAGTTTAACACAAGCCCTTCAGGAGGATGAAGGAAAACTGGTGGACCAAAGCCGGGCTTGTTTCTGCCACTCACAGTGAAAGGACCTCGAGGGTAATTTTTTTTGACGTTACATCTGGTGTGTCTGGTGCTCTCTGCAGAGCACAGCCCGGCTTCTCTGCAAGCCCCAGCTCCCCAGTCCTGCCCGTGACCACGAGCTGCAGCTCCTGACAGAAACACTATGGAGAGATGAAGCTTGTCAGCAAAACGAGCGTTTTGTTAAGGTCTCATGATGCAAGATAAGGGTGGGGGTAAAATGTAGGTGAGACCAGCAAATGAAGGCAGGGGCTGCTTAGAGAGCTTCCCTTTGCTGAGCAGAAACACCAGTAGATGTGAGCTCAGGAGCTTCCTACGAAGCCCAGCAAGCCCTAGCAAGTGGCCAAGTACAGCTTTTCTAAGAAGAAGGGGGCAAAAGGGCTGTAGCCCTGGCCACCAACCTGTTACTCGTTCATAGCAGATGACATGTATGCAGGCATTTGTTCATTCAGGCCACGTCTGCCCACCTCCAGAGGTACAGACATGGATCTAACTGGAGCACCCACATCACCAGCATGCAGCCATCTCTGGATGAAACGGCTGCTGGCCCTGGAGCCCCGAACAGAGGCCTGCCTCTCTTCACAAAGACGATGAAGAGCTTATGGGCATACAGCAAACTGAGCTATCCAGGAAACAAATGCACAGAAAGTGCCATATCTTAATTACATAGAATTGCTGTTGCAGGTGCTTCCCACTGCCCTCTGGCTCACTGAGCCCAGGAAGGCCCCTGCGTGGTTTAGATGTTATTATTGTGTTTGTATAACCCTACAGCTTGATGCACATGAAAGCTTCAACGGCGCATCAAAGTTGGAAGACCATGGCAAAACCCTGTTCTCATGGCAGGTATTAATGGTTTCATTTGCAGTCTCTACGGCTTTATTTCTGAGACTGAAAGAGAGCAAACGAAGCATTACGGAAAGAATGAAAGACCAGAGGGATGTTACATGGGTTTGAACTCTTTGTCCCAGGAGGGTAAACCTGAAGCCGCTCTGACAAGACATCCCCCATCAGGGTGGTGTAAAACAACCTGCACACGTGTCCACCGAGATGTCTCCAGTCAACGAGAGACAGATCAATGCAATCCTACGGATCGCTGCTTCGCTCTTCCTGAACCACACGACGGACGTTTGGAAATTTTCCCTCTCATCCAAACTATAAGTATATTCACCATAAAATGACAGATTGTTTGAAGAAAAAAAACCCACCTCACTCCCTGAGAGTGCCATTGCTTCTTGCTGTTGCCTCCATCAGGGTACCAGGAGGAGGAGAGGGGTCCCTGCTTCCTCCCGGACTTCAGATCTGCAGATCAGTTTGCTTCCTTCCACTCCTTTATGGGATGAAGCTTTCTACTGAAAATCAGTGGAAAGCAATATTTTGCCTGGTTGCTTGGGCTGGGCTACAGTCCTGGAGAAGTAAAATCTAGATTTTACTGGGCGGTGCCCAGTGGTTGGGCTTCCTCCATGTAAGGCTGAAGGATAAGAGGGCTGCAGCTGCCACCATGGCACTTACCACGGAGTCACTTTTTTCAGCCATTCCTCTGGATCCAGAACAATAACCCAGACAACAAATTTCAGCCACGAAGCATCACCCAGGCCATTAACTGACATCATCCTGGGGTGCGCAGATACCAAAAGTGACAGCGTTTGATGTGAACAAATGAGAAACCCACCAGGGAGAGTAAGCCCAAGGCACAAAATAACATTTTACTTGGTCTTAGACTGGTGTATGTCCCACCAGCAGCCCAGATTGTTTCATCCATGTAAACTCTTGGATGCCAGGAGGATTCTTCTCAATTCACACCAGCTCTGGAGAGCAGACCTAGCCTGAAATTAGGCAGTTTGATGCAATTTATAATAGTTCTGAGACTTAAACTGCACCAGTGAAGATAACAGGTGTGTCTAAAAGGTCTGTCACACTTAGTTATTTATCTAATAACCTCATCCCTTGGAGGTTTGGCCCTAAACATTGTTAAATGAGCCTGTTTCAATTTTCAGAACAAACTACATCTTACCAAGAGAGTGTGAAAAGGCACAAGGCAGATGCTGCCGAAATCTTTGGAGGATCTGGGGCTGCCACCTCAAACAGGCCTTCGGTGGGTATTTTCATTTCCAGCATCTGACCCAAGGAAGGAAAAGCCTTGCTGATACGGCAGCTGAAACCCGTGAGCTAAGAATGAAGTTGGGAAGCACCTACGCTGTCCAAAAGGAGAGCACTTAGTGTTTGCGCTCTTAACTTGTTCCTCTGCCAGTACGAAGGGTAGAGATTTAGTGTGTACGTGTGCTGAGACAAATGCAGAAATTACATAAAAATAGAGGAGCTCTCCTCACGCTGCAACTGCAGAAACTGGAGCTCTAACAAAAATACTACGTACTGCAATGCACAAGCAGAGCTGACAGTTGACTCTTATACTCTCCATAGACAGCCATGGAGAACAATAACATTTTCACAGCAAGATATACTCTAATTTTTGTGCTGCTTATAACAGTTGAGCCTGGCATTGCATCCCCCACGTGCACTTCCGTCAGAGCACTCTTGGTCATGGTCATAGAATCATAGAATCACAGGGTGGTTTGGGTTGGAAGGGACCTTTCGAGGCCACCCAGCCCAACCCCCTGCAGTGACAGGGACATCTCCAACCAGACCAGGGTGCTCAGAGCCCCGTCCAACCTGGCCGGGAATGTTTCCAGGGATGGGGCATCGACCACCTCTCTGGGCAACCTGTGCCAGTGCTTCACCACCCTCACTGTAAAAAATTTCTTCCTTATATGCAATCTAAATCTATTCTTATGTAGTTTAAATCCATTATTCCTTGTCCACAACAGGCCAGCGTGAAACACTTTCTCACGCACAGCTCCTGCTAGTTGAGCTCATCCCACACCACAAACACAGGGGCTAGATTGGCTTCATGCCTTGGGCTGGGAGGAGGAGAAGGGCGATGCTCCCGTTTACTCAGCAAATGCCTCTTGTTGGGCATTCCTGTGTATGCTTACCCGTAATACCTCCACGTGCAAAGCTTGTCCCTCTGGGAAGCAAACTCCTCCCCAGCCCAATGGAAAGCACTGCCATGCAGATAGAAAGGCTGGGAAATGCAATGTCTGGCTTTGCTGGAGTCATGGAATTCCTGTCTGTGCCACCTTGGAGGGATGGGCTCTGTCCCACCACGGGGATTCCTGCAATGCCTTTGCAAGAACTGAAGCAAATGATTCAGGCTTGAATCAGGTACCTGGAAAATACTTTCCTGCCCCTTTTTTAGATATTCACTCTAGGATGATTTGTTAATTACGTATAATCTGTTCACACTCTAGACATGCCTCATGTGATACGTGCAGTCCCCAAATTCAGCAGAATTATGAGGCTGAGTTAAATTATTTAGTTTTGCCTTAGTTTTGTTGGATGTTGGAAATCTCAGGCCAGTGTGGCTGATAAGGAGGGACTAGAATAACATGCACAACTCACCGACACCGCCGAATTACTCAGAATCTTAATGCTACTTAATGGTCTCCTTTAGTCAAATCTCAATTATTTGTAGACTTGCTCCCAACAACAAGAGAGAAAATAATTTGCTTCTGTCGGGTGTTGGATGAAATGAAAAAGCTGCTAAGAGAAGAGCTTCTGAAATGAATGGCTGCTGGAGTGTGGGAAGCATTAGAGTCCCAGAACTTTTGTTATTCAAGCAGTCAGCTTAATTCAGTTTGATTGATTTCATTTTATTTTATTTACCTCGCTCCCCCCTGCAACAGAGGGGCCTATAACACGTGCTTGGTGCTACGTACCACTCTACAATCCTCTCGATACTGAGAAATGCAAACCAGCCCGCTGCGATGTGCATCGCTGGTGGCTCCTCATTTCTGGGGCAGGAGAGTACAGTCAGATTTACTTCCGTGGGAACATTTCGCATCAAGCAGCACGGCGGTATTGCTAGCCAAGGCAGCATTGCTCGCACGGGGCAGTTAATGCCCAGGCTACAATGATGCCCCGTGCTCGGCTGCAGACCTGTGTCGGGAAAAGGTGAGGGACTAACCCTGCCATGACTTCCCATAGGAAAGTGCTGGAGTTAATTTCCTTGGGATCCGATGCCTTTTTATAATCAACACTGACATTCTGATAGATCAATTCATTGCAGCCCCAGCTGTGATAACCTACCGCACAGTTCCTTGAAGTGTGAGGGCTGGCTAAAATTAAGCTAAGCAAGCAGTTAAAAACCTACCCCAGTGTCTGCTACAAGACTATTTGCATGTTGCCCTTTATTAATAAAGGGATTGTTCAGCCTGGAGAAGAGGAGGCTGAGGGGAGACCTCATCGCTCTCTGCAGCTGCCTGAAAGGAGGGGGCAGGGAGGGGGGGGGGTCAGGCTCTTCTCCCAAGTGACAAGTGATAGGATGAGAGGAAATGGGCTCAAGCTGTGCCAGGGGAGGTTTAGATTGTATATTAGGAAAAATTTCTTCACGGAAAGGGTGGTCAAGCATTGGAACAGGCTGCCCAGAGAGGTGGTGGGGTCCCCATCCCTGGAGGGGTTCAAAAAATGGGCAGAGGTGGCACTTTGGGACATGGTTTAGTGGGCATGGGGGTGTTGGGTTGATGGTTGGAATGATGATCTTAGAGGTCCTTTCCAACCTTAATGATTCCTAGTTTTTACTTTCATTATAAATAATCCAGCCACCAAGCCAGGAAACATGAAATTGCTCCTCTCCCCTTAACTGGTTTAGTGGTGGACTTGGCAGTGTTAGGTTAATGGTTGGACTGGGTGATCTTAAAGGTCTTTTCCAACCTAAACCATTCTGTGATTCTATGAGTCTATGATTTTATAAAACTAAGAGCAACCTGATGCTTGCAGACACCCTACAGGGTGGACGGCACAAAGTAAACTTTTATCGGGAGCTTGGACAGTGCTCTGCCTGTGACCACTGAGTTCAGCAGAGCCCTGGCTGCACACAGACGTGCTCTGCAATGGATGGGTCTCAAATCTCCGCTTTTCCTCCAAGGGACCCCAAGCACAGGTCTGGGAGGCTGTGCTGGGCTCTGCACGCACAGCCAGGGATCCCCTGGTTTGACCTTGCTGTCCTCCTGCTCTCCCGGCTCTTCATCCCATGGATGCATCATGGTCTCCTTGGGCAGCCTCTGAATACACTTTGCCAGCGCTGGTGGGTCACTCTGCGTCGTCTGAGCAAGAGAAGAGTCTTCATGGTTTTGGGACATGGCAGGGAGAAAGGGATGGTACCAAAATAGGAACTCGTTTTGGGGTTAAAAGTGATAGATGAGCCTTGTGAGCCTTTCCAGTGATAAATGAAAGCCTTAAAATGAACCTGGGGGGATTTGCAGGCTGAAGTGGCATATGCAAGTAGTCTGTGGGGACCTTCCTCATGACACATTTTCCCTCAAAGCAAATCGCAGGCGCTGGAGCTGATGGAGCCCAGCCACAAACCCTAGGTCCCAGCCCTGGGAACACCCCAAATGAGACCAGCTGAATTCCACAACCCCCAGAACAACTCCTGGCTAACTTATTTCACTGGGGAGCAACCCCACTGCCATTTAATGTCATTATAGGGAGCGATTTGGGAAACTCCAGGTGACTGTCAGCTCTGACTTGGAGAGTTATTTTAATTCTTCCTTTTTCTTCAGTAAACTACTATCTAGCGAGATGGTCGGGTTTAGTTTCACAGCTTAACATCGTCAAGCAAATCTTAGCAGCAGCTGTAATGTTTTAACATTTAAGAGCAAGATACTTAAAAAAAAGCCACGTCAGATGATACTATTCAGTGGGAATCATTAGGGCACGTATCCCACAGAGATTTATGCACCTGCTTAATTTCAGGCTGTGAGTTATTTTCACAAATTTCAATCGCAGTGCTTTTGTGGTCAGGTTTACTAGGCGCCTTAGCCCCTGCAGCGCCAAAGCTTGAACTTCCAAGAAAGCGTGCCAATGATGTGCTAACAAAATGCTGCGTCCCTTCTAATGGCTGTTCCACAGGGTAGAGCAGCAGCCAGCTAATGATTTCAGCCTTCAGGATCAAATAATGTATATCTGTGCTGTAAGGATCTTGGATTTAACCATGTAAGGGCTGGAAACAGGGTGAGAAAGTGCCAGGCCTTTAGGGGTTATTGATGCTTGACCTACAAAGCACAAAATAAGGTACACGACCCTCTTCCTTCCACCTCCGCTTGACGAATCTCCAGCAAGAAGGGGTAGGGCTGGGCTTCTCCTGCCAAGACCTGCCATGGATGGGGCTTTACAGGTGAAGAAAACACGCGCTGTCCTCACAAGGTGAAAAGACGTTTTGGAGTATGTCCATGTCCCATGCTGTGGGGCTGTTGGCCATAGGACTAGGAAAGGAGACTGGGGGGAAAAATACCTGGGGGGGAGACCAGAGCCCTGGGTGCAAGTCTGGGTTGGGTTGGGATGACCATAGCCCTGAAGACGTGGCACAGCTGTTGCTTTGAGGGCTGGTTTGGCACAAGTGTGGCAGGATGGAGTGGCTGAAGGTAGAGAAAAGACCAAAGGCAACTGAAGGTTGAATGTAAGCTATTGAAGGCCACACCGCGAGTGCAACCGCTGGAGATCTACTGAGGCAGATTACCCCAAATTCTCCTTGCAACTGAAAGACAGATAAAACGGAGCATCAGATGGACCCAGACATGCAATCTGGGACTCCCTTCAAACAGGGAGGCCAAACAGGGAAAGTGATGAGATGCATTCAGATGGTTTCATGGAGGGAATAGCTTTGCTAGGCTCTGAGCCGTGCAATGGCAGCTGAGGACCTCCCCCTCCATCCTCCAGCAGTGCCCATGGCTTCTGGACTGCTGGGTCTACTGAGCTGAACCTCCCTGGGACCTGCTGCGTGGGAGGGAGATACAGGCCCCCGTCTCCCCTCACCACGAGATGTCCCATCACTGAACGAGACATGTCCATGACTTGGCAGTCCTTCACCTCCTCTGGATAAGCTGCTCCACTACACCTGGAAGGCTTTTTGCATGTGAAGCAGGAGGAAAACAGCGTTAAATGGTCACTGCACTGCCACGTCCTACAGTCAAGTAAGAAGCAAGGGTCTGCGGTTTCCTCCTGTACGTTGCTGTGAGCGAGGAAGCCACGCTGCTCTGGCTTCCCGCATGTCACCTTTGCTGACACCCACCTGGGGGCTGTGCACAATCTGTCCTGAGGAGTCGGTGCAGCTGGAGGAACTACCCTGCGCTTGCTAGCATTGCTGCCTGCCTTAGCAAAGAAACAACCATGTGGATTTTGGTGTCTGTCTACACACCAGCGTGGATCTCTGCAGGGCTTCCCAACCTTCAACCAGCAGAGAAAACCTTCCCAAATCCCCCACTGGCCTGGTTTCCTATGGGAAGGGGAAACGGTTGCACACAGGGTCAGTTCTGTGAGCACATCAAACCCTCACTGCAGCCGGAGGCAGTGAGAGTATCTGGAACAGCGCAGAAGAGTGCGTCTCTTGAGAGGGACACGGTATTTTGGTCTCAGAGTGCAATCTCAGCACCATCCTCACAGGCTCCAGCTGGCAGTAGGTCGGTGCCGGGCTCCAGCCAGTGTCGAGTGCCAGCCTGCGCTCTGTGGGCACAGGACTTGCGCCCAGAAGCGCTGCTCCTGTCCCTCCTTCCACCTCCTGCTTTCTTACCAGCTCGGGAAGAGGGAGCAGTCCCAGCAAGAACCGAATCCTTCTCCCTGCATCCATCAGTGATGGATTGGATGGCTCTGAGCCCTTTGGGGATGGAAGCTCAACACAGCAATGCATGGGATCATCTCAGAAGGGCAGCACCGAGGAGCTCAGCCCATCACCAGCGGCCAGGAGAGCGCTCAACAGCACTAGAAGAGTCCAAGCCTCGTTAACGGTGTCCTGCCTCGTGCCAGTGGGGTCACAAGAAACTCTGGCAGCCCAATTACTTCTTCCAGAGCACATGTCTTTGTCCTGGTCTTGAGCACTTACCCCTAATTGATGCAGGCAGAGGAGGAAGCTGAATGTAACAGTGTCCAAGGTGCCTATGGCTTTGGGGCAATCCTTTCAGGAACCAAGCAAGAAGGGGAGAGGACGGGGTAGTCACTTCCCAACAAATCCTTGGTTTGCTCTGGTACATTGGAGGCAAGAGACCTTCACCAGCACAAGTCCCATGGGACCCCAAAATGTACGAACATCAGGCAGCCTGATTGCAGCCTGGGAAGGTGCTGGGAGCCCAGGAGCTATCTCAGATACTTGATGGAGGCCAAACACCCCTGAAGGGGGGAATGACCAGGTGAAAACCGAGCAGCGGGCAGCGGTTGGGGCGTGCTCAGCTGCATCGCCGCCCGCCAGACACACGGAGCAGCTTTGTGCCCCCTCCCTGGGTCCCCTCGTGTCACACCAGGGTGTGTGACAACCCCCCAGCTTGGTGACTGTCCTTAGCCCCGTGCCCTGGGGCGCTCACCCTTGAGCAAGCACAGGGTGTTCAGCTGGCGGAGGGTGCTGAAAGCAGCGCTGCTGCCCGTGGGCACCCCATGGGTGTGGGTCACCAGTAGCGCAGAGCATGTCTGGGTGGGAGGCTGAGCCCTGGGGTGCCCCCCAGCAGCGGGTGGAGAGGGAGCGGGGTGCAGGGGTGGGGGGCAACAAGGGGACAGCAGGCTCAGCGCTCTGGGCTCTGCCCGGGACCACTGGGACTTGCGTGGGTGCCCGTGGCCGGGCCAGGACCCCCCCGCCCCGCAGCCAGAGCGTGGGCGCAGGGACCCCCGCACCCATCCCTGCGGGCCCTGTGACCGGTGCCCAGAGCTGGGTCAGGACCCTCCAGAGCCGCGCAGCCCTGCGGGGGCACCGCACCGCGCAGCCGGGGCTGGGGCGCAGCGCTCCGCACATCCCGGTGCAGAGAGGGGTGCAGAGCACTGCGCATCCCGGCACGGAGCGGGGTGCAGAGCACCGTGCTTTCCGGCACAGAGCGGGGCTCAGATCACCGCGCATCCCGGCGTGGAGAAGGGCGCAGCGCTCCACGCATCCCGGCGCAATGAAGGGTGCAGAACACCGCGCATCCCGGTGCGGAGAGGGGCGCAGAGCACCGCGCATCCCGGCGCAATGAGGGGCGCAGATCACCGCGCATCCCGGCGCGGAGTGGGGCTCAGAACACCGTGCATCCCGGTGCAATGAGAGGCTCAGATCACCGCGCATCCTGGCGCAATGAAGGGTGCAGAACACCGCGCATCCCGGTGCGGAGAGGGGCACAGAGCACCGCGTATCCCAGCGCGGAGCGGGGCTCAGAACACCGCACATCCCGGCGCGGAGAAGGGCGCAGCGCACTGCGCATCCCGGCGCAAAGAAGGGTGCAGATCGCCGCACATCCCGGCGCGGAGTGTGCTCAGAACACCGCGCATTCCGGCGTGGAGCGGGGCTCAGAACACCGCGCATCCCGGCGCAATGATGGGCGCAGATCACCGCGCATCCCGGCGCGGAGCGGGGCTCAGATCACCGCGCATCCCGGCGCAATGAGGGGCTCAGATCACCGCGCATCCCGGCGCGGAGCGGGGCTCAGATCACCGCGCATCCCGGCGCGGAGCAGCGCGCATCGCCCCGCCTTGGCACCTCCCGCGGCCCTGCGCGCCCGGCGGCGGTGGCGGAGCCGCGGGGCCGGGGGAGGCGGCGGCGGGGGAGGAGGAAGAGGAGGAGGAGGAGGAGGAGGAGGAGGCGGAGGAAGGCGCGCAGCAGCGAGCCACGCAGCTTTGACGTCGCCGGGCTGCGGCTCGCCGGCTCCGGCTGCCGGCACGTATAGCCCAACGTGACGGCCCGCCGCCGCCCCCATTCGCACTCGCACTCGCACTCGCACACGCAGCGCACACCCGCACCCACCCGCACGCAGCGGGAAGCACCCCCCCCCCCCCAAAAAAAAAAAGAAAAAAACCCCACGCCGCCGCCTCCCCCGGCCATGGGCCCGTCGGCCGCTCCGCAGGCGCGGTGAGGGCTGCTGCCTGCGCGCAGAGCAGGACGCGTCTCCGCACGGCTCCGCGCATCGCCCCGCAAAAAAAAAAAAAAAAAGGAAAAAAAAAAAATCCGCGCCAGCCCGCTCGGCTCCGCGCCGGGGGGTCCCCACGCAACATGCGGGGGCCGCGGCGCTGCGATGGCATCTGATGGCCGCGGGGTGCGGGAGGCTGCCGCGGCCCCGGGAGGCTCTCGGTGGCCCCGGGAAGCGGCGGCGGCGGCGGCCGGAGCCCTGAGGGGGTCGCGGCTCTGACGGGGGGTTCCCCCCGCGCCGCTCCGCACCGCTCCGCGCCGCTCCGCGCCGCCCGCTGCGCAGGAGGAGGAGGAAGAGGAGGAGGCGGAGAAGGAGGAGGAGGAGGAGGAGGAGGAGGAGGGGAGCGGTGCCCGCCGCCTGCCCCCGCCGCCCTGCCTGCGCGGGCGTGCGCGGCTCGGCCGCAGCGGAGCGCGGGGCTGCGCTGCCTCCCCCCGCGGCCCCCCCGGCGCCGGGCCGGCGATGTGGATGCTCACCTGAAGATGGATGTGGCCATCGGGCTGCTGGGGCTGCTGACGGTTCTGCTGGAGGGCAGCTCCGGCCAAGGGGTGTACGGTGAGTGCCGGCAGCCGGCGTGACCTTGTCGCGATTGTCGCGGGAGGGGAGGGAAGGGAGGAGGTGGAGGCGGCGGGGAGAAGCGGCGGGGGGGGGGGGTCCTCTTGCGCGGCCGCGGGGGTGGCGGGGCCCCGCTGAGCGCCGCGGGAGCCGGCGGAGGCAGGAGCGGAGGCAGCGGCGTTGCCATGAGACGCTGACATTGCACCGGCGATAAGCGGAGGGGGGGCGGGGGGTGCTCGGGGAGGGGGCGCGGGGGGCTCCGGCCGGTCCCGACCCGCGTTGCTCGCCTCCCGCCGTGAGCATCTCCGCACCCGCGGAGCACCGCGGGGGCCGCCGCACTTGTTAGCAGCGGCGGCAGCGCTGCCGCGGAGCGTAGGGGCGGGGGGGGGGGGTGAGGGGGTGAGCCCCAAACTTGCTGCTCCGCCGGGGGCGCGCAGACTGCGCGGCCGAGCGCGGAGGGGAGAGCCCCACCGCCCCGCTCCCCCCCTCCCCCGGGCAGTGACTTGCAAATCGCCGCCGCGGAGCGGGACGCGGGGAGCATCCCTGCCCCGCTTCCAGCGCCCGCGTCCTGGGCGGCTGCGTGGGCTCCAGCGCCGGGGCCGCCGGTTTTGGTGGCTTCGCCGCTTCCCCCGAGTTGGCCCCGTTTGGGTGAAGCCCGGAGCCGAGCAGTGGGGAGAGCCGGGCTCTCCGCCGGACCGTGGTGCTGCGTGGCGGGGATGCCGACCGGTGCCTGGCCCCAGCCCCGGTGATGCCCCGGTAGCGGTGATGCCCCGGTAGCGGTGATGCCCTGCTCCCGGGGATGCCCTGGCCCGGGCGCTGCCCTTGCCCAGATGATGCTCCGGCCCCGGTGATGCTCCAGCTGTAGTGATACCCTGGCCCCGGTGATGCCCCAGTAGTGGTGATGCCCTGGTCCCGGTGATGCCCTCGCCCCAGTGATGCTCCAGCCCCAGTGATGTTCCGGCCCCGGTGATGCCCCAGACCCGATGATGCTCCGGCCATAGTGGTGCCCTGGCCCCGGTGATGCTCTGGCCCCGGTTATGCCCCGGTTGCAGTGAGGCTCCAGCCCCAGTGCTGCCCTGGCCTCTGTGCTGCCCCTGCCCTGGTGATGCCCCTGCCCTGGTGATGCTCCTGCCCCAGTGATGCCCCTGCCCCAGTGATGCCCCGGCCCCGGTGATGCTCTGGCTCTGGTGATGCCCCAGCCCCGGTGATGCCCCTGCCCCAGTGATGCCCCAGCCCCGGTGATGCTCTGGCTCCGGTGATGCCCCAGCCCTGGTGATGCTCTGGCTCCGGTGATGCTCTGGTTCCGGTGATGCCCCTGCCCCGGTGATGCTCTGGCTCCAGTGATGCCCCAGCCCCGGTGATGCTCTGGTTCCGGTGATGCCCCTGCCCTGGTGATGCTCTGGCTCCAGTGATGCCCCAGCCCCGGTGATGCTCTGGTTCTGGTGATGCCCCTGCCCTGGTGATGATCTGGCTCCGGTGATGCCCCAGCCCCGGTGATGCTCCGGCCCAGCCCGGCAGTAGGGGGTATGGAAGCGGCGCGGCTGGGCTTGGCAGTGGTGCGGTGCTGCTGGGAGCATTGGCTCTGGTACTCGGTGTTGAAGAGACTTCATGAATTTGCCAGTAAATGCTTCGTTTGACATCTGCTCCTTTGAGCCCCTGCGCCTGTTTCGGCACTAAAATGTTTGCTTCCCACCAGCAAGGCAGCCCCAGCTATAAATGCACCCCCCCCCCCTTTTTTTTTTTTAATTTTGCAAAATTTCAGCGTATTTGAAAATGTCTGAGGGGTTCTGCTCGCAGCGGCTGGATTACTAATGTGCAGATCTCGGCACCGGCAGCGCCGGGGCTCCCTGCCTTCCCCGACACACAGGCACATATTGTTGGATGTGCTGGAAGAGCAACTGCTGCCGTGAATAGGAGAGGGCTTGTTCAGGCAGAGCGCGTTTTGTGGGGGCCTACAGGAAAGGGAGCTCTTGCCCTAGGCTGAACGCCGGCATCGATGCACGGGCGATGTCACATGCAGATTTGTAGTAAGACTTTTGTTTGGCAACGGTGCATTTTCATCCTGTAACATGTAATGCCTTATTTAGGTTAAGGATGATGGGCAAAGGGCTGGGGCAGGGTGGGGGGGAGCGGTGTGAAGTCAGTCGGATGTGGCTGCACTATATCTGAAACCCGTTTCATGGCAATTTGCTTTTTTTCATTGACTCATGAAGGCTGGTTTGAGAAAGCGGACAGAGCTCTGCCAAAAAAAAAAAAAAAGCCGAGCCCAGGGTATGCCTCCCGGCAGCCTGGAGCGCCTTGAAGATCCCGCTCTGTGCAGCAGGGCCATTTTGAGACAGGAGGTTTCGAAGGTAATGCCCTGAGTTACCTGAGCAAAAGTGAGCCCCAGCCTGGGAGAGGGAGCCCGCTCAGTCCTTGTTGGCTTGGAAAAACAGGCTGGTGGGATTTGAACAACTTTTCTGTCCCTTATTGAAGATTTCAAGATCCTCACGGCTCTGCTTGCAAGGGTGGAGCAGTTAGGGAGATGTTGTTGCTGCCTTAACCCACTTGTTCCCCGCTTTCGTGCCAATGACGTGAACCGTCGGTGTCTTCCAAGAGCGGGCAGAGCCCCAGCAGCCTCCTCTGTGAGGAAGGCTCGGGGTGCCGCTCCGCTTCTCCGGGCGAAGGAGCACGCTCCTGTGCCTGGCCATCCTCCCCGCGCTCTGCCTCTCCCTCCGGTCCCGCGCGGGGAACTCGCTGCTTCGCGGGTCACTCGGACCCATCCATCGGGTGCCCTCCGCCCCTCTGGCTTCTCCCCAGTTGCTCCGGTTGAGGCTGCGTCTCACCCGCAGGAGGACCCGTGTCCCCAGGACAGGGTCTCTCGCTCGTGATGTGCACTGCCCGAGCTCCACCTGCCCGCTCTCCGGCACTGCCTGCCTGCCTGCCGTGGACGCTGGGCTCTGCCGCTGCAGGAGGTGCGGAGAGGGACCGCTCAGCTCTGCCCTGTGCCGGCACAGTGCCTGGCACGCCAGCGTGCACCTCCACCCAGAGCAGCGGCGCTTGAGAGCTGTTTCGGTGCCTTTAAATGCAAAATAAACGCTCCGCGTTTGCTTATTCCTACTTCATACCAAAAAGCAAATGCACGTCCCGTCATGTCTGGCTGTACCTCTCACGGTAAACTTTCCTCTGTTGCTTCCGAGTGGTAAAGCCGTGGTTCCAAAGTCATTTGCTCGTATGGCCGAACCGACAGGGGAACTGAGGCACCGGCACTGGGAGCAGTTTCCCAAAGTCAGTGCTGGAGCCAGGGCAGGCGCAGGTCTGCCTGGTGCCCACCGTCCCCTGCTCTGTGCCGCACGCCGCTTCTGCGGGGGACGGGGGGAGAGCAGAGCTGCTAAAATCCCCAGCAAGGCATACAATTCCTCAGCTCTGCTTTGCCCAGCTTGTTTTCCCGGCGAAATAATCTTTAGAAAAACTCGAGTGCTGTACGCGCTTTTCCTCCCCTTTAAATCAGGCGTGACTTGCATGGTTAATAAAGCAGAAAGAGCAGGTATTCGGAATATGATGGTTATCCCTTCACCAAACTTGAAGTTACAAGAGAAGAAATGGCTAAATGAGAAGGCCGACGCGGGCACGGAGCATTTTTAAGCAGATAAGCGGCGCCTCATCAAAATGTGGGAGTTTTGTGAGAGTGGAGCACAGATTTCCCCATCCGTTTCCCCGGTGCCGGACTGCCCCGGCTGGGGGGTTTGCTGGGGACCCAGGGTTCAGGCGCTGAGATGCGCGGTGTCCCCGGGGTCTCACCTTGTGCCCTGGGGAGCGAAGAGCAGCGTAGTGAACGCCTGGAAATGAGCCCAGGCGCTGCCACCGCCTCCTGGCTGGGGGCCCGAGGGATGCCCAGGGAGCAGGGGGGGACCCAGCGGTGGGGGGACCGCGGGGAGCGATTGCTCCGGTGTCAGAGCCGACACTTTCTGACTCTGGGAAGCTGTTTCCAAACCAGGCAAGTCACCAGAGCAACGGGGAGCAGCCACGGTACCCGCCGGCCAAGGCGTTGCTGCACCCATGGGGGCTTCGCACACAGAGGGGTGCAGCCCCCCCCAGGCAGCCCCCTCCGTGGCACGGTTTCCCCGTGGCCACTGGAGCACGTTTTACCCACTCCTTGCAGAGCTTTTGGTTATTTTCCCATGACTTCAGCTGGAAATAAGCAGGGCAGCTCCCGAGGACATGTTTTTCACGCGTGCAAACACCGGGTATCTCATGGGGAAAAGTGTGTGCGTGCCGTGTTCACCCCTCTGCGCACCCCCGCGCTGTGTTTTATAGCAACGCCTGTAAAGAAAAGTGCTGAGCATCCCACCTGCGGATGCAGCTAACCTTCGGACGGCTCTAAATGCCTCCCGAAAGCAAGCGATCACAAATGTAATGAGCCTCCGCTGTGCTCAGCCGCGCCAGGGTCTCCCCGAGGCTCTGCCCCTGAGCGTGCAAAGTGCTGGGAGAAGCAACCGTAGCTGAGGGAATTACCAGGCTTTTTGTTGCCGGTGCAAAGTAATGTGGAAGCATAGGTATTTATTGCATTAAAAGTCAGAGAGATTGTCCTCGCTCTTCCTGCCAAGCATAAAATGTTTTCCAACGGACTTAATTTTTGTTGCGGTTGTACGTTTTATAAAGAAGCAGGTTTGGAAGTGGGGGACCCGAAACACGGAGCTGCACCTTCCACCCCAGACGGCAGCTTGATTGGGGTCTGATGAAGCGCTTTTTATCCCCAGGGAGGTGGAGCGGGGTCACGCAGTGTCAGGAAGGATCTTCCGTTGCCTCCGGCTGTCTCTTTATAATGATGATTATTATTTTGTGGTGCGCTCAGCTCCCTGGGGGGATTAATGACTGCTGGCTTCGGAGCTGGGAGTGGCTGCGTGCTGCTGCTGACCTGGCCTTTCCCTAATGCTTGCCCTGGTCGAACAAGTGGATTGGAAGGATGAAAGAAGGGAGGGAGGGGAAAAAAAAAAAAAAATACCCAAACACTCGGAGCAAAGGCGTTTTCCCTGTTAGAAAGGCCGGTTGCCCGTTTCTGCCGGCGAGGGCAGCCTCTGGCTCACAGGCCCCAAATGTCACCGTGCCGGCACGGGGACAGAGGGTATTTCCGTGGCGCCGCTCCCTGGGTGTGAATGCGGGCGTTGTGTGGGCCGGTTTAACCCTGCACAATTCGGGACATTGTGCGAGGGGAAGCGCTGCGGCCCCGGGAACAGGGGAGGAATTATGCGGTGCCGCAGGGGCCGGCGTTTCTGAGCAGCTGTGC
This sequence comes from Pelecanus crispus, assembly GCF_030463565.1. Classification (NCBI taxonomy): domain Eukaryota; kingdom Metazoa; phylum Chordata; class Aves; order Pelecaniformes; family Pelecanidae; genus Pelecanus; species Pelecanus crispus. The sequence goes on from NC_134648.1 coordinate 72,925,301, forward strand.
GCTCCTCCGCAGCCCGCTCCAGGAGGTTTTTGCAGGAGCCAACTGATCATTGAGAGCTTTAACTCTTAACTGAGCCCCGGAGAGGGATCTCCTCCTCCTCCTTCACGCCGCAGATGTTTACATTGGGATTTCGGCAGCGGTCTGAGATGAACTTCAGCTTCAGCGGCCAAAGCTGGCAGCGTGCAGAGGCGGGGAAGCAGCCGTCGCGCCTCTGACGGGCAGCCAAGCGATTGGGATTGACTCTGCTCCCGCCGTTCGTAGTTGTGCCGCAGGTAAGGGGCCGTACGGCACCCACGTCGCGGGGGCGAGGGAGTCTGGCGTGCGGGCGCGCTGGGCTGTGCATGCAGGGGTGCAACGGTTTGGAGTGGAGGGGTGCGAATGGACGGAGTCAAATTGTAAAAAAATGCTCCAGAGTAAATGCGCGGGAGAAGGTCAGCAAGGGAGATTAAACCTGCCTCCAGGTCTGCTGAATCAGCGCAGAAACTTCCGTCGGGTTTCGCGTGTGCCGGGACGCGTGCGGCAGCTCCGGGTGACGCTCCCGGCGCGCAGCGAGCTGCCTCGCGCTGTGCTGGATGGCATCGCGGCGCGTCTCCTCCTCCTCCCAGCAGCAGCCGATGCTCTTTGCATCTCTGGTCAAAACGTTGCCTTTGCCTCCGTCTGAGGGAGATTTGGAGGAAACCCGGTGGCCAGGAAACAGCCTTGAAAGAAATAAAATTAAAGATCTCAGAAGGGCAAAATCCAGTTTAATTAGAATCAGCCAGATGAAGTTCTGGGGAGGAAGGAAACAGATGAATGATTAAAGCTCAGACCCGTCTTCTACCCTCCTCAAATATTTTCTGGGGCCTCCTTCGGTGAAGGGATGATGTGCTCTGCACGCATCGCAGCGCCAGCCTATGTAAGCATGTATATATCTATGTATACTCTTGTAGGGCACTGGGTCTCCTGCAGCATATCCCCTTCCTCCAGCGGAAGAAGGTCTTTTGGATGGGGGGCACCCAGCCACGGGCCACGCACGAAGCAAAGGCAAGCGGGGAGGATGCTCCCTGCCTCCCCCTGCCCGTGCCAGGACCCTGTCGCTCTCCCTAACTTGCTCAGGCTCAGGGCCATATGTCGTTTCTTAAACCATGTTTCTTAAACCTGGAAAAAACTCTTTTTTTTTTTAAGAAAGGGGTTTTTGAGAGCGGCTGTCTGAGGGAAGGCAGCTCCATCAGTCCCCACGACCCGGCTCTGACCCAGCGCACGTGTTCGGGGTTTGCGGTGCCGCCGCTCCGTCACTGCTGGAAGAGCCCTCCCGCGGAGCCGCGCTGAGTCCCCACGCCTGGCTCCCCGTTAGGTCCTTCGGTTTATCTTTTTATAGACCCTCTTTCCAATTTCGAGTTATGTCTGGATCCAGCTGAATTATTTCCTGCCATCTCCATAAATAATGGCCTTGCTAAATATAGCTGAAAATGGAGGGAAGTCAGTTTGCTATTCTCAGACAGAGTTTGAAGCCTGGCTCTTCTGGAAGGATGACTTTCTTTCAAGCCATGATGGCAGCTCGGGAGCAGAGCGGTGGCCCAGCCTGGGACATCCCTCCTTCCATGAGTGCTTCTTGCATCTATGAAAGGTTGAAGGACCAAGTGGTTGCCTTGAATATCCTTACAGGCCCACACCGCTCTTGGCAGCATTTAGCTTGATTTTGCCATCTGTTCACCCCGACTGCTTGTTGCCAGCATATTTGGGTACCAGGGAGGTTTGTGATCTGGTAAACAGGTCTTGTGAGGAGGGACTAGAGGAGCTCCATGCGTCAAGGTGGTCAAGACTGACTGAGGCAGTTAAAGAAGGCAATAAATGTATGTTATAATTCTCTCAGGAAGGAAGAGGCAGGCAGTGGTGAAGAGCTAGCTCCAAGCAGCCACCTGAGGTGTTAGAGGAGCCAACAGTGATCATTTGAAGTTACCAAAGCCCACAGTGGAAATAAGCATGAGGTTTTTTAACAGCTGGGGTAATTAGCTGCTGGAGCAGCTCACCGAGAGATGTCCTGGACTCCCTGATGTCGAACGTCTTTGATATACAGTCAAATGTTACTTCTTAAATTGGCGAGCTCGATACAGGTAGGGATTGCCAAGGGAAATCTCTGGCTCGTGGATGTGTGGGAGGTCAACCCAGATGAGACCCACTGTCTCTCCTGGCCTCAAACTCTAGGAAGCAGTTAATCATATATTAAGTTAAGCATATATTAAAAATAAATATGTCAAAGCAGTGAGCAGAGTAATATATGTTACTTAGCAAATGGTCTGGAATTTAATTATGTTATTAATACATTACATGATTAAAACATGGTGTATGAAATATGCCGGTAGGTAACTCTCAGCATGGGAAGGGAGGAGGAGATGGGATCAAGGGACCGAAAGGTCCCTTCCACTCCTGTGCGTGTGTCGGTGCGTGTGTAACACCTGCAGTATCACCTTCCGTGATGTGTATAGCGCACACCTTGCTCCAGCTGTGGTAGGCACTGCTCAGGGCTTCACAGCCTGATTTTTGGCAGGCTGCCTCTGAGTGCCAATGTGTCCAAGTCCCATTGGCTTCAAAGTGAAAGTGGTGCTCAGGTACCCCTGGGAATGGGGCTCTGGGGAGGCTCTGGAGGCACTGGGGCCAAGGGCTGGCACGCTCCGAAATGCAGTGGCTGGGCAGCGTCTCACCAAGCGCTGGCTGCTCTGCTGGAGCCATGTCGTTGGGCTTCATGGCACCAGCAAATGGAGAAATTCCACTGGCCAAGCAGTCATTTTGTAACTTGGAAATGTGTTTTTGTGACTAGATGAAGTAGCTGGTTATCGTCACATGCTGTAAGACTGCCCTGGAAAATGCTGTCTCTGCACAGCAGACAAGCTGGGGAGCTGAGGGACCGCTGGGTTGGGGCAGAAGCAACCAGGAGCTGCTGCAATGTGGCCTCAGAGCATGAAGAGGTGGGTGGAGGAGGGTGCCAGGCACAGGACGCACCATGCTAGGAGTGTACAAAGAGCAGACTCAGAATCGTTTAGGTTGGAAAAGCCCTTTAAGATCATCCAGTCCAACCATTAACCTAACACTACCAACTCCACCACTAAACCAATTAAGGGGAGAGTAGCAATTTCATGTTTCCTGGCTTGGTGGCTGGATTATTTATAATGAAAGTAAAACTAGGAATCATTAAGATTGGAAAGGATCTCTAAGATCATCATTCCAACCACTAACCCAACACCCCCATGCCCACTAAACCATGTCCCAAAGTGCCACCTCTGCCCGTTTTTTTTGAACAATTCCAGGGATGGGGACTCCACCACCTCTCTGGGCAGCCTGTTCCAATGCTTGACCACCCTTTCTGTAAAGAAATTTTTCCTAATATCCAATCTAAATCTCCCCTGATGTAACTTGAAGCTGTTTCCTCTTGTCTTATTACTTGTCACTTGGGAGAAGAGCCCAACACCCCCCTCCCTGCCCCCTCCTGTCAGGAGCTGTAGAGAGCGATGAGGTCTCCCCTCAGCCTCCTCTTCTCCAGGCTGAACACCCCCAGCTCCCTCAGCCGCTCTGAAGGTGATGTGGTCCTTGGTGAGCAGGCACCTCTGCACCTTGCTGCAAAATGCTTGCTCTGACCCTCACCATCACCAGCCTGATTTTTACTGAAGACATGGGAGCAGCGCTGGATGATAGCCACCTGGAAGGTGGGGTGGAAGAGAAAGATCAACCCTGGAGCAAGTCTGGGGCCACGCTGGGGACTGTGCACGGCTGGGCTGGGGGGGAAGCAGGCACTGGGGGCTGGGGAGGTGGTGTCCCCTCTTAATGGCATTTCAGGGGGGCTGCAGCTGGGTGGGAAAACCTTCCTCTGGTGCCAGTAAAGCTCTTCGGAGGCATGCCACATGGCATGGCCATGGCTTTGGCTTAGGAAAGAGCCACATCCTTTCCTTGGCCCCTTTTCTTCTCTGTCCCCTTTCATATTTCATCCAAGGTGGATTTCAAGTGTGAAAAGATAATTATTAAAAAAAAAAAAAGAAAACAAACAGAGCTGGAATCACTAGGCAAGCAAGTGCAAGCTGTGTTTCAGCATGCACTTCTCTCTTTAGCTTGTTAGCGGTAAATATCCACGCTAGCAGTAATATTTTCTCTCTTTTAACAGAAGCGGTAAGCGACAGCAGAGGAGGGAAGGGAATTGGGGGTGCGAGTGATGGAGTGGGGAGGGCAACGCGGTACCCAGCCGGGGTGCGAAGGATGCGATGTGGCGTGATCCTCCAGCCCCCGCGCTGCTCCCCTGGCTTTCACCAGGCTGCCGGGTGGCACCCGGCAATTTTTCATGAAAGAGTAATTCTAGAAGATAGCTGTAATTTCAGGGTGAAGAAAATACCCTAATTCTGCCTTTATTGCGTTTTTTAGATCTCCTCTAGTCCTTGCCATGCTCTTCAAAGAGCCTGTGATGAAGAGCCTCCTTCCCACTGCCCACCCCACGAGAGGCCCCCCCGAAGGTTCCCCATGTCGGCACTGGTACCCTGGGGTGTCCCTGGGCTGCAGGATCATAAAAAGCCAGTATTTTGGGATGAGATAGAAACACCCATCAGATACAAGTATGAGCCTCCTTGGCCCCTGCGGATGCCTTGGTTGTGTCCGGCTTCCTGTGGGATGGCTCTGGAGCTGGGACATCCCAGACTGTGGATGGTCACAAGCATCCCAAACATCCCAACATCCCATGTCAGGACATGGTAATGGGCTCCCGAGGGCTGTTTGCATGACAAGGGACACCTCGGTGTTCATGCGTTTGCTGATTTCATTTTGGATTTCATCTTTGGATGCTTTCGTCGCACGTTGGGCTGGTACTTGTTTGCAGAACTGTGCGACATTTGTCCAGTTTTGGGCCCTTCAATACAAGAAAGACATTGAGGTGCTGGAGCGTGTTCAGAGAAGGGCAACAAGACTGGTGAAGGGTCTGGAGCACAGGGCTGGTGGGGAGCGGCTGAGGGAGCTGGGGGTGTTTAGTCTGGAGAAGAGGAGGCTGAGGGGAGACCTCATCGCTCTCTGCAACTGCCTGACAGGAGGGGGCAGCGAGGTGGGTGTTGGTCTCTTCTCCCACGTAGTTAGTGATAGGACGAGAGGAAATGGGCTCAAGCTGCGCCAGAGGAGGTTTAGGTTGGAAATTAGGAAAAATTTCTTTACGGAAAGGGTGGTCAAGAATTGGAACAAGCTGCCCAGAGAGGTGGTGGAGTCACCATCCCTGGAAGTGTTCAAAAATGGGCAGAGGTGGCACTTTGGGACATGGTTTAGTCTGGTCTACCCTTGACTGGTTTAGAGTAGACTTGGCAGTGTTAGGTTACTGGTTGGACTGGATGATCTTAAAGGTCTTTTCCAACCCAAATGATTCTATGATTCTATGATTTTCAGCTCATAACATACTTCTTTATTAATAAATGACTGTGGCTGCACAATACTTCAGCATTTGAATGTTTGGGGGAGAAGGGTGGGTCATTAAATGTTGAGATGCCTCTGTTAAGCACCTTGCTGTTCTCACATAGCCTGCACCCGAGGTGTACCCCAACACGGTACAACATCGTGTACCTCTCTGCACCATGCAAGCGGGTGGGCTCAGAAGTCATCCTGCTTCTCCATTGCACCCAGCCCTGTCAAAGATGATTCCTAGAGCTTGTGAGGTGGTAAAGATGCTGCAGTAAGCACCAGAAAGCTGAACTGCAGTTGCTATGAGCTCGCCGGTGGTGGTGGGTTTAGGTGTGAGCTGCCTGCAGCTTTGGCGTGGCCGTATGCAGGCTGTGTAGCAAGCGTGGGAGCCCGGAGTGGCTGTATCCCAACTATTGGTATGGGCTTGCACGAAGCTCGGTGTCACTGCTGCTGTCTCTCTGAAATGGGGCATGTCAGAAATTGCACTGGGGCTTTGGAGAGGTGTCGGTGAGCTCCTGGCTCCAGGCTGGCGTTGGTTCGCACGCAGCTGCTGCTAGTCGATGCCTTGCTTTGTCATGTCTGCACTGCGTGGAAATAACTTGGGCAGTGTAGTTGAATTACTGAGTCTCTATCTTCGTAGAAAAGCACAGTTTCCATTAAAAATTATTAAAATGACCATTTTTCTTTAAGACTGATGATTTTTCTGTTTTCCCCACAATTGAGAAAAAACGGCTTTGTGGATTGTACCTACCAGGTGGGAATTACAAAGTCACCGGGACCACCAGGAGGACTGGAGGAGAGAGCAGCATTTAGCATGCTGATTGTCAGGGCTGTAATTAAATGCTAAATGGTACTTATGGCCAGTGAGACTTTTCCTTTCGGTGGTGGTCGGGAGGACTTTGGAAAGGCAACAGGAGCTTTGGTGGTGGGCTGGCAAGAAGACCTGGGGAGCCTGCCAGATGGTGGGTTGAGCCTGCCAGCAGCCACCGGCCAACGTCGGTGCTTCTCCATCACTGTCACCCGTGGTACTTTGGGACAAGGTTTAGTGGACATGGTGGTGTTGGGTTGATGGTTGGACTGATGATCTTAGAGATTCTTTCCAAACTTAATGATTCCTAATTTTTACTTACATTAAAAATAATCCAGCCACCAAGCCAGGAAACTCCCCTTAACTGGTTTAGCGGTGGACTTGGCAGCACTAGGTTAATGGTTGGACTGGATGATCTTAAAGGTCTTTTCCAACCTAAACCATTCTCTGATTCTATGAGATGCCCTGCAGGGACAGGCGGATCTGTGCCATCTGTGTGCTGTTCACTGAGAGCCTCAGATGACTTTTAGCATCTCCATCATCTTCCCTGTGCAGTGGGAGAGGTGGGAGAGCCTGGCTCCAGCAACCTTAGGCCAAGGGTCTTGTTATGCAGCACTGGCATCCATTTTAAAGCGAGTCTTTCTGATTTGGTGAAGGTAAAAGCTAACTGTCCTTGATGCACCATCCTGGAGCCTTCAGTCCTCTGGAGACAGCCAGAAAAGCTGCGCCGTCGTCTTCAACATGAAACTGCCAGGGCTTTTATTTCTTACATCGTTTACTGACTAATTCTGGCTGGTGGCTTATGGATTTGCAAGATAGGGATCAAAGAGGCACAGAGATAAAAGCCTTGTACCGAGCACCCGTTTTAGCAGGGTACGCTGTGATGCTTCATTCCGATCAAGGAGTCAATAGGAGCTGCCCCTGTTCCGTCCGCACACGGGGCAAGGTGTGTTCGTACCGCAGCACGGCTTCCTCGCACGTACGCATGGCCGGTGTTGCTGTTAATACTTGGATTAATATTTTGCGTTCCTGTCTCATTTCTCAAACTGCAGTTAAGCCTTGTCGGGGCTGTTCTTGTTGTATGAATACTTGAGCCTTGGGGAAGTTTAATGCTGAACTTGAAAGTATTTTCCATACTAGGGAGCTGATGTAGCTTAATGAGATGTTACTGGAGCTACTGTTCTTTGCAGTCCTCCTCAAGCAGTCTGGGAGGAAGTTTATCGAAATGATGTTGATTGTAGGTACCTCTTCTTTGTGCAATGTTTTGAGAAGTTACATCTACTGCCTCTGTGTTGCAAGGGTCTGTGCCTCCACGGGCATTAAATGACTTCCTTCCATCCACCAGAAAAGCCTGAACCCACTGGGATGGGGACCTGGATTTCCGTGTTGGGTAGTTTCTTCCACTGGTCTGTGTCTGCTTTCTGGAAGTCTTTTTGGTCTAATGGGAGCCTGACAGGCTTCCTGCTGACCATCTCACTATTTTGAGCTGCCCTGATTAGATGATCATGGATTTGTGCTCACGTTAATTTTCTCCCTCTCCCGAAGTCATTCCTTGCTGTTATGCCGGTGATGGTTTGCGGAGCTACCCTGACACAGATGTACAATAACCTGCTTTGGGGGAATAAAAATGCAGCTCAAGTGTTCCTTCTGCAGCGTTGTGTGGTCACTGCCTTTATTACAGGGATTAAGATTATATGTTGACTGAGCACATTTGCAATGATTTGGCAGTTGAAGCCATTCTCTTCAATTGCTTAATCATTTACACGCTAGTTTGCTCCAGCTCAAACTCTTTGGAAACGCTGGCCTTAGCATTTCATTAGCATCGTGTTGTATGGTAGCTGATGTGTGCAGGGGGCATATACTTTAAAGTATTGCACCGTGAGAGCATCATGTGGAGTGGAAGGGGGCTTGGGAGGTCTCTGGTCCAACTCCTACTCAAACCAGGGCCAACTCCACCATTGGGATGGGTTGCTCAGGGCCTTGCCTAATCAGGTTTTGAACATCTCTGCAGATGTTCACCCGCACCACTCTGGGTCCTTGTCCCAGTGTTTGACCAAACCCTTTGTGAAAATTTTGTGCCTTGTAGCCAGTAACAAGTTCCCTTCCTGCATCTTGTGCCTGTTGCTTCTTGTCATTTTGCTGCGTACCTCCATGAAGACACTGGCTCTGTCTTCTCTGTGACCATCCACTTGGTGTGTGATGATAGCGATTAGTGCCTTCACCTTCTCTTCTCTGGGCTGGACATCCCTCGACCTGCTGCCTGCAGTGTTGCTAACACAACCCAGGGTGTTGCTGGCTTTCATCCCTGCAGGAGCGCACCAAAACCTTCTCCATCTAGACACTTTCTCAGACTGTCCTGCCACATGGGGTTGTTTCCTCCCAGCTGCAGGGCTTTGTCCATAATGAAATTCAGGAGTTTTTTTATCAGCCCTTTTCTCCAGTCTGTCCTGCTCTTTGGCTTTCCCCATCCATGCCTTGTGTTCCCAGGCCACGTCTCTACATTGTCCCCTTCCTCAGAGTGGCACAGTGCTCTGAGCATCTCCCCTAGGAAGAGGAGACCTTCCTCTGAGCATGGGGGAACATGAGCAAACAGGGCAGACCGATGCTTCGACTCTTGCCCCATGCTTGGAAAGAAAAGTCTAAAACAGACTCCCACGCTGGGACTGGTTGAGGTGGGATGATAACTGCTCACGAACCTGATGGAGATGGCATGTCCCAGGGCAGCTGAGGGGCATCCTGCAGGCAGCAGGTCTTCACCTGCACGAAGAAGAGGTGTGCAGTGGTGTTTTGACTGCAGGTTTTTCCCTTGCGTATCTGGCATCTTAGTGTACCGCTGTTGAACTGAAAATCTTTGTAAATATGCTTGCAGCGTGATGGGTGCTGGAACAAGTGCTGGCTGTTGAAATGTGCTTGGTGGGAGCAACATGGTGGAGAGACCGGGGGTGATTTGCGTTCTGTAATTAGACTAACCCAACCGGTCGGAGAAGGATGAAGCCAATCTGATGAACTGATTAAGTAAAAAGTCATTGAGATAACATTTGTAACAACAATGCATACGCTTTATCCAGCCTCTCCTGCCTTAATAGCCCTTTATCTTGTAAATGTGACCCCTTTTCTAAGTATTTGCACTGGTAGCAATAGCATTTGATAAAAAATGTAGCTGGATACCTGAGAAACTCCAGGATTTCCCCAACAGTGGAAAAAAAAAGGATCCTCACCATCCCAGCTGAGCAATCTGCCCACTCTTTGTGCTGGAAAGGGGGGAAGTGTGTGAGCGAGGGGCAGGAGAAAGAGGAGAGGAGGGGGAGGACGGGGGTGGTTCCCTCCTGTGCTCTCACCACGTCCCTGCGCCGCATCCCGCCCTCCGTCAAACCATCCGCTCCCCTCGTGTCGCTGCCCGTCCCAGGCATGCCACCAGCAGCTTCCAGCTTCACCCTGAGCTAAAAACTTGAAGGTCATTACAGTTTAGGGCTCAGGGGCCCTGAGTATGAATTAGCAAGTAAATTAATATTTCCTGGTGGAAGGAGCTGAAGGAATTGGACGCCGCATTAGGCTGCCCACCTGATTAATAGCTGTTTTTCCTGAAGGTGGAGTTACTTTGCTCTTCTGGGTGTTGGACTGCTTTCTTTTTTTTTCTTTTTGCTTAGCATTATATTGATGGAATATAAAGCAATAAAGCCATCTTGGCAGCATTGCACTGCAAGGGTCAAAGCAATGAGGGAGTGTTACCACAGTAGCTCTTTTAGCACACATTTTGCATTCAATCTCCTCAAATGATGGGGCAAAGTCCTCCTTTCCTTGCAAGCCTTGTGCTCTACCTCCTTTAGCGGAGGGATAAGATGCAGATGTGAGAGAAACATCATGATTTCGTGCAGCTGACAGCATCCCATACACCCCCCTGCCATTTAGACAGCTCGTTATTTCAGTTGCCAGCCAGGGCTGTTCCCCACTCCCCCATTTTTTTCCCCTTTCCCCCACATCGCCGCCAAATAGTGCAAAAGAGAACTTTGTATATCAGCCCCGTTCCTGCAATCTCCCCCCAAAACTTAGCACAGCCTCACTTTTTTCCTCCGCACATGAGCAAGGCTGCCAATACAAAGTCACCTGTAGAGCTGTTTACAAGGGGCACGTCTGCAGCCCCGCAGCTGGAGTTAATTCTGATCATTACTTAAAGCAAAGCCAGGCTAGCAGCTTGCTTTGCATCCCATAGGGGCTGTAAGCAGCCTTGGAGCGAGTTGGCAAAGCTAGGGTGCTCCAGTTACTCTCCTGTCCCAAATGTGAGTTTGGTGGTTTTTTTTTTTCTTTTCTTTCATTAAAATGATTCATTTTCTTGGGGGTGTGGGGGAGAAGCTGGTGCTTTCTTATGTGTGCTGTATAAATAAATTAAAACAAGGTCAGGGAGGGGGCTTCTTTGTTGTGGTGCTCAGTTGTGTGGGCTCTTGAGTAAAGGTCATAGAGCAGCTTTGTGGTGGGTCTGCAGGGATGCTCTGGTCCTGGTGCTGTATCTGTGCCTCTGGGCCTGACCTGCCATGTGCTTCTCCAGGTCATCGTGTGCTGTGTTTGACCGTATGCTGGTGAGGAAGAGAAAAAAATGATGCTTTAAGGAGAGATGGGTCTCTGGGATGTGCCTGGTCTAAGTTCACTGAGGTTGGACCTGGGGCAAAAGGAGAAATACGTGGGTTTTTTGAGAAGCGGTAACTTCCAAGGGTTGCAGGAGTCATCCCAGGTGGTCAGAGTGTTTTGACAAAGTGAAAATGTGCTGGGGGTTATTCTGTTTTGGGTTTTGGTGTAGGGTTTTTTTTTTTTTTTACCTGCATGACTGCTTTAATATAAAACAGAAGGGAATTTTCAAACAGGCATTTTAAAATGAAAAAATTGAACAGTTCCACTTCAAAAGTGTCAAAACACTTAAATATTTTCTAATTATTCAAAAATGCTTTCAGGAATTTATGGAATATGTCAGGCTCTGGAATTTACCAATTTTTTTTTTTTTCTGGAAAAAAGGTTTGTGGGAGGAAGGGGGAAAAATGTCCCACTTAAGCTTGCATAAGTGAGCCACATCTGGTATGTTGTGTCCTGCATCTTAGATCAATGAGAAATGAGCCCGTGTCCAATCATATGCAAGAAAACCTGTCCCCTTTCAGTAATTTCTTCTTTTAAAATAGGATCGCACATGTGCTATCAGCTCCCTTTGTACTGCTATTTGGAGTGATCTATTTTGAATGAGCAAGGCTGTTGTGACTGCTTGGCTTTCTTTGTGGCTAGAGGTCAGATCCAGCTCATGATGCCAGCTGGGTTTTGCTTAGCCGATACTGTCCTGTTGTATTGCAACACCAATTAACTGATTATCAATTAATCCATTGTATGTGACTGTAAATGCTAATGGCGGTGTGGATGAACAGTTGTTTGAGGTGTTGCTTCCCATGCAGAAGCTGGGATGTCTGTGTCAGCAGAAAGCGGGACTGAAATGATTAATGTGTACGAATGAGCATTTTCTGTATTCACGGGGCACGACTTAAATCGTGTTGGTATTGATGCCTTCCTGGGATGCTGTGACTGTTCAGCCAGTGCCTGCTCTTACCAAGTGCGTATTTCCATACAAACAGAAGATCTGCTCTGTAATCTGTGGTCAGCCAGGTTGAAGAGCTTTTTCATTAATAAGCTGTGAGAGTGCTCACCTGAGGCAGAAGCTCTCACATTTTCTAGTTAGTTTAATTAATGTATATGTTTTGCCTTATAGGAAAGCTTAACTTTACCTCAGGCACCTGAAAAAGAAAAAGAAGAAAAAAAAGAAATTTTACTGTTGTGGCTAAATATTTTCATAAAGAGAATATTTAGTTGCCCACAGATACTCTATACTCAAGCAAGTAGAGCCCTCAAACTTCAGGGGCTTTTAGAAATGTAATACCAATACCCTGCAACTAAACTCCCATCCAGTGAAGTCTGAAGGGATTTCACTAATGGGCTTTCCCATCCCCCCCAGCACTTGCGTAGGAGCTCCCTGAGAGCCCTCTTCCCTGGGGTGGGGTGATGAGTCAGAGAGAAGGGAGTTGAGTTTCTGGGTATTTTTGCTTTAAGGATTATGGCAAGCTGTAGGAGTGATGCATAGACTTAAGGCAAGCATGAGAGATGCGTGCGTTTAACTAAGGAATAGGTGCAAGTCCTTTCCTTCTGTGCCCACCAGCCAAGGTCTGAACTCCTTCCCTCTTGGGTGGTTCTTGATGTTCCTTTCACAGCTGGTGTTCTGGAGAAACAGTGGTGTCATGTGCTCTGCCTGAGCTGTTCAACAGTGAATATGGAAAGGGAAACCAGAAAACTGGGTACTCTGCTACCTATGGACAGTGTTGTCTTGCCAGTATGAGACAAGCTGTCTGGTGAACCCTGGAACAGAGCTGGTGAACACCAAGTGTGGAAACACAACAGGGTGATGTTTAGATGTGGGTATGGCTGTTTCTGAAGACCCTTCTCTTCTTGGTTGACTGATGTGGCTTCTTGGTTGACTGATGTGGCTAAGAAGTACTCGAAGCTTTGTTGGCAGGTTTTTTCACTCCAGTGACTCGTTCACCATGGGCTGGTAGCCAGATTTGTTGCACTGGAGATGAATGTGGCAGATTTGTTCTGTGAGGCCAAGTGTAGTCTTGTTCACCAACCCAGGTGTTGCAAAGGTGGGACAGACCCAGTGTTCACAAGGCAAACAGGATTTGTGTTTCAGATTTGCAGCTCCAACCTCTGGAGCTTTTGTATGGTTATCTTGGTGCAAAAATGTGCAGTGCACTCTCTGCAGCAAAACTCCTTGTAGCTGGGAGTGAGGAAGATACATAATGACCTTCTCTGCCCAGAATTCAGTTCCCCATTGCTGCCTGTGATACTCTTCTAGATGTGACCAAAGCTCATCTGCTCCCTTATACAGTGCCACATCTGTGCGGTGTTCAGCTGGCCAGGCTGGGAGGCGTTTTACTGAAATGCATTGTCATGAAATGGCTGAATATGTGTACAGAGACTCTGCTGTAAGCAAGTTACTCTTGAGGCAGTAAGGCCTGGTGGCTTGCATCCCATGGGAGACCCAAGTTTTGTCTTGATGCAGTAGGGTACAGGGAGGATACCTTGAGGCCACCCAAGTCAGTGCAGTGAGTCAGCCAAGAGGAGGGTGGGAGAGGGCCGAGACCTCTGGCCACTGCTGTTGTGCATCACATGAAGAATACTTCTGTCTGAGTGACTCCAGGTTTGCTATAAACAAAATCATGATCTTGCCCTTGTATCATTCTCTTTATTAATGACCCTGGGTCAAAGCAGCTGGATGGAGCATGTGTGGATGGTGCAGAGCTGCCTTGCTGAGTGCCATGACCAGCACTCTTGGCATCTTCCAGGGCTGATGGAAGTTCAGAGCTCTGGGCTTGGCTGGTTTCTGTTCACATTTCCCTAACTGCTGGTTGAAAATGCAGTATGCATAGTGCAAGGGAGGAAAGCTTGCACTGACCCCAAAGTCTCTCTAGTACCAATGCAACGGGTGAGCTGGGTTTCTCACCCCTACATTTTTATTGGAGCGCTCTCTTGATTGGAGATGAAAGTGGCGGTGGAGGAGCTCAGCCTGTGCTGTGAACCCACTGCAGGAGCTGTCAGTGCTGGCAGCTGGTATTTTTAGATGACATCTCTCCTCTGAGGCAGGAGCCCAGGCTTCCTTCTTCACTCTGGGTGTGAAGCGTGAGTGCGCTGGCACAGTGGGTGACTGCTCCAGCGAAGGTGTTGGGGAGCGGCTGTGTTGGAAATGCAACTGTTGTGAACGGGAGTGGGAAATACCTTAACTGTGGGGCTGCTACTGAGATATCCTGCTGCTGATACTGCCCGGCAGCCTTGCTGTGCTTCCACCAAATGCATCTGTACCCCGATGTCTTGGTGGTCTGTAATTTTTGAATGGTCCAAGTGCATCAAACCTGATGTTCGCCATCCCCAGCCTGCTTGGCTGCAGGGTACCCTCTGAGCTGTGCTGACCTTTGTTGGCCGGTCTCTCAGTTTCTGATGCGGGGGGGTGCAAATACAGGCAGGCAGAAATAAAGCAGATGGGAGTGTGTGGTGATGAGGACAGCTGAAGATTAATCTGTGGGTCAGTAGCACTTCACCATTGAGAGCTGCACAGCCGTAGCTAATACAGGATTAAATTAAATTGCAACAGTAGTTAGGATGGGTGTTGAAAACCTGCTCCACAAATTGGCTGGGCAGTGAAATATGGCCAGAGAGGAACCTGTCTATCATTGCCCCTATTTAAAGCCTAGTTTATTTTTAGTGTTTTGTGTTTAAAAAGGGGTTAAAACATCATTCACTATCCCAGTGCCAGCAAAGGGGGGAATTCAGCACAGAAAAGCCCTTTTACAGGTTGCCCAGAGAGGTTGTGGCATCTCTGTCCTTGGAGGTATTCAAAAGCCATCTGCACATGGTCCTGGGCAACCAGCTCTAGGGGTCCCTGCTTCAGCAGATGGGTCACAGCAGATGACTTCCAACCTCAACCATACTGTGATTCTCCATCAGCGTTGGCCCCAATGGGAACTGCAGTCCTGACAAGGACAGTACTGCTGCAGCTAAAAACCAGAATGTTTTCCTTTTTTTTTTTTTCTTTTTTCCATTTTCCTCCTTTTTGTTTCCTCTAAAGCCAGAAAATACAGGTAATGCCCACATTGCCATTGGAAGATCAAGAAAAAGAAATGGAAGAACAGGTATTGGCACATTTTTTGCTGTGGCACAGGATGACAAGACTGGAAAATCCAGCTTTATTTCTTATCCTGTCAAAACATTATGGCTAAAATTGTGCTGGCAAACTAATTTTAACCACATGCTGTTATGTATTTTTGAGTAAGACTGCAAAGTGAGTCTCAAAGTGAGCATGCTTTGTGGCTGTGCCTCGTCTGAAGAAAATGGTGCTGTGGGGCCACTGAGGACGTGGTTATTGAGGGACACTTACGCTGTGCGGCCATGGTGGGTGGGTGCTGGTGGGTGGCCTGTGGCTCCTGCTGCTGCTGCCAGGTTGCCAGTTACATTGGCAGTCCCATTTGGTGGTCATCCGTAGGTTGGGGAAGAAGAAAATGTTAGCAAGATAGCTTGTGCCAGTGGGGGGGAAAACAAGTGAGCCAGCCAGGTAGAGAAATCCATGAAAGAGGAGTAAATCTACTAGTGTGATGAGTGGGGAGGTGCTCTGCTTACACTGGGGCTCAGCAAAGTGGCATTCAGCTGTAAAAAAAAAAAAATCACGCATTTCTAGAATTATTTCATTATTTATCCTTTATAGTGGAATTCTTCTCTTACCCTTTTTTCTTAATGTGAACTCTGTGGCTGCTCGGCTTTGCGCTCCTCTCTGCTCTCCCTGGGCTTTGCAATGTGACTCTGTAATCCAGGTGTCTCTACCAGTGTGTGCCACTGTCCAGATGTACTCACAGCATTAATCCCACGGGATCTGGCGTGCAGGATGGCAGGGTGATAGCCAGCTCTCTGCGCAGGGCTGTGCTTGTTCCATTCCCATGAAGGATAATGGGAGCCAAGGGCTGCATGTTAAGGAATCAACTCTACAATCGTAATGTGGGCAAAACCCACCAGGTGCTTGCGCATTTGGTTTCTTAGCCAAGATGGTCTCTATTTCATAAGCCTGTAATGACTCACCGGTGGTTTTGCTCTTGCAGGAATGAATGTGCTCCTTCCTTCCTCAAACCCTTCAGATAGCGAATGTACAGCACTTGGCTGCTTGTTCTGCAGTTATTAGCTTATAAAGCACCATATGGAAGTATATTAAATAAAGCACTGGCTTTTTCGGAGTGCCGAGTGATGTTAGCTGATAGCGCTAGTCCTGAGGATGGTAGTTGCGTGTTTCTGGCTGTGTCTCTGCTGTAGAGTTTGTGTCACGTCCCTTTTGGAATGGTTGATGCAGGCAAGAGCCACTCGGCACAAGGACCTGGGGTCTATAAAACAGAGAATTGGACTTCTGTTAGCTGCAGGGACGTAGTATAACGCGTTCCCAAATCAAGGAGCTCTCTGCAAGGCTCGTACTGGTGCTGGATGACTGTCTGCACAGCGTATGCCTCGGTGGTGAGGGCTGTTCCCAAGTGTGACGCTGTACTCACCAGCGTAATGGTGCTTTTGGGTCACTGCCTTGCAGAAATGCACCTCTGGTGTTGGATGTACCCTTTCCTTGCCCAAATTCTCTAGTTACATATGCAGTAATAATATTTGGCAATGCAAAAATAGGTGTGCATGAGAATGTGTACCTGGTACAGTCATATTAGAAGCACATAACTGGTGGAATAAATCAGATGTGTGATGTGTAATAGATGGATGACAAGGGTCATCTTGTGGGGTTTTTAGAAGTAATTTATTATAGCTCTTAAAGGTTCAGCCCTGGCTCCCTGATGTTGTTAAATAGATGATGTGCCAAGAAAAGCTGTTTTGCTTACTGCGTTCTGCACTGGAATTTAAGGTTTACCCTGGCTAATCCTTATGTGTGTGTCTCACTGACTTTTTGATTAGGTTATTGAGGAGATGGCTGCGTCTTGCAGGGGATGCGTGCAGTGTCTGCCAGCTGCAGACCGGCCGTACGACACTGGGCACTGGTGCTCAGCTCCTGGGGTTCCTGCTGAGCCCAGGCAAAGCTCGGTGCCGATGTGATGAGGATAAGGTGAGCCTGGAGACGCCTCTAGTAGTGGTTCCCAGTGTTATTTTAGCAAGATCTTATTCTTGTGTCCGTCTCCTCTTGTCTTTGCTTTGTCTCTCTCAAATCCCATCTTTGATGAACTATTTGGGACCTTTCCCATGTGCTCTGTGTTGGAGGTTTAACCTCTGCAGCATTTGCTGTTTGCCTGACCACCACCAGCGCAGCATGCAGGGAGCCTGGATGCTACTCCCGAGCTGTGCAAGATATGTAAAATATTCCCAAAGGATTGAATCTCTTGCATTGCTGAGAGGTGCTGTTGTGCGTCTGTTGTGCTAGAAAAGCTTCTAGTTTGAACTAGTTTGAGATCACTGCGAAGTAAGAACAAAATCATATGCGGAATTAAGATCCTCTTAGGGTTGATGTTTCTCAATTAAAATCTCAAGTTTACAGCTGCTCACTTAGAGCAGGAAATGCATTTTTCCACTTAAGAGTACGGTTGTGTCATTAACTTCGTAATTGTAAGACTGTGTTATTACACATTAAAACGTTAATAAAACTTACCTAAAGCACGGGGTTTTAAAGCGAAACTCTGTCAGGCTGCACAAGCCTGGTGCTTTAATGGACCGGCTAGGGTAAACTATTTTGTCTGTGTATGGACCTTAATTTGGGACTCTCTGTGGATGCTCCCTCGGAGGCAGATGCTCTCCGGTATCCCTGCACAGGGGAAACACAAGGTTCCTGGAGTATTAAAGCTCTCAAGGTCTGGAAAAAGGAGGCTGGCTTACCAATTTAGAAGCTGTTTGGAGGGTGTGATGCAGAGGGCACTGGGGGACTATGTAGGGTGGGAAGATGAGGAGAGAGATGGAAATGGAGAGAAGCAGTGTGCCAAGGAAACAAAGAAAGCTTTAGCAGGGGGCAGAGAACTACAGCTGTTTTTCCTTTTTTTTTTTTTTGACACAAATTTACTTGGCCTGCAAAGCCTTTAGGGTGGGACTGTGCTGTGTTTGTGCATCACCTGTCACAGTGGGATCACAGCTCCTGGCAGGATTTCCAAGGCTTTATTGCAATGTAAATAATAATTAGCATGTCCTTATGAAGCAGTGATGGTTGTGTTTAGTTTAAGGGCAGGGACACAAGAGGAGAAGCATTGTTAATTACTGTAAGAAGTATTAAAGGATCATTTGCCTTTCACAAAGGCATGGCGAATGCAGGAGATCTGATACCAGGAGCCCACTTTAGTGTGGATCCCATCGGCTCTTCCGCGCTGGCCCCATCCCTGCAGATCCTGAGAAGGACAGGGATGGAGGAGGGTGAGCTGTTGTCCAATTTCAGGGTAATTTCTAGAAGGTCCTGTGGAATGTTTTCCATTTTTAAGTATTTAAAAAAACCCAAAGAAATTGGGAAGTCAAGAAATACAGCAAGGCTTGTCAGCTTGTTGCCTTTTTAAATAGGAAGGTGCAAATGAGGTTTATGGAGAAATGACGTGGGGATCAAAGGAAGGATGGTGATGGCTTTCTAAGTTGCTGTGGAGTATCTCCTAGGTGCATCAAAGAAATACAGAGCAAATCCTCCCAAACTTGAGCAGTGAGAGAGGTGAGAAATGAGGAAGCAATCTGGGCATCTGATCCAGGTCACAAGTGATTAGTGCTAACTATGTGCTCTAATTAGCTTACTGAAGGACTTTCTCATGCTATTCTAGGGAAAAACCTGTTATTGACATGTGCTGATATTGTAATTCAACAGAATCTGTTCTCCTTCACCTGAGGGAAAAAAGCCCCTTTTTCAACTTTCTATCATCCAAGCACCTCGGTTGTGATGTTACATATGTGACTAGCACAGTAGCACCTTAGTGATACAATAACGTAATAAATTGGTACAGTCTGGTCAGGGTATTGTGTAGGATAAGGAAAACAGCCCAGAAGCAGAAACACTTAAGCTTTTAGGCATTTGAAGAGTTATGAAATGGTGAAACACAAATAATCCTAACAGTAAAGCTGTCTTATTGCACACTTTGAGGTATTGTGGTGTGTGTTCTTCAAGGGTAAGTACATGATATCTCTTTTCTGATCCCTGCAATAGTGGGAGCTAAAATAGGTCTAGGAGATCTGCTCAGAAAATAACCGTCTTTGGGGTTTGCTTGTGTGTCTTCATTTTAAGGTGAATCTTGACGTTCATCTCCCTTAGTCTCTGAGCATGGTTCTGTTGAGTACCAGCTGCCCTGTATGGGTTTCAGGACTGTTGTATGGTGTTGATTCATTTTGCTCTGCAGCCTGGCACAGACGTAAACTTCTGTGCCATGCATGACTGAACCAACCCATAGACCTCTCGCCCCTGCAGGAAGGAGCTCTGCCTCAGCAAAAGTAATGGCGTGTGGTAGGAAAACAACTCTTGAAGTCTTACTTGGTTTAGACTACGAGTTTCTTTTGACGGGTTTTGGGGAGAAAACGATACAGAGCCTGTGTAAAGGTGCAACGGGGACTTGACAGGGAGTATGTAATGGCAGAGTCGCTGCATTTGGACAAAGCAGGTCTGAAAAATGGACGATGTTTTGAAGCAGCTCACTTTGAGAGCATCTCAGACATAATAAGTAGCTTTTGCCCCAACCTCTCTGGAAAAAAGAGGTATAACATTTCCTCTAAGATACTACAAGATATCTTTTATTATTGCACATGGGTGGTGAGAACACTAACGCACAGCCTGGGCAGGTTTTATTTTAAGGGAAGGGAGGTATAAAATGTCCAAGGGACATGTCAAGTTAGCTGAGGCACAGACTGCTTGCCAGAAGTGCATAGGGCTGCTTTAAACTGGAGATGCAGAGAATAGAAAATAGTCCCCAACAAGGCATCCAAACTCAAACCAGACATGCTGTTGCCATGTCATAAACAGGATTTCTTCCTGAATGTGTGCCTGTGTCCACGCGATTCAGGTTGTTGGACCAAAGACATACCCTTTTCAAAATTCAAAGTCTACTGTATTTGGGCAAAGCAAACTCGCTGGCTGGGCAAAGCAACGTGCAGGAGGACGGATGGCATGTCTGTGTCTAGGTGTTTCTGCATGGATATGAGTCCTGGTGAGATGGTGGCTCTGGATCTTGGGTCAAAGGTGGTCACTCGTATGACCCCAAGAGCAGGGCAGGCCTGTGGGAACAGTCTCTCACAAAACAGGAGACAAGGCATCCCCAAGGGTGTGCTTGAACCCAACCAAGTCAGGGACATGATGCAGAAAATATGGGAAGTGACACCATTCAGCTGTGGCTGCTGGAGGTCCTTGAAGGGCCCTTCTAGGGTGGAGAGAGGTGGCGGGAACAGCAGGGCCTGGGTGCTGTGGCACTTAGAGTAACCTGGAAACTTCTGGTTCAGCCCCTGACTTCAAGTGAAGATACAGGGGGTTTTCTCTTCTTGGTGTAGAGTTGCTGAAGAAAGAGTTTTCAAGGCAGAAGTCTTTCTTTTAACAACCCATCAGGTAGTAGCAATCTTGGAGACCTTGAGAGCATTGCAGTCTCCCTGGGAATATGAAAGGAGGCACAAACCCATGCAATGTTTTTGTTTGGATAAAAAGCAATGCTCTGTGTTTCAACACAGTTGTGGCCAAGTGATTTATTGGCTTGCCATCCTCGGAAAATGAAGCTTACTCAACCATGCTGTCTGTATGTCTGGTCCTCACTGCTGGCTCTTGGAGCCGAGGAGCACTGTTACTCATCTGAGGGTGTCCTCCAAGGGCACGAAACCCAAAATGCTCAGTGCCGTCCCGCCCTGTGCCCTCATTCCTGTACATGTACGTGTGGGTGGTTCGGCTTTTTCTGTCAGGGATGGCTTTTTAAAAACAAAACCCAAACACTTTGAACTATATGTCATTGTGCTGAGAAACAGGGTTCATGGGAGCCCTGGGAGAAGTCATTAAATGCTTCAATTTGCAGTGATATTACAGCACTTCCAGTTATACCCAATTTCACAAAAGCTGCATATGCTGAAATACAGTATGCTCTTAAACTGATGTGCCCAACTGTACAAAGGGATGGTCAGCAATCTTCTCTTGGCCCACATTATTTACAGAAGGTGGATTATACTTTTAGCAGGAGTTGCTACATTTAGAGCAAAACTCTTAAAACCCCAAATGACTGTTAACTAAAAAATGCTGCCTTAAAAAGAAACGTAGCCAGCAATTTCTGTGCTTCAGTATTGCTGGTGAGGGTCTTCTGTTGGAGGTAAAGACATCTTAGGAGTTTCTCATGGCTCAGCTGTGGGTTTTGCCCTCTCAGCTGTGCTGAAATCCCTTGAGTTTATCTTTAACCTGGGTGTGTACAGAGACCTCATTTGTAGTGGGTCCTCACAAACAGCTGTCCTGGCTGAACCCAGATCAGAGCAGGAGTGAAAATGTAGGGGGAAGCATCCTAAAATGGGTCTGTCCCCGCCCCCCTCCCATAACCCTCTGCAAAATGTGTAGCTACACAATTCCGTTTATTACATTACTTCCCTGATAGTAAGGAAATGCATCTATGTGGTACTTGACGTTCTCATAGCGCTCTGAGCTGGGTATATCTGTGCGGTTCAGGTGCTGAGGACTGTACTGAGAATCACAAGCAGGATTTGCTCCCTGTGCTGAGCCCTGTGCCAGCATGGCAATGTTTCTGGATATTCCTGGCTTTGGCAGCTTGCTTGATATGTCTATGCACGGTATGGTCATCTCTTGCTGCCCTGATGTACCTGTGGAGTTGGGGGGGTTGTGATTAATTCACAGTGCTGACTTTTCTGGTGTCCTCTCCTCTTGCAGAGCCTGCTGCAGCCCCCTGGGAAGGGGGATCAGTGCTGACCTGTGCAAAGACATGGAGCAATGCAATAAATCAGCAAATCATAGAATTGTTTAGGTTGGAAAAGACCTTTAAGATCATCCAGTCCAACCAGTAACCTAACATTACCAAGTCCACCACTAAACCGATTAAGGGGAGAGGGATAATTAATTTCATGTTTCCTGGCTTGGTAGCTGGATTATTTATAATGAAAGTAAAACTAGAATAGAATCGCTAAAGTTGGAAAGGATCTTTAAGATCAACATTCCCACTGTCAACCCAACACCCCCATGCCCACTAAACCATGTCCCAAAGTGCCACCTCTGTCCATTTTTTTTGAACAATTCCAGGGATGGGGACTCCACCACCTCTCTGGGCAGCCTGGTCCAATGCTTGACCACCCTTTCTGTGAAGAAATTTCTCCTAATATCCAATCTAAACCTCCCCTGATGTAACTTGAAGCTGTTTCCTCTTGTCTTATTACTTGTTACTTGGGAGAAGAGACCAACACCCCCCTCCCTGCCCCCTCCTTTCAGGCAGCTGCAGAGAGCGATGAGGTCTCCCCTCAGCCTCCTCTTCTCCAGGCTGAACACCCCCAGCTCCCTCAGCCGCTCCCCACCAGCCCTGTGCTCCAGACCCTGCCCCAGCTCCGCTGCCCTTCTCTGGACACGCTCCAGCACCCCAATGTCCTTCTTGTGCTGAGGGGCCCAAAACTGGACACAGCATTCCGGGTGCGGCCTCACCAGCGCTGAGCACAGGGGCACAATCACCTCCCTGCTGCTGCTGGCCACACTGTTCCTGACACAAGCCAGGATGCTGTTGGCCTTCTTGGCCACCTGGGCACACTGCTGGCTCATGTTCAGCTGCTGTCTACCAACATCCCCAGGTCCTTTTTGGCCAGGCAGCTTGCCAGCCACTCTTCCCCAAGCCTGCAGCGCTGCATGGGGTTGTTGTGACCGAAGTGCAGGACCTGACACTTGGCCTTGTTGAACCTCACACAGTTGGCCTCGGCCCATGGGTCCAGCCTGGCCAGGTCCCTCTGCAGAGCCTTCCTACCCTCCAGCAGATCGACACCCCCACCCAGTTTGGTGTCATCTGCAAACTTACTGAGGGTGCACTCAATCCCCTCATCCAGATCCTTGATAAAGATATTAAACAAGGCTGGCCCCAACACTGAGCCCTGGGGAACACCGCTCATGACCGGTCACCAAGTGCATTTATCTCCATTCACCACAACTCTCTGGGCTTGGGCACCCATCCAATTTTTTTACCCAGCGAAGAGATGGTGCCAGGGGAAGCTGGAGCTGTTGATTTTGCTGCATAGGTGCAGTTGGTAGTTGCTTCTGGTGAAAGAGGAGAAAGTAGTTTATGGCCTGTTTGAAGACAGATTTAAGTGTAGGCCTGATCTGAAGGATGTGGTCAAGTACCCTTGTGAAAACAGAAAGAAGGGTGTTAACTTCTTTTGGAAAGCACTTCTAGATTTGCAGATGTGAAGTACTGAGAGCTCTGCATCTCTGAGGACTATTATTAATTACGTCTGTTGCAGTGAAGCAATTCAGGCTATGGAGGAAGCCATGCCAGGGATTCACCCCAAGTGTACACATGGCATTTGGATGTGTCACAGGGTGTAGGCATTAGGGTCAGTCCAGAACTGCGTCCTACAGGGAGCTGGTGGAGCAGCTTTCCTAGGAGCAAGTATTTTGCTTGAGAAGCAGTGCTTCAAGCTTGCGTCCTGTGGTTCAACATGCCTCATGCCTGTGTCCTGCTCAAGTTATTTATCTGGGTGACCTGCAAATTCACATTGACTAACCCAGCAGAGGTCTGTACTGCGTTACTTGGGACAGAGCTCACCTTGCAATTAAACCTGGTGTTGCCTTGAGGCATCCATCCACACAGGCAGTGTAGCCAGGCTGCTCAGCCCTGCCACTCCGGTGTCCCCTGTCCCTTGCAGAAGTGCTCTGAAGTTTCAGGGTTATGCTTAGGAAGAGCCTGTACCTGCCCCAAGGGAACATGGGGTTTCTAAGCACTTGACCTCTGCTTCCTTGGAGAACAGTCTTGGTGCTGGCTATGGGTGTCTTGAAAGCAATGCTACAGATGCAAGGAAGTCAAGTGGCCAAATGTGCAGAGGCCGCTGGTTGTAACTGTTCATAGTGTCTGTTGTGCAGCTAGTGCTCCTGTTCCTTTGGAGAGTGCTTAATTTTGCGTGGGCTACGCTTTCTGAACCCAATACAGTCCCAGATGCCCACCAATTACCAGTTTGTGTTCCTATATACGGTAGAGACAACTACAAATTTATATAGGGAGGTAGTCACTGCAAGAATAAAAATCCCTGTCTCTGCATTGCTGTAGGGCTGGCACCTGAGCCTGTTTTCCCATTGTTGGGCCCATGGCAGTGACCATGCAGGTGTCCCAAAATTCAGCACCTTAGCATCACTTACGTGCATGCTTTCCTGGGTGTGTAGACCCCCAGGGATTACTGAAGCAGACCAGCATGAGGGATGGTCTTTGTGTGAAATGAGGGCATCTTTGCAGTTCCTTTTCCTGCTCTCCCTTGCTTGCCACTTTACAAGCGGAAAAGAAGGTTGCAGAAAAAAAAAATGAGTATTTTTTTTACTTGTCTGAAACTTACAGCAGAACCAAACCCTAAACCTTCTCAGAGTGACCTGCAAGGAGCAGTGCTGGGTGTGCAGAGCAGAGCCCTGTGCTGTGGCATGGAGGCAGTGGATGTGGTGCCTGGAGAGTGGGCCGTGAAATCATATTAAACATACAGAGGCTGCTGGCAAAGGTGCTGAATGAGTTTTCCCTGCCTGTCTGAGCTGTGGTCCAAGGCTTGGCACCTCTGGCTCTCCATCTGCTGAATTTGAGGCAGTCTGAATGAGTTTAATAGGCTGGTGAGGGATGAGCGCTGGGTCCTGCACAGAGCCCTGCAGCTGTGGACCTTCATTTCCACTAGCAACAGTCCATGTGCAGAGTCAGGGCAACTCCTGCTCCCATCTGTCATTCAGATGACTTTTTTTTTTTTGCAAATGTGTCCCAGTAGGTACAACTGATTGCAGTGTTATAAATGTCTTGGCAGGAGATGCTGTAGTCCTTTTTCATAGTGTACCCTTGAAGACTTAGAGCAGGGAGAGCTGCAATACGTGCTGCCACATGGGGCCCTTTTGTATGTAGATCCTCTTATTTGCTAATGGGATTTAGATTTAGACTTCCATCTAACCTGAACGTTTGCCCTAAGGTAAAGCAGTCTTTTATACCTTGCAAAAGCAGTACATTAAATGAAGTGGCAAGCAGGTTGAAGGCTTTACATACCACCTTGTCTGTACTGTCGATGCAGAATACTGCAAAAATCGCATGTAGCCTTATGGCAGGGACCAGGTTCTCCTTGAAAGGCTTCACTTAATCCAGTGGCACCGGAAAAAGTGTTCTGCTTGCTTGCAGATGCTTTTGTGAAAGCAAGAAACCATGTAAAGCAAGGAGAGTGTGGGATGGTGTGGGGACAACACTTGCTGAGCAGCCAGGATATGCTGGACATGCGATAACAGTGTTGTGGAAGATGTCCTGCCTTCAAACTTGAGGTTAGACAGTCTGCTTTGGTCCTTACTTCAAGGACTGAGGTGCAGGAGAGAAGCTACATAACTTCTAAAGAGTAGCAATATTGCTAGGGAGGCTACTGGCTTTTCTTTATGGTTTGCTTAGCTACGTAAGTATCTAGGAAACTTGATCCCTTCCAAAATGCTGGCAGATGAACAGGTAGCGCCCCAAAGTCCATTGATGTATGGATATTGAGTTAAAAGTCATCGCATAATAGGTGAGAGCTGTAGGATAAGGTTAACATATATATGCGTGTGTGTATGTAACACAACTGTTATACGTAAAACTGTCATCTATTTATAGGATTGTAGTACTGAATGTTGGTTTGGGGAAGATAATCAGGAAGTCAGACCATGTCCCCACCTGGGCACCAGAGGAAGCTCAGGTAGGCTGAGCCGGGGGGAGCAGCTTCTTTCTGGGCTTCCCATGTGTCTACCAAGATGTTCCTTCAAGGGTTGGTTCAGAGCTGACATGCTGCCCCATGTAGGAACCTGCCCCTTTCTGAGCAAGAGGGGATGTCAGTGTGGTTTTTCCAGGGATGTTATGTTTGCTTTCAGCTCTGCCCATCTGGCAGCATTGCCTCACCTATGCTCATAACTCCATGCTTTGCATGGAGACCTTCATCTGAACAAAACTTCTGCCAGCCTTCGTGGGACCCAGAGTTCCTTTTGTTCCTTTGAACCCATCCTTGAGTGTTTCATGACCACACTGATCTCCTGCACCCATGCTGTGGTCTTCCCTAAGGATTTTGGGGCAGTTTGGAAGGAGACCTGGTATGTCTGTGCACAGGGATGTTGCTCTGAGGAATCTGCTGTGGAGGTACAGGAGTGTTTGGGAATTCCTTGTGGGTCCAAGACTTTGAGACAGCTTCAGGATGGCAGGATCCAGCTCCTGCTGAGTTTATTTCCTTGCTCATAGCAGGTACAGCCTGAGGTGGCCTGTGGCTCAGTGCGATGTTTGGTGTGACCAGTTATGGGCTGGTCTTGCTTCTTTCCCTGCTATTGTTAAAAATAGCCCTAATAGCCTTGTCTGCCCTAAGGTTTCTTATGAGCAGTTTTATTTTCTCAAAATAAGCAGTGAAGGGGTAAAAACTTATCTTGCAGCAGGATTTCCCCTTCCCCAACAGTGAAAGTTGGGGGTGTGGGGGGGTAGTACCCTGGGGGCCAGAGCACCAGTGAACCTGCTGACTGCAAAGGGCATCCTTGATATTTTCTTTTTTTTTGATGTTTTTATAGCAGCCCCTTGGCTGCGCAGTGATGTGCCAGGCTACATCTCCTGCATGTGTGCAATGGTGAGGGATGGAGGGAGGGAGTGGTGCTCATGGGCAAGGACTCTTCATGAATGTAGCAGAGCTCCTTGCATTATATAAATTATATAAGTATTTTGCCATAATGCTCTGAACTGGACAGTTTAGGAGGTTTCCCAGATGGGATGGAGTTCTACATAGACCTATAGATGAGGGAAGGAGGGATGGAAACCTTTGGCTTATTTTCTGTTTTCTGTGTGAAAGACTTGTGAGGGATCCAGTGTTGTAAAAGTCTTATGTGATGTCTTATCCACTTGTTCAGGGTCAAGGGCATCACAGGAGCTTTGCAGCTCTGTGCTTTTCATGTGTCAAGTGAGTGCTGTGAGAGAGAATCTTGTTAGGGTGCGTCATTAATTGCTTCCTCACTATGTAGCATGGCAGAAGTGTTAGAACTACATAAACACACTGTTTTTCCCTGTATTCCTGGCAATGGTAGGTAGGTGTTGTGGAATTTTGTTTGTGTGACATGCTCCTTTATCACAGGGAAATAGCTTTCATTTTGTGTGAATTGAATAAAAATGTGCAGAATGACATCATGCTGCTTAAGCAAATGGCAACGGCAAAAGTTGAACTAGTTCAGTGTGTTGGCTTTTTATAGCACATGAATGAAATTGCTCACTAGAGCAGCTGTGAGTTGAAGAGTTCTTAACCATACATCTTTCAGGTAAATCAGTTTTGAAAAGTCCTTTTTTAAGTCTCCAGGGAGAGAGAGAGAAAGGAAAAAGAAGTCAAATTGAAGATTATTTTAAGGCACATTGTTTCTCCCTGTGGAGTGTGGTGCAGGGCTGTGAAGCTTGGGAGACTGCACATTAAAATTACCATCCAGTTAAATAAGCGCTAAATAAAGAATATAATCAAGACTTTACAGGAAAATAGTTCAGATCATCAGACAGAGTGCAAGAGTTACTTTGAATTTCCACAGACACTTGGTTGCTGAAACAGAGCATGGTTATCCTCTGCATGTGTGCCCTGCTCCTCGTAGGGCACCCATGATCCTTGCAGGAAAGCCACCTCTTCCCCCTGCCAGGCTCCTTCAGGAGCTCTTCCAGCTCTTTCCAGTCAACAACTTGCTTTTGGATTTGAAGCAGTTATGCATGTGGTGGTTGTGCCGGAAGCACAGGTTTACTTCTCCAGGACAGAAAAGCTTTAATTCCCTTGGCCATGCTCATATTGGCAGTTTCTTTGGCCATGGGAGATATCAATTAATGGAAAAGCTGCAAGTAGGATTGCAAGCTTTTATGGGTCAGTGCTCTCAACCCTTCAAGGTCATCCTGAAGTCCAGGCTGTCAGACCTGGATCTCTTGCAGGACCCAGATGAGGTCACCCAAAGGTGACATCCAGACTTGTTAATACTACTTTGTCCCCCAGCCTAGTGGCCACAGTAGGCTGGGAGGATGGTTGAACAGCTAGTGTGGCTGATGACTTAGCATGATCTCTCCCAGTGCTGTGCAGAAAGGTGCTGAGGTTGAACGGTTTGGAACTTTTTTTATGGCAGTTGCTCATATGTATTTACAGGAAACACCACACCGGTACAAGGGGGTCTCTTCCATGTTAACGTGCAACAGGTAGAGCAGAAATTGTGACTTGATCCTGAACAAGGACGTGAGTGTGAGAATGGCCTCCCTAGGTCAGACTATGTCCAGTGTCTTCCTTTCACAGGAATGTGTGGCAGATGACTGCAGGCAGAGGATAAGGTCTGTTCTGGAAATGGTTTTTCCCCCAGTGTGCCCTCCTGACTTCTGCCACCTCTGCAACCTCCATTTCAGGAAAACCTTCATACTTATCTGTACATTTAAGTGTCTTAAAGGAGCCTTTCCTTCTTCAATTCTTTGCACTACTTTTGAAACACTTTCTATTTTTGGTCTTCAAAATATTCTCCGGGAGTGAGCTGTACAATTTCCTTGTGTGGTGTGAAGCAGCAGCCGCACAATTTCATTGCTACCTCCTAGTTCTGGTGTTATGAAAAACAGTGCAAGTTCACTCTGCCACCTTCTCATGATATTAATGATTTTATGAGAGACTGCAGCACCAGATGAAGCTGAGTGGAAGAAGAATGATTCATGTTACTGCTGCTGCCATTTCCCTTTGCAGTGCAAGTATGACAAACTCAGATGCTGGTTCTTCCAGCAGATTACAGAAGTGTTCATGCAGCACACTGGGTGGCATGGAATTGTAGGCATTTGAATGGGGCTGCATTCTTCAGCAAATCTCCATATCCTGGCAGAAAAAAATAGGTTCCTGGACCTTAAGGTTAGAAGCAACCTGTGAAATCCTCTGATTATTTCCAATGCACCATGGAGACCTTTAAAGATGGATACGTGTTTCTACTGGGTGCTCTCATAGTCAGAGATGGAAAACCCTTATGCAGGGTGATGCTCTCAGAGTACATTTTTGTTGTTCCTGTGCAGTTTTGTTCTGGTTTTGAATGATCCAAAAGGTTCTTTTGCCTTTTCAATTAGTTGCATTACAATTTTATCAATTGATGAAGGGGTGGAGGAAGACTCCTAACTGTTCACAGGCTTCATGTCTATGTGCATGGCCCACCTCCTGAACACAAGTTTTGAAGTTTTTGATATTCTTTGAAAAATGCTTTGGAGCCTGGGCAGGAAAAATGAGTGTGAGTAGTTATTGCTGGTGATAACTTTGAGGAATTTATTGAAGGACTAACAGTAGTTTTTTTTTCTCCTCAAGACCCTGTCAGCTGCATTTGAAAGGCTCGGATGGTGGCACAGATAGCATCTGAGCTTTCAGTTGCTTTTAAAGTAAATTTATGGTTCTCATGATAGTATAGAAGAGCTTGACAATGTGACTCTTATGTGTTTGAAAAGCAATAACTTTGAATTTACTTCGAAGAACTCTTGATGTACTGGCCCTTCCCATGGGTTGAGTATTGTCCAGGAAGTGCATTATATCACATGCCCCAAAACACATCAACTCAGACTTAATGGCATTGGTGAGAGCTTGAGGTCAAAGAAAATAGCTGGGGAAAAGCTGGAAATCAAAACGACTAGAGAAGCAAGGAACAAAATCCAGAGATGACTGCAGAAGCAGATGCAGCAGAGACCCTGCTCTGGCAGAGTGGGATTGCTTGGATCCTCCTTGGGGGTAAATGGATTTCAGAAAGGACAATGGAGGTGGGGAAATGAGATGGAACTTCTGAAATACCAACAGCAGCAAAAGCAAGTGAGTCAGAGTCATCTGGCTGTGGTGAAGGAAATGTAGGTCCCCAATGCAAGTGTGGTATAAAAATATTTCTGTAGTGGATGGACTAAAAGTTACAACACCTCAGCACTGTGCTGTCCCTGGAGAAAATAGCACAGTGGGGAGTGGGTGGGCAAAGCTCAAAGCAAATGTATTACCCCAGCTCAGGTGTTTGGATCCTTCATGAGAGCATCCAGAACACACAAAATCCTGTTTCCAGTTTGGCTACTCTCTTGGTTTCCAGTCTACATCTCCAGCTAAATTCAGCGTGCCCAGGAATGCCCACCCGGCATGGAGCGGCGTGGTTAAACACACAAAACTCTGCTCACCTCCAAAAGAAGTGTTCAAAAAACGGGTAGATGTGGCACTTCGGGACATGGTTTAGTCTAGTCTACCCTTGATTGGTTTAGAGTGGAGTTGGTAGTGTAGGTTAATGGTTGGACTGGATGATCTTAAAGGTCTTTTCCAACCTAAACGATTCTATGTGTGGCATTGCCTGTTGGGCCAAGCCCCCAGCTCCTGGGGATGCTGGAGCTGTGCCCAGGTGGCTGGGAGATCATTTCTCAGCCCAGGCCACATAACTTTGGATCATTCAAACAGCCCATCCATACAGGTGACCTCCCAGGAATGTCTCCTGGTGCTGCTTAGCTCTTGAGTTAGGCGCAACACCACTGTGGCTGGGCTTTCTGGGCTCAGCGTGCTCTCTCACCTCCAGACCAGCTGTCTTGCCTTAGAGGACTGAGCAGGAGAATGCAGTTTTAGGCTATTCCATGCTTTTTCTTTTTTTTTTTTTTTTGCATGGAAATAATTGTGCAATAAGAGAGCTAAGAACACTCTGGCAGCTTTGCGTGGTTCTTCTCTAACTCTAGCGCTGGAGAGCAATTAATCAATGTGAAAAGTAATTATGACATTAAACGACCAGTGACAGAACTTATGTTTTCCCACCCACAAGCTTCCATGGTTTTCCAAAGCTGCTCTTCTCCTGAATATCACAGTGTGGTGGGAGCTCTGCCATTTTTCAGCATCCTGTCTTCACTTTTTTGAATCATTTCTGTAACTTTCAGGAGGGCAGTCACTTGCCTCCTGGCATATGGAATAACTGGAGACATTTTGATAATCATGAGGGGGGGAATTATTTTCTTGAAATAGAAGTGTTGACATCTGCTTCAGAAAATAACAAATGTTCAACCAAATAAACTCATTAAATACCCCTTGAGTGCCATGGCAAAACTATAATTGCACATCTTGCCTGACATCCTGAGCTTGCATGCAAGGATCGCTAATTATTCTGCAGTTTTCCCTCTTAGATGAGTGCCACAATAATGAATATTAATCAAAAGGTTCCTAGTGGTTTGTTTCTGAGGGGTTTGATCACAACTGTCTCGCACTGCTGGTATGTGAAACAAATGCTTGGTATATTTATGGAGATGCTGGTAGTCACTCCAGCACTGAAATGGAGTGGTCATGCTGCCTGCTGCTGTTGTACGATGGCCATCCTCAAAGGTACCAGTTGAGATTGGGGCCCCAGCACCTTTACTGATGCTTGTATACCTACCTAGGGGCAGCCCTTATTTGTTATACATATATAAAATATATATCTCTATAATGTAGTTTATGTACTACAAATACGTTGTTCGTATACCTAAAGGCGTTAAGCTAAAATAGATAGGAGAAGTTTCAGAAAAGGTTGCTGCCTTCATTTGGAGCTGGCCATCAGGGCAGAGTTCAGCTCTCACTTTGTTTTATTTTACATGAATAATTTATTTCCATGAAAATAGCTCTTGGATATAGCTGCAGCTGAGAAATGGGGAAAGAACTTGGAGAACTGCAAGAGTTCCCTTCATCTGATATCCTATTAAAATGTGTTTGTTGTGTCTCAGTATTTTTATTTGGGTTTTTTCCATATTTAATGAAGAGATTAAAGCAGAGCACAACAAGATAAATATTTTGGGTTTGAGTAAGAGGATCCAAAATGGTGATGTTTCAACAAAATCGAAAACCCAGCGGTAACAACAAATATCATTTCAGTTCAGCTCAGCCTAAATCATTTTTTTCCCCCCAATTTGGCAAGTGAACCAAAAAAATCAATATTTGCCCAGCTCTAGAACTGGGTCAAAAAGAGATTAAATTATTTCTCCGACACGCAGTCAGTGGAAGCAGAATGTACATGCTGAGCGCACCCATCTCCTCTTGAATAACTGAACGCTTGTTTATTTTTTTTGTATCTCTAGAATTGAAGGCTGCAGTAGTGGAAGGGAAGATTAATATTTCTTTTTCCCTTTACAGATATATTAAAAAAATAAGGCTGGGCAAGGTGCGTGGCTGTGGGTTGGAGCAAGCAGACCTGTCCCATAGCACGGGGGCTGTGCTTTGTATGGAGCAGGAGGTGGCAATTAAAAACTAAATTTTTATATGTAGGGAATGAACAGGGTGAAGGTTTGTCCCCATTTCAGAGTCGACATAACCACTGATTTGCTCAAAGCTTTCACTCGTTCTTTCAGGTAAGATCCAATACTAAATGGGGCTCTCTGAAGAAATAGGCAGGCTTTATTAAGATGACATCTTCCATACCTAGGGTTTATAAAACAGGCTGGTTTTTTTTCTTTAGTAAGAATAATCCTCTATGTTCTGGGTATTTTACGTAGTTATTTTGCATTGAGTGGCTCTGGCTGATTCGTGACAACAACTACAAAACCCAACCTGTCATTCAGCTTTCTGGATAACGTAGATATGTACATGCCCACCTGGTATGTTGCATTCCCATCCTCTGTTTCTCAGTGATGGACGAGATGTTGGCCAACACTGCTTGGCCCTCGCACATCAGACCTAGACCCAGATATCTTTGGTGTGAGCCCAGAAGTGTGTGAACAATCACAGATGCTGACTGCAATACTGCAAGTAATGATGAATCCAGCATTAAGCCTTCAAGTAGGTCTTGTTTGAGCCTTATCCTTGCTTAGAAATGTGCACTTGTATCCATGCTGAGAGAAGAACAGGTTTTCCTTTTCATCGTGGGTGCTGCTGGGGTTGGCAATTTCTGTTTGATAGAGAAGGGTCCACAAGTATGTGGTTGTACTCAAATATCACGAGTGTGGCTTCAGCCTCTTCTGCAGTCACTATGGATCTGGACAGCAGTTTCATGGGTTTTAAAAGTGGAAAAAAATCCCTTTTCCTTTGTGCTTATGCATATGTTGTTCCTCTTTGCAGTTCCTTCATTGTCTGGCAGAAATAAAACTAAAACAATTATTACCCTTTAAACTGAGCTGGTGACTTGGTTATGTGCTGTGGGTAAGGTAGATGTTAGGGAATAGCCATAGGCTGTTCCCGTGCTGCCAAATCTGTCGGCAGTGCTTTATTTATTCATGACTAAGGCTGAACCTGCTGAGGTCCATGTGAACAGACCTACTTTTTGATTACTGCTAAAGGAGGTGCTAGACTGGGCTGGGAGCGTGGTGGAGGTGGCACTGCTTTTCCTTGGTGTAAATGTTCTGGTTTTTTTTTTCTCCAATTGCATCTCTGCAGCGTGTGATAGTGTATGTGTGCGCATATGAACTTACCCACTGCCAACACGTGAAGCCTTCTGCAGTCCCAGCCAGCTGTATAGCTACAGAGTCAGAAGCTGGGGAAGGAGGGTTGTTCAACAGCCTTGGATCAGGTCCTCCAACTTTATGTTACTGTAGTCTTTAATTAGACAAGCAAGAGTTACTTTCTCAAGATCTCCGCTCATCCGCATAGAGCAGCAATATTGTTCAATATATTCTTTTCTCTTTGTTCCGTGGTGTTTTCTTTTATTATTTTAAACCTGAACAGGTAATGAAAAGGATGCTTGATCCAGGTTGTGTGCTCTGTTGCATCATTAACAGCACAATAAAAAAAAAAAATGTGGTGGCACTGGAGTTGTTGGGCAGGAACCCAGCCAACCACATAGCCGCGGGGGCCCCTCACTATCTAGACACACCACAGGAACCGTGGTGCTGCTCAGAATATGCAGCTGCTAATTCCTGCACCTTACTGCCATAGGATCTGGCTGCTCATTAATGACTTGTGGAGGAGGGGGAAAAAAAAAAAAAAAACACACCACCAAACACCAAACCAGTAACCTCCCAAGAGCTGCATCTGCACTTCTGGATTTGCTTAACTTCTGCTTAACTTTCCTACGTAACACCTTGTGCCTTTCTTCCTGGGTTTTGGACGCATCAGGTTGTCACCGCTGCTGGTGACAGCCATAAAACCATCCATCAGCAGACAGTGCTGCAATTTTATTCCCCAGAACAACACATAAATAAAATCTAATACCAGGCAAGTAACTTCTAATTTAGGGTGTGTGAACACTCATGAGAGCTACAGACGCAGCTGGTATCATCTAATTTTTTTAATGCTTGGTTTAATGGTGGCAGAAGGGCTGTGACATCCTCCTGGCAAGACAGTGGGGACATTGCATGCCTGCCAGCAGGTCCGGGCAGTGGAGGACTCCCACACCAGCATCACCAGGGCTGAGCATGGTGATGGGGGTGCCGGTGTGTGTTTCTGCATGTCCCTGTGTACTGTGAATATGAGGGGCTCAGCCAGGTCCTATTGACTCGTGTGTGTTGGGTTGGACCTTCTGCAGGTGGTTCTGAACCCTACCAAGAAGTTGTTTTAGGCTCCTATGGCTGTTTGCTTCTTGTGTTGACTTGGCAGACTCCAGCGATGGGAATGCTTGTTTAGTATTCAGTGCCCAATTAGAGGTCAGAGTCTTTGCATTTAAAGATGGGATTTTAAGATTTCTGTTTTATTTCTCACTGTGATAGCAGTTGCTAAATATTATTCCTACAACTTGCATGTCTGTGAGCCATAAATTCTCAGTATACATAGCAAGCCACAAATACACACGCAGCAAAAGACTTTTTTTACACTTTTGGAGGGCACAGACCTTATCTAAGCTAACAGCAGCCCGTATACAAACACATGCTTTGATGGCTACAGCCTAAACAAGTGATATCAGTTTAATGCTTGAATGAGTAAATGTTCCCAAGTCCCCTTAGGTTATCTCTCTGTACATCCGCAGCCACTCCCTGTAATCTCATCTAATCTTTGTGTATACAGAATGGTATAAATTGAAATGATTGCCCTACCCAGCAAGCATTTTTTGTTTCCTCTAGAAAAAAATAATTTTTTTTATGGTTTGTAGCTAAAACTGGCTCCAGTCCATCACATTAGTGCCAGAAATACATTTTAAATTTCTGAAATCAGCTTTTCTGTAGACTCTTTCCTGCTCCAAGGTAGGGTTTGGGTGTTAAATGCAGCCAGAAGTGGCTTCAGCACATAACGTGTCCCCAGCCTGTGGGTCTGGCAGGGTGACACTGATGGTTCCCTAAGAAACTGGGAGCCTGTCTTGCTTTTTCCAAGGTAAGATTTTGGTTGTTCTGTTTTTATTTTACATGGTGGAAAGCAGATGCCATCTCACTTGCTGCTCTCATGAATGCGGTGGCCTTTCTGGCCGTGTACTTTGCCAGTGCTGACAGCTCTCAGCAGGTTTGGTGTTCTCCGAGAGGCACAAAGCCCAAGCATAAGGAACGTGCAAACCAATGTGCATGTCTTGCAAAATGACTCCCAGCCTCATAGGATAATTAAAACACTTCTATATCCATTAAAATATATTGTGGGATTAATGGGTGGGTTTTATAATTCTAAATGCAGGTATAATGTCATCTTTTGCCATGCGCAATGTCTTCGAGTGGTCAGATGGGCAGACTTGTCTGCTGGTCCAGCAATTGCTTATGGCTGGGATAACGAGAGGCGGTTCAGAGTGATCTCAGATATTCATCATGTCGCCACCTCTTTCTGCTGCTTCTGAGCCCTGATGTGGTTTGGCAGCTGCTGTTTGGGTGTCCTGGGGTGAGGAGCAGGGCTGTCCCATGAAGCTGTGGCCATGGAGTGGTGCTTCCCTGGCACGGCTGAGCTTGTCCTGGCTGTGTGGGCTTGGGGGTGCGTTGGGCATGTTGGCCACGGGGTATCGCTAAGGCTGTGGAAATGAGTTTCATACCTTCCCATTTGATTTTTAATTGGAAGCCTGAATAGTATAGTGGAAATGGGGAGTGGGTAAGGGACACTGAGAAATTCCTGGACTTGTAACAGCCAGCAGCTGTCAGCCTGTGGCATGAAGCTGTTCCAAAGTGGGGTTCTTGATGGGATGAGGGCTGGGGGCTTGCTGGGATGCACGCTGTGGCAGAGCCTGGCGTGCCAGAGTCTGTCCCAGGTTGTTTCTGACACTGGATCACAAAAGCTGTGATTAACGGTGTGCCCAAGCAGTCACAAAGTCAAGTTTAAAAAAAACAAAACAACAAAAAAAACCCCAACCCAAACAAAACCAAACAAGAAAACCCAACCAAACAAAAAAACCCAGAAAAAGGAACTCATGCTTTAGAAATGAAGTCTAAGGTGTAACTCAGACACAAGTGGGAGCCGCTTCATGATCTTCTTTGGGCTGACTCCAGAATGGTGAATTTTTACATAACTCCAGACAATGACAAGTGGGGGAAAAAACCCCAAAATAACCTGCTAGTACGATCTTCCCTTCTTTCCCTTAATGCATGCGGTAATTTTCCTCCAAACATGGCTTTTACCCAAAGATTACATTGGCTACTACTTATGTCTATGATAAGGACAACTTTAAAAGACAATACTGTGAAACCAAACAGGGCTGAAAGTGGGAGGAGGCGATGGGTGTCTCTGGGGCACAGAGGTCCATGCATCCCTGATAAATACAGGGGAGGGCACTGGAGTGCTGACAAATGCTCCCAAGCAGCTGTGCCTCGTGTACTAAGTGTTGACAGAGGGTTTGTGATGCTGCAGGAGCCGCTCATGGTGCACGAGCACTTTGATTCAATATAGAGCTGCGTCTTTCCAGGTAGTTACTGTGTGTGTCTGAAGGCTGAGGATTGCTCATCTCTACTGTGGGTTTCTGTGGTCCAGCAGGAATGTGATGGAGTGGTTCAAAGAGAGGTGGTGGAGTCCCCATCCCTGGAAGTGTTCAAAAAACGGGCAGAGGTGGCACTTTGGGACGTGGTTTAGTCTAGTCTACCCTTAATTGGTTTAGTGTGGACATAGTAATGTTAGGTTAATGGTTGGACTGGATGATTTTAAAGGTCTTTTCCAACCTAAATGACTCTATGATTCTATGAAAAAAGTACTGAAAAAGCTACAAGGTTTCTTTTTATGAAGGTTTTTCCCCACTGCTGTCATTCTTGAAAACAGCAGACTGGTTTTATTCAAATTTGTAGGAAATGGAATTAAACTGGGGCTAGAAAAGAGACTGAATAAAAATGACTCATGTGGGTACATGCCATTAAAATCATGTATATTTGTAAGTGATTATTGTAAATTAAAAAAGACTTATTTGTTATAAGCTCTGTTTTGCATGTATCTATACACCCATCCCTTTACACAACCATTATGGAGCACCCAATCAGTGAGAAAATGGAGGTGCAAACAAGATCTGCACCGTACATACCTCTACATGCAAACTCACCGCATCACTTATTCCCGTATTTGCATACACTTAAAAATGTACTATCGAAGCTTCACGATGCTCTACGAGAGCCTCCGTAACACTTGTTTATCTCTTGCCTCTCTTAAATACAGATTTGCATAGCCGAGTGTTGTGATTTAAATTGCAAATGGCAGATACAGAAGCAAAACCTGAGCTCTGTAATAGCGCGAGAGGTACGTTTCAAAGGCATCGGCTTAATCGTGTTCTCTCCCTGTTGTGCTGAACTCTGGTTGCCTGCACGTCCTCTGCCTGCCACCCTTGATAGCCTTCTGCATGTTGTCCTCTGCACGGCTGCTTGCCAGCCGTACGCTCTACTCCTGTCTACTGCTCATGCATAGGGAATATCTTGAAAAGCAAAGGCTACCCTCCTGAGGCTCCCTCTCTGGAAATTTATGGAGTAGTGAAGCTGAATTTGACACGAGCCATAACTCTCTGGCACGGGACGGATGGATCAGCTCCAGTGTAAACTAAGGCTGGTTTAGTCAAATCAGCCATCTGCCCGTGATGAATTTATACACTCGTGTGGCACGTTGCTGTACAGTGGCTGAGCTCTACCTGGCTTGGAGATGTCCGTGAGGAGCACATCTTCCTCCATATCAAGTTTTCTCCATATTTTGGTAACTTCTTCCAGTGTGACCAGACTTTATTCTCTAATTCAATCTGGTGACCGTGCGCTGGGCACAGTCTCTGTCCCAAAACGCTCGCAGTCTGTTGGGTGAGGGCAATCAGGAAAATCCCCTTTTCCTCCACGGTGGGTTGGCTCCAGGGATGCTCATGGAGCACCACAGCCCGCTCTGCAGTGTGTGCAGGGACACATGCTGCTGCTGCTGCTGGGGAAGTCTTGCTTCCTTGGGGGTGCTGAGCTCCCCGGTGGGGTGCATAGTGCCTGTAGGAGGCTGCCTGTGCCTCATCTGCTGGTGCCGAGCTGCCTCCTCCACTGCTGGCAGCAGCAAGGCAGCAGCGCTCAACCCAACCACGTCTTCGTTCTTCCCCGAGCACGTGTTCGCAGCTCCTAGGCTGGCTGGTGGCATCTTCTCATCCGTGGCAGCACTGCAGCCCTCTGCGCAGATGGCTTTGGTTTAACGAGCGCCGGTGCAGATATATGGGGGAGAGCATCCTTCTTGCCGAGGTTGTTTAAAGCTCCCTTGTCCTTGGCTCATCTGCACAGCTTGCGTGAGAAAGCCTGGAGATGTGCAGGAGGAATAAGTTTTCTGAAAGGAGTGTTTCCACACTTCTCTGGTAGGAAGAGGGCCAGAGAAGCCTCATAGTGACTTGAGCCACAGCAGCAGGTCTGCTGTAGTTGTGCACCCTCAGCCTTGGAGCAGCCCTCTTCCCACTCAGGCTGTTGGCTGCAAATTGCGTTGAATGCTCGTTTGCATTATGACAACTCTAGCTGAGGAAGGGCTGGAGAAAATAACCCCTTACTCCCAACAGGAGGATTGACTTTATGCAATATTTTATTGGGTCATCGTAAATTGTTTCCAGTCTTATGTTCATTTTTTCCCAGGTGAGATGTGTTCTGCTGTCACTTCAGCCTTGCAAACATAGCGCATGCCCCTTGGGAGGAGCATTGAGCTGGTTTTGGAGACCACAGACAACTGAGTTGCTGTTTGTGGCCACCCTCCTGCCTTGGGTGTTAGCCCTCCAGGCTGATGATGTGATGGGTGTTATAACCCAGGAAAGGTCCGCGGGCTGTGCTGGGGGGAACCATGGCACATGCTGTGCCATGCTGCTGCAAGGGATGGCTGTGGCTTCCTGTGTCAGAGCACGAGTGGTGGGATATCTTTGATTTGCACACTTTAGGACTTCTATGGATGAATCACGCTGAGGATGTAGTCCTATGATTCTATGTCCAACCACGTGAATGACACCAGAGAGCTGGCAGGCACATATGGTTGAGGTGAAGCATGTGCCCTTGTGTGACAAACTTGGAGATGGTACTGCATATCGATGCAGAATCCAAATCCTTCCCTTAGGAGACCTGCACAATCCTCTGCTGAGGTCTCCTGAGACAGTACCCAGAGCCAGCTGGTCATCAAGGTATTTGAGAAATGCTGGAGTAAGAAGCAGATGAACTGCATGGAGCTAGTCCTTGAAAGAAGGAAGGAGATGGCTGCCAGAAAATGTATTAGCACAGATGTTGCTGGAGCTGGTAGTCACGGTGCATGCCATGGGCTTGCCCAGAGACCTGGTGCGAGGGCTCTTGAACGAGTGACTGGGTGCAGAGATTTGACACCAGACCAAGTGCCCCAGGACCTCCTGTCTAATCTCCGTCAGAGAGGGGAAGGGAGGGTACAGTGGTGGCAGTAAGCGGCAAAAATATTTGCTTTGGAGAGATCATTTCAGTACCTTCTTGATCAACGGCAGATGTACTGCTGGCAAACTGAACCTATCTCCTCTATGCCCTTCTGTAGCACCTAAATCCAGTGGGTAGTCTCCTCAGGCTTTGCCAGCATGCTGACAACTGCTCATATGGGATGCAAATACATTTCTTCTCATCTCCAAATGCAGAATTTCAGCTGGCAGAAGCCATGGTAGGTTCATTCTCTTGGTTAACAGTACCAAACAGCTCAGGTGGTAGGTGTTTTTGCAGGAGCGTATCTTAAGCAGAGGGTCCCAAGGACTCATTCTTGCTGTTTGGTTCCCATGTACATTTAGGATATTAACTATTCTATACTCTTGATATTCCTCTCAGCATATGTTATATAAAAATTTTTGCTATAAAAGTTTTCTGTATGTGGTAGTGTTTGCAAACCTTCGATCGCGTCTTCTAACCCAGGCTTAAAGCTTTGCACTTACTCTGGTTTGAAATGATAATAACGTGTTTTTTCCCCAATATGCTTTGTATAACAAAGTTAGTGAAGGAGATATTTTACATTTGAAAGTATTATTTTCTACTGGAGGGAGAGGAAAACAAAACATTAGACTGCTGCATCTTCTTTTTAATCTGTCCTTGATTTGTCTTCGAGTGTTCCTGAAAAACATTGTCTGTTCCACCATACGAAGATTGTTTTCAGGGAAGTAAATGTTTTGGTGGTGGCATTATGTTCCCATTCGATACACCTCTTAGTTTGTAAACTGCTGAAGGAAGAAATGGGGACACTTTTGTTTCATTTCCAAAGCAAAAGCCCATTTCTAACGTGACTGTGTGTGTTAGGAGGCTGGGGATGTATCTCTGTTCTGATCAGGTACTAAAATCTTGATGCGATGGGCTGTGTGGCTGCGACATCAGTACAAGCAACAGCAAGCTGCCTGGTTCATTAAGTGATTGCTCCCAACCCCCACATCAGCACCTCTAAATTGGGGGATACAGACCCAGAGGGCTTTTCTCACCTTCTGCCTCTGTGAACCTGCAACTTCATTGACATTGCTGGGGGGAAAAAAAAAAAAAAATTAGTGTGCTGGTCTTGGAAAAAGCCAAAATGTTGTCTTTATCTGGATCAGCACCTTCTTTGTGCTCAGTGCAGACCTGCTGGCATTGCTGATAGCCAGGTTTTCACTGCACCTCTGTGCTGCTGGCCAAAGCTGGTGGTGGTTTTCCCAGCAGCTTTGGCTCTGTTTGCAAAGCCCCTGTCAGAGCTGTGCTACTTCTGGGGTGGTGGCTGAGCTCTGTAGGAGGGGCAGAAAGCTCTGCTTCAGGCCAGGTAGGGTCAGGGTCTGCAGGGATTGCAGGAAAGACAAAACATGCCATTGCGGGTAGGCTGCATACTGTTGCTGTGAGTGTTAGAGCGTATTTGTTATAAATATGAAGGTACTCTATGCAGCAAACTTTCAGGAGATCGATGCTCATCCAGAGTTTACTCCAGTAACCCTCCAGGATTTCTGTGTGCTTGAGTATTTAAGCTTAATCTGTCCCATCTAACTTGAGATGTCTCCATCAGAGCCAGCCAGCTTGGACTCCCTGCCACAGCCTAACCTCTGTCATGGCCAGCTGAGAAAACAAGAGGTCCAACCCCAACCCTTCAGCAGCCAACCTCTTCACCCGGTGAAGTCACCATCCCTATCTAAGTCCGCGAAGGGATGTCTCTGAAAGCCACCACTCTCTAATGGGGTTTTCCCCTGGAGACGCTCTTAAGAGACACTTCTCCCTCCCTTCCTTGCCAAGACAAAGAACATGGGTGCTTACGTTTGCAGTAATCCTTCATTAGCCACTGAAAATTTAATTGCAGATTAAGTGCAGGCTGTATGCCATCCATTTTACTCTGGCCTGGAAGATCAGTGTGCTGTCCTAGCTTGTGGGACCAGATGGCAATTTAGAAATGCAGTGGGGTCGGTCCTGGTAATTTGGCCAAATTCCAGCGTGGGCCATTATATTCTGCCTACCTAAAAATCTTCTGGTTGCTTTGTTTAACTTTAGTTGGCAGCCAGACTGTTTATCCTTGGCAGATGAAAAGGATGCCTCGGTGTTTAAAAGAGCAATGCTGAAGTTTTAATCGTTTAATGTTCTGTTGAACAAAGTCAGTAGAAGATGATTAATGAACGTCGGAGATGCAAACTGGGACTTGCTGCTTTTTAGCAAAAGGATAAAACGAACACCAGTGGGATAGCGTGCATGCTCTCTATGTGTGTGTGGGGGGCTGTTTCTTTAGAAATCCCTGTTCTTCTTTGCTAAAGCAGCAGTGTAATGTAGCACAGCTTGATTTACTCCAAGAGCAAATTAGTTAATGATCCAGGTTTTTATTTTGTTTTGCTTTTAATTTGGTGGAGTGCTAATCAATTGTAGTCGCAAGGACATGTGCCCTTTCAAATGCCCTAGTCCTGGTCTGCTTTAGCAAATAATCCTGGGCATGTCGATGAAGTCAGCTTTGGCCCAGAGTGGGTACACGGTGTGCTACAGCACCTTGATATTATTGTACAATGTGATAAATTTCATAATCTAAAGAGTATTTTTACCTACCTCCCCACCATCGCTTTTAGGTGATGGTTAATGCCCATTTGATTCAATCTGGGCAGTGCTCTGCTGAGGCAGGAGCCAATGCCTTTGTGTCTCCTGACAGCTGACAAGGGGCACGAAGTGCTCAGAAATGCTGTTGCTATTAGCCAGTTGCTGCCTGAGATTGTTTATAGGACTGGAATTAACTTTTAATGTGTAATGATGCCTTTTTTTGAGCTTTGAGATGGAGGACAGGGTGGGAGCAATTACTGTATACAAGGAGCAAAACCAGCTATCCCAAACCATGCCACTCGCCTGCATCCATCATTCCCGGAACGCCTGACCTTTGTACAGCTACATATGGGTTTTATCCTCAGGATGCTGCTGTGAGCTTGGATTTATTAATTTTGCTGAGGCACGCAGCAGGAAGGGAAGGAGAGCCAGACTTGGGGCATTTTCAGC
The DNA here is from genome assembly GCF_030463565.1 of Pelecanus crispus. NCBI lineage: Eukaryota > Metazoa > Chordata > Aves > Pelecaniformes > Pelecanidae > Pelecanus > Pelecanus crispus. The sequence goes on from NC_134648.1 coordinate 72,967,886, forward strand.
CACGAATGGGTTCAATGTGATTTCCCTGCTCGTAGAAGGAATCCACTTCTCCGTGCATTGCTGAACTGTCTCTGCAAGAGATGATTTGTATCTGATTACTTGCATCGTAAACGTACCTCTGAAGAGCAAATGTCTTGCCACTGAAATAGTTCATGCAACTTGCAGGCTGAAGTAACTTTGTAAATGCCCCTCAGGGAGGGCGGACGCAGCCCTTTCCTGTGCTGTGCCTCCTGGACACGGCTCTGCAAGAGCTCCGGGGAGGTGGCACTGTTGGCTGGAGAAGCAACTTGTGCCATGGGGCGGCGGTTTTGGGGCTCTTAGATCCGCACAGGAAGCTTTCCTGACACTTCTCTGGCTGCTGCAAATACTTTGGGAATGGAGGGGGCAGCTGAAGGTGATGTGAAGGGGATGCACATGCCGTGTGCAGAGCGAACGGGCAAAGCGTTGCTCCCGAAGCTGGCCGCCCCTCTGCGCCGTTTCCGTCCTCTAAAGCACAGCAGGCGAAGCTCTGAGCCCAGCGCGGCGAGCGGGAGCACTGCCGCCACCTCGAGCAGGGCCAGGATCGTGCCCCAGAGCCCGCACGCTGACTGCATCCACCCCCCTGCTCCCTGCTGCTGTGCCACGGTCAGCATTCTTCTGCAGCGTGTTGGGGTGGGCTTCTGGGCTGCTTTTATTTTTTTTTTTAAATAACTTTTCATTGGCTCAGAACAGGGATGCGAGTCAGGCATTGCCCCCCGGGTAGGGATGTCGCCCGCCCACCATGCTGCTTTGGCTGCCTTTCAGTCCTGTCCCACCTCTCCAACTCAGCCGAGGTCTTAATTTAAACTCTGCTATTGATTGGTGATTGTTTGCTTGGATGCACTCCCGCTTATTTTAATGGAGCTGTTAATAAAATGTCAACTATCACGTGTGCTCAGCTCTGCCACTGGCTGGCTGCTCAGCCATAGCCTACCAGGGAGGGCGAGGGGAAACCTGTCCTGGTGTTACAGTGCTGGGAGGCTTCTTCTGTGCTGTTGCTTTTAATTACCTACATAAATACAAACAGAGTTTAAAAGAGCATGGTTTTATGTTTATCTGTAATAGTCTCTTTCTAGGCCCAGGAATCAGGAGGGATTTTTTTGTTTTTTCCTTCTTTTAGCCTTTTGTTCCCTGGTGCCGATGTCTCATGATAATGAAACTTTTGCCAGGTATTTTTTTTTTTTTTTTGGTAGATTTAATGACATTGCAAGTAGCTCTTCCTGGGTTTGTGCTTGCAGCGAGTTTGAACCTTGAGCTGAGGATGCTGGAGGCAGCAGAAGTAGGGAACGGTCGCAGGATGCGGTGCGGAGGTCACCTCTTCGCGGGAGAGTTTGGTATTTGATGTGAGCAAGACTGAATGTGCTCATTTTAGAGACCAGTCCATATTTATGGCTGGGGGGACTGAGGGTCAGGTCGGTCTGACATCTGAAATGCCATCTCATACTAAAAAAGGTGAAGTATTTCAGGAATGGCATCCATCCAGCGCACTGATAAATGCAGCGGTATTGTACTGTAGCATGATTTGTCTGCATATGACGAAATGTGTTATGGAAGGAATTCAGAGCAATTTCGCCTGTTTTGCAGAGGAGGAAATCGGGGTGCAGGCATGTGTCTGGGGCTGCGACAGCAGGTCAGAGCTGAGGCTGGTATTGAGGTTGCTTTGCTGCCAGCCGAGGCTGACTCTCTAAAGGAAACAAAAATTGGTTAGATCTCAAACTGCCATAAGCATCTTACCAAATCAGGAGCTACGGCTTGTTGAGAGACTGATTTATTTTTTTAGATACTTTTAATTTTTAGTGAGTTTTTTCCTACTTTGGTTTTTTTACATTTTGGGAGGTTTTTCTTAGACCCATCAGGGTGTAGGTGGCGTGAACTTTTTCAGTGTTTTCCAGCATAAGAAACGTGGCAAACTTCATTTGTGCCTGGGAGAACTTTAATGGCTTAATCATGACAACCTTATGCCCATCAAATGCCTAGAAGTTAGAGGTCAAAGGATGGCTGTGTGCTAGTTTTTTGTTTCTTAGCTTAAAAAAAAATGAATCAAAACTAATAAAAAAAGCATACTTAGTGAAATACAGAGGTGGCTTGAATAATTGGCCTGAAAAAATGCATTTTTAGAGTGTTTGAGTAAGTCTGAAAACATTTCAACAAAGGATAGTTTTTGCTGGTGGTCTCATGCATTGCATGCTGAAGGCATGACAGAGCCTCCGCAGCTGAGGAGTCCTCTGACCAGGTCTCAGATTTAGCAGATCTGTTTCCTCTCTTGCACGCTCCCACAGCAAGACCAATGCTGAGTGATTTCTTTTCATTTTCAACCTCATAACTCAGTTTGATTACATGTTGTATTCATTTAGCGGTTTGATGATTTAGAGCTATTTAAACCTACTGGTTTCAGCCTCAGTTATGGCCACAATTTGATCATCATTCTGTTCTATCTTGAACTAGCTTGTAACCATGCCTGCTTAGTGCGTATTTGCTTGCTCATCCTTTCTTAAATAAAGTCTATTGAGAGGAAATAGAGCAGGCTCTGCTGTCAAATTGCAGTGTGAGTTGCAACCTCAAGGGCACGGGTGACCTCAACTGATGAACAAGCAAGATGATCAGCTCTGCTTCCCAACTAATGGCAGCGGGATGGTCTGGTGTTGGTTTATTTTTTTTCTGATGACCCCAGACTCTTTCCTGTTTAAGCAGGCCAGGTGGGAACCAGCTCAGAACTAGGGAAGTGGTGGTGGTACAAACGTATGTCCTTGCTGAGGAGGAGCCAACTGTGTCTACGGGACTCCCAGTTGGTGCCCAGCTTGCCCTAGTGAACCATGGGTCTGGGAGATGTGCCTGGAGTGTTTCACGGGAGCCCGCTAGAAATCCTCTCTCCTGATGTTTTAAATAAAGCATTCAGCTCTTGGGGAAGATCACAAAATAGAGACTGGTGGCTGTCCAGTCCCTGAAGACAGATTTGCAGCATGGTAAAACCATAGCTCAGCCGAACTCAACAACAAAACCTTCCAATGGAAAGACTCACCAGGGCTGGGTTTTCACTGCAGACTTTTGGTCAACACAGAAAGCATATGAGATGGCTGGGAGCAGGTGCAGAAGATGGGAGGACCATCCTCTGCCCATAAAATGGAAGGGGTGGGCATCATTTTCAGCTGGTGTTTTCTGTAGCATCATAATATAGCATCCTCTGCAGCTGGCCCTAGAGGTACTGCAAGGGGAACATTTTCTAGAAATAAATGATCTAGTATGATTATGATCAAGTATGATTAATGATTCCTGGTTTTCACTTTCATTATAAATAATCCAGCCACCAAGCCAGGAAACATGAAATTGCTACTCTCCCCTTAATTGGTTTAGTGGTAGACTTGGCAGTGTAGGTTAATGGTTGGACTGGATGATCTTAAAGGTCTTTTCCAACCTAAACGATTCTATGATTCTATAAGTAATGAAAAAATCCTGTAATGTCAACAAATTAAGGCTTTTATTTTCATGCAAAGGCCATGCATAACAATGGACATTTCGAGCTGTAAGTGAATATGCATGTTATCTGGAGAGCAGCTAGGTGCAGACATTAGTTGGATGATTTTATGGTTGTCATTCTGTGAAATGTTCTACTTAGTTATTAGCCTGAGTGAAGCACATTTGTGCTGCTTATTGACCTTTTTATTAAGTCTTGTCCTGGTTTCAGCTGGGATAGAGTTAATTTTCATCCTAATAGCTGGCATAGTGCTGTGTTTTGGATTTAGTATGAAAATAACGTTGATCACACGCTGATGGTTTAGTTGTTGCTGAGCAGTGCTGACACCAGTCAAGGACTTTTCAGCTCCCCATGCTCTGCCAGGGGCTCAAGAAGCTGGGAGAGGGCACAGCCAGGACAGCTGACCCAAACTGGCCAAAGGGACATTCTATACCATATGATGTCATGCTGAACAAAAAAAAAAAAAGAGAAAAACACAGCGGGGAGCTGACTGTGAGGTGGTGATTGCTGCCTGGGGATGGGCTGGGTGTCTGTCAGTGGGTGGTGAGCAATTGCATTGTGCATCACTTGCTTTGTATATTCCTTTATCATTATTATTATGCACTCTTCCTCTGCTGTCCTATTAAACTGTCTTTATCTCAATCTATGGGTTTTATTTTCCCCTCCTGATTCCTTCCGCCATCCCACCGGCGGCGGGGAGGGTAAGCTGTGTGGTGCTTAGTTGCTGACTGGGGTTAAGCCACGACAGTCTCCACAAATGCACCCTCTAAAATTAGCAAGTAGTCCAGCCCAGTTATTTTAGGTTAACAGGTTTTATTTCCGACACAATTGGTCAAGGAAAAGGAATAGGGTTTTCCAAGAAACTCTTGATGAAAGCAAGAGAGCTACTCCTCTAGAAACCTGAACACTGTTCATGTCCCCAGCAGTTCCTGGGAGCTGAGACCATTTAAGTGTTGCCTGCCAGGGTAAGTACGTACCTAACTCCCACCAAACTCATCAAATCCATAGGTTTTAGACCCCTATGCTTCAAAATTGTAGACCTGGATATGTTTAGGCAGCAGGTAGCACATTGTTAATGGGACTCAGAAGGAGATACAGTCACCACCAGCAACTGCCAGAGGGTTTGTGTGGGGTTTTTTGAGTGTGTACTCAGATGTCCCCACAGAGCATATGTCTTGTGGAAAAAATGGTTTGAAGGAAATACTGAAAAGTGGTTTAATTGCAGTGATAATATGCGTCTCGTTTGTGGAGTTGATTGGAAAAAATGTCATAAAGGTATCAGTAGCCCATAACTGCAGTTCTCTCCTGAGCTCCTCCATTACATTTTCTTTGCCACCTTGGATTGCTTTTTCTTCTTCTCTTGTGTTTCGGGATTATATATAGGGCTAAAAAAAGCACACGATGAGTGTCTGCATTTTTACCTTCGACAGTTTCACCTGTCATCATCCTCTGAGGGATGTGTTTCCATGTTGTAATATCCTTACACATCTGCTGGCTGGTTTTTTTTTTTTACTTGTCTCGATTTTAATCACTGTTTGACTCCCACATTTCAGTCAGATTGTGTTATCTGTAAAATGCAGCTGCAGGCATGTTTTCAGCAGGCATGCTTTTTTGTATATAGATATTATTTATATATATCTCTACAGACATGCACACACACACATACAACCTGTCTAGACTTTTTCAATATGTACTCTAAGTCCTGTTCCAAATGAATTGCAATCGAGCTTTGATGTTTTCTCAGTCTGACAAGTAGTCAGCAGACTCGCACTAGGAAAATATTTGTTGATGTTTGAAGATTATTTTCTGATATCTGAGCTGTGCTGATGGATTGTGAGCGCCCTGGTTGTGAATTCACTCTGTTCTGGGTCCTCATGTTGATTTTCCCTTATGGTAGATGACATGAGGATCCTTTCTCTGACAAAAGTGAGAATAAGGATATATTGTCAGATTGGCAGAATGTGAGAAAGGAACTTTTTAGAGCACCTTGTGGTTTATTTCAGCTGGGATGTACCGGAATGGCAAGAGGTTGAAAGATTGAGACTTGTGTCTCATGGAGTCCTGCATGTCCTAGACATGTACTACATGTTAAATATTAGCATTATATAAATTTCAAAGGTCTTAAACTTCAACTGGTAACCTCTAGATGTTGAAGTCCAGCGTGCCATAATGTAACTCCAGGAGAAGCAAACCTACCCAAAGATAGCAGTCAATGATATATTTTTGAGTAGTGCTTGTGGGAGGAATGGTATATGGGCAATTGCTCTCCCCCAGAGTCCTTCCCCAGCTCTCCCAGTATAACAGGAAGAGGCACTGGGAGGAGCAGAAGACACATAATCATGTGGGTCAAGTCAGGTTGCTGATGCCTTAAGCTGTCTGCTTAGAGCTGCAGGTGAGATTGAGGTGGTCCCAGTGTCCTGTGGGATGTCTGGGGAGGGGGAAGGAGTGGACTCCTGTTTATAATATTTTCTTCAGGTGCAACTCCTGAGGGAGTCTGTGTCCTCTCTGTACAAATACAGCAATACCCAGGAGGTTGTAACCATAAGCTGTTACTGAAGCTATTGTAGAGATGCAGTGTTGCAAAGTGAATAATTGGCTTTCCTTGAAGTCCCTAGAAAGAAAGAGGGAGCAAGGTGTCCCCTTCTCAAAGGGCAAACAGAAGGAGAAGGTGCATAAGACAAACCTCGGTGGCTCTGAAGTCCTCTGTGGCAAAACACAAACGGTTTGGATTGGAGGCAGGGAAAGAAAACTGTGTGAGCATCCTTTTAATCTCAGATTTCATTGACTGTCATGGACTCTGAGCTGCGTTTGGATTTCGGATTAGACTCTTTTCTGTAGTTAACGCGTTTGGTTTAGATGCAACAATGTAATTTTTCCTACCCAAAACTGGTGTAACAGGAATTGGATAGGCCATTCTTCCCCTTTCTTCTAACAGAGCAAGATAGTGGGAGCTGAGAGGTGTCAAGTTTGTGGCCATCACTTCTCCTAGCCAGAGCTTTGTGTTAATGACATCTGTTTGTTAGTGCTTCCAGCAGCTGTTCTGCTCCGAGATGGGTAGTGTGGCATGTGGAGTGTGGCCGCTGGTAAGCAAGAGACACCCTTGGGATGTAAGTGAAGGAAAACATACTTCATTGCAGCTCTGTTAGGGCTGTTTTCTTTACTAAATGCCTCCTACTTAAGAGAGCCTGGGACTCATTCATTCCTGATTATGTTCCTCAGTTACCCTTGAAATAGCTCCGCTTTAGTCATCGGAAATGGAAGTTACTGTTAGATCTTTCATTGGCATTGCTATAAAAATGATTGCCCCTTCAAGTCTTGACTTAGAAATCTGCATATGTGTGCAGCTTGGGGGGGAAAAAAAGGGAACATGTTAAAAGTGTGGTGAAACCTATTCCTCTTCTTTATTTCTTTGACTAGCTTGAAGATGGCCAGTTCCTTCATGTTTGTTGAGATGGTGCATTATGCAGCTGGTAGGGCTTCTCCTGTACCAGAGACAGATACCAGTAATTTCAGCATTACTGTCATCTCTTGAGGGAACAACTGAACTGTGGATTTGAATTAGCATCCTCGGTTGAAATATTGTCAAACATAGGCCACTGTATGGATGGAGAAGTGTTTGCTGTGTCCACAGAGCGAGGCAACTTTTCTTAAGTTGCTCATATCACTGGCTCTTGAAAGGTAGAGATCACTTCAATGAGTAAAACAGTTTAATTCATATTCTAGATCCCTTTATGTCTCCGTACTAGGCTGTACGTGGCCGCATGGGCAGTGTTTTGTCTATAGCAGCTTGCAAGGTCTGTGCTTACTGTGCTCCAGCCCCAAACCCCTGCTGTGCCTGTGCCAAGGCTGTTCCTGCTGGCAGGAGCCCCCAGCTTCCCTGGTGGGTGGGCAGGTGTCAAAATTAGCCATGAAAACACCTCCCTGTCCTGTAGGAAAAGGTATTTGGTCTTTTGTTTAAAGACAAACAGTGAACAGCTCATGGGTGCACCATGCATAGGCATCAAAGCAGTGGTTTGGCCGATGCAGCAAGTGGCTTTCCTCAGCAATGCCTTATTCTTCATAGCTCTCCAAGCGTGAATGATGTCTCCTTGGGGCTGTAGTGCGATAGCAGCAGAGGAGAAGGGTGGGAGTTTCCAGATGAAGGATGGCGGACGTCCTTTGCTGTGTCTGTACTTGGTTGTGTCTCTGTCTGTTGTGCAGGTGCATGGCCCATCTCATGTACCCCACATCATGGTACAAGCTTTAACTAGGAAGATTTGGTTTTGGGTTTTTTTGTCAATACTGCTTTGTTATTGCTTATTTCCCACAACAGCAAGTTTTTTTTGGTGGTCCTCATCCTCAGGGTGATTGCTATTAAGGTGCAGTTTTGATGTGCTCCCCATGCTCTGAAGGAGGCACCAGTTGAAGAAGCTCTCCTGGTGCTTCCCTTGGGGCTGGTCCTGCCCTTCCCCAGCCTGGGCTCAAGGTCCTCCTTCACCTTTTAGATGATATTTTCATGAAATCAGATAAGAGTCTAGCTGCAGCTCACTGTTTACACACGTAGCCTTAAGCACGTCAGGAGGAGGGTGAGGTGGAATATTTCAATCAATGTGCTTTGAATTATTTAAGAATCCATCCTGAACTCCTCAGCTGATTTCAAAAAATAACTCTGAAAAAGAAGACCTGTCTTATGGATTATTCCATTCTGACATTTCCTAATGGAAACGTTTTGACTTTGACACTCTGAAATGACACTTTACTTCTGAATTGGTCTCAGTTTAGTATCCAAAAATGCAGAAAACCCGCCAAATTTGAAAACAAAGTCTTTTTTTGTCCAATTTAAATATTTTTCTTTTTTCTTCTCCCCCCCTCTGGAAATTCTGAAGCTTCTTCATTTTGCATTGGCAGAATGTGTTTATGCAGTTGGCAAGCCAAAAACTTGGGTCCTAGCTCATGATCCCTCCTCCAGCACTGGTTCCTGCTCCTGCTTGCTGGCTGCATTGCTCTGTACAGCCGGCACTGTCATTAGTTTGGGGGGATATGTTTCGTTTTGGGTGTCTGCAAGTGCAGAAAGTTTGTGTGGGTCTCGGGTTTGTTGTCTGTTGGTATGAGAGTGGAAGGACTCCACCCTCTCCATGTGCCAAGTCCCAGTTTGGTGGAGGAGCGGTGACAACTGCAATTGGGGTCAAGGTTATCGTGTTGACAGAGAGTGCTCCTGAATGCTAGAGAGAAAAGAAAATGCTTTATATGCCTCACTCGTCTCTCTCAGCTCTTCTGACAGCTGCCCAAAGAGAAATCCTTAACTTTTTTTTTCTTGGTCATGCTTTTTCTCATGGGGGAAGAAAAATAAGTCAAAGCAAGAGGGTTGGAAGGAAGGCAAGTCTGTAAACTGGCTGAACAGGGCCACTTCGTATATAATAGTGTTAGAGGAGACCTTTTGCTAGGAGTGCTGCTGAGGGTGTTGACGGCATGGACCTCACAGAGCTGTGCCAGAATGTAACTTTACTGTTCCAAAAATTGGGGAATCTGGATGGTTTTGGGTGAGTCTTGGGGGGGGAGAGCCTTCCTCCTTGAGGATGCGGGTGTTGGGCTCCAGCTTGCTTGCTGTTGCTAGCCACATCCACATGAAGACAAAGAGAGCTCTGCAAGCTGTAGCGCTGTTATTGTGGCAGCTTTTGTACCAAGAGAAGGAAAATAAAGAGTTTGTGACACTTAGGACCAGAAGACGAGTAAGGAACTATGGCGTCAACATCACAACAATCTTGTGGGGCTAACTAAACTGGGAAAAAGCAAAGAAATTGAGAGTTAACTGTGCTCTGCTCAGCCTTTGCCTCCAGGCATGGCAAGAGATGCACTTGGATGTTGGATGCAGTATGCTGCTGAGCAGGGGATTTAGGGACAGTAGAGCAACCTTGAACCTGAGTTGCCTTGCTTTTGTCAATGCAGTTAAATCCTTAACAAGAACTTAACAGCTTTTTCTGTTTAATTTCCTTTTCTTGCTGGGGATTACTATCAGTCTGTGTGACAGCAGCCATCCTGGGGCCTGACTGGACATGAAACAGCCACAACTCACCAAAAACTGCAGATGTCAAAGAGCTTTATTTTGTACTGTTTTGTAGGTGTGGTAGGTACAAGTCAATATTAATAAACAGTGGCACTCCCCGATATCCCTGAAAACTGCTGTTCTTTTGCATCCTAATTTGTTTCTTTCCAGCATGTGCACTTTAATGTTCACACTGATGCTATAAAATTTCTTTTGGCATAGCAGACATGGCTACAGCGAATGAAACAGTTGCCGGTGTCCCTTGCGTGCAGCTCCTGACAGTCCTGCATATCAGTAGCTTTGATTTTTGGCACCTGAGTGTGGGGAAAGAGTTCTCAAAACTATTCCAGCCCTTCCTTGATCTACTCTAGCTCTGAGCATCTGTGGAGACGAGCATCTGTGGAGACCTGGCTTCATCACGGGATCCCTACAGAGTAATTGAATACTTTCCAAAAATTGGATCCTCTGCCCATGAAACTACATAGAAATCAGTTATCTTGATATTGGAGAACCCCATGGCCGGTTTGTGTTTGAGCTGGAAAGGAGAAAGGCTGTGTTTAATTTTGGGTAGAAGTGCTGTGGGTATCTCATGCCTCTTAGAGGCCAACTGATGGAGGATCAATGAAAGCAAAGCTTTAATTTGCAGATCACCAGATTGCAGCTTCTAAATGCCTTGTCCTGCCCTGCCTGTGTTTAACTGGGGTACTTGACTGAGTGTTTTCATAGAATCATAGAAACGTTTAGGTTGGAAAAAACCTTTAAGGTCATCCAGTCCAACCATTAACCTACACTACCAAGTCTACCACTACTGGTGGTGATGGGAGCTGGAGGTGGGTGTCTGGGGTGCGCAGGAGCTGTTGGGGAGTGTTGTATGCTGGTCAGTGATTGTGGCAGCTGGTGAATAACACAGAAATTAATTGATACTGTAATGAAACTGAAACCATGGTCTTTCAACAAGTCACTTGAATACCTGTTTCTTGCATGGCTGACTCAGGAAGTGAGAGATTTGTGCAAAGCATGTGCCCTCTGGTACCGCACCTGCAAACCTGAGACCAGGAGAACAGGGGGGAAAATGGGGTGGGTGTGGGAAACCAAAGTAGTAGAGAGAAACTTCTTGTGCACTGGGGAGGCAGCTTGTCTGAGCTGAGTAACTAATCTTTCCATTTAGTGTGATTAGATTAACGTCAGGGAAGTCTTTCACATTGCAAATAGGTTTAATCAGGGAGATGGGCAAGCTTAAAGTCCAATTTTTACATAAGAAGGGCCCAGAAAATGTTTTTCCCATTTTTTTCCCCCCTTTTCTCGTAATTGCCCAATATTAACCTCTCTGTGTGTTTCTGTGCTTCAGTTCCTTTCCCTCCTCTTTTGTAAGAGACTTGTAAGATACATGGCTGTAAGTTCTTCTTCCCAATGACTGTCAGCAGAACTTATTTTTTCCTTTATTTTGGCTATACAAGACTTTGTCAGTGATTTCTCTGCAACGTCTTTGATAGAGATGCATGTGAAACTACTGTGTACAAATCATACGTGTATTTGGAGTGGATTAGCCCACTGCTGACTGCAGGAGAAAAATCTGTGCTGTATTCTGGCATGTGGAGCAGCAGTTCTGTGGGTTCATGCTTCTCCAGCCAGATGAAGCTTGATGTCGTGGGCAGAAAAGTTTGTGAAACCCTAGAAGTCTGTTCACTACCTTGGTTTCACCTATATTCACCAGTTTTTTGTTTTTCTCTTTTTCTCTTTTTTTTGTTTTTCTTTTCCTCTTTTTCTAGTTTCTCAGTGGTAATCACCATCTGATGCTGGTGGATTATGGATCTGCTTTGTTTTTCTTGCTTTTTACACACTATCGCTGCCGTTCCCTGCCCTGGAGTCTCTGCAAATCCTTGCTGTCCACCTGATGATTTGCTGAGGAAATTCTGCTGTGGCTCAGGGTGTGTGATGTGTCCCATGGCAGAGCCCGGAGGGAGCAGTTTTGCTTGGAAAGTGGTCTGGAGAGGAGGAGGAAGAGGAAGGTGCAGGCCTTGGAGGAGCTGAGCAGGTTTTAGGTCTTGGTATTTCCAAAGCTGAAGAGGAGAGAGGGTGGCTATAGGTAAATGCTGTTCTAGCAAACATGGATGGGGAGGAATTACGCCAAAATACACACAGCAAACCCAACTGGAAATCATCTGCACGATGTCATTCCATGATCATCTTGCTTTTTGTTGGGTCTTGATTGAACTGAAACAATAGGTGGAGTTCTTTTGTCTTGTCTTTCTCCCCTTATACCAGAATGATTACATTCAGCAACGTTTAAAAGGAGGTTGAAATCCTTCGCCATCCCCCTGGCACCCCATGCTGCTGAGCCATGACAGGGAGCTATCCTTTGGGTTCCCTGATGAACCACAACTGCCAGCTGGTGTATGACCAGCAATAGAATAAAAACTCTAATTCCCAGCAATTTGACCTCAAATTCAAAACAATTATTTAATTTTAATAGAACTCTCCAAGGCATAAGCAAATTCTGGCTTGCACCTTTCTGATACAAATCCTGTACAGTTGGTGATAGCTGAGTAATTTTTTTAAAATGAACTATTTCCTACAAGGAGCTTTCAGCATGAGAAGCAAAACAAATTACTCACAAATTTAGATTACTTTCAGCAAACAGCAAGACAAAGTTAATAATGTAGCAATTAAAAGTGAAATTTTGTTTCTGTTTCAAAGGGGAACACATTGATTTTTCATGTCAAAATGAGCTTTTATTTTTAAAGAAGTCCCAGGAATGAAAACAAAATAGAGGTTCAGCCTAGGAGTGCTGAGAACACTTCATTTTGCCTGCAACTGTTTTCACCACCATTTATTTTCTTTTTGCTGAGAGAACCAAACCAGCTTTTGATTGCTTCTCCAGTTCTTGTGTGTGACAGTAAATTGAAGCAAGCCCCAGCTATCCTGGTAGCCCTTTATGGCCACAGATGAGGAAGGTTGATATCAAAGGTCATCTCTTTTGCTCTGTGAGGGTCTTCCTGCTGTTTTTTTCTTTGCTCTCACACCCTATTTGCTTTCACCTTTTAATTTTCCTTCCTATTTTCACACATTTAAAGAATCCTCTTTCATTCAGTTGGAAGAGGGCTTCTACTTTTCCCTTGCTGTGTTTAACCTCTATGCATTTGCGCTAGGGCTGGGGGATCCCACAGTGCCTTTTCTAAACCCAAAAGATGCTTTTATACGTTTGGGAGATCAGTAATGGAGCCAGAATCTCCTTGGAAGCGGGACAGGCCTTCTTGCATTTTGTTCGGTAGGTTTTTTTGTTTGCAAAGTCATTGCAGAGGCAGTTTTCTAAGCCAGGCTGTGCCCAGTTTGAGACTGAGCCAAGAAGGGCATCCAAGAATTAGGCTTGCTCCAAAATACTCGAGGAGATGTAAAAACATCCAGCTATTTTATTCCAGTGATTAGTAACCTGGTGCTGTGCCAGTCTGACACTGGGTCAGCTAGCACTGAACTGAACAGTTCGATACATGTTCTCAGTTACTTATAACAAATGGTAATTTGTTTTCTTTTCATTTGAGATTAAATTTTGCTTCATTACATTGGACTTTTCATCACATCAATTCACATCCTAAGAATCTTCCATTAAGACATCTTTATTGGTTTATTGATATATTTTTTTTTCTCTTCCGTATGCTGAAGATGTTTTTTTTTGAGAATACGGACTGTCTTGTAGACAAAAAGTGTGTTTTTATGTATTGGTTTAAAAAAAATCTAAAAAAAAAATTCCTCAAAGAACTTGCTTTTAGGATATATAGAAACACAAGTGCTGTGTGTTAATTCTTGCTGTTTAAAAATATAAACATAAACCTTTAGGTACAATAACCATATAATAAAATTCTCCAAGGTTAGAACAAGCACTTTGAAGTAGGAAATTTCACATTCAGTCCCTTCCTGTGCTACTACAGCCCTGCTATTCCGGATGGGAATAGCAGTGTTCACCAGCCAGGCCAGGAGCAGAGCTGTACAGTGAGGACAAGTCCATTAATACCTCAGAGCAACGCAGCGGGGATGAGCGGGGAAGAACAAAATAAGAATTAAACTGAACAGTCACAACACAGTGGTAATAATGTCTTTATAAGTAATATCTAGGTTTTGACTGTGAAGCAAGCTGTAAAAAAGAAAAAAAAAATTGAAAGACTTACAGATAAGCCAATGTGAATAAAATGTGTTGCGTGTGATAGCCTGACGGTAGCGACAGCCAACAGGTCACTGCTGTAGCTGCAGGAACACACTATGAGCTGGGATGTGACACCGAGCAAGATATGCAAGAACGACAGGCAGAAATTCCTCCTTTTATATACAAATTAATGTTTTACTTTGAATACAATAGTATTTATTTCACAAACGATTGAACTATAAGAAGGTGGAGAATTAGTTTATTTCCTTTCTCCCGAGACTTTAAGAGTGATTTCTGAAGCAAGCTCTTTGGAGATGGGGTCTTTGTTTTCTTTTCAAGCTTTTCCTTCCGATCGCAAGTGTTGGAGTTACCTCTGTACGAGCTGGTTGCAATTTATTTGCGTATTTATGTCACATTCTCTCCTCATTGGCGACTTACAAGGCAGCTCACCAGAAGCTGCCCGCATAGCTGAGACGCAGGCATGGCCAGGCTAATGAGAGGGAATTGCCCCGCGGTCCCGTGGGGATTTGTGTCAGTATTGAATTTGTGAACCCTGCGGCGTGTTGCAGGGCTGCGCAGAGCGGGGAGGGCTTGCTCCGCTGTATGCATCTACCCCTGGGTTGGCCCCAGCGAACTCCTAGTGCGCAGCACAAAGAAATCCTTTATTAAGCAAAGAGAAACGTAAATGCCTATTCACTTTAAATTTGCAAGTGTATTAGTAATACTTGAATGCTTAAAACTGCATCCAAAAAAGACTGTATTTCAGCTCGGCAACAGCAGCATACAGACCTTATACGTTAATTTCATTCCTTAGTATGATGCCAAAAGCTTATTTTCCTGTGCCTGATTTTTTTACAGATTAAAATAATGCCATTAGTTCTTCACACAAAGCCATCGGCTTGCTAAATTACCTTAAAGTGATGACAACTAGGTGACACTGGCATGATTGCCTACATTAGTTATGAGCCTTTTATGAGGCTTTTGCCAACCCAGCACTTATTTCCACGCAAGTTGATGTTTTGAAAACAAACACAGGAGAATGATGAGTTTTCAATAATAGTTTGGCCAAGATTTCCGAGATGGGGGTTGTTACCCTGGAGGGGGTCTCTGAAATAGCCTCCCATATGCCTTACAGCAGCATTTTCAACCTGGATGCAAAATTTTGGGCTTTCCAAACGGCTCTATGGATTTTGGGTATCACAGTAAAAGTCGCAGCGTGAAAAGTTTCACCAAGGAGGTGATGGAGCTCTTGTAACTTTTGGGTTGTGGGAACCTGTCCTGACACCCACAAGGGAACATGTTGGTCCTAATTTTGGCTTTTAAGAGGTGGACACCAAAGTCTGAAGAAGTCTTCCTACACCTCCTGGAGCGGAGGAGAGGGGACAGGCTGCTGTGTGTGGGAAGCAGCAGGAGATGCCACAGTGGCAGGGTGACTCGGGAGGCTTCATGTTGGCAGTATGGCACTGGGGAGAGGTGGTCCACCCCAAGGACATGTCCAGACACAGGAGCAGAGCATCTCCTTTGCTCCAGTGACCAGAGGGCTGCAGCTGTTCCTGTGTGGTGGAAACCTCTGCCCACAGCTGTGGAGAGAGCCTGACCCACCATCTGCGTAAAGAGCATATGGCCCGTGTAAGCCCTAATGCTGCATGGGGAATATGGTCATGTAGTTCTAGCAAAGAGCTTGCTTACATGCTTTCCTACCTCTTCTCCTTCTTTCAGGAGCCGTGGCCTGGCAGATGGAGCCTATATTAAGCCACTGCCTCTCTATTGCCTGGCTCAGAGGTAGCGAGGCAGTTGGCCCACTCTCTGTGCATCCATCTGTCTCCTCGTCGTCCTGCTTGAACCAAAAATCTTTTGAACCCAGAGACCAGTTTTAACCACCAGAAGAAGCTGCCTCAGGGATAACGAAGACTTCTAGGACAATCTATTGCTGTATAAAGAGAAGGAGTGACATCCACGTCTCTGGGAAAGCATTACCTGTGTTTTGGCAGCAACCAGGCAATACGCACATCTCAGGGCTGCTGTGGCATGAATGGTCTCGAGGGCAGCGGGGCTTGAATCAGAGGTCAGTGTGGTGGGAACAGGGCTAGGGGACAAGGCTTTGGTGGCTTCGTAGCTTTCTGGTCAAATTGTCTTGTGTATTCATACATCTTGTGGCTTAGAGGTGTAACGGGTCCCTATCAATCTGTATGCGCCAACAGATTTTTTTTTTTGTTTTTTGGGGAAAAAGGAAGAAGGGGAAACTCAAGTACTATAGCAAGAAGTAAAAGCTGGGCATGGGCTTCTGCAGAGTGGTGCTGGTGCCCCTGCAGTGTGCTGCTGGCTTATCTTCCCCGGCAGTGTGCTGCAGTGCCTCAGAGGCTGTCACATGCCTTGCAGGTGAGGGCAGAATAATCTTCAGGGGAAGCTCTGTTAACCTGAAAGAGTTTTGACCGGCATTGTGTGAGGCAGAATGTGATCCATTCTGATATGCTCCGTATCTTAAAACAAACAGAAAATTGCATTGGTCTTCCAGGAGGGTTTGGAGTCCTTGAAAGAGTATTAAATACTAAGAGGAAAAGTTCTGCTCTTAGTCCACTGTGAGCAGCAGTGGAGTTGTTGACTTGGCTCTGCTCTCCTGCCTGCATGGCTTTGCCTTGCATGTTCCTAAAAGCAGCTTTAAATGCAAGAGGTGATTTTTCTTGCTACATCTCGCATTGTGCATTGAAAGCATGGTGGCACAGTTCTGCTGTGCAGGTGGAGCAAGCTCCTCCTGGGACAGGAGGACTCAGGAACGCTGGGGCAGGAACCCCAATGAAAAAATGTGGTTATTTACAGGACAGTATGTTGTTGTCTTTTGCACAAATACAGTTGTGGGATGGGGAAAGGATGTGATGTGCTTCTTTGTTAGTCCCAGTTGGAGTCACTCTGATGTTCCCAGGCAGCTGTGTCAGGGCCAGGAGCTCAGGGAGCCTGGTAGCGTGCCACTCTTTCTGGGACGTGTGGTACAAAGCATATAGAGATCCTGTGCTGTACAGTGTATGAAAAGGCAGTGCCTGCTGGTGAGCAGCCAGTGCCAGGACTGGTTGTGTCCTCTTGCCTGGTATGCACTGCACGTGCGCTCGTGGGTGGAGGGTTAAGTAAGAAAAATAATTTATTGGGATCTTGGTATAGGGTAATGCAAGAGTGGGGAATCGATCTACTGGATGGGATGGGCAGCTTCTGTCAGGGGGATGATAGGAGGCTCTTTTCAGTAGCTGGAGTAGGTGAGCCTCCCCAAAATGCTGATCTGCTCAGTTTTTGCACCCACCTGCGGTCCTGCTCCAGCACCTGTGTGATCCACTGCTATCTGTTATTGCAAACTGTGTGTGAAACGCCTCCCAGCTATATTAACTGTGTACAGAAACACTGTCCTATATGTCCACTTCTGCATCTGTAGGAACAACTTCTGTTGACTACTTACAAGTGTCTTAGCTCTGTACAGTTGGATCAATTTTCTAGCAAACCACCTGGGAGTCTCTGGAGTAGCTGGATTCTTCCCCCGGGTGGTTTATTATGGTTTAATAAAATGACTAGTCATCATGAAATACTTTTTAGAGACTTGGAGAAGCAACCTGGTCCACAAGCAGCATACAGCATAGCTTAATATTTTTGTTGAACCTGTTTTACAACTTGTCTCCAAATAGGCCTTACCTTAGTACAAGATGTGTGAGATTAGCAGATGTTAACAACAGAAATACCAGAAACACTTTTCTGAAACACTAGAAAAGTATTTGTATGAGCTACTCCTCCATTTTCAGTTCACTCCATAAGATGGACTAAAACACACCTGCCAGAAGGGCGATTGGTCTTGAGTTAAAGAGATGAAGAGCTGGAGACTGAACAAGCAGACCTGGTCTGGCCATGAAAGCACACAAAAATGAGCAGGTTCCCCATTGTGCAGCATCTACCATTGGCAAGTACTTCAACAAGGGAAAGCAGAGGTTCAGGTGTCTGAGGGCTTTGCTTCCCCTAGCTTTCAAGAGAGTGATTAATTTGGTTAAACATCACAAATTACTAGTGAAGGCTGTGATAAAATGGAGACAGATGGGTAAGGGGAATATTTTTGAAAGGCTTTCCAATATCCTACTTCAGCAATGATCAACTCCATGTCCCAGTTCAGGAAGTCCCGGTGTTGAGCAGGTGCCCAGTCTGGCTAAAACTGCTTGCGTGCTTTCCTGCAACAGTTTGCTGAATCACTGTAAGAGAAGCAGCAGCTCTTCTAACCAAAAATAAAAATGCTGTAGAAGATATTAAAAGATCAAAGTAGTCTTCATATGATTTAGTCAGATGTGAAAATGGTATTACTAAAGGGGGGGAACAACACACCCCAGCCAAGACCAATGAAGATGTAAAGGGAATTATATGCAAAAACTTCTCAAAAAATGAAGAAATAAAGAAAAGATTTTTCCGCCAGACAAGGTGAAGTAAAATCTAGACCACAGGAAGAGTTGCATTAAATAAGATCTGTGTTGTGGTAGGCAAGGCAATGAATCACACCACCTGCCTGTTGTTTCTAAATAAATAGCAGGTCATACTTTGCACAAAAACATGCATTTGGGAGGTGAGACCAGTTGCCCGTTGTGGTGTGTTTCTGTGGGCTGGAATGAGACCATCAGTTAATCCCTGTGAGCGAGTCCCCTGCCTGTTGCAAAGGTGCTCGCAGAGTGTCTGTCCTGTTGGGTAGGAGCCAGGTGCTTTGGGAAGGGGTACGGGGGGGTGCGGCTGTGCGCTGTTGAGTAGGTGTGCAATTAGGGACTGGCATCATGAGATGGGATCAGAGCACGGTATCAAGGGGGAGGCAGTGCAGGTGCCCACAGTCTTCCTCTCCATCCCATTCTTGCTCTGAATAGAAAGCAATGGCAACAGCAGAAATGACTGTTTCAATTTCAACAAGCAAGCCATGAGGCAGTCCCCTCAGCCCTCTCAAAATACAATACGCCATTTGGTTTTATACTCTGTAACCACAGTTTTGGGTCTTTCGTTGCCTTTTTGCTCTGAATCTTGCACCAGTTGAGCGTTGCACAGTGGCTGCTGCTGGGTCCAAGGCTTCAAGGTTCTACCTGCGTGGCATGACTGCTGTTTCATGGACAACATTTACCTCTCATTGCCCAGCTGGTTTTGGCCCTTTCTAAGGGATGTGCCTGTGCAGATCTTCTTGACTTTGCTGTGACAATGTGATTATGGTAAGGCTGAGTGAGGCCAGGCAGAGATAGGTTTTCCTCTCTTTTTTGCTAATAGCACAGATACACAATTGCAGAGGACTGCTATCAAGTGCTTCTGATCCTGAGCAAGCAATAAGATATTTTTGGCTGATGCTAAGTTTTGAACAGAGTTGACTCTAGGTGAGAATGTTTCAGGAAACTATCAGGGTGGCTTTAAAATGGTTTAACTAGTTCTTAGTGAAGAACTAAAGGTTTTAAATTATTTAAATTGCCCCACCCCACAACAAAACTATTATAAAAAGACAGCAGGTAGTGAATTTTGCTTTGTAGACAGTCTTGTACATGTTTCAGTAGAAATTAGAAAGCTCTTGATTCCAACCACCAATGATTTTGAAGACCAGTTATTCTTCCTTTCCTCTCAAAATCTTTGCTCTGCACCATCGTTTCAGCAGCTCAGAGGTGTTCCATTAGTGTCCTGGAGAAGTTTCCCAACTGCTGTTGCACTAGGCGATGCAGAAACAGAACCTGCGAGCTGTGTCCACCCCACCTCTCCTCCCACGGTGTTTTGTGAAAGAAGGTTTTAGAAAACATTGACCAGATTTTCCTGGGAAGGGGAAAAGGCCTGATGAAAGCCAAAGGAGAGGCAAGACGTGGCGTTAGTTGGCTGAAGCTGCAGCAGTATATCCCGCAGGTTCGGATGCTGGACAGGCACCAGAGCTCTGGTCTTTTATTTTTAACTGCCTGATTCAGCAGAGATTTTCATGGGTCGGTCTGTCTCGCCATCCCACAGACTGTCCCACCAGCTACCTCTTGGCAGCAGGACCGTAAACAAGCATGTGACTGTGTACATGCGTGCAGAGCCTAGAGTTACCTTCTCTGACTTGCAAGATTATTATGCCTAGCTTATCACTCTGGAAATAGATTAAAATCAAAGGTTGACCTAAGCCTTGACTGATCACACTTGGGTGGAGCACCTAGCTCCTGCCGGTGGCAGCAGGATGACTTGCCACCTCCAGCCTCAGTGTTCAGGGCTGTTGACAGATATGTCATCAAAGGAATATTTTTCTATTGTGACATTTTAATGATTTTTCTTGGACTTTCTGCACTGTGTGGTTCTTTGTATGGTAGGCCAGACAAGGCTCGGAAAATGAGCCATCAGGCTTAGCACCATAGCAGTCCCCAGAAGGAATAATCAATACTGTTGTCCCTACTACCCATCTGTCTGGCTACAGCAATGTAATAAAAACCCACTACATCAGGAATATTTCTCACTTAGAAAGCTGATAACAAAAGTTTAATTAAGTGGAGCCCAGGATAAGCAGTAGACGTTTGCTTTGTGCCTTTGAGCTGGAGAAGGCGTGAGGGTGAAAAGCATCTCTGGAGCTGGCAAGTGAGGGGATTGCTGGAGTGGGTATTTTTATATCTGACACTTCAGCCTAGGTGTCTGGGAAAAATGTTTTAGGTTAAATTTGCCAAGCCTCAGCAAATAACTCATTTCTCTCAACCCTGAAATAGGGCAAGTGTTTGAGGTGATTCTCCTAGAGTTCCCTTTCAGGTGAAGCTTTCTAGTGTTGCTTGGTTGAAGATTGGCACCCCACTGCTTCCCTACTGAAATTCAATCGGGGAAAGCCATGGGATGCCAGCACTTCTGTTCCTCACCAGTGTCACTTGGCTGCCTTGTTTGCTGTGGATTTGTTGCAGTTAGTGGTCTTTGAAGCTATGGCAGAAAAACTACTTCTAGGACTTTGCCTCCTTTGCAAGTGGCTCACAAATTTTAGGGGCCATGCAAAAGCATGCAGATGTGTGTGGCTATTCCTGGCTAGGCTGCAAGAGGAGCAGAGTGTGTCCAAGCTCCCTGGGAGTCACCAAGGGCTCTGCTGAAAAGAACCCAGCTGGTGCTGATCCTATATCACAGCTGGGAATGAAGTCCTATGTAGTGTTTACTATGAAGTTAGGAATGGAAGCAGGAGCTAAGTACACAAAATTTTGTCTCTACACATGCCTTTATGCAACTGCTATCAATGTAGGTTACCCAAAGGTTTGTGTCCTGTGTGTTTAAGCTTAGTCTAGAAGTCCTGCAAGTCCACGAGAGTATGGGCAATACCTTGAGGGATCTCAGCACAGCTGCCATTTTAGCTGCCCCCTGCACTGGAAAGGCTACTTGTATTATTTCCTCTCTTTAGGAGAATTATAGATAAGGAGACCTCTTAAATGAGAGTTGGTTATAGTATAGAAGCCACAGACACTGAGGCTGAGGGAGTTGGGGTTGTTTAGTCTGGAGGAGGCTGAGGGGAGACCTTATCACTCTCTGCAGCTTCCTGACAGGAGGGTGCAGGGAGGCAGGTGTTGGTCTCTTCTCCCCAGTAACAAGTGATAGGACGAGAGGAAATGGCCTCATGCTATGTCAAGTGAGGTTTAGATTGGATATTAGGATACATTTCTTCATGGAAAGGGTGGTCAAGCATAGGAACAGGCTGCCCAGAGAGGTGGTGGAGTCACCATCTCTGGAGGCTTTCATAAAATGGGCAGACGTGGCACTTTGGGACATGGTTTAGTGGGCATGGTGGTGTTGGGTTGATGGTTGGACTGATGATCTTAGAGATCCTTTCCAATCTTAATCATTCCTAGTTTTTACTTTCATTAAAAAATAATCCAGCCACCAAGCCAGGAAACATGAAATTATTCCTCTCCCCTTAATTGGTTTAGTGGTGGACTTGGTAATGTTAGGTTACTGGTTGGACTGGATGATCTTAAAGGTCTTTTCCAACCTAAACCATTCTATGACACAGGTTCAATCCCAGCTGTTTGGCCTGAAGCATCCCTGTAATCCCAGAACATGTGTGAAATGAGAAGTAACTACACCAGTTGCTCTGTGATGTGCTGCAAGAGCTGCAGAGGAAGGGAGGGTTCAGGTGAGGGCTGATGAGTGGTTTTGTCCTTTAAAGTGCTCCAGCAGATGCGATGTCTGTAAGTGCAAGGCAGAGCTTCTCCTGCTGCCTGCCTTGCATGTTGGCCAGGCCTGCAAATTGGGAGACAAATGGGTGAATCTCCATAGACTGTGCTCCAGCCCAGCCATCATCTCTGCATACGAGTGCTGCGTTGTGGGAAGCATCAAAGCTGTCAGCAGCAGCCTGGGCTGGATGGGCTCCCTGTCCCGGGAAGGGGATGCCTCGTGCATGGAGCAGCTCACCTTCTGCACTCAGGACTTCTTTTTGGGTGAGAAATAGATGTTGAGCTTCCTGGCTCTTACCCTTTTCCAGGACTGTTTTTTACAGACGTTTTACAGCGATATCACCATTTGAGTACCAAAATGGGTCATTGCTCATCTGGGTGTTGCTGATTTCTACTTTTATTGGTAGAAAAGAGCCTTTTACCAGCTCAACAATATAGGTTATTGCTCTTCTATCGGACTAACTACACTGTAGTGAGTCTCTTCATAGTAGTACAGCCACATTCCCGGTGGTGGCAATGGGAGGCAGGGGAGATGGCTTGTATGGATGTGATATTCTCATGCACCGCAACCTGACGTGTGCGGCTTCTGCATGACCTTCCTCAGCTCGGTCCTCTGAGCTTGGGTCCTCTGTAAATGCAGGTAATTGTTCAACAGCTTCTCTGCAAGGAAACTTGGAAATACAAGGTGCCAGTCAAGTGCAGAGGAACCCACATATCTCCACCAGCTTGCCTGCCTGTCTTTGGCCAGCATACTCATGGCAAGACTCATCATAAGATAATTAGAATTACCTGGCTGGTCTCAAGGGTGTAAATCACTTGATCATTCTGCAACTTGCACCATTTCCTTCAGCAAATGTCCTACTTACAGCTTCAGCCTTTCCAAAGCCACATTAATTGCTGGCAGCTTGGACTTGGTCAACTTGAGCCTCGTCTGTCACATCGCCTCGCTGCTCGGATGGGGTTTGCAGAAACTACAGCCCTTGGGCACGATTCTGGTAGATCGAGTTTTGATGCTTTAGCCTTGTCAACTGTAGGCCTTGGATTAAGTGCAAATTCATCACATTTAAAGTTAGAAACTGAGGATCAAACTTCCCTCCCCATCCTGAAAAGGGATTAATAATCATCTGAAATCTGTTCTTTTGGTAAATGTAGATTAGTTCATTATTTTTAGCCCATTGAGGCTTTTAAAGTTAATCTGTGGTTGACACAGTTTCTATTTTAATACAATTACTAAATGAAAGAAGCCGCTAGTTATGTGTTAAAGAAGCTGCATGCCAAGGTTAATAGTTAATAACAAACTTTAATAACCAAACAGTCAGTTGTGGCTATATCAAAACAAATATTAATTATGCACGGAGATACTGCTGCTTGACCTTTATGATCCACTTTGGAAGATGTAATAGATTATAAAAGCAGTATATTATATGTACAATTATTTGCACCATAAAGCCTGGAACCTGGTATTTCTATCGGAAAATTGCTTCTTTCCTGGAGTAATTAATATCTTACAATCCCTGAATTTATTATAGTGGCCCGGGATGTCTTTGCAAAAAAAGGAGTTACCTTAGCAACTGCAATGTCTCTGCAATTTGAGCCACGGCGCTTCTATGCAGGACCATGCAACATAGACAGTCATATGTGACCGAGTTTACTTTAAAAACGTTTTGAGGTTGAGACGATGCTATATTAGTGTCGTGGTTTAGCCCCAGCCAGCAACTAAGCACCACGCAGCCGCTCGCTCACTCCCCCTACCCCGATGGGATGGGGGAGAGAATTGGAGGAGTAAGAGTGAGAAACACTCCTGGGTTGAGATAAGAACAGTTTAATAATTGAAATAAAGTAAAATAGTAATGCTAATAGTAACAGTATAATAATGATAATAATAATAATGATACACGAAGCAAGTGATGCACAATGCAATTGCTCACCACCCGCCGACCGATACCCAGACAGTTCCCGAGCAGCGATCGCTGCTCCCCGGCCCCCCCCCCCCCCAGTTTATATACTGAGCATGACGTCATATGGTATGGAATAGCCCTTTGGTCAGTTTGGATCAACTATTCTGGCTGTGCCCCCTCCCAGTTTCTTGTGCGCCTGGCAGAGCATGGGAAGCTGAAAAAGTCCTTGACTAGCATAAGCAGTACTCAGCAACAACTAAAAACATCAGCATGTTATCAACATTCTTCTCCTACTAAATCCAAAACACAGCACTGTGCCTGCTACTAGGAAGAAAATTAACTCTATCCCAGCCGAAACCAGGACAATTAGCAAACAAATATTCTGCTGCTTAGCATTATATTCTTGCAGCCCAGACCTTTTTATTTGCTTTTTATCACCATTTCTTTAGTTTTTAACCTTGCTGCACTGGTACCCCGGGCTGGTGCTTTCCTAGACCTGGGTGGCCCATGGCAGGAGAGTCTCTAGCATTGTCTTTGGCCTCCAAAAATGAAGTTAAATGTGAGTTGCGTGCTTCCAGAGAGTTACTTGCTGTCAGTACGGCGTGGCAGAAAGTGCTTGAATGGGTTCACGGGAGCTAAGAAATACCCTTCACCGAGATCTGGTGAGCTGGCAGCGTATAAGCTGGGGCAGTTTTCACCATGGGCTGAAGAGCTTAGGGTCACCCGGGATGTTTTTGCCAGACCTTGGAAATGACTGTGGCCTTCAGTCATCCTTCCTGGTGCTGCAGGACGGGGCTAGGGGAAGCAGGGCAGATCTGGGAGCTGGCTGTAGGATGGGTTTGTGGGCTTCTCCAGGAGAGTGGGTCCCTGTGGCTTGCCTTCTCCCTGCATAGGAAAAGACATAGTTAACTTGTCTCCCTGGCCATGCCAGACATTTTGGGCTTTCTTGAGCACTGTGGAGCAGGGGGTGAAGTTCCTGCATACCTGTGGACAGGGTTGGCCCTCGGCCCCCCGTCTTGGGCATGTTGTTTTGCAGTACCACATTGGAGAACACTTATTTCTGTGTGGTAACAAGAATTATTGTCACTTAGACTGGTTAGCACTGGGAACGTGGCCCCTGAAGTCACTGTGTGCCCAGGGGAGCGATGCTTGGCACATTGATGCTGAAGCATCCTTGGCTGCACTGGGCCATAGGTCTGCACAGCCTGGACCAGCACCTGGACCTGGCACCCATGGGTGGAGGAGAGGGGTGGGACCCTGCGTTAAGGTGGGAGCAAGGCTTGTGCTGGTGGAACAGAGGCAGAAGCACCCTTTGAAAGCTCAGTGCTAAATTTTGTGTTTTTGAGAGTGGAAAAAAGAAAAATTCTATTTGTGGCAGCAACTAGCCTGAGGCGCAGCGCGAAGCCCAGCAACAGCAGAGCAAACGCATGCGAGACGGGAATACGGGTGCCGTGGCATGACTGGCACAACTGAAACCATCCTTGACCATCTTCCTGGGGGACAGAGTTTTGGAGAGTGCGGCAGCAATTAGGGAGGTCAGAACAGAAGAGGTTCATTAGTGAAGACGGGGCAGACGCACCCTTTTACCTACGTGGGTGTTGAGGAACAGTTAAAAATGTGATGCAGGTGCAAAAGCATCGTTGCAGACTGCTCAACTTGTAGCATAGGCTGAGCACTTATAAGTAATATAAGCTAATAGTTAAATAGAAAGGACTTTATGAGAAGCAATTTCTGGGTAGGACAAACAAAATACTCAGCTCAGTTCTTGCTGGTTCAGGACTGGTGTATTGCTGTTGGTACCTTAGCAGAGAAGGGGAGTTTAAAAGCCAGCTGTAACTTTTTGAGTGTGTTTTTTGGGTTTTTGTTGGTTTTTTTTTTTAATAACATCAGAACTTGGGGACCACTGAAAACAGAGCTGGGTGTGGAAGCACCACCAGGTTGCAAGGGAAATGCTGAGGAGGTGGGATTGTGTGCAGGAGATCTTCTTTCACTGAGATGCAATGGCCAAGCCAAATTGTCTCCTTGGCAGAGAGGTTGCCATGCTTCTGTTGTGCCTGGTATAAAAATCCCACTAAATTTGTGTATGCTTCTATATAACCTCCTTTGAAAACAGTTAACGAGATCTTGATCTGATGTACGTGGTCTCAACTTTAGGTCTCCATATGTGAGCATTTGGAGGCCCCAAAGTGCAACTCCGGTTGCATAAGACCTAGAGACTAAAGGCTTGAAACCTTCCAGGTGTCAAGACGGTGGTGATTATTCTGTGTTCCTTTTTAAAACAACTCTGAAAAGCCAAATCATGGTTTTCTGGAGCAGGCACTATTAACGGGCAGGTTGCCAGGCTGAGCTGAACGATGCAGGCGCTCGGCGGGGACAGCGTTTGCTCTAGCTTGGTAAATTGGTTCAAAAGCAGTGTTCTGCAGGATGGCGATGCTGCCAGGAAGATTTTCCACCAACGGATTAATCTTCTCACCACCCCAGACCATGAGGGTCCTGTAACAAGTGCTGTCTGTGTGGCTGGCTCAGGCTACCAGTGCCCCGGAGGGTGCGGGGTGCCTGTGGGAGCATCTCCATCCAGAGGTGGGGACCAAGAGATCTGCTCTCTGCGTCTAAGGATGTGAGGCTGCATTTTTAACCTATTTATTAAGGATTAATTTGGGATTGGATTAATTTTGGCCTACACTGCCATGCTTCATCAAGATCAGAGCTGTGAGGGTGTTCGTAAATCTTTTCCTGAAGAGGCCTCAGAAAGAAAAACTACTTATTCCCCTCAGCTCTGATTAAGAGCTTTCTGGCACACAGGGGCAAATAACTGCTGTGGTCCGATCTCGGGTGACAGGGTGAGGGGCGCAGGAAAGTCCACCTGCCCCAAAACCTCCCAGTTGTATTCACTCTTAATTCCCATAATGGCATGAGTTGTTTCCTCTCTTTTCTCTGTTCCTTCTTGTTGCATCCCCTTTTTGCAGTTTGCGCTGAGCAAGCCTAATTTAAGTGGCTAAACCCCATTTCCCATCAAAAAACAACACAAAGTTTTGGGTTTCATTGAGTGACACTGCAAGGGCCAAGTTCTCTGCAGACTTTGATGTCATTAGGTACTACCAGCAATCTGAAGTCAATATAAACCTAATGCAATATTTTGGTAGTGGTCTGTGCATGCAGGAGAGTCCTGCAGTGACCGTAACCCATGTGTGTGGTGGGCTGGGAGCTGGTTCCGCTTGGGAGCGCTGCTGGGCAGCAAGCATGGTGCGAGGGAGCCGTCGTCCTCCATCATGGGGGGACGTGATGTTCACATTGCTGCGTTTTGGAGTTCAAGTAAATGTACACCCATGCAAACTAAGTTTTTGTGGGATCCCGTAACATCTACCTTTCATGGCTGTCATTAATTTCAGTTTCCCCACATGATACGTTCCTGTATCATCAGGCAAGCTTTTATATAGAATCATAGGATCATTTAGGTGGGAAAAGACCTTTAAGATCATCCAGTCCAACCAAAAAAAAAAAAGTGAAGAAAGATAATGATTTCCCTTTATTTTTCTTCCAATGGAAAAATAAGCTTTTGGTGTTAGTGCTCTGCAATCCCGTTTGTACGGGACCATTCCCATGAATGCAGGGATGCAGTCTGAGATACAGCACCATGTACCCAAGGCAACAGCTCTGTGCACATCGTAACCAGCAAATACATGAGTTTTTTCACTGTTGTACGCCAAAAACCCAAACAGCGGCACCTGTACGTTTAACGACAAGAATTCAGGTAAGGACAGTTGGACAGAATTCCCTGTACGTTTAATGACAAGAATTCAGGTAAGGACAGTTGGACAGAATTCCCTGTTGGCATAGAGTGGTTGGTGCCGTGCAGTGTTCAGACGGGACCGTGGTGTAACCCGCTGCGTGCGGGTGTTGGTGGGGTCTGAGTGTGCCAACAGCCTGTGGAGCTGAGCGCTCCTCGCCAACCCACCGGCAGAGCCGGGCCCCTCAGCCCAATCTTCCTGGTGGGCACTACTCTAAATTAGAAATTCTTCAGTGGAGAATAAAGGGGTATGTTTTTCATCCCCTTAAAGGTTCCCGTTTTACTTCTCTCTGTGGATGCAGTGAGCAACCATTGACATATTTGATGTTTTGCCCCTTGGCCGTGTGTTTTTGCTCTCTGTACTTTGGGGTGTCAGCAAGAACCGAGCCACCAGCCCGGGGTGCCCCTGGGAGCCCCCTCACCTTACTGCGCGTCACGTGGAGCTGAACTTACAAACCCCCAACGGCTGAAACTCCACCTGGAGAAAACATGGAGCAGAGGAACATTTTTCTGATTAATCTTTCAGCTCTTCCTTCCTCTGGGTTGTTCCTTTGGGATGCTCTTTGCTGGAGTTAGTTGGGTTATGCTCGCAAGGGCCAGTTTTCAGGATGGCAATGTCCAAGGTGCTGCTATTTTTAGATCACTTAAAGCTGTAAAATCCAGATTTGTTCAACTATCGGCACTTCAGTGATATGTTTTTATTGGTGTGAGACTGTATTCTCCACCGCTATAGCGATCGCTGGGAAAATACGATCTGACAAAATTGCTCGCTTTGAAAGGCAATGATGCCATTTTGACCACAGGAGGAGTGTGCGGCTGTTCCCGAGCAGTGCTGAGATCTTGGTTTTGAATGTTTCTGCTGTCACCCTGTTTTTATGACCTACTGTGGTAAAATCTGCACTTGGCAGGCTCTGCAGATATTCCCGGGACCTGAATGCTTTTGCAGCCTGGAGCCTGCTAGGGAGGGAGCAAGAGCAGCTGGAGGCCCCTTACCTCAGAACATAGCATACCACTGGCAATTTAAATTGCTGCAATTCTTCCTAATGCGCATTACAAGGCTTATTGAAGCTTTTGTATGTTATTTCCTGGTTCCCGTTCCCTATTTTAAAGGAATTTGTAAGCTTCTTGCTGTTTTGGTTTTTTTTTTTGTTTCAGCATTGACCTGGCAGCCAGACTGACTGTCTGTCCTGATTTATCTGCTGCTCTGCTCTCCCACTTTGCCATTCAAGACGCGGCTGTTAATTAAAGATGCCCTCCGCTATCTGAGCAGACTAATAGCTTTCCTCCCCTGCCGTGGGGCTGAGCAGCGGCTCCCTGCACTGCCCTGCTCCCTGCACTGCAGACGTGCCTCTGGGGCAGGAGCGAGTGTGTTTGCTCCGAAAGTTCCCGTCACCATCTCCCTTTAGCTGCAGCTGTTACTTCCCTGCAAAATGTGGAATCAGAAACATCCCCCCCACCCCCGCCTCCCAATATTCAAATGAATGTAATGAGCATTCAGATGTCCATGAGTAATCCCAATCCCAGCTCTCGGTCTCTCTGGCGGAACAAAACACCGCTTTCTTGTGCTGTTTGCATTGCAGCTTGCTGAGCTACTGTGCTACTTTTGTGAGCCTGGAGCAGAGCTGGGGCAGTGGGAGCGGATTGGAGCCGCTCCTGCTGCTCTCTGTGCCCTGCGCAATCGGCACATTCACCACCGGTGGCCCCGGCGTGGAGGTCCATCCTGTGGGGTGCAGGAGCCCATCTGCTGTGGGGAGAGCTGGGCCTGCCGTGAGGAAAGGTGTCGGAGGGAGCACAGCCTTTATTGTGGCATATCAAGCTGTCCCGTCACTGTTAAAACACTTTTTTTTTTTTCTGCTTGGTCCACATATACTGTTGCAGAGTAGCACGTAAACAAGGGTTTCTCCTCTCCTCAATGCCCTTCTTTCTGTCCTTTACAGAATATTCTTAAATCTTGAAATACTTAGCTACAAGAAACATTAAAACCGTATTTGCTCCTTAATATCAGTTATTCTAACAGCAGTATCTGCATGGCTTTGCTACCATTTATTGCATACATAGCCTTCTGGTTGTGCCGGGCGTTTTACTTTTAATATATGTCTATATGATTTGCTTGTATGGGCAGAATAGAAATCTTGCTTCCTAATGCTAAGAATGGGAAACAGAATAAAACAAGAAATTGCATTTTAAACCAGGATCTACTGCAAAAGGACAAGGGAACTCACAAGTTCAAGAAAAAGAATAAACGATGATGTGAAGGAGAAACATTAAATACAGATATCCTAGATAATGTTGCAGAAACCTCATAAATACTTTGGATGGCAAAGTAAATTGTTTTCTGCACAAAGAGAACAATCCTTGTTCTCGCCTCTATCACTGTAAATCCCAAGAACATCAGTAAAATCGATAGCGTGGCACTCGTAGGAAGCAACAAGACGACTTCTGTGATTAATAGTGCTGCATCTGGGTAAGGAAGATGTAAACCAGGTCAGGAGTCTGGCTCTTCCAAAGTCACCATGGTGCAAGCTCTTTCGTAAGGGCGCGAGGCTTTCTGCAGCCATCCTCATGGGTTCATCTACCTCGGGGTCGGGATGGGAGCGTAGGAAGGCTGACTCAGTTGATTGACTTTTTTTTTTGTTTGTTTTTTGGTAGAAAGCTGTGGTGGTTCCTTAGACAAACAGAAACATCCAACTATCCAGTGAAATTGTACAGAGAACAAAGT
The DNA here is from genome assembly GCF_030463565.1 of Pelecanus crispus. Taxonomy (NCBI): domain Eukaryota; kingdom Metazoa; phylum Chordata; class Aves; order Pelecaniformes; family Pelecanidae; genus Pelecanus; species Pelecanus crispus. The sequence continues at coordinate 72,998,075 of NC_134648.1, forward strand.
CTGCGTAAAGCAAGAACTGTCTGAATTTCTCTGACAGTGCAGAGGATATTATCTATAGGTCCCCAATTAGTCCTCACAATGAAGTCACCTCCTTGAGTCTCCAGGACTAACGGTACCTTGGCATTAAGTGCATTTCTAAAAGGCAAGGAGGGGGAGCATCATTTGCCATGCACAAGGCAACTCCTAGAGTCGCAGCTAATCCCATCAGTGTCAGATTTGGTGACTTCTGATGGGACCGGGCAGCAAGTGCTAGGGCTGCATTAGCTGTGGCATCCCTGCCGGCCAGACACGCCTGCCTGCCTGCTAGGAGGTGGAAATTGCCGGGAGAAATGCCATCCTAACCCGGCACTGTTGCAGGAGTCAGGGCTGCGTGTTTGCTTGCCTTGTCTTCCATTTGTTTGTGTCACAAAGCGCTATTCAAAGATCGTGATCTTTCATTTCGCGCACAGTCCCCAGATGAAGACCTTTGGTTGCGGCTGGTATGAAGACATGCTGCACGATGATAATGTTACTGGTGAGTACAAAGGAGAGTCTGAGCGCAGAAGTTAACTCTTTGCTCAGCGAGAGATGAGGCAGGCAAGAGCAGAAAAGGCTGTTTGGATGGGGAACAAGGGAATTTAGGAGAGAACAGGTCCTTTTGCTTTGCCAATGTGCTCCAAAGAGGATTTTAGGGTGTCATACATCCCGCCCTCCCCCGGCATCCCGGGTCCTTATGTGTCAGGGCACTAGGTTGTTTCAGGATTTCCTGGCCTGCGATGGGGCAGTCTGCTTGGCACTTGGCTTATGAGCCTGGGTTTGCTTGTAATTGCAGGTGAATTGATGAGGAATGTCCATACCGTATCAGTGAAGCAGATGGGACCTGTTCATGTTCCACCAGGATCTCAGACCTGCTTGTCTTCACTTAGTCATTTGGTGGATGACTGATAGATCAATGCGCTAATGATTAGTGGAACTGACTGGGTTTCTTGTCCCCTTGCAGGAAGATGTTTTTGACCAAAGGGGTGTGTTTTTTCCTGGTTGACTCGTTATTCCTCTCTCTTCCAACTACTTCATTCCTAGATACCCATCTTTCCTCCTTCTTGTTGGTCCAATGTGTTGGCAATGAGCGCAGTGTAACAACTCTCTAGGGGCAGCTGGTACCTGGGTGGAAGCTCTTGATGGGAGAAAAGCTGCAGCCTGGAGAAATGGGGAGAGCAGCAGAGTAGGGGAGGTTCAAAGAGCTCGTGGAAGTGATGAGGGGGTGAAGCTCCTACTGGCAGAGGTGTTCCTGGAGGCAGGGTGTGCTACTGAAGGAGAAACATGATTGTTGTTAAAATCGGGGAGCGGACTTGTTTGCAATCACGCTGAGATTTCAATATGCCATCCCAGTCCCCCTGCATCTGGCACTTCAGCAGGAGTTGGATCAGGTCATTGCTGGCCTCGCCCCACTGCTGAAGAAGCTGTGCATCTGGAAGCCATACCAGGGTGGAGGTCTTGTGCCCTGGAGATCTTGCTCAGCATCCCACATTTTTCCCCCTGGACATGGCAGCAGGTGAAAATAACATTTTCCCATAGAAATGGATCAAAATTTATCTTGTGGCTTGCTCAGGTACCTAATGAATTTGAGCAGCTTGGTCAAAGTGGACATTTTTGTAGTCCCTTTAGGGATGTTAAGCCTGGACCTGTCTAACCAGAAGGTTACTCCTAGCACGACTGATAAGGTGCTGGCTCCAGCTTTTAATAACTGGATTATCAAGGAGGACTGCAGTTGTCTTGGCACACTGTTGGTGTTATAGCTTCAGATGCTCAAGCTGATAAGCCAGGAAAAAGGGAATCTTCAGTGGAAGATAAACGAGATTGCATTGAAATTTAAATGAAAACAGTTTTGGCCAAAGACATCCGTGAATCCCCCAGAGCAATGTGCAGCGCTCAGACTCGGAAGTCAATTTATTCTGAAAATATGCGAGTATGAAAAGTACATCCAAGCTTAAAAATAAATAAATAAAGGAAATCATAAAGCACCCAATATGTGCTAGGAGAAAAATGAAAAAAATGGAAAGAAAATATTTGTTAAAAGCTTCATGTGGGTAATGCTAGGTGAACAGGTAACAGCTTTTAGTAAGTGATACTAAGGTCTTTAAGGAATGAGATATTTGCACTTCAGGGCAACAGATTTTAATGGATGCAAGGAGGAAACCTAGCGGCATAAGGACATATCACTGAACTCCTCCCATGGATTCTTTTTCTGTCCCTGAAATCTATATATGAGTATAGGTATAGGTAAATAGATACAAAACGTTATTCTCCAGGCACCCCAAACTTTACCCCAGAACACTTAAAGCTATCTGATATATCCTTGCATCAAAGGAAAGAGGCAAGTAACCCATGGGGACATAACAGCTATAAGAAGCAGCAGTGGGAGAAAAAAAAAAAATTACTTCCTTTTTTTTGCAGGGAGTAATTGAGTGCTGCTCTGCTGGAGACAGAGGAGGTTTACACCCTTAAGATGAAAACCCAGGGCTGATGCTAACGCTGCTGTTTCATGCTTAGTGACCTAATGTTGTGGCTGACGTTCAGATCTGTTGGGATTGCATAAATTAGAGAAGCAAAATGGGGAACATCCCCCTGATCTGTGGGAGGAGGTTGTAGAAGGGATTGTTTTCTCCCTGGATCTCTAAGTTCACGAGATGATTGTTCTCCCATTAGAAAAGCACTTAAAAATGCCTGAGAAGGAAAATGCAAGCTGCTTCTCCAAGACTTTTAAAGGTATTCAGAACTGGCAGGACGTGGGGGATGAAGATTAGGTCTAAAGAAGAAATAGTTGGGATTTCAATGCAGAGCTCTGTATCAGCCCCTTTGTAGCATACTTATTGTGTCAAAAACCGCGTAGATATTTGACTGTGTGGAAACCCTGGTTAGCATGGAGCGACTGAATCGGCACCTTTGTCCCCTCTAGGTCGTGGGTGCAGCCTGAGGCGAAGGGAAGGGGCAGCTGTGGTTTTTCTGCAGACCATGCCTTATTTTTCCTTTATTCTATTCTTGTTGCGATAATTAGGTCCTTTCATTCTTTCGAATGCCTCATACCTCCCTTGAGTCTCACCCTCTATTTCTTTTGCCGGTAAGATTTCCACTGTTTCCAGCTAAGCGAGGTGTGTGCCCAGGATTGAAGGGTAAAGACTTTGCAATGATTTTTTCAGTTAGAGAAAACACATAATTTGGTTTGACTACACCGACACAGGGAAATGGGCATGTACTTGGATATTTGGGAACTTGAAAGTGTGTGATCAATTGGTGTTTCATTTATTCATTGGTTATTCTGCACCTGGTTAACTAGAGATGCGCTTCAAGTACGGGTGCTGGGCCAAAGTTACTCTTCCTTCAAGACAAAGCACTGTGGAGGGATTGGGTCCTTAATATTAAGGAAAAAGTGTCCAGGTTAGTAGGAGATTTGCTCATAAATGAGGGAAGAGTCATTTTGCCATGTTTGTGCTGAACAAAACATAAGGGGAGGTTTTGGATAGAGGTGCCAGGTTGGCTTCATTCTGCCCATCGTTCTTCTGGCATGTCCTGCTGTCTCATCTCTCTTTGGAGTCTGACCCTAACAGGGGAGTGATCCTATTTAAAATGGGTGGGATGAATCATCCCCCCGCATTGCTTCTCATTCTGTGCTGGTTGTAGGAGTAGGCACCTAGTTGGGTCACACTCCACACTTTGGATGGCTTAAAATTAAGTGTGATGAGTCCCACACAAACTCTTTTTAGCTTCCTTTGCCATCTTTGACAACTTCTGCAAACTGAGTTTGCCCACCAGCTAACATCAGAGTCCAAAGGTGACTGAGGACCTCTCAGAAATAACATCTGTTCTTTTGACTCAAACATGTGTTGTGCATAACCTGCCTGGACAGCTGCATCCGGGGGGGACAGGGCTTCCCTAAACTAATCTGCGTTGGGAACAGGGTGTATGGCACTTAACACACAGGCAGTTATAGCAATAGTACCCCAGGGCAAAAGTCTTGCAGAGACCGACAACAGGAATTGCAACAAGCAGCAAACGCGGCCTGATGCAGTGGAGAAAACATCTGCAGAAAACCCTGGTGGGAACAAGACAGGGCATTGAAACTGGAGGCTGGGATGTTGTCCTGGTTTCAGCTGGGATAGAGTTAATTTTCTTCCTAGTAGTGGGCACAGTGCTGTGGTTTGGATTTAGGATGGGAACAATGCTGATCACACGCTGATGGTTTAGTTGGTGCTGAGCAGTGCTGACACCAGGCAAGGGCTTTTCAGCTCCCCCTGCTCTGCCAGGGGCACAAGAAGCTGGGAGGGGGCACAGCCAGAAGAGTTGATCCCAACTGCCCCAAGGGCCATTCCATACCATACGGCGTCATGGGCAGTATAGAAACTGGGGGGGTTGGCCGGGGAGCAGCGATCGCTGCTGGGAACTGGCTGGGCATGGGTCGGCGGGTGGGGAGCAATTGCATTGGGCAGCACTTGCTTTGGATGTTGTTGTTGTTATGTTGTTATTATTATCATTACTATTTTACTTTATTTCAATTATTAACCTGTCCTTACCTCACCCCAGGAGTGTTTCTCACTCTCACTCCTCCAATTCTCTCCCCCATCCCATGGGGGCAGGGGGAGTGAGTGAGCGGCTGCGTGCAGCTGAGTTGCTGGCTGGGGCAAAACCATGACAGATGTGATACTTGCTGCTACACAACTAATAAAAAAATGGAATAGGCACCTTTTGCCAGCAGTTTCATAAGCTAATGGGTTGTTGTCTTACTGGTCTTTTTGACTTGAGTTATTTTTACCTGATAATTTACCTGTTGATCTAAGAATAGGTGGTAGAATAAGTAGATATGTACCTCATCACAGGACAAGGGTGAAGTGCAACAAGTTGCATGAAAGTGCCATATTTTTACAAAATGATGTGTGCTATTTTCTGGAAATCATCCATAATTACAGTCAGTGAGATGATGTCATGCGTATTTGCTTGTTCTCCACTTGACCCTCAGTTAAGGTCTGAATTCCATTTGTGGTTTCAAAATATTCTCAAAAGATGTTCCCGATTTGTGGAGAGAGTGGAGGAGACTATTCTTTACTCAAGGAGCCAAAACCATTAAAATCTATGTCCGAGTGAGGTGGAATTTGTCAGAAGTCACAAGGTCTGTGTTTGTCTTAGGATGGGCTACCTCAGGATGTAAGCTACTATACTAAAAGTATAGCTGGGTGCACTGGGGGAGACTGGGAACTTTCCAGCAAGTCCCTGCAAAGGATGACTCTTTTGATGCTTTTGTGGTGCTGGTCCATTACTATTATCCCCCTTAAATCCTTCTCCTGTCTGGGCAGTGCTATAAGTCAAAATGACCTTTGTCCACTTGAAGATGGCAAATGGGAATCTGAAAACTGGAGTTGCAAAATGATGTAGGTTGAAAAATATGCAGATTCAGGTCAAATTCTGAAAGCAGAAAGACCACTTTCCATTCCTGAAGTAAATCATGAATAACTTTTCTGAGGCCAGTGGGCTGACAGGTACATAGGAATAATTCCAGATAATATGCACCAACAATACATGCTCTCCTGAGGCACTGCAGCCTGAGCGTGTTTCCTTCATCATCTTCAGCTGAGCATTGCTTTAGGTTCAGTCTTAATGGCTGACCTTACTTATGCTCTATAGGTTGATGGACCGTATTTTTGTTCATCTCTCTAAGCTGAGCACTACAGGAGCATTTCTCATGACCAGACCTTTCCTGCTCTGTAGTGGCAGAGCTCCAGTGTAATGGAACTTCATTGTGTTAAACCAAATGAGGTTTTACCCTTGTTTCAGATAAAAACATAACAAATGAATACTATGTGCATGGGACTCTCCTATCATACCTACCTCTTCCCGTGGCATGCTTCCAGATGACTCAGATGTGCTGTTGGCAATAATTCTGTCTGGTCAGAGGATTTCTGGGCAGTCTGGGATCTATAGTGAATTACTGTGATAGCTGGTGAGAGGGAGGATTTTACCGGTGTTTGCAGTGAGGTATCTAAGCGTGTTTAGTAATTTTTGATCTGGGTCAGAAGATGTTTACAAAAGCTAGACGTTATCACTGGGGAACTGTGCTGAAGGTGGGCCCGGAAATCCAGTCATTTAATGAAGTGTTTGAAGGTTTTAGGGCTTGAAGGTCCCAAGTTACCTGTCTATAATCACATCCTCTGGGCATAACTATATCCTGTTTGTCTTCTCTTTTCCCTTCTATTTATCATGTACCCTCCTATTGCAGGACCAAGAAATTGAATTCCTTTTTCTGAGTCATTACTTTGCTGTTCCTACTTGTTTGTCACTGTTATAGCCACCTACAAGAAACCACTCTGGCTCTGAAAGCCTTCCCTCTCGCCTTCCTGCCTTACCTCCCCCTCTCCCAGGTATTATCCTGGTGAAGCATCAGGCTTATGTCTTGATAGAAACTAAAGAGTAATTACACTTATGTAGTTTGCAAAGCCATTAAGTCAAATGACAAAGGCGAAAAAATTCGTAGCAAAAACGTCAAGGGGGAAAAACCTGTCAGCTACATTTCTTAAACTGCCTTATTTGATGTCACGCTGTTGTTATTTGCTATTTATGTAGCACCAGAGCTGTGCCTGGCACTTTAAACATGAATGAAAAGACACAAGTTAGATTTCACACAAAACAGACCGACAGAATGCAGATAGGCAGCAGTCTATATAGGCAAAAAAAAGATGATGTTTTTCCTGAAGCGGGAGAAGGAAAACATGGGCACATTTTTGGACTTTTTGACATTTTTTTTCTTTTAAAAAAGATTCATCAGCAGACTGTTATGAAGGTTTTGATTCTGTCTGTGGACCTCTAGACTAGGATTTGCAAAGTGGGAGATGAGGGATTCCTGAATAATAGCCTGTGGCCATTAGGTGTGGAAGATCTGTCTAATGTCTATAAATACATCACTGTGTGAATATGTGGAAGGAAAAAGAGCAATTTAGGCAAAAGGCCAGAATTGGTAAATGTGCAAATGGACAAAACTGGCCATAGCTAAGGTGACGCTGAGACCTTTGGAGGTGATGCTGAACCATCTCAACCATGGGCTGTGGGAAGATACCCCAGTGGGTTTCATAAGGCCAGAAAGCCAGAGAACTACTCAGATGCCGTGTAGAAACTTGCCTGTGACATGGCCGAACGTCTCCGGCGCTTCATCTCGTGGCTGGTCGTCCTGCTGCATGCAATAGGCTGAGAAGTGAAATCTGTTGTGAGGAGCAGTGTCCTTAGCAACATCTCATGAGCAGGTTATTAATAAACAGGAGCAAATGTTGCAAAGCAAATCCTGAGAGGAGAAGCTTGTAATGCTGAGATATCCGCAGTGTCTTTTTTAGTCCTTTTTGCACTTTTCTCCCTTGTCTGTTATTTCTACTGCACATGTTTGAAACAGGAGAAGAAACTCCACCATTTTCTCTTGGGGTATGGGCTTCCCTTTTTCAGGATGGATTTAGTCCCTTCTGAGTCTGTGTTTGGGCCTTGTGCAGGAGCTCGCCAGGAAAAACAGTTTAGCTTTGGCCACATCTCATGGTTTTGAGTTTCATCCCATTCTTCTCCAGCACATCACTATGTGGGCAGAGGTGGATGCCTGGGGAGATAAACATTGTACAATACGGTCATGTTCTGAGGTTTGTTTCAAGACTAACGTTCAAAATCCCTTCTTTTCTCAAAAAAACGTCCCAGACACATAACCCTCATCCACTTGGTATCAGATCAATGGAGGAAATGCTAAAAATAAAGCAAGACAAAGCAGCCATTGACATAGCTAATGGAGTTCCTTCAATACGGAGAGCCCTGAAAATCAATGCTATCTTCGTATTGTGAAACTAGCCACTTTGTGCAATCAGTAAAATACGCTCGCTCTTTGTAGCGGTCTCCACTGTGAAAATAAGTGCTACACAGTGATATACAGTTTGCAAGCAAATATTAAAACCATGTGGTATTGCAAAGCAGGAACGTAAAAGATATTTAGGTCTGTCCTCGGGAGCTAATAACTCCAAGATAAGCAGACCTGGGTCATTCATGTAACACCAATAAGCCATTTTCAGTCACTTGATAAAATGGCTAGCTTCATCATGACATGTCCTGTGGGTACGTAGAGATGGGATTGGGGCAAGGGGAGGCACAAGGCATTTGTCAGAAGCCACCAGGGGTCCTGTGACAGAGCTCACATAATATGAATTAAAGCTCAAGGATTGGGGTGGATAGAGAGCAAATAGTAGAGGTGTCCCACCCGCCTCTGTCCTGCATCGGCAGCATGGGTCAGGCCAAGGCCAAAGCCTGCAGCGTCTTCTGCTGCTTTTACTGACGCAATACTCCATCTTTCTAAAGTAACAAAAAAAAAAAAGGGAACAAAATTCCAATCTGCCCTTATCTTTGAAATAACTTTTCTCCCTTCTTCATTAATCAGGAAAGCTGTTACAGCTCTTGACAGCACTCTGGAGCAAAACAAAAGGGCCTAATTCACTAATAGGACCTAATGCATAGTTAAATTCTGCAGTGAGTCAGTCTATTTATCAAGACAGTTCAACTTGAAAATTAGTCATGTAGAAAGATTTTGTTGGCGTGTATGGAGTAGGCACATTTCCCTGGAAAAGGGGCATGCATGCCGTGAGGACTTTGAGAACAGAAGCCTCATGCTTTTCAGATGTGATGAATTTACTTGAAAGTCAGGTCATTTCTCTGCCCAAATAGTTGAGGCGATCAAGGTGCAAAGTGTCTACTGATACAGGAGTACAAATAAATTCTTCTCTGGCCCAAGGGAAGAACAAGGCATTCACAGTGCCCAGGGCAGTCCCTGGCATTTCTGGAGCTCTACCTGCAGCGTCCCTTCTTAGCCCAGGTTCTGGGAGGCTTCTCTATCGTTGCTGTTTTTAAAAAAAAAAAAAAAAAAAAAAAGGAAGTGTGCTTTAGAAACCATCTTTATGACAAATTTTTGCATCTAAGCCTGAGAGTTTATGCTTTCTATATAGTTAATGGAGGAAAAAAAAAGTATTGAAGCCCTTAAATTAGGTGTGCATTGAGTGCCCTAGGTCCGTAGGAGGTGTGTACCTGCTAGCGCTGATGTGGAGAGCCTAGGCTTCATGTGCAGGCACCTAAGCCAGGTGATGCTCGGTGTGCATGGGTCTCCCCTGTGCACTCGCAAAAGGAATGAAACGCCCAAGAATGGAAAAATGCAAGCTCTGTCTTGCCCTGTTGGGAAATTTTCTGAGATGGACTCTTACTCCCATGTGCATCCAGAAGGCAGGTCCTACCCGTGTTTGGATAAAAAAATGACTATTTTTGTATTTGCCCTATGAATGGACCCCCCCTTGTCAGCTGGAGACAGTTGAAACACAGAAAATCAGATATTTGTGCTGGTACAATGTACAAGGCTGTATTGAAGTTTGCATGAGCGTGCTTGGGAGCCACCTAAGTGGGCTTCATAAAGAAGTGGATCATCTGGACTTCGCAGGGCTGCCAGAAGTCTGGTATATAGTCAATATGCTGGAGTGTACTGTTTGTTAAGACCTAGATACGGGCTTTCAGGAAGGCGTTACCTGCCCATCAAGGACGCTTCTGAGAAAAACGTCCCTGGCTGCCATTTTTAAGTATAATATGTTGTGACTGCTTGCGTGGCAGATGGATACAAAAACCACACAGATGACCTTACAATTTATCTTTATGTGTATCTGGCAAAATGGCAGTTCAGGTTTAATAAGGATATCTGCCAGGTGAATGAAGTGCTGTTACACACAGTGATCCAGCCGAGGTCTCTGTTTTTGGCTCCCAGATTGCTCAGCAGGATAAACCAGAGCAGTTCCACTGACACCACACTGCGATGGTCCAGAGGAGTCATCTCCAGACTGATTGCTTGACTGGTTTATAATGGCCCAGGTGGTTGAGTTTGCTTGATACATCCCATTATAACATCTCAGTTTTGATAGCGTATAACTGAGCGGCATTTTCAACTCTTCAGGCTTCAATTTTCCCTTTAGAGAGTCCTCCTAGGACTGGGGTTTTCAGGAATATTTCAGCTAATATGTTTCAGCTGTTTGAAACAGTAAGAGTAAGGAAAATGATGTTGTTTTGCTCATCTTAAAAGATATGCTGAGCCATTTCCCTGAGGCAGCTCTGGCACCTTCATACTATAGAGCAATGCCTTGGTAGTTAACAGAGGCACATGCTTTTCTTGTAAAAGATGCTTATATTTGACCAGGTCACAAGCACCTGAAAATCTAAACATGTGATCAGTGGAGACTTATGGGAGCTTTTTCTAATTGAAAACCAGAAAGTACAAGTATCATAAAAGTCATGTTCAATGCATTGAGGAGGGGACAGTAGGGTGGGAGGACCCAAGAAGCCAGGAGGTGTTTAGAAGATGAGGAGTAGCTGGTAAGACACAGAGCGTCGCCTTGAGCAGCTGGGCAGCTACTTGTTAAGGGGGCTGGGTTTTGTAGCCCCACATAGACACCTTCACAATTCTCTGTGTGTTTTTCCAGAGTGAAGGCATTTGGAGCAATGTTCCCCGTTTCTATGAATCCAGTACTGCAAAATATGAATTTCTGGATTTTGGGCCCAAAGAAGATGCGTGTAGGCACAGAAGGGATTTTCAAAAGCACTTAGTTGTCCAATCTTTATTTATTTCAATGTAAAAATAGTTACTTGGACACAGTTAGATAAGTATGCGCACCTTTATACACCTTTAAAATTTCAGCTTTAATCAACTACAGTGAAACAATATTAGGTGAAAAAAAAAAAACCACAAGGACATGGATATCTCTGTGTAGTGGAAAATGTGGGCATGGAGTGGAAATACGAGCTTGGGCACAGGTGCATGAAGAGAATGTGGAGAAATCCTGAGTAAGTTCTCATTTGCTGAATGAGAGTGAGTGCTTGTGGAAGAGCAGCATGCGGGCAAGCAATTGAAGATTATTGTGATAGTCATCCACAGCAACCAGGGAAACCTAGCTCTTGCATAATGCTCAGCAGGTAATGCTCATAGCGTGCTCATTTTGGAATAAGAAACTATTTCTTAAAATGAATAGGTGGTGTTATTTTTGTTCACTTCTGTGGGATGAATCTGAGAAGACTGGCCAAAGCTCGGATGTGAATTCAGTCTGTGAGTAAGCAAGCCTCAGGATAGCGTTGTAAAACAAGGCTTGTGACCACGTTACTGTGGCTTAACAAGTCCCTGCCAAGCCCAGAAGAGGTTTGCTGTGGCGGATCAGCTCGCGTGTGGCAGCTCCTTATGAATGATAACTGGTTATGTTGGAGCTTGAGATGTCTCTGAGCCGCTCCAGCCCAGCTCGGGGCATGCTGACCCCCTGTTCAGGCGGATAAATGATCAGCTGAACACCAACAGGAATAGATCGGGGACCTGACATGGTGGGCCACTTCTTGGAAGCTTTTGGGATTATGGTAGCCTACCTATAGGCTGCCTCTTCATCGGCCTTTTGTCAGCTCCAGCACTTTCTATTATAAGTTTCTACTCTGGTTGTGTTTCTAATCAAGGATTGGGGCTGCTGGAGAGATGACGAAGAAAACGGTCTGTGTCGTAGAGCCCCTACGAGACTTACCACCGACAGCTAAGCAAAGCAGCGCGGGTTCCTGCGTGGGGTAATGCGCACCAGCAGTGGAGGTCTCTGCACGCAATTTGCCTGCCCAGTGCCTGCACTCTGCCCAGCTCGAATTTGTCTAATTATACATTCCAGGTACTTTTCTACTTTGCTTTTAATTAGTGTTTCTACCAAGGTTTCAAGTACCTGGACCTAAAGAATAATTACATAGCAGCCCGCTAACTAACGCTCCTGCGCTTGAAAAACTATGAAAACTGCAATATATCTGCTTCTTACCTGCAAGAGCATTCATTCTTTAATTAAGGTCTCCGGAAGACCATTACAAATCTGTTTGTTCCTCTCTCTCGTTGTTGTTCTTGTTCCTCATTTTTCATTAGCGTGGTCTTCTCTCTCGAAATGAAGTTGTAATTGATGATCTGAGTAATGTTTTGATAAACTTTAAAAAGCAGGGTAGCGTGCGGCGCTGCCTTTGAGCGCAGAGCCAGCTGTCTCCTCCTGCAGACACCAAGCGTGCTCCCGCACCTTGTTGCCTTAGGCTGACCATTACCCACCGCTAATAATGAGAAAATAAATCTGAAAAAAAAAAAACCCAAACGCTACTGCTTCTCATTCGTTCTTCTGCTCCTGTGGAATTTGTGTGCTTTTACCTGTGTCTGTGTGCTGCTGTGGTTTTATAACAGCGTCCACCCCTGGGTTATCCGAGTGCCTGGTCAGTGTGATTTTGCTCTCCAAGAGTGTGAAAGTCCTTCAGCTGCCTTCCCTGCGCAGCCATGATGCCTCCTTGCTTTTACAGGCTGGCCGTTGCACTTACACGAAAGCAGTTAAATGCAGGTGTGCAGACTCAGACATGCTCAGCAGGGCAACCTGTGATTTAATTTGTTTGAAGGAGGTATAAAACTTCTTAGATAAGCTTTTTAATAGAAATGTGCAATCATCTCTCTAAAGGAAACACTTCTCCAAATATCAATGGAATTGATCTCCTTTTCAGGTTTAATTAAGCCGTATCTTCCTTCATGACAGCACACCAAATTGTTTTGCTACTTGTTGCAGACATGAGGGTTTAGCCAAGCCCCTTCTATTGCTGCTGGAAAATCTAAAGACTTTCATCCAGGGTACTCTAGAGCAGTAAGAGTCAGGAAGGTGCTTCCACAGGCTGGTTTTTTTTAACGAGTGCAACTGTCTATGGAAACAACATGCCGACACTCTTTGATGCAACGTGCTTTGGGCCAAAGCTGGGAAGCTGGGTTGAACAGTTTTCCTCTTGTGAAGCAATCGAACAAAACAAACTCTCCTTCAATAATTGCCACTGCACGTGGAGTTGTCATTGTGGGCGCACTGGGATGCGGTTTGTCTTCGGTGTAAAAGCTGAGAGAGCGTGCTTTCAGGGGAAATCCAGCAAGACTAATGATTATGTTGTTAATCATATTATTATGAGTTTTTGAAAGATGCATTTCAAGAGTCTTGGGCAGGCTGGAGTCTGACAGCAAACGCTAGAGAGCTGCTTGATGAGAAGTTACAGCCTACACCTACTCCAAGGTAGTAACAGCTATAGAGACTCCCTGCTACCACGTTTTGTTTAGCAGGAAAGTAAGTGCTGTGTGGACTGAGGTCTTCTGCGCTCTGGGGAAAGGACTTTTGGGCTGTAAAACATCATGGTGGTGCAAGTTTAAACAAGCGTTTGCAATCTGGGTGCTTGCATAGGAAAGATCTTCAAATTCAGCTAGCTCTAGATTGAGCGTAAGTTTCTGGGAGAAATATTTGCAACAATTCTTCCAGTTTCTCTATATTTTATTGCAAAATGCAGGCCATTTCAATAGAAGCTAGTTTTCAATTTGAGGAAACTATATTTATTTACAGTAAATAGAGAGATATATACACAATAACTGTTCTACTGCAGATAATTTCTGCTGTCAGTAGCGCGGTTCACCCTTAGCTAGTGTCATTAGTAGAGGGGGGATAACCAGTCCTTCCCATTACACTCCAGTTAGTGGTGTGATCCTGGTAGATGCAGCGAACCACTGGTGCTGAGGGACCGGTACTAACTTCTGGTCAATGATAGTCTGACAGATGAAGTGATATCACTTTTATTTCTCCAAGCGCTTATGCATTTGAGTAGCTTGTGATTGCCAGGTGGTAGTAAGTGCTCAGGAATATCTTGTCTCTTAAACTGTGCATAGGAACGCTGCCTGTTGCAAAGGTATGTGGTAATGTAATATGTAAATGCTTGTGTGTGAAACAAGATACTTGACAGTGGAAACCATTTGTGTATATCTTGTACTTTTCTGGTCTATATTTCACAAAAATAGTTGATAGCTTGTATTACCCCAGCAGGAAAACTACCATAATTGGAGTGGCATGTCTGGTTTTTGAAATTTATATTTATTTCAAAGTACAAAAACGCTTTTTGGAGGAAAAAAACCAGAAGAATAGCTGTCATCCTGAAGGGAAAAAATTCAATATGAAACAGCCACTAAAGTAGGTCAGTTTTTAAATCTAGCAACTTGTCAGTGCCTTTTAAAAATAGGAACCATCAGGTATCCATGTCCTCTGTCTGCCTCCAGGATTTCTGTCTGCGTTCTGGCAAATTCAAGACCCAGATAGTATGATTACTGAATTGACATCAAGATGCTGTTAGTGTGCTTCAGCTTAAAGTCACCATGTCCAGGATCCAGCTGCCTACTTTTGCTGAGCAATCCTGAGCTTGCCCGAAGCCAGGAGGACTTTCTGAGGAGCCCAGAGATCCAGACCTTTGCTCAAGTGAGCCAACCTGGCAGTAGCCTCCACCCATGTCCCATACTGTGAGCAAGTTGCAGCCATGTTGTTGCTTCAAAGTCATGACAGATGATCAGAATAGAAGAGGCTGATGGAAAGACCTCAGCCCAGGAGCATCTGGGTTTCCAAAGCACTGGTTGGGACCTCTGGGCAGCCTCGTCCGCAGAGATGTTGTTGGTGTAGGTCTTGAGATGAGGTGGGTAGGGGTCAAGGGAAGCTTAGGTGATGAATTAGTCCATGTTAAGGAAAAAGATGAAGGGAGAAATTCTTAAAGTTGACACATGGTGGGTTTTTTTAGGAGGGACAGTATGAGAGTGACACTGAATATGAGTTCCTGCCCAAGACCTGAGGGGTGGACGAGGTTATACAGCAACTCTGTGGGAAACTGCGCAGGGTGGCTTGTATATCTGCAGCCTGTTATCCCTACAACAATGCCATCACTGTCAGATGCCGTGTTATCTGTCATTCATTGCAGTGACGTAGCTATGGGAAAGAAAAGAAATAATTAAAACTTGCCCTAAAACACTATTAGGCTGGGCTAGTGGAGGTATTGTATGCTGGAGGATCTAAAGAACAGTTACAATTAAGAGCTAAGACTCTTAGCGAGCTGCTGTCTCTCTGCATCCACAATTTGCATTCTTTGAAATGGGAAAGGCAGACAGGACACACGGACGTAAGGGAAGGACTGCCACTTCAGGGGCATTTGGCTGAGGATGGCAGCAGGTTGCTCTGCTTGGCTGTGCGGCTGAAGACGAGAGCGTCTGGCTGGGTGCGTGGTGATGGGGGGACATGCGCTGTTGAGGAGCATGGACCTGGAGGCGTGATAGGCGTGATCAGAGCGGGATCCCCTAAAAACGCAGCACTAGAAGCAGGGGGAGCACAAAGAGGAGGCTCGCAGAGCTGAGCTGGAATGCCAGTTATGCATGAGGAGCGTACGTAGGAGCAGCAGCCGTCGCTCTCCAAGCAGCAACTTCGGTGGTGATTGACCCCCGGAGCTGGGTGCTGAGTGAGGTGTTGTGAAACCCTCCTTATGTCTGTCAGCATTTGGCTGCAAGGCTGCGGATGGGAAGGCAAAATTGTGCCTTGATTTATGTAATAAGGCTGTCTCTGCAATCAGTTTTTTTTCAATGAAAGCTTCTGTTCTGCAGCCCTGATTGCAACATAATAGCCCAGATGCCTGCAAAATCTCTGAATTTGGTTTTTCCTCAGTAAAAACAGTGGTGCCCTTTCTTTGCTCCTCTCTAAATTAGATACTAGTCTGGAGAAAACAACATAGCATATTGGTAATATTCAGCGTGTATCCCATTCTGCGCTGCTTGCTTACAGGCATGAAAGGGTATTTCTTTATTAGAGACAGAAACCTCAGGCTTGCAGTGTTGTTCCTCCTTAAAGCATGCTTTTGTCTTTTGAAAAATAGCTCATGTTCGGTGACATGAAGATGAAGGACTGCAACCTAGATGTGGCTGTTGTGACACCTGGGAAGTTAAAGGTGTAGAAAGATTTGGCATTCAAGGCTGAGTGAGGTCTGTGGAGGATTGGAGGTGACACTGTCATTTACATCCTTGTCTTCCAAAAAGTGAACAAAGCTGTAGTCTTGCATTGCAAACATACTGGGGTGGGGAATGAAACCATCTATTTGTTATTCATAGCAGGGTTAGAGCTTTCTGTGCTTATTTAAGTCTCTTGTCTTTCTGTGGAGCAAGCTAATGTATGTGCTAATGTAGAAATTTGCTGCAGCTCCTACCAGCATGAAAAAGGACACACTCAATGAAAAGCTTATCAGTCATTATTAAAGTTTGCCAATGTGAGAAACAGTGTGATCATCACAGATACCTCTCGTTATCATACACCTGCTGGCAGTCTTCCCAAAGGGAGATTGCGATCGGAGCCGTTTGCTGGGATGGGTGAAATGCAGAGAGATGGCTTGGAGCCGCTTTGCTGTGTGCAGAGGCAGCTTGGGCGGTGGTGGGCACACAGCTGGGATGACTGAGACATCTCATGGCTGCCCAGTGCTACGTGAGGACTTGTAGGCTAGGCTGGTGGAAAATTTGGCCCAAACTTCCCTCTTCTCTCTCCAATTTTTCTCTTTTTTTCCTTTTAAAGTGATTATGAAAAAAAAGAAAATGCTTGGGCTAATCAAACAGCATCCTGATGTTGGCCAAGCCCACGTGGCTGCGTCTGTTCATCGCTCTCAGCAGTCGACGGCATGCGCACGTGAGAGCAAAACTGGTGTTACCTCTGTTTTTGTGTCTGCGCCCAACTGACCCGCGTATATTTGCATCTGATTTGACCAGGGATGGTCTTTGGCATGAACTTAAAGTGAGACCAAACTTCTACTTCTAGACCCAAGGCTGGGACCCCTCTCCCTTTTCAACCGTGGTATCTGATGTGCTGCCTGCGGAGGTGGTGGTGGTCGCTGCTTGCTGCTTGATCCCCATAAATGTGTACGTGCATGGCACAGGACGAGCTGGATCCGTCACGCTGTGCCTCTGTAGGTCACTTTATCTCATGGTGAGGGTATAGCCATTCCCACAGGACTTCTTGTAGAAGGCCATGCATCATTCTGTGCATGCACAGCCTTTCTTTTTATATGTTTCTGTGCTCATGCATTGCAAAAAGATGTGATCACTAATTTCCCAGTCATAATTCCCTGCACTAATACTAGCTAGTCATAATTCTGCATCTTGGGTAACTGGATAAAGTCCTAGGCCCTGCAGATCACTTTCCATTAACTTACTTTTTCTGGCTGACCTACAATATTGCTAATGAGTCTTCCACCTCGTTCTCCAGGCTGAATGCACCAAGCCTACTTGTAGTGGGAAATCTCTGAGTGCACTGAATGCATTTTAGCTGTTTTAGTAGGGCCATCTGCAGGGAGATGTGTCTGGTCTTCCACTAAATCTTCCACCTGTATGTTGCAACTAATGTCTGCCCTTGCTCAATGCCATAAGGGAGTTGAGCTTGTGTTGGGAGAGAAGGATGCCTGGGAAGAGCCAGGAGCTGGAAAGCCTTTCTGTCCTGTGGGTTTGGCTTCTTAGCAAATTCCAAGCTGAGAGGAGATCCAGTGCTCTTAGCAGAAAAGGCATAAAGCAGTTGTTTAGACATTTGAGCCAGAGAACAGCAATCACGAGAGAAAAAATCAATATAAAACAAAGCAACAAGACATTTGAGACTCCAATTAAGGAGGAGATTTATAATGATGGGGATAGTGAGGCTCAGACAATTTTTCAGTAGTAGCAGCAGGGTGAATAAACGACTGTGGACTTTCAAGGTGGATAGTTCATAGAAGGGGCTATGTGTTGGAGATACCCGTAGCATTAAGAATTGGAGCCCAGGACGGTGAGGTTTCAACATCTTTTATTCCAATTGCCTTTATATTTGGATACTTACACTTGAATTTGTCTTGTATACATGGTGTGCCTCAGTGTGAATGTAAGCATCTGCTCTCTGCAGCTCCAAGGTTTCCATCCAGAAGGCCCTAAATTGTCCTACATGAAGCTATGCAGCTGGAGAGGTACTGTGTGTCAGCTCTTCTTTTTCCCAGGAAAGGGGTGCTGTGTTACGGTTTGTATGTTTGAATGTAAATAATAATTCTGTCCCTATTATATATCCTCAGTTTCTGTTTAGCTGGAAAACTTGTCTGTGCTCCCATTTATCAGTGTGTGCCTGCAGTTTTTATACCCCAGTCTTTCTCTGGAAAACGATAACGTTCCACTGGCATGAAATGAAACAAATACAACAGTGAAAGAGGAGGTGCATATTATTTTTTTAATGACAACGGGCTTATTCCTGGGAGGAAAGGGTTTACCTTACTAGAGAAAACGGACTGCGTTTCCAGAGCCTCCCATGCAAGTCAGTTCATGAAAACCTGACCTGCAGGAGGTACATCTGTACCTCCCAGTTACCCATGGCTAATACACAGCTCAGAGTACATTAGGTTCAAAATAGCATCTTCTGGCATTAGCTTTAATCTCTGCTGTAGGGTAGATTTACTTCTGTTTGTACTTTTTACACAGCCTACTCCAGCCCTGCCTGCTCCTCTGTTTGAATTAGCCCCTAAATTAGTCTCATTCTCCTGTCCCTGGGAGTAGGATATTAAAGTTAGGAGGAGATGGGCCGAGATGGGCATTTTGCCTCCTGCGTTAATAGCTGGCCTTAGCAACAGGCTTGTAATCACCTGTCTTGCTTCTATACCAGAAAGTGGCCATAACCCTGCCGGCACCTGCGAGGAAGCCACGCGTGGCACGGTGGCAGGTGGTGGCGGGTGCCTGGCCAGCACCCTTGCCTCTCCCCAGCTGAGCCAGCCCCCAGCGAGACAACCCCCCCAAAAAGCATTGTGAGCGTGCAGCAGGTTGGCGTGCTGGCCGGCAGCCCGCCGGCACTAGCTCAAGGTGTGATTAGCTAACCAGAAGGCGTCGCAGATATTTTTTTTTTTTTTTCCTAAAACACCAATTGCTCCCTGCTGTGCTGTTCCTTTGCTTGCAGCAATTTCCAAGCTGCTGCTTCTCTTTGACAACACCGTTCCGAACACACTCAGGACTCCTGCTTTATTTGCAGTAGAGGTCATTTCAGCTTAAGTTGCCTGGAGGATTTGGGGGCACATTAATAAAGCCTCATGGGAGATGGTCTCATTTTTACATAGTGCTTTGCTTATTGGAGTTCTGTTTAAAAGAATACAAGATATCTGGTGTGCCCATGGAGATAAAAATGAATTGAAAGGTCAACACCAGCCTTCGTGTTCCCACTTTTGCCTGTAGAGATTTTTCTCAGAGAGGAAAGGCTGTGGTCTATAATTTATTGCTTTGAGAAAGTGCTGAGAGGGCTGTACTAGGAACAGCATAGAGAAAATATAATTATACACACACATATGCTGGTAACTCAGCAAAAGAAGGACAGAAGGCCGTTCACCATACCAGATCATGTCTTGGCTATTTGTGCACATCACTTAAGATGGCCGAAGGTTTTGTGGCTTTTGTAGAGGTTTGTATGTTGTCTTGTGTTTTAAGATGAGCTGGAGCTTCTAGCTGCTTTGCTCAGACCTTTGGAGAAGCTGAGGGGTATGGTGAGTGAGTGTGGAACGGTAATTGCAGAAGCTGTGACACCTCTGGAGCTAACAACAGGTCCTGAGTTCTCCTGTAGAGGTGATTGCGGGGTCTTTTGCACAGTATGACTCCATCTTCTATGCAGAACAAATGCAATCCTTTCATCTCCCCCAGTATGTTCATCTTTTCCTTCTGAGGAGGGTGAAAAGTGAAGAAATTCGTTTTCAGAGAAGCCCTGATTGAAGTCAGTGGGACTGACGTCCAGGTGCTCTGCACCTCTGATCATCTGGCTTCCCTGACTTCTCAGTCTTCCACTGTCTTTTACTTCTCCAGATTTACAGATTCCTTGATGAGGTTAGGGTTGATTGTAGGTTGGCAACAAACTGCCTGGACTGAGCACTACAATTTCTTCTGGAGACTCTTAGGGAGGCTTAACCCTGCAGCCAACAGCAGTTCCCATAAATGACTTGCACTCAAGGAGATAGACCAGCAACCTGTTCTCCACGGCTGACAAGCATGTCAGCCAGGCTGTGGCTCCTCCTCTTTCCCCACAGTCTGTTTTCACGCTGACGTGTACCATTCCCTGGGGAACACAGACCTACAGCACCCTGAAAGCTGTCCCTCACCATGTTCCTACTGTATCTGAAGTGGGACATCACCACGATGGTACGGACCTGAGCAGGAAGTGGTGAACAAGAATGTGGCCATTAACTTCTCATATGTATACTGACTGAGAGTGTACAACAGATGTAGTAACCTCCGAGTGATTATCCTAGTGATGAGTTCCTCACCTTCTTCTACCCTACCAGAATCCTCTCACACCAAGAGAGTCTCACCACCCCTTCTACTTGCCCCTTTCTTTTGGCTGATTTATGCTTCTGAGGGCATCATAAAGCACCAAATGACCGCAAATTGCAGGAACATTGTAATTTGGCTTTGAGGCTACTTTACTAGTCATGTGAGGGCTTTAAGGTGGGAAATAGAATAAAGCATAGACCAAATGCCTCTGCCACACATGACTGCCATTTCGACATAAGGGTAAATTGAATCTGAGCTGGGCTGCATGAGGCAGGATGCATTTTTGTGACAGAAGTGAGCTAAGTGAATATTAAGAATAAAATTGAAAGGAAAAAACCCGTGTTAGGCATATTGTATTTGGATGACAATCTAAAGCAAAAAGAAGGTCACCAGGAAAATAGAGTTGATTGTGTTTTTCTGTTACTGGGGAAAAAAAAAAAAAAACAAAACCAAAAAACCAAACCTCAAACCTTCCTGAGAAAACATTCCTACTCAGGAAGGTATCAGCTGGTAAAGTTTGTTTCTTGGCTTTCTCCAAGGTTTCACAGAACTTTTAATGAAAATAGAAGTTACTGCGTGGTGTTCATGTGTGGCTTCAGAAGGTCAGCTGTGTAGGTGGTTGTGTTCATGTGGTGTGTTGTAAACACAGGCAGTTCGGCTCATGTTCGTGAGCATGTAGTTTGAGAATATGCGGACTTTGGGGTGGGAAGATCTTAAAGGTCTTTTCCAACCTAAACGATTCTATGATTCTATAAGACTGTTACTAGGTGGGATGCCAGAAACCTTCCATGTTCATGTCAAGTAGGTTGCCCGGAGAGGTTGTGGAGTCTTCATCCTTAGGGACAGCCAAAACCTGACTCTTCCCTGGAGCACCCTGCTCTAGCTGGCTGGCTTGGGGCAGGGGTGTTGGACCCATTGATCTCTAGAGGGGCCTCCAACCTCAACCATTCTGCGATACAATGCTTTATCCACACTCAGTGGAACGGACTGGAGCTATGTAGTCCCATTCATTTCCATCTACCTTCTTGGCCTTCTTCCATCCTAATATGTATACTGCCACCCAAGCTGGGAAGCACTTTCATTTTATTTTGGAACGTGTCCCGCTGAGAGACTCTATTGGAATAACTGCCACAAAGAGGATATCAGCATAAAGAAACAAAGCATATATCCATGCCAAATGGGTTGCCAAAGCTGCATGAACACAAAAAATGAGTGGTTTTTAAAAAAACCCAAAATGTCTTGGATGGTGGTACAAATTAAATTAGGAGATATAAATAAGCAATGAAAAGTAGATGAAAACACGTACACTGCATGCCAGCAAGGAAAATAACATGTCAAAAAAAAAAAAAAAAATTGCTGTGTGAATTCAATCCCCTTGGAAAGTGTGAAACGGTTAGGTTTTGGGTAGCTGATCATTTGATTTGCCTTGTAAGAAAACAGAATTAAGAGCAGTTAAGGTGCAGCTTTCATGTTTTCCCCACTATTTAAAAGGCACTCTCAGTGCTGGGGTGACAGAGCGGCGCTACATCTGCAGCATTCCTATGGCAGGATGGAGGTCTGTGCTAGGATCAAATCTTTTCCCTAGAGTGGAGGAACAGAGTCTTCCTTTGGTTTAGGGCATTTTGGAGTTAAAACTCTCATATCGCCGCAGCTCCTGGCATCTGAGCACAGATTGAAAGCCTGCCCTGAAGTCCCAAATATTTTGTGATCTTTGTGTGGTTCCTAATAAGCCTTTCAAGTAATTGCAGGTGTAATACCAGTCTGCTTTAGAGTGCAGTATAAACCAAAGGCAGGTGGTAGCCTGTGCCAGGTACAACAGTCTTAAGATCTCAGAGAAGAAAGCGAGAATATTGTCCTCAATTTTGCCTTAGTTCAATCTCCTTTCAGCACTGTTTCCTTCCCTCTTTCCTCAGCAAAGCACATCCAAATACATCTTGGTTTGCAGGGAGCTCTGCTCAACGGGTAGTTTCTGGTTTGAGACAGGTTATGAGCTCAAAATTTTCTGTTTTTCCTGTTTGGCAAGACTGACTGTTTTGGAGACATTTAAATTTGGAAGTGATTCTAACAGTTGGGTTCAGTGTGCCCAGTAAGAAAGAAATTATCTGGCATTGTGGAAAAGCCAAGCTGTAAGGAGAAAGGAGGAGAGAAACACGATAGAGAAACAGGTTGCCATTGTACGGTCTTGAAATGTTTCATGTCTAGGTAGTTGTGTAAAGTACTCTCATATAAAAATAGCTGAAAATCCAGGATAATCTTCAAATTTTTTTGGGAAAGAACTTGAAAGAAATGTCTGAAGGAGAAGTTACTGCAGAAGATACGTGGTTGAAAATTTGTGATTGGTCTTGAGAGGTGATGTAGCCAGGGTGCCACGTTTTAGACAATTTAAAAATGCAGCCTTGGATAAACAGGAAGGCAGTTTGGGCATCCCAGGTTTTGCCTTGCAGTGGAGTGGAGCAATCTCATGTTATCACTTTGGCATCTCCCTCAGGCTTGGGTACTGCTCCTGGTAGGATTAGCTGAGAGATTAAGCTGCTTCCTGAGTTCTGGCATGCAGGTAAGGATACACGGGATACTTTGCTCTCTGGAGATCAGAAGATTACCTTAATGCTGAACACGGGAAACAGCAGATTGCTTTTTTTCCAGCAAAGAATAGGTATTAAAATTCAACCCTAGAGCCACGCTGGCATTTTACCAAGAGCGATGGCATGCAACTACTCATGTATTTGTGCAAGTATGCATGGCTGTTGTATCAATATATGTACTGTATGATGACACAGAATAAATAAAGCATGCATGAATAAGTAATTTATATTTTATATATATTCTTAAAGCTGCATCTGCTGCTTTCCCTTCACCTGTTTCAATTTCTTTTCCTTCTTTCAAGCAATCGCTGCTCTTGTATTCTTCATTTTTTCTTGTATTCATTTTGTATTCATTTTTTCTTGTATGCTTCATTTTTTCAAGCGTTGCATTTCTTTTCTCAAGCTTTTTCTTGCTCCCTAGGATTTCCATTCATATTCCCTCCCGTGCTCAGTCCCTATTCCCTGTGTTTCCCATGTCCTGCATATTCTCTTTGAGAAACTCTAGCGTGCACTGAGCCCAGCAGAAGTGCAGATCTTTGCCCAAAGCTTGCACAAAACCTACAACGCGGGTTTAACTTGGCGCACGAGGAGTCTCATCAGGGGTTTTGACGACCTCTTTCTTCTCCGGTTTGCCCTTGTATAAATGCTCCAAGGGAAGGCAGGCTGGGTAGCAAGGGGCAGTGTCAGGTAGGTGTTAGCAATGATTGCAGGCACAATGACTCGCTGAGCTTTCTGCAGCTCTACACACATGGGTGGAGAAGCAAAGATTGAGACGCAGGCTCTGGATAAACCCCTCTGTGGCAGTCGTGTTTGGAGATGTGAGAAATGGCGGGTGGGACAGTGGGCAGAGGCTTCTTTGGGTGTGAGGATGCTGCTCCCAGTTCCTCACAGGTTATATTTGGGCTCCATTGGGGAAGGGCTTTATTGCTTTCAAGGCTTATTTGTTCACAGGGTTTTTTTTAGGATCAGTACGGTGTGACTTATCACAGGATAATCCTGTAGTCCAGTGCTCAGGTAAATTTGTTCTCTGTATTCAGATTCCTCTCCTGTAATGCCAAATAATGTCACCTCTTCTCCCGGAAGATGTGCTGTAAATTTTGGGGGCTTATTTCATGATTTTCAGCTTTCCATGCTACTAAAAAAAACCCAACAAACCAACCAAACACACATTAGTTTTCAATGAAAACTGGGGGTGGCTCTTCTCTGGGGAGCTTTCTGAAGGTGCTGTGCAGCCAGGTGCCGTGTCCCCTGCCCGTGGGCTCAGCTGGGGTGGGAGACATCACCCCTGAGCAGGACAAGGTGCAGCTGGGGTGTCACCCTGAGCACCTGTCCTGGTTTGGGCTGGGATAGAGTTAATTTTCTTCCTAGCAGCAGGCACAGTGCTGTGGTTTGGATTTAGGATGGGAACAATGCTGATCACACGCTGATGGTTTAGTTGGTGCTGAGCAGTGCTGACACCAGGCAAGGGCTTTTCAGCTTCCCCTGCTCTGCCAGGGGCACAAGGAGCTGGGAGGGGGCACAGCCAGAACAGTTGATCCCAACTGCCCCAAGGGCCATTCCATACCATACAACGTCATGGGCAGTATAGAAACTGGGGGGGTTGGCCGGGGAGCAGCGATCGCTGCTGGGAACTGGCTGGGCATGGGTCGGCGGGTGGGGAGCAATTGCATTGGGCAGCACTTGCTTTGGATATTGTTATTATTATTATCATTATTATATTGTTGTTATTATCATTACCATTTTACTTTATTTCAACTATTAACCTGTTGTTATCTCAGCCCAGGAGTGTTTCTCACTCTCACTCCTCCGATTCTCTCCCCCATCCCATGGGGGCAGGGGCAGTGAGCGATGGCTGCGTGGTGCTGAGCTGCTGGGGCTGAACCACGACAGTGTCACCCTGAGCCTGCCGTGCAGCCGCCAGCCAGCCTGGGCAATGGATGGGGTAACCCCACCCTTTCTTTCAAAAGCCATTTTTTTTAAATGGGTGTGAATAATTGCGGCATCGTCAAGATAGACAGAGTGTAAGTCCACTTTCAGCAGAATCCTTGTGGAAAATTTCACCGCAAGGAGGGCTGGCTTACTTTTCATAGCGTAAAAACCAGTGTCAGAGCAAGCAGCACATGAAACTGTGCCACAGCAGTGATAACTTTTTGTCATTTTATGTGCAGTAAAATTAACAGTATTTTGAGAATAAGGTCCCTTAAATAAAGTGTTATGTAAGCTTTTAATGATGTTATCTTTTTCACTTACCTTTGGCTTTACTCAGCATCTGGTTTATCGCATCTGTGGTGCTGCTGGGTTTTTAATGTGTCCGTGTGAATTTGTCAGGGCTGAACTTCATAAAAATGTAATAATGGCCAAATGTTTAAAGGCACATGTGTGAAATGCACAATTAACGGTGGCTTGAGTGAAGTAATTAAAAATCATTCCTGAAATGTAGGAGAGCTCCACATGGTATCATGATTCTCCAAACAGCTGTCATCTAGTGTCCATTTTATTCCTTAATTATTTTCTCACTTGATTCTTTCCTATCAATGCACAGCCTTGTATTTTTACAGGAAAATAGCAATTTGTTTGGTTTTTCGGTGTTCAGTGCTGGTTGTCAAAGCAGGCCTGACTTTGAGGGTATGTGGTCAGGACTGCCTAGAATCAGGCAGCGACATGAGCCACCCTAATTAAGCATCTAAAGATGTAGATATGATGGACCAGCAGCCAGTCCTGAAGGTCTCTCTCTAGAAGCGGTACTGAAGCTTGGTCTTGAAAGGATGCTGGCAAAGCCTTTTGAGATCCGGCTCAGCCAGAGCTGTCCTCTGGTGAACCTACAGTGTCCATCTTCCATCTTCTTGAGTGGCTCTTCTCAGCTCCTTGCTGAAGAACTGAATTTCTATGGCACTCTTATCCTGTTACATTTGTTTGTGTTTGTGACATACGTAAGCATCTTTGGGGAGAGAGTAAGTCATCTCATAATCCATGAACATTTATGCTCGTACTTGAATGATTAGAAAGTTAGTCAAGAGACTAACTTGTCCCTGGCAGAGCCTGATGGGCTTTCTGCTTCTGAAGTCAAATATGCATTTTTCTTTTTATACCAGGAATGTAAGGGCTGACCTGAACCAGATGCAGATCTGATGTCAAACCGCTGGTGCAGAGAGCTGCTGTAAAAATATCTTCTCAAAACCGAGAGCTGAATTTGTAAACTATTTCCAGGATATGTGCATTACAAAAAAAAATTTGATGGCATGAAATGGTGCAAGAGTTACAGTATCATTAAATATTCCCTACCAGCGAATGGAATTGCTGAAATGCTATAAGGTGCATAATGCTTCATTATGTTTGAAATTAATTAGTGTCTTTAAGGAGGCCTGTATTTTAGTTGCCTGAATCTGAAAGGGTGACTCGAATGGTAACATCTCTCTGCGCTTCTTTTTTTTTGTGACCTCAGCTGTGCTGTCTGTGTGCTTAAATGCTGTCTCAGAGGGGAAAAAAGGACCTGCTTTTCATATGTACTTCTCCTCATCCAAGGCATTTGAAGTGAAATAATAAGTGCTGAGATAAGTGCCCCGCAGGCCCTTTGGGGTGTCACGGTGCATAAGTCTTCTTGGAAACCGTACCTGAAGAGCTAAAAATAGGGAAAGTCGTGTGCTGCTTTTCATTATTTTTTCAATGAGATGAGGGTGGAAAACAGGTGTTGACTTTTCCTCGTTGTCGTGTGTTATTCACACAGGTCTGAGCAGCTTTAGTTCTGTTTATCAAAAACTGAAAAGGCACCAAAAAAAAAAAAAAATTCTAAGTGGAAGTTTTTGTGTTTGGAGAATTACATAGAGAAGGAGAATGAGGGGACATGGAAGGAAATTCAGGAACATTGCTGAGGCAGTAAGAAAAGAAAAAGACTTGGTGCGTTACTCAGGGTTAGGAGGAGCTGCAGGAACAAATCATGAGCAGATGTTCCAGCCTGACGTGGGAGCTTGGTTTTCTCTCTGATAGTTTGATGATGTTTTGGGAGACACTAGACAGACATCATAGGTAACAGCCAAACCTTGCTTAGAAGAGTGAATGCAGCTGAGGTGTCATCCAGATCCGTCTGTCCAAGAGGGTGGTCCACAGTCACCTCATCCAGCTACCAAGTAGCCAGGAGCTGGAGGGTGGCCCTTCTCCCAGCGGTCCATCCCTGCTGCCGTCCTGCTGTCTGCCTCTCAGTCTCGCACCTACCTGGGATTCCCACACCCCACCTCTGCCTCCCAAAATACCTCCCTGCAAACACGCAGCTGCCTCACTGCCCTCCTCTGGCTCCCTTCCCAAAAGTATCTTGTGCAAGTGTCCACCAAACCCATTAATTCCCAGAGGACTTCCCCAGTCACTGCAGACAAGGCTAAGCACACTACCCTCTCCAATGGATCAACATAAAGATGTTAGGTTCAGAGGGATGGCTTCCAGCCTGTACGGTTTCAAGTCTGCTCCTTCCCCTTGGGACATGAAGATGGCTTGTTAGGAGGTCTTCTGGCTCTCTCAGCTTCTGAAATTAAAAAAAAAAAAAAAAAAAAAAAAAAAAATTCCCCTATGACTACAACCTTTGCCTGGTTTGATGGTCTTAAACCATCCTGACTACTGTGATGCTGCTACAGAAGAAAATCACACACAAAAAAACCCAAGTAAAACCACATTTGGCTGTGATTCAGTAGCTGATGGTGAGCTGGGAATCAGGGCGACACGCTGACCATTACAGCATCGCTGTTTGCTTTTTGTGGTGCATTTTCTCTCTCTGCATCTATTTACTGGGAAGTCCCCACCTCTCTGGAAGTGATAAGCTCTTTGAGCAGAATTGTCCCCAGGGGTGTTTGAAGAGTGCTCGTCATAGTGGATGGGAACAGTGGTCCTGAGCCCACATCCTGGACTCCCAGTGAAAGCAAACCACCTTGCTGATGAGATTATGCAAAAGGCTTTCCCTGGCTGTTGGCTCAATGAGTGATATCCAGGAGATAAGGCTCTGTGTAACGCCTTTTTCCCCCTCATGCCAGCTTTAACACAATTTTCGTATTTAGATAACTTTGCCATAGGTGTACCAACCAGGAGATTTTTTTGCCACTAACTGGTGTACCCAGTCTGTGTTCCTCCTCGCTGTTTTCCATTTGTGGAATTCCCGGGCTGTAACCGATACAGTGCTGGGGGCAGCAGGGCCCTTGGCTTTCTCTGGTTTTCCTCTCGTGAGCAGTAGGTCTGTGCAGTGCCCGTGGATGGGTGTGTTGCTCTGGGGATGCCTCTGTATGTGTTAGAGGGAGGAAAGAGTCCCTCATTATTACAGAAGGGAAGGAAAAAAAAAAAAAAGATTTTTTTTTTTTTTAAATTTAGCCAGTGAATTTTCAAATGGCATTTACTGATGCTGTGCAAGACTTCTAAGTATTAAAATAAATCTTAATTCACCACCCAGGGGCAGGGCGGTGCAGCGAAACCTTGGCACGGGGTGGGCTGCCAAGGCTGGGTCAGGAGCTGACCTTGGAGCATCGCACAGCGGCCAGGGAAGTTGGTCAGGGAGAAAAGGGTCAGGAAGCCGTGGGGCAAGCCAAGGTGCGATGAGGACGGTAGAGCACAGCACGGTGCTCAAGGGAAAGTCCTCGCAGAGTGGCCAGGGTGGCCTTCCCCAAAAGCAGCCGCTGGTGAGGGATGCTCCAGGGATGGCTCACTGGCAAGTGGTGATTGATTACAAGAAGCCTCTGGCAATTAACTTCTGAGGCATGCAAGATGTTTAATTAGCACAGAATTCAGCAATTTATTGTATTAGCGTGCACTTAATTGCGCACATCTGGGATAGGCTGCCCTGTAGTGGGCTCATAGGATTTAAGGAATAGAGATATCCCCGGTTCGACTAGAAAAGGTTATGAAATCCAGCACGGTCGCGCGTTTTTCTGTCTTCCACACAGTCTCTGCCTCTCTCCTGTGTAGGAGTGCTAACCTCGATGCTTTAGAAGCTGGAAACAAGCTGTGAAATAAATTATTTTTCCTCTCCAAGCCAAGTCTCTAGGATCATCTGAAATAGTGGGCTGATAATTTTCTACAATTATTAATCTACTGCGAAAGAGCATTAATAGTTGAAATCTCTAAATGTTTTGTTTACTCTTAGGTTTCTCGCAAATGCTGATTAGAAAAGATGGGTTTTATGGACATTTTGGAGAAAATAATTTTCCAGTGTTGATAATTTAATCCACAGATTAAATTTGACCCACTTCTCAATGTCATTATTTCACCTCAGGTATTTATAATCTAAAGTCCTTGCTCTATTGTATTGTGCTTCAAATCCTAGGAGGATTATATGTAATTATGTGACAGATGCACGGGATGGGAAAAGCTAAAAATGCATTTGTTTTTTTCATAGAATCATGGAATCGTTTAGGTTGGAAAAGACCTTTAAGATCATCCAGTCCAACCATTAACCTACACTGCCAAGCCCACACTAAACCAATCAAGGGTAGCCCAGACTGAACCATGTCCCCAAGTGCCACCTCTGCCCGTTTTTTGAACACTTCCAGGGATGGGGACTCCACCACCTCTCTGGGCAGCCTGTTCCAATGCTTGACCACCCTTTCCGTAAAGAAATTTTTCCTAATATCCAACCTAAACGTCCCCTGGCGCAGCTTGAGCTGCTTGAGGAGTTTTGCCTTCTCTCATTAAGAGACACGATGAGGAGAGGAGGTTCTTTCTGCCATTAACACACCAGACGGGAATATTTAGCGTTGTGCAGCCCTCATGTTCTCACGTGATGCTCGGCACGCGTGATAACGCTGTCAGGTCATGGGGTTGATGTTAAAACTGATGAGCACACCTTTGGCTCCAGGCATCAGGAAAATTTTCAGGCACAGCAGACTACTAGACCTTCACGGGCAGCGTGCTCTTTAGAGGGGGTATGTAGCCTGTAAATAGTATGTGCATTATGGAAAATGTGTAGGAAATTGTTAATGGATCTCAATGGGAGAATTAAAAGAAACAGAGTCTGACTTGGTTTTCAGGTAGCAAGTACTTATAAGCAGCAGCAGCAAGGGAAATAAAAGCAATATTTTTCTGGTATGCTATTTTTGCTGTAGTATCAAGAGGTTTATAAAAAAATGGTTCTCAGCAAAAAAATAAAATAAATTTAAGTTAATTTTATGAAATTATGCTCCCTGTGAAATTACAAGTTTCGGAGCCCAAATGTCCTATTCCAGTTAGGTGTTATCTCTTCAAAAATTACCTATGAGCTACCATTTAATGTCTTCAACCCTCAAGTAACTGTTAGTAGTAACATGCAACACTGCTGTTAAGAACAACATACTTAAGTTATAATCCTATAAACCCTGCTAAAAGCGTTTTTTTTTTAATATTTTTTTTGCTGTAAACCATAGGGTGTTTTTGTCTGTAGAGTCTGACTTCAAGAGTATTAGGAAGGTATTTGATATTACAGCCATTTGAATAATGCCATGAAGGTGCATACATGTTTTTTCCCATGGGATAACTTACTGCAATCAGTTTTGGGTTTGTTTGGTTTGGCTTTTTTTTTTTTTTTTTTTAAGGAAATGAGGAATTTCAGAAAACAGTGATGCCTGATATTTAAGGTATCAATCCAAGTCATTCCCTCTGGAGAGAATGAGAGTGGTCAATACTTCAGACTTTGTCCTGAACATCAGTAGGTCTAAACTAGCTCACAGCTTTTGTTGGAAACAGAATGGGTTTAAAATATCATTTTCTGATGGTGCATAGCTGTTAAAATAGTCAAGTTTCTTGGTTGTGAGCATATGTATAAATACACACACATTATTTATACATAAAATAGAGTATGAGCTCATATCTGTGCACAAATATAAAAATACTTCTGCTTTTGAACTGCTGTTTAGAGAACTGCTGGGGTTTGGTGGGGTTTTTTTTTTTTATTCTTCGAAGTGGGCAGTAAGATTTTGAAGAGTTTTTGAGTCTGAACAGAATGCCTCCTCCAAGCTATGAAAAGTCATACCTACTGCTCAAAGTGCTGGCGGAAAATAGAGATAAGCTTTTCCCTTCTTGTGCAGAGAGAGACCTGCTCTCTCGTGTGTACCTGCCTGGGAGGCTACGCCGATGGGGCCGCGGCTGGAAGAGCACTTGCAGTGACTAAGAGGTTGCCCAAATTTCTTCACTGCTGTTCTCCCTGTGTAACTCTTCAGCTGTGCTATGTTTTTGTTTGTTGGTTTTTTTTTTTTAAGCTTATATCCCTCTATTGGTGTGTGCTGTGGAATACATTGCTTTATCCTTCGGCGCGTGAGCTGTCGTAGCATTGCACGGTCGTTTGTCGTGCTCTGCCACTTGCGTATTTGGCATTAATCTCAACCGTGGTCTCGTTTTATGGACTTTATTCAGTTAACTGTTTTTTCCTGATAAATTAGCAGCCTGTTTTTCCACAGCTGTGCTCTGGCTTCTCTGTGGATCTGTTTGAATCTACGCAAATGCTCACCATCCCAACTTACCCTCCGGCTTATTGCAAATTATGTCTCAGTCTCTTTCTGTGGCACGTTCATCAGAAGAATAACAGCCGGTGAGCACTGCTCAGAGCGGAGCCAAGTCCTCTGCTATGGCAGCAAGGATCTCTGCTCTGACCACTGCTAACAACTTGGGGTAGAAGTAGGGCATGTGGCTTTAACAATGAAAATACTAAACCAGGAAAAAATTTATATATTTAGATGAATCTTCTAATACTGAAAATTTTCATATAGAATCATAGAATGCTTTGGGCTGGAAGGGACCTTTAGAGGCCACCCAGCCCAACCCCTGCAGTGACAGGGACATCTCCAACCAGCCCAGGGTGCTCAGAGCCCCGTCCAACCTGGCCTGGGATGTTTCCAGGGATGGGGCATCGACCACCTCTCTGGGCAACCTGTGCCAGTGCCTCACCACCCTCACTGTAAAAAACTTCTTTCTAATGTATAAATAATATAAACCCCCTAACTATTCCTGCTGCAGAGCCATGAGTGCGGAATAGGACTGTGTAAAAGTGAACACCTTTGCATTATTTAGCGTGGCATTTAGCATAGAACAAAAGTATTTCCATAGATCCGTTGTTTGGAACAGCACTATAATGACTCTGTTTTCTCTAAATAGACCTGCTTTTTGTTTTGCTTTCATTCTACAAATATTTCTTATTAAACATTGTTAGTAACTTCTTCATAAAAGTTCTGTGTTTTCTGGAAAATGCCAACTTTGGAAAATGAAATCAAAGTTTGTTTGCTGTGTAGGTCTAGCGTGGCATTCCGTCAGTGAAGATGAACAGGTTAGGAGCATTATCCACGGCATTTACCCCGCTGTGGAAAGTGGCCTTGTCACACAGACCTAATTTCCTCCTTCTGCGAGGCTGCAAGTTTAACTGGTAAAGCTAAATTCACCTAGACGCTGAACTTAGATTATTGGAAGCCATTTGACCTAGAACTCAGCATCACTCTAATTAAAAAGGATCCCTGAAGCCTATCAAAACCTGACATAAGGAAAGGCTTAAGGACTGGCAGCTCTCATGAGCAGGGGTAGTTCATGGGGAATGGGTGCTGGTGGGAATTAGTGCTAATGGGGTGACAAAGGCTGCAGGTGACTGAATTCACCGCCAATTACCATGTCCGTATGACGATCTGGAAACAAATTTGAGTACACAGTGATGAAGACAGGGTCCTTGCATTCTGCGGTCTGAAAAGTTTGGGAAAATAGGTTTGGTAAAAATAGACATAGAGGTGGCGAGTGAAGGCCGTGCACAGGGAAGGTGAATCCTGGAGTCATGTCACAGTCCTGGGGAAGGTCTGGGAGAGGGAAACCTCTTGCAGAGATCTGGGCTTCATAGCGAGGGGTTAACTGAAGGTGAGCTGCCAACGCTATGCCACAGCAGTACGAGGAGGGTTGGGGTGGTGGTGGCATGTCCCTGTGCTTGAGTGGTGAGGATAGCACTGGTCTGGTTGTTTCCACATGGTTTTGGTTGTTAGCTTTTTAAAAATGGGCTTTGATGCAATACAGAGCTAAAATGGGTTGGTGAGTGTAAGAAATGCTCTGTATATATGGGTTTTAGAGATTCAAAGTGCTTGATTTGTCTCCTCAGTATGGCTGTGCTGGGTGGTGGGGAAGAGGACCAAGTCACCCCAACCTTGGAGGCTCATGGGAAGGGAGCTGGCTCTTTGGTCATGGTTAGTAGATGCCATTGTTGCTGTGTCCATCTTAAAACTGACCAGTAAACTGCAGTGCAAAACCAAAAATGGCAGGCAGGTAAAAAACATTCAGGGAAGCAATTCAAAATCTTTGGATTCATTGATCTGGAAATTGATGTGCCGAGTAGGCTTTGTTTTAAGTAATTATTATGTTTCACGAGCCTGGCTTTGGAGTATAATTTGGGGTGTTTTTCCTAAAATCTCCAGAAAAGTAAATGAGATGCAGTGCATTTCCCCTAATATTTCCATTTTCAGCTGTATCTGTATTAGCTCTTCCCTTCAAATAATGCTGGTATGCATGTGTTTAAATACAAGCTTATTACATACTAGTATTTTGACCTGAATGCAGGACTTCACAAACAGGCATCCCATTACCTACAGAGCTGTGGCTTCTTCACAGTTTCTTACAGCAGCATATTTAAAAGGCTTTCTGTATTCTTGTAGCAGAAGCAAAACACATCAGCAAAGGAGTAGCTGGTATCTGTTTAATGTACAGTAAACAAGGCCAGGTCTGTATGAGGGGATGTTCTTTAAACCTGGTGGAAGAAATGGAAGAAGCCACCACTGAAGGTGCTTCTTCCTCAAGGCTGCCCCTTCCTTCGCTGCCCATGGGGTTTGTGGACGTAACCAGGGTCACCTTCGTACCTCTGAGCAACAGAAGTGTCTCCTGGGCCCCCTTTCACCCTGCTGTCATCAATCTCTCCTTGCGGCTTCCTGAAGTGATGGTCAGACTCTCCAGAGGAATAGGGACCTCCTTATTAAGCTGTTCCTGGTGGATCATTGGAAACAGTCTTGCCTTTATTTCCTTTGCTCGGATTTTCCCACTGTCACATGTTTTCGTGGCTCCAGCCCAAGACCCTTCCTGCATTGCAAAGATGGGTGAGCAGCTGCCTCTCCAGCCAACATCAATGGCTTTCCTGCGGAGGTTGCACAGATAATTTCTTCATTGTGATTGCACAAAAGCAAAGCCCTTCCTTTCTTTCTCCATCACTTCCCTGCCCTGTCCAGCCCCCGGTGAGCCCCCGTGCGATTCCGCACACGAGTAACAGCAGGAGTGGGTAAGGGAGGGTTACACCACCGTGGTGGGTCGTCTTCAGTTTGCCACCTGCCCTTGATGCTTAATGGGGAAATCCATAACGCGAATGTGAACAAGCACAGCCCCGACTTTGGGATCAAAAGACGGGCCAGCAAGGTGTGTGCCAGCTTCGTGTCCTCCTGCTCTCTGCAGAAACTGGGTGGAAGCTTTGGCTCTCCAGACACTGAAATTGCTGAAGGAGCCAGCTGTGGTTTTTAACTGGACCTGTGAAATAAGATAATATGCATATGGATTTTTGACTCGGGGCAAAAAAGCATGGAAGATTATTTTTATCACAGGTTTGCCTTGCCTAGTGGTTAGTCATTAGAGTGTTAATATTTTTATTTGTTTTTAATATATATAAACTTTTTATCTTTATGTTTTATATATATTAAAAAAAAACCACCTAAAGTTAGTTCACTTAACACTTTCTTTGATGCAGACTATGCTGATTTTAGGTGGTTTTATAGGTGATGTTATCAGATAGTATTCTCACACTCAGCTGTTACAAGAATTCATGGTATATCTTGGGATAGTCCTTTTTATCCCTACCTTATCCTTTTTATCCTATCTCCTATCTGTTGTGGTGTCTGTAAAAGAAGTGGGTGATCATTAGCATTTAAATAAGTAGTAGTGAGGATCTTGGGCTTTTTGTTGATGCACCCAGCAGCACAACAGGCAGGCGTGCAGAGCGCCTGGCAAAGATATTCAGCAGGCAGGGGCAGCATCCAAGGCTGTTTTAAAAATAAGGTATTCTGGCAAAAACGGAGGTGGTGAGCAGGACTGGTTGGAGCTCTGCAGTAGTGGTAGGAGTCTGGGGAACAAGCGAGGGGAAAAAAAGCAATGTGAGCAGCAGAAGTAGACATCAAGCAAACATCATAAAAAAGATACTCATTGCTGCTTTAGTTCATGGGAGCTGGAAAAAGCCCATTTGTCTGGAGTTGCCTGTCTGTACCCACAATAACACTAAAGTCTTCTGACACATTCTTATTAGCCGGGTATTTTGGGGCCAGGAAACTTGCTGCCCTGCAGGGATGTGTCACAGTGGGCAGCATGGGAATGCCAGCGGGAGCACCAGGTACCTGGGATGGAGCGGGATGGTCTTGGCAAGGGGACGGAGCAGCAGTGGTGACTTTGGCAGGAACTTATTGCCTGGAGGGCCATGGAGAGCAGTGAAAGCCCTGCATCTTGCTGCCTGCATGCTCTCCCAGCCCTGCAGGCCAGTGCAATTGCTCTGGCACTGCAAATTTTCAGCTTTAGAAATAAGGAAATAAGTATCCTACTGTGTTGGAGAGCAAAAAGTGTTTTCAATGGCTGTTGAGAGAAAGGCTGGGGAATACTTACAAATACTTTGAAAGGATCAGTCACCCAGGTCTGTTGAGGGTGCATGGAAGAACTGTTTGCATGTGGCATCCTGCAAGAAGAGTTCCAGAAGCTCGAACTGTTTTAAAACAGAAAAAAACCAAACCAAAAAATGGGATCCATGGCTTAATTAGATCAAACCACCTCCCACTGACTTCAAACCCCAAATGGTTAACATGCACATGCTTCATCCAAATAATCTTATGTGGAAAAAGCAAAAACAGGCCATCTCTGATAAACCTCAGATATTTAAATACCTGAGCAGATGTCGGGGGAGCTGTTTAAAAATAAGCAAAAATATTCAGCTTTTCAGTCATGTTAAATTAAACTGTTCAGCTTGAGAAATGTTCTTAGGCTAAGCTGATGCTCTGGAAGTTGCTCAGTTGTTGATAGTATTGTCCTCGTTACTTGAAATGGGCTGAAATGGATAATCCCATTAGAAGTGGTACCTTTTCCATGCAGTGCGATTCCAATGGGAGCAGTGCCCCCTTCTGAGGCTGGAGGCGGTGGCAGAGCAACGCAGCAAGTCCAGGGAGAGAAGGAATTTGCAGCTTTTTCTAAATTTATGCTGGCAGTTGTCCCTAGCAGGCTGAAGAGTAAATGGAGGTTGGATCCCAGTGGGCTGGGAACTCAACGGTGTCTGGATATGCTACTAGCTGAGCATTTCTGTGTGCCGCTGGGCAGAAGCTGGCACATGGGAGTCTTGCTAGCTAATGCAGTAGCTTGTCTCAGGTAGAAGTCTGTCTGACCTTTGGGGTTGCATTATTGTATGTATAGATATATTTTATCCATTGGAAGGAATAATTGTTGCTCTCGAACTCATCCTCCAGATGCTACAAACAAATCTAACTCCAGGCATTTATCACAGATTTTCCCCCATTATGTGATCCCAGACCCTGGTGCGGTGGTGGGCCAGTAATGCAGCAAGTAGCCAACAGCCCCTGGTAGACCCTGCCATCATCGGAGCACGGTGAGGTCTCCTGCTGTCGTCCGGAGTGTGCGGAACCCTTGTTGGGTGCCTTGGTGAGGTTGCTGGTCCAGAGACTTTGCGGGCCACGGGCTAACAAATTTGGTTGTCAGCCACTGATGAGACCAGGGACTGTCACTGTTTTGAAGAGACACAGGAAAAGGAGGTAATGGATGTGGTGGGAATGCACAAAGCAGGGCAGGCTGGCAGGGACGCTTGTTGGCTGTCATCTGCCAGCTCCTAGAAACCTTTGGTGCTGAGCCTCCCTGAGTCAGGGTGGCATCTTTGTGTTTAATAGGATGCCCTCAATAGGATTTTTTTTCCATTAATTTGATGGAATTATTATGCTACATGATAAGATGGGCATAAAAATAATGTTCATCTGAAAAAAAAAAAAATCACAAAACCACCACAAGAAATAGTAATGCTAGAATGACTAAGTATTACAAGTTATAACCATAAGAATGGTAAAGTATTACAATAAAAATTGATACTGCAACCTCAAATCTTGATTAGTTCTATAAGTGTTCAAAAAACAGGTAGATGTGGCACTTCAGGACATGGTTTAGTCTAGTCTACCCTTGATTGGTTTAGTGTGGATCTGGTAGTGTAGGTTAATGGTTGGACTGGATGATCTTAAAGGTCTTTTCCAACCTAAACGATTCTAGGATTCTATAGTAAAAGAAAGATTGTGTCTTATACCAACATGTAAGCACAAAGTAGCCTCATGCTATGTAGAGAGTAGACTGTAAATCAACGGAATCACTCCTGATCTATGCTGAGAGAGCCTGCATCAGTATGTATATGATATGCTTAAGCATACAAACAAACATCTTGGTGATTAATTTTGTATTTATGCTTCAGTAATATATTGGGAACATTCTCATCTTTTTTAATGAAAGATCACCAGGATAAATTATTTCCAAGGTTTCTAGACATACGTAGATATGTTTTGTTTGGATCGTGTTGAGAAGGGGGATTAAACTCTGTTAAGTAATTGCACAGCAGGGTCCAGATTTGGTATTGGAGTGAAAGTTGCACTTTGAAAATGAAAGTTTTATGTGTGAGGGAGAAAAAGAAATCGGGAACGACAGTTTATAGAAGTCAAATTAGTGTTTCTCTTCTATCCTGCCAACTGAATGTAATCAGCCATCTTAGATGTTTTTTTCATTTTATTCCTTTACTTCTTTAAAGAGATGTAAATTTTGCTGTTGAATAAGAATTACCTTTGGAAGGGCGACAAAATACATTTCAACTTGCCGTGATGGATAATAAGACCATTACAGCAACAACAGAAAATCTGATTTAGGGTAACCTGGAGGCACG
The DNA here is from genome assembly GCF_030463565.1 of Pelecanus crispus. Classification (NCBI taxonomy): domain Eukaryota; kingdom Metazoa; phylum Chordata; class Aves; order Pelecaniformes; family Pelecanidae; genus Pelecanus; species Pelecanus crispus. Next base: position 73,035,744 of record NC_134648.1, read on the forward strand.
TTGGGAGAGACTCCAAAGAAGCATGAGCCAAGTGCTGGAGTTGGTGCCAGGTAGGAGAATGAAACCTTCAGGAAGAGTCTCAGTCCCTGGCAGGTCTTTGCGTATGTGCTAGGGAGGAATGAGCAGCCTGGAAAGCTGCTGTGCAGGACACGCTGTGGTCAATAACACATAACTCAGAGCAACATGGGACTGCAACGGTTCTTCTGCATTACCAAATTCTGTGTCTTGTTATTGCAGGCAGCTATCTCATATAATTAATTTCATAAACTGAGCAAACTTCAACCTGAAGGTTGTTATGCTTCTTTCTTGTGCCCATTCCTGTTACTGCCACGATATTCCAGGCCCTTCTATGATGAGCAAAAACCTTCCCATTTACATCCTAAGGTAACTTCCAGCCAATTGATTATAGTTTCTTCTTATACAGTAGAGAGAATTCCTTTCAGTATACATCTCCTGCATGGATTTGTAGGCAGTAATTATATCCCTGCTTGACTGTTGCTTTGGTAGCTCAACACACTGAAGTAGACAGTCTTTTCTTTGAAGATCAGCTGTCCTTTTTCTTGAGCATCCAACTGAAGACATCTCATTTGGATCAAGGTGACACTGTCAGCAGCAGGGAAGTCTGCTGGTCACACTGATACAGTCTCATTTTGTTTTATCATAATATGTGTATCTAGGACCTGTTTTATAGCCTTTATATAGGTCATTCTGGTTTCCAAGGTGTTTATCCTAAACGGAAGAGCAAGAACATGTCCTCGTTGACCTCTGATAGACACTGTGGTTTTTCTATGGTTGTGTTTTCTGCAAACAATGGAGACTCCTAAGTGGGTCATTACATTGTTAAAGGGACCAAAAAATTCACAGCAATTGGATTAAAATCCCCCTCTCCATCAATATCTCATGGCACTTGTGTTAGCTTTAGGATTATTGAAACCAGGCAACTAGACCTAAAATAAACCGAGCCGAAGTGGAACATGTTTCAGAAAACGTGTTGCAGAAACAAACAGGACAGGGTATTATTGATTGGGGGTGGTGGTCTGAGTATTGCATGAGTAAATCTATCTCCCCTGGGAGGAAGGGAATCAAATAACTCTGTATGCGATAATGCTTCAAAGCCTGCAGCACCTTGTGCCGTCTTTGAGCAACTAGATTGCCACAAAGGAAATTTTGAGATATGTCAGTAATTCTGCATGGTTTGATGACACCTTCCCCACCCCATGACAGTTTCTACCGCATGTATATCAATTTTTATATATGGGGAAATAATATTATTTGACTTTGAAATTTTGATAAGAAGAGCTTGCCCTCTGCAAACCAGTTCTGTTCATTAGTGAACAAAAAGTTACAGATCTGGGGAAAAAAACAATATTTTGAGTCAAGACATTTCTATTTGCTTAAAAAGAAATTTCTTAAGAAACATCGTAATTTGTAACCTTTGAATATATGTCAACTTTTTGTTTTGGAAGAATCCCAACGTTTATCTTCATTTTGGGGGTAATGGCTTTCTCTGAAAAAAAATAAAATTTTGCACGCTGTTTTGTTGGTGGGCTTTCCTCAAAGCTGGCCTGAAGTAATGATGACATCTCCTGGGTTAGCAAAGTATCATTTCTGCACACAGGTCCCCACCAGCAGGCGAATGAAGGGGCTCATGTAGGTGCCTTCGGGGAGCAAGGCTGGTTGAAAGCTGTACACCTCCATTTTCTCCTTTTGATTGTCTTCTGACAAAGTAAATTAAGAAGAAGAAAGCTCAGTTAGATTTGTATTCCTCAGCCTCATTTTAGCTGTTATTGGCTAATAAACTCCAACTGAGTTCTCATTCAGATGTCACTTTGTCTCGACGGCAGGTGATTTGACTATGGAGCACGCTTTGTTTGCAACAGCTTTAACAGAAAAGACTAAAGGCTCCATTCATTACTCTTACATTCTTTCATACGAAGTCGATTGCTTTTTTTTTTTTCCCTCGTTGAATTACCCTGTCTCTGGATGAAAATCACAGCAGATACATTACAAGCCTTGGTTTCACTGAAGTACCTGAAGCCGTGCCTGGTGGAGCCTCCCTGGCGAGGCTGGGTAAAATTGAGCATGGTTTGAGTGCTGCCTTGTGAACGGAAAATGCTTGGAGGGATCAAGGCTACGTATGGCAGCGAGCAGCAATCTGCTTTGTGGTGCTGCAAGAAGAGGGGCTGATGAAGCTGTTGGAGGCTCTGCGAGGTCCTGTTGTAACTCCCACGCTTCTAATGATCGCTAAGAGAGGGTTATCAGTGTGTTGTCTAAAAGCATGAATGGAGTTGGGTGAATAACTCTTTCAGTTAACTTTGTAATAACCAACTCATTCACTGGGCCTGATCTAGAGCTTATTGAAGTTAATGAGAGCTGTTCTGCTTGCTCTTCTTTTTTCTGATTGCTAATTGTGTGTAAACAGCTTTCGGTCATCACAAGTTTGTTTATTTGAAATTATTTGCAGATTAATTTTGGTAATTCATTTCTCCTTGAGCATGCAGGGTGTTCAGCATTTGAAATAGATGATTTCAGTCGTTCACATTTGCAGCTCTCGCCTACGCTCTGTTCCTGTACTCCAGCTGAACAAAGTTGTTGTGAGAATCCTCGTTCGCTTATTCAAAACTTGAGTTTTCCATGCATTCATTGTCAAGTTCACAGGAACTTCTGACCTGCTGTGCTGAATCTGGTCAAAGCTCAGTCCTGCCGAGTGTGTGTCTTGATAATGGTCGTATTATGGATGCTTAAATAATGAGTACACAGAGCGATTGTTGGGTTTATATTCCTAATGAACTGTAACATTACCAATGACTAATAATTATCTTCCTTGCAACTTTACGCAATGCGCATTGCAGCATAGAGTGTGATGTTCCCAGTCTATGTAACGTGAGTGGGGAGCAGGCAATCTAATTCAAGGCTTTTCTTTTAATTTTCTAAAGAATTTAAATATTTATGGATATGCATATCTGCATTATTTTAATGTTATTCTGATCTCAAACCATGTTTTTTGGCTTTCCTTTTTCATGTTCAAAGCGATGCGGAATAAGCAAGTGACGCTGGGGTTTCTGGTTTATCCTATTTTAGTAAATATTCTGTGGGCCACAGTCGTTTGAAGATTGGGTGAGCACTCAAGTATTGATGCTGCTTTGCAAGGAGGAAGGGAAGACTGAGCCACTGGGTCAAAGTCCCAGTAGCGGAGAGCAGAGCTGAAGGGCACGCTGCTCATGCCGTGTGATATGGGGCCCAGCTGCTTGGCCTGCGGGATCTCATCAGGGATCTGTGGGACCCCTGAGGAGCCACACACAGAATTACCCCTTGCAGAGTCATGGTCTTCAGCTAGGGCACGTGCCTTGTGGCTCTGGGCTGTGTGAGCGCTTTGGCTTGCAGAGCTGAGAGGACTGGCGATATGGAAAGGGAAATTCTGCCATTGACTGTAGTCAAAGCTGGTGGAGATCGTAGGTGACAGCCAGATGGCAGTTCTCCGGTGGATGCAGAAAGTTGCTTTCTTGAAAGTTTGCTTAACTCATCCTCAAAGACAGTAACGTTCTAAAGTTATGCAGCTCAAAGGGATTTTGTGCCATTTGGCTTCAGCCCGTACCAAAGTATCTGGGCAGAAATCCCTCTAGACTGATCTTGCCTACATAAAGATGTATATCTTAGTGCGTCATCTTATAAAATATGTATCTGCTGGCACTTTTACCGTTCAGATTTTTGGAGCTCTGTTTTTGAGGAGGATGAGTTCAGTAGATTTCAACAGTGGCTGTAAACATTTAGGTGGCTGAGCTGGCAGGGAAGATGGGGCACAAGCAGGTTCCAGATATGCAGAATTGTTTCATAAACAGTTCTTGTTGTATTAAGGTTGTCAGAAGAGAAACCTTCAACAGCTGACGTTCAGTAGCAGTTACGGCAGCTGAAATACTGCTGAGACACACAAAAGCGTATGCTTGGATGAATTGTGAAGGTGAGGAGGGGAGGCATTGGAAAACGGGGTCAGCCAGGGTGCAGGTTCCACACAGTGGCATCGCAGGGCGAGAGATGGGAGGATGTGAAACATCGGTGAAGTGCTGTAGGAAAGAGAATGGGCTCAAGTGAATACATACTTGGTTATTTTAACAGAAATTATGGATTTCTGCTGTCAATAAGTATAAACAGAAAAGCTGCATTTGAGCATCTCAAGGGTTTTCTGTATTAACACCTAATATTTATGATTCTAGTCCTGAAGGGCTCTATGCTTGTGTCTTATGTCATGTATTGTAAATTGTTCTTTGGCCTCAGTACACCCAGAGAAGTAAAAACAGGAAAGGCAGGAGTGGGAGAACATCACAGAATGAGAACAGGCTGTAGGTTGACACCATGTTCACACATTTTTGCAGCATGGGAACTAAATTGTGCTGTGAAAAATCTGTATCTTGCTCTGGCTGAAGTCATGAGGCACTTTCCCATAAGAGCAGGATCCAGCCCCGAACACATTGTGATGCTTGGGGAAAAATAACCCACAAAACCCCCAAGAAACCTATGTAGATGTGGCTTCTCTCTTCTGCAAAGCTTTGATCCCGTGGCCACTGGAAGGATGGAAAGAGTCTGTTATCTCTCTGCTGAGCATTTTCACAAGTCCTCCACCTTCTACGTGTGTGGGTAGGCAGAGGGTAAAGCACCCTTTGGGGAGGGCCCGTGTCCTGCTGCTCAGGTGCTCCTTGGGATGGACCTTGTCTTGTGTTCATGCAGCTGGGCGTAGTGAGGTCTAGGTGCACCACCCGCGCTGCAGCCAGGGACCTTGTCTGTCCTCCCGTTCCTTAGTAGGGCCAGGCTGACAGCCAGCACCATGGGAGGGACCCACAGCTTGGAGCAGTCAACAAGCCCCAACGTGCTCATGAATCATGTCTCGGTGAAGCTGGAGCCACCGTGTCCTCATCCAGCTTTGTATAGCTCCCCGTGACATGTGGGATGTGGCCACAAGTAAGTGGAGAGCATCCCGTTGGGTGGTGGGTGAGCACGCACCACCACAGCTGGCAGCTGGTGGGCTCTGCTGCTGCCAGCCCTGGGCTCAGAAGGCTTCGTGTTGCTGGTGATGGGAGCAGGGCCAGATGCTCTGTGTTGTGGACGTACGGTTTTCCGGTGGGTAGCTGCCCATGCCGGGCAGCAAGGCTGTGCTGTTATGGGTAAATCTCCTCTGTACTGTGTTGGGACAGCACCCCTGCCTCCCCTTGCCAGCCCAGGGTACTTGAGGATCGATATTAATAGTTCAATGGATGATGATCTCTTTTCTGAGAGCTTTTGGAATGGAATCTTGTAAATGTCAGGCAGGCTTTCCTTCTAGGAAGAAACACAGGCAAAACACGTGTTGGGGTTACATTTGTTCATCTCATTAACTTGTTCAGCATTGCCTAGAAAATCAATACTGCCTTTTAATACAGAAAGCCCTGGACAAGATGCCCCAGGTGAAAGTCCATGGAAAGAGTATTCCTTCAGAGAGGTGGCTGTTGGGTGAAACGAACGCCGCTTGTCTTCAGCGCTTTGGCTGGCAAGCAGAAGCTGCTGTCAAACGAGCTGCAGCTCGATGGCTGCATTTCCAGCTTCTCGGGCCAGTTGGGAGGCATTGCGTCGTGCCCATTCTGCCAGCCAGCCAGCATGGAGCAGAGCTGGGTCTGGCCCAAGAGCAGCCCCAGGCTTGGGCTCATGGAGCCTGCAGAGCTGGCTCCATCAGCCCCTCGCTTTTGGATGGTTTCATCACCTGAGCTTCTGAGGAATTGCTTATTTGAGCCTGGAAATCTCTCTCAGGCAACGGTATCATGTGATGTAGGAAGTTTCTGCGTCAGAAATACATCTTTTTGAATTTGAGTTGCTTTTTTAAACAGCAGATGTCAGTCTGGACAATTTTTTTTTTTTTTTTTCAGTTTAAGAATAACTTCATTTGGTTCAGCTTAATTGATTCAGAATTGATTTCAGATAAACTGTGTAAGCGTGGTTGTAGCAGCACAGATGCTTGATGCAGCTTAAAAGTCACCGCCTCTTCCCTCACCTTCTCCTTCCTTCCACCTGTTTAATGGTGGTGTTAGAATATGGAACATTTTTCCAAGCTTTTACAGAAGTTTCATAAATGCTGTGAATGAGAAGTCACAGACTGGAAGCAAGTCATTTTTCCATTTTGGTTTGAGAGTTTTGTAGATATTTTTACACCCTTCCTCCTCTCCCCCTCTCTTAACACATGGCAAGTGAGCAGTTCCCGGCTGACCTCAGGCTGCGATGCAGAGCAAGACCATGCTGTGGCATCATCTATCGTCCTGCTCTGCCCTTGGTGGCTTCAGTTTCAAGTTGCTCCTGTCTTCTAGTCACTGGAGAACTTTGCAGCCGCCTCTTGCAAGGACCCTTGGGCTGCCGTGGGGTGGTGTGAGTGGAAATGGGGGTACCTGTGTGAGTGGAAATGGGGATACCTGCATCCTTCAAATGTCCACAGGGACAGGGGGAGGCAGCAGTTTCTGCAGGAGCATGTGGGGAGAGGGCGGGCTGGGGAGGGAGACATCAGGATCTTTGTGCATCACTTGGATGGCACATCCCAGTCAGGACCCTGGAATGTGCTTTAGAAAAAGGCCAGGAGCAAGGTTCTGATCTACCAAGTCTCAGCTGAATACCAGCAAAAAGTATGTTTGCTGTGCAATTTATAATTAAATCAACGTGTGAGGGCCCAAAGATGGGTTGCAGGAGGTGGAGAAAGCTCAGTATCCTAATCCTACTGCTGTAAGCTGAGACCTTACTGAAATCTGATGTAAATGCACTTGTGCAGGTAAAGGAAGAATTTATCCTGACGGTTATACTACATATACAAGGCTGTATTTTCTTCCTGTTTATGTCAGTTTTACTCCATTGGCATTTATTTCTATTGTAAATCACAAAAGAGCAAGTCCTTTATTACTAGGTAATTTAAAGTTGCTTATGCTATATTGTCTGACCCTTACAGTAATTCTAAACTATCTCTTCATCCCTTGCTATGTGTCTGCAAATAAAATGGTCAGGAGAACTTTTTCCTTAAGAAAAAGAAAATGTAGGTGGCTTCATTTTTGCTGTTAATGTTGGTGGAAATTTTTGCTAAATTAAATATTGATACAGCTCAATATTTTCAGTGCAAATTTCATTTAAATTAAACCAAAAAGGCATTTTTTTTTGTCTCAGCCTCTTTGTCAGCAGAACACTTTCATCTTCTCTACTTACATCAGCAAATTCTGCATCGGTTTTATGTTGGAAAGGAGCAAAGTTTGCTCGCGTCAGTCTGCTCCCCTTAGCCCAGACCAGCCTTGCTGAGCTTCCATCAGTGTCTTGACACGGGGTGGGATGAAGTCCATCGGGGTGGACAAACAGCATGTGTGTGCAGTGAACTTTAATCACGCAGACAGGGCAACCTGCTACTTTTCCCTTTCCTGCTGGTTCATTTCCATTTTGGGTTCGGTTAATGAAGAACCATCTGCTGAATATTTAGGATTTGGAGCTGCACAGTCAGTATGGAGGTCTGGTTTTGCCAAGTTCTGGCAGAAGAACAGGGGGGAAATACCTTGTTTTCCTCAGTTTTCTTGAGTGTTGAGTGGAGGTGCCCAGACATGCAATGCAAGAAGGTCTTGGCTCCCAAAGAAAGAGTTGGAATATGGAAGTCCTTATTTTTATTGAACAACATTCCTGTACTCTGCAGCCACAGGTTATCCCAGCCCTTCCATCCTCAGAGAGATGGTTGGTGCTGCTCCAGAGGGAAACGAAACCCACAAACCCCATTTGCATGGTGCTATTTCTCCTCTGTGTGGCTCCTTCCATGCAAGGAGCAACGCAGCCCAAGGATGCTGCAAGCCTGTAGCCCAGGGGGTCCATGTGCAGGTGGCCACCTGGCCCAACCGGGGCAGCCCTGGTGCTGCAGCTCGAGCATGGGGGTCCTGGGATGTCCCCCACTGTGCCACCACACTAACAGCTCACGCAGAGGGGAATGAGTGCTGCCTTTGATAGAATCATAGAATCGTGTAGGTTGGAAAAGACCTTTAAGACCATCCAGTCCAACCATTAACCTACACTACCAAGTCCACACTAAACCAATCAAAGGTAGACTAGACTGAACCATGTCCCGAAGTGCCACCTCTGCCCGTTTTTTGAACACTTCCAGGGGTGGGGACTCCCCCACCTCTCTGGGCAGCCTGTTCCAGTGCTTGACCACCCTTTCCGTGAAGAAATTTTTCCTAATATCCAATCTAAACCTCCCCTGGCACAGCTTGAGCCCATTTCCTCTTGTCCTATGTATTACTTTTCACTGCAGTTTAATATCATTTGATCAAAGCCTAGATGCTCCTTGAGCAATAGCTTAAACCCTTTTTTTTTGTGCCTACATCCTCCTCTGTGTAGACTGGGCGCTCATGTGTACATGTAGCAAGATGTTAAGCCTTTTGGATCTTGTTCTTAATATTAAACAGACACTTATGAAATCAGCTATAATTTAAGATATAAAACTATCAAACACTTTTGTGACTTATGAGGACCTAGATATCAGGAGGATATTAGGTAGCCATATTCCTATTTTTGGGGGGTTGGAAGAAGAATTTATGCAATCATTATTTTTATTACAAACATTTTAAAGCTTATGTGGATTTTGTCATTATTGAGTGCTATCTTTAGCTCTTCCAATTAATTTCAAATTCCGGGAGTCCATATAATCTGACAGAGTTTTCTGTGCTGAGAAACATACTAAAGACAGCTTATGATACACTAATTAGGAGTGCATTTAAAGAGCCGATAATCTAATAGTTTTGAAGAAATCTGCTTACGCTTTTTTTCCATTTTCATCTCTTACCTCTTAAGCATTTTGTTTTCTGAGAAACACAGCAGCAGTATAAAGGCAAGATTATCAGCTGCTGGAAATCAAAGTACTGCTAGTGAAGTTGCTTAAACAATGCTGAATTGCTCCAGCTGAGGATATGGTCCCCAAACTCAACCCTCAAGAATTCATCTGCTGTGGCTTCCTACTTCTTGTGTGAAATTCTTCCATCTCCTGCGCATTGAAGTCAGTTCTGCAGCCAGAAGTTTATTGCTTTGCCTGGGGAAATATGCAAAAAGAACCGTTAAACTCTTCAAACCAAGGTGTGTTCACATGAAAATACACTTTGTCATAGACGTGGGGAGAGAAATTCAATTGGAAGTACCTTGACTGTCACCAGAACCTGTTGCCATTGGGAAGCTTCACATGGAAACACCAATTGGTACTTGACTCTGGAATTTATTTTATAATATGTGTTGATATCAAAATATAAAGGGATATCTGCTGTATTTTGATAGAAAAGCAATCAGGACTGAGATCTGAAAAGGTCTTCAGATTTCCCCTGTGCCAGTTGCAGTGCTGGCGCCCTCAGAGGGGGCTTGCTCTGTCACCGTATCTGTGCATCAATGTCTACACAAAAATCTGGGCAGGCAGATGCTACTTATCATTACTCATCTGTTGCAAATGTTTTAAGTTCCAATCAAAAAATGAGAAACGCTTTGATGGAATTCCTGAAAGGGGGAACAGGGAGGAATCAGTAATTGGACAAAGTGTAAGGTTAATCACTGTGTTTTGGATTTTAAAGTGCATTCAAAACTTCTCTTTTCATGAAGAAAGAAAATTTTAGAAAGTTGTGGGGTTGGTTTGGTTGATTCCCTCCCCTGTCATTCATTTTTTTTTTTTTTTTTTGGGGGGGGACATTGAATGGGTTTTCTCCCATGAGGAGGGGTGAGGGGAGTTTGTGATCTTACACAACCAAGCCCTAGTGACTGGACCAAGGAAGCAGTGGGGAAGAGCTGAGCTGCTGGGGGGTCCACAGGCAGCCAGACAAGATTGTAGGAGAATCCCCCTTCTTGCCTGCATCCTCTGCTTTAGCTCCTCGTTAGGAACGGAGCATGTGGAGTGGCTCCTGGCTGTGATTTCTTGAATTGTGAATCCTGTTTCTGGGTTAGCCTGTCCTCAGAAACCCTTTGGTGACCTAGGTCCTGCACCTCTCTCTGTTTTCATGTGTTCTGCATCTAAACTTGGCAAGAGGGCAACTGCAAAGATTTGAAAATAGAATAAACAGGAGTGCATACCAACTGGCTGAACATGCATAGCAGATTTTTTTTTTTCCCTTAAGAAACCCACACCTGGAAGGCATGGGTAGGTTACTCTGCCTCATCCATTATAGGATCTGTCACTGCTTGGGATGCAGCTATCCAGTACTATGAGTAGACAACGTCACCACAGGAATTAAAAAATGTCATCTTTTTTCATCTGAATTGAAATGATAATAGGGAGCAGACTGCTCGCAGGATTTGCAAATTAATTCTGCAGCGGTGGCTGATGTTGGCTTCCTTCTGTTCATAACTAATATGTTTTTGCCTTGTGCTGCTGAGCAGACCTCAGCTATAAGAGGAGCTTTTAAACTTTTTGGTTTTGTTCCTTTTAAGTGCGGGAACGGGCAAAGCCAGTTAAATTTGTTGTGGTGTTTTATTAAATAACCATAAGAGTTCAAAAATACTTTCTAGTAATTCTTATAAGACCTTCTTTTTTTTTTTTTTTTTTTCAAATGCCTTTTGCAATGAATCTAAACCATTCTTGGGCCAAGGTCTTTGGTGACACCGAGGCCAGCATCAGCACCAGGTCAGGAGCTTTTGTGTAGAGAGTACAATGCGGACTGGCGTCGCAGTCGCAGCTGTGTGATACGGGTTAGATTAGCAGGTCAGCGTGTCTGACTGCCATACGCTCCAGGCGTTTTGCCTTTGCACTGCCAAGGTCTCCAGTAAGGTTTCACAGTAGAATATAAGGTTGGAGAAATTGAGACAGATTGTGTTTAAGCGTGTTACATACAGGAAAGCCACCTATCCGGCACGCCGGAGGGTATTATTGACAATAGAGAAGCTGCAAGGAATATACTCATCTTTTCCCTTAACTTTATCTCCCTGTTTTTATTCTTATAGCCCGAGCCCCGATGCTGTGCTTATCATTGCACCGAGCATGTGGTGACTAAAGCAGAGCAGAACACTTCTGCTTGATAACATTTCGCTTGCATTCATCTGCAAATGCCCAAACAGCGTATCAATGGCTGGGGGCTCCTATCTGCCCGTCCCACCCCCTGGGAAGTCACTGCTGGTTGACTGCAACAGGGATCAGATGCGGCACCGTTCGAGCGCGTGCTGCTGCTGAACTCGAGGGTTGCATCGTGTACTGGAAAGCTTAGCAGCGGTGATTAATTTTGGCTAGGAGAAATGAGATACGTTTCCCACTCTAAATGCTTTAACGGGCTTACGCGAATTTTGCACGAAAGGAGCGACTCAGTAATGAAACTTAATGGCTAATTGCACTCTGTTAATAAAATTGCAGATGTCATCAGCGGCTGAAAAGGGACTGGCAAATCATATCAACAATAATACATAACCTAATGTTGCCTGAGTACCAAGGTGGGAGTTTAATAATTTTCATCATTAATTTTTATTGATTTGTTGATCATTCAGTGATGCCTATTCAAATAAATCACGGAAGTGCTGATAGCTAACTTAATGCTGAAGGCAAGTTACGTATTCAATGGCACATCAATACCGAGCTATTAGTTGGGCTTCCCAAGGAAATGAGATCCTACGGGGAGGTGATTTCTGTTTCTGCTGGTTTGTCTGTCAATCCAAGTCCCAATTAACGTCAAAAGGGTTGGGTCAGTTTGAAGCACACTTGATGGAGGAGCCTCAAAGACTACTCAGCTGCTAGGTCTTGTGGAAATAGATGGTTGAACACAAAGGAGTGTCCTAGCAGTACTTTTTCTAGGAGAGAAATTGCAATGTGAGCTTACCTCCTAGTAGACATCAGTGAATCACAAAGATGAGAGGGCTGGGATTGACTGACAGAGAGATGTTATGAATTCCCCAGTGTCAGGAGAGCTTCAGTGAGAGCTTGGCCCATACAGAGCCTCTCCCTTGAGGATGAGCCACTGGAAACTGGGAAAATTTAAATATCTCCTCCTTCATTCCTGGTAGCTCTTCCAAGCAGGCTGCATGGTGGGTCTGTGCTGCAGTCGGTTGTGTGCGGGCAGTTGGCACAGAAAATCATGAGAGCATCAAACATCATTTGAGGACCTCTGTCCCATCCATTTTAAGTGCTCCTCTGCAGCTCTCATTTTTACCAGCACAGCCTGTGATTTAGTAAAAGGCAAAGGAAAACAGGCACTCTGTTGCTTCTGCTTATCTGGCCTCATGTCATGCTTTGGTCAAAGTTTGGAAATGCATTGATTTATGCTATGAGCAGGCAGGATTTTCCCTGGGCTGCCTGGAAAGACTCCCAAGAAGTCACAGCCCGGTACTCCAGATTTCCTTCACAGGAGGAAAAGGCTTAGGGCTGGTAGAGCCCCCACTTCTGTTCCCCATGCCAGTGCCTGAAGGAAACGGGTGTGTTTAAGGTAAATCAGCTTGTCCATCGCAAAGTGATCGAAATGGGTGTCGCGGACTTTTTAATGCCAGATGCGGTTGTCCCTGCATGGTTGAACTCATTAAGCGTATTTGCAGCTGAAGAGGTTGAGGGGTGGACTGCTGTGCTTTGTGGGTCCTGAGAGCTGCTGCGCTATCCCTTGAGCAAGTGGAGGAATCTGGCCGGTTGACTTGGTCTCCACAGAGTGGTGCTGTCTCTCCGTAGAGCTGCTGTAGGCTAGATGTGTTTTTCCCCCAACTCAAGCCTTGCGGGGAGTTTCGCTTTGAGCCCATTTTTCCTAGGAAGGTCAGAAGACAAAGGCTGTACAAGGTCTTCCTGAAGAAATTGTGCCAATGGCCAGTACAAGGCAGGCATAAAAAAACACAAGGCAACGCACACCTACAATCCCTTTCTCAGTTCTGTCCCTGGTTTTAAATAGTCTTTGGAGATTATTCAGCTGATGGGGACTGTAGCATGTGGCTCACCTGCTGAATTCCCCATCCCCTCATGCATATTCTCATACTTTCTCCCATTCTGTATCCTCCATAAACATTTTAATCCTGGTCCTGCTATCAGGGTTTGTTTATTTTTCCCTGGGGAAACTCAGTATTCCCCTCTCCCAGGGAAGCTGGAAGAATAGGTGGGTCAGGAATGAGATTATGCTTTTGTTCTCTCCAGGTAAAATCAGTGTTGGTGTTTACAGTCTCTTGAGATCAGCTTGCTCCCAGAAGACCCAGCTCCTGCAGCTCTGTAGCACAACGAGCATGAATCAGTGCAGAGCAAACAAAGCATACAGGCAGTCCATAAAGTGGAGCAGGGGCTGGTAACCTCTGTGTATGCAGCTCCCTCAGAAATTATTATGATTATAAAAATACGTGGGTTTGCTTAGTATAATCTTATACCAGCAAGAGAGAGAAAACATCTCTACTTTGTTTACGTTCACTTTTAAGAATGAAAGTAACGCAATCGTCGTTAGTGATACAGTTCAGGATCTGTGGGATAATCACAGTGATGTGTGTGTTGGTTGGAATTGGCTTTGGGGATTTTCACTCCAGCCTCCCACATGAAGTGGGACTGCCACAAACCCTAGGTCAGGCCAGCCATGGCATCATCTACCAAGGCTTCAACCTCCAAGGATGGCATTTCCACAAGTGGCCTGGCTCCTCTTCCCAGGGAATACTCTCCTTTTGTATATGCAAAAAGAGTTTGTACAAAATCATAGAATCACAAAATGCTTTGGGTGGGAAGGGCCCTTCAGAGCCCCCCCAGCCCAGCCCCTGCAGTGCCAGGGACAGCTTTAACCAGCCCAGGGTGCTCAGAGCCCCGTCCAGCCTGGCCTGGGATGGTGCCAGGGATGGGGCCTCCACCGCCTCTCTGGGCAACCTGTGCCAGTGCCTCACCACCCTCACTGTAAAACATTTCTTCCTTATAGCCAGTCTAAATCTATTCTTCTGTAGTTTAAACCCATCACTCCTTGTCCTGTCCCAACAGGCCTTGCTAAAAGCTTGCCCCCCTCTTCCTGCAGCCCCTCTCAGCACTGCCAGGCCGCACTCAGGCCTCCCCGCAGCCCCCTCCTCTCCAGGCTGAGCACCCCCAGCCCCCCCAGCCCGGCCCCGCAGCAGAGGGGCTCCGGCCCTCGGGGCATTTCTGTGGCCTCCCCTGGCCCCGCTCCAGCAGCTCCGTGTCCTGTGCTGAGGGCCCCGAGCTGGGCGCAGGGCTGCAGGGGGGTCTGCCCAGAGCGGGGCAGAGGGGCAGAATCCCCTCCCTCGCCCCGCTGCCCACGCTGTGGGGATGCAGCCCAGGATGGGGTTGGCTTTCTGGGCTGCCAGCGCACATTGCTGGCTCGTGTCCGGCTTTTCACCCCCAGCACCCCCAAGCCCTTCTCTGCAGGGCTGCTCTCCATCCCCTCACCCCCAGCCTGTGTTGATGCCAGGGGTTGCCCTGTCCCAGGTGCAGTCATTGCTAACACTATCTTTTTGTTAAAGGACCATTTAAAAACAAATCAGATAGAGATGGGTGTTTTCTGTCCGATGACAAGTTCTCAACAAGAAACACAGTTTTAAAAGACTCACTAATAGAAAATACTATTTGTGATATTCCCTCCCAGGCTGTTTTTCGGAGCTGGTGGGCTTGGCAGGGATTGGTGATGGTCAGGTTGCACTGTGAGCTCCTGGGCTTGCTGGTGATGGGCAGGTTGCACTGTGAGCTCCTGGGCTTGCTGGTGACGGTCAAGTTGCACTGTGAGCTCCTGGGCTTGCTGGTGATGGTCAGGTTGCGCTGTGAGCTCCTGGGCTTGCTGGTGATGGTCAGGTTGCACTGTGAGCTCCTGGGCTTGCTGGTGACGGTCAGGTTGCGCTGTGAGCTCCTGGGCTTGCTGGTGATGGTCAGGTTGCGCTGTGAGCTCCTGGGCTTGCTGGTGATGGTCAGGTTGTGCTGTGAGCTCCTGGGCTTGCTGGTGATGGCCAGGTTGCACTGTGAGCTCCTGGGCTTGCTGGTGACGGTCAGGTTGCACTGTGAGCTCCTGGGCTTGCTGGTGATGGTCAAGTTGCACTGAGCTCCTGGACCTGCTGCCCTTGGGCACTGGGGAGCTCCTAGTTGGTGACCACTGGTACTGGTGGGTTGTGTGCGATGCTGCTGCTCTCCTCGGGCAATGCTTCTCTCCTGAAAGAATAATCCCTCTGTCCCCATGGAGCATCAAGTGAGCTCCAGTCCTCCAGGGACTGGGAGGATTGGGCTTAGTCACAAGAACCTGACAACCTCTTGCACAAATAAACTGAAGGTTTATTATTTAGTTCAGACAGTTGCTTCAAACAAGTCAGATCCCATAAATAACTTTTTTTTTCTTTTCCTCTCGGTTCTTAGGGCTGAGCTAACAGAGGTCACAAGCTGTAAGAACATGCTTGGTTAATCCTGCTTAGCCCGTGCAGCCCCGGGCAGGCTGGTGTTAGCTGTAGCCTCTGGAAGCCGAGCAGAGGAGCTGCTGGGCACCATCGCAGCTCGGGGTCTGCAGGCTCCCTCCCACCCCAGCATGCACAGGGCTGGGGGTGCATGCTGCCTGAGCCTCGAAAGCTATTCAAATCCTGAGTACAGGAGCTAATAGAAAAATGAGTCATTTTCTTGGCACTTCTGCTGTCCGAATTGTTTTTGTTTGTTTGTTTTTTAACTGTGCTACTCTCTTCCTGCTGAAGCTAAAAGGAATCACACAAGTTTTGATAGTGCCTGGAATGTATAAAATCTGGTGTAATCTGTTTCTAGCTTTATAATGGAACACATTCCAGTTATTCAGCAGTTACTCCTACACTCAGCGTTTCAAAACAAAGATGCGAAAACTAGGTGTGAGACATTGAAGTACAGGAAACACAATTTTAATTCAAGGAATCATTTTTCTTCCTGAAAGGAGGTTTGTTTTCTTGATAGTCACTGTTTACTGGGACAGATTTACACTATCTCACGAGAAATGCAAATTACTGTTTAAAAAGCTGTTTATTCTTGCTTAACACTATAAAGCAGCATTTTTTTTTTTCATTTGCATTCATGTAAGGTTCCATATTTTAAAATTCCTCTTTAATATTAAACTATCTTTTTTTTCAGTCAGCAAACTAAACCGAAACCTTTCTGAGGCCTGTACTGCATTTAGTGAAACTTTCATCGCAGAGCCAAACAAAGAACAGGCTCCTTTCAAGACAACAGGATCCCTGTAGCTGGCAGTCGTGTGGATTTTGTAACACCTACAGCACTTTCTCCTGCTTCAGGACACCCTGATAAACTGTATTTTTATTGCTTTTGCCTGGGCTGATGAGAAGTTAAACATTGCACCTGGCTTTCAGAGGAGGTAGGGGGGCTGTGTGTGTGTTTGAAGTCCTGATTATGGCAGTGCTCTGAGGCAAGGCTGACCTTCTTTTCTGCCTCTGCAAGCTGTGTGGGGCCAAGAGTCCTGTCCATCCCATGTGCCTGCATGAGTAAGGGAAGGAAGGGCTCTGGGAATAGTCCTCAAGATCTCTTGGGACAGCGTTGGGCTAAGCATTGGAACAGGCTGCCCGGGGAAGTGGTTGAGTCCCCATCCCTGGAGGTATTTAAGAGACCTGTAGATGTGGTGCTTAGGGACATGGTTTAGTGGTAGACTTGGTAGTGTTAGGTTAATGGTTGGATTTGATGATCTTAAAGGTCTTTTCCAACCTAAATTATTCTATGATTCCTTCTAGCCAACCCTTCTGGGTTGTGTTTTCTCCCACAGCTGGTGGTTCAGGCACCCAGCAGCTCCCACACAAGCATGGTCCAGTTTCTTTGAGTTTAAGCAGTGCTCTGCACCATTTAAATATTTCCATCCTTACCCTAATGAGATGCTCACGGCCCATCTGTAGGCACTGCAGTGCAGATATGGTCCTCCTGGTGAGGTGCCCTGGCTGGGCATCCGTTGCTGGGTATCCATTGCTGGGTATTGCTTTTCCAAGCGTTGACACTACCAAGGTGTGCTTCATGATGGCAAGCCGGGCTGGGCTGGGCTCCCATGGCTTAGGTAGCTCCAGGGAAGAGATCCATTGTGGATCCTGGAGGTACGTACAGGTCTGCGGAGCAGACATTGTTTTTTGCTTCACTACATCCTAACGTTACGTTACAGAAAGGCATTTTAATATTCTCATTGGATGCCAGCCCCAACCTTTTTCTGCTTGGTTGCACTCCATTGGTTCGTCAGCAAGTGCCCTATTACGGATGTGCTGTGACGTGGACCTTGGCATGGCTTTGAGCAAGGTGTAGTGTAATAGTGTTACTATCAAATTAATAGGTCGAGACGTCTCTGCGCCTCAGGGTGAATCTCAATGGATCTTGCTTCATTTGCTGTTTTGCTTGGCTGCAGAGGGGATGGGAGGTGGAGGAAATCTAATTCTCTGCCAGCTTGTGCTAGCAGCAAATGAAGCTTTGGTGGTTACAGTGGGACAGGGGAAACTACATGGACCACGAGAAGAAGGTCCAGAGTTGGGCTACTCTGAACATTCTTGGTCCTGGGCAAGGTCTGGTGCCTGCCTAGAGCTCCTGCCATGGATCTTGATTCCCTTCTGCCCATGTCTGTGATTTGTCACGGTCTCAGCTTAATGAAACTTCAGGTTTCCTAAGAGGGACATGACCTTTCTCATGTTGTGTTGCGACCTGTGGCTAATTTCTATAGCATTTTATATATGTGTCATTTCTTTAGGGTTGAATCCATCTGCTTGGTGCTGTTTGTCATGAACTGTGTTACAAGAGTTTTCTTTGTTAAAAACACATTTCTGAAAGATGTCTCCTCAAAGTGTGTGAATGGGAGTTAATGGTTAAGAATTTGGGGTTCATTTTGAAGAGTTGATTTTTTAATCTGTTTGATTTTCGTGTGTCTCTACCATTTTAGGTGGGGGAAAGCCAACATATTACTGTATGCTCAGAAGAGCCAAATAAGTAAGACATGTTTATGCTACACTATAGTAATGTTGAAACAGGTCTGGCAACATCATCTGTTTTGTGATGCCAGGAACAACAAAGTGTTGCTTGAGTTAAGCCCATCACTTGTAGATCACTTCTTTGCTTATTTTAGAAGCTTCATTGAACCCACTGCCTGCAATCTGTAGGTTGCAAACAGCTCAAAGAGTGGTTCAGGGAGGAAGATGTAGTGTAGGAAGGTTTCCCTCTACACTTCTCTTTACAATTCCCCCCCAAATCAGTGCGATCTTGGAAAGTTACCATATTTGTTGTGTGCAAAGGATGTATCAACCTGGCATGTGTGAACCAAGAAATCATGACAGTGTCATTCTCTGAGCATGCTGGGATAAGAGGCTGGGAAATTTAGAAGTCCCAATTGCAGGGGCCACCATTTTAATACAGAAAGTGTGGAATACATGCTTTCTGTGGCATAGGAAAACGTGACTACTGTGCTAAGCTTTAATTGCCAGTTTAAGGGTGTCAAGCAGAAGCGAGAATTACAAAGCAGTGTGTCTTAATGACTTTCTTCTTACTTGTAGTGAGGACCCAGGTTAAAAACAGAACAAAGAAAATCCTCCTCAGAAATTCTGCCTAGAAGCCCTGTACCAGGGGGATGTTTTCTCAGTGCTGATACTCCAGGCAATTCAGTTTTTATTTCCGAAGTCAAGAGAGA
The DNA here is from genome assembly GCF_030463565.1 of Pelecanus crispus. Lineage (NCBI taxonomy): Eukaryota > Metazoa > Chordata > Aves > Pelecaniformes > Pelecanidae > Pelecanus > Pelecanus crispus. Next base: position 73,054,283 of record NC_134648.1, read on the forward strand.
GACTGTCACCATGAATATGTCCCATGTGCAGCGCTGGTAGAAGTGGAGGTGCTCATGTTGTCCTCCCATTTCTTCTGGGAGAGTAACTTGGCAGCCAAAACCTGTAAATCTTATCAGAGCATGTGCGTGCTAGCAGTCCCACAGCGTGGAGAAGAGCAGTCCATCTCCTTGAATTAAATTAGCCGACCTTTTGATGGGTGAAAGAAAGAGCAAGAGGTAAGTCAGGAGATAAATTCCTGCAAGGGCGTAGAGGAAATTATTCTTAATTCTTTGCCTTGGCAGGGATGCATGATCGTGACCCAGCAATGGCTGTTGCGTTGGTAGCCCTTTGCTCCTGTGGGAACGGAAGCGGAGCTGATATTGCAGTGAGGTCTCTGATGGCTCCGTTGAGGTAGAAAGAGACAGAGTTAGTACAAGAAATGTGTATGCATCAGGAAAAGGGTTTTCTTTCATGTGTGATGATATCTCTCGTATTTCAGGACAATCCACAAAAATCCTTCAAAAAAATTAGAAATGCACTGACATCAGTTAATTCCATGTACAGGAGAGGGAGCCTGCCTTACACCTGTAGGACAGAAATATGTACAGTAGTTGGGATCGTACAGAAGTCTTTCAAAGCTGAGCTCTCCCACCTGGGTGGACGTGGTGGCTGTCCTGGCAAGCTGAGCAGAGAAGAGACTGAAATGTCAACAGGGTTGCTTTGGGCTTTCCTTGTCTTGTTTGGGTCTTTTCAACTTGTCTATGAAGAGAGCAGCTTTGCTCACTGACTTTGCTTTGTACTGCTAAACAAAGAAGGATAAATGTTTAAGGGCAAGTAAACACTGAGGAAGAATAAGTGGCTAGTTGTTGGTTAGAGCTAACTAGAAACCAAGTTCTTGTGTTTTTAGGAACTATTTCCTTCTCTGAGTTTCAGGGAAAACTCACATTAAAAGACTTTTTTGCAAGGGGTGCTCTACATTTCTGCTCTCATAATTAGCTGTGAAGGCTAAGACAGCACCAGTTAGACTGGAAACCATCTGCTTTGGGGCTGCTGCCAGGCGTGGAGAGCCTCAGTGCTACAGTTCCTCCCAAACGCAATTATCTGTGGCCACGGTTATTTGCTGGTGAAAACTTACTGGTTCCACTTACACAAACGGAGATTTGGTCAAGACCTTCTTGGAAAATAGTGGTGAGAGAATTAAACTGAACAATATCAGAACTCAGGTTCTGTAATTATTTCCTTTAATCTGAGCAATAATAAGATCTTTGTGATTTGTGGAACTTGTAGGATTACTTGAAATGTAATTAAAATGAGATAGATATGTGAAATCGGAGACCCATAATGATTCTGCTGGAAAATGGAGAATGTATTTGTGATGAATAAAATGCTCCTCCTCCTCCAGGAAAATATTAATCCGAATCCTGCAGCAGGATCCATGCAGGAGAAATCCCTGTGTGTGTAGAACTCCCTGGAGAAACGGGTGTTCTCCAGACCGGTTTCTGCTTGGTCACTAAATGCGCGCTGTATATGCATATGGCTGTGATGTCCTCCTGCGTTAGCCACGTGGCCCTAAGGAAAGACACGGGGACAGTAAGAGCAGATGTACGTGCACGAGGAGAAGAATTTACTCCTGCTTTACTCATCAGCAATCCCTCCTTCTCTGCTGCAGCACTAGGAATTCACAGCATCGTAGCGCGGCTTCCTTCAGGTCCTCGGTCCCCTTTGCTGCTTGCAACTGATTTGCGTCCTGCCCCGTTGTCTCGGAGCTCCGGGGAGAGCGGAGAAACGGCTGCACCGGGGCTGGTTGCCTTCCCTGGCTGCAGCCCTGGGCTTTCCTCGCCGCCCGTGGTGGGGAGCAGCGCTGGGACTGGAGCGCGGCACGTCTGCGTGCTCAGCCTCTCCGCTGCAGGGCATCGGTGGCTGCACGTGGGCACCGTTTGCTTATCGGTTCTGCGGCTTTACACTGGTGCTCTGCACCATGAGCCTTGCCCTGTAAAACCAATTAGCAAGAGCGAAGCCCCCAGTGAATTTCATGCAGTTCTGCAGCATAATAAAGAGGAAAATAATTTTTTTTTTTTTAAGAAAGAGAAGATTTAAAGTAATTGCAGATGTGTTTGCAACTCTCAGAATTAAGTTTTCCCATACTTATATCAGCACTTAATACTACTAATTGCAAACGAAGTGAACGGGAATCTCAGTGGTATTGCCATGATGAATGCACTGCTCTATGGCAATAATTCTCATCAGTGCAGTGTTTAGAGTGTTTTGCTGCAGGTAACATGGGATTTGCGACTTCCTTTTCCAACTGGAGGTCAGGTGATAGTCACGAATAAATTTATTATTGCAGCAGCTTTTCTTACTTTTTCGAAAGTGTAATATCCTTTGGGGGAAGTGTGGAATGGGAAATGCTATACAACTAGTTTTTATTAAATAAATATTCAGGGCATTGATTACATTCTTCATTTTGGGTCCCAGCTGAGACAAATGCTAAGTGGCTAATACAGGAAGCCTTCGGCCAGAGGCTGCGTGATGCTGACCTGCGCACGGGGCTTGCCCCGGTCAGGGCCATTTCAAATCAGTCGTGACATTCCTGGTTCAATCCTTATTGTGCAACGTGCTACAGAGCAAGCACAGGTCGTCTCATGGAAATTTTTGAAATTATTACATTTGGTTAAATCTCTTATGTATCTTCTCTTTAGTATTTCTCTTTTTTCTTTAATTTTATTTTTTAAATAGCTTTATGGCTCTATGTTACTTTCAGTAGCCTTCATAAGTCAGTCATAGCAGGAGGAAGTCCGTAGTTTAAAAGGTTCCTATGTATCAGTACTAAATATTTCCTACCTACTTTCACTTTATGCACATGATGGCATCGATTGTGTACTCTCCTCTTCTGAGCTGGCCCTGAGCTGATTTTACCCACCAGACTAGCAGGAGAAGGATGAAGTCAATCTTTTTTTTCCTCTTCGATTGGACTGATTTTGCCATGTTGCTCGATATTTGCCCATATCTCTGTGACTTAAACTGCATTTCCGGAGCTCAGGAAGCCTCCTTGATTGATAGCAATAACATAAGGCGGCACTGAGCTAATTAAATCACACTGTCGCTTCCCAACACCGCTGTCACAGGCTGACCTAATTTTGACACTACAAAGCTTATCAGCAGAGTATCTATTGAGTTAGGGGAACTATAATGCTGTTTCTAGGAACAGATAGATTTATTTCCCCCCCCCCCTTACAACTCATTACGCTGCTGTTTATTGTTCCTCCTGCTGGGCAAGTATTAAAAACTTACGATCTATGGCATATGGGCTCTGTCTGCCAGTATCAGTTTCTGGAATGGTAGGGATGCTCCAGTTCAGAGAGGGATGGGGAAAAGGCCATGATAACTCTTCAGACCTGAATATGGGCTGAGATCCTTGTCTTTTTTTAGGACTTATTTAATTATTTATTTTTTTAAAAAATTATTATTATTATTTTATTATTATTAAAATTTATTATTATTATTTTTTATTATTATTTATTTAGGACTTATTTTTATTTCTTATTTAAAGCAATTTGGAATAATGAAGTGGTCACTATTGCATCTCATGAGCAGGCTTACTCTCCTGCTATCGGCAGCGAGGTGCCGGAGGCTGGCTGAAGCTGGCAGGAGCCCCGTTTTGTGCTGGTGAAGCACGAGAGCAAACTCTTGCAAAGGTTTTGTGCAATTTCTTTGTTGTTCTTGGTCTGATGCGTGTAGATCCAGAATGAATCAATACATACCAAAAGATGGAGGCGGCTGGGTGGGGACGTGTGGAAAAGGAGGAGAAGAAAGGCTTCACCTTCTAGCTGTCACTGGAAGACTGAGAAGCTGAGGGTGCTTTTTGTGGAGGTTCAATGCTGTTATCAAAACAATCATTTAGCCTTCGATCTGTTTTTAATTGGACGATGTCACAAAATCAGATGTAGACATATATCTCATGCCCTAGAAACTTCTGAGATTACCTTAGAAATCATGAATACTTTTTAGATTTTGTGCGTTTTCTGTTTTGAGCAGTTAGAAACAGTGCAGTCACAATCACATAGACAAAGACTTTTTTTTTTTTTTCCCCAATAAGAGCCAAAATGGTCATTTAGTAATCAGATTACAGCAGCTGAGCTTTTTTAGAAAAAATACCAATTATTGCAAATGTTGTAATTAAGGTCAAGAGAGTTACCAGCATGTTAAACAGAAAGGCAGACTGGAGCACTCCGGTTGTCCAAGTCTCTTACTCGCACCACAGCTACACAAACAGACTGTAAGTCATGAAGCATCCCCTTCCTGAGTATTATAATCTCACTTGTTTATTTGCTTTCTCTGGGTGACTGGCTTATTTTGGAAAAAAACCTCTTTTCTACTCACTCCTGCGCTGCTTTAGAAAATAAATTTTATTCTGCATGTTTCCCTTCAAAGGTAGCTAGCGTTCATCACAGCATCTGGTTTATCCTTTGTCTTTTATTATTAAGCGCGTCTAGATACCTGCATGCACATTCAACTTTGGACATTTTTAATTTTGCCTTCACGGAAATTTTTATGACTTTCCCCCCGCCAGGTCTATGCTGTCTGGGGAACTTGTTGCAAGTTGAAACCAGCTCACTCGTGTAGGCGTGCATGTGCAAGAGACAGAGAAGGGAAATAAATTGAAATTACTGGAAAAGAGCAGCCAATAAGGGGGACCCATGTAACGTCAGTACGTAACAAGACATGGCGAAAGGCCAGGCTGGCACCGCTTTTCATCTGAAAGAGGAAATCCCGTGGCACCACCCAACTTCTTTGCAGCAGAAGCTGGGTGGGATTATTCTTGCCCTTAGCTTGCCTTGCGTCGTGTGTGTGCGTTGCTGGGAACAGCACCGTGATGGATTCTTTCACGCAATATTTACTGTGTATAATCATAAGACAAACTCTTCTAAAATGCCACAAACAAAATAAATGCCAAGTATATATTACTTTAATGTCTCATCTGGTATTAAATACTTGGAGGCAAATTTCAGAAGCAGCTGTAATGAATATTCCTGCAGTAGAGAGGGAGGTGACATTTTGTAATTATGCAATGTCTTCTGAACCATAAGACTTTAAAACTTCAAGCAGTAAGAATACTTTTTTTTCCCTTTATTCATTTGATCTCATCTTAAAGCAGTGTATTCTTTTGCCATCGTAATACACAGGGGGGTATTTTTTCTTTTCTGTATTGCCTTCCCAAGCCTAATATGGATAAGGAGCAGTGGCATACAGACTAAAATGAAGGACACTTCAAATGTAATTTGAAGTTATATGAATATAATATGAATGAAAATGTAATATTAATGTGATATGGATTTAAAAGGCAGCAGGATGTTGGCATAATGTTGCTGACTCTTCTAATTTTATCAGAAATCTCATGATCTATGCTGAACCTTCTTTTACCTTTCTGCTCTGTGCCTGTGCTTTAGCATTTCAGTATTTTATTATTTGTATTGTGGGAGACGATAAAAGCCCCGGTTGTGACCCAGAGCCCTGTTGTACAGCAGCCCTGCATGGCAGAACAAGGAGGATGCTCCATGTCCCACGACATTGAACTCTTAAGGAGTGTGGAGGGGGAGCAGCTCTCCTTGCACAGGGAGAGCCGCAGGGCACCGAGCATTAGAGCTGCTGTTCTACTTAGGAAAAACAATAATAATTAAGAATCAACAGATTCTTTTGAGGTCAGAGTGTGACACATGGGACTGACACACATGGTTGACACACCAGGAGGACGAGATGTCACCCAGAGGGACCTGGGCAAGCTGGAGAGGTGGGGCTGTGTGACCCTCATGAGGTTCCACAAGGCCAAGGGCAAGGTCCTGCACCTGGGACGGGGCAGCCCCCGGTATCAGCACAGGCTGGGGATGGAGGGATGGAGAGCAGCCCTGCGGAGAAGGGCTTGGGGGTGCTGGGGGTGAAAAGCTGGACACGAGCCGGCAATGTGCGCTGGCAGCCCAGAAAGCCAACCCCATCCTGGGCTGCATCCCCAGCAGCGTGGGCAGCGGGGTGAGGGAGGGGATTCTGCCCCCCTGCCCCGCTCTGGGCAGACCCCCCTGCAGCCCTGCGCCCAGCTCGGGACCCTCAGCACAAGGACACGGAGCTGCTGGAGCGGGGCCAGGGGAGGCCACAGAAATGCCCCGAGGGCCGGAGCCCCTCTGCTGCGGGGCCAGGCTGGGGGGGCTGGGGGTGCTCAGCCTGGAGAGGAGGGGGCTGCGGGGAGACCTTAGTGCGACCTTCCAATACCTAAAGGGGGCCTACAGGAAAGATGGGGAGAATCTTTTTAGCAAGGCCTGTTGTGACAGAACAAGGAATAATGGATTTAAACTAAAGAGGAATAGATTTAGACTAGACATTAGAAAGAAATTTTTTACAATGAGGGTGGTCAAGCACTGGCACAGGTTGCCCAGAGAGGCGGTCGATGCCCCATCCCTGGAAACATCCCAGGCCAGTTTGGACGGGGCTCTGAGCACCCTGATGTGGTTGGAGATGTCCCTGTCACTGCAGGGGTTGGACTGGATGACCTCTAAGGGTCCCTTCCAACCCAAAGCATTCTATGATTCTATGACTCCTAAACAAGGACATCTCTGTCCTTGCAGGAGGGACAGTCTGCTCCATGGGAAGAGCAGCCTGGACCCATGGTACCAAGGGAAGAATAAGTTTGATTTGTTACTTCTAAGCAGTAAATAGCATCTTTAGCCTTGCAAAGTGCCAGCTGTGTAATCGTATGGGGAGGGTGCTGGGGCTGTAAAACAGTTCTCCTGAGCCAGTAGGAAAGCAAAGCTGAGGCGGGTGGATATACTTGTCTGACTAAATGCGACCGTAGGTTGAGCGTTGTGCGTATGTTCAGTTGTTGTGCTGTACTTGGAAAGAACTGATGCTAGGGAGCAATTTTTGCTGGCCTCACGAAACTGCCAAGAGCAGGGATGCATTGGACTTTGAGCTGTATTTGCCACTGCTAAATAGGAGCTGCCTGCAGAAGAGTGGAGAGGGCAAGTTGTGGTCGGTCTTTGCAACTTGGTGCACGGTGGCTCGAGGAGCAGAGCTCGCCGGAGGATCTGCTGGAGCTCGCTGCAGTTGTTGCAGCTGGAGCTGCTGGGCCATCCCTGCCTAAATGGGAGGCTGCGAGCGTGGCGGGGGCTTTTTGCTCTTGGGACCACTTGGTTAGTCTTGAGCGGACACACCAAGCTGTTGCGTCTGCTGATCTGAAGGTCTTCCGGACCTGTGTCACCTTGTACGGTTAGACTTGTGAGCACACCAGTACTGCAGGAAATACGCATTCCCTGCACGAGCTCTTCTGCCTGCACTGGTGCTTTGCAGAGAGGCTCCGCTGAGGACAGATTTCTTAAACACTTGCTGAAGAGGTTAACCTAGGCCAAGCATGCTGAAAAATGATCTAAATATAGTAGACTGAGATGGACGGGGACAATGCAAGGTAGCTGAGAATATCAGGCTTAGTCATTATAGCCCGAAATAATTATTCTCTTCCTGTTCATTTAGCTGACCTGACACTGTCTTGTTCAGGATCCTTTGCTTGAGTCTCATTTTCTTCAGCCTCTGGAGAGCGAGGGTCAGAAATTTGAATTATTAGCAGGCTTGTATCAGTTCCAGGCATTGTGCAGCAGTTGATACCGCCATGGGCTGTGTCAACTGGGAGCTGTGGGCAGGTCAGACTATGGTGATGGTGCGTGGGGTGCCAGAGCGATGCACCCTAGGAATACCGCGTGCACTTACCATGGCTGTCAGCTGGGCAATTGGAAGTCGATTAAAGAACCAGTTGACTGGTGTGAGAGGGAGGCGATGGGCAGCACAGAGCCCTGAAAACGGAGCTGCAGTCTTGGGGAGGGGGGTAGAGCTTTCGCAAGGGACTTGGGGACAATGCACGGGTGTTATCCCAGCAGCATGGGGCTCTCGTCCATGGGAAGTGGGGCTGGGAACCTGACGGCTTCGGGTCCTGTTGGGCTCAGCACTAATTGCTCTGCTGGCTGGTTGTGATTTAAGACTTCACTTAAGACTTTAAGGCGTATCCACTTTTACTGAACAGGAGCAGCACATTGATGAGCAGAGAGGGTGAAATACTGGGTCTTTAAAACTCACCAGAATTACGTTTTACCTCTCTGCTCTTTAGTTTATGTTCCTTTATTTGGCAGAAGGACTGTAACTCAACTTTCTTATCCTATCGATCCACTCTCTGAAAATTTTAATAGTTGTGAATTTTGCGGCTAAGAAATAAATAAAATCATAGAGCCAGGAACATGCTTTGGACACTTGCTGAAACAGAGCTGTAATTTGTGCATGTGGTATCAGCAACAACATTGTGATTTTCCTACATGTGCAACATGTAAAACAGCGTAACGTCCTGTAGTTCAGGTTGCATATACAAGAAAATTAAAGTAAGGGTTCTGCTTGGACTTAACCTCTGGTCCAAATCCTGATGCCTCTGACAGCAACAGGATTTTGGTATTGACTTTGAAAAGAAATAGCATCAGTCCCACTGCTTCTCCTGCTTAATTTTAATGGTTTAATTAAGGCCTCTCATTTGCATAATGAGGGTGATAATACATTTAGAAAGACATACAATAAAAAAGAACAATAATGCAGAGTTCATTTGGAAATTAAACAAAAATAACCGGAATGCAAATGAGTTTGCAAAGGTTTCGTTGAGGGGATTGCTAGGTATTAATAAACACCGTGGCAATCTCTTTTGGTGCCGAATGTGTGTATGCTGAGTAAGTAAAAGCGTATTCTCCATGGTGCAAATACTCAGCTCGGTCCTCCCAGCTAGGGGTACGCAAGGATCCCAGGCTGCTGCAGTGGAAATGGGTCTGAGCCGACTTGGGGGTGCAGGCGCTGATGCTCACCTGGTTTCTCTCTCTGGGTCTTGCAGCCCCCCCCACCGTGCGGATCGTGCACTCGGGCCTGGCGTGCAACATCGAGGAGGAGCGCTACTCGGAGAGGGTCTACACCATCCGTGAGGGTGAGACGCTGGAGCTGACCTGCCTGGTCACCGGCCATCCTCGGCCACAGGTGAGCCCCCGCCGTGCCTGGTGGCACCTGCCACTGGTCACCGCGCCTTTCCTCTGCCCTCTCCGTCTCTGAGCCTGTGCAGGTTGGGTTCATCTTCTGCTAGGGACCAGGCTGGCGCAGGGTGGTAGAGATCAATGCAACAGGATCCGAGGGGGGGCGGATTTGTCCAGGCTGTTGGCTTGATATTGAGGTGTTGCAGAAGAAACATCATCAGCAGAAATGTTTATGACTTTTTTTGAATGACTGGCTAGGAATGTGGTGTTAATACTAGGAAGTCCGTGTTGTGCTGTAACATGGCTTGATTGGCTTAGAGTAGACTTGGTAGTGTAGGTTAATGGTTGGACTGGATGATCTTAAAGGTCTTTTCCAACCTAAACAATTCTATGATTCTATGGGGTCCTGATGTGAGAGTTTGGGATCCATAGAGGTTGATGAGGAGAAACCTCCACAGAGGTTTTGAAAAGAAAAAAAAATAGGAGGGTAGGGACAGCTGAATGTCGACAGTATGCACCAGAGTGAACAGCCGGAGTGGGGGCACACGAAAGCTCAGGGGAGTCTTGCGGCGCTCCTGGGTCTTGGATGTCGTTGGAAGCACAATACTGCAGCCCTGCAGAAACCAAAAGCTAAACAGAAATATATTACCCTTTTCCCAGGCCTAACTCTATTTTATAGCATCACCTTCAAAGCCAAAGAGTCTTGCCGGCCTGTGCTACAGCTGCCCTGCTGTGTCCCTGCTCACCACCCGCCTTGGCCCAGGGTACCCCGGTAACAGGTTGTTTCAGATCAGGACCATTCAAGACCTGTGCAAGCGTAATGCTTTATTACCTGCCTGCTCTGGTTTTCTGTTTCTATCTTCTCCATTGCTCTTTGAACCAAACCTGCTCTCTGTTCCCTCAAAGTGGCGATTGCCACTTTGTCTTCTGCTATGTCCCCTCATTTTGCTCTGTTGGCAAAGCAGCTGAGTTCCGAGAGCTCAAGGTGCGTCTGTAATTAGCTGAGATTACCCCGTTTTGCAGTGCATGTATTTGCATGGGATTTTGAACAGTAGCATACCTCGCAAGGATTTTCTTTGCAGGGTGGTGAATTAAACACCTCCCTCTTGCAGTCGCATAGGACGGGTGGGAGCTGAGAAGTGCAGTTAGCCGGGGTGAGAGCTGGGGAGAGGGGATTCACTGGAGACCTCAAGTCTGCGGACAAGTGATGTTCCTCCAGGAAGGAGAGGTGTGCTGATTCTCTGCCATTTATTCTGTAGCTGTTCCCAATTTAATGAGAAGATTTTAAAATAAAGAAGTTGAAGTTTAGCCCATGCTGGTTCCAGGGAAGGAAAACCCCAAAGATTCGGCCAAGTGTCCAGATGTTTTGATAACACCCCAAACGAGACCAGTGCAGTTTTAAAACCAGTGCTGCTGTTATGAAGTCTAATATTCAGTGCCGTGCAAAAGGTATAAAAAGTGTTTATTGCCCTGCTATTGTATTCTCTTCCATTGCTGTCCTCTTCGCTCCGACACTGCCCACACCATGGGCAATTGGCGGCTCCTTGAATGTTGTCAGGGGAGATGTGGGGAAGGTGCTGGTGGCTCCTCACTGGAAGAGCCAAGTGAGAGGTTCTGGATTGATACAGACTTTGTCGACAAAAGTTGATAATAACATTTTAATGTAGCACTGACTGAAGCAGGAAGGGAGCACCTCCCATCTTGAGGGCACCCTGCTGCTTTTTAGGGGATCCGTTATGGCATTAAGGTGCTGTTCAACGTGGGGAAGATGGGATCTTCGCCAGTGGCGTGGTTTAGCCCCAGCAGTAGCTCAGCACCACGCAGCCATCGCTCACTGCCCCTGCCCCGATGGGATGGGGGAGAGAATTGGAGGAGTGAGAGTGAGAAACACTCCTGGGCTGAGATAACAACAGTTTAATAATTGAAATAAAGTAAAATAGTAATGATAATAGTAACAGTATAATAATGATAATAACAATATCCAAAGCAAGTGCTGCCCAATGCAATTGCTCCCCACCCGCCGACCGATGCCCAGCCAGTTCCCAGCAGCGATCGCTGCTCCCTGGCCAACCCCCCCAGTTTCCATACTGCCCATGACGCCGTATGGTATGGAATGGCCCTTGGGGCAGTTGGGATCAACTGTTCTGGCTGTGCCCCCTCCCAGCTTCTTGTGCCCCTGGCAGGGCAGGGGAAGCTGAAAAAGTCCTTGCCTGGCATAAGCAGTGCTGAGCAACAACTAAACCATCAGCGTGTTATCAACATTCTTCTCATCCTAAATCCAAACCACAGCACTGTGCCTGCTGCTAGGAAGAAAATTAACTCTATCCCAGCCGAAACCAGGACACCCAGGCTGGCTGCCTTCTCCAGCCACCTCTCTGAAACACGTCCATTTCTCTTAGTGCCCGTTAATAACGTTGGATTCATCCTGCCTTCCCAACGTTTTGTTACGTAGGCTTACTTAGCTTTTTAAGATCCAAAGCAGCTGGCTCTGGATGCAGCTGTTCTTGGCATGCTCTGTGTCTGGGTGGAGGTAAGTAGCACATTTGTGTGCAGGCAGAAAAGAGCAGGATAAAGGTAGACTGATAGAATCGTTTAGGTTAGAAAAGACCTTTAAGATCATCCAGTCCAACCAGTAACCTAACACTGCCAACTCCACCACTAAACCAGTTAAGGGTTGAAGTAGCAATTTCATGTTTCCTGGCTTGGTGGCTGGATCATTTATAATGAAAGTGAAAACTGGGAATCATTAAGATTGGAAAGGATCTCTAAGATCATCTTTCCAATCGTCAACCCAACACCCCCATGCCCACTAAACCATGTCCCAAAGTGCCACCTCTGCCCGTTTTTTTGAACACTTCCAGGGATGGGGACTCCACCACCTCTCTGGGCAGCCTGTTCCAATGCTTGACCACCCTTTCTGTAAAGAAATTTTTCCTAATTTCCAACCTAAACCTCCTCTGGCGCAGCTTGAGCCCATTTCCTCTCATCCTATTGCTAACTACATGGGAGCAGAGCCCAACACCCCCTCCCTGCCCCCTCCTGTCAGGAGCTGCAGAGAGCGATGAGGTCTCCCCTCAGCCTCCTCTTCTCCAGGCTGAACACCCCCAGCTCCCTCAGCCGCTCCTCGTAATAGTTCCAGTGCGCTTCCTGGGAGAATGTTTCTTTCTCAAACCATATCCTCCATCTGCTCTGGCAAAGCTGTCCGGCAGCCTGCGAGGTTTGCTGCAGCTGAAATCAAAGATCCCTCTCCAACCTGCCTGCGTGGAGGCTTGAGGCAACTTCAAAGCGAGCGAGGCTGTTATCCATCAGAAAACACTTTGGACCCGGTATGAAAAGTGCCTTCTGAAGCAGTAACAAAGCTTATGATGCTCCTGAATAAAAAAAAAAAAAAAGCTGTTCAACCAAAACGTCTTATCAAGAAAGCAACCACACGGCTGCTTTTTCATAAAGATCTCTATTTTCTCATCTGGGATTCAGGATGGAAAATTGATTTCTCTTCATTTTACCTGTTTATAGATTTTCTTTGTCAGCCAGCACCTCGGTCTGCTCTCTCACCCTTGCTCTCATGTTACAGCTCTCTGAGACTCACAACATTTTTTGCAGATTAATTGCCTTGAGAGCAGGGGGATAGTGTTGGTAGCCTCAGATGGGTGATTCTGCAGCAAAATACAGGAGGCTTGGCAGAGCTGCATTTGAACATTAGCCTTTTTATCACTTTCTTATTAAATTTCCATTCAGTCTTAGTGCTCCAGAAAGTAAAAAAAAAAAAAAAAAAAAAAAAAAAAAAAGACAAAAAGAAAGACTAAGACACCATAACTTTTTGCATTGCCATATTTAAACTTTGGCAAGCAACTCTGTGAGAGCTGCAGCCCCTTGGACTCGTTGCCCATGAAATCTGGCTTCTCTCAAACAAGATTGCCGTGGATCTCACCGACGTTTGTGTTGCTTTTGTCAATGGACCTGCTGGGGAAAAGCACCGCTCGGGGTCGGGCAAGGAGATCAGGGTGGGTGTAAAATCAGCGAGCTGGTGTTCGCCCTTTCCAGCAGTCAGAGAACTACTCTTACCTGCCAATAATTACTCTCGGGTATTTTAAATACAGATAGTGTCAGATTTTTATTTATTTTGCTTGTTGGATATGTTCTGCTTTATGGGTCTGATTCTTTAGGGGGACATCTGTGGTGTGTTTTAGTTGTGACTGAGAGGCAGTGGCTGGCTGGCTGGAAGGGGTGATGTGACATTTATTTTTAAGCTTTCCTCTTTTCTATGTGCAGATTTTATATATGAATCTTTACAATACACTGTTGTTGGATTCTCATGTTCAGACAGCCTTCAATATCAGATGGGTTTGAGGGGAAGTATCTGGCAGGATTCTTCCTACTCTTGCAGATGGAAGTGGTGAAAACACATTTTTATTTTTCTTTTTTCCGCAAGAGACTTCCATGCACATTTTGTGGTAATTGCCAGTATTTTCAGTACTTCAATTTTTTTACTGATTTTTGCACAGAAGGTGATCATATTTGGTTTGCAAATTGTATGGAGATTATTTTCAAAATGATATTTTATCAGACCCTGGGAAGCAAGTTTATAAAATATGTAATTATGTGTCTATTCTAAGAATGCTGTTCAACTTGCATGTGTTTCTCAAACTTTTTCAATTACTATTGGTATACATAGAAACTCCTTTTGTTTTAAACGCTGTGAGAAGTCAGTAAGTCTGTACCAGCGTTTATAAAATCCCCCATTGGTGTTCACTGTATTCCCCCTGTCCTGGTTTCAGCTGGGATAGAGTTAATTTTCTTCCCAGCAGCAGGCACAGTGCTGTGGTTTGGATTTAGGATGGGAACAATGCTGATCACACGCTGATGGTTTAGTTGGTGCTGAGCAGTGCTGACACCAGGCAAGGGCTTTTCAGCTTCCCCTGCTCTGCCAGGGGCACAAGGAGCTGGGAGGGGGCACAGCCAGAACAGTTGATCCCAACTGCCCCAAGGGCCATTCCATACCATCCGGCGTCATGGGCAGTATGGAAACTGGGGGGGTTGGCCGGGGAGCAGCGATCGCTGCTGGGAACTGGCTGGGCATCGGTCGGCGGGTGGGGAGCAATTGCATTGGGCAGCACTTGCTTTGGATATTGTTATTATCACTATTATATTGTTACTATTAGCATTACTGTTTTACTTTATTTCAGTTCTTAAACTGTTGTTATCTCAGCCCAGGAGTGTTTCTCACTCTGACTCCTCCGATTCTCTCCCCCATCCCCTTGGGGCAGGGGCAGTGAGCGATGGCTGCGTGGTGCTGAGTTGCTGGCTGGGGCTGAACCACGACACTCCCCAAAGTCAGGAGTGGGCAGAAAGCACACGTTAACTAAGGAGAAAATGCGGCGGTGAAAGCGTGCTGTGAGTTAGCTGCTGAGACCATCCGTCCTGCGTCCTTCCTCCCAAGAAGTGGCCTTTGCAGATGGCTGGTGTGGCTTGGACCTTCACAGTGCAAAAGCTCTTCAGTCTCGGGAGCTGTTTGTGGGGTTGTGGTTTTGGTTCCTAGAGGCTCTATTGTGTTCACTTCTCCCGCTACGGCAGTAGCGGTGAGCGACCAAGTCACACCGCAGTGATGACGATGAGGTGACGCTGGCCACTGAAATACAGAGCGTGCAGTACCAGTGTTACTGCTGACTTAAAGTCTTTGCAAGGTTTTACCCGGTCATTTGGATTAATGAATTGCTGTAGCCTGCTTTATTAATTTTTTTTTAAACTATGAGTCTGGGATAGACGTACATCTCCTATTTTCTGCAGTAAACTCAAGTCTTGGCCAACCGCTGTCCTGTGCTGCTCCTTACACTTCAGCAGCAACTGGATAAGGGACCCCCAGGAATTCTTGCCTAAAATAAAGGCTGCGAGGTGTGTTGTGGAGCAGAAATGCCATGCTAGTATGGCAGTGGCTCGTGGAGGGGGACGAGGATGTTAGCAGGAAAGCGGTGCACCTCTGCAGGGATGCCAAGAGCAAACTGCTTTCTGCACGTGCTGTTCTCTTGCCGTGTGTCTCTGCTGATTGTTATTGCTTTGGCCATCGCAGGTGATGGCATTAAAGCTAAAAGGAGGCTGCCAGGTTTCACCCATAAACTCCATCGCATGGAGATGAGAGGTGAATTTTGGGCTTCAGTATCCACAAATGTTGTGCTGGTTCATTAACGGAGCGTCTGCTTCCGTTCCTGCTCAGTGAGGTATGGGAGCCAGGCAGCAGTGCTCAAGAAGATCATTCGATACGTAAGGCTGGTGTTAGTAACAAGCTTTATTTAGTGTCCTTAAAGTGAAACTGTGGAAGCAGCATCTGCAAGCCTTCAATTTTGGGAATAGCATTTAAAAGCGGGTGCAAATGCTAAAGCAGAAAGTTCTCTTCCTGATTTGCAAGCCGAGTTTGGTAATTGAGCACCTTAATAGCTAGGGGTTTGGAGCTACAGTTAATTACACCTACAAAATTAAAGTCTCTTTAAAATCATGCACTCAGCAAAGAATTTTTTTCTTGTTTTGGGGGCTAATTATCTGCATTCACCAGCTTTCCTGATTCTGAGCTCACAGTAGGTCTCCCCAGCCATTGAGAAGCAGTTCAAAAGCCAAGCATCTAATGGTTAGTAGAGGAAAACCTCCTGTGAACTTTCCTCCTCTGGGTCCTCTTACGGTCTGGTCTCAGCCAGATGGCCGACAGGCTCATGCCAGACCTAGCAACGGGCGGGAGAAGATGCCAGCGCTGCAGGATGGGTCAGCTTAAGAAGCTGAGCCTAGAGGTGGACCAAGGTGAGCCCTCCGTCTGGCTGTAGAGGACATCAGGTCTTCTTGTCTGATGTTTGTCCAGTCATTGCCTGCCTGTTGGCCTGAAAGGAGCACAGCGACTCTGTGGCTTAGGGAGGTGCCTACGAGTGAGCCTCAGGCCATTGCTGTAAATCGCTGCAAGTGGAGATGATCCTCAGGGAGTCTCCAAAGGCTCCTCTATGTGCTCTGCCAGCCCAAGCACCTTTCTCTTCCACCTCCACCATCCCATGGACCACCCCCAAGGAGAGGAGACCTTGCTGTTGCTCTGTTGCAGCCTCCTGCACCGCAGGACGGCTGTTACCAGCACAGTGTCTATCTGCTTTTCCTTTCTATCACATTAAAAGTTCCCCTGGGATATATAGAGAGACAAAAAACAGTCTGTTTCAGAAGGCTGCAGATGTGTCCTTCTCCTTTATTTTGCAAGGTGGCTCCTGAATATCCAAGTTTGTATCCAGGGCACACTTACACATAAGTATGCCTTTATGTGCAGATTAATCATAGAATCATTTAGGTTGGAAAAGACCTTTAAGATCATCCAGTCCAACCATTAACCTACACTGCCAAGCCCACACTAAACCAATCAAGGGTAGACCAGACTGAACCATGTCCCCAAGTGCCACATCTGCCCGTTTTTTGAACGCTTCCAGGGATGGGGACTCCACCACCTCTCTGGGCAGCCTGTTCCAATGCTTGACCACCCTTTCCGGAAAGAAATTTTTCCTAATATCCAACCTTAACCTCCTCTGGTGCAGCTTGAGCCCATTTCCTCTCATCCTATCGCTAACTACATGGGAGAAGAGCCCAACACCCACGTCACTACCCCCTCCTGCCAGGAGCTGCAGAGAGCGATGAGGTCTCCCCTCAGCCTCCTCTTCTCCAGGCTGAACACCCCCAGCTCCCTCAGCCGCTCCCCACCAGCCCTGTGCTCCAGACCCTGCCCCAGCTCCGCTGCCCTTCTCTGGACACGCTCCAGCACCCCAATGTCCTTCTTGTGCCGAGGGGCCCAAAACTGGACACAGTATTCCAGGTGCCGGGAGTGCTTGTAGCTCTGAAAACTCTCCCTGGGGAAGAAGGCAGGGCCGAGACCCCTGGAGCAAGTGTGCTTTTCTGCATGAGGCTGCTCTCAGAAGGGAAGCCCCTTCTGCTTGTGCTACATGTGTGTTCGGCGTTATTTTACACTCCCTCCCCATGGGCACAAGGGACTTGTAGCAGGATGATTGTAGCAATGGGGAATGAGACCAAACTAGGTGGGACCCGTATTTTCTCCTCTTTCCTTCATGGATTGGAAAAGACAAAACGAAAGTGCTGCTCGTGGGGTTCCTCTCCTAAGGCTGTGCCCATGGCTTTAGAGAAACAGGGCTGGTGTGGGTGTGCACGCCGTGGTGCCAGGCCACTCTGCTGCCTGTTTAGCCTTCTCGTGACACCCTGCGTGATTTGCGGCTGCCTGTGGTGGATGCCTGCTGCAGGGGGAAGTCTGGGAGGAGGAAGGAATGACATTTTTTTGTGTTTGGTTTCTTTTTTTTTCTCCCCTCTTTCACATCAGTGCTCCTGCGTGCTTTACCAAAGTGCACGTTTATGCCTTTTTGTCTTTCCAGGCATTGCTTTTAACTTTTCGATCAATTGATGTAGTTCTGTAGCAGGCTGATGACTTCCATGTGCCTCTTTGTGATCTGCTCCAAGTCATGTTGAAATGACACCGCTCTATAGGGGCCTCTCTTTGAGAACGTGCCTTCAGATTTACTCTTACTGGCTTCCCAACATGTGCCGCAAAATTCTCCCTCCAATTAGTTACAGGCAGGTGGAGATGGGGGAAAACTCAGGTATTCAGAGTGGTGGTTGCACTTTCAAACTGGAAGCTGTTTTGAAACTTTTTTTAAAATTTATTGAGGTCTAATCAATATCAGTGAGGCCTTTGGGGAGAGCAATGTAAGGCTACGGTAATGATTGCAAGGGAAGAGAATTACAAACACTTGCACACTGTTGTTCCCCAAAACTTAGCCTCACTCCTAATTATACAGGAAGCTCTGAGCACCCCAACACATCATTGCATGTCTACTTGTTACCTGTGCCGGGATTGTGTAGCATTTGATGTATCACTGCTATTCATAATTTGCAACATTCTTATACACAGCAGTCATCACTTGATCTATTAAATGCACCATTAGTTGCCATAGAAACTAATTTTCCTTGATTAAGTTTTTAAAATGCCACATGTATGCTCAGGTGAGGCTAACGGTGGGTGGGCAAATGCAGCCCTTTTTTCATAAATTACTGCTTTCAGGATTTGGCCCAGAGGTCGGTTTGGATTTTTGAACAAAATTTTGCAAAGCCCCTTGCTGTTTTGGGAATGAGGGCAACGTGACGAGTCCTTCTCTGTTTGTGGCTGGCTGAGCTGAGCCCACGGTCCGTGTCGGACTCGCTGTGTGTCCCGCAGGGCTGGGGGCTGCAGTGTCACCCTTCGGACCCATCCGTTTTGCAGACGTTAGCCCAGGAACCGAGGGTTGCTCTGTACCAGCCTGCCAGCTCGACAAGAGATGTGTAAGGATGTACTGAGCCCACTTATCCCTGCGATGCAGATAAGTTATTTGCTGTTCTGTGTAGCCAATAGGTGACATTTTATTTGCACTAGTGAGGCTCTCCTGCCCAGCCTATGGAGGGACGTAGCTTATCCTAACCTTCCTTGGCAGCTCTAGCCTGTGCTGGGAGGTCCAGCCGGTGACAGCAAGGACTGTGACTGTCCCAAGGTGAGGAGTGACATTTTGAACCATGGGGATCGGAGGAAGTGGCATCTTCTGAAAGAGCAGAGACTGGCTGGGATTTTGAATTCCTGCTTGTCCACTAAAGGCTGAATGGTAAAGACCTTGTTTGTCAGTATAACCTTGCCTACATTGTTTTTTTTTTTTTTTTGCTCTGGGTGTTTTTACCCGTGTCTTTCGCCGCCTCTGTGTGCTGTCACACCTTGGGTTATATAGATAGCTTAGATTTAGACTAGACATAAGGAAGAAATTTTTCACACTGAGGGTGGTGAAGCACTGGCACAGGTTGCCCAGAGAGGCGGTCGATGCCCCATCCCTGGAAACATCCCAGGCCAGGTTGGACAGGGCTCTGAGCACCCTGGGCTGGTTGGAGATGTCCCTGTCACTGCAGGGGTTGGGCTGGGTGGCCTCTAAAAGTCCCTTCCAGCCCAAAGCATTCTGTGATTCTATGATATTATCCTGTCACGAGCGGTGCGTTCTGAGATGCAAAATGTGCTGAGGGCAATGCCCAAGTCCTTGTCCACTTGCTTCACCGTGGCTGCAGGGTGGCAACGGGGGCAGCTGCGGGAGGGGTCGTTGTCCCCACCATCACGGCCCAGTGCTCTCTGGCAAGTGATGGGGTCCCTGTATGCGTCCCCCTGCCCTGACCAAGCTCCAGGAGTCGGGGAGGCAGCAGCTGCTGCTGATGCACGTAGTCCAGCTGTCTGAGGGTTGTGTGCTCTCTGCTCCAGCGAGCTCTGGGATTTGGGCTATTTTGGGGATGGAACATGCCCTAATGAGCGCTGAGGCTTTCTTCTGCAGAACCGCAGCAGATTCCACCCCCTCACATCCTTCTGCCACCCCTTCTCCTATGCAGCGCTATCGGACTATGTCATTTTATCCCCTTGAAATCAAGGGGCTACGACGCGCACTTATTGCTGGTTGAGCTTGAAGAGAGTGGCAGATAGCTTAGCTCTCCTGGGAAGCAGCGCATGGGAAGATCTGCGTTTGGAAGACCCAAAATTTTCTCCCTGGCTCTGTTTTGCTGTGTTTTCTTTCCACTTGTAGGAGTGGAGTGCTGTGCTGATGGCCACTCTGTCAACAAGTAGCTACTCCCCTTGCAGCTGAGAGGCTGCTAGGAGATACCTTCTGCTTCCCGAGCTCGGTGCTTGCACACCCTGTGCAGAGCCAGGGCTGCCGCTCCTCCGGGGCATGTGTGGCCCCGGGGATGTGCACCCTGCCTGCTGGGAATTTGGGTGGCATAAGGAGATATGAGGAGACCTTATTGTGGCCTTCCAGTACTTAAAGGGGGCCTACAGGAAGAATGGGGGCAATCTTTTCAGCAAGGGCTGTTGTGACAGGACAAGGAGTAATGGATTTAAACTAAAGAAGAATAGATTTAGACTAGACATAAGAAAGAAATTTTTTACACTGAGAGTGGTGAGGCACTGGCACAGGTTGCCCAGAGAGGCGGTCGATGCCCCATCCCTGGAAACATCCCAGGCCAGTTTGGACGGGGCTCTGAGCACCCTGCTCTGGTTGGAGATGTCCCTGCTCGCTGCAGAGGTTGGGCTGGGTGCGCTCTAAAGGTCCCTTCCCACCCAAAGCATTCCATGATTCTGTGATTCTAAGGGGGTGGTCCCAGTGGCACGGATGTTGTCCCTTGGCTGCGGGGGACCATCAGGGATGCCGAGCTGACTCACGCTGTGTGCCAGCTTGGTCGGAGTGGCAAGGCGCTGAGCACACGGCTCGTCCTACAGAAATGGAGGTGGTGCCTGGCAGGGGACGTTCTCCGTGTAGGCTTGGTGCTTGAGTCCCCAAAGGTGCCTGGGCTGACCTGGGCAAGCCACGTCAGGGCCGGCTGGAGTTGGCCAGGCTGGCCCATTTTGCGCCTGCACTGTTGCAGCTGTTGTCCACAGCGTGTGGGTGACGGGGTTTGTATTGCAGATTTATATTGCAGAAGAAGGGAATGTTTGATTTTAATTATCATCCAGTGCTGAGTGGTACAATGGTACAATTTCAGTTGAATAAACAACTGAAAGAAGCAAGAGGCAAGACAGGAAAGCAGTCAGGGGAAAGCCTGCTGTTGCCTTGCATTTAATTTGTTGTGTTTGGGGTTTTAGTGGGTATTTTTTGTTGGTTTTTTTCTTTTTTTTTTTTTTTTTCCCCCTTTCCAAAGCAAGCATGCTGTACCTAATGGTAAAGGCTTAGACGGGATGGATGGAGGCCCCTGTTGAGACACTGGCCAGCACCTTCCGGTGTGATGGGATGTCTGTGTTCCCCAAACAAATGCAGAGCCTCTTCAGAGAAGCAGAAACGAGCAAAGTTTTCAAATTAGAGAGGAGGGTCAATAGGGAGAATATACGAGTGGTAAAGGGCTAGCACATTTGTCCTTATCAGGGCAAAACTACGGTGCCGAGAGACTGAAAGGTCAGCCCAGCCCAGCGTAGCCAAAGTCAGCAGCAGCTTTTGCTCAGCCTTCTAAGTTTGCATTTAGAAGCAACAGCAGCGAAGCTAACGAGAAAAGGCTGGGTAAGACCATTGCTTTCACTTGCTTATTGGGAATTTTTTTCCTGTCTCAAATGAGTGGTAGGAATAAATCAAACTTCTAGAATTAAATAGGTTTTTGGTGGGTCCCAGCGTGTCTGCGGAGTGGTGATCTGCGCTTCTTTACACAAACCAGCACTGTCGTCCTGGGTTAGAGCATGTCGTGCGCTCAGTTTGCAATGTGCTCAGATGCACGAGTGTGTCAGTCCTGAGAAGCCTGGTGCAACTCCGGGAGTCTTGCGCTCGCTTGTCTTTCAATGCTGTCCCTCACTGTGGATGCTCTGATTTCTCTCCCAGGCTTTTTTTCACATTTAACACTTATTTCTCTCGTCAGACAGAGCAGGGGAGGGTTGTAGTGAGCACTGAATGTATCCGCAGTGCTCTGCAGAGGTGCGAATTCAGGTGCTGTACTTTAGGAAGAAAACATCAGGAAAACCGTCCATAGCCTCAACAGCAAAAGTGGCGTGTAAAGTTTAATTGCGTATTTCTTTTAATGCTGAAGAACGGTGGAAACACATGCCCTTCGTAGCTAAATGTGAGCTTTATTGAGTCAAGCATTTATGAAGGGTTTTTTCCCAGCATAAAATGCGGGCTAATTTAGTAATGAGTCAGGCTGGGTTCTGTCAGGTGTTCGCTGAACATTTGTAAAGTCTTCCCGTGAACTGAGGAGTGTCGTATGAAATCATCATCAATTTTCCTAACAAGAGTACAATTATTGTAATAAGGATATGCAGAATGCAATAGGAAAACAGCTGTTCTAGTGTAAGTATCCATCCCCCACACCCTCACCCCCCTCCCCGCAAATTGCTTTCTTTGGCCACATCAGCAGTTAATAAGATTTCCTATCAATTAAAATAGAAAATGTAGCATCCACTTTATCTCAGAGGAGCCTTTTATGTTTCACTTGCAGCTGATCAAAGAGAACATCACGTGGGTTTTTTTGTTTTGTTTTTCTGAAACGCTGCTTTTTATATTTTAATGGATGGAGTGCCAGAAAATGTTAATTCTTTCTTTGCACGCGCTAATAAGGTGAAGGTAGGATCCTGTTCTGAAACATTAGAGGAGGCTACTCTAATCACACTGAGTAATTAAGATGGTATGCATTTTAACTAATGAAGGTGTTTCTATAATGTGCAACAGTTACATGTGTCTTTTAAGGCAGCTACCTCGCTGCTTGGCAAGGAGCTGGTCTGTTGGAGCTGGGAGGGGAGGCGAGTGAAGCACTGCGTGGTGCACGTCACCAGCCTGTCAACTCCAAACGCTCACGGACCGGGGTTTTGCCATGCTCTGTGGTGCCCTGATGTACTAGGGGTGTTTGAAAAGTTGCCTTTGCTTGCTTCTAAACCTCATTTATTGATAGCGTCAATCAATATATTTTTGTCTCGGTGCTTCTGTATATTGTCTCGATGCTAAATCTTACATAGCCACGGCTGTGGGAGGAAGGGCTTTGCTGAGGATGACTGTGGGAGCTTTGAAGTAAGAGCAGGCAGAGGTGGTGAAGTAAGTGAGGAAGGAGGGAGGTCCAGAGGTGCTGAGACCCAGCCATTTCTGTTGATTATAGCATTGACAGTGAAGGTTTATAAGAATTTAGACTTCCCAAAAAGCAACCTAGGAGAAAACACAAACCCCTAAAGAAGACATGTCCCCCCAAATCTCTTTTGGAGCTGAAGTCCTTTTCTAGTGGCAATCTAATGCTAAAAACATACAGTTAAGTTGTAATGAATATAAGGGCTTGGTGGAGTTGTCTTTGTTAGGTGGCCTCTTCTCCACCCTGTCATGGAGAGGAGAACCTTTTGGGCAGCAGTAACAAGGAAGGTACAGCATCCTTACTGGTCCATCCGCTCCCTCTGGCACGCAGGCTTTCCCTGGACGCTGAGCTGGATGCTATGGTCAGTGCCTGCAGGACGGCTGGTGGCCTTCCTTGCTGGGCTCCACCGGCTGCTTTCTGTAACTATTAAAATGTAATCCTGTCTTGAATGACATCATTTTGATATGGTAATGCAGTCATATGCTGCAAACAGCACACAATCCCACTGAATATTTTGTGAGTGTGCCACTGAAAGAAATGTAAATCCATTCACCCTGTCATTTGCAGGAAGCTGGATTAAGAGGCATGGTGTTTGCAAGCTGCTGCAAGTTTTGGGCTGCTCAATACAAGAAAGACATTGAGGTGCTGGAGCGTGTCCAGAGAAGGGCAACGGAGCTGGGGCAGGGTCTGGAGCACAGGGCTGGTGGGGAGCGGCTGAGGGAGCTGGGGGTGTTCAGCCTGGAGAAGAGGAGGCTGAGGGGAGACCTCATCGCTCTCTGCAACTGCCTGACAGGAGGGGGGTAGTGACGTGGGTGTTGGTCTCTTCTCCCAAGTAGTTAGCAATAGAATGAGAGGAAATGGGCTTAAGCTGCACCAGGGGAGGTTAAGGTTCGAAATTAGGAAAAATTTCTTTCCGGAAAGGGTGGTGAAGCATTGGAACAGGCTGCCCAGAGAGGTGGTGGAGTCCCCATCCCTGGAGGGGTTCAAAAAACGGGCAGAGGTGGCACTTGGGGACATGGTTCAGTCTGGTCTACCCTTGATTGGTTTAGTGTGGGCTTGGCAGTGTAGGTTAATGGTTGGACTGGATGATCTTAAAGGGCTTTTCCAACCTAAATGATTCTATGATTCTATAAAGAAATTAAACTCCTCAGTTGTTTTATTCTGAATAGTTTGGCCAGCCGTATCTTGCTGATTCTACCAGTCCCAGGTGGCTGCTGCCTCTTGACAAGAAATATGCTTGCAGGTTTCTAAAAAGGGTTTGGAAGTGGTGGTGGAAAGAGGTCAGCTTAAATCAAGATAAATGCAACATGAGGGCAAGTGAAGTGTGTATTTCAGTCTCACTCTCTGAGCTGAGAATACTGAGCTTAGGCTTGCTAAAGCATCAGCAATCACCAAAAAGACACTATCAGTGAATCACGTGGAGTTGGAAATGACATCCACCTTGGTGATTTTTACCGTACCAGTTTCATATTGACCTTTGTGGAAGCATAAAAGCTGCCCCTACAGAAAGTTTCCAATGAACAGAGAGCATGAATTAGAAGGAAAACAGCAAAATTTTCAGGTTTACTGAAATATGGACAGTTCTCTGAAGGGATTACCTCTGTCTTCTCCCCTTCCCCTGGATCTTCCCCCGACTGTGCTCTGCAGTCTTTGGTTTCTGTCTCTCTATGGTCAGCTTGTATGTTCCTTTTTCTTGATGGCTCTTAAAAGGTGGGACATTGACGGAAGCGATGGGCAAATGGCTCCGGGATGCTGCAGAAGTAGCTGTTTTTCTATGGCTGTTGAACATACTAGTCTCATAATCCAAAATGAGGTGGGTGGTTTTGGAATGAGGTCTGTTGCTGTGAGGTCTTGCTTGCTGAAAAAGAAGGTATTCAAGGAGTAAAGAGATAACTTAGCAACCCAGGGAAACTAGCAGCCTATGCAGATCTGCTGGGGCTAAAGCTGAAGTACATTCTGGTGGATGGTCTGTGAAAAGATATCTCCTAAAGAAACACTTGAAGATGCCTTGTATGGAGCAGAATAGGAAATATTCCCATTGCTGTGGACATAGTGAAAGACATGTTGTCCTACATCTGCAAGGAAAACTCAGAGCAGTGAGCTCCTCGTATTTTTTTTTCCCCATAGCAGAAAGAAGTGCCCATGGTTGGAAACAACGTTTGTTTTTCTGCCCATTTGAGTTCTTCTCCAAAAACGATACGTTAGATCCAAAAGTCCAAATGTGTTAGTGCCTCTGAGAAGTGTGGTATGACTACAGACTTGACGCTGGAGCCTTCTACTCTTGACTCCAGACTTTGTCTCTGGAGCTGATGCCCTTCAAGTGGAGATTTATTTAGCACCAGCATGCACTTCTATGACTGGCAGTTCAGTCGTTGAATATTAAAGGTCTGAGTGTTCTTCAGAGCCTTTTTCTTGTATCCCACTAAATTCAGGGAGCAGAGGGAAGATGGTTCTGTAACACATTGTGGTTCTACATGCAGTGAACTTGCTCTCTTGTTTTCCACGTATCTGCATATGGTCTTGAAGACTGCTTTCACAGCAATAACTTGATGGCACCTGAGGACCAGGAGTAATACCTCCTCTACCTCGAGATTGTTGCTTTTGCATTTTAAGGAAAGAAATGCTGCTCACAAAACCTAGTCCATCTGAGGTGTCTGATGGTGACAGAGTTTGAACAAATTGGGTCGTTTCTGTTCTGACCATTAAACGACCCCTCTGTGATCCTTCTGTGTGGTTTTATTGTCTGTGCTGCTTCCAGGTTGCTCTCGTAGATAAAATTATATCATTTTTTATATATGCCCTCCGGCAGCTGGGAGTGGCCGTTTCAGGAAGTACTGCGTTTATTTTAGCTGCCATCCACCTGAGCACTTGTATCTGGATGCTCTGCAGAGCGCGAGTGAGATATATCGGGCTGGAAAAACCGTATGCCTTTTGCTGAAGGATGCTCTGTAATTGAGGCTTATTCCCAAGTGGTGCTGAAGAGCTCTTGTTATGTCAGTTGTTGTGTTAGGCTTCCCCCTCCACCTCCCAGCTTTTGGAGTCAGCTTAGGCGCATATGGGGTTTTTTGTTTGTTTTGGTTTGGTTTATAGACTGTTCTGTATGCTAGTAAAGGCAAGAAATCTAAGCCTGAAGAGGAGAAGTTCAACTTTAAATAGGTTTTTGGCTGGGAAGGCAAAAAACAATTAAAAAGAAGACTCAACTGTTGCTGCCTGAATTCATTTGGTATGCGCCAGGTATTTGTTCTGGTACTGTACTACAGGATGCACAGCGCAGCTGCTGAAATAAAGCTAAAGACAACTAAAAAATGTTACTGTTCTGATAAGTATGGCTACTTCGGTTGTCTTAGAGGTAGCTAAAAAGTACAAGGAGCTTTAAAACCCCTTTCTAGGTTGCAACAGCATCTTCTATCAGAACAAGCAGGAACAACTTGTGTTTTGTCTTATCTTTTTATAAAATAAAGTGGGCTGTTATTCTTCATAACAGCAAGTGCATAATGAGATACTAAACAGTATTTCCCAAATTATTCTTATTAGTGTTTTTCTACAGTAAAATCTTGCTACACTGGGTGACTCTTTGCTCCTTAGTCTGGAGTGGTTTGACTCGTCCTACCTCTGCTTGAAAGGTATAACCTTGGTATAGTCTTGATAGGTCCTTATAAATAATTATAGCAACATTATAGGCTGAATCCTCTTACTCTTGCAGATTTCAGGATCCAGGAGATAAAAATAACAAGTGAGATTTATTTTCCCCCTCCCCGTATGTCTATCAATCAAAACGATAAAGATATTTATGACTTGCACGTTTTAATGGTGTAATTAGATATAATTACATGTTCAAATGATTACACATATGAACACTAATTACATAATAGAAGACAATTATGCTAACTAGGTAAATACATAATTAACTAAAAATCTCTTGTAAAATCAAGGAAACTTGCACAACAGCCAAAGAAAGTAAAATCACAATAAAAAATAAATAACCCTTTCAGTCTGACAACTCCAAGAGCGAGCCGGCTGCATGTAGATGGAGAAGACCTGGCCGCTTAACTTCTGGTGGGCTGAAGCTTGGTTCAGCTGCCTCTTCTATTTTGTAGTCTCCTTGTGAAAGGAAGGTGAACATTAAAGCAAAAAGCCGTGCTGTAGTTGTGTTTGTCTTGGTCTCTGGCAATGATTTTCTGACCTCCGTAGGCTGGATTTTGGTGGTTCATTGGAGTGTGGGCTTTTTGTGGGGAGGGGAGGGAATTGTTTTTCTTCATAATTGTGGGTTCTTAATATAGAAGGAAGGGAAAGCTCAAAGCTAGGTTAATTTGTTCCTATTTTAACGCAACAGTGCAAGTTTAATATACCACGAACGGGCTCATAGTGGCAGCGCTGCCCTACTGAGGCTGCAGGATGGAGGCTCATTAAAGCCTCGTCACCAGCCCCTGCATCGCACTTTCCTCTGACGCGCCAGCTTGCCTTGCACGCCCTTTCCAGCTGCAAAAGTTTAAGGCTTGTACCTTAAAAAGGTAGTGAGAAGTCCAGAGCCTCAGTAAACTTCCCAGTGCAGCAGTGCATTTGGGGATGGATCATTACTGTGTATCGGGCAATGCTGAATTAGTAGCTGTAGCCCTCTTGTGCTATCAGCTTTTCCAGTTTTAAATATTCCCCGATTTGAAACCATCTTCACTTCCCTGTGGAAATCATCTCAGTTCTTTGTTGCTTAATATTGCAATGATTTCCTTAGCTTTCGCTCTGCAAGTCCTTAATCCTGTCCCTTTATCCTGTCCTTTTATTTCTAGTTGCAAGCTGAACTTTTTTCTTTTCTTAATGTCTATTTGTAGTTCTCTTGATATGCAGGCACTGTTCCCAGATCCCTTTCCTTGGCACTTGTAGGAGTCATTTAAAGGTATGCCAGGAAAGCTCAACAAGACATGAATGATGCTAATTGTGATTACTGGATTTTTTTATAAATTTTCTTCTTGTTGGGTTCTCAATTGGAAACAAGCTAAAATCTCAAAGTCAGTAAGATTCAAACATACAATCAGTTTCTTTTCCCTGAACAAAGTCTTGCAGAACCCTTCTCAGCTGTGCCAGGTACAGTTCCAGTGTTGTTTAATATTGTTTTAGATTTTCTCACTGTCTGAAGGAGATTTTGCCACTTCTTCATCCCCTGAAACAAAGGAAAAAAAAAAAAAAGTGTACGCAGAAGCAAAACCATGGTGACAGTGATGTCTTTTGGTGTCTGTCACTGGCACTTTCAAGCAGAAACTTAAGAACTTCCATCCTGGCTGAGCCTAGATGTCCCTTGTCCTGTCTCCTGTCCAGCACCTGGAGTGTACAGGTAGGATGTGCGTAATCTTCCAGCCTCTGGGGGCCTGATATTTTGGGATTGCCTGGTCAAAAGGTTGCATCTGATGACTGTGGTAACTAGGTATGGATAGATTTAATTCCCATGAATGAGTATTCTCTCTTTTGGAATCTGTTTAGAGCCCTGGACTTCACATCATCGTGTTGGTTAATAATTTTTGACTATTAGTTATACAACACAATTATATGCTGTATTTTGAAAGGAAATAAAGTGTTCTTTAAAAAAAGAAAATGCCGTTTTGATAATTTCAGTCAATGCTTCTGATTTCTTATGTTACAAGAAATCGTGGGCTTGATGCAGTATCTGTGACTTGTGCTCAGCAGCTGCTGATCTTTTCTGGCCTCAAGTTGATAACATTTCATACCAAGCTGCCTTCTTGGCTGGGCTGCCAACTCTCTCTTGTCAAGATTTCTTCTCTTTTCCCTTTTCACCATACTACCCTCCTTCTCAATTCACCCACCTTTCAACCAAACTAAAATGTCATCATCTTTCTCTGTCATCACAGCTGAAACAAGCTAAATCTCAGGATCTCACTCGCATTTTTAGCTCAATGAGACTGTAAGGTGTAATTAAGCGTGTATGAGCATTGGTGCCTGTGGAAGGAATATAAAGCACAGCTAATGTTACTGGATCACTGAGATTTGTATTTAATTCAAAAAGATGTCTGGAAATAAGGTGGGTGTACATCTTCAGTCTCGGAGGGATGCAATGCAGGGTGTGCTGTAGGAGATGCTGATAAGGTCCGACATGAATGTAAAGGCAGAGCCCTGTGGTCATCAGCTTTCTATATGTAGAAGGGATTTTTCTCAGAGTCTCTTCATGCACCAAGTCTGCTATCGGTGGTGTTTGAAGTACAGCATAATTTTTCCGGATTACGTTTTATGAAGTTTTTAAGATGGGAACTAGTTTAAGTAAACAGACTGATATTGCATTACAGGAAATCAATAACCTCGGTGCTATTTGCAGAAGAAAATGTAGTGGAAAAAGAGCCATTTAAACCCAGCGTTTTATGATGTTCAGTTAAGTGGATTTAATTTGTTCAAGCAAAGGTGGGCCAGAAACGTGCCTGGGTTGCTGTCGGAGTGCACAGGATGGTGCAGCGGCCGCGCGGCGCGAGCAGTGGCACCTCTGCTTCTGCAGGCTTGAGCTTTGCTGGAGCAGGGAAGGCAGCGCTTTGCGTGCTCCTGCCGAAGAAAAGAACTAAGGATCCACAAAACTTTGCACTTAGCCCTTGGAGGTACAAGCATGTTCTGGAAACAAAGGAGTTTTTTTAAATTTTTTTGTACAGAAGGAAAACCAGTTCATTTTTCTTTCTATTGACAGCTGATCCATCTTAAAAGTACGTGGGTCTCTGCGTTGTGTCGTTCGCCATCTGCACAGACATAGCTTTGTGTTGCAATTCTATTTTCGCCACGCGTGCAGCCGTGCTGGTGTCAGCGACGGCTGCTTTTGTTTTCTCATTTGCAGAGCTGTTTGTTTGTGACAGTTGTCAGTCAGTTTAAAGGCGGCGTGTCTGCCCAAAAATAGCTCCCCTAACGATCGGTGCAGGAAGTAGTCAGGATCCGTATTACTGAAAGACCAGAAGAGAAACATTTTCTTCTGTCTCTATGAGTTTACTTGTTGTAAGTCTCTGACAGCATTTTGTGTGTGCTCTGTAAAGCTGTTTCTCCTGAACACTCTGTTTCTCCCAGTGGTCTTGCAGGGGATTGAAGTGGGTAGAGATGGAGAGAATAAGAAGCAGAAGCAATACCTGAAAGGATGGTTATAAAAGGAAAAAAGCATCAATTTTAAACTGCGTGGATTTCAAGATGGCTTTGCCACTTTGAAACGCGATTCTATGATGAAGAGTGACTTTAAAGTAGAAAAATCCTGTTTAGCAGCCGTTTTTTCCTCTCTCTGTTTAGACTCCAGTCTTCTGAGTTTAATGACGGAAACACGTTTTCATGCCTTTTTGCTCTTGAGGGAGACAAGTAGTTCTGGGAATGAGGGAGCTGATGGCTTCTGGTCGCCCACTGCTGCTGTGCTGTGGCTGAACGGCAGCTGCTCAGACCTCTGTCCTCCTCTAACACCCTCCCACGTCCCTGTCCCCAAACTGGGTGAAGGCATCCCCTCTGGGTGCCAGGAGGTGGGGGTGGTACCTCTCCGGGGCTGGCCGTTTGCCGGTACCGGATTTGGGTAAAACTGGGCTCCGAAGGTTGTGCAGGGAAGACCAGCAGCTGCGTGAGGCACTTTGCTTGCAAAGCTGGGCTAGTAAGAATTATTTAAGGTAAGGTTGGTTTTTTACATCTTTGGACACTGTGAGGACAGTTGTGCAGAAGTGCTGGGTGGTGGAGATCCATCAGCACGTGATGGTTTGGGCTGTAGAGCTGGTTCCTGGTGGTGAACACAAGAAGGAGACTTCACGTCCCCCAGTACTCCCGGTAAAGTCCTTCAGCACTGCTGATTTTGATTTAATGAAATGTCTTGGATAGAAGATGCTTTGCATAAACGTCTTAAACTGAGCAAATGGAAAGTGATTTCTAATCCATTTTATTACTGCCTTAACTTTGCCTCTTATGTTGAACATTGATCAGCTATCGAATTGCAGTCCCTCATGTATGTTTTAAAGATGTTGATTGCTTTTCCCTGATTTGTCATTTGATGCTGGAAATTTGCTGAGCTTATCACTTGCACTCTTGAGCATGTTTCTATTACTTTAATGAATACTGTGGCTTTTCTCTATACCCTTCCCTGTTCTTCAACAGAGTCGGACTGTCGCCTTAGGCTTTATTCCAAGGGCAATTGTAGAAACTTCAGGTAGAGACAATGTAAAACTCCTAATCTATCTGATTCTTTTCTGCTTTATGCAACCAAAAAATCTCTCAACTTTTTGGTTCACTGGTAGTTCAGAGTAGAACATAGAATCGTTTAGGTTGGAAAAGACCTCTAAGATCATCAAGTCCAACCACTAACCTACATTACCAAGCCCACCACTAAACCATGTCCCTAAGCACCACATCCACACGTCTTTCAAATACGTCCAGGGATGGGGACTCAACCACTGCCCTGGGCAGCCTGTTCCAGTGCTTGACAACCTTTCTGTGAAGAAATTTTTCCTAGTAAGCAATGTAAACCTCCCCTGATACAGCTTGAGGCCATTTCCTCTTGTCCTGTTGCTTGTCACTTGGGAGAAGAGACCAACACCCACCTCCCTGCCCCCTCCTGTCAGGAGCTGCAGAGAGCGATGAGGTCTCCCCTCAGCCTCCTCTTCTCCAGGCTGAACGCCCCCAGCTCTCTCAGCCGCTCCCCACCAGCCCTGTGCTCCAGACCCTTCTCTGGACACGCTCCAGCACCCCAATGTCCTTCTTGTGCTGAGGGGCCCAAAACTGGACACAGCATTCCAGGTGCGGCCTCACCAGCGCCGAGTACAGGGGCACAATCACCTCCCTGCTCCTGCTGGCCACACTATTCCTGACACAAGCCAGGATGCTGTTGGCCTTCTTGGCCACCTGGGCACACTGCTGGCTCATGTTCAGCTGCTGTCTACCAACATCCCCAGGTCCTTTTTGGCCAGGCAGCTTTCCAGCCACTCTTCCCCAAGCCTGCAGCGCTGCATGGGGTTGTTGTGACCCAAGTGTAGGACTGGGAACTTAGTGGTGGTGGGACTGGCATGGAGCACACAGTTAACTGTGGTACCACCTCCCTTTCCTCAGTTCTTTTTAGCAATTGCAGCTTCTAAGAAATGCACAGAATGGTGACTTCCTAGGAGGTAACCTATGCAGAGCATCACTGGAAGTACCTCACCCATGGACCCAGTTCTCTTCTTTACAGCTCTTCCAGTGACTGGCCTCTAGGTTATCAGCTGTCTTACTGTAACTTTGGTCTTGTAATTCACGTAAGTTTGATTATACCAGCCTCTCTTTTGAAAACTGTGAGGATTTTAGATCATTTACTGTACCTGTATGGAAACAATAGCAACTTATTCTGTCACTGGGTGGGAAAAATGGTGCTAAGATTTAGATTGGCCCACAGGGGAAATAAGACTTTAGATGTGAATTTCACAGACTTCTCTGATGGTCTCATCACCAAGCTTAGTTATGTGCTAGTTGCAGTAACTACAAGTTATAAAGTGTCTTGTATTTATTTGCCTTTAAGCCATTTCAGAACTATAGCAAATGAATTTTCACGCATTTAAGTTATGAGGATGTGTTTATGACTCTGGTGGTTTAACGTGGTGTACCAATGTTGGAAGGCCACCATAAAAATTAATAACTAGGAATTCAAATGCTGCTATGTCTGCCTCATTCTGCCCTTAGATTATGTTCTTTATTATGAAGGTGAAAAGCTGTATTTCATTTTGAAGCAAATTAATGCTGCTGAATAAAAAAAGCTGAGAGAATAATAAGTATACACCATTCACAGATGTTTGGGTCATTTCATAAAACTCATTGAATAATTTACTTGATGGACAGTAAATAATTTCCCATCAGGAAGGCATAAACATGCAAGACCCTTGTAAGTCCTGCAGCTACTGACAATTTTAAAATGATACTGATCTCAGTAGAAGCAGGGCTCTGTGAAATTCATTGAACTCAGTCCTTCCCAGTTAATGATAGAGAAGGTATTTTCCTGCCATACAGAATGAAAAAAACCTCCACCCTGCAGTGAGATATTTATAGTAAAATGTATATTGATTATTCAGTATAAAAGTGCTAATTTTTTGAAGCAGTGAAACATCTTAAAGTCATAAGGAAAAACATTATAGTCAAACTAGGATAAATTGCTGCAATTAATCATTTCGCAGGTTACTCAAAGATGTTTTGAGAAAGTACGGGTAGATGTTTCCCCAGACTCTACCTTTTCATAAAGAAACACAGACTGGTTCAACTAAGCAAGGTGCTATAGGAGGGATCTAAGGTAGGGTTGCTTTACAAATTTACCTAATGATTGCAATATTATTTTCTTCAGGATCCACTCATTAATTTCCTCTTCAATTGTTCAGTGATCACTTAAGATTTCTTCGCTTATATCCAGTTAATCTTTAGGTTTTCAGCCTTTGAGCATAAGAAACCTTTCCTCTGCACTTTCAAAACCACGTTCTTAATTCTTGGCATTTAGAAGACTTAGACCTGTGTGGTGCCTAATTTTCAAGAGTTTTGATGACAGCATGTACAAGTCTGGGTGGAAAAACTGAGACATGAGCCTTTTAAATTTAAGAGCAGTGAAGTAACCTTTGCTGCCTTGAAATTGTAGAACTGAAGAAACTGTGTTTAAAAATGCAGTTTTCATTGAGGAAAACCTCTCTGAAAGTCAAATGGACAAATAACCTGAAAAACCAAAACAAAACCAAAAAAAAAGGTATATTTTTTGCAGGGGCATGTCCTTACCTAAAGCACATCCTTTCCTTACCTTAATTCACCGTGCAAGTCTGGACTACTGCATCCCTGTGTCTGCTGCCTGGTGACACATCTGAGATGGCCTCTGCTCTATCATCTCGTGGACACTGAGCCATGGTGTGGTAAAGCTGCACAAATGCCTTTGCAGAATTTATAGTAGATAAATCAATGCCAGCTCTGAGGGGATATTTGTAGCAAATGTAACACCTGGATTTGTTGCCAGCTTTGGTCTTTTTTGGGTGGCTGTTCTGTTCCTCCACATCTGGGAGGTTCTTATTAGTGCTAATAGGAATTAAAACAAATTTGGACTGCTTTGGAAGTATATACCTCGAATATTGTGTCCAGTTTTGGGCCCCTCAGCACAAGAAGGACATTGAGGTGCTGGAGCATGTCCAGAGAAGGGCAACGGAGCTGCGGAAGGGTCTGGAGCACAGGGCTGGTGGGGAGCGGCTGAGGGAGCTGGGGGTGTTCAGCCTGGAGAAGAGGAGGCTGAGGGGAGACCTCATTGCTCTCTGCAGCTCCTGACAGAAGGGGGCAGGGAGGGGGGTGTTGGTCTCTTCTCCCACGTAGTTAGAGATAGGACGAGAGGAAATGGCCTCAAGCTGTATCAGGGGAGGTTTAGGTTGGATATTAGGAGAAATTTCTTCATGGAAATAGTGGTGAAGCATTGGAACAGGCTGCCCAGAGAGGTGGTGGGGTCACCATCCCTTGAGGGGTTTAAAAAACAGCCAGATGTGGCACTTTGGGACATGGTTTAGTGGGCATGGGGGTGTTGGGTTGATGGTTGGGCTGATGATCTTAGAGATCCTTTCTAACCTTAATGATTCCTCGTTTTACTTTCATTAAAAAATAATCCAGCCACCAAGCCAGGAAACATGAAATTATTCCTGTACCCTTAATTGGTTTAGTGGTGGACTTGGCAGTGTTAGGTTACTGGTTGGACTGGGTGATCTTAAAGGTCTTTTCCAACCTAAACCATTCTATGATTTATATGCCATTGCTACATATTAACCTATTTGCTGTCTTCAGACTTAAAAGTGGAATTCAAGCCTGCTGTGGCAATATGTGATCAGCCGTTACCATGTCTTATATGACATACATGTTGCTTGGCCTGAGGTGATGGGGGGATGCGATGATGTTTCACATGATTGCTATGAAAGTTTTGCGACACAATGAGGAGCTGGAGTTGCTGTGCTGTTGGGAGGAGCTGCATTTTGCCCTGTGTACCCGTGAGATGTGTCATTTGTGCGCATAGGGTGTCAGTTCATAGGAAACTCCTGGCTTTGGGATGCTAGGTTACACCGATGGGATTTGAGTAACTCTTGGGTAACTTGGGTTTAGGTATAAAATAGGAATCATCTGTCTTGCACAAATGCTGGAATTTCAGAGATGAAGAAATAGCTTAGGTATAGCTTTTCTAACATTGTCAGATGCTGAGGCCTTCAGTTATTCATCTTGACACTTTGATTTATTGCAAGTTGCCATTTTGGAGTCACAAGACTACGGTCTTCATCCGTAGACTCCAGCCACAGCGTTGCTATGACTGGTATGTTTTGGGCTAAAGTGAACAGTGAACAAAGCACTAAAGTTCTTCCATAGGACTTGATTGCTTGTAACTTTGTGGTTTTGATGCTGATTTTCTCTGTAATTAGTAACCACAATTTTTCCTCTGTTAGAGAATAAAAGGAGGTCTTTTCTTCCTACGTGTTACAGCAATCAAGCTGGAAAATACCAATTTCTCTGTGATCTCTGGCACCGAATCAGAACTGATCATGTCCTGCATATTAACAGTTACTGTCACAGACTGCTTTTAGTTTGATGAGTAGAAAATCGTGCCTTTGCACATCAGCCTACTGAGGCATTAGTATATGTGTAAACGTAAGCACATGAGCTGTCCCATAAAGGCAACAGCATCGGTCGCGTGCCTGGCCTGGGGACAGTGCTCAGTTTTCTCCCTCGTGTTTCTGTGAAGTTTGAGCAGTCCAGGTGTGGAGCAATGAAACCCAGTGTTCGTAGGTGACTCTATCTTGCTTACCGCAAACTTGAAGAAATAAATTTGGAAACCAAAGACTCTCCAGTTCTGCATTTGTTTTGCACTGATAACAGCTTTCCAGCCCTCTCCAAGGTAGACAATCATAGTTTCTGACAGTAAGCAGGGCCTGCTTTGGGTTGGCTGCTTAAGAATTTTTGAACAATGAACAATACTTTTACCTGAAGCCATTTTCAAGCCCAGTATTTCAGACATAATCATATGAAATAAATAGGAAGAGAATTTTTCATACCACTGTTGCATATTGGTAGCCTGTAGCAATATCTATTCCAATAATGACAGACATTTTGTACTCTCAGTCTCATCGGGTATGCTGCCTCATGCTGCCTCTGGTTTGCTAAAAATCAAAATGCAGCATCGCCTTCCCATTTTCTTTAGCTATACATAGCTAATCCCATAATTTAGATATGTGAGTGCTTTCCTTTCATGTGTGGTGAGGATGACCTGGTGAACACGTGGGAGATTTCCTAGTGTCCTCGCAAAATTTCCTAGTGCAAAATTTCCTAGTGTCCTTGCAAAATGAAGTGCAAGGTGGTGTCCTGCAGAGCGGTGGTGTTTCAGATCAGTGCTGTATCTCCTTTCTTGTGGGCATGGTGCAGGAATAGCTGTGACTTGCTCTAGGTGACCAGGGGAAGGATATTTGGAAACCCTCGGAGGCGTGCATTTGATTTGACTGTCCCCTGAGTCATCAAAAGGCCCTGCAGAAGCATCTGCCTGGACACAAGTGAGAGGGCACCCATTCAGACAAGGAGCTGTTGGAGTCGCCCAGCGATGGTCCTTGTGCCGAGGACACCGAGCAGTTAATTCTGTGCAGAAACCTTGGACTTGAACAACTTCCTTTGCACTGTGAACCTGTGCCCGTGTAAGTCTGGCACAAAATCTATCCCTGCCAGTCCTGCAGTGGTGGTTTCCACCTGCCTTGCAATCATTTGGCTCTGCGACACGCTTGCAAGAAGGGAAGGGGGGGCTGGTTGCAAAAGAGGCTATTTTGGGTCAAAGCATGTTCTGCTTGTCTTATTGCATATAGAGGTCTGAATGGTCTCTCCTGGGGTCAGGCAATGAAAACTTGGATCCAATGCGCGCTCTCAGATTTTTTTGTTTGTTTCTTTCTCTCTTTTGTGTGTGTGTGTTTTATAGAGTATTTTTTTTAATTTTTCTTCTGGGTTTTTTTTTTGTTCATTGTCTAAGAGAGCAGCATATGGAGATCTCCACACAGCTGTGGCTAGACCGCAGGCTGGCCCGTTCAAAATGAGCTTGGGTGTACCTCGCAGGGCACCGAGGTCTGCAGAGGGGTTCCACCCACATTACAGAGAAGGAAGAGGTCGGGGGAGTTGCATACGCTCAAAACTGCTTCAGCTAGTTTCCTCAACTAAAAGAACAGAAGTCACTTTCTCTTTCTTGGCCCAAAAAGGGTCTTTTGTGTAGTTTATCCTTGGTGTTTATCGTGAAGGCAGTGAGTGCTTCTTGCCTTCAGTAGCTGCTGCCCCAGCCATTGCTTTCCTGAGAACAAAAATAATCTCATGGAAAAATAATTTGAAGGGATTATTTTCCCTTTTCTTTGGAGCAGAGGTGGCAGGTATGTGTAAGATGGCTTTTTCCAAAGGCTCTGATGTCTTTAGGCATAAAGAAATATTCCAGCACATCCCAATGAAGTTGTGCAAAGACCTCTTTTATGGCTGTTTGCGTACAAAGGAGGACTTTAATCTGAGGCAGGGATTTGGGGATTATAACAGCGATCAGGAGGTTCTCCTCATCCTTGCGTTCTTAGCGGTGTCAGAGGGCAGCAACTGCAATCAGTGGCAGTGAGATGCGGTACCAAGCCCCAGTGAGGGCACTGGGTATATTTTAAGGAATGTATTTACTTGCCGTTGCTGCATTAGGCAGATTTCAGTGTTGTGGTAGAAGAAAAACAAAATTGTCAAAACCTCATTTTCCACCAACCATTTCCATGGAAGAAAGAAAAGGTTCTATTGGGCCCCTCAATACAAGAAAGACATTGAGGTGCTGGAGCGTGTCCAGAGAAGGGCAGCGGAGCTGGGGCAGGGTCTGGAGCACAGGGCTGGTGGGGAGCGGCTGAGGGAGCTGGGGGTGTTCAGCCTGGAGAAGAGGAGGCTGAGGGGAGACCTCATCGCTCTCTGCAGCTCCTGACAGGAGGGGGCAGGGAGGGGGTGTTGGTCTCTTCTCCCAAGTAGTTAGCAATAGAATGAGAGGAAATGGGCTTAAGCTGTGCCAGAGGAGGTTTAGGTTGGAAATTAGGAAAAATTTCTTCATGGAAAGAGTGGTGAAGCATTGGAACAGGCTGCCCAGAGAGGTGGTGGAGTCCCCATCCCTGGAAGTGTTCAAAAAAATGGGCAGAGGTGGCACTTGGGGACATGGTTCAGTCTGGTCTACCCTTGATTGGTTTAGTGTGGACTTGGTAGTGTAGGTTACTGGTTGGACTGGATGATCTTAAAGGTCTTTTCCAACCTAAACGATTCCATGATTCTATGATTGTAAAATGCCAGTTGTTTTTGGTTTGGGTTGGGTTTTTTTGGCAGGGAGTGGTGGTTACTGCTTTGAACCAAGCAAAATGTTTTGTGTTCAGACTAAAGATATTTTAATGCTTATTGTCTTTGACCAAGACAGTATTTAAACCAGAAGTGTTTTATTTTTAAAATGTCAAAATTAAATAGTTTTTTCCTTATTCTGATGCTTTCTTTTTGGGCGTGAGTACTCTGTTGAAGCTGAAAAAAAATAGGCAAAAATATTCTCAGATTTTTTTTTTTTTTTTAATCTGCATGTTTAGTCTAAAAATGTAGTCTGTGACTCCTACTGAAGCTGCAGGAAAGCTCACTGAGAAAACTGAAGCTGTAGGGTGAAATATGGCTGTGTCTCAGGGCATCTGCTTAAGCCAATAAAATACCTTCAAAAATATTGATGGTTAGAAAATTTATGGGCATATACAAATCAGACAAGTATATAGGTCACGATATGGCTAGATGGCTCATAACAATAATTTTTGAAAGTTGAATAATTTTTAATTGAATTGCTCATAAATCATTTTTTACTTCTGCATCTTTTGCAAGAAAAAAAAGTAATGTGGTTTAACCTCAGTTGGCAACCAAGCACCACGCGGCCACTCACTCACCCTCCACCCTGGTGGGATGGGGGAGAGAATATGAAGAGCACAAGTAAGAAAACTCATGGGTTGAGATAAGAACAGTTTAATAACTGAAATAAAATATAATAATAATAAATTGTAATGAAAAGGAGAACAACAAGTGAGAGAGGCCAGTTTGGGTCAGCTGTCCTGGCTGTGCCCCCTCCCAGCCTCTTGTGCGCCTCCTCGCTGGCAGAGCACGGGGAGCTGCAAAGTCCTTGACTTAGTATAAGCACTGCTCAGCAACAACCAAACCATCAGCGTGTTATCACAGTATTCTCACGCTAAATCCAAAACGCAGCACTATGCCAGCTGCTAGGAAGAAAATTAACTCTACCCCAGCCACAACCAGGGCAGAAAGAAAAAAGAAAATAAAGATTTTTATAAATAAAGACCATCATCATATGGCAGAGCGATGACAATGCATGGGTGGGATTCCCAAATGTGCATTGGAGTAACAGTGAGTACTTTGGAAAATTGCATCGTTAGAAGCCAGCAAGTGCGTATCTGTGTAATGGATTAACATTTATTAGTCCAATTTCTGTGTGCTGTGCTGTGCGGACATAACTTTTTAATTCAAACTTTGTGTCAGAAGCGAGAATGGCTTTGACTTCTCAGTGGAACAGAATTTATTTACTTCCAGCGTTATCCGTGCTATCTGAGTAGCCCCGCAGAGCATGCAGTGCTGCTGCTGCACTCGGAACTGGGCGGTTTCGAACAGAGGAGCAGATTATGAATAGCAAACACTGATAAACTGCATCTGGGTGCACAAGTGTTTTGTGCCACGTTATTTCAAAATACTGGAGTATCTGAACTATGTGAATAAACAATCTAATGTGGTTTGTGGGTTTTTTGGTTTTGGTTTTTTTGTGGTTTTTTTTTTTTTTTTTCTTAAGCTAGTAATCTAGAGGCTTTCTGAATCCCCTCTCATAAAGAAGTGTGGATGCTGCTTTGGGATTTGAGGCTGATACCTGCCACAATGTCTCATGAGCCCATGGTTCCCCCTTTGCCACTGCTCCCCACCTTGAAAATGGGATAATGGCTGTGGCAGCAGTTGCTCTGAAGGTCATTGTGTTAAGCAGTTGTCCTGGTTTCAGCTGGGATAGAGTTAATTTTCTTCCCAGCAGCAGGCACAGTGCTGTGGCTTGGATTTAGGATGGGAACAATGCTGATCACACGCTGATGGTTTAGTTGGTGCTGAGCAGTGCTGACACCAGGCAAGGGCTTTTCAGCTTCCCCTGCTCTGCCAGGGGCACAAGCAGCTGGGAGGGGGCACAGCCAGAACAGTTGATCCCAACTGCCGCAAGGGCCATTCCATACCATCCGGCGTCATGGGCAGTATAGAAACTGGGGGGGTTGGCCGGGGAGCAGCGATCGCTGCTGGGAACTGGCTGGGCATCGGTCGGCGGGTGGGGAGCAATTGCATTGGGCAGCACTTGCTTTGGATATTATTATTATCATTATTATACTGTTATTATTATCATTACTATTTTACTTTATTTCAATTATTAGACTGTTTTTATCTCAGCCCAGGAGTGTTTCTCACTCTTCCTCCTCCGATTCTCTCCCCCATCCCCTCGGGGCAGGGGCAGTGAGCAACGGCCGCGTGGTGCTGAGCTGCTGGCTGGGGCTGAACCATGACAGCAGTGATGAGGGCTTGGACACCAGAGCTGTGAGATGTTCCAAGGATGGATTTGATGGTATCAGTCTCCTAAAAGTCATTAGAGGTCACCCCAAAGCATGGGCTGAAGCTTGCAGTGGGTGACACCACTGCGGATCTCTCTGAAGCGGTTTTCAGCCTCACACATCTGGCTTTTCTGTGTCCAATTTGTTTTGATTACTGCATTAGCATAGTGTTTGAGGGTCATCTTTCTTTGCAGGGCGTTCAATAAATTACAATGCAATATTGATCGGCATGTTTTTGTGTGTATGTTGAGTTAAAGCTAAGGTAAATGATGAACTGAAGTTAAATCAGACCAGTGACATTCATGGGGATATCTTTTCAGAGAGAAGCTAGTGACAGTGTTCCTTTTGTTCTTCAGGGATCTCTACATACACTACAAAATTAGTTAATTTGTTAAAATTGCTCCTCTTTCCTCTAAAACATACATGTATATATATGTTTTTTAAAGCTGGAAAGTCTAATTTTGTTGACAGCCAAACAGCATCCTATTAAAGTTCTTTATAACGAAGAGAAGATAGAGACATCAACGTTAAGATGCAGTGGAGGAGGAAGGCTTTTGCATTCATAAGAAAAGATAAATCTCTGGCAGTATCAAGATAAACTTTGCTGGTTTTTTTGTGTATGTTATGTAATGTTACCCGTTATATAGATGTTGATAATACTTATAACACGTTTTTGAAGTTATATGTTCTTTTGACAGGGCAGACTGCCTTCCACTGGAAACTTTTTGTGGGAGAGAAAGGGGAGGAAGAGAGAAGTCACGCTATTATTTTTTTCCAGTTAAAAATCAAACAGCAGTTTTTACAATTCTGATTACATAAAGGGAAATAAAACACACAAGAGATTCAGTGAACATCTTAAGTACTGTTTTAAAATACTTCTCAAGCATTTGAAATATATATGATGAAATTGTATTCTGCAGCACGCAGAAGCTGAGTGTGTGTTCCAAAATTATCCTGCAGCACATTTATATGGATGATTTAAAAAGCCCTGGAGCCAAGAGTTTAGAATAGAAGTACAGACAGATTGAGACTGGTAAATATAGCAGTGCTAATAGCATCTCTCTCACATGCAGACTGAATGTTGTAGATGTGGAGTTTGGAGTTTGGCATATTTGCTTTATCCCAGAGCAGCACAACCGTGTGAGTTATGCGGGTCACCTGGCACGAGGGCAAAGCCAGTTGGACTTATGTATTTAACAAGCCAGAAAGAGAAGAAAATTTTGTTTTGAAGTATTGTTTGCTGTAATCTCAGCCTCTGAAGTCCACGCCTGCTCTCGTTTCAAGGGGAGGAGAATTTACATGGGCTACAGCCAATCATGAATTTTTCAATTCAGTGCCTTTTGTAGAAGATGAGGGAGGT
Source organism: Pelecanus crispus (assembly GCF_030463565.1). Classification (NCBI taxonomy): domain Eukaryota; kingdom Metazoa; phylum Chordata; class Aves; order Pelecaniformes; family Pelecanidae; genus Pelecanus; species Pelecanus crispus. The sequence goes on from NC_134648.1 coordinate 73,095,872, forward strand.
GATTGTCCCCCTGTACTGGGCGCTGGTGAGGCCGCACCCGGAATGCTGTGTCCTGTTTTGGGCCCCTCAGCACAAGAAGGACATTGGGGTGCTGGAGCGTGTCCAGAGAAGGGCAGCGGAGCTGGGGCAGGGTCTGGAGCACAGGGCTGGTGGGGAGCGGCTGAGGGAGCTGGGGGTGTTCAGCCTGGAGAAGAGGAGGCTGAGGGGAGACCTCATCGCTCTCTACAACTACCTGAAAGGAGGGTGCAGGGAGGTGGGTGTTGGTCTCTTCTCCCAAGTAGTTAGCGATAGGACAAGAGGAAATGGGCTCAAGCTGCGCCAAGGGAGGTTTAGGTTGGATATTAGGAAAAATTTCTTTCCGGAAAGGGTGGTGAAGCATTGGAACAGGCTGCCCAGAGAGGTGGTGGAGTCCCCATCCCTGGAAGTGTTCAAAAAACGGGCAGATGTGGCACTTGGGGACATGGTTTAGTCTAGTCTACCCTTGATTGGTTTAGTGTGGACTTGGTAGTGTAGGTTACTGGTTGGACTGGATGATCTTAAAGGTCTTTTCCAACCTAAATGATTCTATGATTCTATGATTCTGTAAGATCCCTCCTGTCCAGGATAAGTTCCCGATGAGAGGAACCTGCCTGCCTTGTGCTCTTGTGCAGGTTACTGGGATCTGGACCCCAGCTCTGGGTCAGGACTGGGAATGGTGGAACTCAAGTGTCTCTGCACCCTGGGAGAATGATCTCCCACCAGCCAAGGCAACCCTTAGGGCCACCTTGGCATCCACCAAGGGCTTCCCAGCTCAGCCATGGGACCTTCCTTCATGCAGGAGAGGGCTGGAAGCACAGCATGTCCAGCTCAAGCTTGGCTGGGCATGGAGACACACTTACTGCTGGTGAAGACGCGTGCTGCCTGACCTGCAACACCTTGTCCAAACTGAGACGATACCGGCTGAAGGTTGCTTCTAGACAGCCTGCCTAGCAGATCCCAATGGATCAGTGTCTAAATGCTGTCTTTTAAATCATGGCTTCACTGGCTACCTTTGGACAATCTTCAGGGACCGTAGCCTGGGAAATAATAGACAAATATTTATTATCTCGTCTTGTGTCAATCTCATTTTTATCAATGACTACAGAATTTTTGGTCTTTGTCCTGGCATGGAATTAGTGGATAGGGTTGAGAAGAGGCAGCTTTGAGAAGCTTCAGAAGAGATAACCTCCTCTTCATGCTAGTATGCCTCTTGTGGCCTCTATAGGCAAACCCCCCTACCATTTATAAAAGCAGTTTTGGTCTGGAACTGAATGTTGCTTGTCTTGATCATTGAATTAGTGTGGACTGGAAGAGGAGGAGGCACCTGGCGAGTCTCTGGAGGCCTGCTGCATTTTATGAGATAGCTTAGTTCACTGAGTCATGCAGGCAAGGACTCGTGTCATCAAACGTGGGTGTCAGCAATGTGCGTATCTACCTCTGTGCAGCTGTTGGTTGTAGTTGGCTGTTACTGGATTTTTTATGGGTTTGGAGTTAAAAAGTTCCCTTTAAAAAGTCTTCACTTTTGGGAAATATTTACCAGTGTAAAGGAATCTGTAACCGCCATAAAGTACATTTAAAAAACCAGACCATGTAGTTGAAGAGATAGATGTCAGCAGTTTGTTGCAGTTTCAAGCAACTGATCATTTGAGTCCTTAAAATTGGATTTTATTGCTGCTAAAAGACAACCCATGGGTTGTTTTGAAGGTGCTTTCCAATGTGCCCTAATCTTTCATGAATATGATTTCAATGAGAACTCTCCATGTTCAGCGCACGAGTACGGCTTCCTTTTCTGGTGAGCTCTGCTTGTTGTCATTAATGGGGGACTTTTCTGCAGCTGTCCCAACTGTGTGTCACTGATGGTGGCTTGAGCCATTCCCTGTGTCTCTGCTAGTGGCATTTATTTTTATGGGGTGTTGTTATCAAAAGTAATCCACTCTTTCTAAAAGAGGGTCATAAATTGTCCTGGTTTTGGCTGGGACAGAGTTAATTTTCTTCCCAGTAGTAGGCACAGTGCTGTGGTTTGGATTTAGGATGAGAACAATGCTGATCACACGCTGATGGTTTAGTTGGTGCTGAGCAGTGCTGACACCAGGCAAGGGCTTTTCAGCTTCCCCTGCTCTGCCAGGGGCACAAGAAGCTGGGAGGGGGCACAGCCAGAACAGTTGATCCCAACTGCCGCAAGGGCCATTCCATACCATCCGGCGTCATGGGCAGTATAGAAACTGGGGGGGTTGGCCGGGGAGCAGCGATCGCTGCTGGGAACTGGCTGGGCATGGGTCGGCGGGTGGGGAGCAATTGCATTGGGCAGCACTTGCTTTGGATATTGTTATTACTATTATTATTATATTGCTGTTATTATTTTACTTTATTCTATTTCAATTATTAAACTGTTGTTATCTCAGCCCAGGAGTGTTTCTCACTCTCACTCCTCCGATTCTCTCCCCCATCCCCTTGGGGCAGGGGCAGTGAGCGATGGCTGCGTGGTGCTGAGTTGCTGGCTGGGGCTAACCCACAACATAAATGCAAGATTATAGTTCAGGGGCTCTTGGATGAAGTGTTGAATTGTAAGCATGAGCTACTCGGCTTTCTGGAGAAATTCCCCGAGTCCTCCAACATAAAATCCCGGCTGCTGCACGCATGGCTCTCGGTTCGGTGAAGAGGTCTACACTCTGCTCACTTTTACAGACTTAAAGTAACAATCTTTTTTGGTGCTTGCTCAGATCAGGTGGACCAAAACAGCAGGAAGTGCCTCTGACAGATTCCAAGACTCGAGTGTCTTCAATGAAACCCTGAGGATATCCAACATCCAGCGACACCAAGGAGGACGCTACTACTGCAAGGCTGAGAACGGCTTGGGTTCGCCAGCCATAAAATCCATAAGAGTGGACGTGTACTGTAAGTAAATCGCTTGGGAAGTTCTTACTGTGCTTTCTATTAACTTCTTATAATATCTGGTGTTACAAAGAAGGGACCAACTCTGTGTGAAGCCATTTTAAACAGTACTTTAGGGCAGATTCTGCAGCTTTTGGGAGTGTTTACGGTTAGAAAACTTGTGGCTGCTCCCAGTGAAGTCAGGTGGGGCTGCTCGTGCATGGAAATATCTTTAAACAAAATCACAATGCTTTGGTAAGAAAGATGAAGCTCAGGTACAACTCAGCCTGCATAGATATCAGAGGAAGATTTCTCTGCGGCTTGCATAGGGTGAATATCTAGTATGTAGCACATTAATCTCTTGTACTTTTGGCTGCACTTGCCCTCGAAACTGGTATGGGAGCAAGTACAGGTGTGCTATTTTGTTTTAATTGCTGTTGAAAAATGTTGGTGTGTTTTTTTTTTTAAATGATAATCTCTTCATGTTCCTGTGATATGCAACTTTAAAAGCCGTACTTAAAATGTTAGGCAGTGAAAAATATGAAGTATTGGTATTGCGATGCAATTTGTCACCAGAGCTGACAGAAGAAGAGGAAGCAATTGAAAACCTCATGCTACAATAAATGCACAAAATGGAATTAAAAAAAAAAACAAAACCAAAACAGTCTGAGTTGCACAGACTCCAGTGTCGGTGAGTGGGGAGTCAGACGAAACACAACTCTCCCTTGTGACCAGGTAGTTTGTTGCTGTAGGTTTAATGGTGAACTTTGCATCTGACTGTAAATTATGTGACTGGACTCAGGTGCTGGAAGCTGAGAAGACCTGAATGCCTCAAACAACTGTGGTTTTGTGTATACTTCAAATTAAGAAAAACTGTCCAAAATCTGTTTGAAATGCTCCAAAGATAGAAAGTCTTTGCAATATACATTTGGAGACTCTTCTAATTCAAATAGTGTTGTGTAAACAAATATGGTTACATGCCACATATGTAGGTAAACAAATGACGAGAGCTCGAAGTTACCCTTCAGTCTCCTGAGTCCTTCAAAAAGAAGCCTGACTGTCTTATGACTATACAAGCATTGGGCTGGCGTTTCCCAAAAAGCACCCTCTCTGTCAGACGAATCTCAAGATGTGTGTTACTTCAGAGACCCAAGCGGTGACAATTTTTGTAACGTAGTTATGGAGTTGGTGAAGGGTGGCAACTGCCTTTTGGGGGATTCTCTTGCCTAGCGTGTGCGCTTAGCTTCATGACGTGCTTAACGAGCTATAACATACCAATGCCAAATCTGTAAATCCTTTATGAACAATAACTGAATTAGGAATTAATTGCTCATTAACATGTCGGAGTCCAATAAATGAACAGGCAACCTTAATGACTGCATATAAGCACACCACGCAAAGAAGTTTCAAGCGTCCGGCGTTGGTAACGGGGCTGGCCCGAGGTTTGCAGCGAGGGGCGAGCAGGACGCCTGGTCCAGGCAGCGTTCAGGGATCAGTGGTGCAGGTCGGGGTCCCAGAACTCCGCTCGTGTAGGGGCTCAGGCTGCCCCGGAGAGCCCCAAGGTCCTCCACGCACACGTGGCTGCTGAAAGCATTTCGTAGCTCTTCAATAAAAACCCCAAGAGCAAGCATTTAAGTCTCTTCTGGATGCCATTAAAGCACTCCTCTCTTACCCCAGCACCCATGTATTAGATTTTCCTTAATTCTTAATTTTAGGCATGGCTGTGAAACTAACCGTGACAGAAAAAGCAGCCTCGAGACTGGGATGCTACCTGGTCTGAACAGGAAGAGTTGAGAAAGATCGTTTTCAAATTTCAATTTTTCTTGAAATTCACTGAGACTTCCTCCTGGAATATGTCTCTTTCCTTGTATCATATTTTGTTTAGCTATTAATATGTGTTCTCAGATTTGCTGTCTGGGATTTATTATGGGTTTAATTTTGGTTTTTACATCATATGCTGCTTCTTAATATACCTGAAATACAGATGATATCTTAATGGAACGCGACAAACTTCAGGTTCCAGTTGAAGCGATTAAATCCTAAGTAATTTCCCATCATATACAGGCTGATATTTCACTGGGTATTTTCATCTGTTAATGATTAAATATATGCAGGTGGACAGTACAGCAGTACGCTTAGGTAAGCTTAAGGTGCCAGCGAAAATTGTATCTAGCTCTGAAAAAGATAGGAGAAAAAACCCTGTACCCCACAGGAAAGCTTATAAGAAATCAAAGTATTGGAAATTAAAAAGTTCCTGTTGAAATTTCCAAGTAGCTTAAAATAATTTTGTCTTTTTTTAATTGAAATTTTCTGGTTTGATTTTCTGTTTGTTGAATATTTCCTGAATAGATCCTATGTTGTGTGTGCCATGTCAAGAACTCTGGGCAGTACTGAGCAGTAATCTTGGGGGTGCGTGTGTTTTCTTGAATAATTGCCAATGAGTCGCTTTTGCTCAGAGAACCCAAAATGAACCAATGAACCATAAGGATCACAAGTACTTAGCCAACATTTTCTATGAAAATGTGGGTTTTTTTTTTAGTGAACATGTGTTTAGTAAAATTGCACAGAGAAAGACAGTTTTCTTACATATTTAGGTAACTCTCAAAAACAAACCTGTGGAAACCAGATTATATTCCCTTTTGAAAACAAAACTTTATCATTAGACCAAGAAAGAAATGTGTTTAATTTTTTTATGAAACCCTCACGTGTTTAAGGAGAAACGAGTAAAATGTTTATATTTCTTAAAAACTGTATGGGTGAAAGGTCACTTTGGAAGCATCTTGGCTTGTAAAGCTAAAGAGAGAAAACAATATTGAAGTTGTGTTCCACAGTAGTTTTGGATCAAGAACACTTCCTAAGGGCTAATTTAAGTCTTCAGCCTCTAATGTAAAATTGGAAAAGGCACTATATCTATGTATCTTGAAAATGAATTGTTGAAAAAACTCCACAGAAAAATCTTTGTTTCCTCATTCATCTCCATTTTTGACTTGCTGGCTGGTTGGGAAATTTTAATATCAACATCCGGATGGGAAATCTCACTCTCCGGTAATTTCCTGGTTATCATTTTCCAGTTAGCTCTGGCATTCAGCAGCACTTGGAGCCACGTTTGCTGCTACTGCAATAATTAATTATACAGATATAATTGGTGACAGAGCCTGAGTATTGGTTTGTGGGCAGGGAGAGGAGCGATAACATTATTTTTACGGGTTTTCTGCAGTCTTGAAAATGCTTTTAGGTTTGTTTTAGCAGGAAGGCTCCTTTGGAAGTTGCCAGATGCTTTGCATGGATCTGCAGGTGTCTGTTAAAGAAGTCTCAAAATATCATTATCAATTCCCCATGGTCCCGGGTGACGCCAACAGAATCTTCTGACCGTTTGGTCCTAGGTGTTCAAGAGATACTTGATGTGTCCTCTGTAAAGAAGCTCTTGGGTTGGCTGGGTTGGACATCTGGTGGGATGCTGGATGCAGAGCGCTTGCAGGAATTTGCCTACAGTAGGGCACCAGCGGCTGGTGCCTGGCCTGATCGGCGAGTTTTGGCTCTTGCCCGTGACGTGGTTGGTAAATGAAAGAGTGAACTGCGCTCCTGTGAAAATCGCCATCCCTCTCCCTCACCCAGTGCTCATTTCTCTTTGGGACCATCCGCAAAGGGTGGATTCTGGGTCTCAGTTCACGCATTGCATAGGAGGATCCAGATGGAAGCTTCATTCAATATTTGGAAGTAAATAATATTAGTATTCATAGATAGATGCCTCTTATTCCTTCATCTCTGCAAGTTCAATACAGGCCTAAAGGTTACTTGCTATTATTTATTATTATTATTTCTATTATTTTTCTATTTTTTATTATGAACCCTGTAATTCTGACTGACCATTTTCTAAAAACTATCTGGCTATTAGTCTGAATTATATGCTGCTTGAGGGCATAGTATTTTTTTTTTCTGCTCTAAGAAGTTAAACAAAACCCCAAACATTTTATAACTATGTTCATGGGTAAGGAACACAGCTAAAGAGTTAAACTAAACACGTGCAATCATTTTGAAAATAGCCAGGGGGTAAATCCTCTGCTGGACTGAAGGGGAAAAAAGGCTTTGTGAAGACTGAGTACTCCATGTTTTTTCCAGTCAGGCATGCAGCTGGGTATCCTGGTGGGCTGGTTTTACTTGGTTGACATCAGGCATGCTGCTAGATGACTAAATCTCAGCAAGCTCAAGGAAAGTCCTTCAGGTGCAGAATTCCCATCAAGCTGCATTTAGTTGTGACACTGTTTTTAGTGATGCACCAAGGAGGAGAGGGAATTTTGCTGACACTTCTGCAGGTGATGGTGTGGTACCATACCTATTTTATTTAGAGCTATCATGGATAGCTCTAAACTACCATGAATGCTAAACTAGGCTACAGTCTCTTCTGTTCCTTTAACATATGCAATCTAAGTCAAACCTTCAAAAAATAGCAGTCCCTTTTGGTCTGGTGTCAAAATATCTGAATGTAAAAAATGGAAGAGATAAAAAAAAAAAAAAGGTGATTTCAGTGATTTCAGCATTGCCAAAGTTCTCATTTCATCTGCAGCTGCTCTTGGAAAGAGAGAGGAGTCTGTCGTGGTTCAGCCCCAGCAGCAGCTCAGCACCACGCAGCCATCGCTCACTGCCCCTGCCCCAAGGGGATGGGGGAGAGAATTGGAGGAGTGAGAGTGAGAAACACTCCTGGGCTGAGATAACAACAGTTTAAGAACTGAAATAAAGTAAAACAGTAATGATAATAGTAACAATATAATAATAATGATAATAACAATATCCAAAGCAAGTGCTGCCCAATGCAATTGCTCCCCACCCGCCGACCGATGCCCAGCCAGTTCCCAGCAGCGATCGCTGCTCCCCGGCCAACCCCCCCAGTTTCCATACTGCCCATGACGCCGTATGGTATGGAATGGCCCTTGCGGCAGTTGGGATCAACTGTTCTGGCTGTGCCCCCTCCCAGCTTCTTGTGCCCCTGGCAGAGCAGGGGAAGCTGAAAAGCCCTTGCCTGGTGTCAGCACTGCTCAGCACCAACTAAACCATCAGCGTGTGATCAGCATTGTTCCCATCCTAAATCCAAACCACAGCACTGTGCCTGCTGCTACTGGGAAGAAAATTAACTCTATCCCAGACAAAACCAGGACAGGGTCCATGCCTGTTCCTGGGCAGGCACAGATCCTGCTTCCAACACTTTGCAAATCAAGTTCTTGGTTTTCTTTGCTAGTTTCTTTAAGGACTCCTTTTTGCTTTCTGATAGGTCCGTGGTAAGTAGGCTGGTAACAATGTCTTCTTTAGAAGACAACTTTCTGTCCTTAATTCATGTGTCTAAGAAAATAGTTTTTTGCTCTCCCGGCTTTGGCTGAAGATCCTCGTCTCTCACATCAGATTGAAACAAACGCACTCGGTCCCCTTGGCAGCGTATCCTCAGGAGGGAGGTTTCCATTCTTGTTCAGCCACCAGGAGAAGCCTGCCTCATATATCCAAGCTGTATTCATCCTAGACTTGAACTCTTTTTCTTCTTTCTCTGGAAGTATCTCTTTAAAGTACATCTCATCTTTCCTCTTTGAAGAAAAAGCTTTTGTACTTGACTCCTAGGAAAATTTTTGCTTGACTTACGGAGGACACTTTCTCCTTTTATAAGGAAGGAAACGTATGGTATAAACTAAGTATTTTTATTTAAAGAAGCAGAGCTCCTACAAGAAACCTTTGCTGCTTGTGCCTGAAAGACAATTTACCAGATTTTTAAGAAAAAAGTACTAATTGCTTAATTGAAAATGTACTTTTGTATTCCTCTTGTTTCATGGATACTTATGGACACAAGGGCAGGCTACGCATCTTGAGTAAAAGAAGGTGGAGAAAAAGGTCAGATTTATGTCAAAAGATTTCTGAAATTAATTTGGAAGTCAGGGTGAAAAATGTTTATCAAACAGATTTAGTGCACAGACGTGTTAAGATTTTATTGCGTGGTATATGAGAGAGAGACATTGTGCAGAAAACACTGCTTGTTGAGAAAAATCTGTAATTCCAGGATTAAGAGGTTGATCTGGGGGTTTAGGGAAAACAACCTTTTTGTTTTGCTCAGAGATGTTCTTAAAGCTTTGCTTGCAGCTCTATTTCCAGAAACCGTCCCTTTGCACAAGATTAGTTTGATCCACCATAGGGTATTCTGTTCACATGAAATATATAAGTCCATCCACCATCAACTGCTTCTGTCTGCACTGAATTTTGGCTGCTTTTGCATTGCAATAACGTTATGGCAAGGGGGAGGCCAGGGCAGCCTGATGCCGTTTATTTAGAGCACAGAGTTTATCCTGCGGTGGGAATATGCCCCGCGTGCCTCAGCCCTCTGTGTAACACCAACGCAGTTATAGGAGGGGGAAGGCTCCTGCAGACCCCTCGCTATTCCTCCTAAATACCTGTTGATGTGCGTGTGTATTATATGTAATATTTGTGGGAGTCGTACTAGCCTTGGGTCTCTGCTTACCACGTGTGAGGTTTCCCTAACTCTTCACTTCCAGGTTCACATCTCTCTTTTCAATTTTTTTATGGGTTATTTGTGTGGTTTCTGCTTCTCTGATGGGTCTCGTGGCATGTGGCTGCAGCAATTGCTTTTGCTGTCCATCACCTCCATTGCCACAAGGAAGTTTGTACTGTTGACAACTGCAGCATCTGCCCTGCGCTAGCTGTGAACGTCTTCAGGAAGCTTCAAAACCGGTGTTGGCAAGGCCTGAGAGTGCTCAGGATCACATCCTAATCTTGTGATGCCAGTGAGGAAGAGATCAAAGCAAGATCTAGCTTTGGTCTTAGTTCCAAGCCCAGTCTTAGAATCATAGAATAGAATCATAGAATGGTTTAGGTTGGAAAAGACCTTTAAGATCATCCAGTCCAACCACTAACCCAACACTGCCAACTCCACCACTAAACCAGTTAAGGGGAGAGGAATAATTAATTTCATGTTTCCTGGCTTGGTGGCTGGATTATTTTTTAAGGACAATAATAGAATAATATAATAATAGAATGGAATAATAAAATAATAGAATAGAATCATTAAGGTTGGAAAGGACCTCTAACATCATCAGTCCAGCTGTCAACCCAACACCCCCATGCCCACTAAACCATGTCTCAAAGTGCCACCTTTGCCCGTCTTTTGAACACTTCCAGGGATGGGGACTCCACCACCTCTCTGGGCAGCCTGTTCCAAAGCTTGACCACTCTTTCTGTGACGAAATTTTTCCTAATATCCAACCTAAAGCTCCCCTGACACAACTTCAGGCCATTTCCTCTCATCCTAAGATCTTGATGCCCTTAACAATAGGGATCATTTTATTCTGAAGAGTACCCTTTTCATAGGTGTCATGCCTTAAAGGCCTCATCAACTCCTGTCTCAGACTGGAGACTTTGACAAAACACCTCCTGTGGCTGTACCCATCTTCCAGGCCTTTTGGTGTAACTTGGCCCTGGAGTCAGGAGGGATGGGACCTCCCAGCTTCAACATTCACGATACAGGATTGACTGAAACATGTTCATCGTTGACAGATTATTTTAGCAAACAAGGAGCATCACAGCTTTCCTGGCTTAGCATGACACAAAATGCTGCTGATAATACGTGTCAAATGACAAAAAAAATCAAACTGCTAATCTTCTTCAGCATTCGAGTATGTCTCCTAGTAGCATATGCAATCACGAGTCTGCAAGAGAAGTGTTATTCAGAGGGAACGCAGGGTCTGTAATTCAGAGATGGTGATGCTAATTTCCTTTCCCAATCTGGGAAAGGATGTTGCAGGGAGATGCTGAGTGTTGTGCAGAGGGATTTAGTTGCGCTGCTCTCCATCTCTGTCATTGGTGTTAATGGCAGTCATGCTGCTCTGTCCCCACACTCTGCAGTCCAAATTCACCCCTCGTTTTCTGTCCACCACACAAAACCTACTGTTAGAATGCAGAATCAAATGCAATAGCGATAATTATTTAACTCCCAATAATTGCTCCGTTGGGCCACTGCAGAAGTACCCTGCGTCGTGCTCCAACTTCTGCTGCGGTGCAGTGCCACAGGGCTTGAATGTGCCTGTCGGGAAGCCACGGCTTTGCTTTATCTCATCATAAATGGCATATACACACGTGTGCACACAACTAGTGTGATGTGCTTATTTATGTAGAGCAAAATAGATGGGATAATGAAGGTACGATACTGGGAAGGGAATTAGCTGAAACTGCCAGCTGCTCCTCACATTACTCCATGTCCTTCTCAGCCTTCCCCGGTTCGCTGCAGTCCTACGAAGTTGGATTTAAACTTGCTGGGATGAGGAGGAGGTGATGCTTTCTCCCGGAGTGCTATTTTTGTCCGGATGAGATAATTGTGTGCTCTTCTTGAATGATAAGAAGGCTGCCCTCCAATTCCCTCTCCCTACACTGCTAGTATGTGGCCAAGTCTGCCAGACACTGGGAAGGAAAGAGTGTGGGGAATTTTATATGGAAAAATATCACAAAATGAGCTCTTTATACTAATTCTAATGAAGCAATTAATGCATAAGTTCACAGGGAGGATCTATAGCGATGGGCTATCCGTTTTATGCATACAGCATTGGTGGTAAAAGCAAATATTGAAGCTGGTGCTTTCTGGCAAGTCTTAAAGTATCCTTAGATAGTTGCCATGTTTCAGTCTTTCAGCATCCCGTGTTTTCCAGTTTCCACTGCACAAGAGTGTTAAATCCCTTTCAAAAATCCAGCTCTCTCAGCTTTTTCCATCCTAAATAACCTCTGGATTTTAAATTATAGGCATGGCAGCATCCGCTTCTTTAGAGTTGCATGTTATCGTTGCTGCTAGAATGCTTTTTAGGTGGGTGAGTGATGCATGTGTGTGAGCTGAACCTTTGTCCTGACCACTATAGTGTTCCTTTAATTTTTTTTTTTTTTTTTTCTGAATCATAGAATCATTTAGGTTGGAAAAGACCTTTAAGATCACCCAGCCCCAGCCCAACCATTAACCTAACACTACAAAGTCCAACACTAAACCAGTTAAGGGGAGATTAGTAACCCCATGCCTCCTGGCTTGGTGGCTGGATCATAACACAGATGCAGCTGTTGGACTATTAATATTAGTATGACTATAACGCCTGAGTAGCAGCTTAATCCTTTTTTACTCCAGGGTTCACATGGGGAGAATCTGAGGTGAAGTTAATACTTTGGCACCTTCTGAGAGCGCTCAGGGTGCTGCTTGGGTGCTGAATTACTGGGCATGGTGCTTTCCATGATGGGAGCGGGGCTGGTGCAAGGAGCTGTTTGCAGACGTGCATAGCACACATTTAGCTCCTGTTGAGCTTTGCCATGGGGATATTTCCTGCCTGGGCTTGGGTGGCACCTTAATCCCACACGTTTACGACGCATATTTTCTGCACGCTTCTCTGCAGATGTTTATAGCTGTCTCCTGGCCGCAGCAATTAAGATGTAATTCGGGGATTGAAAATATAGTTCAGCTGCTTCATTATTTTCTGCGCTGCCTCTTTGACTTGTGTTTGCCTTGTACTGGCTGCAGTGAATCATGCGTCCTTATTGCAATGACATTTTTAATTTCCATCTCTGGTATCTACCAATATTCATTGATATGTTATTTGGTCTTCTTTTTTGGCCTTTCATTTATTAGAAGCCCGGTGACATGCTTAAATCCTCTTTCACATGGCTGGATGAAAGACCAGAAACAATGAATGCAAATTTAAAAAAGAAAAAGAGGAAAATTAATATAAAGCAATAGCGTAAGCATTGGCATATAAGGAAAGCAAATATATTCATCCTTCATCGCTTTTTTTTGCATGATACAATAAAAGAAGACACTTTGAAATGAGATATTATGCAGATGGGGAAAGCATTTAAAAAGCTTTCCAGTATTGATAATTGTAATCTTTCAACATGAGAGAAATACAAATTTAATTTGCGGGTTTCTGATTATTCCGTCTCTGCGGTCAAATTTGTGCATTACAACATTGAAGTCTCTGAAAAGGGCCGTGCTTGGTGTTTAATGGGAGAGGACCGTGCCTCTGCACTGCGCAGCCCGGCGGTGGGAGAGGCTGGGCTGGCCGGGGTGGGGGCTCCGGGGGGGTCTGCCCTGCCTCGACACAAGCCTCAGAGCAGCTGGGGCGTCTGACGACCTGCGTGTCTTCAGCAGACCCCCGCTCATTTCCTAACTTAGAGAAACACAAAGATTTGGGTTCGACCCACACTAAGTGCATGGGGTTTGGAGCTGTGAATGTGTTTGGAAAGCGAAAGGAGGCTTCCCTGTGGGAAGAGTAGAGGAGAACAAGCAGAGGTGCCACACTTGGGCGCGCGAGGATTTTCTGTAGCAGTAGCAGAGACACGGCAGAAAGCTGGATCTCAGCGTGGAGCTGGTAGTGGTGCTGAGCCATGTTATCGTGGCTTCCTGCACGGCCGGGCGTCGGTAGGACTGTCGGGATTGTGTCCCTACGGCTCACCTGGAGCAGTATCACGCCTGCCCTTCGGCAGCGAGCAGCCCTTGCTCCATCGCTGGGACAGGGCCACAGCAGGATTTTTGGGCGGTCAGCAGCCTAGGTGAGCTAGAATCATGGAATGGTTTGGGTGGGCAGGGCCCTTCAGAGCCCCCCCAGCCCAGCCCCTGCAGTGCCAGGGACAGCTTTAACCAGCCCAGGGTGCTCAGAGCCCCGTCCAGCCTGGCCTGGGATGTTCCCAGGGATGGGGCATCGACCGCCTCTCTGGGCAACCTGTGCCAGTGCCTCACCACCCTCAGTGTGAAACATTTCTTCCTTATACCCAGTCTAAATCTATTCTTCTTCAGTTTAAATCCATCACTCCCTGTCCTGTCCCAGCAGGCCTTGCTAAAGCTTGCCCCCCCCTTCCTGCAGCCCCTCTCAGCACTGCCAGGCCGCACTCAGGCCTCCCCGCAGCCCCCTCCTCTCCAGGCTGAGCACCCCCAGCCCCCCAGCCTGGCCCCGCAGCAGAGGGGCTCCGGCCCTCGGGGCATTTCTGTGGCCTCCCCTGGCCCCGCTCCAGCAGCTCCGTGTCCTGTGCTGAGGAAACAACTGCTGAAGGTACTGCTGAAGCTACGGTCAGATGTACTGATACCCAGACTTGCTACCTGCTATTTTCTGATCCACCTCTTTCTGTTTCCAGCACCACTTTGAAACTCTCTTCTGCTCAAACAGAGAAAAGGAGTTGTGCTTAGTGTCTGGGGTCACCGAAATGACAGCAGCCAGGGATGCTCGCTGGTACTATAGATCCCTTGTGCAGGCTGGCCACCGCATGGCTGCAGCTTTACTGGGAGCTGTCGTGGCTCAGCCCCAGCAGCAGCTCAGCACCACGCAGCCATCGCTCACTGCCCCTGCCCCGAGGGGATGGGGGAGAGAATCGGAGGAGTGAGAGTGAGAAACACTCCTGGGCTGAGATAAGAACAGGTTAATAGTTGAAATAAAGTAGAATAGTCATGATAATAATAATAATATAATAATAATAACAACAATAACAATATCCAAAGCAAGTGCTGCCCAATGCAATTGCTCCCCACCCGCCGACCGATGCCCAGCCAGTTCCCAGCAGCGATCGCTGCTCCCCGGCCAACCCCCCCAGTTTCTATACTGCCCATGACGCCGTATGGTATGGAATGGCCCTTGGGGCAGTTGGGATCAACTGTTCTGGCTGTGCCCCCTCCCAGCTTCTTGTGCCCCTGGCAGAGCAGGGGAAGCTGAAAAGCCCTTGCCTGGTGTCAGCACTGCTCAGCACCAACTAAACCATCAGCGTGTGATCAGCATTGTTCCCATCCTAAATCCAAACCACAGCACTGTGCCTGCTGCTAGGAAGAAAATTAACTCTATCCCAGCCAAAACCAGGACAGTAGTGTAGTGAGAAAGTGATGGAGGAGGAAAACGACTGACACCGTGCTGTCGAAGGAGGTTCAAAACCATCCTCTCGCTGCACTGCCAGGTGATGGCTGAGGACTTAAGCCCCTGGCTGAGAATTTTTGCAGTGGCAGGAGCAACGGAGCAGTAAAACATGTAAACACCCAGAGGAAATTGTGTCTTTCCTTAGAGGAAATGTAAAAGGGGTTAGTTTCCTCTCCGTATCATCACTTTGGCCGTTGTGCCTACATTTTCCATTATCCTGGGAAAATCTGCTTATCCTTTGCTATCTTCCTGATGAATCCTTTGGCTGGACAGTTGGATCACAGAGAATTATTCTGCCTAATTATCGCCTGAGGAGGTACAAGATTGCAGCGGAAGATGCATTTGGGACGCTCAAGGGCAGGCGATGGTATCTCACGAATAGATCTGAACCTGCTTAGCAGTATTTGGCTGAAACCAGTCTCCTGCTACACATGTACGCATCATCCACGAGGGTAAGGAAAAGCGCCCAGACAAGGGCGAGAGTGTTGCAGAATTTCAGAGCACAATGAAAAAGCAGTGAGCTACCCTTTGTTATCCAAAAAGAGGTTTGCCTCGGGCGTACAAGCAGAAATGCCTTTTGTAAAGATTTGTCTTTGTGGGGTTTTTGGTTTTGTTTTTAAATTTCAGTGCATGTGTATATTTCGGGAAGTTTTCTGTAACTTTTCATCCTTTTTTTTTTTGATGGAATATAATTTTTCTGAAGACTGTACTTTTCACTGCACAGGACCTGGTTTATTCCTGCTTTTTATACAATCATTATCCATTTGAGTATAGAAGTTTCTGCTTCTGTTGAATGAGGAAGTGTCGTGGTTTTTGGTAACGTGTTGGTGCTGGTTTCAGTTGAGGTCTTCATCCCTGATGGGGAAGAGCAGGGTGGGCTCTGTGCCGTGGGGTTCAGCTCTCATTGGAGTTGTTGTGAAACAAGGTCTCACTGTATTTTTGCATGAAAGCCACCAGAGTTGAACCAAACTGTTCTTAAATATGGAAATGCGAATGGTGTAAACGTATTTCATGGGAGTCTCTGACATCAAAGCTGTACTGTTTCCTTGCAAGTTTGATTTTCTTTTTTCTTATTATCTGGTTTCTTTAATTTTGACTTTGGGTCTCAAATGCCTGGGACACCTGATCTAATGATTTGACTGAGTAGGCGAGAAAGTTTACGGTAGGCGACTGACCGTGGATTTTGCGCTGGGACAATTTCAAACAACATTTTTGTTTTGCAGGCAACAACAGAGCTGGTAAGACAGGGTTTGTAGAGGCATTAATTAGTGCATTTACACCTTCCCTGAAAATCCTATGCACGGGGTGCTGGTGGCATCTCTGAGGCCATCCTTGGTGGTGGTGCTCATCGTGGCAGCTCGGAAACTTGTAGGTAGCACTGGCAGAAATCACACTTGCATTATCCTAGCAGAGAAAAATGTTTTCCTGACCTAAGTGGTGAGGAGCTGAGAGTAAACGCATTGAGGAAGGCTAAGTGAAGCGTGGCACGGTGCACGTGGACATTATTCACCACAGTGGTCCATGGCAACCGTGCAGAAAAGTAAGGAAGGATGTAGCTGTGTGTTGTGGAGTAAGTGAGCTAACTGTACCATAAAATATTAATGCAAATGTGGAGCACTTACAGTAATTTCAATACCTTTTTACACCCCCAGCAGACACACTATTCAGACTGAATTAAATAGCTTTGCAGTGACTGTTAAATGTTATCAGTTCCTTACTAGCTTGTGTGCATTTTTATTTTCCACAATGAGAATCTTTGTACAAGCAAGAGGAAAAAAAAAATCCTGATGTTGTTCGCACTGATGAAAGATTGTGCTTAATGCTTGTAAAATGCCTACAAAATACTTGTATGTTCAGAACTGAGCCAGAATGATAAAACGCTTTGCAGGCTTCATGAGCTGCAAAATTCCTGGTTTGTGGTTCATTTTCGATTAGATTTTTTCATGGTAAGCTCTCTTGTTTTAATTCGGCTCAGAAAGGTCTGGTGGGGCTGGAGAGGGGTTTCATGGGCACAGGGGGTGATTGGGGTGGAGTGGGCGGCTGGGTTCTCCTGGGAGACAAGGCCATTCCCATCTGAACCTCAGGTGCCTCAACAGCGCAGCACTGAGCAGCTCTGGTAGGCTGCAAGGAAGGGGAGCTGCTGGTTGGCCTTCTTTTTTTATGTTTTTTATTATTATTTTGTATTTTGTATTTTTTTTGTTAAATTTTATTTAACTTCCATAACAGCACATCTGATTTTTCAGCTCTGTGTGGAAACCCCTGAACTCACCAGCCGCACAGAAGCATCTGAAGCTGTATGTGTCCTTCTCCTAAACTGCATTTTAGCCCCTCGTTGCTACCTTTATGCCTTGCCAGGCAGCTTTGCACTCTGGTCTGTTGTGACTTACTCATCACAGCAAAAACTTTTATCTTTAAAACCTGTTGAGAACTTGAACGGGAAATGCCAGGAAACGATGCTGAGCCATGGTCTGAGAGCTGGCTGCTGCCCCAAGCACCACATCCTCTCCCTTTGGGGTGGGTTTGAGTTCAATCCCCAAGAGAAAAGGAGGGTGTTGGTTTGCCCCATGTGGTTGCCTTCACCTTCCCTGGGTTTGTGCTGCATTAGGCTTGTTTTCTACAAGTGTTACACTTTAGGGTGCTTGATGGAAAGTCATGTTAGACGTACTGGCATAAGTCCTTGTTGTCCTAAATGAGGGCGTCATTTGGACAGTGTACGCAGGTCTGTATGGTCATTTTTATAATGCAAACCGCTTGCATACCTTCTGTTTCCTGGTTAGAAATGCATAATTGAAAACGCAAACCTCAAACGATGTAGGCTGGTGTAGAGATTTCCCATAGGGTGCTAATCCCAATGCTTCCTGGATGCTCCGGAGCAATTAAATTCATTGGGAACACCTAACACTGGCCCCGGGGAGATGGCACAGCGGGGTTGCATAAATGCTTGTGCACTTAGCATGGGGCTGTTTGTATTTGATGTCTCGTTGCCCTGTTCAGCTGTTTCTGATCCCACTGGGCGTGGAGTATGGTGTCTGCACGCTGCTCTGCAGGGAAGACTAAGCTTATTAACAGGGATGGAGGTAAAATGGTTATGAAGGGGAGGAGCCTCCTCAAAATTTCTGACGGGAAAGGGGATGAGTAGTAGAGCCCGGGAATAGACGCGGTACAATCCCTACTTACCATAAGCCACTGAGTCTGAACGCGTGATTTGCTGGACTCGTAACGTTTCCAGCACGGTTCTGTTTGCAGGAATTTATCACCGGTCTCATGCCTTCTGTCTTTGCTAATTTTATAAGTGCTAGGGAGTCGAATTAAGGAACACGAGCTGAAAGTCAGAAGCGCCAGGAATGTGGCAATCAGTGCCTGTATTGCATTTTAATAACAAACCCCAGAATTTCCTGGGTGTTGGTAATAAAGAACAAGTAAGAGCAATTCTCAGGTCTGCTGCACTTGACTGCAGCTGTGTGATGAAGCATCCCTGTGAAAGACAGCTCCTCCAGACGCGATGGGAAGACAATGGGATTACTATGGGTTTATCTGTTTTCCAGCATTTTTATTGCCAGCCGTGCTTGGGGCGAGGCTTGCATTTAACCATGACCTGCAAATATTATAGCCAGAAGAACGTGAAACCCCGGCAGATGCTGCGAGCGGTCCAGTAGAAGACGAGGGAGGTGGTAGGATTTGGCAGGCGAGTGAGACTTCAGGAAGGAAATCTGGAGAGCAGCGTTTCGGCAGGCGCTCGGAGCACAGCCTCGTGACTTGTGCTGTTACACCGAGATGTTTCAGGTGCTAATCGCAGCCTCATCAGCTGGGGACCACAGCAAGGTTTTTAGCCTTCCCTCCAATGCCAGCATGCCTGGTAACTTCATCCCAGCTCACCTTTTGCAAGCTAAGTGCTGGGTTTCATCAGAGCTGAATTTCCCGCTTGTCTTGTTTAAATATAATTTTAAATGCTGCTGCTATTTTAAGACTTGGCAACCTGCTGATGGCCTGATCTGAAATGATGTTGGTTTGCCTAATAGCTTGGGATTTTTATGCAGTAGGTGTTGGGACTGCAGAGTCCCTAATAGCATATTTTAGAGTTCTGATGGATTTTTAAATAGCCTTCCAGCACTAAGGCAGGCTTTCCTGTAATCTGCATTTTCCAGTAAAATAGGAGCCTGGCTACCTACTGATTTGCAGTTTTCAGGAAATCTATTCATGCTCCTTCCCTCCTTTTCACTCTCCCTTGGTTTTCGCCTCCATCACCCCATGGAGCTCCCCACACAAGGGAGGTAGCGTGACCTGCGGTGCTTAATTGATGCGCTACAGGCAGCAGCCCAGTGGCAAGGTGTCGTGGTTTAGCCTGTTATTATCTCAAACCCCTCGAGCCCCACGTTGGGCACCAAAAAGGACTGTCGTGGTTCAACCCCAGCCAGCAGCTCAACACCATGCAGCCATCGCTCACTGCCCCTGCCCTGAGGGGATGGGGGAGAGAATCGGAGGAGTGAGAGTGAGAAACACTCCTGGGCTGAGATGAGAACAGGTTAATAGTTGAAATAAAGTAGAATACTAGTGATAATAATATCATAATAATAATAATAATAACAATATCCAAAGCAAGTGCTGCCCAATGCAATTGCTCCCCACCCGCCGAGCGATGCCCAGCCAGTTCCCAGCAGCGATCGCTGCTCCCCGGCCAACCCCCCCAGTTTCTATACTGCCCATGACGCCGTATGGTATGGAATGGCCCTTGGGGCAGTTGGGATCAACTGTTCTGGCTGTGCCCCCTCCCAGCTTCTTGTGCCCCTGGCAGAGCAGGGGAAGCTGAAAAGTCCTTGCCTGGCATAAGCAGCACTGAGCAACAACTAAACATCAGTGTGTTATCAACATTCTTCTCATCCTAAACCCAAACCGCAGCACTGTGCCTGCTACTGGGAAGAAAATTAACTCTATCCCAGCCGAAACCAGGACACAAGGCCAGGGAGGAGGAGAAGCAGGAGCGGTGTAGGGGCATTACACCTGGAAGCCTCAGTCCATTCAGTTCCTTTATAGAAAATTGAAACTGCAAGCTGGTGCATACCCTCTTTCCCTGTGGATAACCTGCACTGGCAGTGACCCCTGTCAAAGTACACTTTGTTTGGAAAAAAAAAGAAAAAAATCTTTATATAATCCTCTCCTTGAAATGAAGGAGAATCAGGCCAGACGGCAGCTGTGGGTATGCAAATGTCCCCATGTATTATATGCTTTGCTAATTGCTGACAGGATTTGGGGGGGATTTTGGTTTTTTTTTTTTCCTCCCCAGATATTTTTCAGTTTACACATACAAATATCTGGCAGGTCACTGGGCTAGAACATACAGGGATTTCTAATGCCTGCAGATTTTCAGAAAAAAATTCTTATGTTGCTCACACTTCGTTTCCTTTTGTAGAAGTATCTGCATTGCCTACACTCTGTAAAGCTACAGTTAAAGTTGTAACATACCCTCCTGTGATGCCCTCATACTGTGAGTTGGGAATTTGGAGCGACCCATAGCTTCTAATGGGATGTTAAGAGCATGTGTAGTGTCAAAATGTAATGTGTCCTGTTTTATCTTGCTCCAGTGTGCTGGAGGCACCGCTCATAAATTAAACAGCCGGCGATTAGTGAAAAACTGAAACATCGCATAACCAGGATTTGAAACGGCTGATGTCTCATACGGCTTTTTGTAGCTTCTTGTTTAAATGGCACCGGGTGACACCAGCTGAGGAGGACTGCAAGGAGGCAGCTTTGGCATCAGGGACAGGCTGGACAGGTTTGAAAAGCGATCTCTGAAATGCCTTTCGGTAAGGAGGTGGCAGGATCTCCGTCCTCAGCTTCTGCGAAGGAAACCAGCCAGCCGGGAGGGTCTGTGAGTTGCAGCCTGAACGTGCCCCATCCGTGCCATGCAGCTTTGGAGAGCAGAACTGCTGCACTTGGGTGGAGGTGAGGGGAGGTGGTTGGGAGCAACTGAAGTAGCCCTTCTGCTCTCGTGCTTTCTGCTCTGGCGAGTGCGGCACCATGCCTCAGGGAAGATGTGAATCGATGGAAATGGTCAGAGGAGTGACAGATGAGCAAGAAAGGTTTCTGATGCAGGAGTAAAATGATGCATGAGGGCCGTTCGCGGCAAAGAGGAGAAGGCCAAGGAAGGGTGCAGTTTATAGGAGCCTCTAGCTGGGCAAAAGGAAAGAAGGAGAATTTTTTTCTGCATGCCCCCAAAGGGTAAGACAGACAATAATTGGCTTAAATTGCAGGGAGAGATCTAGGTTAGACAGCAAAAAAAGCTGTTTGGCGGTGGAGATGGGCAGATACCGAAACGGGAGCTCGAGGGGACAGTGAGCATCTATTGCAGGGAGCTCTTTGGGGACAGGCTGGAGGAGCATCTCCCTGTGCTGGCAGTGGCAGAGCTGCTCCTGCCTCCTGGCATGGGAAAGGATGAGCCAGAGCTTACGAGGGCTTTTCTGGCCCCTTTTTTCCATGATTCTGTTCCCAGCGTCAGTTCTGACCGGGGTCTTTCCTCACAAGACTGTCACAGGCTGAGGTGGCATTTCTGCAAGAAGGAAAAATGCAGAAGATCCATTGGAACATACAGTGATTAGGTGATTAAATAACTGAACTGGGGAAAAAAAACCCAAACAACCCCACCCCAAACCCCCACACCCCCCCCCAAAACATAAGCATGCATTGTATTGGATTATATTAAGTATTATGCTTTTTAAAAATACAGCTCAAGAGAGTTGCAGATCGACTGCTGGTGTTATTTTGTATGCGTGTGTGAAATAATAATTAGTCTCTTTTCAAAGTAGAAAATGCAAACCAGCTCAGAGGCCATTATTTACTTTACCTTTGCAGAAATATGTCAGTGCTGAGAGGAATCTGTACATGTTATTTAAGCTTTAAACTTTAATTCCCGTGTACTTACACTGCTCATTTGCTGATTATATTCCTGCTGGATCCAGGAGATCTACTGAAATAAATTAAACCAGAGTTGGGCCCACTGTGTGTATGAAACGGCGCAGCCCGACAACAGTTTGCAAGACTGTGAATGGTATGGGCTGATTTTAAATTAAACAGATGAACATGGAATGTGTTAAAATATCCCAACAGAGGGCTTATTTGGCAGCTGTTTGATTGTTTTCCTCTGGCATTATCTGCAAAGCAATTACGCATGAATAAAAACTTCTCGAGATGCTTTCAAGGAAATATTGACCGCTAACATTTTAATTAAGGCACATTGAAGTAAAACATTTGAATCAACAATATGGACAATAGCAAAGCAGGTTGGGTTTCAAAAAAGGAGGCTTGTTTAGCATCCTCCTAATAACACATCCAGTCTGTACCCTTGCCTGAAGTGTCAGTTTAAACTAGCTATATGCATTCATTTTCCCCCCTCTTTGTCTCAAAAATAATAATAAAAAACTGAAGGACAGGCAATTTTAAAATAAGCTTAGCCCATCATTTACATCCATAGGTAAAACGTATCTGCGCACTGAACTGTAGCGCTCATGGAGCGGTACAGGGTGGTCCTCTTGAGTGTGCCCGTCTCTTTACTGGTGACAAGGTAATTCTGCAGGGCCGGAGGATCACTGACGTTACTTTACACCACAGCATTTCTCCAGCAGCAGCAGGGAGGTGATTGTGCCCCCGCACTCGGCGCTGGTGGGGCCGCACCTGGAATGCTGTGTCCAGTTTTGGGCCCCTCAGCACAAGAAGGACATTGGGGTGCTGGAGCGTGTCCAGAGAAGGGCAGCGGAGCTGGGGCAGGGTCTGGAGCACAGGGCTGGTGGGGAGCGGCTGAGGGAGCTGGGGGTGTTCAGCCTGGAGAAGAGGAGGCTGAGGGGAGACCTCATCGCTCTCTGCAGCTCCTGACAGGAGGGGGCAGGGAGGGGGTGTTGGGCTCTTCTCCCATGGAGTTAGTGATAGGATGAGAGGAAATGGGTTCAAGCTGCGCCAGGGGAGGTTTAGATTGGATATTAGGAAAAATTTCTTCATGGAAATAGTGGTCAAGCACTGGAACAGGCTGCCCAGAGAGGTGGTGGAGTCCCCATCCCTGGAGGGGTTCAAAAAATGGGCAGAGGTGGCATTTTGGGACATGGTTCAGTCTACTCTCCCCTTGATTGGTTTAGTGTGGACTTGGCAGTGTAGGTTAATGGTTGGACTGGATGATCTTAAAGGTCTTTTCCAACCTAAACCATTCTATGACTCTATCATCGCTGCTAAGATGAGAATAGGTAAATGTGTTCTGCAAGCTGCCTGAGAGGGAAGAGTAGACTGAGCAGTTCTCCTTGGAGCTCCTGGGTGCTGCTTTACGCAGGGTTGTGCCCTTGCTTCAGTTTAGCCACAGCCAGTAAAGCTGACATGGTGGTGTTTGGGTCTGGTAACTGCACTGAAGAGTTAACAGGAAAAGTCGTCCTTCCCTGTGCAAGGACAGGGATGGTTTGAGCGATCAGGATTAGCCCTATTATCCACTATCCCCCTGCAAACCAAACGCTGGCTGCTCTTCTGCGGCACTAACCTTGTGCCTGCGGAAGTTCATTGCTGCTAAATTTTACATGGGTTCCCTGCAGAGTAGTTCACCCCCAAAAAA
The DNA here is from genome assembly GCF_030463565.1 of Pelecanus crispus. NCBI lineage: Eukaryota > Metazoa > Chordata > Aves > Pelecaniformes > Pelecanidae > Pelecanus > Pelecanus crispus. The sequence continues at coordinate 73,119,254 of NC_134648.1, forward strand.
GAAATATACAGTTTCCAGGAAGTCTTCAGGAAATTTTCTGCCCGAATGTTTGGGTTTGTTGTTTTGGGTTTTTTTCCCCCAAAGGTGTATTCAGGTACTGTGATGAGGGGAAAGGGAAATAGCCTGTGCGCCTTCAGTCCTCCGTCTGACTTGAGCTGAGCCTTCTGCTCCACGTGTGCCATTCGTACTGTACTCTGGTGCTTCTCTACAGATCCTTGTCTGCTGCAGCCAGCCATGTCTGTGGACCCAGTTTCTAGAAAATCCTTGTCCTCTCCTTCTGCAGGTGCCTCCTCCCTTTCAGAAGGGAGACTCCCTCATTTCAGCATTTTATCCGGTTAGTTATTAACATACTGTGTGAACAGGCTAAGCATAGGAAGAAGGACACAGACCTTCCCCTTCCAAAAGAGCTGGCTAAATGCTGAGCTACAGACTCACTTACTCTCCACCTTTCTCTGGATCAACTGATATTGTATTATTTTCTAGCAGGTGCAATCATTTTGGGAGAGTGCTGCTTCCCAGAACCACCTTTGGGCAGGCTTCTGGGAAGGGGAGGTGTAGATCTGAAACAGGAGACTCATGGGTCGCTATCCCACTTTTTGAGTAACTGCTTTAAGCAATGGGTGTTAAATAACTGGTTCGCTGCTTTTGGTACTGTCTCCCTCCAGGAGATGGGCACTGGCGGCACTGGTGTTAGGAGATCCAGCCTGGGAGGGCTCCCCAAACTACGTCTGCCCCCGCTGACCCCTCTGTTGAGTTTCCTCATGGGTTTTAGACATTTAGTACAGAGGCCAGATATTTGAGTCTGGGTTTTAGACTCCACAAGCCCGGAGGATATAAATGAAGCAAGTCTTGGATCAAGTATTTAGGCCTTCTTAATTAAATGAAACAAGATGCTCTTCTAAGGCACAGTAGCATTTAACTTCTCAGGTCACGGAAGAACTTTTGGAATTTACCCATGATAAGCATGGATATTTATAAAAGAAATCTTAAAGAGAGTTTGGGGACTGCCGCTCACACGCACTATGTTTCTTTTTCATCAATAGGATCATGATGGTAAACAGTTTTCTTGGGAGTGCTACCACACCTGATCCGTTTGTACGTGGTGGGATACGCGTGCCCACATGCAAATGTCCTTGCCTGAACCAGTTATTTACATTCTTTTTTTTTTTTTTTTTTATTAGCACTAGTTAGAAAGGAATAGGCACTTTGAGAATGCGAGTAATTCATCCTGATGCAGACAGGTATCATGTTTAGAGGAGTTTCACTCACTTGCCCTTTCCTACTCTTGTGTCTTGACCCGTACTTCCCTGCAAGCAATGCCAGCATCGCCTGGAAAAAACTCGGTACAACGTTACAGTGTCAGTGGGAGTTTAGCATACAGTAGGTAGCGTTTTCCTGCTTTTTTTAATAAGTCTACAGTAACTCTTAAACAAAACAATTAGACACCTGGGTGTAAGAGAAGGAATAATTCATGGTGTTTATCTTTTTGTGAAGTATTTAGAAGCAAACCAGCTGTTTATAGTCAATCTGCACAACTGCTGCTACTTTCATAGAATCATAGAACCGTTTAGGTTGGAAAAGACCTTTAAGATCATCTAGTCCAACCATTAACCTAACATTACCTAGTTTGCGTGGCTCGTGCACTCCAACAGTTTGACTCAAGCAAGCATCTCTTCAGTGTTACAGCAGCGTTAAACTGGAGAGAGAAGAGTGCAGGGTTGTTTCTGGGGAAGTTACTGGGCATTACAGAAAGGTGCGGTTCATTAACAGCCAATGCAGACCACCTTCATGTTGTGCAACTTAGTCAGTGTCGTGGTTCAGCCCCAGCAGCAGCTCAGCACCACGCGGCCATCGCTCACTGCCCCTGCCCCCATGGGATGGGGGAGAGAATCGGAGGAGTGAGAGTGAGAAACACTCCTGGGCTGAGATAACAACAGGTTAGTAGTTGAAATAAAGTAGAATACTAGTGATAATAATATCATAATAATAATAATAACAATATCCAAAGCAAGTGATGCCCAATGCAATTGCTCCCCACCCGCCGACCGATGCCCAGCCAGTTCCCAGCAGCGATCGCTGCTCCCCGGCCAACCCCCCCGGTTTCCATACTGCCCATGACGCCGTATGGTATGGAATGGCCCTTGCGGCAGTTGGGATCAACTGTTCTGGCTGTGCCCCCTCCCAGCTTCTTGTGCCCCTGGCAGAGCAGGGGAAGCTGAAAAGCCCTTGCCTGGTGTCAGCACTGCTCAGCACCAACTAAACCATCAGCGTGTGATCAGCATTGTTCCCATCCTAAATCCAAACCACAGCACTGTGCCTGCTACTGGGAAGAACATTAACTCTATCCCAGCCAAAACCAGGACAGTCTGTTAAGAAAATGTCGTTGCTGCTTCTCCGAGGGCATGTGGCACTGGCAGAGCACAGACTCGCAGCAGCCTTCCTGGGCAGGGGCTCTGCTGGATGGACGAGCCCCAGGGCCATATGCTTCATTGAAGGGTTTGTTTTCTAATTCTGGAAGTTTAGGGTTAGCTTTTTGGCAAGCAGCTCGCCGGAATGGAAAAGACTTGAACCAGAGCAGGATAATCTTGCAGTCCTGGTCTCTCATTGAAATTTATGCTGAATATGTGAATGCGCTTTGGGAAACGTTGGGTAGGAGGAGACAAATAACCACGCTAACATGTAAAGATCCCAAGGAAATCAATTACTAGAAAAAAGATGGGGGGGTTTGTTCCTTTTTTTGAAAGGGAAAAAAAAAAAAAGGACAGGTCTGGGCCTGTGAAAATACTGCTCCTTTAAATAAGGAAGTCACAAGCTGCATCCTAAGGACGCTTCAGTGGGTACCATGTGAAATTGAGCCTACGTTCCCGCCATCCCTCCCTCCTGAAGTGTACGCTGTTATTCACAGTGTCGTCTTCCTCACTTGAGGCAACCCTCTGGTGCGTCAGTCCCTGTGGGATGGCAAAGGGTGAGCTTTAATAATGTACTCGAGGCTGCCCTCGGTGGGGAGATCAGCAAGGGGCTTGGAGTCCGATCAGAAGCACTCAGCCACGCCTAATTCTCATCTGTTTGTGGCACGGGTGATGGGTGATGACCTGATTTTTATAAGTACGGTCATTATCTTCTGGATTAGACCAGCACTGGGTTGAGCTTTTTAAATGAGCTGCTATGCATTAGGTACAGGCAGTGTAGGTGGTAACAGAAGCTGAAAGTGATGATGTGTTTAGAGTTAATCAGTTAACTAGGATCTTCTGGAACCAAGCTGTGAGCTGCTTTATTGCTTTTTTTTATGGGTTTTGTGGATGGAGAGCGCAGGCAAAACACATATGCCGTTGTAAAAAAACCTACTTCTTCGGAAGACTGGTCTAGAATAATAAGGATACTAGACTATTGATATTTTAGAGGAAACACTGGCTTTGTTTGCATGACCATTTGATCTCTGACTTTGCTAAAATAAACAAAAACCAAACATCCCCCCAAGAACAGGCAAAAAAGAAACATAGTATTTTATCAACGTTTCTAATTTTGTTAAATGGCATATATGAGAAATATTAGTCACATGCTTGCACTATGATTTTATTTATTTCCATAACTTAATTACGGAGGAACTCAGTGAAAACAAAGTCACCTTGAGGAAAGTCAATACCAGTCAAAAATACTCTGTTTTCACAGGGTTGGTTTTTTTTAATCCCTATAACTCAATGAAATCAGTATCTTGAAAAGGAAACTTTGGAACAATTCAACTGGCTGTGCATTTTAAATTAACCTCTTCTGCCCCTTGATGCATTTAAATATGGCTGTCAGTGCTGCTTCTTCAGCCTTTCTGCAAACTACTCTGTCCTCTCCCTCACCTCCCATTCTCAAAGTTTTCTTAGCGGCTAAGCTTGCTCATGCTACCACTTTCTCTCTCTCCTTTTACTTACTTAGAAAGTGCTGAAAAAAAAAAGAAGTTCTATTAAAATAATGCAATAAATTAATGAAGGTTCCAGCGCGGTCCGGTGCTGGCGATTTTTAAGAGTATTCATTATTCTCAAAGGATTTATTAAGCATTATTTAAGCAATCTTTTAAAATAAATAAGGAAAAATATTAACCTATTGCATGATTAATTCCATGATAAGGGGATCCATTACTCAGAAGTGTATGTGGATCCAAATGTATTTTTATTTATCAAGGACCTCTTGGAGCTGATATCTTAGAAAAAGTTGGACATGGTACTTGAACAACACGCTTTGAGCAGGGGGGTGGAAAGGGTGATCACCAGAGATCTCTTCCACCTCGACTATTTGGTGATTCTGTGAGGTCTTGTAATTGCTGAACTACTGCAAAATGTAGTTTGAACTTTTATATTACAAACTAGACTAAACTGTAGACTGGGGGGAAAAAAAAAAAAAAACAGCTGTCTTGGGAGATTTAAAATGATGCAATGTGATGTGAAGATTTTCTTGTTGCTGTTGTATTTATCCTGGATTGAAAAGTTTCCCATATCTTTATCTTCACTGATTACTTGGATCTCTCCAATTTCCTTGAATGGGAGGAAAGTGAAATAGCTGAGATACAGGGCAGATTTGAGGAACAATGAAATCCAAACTCAGCTCACAACCTATGGCTTCTCAAAAAAGATTGGTATTCGCAGCAGACCAAAGGGGTTTATATGTAACCTCCTCTGTTACGTGCTTTGCGTATAGTAGCATCAGCTGGTTGTATATTGAGTAGCTGATGGACTAGATTCCCTGCTTTTTTGCACAGCATCAAAGAGAATCAATCTTGCAACCTGAACGACTTGTGCATGCGTGACATGCGCTGTTCAGCATGAGAGACCTTCTCTCGGAGTCAGCCGTAGAAGTAAGAGGAGTTGACATCATGACTTTCCATCTTCCAAGATGTGTAATCGTGCAGTGTGTTCATCGTCTGTGTCGGCTCTTAGTCTATGTAAGTGGAATGGGTGGAAAAAATAACTTTAAAATATACGTGTCCCTCCTATTTTGAGCAGATATTGAGCATTCTGATGAAAATTTTTGTTGACTTTGATTTGGAAGTAAATGAATGGAAGTTGACAAACTGTACATACAGACCTCTTCCATTTACTATATCGTTCTGGGAGGTATGTTTACAAGCCAGCCTGTAAAGCAGGGGCTCCTTCCTGGCACACATACTGCCAGGGATTGTGGAAGCCTGGCCAAAGTCATGTGAAAAAAAAAAAAAACCCTAATAAATATGCAGTTTGCTATGTTTTTATCCAAATAAGATGAAGAAGAGCAGGAAGCTTCATTCTGGGTCCACGTGGCCCAGCAGAGCTGGGCAGTGTCGCTGTATAACGAAACATCCCTGCCAGGATGGTGGCACAGAGGCCAGTAAACTTGGGCAGCACGTGTTTTTCAAGGTACCCTGGCTAGTTCTGCAGGTCTTAATGCTAACGGGAGCTCATGCCATGTCGTAATTGTTGGTTTGCATCTTCAGAGGCAGGAGTCAAATTCTGTCCATCCCGCTCATCAGTTGGGCCCTTTGGTTGTGTTAATTAACGCAGCGCAGCCTGGCTCTCTGGGGTCACAGAGCTCCTGGCCTGTGCGCAGTTTGACCCCACTGCTTGAGCCGTTGCTGCAAATTGGGGAGCCTCCAGCAACGCCGGGAGAGACTCCTGGAGTCGATAGGTGTCCTGGTTTGGGCTGGGATAGAGTTAATTTTCTTCCCAGCAGCAGCAGGCACAGTGCTGTGGTTTGGATTTAGGATGGGAACAATGCTGATCACACGCTGATGGTTTAGTTGGTGCTGAGCAGTGCTGACACCAGGCAAGGGCTTTTCAGCTTCCCCTGCTCTGCCAGGGGCACAAGGAGCTGGGAGGGGGCACAGCCAGAACAGTTGATCCCAACTGCCCCAAGGGCCATTCCATACCATACGGCGTCATGGGCAGTATGGAAACTGGGGGGGTTGGCCGGGGAGCAGCGATCGCTGCTGGGAACTGGCTGGGCATCGGTCGGCGGGTGGGGAGCAATTGCATTGGTCAGCACTTGCTTTGGATACTGTTATTATTATTATCATTATTATACTGCTACTATTATCATTACTGTTTTACTTTATTTCAATTATTAAACTGTTTTTATCTCAGCCCAGGAGTGTTTCTCACTCTCACTCCTCCGATTCTCTCCCCCATCCCCTCGGGGCAGGGGCAGTGAGCGATGGCTGCGTGGTGCTGAGCTGCTGGGGCTACACCACGACAATAGGAGGAACGTGAGTCAAAAGCTTTGACGCTGTAGGACATCGCAGGCTCCTCTTGGCTTCCTTTGCAGAAGTTTTGTACAGGACTGATATGATGCAGAGATACCAGTATAGGTCTTTGGAGGCTCCCAGCTGTATCCTGGGTGTTGGAGGGGTTGCTGTAGCAGTTTTCGTTATCGTTTCCCCCATTTCCAGAGGTACAGCTGTAAGTGTGCCAGTGATTTGGGGAGCTATTAGGGTAAGGGTGGCTAAACTGAAATGAGAACAAAGTGGGCAACTTCTCTTGTCTTGGGACAGTTGTCAGGAATAAGAGTCTTTCCCTGTAGTCAATGCTAATTCAGAGACTGCCAGAGCACTTGTGGGGAAAAAAAGTCATTCAGTTCTGTGTATATAAACTGATATCCAGTGCTGCTGTTAGTAATAATAGTATCTGTAAGAAGAGCATGAAAAAACCCTTGTTTTTCTTCAAGTTCAACGGAGTCATTTGTCAACTTCAGTGTCATTCACTGTGGGTTCAAAACTCTTGCAAGGAATAGCTCAATTTCATTTTCTGAATGATCCTTGGCTAATTAGTATTGATTTGGTAACTACGTGTTAACACATCAGTGTAGATAGTGCTGCTAATGCCTGAGTTTGGACTTGCTGCATTTTTTTTTCCTCTCTCTTTGACCTGAGGAGGTATAAATGCTTCTGTTCCTGCCACAGATTCGCATTGCACAGCAAGAACGCTCCCACTTGTTTCCCTTTTCTCCTGCAACTTTAGATTTATGTTCTAGTATGTCCAGGCAAATGAATCTGACTGCAAGAGAGGGATCCTTTAGGTTGTTGATTTTCTTTTTTCTTGCAAATCCTAATTAGACCATTGAATAGTATGACAAGTATCTTGATTTTAATTTTTTTCTTTTTTTCCTTTTCCTTTTTTTTTAAAAAAAAAAGTTACCCTGGTTCTACAGATTATTATTATTATTACTACTACTATTATTTATTATTTCTTTTATTCTTCAGGTGAGTCTTAGTCTGTCCTGTAAATGCTGTAAGATCTGTACCTTTTGCTGACTGTTTAACTCTTGGTCAGTGACAGAACAGCTGAGATCCAAAGCCTCTGCTCCCTCCCCTTCTCCATAGCTTTTTATAACACTGCTGTGGCCCAGGGACGGAGCAGTGAAGTTACAATTTTCTTTGTTAACTTAAACAGTCATGGAGTAACTGCAAGACTGCTGACACGGCATCACTTCAGGATACTTATGTGCATATTTCCTGAAAAAGAGGAGATTCTTTCCATCCCGCACGACTGCTGTGGTATTTTGGTGCTTTCCAGGACTGCGCTAAGCGATGTGACTTGCATCCGTCAAGTGGAGTTTGTCTGTCGATTGCTTAGACTAAATAACTTCTCTATAATCCGGGGCTTGCTCTGCCATGCTTTCATTTGCAATCACTCCACTTACAAGAAGTCTCTGATTTGACTTGACCATTGATCTTGACAATAAATATGCTGCATTTTTTGAATTCAAGGTTTGCTCTCCTGAAATATCACCAAAACACAGTGGTGCTCATTATCCGGGATTATAAAAGGCTTCTTTTGTGTGTGCTTGTTTCTTACAAAGCGATGGATATCAGCAAGACACAGAAGGCACAAACCAGCAGTAAGAACAGACATTCAAAACCATTAGAAAATTTTATTAAAATTGCAGCAATTTCAATAAAAGCAAGCCAAGAATAAAGCAAATGCAAGGTCGAGCCTCTGGCTTCACAAAAGGGCTCTCAAACTCTCATATTACCATTTTTCATCAGCCTGATTGCATCCCAGTGTGTTCCTGACACTTGTTATTTTCTGGAGAGAGGGGAAAAAAAAGAAAGAGTTTATCATGGGCTATTTATTTGCATGTGTTTGTAAGCGTAGGACTGGTGCCTATTGTTTATGGAAATTCAAACAAGCCTCACCAAAAAAAGTTACAAGGTGGTTCAGTGGTAGGACAAAGATCTACGTTTCTGGCAGCTCCCTAGGCAGCCTGCAGAAGCAGCTCCGAGCATGGCGGGACAGAGGGAAGCTGTGTCAGGAGCAACCCTTCTGTGCGTCCTCTGCCAGGAGCATGCGCTCATTTGGGGAGTTGGCAGAGACCCGAGTGCTGCTGTGGGTCTGCAGCCTGTCGAGCTCCCCCGCAGAGAGAGCGCAACACGCTACGATCCCTTCCCAATCAAAAAAATTCTTAAAATGTTACCAAAAGATGATGGCAAATGCAGTGAAGATCTAAACTTTGTGAGTAGTCTCTGGAAGAATTTTACTAAAGCCATTAACTGGAGACAGATGTGGTCTAGAACTAGACCTTCTTAACCCGCTTTGATGTTCATTACTTCAACAAAATTAAGTTTCTTTTCTTTAAAAAAATGAAGGAGCAAGCATTAATTAGGTTTGGGATTATGCAACCAATAATTACTTATCATATTAAAACGTCCTATTTGTAACCATTATTCCTAGTAATGTGTCATGCGTGCCAGGTGGCCTTGAGTCTTAGTGACTGTTTCTCCTGGCTTGGGTGGTAAATCCTTTTTTTCTTTCATAATGTAATCTTCCATTCTGTTTCTTTACAGGTACAGAGAAAATGAAACCCCAAGGTTATCTGTTTAAAAAACAAGAGTAATAACAAGGCAGTCGTCACAGAATTTGGTAGGCATGCATTAGTGGTAGCTTGTAGTATCAGGAGGATCCAACTGATACAGGGAGTTGTGTTGGGGAAGGGGGAAAAAAAGACCAAAAAAAAAAAAAAAAAAGCTTTATGTGGCTGTAAATAAAGACTCGTGTTTGATTTTGCAGCTAAAGCAGGAGCGTTTATTTGGGGTGAGAATGCCAGGGTCAAACCCCTCAAGGTTTTTGGGGCTGAGGGGATGCTGTGTTTCATAGGAGATGGAAATGTCGGCTTGAGAGCCAGGCACCGCACTGACCGAACCCCCCAGGAGCCCTGGGCATTCATCTGAGAGCAAAATTTGAAGCATGGTGGTAAAAGTAATACTGCCTTGTTTGCTGATTGCAAACCAGTATGTGACATCATTAGGATTCACTCTGTCCAAACCAATTTGTGTCCCAGCATCCGCCAACCCCCCTGCACGGCTCCCTGCGACCACGCGCGGAGGTGCAGACCGCTCCGGTTTGCGTTGGCCTCGTCAAGCTCCTGGTCATCTGCGTGTGCATCAGCACCGATGAGAAGTGGCCCTGCCTGATCCCGACCCTGTTAGTCTGTGTTTGCCACTGGGTAACTTAGCTAAAATAAACTCTGTTTAGAATAAATTACTGGATGCTGAAAATACAGCAGCACAGCTTAAATTGGTGAGCGCTTTCTCTGCCTGTGCCTTGCCGTTGCTTGCACTTGTGTCCTGGTTTTGGCTGGGATAGAGTTAATTTTCTTCCCAGCAGCAGGCACAGTGCTGTGGTTTGGATTTAGGATGGGAACAATGCTGATCACACGCTGATGGTTTAGTTGGTGCTGAGCAGTGCTGACACCAGGCAAGGGCTTTTCAGCTTCCCCTGCTCTGCCAGGGGCACAAGGAGCTGGGAGGGGGCACAGCCAGAACAGTTGATCCCAACTGCCCCAAGGGCCATTCCATACCATCCGGCGTCATGGGCAGTATAGAAACTGGGGGGGTTGGCCGGGGAGCAGCGATCGCTGCTGGGAACTGGCTGGGCATCGGTCGGCGGGTGGGGAGCAACTGCATTGGTCAGCACTTGCTTTGGATATTGTTATTATCATTATTATTATATTGTTACTATTATCATTACTCTTTTACTTTATTTCAACTACTAACCTGTTTTTATCTCAGCCCAGGAGTGTTTCTCACTCTCACTCCTCCGATTCTCTCCCCCATCCCATGGGGGCAGGGGCAGTGAGCGGTGGCTGCGTGGTGCTGAGCTGCTGCCTGGGGCTAACCCACGACAGGGTTTTTGGGGCTGTTTGATGGAGTCTGGGGCGTGCCGAGGTTTGGAGTGCACTGTCAGCGCTCCCCAGCCAGTGCTGCTGTGTCGGCAGCAGGGCAGGTGGGAAGACCTGTGCTTTGCTCAGAGTAGGAGCCCAAGGCACCGGTTACCCAGCAGGCAGGGGAGCCCTGGTGGGAGCACCCATCCCGATGTGCCAGCGGTGAGCATGCAAAATCACCTTTGGAGAGATCTGCAAAGGCACAGATGCGTGTCCAGTAACCCGTTCCCATTGGGATGCCGAGATGGTTCCCCTCCAATGTCTCCCCTAGACACCCCGCCTCAAACGCACAGTTCTTGCATGCTCTGATTTCTTGTTCTTTAGGAAAAGATAAAGACTCACGGCTCTGTCTTGTATTTGCAATGTGATCGGAGACGGAGCACCACAGAGAGAGCCTGACCCGGGCTGTTGCCCGGTGTCACCCAGCCTGGGAGGGATGCTCCGAGTCCGGCTGATGAGGGCGGGGGTTTGGCTGTGGCTGCAGTCTGCTCGCTGCCCGTGTTGAGTTATGCTTTTCTGTCTGCAGTTCTGTGAAAGATTTTGCTGGCTTAGGGATGTTCTGAAAGGGGCAGTTTTGAAAAGATTCAGAAGTAGGATTATTTTTCCACTAAGGTAAAATTTGTACGTGCATATGATTATGTCAATTATGGGTGAATATTGCCATAGTACACTTCAGTTATGGCGCTACACCTATGATACTAGGGGATGTACTAACACAGAACACCGACAGACACAGTTTGCATGAAAAAAAAGAGATAATAGATAGGAGTAGACAGACAGAAAACAATGAATCATGGAAATGGCGCTGGTCACCAGGAGCGAGAGCGGCCACAGCGCACCCGCCCACCTTGCTATTTCTGGGTGTCCAAAGAGAGACCTTTTACAGTAAGCACTAAAATAACTGACTAATATGTACTGACAGCCTTGCTTGTGAAAATTAAGAAGTGAAGATTAAATATGCATGCATGCAGGAATGGAAATGCAAAATTTCTATTAGGATCACCCAAGGAAGATTTGTATTTTCATGTTGAGCTCGTTTCAATGATGTTTAATTAGCCCTGAATAGCTGCTGAGGAAGTACCTTGCAGAATTTGTTCAATATAATACTCCAGCCATCAGTATTTTTAACTAAAGAAAAAAAAGCTTACAATTAATTATAGAGTATTAATTCCATAGTATTACCTGGCTGCATATGCAGATTTTATTTTTCTCCTTGAAAAAAATCTAATAAGAGTGCTATAAGGTTATTTTGAATGCTTTTTATGCGATTCCTTTTCTAAATTAAAACTGCCTCTAACACATGATAATAGCTGTAGTTAGATCAGCCTGAGATGAGTACATGTCAGATGAGGTTCGAGATAATTGATGCTGTAAATATGCCTCGAGTGGGGAGAGAGACCATATTAATGGCTTGAAAATTCAGTCTGTTTGCAGGAATCTGATTTGAGCTGTAATAGAAATAGGCCTAGATTACATAAAGCACTGAGTTTATGGCTTATGATGTATTTCAAATTTGTTATTGCTAAATGGAATACTCCTCTTCTGCCAACTGCGTGGATCTGAAAACTTCCCTGGCCCGTGGTTTGTTTTGTAGGCAGCTTCTCTGGAAGGTGAGGTTTTGCTGCCGTTCTGGAGGGATTGAGTGTGGGTTGTCCTGTTGCGACCAGAAGCGCTCTCCTTCACTTGATGCCCCTTCTCTGAGGAGCAAAAGGCACAGGGGAAGGCTCAGCCCTGGGAGTCGGCGCGTGCAGGGCTGCCAGAAGCGCTGCAGAAGGCATCCAACCAAAGAGCTCAAGGTCTTCCGCCTGCATATGTTATTTTGTATTATTAGAGTAACAGAATTAATAAGAGTTTCTTACGGATTTGTGTCCTTTCTCCCTGCACCTCCAGCTCCCTTCCCGCTGCCGAAGACATGCCCTTCCCCGTAGTCTGCCTGATAGCTCCGTGATGCCAGGCTGTGCAGAGGGCACCCATGGGTGCCCAGGGCCAGGGTGCTTGCTGCACCCTTGATGGCCACGGTGCGCTCACGGTGCAGTGTTTCCCTCAGCTAACCTGAGGCTTGCTCCCGTGCCCGCTTCTCCTCACGTGCATACACCAATTTTATATAACGTGCTGGAGGTTAATTATCTTTGGGATCTCAATCCCCATTTGAAATTTTGCTAATAGAAGCTGAACAGCTCAGAAGGTTTTGGAGAAGGGAGGTTTGGCAGATGGGCAGTCAAATGCAATTATCTAAGGAAGCAAATCTTAGCTGCTCTTTGGGATTCAGCTGCATTTGCATGCTGTAATAATATTTTTGTATTAATTCTTGCTGATGATGCAAAATTGACGGGCAGCAGAAGTATGGAGAGAAGCAAGATGTGGACTGGATGACCTCCTAAGGGTCCCTGCCAAGGTGGATGGGATTTTAGCCTACGGTCCTAGAATGGACTGATGGACTGGCTGGGGAATTTCTTTCAAGTCAGCAGAAAGACTTCACTTGTCTGGGATCAGGCGTAGGCACTAAATATTCTGGGCAGGTTCATTTTCCTCTTCCTCTTCGCCATAGTTTTGTTTGATTTGTCATCTTCATTTGCCTCCAAGGAGATTCTTACATGTCCTCCTTTTTTCATCATCCACTCACTATTATTTATTTCCTCTAGTCCTGGCTTCCTTTTTATTTCTCTTCTCCTAAAATGCGTATTTTGTATTCTGTTCCAGTAAAACTGGGAAAAAATATGGTTGTCTTTAAGAGCAGAGATTGCGAGAAAGTATGCAGAGCACTGTTGAGATTTCTATACTGACATGGTTAATGCTAAAGAGTTTAAGGCTGGAAAATAAATGTGAATCTTGAAAGAGCAGAACATATATGGGGCAGGGGGAAGGAAACCTGGCACTTTCTGTTATATAGGTATGGACTGTCAGATATATATTTTTTTTGCTGAAGTAAAATGTTTTTGTGCTCATTTTAGAACATATAAAGTTCAGAAGAAGGCAGTAAGAGAGCAGTGGAGTGTTTTAAGGAGCCCCTGCTCTCCAAGGCACCACTATTGGCACTTGATATGTTCAAAATGTAGTTCTTAACAGGGATTTAAACTTTGTGAGTAGTCTCTGGAAGAATTTTACTAAAGCCATTAACTGGAGACAGATGTGGTCTAGAACTAGAAAATGAAAACCCAAGGTTCCCTGTTTAAAAACCAAGAGTAATAACAAGGCAATTATTGCAGAATTCCTCCTCAAGCAATTGTATATACTGGGGTAAGAATTTGTATTTCTTGAAGACCGTTCAACTACTGTATGCTTATATCTGAATCTTAGTTCATAAAAGGAAAATAAACCCCTGGAAAGTGAAAATCCTGTAGCAGAGTCATGCAGATGAGTGCTTTTGTAACTGCTGTCCTGTTGTCTGGCTGCCCTTTCAGTCCCTGCAGTGTAAGAGTGGCTTTAACTCTTGTTTCCTACACGCTGCGTTTGGGGGTAGCGGTGGTTCACGAGCATTTTCACAGCCACGTGCGGCCGGGCGGGAACCAAAGTGTGCTGACACTCCGGTATGGTCTAATGCGAGCGGAATGAAAAGATAGTTTAAATAACTCAATGTCTTGATTCAAGTGTACTCGATTTAATGATAATGATCTGGAATTCTTTAATCAACTCTCTCTTTAGTTAGATTTTTTTCATAAATTTTAATACTAGAATTGACCATGACATCAGTCTAGTTTGACCTCCTTTATCTTACAGCCCAATTTGGTTTTGGCTTTTTTTTTTTTCCTTTTTTTTTTTTTCCCCCCAGCTTCTCTTATATTGGATGTAATAATTTGTATTTCACTCAAAAACATCTGGTCTTGGTTTGAACAGGCGAGGAATTGTCTGTATGCCCAGGTAGTCTGTTCCTCTGTTCAACTGCTTTATCTTCCAAAAAAATAAGTCTGATTCTTTCCCATACTGATTTGGGCTTCTTTCAGTTTCCAGCTATTGTTGCTTGTTGTATACATTACCGGTAGCCAAAAGAGCTCTTCTGTACCTGCTGTTTTCCCACCATGAGGTGCTTACATCCTATAATAAAGTTACCGTTCCGTCGTCTTTTCTGAGAAATTAAATGCGTCTCGCTCTTTACATCTTTTACTGCAACCTGAAGTCATAAGTACCTTCTCCAGCGCATAAGTACTTTTCTGTTGCTCTTTTCTTTGTCCTTTAATTTCTTAATGTTGCTTAACAATGGCTGACACCAGATTAGGATCCTGTACTCAGGTCACCAATTCTATATATGAAAGAAAATTATATCCTTGCTCTTACTGCACGCAGTGATCCCAGCAGTCCCATCTGTTTCAGGACTGTGCTGAGAGGGCTTTGCCGGTGTCTCTCTCGGACCGTGCCAGGGTACGGTCTTGCGCTGTTAACCCCTGTTATGAGTTCGTAGATGTACATCGTTCTGTGTGAGCGTCTGACTATTCATTATTCGGAAAAACCACTGATCTTTATTTGTGTATGCATATGCACATAGAATCATCGAATGTTTTAGGTTGGAAAAGACCTTTAAGATCATCCAGTGTGACCATTAACCTAACATTACCAACTCCACCACTAAACCAGTTAAGAGTAGAGTAGCAATTTCATCTTTCCTGGCTTGGTTGCATGCATGTAGAAATTCAGTATTGCAGTAGGTGTTGCTGTTTTCTGCTGTTAGTGCTGTAAACAAAAAACCCTCAGCACCAGTGTATCTGCTGCCCAGGGACTCCAATGCTAATTCATTCTCACAAATAATGAGCGCTGGCTCAGTTTGGTGTCCTGGGATAAACAAAACCATCGCTGCTCTCTTGCGGAGCTTTACACCCTGCTTCATCCTCCTGATGTCATTAGGACGCGCTTGTATGAACGGTGCATGCAAGTCTCAATCAGGTATATTTGCAACCTCATTAAAAGAATAAAGCAAACATTTTCTCAGTAAAACTACGTCACCGAGAGTTCGTTACATTTCTCCTCTTGGTTTCTTTGTCGATAGACTCCAACCCTTGTTAAAGCATGGCAGGCAGAAATGATCTCGAGCTGCACGGGGTATTGTTGACTACTAAGGTCATTCTGTTTGTCCTTTTGTGTTTGAGCATGTTAACAGCCTTCTAGCATGTGTTTGATCTTCCCCAAATGGTATTGGAAATCAATACAAGCTCATCAGGGGTCTCCCAGGGTCACACTCTTTGTCTTGCGGGAGCAAGGAAGAAAGGCTCGCTTTCTTATAGGATCTGACCTTGTAAATGATGCTTGCTTTCTGCTGTCCTATCTGTACTGCACATGTGATATGGCACTGCAGATGCATAATAAATTTCTTTTAACGGGTTGTAGAGGGAAAAATATCTTATGTGGAGCTCCAAGTAACTTGGCTCTCCTGTTTTCAGCTTGTTTGGAGCTCTTGTGTCTCCACGGTCCGTGTATTAATGGATGGCATGCAAGACAGCTCATTGTCCTTTCCATAGGTATGCACGAAATACATATTTGTTGAATTTTTGTGCATTTTCTGAGTCATATGTAACTGCTTTGTACCATACGGTACCACAAAGCACTTCAAACCTGGGTAATTATTGATAGCTTGCGCTAGATTAAGGAGGCTATAGCAAGAAAAAGAGCATGAAAAACATTGTACTTTTATATTTAAGAATAACTTACGAGTTAGGCAGGCTAAATATATGCGTCACTGCTGTCTCTTCTCTGGGTGTCTTGATGAAGCAGTTTCAATCAGTTTACCAGATGTGTGTTTTATTATTATCCTGACTTCCAAGCATCGCTTGCTTTGAACATCTGAAGACAAAGGCAGCTAATTAACAAATGAAATCAGCAAGCTGCGTAGTCCCAGCAGCTGAAAAAAGATGATATAGCAAATCCAGTCTGTGATCCTGCTCTCCTGTTTGCATGTGTGAAACTCTCCTGGAGCTCAGGTGAGGGTTGCAGGAGATGGTCTCTGTTTCCTACTCACAGACAGTGCGATGCCTCCGGTGCTTTGCAATTCGGCATAGAGGGGATACCGATAGCAGCTGCCATGCTTCTGTGCCCCTTCCACACCAACGTCTCTGACCGTCGTGATGCAATTCACAGTGCATTTAGATTAGACCCGTTCTGAGCAGCTTATACTGGGTTTTCTGTTTGTTTGAGAGCTTGGGGATGTGCAAAGGGAATTCTTCCAATAGAGTGTTTAGCACGCCTGTGCCATCTGGGTTTTGGAGACTGTTTGGTTCAATTCAAAGATTAAAGACTGAAAAATTGAACCTAATGGGTGGCATAAAACCTCTGTGGAAAACATACTTCTGTAATTATTTTCATTTTGATTAATAGGCTTTAACTACATAGCAACACCCATGACTTCAGTTTAATTTAAAGAATGATTAGTCAGTTAACTCTTCATAATTTGATCAACCCAAAATGAAAATTTTTGGGTTTTTTTCCTCTTGTGAAGCACTTAAAAAATGCATCTTGTTGAGCTTCCCGATGCTAAATCTTTCTCCATTTGCAGTAAGATCTCCCTGCCTCTTCAGTGATTTCCCTTCTTCCCAAGGTTAATTGCTGTGCAATACCTGAAGTCCATAGCTTCCCTCCCACACTGCTGATTCCCTGACTGTACCAGTGCTTTTAGGGAACAAACACCCACAGATCCTCACACATATGCACGGAGCTTCAAATAGCTTTTAAAATCCTGTTTGAAAGTTTGAATATCAGTTAGTAACAATTCAATTCGACGTTGAAACCGGAGTTCCGAAGAGCTTCGACAAGTGGGCTTTAAACGCCACCGAGATCAGGTCACTTGAAAGTAGCCTGTCTACGGGCAAGGAATTTGGCAATTGCATGCCTCCATTGTAATAACTCTGCAGAATACCTCGGCAGTATTATCAAAAAGCATATTTTGTGTTATGTTTGCAGCTCTCGCACTGCCTGAGCAAAACAGAGTCTTGTATAACAATCCAGTAAAACATTTGTCTAACCTTCCCCAACAGCAGGGCGGGCAGTTGGGTGTTCAGTGAAATCTCACAACAATCACAAGCATTATTTTGTCTCCTATTAGCGCTGCTTCTTTTGCTTTGATGCAGCTGTTGAGATCTTTCCAGCACTGTCGATGGAAAAAAATCAGTCAAGTTCTGCAGTGCAAATTTGCTATTAATTGACCATTATGAAATGCTTTGGCAGACGGCTTGCTGCATTTGCACCCCCAACTTAAATTTCTTTGAGGTTTCCTTATACTCTTACCAAAACCCATCCCCTGTCATCGTACAGCGCCATGCCGAAAGAGGGTGCCTGCTTCTCTTATGTTGTAGAGGAGTGACGGTGTTGGAGGGCATGAACGCACATCCAGCGTGGACCTGTTGCAAGAGAGCAGGTAGCGCAAGCAACACCATCACGGCTCATGATATCATGGAGTGATTTAGGTTGGACAGGACCTCTTGTCCAACCCCCTGCTCAAACCAGGGCCAACTTCAGTTAGGTTAGATTGCTCAGGGCTGCGTCCAGTCAAGCTTTGAATGTCTCCGAGGACAGTATCCCTCAGCCTTTCTGGGCACTTGTCTGATTGCATGGGGAGTCTGTTTTCACTTATAAACAGGAGGAACTTCTCTTGGTGCAGCTTATACCTATTGGCTCATGGTCTTTTGCTCTGCACTTCTAAGAGGTTTCCCTTCATCTTCTCTATAACATCCTCGTAGTCAGCTGAAGAGAGAAATTAGATCTCCCCTTCATCTTATTTTCTCTAGGCTAGCCAAACCCAGCTCCCCCAGCCTCTACTTGTATGGCACCTGCTCCAGCCCTCCCATTATCTTGGTGGCCTCCTCTGTGCTCGCTCCAGCATCACCATGCCTTGACCTGGACAGGGTGCTCAGGATGTTGTCTCACAGCTGCGGGGTAGAGGGGAAGAGTCGTTTCCCTGGACCTGCTGGCTGCACTCTTGCTGTTGTAACCTGGGATGTGGTGGGCCACCTCCTGTTCAGCCACCAGGACCTCCAGGGCCTCCTTCGCAACGCTGTCTTCTGGCCAGTCAGCCTCAGCCTGCCTTGTGTCGGGGTGTTGATTGCCACTGGCAGGCTTCGCAATTGCCCGAAGTCCTGTTTTCAGGCTTTAAGGGAAATAGTGTGTCTAGTCTTGAGTAACTTCATCAAAGTGAAGCTGAGTCAAGACATGGACTTCTTCTGTATTTCATCTAAGAGGATGCACCTTCATCTAAGGGCGAGAGATGCGAGGAGTGGTCCCCTGACTCAATGTTGGAGGCTCTTGGCTGGCAGTCACCCTTGCTGGTGGTCTAAGGAAGTGCTTTAATAAGCAGACCCCGGGAAGCATTCATGTGTGAAATGTTCTGTTCGTCAAAATGTAGGGAACAGGTGCTTTGGCCTAGAAATTTGAAGCAAGCTAATTTCCTTCTTTTTATTTGCTATTCATGAGTAGAAGGCATAACGTCTCAGCAATCTCATCCCTTTTCAAATACTACTGTGATTTAAAATAACCTTTAAAAACAAAAATGAAATCTCGTTAGAAAATGCCATCCTAATTTGGAGCAACAGTTTCATAATTTGTTTCTGTGATATTAAATTAAATGTTTTGTAGAGTAGAACAAAGGTAACATTTACTTAAAATCCATGCACTGTTACAAGATATTATTGCTTGAATTATTCCAAATTTTGGAACAGGTTTTGTTTCTAATTAATCAAGAGACTCTCAAACTTTATTCTTGTTACGTAAATCAAAATGTAAGCATCTAAAGAATAATTTTTAAGTGCAAACTGCTTTTCAGTGTGGATGTTTGAAACATGCTAATCTATTCAGATTGTTAATGATGGGCTTTTTAATTGTTAATGATGGGATTATTAAAGTAATCCCATGTGCCTCTGCCACACCTCCGTTTTTAAAACCTATCAAAATCCCACATTTTTTAAGAACTGCTGTGCTGATGGTCTACCTCACACTGTACACTGTGATGATTACAGTTCTGTTTGGCTTTGGGGAAAGGACATGGGAGCAAAATGCATGTGATGCTTCCCCCAAAACAACTGTCCTTGGTTTCAATACCTATGAAAGGGGACTCAGAAGGGGAGCGTCATTACATTCCCTTTGACATCTGTGGTCGTGCTAAGATTTGAGCACCCCCTTCTGCATTTCACTGAATAGTGGCCTCAAATAAATCTGGTGAATGGATATTTGGATAGTTACTCACACAAGACTTTGCAAAAATAGGGTTAAATTTGTGGATGAGTAATTAATTAAGCAGTACTTAAAGCATTGTTTATACTTGGTAGTGTAGGTTAATGGTTGGACTGGGTGATCTTAAAGGTCTTTTCCAACCTAAACGATTCTATGATTCTATGATTTTGTTTTAAGGAAGAAGCAGGGCTGGTGAGGTTCTGAAGTTATTTTGGTCAAGGCTGAGTTGCGCAGGGGAAGATGCTGTTGCTGTGTGCGTGCAGATCGGATTGGTACAGGTACAGTTAGGCAAGGAGTTCCTACTCTCTGGGGTAACAGCACCAGCGCCTGCACCGTAACTGTGGGAGCCAAACCTGGATGAACCTTTGAGACGCAGGGGCTAGGCATAGCGAAGAGACTTCCCCTTGGCTGCCAGCCCTCCGGGTAGTGCAACTTCTCCCTAAAGCTGACAGAGCATTGCTTACCACGTTGTCTAGAGGTTGATCGTTTTTACCTAGTACGTAGTAAAAATAGCTATTGCTTTTCTTGGTTTGTTTCCTTTTTTTTTTTTCCTTCTTCGATGTAATTGTACCTTCAGAGAAAGCTCGTAACAAACAATAGTAAAACCTTGCAAACAGGAATCTACTTGTTCCTGATGGTATAAAGCCCAAATCAATTAATTAGATGTACTCACATTCCAAGGACTATTGTTATTTCTTCCCTATTTAAGATGAGCGAATTCTGTTGTGGGGATCTAATTTTCTTTGAGCTGATGCGCTGGGAGTAATTACATGATATCTGTATTTTAATCAAGAGAAGTGTGTTCTAAAGTCGGTGATGAATTTACCTGCTTGAAGTTAAATGCATGTAACTGAAAGAAGGGCATATGCATTAAATTACTGTATTAAATTGTTGCTTTAAAGGAAGACAGATGCATGCACATGATCTCTGTTCTAGTGGATCCTACCATTAGGATGCAAATCAGTCTGTTTATTTCCAAAGCTTTGTAAACTATTTTGTCTAAGCGACATTTAAATTAAGATCAGACATAAGAAACAAGTACTAAAGCAGTACAGATGAAACCTAAGTATTAGTGGAAACAACGGAAACACAACTGACGTTGTCATATATGATATCCTATATATTGTTATATCTAAAAGCCTGAGCTGTAAATGAACATCCAGTTGTGCTCAGTGCTGTAGAGATGAAAACAAAATCAAAACCCGAATTCTGCTGCGGAAGTCCTGTAGCTTTGTAGCTTTTAGAGCTGTACTGACTCTATTTTGCTGTTGACTTGTATAGAAGGCGATGCACACGCTTCCCATCGCAGAACTCTTGTAGGGTCAACTGAAGCCTGACTTTATCTCAGTTTTGGGGTTTTATTTTCTGTCTTTCCAGATTTGGACGATCCGATAGTAACAGTCCACCAGAGCATCGGGGAAGCAAAAGAGCAGTTTTACTATGAGAGAACGGTGTTTCTCAGGTGCGTTGCCAACTCCAATCCGCCTGTTCGGTACAGCTGGCGACGCGGCCAAGAGGTGTTGCTGCAAGGGTCTGATAAAGGAGTGGAGATCTATGAGCCCTTCTTTACCCAGGTAGGAATCAAAGTACGGTATTTTTTTCCTTCCTTGGGCTACTTGCACCACATTCTTTATAACGGGATCTGCCTGCATATTCCTGCTGGGTATGTGGTGTGGGTTATTGGCCATGCCCTCCAGATAACTACACCCCGGCACAAATGCACCCGTAACGTTGTTATAAGGCTTCCTAATATAAACTATGTCTTTTAATTTTTTTTTTGTAAATTTATGAAAAAAGGAAGTATGTGAAGATGCATAGTGAATGCTATCTGCAGGAGCCTCTTTGAAGTCATTTTGCTTGGGCGCTGCAAGCCCAAACCTCTGATTTGACTGCTGTTTCCTAATCTTTTTCAATACAATGCAACGTGATTCCGCGCAGAAGTTACAGCCTAAAAAGCTTTTCAAGAAGGCTAAACTCTATGGCAACTCCCTGTGTTGGTTTTTTTTTTTTTTTTTTATTTTATTCTGCCTTTCACTTCTTTAAATATAAGTTGTTGTTCCAGAATTACACACTTAAAAAATGAGGTGGCAAAAATGGAAAGAAGTGCTTTTTTAAGTCTTCCCACTCTCACTCACAGCCACAAAGGCAGACTGGGCCATCAAAAGAGTCTGTCAGATTAGATCAGATTAACTTATTGTTAGCACATTTGCACAGTCTCAGAATAAAAAGGTGGCATATCCTATTGTCTATGGATAAAAGCGTGTGACCGTGTTTGCCAAAAGAAAAAAAAAGAAAAAATGAGAAAAAATAGTTTTGGAAAGTCTCAAGCAATAACGAATAAAGACAGAGGTGAAAACTGCCTGGTAATTTGGTCTTCATGGCAGAAAGCAACCTGCAACTTTCATAAATAATTTTCAGCTAATGATTTGAGAGCACCTTCATTTTTTCTTTTTATTGTACTTGACAGCTTTATATTGCTGCAGTGGCTTGGTATTTTACTGAGAAACGTGTAGCCTGGAACCTTGCAGAGATGAGAATTAGATTACATAGTCAGGTTATTGGTTTCCTAAATGTGATGAGATTATTTTTAATTTAACATGTACGGACACAGTTTAGCAAATCTGTGGCTTGTTTACTTGGACTCAAGTGTGTAAACTGGAGTTTTTTTAATGTTTTAATTAAAAAGTAAGAGACTCCCTTGACATGGTACTTTTTATATTTCAATATGGAAATGCTGATGATTACCTTCCCTATCGTCTAATAAGAACGTATCTAACAAAATGTGTCACATGAAATTAGATTCAATTTCTTTTTTTTTATTTTTTTTTAAATATTTCTGGGTTACTAGGAGCATTCTTCCTAGAACCTCTGTCTGGGCTGAATTAATGAATAAATCAGATTGTCATGTTGATAGTTGAAAGCTTATCTATAACCTTTTTATATTTGCTGGAGGTCGGGTTGCATTAGTGTATCTTGTTGGTGTGCCTACAAGATCTGATATATGTTTATAAGAGGAAAAGATGTAATTAAAGGTTCAAGAGTCATAAATGTCTACTGCACATCTCTACGTAATTGGTTCAGCTTATGATATGGTAACTAGCAGTAAGACCTGATGTGAAGGAGGATAGAGGGGATTTGACTTCAGAGCCTCAAGAGATATGAATTTGAGGTGGCGTTTTTTGGCGATTGCTTTGGAGGTGGATTGTCAATCTTAAAATCAAATGAAATGTAAAGGGAAACAAGTAGTAACGCAATTAAATTTTCTAAGGTATTGTACCCAAAAAAGGCTAGTTTTTCTTCCTGGTGGTTTTCTTGTTTAATTAAACTGTAGAAGGCACCTGGAAAACTGGGCATATACAAATGAATTCTTGAACTTTGAACATATTCTTTCTGATGAGTCAGGTAATGTCAGCTACTTATTTTAGCTGCCATGGGGAAAAAAAAAATTGAACAAATATGCACACTCTCATCTGTGGGAGTATTTGAAATACTGAACTTTTCAAAACCAAAATCTTGATGCAGAATTTTTTCCTAAGAGTCTGCATCATCCTCATTGCACATTGTAATTGCACAGCCTGAGTACAAGATTAAATTTGCTGTATTTACAATAATTATGCAATTAGACATAATTAGACTAATTATCCAAACCAATGAAGAAAATATATACATTTTTATAAATCTCTGCAATCTGGGGACACGATCCAGATACCATTGTGAGTTCAGCCCACAAGTTCAACTTGGAGTCCAGAGCTAAGGACTGAATTGATGGGATGTTGCTGCTCTGCGGTTCCAGAACTCAGCGACTTTGGTAGCTGTGTTCCTACTATCCCGGATCGGGCCCTTCTCTAGCCCAGGTACACCTCTTCTCAGAGTAGGATTTTATCTTTAGGAGCAGCCTTTCGAAGGCTTGGTCTTGCAAACACTACATCAGCGTGTGTTTAATTTTAATCACATAATTTCTGTGGGACTGATTACACCTACAGAGCGCTTCAGTTCCAATACTACAAACATCTGCCAAGCTTGATTTCAATGACTGTTTCTCTTCTTGTCCGGCTAGCTGTATCATCCTTTTTTTTTTTTTTTTTTTTTAATCCCCCTTTTAATCCCCCTTTTCTTCTTTTTTCTAGTTCTTTACATGCATTTTCACAAACTACAATTTTTTTGCTTATATAGGCCTGGGCAGTTGGTGCACATGACATTGTTAAAACCAAATTAACTAGGTTACTCAAGCTGTGGCAATATTAAAAGTTGTTCAGCTTTAAGATAAGGAACATAAGTTTTGGGCCCCTCAATACAAGAAAGACATTGAGGTGCTGGAGCGTGTTCAGAGACGGGCAACAAGGCTGGTGAAGGGTCTGGAGAACAAGTCTTATGAGGAGCGGCTGAGGGAACTGGGGTTGTTTAGCCTGGAGAAGAGGAGGCTGAGGGGAGACCTCATCGCTCTCTACAACTACCTGACAGGAGGTAGTAGTGAGGTGGGTGTTGGTCTCTTCTCCCAAGTAGCTAGCGATAGGACGAGAGGAAATGGGCTCAAGCTGTGCCAGGTGAGGTTTAGGCTGGAAATTAGGAAAAATTTCTTTACGGAAAGGGTGGTCAAGCATTGGAAGAGGCTGCCCAGAGAGGTGGTGGAGTCCCCATCCCTGGAAGTGTTCAAAAAACGGGTAGATGTGGCACTTCGGGATATGGTTCAGTCTGGTCTACCCTTGATTGGTTTAGGTGGGCTTGGTAGTGTAGGTTAATGGTTGGGCTGGATGATCTTAAAGGGCTTTTCCAACCTAGACGATTCTATGATTCTATGATTCTAACATTTTCCAAAGTTTGCTCTTTTGGTGCTTTGTGAGCCTGCTCGGAGTGTCTGCCTCCCTGGGCTGGGACTCTGCCTTAGCCCTGCCCAAGCATGACACATTTTTAACTTATCACTATAAACGCCGGCAAAGACTTGCAAGCAGGCAGCTGGAGGAGGAGACTGAAAGCCCGAGGAAGTTTGTAATTTTAGTGCTCGAGTGAATAACGCGCAGGCATTGATACATACGGATTTATCCCATGTTTCTGCAGCCCTTCTCGCTCTCGCGTCCTCGCGCCTGACACCCTGATGTGTTTTGCTGTGCTCTCTGTGCTTTCTTCCTCCCTGCTCCGTCCCGCGACATCTCTGCGTGCGCAGGATTTTGTATCCAACACTCCTTCTGGCTTTTTGTTACCCTTGTTGCTAACGCTACTGTAAAGTTTTACATACGTATTTCAGCAGCTTGCTTTTTCTCCTGAGTTTCTGGTTCTGCCGTGCCCATTGCACACAGTACTGCAGTGGAAATCTCGTATTTTCCAGTTTTCTCTTGATTGTGTCTGAAGGAACTCCTTCATTACTTATCCCGTTCAGGTCCCTGCTCCATCATTTACACTGCTGGCTAAAAATAAAATCCATCAGCAGCTCATTTTCAAAGGAAAACAGCAGGATTTCTGTAGCTTGTGATTTTTTTTTTCATCACGTAGATTGTACCTTAAGATATATTATCCTGAATAATGCTGCAACTTGAAAGACTCTGTCAAAGCAATTTCCCCCTCGCTGCTCTCTTTTCTTTTGCCTTTAGTATATAAGTGGGGCTACACTTTTAGGTTATGCCGGCTGGCATTCTTTCAGGTAATTAAATAAAATATGTTTTCTGGACCACTTCAACATCTGCTTCTAATTAGCCACCTCTGCATCTTCCTCTTGCCTCCTGAAAGCCCGTCTCGGTGCCTCCTGCATCCCTGCTTGTTCCGCTGCCTCAGCCCCTTCCTAACGCTCTCTCTCGCACGTGCAGGGAGAAACAAAGATCCTGAAGCTGAAGAACCTCCGACCTCAGGATTACGCGAATTACAGCTGCATCGCCTCGGTGAGGAATGTCTGCAGCATCCCTGACAAGATGGTGTCCTTCCGACTCTCGAATAAAACAGGTGGGCGTCCAACAGCGACCTTCTCTGGGCATCGGATGTACCCCTGGCTTTTTGTGTTGCGGCGCTGTTCTCCTGCTTAAAACCTACGTGGCTGTATGCAGTCGCGCAGCGGTAGGAGCTATTCAGGAGCATGGTGTAGAAGCCATTTTCAGGTGTTTTCTTTTTTTTTTTCCTCACCAAAGTTAGGGTTTGAAGAAGAGTTTTGATTTATCGCTCTCAATATATGTCACTCTCTGGATTTCATACTGGGATTTGCATTTTCCCCCAGTGTCAGGGGTTTCAGTGTTATGGATAAGCTCCAAAGAAGATACTGCAGCAAGGTAAGGGGAAAGGGCATCTCAGTCAAGGCTGGGCATAGAGTAAAAACAATCCTTCACAAGTCCTCCAAGCACTCCCAAATACTTCTCTCAATGCTTTGCTGAAAGCTAATTATTTTTCGTCAACAAAATATTTTAGGAAAAAAATCAACCTTTTTATATTCTTACACTGAATTAAATGATTGACTTTATATGATTAATTTGATACAATCTTACATCGATTTAAACATTGATTTCTTACATTGATTTAAACAAAAGTGTTTTCTTTCAGATTTAGTTGGTTCAAAGGAAAATATTCAAGCATTTTGTTGAAATGCTTTGCAGACGGATAAGTGGGCATTTATCTATAGTCTCTCCAAGCTGGCTCCATGTTGTGGCATTTGATTCTATTCTAGTTTGACTTGCATCAAAAAATAATCCAGCCACCAAGCCAGGAAACATGAAATCAATTATTACTCTCCCCCTAATTGGTTTAGTGGCGGACTTGGTAATGTTAGGTTAATGGTTGGACTTGATGATCTTAAAGGTCTTTTCCAACCTAAATGATTCCATGATTTCTTGTGCATTGGTCTTTTCCTTGGACTTGCTGCTGGCTGAGAAAATAGTCAGTTGTATATCTCCCTCTCTTCGAGCCTCATGGCAGTGTCTGGTCTCAAGAAATGCAATTGGGAATGCTCATTTCCAGGAGGATGGTAATTATAGATTTTAACACTCCTAAAGGCTCTGTGTCCAGGATCCACAGAGGATGTGTCTGAAATGGCTGATAAACCTGGTGCCAAAGAGAAAAATCCTGAGCTTCGATTTCTAAGTAATTAGAAATTTCAAAGAAGTGTTTTCTGGAGGACTGTTCTTCAGCAAATGTTGTAACATTTGAAGACTTCAGGTCTTAATAGCATATGCCTCAGGACACTGAAAACAGGTAGCAAATGAACAAAACAGTTGAGGCATTAACATGCTGAGTGCATCCAAGATGAACTATGAATTTTACTTGCACTCACACATTTTACATTATTTCTGTCCATGTGGCTTTATTCCAAGGAGTTGCCTTCAGCTTTTTCTGAATTTCTGATTTGACAGCAGGGACTTCCAGACTGTGGTATGCACCATTACTGCACACAACCCACTGCAAAGCAGATTCACAGCTCAGCTTTAAAGCTGCCACTGGCAGCAAGGGAATGACAGTCAGCTCCGAAGGTACCTGGCAAAATGATTTGGAAGCCCTTAATTTAGTCCCTCACTAATTTTGCCAGGGAAAAAAATGATATCTTAATGTGAGGTTTGTCCCTCATCAGTTTCTCTGATTTCATACCAGAAGAGGCATGAAAGCCTGGCTGCCATGGAGAGCTGTACCTGGTAGTGGGGAGCAACTTTCCTCTCAACACCAGTAATAACTCATCCACCTTCACCCATGAGGACAGAGGATGAGAAGTGTTACTGCTCCCCTTTGTCAGAGCAATAATTTTGCTGTCGGAGCCGGAACAGTCTCTGTCCGTGTTGGACCTCATCTGCAACAGAAGTGTCTTCACGTTGCAGTACTGGGGGACCACCAAATAGCGTAACTGTTCTGAACTGAGGACAGGTGATCATGATCTAATTTTGCAAAAAGAATTCATTATTCCCACCTTGCCAATGCCATGTCTATTTTGGGAGAAGGGTGTCTTGCTACACTAACAAGAACTGCTCTTCTGGAGTAATTTCCAAAGTAAACAAGGCTGAAAAATTATAAAGAGTCACACTTTCTCGTTAAGAACTTGGTGGCAACCATCAGCAAGGGCGAGATTAAATACGTACAGTAATTACTGCAACATATCATTAAAGATGATGACTGATGTGTTAATGATTCTGGGACAAAACTTTTCTCATTTGGTATGACTTCATTTGATATAGCTCTTTGGTAGAACTTCACCTGGTGTAACTTCATAGAAGTTATATAAATTTTAAATCCAGTGTAATCCAGGATAAATCCAAAGTAATGAAAATCAGAACCTGAATTTGATACTCTGTTTTGGTATAGCGCAGTTCTAGCCTGTTCATCTGTTTTTAATTTAAAGCTGGAGGCCTGTAATGGCGATGTCTATCTAATGGAAACAAAGGACAGACAAACAGAAGTGTCTGTAAGGTGGCAAACATGCACGATATTTATTGTCATTAATGTGGCTACAGGTGAATTTAAATTCAGCTGCAAATTACGTGATCTCACTGTAAAATTGCTGCCAGTTTGGCTATTCTGCATTTATCAGGACTGTAAGCGTTACCGGTGTGAGAGGTTTTTGTGTAACTTGGCTGTTGCTGGTGAGGGAGATGGCTGCAGAGAACAGCTGAGGCTTCCAGCAGCTGCGGGCTTCCAGCTCATTCCAGTCGTGATTTGGCTCACTGGGTTCAGGCTTTTATTGCATGACGCACGGACCGTTGCATGGTTTGTCAGGCTCCCCTCGGTTGATCGACTTGTGAGCCAAGCCGGGGAGGTTTTCCCCTGCCATGGATGTGCACTCCAGCTTGGGTTGCTCGGGGCCACCAGCTGTCCAGGCAGCCAGATGGGGTTTGTGAGGGTTTGTGGACCACCTGCGTGCGGTGGCTTGCCGCTCGCCTCGACGGACTGAGGCGGTGCGCGCACGGCGGCTGGGAAGCCACTGTGCTGCAGGGAGCACCTTGGCTCCCCGCCGGCCCTGATTGATTGCCACCGCACGCTGATGCGCAGCGGGACTTCTGCACGCTGTAACGAGCGTTTGTCACATGCGATGATCGTTGGCAGATTGTGCTTGAGGAAGTGTGCTCAGCAGATGTGGGGGAAAAAAAAAAACAACCCAGCGTAACTATTGTATGCCTGGAAATCCTTACTGCTCTTACAGTATCCTGCTACTACCCTGCCTACTTTCTGCATCCAGGGCCACCGAGGTTCTCACAGATGACAGTCAAGTCACCTGTTGCACCTTCTGCTTGATAATCTTCCCATATTGTTAGAGAGTATGGTGACAGAGGCGCACAAACACTTGTTTTTTCCTCTTTCCTTCTCTGAAACGCCCTCAAATCTCCTCGCCTTCCCTCACCAAGAGCTATAGGCGACTCGGGCACAAACGTAGACGCTTGTTTCAAGGAAACCACTGCAGATCCAGGTGCTCTGCTGCTACTATTTATGCCGGAGGGTCTTTCCTGCCTCTATACTCCTGCGCACACACCTGAGTTGAGAGCCTAATTTGAGGAACACCGGGCATGTGTTCGGATGAGTAGTTCAGGTTTCTGTTCAGTTTGTCCCTGTGACCTTTTTGTTTTCTGTCCTCGCTCCGTCTTGCTGATTATTTGATTGCGTGTCGTGGCATCACCAGAGTAGCAATCCATTACTGTGATATAACCCATCCAAAGGAAACTTTCTGTGTACTCCTTGCATAATTAGAGAGGTAATTAAGCTGATGCCACCAGATGAACAGGCATTCATCAGTACACTTTGGGCACGATGCAGGTTTAAAGTGTTACACATAGGTATAATTAGGTACACTCACACCCCCTTTGTTCAACAGCTGAGTGTTAATTACATCTGTTCTGTGTGAGTCTGAAGCCTGAGACACGCCATCGCATGGCTGCAAGTACTGCAGGAGTGCGGGTGCATTGGCATAATTTTTCAGGCACACGGATATTTTGTTCCATGGCAGACCAATTTAAAATGCAAAACCCAAAGTGGGTGTTGTAATGAGAGAAGCTGAGGACATCTCAGAAGCATGTGACCATGCATATGCTGAAGCCCAAGATGACAATTAGCAGTAATATTGTACAGCAGCAGATAGAGGCACTTGTTGAGCCCAGACCCACTTTGTATCTAAAGACAGCTATTACTCTGCAAATTTATTATCTAAATAGATGAGAAATTTGAAGGGAAGCAGAAACGCTGTGAAGTGATTCACCTGCTGGCAGATTGCTGGTGAGTGGCAGGAACAGAAATAGAAGTCAAGATGTGAGGAAGAACAGCAAAGGGACTAATTTTGCAACTCTTGTTTGTTTTTAGTAGACTGAGTCCCTTTAAAATCAGCACGTAGAAGTTAATTTGGGTAAGTTAATGCAAGCAGGAGTTGTAAAAGCAAATGCAGCTGCTTTGCAACAAAATCAAGGGGTTATTCTGACAAGGAGGAGGAACCCTGACAATTTTCTCGGTGCATGTGCTTCAATCCATGCTGTCGGAAGAGCAGCAGCTGCGAGGGTGGGTATCACACTGAGTCATGACCTCCATATTTTCTGTCTATGTTACCCGTTTTTGTTGCTTCACTATGTCCATCTGTACCCAAGAAGAAATCAGATTGATCTGATTCTGGCTCCTACTCCACCCGTTGGGCTTTTCTTGGGGTTGCTGCTGTCCCGTCTCTTCCCCAAGGCCTCAGAGGGTTCTTGCATGGCACTCACACATCTCTCTTCCCCATTCATGTTTTTCACCCTCTTAGAGCTGTTAGTGTATTTGTATTCCTGAAATCAGTGAAATATTTCCTTCAAACAGTCCTCATGGTTTGAAACTGCAAGAGGTGCCAAAGACAGAGCTGGCAGCAAAGGCTTCTGGTGGGGGGAACACAGTGCTACACGTTGTGTCTTCTCATAGGAACTGCTCCCCAGCACCTTTCTCATCTCCCGTTCCCACTTACGAGTGTTTGGGAATCACCACCTTGATTCCTCTGTTACAGCTTCTCATCCTCTTGCCTTGTCTTTAGTAAGACCTTTGATATGACTTCCCACAGTTTCCTTATAGCCAGATTTGTGAGATGTGAATGATTAGTGGAAAATTGGCAGGTCCTTTGGTCTTGAAGGGTGGCATGATGTCCAGCTGGTGGTCATTTGCTCACGTCATCCCTTGGGGATGAGAACCAGGAACAGTACTGTACAACTCAATTATTAATGACCAAAATGATCAGACGCAGTGCACTTTTGACAAGTTTTCAGATACCGGATTGGGAGTAGTGGTCAATACAGCAGTCTCAACAGGCTGGAGAAAAGGGCAGACAGGAGCCTCATGAAATGAGCTGGGGGAAATGCCACGTTCTTCTCCTGGAGAGGATCAACCACCCCACGTACCAGTACATGGTGGGGCCAACTGGCTGGAAAGCAGCTTTGCAGAAAGGGAGCTGGGTTGCCCTGCGGACAAGTTGAAGATGAGCCAGCAATGTGCCCGTGCCAAAAATGCCAACAGCAAGCTGGGCTGTAGTAGCAGGACTGCGGCCAGCAGGTCCAGGGCAGTGATCCTTTGCCTCTGTTCAGCGCTTGTGAGACTGCATCAGACTGTTCTGTCCAGTTTGGGGCTCCCTAGAGCAAGCAAGACTTGGATGGACTGGAGCAAGACCAGTGGAGGTCTGGAGATGGTCTGGAGCTAGAGCAGGTGGCATGTGGGAGGAGGTTGAAGGAGCTGGGTTTGCTCACCTTGGGGAAGATGCTCAAACTTTGACTGGATGAGGCCTGAACAACCTGATCCTAGTTGGTATAGCTTCAAGCAGGGCTCTGACCAGAGGCCTCTGGAGATCCCTTCTGATGGAGGTCATCCTACCGTTCTGTGATTAAAGCAAGCACATTAAAAGGCAAAAGTTGTGGAAGCTGTTTGAATTCAGTGTACTGAGTATCTCCTCTCCCCAGCATATCGTTGTCTATGTAAGAATTGATGAAAGTCCTGAAGACCTATCGCCCTGCCCTAGCCTGGACCGTACATTGGTCAGGAGGTGCTTCTTTTTGAAGATACTTAGCAGGAACAAGTGCAGTCTCCTTTAGAAACACAGGGGTTATGTTATTCCAAGTATAATTCTGCTCTGTGTCAGACATGAATTATTGACAGGAGATATTAAAATCTGTTGCCAGGTTGCACGTGACTTGCTACTTAATCTTTAGAGCTGGGAAAGGTAACTTTAGATACAGCTAACTCTGAATCCCACATCTGAATGCCCAGATCTAATAACAACAGGAATGGATCCTTTTAAGGGTGTTCATTGTTTCAAAGTGTCAGAGAAAAGACATGATATTTACCCATAAAACCGCTGAAATTCTGGGCTGCCTATAATATTTCTTCTAACATGATTGAGTAAAAGCAAATAAAACTTTTATCTTGATCTACAGAGCATTTTTGGTGGCACAGATTAATTTGAAAATGCATATTAGTTTCTATATTAGCAGCCAGTTCAGGCTGCTTAGTGCAGGTGATCATTAATACATAATATTGAGGCTGATTTTTGGCAACCTCCAACATAGAAATAATCCACCTCAGTAACTTCTACCAAGAAAGATGAGTATTTCAATACATGATTTTTTCAGCTGCATGACATAGTTCATTCAAATCACAGCTGAAGCTGGCATTCTGTCTGGGGCATGTGGTGGGAAACAAATTGAAAAAGGCTTAATTCACTTTTAATCCCTCCATTAAGCAGTAGTCTGTCACGATAAACTTGCTTTGTTTCCCTTCATTCAGACAATACAGTGTTAAGAGAATTACCTCATTTTGAAAAAATATTTCTCTTAGTGTCCCCTGGCATTCTCAGAGACTGCAAAAGCGAGATGTGATCCTGCACTAAAGAGGCTTGAAATCCTCGTATTAGAAATACAGTCAGCTGTATACTCGGAGCTGAATACTGCAGGTGGATGGTTTTAATGCTTTAGCAAAAAAAGAAATAATAGAAAATAAAGCTGGGAAGGACCCCAGGAGGCTGTCTAGTCCCATTCTTCATGGCAGAACGCACTGGATCTGAACCCTGTCCTACCCGTGTGCATTCAACCTGGCTGCCAGCAGCAGAGGTGCCGCGCTAAAGGCAGGCGGTCTGGCCCATCGCTCTGGTCCTGTCCACCATGGCATGAAGATGAGATTATCCTCTTCCCCTTCACAGCAACGTTTTGTATATTTGAAGATGGCAATCTTGTCCCATCTCTTCTGTTGGATAACGAACCTAGCTCCTTAATTTTTGCCTGTGAGTCACATCATTTCTACCTCATGCTGTTTGTGTTGATCTCATAGAATCAGAATCATAGAATCGTTTAGGTTGGAAACGACCATTAAGATCATCCAGTCCAACCAGTAACCTACACTACCAAGCCCACACTAAACCAATCAAGGGTAGACTAGACTAAACCATGTCCCCAAGTGCCACCTCTGCCCGTTTTTTTGAACACTTCCAGGGATGAGGACTCCCCCACCTCTCTGGGCAGCCTGTTCCAATGCTTGACCACCCTTTCCGTAAAGAAATTTTTCCTAATTTCCAACCTAAACCTCCCCTGGCACAGCTTGAGCCCATTTCCTCTCATCCTATCGCTAACTCCATGGGAGAAGAGCCCAACACCCCCCTCCCTGCCCCCTCCTGTCAGGCAGTTGTAGAGAGCGATGAGGTCTCCCCTCAGCCTCCTCTTCTCCAGGCTGAACACCCCCAGCTCCCTCAGCCGCTCCCCACCAGCCCTGTGCTCCAGACCCTTCCCCAGCTCCGCTGCCCTTCTCTGGACACGCTCCAGCACCCCAATGTCCTTCTTGTGCTGAGGGGCCCAAAACTGGACACAGCATTCCAGGTGCGGCCCCACCAGCGCCGAGTACAGGGGCACAATCACCTCCCTGCTCCTGCTGGCCACACTGTTCCTGACACAAGCCAGGATGCTGTTGGCCTTCTTGGCCACCTGGGCACACTGCTGGCTCATGTTCAGCCGCTGTCGACCAGCACCCCCAGCTCCTTTTTGGCCAGGCAGCTTTCCAGCCACTCTTCCCCAAGCCTGCAGCGCTGCATGGGGTTGTTGTGCGCCAAGTGCAGGACCCGGCACTTGGCCTTGTTGAGCCTCACACAGTTGGCCTCGGCCCATGGGTCCAGCCTGTCCAGGTCCCTCTGCAGGGCCATCCCACCCTCCAGCAGATCGACACTCCCTCCTAGCTTGGTGTCATCTGCAAACTTACTGAGGGTGCACTCAATCCCCTCATCCAGATCATCGATAAAGATATTAAACATAGAATAGAATAGAATAGAATAGAATAGAATAGAATAGAATAGAATAGAATAGAATAGAATAGAATAGAATAGAATAGAATAGAATGCTTTGGGTTAGAAGGGCCCTTTAGAGCCCACCCAGCCCAACCCCTGCAGTGACAGGGACATCTCCAACCAGAGCAGGGTGCTCAGAGCCCCGTCCAACCTGGACTGGGATGTTCCCAGGGATGGGGCATCGACCGCCTCTCTGGGCAACCTGTGCCAGTGCCTCACCTCCCTCAGCGTAAAAAATGTCTTTCTTATCTCCTCTGTCCACGTCCTTGGAGAAGTTCAGCGCTTCAGGGCATGGTAGAGTACTCCAGTGCACCCAACCCCATAACCAGGGGGTTCAATTCAGGGCTTGTCCCATGCATTTCCCAACAAAATTCTTTTTTATGCATCCCTGTATGATAACCCCCTTTCAGTGAGCACATATTGCTAATGTTTGCTTTGTGGCCGGATTGCCATCCACCACAACCCTGAGGGTCCTTTCTCTGCAGCTCCTCATTAGCCAGTTGTTCCTCATCCGCTAATTGTGTGGGCGTTTTTTGCTTTTGCAAGACAGGATTTGTCTCACATAAATAGCAGTCTGAAACCCTAGGTGTCTGTAGTACACGGTTGCTCGGGGAGCACCGTACTCAGTGTAGAGAGGGAGAGAGATGGCTCCAAAGAGCAGTTCATCCCATCTATTTTTGGAGAGCAGGAATTGTGCTTTAGGGGTGCTTATATCTCATTGAGATACATGACCTCAGATTGCACGCCTGACTTTTGGGTGGTTGAAATTAGCCGAGATGAATTTAAGCCTACGTGTACAATGCTGCATCTAAATATAGTGATGAAGGGGACGGTTTCGTGATTGGGTTAAGCTGATTTAACACCGCTCTGCTGCTAAAGGGAGGATCCTGCTTTCCCTTCATACCCTCTTGATAAAATGTCCACAGAATGAATAGTTCATACAGTGTGGGAGCTGTGAGCTATTGTAGTCGTCTCCAGAGCGTAACCACCGAGGAAGTGCTCTGAATAGCAAACGTATCCGCCTCCCTTCCTCCCTGTTGGAGCTATCAATGCCACATCTGTGCGTGAACGGCCGCGCGAGCAAAGCGCGAGTCATCAAAGTGCTGCTGCTGCTGGGTGAAAAGCAGCCAGGCAACTCGGGAATAAAGAGATGAGTCATCAAGGCTGCATCCCCATTGGGTAAAAACCAGAGGATTTCAGAAAAAGTTGGAGGAGGGAAAAAAAAGGCTATCGAGAATAGAGGGAGAGCGCAGGGAGTGGGGCGCGGTTACCTGGGCTGGCACTGTAGGCCGGTGTGTTCACATATATGTGAACATGTAAAGACTGAGTCCAGCTGAAAAAGGACCTTGTTAAATATAATCTCATCCTTTGCTTTATTCCTTTCTACTAACTTCCCACTCTGCTTCCCCTGCAACCTCAGAATTTTCCTTTCTTGGTAATATACCTGGACAAAATAATCTTGCACCTTACTCAACTTTTAAGCCTTTTTTCTTTTTTTTTCTTTTTTTTTGTGGCAGGCACAGGGGAAACTGAAAAAAACTGGAAAACATTACTTCTTTTTTATCTGTGACCAGGTAGCATATTCATATTGGGTGGTGACTGCTGGTACATGGGGGGGCACGTGCGCCCCAGTCTGAGGTTAAGGCACGCAGAATAATGGGTGTCTTCAGCAATCGTGGGGGGAAGCTGCCCTGGGTGGGGGGAGCCACCCCTTCGCACCAGAACAGGTCCAGGTGCTTTTGTGAAAATGAGAACCCTAAACCACTTGCAATACTGAAAACTGAAATATTACTTTGGTAATTCCATGTATTAAGTCAAAAAAAGGACATGTGCCTGAAAGAACTGGGATTTGAGTCCTTTATATATTTTTTTTTTATTTTCTTTATTTGAGTCCTTTATTTTCTCCACCCCTGCAAGTGCTGGAATTTCAAAGGCAATGATGCAATGGGAAAAAGAGCAAGTAACACAAAAATAAGGTTGATATGTATGGTGAGTGCATCTGTTCTATGTGTCTAAACACAAAGGTGTTTAGAATGGGAAGTTGTTACAGCCGGAGTATTTTGCTGCTCTTCTGCGCTGAGATTGCATGCAGCACCTGAGCGAGACACCGCTGCGGTCCAAAGCTCTACGTGGCTGGTCACTACTTGACAGTGACTATAAAAACACATTTCTACAGCGAGGGTGACTGAGCACTGGCACAGGATTCTGGACTCCACAGGATTGTGGAGTCTCCACCCTCAGAGATACTCAGAAGACATCTGGGCACGGTCCTGGGCAACCTGCAGCAGGGGACCCTGCTTGAGCAGGAGGTTGGACCAGATGACCTCCAGAGGTGCCTCCAACCTCAACCATCCTGTGATTCTGTGATGACTTCTGGTCCTAAGCCTGCAAAGAGATCAAGTTTAAGCGTCTCTGCATATTTTTTCTCCCTTGGCTTTGTTGGAAAACCCATTGCCAAGACAAAGGTGAACCTGCTCCGGGAAGCCTTGCCCCTTCCCAGCAGAGTCCGCAGCCAAGTTTGCATGTCCTGGGAGAGCAGAGGAACTGCCGGCGCACGTAGGTGCATGTTTGCTTGGCAGTTTGGCCCACTGGAGTGTCTTAGCCTAGCTGTTTCAATACATGCTGGCACTTTCTGCCTAGAAGAGTTGTCTCTTTTGCGACAGCAATCAGATTACAGCTCTGTCAGTAGCAGCAGGGAGGATAAAGCAGAGAGGATGGCCATATAAAAGTGATTTTCATCAGGGTTTGGCTTTTGGGTTTTTTTTTGTTGTGGTTCTGGGGTTTTTTTAATTTTTCTTTTTTAAGGACTATTGATGAAAAGAAAGGACCTACCATATTACAGCATACTGTGGCAGTGTGGTCAATAAAAAGTTTATTTTTACCCTGTAATTTAAAATCTGGACTTCAGCTAGGAATTATAATCTATTCTTTTTTGAGCTTTACTGAGTAAATAAGTACAGAAATGATGCTCCCAGCCCAGTGGGGACCTCAAACATTCTCTCTTTTTGCTCTGATGGGAAAGGGACTATTCATAATGTGTATAGTTAGGAGTATATGCATTGTATTCCTGCAAGAAGTCATGGCTGTAAATTAAATGGATGCATACACACATGTACATGTATATATGAAATTATACTTCAGTTACGTTCTATTACTTCAGTTCTGCATATGAAACGATTCACACAACTGGAGGAAATAATGTCTTTTCATTTTTATTCATCATAGATGAGTTGTCAAGGACATGACTTTCTGCCACTACTTTGATATTGCTAGTAAAGTATTAGTTTTCCTTTGCATTTCCAGTAATCCCTAAAGCCAATTATAGCATTTTCTCAGTTCCATGTACCCAGTCTAGATACGTATATTTGTCTCACTGTAATTAAAACACGTTTGCATCAGATTTTTTCTGTTTGCTGCTTCAATGACAGGTATCTTTTTCCTCCCAGTGTAGTATCTGTCTCAGATACCCATCCCAGGCAGCAGGAGAGACTCTGCTTCTTTCAAGTTCAGTGAACATCAATCAGTATTGGGTCATTGATTAGATGTTTCCAGTCTCCCTGCCGATGATCCTGTGGCAGCTCTGTTTAAACTGGAAGCGTTTTGTTGCAGAGCTCGGTTGTTATGTCGAAGGTGCTTGGTAAACTGATATTGTTCAGGGTGGATCTTAGGGTGTTAATGATGACTTAATGACTGCTGTCTTTGTGCTGGAACTAAGAAACTTTTGCCCCGGTCATTAATCAAAACCAGTGAGTGTTGCCTGCTGTATTATTACTCTGTGAGGACTGGTATATGCTGTAGCCACATTTTATAATTAATCTCCATCTATATGTCACGAGTGCCTAACTTATGTGCACATGTAGATACTAGGTAAAAAAAAGTGATACAGTTCCAATTTAAATTCTCTGTAGGGACTTGACTAGCAGGTCCGTGTATTGTGACCCCGTGTGCTTCCAATAGCACTTTCTCATATGCACTGTTGAGTTCACAGCCAGGCTCTACAGTGCTATGAAATACATTGGATGCAGAAGCAATACATGTACACGAAAGCCTCTGAATTGAAGTCCCTTTAAAAAGGATGCAGCTGCAATATGAATGGGGACCTGAACAGTTTCCCTCGTGATGAGTAGTGCCTTGTTCTTCTCGGGGAAGAGCTCGCAGTGGCACTGCGGCTTTCTTTGTCCCCTGGCAAACCAACCATGACTTTGAAATGTGGGACTGGCACTCAGAAACCCCTACTTCTAAAGGGCAGTAAAGATGCAGAGCTCTTTTGAACACTGAGCCGTTCTCATTACGATGTCCAAATACAATGTTTGGAAAGCTTGTTCCATGCACTCACCCATGGAAATATTTACCAAAGCTCGCTATTGTTTTATAATGAATTTTATTATTCCTATCGGAGAGTTGAAAGTAAGTTTCCGCTGGGCAGGTTGCCTGGCAGAGTCTCTGCCGGTGCTGGGGTGAAGGTTCTGGCTGGGAGATGCTTTGCTCGCCGAACCTGGATGGTCCAGCGTTCACCTCATTAATCCCGATGGCTGGTAGTCACCTAAGAGAGACCTCAGCCAGGGTGAAGCTTTGGAAGTGGCTCTTGGGGTGATAATACGCTCTGTTTAGTATTGACTCCTTTTGGCAGGGACATTTTTGTTGCTTTAGGAATTCTGTATAAATTTATCAGATTACATACATGAGCACCTCCTGTGTCTTGGTCAGTTTTGGTATTGCACAGTTGTGTTCGCTCTGATGCTCAACTTTCCAAAGCAGTACTGAACATTACTTAAAACTATAAAATCCATCACTCTTCAACTCTTCATGAAATTGAGGACATCAGTCCTGTATCTGCGTGCGTGTGTGTGTGTCAGTGTGTCTTCATGACCCGAACTGTGACCCAGGGTTTTGTGATAGGAACAGATGGAGCTCTGGGGCTATGAGGGAGGAAGTGAAAAAAAACAGACTATTTAGTTTAGAGAGGAGATGAATAGGAAGGAAGACAGCAGAAATAAATAAATGACATAATGTGAGATTAAACCAAATCCAGAAGACTGTAACAGTGGAAAATAATAAAATACATTCCTAAGTTAAACCTTTTCATGGAATTTTGTGGGATCTCTGCAAGATTTGAGCAGAAACTGAGGAGCTCATCCTTATGTCAGGAGGCAGCTGTTTAGCTGAGGAAACTTCTGAGCTGGTGCAGTTGCACAACTTTTCTTTTGGTTGCACATCTACCTGCTGAGTTCTGGGGGCTTTGAAGCACTTGGATTGTAAAGTGTCTTTTGTGTAAGGAGAGCCCTGTGTAATCGTGGCGACCAGCCAAGTACCTTGCTGGTGAAACTAAATTTTGTAAAACTTAAATAATAAAATAAAGATTGGAGGTGTAAATTGCTGCCTTACTGTCACTGTAATATATATATCTTTTCAAACGATCTCAGCTGGGACCATGTGAAAGCTTGTTTGTAAGGACGTGAGGGTCTTCTCGAGCCTCAAAAAGCTCAGGTTACCTTTCTGTGCCTTTCAAAAAGTGAACAGGCAGAATGTTGGTACTGGCTCCAGCCTTGTTTTGGGAAAGCAGGCTGGGCTGTAGAAGTGGCAGGGAGCTTGGCTCACGCTTGTATTTCCACTCCCACGGTTGATGTGGATGCCATCGGGTAAAATGACTGGGATCTTGGAGGCTGAAGCCTGACTTCCGCAAGCAATATACATGGTAAAGGCAAAACCAGCGCATGGCAGACTTGTACCAGGAATACACAACTGCATGTACTAGTGTTTTACAATAGTGTCATTTTAATGAGAGGCAGATATTTTGGAGAAGTCTCTATCTCCTCTTCCTTCTGACTCAATTACATTATTTCCTGCCATCTAAACAAATATCACAGCTTGAGCTGCTGGGAGTGCATCGTGTGTCTCCTGGTTGGGGTTCAGTCATGCTACGTGCTTTAAAAATGCAAAGGATGTGTAAACACATGCATTGTCCTTTTGGATCAGATCTCATGTCTGTCCTTAACAAGAGCCAGCAGGAGACGTTTCAGAAGAGTGCATAAAAAGTGTGCAGTAGACAGATACGTGATAGTCTGCCCTTCCATTCCAGAAAAATATACCATGTAATGCCCTGAAGCATGAGTTTTAATAATTCTTCAACAATATTTTGGTATAATCATCAACTATTATAATTGCTCTGGATCATCTTGTCATCTTTATAAATGCCTACTCCATTTTTTAATCATGCTGGACCAAAAAAATGTGTGGCGATGAATTATACAGTTCAGATTTATGCTGTATGTGGTGTTTAGCCCCAAAAGTTTACAAATAAATGAGAGAGAGAAGAAATCCATTTTAGAGAGAGGATTAGGCCAAAATTTCAGTTGAAAGTGCAAGGGTCTAAGAGGATTTGCGAAACACTGGGATCAATGCGAGGTTGGCACATGTATATTGTTAAAAACAGCACTTTCTGCCCATTCCCATCTATAGGCTCCTGATCCATTTGTAAATACTCATCCTAAAGGTAGGATTGATGTCACCCATCTTCTGCCATCTAAATCTTACCTGTCTAGATTAAACTAATCTTTGGGCTCTGTCTGCAGTCAGCAGAGAGACGGATACCACAGGGGAAGATTCTTGCAAGAAGATAGCTCACGGAAGATAAGAGGAATCACCTTTTGGCAGCACCTCTTGCTGTCAGTGAAACTAGAACAGGGAGAGATCTCACATGACAGTGAGCTCCATTTCCCTAGCTCAAACAGGAGCTAGTTGTAAACTTTTTGTCTAACAGATGTTTGCTGAGAAAATCTGGAAGAGAGCAAGACTCTGCAGCAGCCCTGAGGAGCATGGGCCAGGGCTTGCTGTGCCTGCTGTTACATGGAGTTTTGTCGTCGTGCCTTCGTCCCTCCTTTCTGTGCTACAGCTTTGCATTCCCAGTCTGTGGGGAGAGGCAGCTGTTTGCAGCTGCATTGCTGCAGCATCCTGTAGGGAGCAGTTAGATGTGTTCCTCTGGTTTGGGAGGAGAAAGCATTTTTGAATGGAGTCAGACAGAGGAGCTATCCAGTAAAGCAGACCTGCGGAAGCCCTACATGCTGTTAATTAACCCAAGTCAATTAAAACAGGTGTTTCAGCAGGTGGCTAAACTTGTCATTTAGCCCCATTCATTTCCACATCTAGGTCCAGGCTGATGTAGAGAAGTGAACCCAAGCACTCTCTAACTTAGAGCTAAAGCTGTTTTTCTGCCACCCCACCGTGTCTGAGCACATCGCTGGAGTTACCGAGCATTCGGGATTTTTGCCGTTTGCCTACTTCACACTCTGGCTAACACCCCCTGCTTCTTTCTTTTTCTCTCTCCCCTTTCCTTGCTGAAACAGCCGGTCAAAGCTGTGAAGAGAAACCACGGGTCTCCAGCTCGTGTCTGGCACATGAGCAGAGGAGTGTTGACTACCACCTTTCCCCATCCTTGGCTGGAAGGAGGAGAGGTCAATGTTGATTGCATTGAGAGGGGAGATTGCACTCTCAGAGGTCGGCGAGCATGGGGCTGGTGGTGGGGCTGAGCGTGCTTCAGCAGTGGAAGGACAAAGTCCAAGTGACCACCAGGAAACTTCCAGTCTCTCCATCCCTAGGCCAGAATTTGGCAACACGCACGTGACAATAAATCAGGCAAGTGGTGCGGTAGACCCAATTCTGTACTCAGTTGCACCATGAAGGTGAAAATAAGAGGTTCTGTGCTATTGGTGCACTGTGATACGGTGCAGATTACGTATAGGGTTAGAAGCAGAGAAATATCAAAATAATAGCTTACCGTTGCTGTGGATTCACATTCTACTCCTAAAGGTATTTGACCCTTTATATGCTACACTGAGTTTCATTTGCCGGAAACCTTAACATCCCTTCCAAATTTCTTAATATTCTTTGTTTTAAATCAGGCTTTTAGCGGTAGTAGTACAGTGTGTTGCTGAATTTTTGTTTGTGTTTGTCTAGCAGGATAGGTTGTAGTTAAGTGAAATGTGTGGTGTAAGCAAAGAGAAATTGCTGTATGCAAACCATAATTTTCATGTACTTACTGTTTTGAGAGCTGTGATGAAAGGGATGTAACGCAGCATTTTTATCACATCAGCTGCTATCTTTGTCTCTCTACCTGAAGGATGGCAAAGGGCCTCCTTTCATCTGGAGGATTATGAGGCCATTATGGTAAACAGCACCACCAGGTTGGGTTGACATTGTTGGAGCTTTCATCTTTTGTTCTAAGTTTTGAAGCGTTATTTGTGGTTCTCTTCTTCCCTGTCTCAGGACTTGATGTTTAGTGAGAGCAGCTCCTTGCCAGAGTTGCTCAGGAAAAATCATTAAACTCAGGAGAGAGGGAAGGAGACCAAAAGAGGGGCCAGCTGAGTGCTACCCCCTGGCTGGTGGTGACCCTACAAGTCTGGAGCTCAGTTCTAGTTGTACAGCGGGTACCTGGCTCTCTGGTTCTGCCACCTTTGCCCAAGCAAAATCTACTTAAGCATCACATACTGCCCAGTTTCATACCTCTAATCCCAAAACAGGGGTCCATCAGCTGATGGATGCATTGACTGATGAAAGAATGTGAGGTCAGAGGATGTGAGCAAAGAGGCACTGACAGTGGGCAGTGTTGACTTGTTTTCTGTCTGTGTTTTTACCCGTGCACCCATCTTCTTCACCTTTAAGTTGTTTACAATAACCCAGGAATTTACGCTGGGAAGTATCTGCAGGGTCCCAAGCCAGGAGGAGCTGGAGGAGGGGACTTTGCTTGTAAACCTCTGCTCTCTCAAAGTATTTCCCCAGCTGGGGGTTGCCTGTTCTCTCTGTGCTAAGACAGGTACAAATGAAGTGCTTCCCATTTGTGTGCTCCAGCCTCTGAATGCAGAGAAAGCTAATTCCTCTTGGGTGAACTCCAAAGGAAACTCTTATTTTACAGTTGACTCTTGTATTTGCCTTTGGTGATTAGTGTGTATTCCTTTAATATTGAAATAAGATTGGTATATAAAGCAGAACACACAAGAATGTATCTTTGTAATAATGAGGATAGTGATGAGATTTTGGGATGTAACATTTTCATTTCATTTCTTATTGTCATGTTTTCTGGTATTTTTTGCCCAGAATTTCAATCCTTCACCTTTATGCCTGTGTTTATTTAGTATAGCTGCTTTTTCTGTACTAGCAATATGTATTCATATATTGGCTCATCGCTTATGCGGTTTAGGGTATGCCTTTGAGCAAAGCCTGAATCCAGCAAGGGTGGATCCCTCAACGCAAATGACAGGGGATGACACAGCTCAGACTGCGATTTTAAATTCCAGCATCTAAAATGAATTGCCTTGCCCTGCCCTGTCCCTTCATACTGAGCATTTCTGTTGCTCCTTTTATATAATACGCACGTATTTCATGGAAAAGAGGAGGCAAGAAGAGAGAATGAAATATAATCACATGCTTCTCCTTTCTGAGAAAGGAAAGCATCATCTTTCCATTAGCCTGTGCTGCAGTGTGGTTTGGCTGGGTTGGTGGTCCTGCCCAACCAAAACCCCAACAGCATGTTGTACGGAAAGTAGTAGGGACCCAAGTCTGCACCTCTCCTGTGTGTCTGTGAGGAGATGGAGCTGTGGCCGTGCTGTCTGCTGGTGCTGAGCTGCAGGTTGCACAGCCCATACAGGGGAAGAAAGCATCTGTG
The DNA here is from genome assembly GCF_030463565.1 of Pelecanus crispus. Taxonomy (NCBI): domain Eukaryota; kingdom Metazoa; phylum Chordata; class Aves; order Pelecaniformes; family Pelecanidae; genus Pelecanus; species Pelecanus crispus. Next base: position 73,162,447 of record NC_134648.1, read on the forward strand.
CTGGATGCTTCAGTTTCTCCGTGTACAAGGAGATGTTGTCCCAAGGGAGGTGACCTTTCCTTATTCAACAGACCCAACTCAAACTCTACAAATTCATCTTAGCTGGCAGCCAAGTCCCAGGGAGTTCACTGGGGAGGCAGGTGGATTAAGAGGGCTGGTTTTCAATGAGTAGGATCTGACTTAAAGAGAACAACATGCTTTCCATGCCAAATAAGAAGATTGTTACCAATTCCTTTCTTCCAGGGTTTAAAATCCAGTGTGCTGGCACCTCTCCCGTACATCATACGTTACTTCCCAAGCACAGCCGCAGGGTTGTCCATACATAAATCCTCACCTGCTGTTTGAAAGCACGGTGAAAGATGATGACTGAGCAGGGTGAGAAATGTGGTGTCAGGGGGAGCGCCAGGATGGGGAGCACCCTTCTCGGAAGGCATGCGGTTGTGCGAAGAGCGCTGTAGCTGAAGCGCCTTTGCTCATCTCACTTGGCTTGAGCGTGGACTGAGCAATACCACAGACGTAGCCCCACTACACCTTTCTCTTCCTCTTGTGTTTTGCAGCATCCCCTTCAATTAAGCTTCTTGTGGATGACCCGATAGTGGTGAACCCTGGAGAAGCGATCACCTTAGTCTGTGTGACGACAGGAGGGGAGCCAGCCCCCAGCCTGACATGGGTGAGGTCCGCCGGTGTCCTGCCCGAGAAGACGGTCCTGAACGGTGGCACTTTAACAATACCTGCCATCACGTCAGAAGATGCTGGCACGTACAGCTGCATCGCCAACAATAATGTTGGAAATCCTGCGAAAAAATCCACCAACATCATCGTAAGAGGTAAGTTGAGCTGGCAAACTATTGACCTTTATCTGGGAAGATTAATTGAATCCTAACCTGACAGGATAGCAATGTTCACTTAGTGGCATCCTATGTTTCCAAATGTATTCCTGGTCATTTCTAATAGTGTATGAGATGAATTAGTGTTGACTTCAAATAGCCAGTTGGCTCTAGTGCTGGCCTCAAACCCCTTAGGTGGAACAAGGGTGGCATGGTGCCCTTTTGTATTGTGAAGATACAGAAGCTCTCCCATCCAAACTGGAGACAAATGATCGCCAGAGGATACCACATCTTCTGGGCATTGCCCGTGCTGATCCCCTGCACACAGCGTCTTGGCGGTGAATGCATCCTGAGCTCCTGGAGGTGTCATTACCTACTTCACCGTTCTCTTCCTCCTCATCAGCTGAACATGTTATTGAAATTAAGGCTGTTGTGCATGCTGTGAATCTGCTGCCATCAGATGACTGCTCCCTGGGTAGGAGCTTTAGATTAGTACCTATGCTTTAATTATACTAAATAGCAGGATAAATGTCTGTCTTAGATAAAAGTAAGAGCAGAGTGCTTGCAGAACAATTACTGCCAGGTGGAGAGAAACTCTCCCCAGTTGTTTATCGCTTTCTGGCTAACCCCAGGGACATGGCCAGTTGGTTTGAAGGAGTAGTTCGATTGGCTGATAGGCATCATCAGAGTGGATTAATCTACCTGAACCAAACAGTTCATCTGAAACTAATTTTCTATAATCTAATCTGTGAATGGTAGTGAAACATAAACTCCCACACTATAGGAACTTTAAATAATAGCATGTGATTAATCATACTCAGGAGAAACTGCTGTATAAAGACCCAGTGGTGTGAATATTTTATGAGAGCCATAACCCCTGTTCACTTCTTATTGCCCAACATATCATACTCTTCAGCAGGACGAGGCTATTTCTGTTCTGGGGTCAGGGAGAGAGCACTGCATCGGCCTAGGTCTGCAGGATTTTATCAGGAGATGTCCACAGATTTATTTGTAAGATTATATTTCCATTTGAATTTTTGACATTTGGCTTAGGGGTTTTGTTGTCAAGAGGCAAAAGCAGTCTTGTTGCAGGAACATAGCATCGACATTAATTTGCTGTGATGTACAATGGTGATGAGGTTGTGAAGGGTGGATGCGAGTGAAACACACACTCGGAATAAGTAAAGGGAGAAGAAAGGATTTGTGTGAAAAGAAATCTGGATATTTTAATTGACCCAGCAGACAGCACTGGAGAGCCCGGAGGAAAAGCCACAGTCCGTAGCTCCCTGCAGATACAAATTTCATGAGTCATAGCGTGATAATAATATGCCCTCACATTTTTATTTATAGAAGACCATGCCTAGGAGCTGCAAGATGTTGAACAAAATATCATTAAAGCATTTGAGGTGACTTTTTTTCTTTTTTTCTGTCTGATGTGTGGCCCTGTTAATTCTGAGAATGGACCGCAATGAGGAACAACCCATTAAATAAATGAAGCACAGCTCCCTTCTAGCCCCAATGTGTTGCTACCTGCTATGATTTTCCCCTTATTATGTCTGTTAAAGAGGAAGAATTGGCTTTTAGGAAAAAGAATCTTTTTTCCAGTCTTTGTTGATTTATCTTTACTAAAAATGATGCTGAGTTTAGGAGTGAATTATGAGAGAAATTCGTATCAGAGTTTTGATTTTACTTTGTGTATATATTTCGTAGCATTTTGCCTTAGCTCATTGCTTCTCTCTATTTCATCTCTTTTTTTGTGGTTATGTATGAGGATTTTCACACAGCAGCTGAGGAGAAAAGAGTATTTACTTGAAATAACATCTAAGCCTTGCAGGAGAAGCATTTGGCAAATGGAGTTCACATCTTCCGTCAGGTGGACTACCAACCCCAGGATTAGACAATAATCCCCTAATCTTACCCAGAAAGAAATGTAAAGTTTTCTCAAAGCATCATCAGGGCTCAGATGAAATTTCTTCCCTTTAAAATTCACTCAATTCCATTGTGCATTTATCTGAATGTGCCTTTATTGTATGGGCTTCATTCCATGGATGCTACCTTACCTTCAGCAGCTCTTGATTTTTTTTCTGGGCATTTTCCTGTCTTTGTGGCTGACTGCCCAAGTCTGTGACTACCCACCACACCTGACTTCAAACCCATTGCGAATGATGCCGTATGACTGCCAAGCATTTAATAATAATAATAATAAAATCTAAAACCAGAGAGAATCCTACAAAAAGAAACATAAAAAATAAATATATGAGTAACAAAAGTAATTTATCCTTTCGGAAAGTCAGAAGTTGTGTGGATCAGTAAGCAATAGAGGCAACAGATGAGGCTGTGTTTAAAGAGCGGATTCAGGCATCGAGGTGCCGACATGACACCGAAGTGCATTCAGGTCAGCTCTGTGCTCCTCCATCAGTCTTTTCCAAGAGCCTTAAAAAGTGGGGATAAATATGGTGAAATGGCAAGATGAGCAGATACGATGGCTTGGGGGAATATATAGCACCTGAGAGATGGTGCAAAATGTGTCCGCATGGCAGTGCTGTGTAGCGTGTGTCCTCTGCTTCTCCAGGGTGTGAATAGCTAGTAATGTGTGCTCTCCGCTTCTGCAGGGTGTAAATTGCTAGTTTCTGCTATTGCCATGTGCTGCTGGAGGAGTGGTGGGATAGCAGGTGCCACTAATGGTCTCAATGCATTGTTTTCCATTTGTTCGCTCCCAGAATTTATCTGGAAACCTCCTAACATGCCACAAGCATTTAATATGTTCTCTGGTTTTCCGCTGTTACTTGATTTCCCCCGCTTCCAGCGAGTGTTGGCACTGAAGATGTTTGTTCTTAAAATAAAAAACAGACTAAAGCTGCCATCACGGTGAGGAATCCATTTAGTCATAACCATGTTTGGTTTTTTTTTTTTTTCTTTTTTCTGTGTTTTGCTTTTGGCCTGTATAACTTAATTGTAAATCCTTCCAACAAAAACAAGGTGGGTGCTTGCTTGTCGGTTCGGACGAACATGGATCCCTTGCAACACTACTGTTGCACGCAGCTGCTGAGGGAAGAGACTCCCTCATACGCCGCCTCCTTAAGCAGTTAAATTAACACTTTCAGGTAAAGCAACGTCCTTGAAAGATGCCCTGTTCTTAAGCAAGTGGTAAGCTGCAAACTCGGCTCCCTTTGTCTCCGTTCTGCTGAGTTGTGGTGTTGGTGCCTTTCCCTTTCGGCCGTCGGATAAAGTTAGTGAAAGTTTTGCTGAGACGCTAAAGAGAAATTTTTTTGAGTACCACAATGCCGTTCTTTAAGAGGTACAGACATAATGCAATATATTTCATTTCCTCCGTTTGCTTTGAACAGGAGCTCACCAGAGGCAAATCGGTGACCATGTGCTGTTTACCTGTCAAAGTCGTAGTGAGAAAGTCCCTGAAATACAGCCGTTTTAAAACATGCCATTATCAGCTCAACTGTACCCAAAGTTATTGCAAAATACTTCATTCCATCACAGACAGTGTCATCCCTCAAGGTGTGTTGGGTCAAACCAGAGAAAGGAGAAATGCGCTCTCATTTCAGCAAAGCTGGCTGCTCGCCAATTCTAATTCTGAAAGTTTCTTTCTAAGTATTTTCTTTAGATTAATGAGTTCTTTAAATGATTGCGAGTCTGCTAGCATTTGAGTATTGGTGGGTGTTCTCATCAGTGCCATCTTCACATCCTGCTCTTAGAGTGATAATTAGAATACCTTCCTATAACAATTTTTTAGACAAAACCATTGGAAAGCAGAGGAAGCTCTAAGGGAATCTTGACTCCTCTCATTCTAGTAAAACTCAATGGTTTTTTCCTTTTCTCAAAAAAGAAAAAAAAACCCCTCTCTCAAATACCAAATCCAACACACACCCTCTGGATAAACAAAGTTCCCGAAAACATCTATGCCTGATGTGTGTATTTTTTGCTGTGTTTGCTTGGAGGATGTTCTGTTTTTCTGAGTTTACCATGGTAGAGCGAAAAAATGTTATTCTGATGCAATGGAAATAATTTGTCATAAAGGCCAGGATGGGGGAAATCTGTTGCACTTCTTTCAGAGTTCTTTCCCACCCAAAATATTGCTGTTAATTTGCTTTCACCGTGAATTTGTCACTATACAACTCTGTTGGTCTCACCTAGAGGTAAATTATAATCAGTCTTCCTATGGATATTTTGTTAATTAAAATAAGAAGGAAACACAGACACGTACATTTGTGTTAAAATCAAATGCAAACCCTTGCTTACTCACAGCCCTTGGGCCAACAGGCACGGTGGTACGGATACTTCTTCACGTCCCATGCACGCACAGCTTTGCAGAGAGGACTTCACATTATTGCCCGGAGCGTCGTAGTTAGAGACCTCACCTGACGTGGCCCCAGGCTCAGTTCCTTGCCTTGCCTTCATCTGGCATGGGAAGTTGAACATCCAGCTTATCCCACGGCCCAGGAAGCTCTTCTAGCCCGAGGATCTTTTAGACTTTGCTGTTGGAGGTTATTTTACTCCTTTAAAATTCTCTCTTCAAAGGTATTTGGAGAGGGAAGCAAAAGGCATTAGAGAAATGGCAATATTGGCCTTGTAATCCTTAAGATACTGCATAAAAGCATGATCATCACAATACCGTACAGAGTCTGGGTGACAACTGGAAATGTCAAAAGAGGCAGGAATCAAGATAATCATATGTCTGCAGCTTCTGGAAAATTATACATTTTCAACATGGTTCAAACTGGGAACTCAGAATTATGAGAGCAGGGAAGAATAAATACTCCGAAGGCGCCGCGAAGGGGAGAATGAGAATAAAATCTCTCTGTAGCTACCAGTACGTCAATGAAGAATTAAAGGCTTTTGATGATGAGAGATGTAAGGTGGCTCCTCCGTCCAGTAAGAGAGCAAAAGTGCTGGGTAGCATCTTCGAAGGATAGCTGTGCATCAGAGTGGGAAACAGGTAAAGCCAGAGAAACGTTTTACAGGTCTTACAGAGCACTGAAATGATTTGGAAGGGTGTCGGCATGCACCAACTCGGGTTTGTGGCCTCATCAGCAGCTTCTCCCATTACCTTCCTTAAATAGACCACTTCATCTCTTCCACTGTAACTGCAACATTTTTTTTAGTGCCAATTGACTCTGACTGTGTGACTTATCCCTTCTGTGAAGCAGAAACATAGTGTTTGGAGCTAATTTTTCAAAAGGGTGGGATTCCCTGTCAGTTTAAATATAAAATAATAATTTTAAATGACCTGCGCTCAACATTAGCACAAAAGCTTTTGCTGAACAAAAAGCACTCTGGGGAAATGCATTTTAAGGCCAAGATTGCTGGAAGTACCTATTTCATTATGTCTTTAAAAAACGTATGTGAACTGCATAGTAGTGAGTGTTAAAAAGAAGGTGGGAAAAAAAAAAAAAGATACAGATTATGAAATAAGTGATTTTTTTTTTTGTTGCTTTTATAATAGATTAAAAAAAAAAACTCCTGTAAACTGGTATTAGTGTTGTCCACTGTCACACACCTGCTTACCCTTCTGCTTTCCTGCAATGACTCTGTTTATCCCAGAGCTTTTTCTTAGGAATTACCCTTGTTGGTCTAGAGCAGTTGCATGAAGGATAAAAATAAGTCTGCCTGGTTACGCATCAGGACCTCTGCTGTCATCCCTCAAAGATCCTCAAACGCTGTTAATTGAAATGTGAGCAGGGCCCCCACGGGCTGATGCCGAGCGCCAGAACAGAGAGGCAAGGTTCCCAAGTTTTATCCAAAAAGTGGAAATTGGGTTTTGGCAGCACCCGTGACAGTCGTCACCCGGGGGGGTTACCCAGCAGTTTTGCAGCTGCTGGATGCTGGCCAGCGGCTGAGCGATGTGTCTATCCGATGCGCTGGCATTGTCTGTGATGGTGGGAGTGCTGGTTGGGGATGCTGGCTCCAGCATGCCAAGTCTAAAATGTTGGGTTTTCTGTGCAACTAGCAGAAGGACTTTTTTTTTTTTTTTTTCCCCCTCTCCTTTTCCGTCTCTCTGTATTCTGGGAAGGTCTCACCGCAGACTGGTTATACTAGCGCTTATTTCATGGCTGGAGAAAGCCGAAGGCTTTGGCAAATATCCATACACATAAAACGGGCACTACTACACCAGGCAGGAGTGACTACCACCGTTGACTTCCTAACGAGGGACTGTGCAGGCGCGTGGAGCTTCGTTGTGCATGGTGCTGCGTGGCTGTGGGTGCTATAGGCTGCGGGAGGCTGGCAGAGGTGAGCTCTCCGAGGTGCTTCAGTAGGGTGGAAATTCAGCAGCCCCTGTGCTGGCTTTCAGTATGCATTGATGGTTGTGCTTTCCTTGGGGCAGACTAGAAAGCAAGAGTGATTTCAGGAAAGTGCCAAGGTTTTGAAATTCATATTCTGGAATAGGACTGGAAGGGCCCTCCTGGGTCATCGAATCCAGCTGTCTTTATCCCAAAGCATCTATTTCATCTCATAGAATCGTTTAGGTTGGAAAAGACCTTTAAGATCATCCAGTCCAACCATTAACATACACTACTAAGTCTACTCTAAGCCAATCAAGGGTAGACTAGACTAAACCATGTCCCCAAGTGCCACCTCTGCCTGTTTTTTGAACACTTCCAGGGCTGGGGACTCCACCACCTCTCTGGGCAGCCTGTTCCAATGCTTGACCACCCTTTCTGTAAAGAAATTTTTCCCTAAAGAAATTTCCCTAAAGAAATTTTTTTCCTAATTTCCAACCTAAACCTCCCCTGGCGCAGCTTAAGCCCATTTCCTCTCGTCTCATCTCTTGTATAATCTTTTTTTTGGTAAAATGACCAACTCCACCTGCAATTCCAATGGCTTTTGTGCCTGTGGTGGGTTTGCCACCTCTTGAAAGCAGCTTTGCTGTGGAGTGGCATCAGCCAAGCTCTACGAACACCGTGCTGGGCTGAAGGGCTGGGCTTTGCCTTTGCTGAACAACCGTGGCAGTTGGTCACCGTCACCCTGTCCTTCCGCTTGCATTATGACGATGTATATTTTTTATCATAATCTTAAGCAATTTACTTAAGTCTTTGCTTTATCAGCCCTCACCACCTTCCCTAGTTTCTGCTGCGTCTTGTTGGACAAGACAAACTACCTTCCACCGGTGGGGGGTTTAAATGAATCTTTCAAAAACGTTTGCAGACAGGCTTTGGGAGAGACCCCTGTGCTGGATGAGGATGAAGAATAGCTCTGTAAATCGGAGGTTGGGCACCAGCCTGGTCTCCCACCCCACGCCAGCCCTCCCGGCTTGCCCGCGGGAGCCAGCATTGCTACAGGCACCTCCCCAGGGCCTTCTCCAGCTTTTTAAGCATGAGTTCAGATAGTCATTAAAAAAAACCAAACCAAACCCCTGGCCATTTCTAATTCTTCCACCAAGAGATGCATCCCGTGAGTGGGATTTCAGTGAGACAAGATTTTAGCCTAGAAAAACTGATGTTACGGCACATCCAGCGTGTTGCTACAGTCATAAGTTACCAGTGTGCTATCCTAAAAGTTTACAGCTCTGAGAATGAATGTGTAAAAAAGTTGAGCTGCAGAGTTTAATAAGTCCATTTATTTTTATTATCTGCAATAGCAGTCTCAGGCATGTGCGCTCTCTCCCAGGCTGGAGTGTATCATGGACGAGTTCATAAACCGGTTCCATATAAAAATGTAGATGGTTTATTGATTCTTCTGCCCTTTCATTAGGACTTCCCAGAATTTTTGCATGCAGAAATTTTATTTTTAAATAAATTTGCTGCTCTGCAAAGCCTCATGTGGTGCCTGGTGGGCACCATATATCTATGAAGTTATATCAGAAGGGATTTCAAGAGGTAGTCATTTGATCTCTCTCCTCTGACCCTTGCATTGCGGCTGCTTCAGGTAGCCACGTTCGTTCTTCACTGGCAAGGAAAAAAAAAATTATCCTTACTGTTGGTTGGCTAACAATTATTAACTACTAATGCATGATTTTTTTTTTTTTTTTTTTTTTTGTCAGGGCTATGGTGTCATAGTTTAATATTGTATTAGATCTTGGATGATTAATATGTGATGACGTCTGTGTAGTCTTAACAACATTCTCATTTTGGCAGAAAAAAACCTGAGTTTTTCAAAGTTTTGTCTCATCCTGAAGGGAAAGAAAGAGAAGAGAGGAGGAAAAAAAGTTCACAATGTTTTGTTCTGATGTTACCAAGATAGTCTGATGACCTTGAAATGTGTTTTAAGGTACTTACTTCTATTGCAACAGGCAGCTGTGAATGAGATTGGTAGGTCTCTGCCGAGTCTGACAAATCATTTTGGAAAATTTTATAGGATCCCTATTAATTTTTGAGGCATTGAACTGTGGAAAAACAAAGTGTTGGAGGGAAATGCATCCCATGTTGGAACAAATCCAGGCTCTAATGAAATCCTGCAGTCGAATAAAGCTCTTGAGCCACACAAGAAGCAGGAGATGGAGACAATCTGGTGTGGAAGCCTTGGAAACTGGGGGTTTGCTCTAGGTTTTGGAAGAAAGGCAAGTACTGTGTGCTGAGTTTCATTTGCAGTGCGTGGGCAAAGAGAAGAGTGAAGATTTGCAATATATTACTTTTGGGCATCCAGGAAAACTCAGTAAGGCTATTTCTTTTTTGACAGCTTTGGCACAAGAATTAAACTTTATAAAGGCATTGGCCCTGGAAAACATCCAGCTGTAATGTGCAGAGGATTTATAATTTGTTTGGCAAGTGCACAGCCCACTGGGGATTGTGTCAGCTTCTCTGAATTGTTTAATTTATATCCCAGTTCTTGCCTGGCTTGTGTTGAGGCTTGTGAAGTTCCCGTTTGCCTGTGAGACGGGCAGTCTGTGGGATGGGGTGGCCCTGAGCCCGCAGGTCTGGCCGGGATCACACGCAGTACGTTGGCTTGGCAAGCTGGGATTTCATAGCATAGGAAAAATTTTGGTTTTTTTTTCCTTTTCTTCTGCTTGGGGTTTCAAAAAGTACTGAATGCCAGCTGCCAATTTGTCTCCACTGCTTATTGATGAGCCTTCATGCATTTTTTGTTCTCTCGCCCTCATCTACCCACCTTGATGGGTTTGAATCGTTATCTACATCGGCTTAAAATCAGAGATGAAAGCAGCCTTCTACCAGGCAGATGGGGCTGTGTTGAGTGCCGGTCCCTGGAAGGACGCTCCAGTTTCTGTCGCCAAATCAGCTTTATTCCAGCGTGACAGCACTGGGGCGGCTCCTGGTTTTCATGAGCAGGGAACCACAGCCAGCAGGTTGTGCAGTCTCCTCCATCCCTGGAGGTTTTCAAGCCCTGAGCAACCTGGTCTGAGCTCTCATCTGGCCCTGCTGTGAGCGGGAGATTGGTCTAGAAACCTCCTAGGCTCCCTTCCCACCTGAATATTTCCATGAAGCTATATGTCTTTGCTCTTCTGATGATGCTTATTTCCCTTGAATATTTACTTCTAAAAGCAGTTAAAAGAGAAACCATGCTGTGTTACACATACTTTGATCTCAGCTTCATCTATTTAATGGATCATATACTGAGTAACTTGTAAACTGAAATCTTCTTCATTACAGAGAAGTATACACCTCCCCTTCCTTCAAAAGAAAAGCGGGGAAAGAAATAGGAGCTAATTAACTAGAGCAGACGTAAAAACAGACACCTGCCACATGGCACCTCCAGAATAATAAATCCTTTTCTTTTAAAAATTAGAAGCATTTATAAAAATAGAGAGAAAACCTGAAACCTCTCCACAGTATTTGCATTTAAATTGAAAATGTGAATGCATCTGGTCTTGTAAGTGCCAAATAATTACTTGATATTAAAAAGTTTGGAGATGCTCTAGTAGAAGACGCTTGACAACTTAATTGTTCTGATAGCTACTGAAAGTTAAGGTTTAAAAAACTTTAAGCTAAAACCATGTTGACAGAAGCAAAATGAACTGTTGATAAAATGCTGAAAATATGTGTCTTTTTTTAGCACGACTATACTTCAAGTCTGTCTTTGGATAGGAAGGTGACTAAAGGGAAACATGCAGGCAGCATAATTTTGTAAAAATCGTCTTTCAGAGTCCTAAATACCCTATTTAAGAAATCTGAATTTTGAGAGTGGTCAACGTTGGTGCATTCTCCCTAAAAGCTCTGTGAATATTTATGTAGTTATGCTATTTTTTAATGTTCTCCTTACGACCCAAACAAGGTGTACCCTGCCTGCTCTCTCGGCAGGCGTATTTTCTGCTGGAGAGAGTTCTCTTATGTGAAAACATCAAATAACATTATTTGCTGCTAATGCAGGTGACGCTAGTGCTGTGCAGAGCTTATGGGTGATTTTATTTGATGTTAGATGGACTTTTTAATTCTGAGCAAAATGTGCAGACCTCCTTTCAGAATAAGAAAATTTCCATATCTCAGGAGTGGACCAAGCAGTTTTACAGGGTTATAGAGATGAACCCTAAGGCAAAAGAGTTTTCCCTGCTAGAGGAGAAATAAAACAGTATAATGCTGACCTTGGCAGACCTGGTGGTCTTCCATCAGCCAAGAATGAATCTGAATAACAGAGTACAAAATAGATGTAACTGCTGTGCGGGCAAGCTGGCAAAAATTTGAGTATTTAATTCAAAAAATGCTGTGGGCTGGTGCTACGAAGATGACGTTGAGGGAACTACCCCATCCACTTTTCATCCAGTTTAGTATTTCTGTAAGAGAACAAGGTGAAGCCCATGGCTGGATATGAGGTGGTCACTCTAGGAGTTTCTAGGTCCTGTGAACTGGCTGGAAGACAAAGCACATGTTGGCAGATTTCCACAATTTTGGGTTTTGAGGGGGTTTATTGCTTGGTTTGGTTTCAAGAATGACCAGGAAGGGTGACTGTTCTTACTGAAAGACATTGATATGTCCACTTATTTGGTCTGTATGGTGGATTTGCAGACCCTGCCAGGCCACATCTGCCATGACGTTGAGACCCGGTTCAAACACCCTAGGGAGAGTGATCTGTGGTGCAGAATGGTTTTCAACATAGCTTAGAGATAAAAAGCAAAATCTGGATGGAAAGAGGTGCCAGTTGCCTTGCAATCACGCTTTGATTAAAAAAACCCACAGAACAGTCTGATTATAGTAGCTGAGTGCTAGAATAGCACAAGAAATCGAAGGCGAACAGTGGAAGGAGGAAACAGAAGGACTTGCAGAAACGTCGGCATGTCCAGAGGGAAGAGCTCGGGCACCCAAGGCTGCTACTTGAGGCACTCAATTTGCTGCCGGTGTGCTGTCTAATTAGAAGTGCTCAGTGCACAGTGACAATGAGGAACTTCAGCTGGAACTGTGAACTGTAGCCTTTCTTTTCTTTATCTGTTATTTTAATTAGGGACCAGCAGATGTATGAGCATTTAACCACATATTTTAGCCTTTTAACTGTATCTTCTTCAAATAACTCCGAATTTAGACTTTTTTTTTTTTCCTTCTGTTTATATACCTAAACAATTCTCTGATTCTATTATTTCCTCAAATCCATTAATCTCATTTCTCTTGCTGCTTGAAAAACTGACCTCTTAAAGCACCAGCTGGACACAGAGTTTTTATCCAACCATTTCAACAACTGCATCCCATTACCAAAGTTTCTTATTCTTTATTGTCCAAGAGTCATACCCTGCTCCAAACTCAAAACCACCAACTCATCGTGAGGTCCAGTTTCACTAGAGCAAAGTCCTCTACCCCTGACCTGGCTATAGGTTGCTTCATTGAAGCATGGCATGAAGCACATGTCCAGGTTGCATCTTAGGTACGTTTGGACGTGAAGCTGAGCTGAGACATTGTTTTTCATCAGGCGTTGATGTGGCCGTGCTGTTCACAGAAGAATCGCGTGGCCTTAGAAAGGACTTAGTTTGTTAATGCGGTCTCCTGTTTGTTATGGAAATTTTCCATATGTGGTAGTATGTCCATAACAGTGCCGAGGGTGATGGACGGCAGTCATTCATCAGAAAGGAACAGAAGTGATTATGCACAAGATGCTTCAGAGTAGGCTTGTCTGTGTCCAGAATTGATGTGCAGACTGTACAGATGTTACAGACCAGATAAATTTTCATTATGGAGAGCTGATATCTGTAAACTTTGTTATGTGGAGAGTGGTTTTGCTGTTCTGTTTTAGAATTAGGCTAGAAGACTGTAATACTGAATTATTTTCTTTTTGTTATTTTGCTTTCAAATGTTTTGCTGGTTGACAAAAGCAAATTTGAGTTTTCAGTTTTCCTTATACACAAAATAATGTCAAAACATATTTTAATGTAACAGAATGAAGTTTAATGGACTATACTGTGATACTCACCAGTGAGAAAGATGTTTTGGACAGTTGTTAAATTGTCTCTACTCAGCTTAGCTGTTAGATAATATAGTTTAAGACAATATCCTGTAGAATACTGAAGACAACGCAGCTTTGTTGCCCGCAGCCAAAATAAACAAAGACTTTGTATTCCTTTGGAGCTTATGGTAGGAACTTTTACTTTGCTTCTGTTGATTTGATAGAGGTGGACGTGTTAATGAAGAAGGAAACATTAGAGAAGGATTTCCATGAGTCTTTCTTCAGTGGGAACGACTTTTTATTTGGTACAGAGATCCATTTATGCTGGGCTTTCACGTAAAAGTAAATAAACCAGACAATGTGGACCACAATGCAGTTTCCGATGTGTGGTACTGGAGCAAATTCCTTTGTTTCATACATTTGTTCAGACAAACAAATCTGAAACCCAGCCCAGCTGTGTAGATGTTGGGTGATAGCGTTGACAAACAAGTGTCTAAGAAAGTATCAAGTTGTATATATATTTCTTTTGTTGTTTGCCTTCATTGCAAGGGAGCGTGGTGGGATGGTCCCTATCTCATAGGAAACCAATGTTTCCAATGTTCCATTTCAATGTTCCATTTCAATGTTCCATTTCAATGTTCCATTTCACCAATGACTCCTGGTCAGCTGGTGGCCCATGATCCCCCAACTTAAACACAGATCTTTTTTCACTTAACAGAGAAGATCTGTGTATTAGTCCAAGTTTGTGATTGCTTTGCAATTAGTTATGTGTATCGTTGTAATACAGCAAAGCTCAGGTCACAGAAATGATGCATCAGAGTAATGACATAAGTTGAAAAATGTGCCTTTTTCTCTGCTGTTTGAGGTTTGAAACAGGTTATTTCAGGGGAGCATAAATAACTCAGAATTCCTGCAGTAAAACTTTGCTTGATGTACTACTATACATTTTTGTGTGCCTTTAATGACAGTAAGCCAAGTAATTTTATTTTCCCCTTATTTCGCAGTGATGAGATACTTACAATTTTCTAAAGATGATGTGTTAGTCATGGAATCCACCAAACCAGATCTAGGTGCTTACACCACGTATATTAAATACATCCATTCTGCATGTTGAACTTGTGTATTTAACCAACTGCTGTATTTATTATTCCTGAAATTCTATATTACAAAGCCAGTGCCTTAAACCTGGACAGGCACAGGTGAGCTGTGTCTGACACCTCCACAGCTGCAAGCAAAATAAGTGACTCGCTCCTTGAGGGGAAGGAAGTTGAGTTCTTATTTTCCTCTACAAAATCTGGGAAGCAGCAAAGACTACAAGTATGAGCAACAGCATGCAATGAGAAAAGTTGGCTTCTCAAGATGCCTTGACAGATTAGGAAAAAGGTTTAGGTTTACGAATACACTTTACAAGTCTTTTAGGAACTATCTAAAATCTTTGTTGTAAGGCTGTGAATCTTTTGAATTGCAGTTGTGTGAAAGCAGGATTGCTTTTCCCATCTGTAAGGCTCTAAGGAGATGAGGGACCTGGTATGATTGAAGCAAGAGCTGGTGATAAGAGTTGACTTTCTTTACCCGCCGCCTGCCTTATATCTTTCTCTCAAGAACCAATGAATCATCCCAGTAATCATCTTTTGGTACAAAGATCACAGCAGTAACGCGGAGAGTTGCTTCTCAGTCTTTTAAAGCAAGCAGCCTATGTCTGGATTAACAGACTGGAGTTTCTAGAGAATGAAGCTGGGTTTTGCAGCTCACTTTCCGAGCAAGCTGTTCCCACAGTGCTTTTTCTGCTTTTCTTTTTTGATGTGAAACAGAAGTCAAGGCAAAGGACTTAATCCAAAGCACACAGAAGTCATGGAAGGAACATCGTTCACCATAGTGAACTTTGGATCAGATCTTTGGTCTATTCCTTGTTGTTTCTCTGCAGGCCGTTGGCCTTAAAAATAAAGTCAAGAATCTTTCCAATTAGCACAAACTCTTTTTCATGCGTGTGAAAAGGAAACGCTAGAGCTCAGTAACATCTGAGCACTAGGAAGGGATTGTTGCCTTGACTGACCCAGGGGATGCAATTGAAACATAGAATGCCCAGGGATTTTGGAAGGTCCTGGAAGTGAGCAGGATCTGGAGGTGAAGGTATTGGCACTTACTTGAAAAAATGCCAGTGCTGGGTGCTCAGAAACAAGTGGCATGCTGGATGCTGAGCTCATCAAACGTCCAAAACGTACTTGTGGTGCTCCAAGACACATGCGAGTCTTTACATCTGCCTGGCAGATTCTCAGGTGACATTCTCATCTTTTTCACTGGGAGCAGATTAAACCAAAATTGCTCATGAACCTTAGCAAAATGCGAAAGGGAAAAATCAAAATCAGTCGGAGCCACTTCTGGTGAGTGCACAGAGGTTGGAGCTCATGTGGCATCCAACTGCTCAGTCAAGGTTAAAATCAGTAATTTGCACAGTTCTGCTACTTAATATTGCTGTTGCCGCAGGCTGCACAGACACACAAACATCAGCAAACACAAAGCTGAGCATTCCCCAAAGTCCTGTGGCAGCTTAGGAAGCAGCCAGTGGCCAGTAGTTATTATGTCAATGCCTGCAAATAGTGCAGTAGCTGCTGTACTCAGTAATGGTGTTTGATGCCATTCACATATCCTGAACCGTGCCTTCACAAGGTATGAGCATTTTGATGCATTAAAGGAGCATTTTGGGTTGATCAGGGTGGGGGTGGGAAGATACGGCTTAACCTGATGAATTCAAAATAGACCTTAGTTGAGATACTGAAATGAACTTTATTACTTTGAAATGTAATTAATGAGGGAGGGCAAAGACAGTTTTGTGTGGAGTTTGAGGACAACACTTGTTTCATCTTTGTTTATTTGTTCCCATCATAGTTCTCTGGGTCCTCTTTGGAGAAAGACTGGCACTTTCCTGAGTCTCAAAGTGCAGTTACAGTCTTATTTGCACATTTGCTGCTAGTTTGTAGCCCTGTGTGTTGATTGTGTTCTGAAATCTCTGCTGGGATGCTGCTGTGGTTAGAACATCTGCAGCATCATGTCCCACGTTTTGCTAGTTAACCCTGTGTCTGCTTTATTTGCTATATCTAACCCCATGGAAACCTTCCAATGATGCCTCAAACATAACTGATAATACAGTGAAAAAACAGAGTCAGAATCCATTGCACATTGACATTTTCCATTGACATTTTAGGAGGATGCCTGGAAATTATTGTGCAAGAACCTACATATAGGGACAATCCAAACCCCTGTTTTATAGGCCTTGACTGTGCACACAAACCCGTGTGCAGAATATGTACAGAAATATGTATAAGCTCAACTCAGGTGTTCCCAAGAGGTCAATAAATGGCACACAATGTAAATTAGTCAGATCTGCAGTCTTTTTGGAGACCACATCTAGGATATGTGAATCTAAGACTCTACACCTTCTTGCCTGCAAGAAGCAGCTTTGTATTCCCAAGGCTGCTGAAGGCACGGTCACTCTGAGAGGTCTACTGACTGTGTGTTGCTGTCATAGAATGGTTTAGGTTGGAAAAGACCTTTAAGATCATCCAGTCCAACCATTAACCTACACTACCAACTCCACCACTAAACCAGTTAAGGGGAGAGTAGCAATTTCATGTTTCCTGGCTTGGTGGCTGGATTATTTATAATGAAAGCAAAAACTAGGAATCATTAAGATTGGAAAGGATCTCTAAGATCATCAGTCCAATCATCAACCCAACACCACCATGCCCACTAAGCCATGTCCCAAAGTGCCACGTCTACCCGTTTCTCGAACACTCTGCTAGACGCGAGTGCTCTAAACCGTGACTTACGCAGTCCTCTTCCCCATCACAGTGTACCTGAGAGTAGTTCATCTGCTTGGAACAGTTTCTGACCTGGTAGGTCAGGAAATTTCCAGTATGTGAAGTGATTTGGAGTCTCATCTGTCTGGAGTGGGAGATCCAGGTTCAATTTCCCCTTCCTATGAACGAGCTCTAGCTCCTAAGATGCTGTAGCACCATAGCTGCTACTGCCATTTTCTGGGTTTGGGGAAAGGAGGTTTGTTACTGCTTAGGGGTGGTGGCAGTACTGCAGTGTTTTCCGTCCTTGAAAATGAATGGTGGAGCAAGCCCACCAGGAATTCCAACGAGAGGCACTCTACTTTTTGGGCTGCTTCTGGGCCAAGTATTGAGCAACTCAGCACTATCACATCTGGGGCAATTCTGGCCATAGTCCTGGGTCAGGAGAAGTGTGTCTGCCCGTCATGGCCCCACGCAGCTCCCTGCTCCCACTGTCCTCCAACTCCACGTGTCTGCAGCTATCAGATGTCTTTGGGCACCTGTGGTTGGTTTCTTGGGAACATCTTCCAAGTATGGATGGTGATTTTCACGTGCTTCGGTGGCACATTAGAAATTCCAGGATATGCAGGTTAATTATAGAGATCACTGTGTTTATTCTGGTGCCAAGTGAGATTAGGGATTTACAGATACGGGTTCTTTAATGATCTTGCTTAACTCTGAAAAGGCACTGTATTTTAAAGTCAAATTTTTTGCTGATTTTGTTGGTAACCGAAGAAAATGCTGATAGCTGTGCAGTTTGTGTGGGGTCTTGGAGAATGGTGTTATAAAGACACTACATTGACTTTCAACCATAAGGTGTAGTTACACAGTCGTTGGATTGTTTGATATGGGGACTTCATGGCTGTTACGGATGAATGTAGTGTATATGTTCACATGGCTTAAGAGACATTAAGAGGTTTTGTTTAGGGAATAGAGCAAAGAGACTTTTTCCAACACTTCAGAATTTCTAGGAACTCCCTTACCTTTTTCCATGTAGTACACTGAGTCACAGCCCTCCTCTGAACTCCTTGTATTTGGATACATGGAAAAATACTTAGCTCAGGTATATGCTCTGCGCAGTTCTTTGGTGATTAGAGTTTGCTGTAGCAGATCAGGACACTGGATGGTCCAGCCCAGTTACTTCTCATACCTAACACTCAGCCTGCGTAAAACCAAACTAACGAGCAACAGCCACAAAACTTAGTTGTTTTTGTAATTTAGTCCATGTGCCAGAGGGTGGAGACGTTCCTGGCCCATGAAGTAAGTGGCTTATGGCCTAAATTTTGAGGTTCTGTAGCCCTTACCTTAGCTTGCAGAAGGTATTGTAGCACTAACCATAACAAAGGACAGATGAAAGTTAATGTGACTTTTCTATTAGACCTTGTTGTTCCTTTATAGGAATGAGAAACTGCTGAAATGGTCTGTATGAGCACTCGACGCAAAGGAGGAAAATTAAATATAGTTTACTGAGGTTATGAGAAACTAATTCTGTTTGAAATGTGCTGCCTATCGTGAGTTATTTTTTCTTCTTCCCTGTCTGAAAATCATTTGCATAACATATTTACTGTTTTTTCTGTATGTAAGCATTGTTTGTTCTTCCATTTTCAAACAAAAAATGTTCAGCTGGTGTTTCAAAGTAACTTCTTGTGGCAGTTTCCAACTGTCATACAATGTATGGTTCATCCTCTTCAATCAAAGCGTGTGTTCATTCTGCTTCCTGGGGAACTGGCTGCAGCTTTTAAAAGGGAATGAGAGGTGCTCAGTAAAGACTAGTGCATCTTGGTGCAAATTTAACCTCGATAAAACACATGAAACTTAAATAAAGGAAATAATAATAAATTCTTAAAAACACACCAACCACTTGGATTCTTGAATACACATTTACAACTAAATAGCGGCACCCAAATGCCTTTCATGCCATACCTGATCAGCACAGCAAATGTAACAATTTTTTTCATTCTCCGATTGAAAGGGCTGGCTTCCTCAATGGGAGAAGTTTCTCACACCGTGTGTGAGGGGGTGTCCACAAATAGCCAGATTTTACGCTGCTTTTCCCACATTGAAAAAAGCCCTAGTTATTAATTAAATGTTAATTCTTTTCAGAGTGGTGAAAGTGCTAATTCAGCATGGCATTTGCAAGCTCCAAAGAGTTGTTTTGTTCAAGGAGCTACTGAGCTCACAAAATTGAGTCTGAATTAGCATTTTCACCACTTGTAGGGATATAAGGAGCTGACGCACGGTGCTGTCTTAGCATGTTTGGTGCCTCATACATCTATTTCTGTTTGACGGTGTTACACTTTCTGTACACAGCAAGTGAAAAGTACGTATTGCCTGAAGTATGGGATCCAGCGAAATTTTCAGCTCATAGCCTTTGCCGTTGTAACAACATCATGCTTCCTTGGCTGTAAGCGTGTAAATATATGAGGCTGGACAAGAGAGTGCTGCAAATGGGTCCTTCACTCAAATGCTCCACATGCCGGGCACTGGGCATGGATGAGGGGCAGAGAGAGCAGGAGGGGACGACAGGGCAACTTGGAAGACTTTTCAGTAGAAGTCAGCACAATGACAAGAAATGGTGGATTTAAGTGTTTGTCTTCCAGTGCTTGCATTCAACCTGGGTCTTTGCTTATAACATTTCTAACTGGTATTTTAATTGTGGGACTTTCCATTTGGACATAGTATATATAAACATACATACATACTTATGCAACAGATAGAGAGGGAGAGGGATCTTGGGGTTGTATAAGTAGCATTTTATATTCAGTACATCAAAATATATGTGTATTTGAAGGACTT
Source organism: Pelecanus crispus (assembly GCF_030463565.1). Classification (NCBI taxonomy): domain Eukaryota; kingdom Metazoa; phylum Chordata; class Aves; order Pelecaniformes; family Pelecanidae; genus Pelecanus; species Pelecanus crispus. The sequence continues at coordinate 73,182,173 of NC_134648.1, forward strand.
AATGGCTGATTCTGAGGCACTCTTCCAAAAATAAGTATCATACCAACACTGCTTTAGAGCAATCACTTTATTGACGTAAATGATGATAGTTTCTGGAAAGTTTTATGCTCATTTAAAGAGTGACAAGAGAAAATCAGATAAGTGAGTTGCAGTATTATTTTGCTCCTGTGCAGTAGATTGATGAGGGAATGCTAATAAAAGATGCTGGTCTTGCCAGGAGGATGGTAGACAATAGTGTTTTCCAGAGTGGCTGTGACCCGTGTGGGGGTAGAGCACCCCTGAGAATTGAGCCTGCCTTTAAAATGGTCTCAAAAACATTGTCTGCCTTGGGGTTCCCACCTGAAACACAGAGGCTGCCTCATCTCTGCTTTGGTGCGGTTTAGGGAATGAACTGAATTAGTATTGCAGGCTTGAATAGTCTTGGATGCAGATAGAGATCCTTGGGATACACTGTGCTTCTCTAAGCGACCAAGTTCTTCTCTCAGTTGTGTGTGCAACCTTCAGCCTCAGGTTGCTTCTGTGCGTGTGGAATGGGTTTTCCTCGTCTGACAAGACCCAGCCAGGGAAGTGCAACCAAGACGCTCATGACGGGCTCTCCCGTGTGGTTATATCTCAGAAGAGCATCCTTTTACCATTGACCGTTGCTAAGGCCTAAAGATGTACTTGCAGCCTCCTTACCTTTTAGAGCTGGCAGCAATTTCCCCACCGGAACAAGGCAGAGCAGTCGGCTGCTGCTGCTCTGCCATTCGGTGGGGAAAGGCAGCCTGCCTCCGGGCAGCCGCGGGCACGGAGGGAGCCCTCCCAGCTGCCATGGGGAAGGAGCGGGGTGTGTAAACCCGGGCAGGCTGTAGCCTCAGGCATGTGCTTACCTATTCTCATTTAACTAGCTGGCACAAAGCTATTTTGCATGGCCGTGTTTGTTTCCAGATAGATTGGAGATGACACTGCTGGTTGTATTAGTGATGTTACGTTGATATCTCTATTTTCTCTTCTCTCAGTGCTCTGATAGCATGGGGGTAAGGAAGGGCTTGTAAATACCTCCAGAGACAGGTAACAAACACTGAAGACTCATGAATTATTTTGGTTACTCTGCAGTTGTCAGCAGCTCAGCCTAATTTAAGTGCTGTGACTTCCTATTTTTCATTTTGGAAATGACAAGTACTTTAGCAATGTATAATCTGTGATGATATTTGATTAAGATCTGATCCTGCAAAAAAATCAGCCACGTGCTAAACGTGTGCCTTGGAAGCTTCAGTGTCTTTCCGAGCATCATAGAATCACAGACTGGTTTGGGCTGGAAGGGCCCTTCAGAGCCCACCCAGCCCAACCCCTGCAGTGACAGGGACATCTCCAACCAGCCCAGGGTGCTCAGAGCCCCGTCCAGCCTGGCCTGGGATGTTTCCAGGGATGGGGCCTCCACCGCCTCTCTGGGCAACCTGTGCCAGTGCTTCACCACCCTCACTGTAAAAAAAAAGTTCTTCCTTATATCTAGTCTGAATCTACCCTCTTTTAGTTTAAAATCATTACCCCTTGTCTTATTGGTACAAGACCTATTAAAATCCTATGCAGGCATAAAGTGAAACATGAGCATAGTAAGTCTTTGTAAAGTCTGAATATGCAAAATTGGTACTTTTTTAATAGTAATTTTTTTTTTTTTTTTTTGCGTATTTCAGCCTTAAAAAAAGGACGTTTTTGGATCACCCCTGACCCATATCACAAAGACGACAACATTCAGATTGGGCGAGAGGTGAAAATCTCCTGCCAGGTGGAAGCCATCCCTTCTGAAGAGCTTATGTTCAGCTGGTTTAAAAATGGACGTCCCTTGCGAAGCTCCGAAAGGATGGTCATCACACAGACTGATCCCGATGTTTCACCTGGCACCACAAACCTGGACATCATTGACTTGAAATTCACTGACTTTGGGACATACACATGTGTTGCGTCTCTGAAGGGAGGTGGCATATCGGATATCAGCATTGATGTCAACATCTCCAGCAGTACAGGTAAGGAGGCTTTCTTTGATATCCCCTTTACTTCGACATAGCCGAACTGTGGCTTTCTTTGACTCACAGAAAAAAAGAGGTGCATACACAGAGCACTTCTCATTTCGGGATACCCAAGCAGACCCTAGATCAAGGGCTGAGTTGCTTTGATTAAAGGACAGAAACCTGAATAAGAGGCATGTGGTGCACTCTCCCAAGAACACGCTACTGTCTCATTTACCCAGACAAGCCCTCTTTTACTGTCAGAAAAGTTGCTGCTTCTATAAAAGGACTTTGGCCTTTATTTAGGACTTCAAGACATCCACAGTCATGAAAAAAATAGCTGGTAGGAAATTACAAGGAGAAACAGGAGGGTGTTATGTTAACCAGACTGAATCCATCCAGCTACTCTAATCAAACAGCAAGTGCCAAATACAGAGGAAGGAGCTCTTTTTTCTTAAAGACTACACATTGCATATTGGCGAATCACGCTATTCCCAACAGGCAAAAAGTTCAAGGTATCTATTACATGTATTTCCCGATCAGCGATTGAAATGTCTCTTTGATGAGCTAGAGACTTGGCTATTACTTTGACTGATAATAAATATCTTGTTATTCCTATTATGGAGCAGGAGTATGTAACACAACAGTAATTGCCTGCTTTTCTTTATCTCATTGCTAAAAACTGGTCTGTAACCAATAGATTTCATAGACTTTTCCCCCCAGTAGTTGACTTTAATAACTGAAATAATCCATGTTAATAAAATGAACCAAAAATATTCTCAATGCAGAATTCTTTTCCTGCCAAAAATTACTTACAACCAAAAAAAAAAAAAAATTGTTACTGGCTGATTTCTACAGAGAAGGATAAAAAAAAAGCATTTCTGTTTTCAGAACACTATTTTATGTTAAAATGCAGAGGCAAGTGGTGTTAGTGTTATATCTACCATCCATCCTGTCTTTTATATGAAGCATTGCTGTGCTTTTCCTCAGATTTTGCTTGTTAATCACTGGGATAAGGCACGCGGTGCATGCCGCTTAAAAGTAAGATGACAACACGTTGGAAAACATTTTTATAGCATGGAAAGAAAATGTTTAATAGACATCTTCTGACCCCTTTTTACCACACACATTCAAGTATATGTTTTCTACTTTTTCAAAAAGATTAAATGCACACTTTTTCCTTGACGAGTATATCCACGTTTCTATTCTTCAAATTTTACAACATCAGTAATACTTTGCAAGTACATGTCACGTCTAAACAATCTTTCTTACAACTTAGAAGATAAATTTATTGTTCAGATTTTAATACATGAACTTGCCCTCTATCTTCAGTACGATACTGGTACCACGGATCCTGCTTGAGAGCCACATCGCTTCTGACATGAATCTGGAAGGGGTGCCCGCTGTAAGGGTTTAATGAAGAATATTTGTACAACAGGGAGATGAGACAGGATTGACCTGTGGTTTGGATAGGAGCCTGGGAAGTAAATCCATGTGATTGAGTTAGGGGCCACTTACGCAAAATGGACATGTATAAGCCCATGGGAGTGGGCAGGAGGTATCTAAGGGAACTGAGCAGTGTCAGTTCAAGGCCACTTTATTATCTTTGAAAAGTGACGGTGACCTAAGGAGATCCAACCAAGACTGGAAAAAATGAAATTTTAGCCCATCTTCCAAGAAGGCAAGAAGGAGATGCAGGACAGCCACCCTCACCTTAGTCCCTGGGAAGATCAGGGAGCGTGTTCTCCTAGAAGCCATGTCAATCCATGTGAAGGACCGGGAGGTGACTGGGAACAGCCAGCATGGATTATCAGAAGTGAACTGTGCCTGACCCAACCTTGCTGCCTGCTGTGGTAAAAAGACTGTCTGTGTGGGCAAGGGAAGGGAAAGGAAAGCTGTTTGCCTTGGCTTTAGTAAAGCCTTCAGCACAGTCTTCTGTAACATCTTTATAGCCAGGCTGGTGAAGCATAGTTTGGAGAGGTGGACTGGGCATAAGTTACATTTGGAAAATGAGATGCAGAGAGTTGTGTTCACTGATAGTCAAAATCTGTGTGTGTATAAGTGAACAAGCAGTCAGCATTTACACAGTTCACCTTTGCCGTGTCCCACCCTGAAACACAATGCACACATACACAAACCTTGAGAGACAGGAGGAACACTAATTTTATTTAGTGTAGTTAGTTCTTATTTTATTATTTGCTATTTATTTTCTGTTTGTGTTATTGTTCAGGGATCCTTGAATATTTTACTTCTTTTTGCTGAATTTTGGAAGTATAAACCAGAAGTATTTATTTTTACTGTTCGATAACTCTTGAAATGATTTTGCGCAATTTTGTGCACTTTTAGTTAACCGCAGAATGACTATGCTGGAGCAATGCAAGGAGCTTGGGGAGATAGTTGTGGAGGGCTGTTCCCTTGCAATGGTACAGGCTGGGGCTGCCTGGCCAGGGAGCAGCTCCGTGGGGTCCTGGTAGGCAACAAGTGGACATGAACAGTAGCGTGCCCTGGCAGTGATGGAGGCCAATGGATTCCATGTCCAGTTTTGGACCCCTGATGCAGGAGAGGCTTCAACAAACTGGGGTGAGTCCAGCGGAGGCCATGAAGATGGTCAAGAGTGGCTGGGGGAAGGTGGCTTGTCCAGCCTGGAGAAAAGACAGCACTGGAGCACCTAACAGCAGCTGTCCCCAGCCTATAAGGGATGTATCAAGAGGATGGAGCTGGGCTCTTTGCAACAGTGTGTACTGGGAAGGTGAGAGGCAAAGGGCATGAGTTGAAATGAGAAGTTCAGGCTGGATATAAGGAGCAACTTCTTCCCCATGAAGAAGTCCGAGCAGGAAACGGAGGCATTGTGGGATCGCAATCCCAGGAGGTTTTGAAGACCTGATAAAGCCCTGGGCAGCCTGGTCGGACCTCACATCTGGCCATGCTTTGAGATGGGGCTTGGACTAGAGACCTCCTGAGCTCCCTTCCCACCTCAGTTATCCCATGAAGACTGTAGGGATAGAAACACTAACCAACAGATTCATGGGCAAGGGAACAGCCCGTCTTTTGGCCAAAAGAAACACGGTCTTCAAAGTTATTAATGCACACCTTACCAACAGGTAAAGAACTGAGAGGATTATTATAGGGTAAGAGCTGAGTTTGGCATGATGGATGGCAGTTGCATGCAAACTTTGTTATCTGCTTGCCAGGGTGAGGGGGACAGTGATGTTTGTGCAGTCATGCATTGTCCATCTGGCAGACAGTAGCTGCTATATTATCTGTACTTGCTGGGGAATCATTTGGGAAACTGATGGGATTTATTGGAAACATCCGTTAGATGGCCGTACCTATAAGCTCGTCACAATTTCTGGAGGCAGTGATGAATTGTGTCAGCTCGTAAATTTACTGTCCCGTAACACTCAAGAAAATCAGAAAGAGGGAAGAAAAACTAGTGTTTGGGATCAGCCTTATTTAACATCTTAAAAGAATTTCTGCCTATTTGTATGACTTCATTACCTGGAAGCTGAAATAGTTTCAGTGTGCTTTTGAAGGTCATTACTGATTCATCAAGATTCATTTACTGCTGTGGCAATTATGAACATAAGGCCTAGGCACAAACACGTTTTCCAAATGCCAGGACTTGCACAGATATATTAATATTGTGCTGTGTGTCTGTTTGCTGGTTTGGGGGAGAATTCTCTCTTCTTGACGTGCACGAGGCTCCTCCTGGAGCCACCAAGTGAGGCAGGAGGGGCTGTGCCACCTCGTAAGGAAGGAGGGAGATGGTTAGGTCTCCTCTGTCCCGCCAGCAGATTGGAAAGGGATGTGTGGCAGTGCAAGGGACATGCCTCTCGGCATACTCGGCATTGCACTTGTTTAGCAGGAATGTTTTTCCCTTGACATTTTGTACTTTCAGCAGGAAAGGCATAGATTTATGTCCTTAGTATCTTATATAAATGGACCTGAAGTAATCCCCTAGCAGCACCCTCCTTTTTCCCCCCCATCTTCATAAAGTAGGTCACTGAATAGTGGAAATGAAAACTCAAATGTTGAATATTTGTCCTATAAAAACCCTGTCATCCATAAAACCAACCCTGGGCAAATGTTCCTGAAAGACAGGATGGCTCTTCTGTGTATGTGTGCACATGTCATGGGGAATCTGAAGGCAGAAGATGTTAAAACAGCAGCAAAAAACCCCAGTAAAACAGGCTCATGGTAAGCAAAAATGAGAGGTGGATCAGAGGAACATGTTAGTCTTTGTAAGCGAACTTTTTCTCTGCCTTAAATATTGTATTCAAAGCAGGAGGAATAAGGCTTTAGGTGATGTATGGTCTGCTCTGTTCAGAATGGGTTCTTACGCTATCTTTATCCCCCTAAAATCAGTATCAGTCCAGTAAGAGATGTAACATCTGTCACTTCTGGCTTATTCTCCTTTCATCTTCCCCCTGGAGGTAGTATTGTGCAGTGAAGGGAGTTGTTATTTTGGGGGGTTATTTTACTGTATTGTCTGGCTGCACTGCTCTGAATTGCTATTCGGAGGGCTGGATGGGGGAGATGGTTGATGCTCTTGGGCTGGAGGTGGTGGTGACCCTTCTTTTCCTAAGCGAGTCCTTTCTGCTGTTTCACTCCTACCTGGTGTGGGCACAACTAGAGGTCCTCCGTGGCCAATATGTCAACCAAATTCTTCATCTCTGGGTGAACCTGAGGATGTTGAGCGTGTAGCACCCGGGGTACTGTGGGGTAGGCACAGCCCAGAAGGGGACATGGACTTTGAGCATGAACACAGGGCAGGCTGGTGGCCTCCAGGTCTCCTGTTTGGAGATTTGGTTTTACATAAGTGTTCCTAGAGACAGGCAGAGAAATTCCTGAAGAACTAGTATATATGAGGCTGCGTAGTATGATAAGAGGGTTTCCTTGTTAAGCTAATCAGCTATCTATTAAATAATGACTTAATTAAACGTCCAGGCTGATATGTTAGGACATGTGGCCTTGATCTGTTTGCGAAGTATGTGTCCTCCGGTCATCTTGTTTGTCCTTTGACGATACATAAAAGAGACCTTCGTTTTAGTTCTAAATGTTTATTAAAATCACAGTACTGCCACTTTGCATAATGAAAAAATACTTTTTGTGAGATAATTAGTGGCCCAATTAAGATATTTGTAAACCTTAAGCGCTGTCCAGAGTGATCATCCATGGGCAACCCTGAGACATACCAGAAAATAGACAGACGTTTCATTATTGTAGTAAATTGATTATTTTTGTGAGCCATTATCTTTGGAGCTTATCTTTGAAAAGGAATAGGTGAACAGAAGGGACAGATAAACGCCGGATTTTGTTAAAAAGCTTTTTCTTTTATAGTTCTATTTTAGTGCTTAATGTGCAGAGATTTTTCTTTTTAATTCTATCCCTGGGAGCCACCGTCCCTTCCCATCACACAGCTTGCAGCACGGCTGGCCAAGCTGCTTGGCTGCCTGCTCCTGCGGGGAGTGGGGCGAGGACAGGCGGTCTCCTGCTCTGCAGCCCCTTCCCTCCCCGGCACCTGGCTCCCTCCCTGGGAAATCGGATTTCTCCGGGATGTGTTCAGCCACTGTGGATTGACTTCAGCTGGGTTTCTGGGAGCAGACACCCTCTTTAGCGGCCACGTATCGTGGAGTCTTTTTATTCTCTGGAGGGCTGTGGAGTTGGCTCATCGTCTCGCATTGCATATGGCTCATGGAGCTCCTCAGCACGACTCCTGCGAGATCACTGAAAGCTAATTTGGCTAATTTGCCACTGGCTGCGTATGTTCTGGGTTTAAAATGTGCCTGAAGAGTCTGACTGCAGAGTAAGGTGGTGGTTTAAGGTATTAAAAGTATGCTGAGGTATCAGAACTCATTCTGGAATTATTTTACTGTCTAAGTAGATCTCTTATACAAGCCCTCACCATGAAATCTGTGGTTGATGTTCATGTCTTCGCTTGCAATTAGAAGTGGCTTGTGCCCAAGAAAACATGGGCCGCGGTGCTTTCTCCTTTGTGTATGGGCAGGACAGCACACAGGCAACCGGAGCAATGAGAACAGAAAGCGACCGTGAAATCAAGACATGATTTCCTTACATGTCGCTCGATTTACCTTCCACGTGAGTAACTAGATAGATCCTCTTTCATGGTGGTGAAAGGCCACGGAATAGTTAAAGTAAATTCTCTTGACTTCAGCTGCTTTTCCAATCGTTTTGGCTGGATCAGTCTCTCCCAGGGCTCTTTTCTCACCTCTGGAGACCCTTTCAGCATATGCTCCCCGGTATTCCCCAACATTTCTAAAAGAAACACACATTAAGGGTATGCTGAGCAGTTTTAGTCTCTGTTTACAGAAATGTCTAGAGAACCCGAGTAATTATTGCTTGCTGCCCTTCAATGGCTAAATGATCTTGCTCAAATACATTTTGTATACCAGCTCAGCTTCCTATACCAAAGCTCAGTCTGCCCTTTCTTAAAAAAAAACCAACCTCAGTCACATAGGTAGTATGAATCATGATCAGGGACCAAAATGTATGTCTCTGGTGGAGGATAATGAATACTAGAAATTCAGACCTTCAAATTCATAAATATTAGAGAAGGAGGATACGCAAATAATGTCACCTCTATCTCCTAGCCAGTACAGTGCAGATTCTTCAATATTCCTTATCCAAGCTGGATTTAAATTACTTGAACAATGTGACTTCCAACACTTCTTTTGGGAGATTATCTCCAAGTAATCTCCATTACGGATTATTTCTTGATATGTAGCTCAAACACTCCTTTGCTCCGCTTTATCCTATAATTACTAGTTATTACCATTAGTCCGTTTTAAGCAGCCTGATCACACCAGCCCACAACTCTTCCCAGCCCGCAGCCTCCCCATCACTGCTGAGACTGGCAGTCGTTGCTTCAGGGCTAGGGCTTTCCTTTCTGCCTGTTTAAGACACCTGGGGAAATCCAGAAGTGTCTGTAGTCCCTACTTCGCCTGTGCCACCTGTAATCCCCAGTAAAAGAGCTCAGGAGTCGTGCTGTCGCCTCCCAAGCCTGCCATGGGGTCACCACTTCTGGGGCCTCCTTGTCCTTCTCACGCTGGTCGTCTTCTGCCCCTTTGAATGATTTCTGTGTAAGCAGATCCTTGCCTCTGCCATTGCCTCTTTGGCGATTAATTAAGCTATCTGGAGGTTCAAAATAGGAGCAGTAACTTGACCCACCAGGATGTCAAAGGTCTACTAGGGTAGACCAGAACTAGACTGTGTCTACCCAGAATACGCTGTGAATAAACATGAGGCTCACGCATTTTGACTTTCTCTTTGAAATAGCTACTTTGGTCCTGTCCCCGTTCTCCTATAGACACGGTGACTGTGCTGGGTCAAGGATCCTATGGAATTACAGTAGAACTACCACAGGAGATCAGACGGAAGGGTCTAGCCTGGTTTCCTATCTCCAGTAACAGACATCATGTCTGCTTAGGGAGCAGTTTAACAAAAAAAAAAAAAAAAAAGGGGACAAGAATGCAGTGATACCTTCTTGCCAGCTGACCTTCTGGTGAGTCAGCGACTTTCGGAGGCAAAGGTTGTCTCAGACCATTTTATTTAAGAGCCAGGAGTGAGCATATATCAACAGTAGCCCTTTGATGCATGTGCCTCTGCCAATTTCAAAGGATAATAGTCTGTGTTTTTAAAGCAAGTGCTACTTCAGTGTTACTAAAGTTTCTGTTTTTCAAGTGGTAACCCTCTACTTTAGGAAACAGATTTAACTGCTAAGAGTATTAACTTATTTTTTAAGCCACTTGCTGCATGAGTAAGGTAATGTTCGTTGTTTCAAATATAGGGTTAATTTATAGCTAATTTATTATTCTGCACAAGCAGGAATTATTTGCAGCAGGCTCCGTAGCTGCTGCTGCAGGAGACGCTGCCCTCGGAGACTCTGCTTGTGCCACAGCAGCACCTCCCGGGAGAGGGGGGCTGGCACAGCTGGCGGCACCCTGGCACAGCTGGCAATACCCCAACACGGCCAGCAGCACCCCGACACAGCTGGCAGCACCCTGACACAGCTGGCAACACCCCGCTCACCTGCTTGGCGCTTCTTGCTTGGCTGGCACTCCCCTCTGCTCGCCCCACTGGCAGCACCTTTGCTAGCGCACCCCTGTCTGTGCACGTTTGCTCGTGCACCCTTGCACCTTTGCACTTGCACCTTTGCTCATGCACTTTAGCTTGTGCACCCTTGTTCACCCACTTTTGTTAAAAAAACGCACCCCTGTCTGTGCACGTTTGCTCGCGCACCCTTGCACCTTTGCTCTTGCACCTTTGCTCATGCACTTTAGCTTGTGCACCCTTGTTCACCCACTTTTGTTAAAAAAACGCACCCCTGTCTGTGCACGTTTGCTCGCGCACCCTTGCACCTTTGCTCTTGCACCTTTGCTCATGCACTTTAGCTTGTGCACCCTTGTTCACCCACTTTTGCTTATTCATCTTTGCTTGCGCACCCTTGCTCAGGCATCCTTGCTTCTAGTAACAAGTGACAGGATGAGAGGAAATGGCCTCAAGTTGCATTGGGGAGGTTTAGATTGGATATTAGGAAAAATTTCTTCATGGAGAGGGTTGTCAAGCACTGGAACAGGCTGCCCAGGGAAGTGGTTGAGTTCCCATCCCTGGAGGTATTTAAAAGACGTGTGGCTGTGGTGCTTAGGGACACGGTTTAGTGGTGGAGTTGGCAGTATTAGGTTTAGGGTTGGACTTGATGATTTTAAAGGTCTTTCCCAACCTAAATGATTCGATGTTTCTACACCCTTGCTTGTGCAGCCTTGCTAGGCCCTCCTCCACAGCAGGCTCAGCTGCCTGGTCCCTGGGCCTCCCTACACCTTGTGTCATAGTAAGGGAAGAAAAACTTCAAATGATTATTTTCTCCTCAATTCTCTAGCTCTCCCCCTCTACCCCTCCCCAACCCCCACTCTCTTCCTGATTTCTCTGTGGGCATTGCATTGATTTGAGTTTCTTTGGTGTCTTTGGTTTTCTTAGTTTTATTGCTTATGGAAACAAGTCATACACGATCAGGCTGCCAGTGCCTGTCAGTTGGTGTGTCACAATCCCCCACACCCCCTGATATTTTTTGACCCTGTAGCTAATTTAAGCCAAATTTGACAGCAGAATAGACATCTCTGAGATAATTAAGTACCTGCGAGATTGTGAAAATAAATAGATGGGTATAAAAAAGGGAAACCCTACTGAAACCCCTCCCTAAGTGAAGATTCAGTGCTGTCCTCCTTGCTAATTAGACAGTAGAGAATCAACATCCAAGTTAAGGGGGACCCATAGCCAGAACCACTGTGGTTGGGGCACAGAAATACTTTGTTGGGAGCTCAATGTCTTGGGCACTGTCAGTTAAATGTGACACATGAAAGCTGCAGCCTGGCTTCTTATTTATGGCATTGCCCATGGAATGATTTGTTTTAATAGATGGCCTTGTCCCTCCTCTCTCCTTCTCTGTTTCCAGTAACAAGAACATTAATAAATACAGTAAACCATAATAACGTATTGGCCGGGTGACAATGCAACAGATACTGGTTGTGTTGCAAAATGCCACAGGAGAAGATGAGTCAGGGTATTTTAAGGTATCTCTCCATCTGGGGTACTGATACAACCTATCTTATCAGCCTGCCTGCAGACCTCCTAGTCTATGGTCCTTATCTTGGCAGCCTGCAGATTTTGCAGTACTGTTATCTTGGTTTCTCAGAAAGAAAACTGAGTTAAAGAGAGGGTAAATTACTTTCTCACAGTTGCACAGGACCTTTTTGGCATGCATATTTCCACCCCTCCCCTCCCAAGATGCATGTCCTGTGCCATTCACACTCCTCCTCAAACGCCTCCAGAAGCTACGTGTGACCATGAGAAGCAGGGTGTGTTCTTTCTTGGTTTCTTCCTTATATGATTCATAGCTTGCTCTGAGTGTACAAATGTCTGAATTTCCCCTGCCTCTTGGTCTGAGATGCTGTTTCTTGCAGCTGGAAGGCTCCCGGCTCCCACAGCTGGAGCTAAGGGCTGGTGCCTTCCTGCATCCCCACGGTGCGGCTGCATGGGAAGCAAATCTTCATGAGCCCCAAGTTGCATGCGTACATCTCTGCCCTCCTTCCTCTCTATGTCCACCTCATCTAAATTTGTCTGTTTACTCCTCCCGTGACGAGCTTAGTGAAGGAGTTTTTTCAACCAGAAGAAAATTGTGGATATCTGGGGAACAGCTCCTCTATTTATTTGTATCCCATCCCTGTTTCAAGTGTAGGGTTGGGTCAGCCTCTGCACATGAAACTGGCATTGCTGCCTCCTGTCTCATGTGTTTTGTCTCTCTTCTGTCATGCGTTGCCTTCACAGGCAGCATTTGCACAGCACCGCTTGCTGTGCCAAAGGCGAGTCTTGCTTCTGGCTCGGTGCTTGAGATGAGAAGTTACAGCCCTTGTCCCAGACAGAAAGTGGGTGATTTCTGAGGCTAAGACAGGGTGGGATTTTTATAGTCCAGACATATTGCTCTGATAGCAGTCTGGAAAGGATGGAGTCTGGAACAGGCTGCCAGCCCAACATGTCCAGAAATAGGTCTACACAGACAACCACCAATGGGAAAACTCATGTCCTGGACCCATCTGGACCATGGGGTTGCAAGCAGAACCGTGGATAGAGCTGTAGGCTGGTACACAGCAGATAGCAGACCTTCTCCCTCTTGATAGCAAGTATTTTGTTTGAGGGCAGTGACCCCATGGTCTTGGCCTCACGGTTCTCACGGTCAGTGAATCCCTGAGACAGGAGAAGGTTGTGCTTCCCTGGGGAAGCTGGAGGTGCTGGAGGGGCAGGGAGGGCAGGAGAGCTACGAGGGAGCCTGCAGCATCCATACCAACTGGGAGATGCTTTGATCAAAGCACGTTCACAGCAGGGAGCAGATCCACTGCCCGGGGGGAAGGGACAAAGTAAATGGGTTTTTTTACTGATCCAGACAGAGCTGTGTATTGGTTGAACTAAGCTGAGAAGCCACAAGCCAGGTGAGCTGGGAAAAATGTTCAGAAGGAGGCTCTTGTGGGCAGGCAGCACACAGTGTGCTTTCCAACCTTTGTCTTTAAACTGTCTTTTCCTTCTTGGAACAATACCTTTTTCCCAGTTTAGTCTGTGTTTTCATAGATCACTGCTTTAAGACGTGGCCATTTGGTATCTATTTGAAGTGCTCGCTTTCAGGATGGAAGGTGGAGGAGTCCCACCACAAGCACCTGGCTGATGCAGGTCCAGCACAAGTACCGTGCACTTCACAGCAAAAGCGTAGGATGTAGAAATGAGGGAGAGGGAAGGACAGCCGGGTTAGCTCAGTTGGTTAGAGCATGGTGCTAATAATGCCAAGTTCACAGGTTCAGTCCCTGCTTACTGCAGGGGCGTTGGGCTCGATGATCTCTCAAGGTCCCTTCCAACCCAAAGCATTCTATGATTCTATGATTCTATGATTCTATGACACATGCTGGTGGACAAATGCAGTCACAATAGCTCAGAGGACCACAAAGCAGTGCTCGTCTGCTCCTTCTGTCTCATCCCTTGCTGCCTTCAGCACCATTTTCCCTCTGTATTTTTTCTCTGAGCACTGGTAGAGCACTGACAAGACTGTTGTCATGGCTTTGTACCACCCTCCCTTTGCTGGGGTGGACCATCTCGTGTCCTGCAGCCCTTCCTCACCAGGGACTTTTGGGTGTCTTCATGGGGTGGTTCTCCTCTGGGCTCCCTCCAAGTGATCTAGGTCTCCTGGGCCCTGGCCTGTGCTGAGGACACACGGGCATAAGTGAAAAATAAGAATGTTTTATTAATGTTGGAAATGTCTTATTAAGCAGTCTTTCCCTTTTTTCTTTCTTTTCCCCTTCTTTTTTTGAAGTATAAATTACCTTTTCAATTACTCTCCTGTGGAAAAGGTATTTCCACTATTGCATGTCTGTCGTGGGTTAGCCCCAGCCAGCAACTCAGCACCACGCAGCCATCGCTCACTGCCCCTCCCGCCTGGTGGGATGGGGAGAGAATTGGAAGAATAAAAGTGACAAAACTTGGGGGTTGAGATAAGAACAGTTTAAGAATTGAAATAAAATAAAATAATAAGAAGAATAAGAATATCCAAAGCAAGTGGTGCCCAATGCAATTGCTCCCCACCCGCCGACCGATGCCCAGCCAGTTCCCAGCAGCGATCGCTGCTCCCCGGCCAACCCCCCCAGTTTCCATACTGCCCATGACGCCGTATGGTATGGAATGGCCCTTGGGGCAGTTGGGATCAACTGTTCTGGCTGTGCCCCCTCCCAGCTCCTTGTGCCCCTGGCAGAGCAGGGGAAGCTGAAAAGCCCTTGCCTGGTGTCAGCACTGCTCAGCACCAACTAAACCATCAGCGTGTGATCAGCATTGTTCCCATCCTAAATCCAAACCACAGCACTGTGCCTGCTGCTACTGGGAAGAAAATTAACTCTATCCCGGCCGAAACCAGGACAATGTCCCACCAGATTCACGAGGAGATATTAAAGCCTTCCAAACAGCTGAAACCAGCATCTTGGTACCTATGAAAGTCCCTGATGTAAACTCTGATTCCTAGCAGCCTTGTCAGGTCTGTAGTCATGGGTTAGATCCCAGGGGAAAACTGGCACTCTTTCTCACTGGTACAAGTGTGTTTCTGTCTCTTGGGGCCTGAAAATAGCCTTTGATTATTTTTTCCTGCAGACAGGAGTTACGGTGTAGGCTGTATTTTGTCAGTCCTGGCATTCAAGCAAAGTAGTCGAGGACAGGACAGCGTAGAGAGGTAATGCTCCTAGGAGGGACTGGTTTAAAACAGAAGGCATCTCTCTCTCTGATTCAGAACAGACGACCCGTAAGGGCAGCTGACTTTTCAGAAGGCTCAAAAGGAAAGAGAGGGTGAGCAGCATTTAAATCAGGCTTTTCCGCATCTTCACCCATCACATGGCAGCCTGTGCTGTCCCCCTAAGCAAGGGTCCGCAGCGCCGAGGGCACCACGTGTGATCTGGAGATCACAGGCAGCTTCAGAGATGGAGCTTTCATTTGTGTTGCGCTAAAGAGAGGAGCAAGAGATTGGCTACAAAGCCAACATATATATGATGAGATGGGAACGATAATTGGACATGGAAAACTGGTCAGACTGGCAGAGCTTGCAGTGCTTTGTAATTATCAAACACCTAAACGACTGAGGCAGAGGGGCTGATGGGACCGTCGGTGGAAGCTCACTGGGATGCCCGTCCTGCAAACACTGATGCCTTTGCCACGGATGCCACAGCGTTTCTGTCCTGATCAAGCGTCTTGCACAGCAGCACCTCTTCAATGGTGGGCTCACTCTTCTCCTCGCTGCCAAGGACTAGTGATTCAGAGCCGCGGCTGATAATTCAGAGAGGCACCGGGGGCAATTAGAAAGTCACGCTCTTGTAAGACTGCAGAGAGGAGTCTGTCGTGGTTCAGCCCCAGCCAGCAGCTCAGCACCACGCAGCCATCGCTCACTGCCCTGCCCCGATGGGATGGGGGAGTAAGAGTGAGAAACACTCCTGGGGTGAGATAAGAACAGTTTAAGAATTGAAATAAAGTAAAATAGTAGTAGTAGTAGTAATGGTAACAATATAATAATAGTAGTAATAACAATATCCAAAGCAAGTGGTGCCCAATGCAATTGCTCCCCACCCGCCGACCGATGCCCAGCCAGTTCCCAGCAGCGATCGCTGCTCCCCGGCCAACCCCCCCAGTTTCCATACTGCCCATGACGCCGTATGGTATGGAATGGCCCTTGGGGCAGTTGGGATCAACTGTTCTGGCTGTGCCCCCTCCCAGCTTCTTGTGCCCCTGGCAGAGCAGGGGAAGCTGAAAAGCCCTTGCCTGGTGTCAGCACTGCTCAGCACCAACTAAACCATCAGCGTGTGATCAGCATTGTTCTCATCCTAAATCCAAACCACAGCACTGTGCCTGGTACTGGGAAGAAAATTAACTCTATCCCAGCCAAAACCAGGACAAGGAGGAAGGATGGGTCCTTGGTCACCACCAGCTCACTGTGCGGCGGTGCCAGGTGTTCCTGCTCCAAGGGGCTGTGTAACTCCTGCTGGAAGCAGTTGTTCGCATATTGCTTCCGGATTTATTAATGCAAATCTCTATGAAAAAAATACCACATTGATAAACCTCCTGTGATAGAAAGATGCCAATTACATTTCGGTTTCAGGTCTTGAATTCTGAGCTGATTTCTGAGTTGGCAGGATTCTTCCTCATTGCACGGCCATTACAAGCTGGATAAAATCAGCAGCCAGTCTGTTATAAAAAAGGGCTTTTAGTGCCAAATACTCATAAAAAGGAAAGCCATGACTTGCAGTGATAAAGCGCTAGCTGCGACCGGTGGTCCGAATGCGCTGCCGTACGCTGGTACGGCGTATTGGCATGTCAGAGCCGCACAGGGAAGCAAATAAGTGTCATAGCTGGGGCTGTTAAATCTTATTTTAACCACTTCAAGCAGCTGAGCGCCTTGTTTCATAAATAGAGTAGCATTGAACAGTCTTCCAATATATGTAGTCACTGTGCCTTGCTGTCTGTGTATAAATTAATTCTTCATATATAATTATGACTGTACAAGCAAGAAAGCCACCTGATGTCTCTGTAATGCTAATTGCTGAACCGTCTCTTTTTCTCCTTTGAAGTCCCACCCAATTTGACTGTTCCTCAAGAAAAGTCACCCCTGGTCACCCGGGAAGGGGACACGATCGAGCTGCAGTGCCAGGTGACGGGGAAGCCCAAGCCCATCATCCTCTGGTCCCGAGCAGACAAGGAGGTCGCGATGCCGGATGGAGCGATGCAGACGGAGAGCTACGATGGGATCCTGAGGATCGTGAACGTGTCCAGGGAGATGACGGGAACCTACCGGTGCCAGACCAGCCAATACAACGGGTTTAATGTGAAACCCAGAGAAGCTTTGGTACAGCTCATTGTACAGTGTAAGTAGACACCTATTTGCTTTCCATGTGCTTTGCTGAGAAAAAGTTGGTTTATTTCTCTCCTAAATACACAGCAGCGAGAGTCTTATGGTTGTTACATTTTTGATGCTGTGTTGTTTGGCTCTGTAGTTCCTTGAATCCATGATTTTAATGTAAATATAGAAGTAAAAATGACATAGGAGTCCCATTTATATTAAAAAAAAAAAAAAGAGTGAGGCAATTATTATTTTCCCAATGCCTAGCTTTAAATTTCTTGACACAGGAACGAGCACATGAGATAGGAGGACATATTTCTACGAATGCAGATCTGATACTGATCTCATTTGTTGGTACTGTGTAAAACAAGGAGAAAAAAATGAAAAAGCTGTTCCATCTTAGCTGATCTGCATGCAGATCTGCATAGTCTGCTCTGACTCTGAATGCAAACCATCAGCATCAGGAATAGGAAGGAAAACATAAGGGGAAATCAATTATTTTGGAAATGCTCAACGTTTATTATTGGAAAATGAAAAGTCTGGTTTGATATGGTTTATGGGAAATAACGAGCCATTCTTTGTTGCTGTGTATCTGATAAAGATGTTCGCTAAATGACTTTCATGTGTCTGTTGTATCGTTGGTACTTATTTTCACTTTTTTATAAAGTCATTTGTGCAACCCTCATTTATTCTGGTTTCAGATGCCCAAATATTATGGCAGATTTGCTTTTTAACAGTGTTCTGTGCTCAGCACAACTGACCTCTTTTGGGGCCTCCAGGGATAAGATGCTGCAATATACATAGTTATTACTAATAATCAACTGATTTGTTTTTTCCAAGGTCTGTTGTATAACAAATTATTTATGCACTTGATTACATGTTGTGGTATCTGCAGCGCTTTCATCAGAGCTATTTACTGATGTGCCGGCACAGCTTTTTATCAAAGCATGCTTCTGTCCCAGCCAGCAGCCATGTGGATTAATGACACCGAGAGCCTCCTGAGGCAAGCTGGAGCCTTCTCGCTTGGGCTTCTCCTGGTTGTGGGTTCATCTGCATTAGGACTGGCTTCACCCCACCTGCACTGATGTACCTAAATTGGGAGCAGAGGTGTCTTTGAGATGTCTAGAGATTGCAGAAAATGGCTTGGATCTTAGATCAACCTCCGGAGAGGTGTGTCTGTCCCTGCAGAGCATAAAACGATCACGAGTGGATTGGTCTCCTACTGATGGCAGTTTTAAAGCACGTGGATTGTTGTAGGGAAGACTGGCTCCTGTACAAATGGGCTGGACCAGCCTGCAGGAGCTGCCTTAATTCAGAGCTGTGGTAGCACTGGGGAGCCCTTGCTGACACAAGAATTTCTACTTGTGTCATTATTACTAGGATCATAGTTACTCTGCTGATGGGTTTTGTGGTTATCATGACTGGGACTACTCCTGATGACACACAGCTTCTCTTTCAGATCTCCTATAATAAGCCATTGTCATTATAGGTATTTAATTTTAGCTGCATAGAAAAGGTGATTTACAGAAGGTAAATGTCACAAAAAGGTAGAAGATGAAATACATGGAAGGGTAGGATATGTGGACGGGGCCCCATGTCTGTCCTTTAAATGGACATGCCACCAGGGCACAGGTCGTTGTCAGGGCTGATAGAGCTGGTGGTACCATGTCCTGGGCCCTCGCAGCATGAACGGTGCGAGAGAGGAGGGGTTGATGCCGGGGAAAATGCAGAGAGCAGCAGCACAAAACCACTGCAGGCATGTTCAGTTGCTGCAGTTTATCAGATGTATGCACAGGGGCTGGATGTGGTATATTTTGGCTACCGCAGTTTCACTGGGACACCTCTTTGCTATCCACTGCAAACGTCATAAACGCAAGAAAAGATTGCTCAGTACGGTTGTAAACTGAAGAAAACCAAGGTTGTGAAAACTTGCTGTGATACTCCCCAGCCTGCTGCTCTTGGGGCACTGGGCTGGGGCAGCTTGGGAAGGACGGCAGTGGTGTGGCTCGTAGAAATGGGTGACTGAGATTGGTTCCTCAGTAACAGTGACGGGTGAGAAAGGTGAGCATGTGCAAGATTTTCTAATAGCTTGGACTAAAGATTGGCCTGTGTGGTGTTGCAGGCCCTGAAGATCTTGAATGGCAGAGAGGAAACATGAATAATAAACTCAGAAAGAGCTGATTCGCAGAGTCCCCTGTGAACCTGTGACCAAGAACTGCTGTACAAACAGCGGAGCAATGGTCCTTGTGAATAAGGAGGAGGGAAAGTGGCTTCTTTCCCCTTTTCTGTCACAGATTTGCTGTGAGAACTAGAAAAGACTTTGTTTTCTGGCCACTTGGATCCTCCAGCTTAGCCATTTAGTTTATATTCTCTTTTTGTCAGTGTACATCATCTTTTCTGTATGTCCATGCAGAGCCTGGCATGGTTATTATAACACCCTGGTTTGGGCTGGTTGCGATGATGTGTGGATGATGGACGCAAGGATGATGGAGGCTTCTTCAAGTATTTCAGTTCATGTAGAAATACATGTGTGGAGGGCGTTCCCAATAAAGCAAGACCTTCAGTGGGGAAGCTCTGGAGGTAAATCCACTCCAGCAGTTACAAACAACAAACCCACAAAGCAATGGCCAGGACAAGCTGTCTGTCCCATCCCCAGTGCCAAGACTTTCGCGTCTCAATCCTTGAGGACATTATGAGCCCAGAAGGAGCTCTGTTTCACATGTTTTCAGGTAATAACAGTAATTTTCAGCTTTGCTTGCTTTTCTTTAAAAAAAAAAAAAATCAGAAGCTCAATTCACTGGGGGATATTGGAAGAACAAGTATTCAGAAGCACTCTTGACATGGCTCTGGTATAACAGCTGTGATGTGTCCCACATTTTGCCCTGGAAGACTTTATTTCAAGTCTTTGGCAGTCATAGAAACTCTTCTGTTTCTCCAGCAAGCTCTGCGTTGTTTATCCCGGTCTCCATGTCAAAGCTTTTAAGCAGATGCTGTTGTTGCCTTCAGCAGGGAGGTAATTGCGCGTTTCAGGTTAGAGGAAGGGACGCCTGAAGCTGGGTCTTGGGGAATGTTTCCCAGGATGTGGATGTGGACTTCCCACCAGCAGCACTTCTTCAGGCCCTGAGCCAGTCCCCGATGGACCCAGTGGGATGACTCCCGCTGACTTCCAAAGGCTGGTGGATGCATTGCTTGGGTTGCTGTTATTTTACAATATTTTACTGGTGGACAAAAAGGCTCTGGTTTTACGTATCTTTAGTGCTGCGTTGGATGCAGCAGTTCACATGCTCTGAAAGAGATGGGAGGCGCAACTTGAAAATGGTTATAATAAACAGGAGTAGAACAGGTATTTACAGGGGATTTTCTTTAATCTCTTCTTGTTTAGATTTCTACTCACTTTATTCAGATCCTAGCAAGTGACAATTTGGAGACGAATGGACAAAGCAGGTATTATGTAACACTTTGATTTATTTTTCTTGTGGGAGGGAAGTACATGTGTTCACATCGACTTCCAGCATCGTTTCCGTAACTAGCATAGCGCTTATTCAATTGTCATAAGAATCAGTTCCTCTCAGTAATTTTGTAATATTTATTTTAGATGCTTCTATCAGTTATAAACAGGGAAAGATATTTAATGAAAGGCTTTTATTTATATAACAACTCATTGATTTCACTTTGTATAGGGCGCGTGGGTGTGTAAGCAGATATGTTCTTGGACATTGGTAGCTGGGTGCATTCCCATTCTCCGGGGTGTCAGAAGAGCTTCTACTTGTGAGAGTAGGACTTTCTCTCTCACCAAAGTAGTGTATTACTCTATTTTGCTCCACAGGGCAAATCTTTCAGTGGAACTCCTGCTCTAGGTCATATCTGTTGGTTCAAACTAAAGAAAAATTAAGGATAAATTCAAAGATAAAAGCTTTTTTAAAATTTGACCCCCTCTCAGTTAATCTGACCAGTTTTAACAGCGTTTTTCTTTTCCTCTCTTCTCTTTTCCTCTGCCATCCCTTTAACCCCATGCTCAGCGATTTTGAGATCCCAGACTATGAGTTCTCTAGGAAAATTACTGGTTTCTGTGCTTTGTCACAGCTTGGCCTCAAGTTGTGGCTTAAGACTTTGGATTTTTCATGTTTACCATCAAATTCTAACAGTTCTAATAGGAAATTGCAAAGGCATCACGGGAAACCAAAAATAAAGGAAGACTCACCTCTCTTAGCCCAGGTCTGTTGCACAAGATGTGGCTGGTGGTGCTTTTCCATACAGTTTGAGTCATGCAAGCCTTGTCATGTCCTGAAGTGATTGCTCAACAGTAAAATACAGCAAAGGTGATACTTGTTTTGAGGTCTAATTTGAGTAGGCCTTGGAGAGGAATTTAGCTGAAAACTTTAACCATCTGGAAGTTAGGTACCTCTGCTGCTTGCGTGGCTATGGAGAGCTAAGCATCCACAGAAAGCAGCAGAGCTTGTCCTAAGGGAAGTGTCTGGGATGTTTTTTCCTTTGTCCCAGTTCCCTACCTGTAAAATAGAGATAACGGTTCCTGCCCTAGAGGTTTTGGAGACGAGGTTTGGAGGATGCTGTAGTAATGAAAGACATGCAATATCTGGTTTGATCAATAAACCTTGTATCCTTTGCTTATTGCTATTTTTATCCTGTGCTGTTTTCTCTTAGGTGTGTTGGCACTCATCACAAGCTATGGGCTTTACTGGTTTTGATCTTTATTGTTTGGTAGATTTTGTGAGCCCTGCTAGCTTTTCTCTGAGAGATTAATTAGGATCGTGGAAGTACAGCACCAGCAGCAAGAAGAGCTAAACACTTTCCATGGGATTTGATCGCTGTTCTTACTCTACTGTCCACCATTCATGGGAGACTGGAGATGACCTCTGGGGGAAGAACAAGACTAAAAGACCACCCTGTAAAGTGCTTGCATTCATTTCTCACTTTTCTTTGCCTTCCCCCCCAGAATAAGAGAAGGATGAAGTTAGTCGTGGTGCTAGGGACAGAGCTGAGGGAGGTCTGTCTTTGTAGATAAGTCATCAGCAGAGCCTGGTCTGTGAAGTGCTGCTGGCGTGGGTTCCCTGGGAGCCGTACAAGCAGAGACAGCATTCGGAGAGCAGAGGTTTTCCCAGGACCCATGGATGTTTTCTTGGCATCTCTGCCCTGGGGAGGAGCAGGCAGCACCAAATAGCCTGGTTTGCTGTCCAACTGGCTCCTCTGTGCCCACCTTTGCAGAGACTTTCTGCCTGTTTCTTACCCATGGTGCTTTTGAATGTGCTGTCATCTACAGTACGGTCAATGTATGAGCCCTTCAGAGAATGGCATTTATCCTTCTATATATTCCTCCTATGTTTTGGAGAACTTTTTGCATGGGGAAGGCCATTTGCTGGGTCCAGGAGGATCCCTTCAGCAGGTTTAAATGAGATGAGCAGCTTACTGGGAGGGCTGGGCTAACCGTGCAAAATCAGCCTGGCAAAGCAGCAGTGCCAGCGTTTAACTAGTTGTCGTGGTTCAGCCCCAGGCAGCAGCTCAGCACCACGCAGCCATCGCTCACTGCCCCTGCCCCCATGGGATGGGGGAGAGAATCGGAGCAGTGAGAGTGAGAAACACTCCTGGGCTGAGATAAGAACAGGTTAAGAATTGAAATAAAGTAAAATAGTAATGCTAATAGTAACAGTATAATAATGATAATAATAATGATGATATCCAAAGCAAGTGCTGCCCAATGCAGTTGCTCCCCACCCGCCGACCAATGCCCAGCCAGTTCCCAGCAGCGATCGCTGCTCCCCGGCCAACCCCCCCAGTTTCCATACTGCCCATGACGCCGTATGGTATGGAATGGCCCTTGGGGCAGTTGGGATCAACTGTTCTGGCTGTGCCCCCTCCCAGCTCCTTGTGCCCCTGGCAGAGCAGGGGAAGCTGAAAAGCCCTTGCCTGGTGTCAGCACTGCTCAGCACCAACTAAACCATCAGCGTGTGATCAGCATTGTTCCCATCCTAAATCCAAACCACAGCACTGTGCCTGCTGCTAGGAAGAAAATTAACTCTATCCCAGCCCAAACCAGGACACTAGTTCATGCCGTGTGCCTGCGAGTGGGAAAGGGATGCTGAGCGGGGCAGAGGAGGGAGGTGTGTCACTGGTTAGAGACCTGTGCTGGCTCATGCTGACTTAAAATGCTCGTGCAATGGCACTGTTGATATTGTTTTGGTGCTGCAAGACACACTGCTCTTTTCCCCCAAAGCTGGTGCTCAAAGGTGAAAGATGCTGGTCCAGATGGAGCCCCAGCTCCTGCTGAAGTTTGTGCCTGTCCTTGGGGGCATCAGAAGCCCCACCAGCCATGAACCTTCCTGCCATGAGACTGGGAAGGTCTCTAGGATGTGGCTTCCTTGCTCTGACTTGAGAGGGTGGCATCTGAAAAGGAAGGGCCGTTCCAGACACGTGCTCCGTAAAGGCGGCTTGTCCCAGTTCCGTTCCAGGAGGGCACTAAGACAGACAAGTGGGAAGTGGGAAATACGTGCGGTGACGATGCCCAGAGCCCTGCACCTGCTCACGGTGACAGCCATTTTCTTGTGTGCAAATTCTGATAAATAAAAGGTAAAATAAATAAATAAATGCCTGCTGTTGGCAGACAGGATGCAATCCAGTGATAATTTAAATGCCCCACTTTTACCGCTGGAAGAGAATGCTCGGGAAATAAAAATGCCATCAGGTACAATATAATCAAATGTTTACATCGTGTACCTTATCAAGTGATGATAGCAGGAAGGACAGAATCATTTTTCACAGTGGACATTGCTGCATGGCTGGGCTTGCATTTTATATGCTTTAGTTTTACTTTGGTGCTACATAAAATATTGTTTATAATATAAACTGTTTTCCAAATGCATTGGTCTCCAAGTACTTGTAAAGCCTCTTAAAACATCAAAGATATTTCACGGTAACCTGGTTGGCAGAACAGTCAGCCACATTGTGATACTCTGAATTTTCCTTTCAGTTTGAGTTCCAGTTTGTATGTCGTTCCTGCTAGGTAATAAATTCCAAACAACTAATGAAATCATGCTGAAGGGGAACATTCTTCAGGGATTATATTTGAAATGGAACAGAGCTAATTAGTAAGAAATATGAGGCTGAATTATGATCTCAGGTGCATCATTGCAAATCTGGAGTGTATCAATGGGGCATAAATTAGTTGTTTGGGTTTTACAGCAGCAGGAGAGAGTTCAGAATTGGGTCCGCTTTGCTTGTAGATGTTATTTGCAGCTGAGGACGGGGAAAAAAAAAATCTTTTATGCTTTAGACAGGCAGCCTGGCAGCTCAGAAAAATTGCCATACCTATTCTGTGACTGTCTAAATATGTGCCTGATTAAGTATTTATATGAAATATTTATATGTAAATATTATATATTATATTAACAATGAAATAAAAGGTTGTTGCAAAAGAAAGCAATGAAGTATTCTCCATCCAAAATAGAAATAGAATTAATGAGACTAAAGCTCATGGAGATTTAGGAAAGTAATTATGAGAAATTTTTAATAGGTAGGGTGGCTAATCCCTGCAGTAATTTGCCAGGAGACTTACAGACTCTGAGTCCATGGATGGGGTTGGGTTTGGTTTTTTTTTTGAAGCTGGGTGGACAAAGCCCTGCAGGGAGTGGGGACGGGGACCAGGGACACTGCTCTACTTTGGGGATGCTCACAGGGAGTCTCGGCTCCAGAGAAAAGCGCCCTGTGGTTGCCGGGGCCGTGACAGCAGCTCATTACTTAGGAAGATTTTTGCACTCCAAGTTCTTTGCTCGTATTGCTGGGCAGAGCCAGGCGAGTTAATGGCATTGTTTCGTGACTGGGGATCAGGAGTGCAAGCAAAACTCCCAGACAGCGAAACCTTCTAGATTTCCAAATCTGCTTATGAAATTTTAACTATGAAAATGTATTAAAAAGGGGGTAGTCAGGGATTCTCCATAGGTGAGAAGAGTAACCGAATGGGGAAAATGTCTTTATTTTTAAATAAGCACTGAAATCTATTTTAAGCAGGTTGAAATGATAAAGGAAATCAGTATTTACATATTTTTTTACATCACCATTATACCTTTTTTTTTTTTTTTTCTCTTATGATTGAAGATTTGAGTGGAAGAAGCTGATTAGTATTCAGGACAAGTGTTATAATAATCCAATACATTCCCAGACTGTTTGGTTTATTACATTCTGAATGGCTTCCTTCTCTGTAGATAGGATTTGGGTTTGATTTAGGGAGTTTGTGGTGGGAGAGAGGGCAGGCTAAAAGAGGGCTAGAACTGGGCCTTGCTACTTTCGTATTTCTGCGCCATTTTTCATGTCTTTTTGGAGTGTGGGAATTAATAAATGACCTTCACAACTTTAAAACTTCAAGATATACGTTGCTCCCATTTGCCTTTAACATCTTGGTTTGCTCTCTGAAGTTTCTTTCTCCATCCTGGTGTGTTGTGGCGGAGGAACCCGGCATCCCTAGGTTGCAGGTTTTTCCCAGGATTGCTGCCATGTGGCACAGATACGTGCAGCCTACCTGAACCTAAAGATTCAGCCTGCCCTATAATCTAAAGATTCAGCCTGCCCTATGGCGATATATATTTAGGCAGTCCCGATACTGTTACCACTGTCCTTGTGTTTAACCTATGGGTAGAGTTCCCAGCTCCTTACTTCCTTGACTAGAAATTTTCCAGAAAGCTCTTTTAGTGCTTTTATGTAAAGCAATGGTCAAAATCTCTTCTATAAAATCTTTAGTGAAAGATGATAGAGAACAGCTTCAGCATAGTGCATAAGTAATTATGGCTTTGTATGTAATTTATCTGAATGGAGCAAGGGAAGAAAAGTATATGGAAATAATTGATGGCTTGATCAGCAAAGCAAAATGCTGGGAGCTTTTTGACATTTAGCAAGGTCAAAGGCAACGTGTGTCTAGTGACCTGGAGAGGTAATGAATATGCAAACACTGGCAACATGGAAAATTGTAAATGAGAATGAGATCATTTGAATTTTTTCTTATTTAATATTAAAACTATAGTCGCTGAGAGATCCTCCTGAGATGTATCTTTTTCTTGTTAGAAATTCCAAAAGACAGCATCGCAGCGAGTACCCCAGAACCTGAAGCATAAACACGGATGTTATTGGAAAAAATTTGAATTATTCATAGCGGTTTCTTTTTGACAATTGGTCGTGTAGAAGATAGTCTTACACCACAGAGCAGTTCACAGCAGTGTCTGAGGGCAAGACCAAAGACAATCTTCTAGACAAAAAGTTTTTTGTTTTTTTAAGAAGTGAGAATGAGAGGAGGAACGGGAGTAGATGTAAATGTTGCGTATCTATATTTAAAA
The DNA here is from genome assembly GCF_030463565.1 of Pelecanus crispus. Taxonomy (NCBI): domain Eukaryota; kingdom Metazoa; phylum Chordata; class Aves; order Pelecaniformes; family Pelecanidae; genus Pelecanus; species Pelecanus crispus. The sequence continues at coordinate 73,208,416 of NC_134648.1, forward strand.
TATGAAGAATGAGAATAGGGTGTCTTTGAATCTTCTGCTGCTTCTGCATGTGGCATCCAGGATCCGAGTAGTAAAACTGATAATCTTGGAGGAGAATGGCACTTTTTAACCCTTCAGTATTTCTTTCAGGTTTATTCACAGAAATTTGCACCATCCTAACCATGGTAGCTTTTTGCTGACACTGGTATATTTGTACTTCCAGCTGTTTCAAGTTAGCTCCAGGAAGCTAGGCCACCCCTTGAAACTTAAGACAGGGAGGATCAGCATGAAGCAACAGCATCTGTGCCCCATTAAAAACCTTCAGTGAACATAAATGGTAGCTTGAAATCAGGTAGTTTGGGTTTGTTTCACCCTAATGCAAGGACAAGGTTGCCCCCCCTGCCCCAAGCACATGGATGCTGTGATCCTAAATGCCACCCAGCTGGGAAGGAAACCTCCAGTATAAATGTGGCCCTCTGAAAGTCGGGAAGGTCTTGCATGTGCGTCTCTCCCCTCTTGTACGTTGAGTGAGACCAGCAACTATCTGTGATGTTTCACAGAATCATAGAACAGTTTAGGTTGGAAAAGACCTTTAAGATCATCCAGTCCAACCATTAACCTACACTGCCAAGTCCACACTAAACCAATCAAGGGTAGACCAGACTGAACCGTGTCCCAAAGTGCCACCTCTGCCCGTTTTTTGAACCCCTCCAGGGATGGGGACTCCACCACCTCTCTGGGCAGCCTGCTCCAATGCTTGACTACCTTTTCCATGAAGAAATTTTTCCTAATATCCAACCTAAACCTCCCCTGGCGCAGCTTGAGCCCATTTCCTCTTGTCCTATCACTAACTCCATGGGAGAAGAGCCCAACACCCCCCTCACTGCCCCCTCCTTTCAAGCAGTTGTAGAGAGCGATGAGGTCTCCCCTCAGCCTCCTCTTCTCCAGGCTGAACACCCCCAGCTCCCTCAGCCGCTCCTCATAAGGCCTTTAGGATTGGATAAATAGCTGTTGGATGATGCCTTTTCTAATGGTTTTACAACTAATGCAGGTGGGTCTAAAGGCTGTGGAAATTTGTGGGAAACAGGATGCAGCCAGCACCAGAGAAACTATGAAGGAGAGTGTCTGCACACACTGTTAAATAAACTCTCTGGCCTTTATGCAGATTTGGTATCCCTGAAGGTCTGGGACACTGTCCTGGTTTGGGCTGGGATAGAGTTAATTTTCTTCCCAGTAGCAGCAGGCACAGTGCTGTGGTTTGGATTTAGGATGGGAACAATGCTGATCACACGCTGATGGTTTAGTTGGTGCTGAGCAGTGCTGACACCAGGCAAGGGCTTTTCAGCTTCCCCTGCTCTGCCAGGGGCACAAGGAGCTGGGAGGGGGCACAGCCAGAACAGTTGATCCCAACTGCCCCAAGGGCCATTCCATACCATACGGCGTCATGGGCAGTATGGAAACTGGGGGGGTTGGCCGGGGAGCAGCGATCGCTGCTGGGAACTGGCTGGGCATCGGTCGGCGGGTGGGGAGCAATTGCATTGGGCACCACTTGCTTTGGATATTGTTATTATTAGCATTAGTATTTTACTTTATTTCAATTATTAACCTGTTGTTATCTCAGCCCAGGAGTGTTTCTCACTCTCACTCCTCCGATTCTCTCCCCCCTCCCATTGGGGCAGGGGCAGTGAGCGATGGCTGCGTGGTGCTGAGCTCCTGCCTGGGGCCAAACCACGACAGCCACCCAGGAATGTCCTGCTGTTGTCTGACTCATGCCCAGGGCGTTTTGGGGGTGAGGGTGAGGACGTTCCAGGGTCAGAGTGATGCTCCCTCCCACTTCATGGCAATGCTAAACTGCTGCAGAGCTGCATCAGCTCTCGCTGCTCTCCTTTGTAGGATACTTGTTTCATGATTTCTAGGAGGACACACTGACATTGGAGCTTTCTTCCTAATTCTGTAGCAGTGAGAGGAGCGGTGGTACTGGGGGGATATGGCACAGTTAGGTCCTGCCTAATCGGGCAGTGCATTGCTCCCACCTGAGCAAGGCAAGCATTAGCCCCTTGACTTGCAAACAGGTGATTAGTTCCTTCTGACGGTGCTGCTCTTGCAGAGGCACCCTGTCAGAGATAACACAAGGGGAGGAAAAGCTGGAAGCACCCACGTTTGTGAGCACGTCAGCTTGCACAGCTGCCAGATTTGTGGCACCTCCTGGAAGGAACAAAAAAGCGTGATTGTTTCTTGGTAAGGCTTTCATGGGCTTTTAAGAGCGAATTGAATGCCTGCGTGGACAGTGGACTGTCCATGGAGCTTTATTTCCTACATATGGTATTTTCAAGAGCAAAGGTTTTCTTCTGGTTTTGTATTGTGCATTAACCCATGTCCTATTTTAAAGAAACTATGCTGTGATATGATAAAAGAGGGACTAGCCTCACAATTAATAACTAGTTAAGAGATGGGAATCAAAGGGTAAATGTACACAGTGAGTTACAACCAAAAAGGACTGAGGGAAATCCATGAGACTCTTTACTAGGGCTTGTGGTGTTCAGTGAAATCCCCACGAATGATCATGAGAGGAAGGAAAACAGCAGAATGAGAAGGGATGTCACATTTGGGGGGAAAAAAAAAGGAGTTATGGAAAAAAAAAAACACCACAAAGATCAGCAAACATCACGAAAGGACTCCAGCGGTTCTGCTGGAGGAGAGAAGGTTGGCAGAAAGCGGTGGCTGGGGACTGGGGATCCATGGCCGGGGCTGGCCTGAGCAGGGAAATGCCGTTCCCCCAAGAGCTGCGAGCATCAAAGTCAACAGCCAGCCAACTCACGGAAAGGTGAATTGGAATAATTCAGTTGGCCATTCAGCTATTTTTTTTCTGCCATTGGCCATTTTAACTGAAGAAGACGCTAAGTAAACATATTTCCATTTTGTTGTCCCATATTACTTAGGGACTTATTCCCATAATTAAAAGAAATATGAATTTCAACTAAAGCTATGCTTGTGAATTGAAGCATTAAAAGTTTAAGGTTATTTGGATTGACATAGGCATGTAACTAATTCTGTCTGTGACATCATGTACTTGGTTACACGCTTATTTATTTTGCTCTATAAATCACTATCTTCCTGTCTAACTCTCAAATGTTTGACTTTGTGACTGTAAGCATCTCATAAAATAGAGTCTTTTAAGGCAATATATGTATTTAAAGAAAGGTTGACCCTTTCTCCGCACTACCTCATGGCAGATTTTATTTTTATTTTTATTATTCAAATGTGTTGTCCACTGCTGTTAATATGACATTTTGCAAATCATTTTATCTGTGGAGAAAAAAAATGGTGTCAGCAGGCACATTCCTTTCACTCAGCAGCAGGAATGAAATTAGACCTCGATTGTGCTGGTACATAATCAAGTTTTCCTAATGGAGCTAGTCCAGAGGACGCTGGACTCATTACAGCAGTCACTGAGATGCTGCGATGGCTGGGAGGATCTTTGTTGCTGTGGGGAAGCGATGCGTTTTTGGAGAGCTTCCTTCTTTGGGTCGCTCCCATCAGGTTCTGGAAAAGTCTGTGTTGGCTGTGTTGCGTGAGATCCTCTTGTACTCTTCTCCTCCCAGCAAAGAAACCACGTTATGAGTTAAATCACTGAAGGCAATAAGAGTCTTGCCGGGGGCATCAGCAGATGGAAGGTTTCAAAGAGCACGGGACACGTAGGTTGTGCATCTTCTGTGCCAGTGGCTTAGCAGGGTACGTATTTAACCTTGTGCTCCCCGCACTTTGCCGCGCTGCCCACCCCCACCGCCTTTCTGGGGAGCATCATTCTGCTTGGTGCAGGGAGACTGAAATCGTGCCTGTTGCTGCCAAGCAGCGATGCTGCGCACCGCTCTGACGTCGGCTCTCTTGCTGGGGGCACCACGTTCATCTGCCGCGGAGGCTCTTTGCGGGCTGGGGGCGTCCTTAGTAAGCTGCACAAGCAGCTTTCTTGAGGAAAGTTTATGGTAGAAAATTCCTAGTAACGAGATTTCTCACGCTCTCCTTCTTCTATTCAGGAGCTTTCCACATAATACAAGGGAAATTTCATACCTCTCATTTATTATTGGGTCGGTAAATAAAAATTCTGAAGAGTAAACAAAGAGGTGGCATATCCTACTTTTTTTGAGAGGAATTGTTATTTCTAGGTAGTTCAGGCCCTTGAAAATATACTCAAACCATTCACAACTGATACATATTTCTCACTTTTCCAGGCTTCTTTGTACTTATTATGCCCATTAATACATTTTCTTATCAATAAAGCCATTTTTATCCCTGTTTTAATCGGCTGTTTCCCTCAAGGTGTAGCAGCTTATTGAGATTTATCTTATCATTCATATTTATTATTGGCACAGTTTCTCCTTTTTACTCTGTTTGCAAGAAGCAATAGACTGCATCTATCCTCATTTTCCTGTTTGTGGCAGGACTGGCTTGCACACAGAGCAGGCGGGGGCACGAGCAACGCCTGCTCTTTGTTAACGTGAAACAACAAGGGACCGACGCCTGCAACGAGGGATGGATATTTTTTCTCTTGAAGGTCCTGGTTTGCACTGGGGAAGCCAACAGATGCAGTTTCTTCTGTAAGTTGTTTTGTAAGGGTAATTATGATGTGTTTAGGTGTACAACGTAAAACCGTGCCAAGCGCTTTCATCAGTGAAAGCAGCATGTTATTTATGAATGATCCCATTAGATGTGTTTTCCCTGCATTGTCTTTTGGTACCCTCAACACACGCTACTGTACTTTGAGAGCTACAGAGGGAAAACGTGTGCATCTTTACATATCTCCTCCACTGAAGTCTTTGGTGGTATGAAAAGACAGACTGTTGGGTTTTATTATCCTTTCCAAGCTAAGCTCTGTAACTCTGAACCTGGAAAACCAAACATCTCGCCCTGTTGGAGGGAGTTGAAATTGTAAAGCTATATTAGCAAAAAAGATATTTTTCTCAAGAAAGAAATTGTCAGTGTCATGGCTGTGGTGCACCGGTGGAAGGTGCCCTAAACCAGCCCTACCTGGCTCCTGAAAGGCATCGGTGAAAGCTGTTCATGTTCTGCATGCTCTGTCCCATCCCTGCCCTACAGCTCTTCCTCATTCAGATCTCTGTTCCCACGATTTAAGCCCCTTGCTCATTATCCAACCCGCAGTGGGGACGGCGAGCAGTTTATCCTCTTTTGGTTGCCACTTACCTAGTTACACTGTTGTCCTGTCAGCCTTCAGGTTTCTCCAAACTACGTGGACCCATTTCCTGCAGATTTTCCTTATATGCTGAGTTGTCTAGGTGTGATCACTGTTGCTGTTTTCAGCCATACTCTCTGAGGTTAGCCCCCATCTTCTTGAAGTGCAGCTCCAAGCCTGGGCACAGCTATGCCCCATTCTGCCTGTGGCTGCTGGCTGGAGGAGAGGCGTAGCGTTGCAATGTAGACCCGTTCCTCCATCGCAGATGGATGCAAAGCAGCATGATGCTGCTGATTCCCATTCAGCTGTGATCTGTTGTGAAGCCAAGGCATTATTTTGCAGACCCCCTTCCCACCTGATGGTTCTCCGTGCTGCTTTTGTCCAGTTCTTTTTCTTTGTCCAAGTAGCTGGCTTGGATAGCGCCAGACCCCCGGGCTTCAGATCTGGCCGGGAACCTCTGGCAAGGGCTGTCAGCAGGGCTGGCTGATGAGTTTTGTACCACCCTGTGCTCAAGTTTCCCCACCGTACTGGGTCACATTTCTATGGCTGGCTTATGGCAATGCCACAGCAAACAGCATCAGATGCCTGGCTCAGGCCAAGATGCAGGGTATCAGCGATTTCTCCCCAACCACCTGTGTCTTTTACACTCTCAAAGAAGGAAATTAGATTATTTTGACATGATTTGCTGTGTACAAATCCCTAGTGACGGTGACTCATTTCAGTGTTATCTTCCGAACGCTCACAAATTATTGGATTGTTTGTTGCAGAATGTTTCTGCGAACTGAAATTAAGGTGTCTGGGCTGTAGCTCTCCACCTCCTCCTCCCACCCCCCCTGGTTTCAGGGTAGGCATTGGGTTTGTTGTTGGATAGCTTTCTTGTACTTCCCTGGTTCCCCACAAGATTTCTCTACAGGTTTCAGTGATTATTTCAGGCTGATGCTTGTCCAAGACCATCCAGTGTGAATATATGTGTACGCTGCATTCTTCTAAGCTCAGGTCTTCCTACAGGTGTGAATTATTTTTGACATCTGAGGACAGTCAGCTCTCTGAGGAAATCCTGCTGCACCAAAGGAATGAAAGACCTTGGCTGTTTTGTACCAAATACTGTTTGTGTGGCGTGGCTCTAAAACAGAATGAAAAAATATCATCTTTCTAATTAACTGCAAAGAAATAGTTGGTATTGCACAGTGCCACCAGGAAAATTAGAGTAATCACAGGTCAAGTTCACATGTGCTACTTGTGCTTTTGTTCATATCCTTTGTGCAGACCTAGGTTGGCATTTTGCTCTCCAGATAGAGGTCAGAGCCTCTGAGTTACACTCTGCTGCTGTTTTTCTTCTCAAAAAAGATAGTTGACTGCAATGTCAAGGTCAATTCACTTGCACATCCTCTCTGTCCTATTCACGACCTCTGCCTCAGCCTGATTCGAGGCAGTCCTAGCCTTTTCTCTTTAATCACGTAGAGATTAAAATTCATTCCAGTCTTTCATGGAGCATGGAATGTCCCAAATTTGTGACTTCTCAGGCACCACCTGTTATACAACCAGTCATCAGGACTTGACTTTTCAGTTCCTGGAGGTGCTAATCATGGAAGTTCCCACCATCTCCCTCCTTGTTTCTCTCTCTCCTGCTTTGGTAGGCTCTTTGCAGGGTTGTATTGCCCAAGTGTGAAGTTCAGCTTGTGGATGTGCCCAGTTAATTGTGCTTTTTGCCATTTTATTCCTTAATGTCTGGCTGCCTGAGCTGGAAATTCTCAACTGAAGTGGCGTGTTGGAGCTTAAATCCCACACAACAGTTAGACAACTGATTTCTTTTCCTAATTACTCACGTTACAAGCCTTTTTGAAGAAAGCCACTGATTTTATTCACAAATATCTTGTATACTCTTGCTGTATTTTGAGTATCAAAGCTCAACACGAAAGAGGTCATACTGGTGTGAGTTCTATTTATTGTATATTTATTGTTTTCAGCTTCATTAAGAGAGCAAACTGCCTCCTGTCTGTAATGGATTAGAGGAGAAAGAAGACAAAAGGACTTTATAATAAGCTCAGAGATCCACAGAGACCTCATATATTTTGGACATATCTAATTCTAATTTTGTCCCTGAATTTCTTTAGCATGCCCATTATTTAGTGCATCCACAATTGTACTTACATTTTCATTGGACGAGAAGATTTACGCCTCAAAAGAACAAAGCCAAATAAATCCTGTCTGGAAAAAACACCCTATTTAATTTAATGTCATCAACCTGGAATTAGTTTATTTTAAGCCATTTTCTGCTGCACTGGTGGATATCTTTAAGATACAAAAGCAGTATCTTCTAGTGATGAACATGGAGATAGCTCCAGTGATTTTAGTGTTTTGTTCGTATAACCAGAATGGAATTTGGTCCACAAGTCAACAGCTGAATTAGTATTTGCCTTGAAGAAATTAATTTGAATCCTTGCTGGAATTCTGACTTGGGTGTTAATTAGGCCAGGTGTAATCAAATCTGTGATCCTCTTTAAAGCATTGCCTGGCTTGCTAATTTTTGAGCTCATGATTTTGGATGTGGCAGCCAGTTTCCTGTTGGACCTACATTTGACCAGACTGAATTTGTTTGTCAAAAAAAATGAAGACGTAAAACCAGTGAAAAAGCAGCCTGAGCTTCTCTTGGCTGTGCTCCCTCTCACCAGGTCATGTCAGTTACGAGATGAGAAGTTTTTAGAAAGATTGTTGACCCTCTCCTTTGCAGTGATTCTCCTGCACACGCCTAGTAATTACTGAACCATATGGAGCTATCAGCCTGTGACCCCTTAATTGTAATTTTCATCTTCGCATGTTTTTGAGGCACTCAGCCTAACCCATGAGAGTTTGATCCTGGATCAAAACATTAATGTGCTGTAGTGTGTAGGCAGCATGTAGACATGCTGACTGTGAAAAGGCAAACTAGAATAGGAACGCTGATGTTAAATGATCTACAGAAATGAATGGGAAACATCTTCCCTGGGTTGTGCCATTCGTGCCATGCCGGACACTCACACAGAACAAATCTGTACGTATCCAGCCTTATCTCACTAATCCTCTAATCACACTCCTTCACAGGAGCTCATACAGCTTTGTTTCTGAAAATTGGTAATTAGCAGCTTATTCCTCTTAGATGTATTATTCAGGATGATTGCCATGACCCATCTCAAAACTTTGTGCCCCTTGGGATATTGCTTAGTCAAGGACTAGTCCTTCATAAAGCCTTCTTGAAAAGACATGTTGATAGTTGCATTTTTTTTTTCTTTTGCAAAAGGAGGAAATTAGCAGCTTATGGCTACTCTTAAGGGATGCCTTGATTTTCTTTTCAAATCAAGAAGGGTTTCTGAGAAAAAAATTATCTGTGTCTGATATATAATCAGCACCCATCAGACTGAAATTCAACAGTGTATACTTATAGAATCATAGAATCATTTAGGTTGGAAAAGACCTCTAAGATCATCAAGTCCAACCATTACCTAGTACTGCCAACTCCACTGCTAAACCATGTCCTTAAACACCACATCTGCATGTCTTTTAAGTATCTCCAGGGATGGGGACTCAACCACTTCCCTGGGCAGCCTGTTCCAGTGCTTGACAACCCTCTCCATGAAAAAAATTTTCCTAATATCCAACCTAAACCTCCCTGATGCAACTTGAGGCCATTTCCTCTTGTCCTATTGCTAGTTACTTGGCAGAAGAGACCGACCCCCACCTCACTACCCCCTCCTTTCAGGGAGTTGTGGAGAGCAATAAAGTCTCCCCTCAGCCTCCTCTTCTCCAGACTGAACACCCCCAGCTCCCTCAGCTGCTCCTCATCAGACTTGTGCTTTTATGAGGAGTGGATCACTTCTAGGTAAAAAATCCACCCATTTTGCAACTGCCTCAGATAGCTCCGTGTGCTGATGTGTGTATGTTGTTATCACACATATATGTAAGGTAATATCATAGAATCATAGAATCGCTTAGGTTGCAAAAGACCTTTAAGATCACCCAGTCCAACCATTAACCTACACTGCCAAGTCCACACTAAGCCAATCAAGGGTAGACCAGACTGAACCGTGTCCCCAAGTGCCACCTCTGCCCGTTTTTTGAACACTTCCAGGAATGGGGACTCCACCACCTCTCTGGGCAGCCTGTTCCAATGCTTGACTACCCTTTCCATGAAGAAATTTCTCCTAATTTCCAACCTAAACCTCCCCTGGCGCAGCTTGAGCCCATCATCTTTATCACTTGACATACCTGAGACTATACCTACGTGCATTCCCCTGGGTGGTGTGCCATGTGACACAGTCCAGGATGAGTGTGGTTGGCATGATGAGTGTGCATGGAGATGTTGAGCTTATAGCTTTGAGGTTACAGCTTAATCTTGCTGGAAGAGAAGAGCATGCTCACTGCTTTTTGCTGTGTTTGCTTTGAGGGGGTGAGTGATATTTTGGGGCCAGCATCCACTTTCTGTACATACCCATATCTCCATCCAGCTTCTGATTAATCTGTAGAAATATTCTTTACTTCAGGTGCCCAAAGGCAGTATTTCCCCATTAGCTGCAGCTACATTAGGACTTTTGCAAGTCTGGTGTTGTTGGCGTTATTGGAGGGAGGAAAACTATAGCCTGATTGCCTCTCTCCTTTTGCACTTTAAAGAGGTGGTTCCTATAATTCACTTATAATTAGACTGAAGCAGTCTAATTTCTTCTTCTTATGTCTGTGTGTGAAACTGTGTTCTGTGTCTGGCTGCTGTGTATCTGGATGATATTATTGTTCTTGTTTTTTTCTCTTTATAAAACATTTCTAAGTCTGGTATGCAATTTTAACTGACTTCTTCCTAGTGATGGAGAACTAAAAGGTTCAAGCATGCACACTAAATTAAAATAGAGGGTTGTACAGCATACAGAGGCTTTATCTGTTTCCCCATTTCAAAACCATTGCAGAAGCTGCATGGAACACAGGAGAATCCATACAAAGACGGGGAGAAGAAAGTGCAAGAGAATCAAGGTTCCTTATTTCTGCTGTTCATGCAGTGACTTGCTTCATCGGGGGATTATTTTTAGGCTGATGTCGAATTGTCATGGGGTGCAGAGGAGCTTAGCCCTCCTACTGTAATGCAAAAGTGCTGACGTTATGGTGGTGTGCTGCGCTTCCCTGTTTCTGTCACGTAGTCTCGGATAATTAGGTTTGAACTGAAGTTCTTCTGAGTTTTAGTTACCAGGATTCTTAGGTGGGCTGGCTGCCAATCCAGTAATGGGACTTCAAGTGTGGTTGGAAGGGATTCTTTCCACAAGTGGGTCTATGGATGCTTTAAGATGGCTTTGGCTCATGGAAGCAGTTTCTAGGGGAGGTTCAGCAAAGTAAGTTATGGCTGAGGAGAGAGAGTCCAGGGTCTGTTTTGGAGTTGGGCCTCGTACAGGCTAAGAAAACCCGGGACTGAAACAGTCTTCATCTCTGCACATACCAGATCGGTGAAAGCAGCTGCCAGATGGCAAGGGTGAGGTAGAGGTCAAAATCATCTAAGCATGTCCAAAAATAAGGCAATACTTGGAAATGGTCTTCAGTTTTGGATGACACTGTCTCAGGAAGGAAAAACAGGATGAATAATGTCAGTAAGAATGTGAAATGAGAAATTACAAGCATAAGACTCATGAAGCTTTACTTTTGGAGTTGAATTTTGCCTGGATGGGCATTCAGGGTGTCCAGGTTTCTGCATGAACTGATTCATGAGGTCTCAGGTCCTGCATCAAAGTTTCCTAACTAGCGTTTGAGTCAGATGCAGAGAATGGCAAAGGTAGCCCCTGTGTTGAAGATGAATAAATATGATCCAAGCAAGAACAGGCCTGACCTGAAGTTTCTGCAAAACTTTCAAAGGAAAATATAACTTAAGTGAAGAAGCTAAAGTACTGTAAACTGTAACATTGGTTTGACAAAGGTCAATGATAGAAGAAGAGTTGGTCATTTTAGACTGATAAATCAAATGAATTTTGAGGCAAGGGAGATGTGGAATAGCCATTTGTACTGACTCTGCAAAACTGCGTTTTATATATTTACCTTGGTAGAAACAGTGAGTTCAGGTGTGTCTAACAAGCGGCTAAAGGGTCTGCCTCAGAGAGGAGCAGCTGTAGATAGTTTTTGAAAGAGAAATATTACTCTGAAGGGAGGATTTCCTCAAAAAGCAGTCCTGGGGACAATTATATTTAATGTCTTGATGATGGCCATGGCACAAAAGATGGGCATGTTTTGATGGAAGTTGCTGATGCTATGCAGCAAGGTCCACATGCCCCAGGGCAGCTCCAGTTACTCACCAAAGCTGTCCTGGGGTAGCCAGAAGCAATTTAACTGCACTACACTTGCACTTTGTCCAGGCTTTTACTTCTGATTCTCAAAAATGAAATTAGTCAAAGCCCAGCAGCAGACAAATGCTGAGCCTACATCACGTTCATGATGGCTGGACTCAAAACGGAACATGTGCAAAGCGAGATTTGATGTTACAGACGGAGAATGCAATAATTTGCCATGTTTCATCTTCCTGCGGAAATTGCACTCTGAATGTACACCATGGGCCTGACAGAGAGGGAAAATAAATGTTTAAAGCTCTGAAAGCCAACATTGATGCAAGAATACATAGATACAAACTGGCCATAAATACATGCAGATTTTTAATCATGACATCAGTGAGATTTATCAGATGGTTTATAGCCTCGGTGGCTATGATAGCTGGGCAGTGGCTCGGTCACACAGGGTATTCTTCCAGCCTTACTTCCTCAGGTTCCTGTGCGCAGCACCTATTTTAGAGGAGAAGCTTGCAAAACACTTGTAAATAAGTTGTTACCGTTGGAAAAGCTGCAAGAAACGAGGGGCTTTCTACAGAAATGATCAGAAATACCGAAGATGGTTCCTCCCTGCTTCTGCAGGCGTGGCACAGGTCTGCAAGGTACAAAGTGCATATAAAATGCTGGTCCCTTCCTGGGAACCGGTTATACTTCTGGTTCCAATGGTGGAAAATCAAACACTGTGGGCTAACCTGATAGCTCTTAGTTTGTTTGTAACGTTTGTTTGTATTATTTAAGATGAAGTGGTATGGCAAAAGTCCTTTCTCATCTTATGATCGAGAAAGGTTACTCTTGCCCAGGGGTTTTGAGAAGAGTATCCTAAGGCACGTGTTATGATTCAGTTAATTGTTATCTGCTACACTTTCAAATTCACTGAAATTATTCAGTACCTAATCTTTTAAAACAAGATAATGCATATCAGCTAGGTGTAACGATATGAATTGAACTGAGATGTTTTCCCCTCCAGTTACAAATCATGGAAGATAGTTGGTATCTGTGTAATGGACCTGTGGTTTGGCTGATGCATCTCTAGTGGAAAAGAGAGGCAAAACCTGATGAGTAGAATGGTGGGAAAATCAAAGAAAACACAGGGCACTCAGCAAGGATATGCCAGTACATTTTTCACAGCAATGAGGTAGAATAAACCCAGCAGCAGCACTAACTATGCAGAGCTCCAAAATACAGCTAACACAAGCCCTGGCGGAGTTCAGAGAGGAAATGAAAATAGAGAAAACCATATTTCTTCAATAACTTTGAAAATTCAATTTTGGAGATAAAACAGAGCTTGATAAAATTGGTTGAGAGGGTAGATGAACTAGAACAGTAGAGGAAACAGCTGGAAGAAAGGGAATAGCAATATATATATTTACTGAAAACAAAGAGGCAATTATGTGTAAAACATTGGGGAAAAAAACCCCAGACTTAGAAGAAATAACATAAAATTTTATGGAATCCTGTGGGAGGAAGCAAACAATTAAATCTTGGACTTTATTCCCTTCTGCGTAAAATTGCTGGACACAGAAGACAAATCTAGCTGCCCAAAAACCAGCCCCAGAAACAGAGGCTATATTCTTTATTTATGCATTTATTTATTTATTTGAAATTGAATCTGAATACAAACCTAGGCCCAAGTTTCACAAGCAGAGCCCATTTCATTCAAAGAGCAGTGTCTTGTTAGCAGACTTCCCAATGAGGATTAAATTATTCACAGCGATCAGCACTAGGAAAATACAAATGAACTGAAAAATAGGTCCTCTGCTGTTGCGTTACAGCAGATCGGTCCGCAGTGGCTTCATTTCAGAGCAGGTCCCTGGTTTAATGCTGGCCATTAAAGTTCAGAGCCATTTGGCCTCAGCCACATTTAAGACATGGGATATTGTGTGCTTATTTCTTTTTAGGACCTCGCAACTCTTTCTGTCCCCGTGGCCGCTCACGTTGCTGCCCCGTGGCTGAGGTTTGGGGCTGGCTGCTCACGCGGGGCTGGCTCTGGGGGGGCTGGCAGGTGAGGAGAGGGCTCAGCCAAGGTGCTTGGCTTTGGGGTGACACTGCTCTGCCTCGGCAGCATCACGGCGACGACACCCCTTCGAGGGTCCCCACGGAGGGCGTCAGGCGCTGTGGTGCGAGACATGAGGCTGTTCTGCGGAGACGCCGGCGTAGGAGGGTGGGTGGCTCGCACCTGCCCTGCTGCGGCATTGGAATATTTGGGTTCAAGCGGCATTGTTGTGGTTTCTACGTGGCATCTGATCTTTTTTCCTGGCTCTTCATAGCTCAGTGTCCCTGAGAGCCAGAGGTGTGTGGGAAGGTGGAATCTCCTTCCTGTCCGTGTTGCGCTTGCCTGTCTGCTGGCCAGGCAGGAGGTGGCTCAGAGAAGGGAATGTCTGCAAGAGGCACCATCCAGCAAACACTGTCGCCTTAATTTTGTGCACGAGCATCTTTCATCACAGGGAAAAAGTGAGTAAACCAACTCAGAGAGCTCACCCCACCATCACCAGAAAAAAAAAAAAATTCCAGCGGCAAATCCCTCCCAGCATTTGCACCTGAGCAGCAGTAGGGTGGAAGTGGGAGCCATGGGTAAAGGAGACAAGGGACTCCCGCATCTCCCGCAGGAGGGAGAGCTGAGCTGCTGTGAGACTGATTGCTGCTAACAACTCTGCCTCCTGCAAGGAGCAGACTAAGGCAAAGGTTTTTAAAAAGAAACGTGCAGAATTGTTTCAAGTCCAGTTTTCAATCTCAGTCTTTGAGTCAGGAATGCAGGAGGCACCGACGTACAGAAATCTTAACTTGCGCGATTTATTCAGCTCGCTTTCCCTATTTCTGCAGCTTGTTCTCTCAGACCTGGTGGGCCCAGGTTTGTGTGCGGGAGGCTGGAGATGGTCGTACCCAGCCCGTTCGCAGAGCTGGGGGCAGCTGGGTAGGTGCTTCACGCACCAGCGCTGGTGGCTGTTTGCTGTGTCCCCTGCCCAGGATCGCCTGCTTTCCTCTGCGGGGGTTGTTTTATCTCCTTGCTGTCTCCAGTGCCATTCGCTGCCTGTTTCACAGGGGCTCGCTGTCAATATTTCTTCCTTTAAAATAGTTTGCTTCCTTTTGAATCCTTCAGGTGAGTAAGGGAAGGAAGCAGTTTCGGGAGGTTTTGTTGTTGTATTCCTCCTATCTCTAGTGTCTGTGCTGTCTAAAACATATGCAGGTCAGCAAAAGTGACCCAAATCCAGCAACTGGTTGTGTTTTGGGCAGACCTGTTGTATATACCGGTCAGGACTGACTTATTTTCCTCTTGGTAGTAATGGTCGTTAATGGATACTGCAGTTCTTAGGACTATCCAGTGTACGTATTGTGATTGCATTTGCTTTGTTTTATTTTTAGGGAGCCTCACATTTCATTAGAGAGGGCAGCAGATACATTTTCTGCAGCGTCTGTTTTGTTTTGGTTTTCAGTTGAATTATGGTATGTTCAAAATCACAAGCAGAGCTGTCATAGCCCCCAGCTCATTAGATGATCGAATATGATGTTTCCAGCAAGCAATCTTGTCAAAGCAAAGACTGGCGGTGGATTAAAGTGTCACGAAAGCTTTAGAAACTGATTTCTGTGTTGGCTTTGCTCGGGTTTGTTTTGGGTTTTTTTCAATACTGTTCCAGAAAGACTTACCCCAAACCAGAGGGTAATGGTTGGGACATTTGCATGCAGTTTCACAGGCTGCTCACACTACGCTTTACTTGCTTTAGAGAGAGGGTTTGGTCTCGCACAGAACTCTTCGTTACTGGGCACCGTTTCTGAATGGTGTAATTAATAAGTATTTATACAAGCTAGAACAACTGCTTCTAATTCAACATCTAGATCCAGCACCTTGGTGAACCTGGGCTTATGTGATCTTAAAGGCAGTGACAGAGCCAAAATGGTTGTTTTGGTAAGGTCCTTTCAAAAACGAAAAGAGCTATTCACACCTGAATTGCTGGAGGTGGAAACAAGTGGCTGAAATCTAAAGCCAAACTTTCAGAAATAGATGGCTGGATTTTGCTCTGAATCAACATACAAATATGGAAATATCCTTACAGGTTTGGGAGTCAAGGTTGTTTTATTTGTTTGTTTCCCATGAGTGTTATCTTTAAAGTGTTAAAAGGCCAGCATTTTCCATCATTTTTCATTCTGACATAGAGCAAACAGCAACCTCAAAACGTGGCATTTTTTTTTGGAAAGGCCCATTAATTAGGTGCTATCTCCGAGTTACAGCAGCCTTTAACACAGCCTCTCCAAAAGCCAGCTAAGTAGCATCACAAAGTTTTCTTTGTCCTTAAGAAAATGCAATTGCATCAAGAAATTGCTTTGAGGACTTAAGCAGCAGTGAAATCTCGAGGTGATGATTTCCTCCCTTTCAGTAAATGCCACAGTGGTAAAAATTAATTAGCGGGGACATTCCAGGAGTATGGAGATAATTGAACCATTCCATGCATCCGAATCTAACCTCGGGGGAGAGGAACAGGGGTAGGATGGGAATAGGGTTCGCTCCGGTTTTGTGTCACTGTCGCTGGCACGGGACTAAGGAGCTGTCGTTAGGAAATGGAGGTTCAGCATAGCAGAAGAAGTAAAAGCTGGGGGGTGAGTGATGTATAGTTAAATTAAAAGTGTAAGACAATTTCTGAGGAGGGAAACAAGCAGCACAGCTTCCTTTGGGTGCGTCTCCAGCTTGTATTTTATTTAATAAAGATGCTTCCCAGCTGTAGCTGCGCTTACGGTAGTGTTGAGTCCACCGCTATGCCATCTGCATCCTCCCATGGCTAATAAAAGTTGTGCTTCAATCTTCCCATCAGCGAGGACATTACTAGGATCCTGATTCTTTCTCTAGCACCTTTTTTTTCATTAAAATTGTATGAACTTAATATCTTTGAGGTAGCTTCCTTTCTGCCCTGCTTGCTGATACCGGCCAGTGAATTGAGCGTTGGCAGCTGGCCTCATCCCTCTCACACCCTCACGATCACCGTTGCCTATTTTATGCAGTTATTGATTGCAGCCTGTCCTGCAGCAGTAATCTGGTTTACCGGAGCATTTATCCACGTGCTTTGAAAGAAACTCATAGATTAGTATCGTTTGCAGTGCTTGCTGTAAGAACTGAACAAGCCTAAAAGTTGATTTAAAAGAAGTTTGCTCTTCCACGCTGCCTGAAAAGAGGGCATTTCTCCCTCAGCTAGGTATCTGTGTCCAGTTTTGGGCCCCTCAGCACAAGAAGGACATTGGGGTGCTGGAGCGTGTCCAGAGAAGGGCAGCGGAGCTGGGGCAGGGTCTGGAGCACAGGGCTGGTGGGGAGCGGCTGAGGGAGCTGGGGGTGTTCAGCCTGGAGAAGAGGAGGCTGAGGGGAGACCTCATCGCTCTCTACAACTGCCTGACAGGAGGGGGCAGGGAGGGGGTGTTGGTCTCTTCTCCCAAGTAGATAATGATAGGACGAGAGGAAATGGGCTCAAGCTGCGCCAGGGGAGGTTTAGATTGGATATTAGGAAAAATGTCTTCGTGGAAAGGGTGGTCAAGCATTGGAAGAGGCTGCCCAGAGAGGTGGTGGAGTCCCCATCCCTGGAAGTGTTCAAAAAACAGGTGGACGTGGCACTTTGGGCCATGGTTTAGTGGGCATGGGGGTGTTGGGTTCATGATTGGAATGATGATCTTAGAGGTTCTTTCCAATCTTAATGATTCCTAGTTTTTACTTTCATTACAAATGATCCAGCCACCAAACCAGGAGGCGTGGGGTTGCTACTCTCCCCTTAATCGGTTTAGAGTGGACTTGGTAGTGTAGGTTAATGGTTGGACTGGATGATCTTAAAGGGCTTTTCCAACCTAAATGATTCTATTCTGTTCTGTCTTTACTCCCTGGCAGGCCACCTCATGCACACTGAGCCATGCTGAGCTGTTCTGTATCTTCCAGATCAAGTGAAGGCGGGGGGAGGGGGGGTGGGGGAAGACAATGGGTTTAATTATAAAAGTGGTATAGCCTCTACCAATCTGGTATTCAATTCATTTATGATGATAAATGATGTTCATTTCTTAGAACCCTTAGAAAGAAGAAAGCGTTGGCAGGAAGGTGCAAGGTACGGTGTGTAGGGGCAGAACAGCATCTGTTCCCCTTTCAGGCCAGGGAACTATTCAGCCCGTCTTTTTCCCTGGTACTTATTCTTTCCTCAGCACATCGATATTCCGGGCTGTTAGTAAGTCATCGGTGAGCTGCTTTGACATTCAGCTGCCAGGGCTGTAGAGCAGTGGGAGAGGAAACCAGCACGGAGCTGATCATTTTGCTGGATTAAGGAGGGACCTTGCGGTTTAGAGGATAGGTTTTTGCACGGATGCATGAGACTGTAATTAGAAATATCTGCTGTGCTGTGCTTGCACTTGCTGCAGGAGGTGCCCCTGGTTGCTCCTGTCCAGGGATCTCCATCGTGCCCCCGTGCACTGCCATTCCCCACTAACTGCAGGACCTGCTTTGTACTGGGGTCGCTCCGGGACCCGCCGTAAGACCCTGATCTCCAGTTCATGCCCTGCAAATCCCTGTCACAGACCCAGCACTGCCCTTTTCCTTCCCAGACCTGTTTATTTTTCAGGCGCTTGTCGGGAAAATTCAACTCATGATGCTGGAGCAGCCTAGGCAGCAATTATCCAGATATTACTGAGGGAAAGGTTTGAGCGTGGTAGGCAGAGATTTAGCTACGTGTGGAAGAAAGTTGTAAGTGTCGGTACTCCTGTGAGGCTGGTAGTAGAAATGAATCCCACATTTCCAATGAAGGTACCAAACAGTTTTGCCCAAATTAAAAAAAAAAGGAAAAAGAAAATATCCACATACCTGTAGGAGCAAGTGATTTTCCATTTCATCCTGTAAAACCATGTTTGAAGCCTTTATTTGCAATGCCTTTCCCTTTTCTGCCCAAGAATTTCCATTCATTGTACTCCTCCAAGAACAAGTGCCATCATCAAAGCAGATGGGATATCTGGGGTGTTTTGGCAGGAGTAAAAGGGGTTTTCTGTCTCTTCTTCTGAACTGTTTGACTATATAAATATTCCCTGCATGAACTACTGAGACCCGCGTATTGTACTTCTTGGGGAGCCACCCTAAATATCTGGCTAGCCAGCAGTGACTAGTTTGTTGTTTAAAACAAAGTGAAGTGGCATGAAGGGAAGAGCATCGGCAGAGGCCAGGTATTCATAGCATGGCAAGAGGTGCAGGGGCCACCAAAGTGTCTGGGAACAGGCAAGTCAAAACACATTTGAGTATTTGCTGAGGATATTTAGCAGTGCAAATGACAGAGCCTCTGTCCCTGCCTTACAGGGTTCTTGTTGATCCGTCTTCCGCAGCACATTGACATAATAAAGCATGGGTGGGCCCTAGGTGGTTGAAGTTTCCATGCATTTTAAATATCCCAGGTGTAAATTACTATTTTTAATTGTGAAAGTCAGAAATACAAAGGTGGGAAGAAGGGACGAGAACTGTGTTACTGTAAGGCAGAAAAAAGGGGTGTTCAGGGTGTGCCATGGCCAGAATTTTGTTAATCGGAGTGGGAAAGTGATTCATTCCCCTTGTCTGTGAGATGTGCTGCTGCAGTTAAATATGTGCAGTGCTCAGCAGCGTAATTCCTGCAGTAGGATTGCGGAGAGCAGATTTAAGCTTCTCTCCCATGAGCTACAGGCACCAAACACATCATCTCTCCACCTCGTCGCGTGCGTTTGCCACCATTTAAGATCTGCTAAACGTAGGGCAATAATTCAAAACCACCCCAAACTGGCCATTGTACCTCAGCTGAGGACACCTTGTCCTGCTGTGGCTGCAGCAGGCACCGAGCAGTGGTCCAGGGGAGAAGCGGCTGTCTGGGCTGAGAATAGGATTGATCTGAAAAATTCCCGGTTTGCCCCTGTCCTGGTGGTGTGTCTCTGAGCTGTTCTGGCACTAATTTCTCACCTACTTATTTTCTCATAT
Source organism: Pelecanus crispus (assembly GCF_030463565.1). Classification (NCBI taxonomy): domain Eukaryota; kingdom Metazoa; phylum Chordata; class Aves; order Pelecaniformes; family Pelecanidae; genus Pelecanus; species Pelecanus crispus. The sequence continues at coordinate 73,227,848 of NC_134648.1, forward strand.
TTTTGGCATTTATTTTTGGCATTTATTTTTGGCATTTATTTTTGGCATTTATTTTTGGCAACTTTAAACTTGCCAAAAGTTGTCTTTGCAACCTGCGAGACAATTTTCCCTCCAGCACGGAGCCGATTCCCTCTAATTTTCCATGGCTGTGACAGAGTACCAGGCTGAGCCATCTCCAGGGTTTAAATCCCTGACCTCTGAATTTAAAAGCATTGACCTTGGCTGCTTAAGAAATAGGGCCAGTTCAGTCGGCTTCAGTGCAGCCGTAGTCTCTGATGTTTGTTATGTGTCCCAGCCTCTAAAGGAGATAAAAGCCTAACCTAGCCCAAAGGTAGAGCCGTAATGTAGCTTAATGCTGTGACTTTCGCACATGAAATGGCCCGAAGTCTCCCAAGGACAGAGTTGGCCTTGACACAGAAATAAATAAATTTGCTTTCTTATTGGTAATTCTTTGCTACAGATCAACAAAAGAAAACCCCATTTGGTTATAAAGTGACCTTGTCCACAGGAGAAATAAAGTACATAGGTGAAGAAACCGATACCTGTTTCAAGCCGAATAAAGGTTGCTGCAAGCACCAGCCAGAGCAGCAGTAAAAAAAAAAAAAGAAAAATCTGGGTTGTTTTAAGTCCATACACTTGTTTTATGTTCACATTTCTATATTTTCTGCTCTCCCTAGAACATCTATTTGCCTCCCCTGTCCAGGTAAAAAATGCTTTTTATTGCAAAACATTGTGCAGAAATCTCCCCCAGGTGTTTCCAGATGTACTCTGCTCTGTGCTCAGCGTGTCTTTACTCTGCCTCCTCTCCTTGCCTGTTTTTTCAGATTTATTCCTGTTGCATTTTGTACCTGGGGCAGTAACATCCTTCTCCATCGCTTCCCGGGGAGTCCCGCGCAGCCTGGGTGATGAGTGGGCATGGCGGCAGTGCCGTGATCCCGGCAAGGCAGCGGCAGCATCGCTGGGAGCCCGTGCTCCCACACGCTTTGGGGGGTGAAGGTCACCCTGGGATGGTTGAGCTGCGTCGGCGTTGGATGTGGCTGGTGGCACATCTGTAGCTACGGGATCACTGAGGCTGCTGCTGGCTGGTCTGCCAGGCTGCGGCTCCCCTGCCTCAAGCTGGAAAACTACACAGAGCTCTGGGAGCGGCTGCAGGAATGGGGCTGTCGGGGTTCAGCCCCAGGCAGCGGCTCAGCACCACGCAGCCATCGCTCACTGCCCCTGCCCCGAGGGGATGGGGGAGAGAATCGGAGGAGTGAGAGTGAGAAACACTCCTGGGCTGAGATAAGGACAGGTTAAGAATTGAAATAAAGTAAAATAGTAGTAGTAATAATAACCATATAATAATAACATACAAAGCAAGTGGTGCCCAATGCAATTGCTCCCCACCCGCCGACCGATGCCCAGCCAGTTCCCAGCAGCGATCACTGCTCCCCGGCCAACCCCCCCAGTTTCCATACTGCCCATGACGCCGTATGGTATGGAATGGCCCTTGGGGCAGTTGGGATCAACTGTTCTGGCTGTGCCCCCTCCCAGCTTCTTGTGCCCCTGGCAGAGCAGGGGAAGCTGAAAAGCCCTTGCCTGGTGTCAGCACTGCTCAGCACCAACTAAACCATCAGCGTGTGATCAGCATTGTTCCCATCCTAAATCCAAACCACAGCACTGTGCCTGCTGCTAGGAAGAAAATTAACTGTGTCCCAGCTGAAACCAGGACAGGGGACAGGGGCACAGTGTTTAAACTGCACAGTTAAATCATTCAGTCAGGCTTCCTGCATGCTGCTGACCTAGATGTCACTGACTGTTTGTATCAATGACTTGTGTCAATAGCTCAGCCTAATGATAGCAAGGAACATTGAGTCCATTGCTTCCTTTTTGGTTTCAATAGCCTTACTGTCAAAATCTTTTTCTTGTGTCTACCTTGAATTTGCCCATACAGATCTCTCACCTGTTCTTTCCTGTTTCTCCTTCCCTTCCTGTGTGAGTGCCCTTGTAGGACACAGCATTGTCACAGTGTGGATGTGTTTATGGAGTGCCATCCAGTCACTTCTTTATCCTTGCTTTGAGAAGTTAAATATATCAAACTCTTTGGTTTTCTGCTTCTGGTAAGCCTTTTTGTCTCTCCATCAGATCAGTTTCCTGTTCTTTTCTTAGACTCTCCCCTAACAGCCTTTTAAACATGTAGACAGTAGGAGTGTCTGCAAGCTGGTGTTGCCGCCGCTGCCCACAGAGGTATGCTCCCTTCCTTTCTCCCTCTCTCTACTTCTCCAGCAGCTCATTGCTGCGCCAGAAGCTCATGGTGAACCGCTCATGTACGGCGATGTCTCCATTGCTTTTGCGGTCTCTATTCTGTAGATACGTCTGGCACTTTTCAGAGACGCTGGAGCAGCTCTATCACCAATGCTAGACCCGGCCAACCATGACTTTTTCATCCAAGCTTTGAAACCTCCAAGGATGGAGGTGCACAACCTCCATGGGTGCCTGTCCCAATGCTGCACTGCCCTCTTGATGAAAAGGTCTTTCCCAATGCCTCTGCCACCCCAGCACAGACCTGTGGTTGGTAGTAGTACAAAGCCTGGGCTGCTTGCACCGCGCCGTGTTGCTCTCCAGCAGGTGCTGGCATAGAACTTCGCAATTCTGCTTTTGTACAGAAACTTGCAATTTGGTTGAGCAAGCCCAGCTTGCCGGTTAACCTAGCTCTAGGTACGACTACATCATCTACTTTGTTATTTAATATTCATTTAATCCATGTGTTGTATGTCCTCTTTACCAATGCAAGCTTCATGCGTCCTTCCTGGTCATTGATTAAACCGTTCAGGCTGTAGTCCTAATACCCATGGAAATTAATTGAAATCACCCTGTGTACTGCTTCCTCAGTGGCATCCCTCCTCAGGCCGCGTGTGTCAACCAGCTCTGCGGTGCAACGTTAGGGTATGCAGCACTAGGGAATGCAGCATTAGGGCATACATCTGGCAAGGGATCTGGGTTTTCTGTGCAAGAGCTGGAAAAACTGCCTTGCTGTGCGAGGCTTGAAAAGCTAATTCTGTTTAATTTATTCAAGAAAATAAAATACATGAATAAGTTGTACTCTCTATGTAACTCTTTGAGTATACAATTTCGGAAAGCAAGCAGAGGAAGATCCAGAAATGAAATGTATTTGTTTAATCACTTGGACAACTGAAATATGGTTGTGGAGTCATGTTCATTGTCAGAAATCTTTAAATTGAGCTGGGATGTCTTCTGCAGAAGTCTGTATCTTCCAGCCCAGACTTGAGTTATGGGTCTGATGTGAAAATACTAGAGTTAAATTCTGGAGGTATGGGGCCATAGCAGCTACTTGCAATTGTCCCTTCTGTTGTTGAATCCCTTGGATCTCAGAACGTGTCTGGATAGTTTGTAGACTCAAGGGTCCCAGCATATTTCACGCATCTAAATATTTCAGCTACGCATAAACCAAAAAAAAAAAAAAAAAAGTGACAAATTATGGATTGATTCCTAAAGATTTATTAGCCACCATATGACTAAGAAATCGCCAGGACCATGGCTGGTGACGTGAGTTCAGCAGGACTCTCGTTGAGCAGTCACGCAGGCGAGCTGGATCCAATGCTATGACGTATCACCTCTGCCTGTGCTAAGCCTCCCAAAGGAGTTAATATGCACTCTGTTCTAGTGATTCGGGGTTTGGATGCCTCTCTATCATTCATTTCCTCTTTGTCAATATTAACTGATGTGTTAGCGATTAAGTTCAGCCAAGGCATTATTGCGTCGTCATTAATCATGCCTACATCTGTCATGGAAGTCATTAGAAAGAACCTGTCGCAGCTATTTTTATACCCCATTTAATTTTCATGCAGGCATTGCATTTTAATTCTTGTAATGTATCTTCACAATGATAAAAATTTGCATATCTCCATTCACTGAAGAGGATCTATTAGCCAAAGCACAAATAAAACGCTATTGTTGCCACGGGAGGTTCTGTAGGAATTGGATTCCAATGACCATGTATTTATGCCTACATACGTGTACTACATTAAAAGGAATCACTTCACAGGTAGAATTACTACCCTGGACAATTCTAATTTGTTGGAAATTAAACATAAGTGGTTGATTCTGGCTGCTACATGACATAAATTACTAGCAAATTGCTCTGTAAGATTTCATTATAAAGTACATGTTGTTGTGAATGATTTGCTGCTTTAGTCCTGAACTTTTATTTGTGTGCCAGTGCTTGAAGGACAATGGCAGGACTTAACTTTTGTTTAAAGTCACACAAATCTAGAATGGATGCTATTTACTTGCCTTATTCGGCCTTTCAAATCTTCTTGCATTTACTTCTATCCAAAAGTCAAGCATGGGGCACTTTTCAAAAGGCACTTGTTGAAATATGCTAGGATGTTGTATTAATGCTGCAGAGTAATTTTAGTAAATGCAAAGCAACATTAGCTTCATGGAGCTTTTCCTGGGCTGGTGTAAAGCACTGTAGCGCTACTGGCTTTAGCTGAGCAATAACAATGTTTAAATGTAGCTCCTGTGAGAATAATAGTTCTGAAATGCGATGAGAGTTCCAACGGGAAGAGTTTATATTCATGGATTGTTAAGGCTGGAAAAAAACATCATCACCATCTGCATAAAAGTTCTCTTGGCAAATCTGGTTTTAAACGCTATTCCACTATGCACCATGAAATCATTCTGTGGCTAGTGAGTTGCACTAAAATTTGAAGGCTTTGGCCATCATCCCAACTTCAGTGAGCAGCGGCCAACCTTCCAGTGTCTGAGCACAGAATAACTCAGGTACCTCTCACAGGCAGCTTTATATTTTTGGGATTTATCCAAAATATAGGAATCATTTTTCCTACTCCATAGCCTGTTCCTTCGCTGTTTCTTTTTTGGCCCAGGGTGGTAAGGAGGAACTCAAGGGTGAAAGAGAGCCACAATCATCTGTCTGCTCAGATGGCCAGAGTTATAAATGTAATAGATCTGGCATCGCTTCTCCGCTCTGAGCCGTAGGAGGTATTTAATCACAGAGGCAAAGGAGAAATAGCCCAGTGCGGCGCTGCCCCTTGCCTGGGATGATGCCCTTGCGTTGCACGCTTGTGCTGTGTTGGCCTCAGCTCCAACCCCGTTGCTGTTACAAGAGCTTCCCTAGCTCTTTCCCCACTGTAGACACCCTGAAGTGTCTTGTGCTGTTGGTAAGAGCTGGAGTTGGCTGCTGCTCCTTCCTCTGAGCGACCCCCTTGATTTCAAGCCTTCAGTGCATACAGCCAACAAGGTCGAGGACTCACTCAGCAAGCAGCAGGCTGGCGAGACTGCGAAGGAAATCCACACGTTCAGGGATGCATGCAAGAGAGAAAAAGAAATGAGGGAGCCCATGTTGGGAGTACTGACGGAGCAGCCCACGCCACTGGTCATTTGTGCTACAGCAGCGTCGGGGAGCTCTGCGCGCCGACCACCGACCGTGCTATGAAATGCTGTGATACCATGGTAATGCTGTGGGAAAAAAACAAGTGTTTCCTAAGACTGTGGGATCTGATGGAAGTGGATGGCTTTGTTACAAGAAGTAGAAGATCTTTATTTATTTATTATTGTGTCCAGTTTGGGCCCCTCAATACAAGACAGACATTGAGGTGCTGGAGCGTGTCCAGGGAAGGGCAACGGAGCTGGGGAAGGGTCTGGAGCACAGGGCTGGTGGGGAGCGGCTGAGGGAGCTGGGGGTGTTCAGCCTGGAGAAGAGGAGGCTGAGGGGAGACCTCATCGCTCTCTGCAACTGCTTGAAAGGAGGGGGCAGTGAGGTGGGGGTTGGTCTCTTCTCCCAAGTAGTTAGCGATAGGACGAGAGGAAATGGGCTCAAGCTGCACCAGGGGAGGTTTAGATTGGATATTAGGAAAAATTTCTTCACGGAAAGGGTGGTCAAGCATTGGAAGAGGCTGCCCAGAGAGGTGGTGGAGTCCCCATCCCTGGAAGTGTTCAAAAAACGGGCAGAGGTGGCACTTTGGGACATGGTTTAGTCTAGTCTACCCTTGATTGGTTTAGAGTAGACTTGGTAGTGTAGGTTAATGGTTGGGCTGGATGATCTTAAAGGTCTTTTCCAACCTAAACGAGTCTATGATTCTTTCATGAAAGACTTAATCATCAGGACCTGGCCTTTCTGCAAAATTTTTTATTTAAAAGAGAGTGACTTCCTCCTTATTGTTTTGTGGCCTGAGATTTCTACTGAAATACCTAATATTTCCAAAGAACTTTAAAAATACCAAAGCATCGAGCAGGAAGACCTTTAATAACCGAAATATGCTTGTGCTTCTCTGACCAAAATAAAGGGAATCATATATATTGACAGACCTTCCTAATATTGAAGGAGCAGATGGTGACCAGAAAAATAAATTAGTAAAAAAAATTGATTCAATATGAGTATTGGTGATGGTGGTTCCAAAGCCTGCCTTTGTCCTAAATGGATTTGTGTCTGTGCTGAACTTGGAATGCAGGCCAAAGATTTATCAGCTGTACAGCACCGCGCATAGCCAAATGGCTCCCCGTTGGCACGTTGCTTCTTTGCGCCATGCGTATTTGTGATACGCAAAAAGAAGGTCTCTTTCAGTATTTACAATTTTTACAATTTTTAATTTATTTGCAAGGCTTTAAGAAGGTTGTTTGATACAGCAGATATCAAATACTAAGTGAATATTAGATGTTATTTGAGTATGTAAGTGCTAAACTGTGTTAAAGTTTTCTTTAACCTTACATGTGGTAGTATTTTTTAACCACTGTGAAAAATCTTCCTTGCAATTAAATACTAGGGATTTTTGATGGAGGCATTATAGTATTTAACAGTGAAATATTTAAATCTTGTAGTTATTTTCCGGGTGAGTTTTAAGAGGACAGATAATATGTGTGAATTAGGGGTTTCCTCATTCTAAAATTAACATTTTTACATAGACTATATGAATGTTTATTTAATTATCGCTTAGAAAAGTATATAGGAATTACTAGGAGTTAAACCAACATGTTTTAATAAACATTGCCTGCTATTTCCGTTAGTTCTTTTATGTTTATGTGAATTTGGTTGGTTGGTTTGTTTTTCAGTTTTTGTCTTAACCTACCTAAAAAAAATTCTGGGAGAGAGATATCAAATTATCTTCAAAAGTAAAAAAAAAAAAAAAAAATACATAAATAAAAAAATTAAAGTCACACTTTTGCAACACTTGGTAGGACTTTTCCTGCAAGGATTTCTGAAAATATACCTCTGAAATATGATGATGAATTGGCCTGAGAAGGGGAAGCAGAGACCTTTCTGGTCCTTGCAAGGCAGCAGGGTTTGGGTTGGTTTTTTTTTTTGAGGTCTGAGGACAGAGTTCCTCTGAATAACTGGAAGGGCATATCTTGTAGAGCAGGGAAAATAAGCAAATAGAGCACAGGCAATGGAGAGAGACAGCAAGTCTGGTACTAAAATAATAACAACGGTTCCCATGTCTAATCAGGTAGTTATGTCGCCAGTTTCTTTAAAGTCACATTGAATCTTGAGTTTCTCCCCAGCCGAGGAGCTTGTATTCACTGATTAAATATCCAGGAGGCCTGTGAAGAGTTTTGAATAGGGGAAACAATATAGTTGTAGCAGCGGGGAAGGGGATGATTTGATCAACAGCGGTTTGGGTAGGGCTGATTTGGAGGAATGAGATGTGATGAGACCACACCGAGATGCAAGAGGAAGCTGGTGCTGGTAGGACTCCTTTTAGATGTTGCTTTGAGTTGATCTCCACGTAGGTCAGCCCTTTGGTAACCGTGGGAAGTCTGCTCCAGGGGGAAGGAGGGCCAGATATGGAAATCTTTCCCCCATATCTGAATTTAAAACAAGCTTCCTGGGGTGCGACAGATCTTCAGTGCAATTTTTTTTTTTCCCCAACTTGTTCATCCACTTCTAAAACAAATGTCCTGATTTATGGCCGTCTGCTGCTGGTGGGGAGCAGCTCTGAGCAGAGGCAGCTCCTGCGGCTTGCAGCCACGCACAGCGCGATGGCTACGCGGAGCGGGGGCGCACAGCTTTTGTTTTGCACCGCAACGTTGGTGTGGGATTGCAGTCTCTTTTATGGGTCCATAAAACACTTTGAGACCAAGTGTGTGGCTAGCAAAACTAAATACAACTCGGACCTACCTGCAAAGTTGGCAGATGATGTTTGTGTGCAATACGTCTTCAGCTGAAAAATGTTTTAAATAAGCGCAGAGTTTTTCCCAGCTAGTTCTCTGCAAAGCGTGCAGGCGGCAAGGGGGCCACCGGCAGGGCCCTGCTTCTCCAGAGATGTTCCTCAGTCCTGGGAGGTGTCGTGGTTCAGCCCCAGCAGCAGCTCAGCACCACGCAGCCATCGCTCACTGCCCCTGCCCCGAGGGGATGGGGGAGAGAATCGGAGGAGTCAGAGTGAGAAACACTCCTGGGCTGAGATAAGAACAGCTTAATAATTGAAATAAAGTAAAAGAGTAATGATAATAGTAACAGTATAATAATAACAACAATAACAATATCCAAAGCAAGTGGTGCCCAATGCAATTGCTCCCCACCCGCCGACCCATGCCCAGCCAGTTCCCAGCAGCGATCGCTGCTCCCCGGCCAACCCCCCCAGTTTCTATACTGCCCATGACGCCGGATGGTATGGAATGGCCCTTGGGGCAGTTGGGATCAACTGTTCTGGCTGTGCCCCCTCCCAGCTTCTTGTGCCCCTGGCAGAGCAGGGGAAGCTGAAAAGCCCTTGCCTGGTGTCAGCACTGCTCAGCACCAACTAAACCATCAGCGTGTGATCAGCATTGTTCCCATCCTAAATCCAAACCACAGCACTGTGCCTGCTGCTAGGAAGAAAATTAACTGTGTCCCAGCTGAAACCAGGACAGGAGGGGAGAGAGAAATTCAGGTGCCACGACTTGCCTGTGGAGAGGGAGGGACAGCTGCTAAGGGTTAAGACGCTGCTTCCTTCAAGACATGTTGTAAGATAAAAAGTGTTTTCACGGTATTGTTCAAGATTTATATTTTCATACATTACAATTTTAATTTCCCAAAATATAAGGAACAGCAGCACAGCCCATAAAAGATCATCAGCAGAGTAGACTGTTGAAATATTGTGGATTATACCCATTTCATGGCTTTTTAAAGCAGCTCATCATTATTCAACAATCACGTTCTTGCTAGAGCTAGTCAAATAAAGCAAATAATGATTTGCAGATATGTGGGAAAATTAATGTTGCAGCTTTTCTCCTAAGTTATTTCTTGTTTGTTTACTCATTTGAATATTTTTCACTTGCAAAAGTTTCACGTGTTTTAGCACAAATATTTAATCTTACAAAACTCAGAGCTGCTGCGTGATGCTTGCTGCTTGGTCACTATTTTCAGAAAGTTTATTGTCCTGTCAAGAAACCATACCAGGAAAAGAGGTATCAGTCAGAGAAATCCCAGCAAATGTCTACAGCCAGCAGATGCAATCTGAACCACAAAAATCAAAGTTATCAAATTCTTGAGAGTGGTGATTAGGCTTCTGCAATTGTAAATCCTTCTGCAAACCACGCACTAGCATGTGCTGTTGCAGCCAATGAAAAAAAAAAAAATTACACTGAAATCTAACAAACTCAACATCTGTCTAACTTAAAATATAGACCTTATTAGGTCTGAAAATTACAGTAGCTTGAAAACTTTAGAGTTCATCAAACTCTGGATGAAGTGTGAGAGTCAATCTCAGTTCTACGGATAAGGCGATGTGCAACGTTTTGTATGCCAGGAATAAACACCACGTTGTGTCAAGTCTTCTGACTTCTTCGTGCATATGTTGTCTGTGTCCAGGAGGAGGGATCACCTTCTCCCTGCGCTAAATGGAGCTCTCCAAAATTATCCACTGGTACGTCTCTATAATAACGGCCCTGAACAGTAATACGTGGTTTTGGCTTGCAGCTCTATTGGGAGCATCCCCTGGTGCTTTGGCTCACTCTTCCCTGCAGAGGGACCTGGCCAGGCTGGACCCATGGGCCGTGGCCAACTGTATGAGGTTCAACAAGGCCAAGTGCCGGGTCCTGCACTTGGGGCACAACAACCCCATGCAGCGCTGCAGGCTGGGGGAAGAGTGGCCGGGAAGCTGCCTGGCCGAAAAGGACCTGGGGGTGTTGGTCGACAGCGGCTGAACATGAGCCAGCAGTGTGCCCAGGTGGCCAAGAAGGCCAACAGCATCCTGGCTTGTGTCAGGAACAGTGTGGCCAGCAGGAGCAGGGAGGTGATTGTGCCCCTGTGCTCGGCGCTGGTGAGGCTGCACCTGGAATGCTGTGTCCAGTTTTGGGCCCCTCAGCACAAGAAGGACATTGGGGTGCTGGAGCGTGTCCAGAGAAGGGCAGCGGAGCTGGGGAAGGGTCTGGAGCACAGGGCTGGTGGGGAGCGGCTGAGGGAGCTGGGGGTGTTCAGCCTGGAGAAGAGGAGGCTGAGGGGAGACCTCATCGCTCTCTGCAGCTCCTGGCAGGAGGGGGCAGGGAGGGGGTGTTGGTCTCTTCTCCCAAGTAGTTAGCGATAGGACGAGAGGAAATGGGCTCAAGCTGCGCCAGGGGATGTTTAGATTAGATATTAGGAAAAATTTCTTCACGGAAAGAGTGGTCAAGCATTGGAACAGGCTGCCCAGAGAGGTGGTGGAGTCCCCATCCCTGGAAGTGTTCAAAAAACGGGCAGAGGTGGCACTTTGGGACATGGTTCAGTCTGGTCTACCCTTGATTGGTTCAGTGTGTGTGGGCTTGGTAGTGTAGGTTAATGATTGGACTGGATGATCTTAAAGGTCTTTTCCAACCTAAACCATTCTATGATTCTGTGATTACCTAAAACTCAGCTCTTCCAGACGTTCCCCATGAGATACCTCCTCCTGTACGCTGGCTGGAAGTTGGGATGAGAATGATAAATTTAAGAGATGTCCTTTTTCTTGCTGATTTTACCCTGTTACATCCTCCAGGGTGTCAGACAGGTTTCGTCGATGTCGCGGTGTCAGTACAGCTTCCCCACCAGGCTGCTGTTAGTTCAGTTTTAGTACATTAAAGGGAGTATGAAAAGCAGCTAAAAAGGCACCCGCCAGTGATTTGTGCCTCGTGTGACCTTTCGCTGCTGTGAGCGCAGGCCTCCTCTTTCACCTCTCCAGCTCTCGCTGAATGCCCTCCCCACGTGCCTTGTCTAATTTACGCTGTTAAGAGTCCTGGAGCAGAAAACAGTGAGGTTTTTTTTGCTGTGAGAATCTGCTGTTAGACCCGCTCCACCAAAGTGCTCAAGTGTTCAGTAACCGCTATTGGTTTTAACCAAAACCATCTGAAAACTAATTAGAAACTGATGATCTTCCACCGATCCTGGCTTTCTAAGAAGGAAATAGCAGCTTGATGAAAAAGAAAATTATTTAGGGAAAGTCAATTTTCCATTCAGATGCGTTTAAGACAGTTCTTGTTCACCTCTACCGATGAGAACTGCTATTTAACAGTAATTTTACAGTAGGGGGAAAGAAAAAAAAAGGTAGTTGATATGCACACCACCATGTTTCTCTGGAAGGAGTTAGATTCAGGAGCTTCTCCATTTTCATGGATTATTTCCCCCATACGACTCTCCATAACTGGCACCCTGTAGGAGCCTAGGAGATACTCCCTGCATCACCTTAAATTGCACCTTGGGCAGAGCGTTGCCCATCCCTCACCTCGTTCACAGCAAGGAAAGGTGTGACTGCTCCCTGCGCTTTTGGGTTGAGCTGAACAGTCCTCTCTGCCGCCAGAATTGATGGAAGCGCATTTGCTCCAAGGCTTAACTTATTTGTCAATTAAAGCGTTCCCTGCAAGTGACAATAAGTATTCTCCGCAGAAGTTCAGCTTCACTAGGAGAAATAGCTACTTTTTGCTTTAAAAAAAAAATAGAACTGGAGAATAAAAGTAGAATTTTATTTGTCTGACCCTTTGTACACAGGTAGGGCTGATAAATTTACCACTATAACCTAAAATAAATAGATCCAATTACCTGAGTGGCTGCAATATAATCCTCAGCTTCCTCCTCCTGGCTTGCAGAGATCCGTGCGTGCTAAGGCAATGCACTTCCTTGTTCTCCTTTTTCCAGAGTAATTACTGCTTATAAACTGCATTGGGCGACACGGAGTATTGCTAGGCTGGGAGGAAAATATTTTTATGCTTGTTAGTGCGGTTGTATTTCATTTATTAGCGTGCTGTCCGGCAGTTGTAGTCACTGCCGCGGCGGTGTCCTGCTGTGTGGGGGACGGCCACGTTACCCTGGAAAATGGGTCCTGCCCCAAAAAGTTTGCCATGGGAATGCGACCAAGGCAGAGAAATGCAGGTGGGTGTGGGTGCCCACGCAGACGGACCTGTAGCAAACCACAAGTACTGGCACAGCTGATGCAGGGCTCGGCATACTCACTGCCAACTTTGCGGGATTTAAGTTATCTATTTAGATTTTTAAGTTATCTATTTAGTTTTCAAAGTTATCTATTTTGTTTTCGAAGTTATCATTTTAGTTTACAAGGTTTGTTTGGGGTTTTTTAAAGTTGAAATGCTTGTGATTTATTTATTTAAAAATATGCCTATTTTTTTATATTAGTCAGATTTTATTGTAGTGAAAATACACCCGAAATAGCTCTACCACAGGCAAAGACCTTCCCTTTTCCTTTTTGTTTCCCCATAAAGATTTAAAAAATATTTTTCAATAGTCTCACAGCAAGAAAAGGATCTCTGAAAACTACTTCACAAGGATTTCTGGGAAAGAAAACAGAAATTGGACAGGAGCTTGGGGCAGTTGCTCAGCTGGCACCCGTAGCTGTATCTCCGATGAAATCCACGGTGCCCTGGCTATTCGTGCCAGCCGGGCACTTACCCTGAGTATTGAGATATTTCCTATGTAAGAAATGTTTTTCTAAGGACTGATGGGAACACAGTAATTTGTGGTAGGTATGGATTTTTAAAAAATTGCCTATTAGGGTGTCTTTCAAGTGCCAGTGGTATATTGTAAAAGCAATGATCGATAAACACCGTAAATATGGGGGATGTTCCCTCCTCCATTTGTTGGTCCAGGTGCTGCCCATCCTAATTAGCTCTAATTATGAAAGCTGTGCTTCGGGAAGACAGCTCATTCACCACTCTTCTGCATGACAGTAATGGTCCCATAGGTAGCCAGGAGCACCGGAGGTCCCCAGTGGGATGACCCCTCCCGAGGGGGAATGCCGAGGCTCGGTGGTTGTCCCTTGGTCCAAAAAGTTCAGAAGACTTTGGTGGTGTCACACCTGGCAATCGAATTTCCATGCAAATAAGGATTCCCCTTGGCATGCCACAGGTCGCTGTCTGTGCACAGGGCTGGTTTGTGAATGCACGGTTGCGGGTTGGTTTTGCAATTCCATTTGAATTTACGGGTAGATGTGCAAATGATTGTTTCTATTTCTGGACATAACACTTTCATTTCACTGAAATAAATCTGTTACCCAAGGTTGTAATATCTGTATCTGAGCTCTGGCTGGAAAACTACTGTTGTCTTTTTCATGGCGATCACAATCATCGTGTACTCAAATTTCCTAAAATTCTGTGGCCGTCTAGTCTGGTCTCCTCTACGTCCTGGCCATCAGGTTTCACTCAGTCACCTCCACATCCAACTCAGTAGCTAAGTAGAACCGCAAATTTGACTACAGTATAGATCCCAGAAATAGATGAATGCTGAAGTGTACTTTTACAATCTGGTCAAATTCCTTTGAATTTTCTGTCTCATTAAAAGACCGAGCAAGATCTGTAAGGCCAGTACTGCAAGAAGTTTCCTATTCCCTCAAAAGAGTATTTTCACGATTCTTTTTTGCCTAACTCTTCAGTATTATTAGGGTCACTCAACTTCTTCACAAAATAGAGCCTATGCTTTCTTTTTTTCATTTATTTAAGTATATATGCACTTGTTTTCCACAGGACTCTGTGGGAACCAAGGAAATATTGTGTCCTGCCATCACAATTCTGACACCAAACACCACACTAGTTAGCTTTAAACTGTAAGGCTTTTTATAGTTTATGTGGCTTACTATTATTTTTTTTTAAACGTGTGCATATATTTTTATTAATCCAGAAAAACAGAGCGTTCGTTTAGCTTTAAAAAGATACAGACGGTCTGGGGGTGAGATGCTTTGTTATCCACTTACTCCTGGACGTTGTTGGAGGCGTTTTCCTGCAGATCATGCCCTGCCTCTACAAAGGGATAACGGCAGCTGTAAATCCGTTAAGAGTTGTAAAGACTAAATAGACTAAGTCTAGACCTGTCGAGACCTGCACAGTGCTTCCACCGCTCTCAGATCCGAGAGCACATTTTTTACACGGCACCGAGAGAGGACCGACGCGTGTAGCCCCTGCAGTGCCCGCAGCAAAGGCAGCTCCCCGTGCTCCTCCTTCCCCTGCCTCCCGGGAAAAGGGTCCTGGGGTTTGGGCGGGGTTGGTGGATTCACCGCTGGAGAAGCACGGCGGCGGAGGGCTGGCAGGGTGGGTGCTGCCGTCTGCTCCCAGCCGCGCTGCTTGGCGCGTCCCCTGCCGTCAGAGGGATTTTAGCGGGTGGTTTGTTTTCGCAGAGCTGGGTTGAGAGCAGTTTAATGGTCCCAGCTGAGTATTTATACAAATCCCTTGGAAGGGAGCACTGCTGGAGCAGGTATGCTCTCCAGCCCTTGCCGTCACTCTGGCTGCTTCTCCACGGTAGCCAGGAAGCCGATTTGAATTTAATTTTTTGGTGGTGTTTTGTTTTCTACTGCATTAAATAAAACCAAGTCAGGACCTGGAAAGCTTGAAGCGCCATTTCATTTTAGTTTTCAATTGCATATGAAAATAATCCCCAGAATAGCTGGAGGCACCCGGAAAGAACAGCTGGAGGATGGAGAGACGGGGGAATAACGACTGCGGAGGGGTAGAAATCATGTAAGGCTTTGCCAGAATCGTAATGAGTCCTGCAGTGCAGATGAATAGAGCGATCTTTCCACAGCATGTTTCAGCATCCAGTGATCTGCTGGAGGCTGTATTTCCACCACCGGTTTTCACAGCCGCTCGTAGGCATATCATGCCCGGCCGGGTCTGACTCTCTTCTGACTTTAACGTCCAGAACAAAAAAATGGCAATGAGTTGTCCAAATGGCTGCAGCACTTTGTCTAAAGGAATAGTTCCCGACATTTGCTTTAAACCTGCCGCACAATAGCTTCACTGGGTCTCTTCCTTTCAGTTAGCTCTGGACAGCAGCGGCTGTTTGCGCCGTTAATGAACACCGAGCTGTTTTCAGAGAAATATCCGCAGCAGCTCCAAGATCTCCTTCCTGAAAGGCACCACTTGATTAGGCTCCATTAGATTGGACTTCATTAGGAACTGGGTTTTCCTTTGCACCGATGAATTAATTACGTGCGTGGGTTTTATTACCAATTTACTCAATATTGCAGTCGTCTTCTGCAGCTGCTCTGAGCCAGGTTCAGATATAAATCCCCAGTGATGCCCCCAGCATTGCAACCTGCTGTACTGCCCGTGAATCACAGAATCATCGAATCGTTTAGGTTGGAGAAGACCTTTAAGATCATCCAGTCCAACCATTAACCTACGCTACCAAGTCCACACTAAACCAATCAAGGGTAGACCAGACTGAACCATGTCCCAGAGTGCCACCTCTGCCTGTTTTTTGAACGCTTCCAGGGATGGGGACTCCACCACCTCTCTGGGCAGCCTGTGAAGGTGAGCAGCGTGTGTCTTTGGGCGTCTTTGGGAGCTCACACCAACATCTGACATCCCAGGCACTGTGAACTCAGCAGCTCTTCTTTCACTGTATCTCCTGTCTTCAAGTCTTTTACTAATACACAAGAAGACGGCCCCATCCACACCAGCCCACCCTAATCCATGGGAGCTTGGTTGGGTTTTGTTTTTTTTTTTTAAGAGCTTTTGCTGAGGTACCTTGTTGCAATTAGGAAAAAAAAAAAAACAACAAACCGATAGAGCTTAACTGTCAAGCCCACTGTCTGCTGCGGGAGCTCCAGGAGTGCACCTTCTCTGAGCAGCTTTGCCGAGGAAGTCTGCAGAGCTGTACATCAAATAGAAGTGCACAGACCTCCTTTATTTTTAGGTTCAGAACAAATGGTATTGGAGGAAGGCAAAACCTATTAAAATATTTGAAGAGACATTATATAAGTTAAATTGACTCTATTGATCTATACAAGTGCATATCAGGCAGCAGAATTCCATGCATCTAATTCTGGTATATTTACACATATATATTAACGAATCATTTTTGGTTATAAAGCACACAAACCCCACTGCCAACATCATAATATGTAATATCTACTTTGTAACCTATAAAATACTCACTGATGTGACCTGGGAGACGTGGTGCTGCCTCTGCTGGAAGTTGGAGAAATGCCACACAATTTTCCTGAGAGTAATCTTCAGAGCCTGGGCATGATATATCAGAGGCACAGATGTAGACACAAAATAGAAAAAAAAAAAAAAAAATTGACTACCTAGCCCAAGCCTTCATTACCAGGCAGGATACAAATCCTAGCAACTAACTTTACCTCACAGGCAAACATGCCTTCAATAACTTAAAAAAAAAAAAAAAGGAAATAAGAAAGGCTGCTTTTTTAAGCTACAATGACTCTGACTTTCCACTCAGGCACACCCTTCAGGCAATAAAATAATTTACAGCACGTTTCAATCAGATATTGGAAACAACACTTACTTAAATTGTCTTGGCTTTGCTGGCATTTTACATATGTGGGGGTTCAGCATCATTCCCCGTCTGGGAGGGTGTGGGTCCCGCCTCCCGCATTGCCCGGTCCATCCCGGGCTGGTCTGCGAGGCAGCGGCGTGGTCCCCTGCCCACCCAGACCCTCAACCCCCTGGCGAGACGGTGCTGCCTGACCTGATTTATCATTTACCGCTCTTGTTTTCTGTGGTGCAAATCCTACCCCAAGAGTATTTAAAGGTTATATCTTCTCTGTAGCTGACATAGATTGGTGTTAGAATAACATTCCTATTGGGCGAACCAAAGAAGTGGCTACAAATACAATAGAAACTGAAGCAGAAGCATCAGTTGTTCATATTTATCCCTGTTGCTAGAGCTGGGAGAGAGAAACTAATTAATTTGCTTAGGCTGGAATGGAAATTGGAGAAACCAAATCAGCAGGTAAAGTCTCTGCTCAAGGCCACACAGTCAAACTAAATTCACTGAAAGGTATGTTTTCTTCTTAACGAGTCTTACAATAAAGACCATGATATGATCTGCAGCATGAAGAGCAGCTGTCTGGTTTAAACCAAACAAGCATCCTTGCTGTCATTTCTCTTGATAGCTAGGGAGCGTTCATTTTCCGTTTTATAATCCTTACGACATGAATGTACTTAGGCTAAAAAATTCATTAAACATTAATATAAAGCCTGTTTTAACTTCTGACTGTTTGCTTCCCAAAGATAATTGTTTAAGAGAATGAACTGTGCTCCCTTTGCGGTTTTGCCATATATTTTTCAAAAACTAATACTAGAATTACAAAAGATAGGAATAAGTACAGCAGCGTAAATTAAATCAAATTGCTGAAGCCTTGGGGAAGAGCTAATGCAAATGACTTAAACACATATAGGTTCCAAACAGCTACAGAGCAAGTTTCCTTTTGAGCGTTGTTACTCTCAGAAGATGCCTGAGACACTGGCACCTTCGCTAGCTGTGAAGTCGCTACCTTGTAAAAGCAAAAAAACAGGAAAATAAACTGTTAGCGCTGGCTACTATCATATATCGTAGTTTTTATCATCCCTTTCCTTATCCATTAAAGTTATTACCTGCAAAAATGTAGCTCTGAAATGAGCAACCAAAGTTAATTTTCTTTTTCTGTCACTGGGTATCATCTGTTCACGGATAGATGGAAACTCTGTATTTTAAAGACTATTTTGACCTTAAAGGCAGGGGAAACTTTCATTTAAAAGCTATTTATAAGGCTAAAGTATCTTATAAGTAAATAAACCAGGGGCAGAAGGAAGAGGGGACTGAATACCAATATATGCTAAAAGTCATTAAAGCAGAGCTGCCATGGAGAGGTGAACGGGGAATTGTTCACTGAGTATGGTGCATCAAATGGAAACAGCGAAACAAGCAAAAGAAGGGGACGTTGTTACAAATTGCAGACAAGTTTGGGATGTTCAGGCATTAAGTGGGCTTATACTTATATATATATAAGTATATATATATACACATATATATATATGCTTACTATACAGAGTAATGGGAGAAAATGATAGCAAAATCATCTATTAAAGCTATTTAACATAGCACACACAGAGCTTTCAAAATGTTCCTGTCCCAACGCTCTCCAGTGCCCTTTGCTCTCCCTCTCCCCAGGCACTCAGGACCAGTGGAGGGTGCTGAGCCAGGAGGATCTTCACTCAGATGCTCTTTGAGCATCCTTATGTTGTATTATTCTATAGGCTTGTCTGTGTTAAAGCTGCTGATAATTTTACCTGGATTTGAAAGTATTTTATGGTGCTGGCTGTGAGGGTAAAGGCAATAGGGCTGAAGAGGTTATGGATGTGGAATTATCATGGCTGAAATGGAAAGAAAACCTGAAGAGCTTACTTCTCAGGGCAGAGAAATGACTGGATGACAGTAAATATTAGTAAATTTGATTCATAATTTCTCTGATATCCATTATATATGATGATTTAGAAGGTATTCAGAAAGTACAAACAATTGTAAAACAGGGTGCTTAGAGGAAAATACAAGAATCTGTGAAAGGCAGATCAGGCTTGACTAGCTGAACAGCTCTGCCTTAGAAGAAAGTTGAGATCTGGCACATTTTCTTTCCCAAGAATAACTCCAATCTTTAAGCCAACAATTCCCTGCAAAGCTACTGCCTTAGGAAACTATTACTGAAGCAGAATAAGGTGCAGAAATTGTACAGTGAGGGCAGATGAAGACACTATTGGGTTGTGTTGAAAGGGCAAACATCAGGCTGGAGAGGAGACTAGTGGAATTTCTTATGAATTTGTCGTCTTTTGTATTTTTTATTCTGTACCTGGGCACAAAGAATAGTCACGCTGTGATGAAATTTTCTGATGACACAAAGCTGGGGGATATTATCAATGGAAAGAAGGCTTACGGTATTGAGGATTTAGGATTTCTGGTCTTTTATTTGCAGTTTTCTGTGGCTGTACTGCAGCCCATGTACCAGTTAAGAATCTGCCTTCAAAATTATACAAAGCCATATGATATTTAATCTACAAAGAGGAAAGGTCAGGCTGGGATCGATGGGGTTTTGAATCGGTAGTTTCCACTTCATCTCTTCTTCATCAGTCATTTTTTGGGGAATCTCAGTCAGGGGCAATACTCAGAGTTAATATCTGCCATTTCATCATCCTGTACCACTGAGCCCTGTATCCCACCTCTGATGCCATTCATCCCTTCTGCCTCTCTGCTCACCTCGCTGCCTAATTGTCCTCTCCCAGTAATTCCAAACTTGGACCATGATACAAGATAAATGGCTATTATTACAATGAGCCACAAATACGAGAGCTGGGTGTCATGAGCTCTAAGCAACGTTGTCCTAATATGACAGTCTCCAAAATTTACCTTAATTTCAAGTACTCTGTGTTTAGCTGGATTCCTGTCTAAGCGAGATACGGTGAGCAGCAGTACATGTGCAAGTATGGTTCCTAATTTACAGGAGCTGAGGGAATCTGTTTACAGCTTCCATTATGCAGGGAATTAAATATAAAGGGTCTGAAGGTTATTGGTATCTGTGATGGAGATACCAGCCAATGAAGAACCTGAGGACAAGATGCTCTTGGAGAAATAATGGTAAAAGAGAGCTCCTTCTGAAAGGTGCACGGCGTGGACTCTCTGAAGATCGTTCTCTTGCAGAGCTCGTCAGGGGGTTTATATTTTCATGTTTTATGTCTGTAAGACAGCTCTTTGAATATGGATGCACAGATTTCATGTATCTTACTGGCACAGGAGGCTTTCAGGATTTCTTCTTTCTCACGGGCTAAAAAATGAGCTGTGTTTTTTAAAGAGCCAGAATGTCTTGTCAGTCAGTGTTTTGCATCCAATTGCAAACACACGCACGTTTGTCATGCAGGTTACCTGATCTAAATAGCTGTGCTGACAAGAGCCGAGTGCCGGAATTATTCTGTCCGGGTTGCCCTTATTCTGCCGCAATGATTAAGTTATCAAGAGGCAAATGGGAGGGTGCAGTTAGGTTTTTGCATACACTGTGTGTTGGCTATATTTTATTTATTTTGTATTTTGCCATCTGCCAGAGTTTGTAGTTGCAAATCTAAATTATTTAAAATGCAGTTTAATTCAAGTGATGGGAAAATGGGCTATTCTGTGCTTACTGGAATATCAAAACTATCACCTGAGTGGATAGAAAAGATTAACATACGATTATATGTTTGTTGAAGCCTGAAGGCAGCTGCGGGGATCGGGTGTGGAAGGGTGTCTGTGCTGCTTCATCGATCCGTCTTCTGCCACGGCAGAGTTAGGTCCCCCAATGAACACAGAATCACTGCCTCAACTCTGTGCCAGGCTCATCGTTGCCTTGTGCCCTTTATCTAAACCGAGGCAAGGCTTTTATATCTTCTTCTTCCCTTTCCTCTTCCAGAAATTCCCATGTGTCGGAGTCTGTGGTTCCTGCGTGAGGCTTGGGAGGGCTGAGCCTCCTGGGCTGCACGGGCACAGGACCTCTCACTGCATCTCCAGCGATAACAGCGTCTTTAAGTACGTGGCAGAAAACGTCAATAAGCAGAATGCAATGCTTGGGATGCGTACGTTTCTGTTCCTAGCTGATTGGTATCTATCGAGGTTGCACGCCTACCAGTACTGAGTTCTCTCGCGGATGCCAGGTTATGCTGTGGTGCTGTAGCCTTTCAGCAGCAGCTGGTTAACTTTCTCTCATGCTAATTTGCTTACGATTCTCCTGCTCTCCCTCCCTGTCTCCTGCAGACCCCCCCGCTGTGGAGCCCACCTTCCTGGAGATTCGGCAAGGCCAAGGCCGGAGCATCACCATGAGCTGCCGGGTGCTGAGGGCGTATCCCACCCGCGTCCTCACCTACGAGTGGCGCCTGGGCAGCAAGCTGCTGCGCACCGGCCAGTTCGACGTGCAGGACTCCACCGAGTACACCGTCAGCAGCCTCTCCCGCGACAGCTACGGCATCTACAACTGCAACATCATCAACGAGGCGGGCGCTGGCCAGTGCAGCTTCCTGGTGACAGGTAGGCTTGGCGGTGTCTCGGTGCGCCGAGATGATGGACTGAGCGTGCTGCAGGTTTGCATGTCGTTGGGTGACGCTATTCCTGCTTCAACTAGTGAGTTAACAAAGAGATACGTCCCTTGAAGTAGAATCGTAGCTTAATCGTCTGGTGACAGGTAGGCTTGGCGGTGTCTCGGTGCACCGAGATGATGGACTGAGCGTGCTGCAGGTTTGCGTGTCGTTGGGTGACGCTATTCCTGCTTCAACTAGTGAGTTACCAAAGACATACGTCCCTTGAAGTAGAATCGTAGCTAAAGGCGTCTGGTGACAGGTAGGCTTGGTAGAGTCTCGGCGTGCCGAGATGATGGACTGAGCACGCTGCAGGTGTGTGTGTCGTTGGGTAACGTTAGTGCTGCTTCAACTAGTGAGTTACCAAAGAGATACGTCCCTTGAAGTAGAATCGTAGCTTAATCATCTGGTGACAGGTAGGCTTGGTAGAGTCTCGGTGCGCCGAGATGATGGACTGAGCGCACTGCAGGTTTGCGTGTCGTTGGGTAACGCTATTCCTGCTTCAACTAGTGAGTTACCAAAGACATACGTCCCTTGAAGTAGAATCATAGCTTAAGGCGGCTGGTGACAAGTAGGCTTGGTAGAGTCTCGGTGCGCCGAGATGATGGACTGAGCGCACTGCAGGTTTGTGTGTCGTTGGGTAACGTTAGTGCTGCTTCAACTAGTGAGTTACCAAAGAGCTACGTCCCTTGAAGTAGAATCGTAACTTAAGGCGTCTGGTGACAGGTAGGCTTGGTGGTGTCTTGGTGCGCCGAGATGATGGACTGAGCGTGCTGCAGGTTTGCGTGTTGTTGGGTGACGCTATTCCTGCTTCAACTAGTGAGTTACCAAAGACATACGTCCCTTGAAGTAGAATCATAGCTTAAGGCATCTGGTTTGGATTCTGGGGAGGTTGGTAACAAAATAGATTCAACTTATTTCAGTGGTTTGAGGATAAAGGGTTTTTTACATGCAAAATGTAAATATACCTTTTCTGCAGGCATCTGTCAGTATGCTTTTGAGAGAGGCCGGAGAGAGTCATCAGGCAGCAAATTTCTTCCATTTGAGGTCTGCAATAAGGCTTGAATTTCCTTTTCTCTTTTGGTATGCTCAGCAAGCTCGGAGACCAGGGCGGGCTACCACAGTCTCAAGCAGCTTCAAGCTTTCCAAGTACAGAGGAGTATTGAAATTTGTTCCTTTCCTCAAAAAGCAAAGGACTTTGTGACGTTAGTACACAAGGGCACAGACTCAGGGAGGATGTGCAACCCCTCCCACAATCTACCCATGTTGTGTCATTAATGCACTGGATTGAGACAAACTTTGTATGTTTTTTATCTTTAGTGTCTTGGATCTGGATGTTAAACTGGCTGTTTAGACATGCAAGTCTTGATTCTTCTGTTGGAAATTAGTTACTATGACTTGAAGACTCAGCTGCCTGGCCCTGCAACAGATGTTGTGGCCAAGCTGAGGTCCTCTGGTTGCTGGAGTCACATCAGCTGTAGGTTCCCCATCCCCCTAGGCTGGTTGTCCAGGCACTTTTTAGAATCACTGGAGAGAAAAAAGCGTCTCTGTTAAGTCAACCATCTCTTCCCAAAGTCTGCGGTGGGTCAGGAACCCCCGGCTCCTCTGCACCAGCTGAGAGGGGTGTCCAGCCACCTGCCCTGTGTGGGCTCTCTCCGGAGGTCAGCATGAGCAGCCCCGGCGTCCCTAAGGATGCCGGAGCAGTAGCCATATTTCAGCTCAAAATCCCTCTCATCATCTGCTTGAAAAGGAAAGATGGGAAAAGAAACCAGCAAAGAAATTCAGAATATGTAGAGGAGAGCTATATTAGAAGGAGCGATCCCCCCATCTTGGGATAAAATCTTGGGATTTTATTCTTGTTTAACCAATTTGGGTCCAGCTACAATCCAGACTAAATGAAGTTTTGCTTTTGGGGTTGCTGGCAGCCTCCTGAACCTTGCCGTTGTTTAGGAAAATGAGCGTTATTATCAGCTTACTGCTACCAGCAGAAAGGGCACGGATTTAATGGAGGGGCTGCAGAGCACCTCTCAGGGACCCTGCTCTGCCCAAGTCCTGGATATCAGGGGAGACCCTCCATAGACATCTGTCCTGGGAATAAAGGAAACAATTTGATTCAGCTCCCCAGTGTTTTTCAGTAAAATGTGGTTTTATAGGAAAAAAATGTGGGCCTGCTTTCATGTGGATGGTTTTTTCCTCTCTTTTGGATTTAGTTAAATGACATTTTGTTGGCAATGATTTCACTGGGCCAGCAGCGACCGGCACAAATGTGGTGGGAACACAGCGAGCACCCCGATGACTGATGGCTCTACTTATTTCAAAATGTAATCAAGCCTTTGGCTGACTTATCATTCAGAGCCTGTGTGGCCATTCAGCCACCAACTTCTCCAAAGCTTTGGAGTTTAATCCAAAAGGTAGCTTCGAAGGAAACCAGAGAAACAGTCTTTCCCCAAATGAGTAAATGCAGTTCAATTTACTATTCATCACACTTTGGACCCGAGACTGCGGAAACCTATTCTAAGGCAATTATTTTGCCAAGGCTTGGGCAATCTGAGTGGCTTTCTGTGATTTATTACCATGGAAAAGCAAGGCACATAACTGAAAATTAGTACTAAAATGGTTTTATGATATACTGTCTCGCATCCCTCCGTGTGCCTTGCTCGTTTTTAGTTTATGCCATTATGCGAATTTATGCTGTATGGTTGCATTAAGGATACTCAGAGTAACACTTTGGGTTATGACTTCCGTGCTTGCCTCAATCTTTTAAGGTTAAAATCAGCACACTTAGTAAATATATTCTTTGATACGTGGAGTTGAAACTGCTCTCGGGAAAGAGCAGCAGCAGTATTCTGGTCGCAAGTCCCATCAGGACAGATGAAGTTAAAGTGCTGGGGAACTGAAAATGTGTAGAAGAAAAATGACGAAGTGGTTAAAAAGGAGGCTTACATTTCACCGGGAATGTGAATACAGAGAAGAAATGGGTCACTTCTCAGACACACACATGGAGGAAAACGCCAAAAAAATAACCCAGTGGCAGGAATCTGGTGATGGTGCAGAGCTTTTCTTTTGGGTGGAATAATGGGAGTTGTTGTAGCCCATTTTTAGTTGGTTTTATTTCCAGGTTTTCATGTAGTAGCAGTGTGCTGCAATGCTCACGTTGCAGGGGCTGCAGAGAAGCATTGGTATGCTAAGAGAAAGGCTTTCAGTACTGTATTAAAAGCAGCCTGGATGAAAAGATTTATGCTGGCCCTAGAGTTTGCAAAACCTGTTTTTACTGCACTTGTATTTTGAGCCATATTTGAGAAGATGTAAGCAAAATAAATCATATGGGGAAAAGGGGTTGATTTATATCAGGTGGGCCAATCTGAGGCAGATTTAACCTGCTGCGGTCTTAAAAATAAATAAGAACATACAAGCAAAATTGTATTTGTGGGAGAGCAAAGTTGAGTTCATGCTACTTGCAGCTTCACTGTCTATATATTTTATTCAGTGGTTGCTAGTGCACATCATACCCAAAGAGCAACAAAAAGTACATTTCGGGCAGTGTGTCATTATAACCCTGCCAAGGCTGAAAGCAAATATGAAAAAAAAGGAAAAAAAAAAAAAATAGATGCACCAAATATCATGGAGGTGGAGGGAAGATCTGAGTGCTGGAGCGAGAGGCTGGGTAAGCGCAGGGAGGGTTCCCCTCCCCGGGGAGGCTGCGGCTGGTGGTGGGGGCTCCTCGAGGGGCACACCTGGAGCCCTCCCTGGGTCTCATCCTGGCTCCTGCCAGCCTAGGCCACCCCAGGGACATCTTTTTTACAACAATTTGGGTCTCTCCAAGGCAGGGGAGGTTGAACCCTGTGTTTTCTAGGTTGCCAGTATGCAAGAGATTGATCAAGCAAGCCCTTGCGCTGCTGTCAGAAGGGCTGGCGCTACAGCAGGGGTTGTTTGGCAATATTCTGCGCACCTGGGGAGCTATTTAGGGTTAACGTTACCTGTAATTGAGGTTACCTGACAAGTCTTGGCATAAGACTTTGTCTTCGGCGGCTTATAACTTTGGCAAGCCTTAACCACTTGCGCTGAAATTTGCGATGCTGGTGGCAGCCTCAGGCTGAATTGTTCACAAAAGTTGCTGTCCAAAAAGGTATTTTTTAAAATAAGGGAAACAATGTTTTGTTTCATCCACATTAAATTCTTGCAGCTGTTTAATCGGTGTGTTGGAAAGGGTCAGATACACGTCCTTGCATGATTCCTTGTTTAAATTACATCGTGAAATCAGTCTGTCCATCGTTTATGGTGCTGGCTTGACAATGCTGTATATAATTTGTGACATACTAATTAAAGTAGTAATCATAACACTGGGTAGTACTAAACAAAGCTACTAATGACATGATGTTGACGTAGCTACTCTCACCAACTAACTTCTGATCCCACCGTTGAGCAACGACAGTTTTGAATATTGATTTTGTGGTGTTCTGTTTTGTGGAATTTTTTCACCATAAAATATTGCATTAATTAATGAGCCAATCTTTAATTATTTACTTATCCAGTCCTGCATCACGCTTTCAGCGCTTCTGGCCGAGAGCAACGTCAAGGCAATCAACACGTAATTACATAATAACTACCAGCACAACCACAGGTTTCCCTTTCTTTGGAGCTTCAATGGTGTTATCATAGAATCATAGAATTAAATGTTATTGAATTAAAGACAGAGCAGAGCACACGGTGAGCGAAGCTGGGGGCATGGACGTACATGCCCGTGTCCCCAGTCTAGCTGGGGATGCCCACTCAGTCTGCTTGAGGATCTCCCATCTCCTGCCTTCCTTTCCCACATGCCTTAGGAGATTTAAATCTGAAGAGCTGGGCATTGAATCATCCGTTCTGTATGATCCCAGCATCCATCGCCAGTAGGAGCTGTGTGATTCCTCGTGTAGCCTTGCGGGAACATCCTTGCTGGAAACTTGTTCAGAAATTTCTGCCTTAGTGTTTCTTCTTTGCCCTTGGCACCTTATGCGGTATCGCTGTCGTCTGTGCAGCATCGAGCTGCCATCATAGCAGAATTACCACCCAGCCTTTTGTGAAAGCGGGGATGGTTTTGCCACAAGGGCATTGTCTTAAAATAAATTGCAGGCACTTGAAATTGTAGGGTATCGGTTTCTTCTCCACGGCCCTGTTAGCTGAATGAAACAATGTTCTGCTGTTCAGTTTTATGGCTTCGTTAATCCTTTTTTATTAGGGAAGGCCTTTTGCACTGAATTAGGGGACAGAAGTGTGTATTATTCATAGCTTCCCATTTTAATTTTTTTTTCTTAGAAACTCTATGGGATTCTTGTAAAGCAACAAGTAAAAATCCTGGTTTAGAAAGCTTGTTTGGAAGAAGATTCGTTGTACTCTTTTTGCCTGCACAATCCCAAAATGTCAGGATTTTGCCAGTGAACTGTTTTCACTCTACAGTGGCTTTTTTGTCAGTGTGAAGGCAACTTCCCAAGCAAGTAACTCTGCAGTTTTCATGAGCTGAGCCATAGGTGTGTTGGCTGGAAGACACGCCTCTACTGTCAGTTCTGTTCTTCTCTGCGTGGTTGTCCATCGTGGAACGATTGACCAGTGTCCAAACTGGTGGAGGGACATGCAGGAGCTGTCTGTTGTATCTGACTTTACAAATGCCTTGAATTCAGTAGTTTTCCTCTCCATTTTCCAGGAACCTGTAGCTGTTAGTGCCAGACACTGGTCATTGCGGCTGGGTAGTCCCTAGCATGGCCAAGGGTTGCTGGGTGTTACTGAACCCTTTCTTGCAATAGTTACTTTTTTTTTTTTTTTTTTCCCCAAAAAAACATTTGTTGTTCCTCATTGTTCCAGCTGATAACTACTAGCAGGTTTTTTGGGGGCTTTGGGTTATTTGTGTGAGTTTTGGTTGACCAGTTCGATTTTTTGGTAATAGCTCTTGGACGAGTACAATGACATGAACACATTAGGAAAGCTCATTGGCAAGTGTGGAAGCAGAAATATAGGGATCAAGAATAATCTACCTATCTAAAATATTTCAGAAGAATAGTCTTCCTAAACTACTGAAAGATTAACTGGGGAGTTGAAAACAATTATGTGCTTTTTTTCCCCCTCAATGAGTTGTATGCGTACACAGTTTAAATGAATATTTTCATTACTTTGGTGAGTTTTAAAGCTATAAGAGACCATCCTGTCCTTCTGGTAGCACCAGCTCTTCACACACTCTCAGTTTAAGGGGGCTAAGAAACTCGGTACTCATAACTTGGGGGCAAAACCAGGTCCCTGGCAGAAATACAAAAAAAGTAAGATTTTGACCCATTTGAGGCATATGCTGTTTCATTTTATGTTCATTTCTAAAGAAAAATATAACCCAGGACTGAAGCAAACACCCATGGCCTGAGTATTCCTCCTAACACCAGGGCGTTTATCAATTAGCGCTATAACACCACTGTCCTCCCCCCACTGAAAGGACAGCTTCTGCCAGGCAAACCTATGAGCCTCCAGCACAAGTGGGGAGTAATAATACGATTTTATGCTCCAGTTCTTTGTCTGGAGACCCTTGCAGTAATCACACTGTTATTTTACCCAGGGTATGAGCCTTGCTAGCCGATAGCCTGCGGCTGGTGGTCAAAGCCTTCCCTACCCCTGTTCGAGGACGGTGGCTGCGCTCCTGTAGCGCAGGCTCTGCTGGCTGCTACCGCAGGCGAGCTCCTTGGCTCTTTCCTTGCAGACCTGGGAGGAAATTATGTCAGCTTGTCAATGTGGAGAGGTTCAGCATTGCCAAACGGGCTTCATAGCTTCCTGAGCTGGGAGGTAGCAGGATTCCTGCTCCGTTCCCTGCATCCGCCAGGATGGATGCACCTGCCCACGCTGAAGATACTCGACCCCTCAAACCACTGACTGCTGCCTGGTCATGACTTAAAGGCAGGCATCTACTCAAAATCTCATCAGGCTCAAGAATCAGATTACAATAATTTCATATACTGAGGCCTGTCCCTCACCCTCTCTCATTAATAGGAACATTTCAACTACATTTTTCAGCCTTAAAGCTGTGGTTTTTCTCTCCTGCTGACGTCCTCCATCAATGTACAGGGACATTGACTGCATAGCTGGCCATCCTGGGTCAACTAACACGAGGGCTGATAAACGAAACCTGGAAAAATATTTTTCCATTCTTCTCTTTCCATTCCACACTGTGAAGTGATTCTATATTAGCAATGTTAAGGCCCATCTGGAAGGGATAAAAATGTGCTCGGTTCAGTCGGTAGCGTCCCTTTAATGTTAAAAATCGGAGCAGAATGGTAAATGACAGTCACAGCTGTGTTACTGGGGCAGGTTGGGGACAGCTGTTGGTCTTTTAGGAAGCTTACGTGGGAAAGGCAAGTGCTGTGCTGGAAATACAGACATTTTCTTTTCTTAGAATAAATCAAATATTCTCCTTGGTAGACACGCTTCTGTTTCTCTTACACACATTTCCCTCAGTGGGAATTGAGGAATTATATTTGCTTTGTTCTTTTAAATATTTATCTTTTTCTTTTAATATGTGACATTTTTCCTCCAAACCTTTTACTGTCGATATTTTTGGCAGGGTAAACCCATGGTTTTGACTGAAGTCTGAAGAAAACTGATCCACTTTGGTGAATTCAAAATTTGTCATGTAGAGTCAGCACCGGAGGGCTTGAGGGTTGGTGGTTTGGGTTTTTTTAAATCAAAATCTTCCCTGTTTGTGCTATCTGCTTCTCTAATACTGTGGTATCTCCCCAATGACTGCTTGCATCCGTCCTCTGCGTCCTCTCTGTTCGAGCAAGTCCCTGCACGGGTACGCGGGAGCCCTGCAGCAATGTGCCAGTGCCCGTTAGCTAAGTGCCATTAATTTTTAATCTAAAGATCCTCTCTTCAGTGTTATTATTCCTGTTTGTTTATTTCAGCTTGCTTTCCCCCCCCCCCCTCCCAAGTTTGTTTTTTGTCATTTTAGCATCTTAGTGCAGAGCAGGGCTTGTCTTTGCAGCTGGGTGCCCCAGGGGCCGCTGCTGGAGGGCAGCGCAGAGCCGCAGAACAGGTCTTCACCAGCTTTCTGCCACGTTACAAGAAAATTCAATTTAGCCATTTTCTCCCTTAGAGTATTTGTTAGGCACTTTAGATGCTCTCCCTCCAGCTTAAGCCAAATTTAGTGCTTGAACAATGGGAGACAGAAGGATGAAGAGGGGAGGGGGACTGCGGGAGGTCGTCCTCGTGTCTCCCCGCTCTCACCTGTCTCATCCTCTCCCTTCTCCGCTCTGTTCTCCCCACAGGGCCCACGCTGGGTTCAGAATACGGAAAAAAAACCCCATCACATGAGGTCAAAGAATGTCCACACAAATATACCAACAACCAGCAAAATGTCTTTTAAAATAGCTGACCTGCGCTGTCAGGTACTTGAATCTCATGTGTTCCATTGCAACTCTGTGCTCCATCTGCTCCCTGCCCCCAAATCCTCTATTTTACCTTCTCTGAGTGTTAGACAAATTGTTTTTTCTAGTTCATTATTCTGTCATGAAGATTACTTCAAATAAAACAATTTATTATCATTACTCTTTAACGTCCAAATCGTCTTGGAGCATGTACGCGTTGTCTGAGGACATTTCTGAAATCAAAGTGGTGCTTGGACTCCCTGCCTGGATTTGTGCGGGTCGTTTGTGGCTGGCAGCTGGCTCTGGACCATGGAACACTAACCTACTTATTGCTTTTAGATACTTCATCTGCCTCGAGATTAGCCATGACATTTTCCTGAACTGCTGAGATACTTCTGGTAGTTTGGCCCTGGGTCGTTCGGCGATGCGTTCCTGTCTGTCAGCGGGCACTCGGATACTTTGCTTTAATGGCCAATTTTCTGATGGTTATCCTTTTGAAATCTGCCGGAGTGCAAGGCTGAGGCTGAGGTCCGATTCCCTTTGCTCTTTATCTTCTTCTCTTGGGTAGTGTTATTGAGAGCTTCGGATTGAATTTTCATCTCCTTACTGCTGATTTACAGCCTGAACAAAGATGCTATCGCAGTGATGTCTGTTTTGGAAAATTGCTTTAAAACCATGCAAAAGTGGAGAACAGTGCTTTTTTTTTTTTTTTTTTTTTTGTCCTTTTCTCTTGTTTTTTTTTAACAATTCAATGCCAGCAAGACCAACTGTCTTATTTTCGTGGTTGTCAGCAAGTGCAGAACCTGTTGACTTCAGTGGGATGCGCGAGTGCTCAGCAGCACAGAGAAGTGAAGCCACCCGCCGATGCCGGCTGGTACAGCCCAGCTCGTCCTCCTGAGCGGGACTCCCTGGAAGAAACTGGTGTAACACTGGTTTGGAGATACCCGCATGCTCTTTTGTGCCTCTCGTGAGATGGCTGAGCTTTAGGGATCCACTCTAGGGATTGCAACACTGCCCACGTCTTGTGTTCAGGTGAGGGTGCCATGGAAACGATCAGGTCTGATTATCAGCCTGGGTTTGGGTATGTCTGTTCCCCAGAAAGTAAATGCCCTTGTAATAATATCATAGCATCAGAGGGATGATTTCTTCCATGTGCTTTAGTGAAGAGGAGAGTCCTGGCCATGGCCAAACCATGCCTGCAAGTCGGTGGTCTATCTGAGCTGTCTTCGGTGCAGGCAGGGCTGCTAACGGGAGCAGTGATGGAGGCAGTCTCTCCACCCAAACTAAACCCAAGCATTTGTAGCACTCTCCGTCCAATTCGATTGCTATTTAAACTGTTAAACTCCAGGTACGCTGCCTTTGCCCATGTGTGCTGTGCTCTTGAGAAAGCCAAGCTCCAGCACGCTGCAGAAATCTGGGGTCTGTCACTGCAATGTTACCAGCACCGCGACCTCTTCATTGTGTGATGGGGGAAACAGATCATAGAATGTCACAGATGTCTGAGGTCTGCGAGTTCCTGAGCTCAGGATAAGTTTAGAGATAGGTTAGAGAAGAGGGTTCTGGGTTAGAAGCTGAATTATTTAGCATCCCCAGACTGGTGTACTGGCCTTTCCATTTTTCAAGGTGTAGCAGCTAGATTTTCAGGCATGAAAATGTCCCAGATTTTCTTCCCTCTTTCCTTACAGGGACACAATTGTGTTTTGAAAAAAAATTAAGAGCCATTGCTGCTTTGTTTTGATGTTTTAATACGTGACTGTGAGGGGAGATTTACTGAAAACTCACCTGTACTTAGTGGTGCCACTTTCTCCAGAAAACAGAATTTATAAATCAAATCTGATTTAAAAAAACAAACAAACAAACAAACAAAAAACCAAAACCAAATAAAAATCTTATGTGCTGGTTTTCTGGAGAAAACATTGTGCTAATACAGGCAGAGAATCTTTTTTTCTTCTTCTTTGAGGAGTAAATGTAAATGAGCGTGTTGCGAAGAACCTACTTCATGGCTGATCCGTCAAATAGATTAATTAGGTCAATAACTTCAGGTAGTCTCAAAATGCCAAATAAAAAGGAAGGGTATCAGGCAGAGCACGGCCCCTTCTCCTCGACACAGACCAAGGCAAAGTCCTTTCCTCCATCCTGCGGGCTGCTTTGCTGAAGGAGCTGGCAGCACAGCCCTGCTAGTTTCGTGCAGTACCTTTAAACGACATAGGTTATCTAGAAGGTGTTTGTTGTTTTTTTTTTTCAGGTGAACTACAGGAACGTTTTTCCCACAAATATTTATTTTCCAGAGCTTGCTCAAATTTCTGGAGGAAAAAAAGTTTCAGATTTTAGAGTTAAAATGAACTGCCACCTGTGGCCATGATGCTGTTCATGCCTTCACCAAAATCTGCTGGTTTTTATCCTGTTTTATTATTAGCTGTGGGGTAGTATCTGCTTTGTGTTAAGCATTTCATACTTGTACAAGGAGGAATATTCACTGTCCTGAAAAACTTAAAATATTAACAAAAGAGAAACTTTTTTTTTTTTAATAAACCAAACAAATCCATATATGGCACACAACAGAAATGGCTTTTTAAGAGAATTAGGAAGAAATGGAGGCCCTCAAAGGTTAAGTCCGAGAGGTTAAACACAGTAAAATGGAGTATGCTTTTTGAAAAATTGCCAAGTTCAAAGAAAACCTAATCACACATCAAAACAGCTTGTTTAGTGCAGTAAAACACAGTTTTGTTCCTCAGCTGCAATTCATGTTTGTGTTAATCTAAATAATTTATATGAATCGTGAAGTGAGGTCCCATCAAATTGTTTTAAACAAGGTTATTTTTTCCCTCAATGAATTTTGTGGCTAGTAAGAATACATGTGTACTCTGGGAAGAGCCCTCTGGATGCGGGAACGTTACTTTCTGGAGCAGAGGATTGGATGAGTGGCATGGTAGTTCATTAAATCAGCCTGAAATGCAGAAGAAGGATTGAGGATCAAAAATAACTAAATAAAATAATGATCTAGATCCAGGGCAATCAACAGGTTCATGCCTTCATTTTAAGAAAGACGTGGCCATGGAGCACATCCGCCATGGGAAGCGCAACGGCGATAGAGGGAGGTTGAGCGTGCCCTAACATCTCTGTCACTCTAGAAGTTCAAGCGCCATATACAAAGGAGAAAACAAAATCAGCAGAAGAGGATGGAAGTTTCTCCACCCTCATCCTACCTTCTCCCTAAAGCCAACACAACGCACATCACAGTGCAGGAATTGGCTCATTACAGAGCTCAGATAAGGAGAGAAAGGGTTCTGCTGGGAAAGGGGGAGAAGCCGCATCTTTCCCTACCATCAGCACTTCCCTCTTTTCCAGGTTGAGACTTTTGGACATTGTCATTTGGATCTTGTCTTCGGCACTGAATTGTTTCAGGATCATAGATTCAGTTTTTAAGAGCAAAAGCAGAGGCAAACATTGACTTTTCTTTGATTTCAGTCAAAATTTGTTCTTCATTTTCAGTTAAAATTAGAATCAACTGTAAGGTATTCACTTAATCCTTACAATTAACTTAGTGCATCTCTTTTCAATATGCCAGTTTCTTTATTGCATCTTTTATTGTGGTTTGACCCCACTGTTGGCTTCTCTTTGGTGGTGTCAGGGTGGGTAGATGAGCGTGCTGCCTGCCCAGACCCCTCAGAGGTGGGTTCCTTGTCCCCAAAGCTGGCAGTACCACGTCTGCTTGTTCTTGGTCCTGCTGGACGTGCTGTGGCAGGGCTCCCAAAGTGGCTTGCATCAGTCTTCCACTGTGTTTTTCGTCTCAGGGCTGTGATGTTTTTCTCCGTACAAGGCAACTCCTGGATCTTTTTGAGGAGCACAGGTGACTCTCAGGTGGCCGCATCAAGGGCTGGTGAGGCCGCACCTGGAATGCTGTGTCCAGTTTTGGGCCCCTCAGCACAAGAAGGACATTGGGGGGCTGGAGCGTGTCCAGAGAAGGGCAGCGGAGCTGGGGCAGGGTCTGGAGCACAGGGCTGGTGGGGAGCAGCTGAGGGAGCTGGGGGTGTTCAGCCTGGAGAAGAGGAGGCTGAGGGGAGACCTCATCGCTCTCTGCAACTGCTTGAAAGGAGGGGGCAGTGAGGTGGGGGTTGGTCTCTTCTCCCAAGTAACAAGTGGTAGGATGAGAGGAAATGGGCTTAAGCTGCGCCAGGGGATGTTTAGGTTGGATATTAGGAAAAATTTCTTTACGGAAAGGGTGGTCAAGCATTGGAACAGGCTGCCCAGAGAGGTGGTGGAGTCCCCATCCCTGGAAGTGTTCAAAAAACGGGCAGAGGTGGCACTTGGGGACATGGTTCAGTCTGGTCTACCCTTGATTGGTTTAGTGTGGACTTGGTAGTGTAGGTTAATGGTTGGACTGGATGATCTTAAAGGTCTTTTCCAACCTAAACGATACTACGATTCTATGATAAGGGGAGCCCCAAGGACAGAAGCACATTGCACATTGTTAGGTTAATGGTTGGACTGGATGATCTTGAAAGTCTTTTCCAAGCTGAACGATTCTATGATTCTATGATTCTGTGCACCGGCAGCATCCAGCACGCCACGCAAGGGTTGTGCTGGGACGGCTCCCTGCTGCCTCTCCAGCAGCTTTTACTTCCCTGCAGCTTTATAGGCCACCCCCTCCCCCCAACACACCCACGAGTCTGTTCCTGAGAAGCAATCTGGGACGGAGCGTATCCCCATCCCTCCAATGAGGTAGGCAGTGACGGTGGCACAAGCAGCCCTCTCCTCGGTGCATGAATGGCTGCTAATGGCATCTCCTGGTGTTTTAAAGCGTCCTTCTCCTCTCCGTACATTACAAAAAAATCACAAATGAACAGACTGATGGCAGCAGGATGTTAAATAAGTGCACGGGGCTCAGCTGTACCCTGGTCTGTAATCGTTTAGCAGAACAGCGAAGCAAGGTGCCAAATCTCGCTGTCCCTGAACCCTGCACGATGCTGGGGGCATCTGCTTCTCTCTCCCCCCTGACCCCCATCTTTCTGTTTCCTTTCAAATTGGAGGTCATGGTGTACAGATTTCTAGAGGCAGCTCCCAGTGCTGTTCAGCTGAGGGCTATTTTAGATTTATTAAATCTTGTTCAAACTGTTAACAGCTGCATTGAGGCAAGATGGCAGGGACATCCCCATTCTCTCTGATGGCAGGGTCTGAGCAGCCTTGAAGTCTGTTGGCTTTTGGTTCCAGCTGAGTTCCTTACACAATCGTGCTAAATAGGAAACAAAATTCTTTAAAAGGTATAAACTGAACTTTTTTTTTTTTTTTAATACGAAAAAATGGCGTAAAGTTATTGGGTGTATGCTGAAGATTTTTTGCTTTTTTTACCCCAGTATAACAAAATCATGTAAGACATCTCCAAGCCTCTGGCAGCCTATAATCAATCAATGTAAGAGATTATCTCAACAGAGGAGAACTTTTTTGGTACTAAGAAAGTACTGGCAAAACACGTTCAGGCTTTAGTGTGTCCCAGTATAGGCAAGTCATAAGACATAATCCATGAACAATTAAGACGACAGTTTTCTGACCAAAGGAAAGGTTTATGTCCTTCCCAAATCATCTTCAGCCTATTTTTTACAGTCAAAAACTGAGAATTAGTTAAAAAAATGCACTTATGTATGACTATGTAGCAGGGTTGCCTACAGGAGCGATGTTGTTTTTCAAGGCACCCACTGCCAAAAATGGTTGAACTGCTTCAGAGACTGGGCAACTCAGATTTTACACACTTGAAACAGGAATAGTACAGAGGGACACAGAAACGTGGCAAGAAGGAGAGGTAATAGAAAATAAAAAAAAGTGAGAAAGGAAGTAAGTTGGAGATTCATGACCTAAAATCCTGTTTGAAACCACACCA
This sequence comes from Pelecanus crispus, assembly GCF_030463565.1. NCBI lineage: Eukaryota > Metazoa > Chordata > Aves > Pelecaniformes > Pelecanidae > Pelecanus > Pelecanus crispus. Next base: position 73,263,359 of record NC_134648.1, read on the forward strand.
CCTTTGGATAATGTACTTTTCTTGAATAATGCAGCCAAACTCATGAGCACTGCTACAGCCCTGACGTTTCAGTGTAATAACAGTCAGTTTAAATTAATTAAGCTCCTCTGAGACCTTTTGTCCACACTGTATCACTGGGTCCTTTGCTGTAGCAAGACTCAAGACCGCTTTGACAGTCGTGTGTTTTATTGAATGATGAGCTCTGATCTCAGGGATACACTTCTGTCTGTCATCCGGAGCACAAAACAACCTAACCCCTTCTCTTGTTGCTTATGTTTTATGAGCAAAATAAGCTCTGTAAATTATCCAACAAGCTTTGGCATTAGCACGAACAGCCAAGGACTGGAGACCTTTTTCAGTGACATGACTCCTGTCTTGTAGACTGTGTTGTGCGTAGTTACTGGGTACGGCTGCCTCACTGGCAGGCAGTCACTGAGCATAGCTGAATCTCTGAAGAGTCAGAAGCACAGCAATTCAGATTTAAATTAGCTGTGCATACAGAAATTTAAGTAGTATACTTTTTCTTTTCCTGCCTGGTTCTTAAGTGGCATAGCCATTTTGAGAAATCATCAGCTCGTGATGGATTACAGCAGGTTATGCTCAACGTTGAGCATAAACTGCCTTTTTTTGGAGCCCTCTTCCCTGAGTGCAGGATTTCTGATGCCAGGCCCAGGTGTTCACTTGCTTACAGGCAAAATCCAGGGGTTTAGCTGAAGAAAAATCTAGTATACAAGGATCTAGGATCTTGAGGGCAAGCTGGCGTCTAGCCACAGACCAAAGCCAGCCGCATGCAGAGATGTTCTCGAAGCCTATTCAGGGACACAGAAGCAACATCTTTAAATACCAGTAAGGTTCATTCCCCTGAAAGGGATGCAATATTCACAGAGGGGACTTGAAAGGATGGCGATCTTTGCCTGTGACTGTGACTTTAGATAGGGACCACCTGGTCCTTGTGCCCTCCTCCTCACTTTCTTGGGGACCAGGCTGCACCGTGCCCATGCGCTACATCCTTCTGCATCAGCAAGGATGGATCTCCAGGTGCTGTCCCTCTGCTAGAGCTGGCATTTAATGCTTCTAGCTCCTGTATGCCACGTCTAGAGACCTGGCTGCTGGGAGGCAGGGCTCCTTTGCTTGCCCTCTGAGTTTCTTGGATGGTGCCTTTGACCTCACTTCACTGCAAGCGAGCCTTGTGGATGCTCACCATGCACAACATTGATATAAAACAGCACAGATGTTTTATGTTGCCTTGCAAATTCACCTCTGTTCCATTTTGCCACAAAACTGAGGATAATTTTCTGTGGAAGGACAATGTAAAATGAAAAGAAGAAACAGTAGTACAATTACATTTCTTCCTGCATTAATTATATGGTATAATATGTGTAATATGATAGTTATGTCCAAGCAGTTAAACTCTGGGTCTGAGAAAGTCTCGCTGAACTGACTGAAAACTTGGGAGGAGAAGAGTTACATGTTTCATTTGCGACCTGTTCTGTGGAGTCCCAAATCCAACATTGCCTTTGTGTTTGGCTGCTTCTCACTTGGGTTCACCTGGTATTGCTTGCCTCCGTGTTAAACCCCAGGCTGAACTGTACCTTACAACTCACTTTCTAGCTGACTTGTCCTGCCATTATTCAATAGTGCAATGAAAACCAGTTCCTGCCAAGGCTTTTCTTAAAGTCATGTGAAAATGCTCAGTTGGTTAGAGCATGGTGCTAACAACGCCAAGTTCACAGGTTCAATCCCTGCTCACTGCAGGGGGGTTGGGCTCGATGATCTCTCAAGGTCCCTTCCAACCCAAAGCATTCTATGATTCTATGATTCTATGATTCTATGATTCTATGATGCAATGTTTAAAAATTGAGAAAATTTGTTGAAATTTTGTGTTTTAAAAACACGTTAGCAGCTTACAGTGCCGTTTCTGAAATCAGCTTTCTTAGTACCCCGTCATTTTCATTTCTCATAACTTGTGGGCAGAATTTTACATAAGTTGCTCCAACCTCATGTGGTTTGAAATTAATGATTTTACAAAGTATACTTGCTTTCTGAGCCTGCATTGTCCTTTTGTCTTTGACCATGGCGTTCGTCTGCTCTTTCTCGCCTGGCTAGCTGGTAGCTTGCCAGGCTGGAGGAGCCAGACGCTGGGCAGCACGATGTGGTGGATCACACGTGATCCGATGCAGAGATGCCCAAACCACTGCCAGCAAGGGCTGCCCGGTCTCACAGCGCTGCATGGAGACACCAGCGCTGGCGGCTGATCCCTGCCTGCCTCGTCTGGTCCCCAACGTGCTGAAGACTCCTTGGTAGGGCTTGGAGATGAAGCCCAGACTGCGTTGGTGTGCTTTGTTCTCTATTGCAGAGCTAGCTTGCTGGTGCTGCCTCCGGGATCGGGGTGGCACCCCGCTGCGGTCACCCACCCACTTGCCCTGGGCAGTCCCAGGAGCTTACACCTCCACCCCATCATCTCACTGCTTCTTGGTGGGGACTGGTGCCCTGGACCGGACTGTTTCTTCCCAACGCTCCCTTCTTAGAAGGAATTCAGAGTTACACATGGAAGCCATTTACATTATTTGCATTTTCATCTTTTTTTTATGCTGCTGTCTGCAGACATGTTCATAACTGCTGTTCTACTCGGGGTTTTTGCCTGCATGCAAATGGCTTATAATTTGCCAGGACTGCTCACAGGAAAGATCTGGATGCCTGGATAAAGCAGAAGTGCACAGGGCAGCAGCAAGAAAGGACAGAGGCAATGTTAGAAGCAGGCAAAGTCCTTGATTTCTGTAGACGAGTTTTGAGCACAGCAGGGATAGCAGATCCCCGTCTGACCTGTTTCTTCTGGGTGTGTTTCACTGGCTCTTTTGTTAAAATGGACACATGTGCTTGTGTGGTGCCTGTAGAGTTTGCTGTGCTTAGGAGAGGTGTCCCAGTCGCTCTGCGGGACACGTGGATGCTTTGCAAGTCTGGTGGCGTTGGAAATGTCGGTGTCTTGATTGACGGTGGCGGAAAATTATCATGGGGAAGTTGAGGGAAGAAACGACCAGGTATTTAACATCACTGATAGCTCAGTGTGTTGTTTTCCCTTTTCTCAGTACAAATATATGTCATGGGCTGGGTCCTTCCAGCCTGGTGGAAAAAGCTCTCGGTTTTGGTGAGGCACTGTGAGTTTGAGGTAGGGCCTCAAGGGCCTCTATGGAGCTGAGGCTCCTCTAGCACCCACGGACTGTTGGATTTAAATATGGAGAGAGCTGCTAGAGCGAGTGATTTGAATTACTGTTAGAATTAATTTATTTCTCTATGAAGACACCCATACAAACTACCTGTAAATCCTTGCTGTCCATAGCACTGTTTCTCTAAGGAAGATTTGATTACAAGCTGACTATAAGTTATTAGCTATAAGTTATTAGCTTTCCAGTAAGTCTAAATGAATGTTACAGGCTATAAACTGACTGTATAAATTACAGTCTCTCATGTAAAGCTTAATGATGGTTGCAGTAACATTTATATCTTTCCCAAGGACAGGAGAAAATTTCTTATTTTGTCATTGATTACAATAGTCTCATATCCCAATTTGATGCCTTCAGTCAAACTGGCAGTGTGTTATTTTATTTTTCCCCACACAACTGGTGTCTTTTGTCTGAAACTTGAGGTGCTTTCCTATGCACCTCATTCTCTTGCGAGCATCACCTCACGGCAGCACTGTTTCCCATGGAAAAACATGGTGGAGCTGGGGTTGGGCATGGGCCATCTCTTCCTCCAGGAAAAGCAGCATGTGTCCTCTTCAGGTTTGGTTTGGTTTGGTTTTTGCCTCTTGCAGCACTGTTTGCCCCTCATGAGCAGGACACATCTGTCCTCCACATCTGTGTCTTCCCCCGGTTTGGGAGCAGCATCCTTCGTAGTTCGGCTGCAGCGAAAGCTCTGCTGTATTCTCACACCTTAGGAACAGGAAGTTAGATGCTAGCTTAACTAAATGTTAGCTGGTCAATGCTTACCTTAATTCAGAAACACATGCAAACATGTCAGAATGAGTAATTAATCTCCCCACTTGTTCAAATATTTCTCAAGTTTACCAGTGTAGGGAGAGTCATGGATGGCTGGGAACTGTAGGAAGTGGAAAAAATAGTCAAAACCCATATGTCACCTATATTCTAACCTGTGTGGTCTTAAAACTTCTACTGAAGTGTCACTACAATTTAAAAAAATATTTTTCATTCATCTGCTAGGCTCAGTAGGTATTTGATTTTAATTAAAGACCTTGGAGGCCGAGGAGATTATAACAGTGCTACTGAGCCCAGAGCATCTCCTAAAAACGTACAACAGGAAAGACCATTTCCAAAGCACGCAGAGTATTGATGTTGCTTTGCTTCCTGCTGAACTCGCTCCTGCTGGTGGGGAATCTGAATTAAGAGGAGCTGTGCCAGCCCCCTCGGAAGCAGATTGCTGCCCTACCCCACACGCTTGACCGGGGCAGTTTAAACTGCGGGCGGTCAAATATGAAAGGCAGTTCTTACTGTGTTAACAGGGTTTTGGTTTTTTTTTCACCAATCTCCTGGTCCAAAGCCCAGTAAAGGCAGTGGACTCTGAGCCAGAGAATTCTTTCTTGACAATTAATTTCCAAACTCGGCAGAGTTTTGAAATTTGGGATATTGACTTCTCGCAGGCCATCAGTGGAGAAGGCAGTGCCAAATGTGACCTTTTAGCAAAGGTGACAAGCTGTTATTACTGGATCTTAGCTGTGCTTTTCCTGTCATCTAGTAAGAAGAGAAAAATGAAGTTAATTAATTCCATCCTTAGGCTGAAGTATCTAATTTGAGGAGTGGAGGGAGGGGTTATCTCAGGTTTTTCACTGCGCTTCAGACTTACTCATTTTTAATGCAAGTCTGCCCTAGGGGAAGAAGAAAAATAAAGTTAGTTCACCCAAAAAAGGAAAGGATTGTGAATGCAGCAGTGGATTGCACCGCTTGAGCAGCTACTACTTGCACGTACTGTTCAGGTTTAGTTGTGTTTCTGTGTGTTGCCTCTTGAAAGCCACGGAAGGACCTGACCAGCCTGGCCTGGTTCTCCCTTTGCCGTGCAATGAAGACGATAACGAGGGGGATCACAGTGCTAAACCAGGTCCTGGGCACGTGTCTCTGACTTTCAGCGGTGACCAGTGGCACGTGCTCGGCGTGAGGCTGGAGCTCAGAGCAGAGGCATTGCCATCTCCTGCTTCCCGGTCTGCTGGCAAGCGGTACCGCAGGCGGCTGCTGAGCTGCCGTCGCAGGGGGATCACCGCTTCCTGGGCGCTGGGGGAGGTGGCCTCCATGAATGTGTCTAAACTTCTTCTGATGTCCTTTTGGCCTCCTTGGTTTGCAGTCGTTTGGGATACTAGGGTCTGGACCCGGGTGAAGGAGGTGAGCTGCAGCCAGATGTCCCCGAGTGCAGCATCGCTGGTGTGTCTCTGCTTTGACATTATATCCTGGGCTATTTCCAAGTAGCCTCCGGAGGCTGATAATTAAGAGTAAATGCATCCCTTGTTGTTGACCACAGGATGCTTTGTGCAACTAGAATAATAAAGATCAATGGTGCAGCTTCTTAGGTAGAGAGCTCTTGGTAGCGGAGCTGTAGGGTATAGGTCTATGTCTGGGGCCAACCAGCGACCCCAGAAGTTAGAGAACGTGCAGCTGCCAACCTGGGTGATGCCAGGTACTTGAGTGTGTGATGCTCTGGGCTGGTGATAGTTATTTTATGTTGGATAAACAGAACAATGAGTGATCTGGGCAAAAAGAAGGGCAAAAGACATCCCTTCCATGGGCTGGCTGCTCTGTTGCTGGCAGCCCTGAAGGTGTGTTTTCAGGGAGCCTGGTACATGGGAATGAAGAATATGGCCCAATTAATATTGGAGCTGAACCAGGCCCTCCCCATGAAGCAACCTGCCTGCTGTGGTGGCTGCAAATAATTTCAGCAGTATTTCAGTCCCACAGAGCCTGAAGAAACTGCACTAAAGAGCATTTAGCAGGGAGTCCTCGAGCATCGCCACTGCAGAGCTGACCCAAGGAGTGTCCAGGGGAGGAGAAAAAAAATCAGCATTTCAGTATTGCTGGTGGGAAGCATGGGCAGTTCATTTGCTGGCTGGCATTTTGTTTAGTTTCTTCCTCCAAAATGCTTGTTTGCGTGTGTGATGTGAGGGTATTGTGTGTTAGTTCTGGAGTGGATCGGAGCAGCCAGGAGCTGTTGTATTTACTAGGAACTGGGGAGCCCGTGGTAGGGGAGGGATGGGGGTAAGGCGGCTGCATAACCCAGAGCGCCAAAAGGGGAGCGCTTACGGCTGTCTAGCAAGTCCTGATGAACTTAGAAAGCATCAAGGGAGCCTCGACGAGGAACGGGGCTTGAGCTGGGACCGATGGATGGAGCCACGGGTGGGCACGGCCGCGGGGCAGGTGCGGAGGAAGACCCGTGGTACCCAGCAGCGGGGGCGATGCTCCGGGATGCAGCACCGGCCCCAGGCTCGCCCGCGGGCTGGGGAGCGGTGTGGCCGAGGGAAGGAGCCAGCCCGGCTGCTGCTGCCTGCTCGGTGTGTTGCTCCCAAAGGACTGCACGGAGCCGCGTCGTCTCCCAGCTGCAAATGTTTCTTCCATGACTCAGTGTCGCACTCTGATCCCGAGATGCGTGTTTTGCCAGGCACTGTCAGAGCTTCCCCACCTCACCCCCCTTCTCAGAGGCCACAGTTTTCTTTATGTGTATGCGGTGACACGTTATTATTTACGATTTCACGACAGCATCCTGCTCTCTGTATGACACCGCTTTCGTTTCCCTACCCATCCTTTGTTTATCAGGTCTTTAGCACTTACTGGCAAGTGACACTGCTTCCCCCTTCCATGCCTGCGGTTCCCAGGGGATTTCTGTGGAGTTCACTTCAGCGACAAGTAGATTACCACCTCCTCCTCGAGCAGAGGCTTTGCTTTGTTTTCTGTTGAGCTGTATTTCACCTTGTTTTAGTAACCGTTTTCTAGTCAGGCGCAGACAGGCGTCTGCAAACATGCATGCAAACATGCATGCAATGTATGTAGGGTACATGTAAGTGTGTGCTTATGTGTGTATCTAGAAAAATTACGGCATGAAATTACGGCAAGTATGTATATATGTGCATGTCAACTTGCAGAAAGCTCACTAATAAAAAGGGGACTGTGTGCACGAATCAGCCAACTTCAGACACTGTTCTAAACTGGATTTATTTATCCCTCAAAATGTCATTGCACAGGTCACGTTTTGTCAGGACCTGTTTGAAAGGAAATCCAAATACATTGTACCATGTTATAAACCTAGTTTCAAATTGTGTTGAAGCTTTTTGTCAACAAACACAGACGTGCTGGGCACAGAAGAATTGAAATGAAACTCGGCAAGACATTGGGTTTAGTTCTCAGGGAGATCTGGTCTCGCTGTGAAAAGGAACAACGTTTTTTACGGTGAATCCCATGTTGGAAGGAGGAGGAATTGCAGAGAAGAGCAGTGCGAGCTCTTCCAGGGCTCAGCCAGCAGATGTCACGTTTGGTTATTGCTGGCGAGGCGTCTGATCGCAGCGCTGCCGTCCTGCAGCTGCAGGTGCGAGGCTAGGGATCGGTGTGGGAGAACCAGGGAGAAAGGGGAAGGAGTCATTAAAGGGCACATGGAGAAGGCATCTCATGTAGCGTAATCCATGGCATAAACTTATATTAGTTTAGCTGTTAACTGGGATGTCAGTTTACGGGCTCAAAGCAGTCCTTTCTGTACCTGGAATAGGAACCTCTTAAATCATTTGGGATGGGCAGAGTACATATACATTTAAATTAGTGCTCCATTTAGGCTTTTGAAAGTTCAGTTTGATTTCCAAATCATTCCTTCCCTGCAAGTTGCAATAAGTTTGCATATCTATATAACCCTTGGGAAGAGACTTCTGTCATCCCCATGTTCACAGTGTTGGGAGCAGCAGGTTGTCTGTTCCTGCAGTAAAGAATTCCCTGGAAGAGGAGCCTCATCCACGTACTTTGTGGGGATTATTTATTATTAATGCTTGCTCTTGACTAGCTTTAGTACTACTCTGCACTTAAACGCCTCCACAACTGTTCCGTTGTGGCTTAGGCTCTCCTTTCCTGGAAACCAAAGCCCGAAGATCTTCCCATGGGCAAACCTGCTGCGGGTAGGGCAGGAACCCCAGCTTATGATCTGGTGCTACGGGCTCTGGTCTGGGCTTTGCTTTGCAGCCTGCTCTGTCTCGTTCCCGTCTGGTCAGCAGGTACCGCTGTTAATTTTCTCATACAAGGATAAATGACTATTTCAGAATTTACCCGGGTCTCACAGGTGGGGCTATAGGTACGGACTGCAAAACCGCAACTCTCAGGCTCTGTATTTGGCTCCAAACGCCACCAGTCCCTGGAAGTCACGCTTTAGGGAGGACGAAGGGAAGGCCATGTCTGCGCTATTTGATGTCAGTCCTCAAGTTCTGGCCAGGCAATATCTTAGTGATGTTGCACAGACGAAACCAGCAATGTAATAGTGCGAATGGAAAGATCTGAGGCTCTATAGAGAGTTCCAAATAAAAAATACCATCCAAAAGTAAGTGATGTGAGGATGATAGTGGTTGCAAGCAGGGGAAGAGGGGCTCTGTAGCTGTGTAGCCGGAGAAAGACATAAGCCAAGCTTTTAGTATGGTTAGAGCTAGACTGCTATGGAAGAAAAAGCACTGTTAACTTCTGGTGTGAAGCTGGTAGCATATGAAATATGGAATATTGAAGAGGACTGTAGGTGGAGTCTCTAAATGGCGTAACCGACTCGGGGACCCTCAGAAAGCCACAGCAGGGACTGATCTGCGAAGCATAACGAGCTCTCAGTAATGAGGAAGCTTGTTTTACTAAAGCTGTTATGGAAGTTGGGGAGAAGAAGGGTGGGCAGGTGGTCCTGGCGCCTGACCAGGTGGAGTTTCCACAAGGACTGAGGCTATATGAAAATGGATGTTCACCTCTCAGAGCAGTTTTGGCCAAAAACATCATAGGGAGAGACTTTTGCAAATGTTGAAATGCATTCCTTTGTACTGTTCATCCTGAACTGCTTGTGTATCAGCCACCTTCCAGCCTGGGTTAGGGATGGATGGGTACAGGCAGTAGGGTCAGCGATGGTGGAAAGTCCAAAACAGGGATGCGGAGAGCTGGAAGGTGTGGGAGTACAGGGAGGCTGGAGGTGATGGGGGTGATTCGGCTGCAGGATTGGGACCGTGTTGGGAGGAGGAGCAGATCTAGGAGAAGAGATATGTTTTCTTTCACATATGCAAATAAAGAACAAAGTATCTTATCTTTCTTATTGAAAATCCTTCATAAAATATATATCCTGTAATAAAGCAGAGCACAGTAATGGGCAGCATTTTTCATAAACTGTGTCTCCCAGTATTTTACACCGTTAAATATATTGTTTTGTTTAGGATTTATACTCTTCATGCATTTTAAAGATAGAAAGGTCTGGAGCTGAATTTGCCAAAAGGGAAAGCATTTGTAAATCTCCGATTTTATTTTATTTTTCCCTAAACGTTTATAGCTGCTGTTATAAAGTGTAAGACACCCTCATCATCGCTTATACTGAACCCCTTATCATGATAAGCTGAAGTGCACATGTGCTGCCAATATGGAACAGAGATGGCAAAGATGCTGCATTCGCAAACCATCTAACACCGAGCAAATTAGCAGAAATAGATATGAAGATAAGGGGGACATAAACAGACAACACAAGGAAATGATTCCTTTACTGCTCTGTCTGCATGTCTACTAAAGCTGTCACTGTTACTGATGCTGTGCCTGCACAGTTACTACTGTTTGTTTCTGCATGACAAGCCAGCATAAACACTAACCCGGTTCTCTGAAACTCCATCTGGGGTATGTAGTCAGCTGCTATAATTAGGGAGAGGATGTCGTTGTTTGCTTTATTGCCATTGCTTGAAATCAGTGGGTTGTGTTTGCACTCATTACAATTTAAATTTGCAGTGCATGTTCTTGATTTCTTACGTTACTTTGGAAACCATGTACTGGCAACTGAAATGAAACAATTCTTTCAGAAGATTATTTTATTTTCCAAAGTTTCTGAAGAATAAATGACTGAGTGATCTGAAAAGAACCACGGGAAGATGTCCTGTGCCTGGTTGAGGAGTTTCTCTAACAGGTACCAGTTCAGGAGCCATCTGAGTACGTGCACCAGTCCACTTCTGTTCGGGACAGTACTTCAGCATTTGCTGAGATCCCAGAGGTGCAGTGGCATGTAGCATGAATTTAACAGTAAGCAGTTGAATTAGCTTTTCTGTTTGCTTGCTTTCTATGAATCAGTTCCATATTGTCCTTCATACTATTTTTGACCTTACACTAGTAGGGAGTCGGTAGATAATATTTTGGATGTACAGCCTGGAGGAATTCAGATGCTGCACAACCGGTGCTAATGACTGCACAAGGGCTGTGGGAGTGAGCGGGACTGTTACTGGGGAAGAGCACGGCATTTGTTCTGCAACACTGGGACCAGAGTCAGATGGTGCTTGTTCCTCTTCCTGATCCAGTCTCAGATTCATTATGAAATAAGTACTCACCGAAACTAGGCTTGTAACTTGAGGACTCTTATCCATCAGAAAATAATGATGTTTTAACACTGTCTGCTATAGTATGCTCTTTAATGCTGGTGAACTGCTGTCAGCTCATCCATACATCAGAAAAACATGCACATCATGGTTTGGTCCACTGTTGCACAGTAAATGAAAAACTAATTATTGATTAGAAACATGGATAAATGCTTCATATCAGTTATATTCAGATAAGCTGTACCTTCTTAGCAGGTTGTAGTGAGGTGGGTGTTGGTCTCTTCTCCCAAGTAAGAAGTGACAGGACAAGAGCAAATGGGCTCAGGCTGCTCCAGGGGAGGTTTAGATTGGATATTAGGAAAAATTTCTTCATGGAAAGGGTAGTCAAGCATTGGAACAGGCTGCCCAGAGAGGTGGTGGAGTCCCCATCCCTGGAAGCGTTCAAAAAACAGGCAGAAGTGACACTTTGGGACATGGTTGAGTCTAGTCTACCCTTGATTGGTTTAGTGTGGACTTGGTAATGGAGGTTAATGGTTGGACTGGATGATCTTACAGGTTTTTTCCAACCTAAATGATTCCATGATTCTATGATTCTTGTGCATTAGCGAGTACCTGAGGAAGTCCTGCTATAACCCATGCCGTGCTGGCAAGTATTTCTGTAAATCAAGAGCAGAAGTGATTAGGGCTTAGAGGTGATGATGGTGCCAGAGCTGTTGAGGTGGTTTTGCAAACCGCTTTGTGCCCTGTTCTCCTGCTGAAACTCGGGGATACTCCTGTTCGTCATGGAGAGTCTCCATGCTAGAAAGGAAGAAAGAGGCGGTGCACCTTGGCTACCTCGTTTATGAGGGTGTTTGGGATGCTGTAGCTGCGGCAGAGCTTCTCGTCCTTGGGAAGTGTCCCCAGCCGGCTCTGAGCCATTTCAGAGAGTCCCGTCCCTGGGCTGGCTTTGCTCCGGAGAGAGCAGAGCTTCTCCTGCTCTCTTTGCAGGAGAAGGGTGTTCCCCCTGCCCCCTTAGGGAAACAGCTTGCTCCTCCACTTCTGCAGAGTGCACTGCATTCCTGTTCTTCCAGATCCCACTTTTTCCATGAAACCTTCACCCAGGGACTATTTCCTTCCTGGCCAGGCCTGGGTGCATTTCAGTGGGGTTTAGGCTGAGCAATGCAGCCCATCCCCATGGCACACGTGTTTGAGGGGAGTTTCTGCTTGTATAGTGGTAAGCAGTGCTGGTACAACTATTACAGAAGACAGGGCACCTAGAACAAATGCAACCTAATGCCAGAAAAACAAAACACAAACTTCAGATAAAACACTCCTACGGTTGCATTTTCTAAATTCGTCATTGTTGAATATATTTTTCCGTGGACTTTCTCCACTTTGCTGTGCGATGAGTAGTTTCTTCCTCATATAAGAAGCTGTACAATGTCCTACCTGCTGCTTGTCTGCAGGTGCGTGGTGCCAAATAGCAGAGCAGTGCTGGCACGTCCATGTTGGTGCTCATTCCCGAGACACTGAGAACCGATGGCGAGCGCAGGGAAATGCTCCACTGGACCGCAGCAGCCTCCACGCTCTGCCTGAGTTCAGAACTGATTTGCCAGCCGCTGCGCTGCCGTCTCCTGCCTGTGCACATCACTGGAGCAGCCACACTGCTTTCAGTACAGATGCTGTCTCTTTTGAAGCTGGCTCAGATAGCTGTTACTGTCTGCATGCAGTAAGCTTTTCTTTTTTTGCTACGAATATACCTAAGTTGTCCCTAGCTGGCTATCCACTACCTGAAGTACCCGTCAGCTGAGTAAGTCTGGAATACTGTGTCCAGTTTTGGGCCCCTCAGCACAAGAAAGACATTGAGGTGCTGGAGCGTGTCCAGAGAAGGGCAGCGGAGCTGGGGCAGGGTCTGGAGCACAGGGCTGGTGGGGAGCGGCTGAGGGAGCTGGGGGTGTTCAGCCTGGAGAAGAGGAGGCTGAGGGGAGACCTCATCGCTCTCTGCAGCTCCTGGCAGGAGGGGGCAGGGAGGGGGGTGTTGGTCTCTTCCCCCAAGTAGTTAGTGATAGGACGAGAGGAAATGGGCTTAAGCTGCGCCAGGGGAGATTTAGGTTGGAAATTAGGAAAAATTTCTCCATGGAAAGGGTGGTCAGGCATTGGAACGGGCTGCCCAGAGAGGTGAGGGAGTCCCCATCCCTGGAAGTGTTCAAAAAACGGGCAGAGGTGGCACTTGGGGACATGGCTCAGTCTGGTCTACCCTTGATTGGTTTAGTGTGGACTTGGTAGTGTAGGTTAATGGTTGGACTGGGTGATCTTAAAGGGCTTTTCCAACCTAAACGATACTATGATTCTATGATTCTAAGTCCTCACGCTCAATACATCTTAGAAGTGAGTATACCCTTGTCCCACCCAGAAGACACATTAGTGTTTGGGAACTGCTACTCAGAGAGGACCTTGGGACATACGTTCCTTTGTGCCACACTAACTAATCACCGTCATGTCTGCAGATCAGTATTTCTTGAGATCTGGTATCGCGTCTCCCTGAAGTCCTATTTCAGACTTTCATGGAAATTAGTATGTAGTAAATTTTAACTACAGTGGTAGGGGACAGAGCGGGGGACTCTTATAAAGCCTTTGGCTGCAGTCTGGAGGAGGGTCTGTGGGTAGGATGTTCTCCTGGCTGCTGACCTGCTGGGCATTAAGTAGAGATGCAGAAAATACACCAATGACGCCCAATAACAAAAGCTGTCTGGCCTCTTGAAATTAAAGACACAAGAAGGAAAAATCGCTGCTTGCTGCCAATAAGCACAGACCTCTGCAGTGTTTCTACAATTCAGGAGCTTCAGCAGGGCTGGGATGTGCTTGTGAATCCAGATGAATGGTACTGGTGAATTGGGTGTTGGGTTTTTTTTTTGTCTTCCTGCTGTGCTAACGTGAGGAGGGAGATAGCTAAAATCCTGAACCACCCCTGTGTGCCCGGGGCTGCAGTTAGCTGTAATTGATAATTGTGGTCTTCATATGCAGATGCATTCAGGTTGAGGGAACAACAGCGACAAATGCAGCAGGATTTGTAATTGCGGTGCTCGTGCTGGGTGGCCTCTGCAAGTGTGCTAGGGAGGAATTCACACTTTATTTTAGCTGTGTAGCCTTCAAACGCAGCCCTTTGGTCTGTCTCTTTATGCATTTTTGTCTCGTGCAGGGGCCAGCCCAGACAGACAAAACTGCGTTCAGTATTACCTCTGCTTACCCCGCTTCCACCCTCCCCTCACATACAATCCCAGCCGTCCCTATTTTGCACATGCTACATATTCAGAAGGTGAAAAAAATAAATGTTTTGCTGGTGATAGAAAGGAAAACAAACAATATACTCCACATCAAACTGTGTCATGTGTCCTCTCCCTGGCAGAGCCCCAAGCATCACAGTTACTCAGATTCCAGCAGTGCGAGCACAGAGGGAGGGATTAATTAAAACTAGTACATGTTAATGGAGCTCTAAACCCGACTTCAGATTGCCTTAACAGACAGAAAAAATATCATGGCATTAAACTCTCCTCCCTCGGGACCTGCTGGAGTGGCATGTTAGTGAGAGGCTGCCCTTTCCAGGGATGTGGCAGTCCTGGATCCCTGGAAAGCTGCCTGCAGAAGCTGCCCTGCCTTCACCCTGCCTTTAGTCCTTGACTGATGGCCATGGCACGCTGCTCCTCTCCACAACACCCTCCTGAGGACCGAGAAGAGTTTCACTGTTTTACCCTACATACCTGAATCAGTGCAGACCTGGGGTCCCTCCCAGTGCACCAAAATCCCCTTCGATGGGCAATGGAGGAGCGGTCAGTTGGTCACGGCTTCCTCCAGTTAGCTGAAGCCTGGCGGGGTTTGGTCCCAGGGGCAGGCTGAGCTCTGCCTGCCCGACCTGAAATGTTTTAATAAATCCTTGAAAGCTACGAAAGCTGAAGGGAGTGAGGGGAAGGCCATTTTTGCTGCTTGTGCTTAAAAAAGGTAAATGATGTGTCCAGAGAAGGGCAGCGGAGCTGGGGCAGGGTCTGGAGCACAGGGCTGGTGGGGAGCGGCTGAGGGAGCTGGGGGTGTTCAGCCTGGAGAAGAGGAGGCTGAGGGGAGACCTGATTGCTCTCTGCAACTGCATGACAGGAGGGGGTAGTGAGGTGGGGGTTGGTCTCTTCTCCCATGGAGTTAGCGATAGGATGAGAGGAAATGGGCTCAAGCTGCACAAGGGGAGATTTAGGTTGGAAATTGGGAAAAATTTCTCCATGGAAAGGGTGGTCAGGCATTGGAACAGGCTGCCCAGAGAGGTGGTGGAGTCCCCATCCCTGGAAGTGTTCAAAAAACGGGCAGAGGTGGCACTGGGACATGGTTCAGTCTGGTCTACCCTTGATTGGTTTAGTGTGGACTTGGTAGTGTAGGTTAATGGTTGGACTGGGTGATCTTAAAGGTCTTTTCCAACCTAAACGATTCCGTGATTCTATGATTCTATGATGTGATCCAGGGAAGTGTTTCCTGTACTTGGAACAAAACAAGGGGGGGTTGCTTTTGACGGAAGGCAGGCAGGTGCAGGCAGAGCTGGCAGCCCCAAGCGATGCCCCGTTGGGGTATGAGGGACAGCAGCCCCACGCTCTGCGTGCATGAGATATCTCTGCAGGTGGGGAATATGTGATAACCTCTTCCAAGCGTGGCCAAGGCTTGAAGCTGGCTGCTGAGCTAACCTGTACTGCAGGTGGTTTCCTCCGAGTAAGCTGCTGCCTCCTCACAGTCAAGTCCTGCTAAACCAAGGGCTGTTGTTAGGTCTCTTACACTCTTCACCATCTCTTTATTTCTCTAGTGGAGGATAATCTTTGCTGGATGGCATCACCTCTGGAAGCGGCACGGTTGGGTGGTGGCAGCCTTGGGGTTTTTGTCTGGAATCAGAGCAAATGGTCATGGTGACGGGGGACACCTGCCAAGCCCAGGCAGACTGCCTGCGTGTCTCATATCTCCTGCTCCTCCAAAGGCAATGTCTTCTTTTTTTTAGTACTGTAAAACACAGCCCAGCTTCTTGTACTTCTGAAGTTTGCAAGTTAAGGTCTTAATGTTGTGTTGTTGAATTTTCAGCATCTCCATTCGCACCAGAAATCTCTTCTGTTCGGAAGGATTTAGAATAATGCAACTCTTCATGAGTCCTCATTATTTCTCAAAAGGTGACTGGGTTGTTCAAGTGCCCATATTGTGACAAGCGTCTAATTATGGCTCCTTTCTGTAGACCCCCAGAGATTCCATTATGTCCACCTGCAGTAGAAGGGGGAAGATTATAATTTGCATTCAGCATGAGCTTTTCTCCATTATTTCCACTGCACACAAATAAGGAAAACAAATCTTATCAACCACTGATCCTCTTTTCATTTATCTTACATTTCATTTTTTAAAACAGCAGTTTTGCTTTGCTTCCTTTCCTTGGAGTATTGTTGTTTGCTACTTCAGCGCTAGCATATCTGCTCTAGTCGGGTCTAATTGAATGTGCACCTTCATTGGGCAATCTGGCAAAAATATCTTGTCTAAAAGGGCTTTTCATCCTTTGAAAAGAAAAGCATGGCTGGAGGGGATGACACACCCAAAGATAAAAGCTTGATCAATAACCACAGGATTGGTATATATTCACATGATTTTTCCTTTGTCCCTTTTCATTTTTTTTTTTTTTAATGCTCTTTTCCCCTCTTCTCGCTACCTTTCTGATGACTGAAATTCTCAGACTTCTAGGTCAAAATGCCTCCCCATCCATCTCTATTTATACCTGTAGAATAGTTTTGAGGAGAAAATACCCAAATATATTTTGAATTTTGGCACAAGCTCCTAATATCTGAATTAAAGGAGGTGAGTAACGAATGCATACCCCTCTCATAGGTCGACATGAGCAGGCAGACCACGTCTTCCCATGAGGCTGTCCTGTGTTTTTTATTGCATTTCATAATTACTCCCACTGACAAAATCTCTGCAGAAATAGGAGGAGGACAGAGCTATAAGCTTTGGTAGGAGAAAGACCTCATTCTGCTTCTGTTTTTGTCTAATGACAAGTCTCTTTTAGACCTTCACAGGTGTTCTTCAAGTGTTTTGGTTTCCCACGTTCCATCTCCTTTTTGCATAATTCAGGTGACAAAATGTAGCATTTAACACAGCAAAGCCTGGTTTGTGTTTGCCCCCATCCTGTTCCCAGTAGCATTATACTCAAAGCACAGAAACTCCAGAGAAAGGAGGCAGAGCCAGGCAGGGCAGAGATGGACCTGTTCCATGGAAGGCAGTCATTCAGTTGAGGTTTTGTTCCTGTTGAAACAGATCCAGGGTGAAAACTGGTGATTAACAACTCTTCCTACAAATCCAGCCGTTAAAACTCGTTTCAAGTCAATCCAAACCTTTTTGCTTTAAGAAACGGAAGCGATGCTGCGTTGCTGGTATGGCATGCCAAAGAAAGAGCAATGCAAAATGACTTAGAAATAGAAAACTGATCTATCGTTGTCACGTATTGGTGTGTGCTCTAATGTTGTTTGACTTTCCTTTAGGACAAATCCACTGACATTTTGGGGGGTTATATTGGAATTGCATATTCCAGTGGAGTGAAGTTCCCTCAAAGGTTTTTGCAGACACTCTTGTCCCTACCGCATCTGCTCGTAGCCTTTATAGACTCAACATCTTGGCCTGTACTGAGGTGCCTGGTGGTAAATGAGATGTTCTAAGATGGTGCACATGGCTCCAGCTACGGCTCTAGCAGGTCCTGGGTCACTTACAGCTCTTGTGTCACATCTTCCACCCAGTCTAGATGGCTCAGCTACCCTGCTGCATCTCAGGTGCCACTACATGCCCATGGCTAGGCAAACAAATTGGGCACTCTGTGTCATTTTTGCTGTTATAGACAAATCACTCTTTATGGGATACTCTAGAGGCACAAGGGTAATTTGGATGTAAAAGTGTCACCAGTATTTGTGGGTTTAAGTCAAAGGGAACTGAAATTTAGTGAATTCCAGCAATGCTTTGTCATGTGTTTGGGAAATCATCCTTAGGTATTTCACGTTTTAAAGGGTGAAGGTTATAATAACGTTCTGGTGAAACACTCGTGTACCCAAAATGTACTGTGAGATGTCGTTTCCCTCCGTTGCGCAAACCGGTTTGTTCAGCTAAATAATGCGCTGTAATAGCGTCCACATCTGCGGGGTTGCAAGGGACGCTCGTGTGCATTTTCACTTGGGAAGTTAGAGAGAGGATGTGATGAAGGCAGCAGCCGCTGGAAATATCCATCTTGTATTTCCAGCTCACGGATGTCATTTCGTATTATTTGTGCCAGGTACGACAGCTGCCACTGAGTCTTTCTCTGCTCGGTGTAGTGCAGATCGTTTTGATATCTCTATTTCAGTCAGCTGGGCCATGAAAAATTAGTGCAGAGGCATGTTACATGGCTCCAGCTCGCCTTTGCTAGGAGCTCAGTTAATTTTTCCACTCCCATGCCCACACCTGGGCCATGGATGCCACTGAGGAGCGAGTTAATGGTAAAGGCAAACCATTGCCACGGATCCTTTAACAAAGTGGATGGAGGCAAATAATTCCACCGTGCCTTTCTGGAAGATATTTAACAAAATAACTCAAAACACAGGGGGAGAGGGCAGTTGCAGGCTGGGTCTCAACACTCGGCTCCAAAACTGGCTGCCTGATCATTCTCTGGTTTCTTTGTTCTCCCCATTTTTGTTCCTGTCTCCTACAGGCAAAGCCTATGCTCCTGAGTTCTACTACGACACCTACAACCCCCTGTGGCAGAACAGGCCCCGCGTCTACTCCTACAGTCTCCAGTGGACCCAGATGAACCCCGACGCTGTGGACCGCATCCTTGCCTATCGCTTAGGGATTAGGCAGGTGAGGAAAGAAATTTATTCATGCAAGACGTGCGCTTTGAGTGCTGACCTCTGTGAGGACCGCTGAGCCTTTATTTCATTTCATTTCATTTCATTTCATTTCATTTTATTTTATTTTATTTTATTTTATTTTATTTTATTTTATTTTATTTTATTTTATTTTATTTTGGTTTGGTTTATTTTGTTTTATTTTATTTAATGTCTTTTTTTCTTTTTATCTTGTTTTATTTATTTTTTCCCCCTCCTCCTTTTTGTCTTCGGTGAGTCAGAGTTGTTTCTCCTCCTCCTGGATGGTTTGCTGCCATCTTGCAGAAGTAGTCCTCTGCCGCTTGCAGATACTGGAAACTAATTTGCACATTTGCAGTGTGAAATGCAGACATTAAAGAGCTGTTCCTCAGAGAGTTTGCAGAGGCTGTGGCTCAAGATATGCTAGAAAGGTTACATGAAAGAAACTTGCAGTGAAATGAAACTTTTTGTCTCTATGTATCTACATATCTTTTATTAGGTCTTCCATGTAAAGAGATAAATACAGGGATATCTGTAGTTTTCCTATGGAAACTCGTGGTGATCCTTGAGAACCGAGACACCTTGCTTGACCACATTAAAGCCGATCACACTTGTGTCTCCATAGATTCACTGTGAACTTTTCAATGGGAATTAGCGTTGTTAAGGAAGCGTGGGCCCAACCCACTCGCAGAGGAATTGTTAAATTAATGTAGCCATCCCCATTAATTTTCCCTTAAACATTGTTAAAAGAAAAATATCATCTGTCTTCTGTGAAGGTTATTGCTACAAAGCTTGAGTTTTAATAGTCAATTAAAGTGAAAGAACCAATCTGTGCATTGCTTAAACTCTCGTTAAATGGCAACACCTCTGCTTACTCCCCTTCGCAGGGCAAAGTGATCTTTGCACTCGCACTTTCCTACAGCAAAGCCCATACAAGATCTGACAATTTTATGTTCTAAAGGCAGGAGATTGTTGCACCACAACACCTGTTCGCGATCCTGTCTAGAGTCTGTCCGTGCCAAGCGCTACAAATGTGCCAGAGATTGACACTGATGGCTTGGGTTATGGCATTGCTAAGCTTTCTCAAGGGAAAATACATGGTTTGAAAGCAACGCTCCTTGCGACGAACACCTCTTTGGCCACCATGTCCACCTCCCAGTCATATCTTACCAGCTGGGCTGCCAGCCACGTGCTGGCAGAGGCGGCCGTGCTGTGCCGTGCCGTGCCATGCCGCACCGCGCCGTGCCGTGCCGCACCGTGCCGTGCCGTGCCGTGCCGTGCCCGCTCAAGGTCGCAGGGCTCCCACCACCCCGGCTCCTGGGCACGCGCCCCTGGCTCCTGCTCCCGACCTGGACCTGCTGCGGTTGAACGACGATGTTTTGCTGCTTACTCATGAGAATCTATGTGATATTGTTTCGGTCTTGTTTTACACTCTCCCGTTGAACTTGCTTTTCTTTAAATGATACCGCAACTGATTGATTTGGAAAGTATATGTTTGGTTATTCAGTGCCTGAAATAATAGCTTCTGCAGGGAGAAAGAAATCAGGGATTAAGACAGATTCTTGAACACATGGTTTTGAAAATGTAAGTGCAGAAGTATTTTGTTATCCCGCAGATCTCCTACTGGGCTGAGCTTTGTAAGCTGCAAAATAAATACGCAATTTGAGCATGTTATTTGTGCTGAGTGGATGGGAGCTTTGCTTGTGTAACTTCCGTGGTAGTTGTGGAGTTGACTGGGACACGTCCAGGGAATGGCTTTGATACCTGGAGGGTGCTGACTCTCCTTCACTTGGAGTTTGTCTCTGCCTGAATCTAATTTGAAATGAAAATTGGTGACTTTTAATACATGTTTATGCAACTGATTGCATCATTGGGCCCAAATCAGTTCCGTTATTCCCAGTACCCAAAGGGAATTATTAAATTAAAAAAAGAATGTCTGAAGTAAAAGAATATATAATGAAATGAATTGCATTAGGATTTTTAGCTTCTTTTCTCCATTTCATTTTAATTTACTTTTAATTATCTATTTATATAATTATCTGGAGTTACTTTAATTTCCTTGACAACACTGTCTGTCAGGGTAATCAAAACATTTTCCTTTCGTCTATCGGAAGCCACTTTTAAAACGTGGGTGATTTAGAACCTAGTGAGCCGTCCAGACACGCTTGTCCATTATTGCAGTAATTCTCCCTGAAACAGTGGCGATAATTAAACTACTTTTTTTTTTTTTTTTTTTTGGACACCTGCCGGTACTGGCTACCAGCAGATTGCCTTCTGACCTGTTTGTGTTTAGATAGTTTATTTGATCTAGCAATGTATTTTTTACTGGGTTTTTCTATTATTTTACTTAAAAAAAAAAAAAATGTGGGGATAAGCATCCTTTGGGAATGGCAGAAAGCACCGCTCAGAGCCGTGCAAAGTTCATGACAGAAAGAGGTCGGGGGGATTTCCAAGTCGAAGCAAGGGTCTGAGCGTGCTGCTGTTGTAAAAAATGACTGCTCTTAATCTTTGTTTTAATCTCCTAATGCATCGCAAAACCCTGCCAGTGGGCTATGTAGTGGGTCAGTGTGTTGGTGCCTGCCTGTGATTCAAGTAGCAACATTATCTTTATCTGATCAGTAAATTGCTTTTGTATTAAGAACGCTAACATCAGAGCCCAAGCATCGCTTCCTCTTTACCTGACCTGTACATTGCTGCTTCGCTTGAGGCAGAATCCAGGTGGTATTTTGGGAATATTTAGCTGATAGCAGGTTTAGGCGTGCTGAATTTTCTGTGGAATTGTTAAAGTCTGTCATATTGACAATGTTTTTAATGCCATTTTATAAAAATCAAGTTTCTTAGCAGGCGCAGAGTGGTTTAGCCCTGTTTTTGTGTTTGCCAGGTGGTTATCGAAAGCAACGCAAAGGATGTGCTAAATAATGGAACTGTTAAAGGGCAAAGGAGTCCGATAATAGAATGTGGCAGACTAGGGATTGACCTTAAAGACAAATTGTCCTGCTAGGAGTAATTGGATTACACAGCGTTATAACAACAGGAAGGTATCTCTGCTGGTTGGCATGTAGTGAGATTGTAGAGCTGGAGACGCCTCTGCCTTGACCAGCTCAGGCAAGCAGAGTTTTGAAAAGTTCTGCTGGCAAAAGAAACTACCGGAGAGAAATGTCCAGTGCCAGAGGTACAGTGGAGGCAGAAAGCAGGTGGAACAGAGATGCTGAAGCAAAGGAGCTCTGCCACGCTGAGGGGGGACGTACACAAAATAATTCGGTCCTGTTTGCGTAGAAGCGTGAGCAGGAGGTACAAGCTATTTCACCATGGATGCCAGGAGCAGCTGTAGGGCTATTGGGACCTTCAGGATTCTGTGGTTGCTTTGTAACAGTGAAAATATATGTTTGAAGAACAAAGCTAAACAATTTAAGAAGTGGATTGAAAATCTGTAAGAACCGCTGCCTTTAGATGCATGTCATCTACATGTCTTTCATCAAGATCATGGCACAGTTCACCCCCCCCCCCTGTATTTACAGCTACAAACTGCACATACAGCACACTGATGGTGAGCAGAAGTTTGTTTGGTCGCGTTTGCCCTGCTGACACGGTACTGTGTGATGGATTCTCTCTCCTGGGAGACTCAGGGAGGAACAGGAATTATTTAGAGCACTTTGCTTTCTGCTCGAGCCCAGACACTCCTGTTGTGGCCTTTTGGGGATTCATTCTGTGCTTGACATTATTTTTTAACAAGCACAGGCTCTTGCCTGTGTTTCTAGTTGACACAGCACATGGACAGTGGCTTCCCAGTGCTGGAGTTTAATCGGCTTTGAGGATGCTGAGCTGCATTATCTGCCAAGTCTGCTGTGACGGAGCATCTAGCCGCCAAGCAGCGTGCACGGCTGTGTTCCTCTTTAATTGAATAGTCACAAATAACTGTTGTAAAAAATGGGGCACTGGCTAAATGGCCATGGAGTTTACTTGTTGAGTGAGTGTAAGAGCTGCTGCTCTCCACGTGCTTTGGTAGCGCCCAGAGCCCTCGAGCATGTCTTGAGGAGATGGCACAGCTCTGCAGTATGCATCCAGGCCCCGTCCCTCCAAGGAGTTTTTACAGGTGTGGTCTTCTCCTCATGGAAATTTCTGACTTGTTCACTTAGAAAAAGAAAGCATTTAGTCGATGAGAGTTAATAGCAAGGGACCTGGTCTGATTTGCAGTTCTTGTAAGAACAGTCTAGGCAGACAATTTTGGCAGGGTAAAAGGGACTTGAAGGGGTTGGTCCCTTTCTTGAAAGGAGGAAAGCCCTTGAGGACATGGATTCAGTCTACGGCTGGTCCTGCAGCCAACCTTCAGCATAAAGAAAGATTCAGAAGGTGGCAGAGAAATACCACCATGCATATAATATCTACTTCTCTTGGGTCACCAGAGCCAAAGGAAGCAAAGATTAAAGCATTCCTTTCACTAGCATGCATTCTCCTGCATGTTGCCCAAATTTAGAGAGCATAAAGGTGGTGAACAAATATCTTGGTATATGTGGGCATGTGCAAGTGCATCTGCCATCTGAACTCCACAGGCCAAAGAAGGGAAAGAAAGAATTGAGCCCGTCCGTTCTCCCCTCCCAGTTTTCATGAGCTTTTGCCAGGCCGGCAATGAGAGAAGGACACATTCCTGATCCAAGAGCAGCACATCATTCTAGTACCTCAGAACATCAGTAGCAATTTTCCCACTGCTGAAGGGAAAACCTGAATACAGATCTGAGCAGAAAAAGAAGAGATGCATGGAGCCTAAACGAAGGTCCATTTTAGATGCTCCTTTATGATTTCCACAGTCTTGTATGGCAGAGTAAGTTGGAAATTAGGGATACAGTGAGAGCAGGGTATAGTCAAGAGGAACAGGTAAGAGCCTACAGTTGTTTCTTGGCAGAAAATAGGGGTGATACATTTCTTGTTTGAAGATACAGATATGAAAGCAGAGGAAGAACAAATGAAGTTAACTGATCTCAGCAATCCCAACCTAGTCATGGAGGGGTTCTACAGCTTCTTCTGCAGGATCATGTCCATGCAGCGTGTACGCAGCCTTTACCTGGCAGGGCAAGTCCAGTTATCTCCTAGACGGGCCCATGTTGTCTGTTGTGGTGACCACAGAGGACAGGATGATATTAAAAATAGAAGGACTTTGACATCTTTGCATTCCGTGAGTACAGCTCTTGGACACACAGGGATGTGTCTGCAGCGAATTAGGGCTCAGAGTCCACCTTCTTGGTGGTGTTCAATAACCCAGATCATTGCATGGCCCATTGCCTCTGTGGGACCTTCTCCCTCTCCAGTCTTCTTTCTTTGGGGCTTGCTTTAATTTTCTTAATACTCCTGGAATAAGGCTGCCAGACTCTACCCTACATGAATCACCAGAGCAGTCACACATTTCTGTCAGATCCTGCTTCTTGTCACCTACCTTGTCACTAGTATTAAAATGAAGGCGTGTCTCAGGCACAAGAGGATAATTTAATAGTAGGAAAGCAGGACACAAGAGAAACTTGTTCAGCATTTTAAGCATTGGTTAAAGAGAAGTTGAGAGAAATTGGCACTGCAAATGCTGGAGAAGTTCTTTGAGAAAAAAGCAGAGCCTGACTTAACGATATATTGGGGAAGCCAAGAAAGTGAAAAAGGGAACGGGAAGGTCCCGTCAGATGAAGAGAGAGTCACAAGAAGACAAAAAGTGTCATTTTTCTGCCTGTAGAGTGAAAATGGAAATAGATGAATGGAAATCGTTATTTACCGAAGTACTGTATTTAGAATGAAAGTCACTTATGAGAAGTTTGTTTATTTTAGCACACTCAAGGTCCCCACCTGATGGGTAGTAATTCTCCAGATGTTCCTTCTATCAGGATCACGGTGCTATCATCACACAATCTGCTGCAAAGGGGAAGACGTTTGCGAGCTGGGTATTTTCATTGGGTTTGCTACAGAACATGTAAAATAGCTATACATCAACACGCATACAAAAGTTGTATTCAGAACCACTCAAAAATAATTACTCACATCTGTAGTAATTAATTCCAGGGGAGGAAGTGAGAGAGTTGAAAATTCACGTGTATATTGGAATATTTCTAATGTTGTTTTCATGAAAAATTTTAAGCCGCCTTCTGCAGAGGGGTATAAGCTGTCCCAAGGATTTCACAGTGTGCATTTCTTTCTGGAAGTCTGAACAAGGCTTTGCTTTTTTCCTGTTATGTCTGCACTTGTGAAATGAGACAGAGAGAGTTTGGCAAAAAAAAAAAAAAAATAAAGAGTGCAACATGCAGAGGCACGTTCCTTATTGATTTTCTTGGATTTGGTAAATTGAATTAGAGAAGCAATGGTTCTGTTTTACAATTTTCAGTTTGCAATACTGATACCTCCTATGCTTATTCTTCACAAGACTGAGGCTTGAGTTTCAAAATAGCAAGCTGCGGGCTGTCATTTGAGATTTGTACCAAACGCTTTTAATTGACGTTTAACAATGGGTACATCTCCCAGTCTTCAGATAGATTAGGCAAATGCTTGTGTATAATTCTGAAAAAAAAAAAAAAAAATTCTACTGATTCCATCTTAAGAAATTCAGAGGTAGATGTTACACACATGAATACACCTCTTCCTGTCAGATGCTGACGTTCTGACTTTGGTCCCATGGTATCTTCGCTACCAGAGATGCTCCTGGCTGTAACCACCCTCCCTGGTCGGGGAGTTGAGCTGTGCGCCTCCAGCGTAACCAGTCCGCTTGTTTTGGAGGCAGTGGGCTGTATTTTCTAGATATGCAAACAGAAAACACCCCAGACTGAGCTGTGCCCATTCACATTACCATGAAATGTGGACCATAAAACTAAAGTCCCTTTCTTCACAAAAAAAACCCCAACCCTTACAGGCAAAATTTAACATATTCCTTTGATCCAAGCAATTACTGCCTGCTGGGACTGCCTTGGTTTGGTTTTCATTATATAAGCATAAACGCCTGCTATTTCACTACTGATTTTAAGACCTAATTCATATTAACTTTTTAGTCGGGTTTCTTACGGAAACAAGACACACAAGGATGTCCTAAAGGTGCTGCCTGTGATTTCTGAACCCAGCTCTTCTTTTTGGCCAGACCTGACAGGGAACAGAGGTGCAGCAGGCAAGGAGGGTCCCACCAGTGTTGTGAAAGCGTGTGGACCAGTCAAGGAGAAAGATGTAATTATAGAAAAAAAATTGAAGGGTAGGATCACATTAATCAAAAAGAAAAAAAACCCATGGACCTGGGGCAGACTGTATGAATTCCCTAGCTTCATAGCAAGCTCTGTGGATTCTCCTTTGGGGATACCTTGCATTTTTGGGCAATATCTGGTCTTTCTCTTGAGGATGTCTATATGTGTGTATTTATACACTGCAGGAGCCAGAGATCTCTGTTGTCAAGTCTCATTCTTAACTTTTGCCAACAATGGCAAAGTAGTAATTCCCTAAAAGACAAATCCTGCATGGGGAGGAGCTCTTGTGCTTGAAGCGGTGATGTTGACATAACCTGAGTTTTTCGTTGCACGTTTCCCTTCAGTGAAAAAAAAATACAGACTTATTTGTACTCAGGAGCATATGCTGTCACCCCACACTGCCAAAATCGAGTCCCACTCTGTAGCCTCAGCCTGTCACACTCAACTTTCATTTATTCTGTCTCAGCAGAAAAATCTGCAATATGAATTGATTACTGCTGACAAATGCAGTGTATCAGTCAAACTTTAGGAAAGATGCAGGAGAAAATTGAGTGAACTGAAGAGCAATTTAGTGAGAGAAATTACTCAAGCTGGAGGAATTTATTTTAGTAAACAAGTTATTTGCTTTCAACTACATTTAAACTCTTGTGGTAGGGCTGGGACTCCCCTTCCTGGCGTACCTGCGCGTGCACTGGAGCACAGCTCTGGCTCCGCGTGCTGCAGCCAGAGCCGGGGCTGGAGTGGCTGAATTGCGCGAATCATCGCCACCATCCAAACAAGGATGTGCTTTTCTTTAAATTGGCGAGCCGCCCCCCTCCAGCAGAAGCTGGGCCCTTGATGAAAACGTGCTCCGCTTGCAGTACAAACAGCAGATAAGATGGAATGTGTGTTTTCATGGCTGCTTTTTCACCCTGCTGCTGTGTAGTTGTCCAATGAATGCAAACAGCAGGCTGTCAGGAGTTTAAAATGAAAAAAATATGATTACCTGGAAATATTTTTCATCACCCTGCTTATTCTTTATATAAATTCCTGTAATGCAAGACTGTTTAAAAAAAAAAACGCTGTAAATGACAGCAATGGTTTTCTTGTTAGTGTTGATTTCATATGATGTCATACGGTGGTTCAGAAATATTAAAGGATTTGCAAAAACGAAAACTAACAGAGAAATAGAGCAATGAAACTTTGAAAATTGAAGTTCTACATAAAAATTATGGCATATGTCCTTAGGCAAATGCATCACAATGAAGAGTTGTGCGTCTGGCGCGCAGCATGCTTTTCGTCATAGTAAAATATAGCATAAATAAATATTTGAAAAGGCCTTTGAGCATTACGGAAATTTAATTCTGATGAAGGATGCATCCTCTTTAGTGAAGATGGTTTCAGAGCAGCATCAATGCCTAAGAATCGTAAATAAATTGCATAGTATATTGCAGGTGCCCTGTTAAAATATATTAGGATATTGGGATAAAACTTAGCAACATCTGCACTTGCTCAAGGCATAGTTCCACCATCCCAGGAGTTTACCTGCACCCCAGACAAGCCGTGGGTGCTGAAGGAGAGGTGCAACCCAAAGGGGAATGGAGGTGGAAGGTGTCTGAGCCAAAGGTTGACCCTCAGCTGACATTTTGTGTCCCCTCACATAGCATTCTTCCCTGAATTGGCTGAGTTCTTTTAGACTATTCGCACTTCTGATCTTTGTATCATCCCACGTCAGTGAGTTCACCGCTGCCGCTGCCCCTTGCACAGCAAGTGAGCATTTCCCTAGCACGCAGCATTCACGCACACAGAAGTACTTGAAGAACTGTGTTTCTGACACCATCCAGTGTCCCAACATGAAATAATTCCAGAATAAAGCTGTTTGAACTGCTGAATAAATGTTGCTCACTGAATGAGCTTCATCTCTTTCCCTGCGACAGTTCCATACGTGTCCTTAATGTCTTCTTTGCTCTCCCACATTCAAGACCTGTTCTAAAGATGGATTTGCTGCGTTCTTCCTGTGTTGGTAGGTTACATCCATGCCTTATTTCGTGAACTTGTAATGAACTTATTTTCACAGCATTCATCTGAGATAATTTTATGAAACTGAAACACAGAGAAAGGTCAGAAATATTCACTGATAGTGAGGCTCGCTTTGGGAAGGGGATTTTAACTCTGCGTATTTAGAGGCAGCATCAAGACTCACGCTCAGAGATGCTTCACCTGAAATCTGGATGTCCCCTGTCACCGATAGCAGATGCTATCACCCTTATGCTGGACTTGTTTGTGCAGTGTCCCCTTACCACCCTCCTGAGACATCTCTCCATTTCCGTAGGCTTTGCATCTGGTCTCCTGGGCAGGTTATCTGCAAATTCAGCGCTGCGGCCAGATAACGGGAGGGCAGTGGCAGCTCTTGATAGAAAGATTAAAGAGCATGGCAAAAGAGCTTGGACTCCAAGGGAGGCAATGGTCTTCACCAAAGTCTATCAAGAACATGGAGTTTCACTGCACAATGCTTCACAGTGAAAAAAGGCCAGTTAGTGTTTTTTCTGTTTGCCAAGTATTGAATATTCATTCTATTTCTGGTCTTCTGGTAACAAATGGAAGTACTCTTGTGTGGCAAAGCAAGCTGTCACTTCTCTTAGCATCTCCCCTCTGCACCAAGATGAACAATTCTGGCAACTTATAAAGGGAATATTTATCTTCTGAGCTTCCTAACATGTTTCTAAGGCCACTCAGGTTGAGTAAGTATCTGCATGTCTAGACGGTGCATGAACTGAAACTATTAAATCTGTTTGAAGTCTGCCTGGATTTTCCCAAGCGCTGTTAATGAGTGCATTTACAAAATGAGCGCTGCGGATCTTTAGGTGTAAAAAATAAAAATGAGATGAATCGCCTACTTACCAATGATCGAAGCTGAGACTTCACCAACATTACTCCCCGTGGGCAGCCGGTGCAGGACAGACCCCAACGCTGGGAACTCTGCAGAGCAGGTTTTCCTCTTGCTGGGATGCTCCCTTGGCTCCTGCCTCCAGGTTTCTGCAAAACCAGCAGTTACCTTTGTGGAGTCTTACCTCTGTATCAGTCTTAAGCTAATAGATTAGGAATCCCAGATGTGTGCTAGACACTTGGGTATTTTTGACTGGGCATAGTTTCGCTGTCTCTCACCATAAATTCTGTCCTTACTGAAACAGATTTACATAATTTAGGAAAAAAATAATTGTAAAAATATACATTTTGGAAAAAAAAAAAAAAGAAAAAAGAGCAGTGCCATTACAAAACTAAACCTGTTCCTGCTCTGCGGTGATGTATTGCCTCCATTCATCCAGCTGAGGCCAGGAAGGATTTCTTTGCTTTTAAAAGTCCTGTGCAAATTTTAGTTGCAGTTTTGAAAGAAGAGATGGTAAATGAGAATTGTCCATTTTTTAATAATGCAGTTAGGTTGGCAATTCCTTAGACACAACATTTGCTTGCTCCTAAGTGAGGGATGTTTGTAACTAAATCGGAACATACTGGCCAGTGTATGTACTAAATAAGTGTTTTTGTTAAATAATGTACATTACAAAAATTATAAACTGTTGGGATGAGAGTGATTTGTCCCTAAAGACAACTGCTTCATCCATTCTTTTGCTGTTAGAAAATTCTTTATTCTCTGAAACAATACATATGTTTAAATTGAATACAAACCATATTGCTTTTCAATAAGCAAATGAGCACCCTACTGCAATGCATCTGTGTTTTTGAGCTGATTTAAAACATCACATTTACATTTTGAGAACCTCATTAAACATCTAGTGGCTATTCCTTTCCTCTCGTGCAGCAATTGTCTTAAGTATTTAAGAAATGGTTTGTTGAAACATTCATATGTGACAGTTGAGCTGTTATTTATTGGCAAAAAATCATTCTTACTTAAAAAGTTAAGCAAAATCAGTGTGTTCACTTTCCTGAGAAATGCACTTTGGCATCATGCACTTGTCTTATTGCATTATTACTCGTTGATCTATTTATGCAGAGACTCATGTAGGTTGCTTAAAATGCAGCCTTGTTTTTCCAGTTCATTTACCAAGACAACCTTGCTTGTTCACGGTATTGACTAAGCAGCGAAGCTCCAGCGTGCCTTACTTTGAAAGGGTTGGGTTTGTCATCTTGATTGCGGTTACAGTCATTAATTTGTCACTATGTAACTATTTTGTAGGAAAAAATATGGTCATTCGTAAATAGCTTTTAGAAATCGGAAGAAAATGAGTTAGTTCACTAGTGACAAGAGTGCACTATCTGTCATTCGAGATCCATCCGGAGAAGGTTGTAGCGTTGTGGGATACTCACTAAGTCGTTGCTACTGAAATACGAACTGTGTCTTGGGATAGATAGTTTCTTGATCATGGAAATGTAGTTGTTGGCATAAGCACGAAGTGTTTGATTTAAACTTAGGAACCAAACCTTGATGCCACTTCAATAATTTTATCTTTTGTCGCCCTCATAAAAATAATGGTCTGCCTGTTGCAGATAAACGCGCTGCTTCATATGCAACACCACGTCTGTGCGGCTGGCAGTAACACCGCTGGCAGTGCCCAGCTGGCCGGTGACACGGCCGCGCCGTGTGCTTTGAAGTGCGAGAGCCGGCGCCAGCCTCGTTTCCTGATATGTGAACTCTGAATTTGGTATGTCACTGAGAAGGAATGAGAAAACTTTCCCTGAAAACTAGCCTTAACGTGGGTTAGTAATTAACCCGCCTTTTGTGAATGCCTAACAAAACGGGGATTAAAAATTGAAAAACTCTTTTGGTAGATGTCTAGCAGCAGCAAAAGAGCAGGAGAACTTGCCTGCTGGGGATGGGAACAGTGCAGCTCCTGTTTAATCCTGCAGACTTCAGTGAATTCATCTGGGAGCCAGCCAATTTTAAAGTCTTAAAAAGGATTCTCTCGGTTTATATCACATTTTAGCCTGTCTTTAAGGAGGGGGGCGGGGGGGGGGGGGAAATACTGACTAGAATACACTGTCATCACATTCAAGGTTGTGACTGATCTGAGTTCAAACATTAGAGAAGTGCACTTTGTGACCCCTACCAAGAGCAAAACCACACCGCCTACTTTCAGTGTTTCCACTGTTTCCAGTAAAATGCGAGCAGAGAGGATGCATCTCCAGTGGGTCAAGCCCAACGTGGCATGCGAGAACCTAACCGGGTTAGGACTTCGTGGGTGATGGCCGTGATGAAGATACTCATTGCGCTGTGGGGAGATCGGGGCCACAGATTACAGCCCTGGGTGCATTTTTATTACTGAGTTCCACAAGAAGAAAGATAATTATTTTTAAAAAGGTTTTTATACTTGTCCTCTTAGTAGTGTTCACATTTTTATTCAAACTCTAGATAACTTTGTTTCAAGAAGAGTTCCAAAACAATATAGAAAACAATAGCCCAGACAGACCATAGATATTAAACATCAATATGATAGAAAGCATTAGTTTTACTGTACTGCTCAGGTGAGCTTTGCTCCTGGAGCAGAACAGAGCTCCACCACAGAGAAGGGAAGGTGGCACTGGGGGTGGTGTGTCAGGGTCTGGGAGCAGGCGATTGACAGTCCTGAAGTGTCGACAGTCAGCATGAGGTGCAGCCTCTTATCTGTGAGACCCTGTTGGCACCGCGAGCAGAGTTAGCTGGTGGGTACACCACCTCATCTGTCATTACCAGCAGACTGGTATTTGCTTTTTTGGTTTAAATCGTGGAGTGAGGATGCGTTCAGAATAATCAGCAATAAAATTGACATGTGTGACACCATTAGAACACTTGTTTTGTATCACAGTGTAACACAGGAGACTATAAATCCTCCTGCCTGTAGCATTTATGGAAAAAGTAGTGTAGAGTACAGGGAGTTTCCATTTCTCAGGGTCACTGTTGCACACAGACCTTCATTTGTAACTATCCTGCTCAGCACTCGAATTGAAGGATGAGGACAACCTTGTGTGTCTTCCGTCATGGTGACTGCATAGATTTGGTCACCCTCTACTTGCTTCTGAAGGTACCGAGGTCTGCCAAGATGTTGTCTGCACATAAAGAACATTTTTCTGTCTCATTAATAGTTCTCTGAAGGATATTCTGACATGAATGTGTTTCAGCTTTGAATTTGGCTTTGGAATTAGCGACCCAGATTCTTCCAATTTTCTGTGTTTCAAAGCATCCTTGTACATGTCCCCTGGTGAGCCTTTGGAGGTGGCCAAGACTCCTGTAGTTGCTTTTGTTAAATGTTCAATGATAAAGTGGAATTCAGTCACAGGAGGAGCCTGAAGCTCATGAAATAAATTAGCAAACTCATTTAGCGTAGCATGTGTCAGGCTAGGAGCACAGGCAAATTCAGGATTTTGTGCTAAAAGGCCATAAAACCCTACATGTTGGATTGCCTTTGCATTTTCATGTATGTTTTCAAAGTGCATACAAAAATGGTCCCAAACATCACCAGAGGGTTTCTACACTCCTGAAAGTTTATCCGCCCCGAACAAGCCCACTTTTGGACCTCACCTTCAAGCTCCTGCTTCATTGAGCACATGCTCAGTTTTGACTAGGCGGCTGTGGATATTTTTGTGCTTTTCCATACCAGCTCCTAAGTGGGTGGCAGCAGTGATGTCCCGTGCAGCTCCCAGTGCAGCTCCCAGAACAGTTCTGGTCCTGTCTGGGCATCACGTGGAGGTGTTTCCCTTCCATAGTTTGTCTGTCGCCAAAGACAGATTCAGGTATTTTTTTATAAACGATAACAGTTAGCGAATCCCGAGTTGCACAAACATTCAAGCAGCGATGAGCGAGAGCTTCCAGCGCTCTGATATTTACTGTCAGCAGGATGAAAGCAAATGAAACAAGTGAGACTTCCCTGGAGCAGACATGAAGGCTCTGCGGCTCCGGTCTCCACGGTGGCTGCTCCGCTCCTCAGCAGGCGATAGCCGCGTTCCTGCACCGCCGGCAGCGATGCAGCCACGGTGACCTAGAAAACAAATGGCTCCGCTTTAAAGAAGTAATAAGAAGTCAACCGGTACCTGTAAACCAGAGAGTAACTTGTTCAGGCTTGTTATTTGAAAGATTAAAGTTGCTACCTTTCCTTTCTTTTCAGTCTACAGATGTCTGCAGTCCCAGTCAGTTGATAATGAGAAAGTCTCTTCAAACAGCCCGGAGCAGGTCACTTCTCTGTACGCTTCCTTCTGGTCACTGTTTGGCTTTATTGTATTTTTAACTCCTGTTTTCATTCAGCGGCGTCCAGGGTCAGACGTATTCAAATACATATTATGTGCTCCTGAAAGGGACTTCTGTGAGGGTTGCATGGTCGCTGGCTGCAAAATGGAGTATATAATTTCCTGCCCGTGGCACGGTTCTCATACCCATGCAGGTACAGGTATGCATCAAATTTGCCACAAAGGAAAAAGTGAACGGGGATAAATTTTATGGCCTTTCTGATTAAAGAAAGTCATACCTATTATAAATCCAGTTTCTTTTTTGTCCCTGCGTGTACGGTTGCTAAAAGCAAAGAAACAACAGCAACCTCCTAGCTGTGAAATATCCTAAATTCCACTTTATTTAGCAAATGGACTGAAGTGTCCTAATTCATATCTTAAAAGATGTTTTTATTATCATTCATTTGTATGGAAAAACAGAAGGCAGTGTATTTTATCTTCCGATTAACAAGTTTTTAGTGGATGTTTGTGCTGTATTTTTATTTTACTCTGATAAAAATGACCTCTCTCTTTTCTTGGGTTACCATTTTCCACCCTGCCTTTAAAACCTGAGATGTAATACATATTTAAAGAGTACTTAACTGTTGGATCATCTAGCTTCCAGCTTTCGCATACCAGCTTTCCTTAAACCATTTATGTCTCTTTCTTCTTCAAATATCAGGACAGAAATTTGGATTATGGGCAGATATTTCTGACATCTGAACCACTCATCCATCAATTTGTAGCCCATAAAAACTGCGTCTATAACATTCTGCGTCTTTGAACTCCAAGCTCCTAGTTTACTAAAGACTCAGAGACTTCTAGTTTCTTAAAAAAGAAAAAAAAAAAAACAGAGAGAGAGAAATTTTTTTTATGCTTTTGTGTGTACCACATAAAACCAATTGCACAAGGCAGTAAACACAAATAAGTAAAATGGATGGTAGGAGCAAACACAGCACGACTGTTAATGTAACCCTGCAAGAAGAAAGTCGATTAGATGCCTGCGATTGTTCTTAGGGATTAGAAGTTAGCTAATGGAAAAAGATTGTGCCCGTGGTTAAATGTGCTTGAGATACTCTGTTTTCCAGGCAGAAAAGAGGGAAAGAAGAGGTTTCCTGTGTGGCCGCCGTTTCCGTACGCCTCGTCTCCTGGCGAGGGGAGCAGAGGCAGGTACTGCGCGGCAGAGGGGTGGCCGTGTGCTCCTCCAGGAAACATCTCCAGCCCCGTAGCCGTGTCCAAACTGGCTCGGGGCACTGAGGCTCGGGGCACGTCCCTGGCTCCAGCCAGCAAACCCCGTGGCGTGCTCGCTCTGGGCTGGCTTTGACCTCGTGGCTGCTGCTGCTTCGGCAGCGGCTGGCATTTGCAGGAGAGCAGAGAGCAGGTGCCAGCTCAGCACAGAAACAAATGCGAGGGTTTTTGGCAGTTCCACTGATTGCGTGTGAAAACATTAAAGAAGAAAAAAAAGATGTCATCGAGAGCGGTATGGCATGATGCACAGTGGAAAATAAAGTGATGATGAGCGGGGCAAGAAAACGCTTCATAGCTGGCCTTGTTGGTTTTGCCTGAATTACAGATATTTGTCACTGTGAGGCGTTTCAGGGCCCTAACTATCCTTTGAAATGAAGATGACACAGGAGCCACCTACCTGATAAGGTTTATCTTCAAAATCAGATAACTCTGACTATATTGCTGGGCAAGGTTCTTCAAGAAGAGCAGCCACTGCATTTCCACAGTGGAAATGAGGCGAACGCTACATGGGAGCGGCCCCTCTGCGGTGTGCAGGTAGAAGTATTTGCCCGTGAACTGAACAGTGCTGGTTTATATATAACTGCTAAGGAAAACTTTTTTTATTAAGGAAAATCAGTTGTCGTTGTCGTTATGAATTGTAAAGAAATTACTTTAAAGACCACCAGAGTTTTTTACAGGAGTATACAGTAGATTAATTTACATTTCATCCAGTTGTCATTAACTAAAGAGACTGTCGGGGTTCAGCCCCAGCAGCAGCTCAGCACCACGCAGCCATCGCTCACTGCCCCTGCCCCCAGGGGATGGGGGAGAGAATCGGAGGAGTGAGAGTGAGAAACACTCCTGGGCTGAGGTAAGAACAGGTTAATAGTTGAAATAAAGTAAAAGAGTAATGCTAATAATAACAATATAAAAATGATAATAACAATATCCAAAGCAAGTGCTGCCCAATGCAATTGCTCCCCACCCGCCGACCGATGCCCAGCCAGTTCCCAGCAGCGATCGCTGCTCCCCGGCCAACCCCCCCAGTTTCTATACTGCCCATGACGCCAGATGGTATGGAATGGCCCTTGGGGCAGTTGGGATCAACTGTTCTGGCTGTGCCCCCTCCCAGCTTCTTGTGCCCCTGGCAGAGCAGGGGAAGCTGAAAAGCCCTTGCCTGGTGTCAGCACTGCTCAGCACCAACTAAACCATCAGCGTGTGATCAGCATTGTTCCCATCCTAAATCCAAACCACAGCACTGTGCCTGCTACTGGGAAGAAAATTAACTCTATCCCAGCCAAAACCAGGACAGAGTCAATGAAGAAATTTATGACTGAAATCAATAGACCAAGTACAATGGACTAAGGATGTGTTTATTTTTTATAAACATAACTGTGCATGTAGGCAATCAATATTTAATCATCCCATAGGATTAATTTCTCAAGAAATCTATATGTTCAAGTCTTTTAGAGAATATAGTTTTTCTCAACAACAAGCAAAGAATAAATACCCTTTCGCTGACAGCATAGAGGAGATGGTTTCAACCTGCTGCAATAAAGACGTTGCCACACTTTTACAGTCCCCTTCCTCTGATGTCAGGGAACTACATTTTGCTTTCTGTTAGCTTTAGGGAACAAAGATTTCTAAATATTCAAAGGTAACCAAGAAAAAAGGAGTAAAGGAGTGCCTGTGAAGCCTTCTGTGCTCTGGATTGACTGAACATAGGTATGCTCTGCTAAATTAATTACAGGTTAGGCACGTGATAATGCTAATAAATGCTCCAGGAACTGATCTGATTTTTCCTCAATGCTTTACAAGTTTTCACAAACCACTGGTCAAAGTACATTTCCCAAAATGTATTTCAACCTTATCTTTGTAAGGCAAATGGCTTTGATTATAAGAATTTTTCTCCTTCAAAAATTCTTTTTCAAGCAAATCCTAATTCTTATTAAGTTTAAAGCTTTGGACACATGAAATGAGGAGAAATTTCGTTACGGAAAGGGTGGTCAAGCATTGGAACAGGCTGCCCAGAGAGGTGGGGGAGTCCCCATCCCTGGAAGTGTTCAAAAAACGGGCAGAGGTGGCACTTGGGGACATGGTTCAGTCTGGTCTACCCTTGATTGGTTTAGTGTGGACTTGGTAGTGTAGGTTAATGGTTGGACTGGATGATCTTAAAGGGCTTTTCCAACCTAAATGATTCCATGATTCTATGATTCTATGAATTGACATGCAGGCAGATGTTTTACTGTTGTGGTTGCTTGTGTGTTCTCTGAAGCATCAGTCTTGACTTTAATATAAAAAGGTGCCTCCTGCATGTTAGGCAGAGGCTGCACAGGTGATTTTGAGGAAGTGGGTGACGCGGATTTGGCTCCTTCCCATTCAGGGGAGCCGGAGGAGATGCCCCAACCTCTGGAGGCAGGCAGCCAGTGCTGCAGGAGCAGGGGCAGAGGGCTGCGTTCTTCTTGGTGCTTTCATGCCAAGCAGGGAGTGACCAAGAGCTTTGGCTGCCTCCTATGTGGGGTCTGGCTTCACAGAGGCTCCCCAGATTTGCGCTAGCAGTTTGAACCACCTTAAGGCATTGTAGGAATCGAAATCCTATTTTTAGGGTGTCTGGGGCATTTCAGTGTGGGTGATAGGTGCCTCCAGCATCACGCAGACCTTTAAAAATGCTGTGCTAGAAAACCCTTCTTCCTCCAGCTGGTTGCCAGCTCTCCGAATCCATGTAGCTCTAACCTTCATTTTTTTTCTGTATCCCATCATCAAGTAAATGAGCTCAACTGCTACACTTTTTTTCCAACAGTTTTAATATTTGTCAGCCCAGGGTGCCGTTGCTGTTTCATACCAGGTTTGGGAAGCACCTGGCAGGCGTCTGGCAGGGATGTCCCAGGCTCTGGGAGCGATGCCCCCATGCAGCCACTGCACTTCCAGCAGGATTGTCGGGCTTATTTTCCTAATGGAAAGAGAAGGTTGAAAGCTGAATGTGGCAAAAACTGAGCAGATACTGATTTTCTTTATTTATTTGTTCAACAGCTGAGCGGAAGAGTCAGATGAGGGGAAGTTTTGTGTCAAACCCAGTGACAGTTTTGAGATGTTTGGGGTTTTTGCTGGTTTCCATGGTAACAATAAGAATTGGACAGAGCTGGTGTTGATTGCAAGGCAAAAAGAGTGTTGCTTCCTATGGAGAAATACCAATATCCAGTACTGGCTTAGGATGCATAATACTGAAATGAAAAATCAAACTGTTTTGCTTTCAGACTGGGTAAAATAGTGGAGCTTCTTTATTGCTTTTGGTGGGGTGGCTGTAGAAAAGGGTGATAATCCAAAGCAGCAACTGAATTTGATACAAATTCATGACTACTTTTGGTGACTGTAAACTTTAAATATGAAGTATTAATTATCAAAAATATTTGCTGAAATCCTTGTTTCAGTATTCCCTTATCCAAAGGCAAGGTGCAACAGGGAATATTTTGACAGTAGGCCGCTGTAAGGAGTCAGAAGTACCCCAAGCAATGGCTAGCTAACTTCAAGCAAATGCCAGAAAGTCAGCATTAGCTCACACAACTGGAAGCACAGTTTTGTTAATACAGTACTCACAGATGTATTTGGCAACCAACATGATGGCATAAAACGTGTGGCTTAAAAAACCACTAATGATGTCTATTTTAAAAAATTAATTTTTTTTTGGTTGAAAATTAGGTAATTTTCTCCGGAGTTTTATGTTTCTCTGATTCATAATTTTTGTGAAAAGGACAGACACAATCATGAAATTATGTTTGGTAGTGTACTGCTCACTTTTGGGGCATAGTCAATGGTTTTAATCTTCCTTGTGAAGATTGCTCGTGTTCAACTTCATAGTTTGATTAAAAAAAAAAATAAAATAAAAGTCGTAATCCGTTGCAAAGAACAAGCAGCAATAATTACAATGGAAGTAAGATCGGGGAATTTTCCTTTTGAAGGACCAGCAGCCTTTATGAGGTCTGCAGAGCAGTTTCTGTTCCACTACATTAGGATCACTTAAATTTTTTTGGGAACTGTTCGGGCAAAATGAAAAAAAAGATATATAGACCTTAGGTTTCCATTTGTGGGCTGAATTAGTTGCATATAAATTTGTTCCCCATTTGTGAATTCCATAAATTGCTTCTTATCATTTTCATTTTAAAATCAAGTACATATTTCACATAAAACACTCAGTTTTCATTATAAAGCTTTTGAGAAATTGTGCCAAGAACTGCACTAGGTACCTTGTTGTAATCACTGTCTATAAAGATATGGTACCAGTTTGGTATGGTCAGAAATACTGGGTAGAATGGAGTTTCCCAGGAATTTTCTTTTTTTTTAAAAAACATTTTTTTTTCCCCTGTATGGGAGCAGGGGTGTGAATGAAAAAGTTTTTCTTTGAGAAAAAGAATTCTCATTTACCTTGGTCATTTCTGCATTTTTAGATGTACTTGAAGGATGTTTTAAAAGAGCCATGCTGAGTTGAGAAAATTTCAAAGTTGTGTTTAAGAAATAAAAGACAAAAAAAATACTTGCACATTTAAAATACAAGATCATTTTATTTGACTGGCTGGGTAAATTGGTAAACTCACGAACATTCACAAAGGCTTGCTTCTGGTTTCTCCCCTTGGAGCAGCAGCTGTTCCCTGGAAGCACTTTCCGGTTGGACCGCGCTAGGCATGGTGAGCGTCCGTCCACGCGGGTCCAGTGAGAAGATCCATACGGGCAAATTCCCCGTGCACCGCTTTAAAAACACACCCTAAATCTTATCATAATCATCCTTAATATCTTCTCTGCAGCACACTTAGCACTTTCCTCTCAAGGACGACGGTCTCCTCGAGACAAGGCTTATCCATTACTGGGAGGGCTCCCTGACAGCCTGGGAAGGTGCACGGTGCCTTATGCATTATTCAACATATATGAAAGGTCCCGGCACCCCTTCTGTTTGCTTCTGCAGTGTTTTAGATAATCTGCGAGCGTTTGACGTGGATCAGAATTCGATGGCTGTTTTACCTGACGTGCATGAGAAGCAGAGCCTTGTCCTTGCACCTTCGCGCGCTTTCCCACACGTAGCGTTGTCCATACGCGGCACTTGCCACTTCTTTGCCTGGGCGCTTGAGTTGCAGCGATGCCTGGAAAGTTTCTTTGAGATGGGAGCTGGAGAGGTGTGCCGGGCATAAAAACAGGGCTGCTGGTGGGCAGAGGACAGGAGGAACGGTTGCCCTAATGCGTGCTGATGTTTGCTGCTCGAGCTGTGGGACGTCAAAATAACAGGCTGCAAAACCTGGGTGAAGCAGGTATCCGTGGCATGTTCTTATTGATGGGTATCTACAGAAGAGAGAAGGAGAAAAGACTGAATTTCTGTTAAACAACCTGTACCTTGGGTTTCATCGTCCGTTTTGTGGGTCTCAGTACTTAGGTACAAAGAGCTGTGAAGGAGCTGGCATCTAACAGTCTGTCAAATTGAAATTTTTCATGAGCTCCACTGGGATGATCTCTTAAAGATACAATATAAATGCACATATTTTCAGTATCTTTATTACCTTTAAGAACTCTTTACTGTAGTGGCCTTGGAAAGCCACTAACAGAGGAACGCTCCACAGTTCCAGGTTGTATGCAAAGTTGTGGTGGACATTTCGCTAACGTCATCTTACGAAGTGGGTCGTTTTAATGCTTGCAACAGGGAAGAGGTGATGCTACTTGGGGTAGACGCTCGGGTGATGCTGTTCGGGGCAGACACTGTAGGTTGCGGAGCTGCAGCATCTCCGGGCTCAGCAGCTCCCAGCGCTGTGCTGGCATGCCCAGGCTCCTCAGCAATGCACTTACCTCCTGTCCTGCTCTACACCCACACGTCCGTCCAAAAGCTTTCTGGTACGGGGGCCAGGGTTCAAAGGCAGACTGCCATCCCGTGCACGTGCAGGGTTTGTATTCACCAACACACCTCTGCCTTGCACATCGGGCGGGCAGCAGTGTGGTTTTTCCATACCATAACTTGTTTTTACCTTTCTAACCTAATCTGAGATTTTTTTCCCTAGCGTTTCTCCTATGCCTCCTATGGAGAAATACCAATATCCAGTAGTGGCTTAGGATGCATAACACTGAAACAAAAAATCAAACTGTTTTGCTTTCAGACTGAGTAAAATAATGGAGCTCCTTTATTGCTTTTGGTGGGGTGGTTGTAGAAAAGGGTGATAATCCAAAGCAGCAACTGAACTTAATACAAATTCCTATGACTTAACCACTGTGTGCCCAGCCCTGAAGAGCCACCTGAGCCTATAGCATGGCTCAGCCAGCATGGGCAAGAGCGGAAACCCTGAAATAACGTCTCAAACGCAGTCAGCATTGGTCTAACTCAAGCCCTGCAAAGGCTCAAAGCGCAGTAAAACGCACACTGACTGTGGTGGCAGCAAAGCGAAGCTGATGTCTAAAGCTGTTCCATCACCCCAAGTTTCTTAAGAATTCCTCTTGCTTTTTCGTTTCACAGTCTGATTTTTATTTAATGGGCGTATAGCTGTACTTGTGTAACATACTTGAACGATAAAAGTATCGACATCTCTGTCCCACTGCTATCAATTTAAGGCTTGGAGTCTGTTAATATTGCTGCAAATGTAGTTTATTTGGATGAGGTGTGGTAGGTTTAGTACTCGATTTCAGCGATTTCAGTGTACATTTTTATTGCATCAGCAAATTAAGGTTTTGGAATAAAAGGTTTTCTGTCCTTAATAAACTCTGTATTGGTGAACATGTAATAGGTGAGAACTTCAGTAAGAACTTCAGTGCGCTGACAGGTGTAGTAAGCTTAGTGGAACATCTCATTTTAGCATCACTGCACCTGGACAGTTGTCTTGGGATGTGTGGTAAATATTTAATGATTTTTCCTTTGTTTTCCGCAGATAGCGCCTGTAATAAGGCAGAATATCTGCAAGTAATATTGCAATGTCAAGTCACTCTGCTGCCCAAAATGTTTATGATTTCTGCTCGTCTAGAAACTAGTTAAAGTAATGTTAGAGACAAAGTGGCACTCTCTTTTTGTGATGCCTTCTTAATTAGATTTTTTTTTTCTTTTAATTGCTTGGTAAGGCATATAAATAAAAGAAACTATAGATT
This sequence comes from Pelecanus crispus, assembly GCF_030463565.1. Lineage (NCBI taxonomy): Eukaryota > Metazoa > Chordata > Aves > Pelecaniformes > Pelecanidae > Pelecanus > Pelecanus crispus. Next base: position 73,304,482 of record NC_134648.1, read on the forward strand.
TTGGTGTTGAAAACAATGTGCGGTCTATAAAGCACAAAAAAATCTATGCTTTGCTTTTTTTTTAAATAAAACAACCTCTTGTTTGCTAATATTGACTTTCATTGTTCTCTGAAATCCATCCATCTTTGAGACTACAAGGATTGCTGATAATTATGCACTAAGGCCATTAACGGCTCGCCTATTTCTTTCCCACTCATCAACAAAAGTGGTAAGTGCTTGGAGATCCAACTGCATTTCAGTTCTTCAGTATGCTCTTATTAGCCTCAAACGATGCGCCCCGAATGACAGCTGTGAAACCTCATTGCCTCTGAACGAGGAGGCAGCACCCATCTCACGGAGCCACGGCTGTCCCCGCCCGGTGTGCACAGTGACGGAAAACACCTCTGCCACTGCAGTTGGCCAATGTTATTTTCAAATCAATGGAGGGAATGGGGCTACAACACGAGGAGCCGATTTGCCTGGTCAGGTTTGAAGGGATAGCGTTGGAGAGCTACTAAATTCAGCCTCTGTAAGCTGATGAAATGAGTTGAAATGAACAGCATTTTTTTTTTTTTTAAGGAAGAAAAAATTTATTTAACATCTTAACAAATGGGTTTGAAACATAGGGGCAGGCCTGCAAAGAAATTCAGGCTCCTAAAGGTGGAAGAATTCAGTGAGGTTTTGCAAAATGCCGCAGCATCTGCTCGGATGTTCGGGTGCTTGCACGCCGCCACAAATCGGGCGCGTTGTCCCTTGCTGTAGTCTCTGCCTGGCGGAAGTCAGAAATCCTCCTGAATGGAATGAACACGCCGCTTTGCCTGCACGCAGCAAAATTCCAAACGCTGCAGAGCGCCGGCAGCCGCTGGGCTGCCCGGGGTTTGGTGCGGGAGCTGCGCAGGCAGAGGAGGGTGGGCAGGTGGCAGGCAGGGGTGACCCCCGATACCATGCGTTTGCAGTCTGCCATCTCATATCTGTTACAGAAACACTCAGGTGTGGGTTATTTCAGGGATGCTCGCGTTCTTGCCGTGTCTCTAACCCTCCTGGGTTGCTTGAAGGTTTAAGGGAGCGCCCGGGGTTGCACAGGTCAGCGTGTGCTCCTGGTCATTTCTAAGGTGAAGACGAAATCTATCGCAAAAGCTCTGACGTTTGCATCCTTCTTTTGATTTTAGGCTGGACAACAGCGTTGGTGGGAGCAGGAAATTACGGTGAATGGAAATATTCAAAAGGGAGAATTAATTACCTACAACCTAACTGAGCTGATCAAGCCAGAGGCGTATGAAGTCCGTCTAACGCCCATCACCAGATTTGGGGAGGGGGACTCAACTATTCGGGTCATCAAGTATAGTGGTAAGAAGACCTTCGCGTACAAGCAAATGCCCCGCGGTGCATTCTGCGCAATTCGGTCTGCTGCACCGGTTACAGCTGCACTGGGTTGCACTGTGTAAACTGATCGCCAGTCCTGCAAATAATGCTGCAAGGGATAAGTGTGGGTTTCCAGGAAGGAGCGTTCTGGGTAGAAAAGAGAGTCTCCACCTCTGGGTAGCTTCACAATTTAAAAAAAAAAGGAAAAAAAAAAAAAAAATCTCTGAACAGCCAAAATGCAAAATCATATCGAAGTTTCTGTGAAATAAAGGAAAAAAAAAGAACCAATTAATGTTAGCTTCATGAGACAGCTCATTTCAAGAGTTTGTTCTTACTTAGAGCCCGTTGAAGAGCAATGAGTTTGGAAGAAAAAAATCTACAAAACACATAGTATTCTGAAGGTGTCACATCAGTGTTTTGATATAATCAAAATACTTTTTTTTTCCCCAGAATGAGCACTTTTTGAGAAGTTTTTATTTGAATATGAATGATTAAAAAAAAAAAAAGTGACTGTTTCTAGTCCTATGCAAGTGGAAAAGGGCATTTATACATTTTCCTCTAAAAGGTCATGCCATGACAAAGATTTGTCCACGTTAATCTAACAAGAAAAATACAGTATTCTTACATCCTTCCATTCAGTCTCCCAGCATTACCAGGAAGTAATTCCTAGAGCTCTGAAAAATCCCTCAGAATACTTTTCTTAGGGTATTAATGAACAACTGAATCACTTTTTTGTTTTTCTTCTGTAAAAATTACAAAGAATGGGCAAGAGGTACCTTAGAGAAGGTAGCCCTACTGAAGATATCATTGTGCAGTTTGCAACGGCAACCTGGTGTGCCGGGCGGAAAGTTTTATAGAATGGAAAAAGGAAAGTGTCTGCTGGGGGAGATGTTTGTAAACATGGAATCATGCAAGTATGAGTTTATCATTTGGGGACAGACTTTTTAATAGGGCCTGTTGTGACAGGACAAGGAGTAATGGTTTTAAACTAAAGAAGAATAGATTTAGACTGGATACAAGGAAGAAATGTTTTACAGTGAGGGAGGTGAGGCACTGGCACAGGTTGCCCAGAGAGGCGGTCGATGCCCCATCCCTGGGAACATTCCCGGCCAGGTTGGACGGGGCTCTGAGCACCCTGCTCTGGTTGGAGATGTCCCTGCTCGCTGCAGGGGGTTGGGCTGGGTGGGCTCTGAAGGGCCCTTCCCACCCAACGCATTCTGTGATTCTATGATTCTACCATGAGGAACCTTGCTCACCGGCAGGACAAAAGCCAGGTGCCACACAGGTCAAGTCACAGCTCACCATGTAGGTGCAATTGCTCCAGGAGCTGGAGCCAACAGTCATTAGTGCTATACAGATACCTAAGAGACCCCAAAGCAGGAAATCACATGCAGCAGAAAGTCCAAAAAGAACCTACAGATCAAGAAGCACTTTCAAAAATCATTATCAAATAGTGTAAAATAGCGAACAAATCTGAGAAAAAATTAAATGTGCATCGTATGTGCAATTCTTCATGATCAATGATCAAGGCTCAGCCCTACTCAATCTCATCATAAATTATTTTTATCACTGTGTTAATATCAAGGGAAAAAATTGCATTAAACAATCTTAAACATCAATTCTAAAGAACATAGTGGCACGTTTCACTAAATGCCAGATCTGCTAATGATGGCGATGGATGAATCTTAGCTTTCGCTTGTTACAGCAAAGAGTTTGCAAAGTCTGCTTTTCCCAAAGCGCATGAGAACAAGATCTCAATTAAAAGAAGGACTTGATTACTAAATCTGTGAACGTACAAATGAGGAGAAATGGCCATTCTGCTGCAATTCCTGTTGGACTTTAGCTCCTCATTGGGCCTTGTTACCCTAATAAGTGCTTATTTTCTGACACTAGTGGTAGGAGTCCGGTCTCTTTGGGGCTCCCCGCATGCACAAGGGAAAGACCCGGGGTCTTCCCGAAGGTGATCAGGAGCAGGAGCTTCATTCAGACTTTTGGGATTTCTCTGCAGCAATCCCAGTCTCTCCGTGCCGGATGTGATAGGGAGCCTTGTGTGTTCGCAGCCAGCTCGTGCCAGGCAGCCGCTGCCCACTTCGGTGCACCTCGACATCTGTCCAATGGCTTAAATACCGACCAGTGCTCCTATCACCATTTAGGGCACTCAATCACTACTGCTCGTTTTTGGTGGTGGTTGTACCCTGGCAAGTCTCAGGAGGTTGACTGAGGTCTCGGCGACGGCTCACAGCCGTGCTGAGTTTGAGGTTTTAAGGAATCATGACATGATTTACGTTTCTAGCCCCTGGCTGGCAGGAAGAACATTCCCATGCAGCATAAAAGGCGTATTTTGTCTACTGCAAATTTTTCTGCTAGAATCTGCCATTAGCGCAGATGTGAATAACGTCCCATTGCAAACGTGCTGATGAGGTGCCAATGCCAAATCCAGCCGCCCGGGAGAGAGGAAGCCAGTGCCTTGTGCCCCAGATGGGGAGATGCTTTTGGAGCAATACTCAGTGCTATTATCTGGTGCCGACAAATTCACAGCTTCAGAAATCGCGAGCCAGATGCTAATCAATAAGCTAAACCTAAAGTGACTTCCCTTTGAAGAGGGATCCCAGAACCACTGAGGCTTTGCGTGCTTAAAAACTGCATTTTATCTCAGCGTTCGTCCAATGACTATAGCGTCAGCAAACTGCTGCCAGGCTAATTTTAAGGATGTTACAGCTTCAGCTATAAAATAATGATATCACATACATTATTATAGTGCAAATCCAATACTTATAATCTGAAATGCTGGAGCCTCAGAAAAGCAGTTACTGGGCTAGCGGGACGCGCAGCAGCAGGCCTGCATCGATGTAAGAAATAATTATAAACATTACCCAGAAAATAAAAGACATCATGCGAATGTTTCTTAAAAGGAGAACGAAGATAATTTTTTTATATTTTTCTCTTACTACATTTTTCTCCTATTACATTTTTTTTAATTGTGAGACCTCAGGCAAGGAGGGAAACATTTGAATTTTCACATTTTTCAGTGGGATTTTGTGTGTGTGTGCCTCTGTGTGTTCAGTTTTCATCAGTAGCCCAGAAGCACGCTGGCTTCTAGCAGCATCAGTCCTTCTTTCTCATCCCACCACTTTAGCAATACTCTTTCTGGAGGACCAGGACCCAGGACCACGTCCATTCAGGTCATGAATACCTCCAAGGATGGAGACTTCACTGTCTCTGTGGGCAACCTGTTTGGTGCTCGATCACCCTTAGAGTAAAAACCCTTTTTTCTGAGGTTTAAAATGCACCAATGTATTTGTATTGCTGGTGAGGATTCCCATGGCAAACATTTTTTCCCTTATTCTTTTAAACTTTAAGCAGGCTAATAGGATTTCATCACATTTTAAAGAAATGCAGTGTGAAAAGCAGATCAGACACGTAGTTAAAGTTGCTAAAAATGGTAGCAGTGTCTTTTGCCTTTAAGAAATGCATTAACTTTTACAGTTGAGCTTCACTTTTGTGCAAATAAAGGATAGATTGGCCATGCACTACCTAGATTTTACTTTGGCAGCTTAAGCTTGTCTGCTGTAGTAGGACAATCTTGGGTACTGCGCAGAATTGGTTTCTCAGAGTAGTTGCACAGTGTGTAAGGATCAACATGGCATTTCTAGAGTACTGGTTGTGTTTGCTGCCTTACTAGAGAGGAGAAGGTTTCTCCAGATTTCTTCCAGGGGATGAATCACCCTCTGGACATGCCCATATCTCTCCAGTGACTTTAGAGATGCTCCAGTGACACGCTTAGATGAGGTGTCTAACTTTTAGATCGCTAAAGTTAAGCCCCATTAATCCTACCTGTGAAGTCGTTTTTATTGGGTTACACTCCTTTGTACGTGATGCAGAGCACATCACCTTTTAAATTAAAACCCACAACTGGAGATTAACGTGGAAATTGTTAATGTATAAAAATAACAGCTTCCCATGTGCTAGCCTGCTGGTAGCCATCTGAATGTCCAAAATAAGGAGACTATTAAAGCAGGAAAACCTCAGTAATGAGCTCTTTACAGTCTACCCTGCCATCCCAAGTGGGAGCTGTAAATATAAAATAAAAACTCTGCAGTATCCAATCCCATGAATCAAAAACTTACCCATGGTGCAAACATTTCATAGGGAAATCCCTTGCCTGCCATGAATTACTCTCTCCTCTGCACACCAAAAGGACGGGAGAAAAGAGCAATCATCACAGTAGGAGTGACATTGATAATTACAGCCAAACATCACTTGACAAATTCTTTGGTAGATACATATGTTACTCTGCTAGTGAACACAGTCTGCCAAGTAAATATAAACAAGGCAATTTAAGTAGCACTAATGAGTTTTGTAGCCTAATACAAAACAGATATGTCTCATAGTAACAGCAGATATGTCTCGTAGTAACAGTTTAAATATTATCTCCCTCACTTTACATAAATCTGTGTCAGCCTATTTGGTAAGAACTGGCTGTAAAGTCCTCCAACTACTCCGATTAAAACTTCAGCACGCGCTGGTTTAGATATGCACTTACGTTTAAATATTTTTAAAGTTAACCAGTGATTAAAGCAGCAAGTTTAGCTCCCTTCTGCGGAAAAAGCCAACAGCCCATTACTGCTCTTGGTATGTCGAGCCAGCCCCTTGCGACAGCGGCAGGCAGCTGATGGTGGCCAGGCGCTTTGTAGTCTAGCTTGCTTATTTTCGTATGAGATCTAGACGCTCCCCAGATTCTGTATGGAAGAAGAGTATATAATTGGCTATTGTTTATTGCTATTATTCTTGTTATTCTTGTTATTATAGTTCTAGCCCCAGAAAAATAAAATTGGTACCAAATAGGACATAAATTATGTGATTTATAAGTTTGCACCGGCATACATTTCCAGTACCATCCAGTGTTATAAATAGTAAGTTAGGGCAATTGCTATTATGGGAGAAAGAAAGCCTTGTCCTTGTAGAGTACCAATATTTACAGTGAAGATTGTTTTTCCCGTGCAAACCAAGTGCTTAGAGGTATGGAGTCTTGATCTTCATTAAAGCTTTTGGGTGCTGGTTGTAATTACCCCAAGCAACCAGTTTCCAGTGGTAAAAAACATAGCAGCCGAACACCTAGCATGCTTCTACCTACCTCTGGCTTTATGTTCTTCATAGTTAGGAAAGCTTGGTTTGCAGCTAGTTTTTTAAAGGAAGGACATCATGTTGCAATCTCTGAAAGCCACCTCACTTGCAAGCTGAACAAATGTTTGTGTTGGGAAGGATCTGCGGGAAATGTAACTGTCTTTGCATGTATGCAGTTACAAGAAGAGGGGCAAGCATTAAGAAAAACCATTCAGCCCACTTTCTTCTGCTCTGACCTGCACAAATACAGACCACTGAAAAGCAAAATCATCCAACAAACTGAAATTCCAGCAGGTTTTTATTCTCTGCTTGCTGGAGGAATGGCAGGAAGATTAAAGAATCATCTGTCTTGGCTCTAACCAAGCTCAAACATTTCATGACACTTTGTTCTCCTCCCGAGATTCTCCGCCGGCAAAACCTTCCCGCCGGCAAGAGCCAGGGTCAGCTGAGCAGAGCAGGGATAACCCTCTGAGGTGCACAGATTTTCCAGATGTTTCGAAGTCAGCCTTGGGAATTTAATCCCTCAGTCATCCATTAATTTCCCTTTATGCCTAATTTAACTTGCTACCTGTGCGTCTTGCACGCGGCAACCTTCCCTTTCCGCAGTGAGAGCCCGAGCCATTACACGTTGTCTTAGAGCAGCGTGCTGTATTACACCCAAGAGTGGGCTTGCTTTTTTTTTTTTTTTTTGGTTTGGTTGTGGTGGGTTTTTTTCCTTGTTTATGGTGTTAGATAAGTTCAGCCTAACTGCTTTAATTTGTTTTTTCTACTTTTGTCAATCAGTGTGAACTGAAGCTAGCTTGGCAAGGAGCCTTTTTTGCTCTGCTGTGAACAATCTGAATAGCATGACTCAAGGTTACGTGCTGATGATAGTTTCCATAAAAGCCCGTGCGTTTAGTTACAAATCAAGCATCAGTAAATGTAGTTCCCGGCAATTTCAGCTAATTCCAAGTTCAATCACTCAAGAGTTTCACAAAATGAATGTTTCTTGGAGAATGAAAGGTAATTTGTTGGTAAAAGCTATGAGGTTATCTAATAGAATGTAATGACTAAGTTTCTTGAAAAGATTGCACTGGGGCAAATCACTGTTCATTTGTTTCAGAGAAGGCAAGATAAAAATGAAGAGTTGCTAATTTAGAGCTCTTTTGAAAACTGCAGATTGAATCTAGAGCCATGCAGAAGCCGTGGCTGGGGTCACAAACCAAGAGTTCATGTCTGTAAACATGGCGTGGGAAGGGCAGCAAGGAAAGATGCAGCAACCCTCGTACTGAAGTCTGGCATTACCAGATGTACCCGTTATTTGGAGATAAAATTTTATTTCCAATCTTCTGTTAGTAACATGCAATTCCAACTGTGAGCTTAGCATCGTTCTGTTTCTCACACGTTAAAGGCTTACAGCAGAAGGCCCCTGTTTCCTAAGTCATCCCTCCTCAAATTTACCCTTCTGCAAACAGGTAGCACAGAACTACAGACTAATTTCTCGTTCAACCCCCATTTCCCGTGTTTGGCATTGTACAGGTTACTCTGGACCATAGCCTGGGTAGCCATTCCCATGGTTAAGGTTATCTGTAGGCACTACTGAGGTCTGACTGTCATTCTGTTCCAGCCTATTAAGGTATTAAGTAGATGAACTTCAATATTAAAGAACTGTGGATGTGGAGGGTTTTTTGTAATTTTGCCAAGGGTCTGTGAAATAAGAGTGCCACTTTTATCAGCTTCCCCAAAGAGTCCCGCCATGTCACGCAAGGCATTGCACACACCCATAAAAGAACAGACAGAAATAATATTTTTTGGCAAAGTTATCTCCAGGCTTCTCTGCAATGTTAGCAAAATTATTTTTGATGCCTCCCAAGGTGAGGGGTGAGCATGGACTGCTCCTGCCATGGGGTGGGGCGTGGGCAGAGGTGGGATGCAGGGGGGTGGGATGCTGCACTGATGCTCCTCTGCCTCTGAGAGCACAGCCCCAGGAGAGCAGCACCTGGGACCCAGCTGTGCTGGTTGTCCCCGTCCTGGTCACCGAATGTGGCTCCTTCAGCAGGCACGGGGTGTGCTGGCAGCTTTTTAGGACAGCACACTTCATCTTCTTTTGTTGTCTTCTTAAATTTCTTTAAAGTATATCCTCCCTAGAAGAGGGTTTATGTGCCAGAAGACTCTCATGTTTTTTCTTGGCTGTGTCTCTTGGTCTAATTGAGATCAAACCTCTTCTCACAAACTTGCTGTGCTTATGTTTTCTACCTTTTAGAAGGAAAATTGGCATTTCTAAAAAGAATGCAAGTGCTGTCTGTTTGTTAAGACTCGTGTGCACAGATATCTTAAATTGAAGAATAGTATTATTCATCGAGTAGACGGGTAATTCATTCTTGAACAATGTTAAAAGGAAATTTTAAGTGATAAGTAAGGTCCGATGCAGAACCTCTGCTTTTGATGAATTCATCTTTTCTGTCGTTTTTGTTGGATTCCTTTACAAAGGCATCACCCTGGGGTTCTGCTGTGCAGCTCTCTCCATCCTTACGATATCCGTGGCAATAATCTAGGTTTGATGCTTAATTACAGCATCTTGTTCCCCAAGCTGTGGGTACTAGCAATGGAGCGTACACGTCGTGGGTAGGCGAGGCTATTGTTTCTCACTGAAATTGTTGCCTTTGGATTGCCAGGGAGCCACAAAATTTGCTCAAAAAGGAAGTTGCCAGTTTTGCTGGCTGTCTTGGTGCAAGAGCCATGATCAAGGTATTGAGGGGGAGGGAACAACGGGAAATTTAGGATAATCTGCATATTGATGAATTAGAATTTCTTCTTTGTGCTAATTTTATTTTTGCTCTGTCTTCCAGCTCCAGTAAATCCACACCTACGTAAGTATTTCTTTAACTTTTTAACTTTTACGTGTATGAAGAATTGTCCTTGCACCTATTTTCCCTTATAGTTAAAAAGTAAATGATAATTATTTCGCTTTCAGTTGCAGCCCATGGATTGCAGGGACCACCTTAGTTTTGCATGCAAGCTGGGCTGGCGGCTGAAGGTGTCGTTCCTCTTGTTCTGCCAAGGCGCTAAAGCAAGAGTAGATGGAGAAAGGAAAAATTATAGCTCCAGCTCTCATCTTTCTTTCCCACTGCCCAAACAGTTCATCTAAAGGAAATTACTAATGTTCTGAAATAACATCCATTTGTGGGTGTTGCAGCTCAGTGTGTATGGGTGATGCTGTGGTTTAGTCATGGGAGTAGCTAAATGCTGATAAACTAAATAGCTGAAAGTTCAAGTACTGTGTAGGCACTGTGTCTGCGCCTCAACAGGTATGGTAAAAATCTTGAAGGAAAAATCAGTTTATGAAATTTTCTGAATTCATTTATTCTTGCATAAGAACTACATTTGCAGTTCCTGAGTTATTTTGATACTTCCAAGGGTAGTCAGAAGCTCATCTGCAGCTTTAAAACCAAAAGAAGAACGTTTTCTCATGCGGTGCACACAGGAATGATGGACCTCATTTGCACAGAGAAATGTGGAGACCAAAAGTGTAATGAGGGTGTGAAAGCGTTTAGACAAATTCACAGGAGACAGCTCCACAGGCGTGATTGAAAATGCAAACTCCGACTATGTATTCGCTCATGTGCTGGTGCTCGGGCACGGGGATGTTGCAGGGGAGAAAGGACTTCTCTTACAGTTTGTTCTTACACTTTTCCATGGGAACTAAATCCCTACAAATGTCAGAGGCAGGAGACGGGGCTGGAGCTTTAGTATGTCCCAGTTAAACCATGCTATTCCTGACAGTCCCCACATCTGTCCACTTCATGATTTTCTTCCACACCACAGCAAAAGAACGTTTTGCTGTGGGAACACATTCTGCCATTACTCTTGCTTATAATAACATATAAAAAAATAAAGGGAACGGGATTCTGTCTGCCATTATTACTGCTGTAGTGCAGCCGTAACCTGGCAGAAGAGCAGCACTGGGTCGTGCGAGCATCCTCTCTCTCCATCTCTCACCCATGATGGCTAAGCCTTTCTGTAAATTTTAAACTTATTTGCGGAAGATCTTGTGCAATGCATTAATAATTAAGCAGGGCTTAATTCAAAGCTCGCAGGAGCTGAAGCAACCACTCCCATTGACTTAAATGAGCGGTAGATGAAACCCTTGCTAATTAATATGTTAAATATATACTCTATGATGTTAAGAAAAAAATGCATTGCAATCCCAAGTGCTTCATGCTGTAGTCCTCTGTGATTTTAAGATCTGAAACTGTCTAATTTTCAAAATGTCTCTATAGCTCAGTTAAAAGCAACGGCTCTAGTAGGCGTGTGGTACAGTGCTGGTGGCATCCAAATTGCCCTTGCGACAGGGAGTGTGTCAGCTCGAGGGAGGGAGGGCACCCCTGGCAACCCGTCCACCATTTCCTTCACCTGCGTTCTGTCTGCCTCTTTCTGCGCTGGTGGTGATGGGAAAGTTTGCCTTCTGTAGGGTACCCAGCGTAATTTCTTTCAGATGAGCAAAGAGATGGTAAATTTTGGTTTGCTTTTTTCCCCAAAGACTTTTTGAGTGAAATCCATTGACAAGGAAGAAATCTAGGTCTGAAAATGCATTCAGACACTGAGCTGGAGAAAAGAGATTCTCTGTTCCATAACAAATTCGATCTGATCATTATCTGTTCTTTCTACAATCTCATTTTATTTCACTGCAAATACAGAGTGGATGATGATGTATACTAATAACATCAACCAAGTTCTGTTCTTTTCTAAACCTGTTGGGCTGAATTCCGATTTTATTTGCACCATTGGGAATGAAGAGTAAGAGCTGTATTCAGCTGGGACAAAACATCTGTATTGGAAACCGAAGTCATGTTCTTCCTGCTTCAGTTCATTGCATAAGTCCTTCCTCTTTATAAGACGCCTGCAATGCATAAGCAAGTAGCACTTGAACACTGAGATGTAGCCTCAGATCTACATCTTATTTTGTAACATATAATATAAAACATTTAATGTAAACCATAAAGATTTCATATCAATTAGTGCAACTAGATGTTACACCTGAATAATGGAAGAGATTGGATGGTAGAGAGTCATATTCAACTTGAATTTTATGGAAATACATGACAAAAAATCATACTACAATGAAGAACATTTCACCTTGAGAACAGTTTCAGACTTTGCCCTAATTGGCAATGAAATTATTAATAACCTGATTCCACCTCCAGATCTGGCATGTGCTTTGGCAAAAATTGACCACTACCTTTGATAGTAATTGGCACCATTGTTAATGCTTTCAGCAAACCGTAGTGGTCTGAGTGGTGTCATGAGCTGGAGCACCCATGGGTGCTTGGGGAAGAGCCGGCTCTTCCTCCTGCACTTGGTGTGCCCCGTTAATGAACAGGTCAGGACCATCCAGATCTATTTAAATGCTTCTACTTCTTGCATAAGAAAAGTACTGAGCTAATCCTGGGGAACCATTTCCCATTTTTATTCTTCTGCCATTCTTTTTGAGAAGTGTTTAGTGCCAAGAATATTTAGTACTAACCTTTTCCAGTGTATTCCAAATGGCAGAGTCCCACATGAAACCAGTGTTTTCCTATTAAATAAATGGCATACTTTTTACTTCACCTTTTTTTCATCTGGCCCGAATATTTTTTTTTAACTTGAAGAAAAAACTTTTGTTCTGCTGATGTGGAATCTCTTAATGAAGTTCTGAGGGCATGGTGCGACATGCAAATGCAGCTCTTAAGGTACTGGAGGGGCAGTGTTAGAAACTGCTGAATGGTAGAAAATGCTTTGTGTTAATTCACTTTGCTGCAGGACTGGATCTGGTACTCAGAACTTTTCTCTTTTAGTTACTGTTTTGCCCTTTAATTTTATCATACTGTGTAGAAGCGGCACCGTTTTTGCTATAGGAAGGGCTTGCATAAGTGGAGGTGGAAGTCAAATGCACAGAACACTGCGTAAACCAAGCAGCTTTGGAGCTCAAGTCACGCAAAAGGTATTCTTGCAGATGAGAGGCACAGCGGGCGTTTTGTTCAGAGTGCTTCATTCGAGTCCTTGTGTCTTTCAAGAGCTTTGTCACGGACTTTGTGTTATCTTTCTGGTCCTCAGGATAAGGACGGAGGTGTCTGTCTCCATCTATTCACGCGCTTCTCTATCGAAGGATTTTGGATGTAATCTGTGCACGTGTATTCCTCGTAGCCTCATTCTTTGATTTGCTCGTCTTTCAGGAAGAACAACAATCTACTTGTATTCCTTCTCTGCAGTGCTCATGATGGTGCTCCTCCATTGAATGATTCTGTATTTTGCCACTTCTTCAACATTCAAAATTCAGGATTCAGAAGAACTTGCTTCCAGAACCAAACTGAGGTGTTGTAGGGTCCTGAAATTGGCTCCCCATCATGCCAATGGTTATCAGTCATGTTGGCCAGTTAAGGTTGTGATTTAGGAAATCAATCCTCTTGGAGGACCTAATAAGATTGATGGATTTATTGAGAAATCAAGTCAATCTGCTTGAGGTGCTAATAGCCAAGGAAATTTCTATGGACTATTTTTGTGATAACCTGGTTTTAGAGAGTGGTGTTTTATGCTGGCTTTTGTGGAAGGGGTACAGTTTGTGTTGCTTTTTGCACGGGCAGAAACAGATTGAGGAAGACTTGGAAAGCACTGCTAATGCACCTTGTGGGTTGGAATGAATTTTTCAAGCCCAATTGTTCAGTCTGCAGTATTATCTGATTCTAAAGAAGTTTCAGACCAGAATCCTTGCTTAGCAGTACATATCCAAGCTAAGCTCCAGGTCCCTCTGTCTTCACTGATTTGTAGTGAAGCTCTAGTGGCTTAAGTGGATTTATAGTTCAGCAAACCCCCAAACCTGCAAACATTTATATACCTTCTCAATTTAGCACAGATTAATAATCCCATGATACCTGGTGTTAGAGTTCCTCATAACAATGAATATAAACTGCACCCCTGTAAAGAAGGCCGTAGCTGACACAGTATGCAGACAGCTGCATTCTCCCTAGAGAAGAGAGATTTGCTTGTTTTCTCAGATAAATCAATTGACTTTGCTGGAAGAGTAAACTCAGCTGGAACTGTTCATGTGCATAAAATTAAGCTTTTGCACATTTTACTACATGGGGCCTTATCCTGTTTTGAGGTCAAAACTGAACCTTGAAGTTTTGATTTGTTTTGGTTCCTAAATGTCTGACAGTAGGACTTTCTCAACCCATCATAACCCACAGGTAGGATCACTGGACTGGTGTGTCTCACAGACCTCTGTTTCACAAAGAAGAAGATCCCAGGAATTCTGTCTGGGTTCCTGGCATTTTTGTTCTTTAGGCCTAAACTTTTGTCACTTGACCTCAAGTACATAACAGAAATCTTAGCCAAGGTCTAGGAGGTGTCTTCAGGACATGATACAGTCACCTCTCCTGCCCATATAGGTTCAGGTACACCTAAGCCTTCCTCCCAGGTATTTGTTTAATTGGTTCTTATAAGCCAGTGATGGGAACCCAATGCTCTTCCTGAGCAATGCGTTCGTGTGCTTCACTGTCCTGATTCTTAGAGATTTTCTTCATTTCTAGCCTAAAGCTCCTTTGCTCTCATTTTAGCCATTACTTGCTTTCCCATCCCTCTTGAAAACCAAGGATAGTTTAGGAGATGTCACTTGGAGACAATGTTTTAATTTTGAAAAGTTGCTGTCCTCTTTTCCCTAATATCCTTATCCCTACACCAAAATAACCCACTTCTTTCTTTTTCCCATGATGCATGTTTTATGGACATGCTGCCTGTTCTTCTCAGCTTTTTAGAAAAGCTACCTGGGTAAGAAGAGACAACGTCTCTAAGGGCAGTTGTATACGTGTGAATATGTGAGGAGGAGCTATACAATAATATTTGAATATAATTTCAAGTAACACCAGCACAGATTGATGACTGATTGTTTTGGGTTTTTTTTCACTGGGGTTACTGCAAAAGAAAACATACACTGAACACTGGAAAGTGACGTAAAATAAATGTACATCTATTTTCCAGTGCTGTTAATAAGGATCATCCCACAATGTGTTTGCTATAATTGACAAGTACTTTGACAAACAAGCGTAGGATGAATAGTTTCAGCCACTAAATTTCTGCTCATTTGCTGCATTGGCAGGAGAGTTCCACTGTGGGTTTGAGGATGGTAACATTTGCCTTTTCACTCAAGATGACACGGACAATTTCGACTGGACAAAACAAAGCACTGCCACTAGAGACACAAAATATACCCCGAACACGGGGCCAAACGCAGATCGGACTGGCTCCAAGGAAGGTAAGATCCAGCAGCGTGCCTGATCCCCCGGCACCGGGAGCTCTGCGGCTCTGTTGGGGTGAGGGACAAGTCCAGGACAGCCAATTCAGCCAGCTACATCGTTTTTCCTAATCATACCAAGAATAAGCACAGCTCAAGGACTTCTAAAAGGAATTGCCAGTGCTGAGACGTGTGGCTGGTCCCAAAGCACAACCCACTAACGCTGCCATTAACCACCTTGAATTGTTTCTATTGAGCCATTCTCAAAGCAAATGCTTTCAAGTTACAGTCTAGTGGGGAAATATTCTGGCACATCTTGAAATATTCTTGGTTTATGTAATTTAAATCCTAACTTGGGCTCTCTCAAGACTGTCACAATAAGATTTTTTTTTTTTTTTCCCCCATTTTTACTTTGGGTGTTGCTGAAATGTGTAATTTTCAATCTGCTGCCCCACTAAACAGAAGCGTGCCATCTTGACTGCAGTGTATATTTGCATTTGAAAAGTCAGACATATTGTGCTGAATTTATCAAGTACTGCAGTAACTCATGCTATTTTATTGTACGCCCCCTGCTTGCACTACCAAAGGGGAAAAAGATCATACTGCATTGTATTTGCTTGGTTGGATTAAGTAATTACTATCTCTGTTGTTGGCACAGTCCAGGATCAGAATAAATTAATATTGTCTTCTTTCATGAAAATTAGCTTTCAAACATGTGATTGACTTGACCAGCTGAAAATACTCCTTGAAAGGTTTCCATCAAGATATTTTCCCTTTATTTTAAAAGTCTTCCCTGCTCCCTGCTTACAGGAACAAATTGCGACCTTGAGACCGAAGTCTGAACCCCGTCATAAAGATTTTTTTCTTTTCTTGTGCATAGAAAATGTTACATCGATTTGAAGTTGTTTACGAGTACTGACCTGCTAGCCCTGATTTTACTCTTGGTAGAAAACATGTCTTTGAAGCAGTTGTGGATAACACATGGGCTTAATGCAGAAGAAATATGTCCCAGAAACCATGGTGATGTCAGATGAATGTGAAAAATGAATCAAGATGCTTGATAGCCTTGGTGTCTTCCTGCATGTATATGTGTTGGATTTTGAAGACTGCAACCTAACAATTTCCCTTTGGACTTTCCCTAGGTTTCTACATGTACATTGAGACGTCACGCCCCAGGCTGGAAGGAGAAAAGGCCAGACTTGTTAGTCCTGTTTTCAGTGTCGCTCCAAAAAATCCTTACGGAGCTACGAACACAGCCTATTGTTTTAGCTTCTACTATCACATGTATGGACAGCACATAGGTGAGAGAAAGCCAATGACCTTGTCTTTTCACTTTGGGAGAAATAGCAGGAGAAATGTCCGCTTGTATGAAACGAAAGGACGGGAGGACTGCCAACACCTGCAAGGGCCAGTTGCAAGCAAAGCTGGCAAGAGAGGTGCCTGATAGTGTCCTAATTGCTGTAAAACTGTGTTTTCCACTAATCAGCACGCTAGCAGGAGCCCCTCTTAGAGCTGGGAAGTGTTTCGTGCACGCACGAGGTTTTGAGCAGGGAACTGTAGAGCGTGAAAACAGAAAAGGTGATATTTGCAAGGACTTTGCCTGATACTAACACAGTGTTTTGAGTCACTCCTCGCTAGATTCAGGATCAAGCAATTAGCGGCAGCACCCCTCGTGTGCTGGCAGCTGGAGTGGCACAGCCTGTGTGCGATGCGGCAGCACACGCAGGTTCCTTTGTAAAAGTCATGAACAATTCCCTCACAAGCTGTGGGAGTATATATTTTCAAGGTATATCTCTACGTCTATTTTTAGTCATAGCACTTTTCAACACACACATTTAATTTCTTCACGTAGTATGAAAAAAGGGTGTGGGAATATATAAAAGTAGAAATGATAGACAGCCAATTTTTATGAATCCTGTAAATCCCTGTGGGGTGCTCCGTGCTTACCAGTGTGTCAAGAGGCTTTCCAGTGCCAAGCTGACCTGGCTTGATGTATTTTTATATATATTTCAAGGGCAAGCGCATCCTCACAGTGCATTCTGGTGGTTGCTTTGGGAAACCTTCGCCTGCCTCCGGGCAGAGTTCAGGTTTTAAATAGAGCAGACAAATTCACTTAGTTTTTCGTTAGTTGTCTCAACACTGCTGAGCACGTGAACGCAGCCCCAGGTCTAAATTCTCCTGGATCTACATTCCAGTGGGTGCTCAGCTGTTTTTCGGAAGGAAGCGATCAAGCCATGCCATAATTAGTGGAAAAAATATAAACTGCCCTATATGGTTATGACCATATGCCAGACTATTTCTGGTATATGACAGTGAAGGAAAAAGTTACAAACATAAAGGGTCAAAGACTTTTTCTGGAATACCTTAGGGTTGGGATAAAGTATAAGAAAAACAGTCATGGAGGCTGTGTCCACAAAACAGTTGCCTCTCATTGGTACAATTTTAGTTTTTTCCTAGGCTACCTTTTCAGTAAGTGTCTGTCCTTAGCTTTTTTGCTGAGATTGCCCTTTCTTGTTTATGTGTAATTTCTTGAATCGACATGTATAATGCTGGCTGATGAAGGAACTGACCCACAGGCGAAGATGGTGACAATGTTGATTAGTGATCATAGTTACATAGGCTTTGTTCATGGCAATGTGGACACCTAGTTGTCGAAAACCAAAATTGCTCAATATCACTTTTGTTCCTCAACGTTAAAAAATATAGTTCCCGTCATTTTAGCTAATGTTCAAAATTATCTTCTTTTGAATGGCTTTGTAAAAAATTACTTGTTATTCTGTCTTTTAAGAGCAGACTGACAGAAAAATAGTAAATTAATAACATCAGCCGTGTGTTTGAATGCACGCTTAAACATGCCTTCTAAATTCAATATTTTAATTCCTCGTAATGACAAAATGTTATGAAACACATGAGAATGCAACATGCACACAAGAAATAAATTATGAAATCAGCAAAGACATGCTATTTGATTCCCCAGATGTGAACTCTATCACTGAAATTGTTCACATGAGGATAATGAAAAGAAAAACCTAATGAGTAATATTCTAAGGTTTCAATGATTCAAGCAAATGGTTATTGTATGTATAGTTGTATTGATGAGGTAACTACTTGCATGAGGTTTTAAAGGTTTGTGGTCTTGGACATTACTTTGGGTTAGGAAAGGGATTATTATAATATGATGATTTGCTCAGACAAATCAAACCTAATCAGGACACAGTGTTTCAGATGATGCACCCTTGTGGTAAGGATGGCCACCAGCCTCCTGGGCTGCCTCAGGCAGAGTGTGGCCAGCAGATCGAGGGAGGGGATCCTACCGCTCTGCTCAGCACTGGTGAGGCACAGCTGGGGTGCCGGGTCCAGTGCTGGGCTCCCCAGGACAGGAAAGACATGGGCTTACTGGAGAGACTCCGGCTCAGGGCCACAAAGGTGATGAAGGGACTGGAGCATCTCTGCTATGGGGAGAGGCTGAGAGGGCTGGGACTGCTCAGCCTGGGGAGGAGAAGGCTCAGGGGGATGTCATAGAATCACAGAATCGTTTAGGTTGGAAAAGACCTTTAAGATCATCCAGTCCAACCATTAACCCAGCACTGCCAACTCCACCACTAAACCATGTCCCTAAGCACCACATCCACACGTCTTTTAAATATCTCCAGGGATGGGGACTCAACCACTTCCCTGGGCAGCCTGTTCCAGTGCTTGACCACCCTTTCCGTAAAGAAATTTCTCCTAATATCCAATCTAACCCCCCCCGGTGCAACTTGAGCCCATTTCCTCTCGTCCTATCACTTGTCACTTGGGAGAAGAGCCCGACCCCCCTCCCTGCCCCCTCCTGTCAGGAGCTGCAGAGAGCGATGAGGTCTCCCCTCAGCCTCCTCTTCTCCAGGCTGAACACCCCCAGCTCCCTCAGCCGCTCCCCACCAGCCCTGTGCTCCAGACCCTGCCCCAGCTCCGCTGCCCTTCTCTGGACACGCTCCAGCACCCCAATGTCCTTCTTGTGCTGAGGGGCCCAAAACTGGACACAGCATTCCAGGTGCGGCCTCACCAATATGTATGAATACCTGAAGGGAGGGTGTAAAGAAGATGGAGCTCAGACATGCTCAGGGACAGGACAAGAGTCAATGGACACAAATTGAAATAGAGGCAATTCCATTTAAACATAAGAAAAGATTTTTTTTTTTACTATGAAGGTGATCAAACACTGGCACAGGTTGCCCAGAGAGGTTGAGTTGTCTCCATCCTTGGAGATATCCAAAATCTGATTGCACATGGTCCTGGCAACCTGCTCTAATCTACCATGCTTTGAGCAGGGGTTTGGACAGTATGATCTCCAGAGGTGCCTCCAACCTCAATGATTCTGTGATTCTCTGTGAAATATTTAATTGGTAATATTTTTTTTCAGGAGAGTTCCATTTCTGTTAAGGATTAATCCCCTGTGGATAATTCCAAATCTTATTGCTAAAACAGATTGACTGGTTTATGACAAGCTGTTAGAAGCCTTGACCCTTCACTGCTGTAGAGGGTACTTCTTATCTCCATCTGGGAATGAGCGCTGCCAGTCAGGGCACCGTTGGCTGTAGTATGCACTGCCAGCTCATTGATTTGTTCACAAGAGCAGGGTAGGAGCTGCTAACTGAGACCTCGATATGATCTTTCTGCTGAAGGCTCTCCCTTTTGAATAACCTTGAGCTGCTGATTCTTGACCTGACTTCACTGAAAATATGAAATGTCTTGCAGGGGAGTTTGGCTTAAATAAATTCCAGCCTGTCCTTCCTTCGGCCTGGGGACAACATGTTCAGGGAAGATACATGGCCATTAAACTTTGATTTTTCATCCAAACTGCTGTAGCATTGTTCACCAGACTTTGGTACTGCAAGTCAGAATTTCCGCTGGGGGGCTTTATTCTCCCTAGTTACCATAAGATTTCCAAGCAGTATTAGGGTCGTTATTCCATTGCCTCAGGGGCAAAGTTTCCAAAACAGTTTCGGTGCTCATCAAAACGCTTCTGCATTTCCAACAGAAATTTCTGCATTTCAGGTCTTTGGCGTCTCTGGAGAAGAGGCTGAACATTTCTGTAGTGATAAGGAGAGGTGCTTGGGTGTCTTCGCAGAGAGCAGGGCACCGATCTGAGATTAGCACCTACGCTACGGCACAGCTCTGACGAGATAAACAGGGACCTACATCCCATGCCATGGTAGTTAGATTCAGAAAGATAAAGCGTGTCTTTCCCTGATATAGGTGGCTCTTACTTACAAGTCAGATTGTAATTCCTGACAGATCACAGAGCTAACTCTGAGAGTGCCGGCTGCCAGGGAAAGCGCATGCGCTTCGCTCCACATCCTTCAAAAGGAGATGGTAGATTATCCCTGAAGCATAAGAGAAATAGAAGTTCCCATTACTTGATTTGCAGCAAGCAATAAGCCATTGTTGGGGAGCAAGAAAAGGAAGAGTCACTGTCCTTACTGTGTCTCTGTTGAGACAGAAAGAGGCTGTAATTCCATTATACTTGTCACCATCTTTTAAAACAATCTATACTTCCAATTTTTCCATCTGCACCCCAAAATGGGGCATTTCTAATTGATGCTCCAAGAACAATAATTTTTCTTATCATTAGAGAGCGTCCGAAAGAACAAAAAGTGGAAGCAAAACGTGCCGTCAGAACACACTGCGAAAGCTGTTTGTGTTCGCACAGTGATGAGCGCTCAAAATGTCACCCCGGTGTTGCAGCTGGCGACGTCTCCGGAGCACCCTGCACTCTCTTAGCAGGATGCTGTCAGAAAGTAAACTTTATTCCTTAATCCATGGTTGTTACACCTGCTCACTGTTTCTGTCTCCTACTCAAGAGTCCCGTCATCACCCATTTCTCTGGAGTTTGGAATAGTTTGAAATCTGTAGATGAATTCTTGCTGGACACACCTCAGTGTGAACCCTACAGCCAACCCGTCCTCCTCCACAGCATCAGCTTTGCAAAGGCCATGTAACTTTTCCAAAACCTTACTGGCAGAATTTCAAGGCTAAACATCCGTTGCAGGTGTCATTAGTTTAGTTTTCAGCGACGTTTTGGGCAGGAGTGTGTGCGTATCTAGCAGTGAGGGGCAGGCAGGTACCTCCGTACTGCCCAACACGCTGAGCAGCGGCGGAGTACATCTGGTACAGTAATGGCGATTTTGCATTTTAACGAAGATGCCTATCGTTCTGCTATTAATCTGAAGAAATTCTGTGACACAGAGAGGCTGAGTACGCTATGAACAATCTTAGATCTCTGTAACCTCAGCAGTGATGGCATGACATGCTTTTGATAGCTAAATTATTCAGTTATTCCAAACAGCCCTGCAGCATGGGCTCTATCAGCCTGCACAAACAGGTGAAACGATTAGCCAGCTATTCATCCCTTGCTTGATATGGGCAGTGATTTTTGTCTTTAAGAAAAATAGCATTATATATAACTTTATTTTTGAAATTTAGGTAGTCTTGTCCAAGCCCCTGCCTTTTTTCACACCACAGACCCAGCACAGTTGTCACAAAAAGTCTTGGAGAGAAGCAGGTGGGAAGGAAGGCAGAACTGTTTAATCTGAAGAAGACAAATGTTGCCCAAGAGCTGTTGCTGTTTGGAAGAGGGCTGAGGTTGAGCAGCTGCTTTCTGCGAGCAGCCCTGCCACGTATCACTGGGCTGGGCTGCAGGGCTGCTCCAGGGAACCCTCCCGAGCATTTCCCTCCTTGCAAAGCCCTTTCTGTTTCAGGTCTTTTTTTGTTTTACCTGGTAGCGTGCACGTAGGCAGAGACAGACTATCCTTTCTAAAAGCCGGGATTCCTTTGTGCTGCTTCTGCACCCTCCCCTGCATTTGAAAAATAAAATGCTGCAGTGGGAGGCAGGTGGGAGACACGGTGCCGCCCAGTCGCTCTGGCGAGCATCGCTTCCCCCACCTCCTTCAAAGAAGATGTATGGCCTCATTCTGGGCACCCTGGTGAAATAGCCGTGATGAGAATATTTGCTGCTCCATTGCACGTTTAGCCTTATGTCTTTCAAGGCACTGGGTTTTGCTATTGCTAGAAATAAGAACTTTTTATTAGCAGGAGCTGAGTCACTGTGCAGCTGCCTCAGATCTGAGAGGTTTCATTGCAAATATAATTTGTGTGAGCTTCCCAGCTGCCATGCCAAACTCCCTAAAAAAAGTGGTCTTGCATGAAGCTGACTCACTGAACTTTCTCCAATGAAGGCAAATGCAATGATTTACAAAGTACCAAGAGACACCACTGCCCCACACCTCTGCAGATAACAGTGGTGAGCAAGAAGGAACAAAATCTCCAAACTATGTGAATTACTGAACCCTGCCAAATGGAGTTGATGATTTTGCTGTCTCTTGCTGCACCAAGACAGCCTGGCTTCTGTCTGTGGTCTGAGGCAGGGATGTTAATGAGAGAGAAGGGCTGCCAAATGCAGACGATTCTGTTACTTATTGCAAATAATGTCTGTGCTGGAACCATAACTTGATGGTTGTTGGTGGGGAAAGACCTAGGGCTGTGGGTTTTTTCTCCACAGTGAGGGACAACATTTCCAAGGTTATTTGAACTTAGACGATTATGTTGTCCTTCAAAGATACTCCTTAGGAGTAGTAAGGGCATCACATCTATCTCTGAGAAAGGTTTTCCAGGCCCTGTGGCACTCCATTAGAAGCTGGACAGCCTTTATAAGCGAGAGCTGAGCATAAGGCAACCAAGTTGCTTATTTATCCTTGGGTTAGGAGGTTATAAACGCCTCATCTGCACTAAAGCACAGAAAAGTCTTTTTTTCCCATCTCACCCTGGGAAGCCTCATGTCCTTCCTGGGCTGCAGGGAGCAATGGGTGCAACTGCCCTGCCCGCAACAGGGGAGCACGCTCCCTGCGCACTCGCTTTGCCTCTGCTGTGAATTCACATCACCAGTTCGTGGTGTTCCTAAGTTGTAAAGTTTTTGAATATAGGACAAGAAACTCTCCACATCTACTCAGACCTAGCAGAGGCGCACGCAAAATGGGAAAGGGGGTGAGCAGAGGACTGCTGTTGTACCCAGCCCAGCATCTCTGCTCCATCAGAGAGCCTAACCAATTCCAGTTCTCCACCTCTCTTCTAGGAAGCTTGAACGTTTACCTGCGGTTGAAAGGTCAGACCGCGATAGAGAACCCATTGTGGTCTTCAAGTGGAAATAAGGGACAGCACTGGAACCAAGCCCGCGTTAATATAAACCCCCCGACTTCATTTCAGGTAATGGCTTGTGCATTGCACACCGGGAACGGGAGTATTTGGGTTTCAGAGTGGGGGCCCTGTGCACACTGACCCTTTCCTTCTGACACAGGATTTCACAGCTTCATTTCAGCTCTGAAAGCTGCTTTATGGACAGATAATTGCTCTCCTTGCTGTAAATAGGCGAGCACCGTAGAGCTTAATAATGCACACTTTAATGGCCGAGCAGCAGCTATTTGCTTGAAGACAAAATGTCTTTCAGTTTTTAGAAGACGCTGTTGGCCAATATAAAACATTTTTTTTATTTCAGATTAGCCACTGGAATACAAAATTACTTCCTGTGAAAAAATATTTAGGGTCCACGGTGCAGTGACTGTGTTAGAGGTCTCTTGAAATACATGCATTTTCTGCAGAAAAAGGATGATGTCTGAGCCTTTGCTGAAAGGCACCAAAGCAGCCGCGCTGCCTGCATGAAGCTCCTGGTACGGCAGAGCTGCACGCCTCATTCACTAGGCTTATGCAAGTCATGACAGGTTTTCACACATTTCATTTTTGGTTTGACAGTGAGATGCTGATAGACTATTATGGGCAGTTCTCATTCACGCTGCGAGCTGTTTGTAATTGGAACAGACCCAAAAAGGCAGCTGCTGCCAGCAAGCCCTCGTGTGTTTGAGGCTGGGGGTATCGTCATGGAAGACGGGAGTCACAAGCTGTGCCCTGCAGTGCAGTGCTCTCCAGACTCCTCTGTCCCCTCTCTGTAACCTCCCGGTCCCCTGAGGGAGACGATGGCTTTTGGGAAAGAGAGTCATGCAGTGCAAGTCAAAACTGCTATCTTAAACATGCAGATCGGGATTCGCTTTATGGATAATTACTGATCCTGACCCTTTGTTTTTATTTCCATGCATGAAAGGCAATGACAGAGGAGAAATGATTTGGCATATGTGATCGCAGAAGCATTGCATGGGGGAAAATCAGAGAAAAATTGAGGGAGTGGGATATGTGAAGTATAGCGCTATGTGATGTTTGAGTGGAACGAAGTGGCAGAATTGGGGAGGAAGAGTGCAGAGTAGAGGAATACGAGTGTTGAAATACACTTAGAGCATGGGGCCAGGTACAAGGGAGGTGATCAGAGTGAGTGAGTTTTGTATTGGTGAAGTCGGGATAAATCCAAAAAGTCTGAACAGTGAAGGAGAGAAAAATGGTTCAGTATCTGAACATAATAAATGAACTGGTAAAGGGAGACAAGAGATGGCTGGGGAAGCTGAAACCAACGTAATCACAGTTGTGTCTGAGAGGGATTCCTGAGGCCTGGGCCAGTCTTCAGCAGAAGCAGGGGAAGGATGAGGACATCGGCTCCGGGCAGAGAGATGCAAAGGATTTGGCACCAGCAATGAAGGAAACTGGAGGAGGGTGATGGGGTGCAAACCACGGGTCACCTCATCGGCATGGAGAGGAAGGCATGGGTTTATAGAATCATAGAATCATAGAATCATTTAGGTTGGAAAAGACTTTTAAGATCATCCGGTCCAACCATTAACCTACACTACCAAGTCCACTCTAAAAGTTTGGATGGAAGGGCAAGCTGGGGTGTCTGCCTTGCACGGGGTCAGCCGGGGTGAGGCATCGGCAGAGCAGCCGGAGGCCACAGCCAGCAGCTCCCGCTACCCGGGTTGCTGCTTTCACCATGGAGTCTGAGCATCAGCCCTTGCACGGGGCCCCGTTGCTTTCGGAAAAGTTGCAGGGGTCACTTCTGCTACTGGTGCACCTCAACTCACATTGCCTTAAAACCATATTCACTGGTGCCGCTGGCTGGCGCACAAAATGGAAGCTCCTCTGCTTGGCTATTTTTCACCTTTCACATTGTCGTGTTTAAAGGCTTCAGCATAAAATGAATGTAAAGCCATGAAGCTCTGCACCAATATAACAAATAAACGTCAGAGCGGTTGGAACCTTAAATTACAGCTCTTGCATCAAGCAAACTTTATTTTCCATTTAGGATTCTAAGTAGGAAAGAATATTAACCTCCCAGTTAAATTTAAGGAGAGTGAATTGAAGTGAATCTTTGCAGTAAAACAGTACACTGACACAGAAATTAAAACTTTTTATAGGTTAATTTATATGAGTAAGAGTGCAGCCCCGATTTGTTTTATATCTTCCCAGTCTCTGTGATATATAACAAAGCTTCTGTTGTGAAGAACTGAGAGGACTACAGTGTTTTGAATCAGAAAAAGTATTGCATAAAAGCTATCTTAGTAAGATAGTCACTTAATTAAGTATTTTTAAAGGATAAATACACAAAAAAAAAGAGAGCGAGTGGAAGTGATACATTGCATACTGGCATCTAGGAAGGTGTCAATTTTAGTTCAGATTGGAGCAGAAGCCCTACCACTGCCTTCAGCTACACTTTCCTCGACACCTTCTTGTGCCAAAGACATTTTTTGCAAGGGAGGGCTTTTCTGCATTGAGGGGCTGATCTGCCCTTAAGTAAATGACCCTGCTGGACCACTGAGATTTTCAGCCCCTTACAGCGAGTGTAAGGGGCTTAAACCCTTGCCATCATGCTTCCAGTGGGGTCATTCATGAGGCTCCTCCCTACTTCTTACTAGGGCACTGGCCGGGAAGGCAAAATCTGTCTGAAATGCTGTTGAAGAAGCACAAGCTGAATGCCCCGGAGATGCTCGGGATAACTCTGGAGGCACTATTGGGGCTTATTTCCATTTCCCCTTTGCTGTACGCATAAGCCCCTCTATCCTCCAGCTAAATGCAGTATTTTTAACAACAGCTTTGTCAAGTCACGGGCTTGCAGATAATAGGTTTTGCGGGATACTGATAGGGGATTCTGATCATCTGGCACCTCCTGCAAATCGGTGTGAACTGCAGGCTGGATTGTGCTCCGTGCCTTGCCAACACTCATCTGCGGTGATTTGTTCTGAGCATGTGGCCAAGCTGGCTAATGGCAACCCGTCTCAGGGGCCCATAAAACGCACTGCCAAATGCAGATTTTAATTAAATGCTGGCCGTTGTATTTGTATAGAGTCCTTTTGTCTGGATACAGTGTTTTTCGTTATCAGGAAAGATTTGACTTTAAACTCTGTTCACTGGTTATATGCCTGCTGCCAAGGAGCGGGAGGGCAAGCTATACTTTGGGGGAGAAGAGAAGACGCTTTCCTCTCGAGCTGAATACTTCCCATCATCAGAGGTAGAGTCAAAAAATTGTCAGAGGGATAATTATTTGAGACAGTGTTTTCGATAACAGGGTAAATTACGGAAAAAACTTACTGTTTTCCCAATTACAGTTCTCTGTTGCATTAATATCCACCTTGTTATAGTGATTAACCTACAGCATCGCGCTTCCTGGGACATGGTTTAGTCTAGTCTACCCTTGATTGGTTTAGAGTGGACTTGGTAGTGTAGGTTAATGGTTGGACTGGATGATCTTAAAGGGCTTTTCCAACCTAAACCATTCTATGATTCTATGATTCTATGATTCAATAAAGCACCGATGGAGTCTTGTGCCCCAAATGCACAACTTTCGAGTTTATTTGGTGCTCCCAGCACACACTTTAGGCTCAGGACACAACAGGGGTGTAAACGCACCCCTTCATACTGCCAGCTTACCGCCGCAGGGTCAGGCACCGACTGGGGATGCTCAGCTTGGCGAAAGGATGAGACGTGCCTGCGGCCAAAGTTGAGGGACGTGCCCGCTGTGGAAAGGCAGAGCTGAGAATTGCCTGCGCCATGCAGTGCCTGGCGGCATCGTGCGCCGCTGTGGTACGGTCCTTGGGTGATAGGCTTGCAGCTGGACTAGCTACTGGACCCCTGTGATCTCCAGGGTCATCTTCCACTGCTCGGAGTGTTTACTGATCATTTATAATGGAAGGTATTAATTTCAAATAAGCAGCTCTGGTTGAACTGTATTAATGAGTAAAGAAATGTCGGAAGGTGCCAAAAGAGGAGGCTCGGATCTGTGTCCTGCTGGAATCAATGACAACAGAGAGAGCCCATCCGAGTGCCCCAGACATCTCCCTGATGCAGTTAGATCATTATGAAGTGTAATTTAAGTATTTTGCTCCAGACGGAATTATTTTTTTTTTTTTCAAATCGACTCTACCCCCAAGAGTTAATGTCTCCATTAGTGCCATAGCACGCCCTTATAAAATTCATTGAATTTCATGCATATATTGTTGCAGATTAAAGCTAAAAAACTTGTCATCTAAGTTAACCAAAAATATTTCAAAGGAGTGGTGGGGGGAGAAGGGAAAGGAGAGATAACTGTGCAAATGGTGCTGCTTGGGAAATATATTCCTTACATAATTCCTTCATCTCTTTGGAAAGGCTTTGAAGTTTTCTAGTGAATAAATTTCTCACAACGCAGAATGAGTCCACTCTTCTGCAAAGCTAATTAAGCAGCAGTATGGCAGGACAGCATCACGTCGGGTTTGGGGAAGGAGAGTGGATAACTTTGTTTCTTTAGTACAATAGCAATCCATAGCTAATAATGAACATTACGGCAAATAATACTACTGACCTTGCAACAAGCCACCCGTCTCCGTACAGGCACCATTTCCTTTCCTGGCTGTAGCAGCTGGGGTTTCAGACTGGAATATTTGACAGAAAGTGATTAATAGGACCTTGAAATCGCGGGCGTCCATTTAGCAGAGGATAAAGCCTTAAAGAGGAATAAAATCTCTACCCTGACCCTCTCTGTGATAAAACACGTCACAATGTCCGCTGATAAATATAAAACCATTCTTAGAAGGGATCAAAGCTTCTAGACATGATGATGAGCCACTAAAAGGGGCAGGAGAGAAGCAGGGCTGTCACTGTCATCGATTCCTGCCACAGCAGGAGATCTGGGAGGTCAAAATCCACTGAGGTGATCGCAGGAGGTCACTGTTGGACCTCAGGGGATCTGAATCAAAGGTAGTCCCCTCTTGACTCCTTAAGATAAGTATAGCTTTGTGTTATGGGTGAAGGGACACCAAACTGGCTCCTGAGAGGTTTCTCCCAAGCTTTCATGGGCCAGGAGAAGGTTGCAGGGGGGCAGCTCCTGTCCTCCTCCTGTCTGCAAGGACGTGCCACCGGCGTGCAGATGGGGAAGACCAGTGTGGGAGATGGGGTGGGAGGGACTCGTTGGGCCACCTTCAAGAGCCAGAAACCTCATTTTACCACGGAGTTTTTCTTCCTTCTGTGCGTCTTCATGCGGTCTGTGTTCGAGTGGATGCTCAGTCCTTCAACGCGTCGCAGATGCTGTTCTTCGAGCTGTGCCTCTGCCACTCACTTCAGGTGGCAGGAGTTTCTGGGAAAAACACCCCAAATCTTTTTAAAACTTTTCCTCCATTTAATCCTACTCTTTGCTCCAGGAATACCATACTTACATAAGTACACACATTACAGTTAACATAGTGGTGAAACTGCCCTGGAGACACCACGTAGACAGCTAGGCAGGCAACTAGCAGCTCTGATATTTTTTAGCTCATTCTGAAGAGTAAAAGCCTCCGCAGCTCACACATCCTCTGTGTTCACCTTACGTATGAACTCAGTTGCATTTTTTTGCACCACAGACAATGTTTGTAAACTACTCCAAGTCCATTGATGCAGTTTAATGCCGTGCAAAATGCAGCGGAATGTTTTCCATTCGTCACCCTCTGATCTGCTGCTGCTTTATTTTTTTACAGCTCATATTTGAAGGGATCCGCGGCCCCGGCATCGAAGGTGATATTGCTATTGATGATGTATCAATTGTGGAAGGAGAGTGTATGAAAACAGACCAACCGGCCAACAGTAAGTGGCTCTTCCACATGTGGGGGAGAGCAAATTGCTTCTCATGGTTATAAATTTGAGACACTTTCTAAAATGGATTTTCTCCAGGAGAACAATATCTATTGTTTGATTCAGTTGGGGAGGCTTAAAGTGAAAGATTTTCCTTGGAAGCAGGACCTGGAGTCAAAATGTCTTTGTTAGGATAGGAAAACGCTGGTTTAGCAGAGATGCAGGTGGAAGGCTGATGGGCGTTAGGCAGAGGCGAGAGCAGCAGGCTGCGCTCCCCGGTGGGGCCGGGGTGGGCGGCCGTGATTCAAGATGGGCAGACAGATAAAGCAACATGACTGGCTTAGAGTAGACTTGGTAGTGTAGGTTAATGGTTGGACTGGATGATCTTAAACGTCTTTTCCAACCTAAACGATTCTATGATTCTATGATTCTATGATTAAAAAAAAAAAAATGTTCAGGGGGTCCAAGCAATATGAAATGAATGAATATCAGTGTTGCGATTCCCTGTGGACCTTGTTTCATCCCTCCACCCCGCCGTGTGCATTGCAATACCGACCTTCACTACACCAAGTGTTTTTGTCATCTCAACGTCTCCTGCCTCATTCAGTTGGCAAGCGGCATTCTCGTCCCCTCTTTGCAGGAGGTGACCTTGCAGAGCGCCGTCCCTACAGAGACCAGGGCTCTGCCGGGGGGGTTGGTGGCACTCGGCGTGACAAGCGGAGACAGCCTGGGTGAGCATCACCCCGCTGTCCTCCCCGGCTGCCTCTGCGTCGGTGTGCAGGACAGGCGATGGCGGCTGAGCCCTTTCTCTTCTAAGCCTTGTAGCAATGCTGACTGTGTCTGGGCAGCTCTTTAATTCTACCTTTTTCACCCCTTTTTGTAGATTTACGATCAGGTGCTGTTGGGACATTAGCGCATATACGACTTATCCCAGTTATCATCCTCATGTCTGTCTTAAGTCATCAGAGGTGACCTTATCCTGGCAGAGGCTACAAAAGATTCACCAGGCACTGGCATGAAGAAAGAGTCTTTGTAAAATGGACATTTAAAAACAAACTACCAAAGATTCCTCCACTGACTGACTCAAAAGTTAAATAAATACATAAATAAATAATTAAAAAAAAATTAAAAAGCACTGGGGACATAAAAGGCATCACAGGAGTGTAACTCACTATGAACTACGTGTGAGAACGAGATCTGGCCTAAGTAAGGAAGAGACCTTCAGGTGCTTTTGTGGTCAATAATGAATACAGCATCATCTGGTTGAACTCTCGGAAAAGAGCTATAGAAACCCTTGTCAAAGCACAAAGTCATGGCTGGTTTTGTTTCAAATGAATAGTTTGCTTGTTACCATGGAAACCTAATGGCCTGCCAAAAAAAAAAAAAAAAAGGAAGGAGAGAGAGAGGAAATAAAAACAAAAACAGAGAGAGAGAAACACCTCACTGTAAACAGGGTATGTGAAGAGCTGGCATTCATTTTCCCCTCAAGAAGGTTTTTAGTATAGAGTTAAATAAATGTAGGCCCTTTCTACTTTGGCTGTCACCTTCCCTAGAGAATAACCCTAAATCAGAGCTGTTTAAAGACATTTCTGTTTCATTTCTCATGGCTATGCTTGATAACTGTATGCTGTCTCCTTTTGCATGCATTACTATCCAGGATGTGCGACCTGGGCTTACATATTACACAGGCTTATCGGAGTTTGCTTGCGGCCACTCGAACACCCCTCTCCCCTCCCCAACTGAGTCATCTGTTCTAATGAAGTGAAGAAACCAAACCACCGTCTTTTATAAATTGCCATGGAAACCAAGTGCCTTCAATGAAACAAGCCTGATTTAAGAAAAACAAAACAACAAAAAAATAAAAATAAAATAATAATAATAATTTCAACACAGAAGCTTGCACTGCTAAAATGTGGGTTGTGCAAACTCTTTTCTAAACAAACTACGGAGCCTGGGTGTGCAGACTGCAGGCAAGGAGACGAAGCCGCTTCTGGAAATGGATGGACCTAAGCTGCTGCGTAAGCCCTTTCGGATGAGATATTTGTTGTTTAACCTTCCAGACAGCCATGGCCTTTCAGCTTATTATCCATTAGAAACTAGCTTCCGTTGGTCCTGGAAATGGGAGCAGCACTCTTTTTTGTTGTTGTTGTTGTTTTTTTCAGGTTATCAAGCGGGTCAACCAGAGGAGCAGGTTGTTAAGATACACTTAGCGCAGAAGGTGGTAAAACGCAGAAGTGATTTTCTTACCCTTAACCTCCATTCGCGAGGCAGTCGGCCCCGGCGCTCGCGGGACGGGGAGGCATGCGTGGGGGACGGCTGCGCGTGCCGGGACACCGAGCAAACCGCAGAGCTCTCTGCAAGCCTGGCGCCAGCGAAGCGCCGAGGGTGCAGTGCCTCCCACCTGGAGCCAGACTCTGTGCAGATCGCGAAAGATTATTTTGTTATTGTAGCGAAATTAAAAAAAAAAAAAAAAAAATCCACTTTTACAACAACAAAAAAAATAAAAGCTGTACAAATGGTTTTGAGCTACCCGAACACGTACCGTTAGCCAGCCAGTTTTCCACTGCATTGTAAAGTTCCCTTACAGTTGGTTATGACAATTTGAAGACCTTTTTCCTTAAATTATCTCAGCTTTTAACTTCATTAAAAAAAAAGAAAGACTTTTGTCTAAAGAAGAGCATTATTATTATAATTATTATAATTATTATTATTATTATTGTGTTCTCTTGACACCCTAGGATTAAAAACACCCACCTGATATGCAAATAATTGGAGTACAAACGTGAAAACAAACAAACAAACGAGTATAATATTTGCAAATATGAGTATAAAAAGCACAACGAGATGCAGTAAAACAATGACAAGGCTTGATTTTTTTTATTCTGTAGAGAAATGTTTGTGCAAATTCAGTAATTCAACTGAAGAGATAATTTTACAGCTATGTTCAATAAAGCCTCTTTCCAGGTAAGGTATGCCAAGTGGTACGTGTGTTTGTTGGTCAATGTGCCTGTACGCCCCAGATGGGTGCGACTGGGATGGCTTGCTTTTTCCCCTGATAAACTGGTGTTGTCTGAAGATATAATGGTCCATACTGGTGATGCTCGGGAGCTGGAGCTTTCCAAGGATGCGGCCAGCTCCCCGGTTAGCGGGCAGTTTGTGGTGTCCGTAATCCCCTGCACTGTGGTGGGAAGGCTGCTCGGAAGGCAGTGGGAGCTCTGAGTCTGGATGGACTGCGAGGTTTGACACCCGTTAAATAAAAAGCAAATTTCCCACCGGCATGCACTGGATTTTAGTTGCAGATGGAGGACCAGGTCAGGTGTCGTGAGACCCTGATGCAGATTTTTGCTCAGGAGGTTGGTGTGTCTCGTAATTCAGGATTTGTGGCAAGCAAACCTTCCCATGTCTCCTCCTGCTGATCTCTTGTGAGAGCCACAGAACTGCGGGATCACCCGAGAGGCTTCTCTGTTGGTGCTTTTGGCGTGACTGTCTTTGGAGGCGCTGGCTTTCCCTAGGCTGCTAGGAGCCCTGCCAGAAGTGGAGGCATGGATTTTTTTTGCAGCAGACTCTCCTGTTACATTCCCTACGCCGTCTCTGACCACCATGCGATCTGGGCAGCTCCTTTTTGCTCATTTTCTAGTGTGAGGAGCAGCCGCAGCGATGCTCCTGGCTGGAGCTGGGCTGGAGCCGCGGCAGGCGCTGCACGAGGTCCCTGCCGCTCGGGATCGGGCACGCACGCTCTCGCTTCGCCACGCTAAGCTGATGACAAACCTTGTTCTGCTGTATTTTATGACATCCCATTTCACTGCCCTGAGCAGATGAAATGGGAAATATGGAAAAGGAGAAGGGGTGGCCATCTGCCAATCATTATTTAAAGTAAAACTAGAAGCATTACATTTCCTTTAAAATATTTTCCTATTTTTCCCTTGAATTTATCCCTTCCAAATATAGACTCAAAGTAAACTAAAATTTGGATGCCCGTTGATCAGCACAGGCTGGGAGAAGCATCTTTGAAGCGCTGGGCAGAGCTTGGGCCACAGGGCTGGTGGCAGCGGTGTGGCGGGGGACTGTGCGGGAGTGGAGGATTTGGAAAGCACCCTGCAATGTCCTCTTGCGCTCGGGCAGCTGTGGTGAAGACAGCCTGAAGATAATGAAATGGAAATCGTGCTGGCTTGTTTAGATCCCAAGCTAAGACTGCAGACTGAAATCCATATTTCCTCTTTGTATTTTGATTTTTCTTTCCCTTAGCTGAGAACCATGCTGAATTTTTGATAAAGGTTTTTTTCGATTGCCAGCCAAAGACCACAGTCATCTTCTTTTGAGGCAGAATAATCTGTTTGTCCTGAAAAGCCCAGGTCTTTGTGTGAAAGGAAATTTATTTCCCATGCCTATTTCAGTTTTATTCTGCTTGGGTGCAGAAGAAGGTGCTAAGAAAAGCTGGGTTTCAGATGTTGATTTAGGAGTAGTGTTATCTTCCTTTACATTCCTAATGTAAGCCACTGAAAAGGCAGTGGGATTTTAATTTTTCTGGGCCATGAGCAAGAAGTACAAACTGAGATATGTATTTCCTAGTCTCGATGGTTTTTTTTTATTTATTTTTCATTTTGGTGTGAGAATTAATGTAGTATTTGTAAAATTTTTGGACGGACAATCAGACAAAAGAAGATTGAACTGGCAGCTCTTCTATGAAATTTGCTAAACGCTATGATTCAGTTCTTGGGTATCCAATCTAGTAATGTTTCTGATGTATTTTTAAACTGGACATCAAATACATAATGGTGCAAATGTGGACTTTGCAGGAACTACAACAGTTGGCTGTCGGGATTAGCGACCGTGATTTCTGTGGAGGTGGCTGTGGGAGTTAGATGGGTGTTCTCAAGGCAGAGGTAGGTGAAGCCCGTGATAAACTTCCCAGTATTTTTTTAATTCTTTCTCAGGATGATCTGGGAGCATAAGGACATTATTAAAGTATTCCCCTTTCATTGCCTCCAACAAGACCATGCAAGTTCATTTCTTTTACAAAGCATCTAGTTTGAATGTGAAATCCCACATGCAAAGTACTTTGATCTCGCTGTGCTACCAACCCACCACTTCTCCAGCTGGCTCCAGCCAGGCTTGAATCCTGGATGGGACACAAGGGAGGGATAAAAAAAGCATAGAATAAAAGGGGGCAAACACATTACAAATCATACTATAAAATGCACAATTACGATTTGAAGGCAGGAGCAGCTCCTTGAGAGCCCATCAAAGTGGCGATGGCTTATGTGATGAAAGCGTTAACTAGTGGCGAATTTTTACACTGAGCTCATCTCATATCAGCCAGTTTATGGATACTGTTATCTAAGGGTCTGCTACTCTCAGGCACACAGAAATCCTCGGATATGTAAAATTTCCTCTTAATTTAGGAGAAGAACTGCTGGTTCACCCAAACAAGATGGAACTATAGCTGTCCATCCCTGAATGGCTGCAAGCCCCACACACAAGTACCAACCTCCACTGATGCCAGAGCCGTTTCCTTCTTGACACTTGAATCTCTGCTGCATTCACTGGTGTAAATGGTGAATTTAGTCTAAACAGCTTTTGGGGCAATTAAGATCCTCAAACTTTAAAAATGAGTTAATCAGTTAAAACACCAGCTCTTTGTTCAAGTTTGGTTTCTTTTTTTACTGCTTTTTGTAAGGTCAGTGAAATCCCACTGTAGTGAGTAGTTTAGTCAGAATGATCTGATTTTTTTTCCACCCTTAGTGGAAGAGGCTTACCTGGTTTTATTTCTGGAGGGTTCACTCGCTAATAATGTGTTTTCATGTGTCAAAGGATAATTGAAACTCTCTTCCTCCCCAAGAACAACTGTGATCCATCAGAAGAATGGCTTTCTAGAGCAGTTCAATAAAAAAGATACAGTTCGGTATTATAAGCACTCTCTGCCTATATATGCTAATGGAGAGATTGGGTGCCATCTGGATTAATTCTTGTATTTTCCCATAAAACTATGAAAAGCTATAAAAAAGCTTATTATTACAGTTCAGATTTTTTTTTTTTTCCCCCCAACAAAGCAACACCACAGGAGCATGCTCCCTCATTTACGGCTGCCCCACCACGATGCCGGTGTCGGTCTCAGTAGCACAGAAGGAATTAAACCAGCACGTATAACCGTTTGATTTTCCTTCGTGCAAAGGAGCTTAGCAACCCACAGCTCATGCAATCCTACAGGCACAGGACCTTCAGTCTTCAGCAGTTTTATGTCATCTTTCCCTAAACCCCTGGCCCCAGTGTTGCCCTATAGATCCCACGGGAACACACCCTGGCACGCTCTGGCAAAGGCAGGGAAAGGTGCTCTGCAGGACTCGGGCTGGGGAGGAACGTGCTGGGCATTCCTGCTGCTGGCAACGACCCACCATGTCCCTGCTCACAAATTCATCAATCTTAAAACCAATTATAAGGTAGAAGAGGGAGGATGCGTTTGATTTTTGCCCTCTCTTCTGCTCATAAGGCTGTTGCAAAACCTCATTGCTGGGAGGTTTGCCACCCCCATTCTTGTTGCCAGCGTAAATGTGTCCGGCCAGCGTAAATGTGTAAACGGCCACTATAGCATCATTTGTTCTTGTGCCAGCAATGTTCAAACATATTTTCCTCCCTTTCTGGTGTTAAGCTCTTTGCCCTCTGCACCCCCAGACCACCTTCAGGTCACCTTTTTGGCTGTTTTTGGCCAGGCTGCACTTTTTGTATCTCTGGGTTAGAAAAGATATAGAATAAAACCCAGGAGTTATCATTGACCCGGGAAACTACAGGCCTGTCAGCCTGACCTCAGTGCCGGGAAAGATTATGGAGAGGTTCATACTGAGTGAACTCAACAGGCAAGTGCAGGTCAACCAGGGGATCAGGCCCAGCCAGCATGGGTTCATGAAAGGAAGGTCCTGCTTGACCAACCTGATCTCCTTTGATGACCTGGTGACGCGCCTGGTAGATGATGGAAAGGCTGTGCATGTCATTTACCTGGACTTTAGCAAAGCCTTTGACACCGTCTCCCACAATATTCTCCTTGGGAAGCTGGCAGCTCATGGATTGGACGGGCGAGTCTTTGCTGGGTAAAGAACTGGTTGGGTGGCCGAGCCCAGAGAGTAGTTGTAAATGGAGTTAAGTCCAGTTGGCAGCTGGTCACAAGCGGTGTTCCCCAGGGCTCTGTTTTGGGGCCAGCCTTGGTTAATATCTTTATAGATGCTCTGGATGAGGAGATTGAGTGCACCCTCAGTAAGTTTGCAGATGACACCAAGCTGGGTGGGAGTGTCGATCTGCTGGAGGGTAGGATGGCCCTGCAGAGGGACCTGGACAGGCTGGATCGATGGGCCGAGGTCAACTGTATGAGGTTCAACAAGGCCAAGTGCCGGGTCCTGCACTTGGGTCACAACAACCCCATGCAGCGCTGCAGGCTTGGGGAAGAGTGGCTGGCAAGCTGCCTGGCCGAAAAGGACCTGGGGGTGTTGGTCAACAGCGGCTGAACATGAGCCAGCAGTGTGCCCAGGTGGCCAAGAAGGCCAACAGCATCCTGGCTTGTGTCAGGAACGGTGTGGCCAGCAGGAGCAGAGAGGTGATTGTGCCCCTGTACTCGGCGCTGGTGAGGCCGCACCTGGAATGCTGTGTCCAGTTTTGGGCCCCTCAGCACAAGAAGGACATTGGGGTGCTGGAGCGTGTCCAGAGAAGGGCAGCGGAGCTGGGGCAGGGTCTGGAGCACAGGGCTGGTGGGGAGCGGCTGAGGGAGCTGGGGGTGTTCAGCCTGGAGAAGAGGAGGCTGAGGGGTGACTTTATTTCTCTCTACAACTGCCTGACAGGAGGGGGCAGGGAGGGGGGTGTTGGTCTCTTCTCCCATGGAGTTAGCGATAGGACGAGAGGAAATGGGCTCAAGCTGTGCCAGGGGAGGTTTAGATTAGATATTAGGAAAAATTTCTTTCTGGAAAGGGTGGTCAAGCATTGGAACAGGCTGCCCAGAGAGGTGGGGGAGTCCCCATCCCTGGAATTGTTCAAAAAACGGGCAGAGGTGGCACTTGGGGACATGGTTTAGTCTAGTCTACCCTTGATTGGTTTAGTGTGGACTTGGCAGTGTAGGTTAATGGTTGGACTGGATGATCTTAAAGGGCTTTTCCAACCTAAATGATTCTATGATTCTATAATTAACCCAAATACATCATACTTGGGATAGTACATCTGATGACTTACTAAAGTACGATATGGTTTTTCTTTGTACCTGTCAGATTAGGGAGCTTGTACTATGAGCTTTTTATTATGGGAAGGATGTTGTATTTTCTCCCCAGAACACCACATCCAAAGTCTGTGAAGATGTCATTCCACTTATGCTTGAGTGCTTCTGGAGAACAAGTCTTTCAGAGGTTTCAGTGGTGACCCTAAGACTTTCCTTTAATAAAATATCTTACCCATACCTCTCAGAGAAATAGTCTTGTTACAATGAGACTACTCAAGTGAGAACAAACTGATCAAGCCATCAGAGAATGCAATGACACTGTACATGTGGGGAGTAATTTCCTCCTCCCTGTGTGTCCCTCCTCCAACACCCAAGACCATCTAAGTTCAGCAATGAGCTCCCGGTCACTCGGCGCATTTTGTAACTCACTGAGAGCAACCCTAGTACTTTAATTATAAAATCCGTGTCAGACACCTGACAGGAAACTGAAACATAAATAGGATGATTATGTTTGCGTTCTTTCTGTAGATGCGTCTCCATGCATCCTGGTAGCCTCACCTAACACGGTCTCTTCTATCTGGTTCTTTGTATGACATTGTCAGGTTGAATGTCACCTTATCAGAGCCTACCAGGGACCTATGACAGGTGACTTGCAACCAATTTCCTTCCATTTCTATTCTCTGTAATTTTTTTTCCATTGACAAAGAGACTCGAATGTTGGCAAGTGCTTGGACAAATGAATATTAATGTAGCTTTGCTCACAGCTAAGGTCATGGCTGGCAACTGGAGAAGTGTAACCACCTATTCCTCGGGATCCAGGATCTTTGCATGCCACAAGTCTTCGCCTTCTGTAGGTTGGAGGTTTGCAGTCCTCCGCCCATAGGGAAGAAACAGGAACACTGCAACAACCACGACTGTAAAAACTATTGAATTGGTTTTGACGGATATGACCACAAAATAGATTGAAGAAACACATGCTACTGCGAGTAAGAATCAGCAGCCTCAGCACCTTCTCAGGAAAGATCAGATGCGCTTCTGCTTGCACACTACCAATGGCAAAGGGAAAAAAATCTGTGTGTTTGTGTGTGTAAATATTATATAAATAACTGTAATTGTATGTATTTAATGTATATATGATTATTACATTTTAACGATCTCAAGTATTGTATATAGCCAAAACTTGGTCTCTTATTTTACTAGCACACCCACTGTAGATTTATTTTTTGTCATTGTTGTTAATGTATCTGGTTAAATTACAAACTGGTCTCACTTTTACCTCAAAGGGTATATGTTCTTTATGTACATTTTATAAAGAAAAAAAAAAAAAAAATCACTCAGTATTTTTGGCTACCTTTTCAATTGCCAGCAGTATTTTCTGTCTTCTTCTCTTTGGCTACATGCTGCCTTGGCTCCTGCCTCCCAGATCCACTGCAGTGAAGGGTGGAGGGCAGCTGGGAGGGACTGGGGTTGGTGGGCAATATTTCTCGCTCGATGTGTCCCTGCCTTCCTGAGAGGTGTAAGAAAGGAGGACTGTGTCTCCCTGTCCCATCCCTCCACCACTTGCTAGGTACTGAAAGGTTTTGGTTAGAGCACGAAGAGGCCATGCCGCTCTCTTCTCTACTGGGGCTTTTCCTTCTCTTGCTTGGTGCCAGCAGAGTAACAAGGTTTTACCCAGCCCTACGGACAGCTGAGGGTTGAAGTCCATTTCTTTGGCTTTCCACAATGCCCAAACACTATCCCTGGGAAGCAAAGCAAGAGAAACATGCATGAAAAGGGCCACAGAAATGCCCCGAGGGCCGGAGCCCCTCTCCTACGAGGCCAGGCTGGGGGGGCTGGGGGTGCTCAGCCTGGAGAGGAGGGGGCTGCGGGGAGGCCTGAGTGCGGCCTGGCAGTGCTGAGAGGGGCTGCAGGAAGGGGGGGGCAAGCTTTAGCAAGGCCTGTTGGGACAGGACAAGGAGTAACGGATTTAAACTAAAGAAGAATAGATTTAGACTAGACATAAGAAAGAAATTTTTTACGCTGAGGGTGGTGAAGCACTGGCACAGGTTGCCCAGAGAGGCGGTCGATGCCCCATCCCTGGGAACATCCCAGGCCAGGTTGGACGGGGCTCTGAGCACCCTGCTCTGGTTGGAGATGTCCCTGCTCGCTGCAGGGGTTGGGCTGGGTGGGCTCTAAAGGTCCCTTCCAGCCCAAAGCATTCCATGATTCTATGAAAATGTGTGTGCCATGCCAGACCAGACTATTTCATCGCACTCCTCCCCACACCAGCCGTGTGGGTATAGACATGGTGGGCATGTATAGCTATCCAGTCTATCTCTACCTTTCTGTAATGGTGTAGCATAGCACAGCATCTCCAGATCCAACCTGGACCTTATTGCTTGGTGAGTCCGGATTTGTCGAAGTCAATGGTCCAATGTGGAGGTTGCCCATCTGGGCCTCAGCAGTCATGGGGTTGATGCCTGTTCTCTGCTGCAGGCATGACCTGGGTATTTCTATTTCTTATCCACCTCTTCTACTGAGGCTGCAGACTGGGCCAGGAGCTCTCTGCAGCTCTGTGCATGTACAGCGCAGTCAGGCACACTTTTAATCAAGGGGTTTCCAGAGTACTATAACATCAAGAATTAGAGTTATTTGTTCCTGAAGCATGGTATTAGCTCATTTAAGAACATGAAGGCTCCACTTTTCACTGGATAGCTACTAAATATTTTGAAAAAGGCCTAAGTAGACCATTAAACTTCTCGGGAGTTTTGCGCAAGTCAAGAGTAAAGTGCTGCGCTCTCATTTGGCCGTGTTGTGTGTCCACATCACGCTGGTGGCGAAATGAAGGCACAAAGAGCAAACCAGCACTGAAGAGGGAGCCCTCGCTTGTGGCTCCTTCTGCAGCTGTGTTGTGTTGGTCTGTGTGGAGATAAACTTTTTTTACAACCCTTCAGATTTAGAAGTCTTTTTATTGTAGCTGAAATGAGACTACAATCTACATAAATAAAAGCGTACTTTGTTTCTTGTTACATTTTGCAAACGCTGACATTTCTTTGCCCTTTTCAGGTACGGTGATTGCCTCCATCATCTTCTTGATTAGATTTGTGACTGTCAGCTGTCAGCTTCTAAGCACGTATTCAAATTAATTCACAAGATAAAACTCACAGTTTCCAGACAAGTCTTGCTCTCCAGTGGCCTCCACCACAGACAGTGACAAACAGCAACACACTGAAATTCGCAGCATAAAAAAGAAACATGCTGGTCTCTTATTTTTCAGCTTAAAATATTCCACTATCCCATTGGATCTCACAGCCTGAAATGTTTTCTACGTGCCCTCATCCTATCCTTACGATATTCAATACTCGCACTGATGGGCTGAAGCATTTTCTTCACTTTATTTCAGACACATTGACCTGCTCCCTCATCCCCTCATGGTAATTATGTTTCAGCTCCACATTGGGCCAAGAGGAGATCCAAGGGCACATACCATGTAGTATGAAAAAACCCCAGTATTATATGTATTACTGTTCAAAAAACGGGCAGAGGTGGCACTCTGGGACATGGTTCAGTCTAGTCTACCCTTGATTGGTTTAGTGTGGACTTGGTAGTGTAGGTTAATGGTTGGACTGGATGACCTTAAAGGTCTTTTCCAACCTAAACGATTCTATGATTAGAAGTATTATATATATTGTATTTACACCCAGCTACCCACTGTCAAACAGAGGTGCTCTGCCCCTTGCCTGTAGTTGCCACCCTGTCTCCAATCCGCATCAGGGACCAAGACTTGAACCTCACTGTCCCCATCCCACCCGATTCGAAAAGGTTTGTGGAGGTTGGTAGACTGACACAAACAGCTATGCAAAAATGTTTGATTTTTGGCGTTGTTTTCCTAACAAAAGCACCGTGAAGTTTGTTGGATAGATTTTTACCTGACTTTTAGTTTCTGGAAATATTTTACCTGTGGGAACAGGACCATTTCAGGGTAAAATTAGCTAGGACTGAGTGGCAAGCCTCGCCTTTAAGATAGACTGCTTGTACAGATCAATGCCTACTCCTAATCAGTTGCTTATTTTTGTGGAGTTGGTGTATTAGCACTCTGGACGTGAGCAGCACAGCATGTCGAGCTGCCAGGACTGTCAGATCTGTCTCCCTAGGGAATGCTTTTTATTCTTGTTGGAGATTTTTTAGTATGTTGCTTTTTTTTTTTTTTTAAATGACAGGAGGACAGGGGTGTATTTGCAAGGATTAAAGTATTACTGTAGTGGCTCTAGGCCTTTCACAATCCCCATTATTTGCTCTAATCCCACCAGAACACAATGCTTCTCTCATATTCCTTAATTACAGAGTGAAAATTAATAAAAAATAAGCTGTAAAAAAAATGACATTCTGATGAGGGATGTAAATCCCAATTTATTTTGGGTGCAGCAAAAATTTGTGGCTCTGCTGTGTTCAGTAATACTTGACATTTTCAGCCTAGCTCCTCAGGGAATGAGGCTTACACAATCCTTCTGTGAGTCGTTTTGTGCATCTCTGTCCTTTCATTTTAATAAGTCCTGAATTTTTTGTCCCATTTGGTGGCTTGAAAGGCAGTTGAGATCGCAATAACAATTTGTTTATTTAAAGGTGGGGACATTTTTTTGGAAATGAGCCACCAGGTGAGGATGTTTTGTTGCTGCTTCCCGGGGAGGGTGAGGCTGTAGCGAATATCTCTCGAGTGGGGGAAAATTTAGTGGCCAGCAGAAAATCCAGCCAGGAAAAACCACATTGAGAGGAAGTCAGGTTCAGGCAGTGGCCTGAAAATACCAGCAGGCTCAATCCTGCAGTAGCTGAATTAAGGCAGGAGGTACATTAAGGAACAATGACTATGGAGAGGTGGGGTTTTATTATTATTATTTTAGTATTTTCCTTTTATTTCCCCCCAATCTCCTGGGGTCAGTGTAGCTACCAGCATCCAGTTCTTCCATTAGGGGCTGAGGACTAGGTGCTGAGGACAGGATCAGGCACTACCTAATACTTACACTGCTAATTAGGGGCTAATAAGGCACCCTAATGACTCAAGCAGCCAGATTTTCAAACAGCCCT
The DNA here is from genome assembly GCF_030463565.1 of Pelecanus crispus. NCBI lineage: Eukaryota > Metazoa > Chordata > Aves > Pelecaniformes > Pelecanidae > Pelecanus > Pelecanus crispus. Next base: position 73,346,433 of record NC_134648.1, read on the forward strand.
GCCATGCTCCCAAGCACCAAGCCCTGGCAGGGCTCATGGTCTGGAGACGTTCTGCCTTTGCCATCCACACAGAGAGGGGCAGAAGGGATTGTGAAAGGATTCAAGGAGGTTCTGCATTGGGAGAGGCAAAGTCAAGGCTCTTCAGCCTGCAGAGGCAGCACTGAGAGAGTGACAGAGGTCTGTTAAATCTAGCAGGGGCTGGAAAACAGGTGGAAATGATTGTTCGTATTTCTCAATGCAGAAAGAATCACTCAGCCTTCCAACAGCTTTTCCTCCCAAGTTTGTCTCAATATGCAACACATACCATGTGCTGATACTGGCTTCCTTGTCCTATATATTCCCGCCTATTTCCTAGGAGATCCCCCAGGCAAGCACCTTCTAGTATGAAATATAACACAGCACAGCACAGCACAGCACAGCACAGCACAGCATAAAATGTTTTCAGTTGGAAGGGACCTACAGTGATCATCCAGTCCAGCTGCCCGACCAATTCAGGGCTGACCAAAAGTTAACGCGTGTTATTAAGGGCATTGTCCAAATGCCTCTTCAACACTGACAAGCTTGGGGCATCGGCCACCTCTCTAGGAAGCCTGTTCCAGTGTTTGACCACCCGCTCCGTAAGGAAATGCTTCCTAACGTCCAGTCTAAACCTCCCTGGTGCAGCTTTGAACCATTCCCAAGTGTCCTGTCCCTGGATCCCAGGGAGAAGACCTCAGCAGCTCCCTCTCCACATCCCCTCCTCAGGAAGCTGTAGAGAGCAATGAGGTTGCTCCTCGGCCTCCTTTTCTCCAAACTAGACAGACCCAAAGTCCTTAGCTGCTCCTCAGAGGACACACCTTCCAGCCCTTCCACCAGATTTGTTGCCCTCCTCTGGAGGCACATCCTCCCCTTCCTGGCTTTCAATGAGCAAAGGCAACAGCAACTCTTGCAAATGCTGTCCAGGACTTGGACCTGGCTATTCACACTTAGAAACCTTTTCAGGAGCTGATGAACATCTGGTAACAGACAGCGTTTTCTACCTTGTTTGTCCTCCTCATTCTTCCTCTGGTTATTATAATCTCTGCCAACTCTCCTTTGATGCTATTCTTCCAATTCCCTTGTGAAACATCACTGATGCTCTCTTGCGCCTTCACTTCATTTCATCAACCTTGGAGAGACCCTTCCAAGGGGTTAATAATGGCCTTAGACTCACCTTTCCCTACAGAAAGTGAGAAATAAGACAAATACAGATCCTGTTTTCCTTTAAAAGACAAAATGTTCGAAAACTTCCTAATAAATTGTCTTCATTGCTAATAGGTGGTAATTGCATCCTGTGTGAAGGCACTGAGAGAGACTGACTGAGGCTTAAATAGCCTCTAAACCTCTTTCTAATTGTCATTATGGGTCGGGCTGCTCACTCAGCAAGAGGCTTCTCAGTGCAAGTCCCATTCCCTGCTGGGTTTGAACACAGACGAATACTAATACGGAGCAAATGCAGGGGAGATTGACCACTTGAAAGAAAAGAAAGTATTTGATTTGATTAAAAAAAAAAAAAATCAAGAGCTCTTTTTAATTAAAGAGACTTATTTAACAGGATAACTGGCTGAAAGTGCAGCCTGACATTTTCTGTTTGATTCAGTCTAAGGAACATCTGGGACAGCATCCCTTCGTGTGGCGGGGAACGTGCTTCCCTGGGTATTTGTTCGATATTGAGTATAATGAGGCTGCCTGATAGGAGCACTGGATGCAAATTTGACATTAGTACTGTTACCAGTAACAACAGCATTAGAATAATGATAGCAATGCTCTGTGGGACATGGGAGCTGTCAGGAAGACAGGCAGCATCTGTCTGCATTAGGTTTGACTCTTATCATATTTCAAATATGACTTAATCTTACTTTAAAAAGTAAAGGAAAATAGGAGGATGTTGTGATTTTTACTTGTCATTGAGACTTAGCGGGATATGGTTTAGTCTAGTCTGCCCTTGATTGGTTTAGTGATGGACTTGGTAGTGTAGGTTAATGGCTGGACTGGATGATCTTAAAGGTCTTTTCCAACCTAGACGATTCTATGATTCTATGATTCTATGACACAATTCTCTAAAGTGGGGGCTGACTCTGTGGGCCTGGGTGCAGCATGGGCTGGTGGGTGGCTGCAGGTCTCTGAGGTGTCCCTAAGCTCCATGTGAAAGCTTGCATGCCAGGAACTGACTGTGAAAGCACTGTTTTCAGCAAAAAGTGCTTTGGATACCAGAGGACCACATGTTCCTCCACATGCCAGTGTTGTGAGGGTTTGAGTGCTAGTGATACTTATGCCATCCAGTTTAGAAAGACTCCAGGTATGTCTATGAGAGCTTTAATACCAGACCAATTCCACTTTACCCATAAGAAATGAATGCAGATGTGCCCACTTTTGGATGCTTGGATTCAGTGTCTATCAAAAAGGTGGCTCAGTTTTCCTGCTTAGTCACACAGGACATTAGGAAAAGGAAGAAAAGTGGAGAACACACAAAAAAATCTCTCATTAGCTACAGCAGCCTTTTCCTAGTAAAATTAACAAGTTGGCAAGAGTGATTAATCTTACAGTCTTAATATTTTATTGGGAAATTAAGAGGTTACTGGAGGAGGAGGACAAAGCTTCCTTTGTCTGACCTAGAAAATAGGGCACTGCCATAACCAAGCAGTGAGCATCAGGCTACTGAAAATCCATGGAAGTTTATTGCTGTACTGCATAGTTGTATCCAGCCCCTCCGGGCCTCCTTTGGGACAAGCACTGCCTCCAAAGGAGTTGCATTAGTTACATTAATCCTGGAAATCGGATGCAATTTGCTAGCAGTCTGTAGAGGCAAATATTGAAACAGCTTGCCCAGAGAAATAGTGATTTACCATCCGTTTGGGCGTGTCAGGTGAGATTAGATTTCATTGTAAAAGACAGGCTTTATCCTGGAAAGAGAAATCCAGCTATGGTCAGCCTTTGTGGTCGTCTTTGGGTTCTGTGACTCTCCACAAGCTCCCACCCACCCTTCACGGGCGAGAGAGGAGAGGAAAGCCTGTCTTGCCCCAAGCATGCTCTGAACACGTGAAGGCTGTGATTATAATAAAATCTTGTGTCTCATGGCTTCAGGCAATTGCTTGCAGGTGCCAGGAAGGAATTCACCTCCAGACACAGCCGCCCACGCTTGTTCTGGCTGTATTTGCTTGCTGTAAGTTGAAGCAGCAGAGATGGCTACGCAGGTTGTGCTTGTGGCTGCTCGGTCTGGATGCCTGCCGGGTGGTTCTTGTTCGCATTTGTAGGGTACGCTGGCATCCTTGCAGGTCATGCAGGAATTTTTGACCAGGTGGAACTAATAGAGATTGTTTTGTTCTTTCCTGCCTTCCCTCACAGGACAGTCTGGCATGGGTCATGTATTCAATTCCCTGCCTATGCATCTACGGTGTGTTGGTCTCCTGTGGCACAGAACAGCTTATCCTTTCACAAAGAATGAAAGATTTCCATTTACTTACTGCCATGAGAGTGGATATAGGGGTTTCCAATGAAGCTTAATGGTCTGTGACATTCAGGTTATGATCCAGGTGATCTAAGAATTTCATCTGCACTTATACCGTATGAATTTTTCCTTTGTGTGGACACTAGCCTCACAGCAGAAGTATATTTTTCAAATGAGTAATCAGGCAGGATTTTATATTTGTTATGTGTTTAAAGGCAGAAACCGTGTCAGGCAACATGTGGTGCCTTCCTGATGGTAACTCAGTCTTTTACAGACCCGTAAAACGAGGCCCTACCTAGCTAGTACTTCTCTGTGTCTAATGCCAGGATTTAAATCTCACAAATCCATCATCCTGCCCTAGGAAAGGAGATGTACATGGGACTGGTGTTTGTAGGGCAGTTGGCAGAATTTGGCTTTGGAGATCACATGAGGTGACTTAAATATTGTTGAGAATTCATGACTGCAATTCATCTGTTTCCATGAGCTGCTGTCATCCAATGACCAGTATGTCTTATCACAGCAGAGTCGAAGCTGAGCGTATGACCACTAACTAAATATGGCACCAGCTGTCAACTTCAATGGGAGCAGCCCCATCACTGAGTTCATCCCCCTTCCTCCACTCCCTCCCTGCAAGGTTGCTTTTTCTCTACCCATCCACTGTCTCCAGCACTGCTGCCACTGCCTCTCCCATTGGACTTTGGGTGACATTGAGGCCACTAGGGGAAGAAGATGTTTTCGGAGCAGATGGAGGCTGTGAAATCTGTCCCGAATGTTGCAGTGAACAGTCCAGGGAGTCTGCAAGTGAGAGGTCGGCTGGGATGCTGGAGCTGAGGGCAAGGACAGGGGTCTGGAGATAGGAGCTAGGGTTGATACTAGGATGTGGCCCTGAAGGGAAGGGAAGGGTTGGCCAGTGGTTGGGTCCTAGGATGGTACAAGGTGATCAGGCTGCTGACTGGAACTGCTGTTGACTCACTCCTCCTGACTAATCTGCCCTCAATCCCTGTGAGAAATGGGGACCAGAAGCAGCTAGAGGCTAGAGGGGACTCTGGGGTGAGGTTGCAAACCCATACCTTAAGCCAGGACAGGATGAGACTGACTGCATTCCTGCTGTCAGCTTCTGCCCTGGTCCAGTGAGGGTGTTGCGGTTGAATGCTCAGGGCTTTATCTGATAGAGGTTTTGGCACAAGATTCCAAAATTGCAATGAAAATAACCTCTGGCCAGCTACCACTTAGTCCTGGAGTTGCCTGCACCCTCTGAACATGTCCCTACCACCACCCCTAGCAGCCTTTGCACACCGCGTATAATTTCTGAGCATGCCAAGAACTTTTGGAGGTTCAGCAGGTTTAGCCAGGCTTTTATCTCCAACCCAGTCCTCTTCAGGGGATCTGTGGCGTGCAGCTGTAGTCCACGCCAGCAGGACTGTGCTCCCTGCAAACGCAGCTCTAGCCAGTTCCTTCTGATGAACGCTTTCGTATAGTACTGTACTGCTTCTCATCCCGGTCTCTGCAATGGAGAGGCCAGAGGAGGCCAGATGGCGGCTCTTCCCCTGATTGCATTTGGCCTGTTCAGCAAAAATCACAAAATTCACAGCAGTAAAGAGTGTAACTGTGGAAGGCAGCATGGCTGTGTCACCTTGTGCGGAGCAGCTTCAGCTGAAGCAGGAGAGCTGCATTCCCTGTCCTCCTCCTGGAGCCAGCAAAGTGCGTGCTTCGGTGCCAAGCGGGGGCAACAAGCGCTTCGGAGCTACGTGCCTCCCGCAGAGCCCCTCCGGAGCGTGTTTACACAGGCTAGGTAAAGCACAGGATCTGGCTTATTTTGCAAGACAATTACATGATTCATGGATGTGCTCCTTGGGACAATGATAATCTCTTCAGAGAAGGCTGAGGGATTGGTACCTCAGTAAAACGTCCTTCAATTTTATTAATTGAATGGAATTCTTCCTTTGCTGATATGCATAAGCCCATATTTTCTTGCTTTAGTCATTCCTAATGAAAATCTTCTTACATCTGGGACATACATTATATACCTAGCTGGCATATTAAATGTATTTCCTCTATAATATAGAGATTTTTTTTTTATTTAAGATGAAAAATTAATTGAACAACTAATCTTCCTGCTTCTGCTGTTACTATATGTAGTGAAATTTAATTTCATTACTAAAAGTACATGTTCCATTTCACTTTTTAAGTGGTATATTTATTTTTCTAATAAACTTTAATTCTAGTCCCTTAAGGAACATGATCATATTGAGATCCAGACTAAATTCCACATTTTGCTTTGAGTTGTAGACATTAGTCAGAATGTATTAGATTTATTGGTTCTTTTGATTAACCTTAAAGGAGACAAGACTTCATAAGTAACATAAGTAACCATCTCTCAAACATTTTTCTCTTTTTTTTTTTTTTAATGTATGTAAATCAGTTTTCCAGGCACACCTCCTTGTGCTGGCTGTATTGCTCAGGTTTCTTTTCATCTTGGTTACTTTAATACAATGGAAAAACGCGTATAAATTCTAATTATTCAGAATCCCACCAACACCTATTATGCTCCACTTTGAAATAACTTGGAAAATGCAACTGAAGTTCTTAATCCTGCCAAATTTATGCATATGCTCAGGTTCGCTCAAGTGAAGAATCCTCTGGAAGTGATCACGTTCATGGACTCATGTGCTTAAATCTCCGGGACCTGAGAACTTAAGGGTATATCCATCAGGCAGCACACTTCAGGGAGATCCAAACTGCTGACCTGACCCAATGTAGGTCTAGAAAACATAGTGCAACGCAACCATTCTAGAGCTTATATTTGGATGCCGAAAAAGACATGTTTTTCTCTCTAGTGCCCCTGAGCCAACGAATCATGTTTCTTGGCTATGCTGGCTTCTGCTCTCAAGTTCCCTCTGCCTCCAGTTGTGAGATGAATCCCTGCTGAGAAACCCCACTGCCTCCATGCTTTTGCGATCCTTTCCAAAGACATCGTGAGCAGCACTCAAGGATATCCACCATTTTCCTGGCTTGCTTTTCTATATACTTAGGACCAGATGCCAACTGAACTTTGTGGGTTTTTTTTTTTTCTTCTCTTTCTTTTAAGACAAAAGTTGTTGCATATTCCTTTTCACCTAGACATAAATTATCTTAAATTCTTTCCAATTGCTCTATTTGAAAATTTATTCAAATGGATTATAACTGAGTTCCAAGATTTTCATTTCACATACGAGAAAAGCTAAGATTAGCTCCTGCGGAAAATCCCACCTGACTCCAAACTTCAAAATTAGTGTGGGCCACAGTTTGTTATGGGAGATGCAGCCAAGGGTGGAGGGGAGAAATGGAAATACACCAGTGAGGAGTTGTCATGGAATTCCTGGACTGAAACACTGGGTCTAGGCTATGTCTCAGCATCTAGCTGAAAATTCATTTATTTCCTTTTCCTTGGGGGAGAAAAACCCAAACCAACACCAGGTTTAATCTGGAGAAGAAAAGAGGAGTCAGTATGCTGTCCCTCAGCACCGTGTCCTTTGCTGAGCAGGCAGCATAAGAAAGTAAAAAAGGACTCAAGAGAGGAACAGCTGCTTATTCCAATTACCAGTAAAATGTGTTTTCCCAGCAAAGCAGGGCAGCCCAGTGAAGAATGCATTGACTTCCTTAGTGCAGAAACAAACCATGACTCATCTGAAAATGCTCTGGGGTTGTTAGGAAATGTGTCAACACAAGATGGAAGAAGACCATATGGTGCCTAAGGCCAGGGAGGTAACTGCTGCGGTCTGCTCAGCACTGATTAACAGCAGTCTGGAAAATTGTGCCCAGCCTGGGGCATTACAACTCGGGAAAGACCCAGAGAAGCTGGATACCCTACAGGGCACTGATATGAATGAAAAGGTGTTTGAACAACTTGGCCTTTCTTCCGAGGAAAGGTGCAAGAATTGGCTCTGTCTTGCCTGGAGAAGAGAGGATGGAAGGGGATGCAATAAGGCGTTTTGGTAAGGAGGTATCAGCAGGCATCGATGTGGCACACTGATGGGCAGGGTGACCTGATGATCCTCTGAATAATGGTGACCAGTTGTCCCGGATTGCTGGAGAACAGAGATTAGTAAGGCTGTGAATCTTGTAGCATCTGAGAGCTCATTATAAAAACAGTCATCCCCTTTCTCTGCCTGTGCCAACGGGAAAGCATGGGGCAGCAGCGCTAAGGTGAGCACTGGAGGTGAGGCTGTGTATCATGAAACCATTCCCAGCTGTGACAGTGAAATCACCGGGATGCCACCTCTGTGGAGAGGTTTCTTTAGGAGAGGATTAGACCTGGCATGGTCTAGAGGCATTTGGCCAAGCCTCAGTGCAAGAGCTGCGGCGGAGGTGTTTGCCAGTCAACTTGAGTTGTGTACCTTCCACTCCAGGGGAGCTGTTAGCTGGTTTGAGCATGGTGAGGTTCATGACCCTTCCCCAAAAGTGTTTTGCTGTGATGAGATCCAGTTAGGAGTCTTCTAAGAGATGGGAAGTCAAGGGCGAGGGTTGCTGGAAAATGCTAGTAAGTAGTACTGAGTTAATCCTTGGGATGTATCAGCTTTTTAATTATTTTTAGTGAAGTCGTCTATCTGGGATTCCCAGCCAGGTCCTTTAAGGGGATTTTCCTGTGCCTTTCTCCAGGGCTTTGCTTAGAGCTCTTTAGAAGGTTTGCTAATAAATCTTCAAACTAACAAATTTTTGATGAAGAGTTCAACGGCCATATTTTAGAGGATATATGGCCTGTGAATGGAAACAGTTTGTTTTTCTTCAGTGTAAATCAAGGTGGCTCTTTCCTGTGTGAAAAATTCTCCATTACTCAAAGAATGAACAATGAGAAGCATTTTCAAGGCCAGTAAGCCACTTAGAGAGACAAGTAGGTATAGCAGCTCATAAAAGATGTTCTGGGATTTTTGCTGATCTAAAGATATTGGGAACCAGCCAGCCAGCTGAGCAACAATTATTTACAGAAATTGAGGATCTGCTCTTCCTTTTTTCGTATTTTTTTTTCCTTTTCCCAAGAATCATAAAGAACTAATGATGAACAAAAGGGGGAACCCTCATTCAAACACACCACGTGTCCTGAGGATTTGAGGAATCACTCCTGTGATTTCCTTCAGCTGACCACTGACCACTTCCAGCTGTTCCAAATTTTGTCTGGAATTACTTAGCTTTAATTTAAGTGGAAAAGAAAGACAGCCTTCCTTATGTGTGTGCTTTCAGTTTCACTAGAGCTGAGCTTCCTGAAGAGTGAGTCCTCCTCGTGTGATGTCTTCATGGAAGTGGGGTAAGTTTTAACAAGAAATATTGTTACTTGAAGCAGAAATTCAAAGCACTCTAATTTGCCAACTTTTATGTCGAAGGTCTCATATTTCTCCATTACCTTTGAATTCTGCCTTATAAATTGTGATTAAGATGTGTCTTCCAGAAAGGCATTTTAGGCTTGGAGATTTTAAGAGATTAAAACCAAACACTTTCCATGGCAGTTGATCTTTCCAGTTAATGACTCTCACCATGAAAATGCCATGATTTACTTCATTTCCTATTTTGTCAGATTCAGGTAGGAATATCTCACTATGCTTTACCTCTGCTGTGTTAAAAAGATGATTTCTATTGTATGTTGTCACTTACCATACATGTGAATCTTAGTATGTCTTGAGTCTCTGACATTTCAAGATTATTTCTGGGCAAACTAAACCATAGTCTGCCATTTTAAGCTGGCTTTGGTACAGTGAAATTATTCTAACAGCGACCTTTTTCTATCACTGAAATCCAAAGAGTCACACAGCCATAAAATCTATACTACTTGGAGTAGGATCAAAGTCTCCAAGAAAGTCAATGATTTAGTAGCTGTGAAATACTGATGAATATGTGAAGGATATAGTTACAACTACGTCTGCCAGCTTCCAGCCAGACAGGTAGTTCATTCACTCTATCGACTTGCAAATGAAGCCAACGTAGTTCTGAATGTCTGTATTATGAATGAGAAAAATTTAAATTATTTATAGCTCTGTGTTTAAGAAACCATTGACCAGTTAAATCTGGGGTCTCTTTGCTTGTCCTGTGTCTCTATGGGTAGCAACTATGGTGTGCCTCCAGTCAGAGGGCTGGTGTCCCACCTGTAGCCCGGAGTTATGCTGTTGCACCTTAACTTTTCTGGGCTACCCAAATTGGCTTGCTTGAAGCTAGGTGAGGTAACTTCTGCTCGACTGTGGACATAGAATCATGGAATCGTTTAGGTTGGAAAAGACCTTTAAGATCATCCAGTCCAACCATTAACCTACACTACCAAGTCCACACTAAACCAATCAAGGGTAGACCAGACTAAACCATGTCCCAAAGTGCCACCTCTGCCCATTTTTTGAACACTTCCAGGGATGGGGACTCCACCACCTCTCTGGGCAGCCTGTTCCAATGCTTGACCACCCTTTCTGTGAAGAAATTTTTCCTAACATATGCAGATTTCTAAAGAAAATTATTGTTGACCTGCCAGATGAGGGTCTGTATTTTACCTACAGTTAACTTCCTTTTCCTGCATGCCCTGGCTACAAAGAAACGAAAATATCGTTGAAGAGCAAAGCTGTCTTTCCTACAAAAGCATACCATGAATGAAATCAGAAGATGAAATTCTGCATTTAACTGATGGACAGCTAGTATCAGCTTCCTATATTATCAAAAAGTCCTAACTTCATCAAAGCCCCATATAGCCATTACACCTCAAATGAGAAACTATACATTTGTAAGCCAAATCTAAAACTGATAATCTATTTTATTGTTTAAATATAGCTTTCCTTCCAGGTAAGAACTGCGCACTTCTGCATGCTGGAAATCAGATCTGTGTCTTGTCTGGTTTCATATCCTGTTGTAAAATGTAGGAGAGAGAGAAAGAAATGCATTAGGGGTAAGATGAGGTATGTACAGAGTAGGTCAAATCAGTTTAAAAAAACACAAACATCTTTTTTTATTATTATTATTTTTAAGGTATTATATATAGAGAAAGAGAAGGAAATTATTCTGGAAAGCTGAAAATGCCTAGGTAAGATACAACTTTGAAACTGAAATACCCTGTTTTCCAGAGATTTGTACCAATTTTGAAACACAACTTTGCATTTAATAAGCCATTAAAATCCTCCAGCTGAAAAAAAAAAAAAAATCGTTCGAGATTTCTAAAGTAGTATCACTGTCTGCAAGCTAGCAATGAGAACAGTGGAAGATTGGAGACCTGAAATGCAAATGCTTGGTCATCAGGTGCCAACGAGGGGCTGCATATTCCTACTTCTCATGGGTGCCCACCATGGCTGTGGGGTTGTAAGGTGGCAAGGGTTAAGGAGACGGTGGGCATCCTGGTGAAGTCCTGCCCTGTGTTATTGGGACAGAGGAGAAGAGCACTTGAGAGCTGGCCTGAGAAATAATTGGAAGGGGTTTTGTGGGTATTTCTGCAGTAAGACCTCAGACAAGCATATTTTGGATTTTTCTTTTAAATTCCGTTGTGTTTGTGGGCTCTGTCTGCAGCCCAAACAAACTTGGCAGGGCAACTCACGATGCCGAAAACATTTTTATCAAATGGTTTGAATGTTAGGGTCAGTGCTCTCAAAAGTGCCCTAAGATAGCAAGATCCCTGTTCCCTTGCAAAGTCCTGTAAGTGAATTAGATGTGTCAGAGCTGCTTTGGATTGTCCCCTGTGGTCTGACAGCAAAGTGTTCACGGTAATCACTTGCAAGTCTGCATGTGAGTGTTTGGTACGTGCTGCCAACATTTGTTTTACTAATATTTAATAGCTGAATTGTTACTAACACAGGTACATGCTTCTTGGCAACTTATGTAGTCTTACAGCTCCTGGCTGGCTGCTTAAGAATACCAGGTTTCTAATTTTTCTCTCCAAGGTCAAGTTGACCTAAAAAAGAATTTAGCATAAAAATAGTAATCTCGTACTCTTCAAGTTCTGAACAATGATAACTTACATTTTATCCCCTTCTGACTCTCTTGTATTTATGATTCTAGCTAACTTGATTTCAGTTTTAAAACTTAACTAATGCCTTGGCAAAGTTTATTTTTTTGTGCTATCGAAATAGCCAATGGGAATAGTCTGCCCAGCATCAGAATGCTTTAGTGTTTTAAATACGTTTAAAAAAATAACATAATCTGTATTTCTTTGAAAAACCCAAGCGTATAATTAAAGCACAAGTTACATTAAAAAGATTGGTTGGTGTGACCTTCTGACTAGAAGGGGTAGAAAATAGTATCTGTCTCTTCAATTTCCTTCAAATTGCTGCTCAATCTCATCCTTCCTCCTTGCCCAAAAGAAGCTGAAGCTGTAATAACAGAAGGTGAAGGAGCTGCAGGAAAAATTGGTGTTCTTCCTATGATTTGCCCACATTCTCTATTAATAAGAAGGATACATGTACATAGTCCGATACACATATAAATGCCATAGACATTTCTTTACATAGTTTTTCCCTCTCCATTTTTCATTGTTGTCTTTTATCATTGTCAGTTGGGTCTTTTGTCTGTTTTTCCTGCCTGTACATACAGAGCCTAATACAACCGGCTCTGGATGCTGAATGCTACGTGGAGAAAGTTTACTAATATGAATAAGCAGCATACAGTGTAAACACAGGTTGCCTTGCCATCGGGCAGTTAGTTCACCAAGTTGTTCATTGTTTTAAATGGAAGCCGGTAGACAATGTGACAGCAATGTGACATGTTCAGCAACCCCATCCAACCTAACCAAATTTTAAATAAGTTTAGTGTCTTGAATGCGGTCAGTCTGCTTCAGCTTTCTCTCCAGCGGTCAGCTCTTTTCTTGTTCTTTCCTCTCATCTCCACAGAGTGATTTTACACACATCTGCTGGTTTTATTTAAAACCATTTATCTTCTGGTGTCAGACAATGAGTTAATTAGATTTTTTTTTTCATGCTACCTACTAATGCGGTTGACAGATAAGAGCAAAATGTTTTATTCTTTTCTTTTTAAATTTTTTTTTAGTGGTACAACTTTGAGTTGTATGCTTTTATTCGCATGAGATAAGCAGACAGCAGCCTCCTGGTATGTGGTCATCAGCATTGCTGATGATGTGGTGGTGACTTAACTGTGAACTTGATGGCAAATCACCGCATTGAGAGCACACCTGGAGTGCTGGGTCCAGGTCTGGTCTCCCCAGGACAAGACAGACAGGGTCATACTGCATGGAGTCCAGCAAAGGGCCATGAAGGTCATGAAGGGACTGGAGCATCTCTCATCGGAGAGGCTGAGAGCTGGGGCTGTTCAGGCTCAGGGGGATTTATTGATGTGAATAAATACCTGAGGAGGGGGTGCAAGAAAGGTGGAGCCAAGCTCTCCTTGTGGTGCCCAGGACAGGATGAGGGGCAAAGGGTACAACTGAAATGCAGGATATTCTACTTAAACTTTTTTACTGTGAGGGTGACCGAGCACTGGTAGAGGTTAGCCTGAGAGGTTGTGGAGTCTCCATCCTTGGAGATATTCAAAAGCTGTCCGGATGCATCCCTGGGCAACCGTTTATAACTAATTGTACTGGAGCGGGGGGTTGGACCGGATGATCTCCAAAAGTCCCTTTCAGCGTCAACCCTTCTGCAAAATATGGTTTAAGAGAGGAAAAAAAAAAAACAATTGTCAGAGGAAAAAATCTGGTACAGCCTAAACTGGTTCCTCCACTGGATATAGTTCTAGAAGCAATAGGGTTTGCTGTTGATATAGTTGATGTAAGCTAAGGAAAGGCTTAATCCCTCATAAATTTATGTACAAAAAATGTCTACTTACCTAAGCTTACGATGTCATTGGGGAATATGAGAGGCATTGCCAAAAAGAACGTTTAATTTTCTATTCTGGATGACTATGGCAATGTGGAATGAACTACCCGGAGGTGCCTGTCACTCCCGTTACCTCTAGAGAGAAACTGGACTAAAGCAAAGTTTTCCAAAGCCAGCCTGAGGATTTAGCTGGACTGGTCTGAGGGGTCTCCAGTTCAACCCCCGAGCTCTGCTCATGCTCCGCAGAGTTCTGCAGCCTGCAACAGGCCCTGGAAAAGCTGAAAACTGCTAGAAAAATCTCCCCGTTTATCTGTTGTTCAATACGCGCACCTTAATTCGTGATTAATAATGATTTACTGGTGGAAGTACATCAATAATTTACAGAATCCTAATTGAGTTTGTAATAGCTGCTGTGAAGCATAAAATAGACCTGTACTGGGTACCCCGTGTGAAAACTGGGTCCTCCTGGAGACCAGCCTGTGCTTCAGTGAGGCTCATTCTCTGTTCTTGCAGTAATGTCAAAGAGTTATTTATCAGAGCTCTTTGGGTGCCTTTAATTGTGATTTATCAAGTTCGCTGAGTCTAATGTTGATGTGATAATCTGGTTTGGGGTATATTTTCTCTATTCATTCTTGAAGTCCTTTATCCTCCTTTTTTTCCCCTCTTCCTTTCATCATTTATTTAATGAATTGGAATATTTAGATCTTTACACCACAATTATGTCAGTGCAAGCTGACATTGCTGTCTCATTCAGCAAAGCTGCTAAGCATTAGTCAATAAAATGACTAGGGGAAAACAGAGATTCTTCTGTTTAAACTCTGAAAACCTTTGTTTCCAAGTACGTGTCGGTATGAACTGTTTTCCTAACTACTTTTTGGTATGGGTTGAATTGGGAAGACAGATAAGTCATTTATTACTACTTTAAATTGCTCTGCATTGAAATGGTTTCATCACTGACAGTTTTTATGGCAAGCTGGATTCATGCACTAGAGCATTTATATATTCTGGAAAGTTTTCTAGGCATAGCTTACTAGTTAATAACAGCCCAGTTCCTGTCCCGACTAAAGAATTGCCTCTATTTTGTCAAAGAGTACCTGTGCACATATTGGACCTGGATTCGTTCCCTATTCATAGCAGGGTTGGACATGGTCAGGTCAAAACCTGCAAAAATTGTTCTTTATTGTCTTCACTTTCAAAGGGGGATGTGGGCTTACGCTCTTAGTCTTTGGGGGTTACCTAGAAGCGTAGCAAGCTTTCGTGTGACGTGCAAAGAAATTATAATGCACTCACTCTGCAAGTCTTTTCCCCCATGTGTTATTTTTGAAATGCAATGTCTCTATTAAGTGAAATGTGTAGCAATTAATGTGAAATTAGTGATAAGTAAGTGAAATCCCCTGGTGATGTGCATTAAGGTGACTGTCATCCTGCATACCCATCCTTTGCTCAACATGGAGCTTTCCTGTGCAGAAATAACCATCTCCCTGGGTTATTTGCCTGTCATCTTGCATACCCATCCTTTGCTCAACATGGAGCTTTCCTGTGCAGAAATAACCATCTCCCTGGGTTATTTGCCATGTCCCTGGGACAATAAATTCAGTCTTCAGGCTGCCTGGAGAGAAGGCAGAACTTCATTCATGGAATACCAGTTCACTCTATCTAAGAATTGAATTAGCTTAAGATTAAATGTTTGCCTTTTTACTAGGTCTTTCAACAACATGTTCCCATATTTAAAAAAAAAAAAAACCAAACAAACCAAAACCCAACCTTCAGGCTTCTTGATTGTGCTAGTATAAACATGCAGTGATGCTGCATCTGTGACAGAAACTACATCTCCGTGCCACTGGTCAGTGCGAGAGCAGAATCAGACCTGCATCGTGCCTTCTGCTGTATGCTATTCTGTTTGCCTTTATGTTGTAGTAGGCAGGTATAAATTGCTTCCATTGTAGTATATTTTATAGTCTGCAGCTAAGGAGCAGGGGGAAAAAAGGAAGGTGTCGAAGTGACTTCAAAAACTACAAATATTCTTAAGGCTGTGGAAATTAAGTCACCCACACAGTTGTTGAAGAAGCCCGTTTAAATATCATCTGGTGGGTAGAGGTCTTCTAGTTATCCATGACAAAAGGGCACAGCCCTCCGTTGTATGATCGTTTGGGCTAATTTTATTGATATTGACTGATGGCTTTCACCAGTAGGAAGAACCTGCCGAACAAACTATATAAAGAGAATTTTGTCTGGCACTGGAATATTTCATCCTTGAACATGACTCCGTGTGTTGCTAACATCATGCAGGCTACGCTTGAGGTTATGTTACTCTAATACGAATTAATGCCTTGCGCTCTGTAAAAATAATGCATCCATTAAAATTAGTACACCATTAATACTGGCATGCCTTTGAGGGATGTGGCTGTATCTATGATGACCTCAAAAATTTGTAAGTTATATTGAGCTTAAAATAACGCAGGTCAAGAATTTTAGAATTAAAAACAACAGCAGAATAAACTTCTCATTTTTCCTGTTTTTTGAAGACCTGGAATGAAAAGCAAAAAAGCTTCAAGCATGTAACTATTAGCTGCAAATTAAACAGATTTTTATTTCTTCATTGCTTCTCTCGCTTTACCTATCCAAGCTGGTAATGTCTTTCAGAGTTAATGTGAGGGTCAATGTAACTACAAATGTTGTGAGATGTGTAAGGAGCAGCACATTGAAAATAAAACCCTGCTGTGGGTTTGCCACAACTGGTCAAAAAGGAAGATCACCTCCTGTCGCCAATGTGCCTTCAGAGGAGATGTTGCAGGGGCACTTTGGGGAAGAACTGACAGCCATGGTGGCTTCCTCTGGTGTAGTTGTGTTGTTTTGGCCCATAACACCTTCGGTATAGCCTGGACATCCCTATGGAGAAGCAACAGTGATGCTCTGACCTGCTTGAAATGTTGTCTCTGGTCTCACGCTCCTGGCAGGCAGCATGCAACCAGATGCTGTGTCCTGTGGGAACAGCACTGGGACACAGAGACCTGCAGAGGCAACAGCTCTGTTTTGACTGCAGAACATGCAAAATGATTAGCAAAGGGGAAACTAATTTTTCCGTTGCCTAATAGATTTTGTGGAAAGAAAACCACTCCCTCAGCAGCAGAACCCCAAAACTCAAAACACACCACCCACATCATAAGACCACAATAAAGATTTAGCAGGCTTAACATGCTGTCCTCAGCAGTGTCAATAGGAAATAACAAAGGAAGAAATTAAAACACACATGTGCTCCTATTGTGTTAGAGTAGTGCAGCTAAGAGACTTCACGTCAAGTATCTCTCTACGCTATAGCTCTCAACATGTTTCTTCTTTCGTGCATTTGTCCAATTGGTCTTTGAGTCCATGTTAATATTGGCATCCACAAGAACCTGCAGAAAGCGATTTCACAGATTATCTACACGGTGCGTGAGGGAAAACCTCTTGTGCCTGCTGCGACTCCGTCTCCCATCTGGTGCCACTTTGCTCTTTTATTGGAAGTGACAGGAACAATTATTCCTTGTGCAGTTTCTTCAGGCCGTTCGTGACTTTATAGACTTCTGTCATGTGCTGCCTTCAAGGCTGATTTGGGGCTATTTAATTATTGCTCATACAAAAGGCTGTTCATACCTTATTTCATCTTTGTTGCTTTCTTTGTGCATTTTGCACCCTCCTTTTGACTTGATAAGGTGATAGAAATGGGCCTGAAATTAAGGTGTTTAAATGAACCTGCATGTGTGCAGGTAAAGATGATGACATTTTTGTGGCTGATATTTTTTTGTTCTTCCAAAATTACCTAAATGGGATGCATAGACTTGACCCCACAGAAATATTTGGCCAATCTGTGCATTGACCGGTAGAGGTGGCAGGTTAAATCTCCACCGAGCGTGGCACATTCCTGCCCCCGTGCAGAGGTGACTCTACGCCACCCCGTCTTCCCATGCATGTGTTGGGATCAGGTAAATGGTTTGGGAAGTGGACATTTACATCGAGAAGAAGCCTTCACAGTGAGCACCCTGAGACTGATGAGGTAATTTACTCCTCTCAAAGCCTTTCTTCTCAGTGCTCTAGGAGCTACTCTGTTAGACACTCTCTCTTGGGAATGGAAAATCATTTTCCTTATTTCCATGCCAGAACTTTCAGCCAATTAAGCAATTCAATTAGCTGAAAATTCTTCGATGGGCTTGAATCCTTAGTAGGCAAGTAAACAGTATGGATTTTACAGTTTGCTGGAAATCTCACACTTCACGCAAGTGATGGAGATGCTGCTTTGTTTTGCTGCTTTTCCTCTTTTACAGCCTGGAGAAAATCACTCTCCAATCCAAGAAAATGGACCTGAACACTGATCAGAGGAAGCGATGCTGTTTCTCTGTCGGGTCCAGGGGATATTTGTGCTGTACAACAGCAAAGAGCGTTGATGGGAGACACCAATAACACGTTCTCTCTGACCTGCGCTGGTTATGAGCATTTCCAGCAGTGTTTCCTTGGACAGCAGGGGTGCTGAGCCCCTCTGTGCCCATGTGCGAGTGTCCCATGAGCCACGTCTGCTGCATAGTCCCAGAACCCAGAGCACCGTTGCACCAGCCCTTGCTTTCATTTACTTGCATTAAATGTACCTGAAAGAAGCCCTGTCATGTCCCTTTTTGCAATGCTTCAGATGAAACGGAACAGATTTTTTTCATTTTAGCAAAAAAAAATTAGATTTTTCCTCCCATTATAGATGCAAACTAGTACCTTCTCCTTACTATTTTGGCATCCCTCCCCGAGAAACAGAAACATTTTCATCATCCCAATCCATAGATTAGAATTTGGGGATCAAGTTTCGTCTCACAGGGCATGTGAGGGTGGTAAACATAGACACTTGTCATCCCTATTAAAAGATATTCAGAGTTTTAATTGAAGCAGAGCTTAGCAGAACTGAAAAAAAATTCCAATATCATAAAGTCCCCCTGCATCCCTTTAAAAATGTCCTTATAATTGACTGGAGACAGCAGAAAATTATTAAGTAAAAAAGTGCCAGGTATCGATTTCAGCTTCTGCTGCTCCAGTAGCAAAACCAGTTTCATGGTAATGACGGGGAGCCTGTAGGCTGCTCCGAGTTCGATGTGGGCAGTGGCACCTGTGCTGCCTGGCGGGGAGGCTGTGGCTCTGTCTCGGGCTGCTTTGTGCCTGTCGGGGCTCAGCCGCAGCAGCAGCTCAGCACCACGCAGCCATCGCTCACTGCCCCTGGCCCCCATGGGATGGGGGAGAGAATCGGAGGAGTGAGAGTGAGAAACACTCCTGGGCTGAGATAACAACAGGTTAATTGAAATAAAGTAAAATAATAATGATAACAACAATATAATAATGATAATAATAACAATATCCAAAGCAAGTGCTGCCCAATGCAATTGCTCCCCACCCGCCGACCCATGCCCAGCCAGTTCCCAGCAGCGATCGCTGCTCCCCAGCCAACCCCCCCAGTTTCTATACTGCCCATGACGCCGTATGGTATGGAATGGCCCTTGGGGCAGTTGGGATCAACTGTTCTGGCTGTGCCCCCTCCCAGCTCCTTGTGCCCCTGGCAGAGCAGGGGAAGCTGAAAAGCCCTTGCCTGGTGTCAGCACTGCTCAGCACCAACTAAACCATCAGCGTGTGATCAGCATTGTTCCCATCCTAAATCCAAACCACAGCACTGTGCCTGCTGCTGCTGGGAAGAAAATTAACTCTATCCCAGCTGAAACCAGGACGGTGCCACACGAAATGCTCTGCTGCATTTTATGTAACGCACGCTCCAAAGTATATGTTCAGCTTTATTTCCGGGTCGCCTTGGCTGGCGCTGACATTACTCACGTAGCCGTACCCAGAACAGCCTTTAATGCCTTTTCAAATTTACCAAACGACAGATTTAGTGGGGCGTTGAGAAGCCAATGGAAAGTAGAAAGGATCTGAACCAACACAGAAAATACCTCTCCCACCGCTGCCTTCCTCCTCTGTTATTTACAGCAGGGTGATGTGTTGACCTCAGCAATCTGGGTCATGTTCCCAAAATAATAAAATGCCACCTTTAGGGTTTGGGGTTTTTTTTAATAATCCCCCTGCCCCGCAATGAGGTGACTGGGCTGGGGCTCACACACTGCAGCACTTTTTTTTTTTTTTTTTCCCCTTTTCAAAAGGCTCCTAGACCTACAAGAAATGTGTTCAGGAGGCTCATAGGTGCAGTTGCAATTTTCCACCTGTTTATTCAAGGTAGCATTGCTCATCTGCTCTCCAATATACAGAAAAAAACCTGTAAAACACAGATCGGTTATATCCAGATATTTATCAAAGGATTGTCCACCCTGTGACTGACCTAATTTTTGATGGAAAAGAAATGCTTTTTAAAAGATTATTCAGTTTAAGCATGATTTCATAGAACACAGTATACTCATTTCATTGATTTTTTTTTAAATCAAAACACCATGTGTTTTTGTTTATTTTTTAATGGAAAAAAGATAAGCTAAAGTTGGAACATGCCATCTGACTTTTTTTTTCTGGAGGCTTTCCTTCATTAAAGGAACTAAAAGAAAAGGATGAATACTTTTTAGGAATATCCCAAGCAGTTTTATGGAGGGGAAAGGTATTTTATTCATTCTTTCATTAATTCAGAAGAAACCCCAGTTTGGCCAGCTCCAAGAAGAGCTGTGTGACAGGATTGGGCCATGATGGGCACAAACTTGCTCATTTTTCATAGCCTGAAGTTTTAGGAAACACCAAACCTAAGCCTGTAGACAACTGTATCTATTTAGGGAATATCAAATATAGACTGTCCCAAACTCTGTTTATTCCTGTTAATATTTCATATTCTACATCTGGATGCTCTTGGTATTTATAAAATTTCCACCCTTATGCGGCCACTGCTGTGTTCCACTATATTTTTCTAGTAGATTTTATGTGCAGTGCAATATAAAATATTAATGATATAATTGATATGATATTGATAGGGTATGTAATGCATATATTTATTATGAAGCTGCATCATATTCCAATGCAATGTAAGGTTAAAAAAATACAATTTGCTCTGTTACAAAGGTCTCCTTTTATAAAAGAGAGTGTGGCATGCAGGAATAGGTTTTACAGAGCACTTGGGCATCTACATCCATTGATGTCAGTTTTGGGCTCCCAAAGTGTTATTTCAAAGGCAAGTCATGTCTCAAGATGCAGGAGGATGCACAGGTGGGGACTGTGATGGTCAAGAAAGGATCTCCCTTCACTACTGGTTGCTGAGAATTGTTGATCCAGCTGGATCAAGCCCTTGTGCCCCGTAAGACCCAAATCCTCATATACACTTCATGAAGCAAGTCTCCAGTTCATGTGTATGCCTCTAGGTCTGCCTACATCTTTCCATGCCTGCGTTTCCTAGAAAATATGGCTGTTAGGAACTGAATCCTTGTTCTCTTCACCACTTCTGCTCAGATTAAAGAGGATACACTGGAAAAGCCTCTGTCCAACCTGCTGTTGCTGGTGCTCGCTTGCACCCAAGCCCAGGGAGCTGAAGTGAAGTGGAGGGGTCTTTGTGCCGGCGGGTAAAATCGTGAAGAGTGGATATAGAATCATAGAATGGTTTAGGTTGGAAAAGACCTTTAAGATCATCCAGTCCAACCATTAACCTACCAAGTCCACACTAAACCAATCAAGGGTAGACCAGACTAAACCATGTCCCAAAGTGCCACCTCTGCCCGTTTTTTGAACACTTCCAGGGATGGGGACGCCACCACCTCTCTGGGCAGCCTGTTCCAATGCTTGACCACGCTTTCTGTGAAGAAATATTTCCTAATATCCAACCTAAACCTCCCCTGGCGCAGCTTGAGCCCATTTCCTCTCATCCTATCGCTAACTCCATGGGAGAAGAGACCAACACCCACCTCACTACACCCTCCTGTCAGGTAGTTGTAGAGAGCGATGAGGTCTCCCCTCAGCCTCCTCTTCTCCAGGCTGAACACCCCCAGCTCCCTCAGCTGCTCCCCACCAGCCCTGTGCTCCAGACCCTTCCCTAGCTCCGTTGCCTTTCTCTGGACATACTCCAGCACCTCATATCCCTTGATGCTGCTGAGCCTGCCTCCACCAAGTAACGAGGAGCTCCCCTTCAAAGGCCAGCACGTCTCCATGAGAGGGTGTTGAAGCCTTTGCAGCACGCACGTAACGCACCGGGGTTTGACCCCTTTTCGTGGCTGGCACTGTTTGACTGGTGTATTTATTTAAAACAGTAAGCCGTTGCAGCAGCTGACACTTTATATAAATGTGTGCATTAATAAATAAACCACCTGCTCTGTGAAGTTGCTTTTAGGAGCTCAAGATTTATGTATCCGAGTGGGACGCTTGTTACAGAGAGAGAGTTTAATATACTTTGGTGGAGCAGAATGCAAACAGAGGTCTTGCATCAAGGACGTCCTCGGAGCAGGGAGCCGTGAAGTAGTGCAAGCAGCATGCCAATATGATTGCACAGGCCTATGATTAATGGCATTAGTTAGCACGTTGGGAGGGAGCACCAACATGTCTTTTGGCCATTCGGGTACGGTTTGAGTCTGAGCAGGGAGTGGAAGATGCAAATGAAACCTCAGGGACCTGTTTTGTAAGTCGAGAAAAATTCATGGGTGTGCCCCGCTGGCAGGTGCTGCCCTCCACCAGGACTTGCTCCTGGAGGGAAAGCAAGCAGAAAACATCTCCCCACGCCTAGGAAAACCCCGCAGCCTGTGAACACGGGCACTGCAGGCGTGAGCCAGCCCGCAGCTCCCCCCTGTCCTGGGTGCTCTCCCCGGCGCTGGCAGCACCGGCCGGTCCAGGAAGGTGCAGGGCAAGATGTGTTGTGCATGCAGCACCCTTCAACTTTGTTTCCTCTGATCACTGTGGATTTCAATCTGCTTTATGTACCAGGCAGGAGGATTTCATAAACCTTGCAAAACTCTGTAATGAAAGCTCTGCTCAGATTTTGTATTTTCACTCTTGTAACCGGAAATCTTCTTATTCTTCCTAACCTTATTTAGTCCTTTTTTCCACTGGGTCTCTTCTGACAATTAATTTCTTAGGATGACTATGCATTGTGCAGGAAAATATGTTTCTTCTATGGCAAGCCAGTTTTCAGGCTAACTCAGCCTCTGCATGTCTTTGTAGGGTACTCGCAAGAGCCACAGTGAAAACCAAAGTGGGTCTCTGCCTACTCTCCCCAGCTGGTGGCTGTTCATCCTGGGCCACTCTAAGCAGCAAGACAGCTCCATCACAGAGTCTGAGTTCTATTTAAATATTTGGACTTTCATTAATTCACTTGCCTCACCGAGTTGTTTCCCAAACAAAGCAGTAAAGCCAAACAAAAAGATCCATAATTTATAGTGAAGTGTTAGAATGCAAATAGTATCTTTTCCTTTTCTTTAAATTCATTCAACATATCTGTTTTCCTTTGAATTGATTTGTAAGAGTCCTTAGCAGGCTTATATATAATTCATAAACAATGTCTATGTTTTTATATTCCTTGAGCTGGTTTGATTACTTCTTTCTTATCTTTGATTCTTTCCTCACTTTCTCTGGCAAAAGTGGTGCCAGTTGCTATGGTAACTTCTCCTTCCTACCAGTTTTGGGACATTTTTTTTCCTCCTTTTCTTCCCTCCCAGAAGAAACTTTTGGTCTGTTTGCAGACCTCTTCCCTGCTCCCCCCTAGCTCGGCCGCATCGTCGCGCTAAGCAGAAGCCGCAGGAGACACCCGGAGACAAAGCGTAAAGGGCATTTCCCAGCTCTCTGAGCTTTGCAAGCCCCGGGGACACCCCCCACCCACACGCAGGCACCGCTGGCTCCTTGCCACGGCTGCCTGCCATGCACCTCATGACATGGGGCTGGGACAGACCCTGCAGCTACACCCCTCTCCCCAACCCCTTCCCTCTGCCCAGAGTCGCCCTCCATCACCACACCCTCCAAAAGAAGAGAGAGGTGTGAAAAACAGAAAGGGGGGGGGGGGGAAACCCCAGCTACTAGTGCCCCCAGGTTTGTATATAGCAGCTTTCCCACGTCCCCAGTAGGTCCCAGCCAACTCTCCCTGGAGAGTTGAGCCGTGGGGGTAAGAGGGTGGGTGAGGGTCCAAGCTTGTAAATTCAGGACTTGGTACACCCCCGGACAGCCCCTGGCTGATTGAGGTGGGCCACGGAGAGCTCTAAGTTAGCGCTGTCCTCTGGGTCTATAGGGCTCTTCCAGTGTTTGTTGCTGGAGAAGTCTCTGCTTCACAGCGTAGTGCTGTGTCCATGCCGGGGGGCCCTGCAGCCTCGGGAGAGGGATGGGATGAGGGATATTTCCAGGTGCTGCTCACCTCTTGGCTCCCTGTGTCACTCTGCAACCTGTCCTGGGCTCAGAGGGGGGATGCAGGAGGGTGAAAGGAAGCGTTTGGCAAACCTTACAGTCAACAGTGACTTTTGGGTTCCTGCTGCTGGGGTCCACAGGGACCCGGAGCACCCAGGGACCCACCCGTGCTCGCGGCATGTGCTGCATCAATGTCTTTCTGCTCGAGCTGTGATGAGTGCATACGGTACAGGCAATGTCTCATGGTCACATCAGCAGGACAGCAGCAGTAGGACAGAAGTGATTATGCTGATTGTGTAACTGTTTTGCTGAAATCTGCATTTAAACACAAAAAATTACAACAGCAAAGTGAGTGGAAGAAGCACATGAGGTTTAGCATGGTTTTGGGGTTGTTTTTTTTTTTTTTTTTTAATATGACATATATAATACATGACTTATACTATATATTATTCCCATTACACAATGCTCCTTGTACTAGGAGGTCCCATCCAAGGTGTCATTTGTAGGAAGCTTCATCTCTTCTGTCAGCTTTGCTCATGCAGTGGGAAAAATGGGCAGATTGGGAGTCCCCTGCTCCGCCTGCCCATCACAGCTATAGTCTTTGGCTGAATTGGTGGTTTTTAGACCAACGCATACAAATGACCACAGGCACAGTCCAGGTCCCCCCCATCCCTTCCTGCATTCACTAGAAATGACGGATCCCCTGCAGGGGAATTACCTCCGCTACCTGTCTGCTGCAGGGAAAAAACTGCTTGGCTCACATAGTTTAAACCAAATCAGGGCTGAAGTGGTTTATCAATTTATTAACAACACTTAATTAACTGGCTATCAGTGAACTGCACGTCCAGGATCAATACTGGTAATACCACAGCTAAGCCATGATGCTAGACACTCACGGAATGGTGATAAATGCCTACAAATTTCTGAATGCCTGTCTTTAATCCCAGAAAGTTGTAATTACCGAATGTGGTGTCCGACAGGAAGACTGCCCTGGGGTGGCCTTGGAGAGGTCATGGTGGCATCTGGGCTCCTCCTGGTAGCGTCAAACCGGCTTTTACCTCTTTCTACCCCAAGGTCTCTTCCCACTGTTACAAATGTTCATGCTTCTTTGCTACCTCTTCTCAAGCTTCTTCATTTCCAAAGTCTTTATGTGATCACCAGCTTACTGTTTAATCCAGGTGATGGTCGTCTTCCTTCATAACATGGTCAACGTTGGGCCCCAACGCACTCCAGTTTAGTGCATCTGCCCACACCCATGTGGCTTGCACCTGCATTCCCTTTGTGCTGGGTGTTTTCATCCACGTCGTTTGCTGAAGGTGGGCCAGGGGAGCCCCCCTTCTCCACCATGTTCTGCCCCTAGCCACACTCTTTTTGGGGTGGAGGTGGACATCCAGCAATGGTGGAACCTGCTCTGCAAAGCACTGCGGCTTCCAGGGAAAGCCAAAGGAGTAAAGCTGTTCCCTGGTGAGCATGGCTTCGGTAATGGCCACATGCCTTTCTCACCTGGCAGACAAGGTAAGCACAGACATTCGTGCTCATCAGCACCTCAGGCCTTTGAAGCAGAAGTTTCAGATTGGTGGTGTGTCTCCACCATGGCAGAGGTCCATGAAGCCACAGAAGTGTGAGTCCATAGGGAGCTCTACCAGTCTAGTATGTGATTTGCTACTCAAGGTACTGCTTTCAGGTGAGACGAACCTGGTGACCAAAATCACAAACACTATGGTGTAAAGCCAAGGTAACTTGTTTTTTATTTATTGTTGCTGCAAAATTGCAACTAGGCTCGAAACAGAAAAATTCTGCTTCAGTTAAAAAACAAACTCGA
Organism: Pelecanus crispus; assembly: GCF_030463565.1. Lineage (NCBI taxonomy): Eukaryota > Metazoa > Chordata > Aves > Pelecaniformes > Pelecanidae > Pelecanus > Pelecanus crispus. The sequence goes on from NC_134648.1 coordinate 73,371,784, forward strand.
ACCCAACAGAATGAAAACAGAAGAAACAAAATCCAAATAAATATTTCCAGTATTAATTTGACCATGAAGTTTCCACAAGTCTCTGGTAGCAACCAGTGGGGGAAAATAGGGAATGAAGTGCATTGTTTCCCACATTACGGAATCCCAAAACAAAATGCAATGTAAAATAATCGCGCTGCACCTTGCCTCATGTGTGAGGAATGCTAAAACATTTCAATCTGCATTACCAGCCCACAGAATTAGCATATAAAGCCATTCACTGTGAAACAGATAATCTGCAGTATGACCTTGCTTTTTCCTGCTTTAAGAGAGCAGGCTGAGGGCCAAGTTCTTTTGTGCTGTGTGCTGTTCTTTAACATACATAAATAATACATATTCAGAAAGAAAAGAAAAGCTATTAGCAAACACACAGGCAGCAGTAGGGGCCCACAGTAAGAGCATAATTTATTCCTCCTATTTTCCTTCCAAACTAAAAAAGATGGGGCAAGGGGGTGAATTTTCTCCAATGTTTAGTTAATTACCTCAAGCATTCCAAAAATGGGCTTTACAAATATTTGTGCAGTACTAATTTCATATATCTAATTTATACCCTATTTAATAAATCACCGTTCTAGTCTCTCACGACCTGGCTAACAATCTGACACATTTTGGATGAGCAAAGATTCTGCTTTCTCACCTTGCTGACTTGTTTTTTGGGGACATTTTTAGTTGCTAAAGCAACATCCATTGGCATGAGTCCAGTGGTAAGAATGTCAGCTTTGTAATTATTTATTATTATTACTACTACTACTACTACTTGCACTTCTGCAGCCATGGAGGCTCTGCAATGCCAGGTGCAGAATGCTGTTCTGATAAAATATTCCTGATTCAAGGAATTCACAGCCTAAAAAGGAAGATAGAAGGCAAGAAAGGAAGAAGAGACCAAATGCCATGGCCAGGATGCCCGTGACGTTGTCTATATTCGAGGTAGCGATAAACGACTGGTGCGTGTTCCCCCAGAGCCCCTGGCTTGGTGATGGGAGCCAAATAATGGCCAGAAGGTCCCGTCTTTCCCAGAGTGCCACCTAATGCCACCGCTGCTGGCACCCACGTCCCAAAGCAAGGCTGTGGCTGCTGCTCCCTCCTGTCCTTCACTGCCGTGTGCCCCCCACCCCAGGTCCCATGCAACATTTTGTATGGCTGTACTGCCAACTCGATCATTGAAGGGCAACTTCTGTTCCTCAAAAAACAGGGATGTTTGCTTGCTCTTATCCCAGATTTCTGTGAAATCCATGTAACCAGCATATGTAATTTGTACAGGTATAATACTATATACCTGGAGCTGTATTTCTGGGTTGCTTGAAATAGGTTTCTATGAGTGCATAATATTTAGTGCTTAAAAAGGCACTGAATCTGAGGCTATTCTTGAGCAAGCATGGTTTATTTTTGAACAGAAGTCTGTCAGCTGTTGTGTGATTTCATTTCCTCCAATTTAATTAATGCAAATTTAATCTGGCTTCCTAAAGAAGTAATCCAGCTCTGACAGCAGCCCCCAAACTCCTTTGCATCTCCTTAATATATTTTCAAATTTTTAGTCAACTTCAAACAAATGTGGCAGCGCTGTGCAGGTATCAGGCAGGTTTATACGCTGTTCATGGAAATTTGTAGCCTACTTGCTCCTCAGTATTGCTCCAATGACTGGGAAAGGTCGGGTTTTTTATTTCACCCAATATTAGGCATCAAAGAGTGTAGTCAAGGCCTTACAAGTTCATTATATCAAGCCCAACTGCAACAGTTTCTGGTGTTTACAGAAGTATTGCTTCTCCTGCTCAGTACTAACGGCAGTCAGGCAATCCCGTTCCTCATGGATCAGTTGAGTTGACAGGAGCTATCCCTGCCAGGCAGGCAGACCCGATTGCTTCCTATTAGGCAGTTTTTCCATTTTCGTGGCTTGACTGATGGTCAGACCTGCGTGTAGGTGCAAAATTGCTTCTAGGGTGACTTGAGTAATTCATGAGCCCCGTAGTGCTGGTTGGGCCGAGCTGGGCTCTTCGGTAGCAGTGCAAGGGGTTTGGTGATGCACTGCAGGAGCAAGACATAGGAGAGGTGCTTCTCTCACCTCCTGCCCAGGCATCCCATGAGTGCACCTCGGCTCTGACAGAGCAGAGCCAATGTGTCTACAGTCTCTGTTTAGGGAGACGGAGAAGCAGTAAGTTGCTTCTAGTTGACAATGGTTATGGGAATTTTAATTTATATTCCAGCGAGTGCAGCAAGAACTAGTATTTAGTGCTGTTCTGAAAATCCCATCCACAATGTAGTTACTCCTGGCAGCAATTTCTTTTCTTCTACATTTGGTTTTGTTTTGGAGACTGGGGACAAACTCTTTCTGCAGGAGTAAAGGTGAGAACGTCTCCCTACTAAAATCTTTCAGATTGGCTGTTATTTCTCTTTCCTTCATTTAATTTCATACTTTCAACCTCTTGTGCTTAAAAGTTAGCATTTATATCAGCCCACATAATTTAAAATCTTTCTTTCTCCTTCTAGACTCTGTCTGGGGACCAGCAGGTAAGTAGGTTTGCCTCATTTCTTTCCAACTAATGGAAAACAAATGAATAGCTGTATGTTAGAAATAACCCATATTCCACTCATCATAAAACATGCCCATCATAATGTGACAGAGCATACCAAGAAGCGCTGGACTTTAGAGAAAGCTGGCAACAGCAAAATTATCCCAGAGCATCACATAATTCAGCAATATCTGCAATAACAAAAATTTCGATGTGCAGCCAAAGGCTTAGTTGCTGGACACTGCTGCTGCAGCAAAGCACGATGTAACAGGGAGAATTGCAAAGGACAGAGAAATGTATGATTAACTGATCTCAAAACCCAGGAACCCACCTACCGTAGGATCAAATAACGCAGTACATTTCCATGGACTTGGGCAGCTTATTTTAAAGTCAATATGAGATAATTTCACAAGGGAAGGTGGGAAACAAGTAATCCATCACATGAAAAAATACGCAATTACTCCAAATAATTCTATGAAAGATGGTGGTTGTTTTGGAGTTTTCTGTGAATTCATATTGAATTAATTCCATAGTAGGCTTGCTGGGATATACACCCTGGGAGGAATGGGCTGGGGCCTCCTATCCCCATGCTGAAGCCCACCTCTGGAGACAGACCGAGCTGCTGGGTGCTGAGGGCAGTTGCTGGGCTGAAACAGAGCGCTCTGGAAAGCAGTAGAAGGACTGATATTTCAAATAAAAGGTGTGTGGCTGGGAACAAGTTAGAGGTGCTTAAGCTTTTAGGGAAGATAGAAAAACACACAGACTGTTAGAAAACCAAGCATCACGTGTTCGGGTTGTTTTGTTGTTAAGATGTGGCAGGACATCGTTTTGCAAGAGACTGCTTTCAAATGCTGTATTTACAAGTCATTGCAAGACCCGAAGGGGAGAGCTGGAGTAAACCAGCCCAGTCTGATCTATGCAATAAGGATAGATGAGCAGGTAAGAGCGACCTTCAGGCCACCAAGAAAATGGAAGGATTCCATCCCTATGGTGATCGTGGGTCCTCGTTGCTGTCACCCGCAGCACTGACCCAAGGGGTGGGAAATGCTGTCTGGAAGTGGGGAGGTTGCGCTCCAGTTTTTACGGGGGGCTTAACAAGGTTGTATGGCTTCTAGTGGCCATCCCGTGCCAGTTGCTGTGCCATGGCAGCGGAGAGATGTGAGTTAACAGCCAGCCTTAAAATCTCAGCAGAAGGCAGACAGGTCATGCCATCCTCCAGCTCTTCCTTCCAGGGTCATTACAATTCAGGTGAATCTCTCTTCTTTTCTTGAATGACAAGTTCCTGAACCTTAAACATATTAAATTCACATATTAAAGCACCTACAAATGACGATTCCCTCCCCACACACCATCATTACCTTGTTCTCTAGGCATGACCTTCCTTTTAAGGAATATATATTTTGATGCTTGGACTCCATGCAGTCAGGGAGCAAAGTGGTGCTGGATTCACTATTGTGCCTGTATGTTGAAAAATATGTGCATACAGAGAGTTAATGGAAGAAGAAGAACATTCTGTTGCTTTAGGCAAGGGCTTTCTGCTCTGGAGAGCTGGGCTCTGCCCCAGCCTCAGCTGGAGATCCCTCATCATCCTGGCTCCTGAAGCAGTCGTCCCTCGGTGCCCCAGTGCCAGAGGTACACACTCCGACTTGTCTCTGAACCGTGAGCACTTGAGCTGAGGCTGTCTGATACAAAGCACTTGGATAACATCTCATACAGTGCAACACCAGCCATGGCTGGAGTTCAGTAATACAAATCCGGAATAAGAGGTTTGAGTGCCTGTAATAAGTAGTTGCTCAAGCAAAACTGTTTTCCTTGAGATCCTGTGCCTTTTTGCATGGTATGCCAATGTTTTGTGGGTGAAGTGCAAGGCTTAACCTCTTAAAACTGTACAGGTTGTTTTCAGAGATGTCAAGTTTCAGCTTTTTCCATGGACCAGAAGGCAGAGAGGGTGCACAGGTCTAACACATCTGGAAAGCATGGCAATTCCCCACGTGCCCAACTACATGGCTTTTAATATCTTAGCTTTAACACCTTTCCTTTTAATATTGCAAGACAAACGCAGACCTTGCAGATTTAAACCTAAACATCATGAAGGTTTTGCATTGCTAATGTAGGTGTTTTGAGTCATAGTTACTCATATTGGATAGTGCTTATGAGAAGTAAGTCAATAAGAGTGAAGAGTCCACTATGACGGCTCCATACTGTCACTAACACTTCAGAAAGAAGTGGAAGCGTGACCCCTTCTAGATCCCCATGAAAACTTCCTACATGACAAACATTATTAAATTAAAACTAAAAAAGCTGCTACTTGTGCTTCAGTGCAAAACAGGACATTTTAAATGAAATGGAAATTGTACACAGTTTTTGCTTAAAAAACCCCTCACCATAGGTTGTTCTCTGTTAAAGTGTTTTACAAGAAATATTCTCTTGGTCATAACTCTAATACTAGCTCAAGATACATAGCCCATGTTGTAATTACACTCAAAATATACACTAATGTTACTTACAACACAAAAATTGTGCTATTTGGCTTTACAGATTACAAGAAAATTGACATTTTGCCATGTGCCTGGAAGACATTCAGCATCTCATAGGATAGGGCCAAACAGTAAATCTCAACATTCATCTTGCGTTGTTCAATTTTTATAATGCTCTTCAGCATTTTTGATTGGCATTAACAGCTTGACACTGTTAGGAGGGAGAGAGGAGCTTTTCATTGTCTGTAATTATGAGACAGTAGATTTCATGCTGGATGAATCAATAATTCTGTTTCAAGTGAATGCTCAAATTTGTAGCCTTTTATTCCAAGAAATATGACATATATTCAAAGAAGGCATCATTAAATAAAAGTAGTGATAATTGCCTGCCTCTTTTAAAAAAGAAAAAATAGTTGACCCTGCATATAAATTTGCCCTCAAGGAATCCATTAGTCTTTTTTATGTTAGTTAGCACAGTTGGTAGTAATGATTCAGAGAATAAATGAACTAATAGCTTTATGCATGATCTGGGGTGACAGACCTGAAATGGCTGGGAAGAATTCATATAAAACCTGGTATGCTTCATCTGCCATCGAATGCTATTTTGACTTTTATCATAAAATCACAGAATGGTTTGGCTTGGAAGGGACCTTAAAGATCATTTAGTTCCAACCCCACTGCCATGGGCAGGGTCATCTTTCACTCAATCAGGTTGCTCAAAGCCTACTCCAACCTCTGAACACTTCCACTGATGGGGCATCCACAGCTTCTCTGGGCAACCTGTTCCAGGGTCTCACCACGCTCATCTTCCTTATATCCAGTATAAATCTGCCCTCTTTCAGTTCAAAACCATTGACCCTTGTCCCACAGGCATTGGTTATAAGTCTTTCTCCATCTTATAAGCCCCATATATATATTTAAAGATCACAAGGTCTCCCTTCTCTTCTCCAGGCTGAACAACCCCGACTGTCTCAGCTTTTCTTCACAGGAGAGGTGTTCCAGTCCTGTGGTTATTTTTGTGACCCTCCTTTGGACCCTCTCCAACAGGTCCATGTCTTTGTTGTACTGGGGACCCCAGAGCTGGAAGCAGTGCTCCAGGTGGGTTCTCACCAGCACGGAGTAGAGAGGCAGAATCACCCCTCTTGACTTGTTGACCACGCTTCTTTGTATGCAGCCCAGGATACAGTTGGCTTTCTGGGCTGAAAGCACATATTGCTGACTCATATCCAATTTTTCATCTACCAGTGTCCCCAAGTCCTTCTCTGCAGGGCTGCTCTCAAGCAATTCATCCCCCAGTCTGTATTGATACTGGGAATTGCCACCAACCCAGGTGCAGGACATTGCACTTGGCCTTGTTGAACTTCATGAGGCTATATGGCCTTTGTTGCCAGCACAGGACCCCGCGGTGAGAATAAACTTGTGCCATTTATTGCCGTGAGGGTGCTGCATGCAAACTGCTGATTGCATGAAGGCCGCATTTCATGGATGAGCCATGAGTCTCTGCTTCCTCTGCTTTATCGCCATGAAAACAGCTTTGCAGACAACTGGCACAGAGACTGGGGCAATTTTTTATTATGGCAAGATGTATTTCTGCAAGGTGGATGGAGATTTAGTGACTGTTTAAGATTCTGTCACTGCATTAATCTGCAGAATGGACACTGGAGGATTGCCACCATGTGTCTGCACTGATCCGCAAGGCAACATCCTGTCGTGCCAAAAATTGTTGATATCTTCCAAAATTATTTGCCTTCCTTTTTTGATCACCTGTACTGCAGGTCTGCTTAAGTCTGGTCATATCTCTGTTTCCTGGAGAGTACTCTTCCACGTGAGTGATCAAGCACATACTGTGAAGACTGGAGTCACGGTACAGTCGCTACATCCACATCTTTATCAGTCAGCTCCTTCAAGGCCAGATCTTGTCACAAGCTGAAAGAAGTCTTCAAAATAACAGTTTTGAGGTGGTAAACTGCTGCAGAACTCATGCAGCTCATCAAGGCAGTCCTTCAGGTTGTGTGACAGAGTCCCCAGAGCAGTTGTCACTACTATGCACTTTCTCCTTCCTATTCTGTGTAACCCTCTTCTTAAAGAGTGGAGATTACAGACTCTTTTCCTGTCGTCTTTACCAGATGCTCATCTCAAGGAACGTTATGTGTTATAAAGGGGGATATTTGGCTAGAAAAGATCCTGAGACTTCCGAATCAACTAGATTCCCTCACTTGCACTGAGCTGTCCTGTCCAAATGTTCAGTTCGCCATTGCTTTATCTTGGGGTTTATTTTTTTTATTCTGTAGACTCTTATGTTCCAGCCTTAAACAAGACAGTGCTGGTAACAGCCTTCCAGGGAAGGGCAGTAGCTCCAAGGTGGATGGTCCTGGTATCATGGACCAGTTCAGCAACTGCAGCCTTGTATCCAATAGTTCCAGTATGGGGCATTGCATTTTCTGTACCTGCTGCCAGTTTCATCAGCATTAAAAGGATGTCCAGCAGACGGTTGGGCAGTACCATGTGCAGAAAGCCTCGCTCTGTCTGTACGTGGATGGGGCAGCAGACCAGCATGGAGCGTTGCTCTGGCTGATTTGCTCTCGTGTGCCCAGGCTGAGGGATAACTCTGCTTTCCAGCTCCACTCGGCATCTCCATATGGTTGCACTCAGTGGTGAGTGGATCAGACAAGGTCTGTAATAGCTAAGCTTTTCACAGCACTAGAGGCATCAACTTACACAAGAAGACCCTCCAGCTCTCCAGAAGCCAGTCTAAAGCACCAGACTGCTTGGTAGACCAAAGAAAAAAAAAGGTATTTATTGTTGCTGACATACCAGATGGATATACTACTATCAACTCTTATTCAGCAGTTGTCCTTAATTTGCATTCATGATCTTTGCATTCAAATGATGAAATCGTTCCGTTATTTCTCCCCCACTAAAATACATGTTTTACTTTTTCTTCTCTGATTTCTAAGCCTTTAGAAATCATATTTTCCATCATTGTTTGGCAATCCAAGAACTAAAAGCTTTCTTTGTATCCTAAATGAGCGTTGAAAATGTGATGCTAAAACACACTCCCAGGACCCCCCATGTCTCTAACACAGGGATCAAATTTTGTACATGCTGGCACCGCTGGGTCCAGTGGGAGCACTGGGGAGAGCTTGTCCTGGCCAGGACCCAGTGCCTTCCTTGTCCCTGGGCATGGCTCAAGCTTTATGCAGTTTTAGAGACTTAGCTCCACCAACACCTCCAGGCCTTCTGAAATCACAGTAACTTCTCTGGGTTGAGATGTGCCCTGTTAAATACGGAAATAGCTGAAGGAGATTCTGAAACAAGGGTGATTGAATGATGGTATTTGCGGAAGGAGAGAGGCATACGGAGGAATGAAAGCAGATCATTTGCAGATTAGCAGTAAAACTTGTACACTTGAGGAATATAGCAATACTCTGTCGGAGAGCTGAATTCACCACTAATTAAAAGCACAATACTTCAGGTGAAATTTCCCTAAAACCTAGAACTCAAAGAGTCCTTATTGCAGCCTCTGCCGTGATCATGCCACTCAACCCCATAGAGCTGTCGGTGCCAGGGGGAGGAACGGGCACCGTCAGCCTTCAGCTGATCAGATTTTCAACCTAGATTTGTCCTGGTTAGCATCTTGCTCCTTAATGGTTTCTGAGTCTAGGTGTGCTACAAAAAAATTAAACAACCATCAACCCTAACTTCGTGACACTGAGGGAAGGAGAAAAACGTCTCCTCGATTAAAAGAATAATGAAGTATGAAAAATCAAGTTCTTAAAACAAGCAGTGGCAGTTCAAAATGGTATTTTGGTATGGTATAAAATACATTGTCTTGCTGGCTGGATTCATAAAGAACTTAGTAGTTTGGTAGAGAGAATTTTATTACTGAAACTTTAGCAGCAAGTATGCATATAAGTTCCTTCTTAAATTTCAGAGTGAAGGGATCTGGAATCTAAAAGTGGTTTTATGCCATCAGAATGTTTGAAGGTCTATCTGCCACCACAGGGAAGAGATTGAGGAACGGATCGGAGATGACCTGTAGAAAACTGTAAGTTCAGCACTGGGTTTAACACCATCTTCTTTAAGAGATTCACCTGTATGTTTGTTTGTGTTCGATCTGCTGGAGGGTGGGATGGCCCTGCAGAGGGACCTGGACAGGCTGGACCGATGGGCCCAGGCCAACTGTGTGAGGTTCAACAAGGCCAAGTGCCAGGTCCTGCACTTGGCGCACAACAACCCCATGCAGCGCTGCAGGCTGGGGGAAGAGTGGCTGGAAGCTGCCTGGCCGAAAAGGACCTGGGGGTGTTGGTCGACAGCGGCTGAACATGAGCCAGCAGTGTGCCCAGGTGGCCAAGAAGGCCAACAGCATCCTGGCTTGTGTCAGGAACAGTGTGGCCAGCAGGAGCAGGGAGGTGATTTTGCCCCTGCACTCGGCGCTGGTGGGGCCGCACCTGGAATGCTGTGTCCAGTTTTGGGCCCCTCAGCACAAGAAGGACATTGGGGTGCTGGAGCGTGTCCAGAGAAAGGCAGCGGAGCTGGGGAAGGGTCTGGAGCACAGGGCTGGTGGGGAGCGGCTGAGGGAGCTGGGGGTGTTCAGCCTGGAGAAGAGGAGGCTGAGGGGTGACTTTATTTCTCTCTACAACTCCCTGACAGGAGGGGGCAGAGAGGGGGTGTTGGGCTCTTCTCCCAAGTAGTTAGCGATAGGACGAGAGGAAATGGGCTCAAGCTGCGCCAAGGGAGGTTTAGGTTGGAAATTAGGAAAAATTTCTTTACGGAAAGGGTGGTCAAGCATTGGAACAGGCTGCCCAGAGAGGTGGTGGAGTCCCCATCCCTGGAAGTGTTCAAAAAACGGGCAGAGGTGGCACTTGGGGACATGGTTTAGTCTAGTCTACCCTTGATTGGTTTAGTGTGGACTTGGTAGTGTAGGTTAATGGTTGGGCTGGATGATCTTAAAGGGCTTTTCCAACCTAAATGATTCCATGATTCTATGATTCTACACTAAGAGATACAAGGAAAAACATGTAAATATTGAGAAATAGTTCCCTGTCTCTCTCTCACTCTTTTCCTCTGGAAATTTATTATATTTCAGTGGACTAATTCTTAAATTAAAGGACTTGTTTTAAAATACTTTAAGCCACAGTAGCCAATGACTATAAATGTTTTTCAGCTAAATTAACTATTTTCTTCCTTCAAAGTTGAAAGAATTCTCTGTCCTTATCTCCTACATGGAACAAAGTGTATAATCAGAGTGGACCCTCGTCTGACCTACTGCTGATGTTCCTGTATTCCTGTAGATTCCCTTTTCCCATGTCTGTTGTCCTGAGACACGTTTACATGTAAGACACATTGGATTTGTCATGGCAGACTGCAGAGAGAGTCAGAGTGGGCCATGGGTAGAATATCATTACAAGCAATTTAGAGTAGTATTGATAGGCTGGGTATTGACAGAACAGAAGACTGAAAATGATTAAGGACCGGGGTGGATTACCTTCATAAAGGCAGAGGCAACATCATATCTCCGGCTCTTTGGGAGATGCAGACACCAAAGAAGAAGGGAATGGAACCCTGAGGCAAGGAAGGTTTAGCCTGAGCACCAGGGAAAGCACAAAGTCAGTTAGACTGTGCAATGTGCCAGCCGAGCTGCTGTGTGAAAGTTGGAGGGATTTGCAATATTGGCTTCCTTTCTTAACAAGAAAATGAATCGTTGAACATTATCATTGAAGAGGAAATGACACAAAATAGAAGCTCGTAATAAATCACTATCTGATTGGATTTATTGGAGCCAAAAAATTAACCACAGGGTTAAAAATTGCTCGGTTCTGCAGCTTAGACAGTGGATTCTTAGGTTTTTCCTATTTTCTTTTAGCAAGATATGCTCAGTCATTATTCATTTCTAAGGTGTCCACATATCCCATTCATAAATTCTTGTCAGGCTGTTTGGTGTCATCTGCTGTGCTGAAAACATCCACCCTCTTCCCAACCTCCAGCTAAAGAGAAAAGGTAGTAAAGAAGAAATTTTAGTGCCAGTTGGAGAGATTTTGACCCAGACACTTATTGCACAGGGGGACCTGTGCTGTGAGCTTACACTTATTAATAACCTTCCCACGGAAGGATTTTAAAAATACACAATGCCTATGCTAATAGACATCTCCTCAGTAAGCTTTATGCACTAGCATGAAGAGATGCATTCATTTGTCAGATCTGTCTTTTTCTGGAGCTCATAGTACTTGTCCCGCTCTTGCAAGCATAATACTCTTATTCCACACTTCTGCAACCCTGCATTGCACTTAGAAATCTATATGTTTCCTCCAAATAGTGTAAGTGCTGAGGGGGGTGCTTGCATCCTATTATAAATGGTCAGTGACTTAAACCCGTAGATCCTCCTTCAGCTGTTACAAGATGCATTATGATAGGACAAGAGGAAATGGCTTCAAGCTACGTCAGGGGAGGATTAGATTGGATATTAGGAGACATTTCTTTAGTGAAAGAGTAGTCAAGCACTGGAACAGGCTGCCCAGAGAGGTGGTGGAGTCACCAGCCTTGGAGGGGTTCAAAAAACGGGCAGAGGTGGCACTTTGGGACATGGTTTAGTGGGCATGGGGGTGTTGGGTTGATGGTTGGGCTGATGATCTTAGAGATCCTTTCCAACCTTAGTGATTCCTAGTTTTACATTCATTAAAAAATAATCCAGGCACAAAGCCAGGAAACATCAAATTAATTATTACTGTACCCTTAATTGGTTTAGTGTGGACTTGGTAGTGTAGGTTAATGGTTGGACTGGATGAACTTAAATGTCTTTTCCAACCAAAATGATTCTATGATTCTATGATTATCATTTATTGACCAAACACACCTCCAGGCTGGGGAGATGTCACAGAGCTTATGAGAGGATGGCAGACAAATGCCAGTTGCCAAGAAGGCTCAGAATGGATAAGCAATAGGTTTTGTTTGGCATATTTGCAAGCTAAGCCACCTTCTCCAAGATTTCAGCAGTGAAAAGGAGGGATAGGGGAAGGGAGGGGAGAATGAGCAAAGGGGTCTTAAAGGTTGCCTTTCAGAGCTCTCACTTGACCAAATCTCTGCTCCCCTTTAGTCTTCTTATTTATCTCTTCCTCGCTTTTTTACTATCAAGTTTGCAGAAAAAAGGAAGGCAAAGGCCCAAGGTGTTCATTTTTCTGTCTCTACTATGATGAGCAGCAAAGTCATACAAATGATTGGCAGCACTGGCATGGAGGTACTGGTGGAGAAGCCAGCCATGTGTCATACTGGGCAAAGTTATTATGTCAAGATTTAAACTAAGTGTGTACAGGAAAATAAGTGATTTCATTAATCAGCTGCAGCTAAGTCTTTATTTTTCCCCTTTTCTTTTAACACCACAAGAAAAAAATGTGTAAGAATATTGTTGTTCCTTTGGTGTATCATGAAAATGGAGAGGAGCGGAGCAGAGAGGAGAGGAGAGGGCCACACCTGTGGTCAAGGAAAGGTAAAAGTGATGAAAGATGAGCGTCATGAGGCATACTTGTTTATGAAAAAACATGTAATACAGATTTCTTATTTCTCTCTCTGTGACACACTGCCTCCTCCATGAGGTTATTTCTAGATTTGCTTCCATGTTCCCTTGTCTACCATTTAAAGATGCAGATTGTATTTCCCAGGCTTTATCGTCATGGCAGTGTAGGTTTTTGTCTCCCACAAAACATATATCTTCCCACAGTTCAACAGCTCTTTATAACCTGTCAGAATTCCAATATAATGCGCATTCAATATATTTACAGTTTATTTTATAATGGCCAAGACACTCCTGGACTACTTTTACCCCTATTTAATATGCTTTTGGTTCTCAGACAGGGGAACTGGCCACACCTCCAATACTGTGTCCAGTTTTGGGCCCCTCGGCACAAGAAGGACATTGGGGTGCTGGAGCATGTCCAGAGAAGGGCAGCGGAGCTGGGGCAGGGTCTGGAGCACAGGGCTGGTGGGGAGCGGCTGAGGGAGCTGGGGGTGTTCAGCCTGGAGAAGAGGAGGCTGAGGGGAGACCTCATCGCTCTCTGCAGCTCCTGGCAGGAGGGGGCAGGGAGGGGGTGTTGGGCTCTTCTCCCAAGTAGTTAGCGATAGGATGAGAGGAAATGGGTTCAAGCTGCGCCAGGGGAGGTTTAGGTTGGATATTAGGAAAAATTTCTTTATGGAAAGAGTGGTCAGGAGTTGGAACAGGCTGCCCAGAGAGGTGGTGGAGTCCCCATCCCTGGAAGTGTTCAAAAAACGGGCAGAGGTGGCACTTGGGGACATGGTTTAGTCTAGTCTACCCTTGATTGGTTTAGAGTAGACTTGGTAGTGTAGGTTAATGGTTGGACTGGATGATCTTAAAGGTCTTTTCCAACCTAAACGATTCTATGATTCTATGATTCTAATCTCCCTTTGGTGTAATTCTTTCCTCCTGGGGGATAGAGGTGTAGGACAGGTATATGTTATGAGCACAGAAGGTACTAACAGCTTTCTATTTCATTGCTAAATCCTTTTTGCCTCGGATACTGAAGGGGAAATTCTAATTGTAGCTGCTCAGCAGTGGCAATTTGTGATGGAGGAATGATCTGGCATGGAGGGCAAGGAGGCCCAACTGCAAGAAGGGGTTAAACCGGCTAGAATCAGGAATGCTGGAGAGAGAGGGACTTCTTGCAAGGGAGTGAAGTTTCTCTGGGTGATAAGAAACAACCTCAGCTTTGTCCCGTAGTCATCCTGGAACGGGAGGCTCAGGGGCCCAAGCCAGGGGCCACCTTTGGGCAGCAGAGGTGGGCTGGGGGATGGACCCAGGGCTGGGCTGAGGGTGCCCCGTGCAACGGCTCTTGGAATGGGTGCTGCTGCAAGTGGGTATACAGAACCTGCCTGTGATGCATCTTTGCAGGCTCCATGTAGAACCGCGTATTGCAGTAGGACTCTGCCCAATGCATGTTCATTAAGTCTTCCTTTTATATTTAAGCACTAATGTGTGTTTAGTTCACCTCGAGGGGTAGGATAAACATTCACTAATAGTATGCTATGACTAATTCCTTTGCTTGCTAGCAACACTAATAATTGTATTAATTATTAATTAATAATAATAACAATTAACAATTAATTAATAATTGTATTAATTAATAATTGTATAGTCCTGTTGTAGAAAGTTTTTCAGTTATGTTGAACTTGAGCTGATAGCTCAACAGCCAGGAAGAAAAATCTGAGATACTCACGGATTTATTTGGCACGGGGACGTGCAGCTGAAGAGATGTTGGAAGTAATTAAACTTATGCTTGAACTTGAAGTCACTGTGGTTAAGGTGGATAAGAAGGAAACAGAGCCCTATGGTATCCAGTCCTATGGCACCTACACAGAGAACTGGGAGAGGTGAGGGCCACTGAGAGGAGAGACAAGTGAGGACACAACAGCAAAAAGGCTGTTGCTGTGTATTTTTAAAGACATCTGTGAGGTTACAAAGGACAAAACTGTTTTCTGGGCTTGGTGTGAAAGAGATCAGTAGTCACTGGGTTTTTTTTTTAAGATGCAAAGGGCTAATGTATACTTCTGTCATGCAAAGAAACAGCTAGAGGACAATGAGAAGTGAAAATAGAGAATAATAATGGGATTAAAGAAGGTATGAGGAAGATTGTGGGAGGGTGGACAGGTGTAGGGTGAAGGGACCAGGAGGGAAAGTACAGAAGAAACATCAGCATCTGTGAGTGAGAAAGAAGAGAGACTCAAACTTGGTGATGAGAATTTTTTTTACTACAAGAAACAAGACATTCAGCCTGATGCACAAAGCATTCAAATTTGATGCACAAATCTGAATACTCAACAGGGGATTCCTTCCTCCTACCATTGCTCTTCATTACCTCAAGTTAGGTCTGGACCCTTAGATAATGTCTCACGATCTACTAAGTGTCTTTTCTCCCACTGCTACTGATAATACTACGTGAGGTTGTGTGATGAGCTGCGGCATTTTGTATCCTTGGACCTCAGCCCCCAGCTAATCAATTTGTCAAGTATCTCAATTATTTTGAAAGCAATCACTCTCTTTTCTGTCAGCCTGTGCTTTTGTCCCGTGCTGTGCAACTCAGCACAACACGTCTATCTCCTGGTAGAGACCACACAGAGAAATTCCTTTTCAATTGCAATAATATTCTTCTCTGATCTAGCAGATACTGCTCTTAATGATTTATTAAGTGTGGGCTCTAATAATGTGTGATCTGCCATTGCAGCTCTGTGAAATTAATACTTGTGGCATTTTTCTTCTGGTAGAAATTCGATCACTAATTCCTTTTCTACCTGCAGAGTTCTGGCCAGCAGAAGCCAGACAGCTTGTTATAGGAGCTCTGAAGGACTCTGCTGCAATAGATATCTTTTGTTTGCATCATGTCATGCCTGAGCTTGAATCATTATTGTCAGTAGCTCAAGGCCTCAGAGATTGCTAGTTTTAAACACTTCAATGCTATTTTGCAGTGACTTTCTTCTAAAACCATCCAGTATCTGTACACAGAGCAGTGCACACCCAGTAGAAAATGTCATAATTCTCAGCAAGCAGTAAAATATTTTTTTACCTACAAAAGAAGAGCACTGGCATTGCAGTCATGCTTTTTTCTTCATCCGCACTGCAAAATCTCGATGTATTCCATGTTTGCAACTTTGCACTTTGTACTGTATTCTGCTTTGCTGCATTTGATGTTCAGATCTCTTTTGTTCCTCAGTGTAGCACACCTGGTCCTGCCAGCAGGCAGCAATCTGCCGGGAGCTCCTGGGCGCAGTGAGGGGCTCAGCCGCTGCCTGGGGGCAGGATGCCCTGGGACCAGCCACACCCCTTGCCCAAAGCACGTCCGTCATCTCCTGCCTTGGCACCATCGCTGGACGATCTGAGGGTGCTCTTAACAGGAGGGTGGGCAACAGCAGGATGGGTGAAGATTTATAGAATCATAGAATCATGGAATCGTTTAGGTTGGAAAAGACCTTTAAGATCATCCAGTCCAACCATTAACCTACACTACCAAGTCCACACTAAACCAGTCAAGGGTAGACCAGACTGAACCATGTCCCAAAGTGCCACATCTACCCATTTTAACACACCATAAAATGCATTCCTCTCAAGGAATGAATAATTGCGCTTTGCCATCACCAGCGTGCCTGATCACTGCCTGGGAGACTGCTATGTCACAGCCTGGCTGAATTTCAAATATGGGTTGACAAAACCAATATCTACTTTAAATATGCCAAAAGCAGCACCAGGCATGCTGCTGCAATTCACTGAATTAGCATTATTCATGTGTGTAGCACTCCTCACCTTGGGAATGTACTTTTCGTGTGGTTTCCCGATGATATTTTTCTGCTATGTTTCTTTGTACAGCAGGTTCAGTCTCCACTGGCGTTCATGCTGAGCACTGACTCTCTCCTCCCTAGCAATCATTTTGCTTTTCGGGAACACACTGATCACTGTTAGCTTTGCTCTCTGCATGGACTCCCGCTGTTCTGCCCCGAAGGCAGCTCTAAACTGGGATACCTTTTCAAATCCGTAGGACAGCATCAGACTTCTGCAGCAGTGCCTGTTTCTGTAACCCCTCCTATCTCCTGCTATTACAGTTCTCTTTATTTCTGTCTCCATCACAGCACTGGCAAATAGCTTGTTTATACCCATTTATTTTTGTTCTCCTGATGTTTGTTCCTCCTCACTGCAGTTCCCAATAAGGATTGCTAGTAGGGAATAAACTCATGGCTTTCCTCTCTCTGCTGCAAACTGTGCACTTCAGCTGAAGAAATAAAACCGGCGGTGAAGTGTTAGGCATCCAGGTGAACTGTTAACGGAGGAGCGTGGAAAACTTTCTTGCTTTGTCATGAAGCAATGTGTCCTCCTGTCATGGTTTAGCTCCAGCCAGCAACCAAGCACCACGCAGCCGCTCGCTCACTCCCCCTGTCCCGCTGGGATGGGGAGAGAATCGGAGGAGTAAGAGTGAAAAAAAAAACCACTCCGGGGTTGAGATAAGAACAGTTTAATAATTGAAATAAGGTTAATAATAATAATAATAATAATAGTAGTATAATAATGATAATAACAATATCCAAAGCAAGTGCTGCCCAATGCAATTGCTCCCCACCCGCCGACCCATGCCCAGCCAGTTCCCAGCAGCGATCGCTGCTCCCCGGCCAACCCCCCCAGTTTCCATACTGCCCATGACGCCGGATGGTATGGAATGGCCCTTGGGGCAGTTGGGATCAACTGTTCTGGCTGTGCCCCCTCCCAGCTCCTTGTGCCCCTGGCAGAGCAGGGGAAGCTGAAAAGCCCTTGCCTGGTGTCAGCACTGCTCAGCACCAACTAAACCATCAGCGTGTGATCAGCATTGTTCCCATCCTAAATCCAAACCACAGCACTGTGCCTGCTGCTGGGAAGAAAATTAACTCTATCCCAGCCAAAACCAGGACACCTCCCCAGCTGGAATGGCTCCTGCAGCCCTGGAGGGGCAGAAGGTCTCCCACCTGCAACCAGCAGCGCCTTTCTCCGCGCAATGGGACAGCCATGGTGGCTTCTCACATTGCTGTGTCATCTGCGTGTGCCACTGCTTGCTGCGGAGTTCCAGTAACTGCTTCAGCTTTGTGCACCTTACGGCCTTACAGCCGACTCGGTGACTACTCCTTACCATAAACACCAATAGGTTCCTCTGAACAGAGTTAAATGAATTATCGAAGCAAAGTGACCCTGCAACTGGTCAGTGCTACTTGAGAAAATCGCATACGCAGATGTTAGGAAAAAGTGCCAATATTTAAAACCACTCGCATCAGATATCCTCCTGTTAAAGAAGAAACAGACATAAATTGGCCTAGTGGCTTTATAGTAGCAAATTGCAACAATAAAAAAAATCATTAAAACCTTATTGGATATGTCTAGGGCCACTGGTGGGCGATTGCTTGTCTTATTAACCACATTAATATCCTTTATGTAACAAATTTCAATTTCAGCAACTCTAATTCATGTATGGCGTACAAAGACGACGATTAAACGCTAAAAGCAAAGCGTGGCTATTCGGAACTACTTCACCGCATTTCCCACTGTGGGAATGAATGAATCCCTCGGTCTCCCAGCCCTGCTGCCCTGGGAGCCTCGTCAGAAGCAGCAGAGCCTCAGCAAAGGACAGGCTCCGTTCTCAGGTCCCATCTAAAACACAGCCTCGGTTTCTACTGCAATATGGATCTTTTTTCACTACGATGTAACACTGCGATAGGGAGACATTTCCTTGCAGAGGAAAGTCAGCACAGAGAAAATATAAATACATATTTAGCTGGTTAATATTTCTGTAAAGTGTAGAGAATGGAATTCAAATAATTTAAAATAACAGCCTATTAATTCCTCCTTCTTTGACCTTCTTGTTCTATTATTTATCTGGTTTTAATATTTTGTCCCTCTGCTTGCTGGCTTGTTTCAGAAGTCTACCTCATCATGCACAGTGAATTCATCATTTTGGTTCGGGTCATTAATGTCTGCTTTTTCTTCAAAAGATAGTACATGTTTAATGGCTGGGTAATGTAACAGGTAGTAAGACAGAAGTATTTGACACATTTTTGAAGGACATTAGAATAATGCTCCTCTAAATTTATTTAGATCTCTATATTTCTTTTGTAAGATGTTCAATGGTCTTTCAATGATTTAATGGGTTTATATGTTCCATGATTATTTTGGGAAGGGCTATAAACCCGCTTTCCTTAGGAAATAAGTCAACAGCTTGCAGAGAGGAATGAGAAAATGTACTTTTCTTATTACATTCCCTGTTTGTTTATTGCAGGACTTCCACATTTTCCTCAGTACCACTGTGCAGTAGATCTTCTCAAAGCTGGCAGAGCTGGGGTTCCCTCTGTGCAGCACAGAGGACACAGCTGGCATCCCACGGGCTACGGACAGGTGAGTTGGGCAACAAGAACATGGGAGGGACATAGGAAGCTTGGTGATGTGGACCGCAGTGCGTACATACACAATGAATATATGTATATACACGTATATACGCACACAGTGTAATGTTATGGTGTGTTAGCTCTGCTCTGCACTTAGGTTTGAGTTCAGCAACACAGGTTCTCCTGTAGTCTACCCTGCAGGCCACTGAAAGGGGTGGTGAAGACCTGCTTTAGACCAGATCAGGGACAAAGTTTTGGGTGAGGGTGCTCTGCCCTCAGGGTGGTGGCTCGGAAGGTGGAAGCCGTGGTCCCTCCTGTCACCTCCCCAGCAGATTGCCCATGCTCGGAGCATGGCGCTGCTCGCCAGGCAAAATCACCCGTGCCAGGTTGACTGGGACATTCGTGCAGACCATGAGACATCTGCCTTTGTTGCCCACCTCAGCTGGA
Organism: Pelecanus crispus; assembly: GCF_030463565.1. Taxonomy (NCBI): domain Eukaryota; kingdom Metazoa; phylum Chordata; class Aves; order Pelecaniformes; family Pelecanidae; genus Pelecanus; species Pelecanus crispus. The sequence goes on from NC_134648.1 coordinate 73,391,150, forward strand.
TGCTAGAGGGAACACTATGACTATCAGGATTCAGGCTGTTCTGGGAAAAAGTAGGAGCACTCTTTGTTCCTTTCATTGAAGCTGTGGCAGCTCAAAAAAACCACAAAAAATGAGAATTCACTGGGACAGAAAAGTTCCTGCCTGACCACTGGCTGGCTGTCACGAGGAGAAGGAGGGAGGGGTGCTTCCTTTTCAGGGCCATCTTATATTTTACCCAAACGCTACCTAAATTTCACAAGAGACAGGTTGCCTCAATAAATGACTCAGGCTATGTCTGGGATTAAGAGCTAATGTGTAACCATTAATAAGCTTTCATGTTATTGTGCAGTTAAGCAGCATTTAGGGTTTTTTTCATAGAATCACAGAATCACAGAATCGATTAGGATGGAAAAGCCCTTTAAGATCATCCAGTCCAGCCATTAACCTAACACTACCAACTCCACCACTAAACCAATCAAGGGCAGAGTCATAATTTCATGTTTCCTGGCTTGGTGGCTGGATTATTTATAATGAAAGCAAAAACTAGGAATCATTAAGATTGGAAAGGAGCTCTAAGATCATCAGTCCAACCATCAACCCAACACCACCATGCCCACTAAACCATGTCCCAAAGTGCCACCTCTGCCCGTTTTTTGAACGCTTTCAGGGCTGGGGACTCTACCACCTCTCTGGGCAGCCTGTTCCAGTGCTTGACTACTCTTTCAGTAAAGAAATTTCTCCTAATATCCAATCTAAACATTCCTTGACGCAGCTTGAGGCCATTTCCTCTTGTTCTATCGCTAGCTATTTGGGAGCTAACTTTTCCTTTCAGTTAAGGTCCTTAAAGTTATAGAATAGCCCTTTGATTCAGGAACATGGTAATGGTGAATCCGAGTCTTCTCTCACAGAGTAGGATCTAGTTCTTATCTGCATTTTTAAAACAAAAAAAAAAAGAGGAAGAGGAATAATTATTATGAAATAGGTTACATTTTCTATGCTTTACCTGGGAGAGAAGAAAAACATTTTCCAGTTCGCAAATGTACGTTTCTCCCAGGTGGTGTGGTGGCAGGGACAGCAATGTCCATGTCAAACGTACAGAGCTGAAGGCCAAAGGGTAATTAGAAATATCATAAAAGTAATTTGGATGCTGAACTCTCTGTAAGTCCTGGGCATCTTAAGGAGCTATTACTACCATGGTTATTTCTCCTAAGAAAAACAACTGTAAAGGGACAACAGTTCATCTACGCAAGGTCTCCAGCGCTGCTTTGGACAAAGCCTGTAGCTAAATCTTTAAATCTGCTGCAGTTTTGTAAGCTGAAAAGCAAAACACGGCCACTATTATTGTCACCGTGCAAACAGTTCATAGCTCAGGGAAACCAGAAAGCTGTAGCACTAGTTCATTTGTGGGGAAGTCTGAGAAACAACCGACCACGGCCACATCCGCGTCCCTTGGAGGAACCCGCTCCTGCTCCTTCATCCATGCCGTCCTTCTGTGTCACACAAGGCAGCATGGCCTCACGCTTCTTCTCGCCCTGCCCCTGGCATTTAAAAGCATAAAAGCTCTGAGGCTGAGTGCAGGACTGGCCCGTCAGTGCTCTCTGGCTCCATGTCATCAAACAAAGTGATGCCAACAGCCCTGCTCTCCTCCCAGCCCTCGTTCAGGAATGGTCCCCAGTGACCTCCCCAGGGCTGGAGCTGAGCGGTCCTCCTTCCGTACTCTCCTTTCCCACCTCCTCATTAATTACATTTGAAATGGTACAGATTTTGGGCTGGAATGGGTCTCAGGAGTTTACCTTTGCGCTTTGGCAACTGATGGGATCTCAAGGGAAGTTCAGGATAGTGACTGATCACTTGCCCTACGCAAAACCTGGTGCTTGACCAGCCTGGATGAGGGCACCTTCTGCACCACCACACCGTGGAAAGGAGGATCTTCCCAATTCATCTTCTAATTGCTGAAATTTTACTCCAGTAATGTTTGTCTGCCACTCCGTTGATAAGTAATGAATTAGGCTGGCCAGCACAGGTTTTTTACCATAAAAAATACCTAGTGAAGAAATATTTTTTTCCCCAAGTTTCTCTAGCATGTATCAAATTTTCACTTAGATATGAAAACCTGCAAGAACAGCAGCAATAATTTCATTTAGTTTTCCATAATGGAAAGCAAAACAAGTGCCTGACTTGGCAACCAACCACAGCCCTAACATTGTTCAGAATTTAGTTACCCAGGACCCAGTCCTTCCATACTTTTGATGTCTTTTCTTAAAAAACACACTTCTTTGTCCCTTAAAATGATTATATGGAAAGATATTCTAGTAATAATTGATACCCTAATGGTGTTATCCTGATAACATTTTATTAAAATAAAAAAGACAGATATTACTTACCTGATCTGAGTACCTCACCGGGAAAACAGAGCCATATCACTGCACTTACAAATGCAAAGTGACGCAGTGAACTAGTGATGATATGACAAATATCATACTTAATTTCTGGCTGCTTCCTGAATTCTTAGTTCTATACAATACGTTGTCTTTATTTATCTGCTTGCTGTAAGAGAGTTAGCAACTTTTTAATGGTCAAAAAACCATTTTGCTTTCATCTTTTCATTGACTGAGAGCAGACAGCCATGGCTGAGGGTTTGGGCACCCTCAGTCCCTGCCAGCTGATGGGCAGGTTTGTGTAACTGCACCTCTGAGCAACCACAGTGGAATTAGGAGTGATCTGAAGTTTTCGGTTATGCTGTTTTATATACGTCATTTAGAACTTGTATTTAATAATCCACATTTTTTCCTCAGAGATGTTTTAGCTCAAAAATATTCTACTAATAACATATCCTGTCCATCTGCTCAGTAGGGCTGCTTAGTTGATTTTTATGTGTGTGTGTACATACCTATATATATATATATGACATTTGACTTTTGAGACAAGGACAGGTGCAACGGACCTTGAGCAAAAGATACGGCACAGCAGGGCCTGAGACAAATTGCAGAGCGTGGAGATAGCGCTGCTGACGTGCGGCAGGACTCCAGCAGCGAATCCCACCTCACCAGCTCCTCACTGTGAGCAGCTTTTATTCACAAGAATGGTTTAAACCTCACAGAAGTGAGTAGGAAGAACAAGGAGATCAAATATACGGGGAGGAAGAAGAGTGATGTTACAATGTCAGACAGCAGTGTACAAGCCAGCAATGTGTCCTCATGGTAAGGATGGCCACCAGCCTCCTGGGCTGCATCAGGCAGAGCGTGGCCAGCAGATCATAGAATCATGGAATCGTTTAGGTTGGAAAAGCCCTTTAAGATCATCCAGTCCAACCATTAACCTACACTACCAAGTCCACACTAAACCAATTAAGGGTACAGTAATAATTAATTTCATGTTTCCTGGCTTGGTGGCTGCATTATTTTTTAATGAAAGTAAAAACTAGGAATCACTAAGGTTGGAAAGGACCTCTAAGATCATCAGTGCAACCGACTGAGGATCGAGGGAGGGGATCCTACCGCTCTGCTCAGCACTGGTGAGGCACAGCTGGGGTGCCGGGTCCAGTGCTGGGCTCCCCAGGACAGGAAAGACATGGGCTTACTGGAGAGACTCCGGCTCAGGGCCACAAAGGTGATGAAGGGACTGGAGCATCTCTGCTATGGGGAGAGGCTGAGAGGGCTGGGACTGCTCAGCCTGGGGAGGAGAAGGCTCGGGGGGATGTCATCCACTGTATAAATAGGACAGTAAAGGAGATGGAGCCAGGATCTTCTCAGTGGTGCCCAGTCACAGGAGCAATGGGCACAAATTAAAAAACATGGAAAACTCCACTTACACATAAGAAAAAACCTTTTTTTATCACAAGGGCCTTTGAGCATTGGAACAGGTTGCCCAGAGAGGTTGTGGAGTCTCTGTCCCTGGAGACAGTCAAAACCTGGTTGGGCACGGCACTGAACAACCTGCTCGCACTGCCCCTTGGATGAGACCCTCCAGAGCTGCCTCCAACCTCAGCAGTTCTTTGCGAATCTGTGATTTTTTTTTTTCCCCCCAAACAAATGCAGCCTAACTTTTAAATTTGATAGCCAATTACTTTCTGTAGCTCCATTTTGGTCCACAGAAAGTATATCCATGTAGATGAAAGAGACCGTGGCTCTTCCTGGATTTATTAATCTGTGCATTCTACATTAGCTATCTGTGCAAAATGATGGGCATTTCTTATTTCAAACTTCTTATGGTGAAACATATGGTCTTGTACGTGATGCGAGAATAATTTCAAGTTTCTAATTTCTATCTAGACACAGACGTGAATACCCAATAGGAGCAGAGGAAATTTGAAAGTAGTTTAGACTAAGCCTCGGGTATAATATTCTGCAAATGAAATGCAAATTCCTCTCAGCAGGAGTGCAATATACTGTTGTCTCAACAGGGGTACTATTTACTGTTGCTTTGGAAACGCTTAGGAGGGGAAGCATGGACCATCACTTAGGCAGGGAATAAAAGGCAGCTCATCCCATCGTTCTGCTCAACTTCCAGATCTGGTTTTTGGAAGTGGGGTGTTCGCCCTTAAAGGTTGGCTTGTGCAATAATTCCATTTGTCCGGACCCCTGCGGAAGCCTCTGTCCGGTCCTGGATCCATAACAAGAATCACAACCACCTTTCACATCCCTGAGTTAAAATGCTCTTAGAGATACCCTCACAGCAAATGTGAACTGCACATCTGATGAATGGTATGTAAACAGCACAACATTTATTATAACAAAACTATTGACTTATATTTGCCATCATTATATTGCTGCTGTATTGCTGGTAAGTACCTGATAGCTATTGCATCCACAAATATTCAGCCCTTTGGCCTTTGGTACCCCGTGCTCTGCCTGGGAACTTTTCACCCTGCCACCTTTATGGCTGTATATAAGGATAATATATACAAATTTCCTGCATTAAAATCTGTAGCCTGCAACAGCTACAGAGGAAAAAATGTAACTAGAATGGTAACCTGCAGCTTTTAGCCAATAAAAAGGAAATTCTTATCCTCCATTTAATTAATATTTGTACCAAGAGAATTGTTAAAATCTGGGCATTTGCTATTGTCCATAGTTTCATTACTTTAAATGTTGATAACATTTGTCCCAGATACTGCAAATACTTCACTTACCAAAGCAGCTATAAAGATTCTATCACTGCTAACATTTATTTTTATTGCTGCTCAAGTTAGTGTTTAAATCTATGTTTTGTGTTATGCGCATTGATGGAAAGTGTTTCACCACTGATTTCCATGACCCCAGAAATTCATCTGCTAATCAGAAGACTTTTTAATTTTTTTTTCAGCATTTGGTCAGCAGAAGCACGTTTTCTCAGTAAATGATCTTGACTCAGAAGACAACAGAACTGAGGCTATGCACGGTATGTGGGGTTTTCCCCTTTATTCATCCATTCAGTGGTAGATTTTAACGAAGTTGTTGGGTCAGGCATAATGGTGGAGCGCAAATGCTCCTGGTTTAAGGGTGTTTGACTCCTTTTCCTTAACCTGCTTCAGGAAAGTGAAGAGATACATTGACCTGCCTGGAACTGCTCAGTCATGTTTGCGAAGTTCTTTGAGACGAGACGAGGGAAACTGAGAGGGATTGGTGTTTGTTATGGCGGTGAAGTGACAAGCACTGTGAGTGTGGATGTGACTGAGGTCATCCGTCTCGCGAAAAAGAATCAATGCCCTGTGTTCAACGTTCCAATATTTTCATAAATAATCGGTTCAAGCATTCAGGGCAATCAAGCTCATTTCTTAAGTGTCATTAATCATCATTTCTTAACTGATCAGGCAGTAATGTCAAAAGAATAGTAACAAAAAAAGACTGTAGGGAAATACACAGTTTTAAGCATGTGGAAGATCTTCTGAAGTTAATTTCAATTCAATTTAATTGCTTTAATGAATGTGACTGCCAGAATGGAAATAGAGTGCAGTTTTCTATGTTTTCTTTCTGAATTTCCTAGGTATCATTTAAAAAAAAAAAGACATTTTTCATTGTGCAGTGCTTTGCATGGCAGAGATTTTAAAATAAATAAGTGATGCCATCAAGTGTCATTAAATGTCACAAATCATGAGGATTGCTAGTTGAGACTGAATGAAGTAGGTAAAATTCCATAACACTAATTTATAAAAGGCCAAGAACTCTCCTAGTCCCCTGTTAAATTACTCTATTGACACAAAATACTTTGTGTGTAGGATAAACAAAATAAGAAAAATAAATGGTAAAGCAAGTCCCAAGGAGTTACAAGTTGGCAATGGAGGTCAACATCATAAACTTAAATTTTATGCTTCAGAATTTCTCTTACGCTAAACAGCAATTTTGCATATTTAATATCAATAATTATTATTACGATTCTACAGATGCCTTAGCCAAGACAACCAACTCATCACAGCGGAGAGTGGAGCTACACCCGGCACCACAACCTCTGTTCTGAAGCGTTGACAGCCTCAGTGCACCAGACAGCCAAAGGGTGAGAGGTAGGAAACGCTGTGGTTCTCATTAGATGGATAGGAGATTCATTCAAGCTCAGAGAAAAGACCATATTCGGGCTAGTATCAAAATCCAAGACCATCATTTCACACCTGATTTCAGAACCCTTAAATATATAAAAGTTCACGTTAACTAATAAGCTAATGTACACCACATGAAAAGAGAGGTTGCTTGAGTGAATTAGAAATGAGCACACAAACAAATCCTTTTATGCAAATGGTGTTTATGTGTTTCAGAAAGTTCCCTTCAGTGCTTTTAATCAGACTTGAGACTTTGCTAGCACTGTATCTTAATGGATGAGCAGGAGAGGGAGAGAGGAAGAGCAGAATGAAACCACTGCAGGCGGGGGAAGCCAGAAACTCCGAGCTGGGTGTAGGTTGCCCTCTCTGTACGGTGGAAAAGGTGGAAGAAGGTGCATGGAGATGACAGATGTTTCTCAAATCCGGAGGTGATAGGGGAAAGCTCTTTTTTGTGGAGTTGTAGACTGAAGGAGAGTTGCAGCGCTTCTAGGACTGACTTTGAAACGGGAAAAGTTTAGTGTGAGTCAGGTACTAACGTGGGCAAATCGCTGAGGTGAAAGCCTGCAGCGGGGGTACAAGAATCCCAGTAGCGCAGTGGGGAAATAACGACAGCTCCTAGTGAGGGTCCCACTTGCAGGGAATGGTCCGTCCTAGTTTACCTCTCGGAGTGATAATCCTGATGCCATTTTACCTTCACTTGGAACAGACAACAGCCTATTCTTGTGACAGCCACTGAGGAGCTCCCATGACCTGGTAGCAGTGCCTCTCTTTAGGGGGGCTCAAAATATTCAAAGTGGAGCACCCAGTACATTTCTCACCATATAAAAATCAAGGTTGAGCACTTGCTTGTCTGCATGGGCATACTTGTCGTGGTTCAGCCCCATCCAGCAGCTCAGCACCACGCAGCCATCGCTCACTGCCCCTGCCACGAGGGGATGGGGGAGAGAATCGGAGGAGGAAGAGTGAGAAACACTCCTGGGCTGAGATAATAACAGTCTAATAATTGAAATAAAGTAAAATAGTAATGATAATAATAACAATATAATAATGATAATAATAACAATAATAATATCCAGAGCAAGTGCTGCCCAATGCAATTGCTCCCCACCCGCCGACCCATGCCCAGCCAGTTCCCAGCAGCGATCGCTGCTCCCCGGCCAACCCCCCCAGTTTCCATACTGCCCATGACGCCGTATGGTATGGAATGGCCCTTGGGGCAGTTGGGATCAACTGTTCTGGCTGTGCCCCCTCCCAGCTCCTTGTGCCCCTGGCAGAGCAGGGGAAGCTGAAAAGCCCTTGCCTGGTGTCAGCACTGCTCAGCACCAACTAAACCATCAGCGTGTGATCAGCATTGTTCTCATCCTAAATCCAAACCACAGCACTGTGCCTGCTGCTGGGAAGAAAATTAACTCTATCCCAGCCCAAACCAGGACATACTGTATTATAATGTGAAAGGTTCTCTGCATTTTTTGCTGCACAGTGAGATGTGCACTTAATCCAGGATAGGCAGCAGGGAGTTGTGCCTCTGCGGCTGTGTGGGGCTGGGGGACCCCAACACGGGCTCTGCCCTCCCAGGGCTGGCAGCACCCTGTCCGCTGAAAGCTGTGCTGAGGATAAGCTAACAGGCAGCTATGAACTGTCCCAGTCCTCTGTAGTAATGAAATGCCTGGAAAGGCCAAAAGGAAGGAGTAGTGGCTGCATTTAATTCAAGGAAAAATGCCTAGTGACATTGTCCAAGGACAGTTTAAAAAAAAAAAAAAAAAACCTGGACCAAAATTTGCATGTGAGGAGGATCTGTTGAATAAAATAACAGACCTATTCTGGCTGTTATCTCTTTCTCAAATGAGAGAGACTTTGGTATGGGGAGAAGGAATGTAACCAAATAACTGAAGGAGAGTCCCTTTGGGGAGGCTGTCAAAGAGTTTGCTTTTCATTGATTCACTTGTAAATCACAGCCACCTCGCCACTCCTGCACCGCAGCAGCACCCTTCCAGAGACAGCACTTTTCTCTCTGTAGTAGTATCTTCCAGTAGTTCTCTCATTTTTTTCCTCTGTCCTTCCTCTTCCCTGGGCTTTTCTTGCAGTGCTGGTGGTGAACCAGGACCCACCTCAAGCCTTCCTCCCCAGGAGAAGGATGCTGATGGAGAGGGACCACCCAGACTTACTAACATCGTGGAGCAGGAAGGGAGCTGGCGTTTTGATTGACATGTGCTTGGGTCCTTTGGCCACTCCGAAAACTAGTCCATGAGCAGAGAGATGCTATGCTTCCCCCTTGGTAGGACCATTTCTTCGTGTCCTTTCAGTCTGCTCTGTTAAAGCCTGATAGCAGCGACAGCTGCAGTCACTGACAGCTCAGGATGAAGTCAGAAACTCTTTCCATTTGGCGAACAAGTGGCATGAGAAAACAGAAAACTTTAGTTAATACTCTTAATATAGAGCCTTCGAGCAATGCTAATTGTTCCTCTGTATTACCACTTAATTTTGACTTTAAGTATTCCTGTGTCTTGCCTTGATTTGTTTTCCCTCATATTTATTAGTCAATAATTTCCAGTTTGTTGTGCATTTCTTACCACATCTCCCGGGGTAATCACACAAACTGGTGGCTCTGTACTTATAACCCTGTTCCCCCTTTACAGCCGTAGTGTTATTGGAATGTATCTGTCTCCTTAATGTCATCGTTTCTATAAATATGAACAACAGTCTTCCCAAAAGCAGATAATCCCCATCAGTGTAATGACAAGGCAGTTTTTTCCAACCACTTTAATAAATTATCAAAGTTCGAGAGCGATATGGTCATTGGAAATTACATCTCAAAGGGACCTCAGGAGGTCATCTTTTCCATCTCCCTGCTATAAAGCAGGAGCACAAGCTTCTAAGCAATCCTCAGGATATTTTTGTCAAACATAAAAAAAATTTCTTCAGTATCACCACGAACAATGGTTTCACAGCCACACATTAGTATGTCCCAGATCCTCTGTTTCATCATCTGCATGCTAAGGAAAATATTTAAGGTACTAAATCCAGGACAGCCCTTGGCAAGCCACACTTCACATGCCCTAAAATAGGCCACTGATAACTAATCTCAGAGTGTTTCAGCTGATGACCCATCGATACTCTGATGATTTCACCTTCACCATATTTCATTCATGCGAATGTCAGGTACAACTGTGTAAAAAGAGCTGCTAGAGCAAAAATAGTGACTCTCTTCCAATTACGCTTTTGATAACAGAAAATTTGTTGGCTTGACACTACCGCCTTTGAGAAAATCACATTGGGTGTTTTATCTTACTCTTCTCCTAGCACTTGCTAAACAATGTTTTGGCGTCCTTCTTTACAGAGGTTATGCTGATAAGTCTATAGGTCTGTCTCCTTATCTTTTTGCTTTGTAAGGAGAGGTCCTGTATTTGCTCTTTCTTGTACCTTGGGGACCTTACCAGCCCTTTCTGAGTTTTCCAAGGTAATTACTAATGGTTTAGAAATCACTTTGTTTAGTTCCCTAAGTGCTCAGCTGGATTTCACCAGGTCTTGATGAGTTGAATATTTATAACTCAGATAAAAAATGTTGCACTGATTCTGCATCGTGTTGTTGTTAGCTACATTAATATTAATTCTCAGGAGAACTTAATTAGTATTCACATATTTTTTTCCATGAAGACTGAGAAAAACTGGCTTTAAGCATTCAAGCCGCCTTCTTGGTCATTGTTTCTTCTTGCCCATGAAATAACAAAATGACGTTTTTCTGTCTCTCATTACTTCTAGTGTCTTACTGCTACTTTGTCTTATGTTCTTTCCAGCTGTAACTCTTTTTCTCCTAATTTCTCTCTGTTCTCTGCCTTTTTGCTTTTGCTCTACCTTTATTCTCATCCCGGTGCTGTGAGGTGGTGAATGACTGGTTGCACAGCTGAACGTTTTCCAGACATCCCACGGCAGCATGGAAGTCGGACCTAGGAGCATGGCCAGGGACGTGTTTGCCCCTTGGGGTGCAGAGGCTGTACACATCCAGCATGGACCTCCATCTCCACCATCTCACAGAGGATCTCCCTAGGGCAGGATCAGCCTTCCACATGGGAGAAAGCTCTTTTAAAACAGGCATTTGGGTGAAGTAGTTGTGGTTTTTCTGGACACTCATTTCCTTGGGAAAGTTTACTTAGTAAGGTTGTGTAAATCCATCTAGATGAAAAGGACTTTGCACTATGTTCTCAGCGTCTTTCTTTCCCTCTTTCTCTGTTTTCTTTCCATGAGTAATTAATTAGAATGGCTAACTCCCCTATACATATCCAACAATAAATATTTCCATAGGATATCATTGCTCCATTCCCACAAAATTAATTGAATTTGGCTTTCGAACCTCATTTGGCTTCTTACAGCCTCATCCAGATTGAACTCCAGCAGCAGCTACTTTTCCACTAGAATGAGTCTGGCTACCAGCACTGCTCAACAAGCATTTTTATTTGACTGTGAAAGGTTTCTCCAGCCAAACATTCTTGAAATTCATACAAAGGGCTCATAGTTACCAAGCATCCATTACGTAAGTTAAGTTAGCTCAGTTGGTTAGAGCATGGTGCTAATAATGCCAAGGTCACGGGTTCAATCCCTGCTCACTGCAGGGGGGTTGGGCTAGATGATCTCTCAAGGACCCTTCCAACCCAAAGCATTCCATGATTCTATGAAATACTCTTTCCCTGGGCAGATTTTGAAAGCCAGGCCTCCTAAGACCTAAGCTTGGGAGGCAGTTGTCATGCCTCTTGTATCAAGAACATATGATGTCAAAATATAATTTAACCAAGAATCTGAGTGTTGCTTACTAGTCCTAGTAATATTAGTAGTGCCACTTTTTTGCATAAATCTTCTCTACATTTTAATGCTCAGGAGATGGTAGAGGAGTTATTATGTATAATATACCTTGTTTTGTATGTTTTAACATTTAAAGCATGAATATGCTTCATAACCTGCAGGCATTCATCTATTAAAATGCCAGTATAATGGATCTGAAAGCTTTGGCAGGGAGAAGAATAGGATTTTTTTCCTTTCTTTGAGCAAGATTGGCCTGTCCTGAAAATGATGGATCATCCAGAACAGAGGATGGGAATTGATACCTGAGATATGGCTTTGTTATGGTTAAGTGAAATTTATCATGCTCTGCAGCAGGAGAAATTGTTGTATTTTTTCTCACAATGCATTTAATGCAGATGGTAATTTAAGAAAGTAGATATGAATTCTCCTGCAACATGGAGACAAAAAAGTTCCCCACTGCAGGTGACTGCAAACTGTGGTTTCCCTCAATCTGAAAGCAGGGCAAAATGTTCACTGTAGGGAGACAATAGACCTTCTTAGGTGAAGAAAACATACAGCCAGAAAGCTTAGATAGTTTTTCATATTATTTATGTTTAAATTTTGTCCATATGTGGTCATATTTAGACCTCTGTGTATTTCCCTCTGTGTATTTCATGTTAATTTGGTGCAGCAGTAGCCAAGCTGGTAAGTGGAGATGACATCAGTCATGTTTGTGTAATGACACGGAACCACACCTGATATAGCTAGAGATGATGCATTCAATCTCAGAAGAACAACACAGATAATACATATTCCTTATCTCCAAACCATGGAGGTATTTTTAGTTATTTATAGACAATTTACTCAGAGATGTGACTGGATAAATGTGGGAAGCTTTCAAATCATCCTTCCTTCAAAATGATGGAAAACTGTAGCATATTCTTTGTGCCACTCCTTCCTTCTCACTCTTTTCTTCTGCTGCTCCTTCTTTCTTACGCCTTTCCTCTGCACTGGCTTGGGTTATCCTTGGGCCGCATTCCCTTTGGGGTTGTACTGCTCTGCCACAGGGCACCTCCTGTTGCTCTGACCTTGTTCAGTCTCCCTCTGTGTCTCCACTCAAGACACTTCTTACTGCACTTTCTTAATTTTTTTTTTTTTTTTTCCACAGAGGCACCACACATGTTGCTGATGGTTCCCAAGGAAAGAAGCATTTGTCCTTCTGAAGCTGAGGGAGATCAGGAAGAACCCATCCTGTCTGCTTTATCTGGAAACACAAAATATGAACTAACAGTGACTGTCCCTGAGAATCGATACTTTCATGTTGAATTGGATACATCAACAGGAAAAGACACTAAGAAGGGCAAAATTAAAAGGTACAAATTTATCACATGAAAGATACCCCCTCCTACAGTAAGGGATGAGAAAGTCTCTGTCTGTCCATACTAGAAACAGATGTTTGCGGTCCCAATCAATCATAAGAAGGAGATGTTTTTGTTCAGATATCTTTTGAAAAGATACCTGAACAGACATATCTTCAGAAAAAGTTGAACAAAAGTCTATATAAAAAGCCTCAATTTGCCACACCTCAAATTTCCCTCTCCAAGGTCAAGCTTTCTATATCTCACATACATTTCCTCAAAGGTGAAGCTGACACTACTATTCCTAAACCAGAGGGAGATAGCAATTATAATTTTAATAGACAATTGAATTTCATTTAACATGGGGTATTAGCAATAGAGATTGACTGTCGGTAAGCAGTGGGTACATCGTTGAAAACATAATCATAGCACTAGCTCAAACAACAAATCTATTTCCCAGGCTTCAGCTGCATAACAAGATGTCCAATGCAGTTCCTTTTCTTCAACAGAAAACAAGAAAACAAGTGATAAAAACTTTAATATAATGAGAACTGTGAGACAACAAATCCATAAAAAGCAATTACTACATGATGTCATTCTATGCAAACTGATGTTTCCTTAAAACTAACAATCCATTCCCAGTTTATGCTCAGACCTCTAAATTTTACTCTAAAATGTTTGCAATTGTCTATTTTGTCCCATTGATGTTAAGATTGTTTGTCAATAAAATAGCAGATATTTGTTCAGAGCATGTAAGTTGCGACTGCTTTCATGTTTCAAATATACTGCATAATTCAAGGATTTGAGAAAATGCATTTTTTAAAAGCACTATTTAAGAAAATACATGATTACTTACAACTCAGGTTTAATATATTGTTCTCTTTTCTTTTTACCCTTAGGATAATTTCACTCTTTGTACTGTGATTTGGTACTGAGGAATGGAATGAGCAAAGATGCAAGTTATTTAGCTATTCAGATCTGTTAAGTGAAAAATAATAACTTCCAACAAAGAAAGGACATTATTAGTTACTCATAACATATGTTTTTACAGATTTTTATCATTCCAGCAACCTTTCCATTAATTTGTTTCACTGACTATCTGGACAGAAAGCGACCTCTGATTTCCTCCAAATTCATCAAGGTGCTCCTGGAGTAATCATTTCTCGGTTATAGCTTGAGTGCTCCACTCAGCTAGCACATTTGTCATGACTGACACCAGGCTATGAAACCTTACAGCTCTCCATGAGGTGTCTAAAAGCCAGGAGAACTATGCACTGTGAGACACTCAGGGAACAAGTCCGTAAAAGTGCATTAACTCTTGCACTATCCTAGTGAGAGAGGCATTGTAGACCTCAACAGTGTTTTATTGCCTGCGGGCTTGGGTGTTCGCTCTGATACTTGGAGAGTATTTGACAAAACGGACACTAGAGAGTTTGGATAATCAAAACTTCTCTTCCAAAGCTCAGAGCAATCTTTGGCATGATTAGTCTTGCCAACGTAATGCTGGGAATATTTATAAAACTTAGGAAATGTTCAAGGATGTGCTCACACACAATAAAATCCCACAGATGCAATAAAAGTGATGCAGGGCAAACTGCCCTCATAGTTAAAAGGGAGTATGGGAATGAGTGACAAAGGAAGCCAAATGGAGCAAGGACAAGGCAGTGCCCAGTGGGCAGTGGTAGCATTTCTTAAAATTTCAATATGAGGCCTTTGTGGGAGTTAGATTGCATGGAAAATGCAGATGTATCCAGCAGGTATCTTTTTGCTGTTGTAGGTGGAATGAGTTTTATCTTTGTCAGCAAGACAGATTTGAGATAGCATGTGCTAAAATCAAACATCTCAGATGAAAGGATACAAGCATCCCAAAGGAAAATATTGAGGAGCTTCGTGAACCACTACTTAACTTTGAAGCACAGTTGGGTTAGTACTTAATGGTTAACTGTTTTCCAGTATTGTCCTAATACTTTAAAAAAGATGGAGAGATGATCCAAACGAAAATAGAAAAGCCAGGGTTTTTTTTTTCCCTCGAGACCAGCAAGGTAGGTCTAAAAAGAAAAAATTAATACATGCTTAGACAAAACAGTCTGGTTTCATGGGAGGCAAATTTGGTCATGTTCTTCTGTTGTCTTCTTATGGGGGTGTGTGTTAATGAAAATCAGCAGACAAACAAAGCAGTACCGGATTTTTTCAAAGAAGAGCATTCCCTGCTCTGATGTCTCCAGTGCCAGTAACACAAGAACCATTTGTAGACATGCAGCAGCTAGTGTATCTCCTTTTCCTCAGATAAAATGGAGAATTGCTGGTTCACACAGTAAGTCTTGCCCAAAGAGCTGATACTCTTCTCCAGGAGACCTGCTGAATTTCTTGCTCTGGGATCAAGTATTCTTTTTGATTTGCAGTCTTATGTAGCTGAAATGGAATAACCCCATTAGGAAAGAATGTGAGAAAAGTATATTGTGATGTGTTTGCAATAGGATCATTAATTTTATATTACCAGTAATATTAAAAGAATATGCAATGACCATGCAAACTAGAAGAGGGACAGTTTGTTGACTGTAGTGGGCTGTCATAGCTTGGGAATCTGAACTGTTTGCTGCATTCATTTCTTTCTTTGGGAAGTCTTCAGATAAAGAAGAGATTTGTCTGGTTTTCTGAAAAAAAACACCAACTTATAATACTGGGAAATTATTGTAACAATCCTACTTTCAAGCAGTGATCATGATCAAATGTCAAACCCAGGGTTTAGCCATTTGCTGGTCCATACTGGAAAGCAATGTTTTTCCTCAGGATAGTTGCCAGATTATCTGCTTTCTACAGCTGTCTGAAGGACTTTGGAGGGTAGTTACAGGCTGGTAAAGAGGTGGGCATTCCTTAGCAGACACAGGTACTGCTCATACGGTGGCATACACAGTCCTACTGGGTGCCAGATTTGGGACCATGAAAGAATATTCCCTGCTGAGACACCGAAGATCTTGGTGCTCTGCCTGCCCACAAAAGCTCTTCTCTTGATTAAAAGGTGTGCACAGACTCCAGCCAGCTACCTCAGCTCGCTGCATGCCCCAAACTTGTGCAAATTTGGGTCTTACCTGCATGAAGTAGAGCAGACTGCATCCCTGAAATTACAGAAGCGCCATGGTTTATTACCTCATTTTTAGCAGGATAACAAACCAGCTCTGCAGCAGACAGCACCCACATTAGCACAGCTTTTTTATGATCACTGTTTCAAGGCAAAAAATAATCATAGGTATTATGGTTGGGTTTGTTTTTGTGTTTTTTTCTCAGGGGGAAAAAAAAAATTAGTTTGTTTATGCATTCATGAAAAGCTTACTTACAGATGTGGGATTTAAAGAATAGTGTAAAATGTAGGGGAGGTCTTAAACAAATGCTTCCTGAAATAGGTATATCTGAAAGTGCTTAGGAGAGCTGAAGAAGAGCTTTTAGTGGGTGTGATGCCATAGAGGTTGGCATCAGGGAGTTTATTTATTGCTCTTCACAAAGAAGCAGAGAGAGTGTCCAGAGCTTTTCATCTTCTGTCTAGCAAATCCATGGAGCAATACTCAATAAATAGATCAGGCAGCTAAAGGTTAATACTTTCAAAGGCCTTATTGGAAGCTAACGATTTTGTGCTTGAAGTATCTCAGCATCTTTCCTTGCCTACTTCTAATTCTCTAATGAAATCGCTAAAAGTAAAAGATGATTTTTAGGCAACTTTCAGTGGGACCCAGCAAAACTGTGTTAATGACCAGCTCCTGCTTATATATATACTGAAGAGACTAAATGTGGCTGAGGCTGGAGACACATATATGCATGTGGACCAGCAGGAATTGCATAGCTCAGAAATAAAACTGGAGTCAATGTGATTTTTTAAAAAAATATACATCGTTTTTTAGTTGCTTTAGATTTATTTTTTAAATCAAAAGGAAGAGGATAAAATCATCCAGTTAATTCAGCCAGATGATGACTTCAGCAGAGATACTTAAAAGGAGCACCGAGAAGCCCAACCAGAAGAAATGTGCTTTTTCCTCTATTTACTTGTGACTTTCCTCATTCTTTTTTAGGCTTCCTAATGCTAGGCTTCTGTGTTCAGTTCATTATACTCTGAAGTCATAGCCTTTCCTTATCACTCCACCCTACCCATATTAGATTTTGACCAAATAAACAGATGGAAAATAGAAAATAGATGGATAATTCTTGCTATTTCCTGTTGCTGCCAGAAGCAACACAAATTTCTCCATCCAGCACATCACTGACCACAGTGCCCCATAAATAAAGGACCAAGTAGACTCTCAGTATGAGGCAGTTTGCAATATTTCTGCCTTCTGGCTTTGTGTGGTATTCAAATAATTCCCTCAGCAACAAAATACCCAAGAAATGATTTTGCCTTCATGGCCTAGGATGTAGGTACCAAGCTTCTCATAAAACAGAAATAAATGAGCAAGGCAAAAAATATAAGGGCTGATCAGAAGAGAAATAAGAGAAGTTAAAAAGCACAGGCAAAAGTCAGAACAGAAGTCCTTTCTAGTGTCTCAATTCAACCACGTGTCCGTAGGTAGGATGCCAGGACAGGAGGAGACTCCTATATATATATATTCATCTTGTTTGAGCAAGAGAGCAAAAAAGAGAAAGTTTTTGCCCTGCTGTGAGACAAAGTTCACATTTCTCCTTGGCTTTGCAGTTGATGATCTTGGAGCTGCCACAGTGGCCCTAGGCATGTGCCAGGACGTGGAGAAATGAAGTTGGCTTCAAAGTTGGCCATGCTTCCCAACAGGCTGCTTGGCCACCGTCAAGACGTCCAGGGAGAGCAGGAGCCACACATGCATGCTCCACCTCTTCCTCCTGGGCTGCAGCGAGCCCCCTTCATCATCTGATTTCAGACCCTTGATCAACACTACAACATCCTCTGCAGAAAGCATCTCTCCCATTCAGCGATGAAAGCTGTGGCCAGATGGGTAAGTCTGCTCTACAACTTCTTGTGTTTGACCCAGGTTCTCATACAGTTGAACCCTTCTTTCTACTAGTTTACGCTCAACTTCCACATCACTTTGTCTTTCCCTCATAAAACTAAAGAGCACTAAGTTGTGCTTTAAAAGAAATATTCAATAGCTTTTTAAAAAATTGTAAAGCCATTCAGGGGATGGCAATAACGTAACATACTGAACTGATTTATAAAAATCATAAAAATAAGTCCAAGAAATCTTTGTGCCAGTCAAACATAGGCAGTGTATATATTTCGATGAAAATACAAACATAATTCAGCCTGAAAAGTAAATGGTTGCAATATTCTCACTTTGTGTTTTAAAAACCTTATGGAATCAGAAACCAACCTTGTTCATTGATTTAGCTAATGGATTACATATAAAATATAGTTTAAAAAATCATTCTAACTCTACAATTTCAGTCACTTCTGATTCAAACAGCTGAGTTATTTTTCCTTCAAAGAAAAAAAACCTCACATTTTCTCCTGTTATTTAAAGTGATAATTTACTCATGCCATTTTTTTTTAAAAAAAACAACCAACCAAACAAGCAAACAAAATCCCCCCAAAATCCTCTACAACTCGAATAATGTTTCCCTGTTTTAGGCTGAAAAGTAGGCAACACACATTCACATTTTACACTCTTTTTACGCTACTTGCCAAACATTTATTTACCAACTGGAGTAATATAATAATACAAGGATATATTTTCCTCCATTCTAAACTGTGTGTTAAAATTAAATGAAAATCTAACAATTCTGAACTGAAAAATGAGGATTGGCTAGAAGGATGTGTTTGGGTTTTGCATGCATTTGCAGTAACCACCCAAGCAGATTACCAACTTAATAAAGTCAGTCAGCTGCTGGGAGGTTTGGGGAATGCAGAGCTGGGCTGGGGTTAGTCATACGTGCGCAACACCCCGAAGCTGGGGACACGGTACTGTCAGTTGAAAGCCTGCAGCGATTTACCCCAGCAGCTCTGGCTCCAAGAATTCACCGGCTGCTCCTAGCAGGGCCGAGGAAGGGCACAGGATGAGGAGCAAGGCCACAGAAATTGAAAGTTGTCTCACCTCATTGCAAAGGAGTGAAACATCAAAGTGAAGAAGAAATCTCTCTGCTGAATACGTTAGTAGGTAAATAAGAGCAAACTGGTCCTCCAGCAATGGAAATGTGAAAACTTATCATCTGATAGTGCAGGGAAGGTCAAGATTTGTAATGCTTTTTTTACAGTTCAAACTTGACCAACTGCAAAAATACTGGAACATATCCTGAAACAAGGTGTTGTGGTTTAACCCCAACCGGCAGCTAAGCCCCACACAGCCGCTCGCTCACTCCCCCCAGGGTGGGATGGGGGAGAGAACCAAAAGGGTAAAAGTGAGGAAACTCGTGGGTTGAGATAAAGACAGTTTAAAAGGTAAAGCAAAAGCTGTGCATGCAAACAAAGCAAACCACGGGATTCATTCAGTGCTTCCTACGGGCAGGCAGGTGCTCGGCCATCTCCAGGACAGCAGGGCTCCATCGTGCATAATGGTGACTTGGGAAGACAAACGCCATCACTCCAAATGTCCCCCTGTTCCTTCTTCTTCCCCCAGCTCTATGTGCTGAGCATGACGCCATAAGGTGTGGGACATCTCTTGGGTCATCTGGGGTCAGCTGTCCTGGCCGTGTCCCCTCCCAGCTCCTTGTGCACCCCTGCTCGCTGCTGGGGTGGGGTGAGGAGCAGAAAAGGTCTTGGCTGTGTGTCAGCACTGCTCAGCAGGAACTGGAACATCCCTGTGTTACCAACACTGTTTCCAACACAAATCCAAAACACAGCCCCATACGAGCGACTGTGAAGAGAATTAACTCTACCCCAGCCAAAACAACACACAAGGCATTGACAAAGACTTAGGAGATGTCAAAGAAGGAAGAGCCAAAATGGATTTGTCAGATTATGTCACGCTGATTCTATGATTTCTTTCTATGGCATTTTGTCGTGGTTCAGCCCCAGGCAGCAGCTCAGCACCACGCAGCCATCGCTCACTGCCCCTGCCCCAAGGGGATCGGGGAGAGAATCGGAGGAGTGAGAGTGAGAAACACTCCTGGGCTGAGATAAGAACAGCTTAATAATTGAAATAAAGTAAAAGAGTAATGATAATAGTAACAGTATAATAATGAAAATAATATCCAAAGCAAGTGCTGCCCAATGCAATTGCTCCCCACCCGCCGACCGATGCCCAGCCAGTTCCCAGCAGCGATCGCTGCTCCCCGGCCAACCCCCCCAGTTTCCATACTGCCCATGACGCCGGATGGTATGGAATGGCCCTTGGGGCAGTTGGGATCAACTGTTCTGGCTGTGCCCCCTCCCAGCTCCTTGTGCCCCTGGCAGAGCAGGGGAAGCTGAAAAGCCCTTGCCTGGTGTCAGCACTGCTCAGCACCAACTAAACCATCAGCGTGTGATCAGCATTGTTCCCATCCTAAACCCAAACCACAGCACTGTGCCTGCTACTGGGAAGAAAATTAACTCTATCCCAGCCAAAACCAGGACACATTTTAATGGGCTCTGTGTGTGAGGGAGAGGTAGGAACATCTTGTATTTTGATTCAGTAAGGCTTGTGACCCTGACTTTTATGATTCTTGTGTAAGTTAAATGAAGGAATGTGGTCCGGAGGAAACTACTGCATGACAAGTGAAACGATGGTGGCAAAACATACATGCCTTATCAAAGGTTCACCTGTAAAATGGAAAAAATCATTTCCAATGGGATTTTGTCTGGTGGCACAGAAGGAAACATAAATAACAGCACCACTTCAGTTTATCTATGAAGTACCCAAGTCTATTTTAACAACAATTCCTAGAAGTGTCCCATTTCAAGTTCCAGAATGTCAGACCAGGTCTCCCATGAGACAGATTACATGCTGTTTAATGTATACTGAGATTTCCACAGCTATGACACTACTCTGACATTTAGCGTTGCTGAAGTCTTGTTAGATGTAGCTAAGAAAAAACAGATTGCAAAGATACAGCCAGTAGAGATTAGATTAAAGAAATAGACTGGTAGATTGTCTCCTGAGGAAAGTATGGTACCTTCTGCCCTGAATTATGAATGCTTTAAGGATAAAGTGGGCATGCTTCACAAAGTAGCAATACGTCCTTTTCCGTATTTCCAAAGTCTCATTGCAATAGGAGAGGATGAAATTGTGTCTGGTGACTCTTCTCTTTGTAACACTTCAGCAAATCCAGAGCGCTGCAGCAGTTCAGTTAACGTGCTTCTCCAGACCAGTCTTCCTGCTCCTTTGGAGACATTTTCCCACAAAAAAAGCACAGAAAAAGGTAAAAATCTGATTATTCTGGAGTAGATCCATCTACCCATCTGTGCCAGATCCCGGTGATAAAATATTGTAAAGGTGATCGATTCCAGCTTTCACCAGAAAGGAAATGAACTGTAAATGCTGGCCAAAGGAGCAGCTTTGGTTTTATTTCTGGAAGCTAAATTGTTGCAGGCGTTGTGTCTTGCAGCTGGAAATGCTAAACTATTTGTCTCATCAACATCACCGAGGTGTGAAAGGAAACACCGGTGAATTATGACTATAAACTCAGGTCCTCACAAATGACAGAAAGTAAATAATACAGGTTTATAGCCTGCAATATCACTGCACCAGATATGCCTGAGAAATGTGTCTGAATAAAGTAGGAACTAGCCAAGGTACAGCCTACTTCCAAAATCAGAGGGGAAAAAAAAAAAATAAAAGAAACGAGTTTCTCTCCTGGATTTTTCTTTACAAGCTTCTGGTGCTTTTTTATGGTATTCACTTGTCACAAGAAAATGAAAATACCAGGATACTTTTTTTTGTTCCACCTGTGTTGCAAATGCTTATCTTTCTGATCCATTATTAGCTGCACTTAAAAAAAAGAAAAAGAAAAGCATTTTTGGAAAGAGATCAATATTGGTTTGGTTTTGCAGAATTGGGGTAGACCAATTCTTTCAATTTACATTTCTAACAGCATGCTCAATCCACATGTTTAGCAAAACCGTTACAGGAGTCATTATTATATATTTATGGAATTGGTTTTTGAATAATTAAAAACATTGGTAATGATTTTAGTAGCATTTTCAGTAAAAGCGTGCATTCAAATAAAATGAAAAACAGCAAAGAGGTGATAATTCTCTAGCTATATTATAAAAGGCAGCATTTTTATTCTCTTTATTGCAGCAGCACTTGCAGATCACTGCAGAGTATGAAACCCAGTTATATTAGGCTTTGCACAAGCGTGCACTAAAACATGATACGATGCCATATAAATTTAAAGGATTTTTATTAAAAACACCACCAGCATTTAGTCCTTCTTATCCTCAGCTGAAAGTTTTTTCTGTCAGATGATGCCGTCTCTCATAAAAGCTAAACTCGTACACAATGACAGTTCTTTAAGGACATCGGCATTTGTGTTCACAGAAAGCTTTTACCGTAAAACCTGATAGCAAATTTCACCTGTTTAAAATTTCTTTTTTTTTTCTTTTAACTCAATAGCAAGGGACTGCTTTAATTTATAACAGGATTTCAAAGATATTAACTATTGCCATCAAATAGTCCTGTGCTCCCTGTGTTCTTCATTTACAGGAAACTCTGGTTTTGTTTCTAAGGACACATGGTGATTTTCTTCTTCGCGCAGTCACTGGAACAACTTTATTAACTTCCTAATTCTGCTATATTTTTGGAAGTAAATGGTGATATTTAGAACCAATAACAAGAAAGTAAAAAAAAAAAAAAAAAAACATTTTGAAGATTAGTTTTAATTCCAGTTTTTGCTACAGCATTTTGGTGGATGCACACACAGTGTTGTAAGACATTCTTCAAAATCTGCAGTAGCTCATCAGGTGAGGAACTATCATCCATCGAAACACAGGAGGAAATTATGTGCCCAGGAGTTCATGAGCTTCCAGGAGAGATAAACTGATGAGGCATCCAAACTAAATCTCATTTTCTGCAGGTGATATACAGTAGATCAAAAAAAAGCAGAGTATTTCACTGGCTCGATATGAAAGGGGCCAAAATGAGCCAAAGCTCAGAGCACCCAAAAGATAATGCAGGGGTAGGAGGAGCCTTTTGGCAACAGCTCGCAGCCTCCCGTAGTTGAAAAGTTCACTGGCAGTAACGGCAATCCTGTGACGGCCTTTAGCTTCATCCACGCTCCCATGGGCTTGGCAGAGATGGATCTGCGTGCGTCTCTGCCTCCTGTCACCGATTTGTTCCTCCACTGACATTATAGCAACCTTGGGAAGAACATGGCCTAAACCTTGAACGAGTGAGAAACGCCGGTGCAAAGCAAAATGTATTCTGCTGCCTGACACTGGCTAGGAAGAGCTAATGTGGAGAGCCATGGCCACCAGGCAAGGCGACCGGGCAAGGCAAGGGGACACCCTTTGCCTCTGTGTGCACACGAGGAGGGATGGCAGGTTGGGATGTTCCCACAGACTCCTGATGGGGACTCTGAAGCTCATTGTCTACCAGGGGCTCAGCAGTCTCTCTAAATGGTGAGGCATGCTCCTCTTTAAAGGTCTGCAGGCGTATAAAAAGCAAGAGGGCAGAGGGACACCCTTACGAGCTTATAGGCTTGGCTCATAAACCCTTGCAACTCACTGGGGGGATCACAAGGCTTTTGCGACACTGCGTGAGGCATGCCACGTTCTGGGTGTGCAACTGGCTTCCTTCCTTCTCTCCTGTAGGGTACATCTCAATGTTTGGGTCATGGAAACCTGATGGAGGTGGCATGCATGGCTGGGCTGATGTCTGCAAGAGGGGACCCCAGCTCAGAGAGGGGTGCTGGCAGGGGCAAACATGAAGCATTCCGAGCCATTCCTCAATATTTCTGCTCTTAATGCAAATTCCTAGTCAGCTCTGTTTTCTTTCATGAAATTGCCTAACCAAGTCTTAAACCCGTGTCAGTTTTTGTCATCCACGGTGACCTTGGACAGAGTTGTGCAAGAGCTGCGCGCTGTGTGAGGAAGTACCGCTTTTTCCCTGTCCTGAACGTAGCACCTGCTGGCATCGTGCTGCTACAGATCTCCCCGCAAGATTGGGCCAGGCTGGTAGAAACACAGCGTACAAAAGTGAAGAACCACTCTGTAACCTGCATTTCTGGTGCAGCATCACCCTGGGTAATGCTTTGCCACCGAGTTTGTCCTTCCAACCCAGGAGACGCCCATGTCGCCTCCGTGTTCCCTCTAAATGCGGATTTACCCATAACCTTTTGGCAGGAGACAATCTAGCTAATGTTCACCTGCTTTATCTGCAACCCTTGTCTTGGTTTGCTCTCAGGACAACATTTGCAGCTTTTCACGTCGGGGTTGTTTTTGTCGGTTGTTACCCTGGGGCGCGGGGAAGTGACCGAGTCCACGAGACCTCCAGCCTCCCCAACATGCCTCAGCACAGTGAAGACACTTGCTTGAAACAAATCAAATCCAGCACCCTGCTGCGATCAGACAAGAGGACACAGAGTTCATCCGTTCTCATCGTCGTGTTCGTGACACACAGGTAGGACTCCTCTATTTTCTTTCAATCCCATAGAAATTGAATACAAAGCAAAACACAGGCTCTCCACTGTGCGTAGTATTCTGTTATAAATCACATGGAAATAAAAAAAAAATTCTTCCCCTCCAGCTATGCCAGCTTTAAGGATGTCTAGAATAGAGTGAGAATGATTTTTAACGCTTATTTCTTGTTTTGCATCAGCTAGCAACAGTGCGTGCCCAGCCACGAGAGGTGTGTGCAGCAGCATAACTGCCGTGGGAGCTGGGCGCGACCGTGCCAGAGGTGGCTGGAGTCTTTTTACGTACTGCTGGGCATTGAGTGTTTTTCCAGCTTATATTAAGCCTCTCCATTTAAAGGAAGAGAAATATATTCAAGTGGACAAAATCAATAGCTTGAAATGTATTGCAAACAGCAATGTGAAAAAAAAAAAAAATTAAATCCACAAAAAGGAGATTGTGTGTGTTTGTATGTGTGTGCATCTTTAGCTCAATGCAAACGTTTCATTTACTGCAAATTAAAACAAAACATTAATTTTTGACATTTTTGAACGTGTTAAATAACATGTTTCTTTTTAATGCAGTTGTGGATTATTGGTTGAAACCAGTTGTTTCCCATTAGCTTTTTCTGTTTCAGGAATTTGGAATTTTCTGGTCAAAAATGTTTGGTTAAAAAATAATGAATCTGCTGCAGTCTCAGCAGGCATTAACAGGACTCGGTGTCTCCAGATCACACTGACAGCTTCCCAGGCCCGTAACACTTTTCCTGCTGTTTTTAAACCTGAATAAAAAAAAAAAAAAAGCTTTAACCAAAATTCACTCCCTTTCTTTTATTAGGAAACTGCAAAGGAGGCTGCAGCGTGGATGCAAGGAGAGGCCCCTTCATAAAGACAGGTTACAAAAAGTAAGAGAGTTTCTGAGCTATTTTTTTATCATTTTGCTTACAGCTGAAAGAATAAACTTTGTTTTGTAACTTAAATGGATATTTCAAAATTTCTTTTTAAAGCTCATAGAAACAAAATTCTTAACGGTTTGCCAAATTCAGTTTTGTGCAATTCCATTTTTAACATAACTATGAAATATAAAATCAAAATTCAAATGGTTTTCCTTTGGAGAGCCAGGAGCTCTCCTTTGCAATGTTGGTACAAAATGCTGTGGAACTAACAAGAAAAATATAAAGCCAGGGTTCCTGAATATTAAGCTTTACATTTTTTCACTAATAAAACATGGAAGGGCAATGTCAAAATTGTAAAAAAGAGAGTTTCTCAAGGGCTTCAATGGAAAATGAAATTAGAATTTACCATCATTCTATAGGAACATGTGCTGTAAGAAACAGATGGGAAAACACCCATAATTAACACTTCTCAGCAGAAGAAAAAAAATGGTAGAAACTTTCTACAAAATTAACTCTGAAACCTCTCAGGAAATTGATTTCTTTATTTGGCAGTTCAACAACAACAAAAAAAAAAAAAGAGAAAACAGGACAAAAACTTAGTTCATTTTTTAACCATTTAGCACAAGTAGAGGTCTACCAACAGACCCTTAGAGTCCCTTCACACAGTTACACTTCACTTATATTTCACATTTCCCTGTCTGAAGTACATTTTCCAAGTATGCAGCAGATAAGCGGCACTATACTGGCCAACAGTAGAATAAATACTATATCATACAGATATCTAAATGTAACGTCTTGGTAGGATTTTTTTCATTTTTTTTCAATGTAAATGGAATTGGATCAGAAGTCATGAAATAGCTGTTCAAATGGTTGCAAGGGTATTCCTACAGAATACTTTCTAAACAGCGCAAGAGAAAGCCCAATGACAACAGAAGTCCCATCATCAGCTGAGGAACAGCAGAAGAGGCGGAAGACCTGGTTTTTTGGTAGTGAATGAGAGGTGGACAATGAGAATGACAGCTTTAGAAAAACCTGGGGTGGAAGACAATATCCAGGAGAACTGCATGGTTAGGTTGTAACAGGGGAAGCATGAAAGTCTTATCCCTATAGCAAGTACGTGATTGGCAGAATTATTTTCAAATTTTCACCCAAAATAATATAATTCTGCATGGCTTTGCCTTTATCATTCTGTATATCTTCTAAATTGATCATAATCAATTGTGTCACAGAGAATAGAAAGGCAAAGAAACCAGAAACAGAGTATAGGGTCTTGATCATTGTCATGGTTTAACCCCAGACTAGCTGCTGTGAAGAAAATGAGCTCTGCTCCAGCCAAACCCAGCACAGTCATCAACAATCAGGCACCAGCTGAATGGTGAATGGTCAACAAAGCTGGGGAAGGGTCTGGAGCACAGGGCTGGTGGGGAGCGGCTGAGGGAGCTGGGGGTGTTCAGCCTGGAGAAGAGGAGGCTGAGGGGAGACCTCATCGCTCTCTGCAGCTCCCTGAAAGGAGGTTGTAGTGAGGTGGGTGTTGGTCTCTTCTCCCACATAGTTAGCGATAGGACGAGAGGAAATGGGCTCAAGCTGCACCAGGGGAGGTTTAGGTTGGATATTAGGAAAAATTTCTTCACGGAAAGGGTGGTCAAGCATTGGACCAGGCTGCCCAGAGAGGTGGGGGAGTCCCCATCCCTGGAAGTGTTCAAAAAACGGGCAGAGGTGGCACTTTGGGACATGGTTCAGTCTGGTCTACCCTTGATGGGTTTAGTGTGGACTTGGTAGTGTAGGTTAATGGTTGGGCTGGATGATCTTAAAGGGCTTTTCCAACCTAAATGATTCTATGAGTCTATGATCCTATATTACATGTCATGCTTTCCTGTTAGAGGTCCTAATGCATTTATGGGCAAAGTATCTACTGCCCATTGACAAAGATCTTTCTCCCTTGGTTGCCTGCTGCTGTGGGTAACAGTGCTGCCATATGATCTGTTAATAAGAACTAGATAGAAATTTCCATATTGAACAAGTGTAAAAGAAGTCAGGTCACAAAAATTCAGGGCAGCATATTCTGATGGACTCTGCGCCACTGAGAAGACAATTTTGTTCTTGTGCCTTCCTCAGTTATGTAGACACTTACCAGGTCATACGTATTTATGTGTAGGTGTTCAGGGGTGGATGCCTCTACATAAATTCAGCTCCTGCAGTCATCACCCCCATACCAGTGGTAATTACTCAAAAAGCATGGAGCTCTGGGGTACTCAGGTATGCTTTATGCTGCATTTTCTTAGCACGTAAAAGACTCTTTTGTTGCTCGGTCTGGTGGCATTGTATAAATCACTGACAGACTAATGATATGTGCCAGAGAGGAGGGAAATACATCATCAGAAAGTTTCAGGTGTCTGTTCCTGTGCCTGAGAGCTAGCTCCAGTTAACGACCCACGCAGTCCAGCTTTTGGTCCCAAACTCTGCAGTGCTTGCCACTTCACACCCGACTGGTGCTTGGACACTCGGTGCGTTCGTTGTCTTGCCTCCACCAGACTGACCAGCATTTCCAGGGCTCTTCTGAAGTATTCAAGTTGATCACCAGTCCGGATGCATCCGCTTCCTTGATTCAGCCAGTGGTGGTTAGTAAATCACTGGAACAGTTTAGTAAAGTCGCCAGTGAATTCTCCATTCTGTTATTTTGGTTTTCCAACCCGGTTTTGCTCTGTCTTTTGTTCATTCAAGCTCCAGCAGTCTGTGCTATGTGGAAAGAAAAATCATAAGACTTCAGTGGTCACCTCAGCTTTTATAACCTGTACATCTGCAGCAGTGCCAGGAGTATTTAAACTCTTCTGATTTTGTCCATGAGTCCGTTACAGCTTCTTTTCTGCTTATTCCTGTTGGTCTCTTGCTCTCTAGTGTTTGTCAACAAGATCCTAATCTATAATTCAATTTAACCACTTTGATTTTCTCTCTTAATGGGCAGGCTGGAGAGAAACTGTGATGTATCTGAGACTGGACTAAAATGTAAATTAGCTTAACCAAATCTTTCCTTTTAATTAGAATAATTGTTTAGCTGCATTTCTTACATTCATGAGGATATTCAGCCTATGGGTAAGTAAATTAAATTTAAGGGTATGTAATTCACATTATATTTTTATTGGACTCTGAGTCATAACTTCTTTTTAATCTTAATTAGAACTGCAATTCCTCTAAACAAGCAAAATGTGTCATAACAATTTAACACATTATAGGGCTGGCCGATAAATCTGGTGCTCAGAAAACAGTGCCATGACTCAGGGCAGTACAGCCTGGGTGAGAAGCTATCACTCTCTTAATCAGCAACGAATCTGTGGACCTTGATGTGCCAGAAAAAACAAAGCTGCTGTCCCTGGGCAGTGGCGGTAGCTCAGCTGCTGAGTGTTGAGTTGCAGTGGTGGAGGGTCAACGACTAGAACTGGCACAACAGCATGCCAGGGTAGATCTACATTACCTGGAGATACCTGGTCACATCAATCCAGTTAATAGACTCAAATAAACCAAAATTAACATCTTTTTTCTCTTTTGGCTGCTGCCAAAAGGCAAGAGGGCCAACATCCAGGTTGCTCTGAGTGTTTGATCAACACTTCCTGATTTGAAGCAGAACCTAAAGGCTGAGCTGGAACTTGGGTCCTCAGCGAGATATCACAGTATGAAAAATATATATTCCTTTAGAGGCTGCTGGGTGTCAGTGTCAGGGTTTAACGGGAGACATGACAGTCGGAACAGTGAGGGCCACAATACCTTAAAGATAGCAGTGAGGATACTGATTTCTGGTGAGCTTTTTGGTAGGTGAGAGGATACAGAATCAGGATATTACTTAACTGGGTGCCCCTCCACGGACATCATGAGTAGACACTGATCATGGGCAAACAAGCTCTAATTATAATAAGTAATCTTCGTGTTATCCTAATGCTGCACTGTCCACTTTAGGTGCTCATAAAGTCGTAACAAAGCACAGCACCAGGCGACAGTGGAGCTGAAACACCAATATTCTTTGGCCCTAACGACATACTTTTGTCCTAAGGCTACGTAAGAAGTATTTACCCTGCTGTTAATAAAGATGGATTCACATTTATTTCGTGGACTGGATGTATTTGCGGCTCTGTCTGGATTTAATGAAGGTTGTGTCAGTCAGTGAAGCAAAGCTTGAGGAAATCCCTGTAAGAGCAAGGTGGAGAAAGGGAGATGGGGTGTAACCAAGGACCAGGCAGTGGGTGGACCTGTTGAGACCTCTCTGACGGTGCAAGCCATAAAAGTGGCAAGAGAAAGAAAAGGGCTGTAATTAGTCCTCTAAATGCCAGGTCTTCCAGGAGAGATGGTTTGTAAATTTATTAAATATTTTATAAGAAATAAAATCTTAAAAAAGTTTTTTTTTTTTTTCATTTCCTATTCTTATTGTGTCATTGGAATAAAAAGAAGCAAAAGGGAGAAAAGAGAAAAAAAATAGAAAAAAAAAAACTAAGAAAAAGGGAGAAAAATGCCAAATAAAAGAAAATAATGTTAATAAACTATTAAATGCTTTAAATGAAGAGGAGAATGGAACTTTAATTTTATTTTTTAACACAATAAACAAAACTGATTTTGAAAATTTTAATTTTCTATGGTAATTCATTACAGGTGGTTTCCCCCCCCCCCCCCCCCTCCAGTTCTTATCATACCCTAGAGCACATAACGCTGCACCAGTTAGTAACAAGAGTCAAGAATATTGAATTTCCCACCTGTTGGTACAGAGATGCAATGCAGCTTTTGGACAATTAGAACAATAATCCATCTGTATCACTTACAAAGCAATTGTGTCCCTTGGTAAAGAAATATAATTTTCATGTAGTACAAACAATTCTTTTCCCAAACTACCTCAGAATAAGCATTTTGCAAGAGAACAGGTGGCTCAAGAAAACAAGGTAGGAGCAGTAAAGAATGGCAGACATTATCCTGGATAAATTCAGAATGGTAAAAAAAAATAGAAGCATTGTTTGAATATGGTAACAAAATTTCAGATTTCAGTTCTGCTGATGCCTTTCTGCAGATTTAGAGCTTAAATTCAGAATATCCACACACACCCCGACCACCCCCAGCAAAAGCCTTGTGAAATGCCTGCTGCAAAACATAAATTCAAAGGATAGAAAGAGGGCAGATCAGATGTACTAACTTATAGATGATGCACAACCAAAAAATGGAGCATTGCCAGCCCAGTTATTTGAGCACGGCGGCTCTGGACATCTGGGGGGACCATCTTCTGGCTAAGGTGAGATGTAAGGGAGCTGAGTCCAGGTCAACAATAGTGTTGTACATGCAAGTGGGACTGCTGGATGCTGCCAACATGAAATCTCTTATTGGTCATGACCTTTCAGTGATGGGGGGAAAAGAAAAAAAGAATTCCTTGCTGTCTTTCAAGTCGAACACAAAGCGCAGCAGAGAAATCTATTTTAGGAATACTAAAAAAACAGGCAACATTTTAGGAATATGATCAGAAGAAGAAAATAGCTCTGTAAGTAACACGTGTTAGGTTTCTGTATTACAGTGGTACAGTCGCTGAAGATCACAGTGGATATATCCACAAAGGACCGTAGCTGAAATGTTGCTAAGCAGCATCACAGTCTTAATCCCTGAAGTGGCATTTGAAACCAGGATCGCCTCTACAAACTGCGAGAGAGATTTCTTCCCTTCCCACCTTCCCATCTCATTTTTATTCAAGGTGGTGGAGGCTGCAAACTTTACAGCTTCCTCCTAAACTGAGCTTTTGAGCCGTGTTCCCCAGATTATTGCCAATGTGCTAAAACATCAGCAGAGGTGAGCTGCCGTGCTGGATGATGAATAATGACTGACTGGTGACCTATTCACAAACAGAGCATCCTCCGGTTGGTTTATCCCAGCTGGTGGTCATTAAAGAAAGACCTTGGGCAACAGCAAGTAGAAAAAAGACAGATACATTACACAATTTTGCACAAGTTATTTTAATTTGGAGCTGAATTTGCATGAGAAGGGTATGAACACCTGAGTGATTTTCATATGCGGATCCTTTTGAGAGCTTGGCAGAAGAGCTTTCAGGCAGAGCTAGAAATGAAGGTTTTAATACACTTAGAAGCTACTGCAAAAAATACATGCTAGACACATTACACTGGTGGCTCGCAAGCATCTTCACTCGTGGTCCCAGCTCTGCAACAGTTCCCCTCCTGTTACCATCTCCAGGCTCATGATGCTGAGCTCCTGCACTAATACTAGAAACCCGTGCAATATCTTTTGGTTTTCTTTGGCTCCTTTGTTTTTCTTTTTGTGCATGTACCTTATAAAACTTATCCTGGGAAGTGAGTAACCCTACAAAGGCTGTGTCCTTCTGCCAGGAGCTCCAGCAAGTACCGTGGGTCAAGGGTGTCCAGACAATAGCCAATACGGCATCATGTACCTGTTGCCACGTATCTTCTCCCCAGATAGAACTGCACGTGTTCAGCTACTTTAATCTTAGTGTTAAATCCTCTAACACAGACCTGTAGAGCATGCACACTTCACACAATAACTGAGCGTGCTGGAGGGATGCTCCTCATCGCTCCTCTGCATTGGAGCGTTGTGCCACGTTGCCCTGTGCTACGTGCTTGTCCCTACGCTGTGCCAGCTGCACCCCTTCTACAGGAGGGGACATACCAGAGCATGGGTCTTTCTGTACATGTCCTCATATTCTTTCCCTGTTGGTTGTATAGGAGACAAAATACAGGGCTAGGTGATTATTTGATCTGACTCACTGCAGCAGATCTTATTTTTAATGAACGGGTGAAGTGGTCTCACAAAGTCGTAGCACAGCATTAAACACCTAAAATGTCTGGGGCTAGGAGGAACAGTATCTCAAAGCATCTAACAGGGACTGTAAATAAACTAGTGAATACTTCCCAGTGATCCCAAGCCTGGGAATCAAGTCCTCCTGCAATTGGCATTTGGGTGACCAAGAAATCTGGAGAGGACCCAGCCCTGCCAGTGTGCAGTGCTCTGCTGATATTTGGTAGGTCTCTGGTCCTGACGTGATGATATAGCTCCCCCAAAACACAGAGTAAGCTGCTTCTGAGCTCCATCATTCCCATCTGAGTTGATTTGTATGCTGTCCTTCATCACATCTCACTGCATAAAACATTAATCTACTGCAAGGAAAAAGAGATGCAGCAGCTCCGGTGGATAACTACTTTATTCAGGGCATGGAATTTGCTGAGGTTCAGGTTCCTACAGGGAAATGAAATGCCTTACAAGGAGCATCTTATGAAAGACACTGGAAAACTGGCTGAAATGACCGGCAACCTGAGGGATTTGTGCAAGGGCAACTGGGAGATAGTGCAGTATTTTTTCGTCTGGCAACAAGAAACTTGAATGTTCCTCTTGAATATTGTGCTGCAGTGAAAGAGGTGCAGAAGGAATTTGAAATACAGTATTTCAAACTGTGAGAAAAGCAGACTGAAAAGATTAACTGGGAGTCTATAATCAACCCTACTGATAGAACTTGCTTGCAGTTAATCCAGCTGTATTTACCTTATAGATCGCAAGCAAGGCCATGGAAGAGCACTCTCAGGAGCTCAGATGGGTGCTTTTGGCCCATGCAGAGCTGTCTCAATGTCAGACCATACTGAAATCGTAACGACTGGGATTCTTCAGCCTCGACAACATTGCGTAGGAACAGCTTGTCAAAATTTAATTCATTGAATATCATGGCCTTACTATGGCAGTTTAACTCTCACCCCTGCAACGGCACATCATCAAGCTCTTCCAGGCAAAGCACACTATAAAAGAACATGTGCTTGTTTTATTTCTTTATGGACGTACTGTCCATATGCTCTAGGTGTTGTGAGGATAACATACAGACACGAAAAGTCATGTTCAAACGTAACCAATATGCAGCAGGGAAACTCAGGCTAATCCGCTACCAGCACACCAGAAAACAGAATAATTCAATGCCCCTTTGCTTTTTAAGCGTTATACACCATATTCATATGTATGGGACCACAGATGATTTCAAGGTGAGCACAGACAGAGCAAGGAAATCATTCAGATATTGGACTTTTTTCCCTCTTTTTCCAGAGAAATGCATCCCAACAGATATGAAGGAATGAGCAAACTGTATCACTATTCAGCAGGATGAATGAATGTTGCTGAGACACATGGTCAGTCCTGCAACTCCCAGCCTCCCGAAGGGACTGCAGCTCTTGGGCGCGTGCCGGGGCCCCTCGCCACTGCAGCCCCCAGCCAGCCCTTGGCTGCTCCAGGCACCGCTGAGCCGGGAGCGGCAAAACAAACGAGGTCATCACAGAAATAAGGTTGTTCCGTGGTGCTTTGTGACCTTGAAGGAAGTTAAACTCCAGCTCTGGAGAGCACACGATTGAAGAGTCATGGCACAGGCACAACTTTAGCTTTAATGCACTCCCCCATCACTTCTCCCATGGAAGCCTCCCTGCACCACGACGGTGACCTGAGCGGATGCGGCAGGATGCAGCAGGAACAGGTAAAATCTGCTCCCCACCTGTATAGGCAGAGAGATGAACATGTATCGTTGGGTATCAAGTGCTTTCTACATTAAAAAAGGCCCTAAAGATCCTCCACCCTGGCGTCCTGTCTGCAAGTGAGCAGCGGCAGATGCCGGGGAAGGCTGCGTACGAGGGATCACCTCTGCCCCAAGATGTTCTCCCCGCTGCCAGCAATAAGCAGTTTAAGCTGTTTCCAAATCAGCATTTTTAATACGCTCCGAAGGACCTACCTCCTTTGAATATGGCTAATCTTTTCTGAAAACATTTCTATTTCGGGAAACTCACTTCGACAATAAAGTCGTAATTTAATTATTTATTGCACATTTCCCTGCTTTCAGGAGTCTGAGTTTAGCTGAGCTCAGCATTTCAAAGGAGAGTTACCAGACAACTTCAGCTTGGGAGCAAACCTGCTTTTCTTTGTATTTTGGGGTTTTTTTGCTCGGTTTGCAATTCAGCGTGTCAGAGCTGTGGTAGTTTTCTGTGCCTATCTGTGAAAGCCTGGGCTTGGGGCAAGATTTACCTGGTAAAAAGTAAAAGTTTTTTTGCTCCTAAAAGTGTTCTTTCCTCATTCTTGGACATGTTGCTATAAAGAAAAAAGTATTATGAGGATGCAGTGGAATATTTACTTGATGTATGTAATTTATGAAGCATACAGATCCCTCTGTGGAGATGGGAAAGGGGTTCAGGCAGTCACTAATATTTTTGCATAAGGTACCAAACTGCATTCGCTCAGTCCCCGGAGTGCCAAAATGAAGTAGCTAACTGCTGACCCCCAGCCCAAAGGTCCCCCCGGCCAGTGAACTGGAATAAAGAGATTATCCTTTTCCACTGCTGAGGCTCTAGGATCAGCTTTAGAGGGAGCGAGATGGGCAAGGAGCACTGCCTTGGCCTCCTGGATGATGGCCAAGCCGCCGAAAGGCATCTTTGCGTTGCTGCTGCCTCCAGCGGGACTCCCAAAACAAGCAAGGAAGCAACCAGAAATAACCTCCGCAAAAGGAGAGCCCTCTCTTCCACCAACAGAAACATGTTTCAGCTGAGCACTCAGCTTGAAATCCACACAAACCTGAAATCTAAGCGCTTGTCCATCAGTCTTCCGTCATGGATTAAGTTCTTATCTTTTAAATGAACTGTGTTTAAGGAATGGAGATGAAATGGCACTAACAACACAACATTTTCTGGTCCTGTCTGCTGCTTTTCATTACAAAAATCTAGGTCAAGATTATTTTAAAAGTAGCTTTCCAAGTGAGAAGTATCAGTCAGACATAGAACATTTGCCTGAAAATAGCTAATATACAATACGTACAAAACTGCCAGATAAGCACAGGGTGCAAAAACATTCTTCTTGCTCTCAGTAATGTCTCAGCGGCTTCCTAGCACATAAAAACTAGCTGTAATCACACATTTTACTTTACTTCTCTCTATCACACTGATGGCCAATTTATCCACAGCAGCATATTTACAGGCCTGTTTACCGAATTGAAATTCTTCTCCAGAGCGGATGCTACATTGCCTTGGAGCAGGATAGGATTTAATTGAAGCAGCACGAGAGAGCTGATGAATGGGATGCTTGCAACGAGGGGACTGGGGCTGGGGCAGAATTTCAATGGAGGAATTAAAAAACCGCATTAGCTCTTCTTAGCAGGTATCAGCGAGGATTCAAGATCATCTTCCAAGAGTGTAGAGCCAAAGCTATTTACTTCAAACTATTGACAGACACCCTATTTCCAGTCATGCACCAAAGTTCTCACAGTTTAATTTGGTGTTGAATGGTGTTATACATGTGCACGTGTGATGCAGACGGTGTGTAAGACATTCAAGATACTGGCGGAGACTACCAAGAGCCTATGCTAATTGTGGAAGCTGGGCAACGTAAAGACTTTTTGGTTTTGTTTTTCTTCTTATGTGTTCCAAACATGCCAGCTCCCGTACTGCTGTTCTTAACTTTACCCTGTAAATGCCATAAACCATCTGCCGTCACCTTTGGGACCAAACAGGATGTGGCGTAGGGGTATGGTCCATTTAGATACCCTTTGTGAAGGTGCATTGGGAAAATGGTTTGCAAAGTTTTTCTCTTTGGGCCCTGCTGTTTCATGAGGTACCATGTTTCAGGGCAACCCAGGGCGAGCCTGAAAACCTCCCTACCCAGTGTGGTTTCTGCAGGGACCACAGGATCTGTGGCCACAGAGGTACCCTGGTTTGAGACAAAGATATGAAGTGCTTTCCCATGGGCAGGGACATCATATCATTGCATTCTTTATACTAACCCCTTCTTCTTGAATTTACACTGTGATCTTTCTGTGACTAACAACGTGTCACTACAGTAAACGTTACACTGGAATCCCAACATATGGGCCCTACCAGGTCTTTGTTGCCTATAAAATTAGGTGTCACAGGAAAAGCTATTGTGTTCTGCTGGCATGAGCTACGTTTGGCCATCCCCTGTCACACTTATCTCATTTTGCATCTATCTTCATGGTTTTGATTCTATTTCCCCACAGTTCTAATGCTCTTCTAGTCTTCGGTTTGGATTATTGCTCAGAGTACCTGTTCTTTGTGTGGCCACGTGATTCAGATGGAGACTTCACCACTATTTCTTCTTGTTTAACCTTCTATATAGGAAAAGATTTGCTAAGCCTGAAGAACCCCACACACGTACAGAGCACCAGCATTCTTGCCAGCTTCTAGGGAACTGTCCAGGCCAGACTGAAAGGGGTTTGCTCTCTTAAACTAAGGACCGGTTAAGAACCACATCATTTTTGTTGAAGCTCTTCCTTCTTGGAGACCTTCCACGCCAGGCACAGGGAGTTGATAGCATAAACTTTCACTTGGGTCATGTCTTTCCTGCCAGAAGTTGAGATCAGTTCTTGATGTGTCCAAGTCTTTGTTTCACTCTCATTACTGAAGTAATTATGATCAATAAAAGAAAGAGTTTTCTTACTTATTCGTAGTCTGGAAACATATATTTAAAATATAAATTAAAAACCAGAGTGGAGTGTAGAGCCAAGAACAGTTAAAGATATAAAATGGATTGAAAGATGGAAACTAACAGTTAAGGAATCTGAATGTCTCAACTCTGTCTACACATCAATAACATTCACTGCAATCGAGACATTTCATTTTTACTGTGAACACAACCCAGCAAGGGGTTTTTAAGATCTATTTTAAAATATCTGTGTATTATTCTATCTACCTTTCTTATCTGAAAAGCCAGCTCAGGGTACACCCATTCACATCAGATGAATAGCAATCCTACATTATGTGATCATTCTGACTTACAGTATTTATTATTTCCCATTGTGTATTTTTCAATCTAAAACATTTACATGGACATTTAGTACAATTATTTATTCTGGAG
Source organism: Pelecanus crispus (assembly GCF_030463565.1). Taxonomy (NCBI): domain Eukaryota; kingdom Metazoa; phylum Chordata; class Aves; order Pelecaniformes; family Pelecanidae; genus Pelecanus; species Pelecanus crispus. Next base: position 73,428,019 of record NC_134648.1, read on the forward strand.
TATATAGTAGAGAAAAAGCTGATCTATTTATCTAAATGTTATTACGTGCAGTAGAAAAAATCATTTTCCCAGCCGAAGTCTGGTTTCATAAAAGAAAATTGGTCATTTTATTTATTTAATTTTTCTTCCCAGCACTTACCAGAAATTTAAAATGAGAAAACAATTTATAGTACAATAGACCCATTATTATGCTTCTGTAATAACTTGTGGTAGTGGGTAGTTTATGGAAATCTATGTTTTGGAGGTGTTTTTTGTAATGGCAGAACATCGGAAATTATTCTGAATTTTGCCTACAATGTTGTCTTGAAATATGCTGAAATTATCTGTGGATTGAATCCGAGTTCTCCCAGAAGAGCCAGAAAATGCTAATTAAAATTCAATAGTTCTTTCATTACCTTCACAAATGCAAATAATGTACTCTAAACACTTGCAAATAAGTGTTATTGATCCTTCTGTGTCAAAGCGGCTTCAGTGCTAATAGGACTCTTTGGTAGCCTTCCTACAGCTTAGAGATTAATTGTACTCACTTAGATCTTGGTAGCCCTAAGCTGTCCAAGTCTGGTGACTGTCCATACCTCAGAAACCTTGCCAGCCTGAGGATGTGAGTTTGCACAAAGTAAAGGCTGGAAGTATTTCCTGCGTTTTGCTGTATTGATGTAGAAAGGGCTGCACTCCCCTGTGCAGCACTCCCCTGTGAAAGCAGCTGAACTGGCACTAAGCAGCACTTGGGCAAGATCTGTGTTTGTCAAGAAAATCTCGACTTTCAAAACTGTCTGGGTTGGAACACAACACAGACAAAGCTATTGAAGACAAACTGTCACAAGTGTCTTCGGAGTAGACTGAAAATTGTATTTCAATAAACCAAGCTTTTTTTTTTTTCCCCCTGTTTAACTACATATTGGAACAGTTGGTTTGAAACAGAAGACACGGTCAAAACCACTTCATTCTTGTGCATTAACTTGTTTGCCTTCCAACAGAAAGAATAACAAAAATCAACATATATCCATGATTACTTTAATTTTTACTAACCAATAGGAGGACAAATGCCTACTGGAAACTACCAAGGTAAGCACACTTTCTCAGTTTTTGCTCCATCCATGAGTGAGATTGGAAACTTTTTATATCCACTCCTAAACTACCCAAGCTGAGAAGCTCTCAAGCAAACCCTACACGGGTGTGGGACTGAGTACAACAGCGTATCCAGTCATGTCCATGGAGTACTTATGCTTAACACTACATATTACGCAAATTCTTTCAGGCTTAAAGCCTGATGAGAAAGCTGCAAGCACAACTTTGGCAACAGAGCTGGTGGGAGGCTGGGGCGAAAACACAGACGAGGTCCTGCAGGCAGATTTGGGAATAGGTGGGGGCAGCGATGCGAGTGCACACTTGTGGATAGCAGTTGCGCAGTCTGAAGGCTCCTGGTATTCCAAAATGTTTTGCTTTTAATTGGCTCCTGATGTCCTTACTGGTAGACAAGCGATGAGCAGCCAGCCAGAATCGCCTTGTTGCAGCAGGGTTGCGTCTCAGGCAGAGCTCGGGAAAGGCTGCTGTTCACCGTGTTCCATGGATCACCTCAGGCTGCAAGGACGGATGGACACGGCCGTGGGACCAGCTGACCCACATGCAGTGCTGACTGGGGGAGCAAAAGTGATGGTAAATGACAAGAGCACTGGCCAGTGAGGGCAGAGACATGAAAGGCTTTAAAAGGAGTAATTGGGTGCTTGCTTAGAGGTTGTTTGCAGTCTGTAACCATCTGGAAGAGGATGTCACCACCTGAAAAGGCAGGGCTAATGAGCAGGACTCAACAAAGACGGACCCTGCCAGTGCTTTCCACATTATCAGCTTTGTTCCCGTGTGGGGGGGGGGGGAAATATATATATATATTTCTGCCTGAGTTAGTTAAAAGTTGAGGGAGTCAGAACTGACTGCAGAAAATTGCTGCTCATTGAAGTGGAGTTGTTAATGGGACTTGGAGTGATGCATACACCTTGCTGCAGCTGTAGATGGACCACGTACGTCAGCAAAGGCATTTTTCTATCCCAGTGGTATTTTTTCAAACACGCAAAGGAAATACTGAAACCTGGTAAGCTGCAAAAGGTTGGGGGAAGACTAAAATGAGTCTTTTCTAGTTGCAGGAAAAGTCTCAGTAAGTCTGTGGGGAAAAAATCACAAAAGTAAAGGAACTAGAGCTTTGAAATATTTGATAATTTAGATGCAGTATATAAAAAGGTCTCAATTGTGGAAACATTTATAAAAAAGGCCTGACATATGCTTCTGCCTTGAATTAGCTTGCTTTAATAATCAATTAAAGAGAATTTTGGATTCCTGGTGGACCTCTGAGGTATTTAACAGCATTGTGCCGTACAGAAGATGTTAGTAAGTTTAAAACATAATGTTTCTCCTCTGGTTCACAATTCAGCTGACGCTCTAGGCTTCCATAAAAACAATTTTTTTTAATTAAAATGTGTTCTCTCACTCTAAATTGCTTTCCTATCAGTTTTCATCTTGAAAACAGCAGGTGAATGTGAACAAGCCCAAGCCTATTTCTATTTCATAGTAATTCCCACATGTATGAGATTTGCAAGGTAACATTCAGGAAACATGCTGATGCTGGGGTGCAGGAGAACTGTGGACAAAACTAGATAGACTTTATAGAATCATAGAATTGTTTAGATTGGAAAAGACCTTTAAGATCATCCAGTCCAACCCTTAACCTCCACTACCAAGTTCACACTAAACCAATTAAGGGGAGAGCAGCAATTTCGTGTTTGCCCGCTTGGTGGCTGGATTATTTTTTAATGAAAGTAAAACTAGGAATCACTAAGGTTGGAAAGGAGCTCTAAGATCATCCAGTCCAACCGTCAACCCAACACCCCCATGCCCAGTAAACCATGTCCCAAAGTGCCACCTCTGCCCATTTTTTGAACATTTCCAGGGATGGTGACTCCACCACCTCTCTGGGCAGCCTGTTCCAATGCTTGACTACCCTTTCCATGAAGAAATTTTTCCTAATATCCAATCTAAACCTCCCTTGACTCAGCTTGAGCCCATTTCCTATCGTCCTAGCGCTAACTACTTGGGAGAAGAGACCGACCCCCACCTCACTACAACCTCCTGTCAGGTAGCTGTAGAGAGTGATAAGGTCTCTTTGGGAGAATAGGTAGAGTTTCAATTTGAAATTAAAACATAGTTGGCACAAAGACACCACAGTCCAACACCAGCATAGTTCTCATTACACTTGGTGATTTTGGTTTCAATGGACTAAACTTTCTTAGTTCAACCTTAGATCAATCAAGTCTAAAATGAAGTCACACAAAAGTCAGACAAAATGATCCTTTTTTAATAATTTCTGTCTTCCTGCAACTATTTCCTTGTTGGATAGTGTAGGATAAAAATTGAGCTAATTAAAAAAAAAAAAAATGTTCATTAGACTACTCTCTAAATTAAAACAAGTTATTCTAATGATGACTTTCATATTTTGGGTATCAACTGGTTTTAAGTGGGTTTGGTTTTGGTTTTATTTGTTTGTTTTTAAGAAATAGATATTTTGATATTTTAGACATTTAAAATTGACCCACACTTTCTTGATGAACTCTGCTCCCAGGCCTAAGCCTCCACACAGCAGATGGCCAGGGATCAGTAGCTTGGAAGTTTTTGTGAAACAACCAGTTCTGAGTGATGCACCCACGGTGATCAGCCACAGCGCTTCGGCTTCAGTGGCGATTTGACAAATTATTCCACAAAAAGAAGGAACTGTATCTCCAGCTTTTTTTCATGGATGCTTTCTTATCTAAAATAGAGAGTTATATCTGCGATTTTGGGCTGAGGTGCTGCCAGTGCCTGGGGTCATTGTACCGAGCTGTGCCTGCACGCCCTGCATCTGGGCAGCTCCAGGGATAAAGCCCAGGGTGCTGCAGGCATTGCGGCATGCATCGGTCCTGCGCATCCCGCAGAGCCTCTCTGCCTGTCCCTTAGGTGCCGTGGGTGAGGAGGGCGTGGAACTGCAGCTCTGCATAGTGCCAGTCGTGGGGTGAGGTCACTTAAAAAGGCTGAGAAAATCTACCAGGTGAGCCATGAAGTGACATGACTGCAGGTGTCCTTATTTTTACTCAAGTCAAGTGAAAAAATAGCATAACTACTCTTACGTGTAAGGATGGAACCAAACCCCTTAACTATTTTCTCCTGGAATTTGTTTTGACTTACACAATAAAGACAGCTAGTCCTGCTTGAAAAACCAAAAGCAGATTGCTGGGTTTTAGACACTTTCACCTTTTAGTAACAGCTGAACCATTTTTGGAATCACATTTTTGGACAGGAAGGGCTAAATTTCCCCTGAAAGCTACTTGCGAACTGGTGGTTGCTCTGCTGCTGGCCCTGGGGAGATATGCCACTTGCAGAGGAAGGTATTACTGGGGATGAATGCAGAACACCCCAGGCGTTCAGGCTAACATTACAGGTTCCTATGGCAAGTGTTTTACTCGCTGAATGTCTGCTCTACCCATCCTTAAAAGGAAAGAATAAACATAGAGAAATACAAAAGGAGCACTCAGGTAAGGTAAGAAGATATAATTCTTGACCGACCAGCTAAAAAGACCATTTTTCTCCTGAAGCTCCTGCACAAAAAGAGTATGGGCAGAAAATGAGACTTCTGCAAAGGCATAAATGCCCCTTTTCAGCTCAGTGCTGAATGATGAGTCAGAGCCTCAAGACCTCTTCTCCCCTGCAACACAGCCACGTGCTAAGGCACTCAGGGATGATCAGGCAGTCAGAGCGCTGGCCTGGTTGAAAAACTGTAGCTAAAAGTGAAGTCAATAACAAAAGAGAAGAAATTCAGATGAGCCAAGCTGTGGGCTGTAAGTTAGGGAAGCAGAGCAAAGCGGTTCCAGAAATGATGAATTGCTGAGAAAACTAACTTCAAGGCACAATATGCATTTGTAATAAATGAGCACGGTAAGAAACAATAAAAATAATGAGTGAAATATAACAGTACAGCAATTAAGGCAGTTTTCTCTTCCTCTGAACAACCTGAGAAATGGCACAACCTGGCCTTTAAGAGAGCAGTGTGTTTTGCCGGGTGAAGCGTTGCTCCGTGCAAAGCTCGGGCTGATCGACCTCCCCGGCGTGCCGGAGAGCACAGCTGTGTTGCAGGGGAGGCAGGTTTTGTGACTCTGACCCATCACTCAGCACCGAGCTGAAAAAGCACTTGCTTGTGCCTTTGCAGGCTTCTCGTTTTCTTCATGTCCTTTTTTTTTTTTTTTTTTTTTTTGAGTGCTTTATTCTTAGAAGAAAAGCTTTGTGGCTGAATCTCTTATTCTACAACCAAAGCACGTGCAAAGTATATTCCTCTCCCTTTCCTCAACAGATTTATAGGACTGCATTTCTTCTTTATTTGAAAGTTCATTTTTCACCGTGGATGCAGCACATGGGAGCCAACCCCGGCAATTTACAGCTGGGGAGGTGCTGGGAGGCGGCAGTGGGCTCCCTGCCAGCCCCACAGGATGATGGGTTTGGGGTGAGGGCACGAAAGCAATGCGGTGTCTCACCATGGAGGCTAAGAGATCCTGTGCAAAGCTACTGCAAGCCTAAGCTACTAACCGCCAAGCTCATCAAAGGGCTGCGGCAGGTAAGCTTTTGGCCTCCTGCCCTGGCTGCTGTCCATCTCCCTCATCAAATCCCAGTTAGTTCCTTGCATAAAGTCGCTTCACCTGAAACGTAAGTAGCCAGAGGATGGGGACAAGAGATTGAGTTGTAGTTCCAGCACAGAGTTTGGTTAAAAACAAGCCCGTCCAGCATGTAATTTAGAGTGAAGTAAGGCTGGATTCAATGCTTAGGGTAAGTACAAGGAGCTGCATAACCTTGGCTGCATGTACTGGTCCATAGGTAGAACCCAGAGACTTTATACATATAAACTTGCATAGTTTCATGAACTTCATCTCTGCTTTGTTTTTTGCCCCAGGGCAGAGCACAAGGAACCTCAGCTGAGCCAGGAGTTGGCCCCTTGTTCTGCTTACTTGGCTCAGGTGCAAAACGACCATCAGGAAGTTTTTGGCGTAGCTGACAACTATAGCAATTAATTTTTTTTGCACATAAATGTAAACACTCCAACCCTTCCCTTACAGAAAAGTAAGCCCATCCCTTGCTGGGAGATGTACTGCAGCATAGAGTTGGGTCAGAGACCAGAGGAGGTCCTGCTGCTCTCCCCGCTCCCTGTATTGATGGTACGGAAATAGTAGTTTTGGTGTTTGAGCATGTTCTGGCAGTGTACTGGAATTAATGGGAATGCACTTGTATTTGTTGCTCGCCCTCTCCCCTTCCCACTCAATTAGCTGTGTTGCAATATAGATGCATCCCTGCATAACATCAACAGTTTAAGAAATGACGTACCAGTTCAGAGCAGTAGTTCACATAGTGCAGTATCCCATCTCAAGACAGAGACCAAAAGGGATAGCTTTTGGTACTGCTGCACTTCTCCAAGTTACTCATCCCACTTCCAATAGCTCATTGCAACTTCCTTCTTGTCAGCAAACTTGTCCAGTTTCCCTTTCCAGATTCACAATGAATTTGAGCTTAGGTGATGAAAGCATGAATAAGTACTTCAAGTTTTCTGCAAATCTCATGTCCTAATTCTCCATGAGCTCTCTGCTCATTATACACACTGCTGTGTGCTCTTTTCTTGCACTTGGATGGGATGGGACTGGGGCTCTGCCCAAAGAGTATCCCTCAAGGACTGGCAGGAGGGCAGCTGATGGTCAACAATTCCATCCTTTTCCTAACTGTGCTACAAGAAATTCTCTCTGGAGAGACAGTGCTGATGCCAGCCACGTATGCAGGGCAGTAACCCTGACTTTAAAATTTATATAGAGTCTGCTTAGTCATTTGCAGGTGAAAATGGCATTTGAACACGCTCAACACAACCAGCGAAGCGCCTTGTGCAGCCACGGCTGCCAGGAGTGAGAGCAGGTGTAGGATGTGCACTGCTTTCCTCATATCACACCATCGTGGTCCAGCCCCAGCAGCAGCTCAGCACCATGCAGCCATCGCTCACTGCCCCTGCCCCGGTGGGATGGGGGAGAGAATTGGAGGAGTAAGAGTGAAAAAAACCACTCCTGGGCTGAGATAAGAACAGTTTAAGAATTGAAATAAAGTAAAATAGTAATGATAATAATAACAATATAATAATGATAATAGTAATAATAATATCCAAAGCAAGTGCTGCCCAATGCAATTGCTCCCCACCCGCCGACCGATGCCCAGCCAGTTCCCAGCAGCGATCGCTGCTCCCCGGCCAACCCCCCCAGTTTCTATACTGCCCATGACGCCGGATGGTATGGAATGGCCCTTGGGGCAGTTGGGATCAACTGTTCTGGCTGTGCCCCCTCCCAGCTCCTTGTGCCCCTGGCAGAGCAGGGGAAGCTGAAAAGCCCTTGCCTGGTGTCAGCACTGCTCAGCACCAACTAAACCATCAGCGTGTGATCAGCATTGTTCCCATCCTAAATCCAAACCACAGCACTGTGCCTGCTGCTGGGAAGAAAATTAACTCTATCCCAGCCAAAACCAGGACACACACATGATAGAGAGCCCACTCTGCCAGCACCTCTGCAAGTCATAGAATCATAGAATCATAGAATCTTTTCGTTTGGAAAAGCCCTTTAAGATCATCCAGTCCAACCATTAACCTACACTACCAAGTCCACTCTAAGCCAATCAAGGGTAGACCAGATTAAACCATGTCCCAAAGTGCCACCTCTGCCCATTTTTTGAACACTTCCAGGGATGGGGACTCCACCACCTCTCTGGGCAGCCTGGTCCAATGCTTGACCACCCTTTCCGTGAAGAAATGTTTCTTAATATCCAACCTAAACCTCCCCTGGCGCAGCTTGAGCCCATTTCCTCTTGTCCTATTGCTAACTCCATGGGAGAAGAGACCAACACCCACCTCACTACACCCTCCTGTCAGGTAGTTGTAGAGAGCAATAAGGTCACAAATTTTTTTTTTTCCCCCTGGAAGCTCCAAGAAGCTGTGAACTCAGCCGAGCCACAAAGCGCATTTTACACTGTCAAGAATGAGATCACATGAAAACGGAAAACTGCCACGTTAACATTAACCGGATCGCTTTTAGCTCACTCGTCCTCAGAGCATCCTCCATGCCACTGAAGTGATGCATCATCTCTAGATCTCTGTATATGGCGCTGTGTTTTCTGGGGATATTCTCAAAGACGGGATTTCTACCCTAACACGTGCAAGCGGCAGCCTCGTGTGCAGCTGTGGCACCCTGGTGAATGTTGCAGAATACATCAATGAAGCCCTTTCAGGTTGTTGAGTGATATCCTGAATAATTCAAAAGTAGGCAGTGTATCACCGGCTTTGGCATTTTCTAACTGCTGCAGCTATATTAGCATTTAGACAGCTAAAGAACCATCTGAACCACCAATTCGGCAGCCCTGGATTTGTGCATTGCATCCGCTTGTGTTGTAACGTCAGCGGCTGAATGCGATGTTCGGCACAGCCTGGCATAGAAATCCTATGTCAAAGGCGGCGAGGCATGTTTCCCTGTCACATACACACTGCGCGGTCTCAGAAGCGTAGTGGAGGGGGCTGGCAAAGGAAAAACGGTAGCAGATCCTGCAGGATTGCAGAACTCAGACCGTCACAAAAATTTGCAAGCAGGGTTGTCGGGCAGTGTAAATATGCACTGCTCCACTGAAGTCACGAATGCTGCGTTGAGTTATGTCAGATGAGATGATGGAGCTGCAGTGAACAGCTGCAGATATAAACTCCTGAAGTCCTACCACTGATTGTAAAAATACAATAAATTCTTACTTAGGAAAAAGAACAAAAACAGGAGGTCATTTTTGGAACATGTTTTGTACTTTAAATAAACGCTGCTTCTAGACACCAGAGGTACAACTGCAAAGAGCAGATTGGTCAGAATTTGATTAATAATTACTTAGTAGATTATTTTTAATCTCTATTCTTTATCCATTTATTATTCTCTTCTCAAATGGACAGCTCAAATTGAATAACTATATAAGTTACAATGTGCACTAACTTCAATGGACAATTATATTTGGGCTTCTCCACCACATCTTTCCTTTCCAGTGTCACGGTGACTCGTGTTAAGAAGGGAAATAGTATGGACAAGCTGACTTTTTTTTTTTTTCAGCAGAGAGACATTTAATTTTCTGCATTGTGTAAAACAAAGCAAACTTATGAATCTCTGACATTTTCATGCTGAATGTCCCAGTACTGTCTGCTGAGATGATCTAAATGTCTTGGTTTAGAGCAGAACTACTCAGTTCATTTTAATTGCAGTTCACTGGATGAATTTATCGAGGTCACCTGGGTGGAAAGCAGTCTGCTGGCTCCAGGTCTGCCATGAGGACAGGCTCTGCATACCAATCTGACAGCAGGCAGGAATCGCTCCCCAGCTGCCCACAGAGGGGATGGGAGACCGACAGAGAAATACGGGTTCTCCTGGAAGGAATGTGGGGAAAATCATGTGCCTGGGAATTTGGTGAGACTCTGGGGACTTGGTGGAGTAAAAGTGGTGCAGAGGCCACAACTGGGCTGAAAAAATAAAAATATTTTGCTTCAGGTCTCAATGACCTGAAAGTAAATATCTCAATAAAATCATCTTTTTTATTAGGAGGAGGGTAAAATTCCCAGAGACAATTTCAGTTCTGAAGAAACACTTCTTCATTCAACTGAAATGAAATGCCTGAAAAAAAACATGCAGTCAAAGAAAATTATTCTCTGTAGCTGCCATGAGCAGAGCGTAAGAAGGGAGTTCAACTTTAGGGGTGGTGGTGTAGTGGATCAAACGTACAGCCTGGTCTCTTCAGCGTTGAGCTTAGTTTTAATATTCCTGTTGTTTTGGAGCTCCCTACATTTTTCCAAGGTATGTTGATGCATTCAAGGGAAGAAGGATGTCATGATGGAAATGGTATTTTGCGAGCTCAGACAACCAACATTAAAAGCTTAAATTTTGTTGGTTTGCCCCAATATTAGGTTGTGGTTCCAGGCAGCTTCCTGAGCTGTAATGAGAAACAGCAAGAGCTGTGCAAACCTCTCTGTCCTCTTTTCTTCAGGGGTGCAACAGGGCAAAACTTGTCTGGCTTTGTCAGGTCCCCTAAGTTGGCATGGTAAAGTGTATTTTCCCCATACAAAATCTCTTAACTAGCACAAAAAGGAGTCATTATAATTAGCTTTCCTTTAGACCATATTCTGATTGTTTAAGATGTGAGGAATTTTTCCTTGCACATTATTTGCTTTTACCCCCATACAGCCAATATTCTACTTAACAAAGCTAACACACAAACTACTTTGAATGGCTTTTCAGCTGTTAAAATCGACAACAACTTAATTAGGCATGGTGAATTGAAAATGACCTTGTGGATCTTGTACTGCCTTCTGTAAGGCTATTGCCATCCTGCAGTAGCCACGTGTTCCTCAATACTGCTTTTTCTTTCACCTTTAATAGCCATGAATATAATTTAATATGGAATAGCTATGTAATAATCCAAGTGCAGGCTGTGACTTGTTCAGTACAGTGAGGTGATTATGCCTTGGACTGTAAGACTTTATATTTAAATACATGATTTAATTAAGAGATGTGGAAGTTTTTTTTAAAAAAAAAAACAAAAAGTCCAGGAAAATGGTACAACAATATATGCACAGCTTCTCCTCCAAACAAGGATGATTTATAAGCATGTTCTGGCGAGACATGTCTTAGCAGTCTGTGGGCTGAGTAACCAAAGAAAGCACTGAAGAGTTGCAAACCTGTGCTTTGGGAGGAGAGGGAAGGAGGCTTAGAGGTCAGGAATGCAGAGCTGCACGGGGAGAAAACTCCCAGCACACCTGGGACTCCCTCACAGCAATGGTGTGTGTGTCTTAGGACCAAGGTTTGCAAGCTAGGTGACACGCTGCCATCGGACGGATGGAAGAAGAACTTCCTAAAGTTATCTCAGACATCCCAAAACATAACAGGTAAATATTAGCTATTTCTGATTTCATTAGATTAATGTACTATCAGTTTTAAGTGGGGGAAGAAAGGAAGAGAAATAAATTACATGATGAGGCTGTGAAAAATCTGCATTAATGAATGGTCTTACCTCTCCAAATGAGCTTGTCCTGCTTTTGGGAAGTGGAGCAGTCTTCTTGAACTCTTGGGATCCTTTCCCACGTCCCCAGGTCCTACATATGGAATTGTACAGCTCTGTGCGTGTGCGTGCTCTGCAATGTCGCTCTTGCTAACCATGCTATTCATCCTAACCCCACAGTGCTCTGCATCAGGAAATTCTAGTTTTCTACGCGGAACTCAGACTTTTCCTTCCTAAAAGCACACCACAGCCCTCATCCTGACTGGGTTGCTTCACCCTGATTCTTGTGCCATTTGTCCATGTCATGGTTCAGCCCTAGGCAGCAGCTCAGCACCATGCAGCCATCGCTCACTGCCCCTGCCCCAAGGGGATGGGGGAGAGAATCGGAGGGGTGAGAGTGAGAAACACTCCTGGGCTGAGATAAGAACAGGTTAATAACTGAAATAAAGTAAAATAGTCATGATAATAATAACAATATAATAATGATAATAATAATAACAACAATATCTAAAGCAAGTGATGCCCAATGCAATTGCTCCCCACCCGCCGACCGATGCCCAGCCAGTTCCCAGCAGCGATCGCTGCTCCCCGGCCAACCCCCCCAGTTTCTATACTGCCCATGACGCCGGATGGTATGGAATGGCCCTTGGGGCAGTTGGGATCAACTGTTCTGGCTGTGCCCCCTCCCAGCTTCTTGTGCCCCTGGCAGAGCAGGGGAAGCTGAAAAGCCCTTGACTGGCATAAACAGCACTGAGCAACAACTCAAAACATCAGTGTGCTATCAACATTCTTCTCCTACCAAATCCAAACCACAGCACTGTGCCTGCTACTGGGAAGAAAATTAACTCTATCCCAGCCGAAACCAGGACAGTCCAGTTCAAAATTTTGATCCTAACTTCAAAGCTCTCGCAGTCCTTCATAACTGCCATCCACAAATAGTGTGGGTGTGTTCTTTATTCCACCATGCAAGCTATTAAGAAAGTATTAAATAGAACTGAGCCCAAGACTAAATCCTGCGGGAATTCATTTGAAATGTCCCCTGAATTTGACCAAAAAACCCACTGACTGTGCTCACCCTATGGTGGTTTCACATAACCCCCCACTTTTCAGCTTCTGAAAATGTCATGTTGGGCAGCATCAGAGAGACTCCTTATTACATATGTCTCACAGTACCACAGCAAAAAATACAATATAGACACCCTTTCAGTATTTAGAAACAACCTTCTTATGATGTCTCTGAGTCAAGATTTCAAAGGGCGCAGTGTGCAGTGAGGTCTCCTTTGGCAGCGCCATGGGAGCAACTGAGCTTTTGGGCAGATCACAGTGTCTCTGTACACACACTTCTCAGACATTTCCTTGTGGTCTGTGTCGCAGGCTGAGGACTCCCAAGTGTCTTATCCATAGATCCTTGGCTGGTGGGTGATGGGATCCTGTGTGGTTATCTCACCAGATTTGACTCAAACTCAGACCACGTAGACTTGTGCATTGCAAAAACAATGGTCCAAATCTTATGGAGCTGCTGGCAGCATAGGCTAGAGACATATGTTTAAAATGAGAAGTACAAAGGTGGTCATTTTTAAAAATATCCCGTTCATGATTTCAAAATTGGCTGAAAAACTGTCCTAGTTAAAAGAATACAGAGGGTTATGATAATATGGCAAAAAGAAATAAATTAGAAGTTTGAAAAGGGAAGCGACTGGCTGGGGAAACTAAGTTAGCAATGAGATGGAAATCCCTGACAGGACTAAAGATAATAACCAGCAGTTAAAAATTTTAGGAGAAAAGAACCCTCTAAGCCAAGTTTTGCACATAGATCAATGCTACATAGAGACTGTAACCCTTTAAGTGGCGATGTGGAAGAGGAAGAATTATTCAGTAGATATTTCCATTTTCCATTTTCGCGTTGATAAGGTATGAGTTAGCAAAGGAGAATTAAACATTTTTCATAGCACATGTGAGTCTTAAAGGAACTAGCTGAGGATCACTTTCGAATTTCTCCAATTTTTTCAGACACAACACCAGCAGGTGTGGGGTGCTCGTGGATATGGCTGGCCATAGACAAAAGGTCAAAGTGATGTTCCTAGTAAGAATTTTACCTGTGGCAGTTGTGCTGATAGTGGGTTTTGCCTTCCTTTAAGTGTAGTTCCTAGATCTCCTCATATCTCAGTTAATCGTGTCTCCTCCAGAGTCTTCAGAGCTGATACACCTCAGTGTCTCTTGTTGAGGAGAACAGTCTTGTGTTCATAGAACAAAAATGTATCTTTTACAAGAGTTTGCTGGGCTCTGCATAGATATATCTGGGTGAAATCTAAAGGTCTATAACGTACAGGAGGCAAAAGGGGATCTGATCATGGACAGGGACCATGTAAAACCCAGAGTACCTCTATGCTGCAATCCTTTTTGAATAGTCATTCCAGATTGAGGGTGTCTGTTTTCACGTACTCTAAGACTATACATTGAAAACAGAACATAGGACACAGGACAAAAGAGAAGCCTGAAAGGACACACATTTACCGAAACTATTATTTCCTTTTATATTAAAAAAATTGCTGCTATTGATATCCTGTGTCCTTGGCCAGGTGGCCATTGCCTCTCTTACAGGTTATTGAAGAGAAGTCACTGTCCTACACTTTAGCATCCATGGAGAAGGGACTGCTGGGTTGTTACCGTGAACTCACACCTGGCCCTATGCACGTACTGACAGCAAATTGGAGACACCGAGGGACAAGGGCTGTTCGAGGGTGCTGGTGGTGTTTACATGGTTACGACTATCTGGAAAAAGATGGGCGCAATTGGGTGTCTGCCTTCGTAATTGTTTAATAGCCCTTTCTTGTCTGTGTATCTAGCATGGTGTTACTTCTGCGGTCTTTGTTACTATCAGAATAATTTCATGTACTCCCTGGGGATCCCCGCACTGGAAGTTGGTACAACCCTGTGGAACAAACCTTTTATTCCAATATAACTCCTATCCATGGTATGATGAATGCAGAAATGGAGGCTAAACTAAAGATCCAGGAGATATCATTGAAGCCAAAGAAATCAAGAAATGTCATTTGAACAACTTCAGGCTGACGTGCATAGGAGATAGCTATTTGGCAAGATAAAATCTGAAATTCTGGATTGTAATATATAAAATAGCACTAGTACATAAATCTTGACAAAACAATTAGTCTTGTTTCTAGTACGAAATGCAGTTTGCAACATATTAAAATTCTGACAAGCTCCATCTGCTTAAACTATGCTTTCTTATAATTTAATTACACAAGGTATCTGTGCCTAAGTCATTAACAGCATTGTGAATAATGTGATTCATTAGCAGTGGCCTACACGTGCTGTTTGTTTCTTTTTTCCCTGAGATATATATCAGTTACTTACAAAGATTTATATTTTGACAATCTCCATCTGGGCTATTCTAATACAATTTTCCGGGACATATTTGTTCTATTTCAGTTAGTGAGGCAAGTTGCAATCTTTCTCAGAGGTACGGGAACAGCTTTCTAAATGCTTAGACAGATGTGTAGTTCCACAGTGTTAGGAGAGCTGCATTTTCTCCAAATAAAACTGCCTTTTTGCAACCACAAGCAATATTCTCTGTGCTTCTGTTGGTGCTGCTTCAGTCAATATTTTGACTCTTTCCTTTCCTGAGTTGGGATTGCCTCTTTGCAGACAGGCAGCAAAATAAATAAATAAATAAATAGATTATAGTTTTGTGGACAGGCAGTATTGACAAATAGGAAAAATTCAAAAATTCCTAAAAATGTTGAATGCCAGGCATCTGGATAAAACAGGCAAACAAGTTAATGGTTTCAAGAAAATTTTACATAGTTCAAAACATGACCTGCCTCAGTGACGTTAATTTGTGTGTTTGTTTCTTTTTAGAGTTATCTAAAACTGTGTCCAGTTTTGGGCCCCTCACTCCAAGAAGGACATTGGGGTGCTGGAGCGTGTCCAGAGAAGGGCAGCGGAGCTGGGGCAGGGTCTGGAGCACAGGGCTGGTGGGGAGCGGCTGAGGGAGCTGGGGGTGTTCAGCCTGGAGAAGAGGAGGCTGAGGGGAGACCTCATCGCTCTCTGCAGCTCCTGACAGGAGGGGGCAGCGAGGTGGGTGTTGGTCTCTTCTCCCCAGTAACAAGTGATAGGACGAGAGGAAATGGGCTCAAGCTGCTCCAGTGGAGGTTTAGGTTGGAAATTAGGAAAAATTTCTTCATGGAAAGGGTGGTCAAGCATTGGAACAGGCTGCCCAGAGAGGTGGTGGAGTCCCCATCCCTGGAAGTGTTCAAAAAATGGGCAGAGGTGGCACTTTGGGACATGGTTTAGTGGGCATGGTGGTGTTGGGTTGATCGTTGGACTGATGATCTTAGAGATCCTTTCCAATATTAATGATTCCTAGTTTTTACTTTCATTAAAAATAATCCAGCCACCAAGTCAGGAAACATGAAATTGTTACTCTCACCTTAATTGGTTTAGTGATGGACTTAGTAGTGTTGGGTTAATGGTTGGACTGGATGATCTTAAAGGTCTTTTCCAACCTAAACGATTCTATGATTCTATGATCTCTTCAAGTAATATAAATGTAATCACGTTAAGATCTCAAGGACTTTTACATGAGTGCAGGGCATCACTTAACTGAATGTCAGTGAGGAACGATTGTTAACTAAAATATTACGGTATTAGGGTCTGTTCTCACAAACGTTTCTTAATCCACTCAGCACTCTGTATATGCCAAACGTCATCCAAGAAGACAGGTTTAGTCACTGGAAATAAGAAAAAAGATGTTTTCTAGTAAGTCTCACTGCACATTTGCACTGTTGTACTTTTACCTAACTTTTTCTGTTGGCTGTGGTTGAGGGCAGGATGATGCAGTAGGTGAAATTTTGATCTGAAATGATTCAGCCAAGAAGAATTTTGCACAGCTAATCTGATTTTCTTTTCCATTGTTGATTAGAGATGAGACAGCTGGCAATTAATACATTTTCTAGTGCCATGACTGAATCATTGTAAGCGTAGTTGACGCCACACTGAGCAGGGATGACCTCTGGCATTCCCTTCCAGGTCTGTTCATGATGCCATGATGCAGAGCATAATTCTGTCCATACAGCAGGTATGCATCTAACAAACTGCGTCTTGCTGTCCACAGTTCTCATTTTTTAAATGCCAACACCATCACACACAGAATAGCCCCCGATACATGACCTATCTGCATTTTAGAAACCTTCCCATTGACAAAGCCAACAGCGGGTGGCACAGAGAGGAGTAAGTTGCATGAAGATTGGGGTTTTGTTCTAGCCCTGTAAACCAGGGTGAAAAAGGAAGTCAAATAGTATTATTTGATAAAACATGTGCCAGAGATGAGGTTGGAGAGAATTTCTTCTTACAAGCAGAACCTATTTTTGTTCCTGCAGCTGGTGGGGAGCAGGATCCCTCATGCCTTAGACATCTTAACCACAACTTTAGCCTGAGTAGATGCAGCATATTTTGCTCCTCACAAGGTGAATTTTTCAAGAGTGGTGACAAATATCTTGTCAGAAGGGCTAAAGTAGCTGGCAGTCGAGCCAGACTGATGCTTTCATAAAGTCTGCTGTAAACATGCCCCTTACTCTTGACACAGTTGACAGCCACTCTCTGTGGAGACAGCAGAACACGTGGTCAGCCCTCTAATTTGTCCCTGAAGTCCCCTGTTTCAAGGACAGATACGGGTATTGCAAAAAGCAGGGTGGATCGCTCAGATCCTCATCAGTCCACAGTCTCAAGCAATTTCATGCCTATTAATCTCTGGGTATACTTATTAACTTCCAGGGGAGGTCCCAAGCAGTGGCATGGTCAGTCTGGCGATCATTGCAAGAGGCAATGCTCCAGTAAGTGGTTTCAGATGGAAACTTTTTCCTATCTGGAAAAAACTACACACTGGAGTTGTTGAGGAATTAAGGGGTGACAAATTGGGTTTGAATCATCACAAGTAATGTATTCGCTATGTAAATGCAACACCCATTTCTTGCTAAACATAAGGCAGTTATCTGGTTATTGTTTGAAACAGTAGGGCCCTTTCTGGAAAAAAAAAAAAGAGCAAGTAACTGAGTGTTCCAGGAGCTGTCAAATAATGGTTAGCAATGACTTGAACCCACAACCTCTCAATTACTCGAAGTCAAATGTCTTGGCTGATCAGACGGTTTTGTTACATTTACCTGATGAACACAACATCTGTACAGGTATTCTTGCAAGAACATTTCATGTGTACGTGCTTTGAGAAACAATGGAGAGAATGCAATAAATATGGTAACCAGCAGGTGATGAGGAATCCGATGAAAATAAATTCAATACGGCTATGAAGACTAAATGAGTATCTTAGTACGTATATAAATCTTCTGCTCTTTATTAAGTCCTGCAAAGATTTATTAAATTTTGTATGGCTTAAGAAATACAAAAGAACTGTAATAATAAGAGAGAGGGGATTGCATATAATTCACATTTTAATAATGGTCAAATGGGTTGATCATATCTTTTCTGATATGCTGAATATTACAGAATATTATATAAACTAATATTTGTGGAAAACTTTATGCAACTCAAAGATGTTCAGATGGTTCAAGCTTAAACTATAAAAATAAATAATTTTGTAGCCTTAAATATCTTTGGCATCAAGATTTCTACTTTAAAAGTATACTATTTCAGCATTATTTTTATCAGAATAACTTTTTTTTTTTTTGTGGCACATAAATTTAATTTATATGATGCACTTTTATGAACAGTGTAAAGTTTTGATTTCTTCCATACAGTGTAACCGTAACTCTGTCATCTTTACTCCCATAAGAACTAATGCAGGGTTGGGACCAGATGTGAGCAAGAAGCACCTGGTCATAGATACGTGCAACAGGGGCTTCCCTCAAAGCAAGACAAGGTCACATCGGCTTCACGGCACCCTGAGAGAGACCAAGGCAGTGGTCAGCAGCCAGTGCCATGAAGACCACATCCAAAGAAATCACATGTCAACGACATCAACAGTGGGATCGAGTGCACCCTCAGCAAGTTTGCAGATGACACCAGGCTGAGTGGTGCCGTTGACACGCCAGAAGGACGAGATGTCATCCAGAGGGACCTGGGCAAGGTGGAGAGGTGGGGCTGTGTGACCCTCATGAGGTCCAACAAGGCCAAGGGCAAGGTCCTGCACCTGGGACGGGGCAGCCCCCGGTATCAGCACAGGCTGGGGATGGAGGGATGGAGAGCAGCCCTGCGGAGAAGGGCTTGGGGGTGCTGGGGGTGAAAAGCTGGACACGAGCCGGCAATGTGCGCTGGCAGCCCAGAAAGCCAACCCCATCCTGGGCTGCATCCCCACAGCGTGGGCAGCGGGGCGAGGGAGGGGATTCTGCCCCTCTGCCCCGCTCTGGGCAGACCCCCCTGCAGCCCTGCGCCCAGCTCGGGGCCCTCAGCACAGGACACGGAGCTGCTGGAGCGGGGCCAGGGGAGGCCACAGAAATGCCCCGAGGGCCGGAGCCCCTCTGCTGCGGGGCCAGGCTGGGGGGGCTGGGGGTGCTCAGCCTGGAGAGGAGGGGGCTGCGGGGAGGCCTGAGTGCGGCCTGGCAGTGCTGAGAGGGGCTGCAGGAAGGGGGGGGGCAAGCTTTTCAGCAAGGCCTGTTGTGACAGGACAGGGAGTGATGGATTTAAACTAAAGAAGAATAGATTTAGACTGGCCATAAGGAAGAAATGTTTTACAGTGAGGGCGGTGAGGCACTGGCACAGGTTGCCCAGAGAGGCGGTGGAGGCCCCATCCCTGGCACCATCCCAGGCCAGGCTGGACGGGGCTCTGAGCACCCTGGGCTGGTTAAAGCTGTCCCTGGCACTGCAGGGGCTGGGCTGGGGGGGCTCTGAAGGGCCCTCCAACCCAAAGCATTCCATGATTCTGTGATTCTATGTGAGGAGGCGGAAAGGGGAAACAGTAACAGCAATAACTAGCCACAGGCAGTTGAGATGTAAGGTAACGAGTGTACAAATGGTGGTGAAAATATGTGGATGAATAATGGCTAGATCTTGTAGGTGTGTTACTTGGAAACATCTCCTGGAGTCCTATGGTAGAGCAAGATGCCATGTACTCTAAAAAGACACCATTCAACCGGAATGTACACTAAAGCTGCAAAAAAAGCTGAAGAGATAATATAGAACTGTAAGGAAAAATGACTGCTTGAAAACATCCCATCAAATTGAAAGAGAGCAGCTATCAAGCTGATTTTCCTCTGTCCTAGTTGTTTTATCTGAAAAAAATTGGGAAGAGCCAGATTCTATGGATAATATCTATGGATATTAGCATATTACGTTTATATCACTGAATGCATATTGCAGAATTATCTCTTTCCAGCACAGATAACTCTACATACACTTGTTTAAACTTTTGAGAAAAGTGTTTTTCCATGTAAGATCTGAAGGTCGTTCGTATTCCTTTCTTCCTCAGAAAAGCATGAAAAATACAAAATCCAAGAGTAGGTCGCTGCTTGCCTGCAATATTGATAGATGGGTTTTCCAAATGCGATTTCTAGATGACTATATTTAAATGTGTGATTTTGGCAGCTTGTACATTTGAACAATAAAATGCATCCAGTAATATTTGTGTAAGTGTTAACGGTATGTTCCTGTAATGTACATTATGTATGAACAAATTGAAGAGGCGATTTCATAAACTCTTGAAAAATTACATTATTTTTGTCATACAAAGAGATTTTTGAATGCATGAGTGTCCAGAAAAGCCAACAACAACAAATCTTAGTGAGGACAGCTTGTCTGTACAGATACAAGATTATGGACCACTCCAGTGGGAACAAGCACAAGAATTAATTTAATCAACATGTGAACTGTTTGCAGATTTGGACTTATTTTCTCTGAATTTACCATGAAAGACATTTGTAAAAGATTGCACATTCACAGCTAGAGACAGGGATGAAGGTCCACTGACTATTTGGCCAGGTGGCCTCATCCAGGAAAGGAGGTGTAAACCTTGCCTGAACAGCTACTGAAGTTTGTGAGGTTAGCCAAGAAAAACGCTTGTGAGGAGGTGATTTGGCTTATTGCAAAATCTTCTAAAAAGTTTATGGAATACCGAGGATCATGGCAGCAGTGTCAGGGACTTGATGGACAGTTTTGCACTGGTACTTTCAAAAAAGCTGGAGGTGGTTGGTCCACGACCTCCTCGTCGCCAGGAGGGGAGGCAGCAGGGAGGCTCGGCCCCTGTGTTCACCCTGCTTGCTCACACAAGGCACATACTGGCACCGTGTTGTATTTGTTATGGACTGTGCTTACTCTGTGCTGAATAAATTTATAGAAGGGATTTCACAGTGAAGTGCTAAAGTAGCAGGACATTGAACTCAGTGACGCACGAGTTCATGTGACACCTGTATTATTATTATTAGTGCCAACTGTTAATGAAATGCAGAGAAGACATAATTCCATCGTGCTCTTAGTGCTTATCCCATATAAGCCTCGAAAGCTGCTTTTACTCCATTGTTCTTCTATGCTTTGGCATAATTGAGTTTTATAATTGTCAATATTGATGTTTTCCTGTCCTCCCTGGCCTCTACCATCCCCAATGGACATTATCTGGGGCTTGGCATGACAGCCAAATATATAGTTCCGTGGTTTATCCTGCCTACCTCCTTGATTAAAATCTGTTGATTAAAAGTCTTTACCCTAATAGAGCTGGAAAATGTGGTTGTTCTCTCCTTTCCCTATGGGAGGAAGGACATTTACTAAATGCACTGTCAGAAACACCAGCTTTCCATGGCTTCACAGCCAAAAACCACCAGCCTTTTGCAAATGTTTGCCTATGAGAATGAATTAAAGGATACGTGGCACAAACTAGTTGCCTTATTTCATAATGAGAAATTAAGAGAAAGTGCTGGATGGGAGCATCGAGGCCAGCTGGGCAGCAGCACGGAGTGGGGGTGCATTTGCACATCGAACAAGCCAGCAGACTGGCCTTTTGGCTGCTGTGAAACTCTTTAAACCCCAGTGATCAGGGTATCTTCGGCAAAGCTGGGAACAACAGCTGGCAGAGAGGAAAAAGAAGCTTACAGCTTTCCATTGGATTTGAACCAGACCCTGAACCCAGCGTTAAAACGCCTTGCGGCTGGGCTGCTTAGCTCTCCTTTATGCCAGCCCTGGCTGTGACTCATGGAGGTATGTCTTCTACCCACGCCACCAGGAATGATTGACACCAGGCCCTTCAGCTGATCATAGAATCATAGGATCATAGAATCATAGAATTGTTTAGGTTGGAAAAGACCTTTAAGATCATCCAGTCCAACCAGTAACCTACATTACCAAGCCCACACTAAACCAATCAAGGGTAGACCAGACTGAACCATGTCCCCAAGTGCCACCTCTGCCCGTTTTTTGAACACTTCCAGGGATGGGGACTCCACCACCTCTCTGGGCAGCCTGTTCCAATGCTTGACCACCCTTTCCGTAAAGAAATTTTTCCTAATTTCCAACCTAAACCTCCCCTGGCGCAGCTTGAACCCATTTCCTCTCGTCCTATCGCTAACTACTTGGGAGAAGAGACCGACACCCCCCTCCCTGCCCCCTCCTGTCAGGCAGCTGTAGAGAGCGATGAGGTCTCCCCTCAGCCTCCTCTTCTCCAGGCTGAACACCCCCAGCTCTCTCAGCCGCTCCCCACCAGCCCTGTGCTCCAGACCCTGCCCCAGCTCCGCTGCCCTTCTCTGGACACGCTCCAGCACCCCAATGTCCTTCTTGTGCTGAGGGGCCCAAAACTGGACACAGCATTCCAGGTGCGGCCTCACCAGCGCCGAGCACAGGGGCACAATCACCTCCCTGCTCCTGCTGGCCACACTGTTCCTGACACAAGCCAGGATGTTGTTGGCCTTCTTGGCCACCTGGGCACACTGCTGGCTCATGTTCAGCCGCTGTCGACCAACACCCCCAGGTCCTGATGCAGCTGAACACGTTCATGATGTGGATTATACCACAAACAAGTGTCCCCACACCCAGTATTTTCCCCGGGTGTGCATACAGATGTGGGAAGAACTGCAAAGCCCGTGAGAATCACTGAGGCTGCGGTCTGCAGTGCAGCCCCCCACTGACCTGTTCTGGATGCTGAAGACTTTGGAAGAACCAGTCTAAGAAACAGGTCTAGCCCGCTCCAGGAACAATAAACATCCCTGTCTGTAGGGATGCGACAGCTTTGCTACATCATCAACCAGCGGCCAAGGTTCATTATATCCTGTAGACAGACAGAACAGAAATCTGGTCATAACAAAACTCTTCTACTAAGATAAGAAGCTAGTTTAGCCTGAGGCGCCTACGTGGTTTCTTTTCACTTCATCAAATAATAACAAAAATAATCCATCACTATTAAGTATTTAAAATTCAGATGTGGAAAGGAAAATACTTTTTTTCATGGTCATTTTCAGGTTTAGATTTCTCTTCACAAGATTTTGGGAACTGATACTGGTTAAATGTTATTCTTGTAATGCAAATTCATCCTTTAAAATGAAGCTCTGATCAGCAGCTATTTTTCTCCAAGGCAGATGGCAGCATCATGAAGATTCTTCTTGGCCTAAAGCACAGAAAGAGTGCAGGTCCCGAGCAGAGTTTTCCAACTGTAATGCTGAGAGTTTTCTCAGTTATTATCTGTTATACGTTTTTTTGTATTGTTATTACTGCTGATTGCAAAGATTTTTGATGCCTTCTTCATAATCAGCACTCTTTCCTCCTTATTTATTCATTAATGTCACAGCCCATATTAGTGATCTCAAAATTGTTCCCATGGTGACAAATGGGTAATGTCACAAAAACTCGATTGTGGCATTACTGCATGGACAGGGCAGGAACTCCGGCTAAGTGCAAATGGAATAGCTGCTGTTTACCCACAAATATCCTAACAGCTGGTGATGAAGGCAAAGGAAATGTAGGCAATTCAACAGGTATCTTGAATAATGAATTGCGATTTTTCATCTTCCAAATGTGGCAATGCTTTCTCTTCATGTGGAGAAAATGATGATACGTGATGTGAGCTGTAATTCCGGCGCAAAAATACTGCTGAGAGGTTGACAGATGCAAAGTTTTCCTTCTAGACCTGTACCCTGAGCTTCTTGTTTGTGGGTGCATGAGCCAAGGCCATTATCTCCCGGGCTGGTGAAGCTTTAGGAGGTAACTGTTCAGTAGAGTTGTAGTCTATAGCATCAAAATACAACTTACCTTTATTACCACTCATGTATTGATCGTGGGCCTCCCCGGAACTCTCCAGACACAAATCAGACAAAGCCCGCTCAAGCAGGTACAGGCTCCACCTCGGTGGACCTCCCTGTGTTGCAGTTAGTTACAAATTTTACAAATTTTTCTACATGACTGAAATGGAAACTACAAGGTGAGCTGAAACTGATTAAAAAACATTGATCTGCTCGAAAAATCCTGTGGATGAAAATTGTAAAATTTTAAATGAATATTGATTTTATGTTTTTTTTTTTTTTTTTGTCACAGAAAAAACAGTAAAAGAAGAGGATTTTTAAATAGCTTTATAAGAGTGTAGACAAAGGAAGTGTTTTAACAAAAACAAAAGCCAACAAAATACCTTAGAAAGATCTTTGCGTTCAAGACTTCAGAAAAACACAGACTGTAGCACATGAGAATTTTTCAGATCTGGCACTTTTTTGTCACTGTAGCTCTCCTGAGCCCCAGTTTTCAAAACCCACTTCTGCTCCCAAGTCTGCAGCATGTCAAAGTGGCCAGTATGCACTGTCTTGTATTTCTCTAAAAAAAAAAAAAAATCAGTATATTTCAATATATTCATGCTTAGGTATTATAAACTGCTTTTGCAATAGCTTTTGTCCTCCTTTCCCACTCCCCAGGAGGACATGCTCTCAACTACGTGGTGGTGAAACAGTGGGTTTCCTTTCCATTTAGAGATGCAGGGTCTAATCCTTTGCTCTGAATGTTCTGACTTGTTCAGGGGTTGAGCTCAGTTGCATCAAGCTCCAAAAGGGATGTTACACACACACCTGCAATGGCCAAAGGGTGGGATTCTAGGGTATTTTGTACAAAGTGTGACTCAGTGCGAACAGAAAAATGAGATACCAAGGGGCAAAGCAACACCTGCGGATGGCACTTTGTAAACGTTGAGTAGCGAAGGCAAGCTTCGTGCCTTTGCCTTAAGAACTGAACTATTAATTCATTGCTACTGAGGGAAGATGGTGCGTTACCCTCGGCAGAAAAATTTAACTTAGAGTGTTCTGGGGAAATGGAGAAATCACTCGTGGGTGGGGTGTTTTGGTTTTAAATGTCTTCTCCTTTGATTTTTGCCCCTATGCATTAATGTCAGCTTCCAGCAATTAATCTTGGAGCATTCGCCCTGTATCCTTCAGAAATCAGCAGGTATTGATCAGCAAAATGCTGTCTGCTGATACCCTACCTTACAGTTCGCACTTTCCCTCAGCTGTGCTTGAACGGTTGATAACCCGTGCTGTGGCAGCAGGTCTGCTGATGCTGCTCCACCAAAGTCAGCAAAGGGGACAGGCTGGGGAGACTCCAGGAGAGCCTGAGACCTTTTTAAGGTGAATGCCGTGAGGAGGTAACCGGAATGCAGGAATGCAGCACCTGGACACATTTATATCCCCAATCTTCTCCGTTGAACCCTTGTGATCTAATAGGTGCTTAATTACCTTATAGAGAGTTCCTGAACAATTTGTTCTAATCAGAGAGGAGTTACTTTCAAAAACTGTATATATTTCTATTTCCTCATTTAATATTCAACATTACTCAGTATAAATTACCATGCATTTTTAGTGGAACTCTTCCTTTCACAGTGGAAATTCCAGCATCTTCCTTGTGGGCCACAATTTCCACTCAGCAGCAACGGTGATGTAAATCTGTATTAATTTCCATGAAAGGAGTGGAGCTTCTAAAATTTTATACTAGTACAGCTTTCCCTAATATCTTCCTTTGTTGGAGGTGCTTTGTGTTGATGAAGCATCAGATAAAGTGTGTAAATACCAAATTCAATGAGTTCTGCATAATGAAGTGCTGCAAATGGGAACTGAACGCAATGCCTCCAGTGTTCTTCATGTTACATCTAGGAAAGCCCAAAGAGACCATCTGTGCAAACACCTGGGAGCACAGCACTCGCTAGGCACCTTTCATATATGATGGAGCTACTCAAGCTGTGCTAAATTCCTCTGAAGGAAGCCTAAGAAGGCAATATTGGCCCCGCTTCAGAGAGCAGAGTTATACTCGCAAGGACGATCCAAAACTTGCAAAATTATGGTTCTTCAGAAATAGCTTTTCCACCGCCCCCGCTGTCGCCAGTATGCACATCTGTAAGATGGGGAGGCAGCCTGGGAATCTGGCATTAGATTTCTTTGTCCTTCCTCCCACGCTGTCAATCAGCTGCTGGAAAATGCAATAGTGGCCAGTTAATTACCTTTTTCATAATGATTTTCCATCTGAAGCTGTATTCCTCTCATGAGTCATGCTTCTCAGACTACCGGGATTGCCCGTGCTTCAGGCTCTTTCCCTCTCCCCCGTGCCCTAGAGCAAACATTCATCTTTCCTATCCCATTAACTGAGGCCACTGAGATTCTCACGCATGGTTTACACCATGTTTGTGCATAGTTATCGGAGGAGGAAAAGGCTCCTGCTGGGCTTCTGTCCCACTGTAGGTGTTCTTAGCCCGTTCAGCATCTGGGAGAGGACTGGCTCTGCCTAAAGCGGCAGAGGCATATTTTAAGAATGACACTTCTGATTCACCCACGGTATTACCAGAGACCTTTCTTGCTCTTGTAAAAGAGCCCGTAGGGTGTGGTCTCTTCTTCAGTTCATCTCCTAGTTCAGCTTGACTTTTCTACTCTTACCCAGGCACCTCCCGTGCCAGTTCCCAAGGACAAGGCATGCATTTGGCTCATTTGCTCCCCCGTACCTCCCACACCTGAGGAGCAGCCCTGCCCTCCCTCCCTTCTCCAGTAATTGCTCCCTCCCCTGAATTTTATCCATCACATTGATTTCTCTCAGGAAAACACCAAAACAATTTTTAGGCAACTTTTTGTCCTTTGTAATATTCAGTTCATCATCCCACAGTTGTGCCCTGACCTAACAGAAAGCCCTCATTAGTCTGCCTTGCTCCTCTCCTCTCCCTTGTCTTGGGACAAGATGGCTGGCACTGTCTTTGTAAGTGACGGGCTTTGCATGCTCATTTCCAAAACATGAGACAATAATCATTTTGCAATTATGATAACTGTCTTTCTAAAACATCAGCAAGTTGAAATAAACTTTATTTTGGTACTTGTAGTTAACTGACACCCGAAGAGCAGCTGGTAATTAACATCTTGAACGAGCTACTCTCTTGCCAGTGTCACTCCTCAGTTTTGGATGGGACCATTATGTGATGCGGTTCATGATGATGCAGTTCTGTGCCTCTTAAACTCACAGTTGTTAAAATAGTTTTGCTGCCACTACAGTCACCTCCACTGGCCAACTGTCAATAAAGACCGTGTGTTCTCCGAATTACTCTTTCTTTAAGAAAGTTACCAATATGCTTCATCTATTGTCCAATAGCTATGTTGCAATGTTTTTGTTGTGTGTAAAGTGTCGAAATATCCATTTGCTCCATGGTAAAAAAAAAAAAAAATCAGAAATATATATAGTTGCTAAATTCTGACATGGATTTAGAAGAAACATCTTCTTCACAATCCCGCTTCTGTGTTCTCTCAGCAAAGCATTAGGCAACACCAGTCTACAGAGGACTACATCACAGGACACATGAGAGCTGGAGAAGAAACTCATGGGCTAAAGAGGACCTGATGGTTTTGGGTGGCTATTAACGTTTGTAAATGAATGCTGGAATTCTGCAGAGGCTGTCAGTGCTTGCAAACAAGAAAGTCTGGCTTTATGTGGCTTCCTGTTTTCTTTTGTCACATCCTTCATTCCTTACACAAGATTTTTTGCAATATCCCTGACAATTTACACACGTAAAACTGTGGAAGGAAATCAAGATCTGGTTTTAATTTTCATTGTCCTAAGAGTCTTTGCGTCCTATCTGATAAGAACATACTCACACTGTTATGGGAAAAATACGGGAAATGGAAAAAAGTGCTGAAGCATTACCAACAAAGCAAATCTGATACTTGCAGATGACGACAAGAGTCTCATCCTGATTCTGTCACGGTTGACCTTGTTATTGTCCTACTTCCCCACTTTCCAAACTGTTCTGCTTGCCAATGCTCCGATGAGTTTATCTGGGCTTTGGCAGGCAACAAACTGGAAGTCAAACAAAATTGCAAAATCACTGACAGTTGAAGCCATGACCAGGACTGTATGAACCCATCTGCTGGAAACTTTGAGGCCACCAAATACTGTGGTCATTTGGAGGAGACCTTTCCACCTCTATGCTGCACCTGGGTTCCTTTCTTCAATCTACTTATTAAAATAATGCCTCGGAGGATTAACTAGTGTATGTACCCAACAGCTTAAGGCAGCTGGTGCTAGTTCTTAGTATACAATAGACAAATAAGCCAAGTTCTGTATTGTCCAGATTTTGTTTTACGCCCAGTTTCTGAATCCCTTAACATTGCCTCTGACTGCAGGAAATAATTGACCAGCTGTTCTATCATCAGATGCAGCAGTATAGGCTGCAACAACAGCAACAAAACTATTTGGGAATATAAAAGATGGCAGTTAGCATACAGAAATCATTAAAGCCCTCACTTTCTGTTATGACTTGCATCCCAGTGTTTATACCAGGTTATTAAGGGTGTTCATGGTAATAGCACTATTGGTTCTACAAGCTCTTTGAGCACTGATGGAGATTATAAACTGAAAACTGTTTGAGAAACAGGTAGGTTAGGAAAAGGGGAACAAGAAATGCAGGATTCATCTGCATCATTATACCCACATCATTTTGTCTTTAATGTACTTCTTGGGGATGAGTCAGTGAAAGAAGACACCATCTAATAAGTCCTGAACACTGAGAGAGGTGCTTGTCATCCCATGTGACTTTGGTTCCTTCACCCTTTTCTTTTTTCTGTTGTTTCTAAAATGTTAGCTTTTGTAGAAGAAATTAAATGGGTAAAAATAAATTTTTAATTACTTATCAATACTTTTGCATAAGGCAGTTTTAAAACTCAGCAGACTTTTGGTTTACGGTTGGGGAGGTTTTTTTAGGAGGGCTGCTTGTCTCTAAATGGCAAACCTGACACCATTCTAGACGAGTGGCACCATGAACACAAGTCCTGCCCCGATACCTTTCCCCAAACATCCCCCTGGAGCCCACCTGAAAGCAGGAGCTCAGGTTTCTGCTGCCTGCAGTGAAACCATGGCATGAGTCTTGGAAAGGCCTCCTGCCCCTCACGCTTTATTCTTAAAATCCAGATCAAAGGAAAGTAAACGCAGCTTTGTCTAATCTTGATGCTTTTTGTAGCTCTATCAGCTTCTGCCAAGCCCCTTAGGACTCCTGTTTGCCACGGGAGTTAAACGTCTAAATATATCTTTGCGGATCAGGGCTTAATCTTTCTGTTCTATGGGAAGGATTGTGCTCGTCACCAACACTCTCCCCAAAACTTTTTTGCTGCCTAAGCTGTGAAGTCTCCAGGGCGAGAATCCTTCTCAGGGTGGATGCGGGCTGCTCTCTGAAACCAGTGCAGAGCAGGCGGTCCTTATGTGTGATGCATCCCTTCCTAAGATAGGTGGAAGGACACTTTTTTCTTGAGAAACATCTTTCTTCTTGAGTGTAGTGGGGAACTATTTTTAAACTACGTTCCTTAAATAAAGTCCAGTGATACGAATCCCACAATTTGCTTTCAAAAAAATTAGGATACATGAATATTTACACCCTGGCCTTTCCAGAGCTGCAGAAGCATGCAGGCCCCTGCTTCCTTTTGAGGAAATAGGAGGTAGCTGCAGAGGGTTTCAGTTACAGCCAGGACATACTGTGCAGAGAATCATAGAATCGTTGAGGTTGGAAAAGACCTTTAGGATCATCCAGTCCAACCATTAACCCAACACTACCAAGTCCACCACTAAACCAATTAAGGGGAGAGTCATAATTTCATGTTCCCTAGCTTGGTGGCTGGATTGTTTTTTAATGAAGGTAAAGACTAGGAATCACTAAGGTTGGAAAGAACCTCTAAGATCATCAGTCCAACCATCAACCCAACACCACCATGCCCACTAAACCATGTCCCAAAGTGCCACCTCTGCCTGTTTTTTGAACCCCTCCAGGGATGGTTACCCCACCACCTCTCTGGGCAGCCTCGTCCAATGCTTGACGACCTTTTCCATGAAGAAATTTTTCCTAATATCCAATCTAAACCTCCCCTGGTGCAGCTTGAGCCCATTTCCTCTCGTCCTATCACTAACTACTTGGGAGAAGAGACGAACACCCACAGATGCACAGTCTCACCTGCTCCACACAAAGCCCTTGTAGGTAAGTCAGAATGAATGAGCAACAAAGAGGAGGTGAACACCATACCTTCTCATTCATCCAGGATCTGCCACCACCAGTGACCGCCTCATGTAGATGGGAATGTGGAAGTCAGAGAAGCCCTTGCAGTCTTCAAGAGTGAAACAATTTCATAAAGAGGATGCTGTATAATGTACCCAAAGCGTCTGCTGTGCAGTGTTGAAAGTTGCCCTAGAGAACATGTAGTGGAAAGTGGGGAAACATGTATGACACGATCCTGCGGACTCACTTGCTTTATTCCAGGCAGTGATCTGAACAAAACCCTCTGATGTCCTGGGAGACCCCAAGGGTCTCTTTGCCAGCTGCCTTCAGTGAGGTTGGCATTTCCATTACCATGTCCTGACGGACAGCCCCGCTAAAGTGTTTAGGGGAATTGACTGCAGCAGCTATGGCAAAATAAGTTGCTCCGCAGCAATTCTCTCGAAGCAGCTTCTCGTGTCCTGCTGTATGGACACTCCTGGCTGGAATAAATTTGCTTCACTGCGAGCAATTAGTGTGCTTGCTACCTGAATGAACAGAGCACTGCCAGGGGATCTAACCCAGAAAGCTGCGCACCAGAGCCTCCGCTGTCCGTTTGCATGCCAATGAGCTCTGTGCGATGCTGGCAGTGATACAAGACTACATATGTCACTCTATACTGACTTTACATTAATGGTCATGCAAGTAAAAACACACCTATCAATTACCTACTACATGAGACAAAGAGCACAGTACTTCTGCAGGGTGTCCACACACCACGTGCCCTGTACAGGTATATTTATAGCACAAAAAGGTTATTCCTGCACTGAAGTGCTTTCAAGCCCAGTGGATATGATAGAAGCTAGGAGAAAAGAAGAATTATTACACCCATTTTTCCCTTTTAAAATTGAGGACTAAATAGACCAAATAACATGCCAGGCAGTCAGCAACAAAGTGTAAATCCTTCTGTCATTTACAGGGCCAAAATGGGACACTGCCAGGATCCTCTTTTGAAACCAGCCCACTTACAGACTGTGAATTGCTGTTTATTCCAAGCACACATTTTTGCCCGATATTTCTTTCTCTGAGATGTTGGAAAGCAGACCTGAGAAAGTGCCCAGTCAGCACATTGATAATGAAGGTCACTTCTTTTGCTGACTCCTGTTAAAGGGGTCCCTGGGTACCATTTCAGTTACAGGCAGTTCAA
This sequence comes from Pelecanus crispus, assembly GCF_030463565.1. Lineage (NCBI taxonomy): Eukaryota > Metazoa > Chordata > Aves > Pelecaniformes > Pelecanidae > Pelecanus > Pelecanus crispus. The sequence goes on from NC_134648.1 coordinate 73,458,732, forward strand.
CGAGCAGACATGTTTTCCTTTTTCCCTTCTCATTTGGTTTCTTTTTTTTTTTCTTTTTTGCAGTGTTTCATAGTCCAAAGCACCTGATTAATTCAGTACTCTCTGCATAGCTCTCCGGCAGCTGTATGATTAGCCTCTGAATGTATTTTAAGCTGATATGTGCTGAACTGCCGTGGTCTTCCATAAATTCTTTTATTACTATGTGAAGCAACTACCCATTTAATAAGGACAGTCTCCATTAATTCTATGATCTCACAATGCCCCGACACTTTTTTCAGGAAAAAAAAGACACACCTTTCACCTTGGAATTTTAATAATCAAATTATTTTTGCTTTTCCCACTCTTACCTTTGTGTAGATCCTGTTTCACTGTGCTAGATGAGACATGATATGGTTTATCTCACACAACATCTCAGCCCCGCTTCTGTCATTGTGTGTCAGGCAAATAGATTTCAGTCAGTCCAGAGAAGTGGGTGATCAACCTATTAAATGGGGAAAAAACCCCACAAGTACTGACCCACCAGCAGATGGTTCAAGAAAGGATGTTCCTTCATGTCAGAGTGGATACATAAACCAGGCAGAAGAGGGAACTAAGGAAGAAGAGAACAAGAGTGCAGCCAGCTTAACATGTTCCAGAAAAACCCAAATCAATGAGGGGAAACAATGGGGAGGCAGTTACCTTAACCTCTTCCTCTCTCCAAAACATTGCTGCTGGAGCTACCTGCTCTGTAGAGGAGCCTGCGAGCTGGACCTCTCCAGCTGGCTTTGGACGTCTTCACCGTGGGGTTAGTGTCCTGGTTTCAGCTGGGATAGAGTTAATTTTCTTCCCAGTAGCAGGCACAGTGCTGTGGTTTGGATTTAGGATGGGAACAATGCTGATCACACGCTGATGGTTTAGTTGGTGCTGAGCAGTGCTGACACCAGGCAAGGGCTTTTCAGCTTCCCCTGCTCTGCCAGGGGCACAAGAAGCTGGGAGGGGGCACAGCCAGAACAGCTGATCCCAACTGCCCCAAGGGCCATTCCATACCATACGGCGTCATGGGCAGTATAGAAACTGGGGGGGTTGGCCAGGGAGCAGCGATCGATGCTCGGGAACTGGCTGGGCGTTCATTGGCAGGTGGTGAGCAATTGCATTGCTTGTTTTTCCTGGGTTGTCTCCTCTTTTTGCTGTTTTCCTTTTCACCGTTTTTAGTATTACTATTACCATTATTATTATTATTTATTTTATTTTATTTCAATTACTAAACTGTTCTTATCTCAACCCACAAGTTTTCTTACTTTTGCCCTTCCGATTCTCTCCCCCATCGCATCGGGGTGTGCGGGAGGGTGAGCGAGCAGCCGCGTGGCGCTTGGTTGCCGGCCGGGGTTAAACCACGACAGTTACAACCCAGCTCCCAGCAAACTACTGGCCATGCTTGCAGCTCGGTGCAATGCCATGCTCCAGGCTCAGAGCTCGGCAAATCACTCATGTTTCTAGGCTGAAAGAAAAGCACATGGTAAAGAATGTGAAAATTCTCAGAAATCTTGAAAAGCAATGCACCTTAAACACCACAAATGCTGCAAGAACACCTTGAGAGAGCTGATGACTCAGCTGAAACCTGGCTTTGGACTGCAGCATCTCCCAGGAGAGGGGTGTTTGCTGGGAGACCATTAGGAAAGACAAGAAAAGAACACAGCTTACAACAAAACTTTCAAATGAGGATGAATGTGTTTATCAGTGGTCAGTGATGAACCTTTGATGTGCCTTGGAGGAACAGAGATCTCATGCATAAAACATGATCGCTGTACAGGGCCCTGAGCTGAAGTCGTCATTAATGTGATGCATTTTGCATTTGCATCAAGGCACAACAAACCTGCTAGTGTTTATTCCAAAATACAAAAATAATCTTGCATCTCGTTTCCGGGACTACTCTGCTCACAGCCTCCCTCATAGAGAAACCATTTGATTAGCGTAAATTAAATGATTCAAGAAAGATATAAAGTATTCATAAAGTGCATGTAGAAAAACAAGGAGTAAAAATATGACAGATTTCATATCTGGGAGAGGTACAGGTTTAGATTTTAAAAAGGCTTAGTCATAATTTGTAACATGTTAGCGTTGCTAGACCTAAGTCACATTTGCATGGTGCTGGGCTCGAACGTACACAAGTGAAGGCAGAGATGACCTGAGAAGCTTTTGTTATAAAAAGGTAAATGATACAAATAAATAAAGCAAAGCAACCCTGGTAACATTCCAGAATTAATCTGCAAATTGAAACTTTATCCTCCAGAAATAGTCTTTCCATGATTTGAGGGTTCCTTGCTTTTGAGCCTGATTGTCTGTCTTAATGTTTTCTGGAGATCTGGATATACTGTTGCTTCAACATTAATCCAAAGCAGCAGTTTACCACCCAACCAGAACAGATTATGCCTTATCATCACTGTCCTACATGACTTTTTTTTCTCTCTTTTAGACACGAGGCTTTAATAAAAACAACTCCTAAGTTCTGGAGTTGTATTAACAAACCGGCCAGGCAGTGGGTCACATTTTGGATGGGCTGTCACTGCAGAGTCCTCGCTGCACGTTTGGCTAGTTGGCCTGGACAGCTGCTTTTGTTGCATGCTGTTAACATGGCTGATTGATAGCATTTCTGTTTTGCTGTCTTCCTGCTTTCACTTTCCTCTCGTGGACAGTTTTTTGTCCTAAATAAAGCTTTACCAGCCCTCCAACTGGCAACTGGGAACAGGAAAAGATCAAGGAGCTGATGCCTCCTTCAATGATTTCTCATAGGACTTTGCACTTGACACTTCCATGGGACCTAATACTCCCAAGGGTTTGACCCAAGAGTTGACTCCCAAGAGTTCAAAGTGCACATCTGTAGATAAAACAGGTTATCATCAGTATTCTTGAAGGGTAAACAGTGTGCACACACTCCAGGTCTGCAGTGGCTTTCCAGCTCCCTTCCAGATGCAATTGGAATTTGTGCTTTTGATCTTTCTCTTGCAGCTACTGTTATCTTGGCTATGGTCTCATGACACATGGGCCACTGCCATGGTTGAGTATCCTGGCTTAATGTTCCTCTAATTTAGTAAAGTGTATTGGGTTTGCATGGCAAGGTTTTGGTAGTGAGGGGGCTACAGGGGTGGCTCCTGTGAGAAGCTGCCAGAAGCTTCCCCCATGTCCAACAAAGCCAATGCCAGCCGGCTCCAAGACGGACCCACTGCTGGCCAAGGCTGAGCCCATCAGCGATGGTGGTAGCACCTCAGGGATAACGTATTTAAGAAGGGAGGGAAAAAAAAGAAAAAAAAAAACAGGACTTAAACTGCAGCTGGAGTGAAAAGTGAGAATATGTGAGAGGAACAGCGCTGCAGCCCCCACGGTCAGTGCTGAAGGAGGGGAGGAGGTGCTCCAGGCACGGAGCAGAGATTCCCCTGCACCCCTGGTGCAGCCCATGGCGAGGCAGCTGTGCCCTGCACCCATGGAGGTCCATGGTGGAGCAGATATCCCCCTGCACCCGGGGAGGAGCCCACGCCAGAGCAGGGGGATGTGCCCCAGGGAGGCTGTGATCCTGTGGGAAGCCCGCACTGGAGCAGGCTCCTGGCAGGAGCTGTGGCCCCGTGGGGAGAGGAGCCCAGGCTGGAGCAGGGTTGGTGGCAGGGCTGGGGACCCCGCGGGGGACCCACGCTGGAGCAGGCTGCTCCTGAGGGGCTGCATCCATGGGAGGGACCCACGCTGGAGCAGTTTGTGAAGGACTGTATCCCATGGGAGGGACCCATGCTGGAGCAGGGGAGGAGGGTGAGGAGTCCTCCCCTGAGGAGGAAGGAGCAGCAGAGACAACGTGTGATGAGCTGACCCCAACCCCCATTCCCCGTCCCCCTGCCCCACTCGGGGGGAGGAGGGAGAGAAAATTGGGAGTGAAGTTGAACCCGGGAAGAAGGGAGGGGTGGGGGAAGGTGTTTCAAGATTTGTTTTTATTTCTCATTACCCTCCTCAGTTTCAATTGGTAATAAATTAAACTGATTTTCCCCAAGTCAAGTCCATTTTGCCCGTGACAGTAATGGCTGAGTGATCTCCCCATCCTTACCTCGACCCACGAGCGTTTTTGTTATATTTTCTCTCCCTTGTCCAGTTGAGAAGGGGAGTGATAGAGCAGCTTTGGTGGGCACCTGGCATCCAGCCAGGGTCAACCCACCACATAAAGCTAAGGCAAGAGGCTAAATGGAGAGGATTTGTCTACTGGAATTACCATAGGCTCTCACTGAATCACATCCTGTCAGCTGTAATAATCTTCTCAGGTTTCTTGGCATTTATGGATTTTTTTTTTTTTTTTTTTTGTTAATTGAGAAGTGTGTTTCAGAAGTGGGGGCAGTGTGACTGATTTCTTGAATCCTGTAGATTCATGAGGAGGAAGAGTGAGGACGTATATGTTGCTCTGTTGTTCACTTGCTTTTTATGAGTGTTTTTATTGTCTCTTTCTATGCATAATAAGTGAAGAGGTGTTAGAAATAAAAAAAAAGCAGAAAGACAGCCATAACAGGCATACTGAGATGCTGCAAAATATGAGAAAAAAGCAAGACACAAGCACATCCACCAAGAAATTAAAGCTGTTTACAATGAATAAGGTAAAAAGTTGGCATTGCCTTTGGCTTGTCAAAGGCCCACCTTGTGGGTGTGTAGTTATCTGTAGCCTAGAAGCTCAGCAATCAGAATGAGAGTCATTGTTGGAAATCTTCAGCTATTCCACAAGTAGGTTCCCTCATGCTTTAATAAAAATCGTCTGTTTTGTCCCAGATAATGCTACTCTGATTTAAGTGAATATCCAGCAAAGGTTGCTCTCCAAAAAACCTACAGTAGATGTGGGGTTTTTTATTTAAAATCACTCATAATGGAACTGAATCGAGTGAAAGAAAAATGGCCCTAAAATTCCCTGTTTCTTTAAGAAAGTTCCCAGTCCTACTAAAACATATCGTTTAGCCTTTCAAGAAAGGTTGGTGCCCTTTCCAATAAAATGGTAATTTTGAAGTGCTGACACTTCTGCTTACTTCAGGATATTCCCTAAAAATACTGTTTGAGCAGTTTAAAATGTTCCACCAGAATCTCATATTTCCCAAAATGATATTTACATTATAGTGATTTCTTTGTGCTTGGAAGAATTACTCTTGATTTATTCTGATTGATTCTGATTCTGCTTTGCATCTCATAATGTTAGAAATTGGTCTTTATTATTGGTAATTCTCCTGACAGTGTTGAGCTGATTCTTATTGCTGTTAACAGCCCAATGTGTAACACATTAATGGTCCACGGTTTTGCCTTAGGAAGGCCGGCTAACGAACCAGTTAGTTATGGCTGGTAATGATTGATTTGTCAGTGATTATATTGCTTAATTCAACAGCGGCATGAATCAAAGATGACACTTCTTTCTTTTTAGGCTGTCACTTAGGCTTTAGTGCTCTTCATGGTAATGGGTGTTGAAGGGTGTTTATTGTGATGGCCTTTCTCCACATTTCCTTCTTACAGCGCTGCCATAAACTATTTTTTAGTGCATGTGGCTACGAACATAAACAGCTGATGATTGAACCACGCAGAGAAGGAAAAGGCCCCAGATATTAACCTCACCATAATAGCTAGCTCGGACGCGGCGCTACTCGTTCTTGGAGCTCAGCCACGGGGTCGGGTTCAACATGATGCCATATGTCAGCTGAGCCAGAATAGCTGTCCATATGGGTGCGCATCTAGCCATCAACAAATGGACTAATTCAACCTCACGCAGGCTGCAGCAAAGTGGTTTGAAACAAGTCGAATTACTCCATGGTGAAAGGCGCACCCCTGAGCAGCTCTTGAGGCTCAGCTGATGTGTGCCGATCCATTCAGCCTCAACAAATCAATCGGGCTTCTTAGCAGCCAGTTACGCTAAAGTTGCTTTACGCAACTTTGGCGGCATGACGGAACCATAAAAGAGATATAAATTATTGGTTTATGCAGTTTCAGTCACTTTAAGGATCATTTAAACGCTCATGGAGGTATAAAGGGATCCCAGTGTAGCATCAGGTCACGGAGCCAAAAACAACCTTACTGTAGCCTGTTACCATGCATTAACCAGTGAAAGTCATTCCTCCAAAATGTCCCCAAAGAATCATAGAATCATAGAATCGTAAAATCGTTTAGGTTGGAAAAGCCCTTTAAGATCATCCAGTCCAATCATTAACCTACACTACCAAGTCCACTCTAAACCAATCAAGGGTAGACCAGACTGAACCAAACTAAAAGACCACATGTAGACACCTCCCCAGTGACAGAGCTCCTGCAGAGCATGGCGTTTCAGCCCTGATCTGGTGGGGATGCTGGCATGCTCTTCCCCAGCTACACCCACCTCCAGAAGACCAAAGTCCCCATCCTACAGCTCCTTCTGCACATTTGGGAACAGAAGGGGCAGTGGGGATGGCCCTACCTGCAAGGTACGGCTTCAGTGCATGCAGCGTTGTGCACAAGTGATGTGCAATGCCCAGTATTAATTCTGGTGGTCTGGGGTTTCTGTTCTCGTGCTGCTCTGCTTGCTGGCTGCAGACTGATAGAGCTGATTTCTATAAGAAACTGCGGTTAGTGAAGGCAAGTTTCTGTTACTTCTTCATTTACAAGCGTCTGGACTCATGGAAGAATAAGGACATGTGAAGAGTGACAGCCCTCTGATCTTCATCCCCTCCCAAATCTTCTTCTCAGACACATCTCCCCATGCACGAGCACAACGCTGCTATACGGGGACTGTGCTGCAGAGCAGCCTCGACCCCTCACTCCAGAGACGGGGACTGCCAGGAGCCTTTTGGAGCGCTACATCTGTTCACATCTCCCCGTCAGCCCCATGGAGGGTATGCACAAGATTAAAAGAAGAGGACAGACCCAGAGTTTGAAAACTTTGCTTCACTGCTTTCCAAGGGTTTTGCCTTCTGGACAGTATTACCCAAGTCTCATGACCAAATGTCATTAATTTTCCTCTACATGACTGTAGGCAAAGTGAAATAGCTTATTCGCCTCTTTGACACACAAAAAAAAGCCATTTATCTCTGATGCAGGTATATAAAAGACATCACCACCTACACATCATCAAAATCTCATGTTCAAGTGCTGTTGGAAGATTTCTTTGCTGAAGCCTACAAAAAAGCTTTTTTCCAGTACTGTACAAGCCAAGATCTATAGCTGGAAATTCTTTTCACCAAAATAGAGACCACAATACTACCATTTCAGCTAGCCAGATTCAGTGATTCTGTTCTCTGCTGTCTCTAGACGTATAATTGCAAAATGATTAATAGCACAGTAAAAAAGACTGATTCTTCATTCCCAAGATAGCGTAATCACTTGTACTTCAAATACACAAAACCGACAGAAAATAAAAATCCTTTAGCTGCTATTACTTCACAGACCAATTTAACTGAAATGTTCATGAATTAACCAGGACAGAATTGCTTTGGAGACAGCTTGTTTGTGGGGGAAAAAAAAAAACCCACCAAACTTCTTTCAGGCTTTTTTTTTGCCAAAAATCCTCTTGTGCCTACTTCACAAACTTCCAGATTTGATGCCACGTAGAACATTTGCAGAATAAAGTTATTTTTTAAAACAAAATTTCAGCAATTATACCACATTGTCCAGTGCTAACCATCTGATAATACATCACTAGTGAAATCACTATTTTCTGAACAAATACATATCTAGGAGTGAAATATTGCATTTTCCCACCTGTTGCTTTGTTCCTGTTTCAGCAACACTTGCCTTAGAAAACAAGGTTACAGATTTACAAGCCTCAGAGGCATCTGATGAGTTCACACTTCTCTCCGACCCGTTTCCCAAAGCAATATAACTGTAGACAACATGAAAGCTCAGCATATTCTTAAACTTGGAGACATGTCAGTCCGTCTGGTGAATATAACCTTTGTTTTAAAGAGGAATGAGATAACTTACAGGTTTGTGAATATATAATTGTCTATCAAAGTCAAATAGTTTTTTTAAAAAACCCCTGTAATTAGAGTGGAAATGCTGGGAGTTGCTTGATACAAACTGATGAAATGCTGTGGTCATACCACAGCTAAGTGATTTTTCTTTCCGGAACATAATTAAGATCACTTAAATTCAGAGAATTACAGTAGGAAGCCAATTTCAGGTTGCTTATTAAAACTTATTAGAAGGGAGGAGGGAAACAAAAGTGTCTCTTGCAGTTGTGCATTTTGGATTGGTACATAAGGGGATTTGGACAGGGATGGTGTTCAGGTGCTTCTTTAATGAGCTCTAAGCAAGCATGCACGATGTGCAGGCTGGGAATGCCAGGAGAAAAAATGATACCAGACCTGTGCGGTGGCAAAGTCCCATCTTGTTTTCTGCTCCACTTTCAGCTACATTTACTTCACAGTGACATTGCCTAGAGCAACTTTTAAAATTCTACGCTGTTCTCTCCCCCACCCAGACCCAAACTCATGCAGTACTGCAGCTCAGCCCAGTTTTGCAGTGAAGTGAATAATTAACCCTGTTATAGACAGTGGTACCAAATGAAAGAGGGTTTTCAAGGCCAGCCCTGACCTGGGGCTTATCAACGTTACCATCCTGCCTTGGATTACTTTGAATTACTTATGGCTGCATTTGTACCAACTTCAGTCTGAGCCAGCAGTAAGACACTGTGTCCAATTTTAACCATTTTATCTTCAGAGAAGGCCACCTGACCTGCCTACAGCAAATCCCACCTTTCTGTTTGTGCTTGAAAGGCAAAGGGGGAAGGCAGGAGCATGCTGAAAGTCAACGAAGTGAGGCTGCATGAGAGCAGAAGCGAAAAGAGTGTGAAAACAAAATACAGCGTACGTGGTGTGAACCAGAGGGACCAGCAAAGAGAGGAGGAAAGCTGGGGAGCTAGAGGGAGAGACAAGAGGCAGAAAATCAGCAGGAAGACAACCCAGGGAGAGCATAACCAGGAACAGAGCCGATCTGTTGTGGCAGTGACAGCACACCGCATTATCCAAGGCATGAAAATAGTCCAGGCAAAAATGTAACGCAAACCCAAAGGCGAGAAATGAGGAAAGACTGAAGGATCTGCCCTGCTGCTGTTTTAAAGGAGAACAAGACAAAAGGATGAAGTCCAGATCACGTGGCAATGGTAGATTGGATCCATGATGCATTTCATTATCAAGTTGGGGTTCTTCAGCCTGGAGAGGAGGGGGCGGCGGGGAGGCCTGAGTGCGGCCTGGCAGTGCTGAGAGGGGCCCATAGGAAGGGTGCGGCAAGCTTTTTAGCAAGGCCTGTTGGGACAGGACAAGGAGTAATGGATTTAAACTAAAGAAGAATAGATTTAGACTGGGTATAAGGAAGAAATGTTTTACACTGAGGGTGGTGAGGCACTGGCACACGTTGCCCAGAGAGGTGGTCAATGCCCCATCCCTGGGAACATCCCAGGCCAGGCTGGACGGGGCTGTGAGCACCCTGCTCTGGTTGGAGATGTCCCTGTCACTGCAGGGGTTGGGCTGGGTGGGCTCTGAAGGTCCCTTCCAGCCCAAAGCATTCCATGATTCTACGATTATTGGCAGCACCGATATGCTTTAATAGCCCCTGATCAGCTGCTGCCATGCCCATGCCCATGCCCACCCATGGGCCATGGTGTTCCTGACCCTGGCCTGTAGGTTGACTTCCCAGCTTGACCTTGGACCCACCACAAGAAAACAGAGAAAAATACAACGTAAAACCACCTCTCCTGGAGTTAAGTACCAAACCCATCCCTCTCTCAAAAATCACAGCAGATGGCATATACTCCTGTTACCCACGATCAAACAGACATAGCATTTACCTTGGATCCGAAGACTGTTGGGGGTTTTAAACCTTTTGGCTACAAGTCTCTTCATCCTTCCAGTTAAATCTCCTCTAATTTGCAGTTCAAGGTTCTCTAAAAGATGTCTTCTAGCTAAATCAGTTAGTAAGCGTGCAGTAGAAATCTCTGGGTGCTGCAGGAGGCCAAGACTGATGAGCATGGGCAATCTGTGCTAAGAAACATCCTTCCAAGCTATGGCTTTGCTTCAGAGCAGCTCTGCAGATCTGGTGTCTATTAAGTTGAAGTAGTCTCTGCTCCCTCCATCTGGAAGCTTGCCTGGATGGAAACTCTCCTCTGCATCTCAGTGAGCAACACAAAACAGTGAAAATTAAATAAACTTTTGCAGCTATTCATTTCACCCTCTCCTTCTCCAGCAGAACCTGCAAAAAGATTGCAATACAGAAATCCTAAATTTATAAAGTCCAAGGAAGGTGAGCAAGCTCCATTCAAGCCCCTACAGAGCTCGCTCTCTGAGCACGTAGCTTCTCCTTTGCTGAGACAGACACCATGGCTTTTCACCATCAGTCCACACACTTAAAATTCATTGACTTCTTCTCTGGAAATAGGACAGATAAAATATTGTCTTTGATTTTCAGGCTGTTTCCCTATTTTCCTAGGTCCCTAGAGCCCTCTGCCTTTCTCTGAACCTTTTTGTTGTGGTGGTTTGGGTTGAGGTTTTTGCATTACTGTTTCTCCAAAAGTCATGCTTTATTCATAGAAGACTAAAACAAAAAATTGGAACCAGTGTGGAAACAAACATCGGAAGGGTCACAGAGAGAAAGAGCATGTGCTCCATCCTAATCAGTAGGGGTACCGTTCCTTTGTTTTTCCTATTTTATAAAAATACCTCTTTCATCTCTTTGACCACAGCCACTGAACTGAAACTTGTAAAATGTCACAGGAGTGTGTGTGGGGTTTGGCCCCCAACACCGTAATCATTGATGTCTAGAAATAACTTGTTTGTGTCATGGAAGATAATGTCATCCAGGCAAAGCAAGAGGAAAGACACAGGTGAAGAGGGAAGGTCTGGGGCGTGAGGAAGCCGGTGTATCGGCTCAGAGGCAGGAACACATAAAGCACGGCCATCCTGTTCAAACCATGAGCAGTTCAGGCTGCCAGGGATGCTCATGCTGCAGAGCAAAGCCAGCTGTTTCTGGCTGCAGGAACCAAAGGTGGTAGAGAAAGCAAGCTGGACTCCTCTTCTCCGAAAACCAAGGGGACTTTTCCTCCGTACCCCGTACAGCCCTGGCAAGGATGGTGTCAGACACCACAAATTTAGCCGGCTCGGCACATGGCACTGGAAGCTTACCAGAACTGGGTAACTTAAAGTAAAGCTCAAAGAAGCAACACGGCCTCACTTTGTGAGGTGTGACCATCTACACAAGAGATCAGGACTGCGCTCTCATACGGCAGCACTATCAAGCATCTATTTACATGGGTCCTCAGCTGGCAATATAAAGACCAATATTTATTTTCTGCCTACTAACCACATGGGTGGTTTGGTGGCAGGGGTGACACAGTCCTGGAGACATGAGGGCCATGGGGAACATGTGTGTTCCCAGGTCTGGGAAGTGTTTCTTAGCCCCGAACAAAGGTCCACTGCTAAACCCATCTGTGATGGTTTTGGGTAAGAGCTCTCTTGGTTCCCCTGCCTCCCCTCTGGCTTCCTCCAGCATTGCCTCCCAGAAAAAGTCTTCTGGATAATTCAAATACTCCACAGGAGAAAAGTCACATTACCTCTCACTTTTGAACTGAATCTTCACCAGAAAAGGTGCCCTCCATCCATGCTCAGATCAGATCCAACCCCTAATCCATTCTGAGTCTGTACACAGGGTCAGCAGCATCCAAAGCACACTTAGTGAACATCAGCTGTAGTTGAAGGAGCTCTGAGATCATTAGACTGTGCTTTTTTGCTCTTCATTGGCAGGCAGGAGCTGCAAGGTTGCTGTGATATAAAGCGTCGGACTCCGGGTTAATCAACAGTTTAATTCATGTCTCTCTGTGTCACTGCATCAGCCTATTTGCTCATACAGGTGACATTTGCTATTACTCTGGAGTCTCCATCTTCCCAAGAGCACACCTGGGGGAAGTTTAGATACTGGACAATGAGTAAAAAATACAGAGTAATGCCTGAATTGCGAAAATTCTGTGGAATTTTTCTAACCATCAAAGGGAGAGGGATAAAATCTGAAAGTAGGCTTATAGAGCTGTAAAAAAGGACAGTATTTGGCTATTAAAATACAAATTACTGCTAAATCCCATGGAAAAAGTGATAAAGCAGGAACACTAGAACTAGATCTAATCAGTAATATCTAATTAAAACTTATATGGAAGGTTTCAATGGGCATTAGCAACAATTTGAATTCAGTCTGGCATTAACGAGCTTTCATCAGTGTATCCTTGTGCATATGCAGAGATACATATGTATAAGAATGTACTCAACGTGCTGCATGTACTCAGTACAGAGCAAGAAGCAAGGATATTAAATAATTCCGATCCATTGGATTAGCTTAGACAAACGGAGCTTTTACTTTTGTATCGTTCCATCTAAATAAGATCAGTGGAGGGGACGGGGTGGCGGGAACAGATTAAATGCATGGTTAAAGTGATGCTCAGAGGGAAATTAGTCGGATGACAAGCTCTGGTATCAGGACACTCAAAGCGTGGCTGCATGGTGGGGGTGGTGACAAAAGAACAGCTCCGATGAAGGTGCTTTGAGCTTCTCCAAGCTGGAAGTACCAGAAGTGTCTCAAAATCTCAGCTTCCTGTCTCACTGACATTAATTTTATATAGCATCACCTTTCCAGAGCTACGCACTCGCGTTCTTAACAAAACTCCCGTTGTGTTTTACCATTTAAATCTATTAATCATAGAATCATAGAATCATAGAATCATAGAATTGTTTAGGTTGGAAAAGCCCTTTAAGATCATCCAGTCCAACCATTAACCTACACTACCAAGCCCACTCTAAGCCAATCAAGGGTAGACCAGACTGAACCATGTCCCAAAGTGCCACCTCTGCCCGTTAGTCTCAAAGCTGTTATCACATTTATGCTCCCACGAGGCAGGGTGGAGATGGCCCTAAGCGCACGGCAGGATCGCGTCGGTGGTGGCCGGGCAAGCCAGGGGCTGGGGAAAGGGAGGAGCAGGGACCAGCTGGAGCTGTGCTCTGATCATGGGCGCTAAATTCTCTACGAAACCAGGGCCACGGCATCCCAAACACAGCACCCAAAATTAGGGGATCTCTTTGACTCTCCATTTTTTTCATGTGCAAAGGAGAGAATGTTTGTTTCCTCACCTCAGAGTTTATTCAAAAACCATGTCTACAAAGCACGTGGATCCTGTAGCAATTTCTTGAACCCTTCCACCCCCAAGAAATTATGACCTTTTTCCCATCTAGAGCCATGTCTGAATTCTGCCCAGCAGGCGAACGCTGAAGCCATGGACTGTGTAAACCGCATAAAGTAAACCAGAGCACAGATGCTGAGTGAGCATTGCCACTTCTCTACCCTTCAAAGGGTCCTCGGTGGAGGAAAAAGGGACCATGTCCTTAAATGCTGTGCCACAATGCATGTCCCTCAAGAAGAATGAATAAAACACTTAATTCTGCCCCTGCTTCCTGAGGAACTGTCTCTGTAACTTTCACCAATGTTTTTTAAAATATCTTCTGGGTGGTACACACACACACATATAATCAAAGACTCTTAGTCTTTCCTTTGCAAAAATAAATTTCCTTTATTTTCTGTTATTTCCAAGGAGCTTGAACCAGCTAACCTGCTTAAAGACCGAGCCCGGGGTCCCTAGGTAGCCACTGCTTTGTTTTCATGAGGCACAAAATTCCTGGGCTCAAGCAGGGAGAGTTATAGCCATTAGCTGCTTCTCCACAAAAACCCAGCAGAGAACGTGTTAGAGCTCCAAGTCCTATTGATTTTACCAAGCGACTTGAAACAACAATTAACCTTTCTAACTATGCGCCTTCCTTTAAAATGCATCTTGGTTGCTTTTCAAAGTTTGCTTTTAAAAATTAATGAATTGATGCAATTTTACATCTATTGACCAATTTAAAATGTCAAGGCTGTAGTAGGAAAGAACACTAAAGAGATGCAAATCTTGTTATGCAGGCACATGGGCAGTGTTTTGTTGGACACTTGACTCCGAACACTCAGCTCGGCTTCGGTTCCCGTCTTTTCAAGTTTTATCTCCTTTAATTCTCTTTAGTGAACATAGTAGATGTCATATGTGTTTATAACACCTTGGAAAACATCCTGGTCTTATTTAGAAATGTGTGTGCTTATGTGCGTTTCCAGTTGCAGAGACAAAATCTGTCACCCACAGCATTTATTATTTAAATAGGGAGTCAACACTGCTTTTGTTCAGGGATATGAGTACAGCTATTCAAGGCTGAGCTCTACAAGCTCCTCAGCAAACTCAAAGTCCTACCAGGATTCAGTTCTTACTTAGATCTCCATCTTGAACCAGCTTTTTTTATTCCCTAACCACTCATTAACACTGTACCAGAGATTTTGTGCACCTTCTCTTCTTTAGTGCCTACATGACAGGCACTTTACAGAGAGAAGATGAAACACTACTCGCCCCAAAGACACTGCAATATCTGAGTGTAAGAGAAAGAAAGGAACCAACACAGTATATCCATGTCAATTTTAACTGGGTTTTGTTTTCCCCCATAACAACATGTGCTTTCTGTCTGCAGGAGTCCCCTTTGCTGAGGCTGCCAAACAGCTGGAGAATTATCTGCTGATCAACACGGGGCAACAAATTGGTTGGGTTTTTAACCACCTAGACAGAATGGCACAACCGAAATACCTAGATTACTCGCGGTTAGAAGCATCTGTCCATGTAGACCTGATGCCAGCAAATAGCCAAGTTTTAAGACTTCAAATTAGCTAAATTACCATTCACTGCAGTGGTAGTTTGCTTAATTGAAAGTACAAACTGAAATTCTCAATAAAGTCCAGAGCTCTCAGACTCTCAGGACTACTCCACTGTGTTTGTGTTGGCTCCTGGTTAAAGCTGGTAAGGCAAAGGCAAAAAAGAATAAAAGCCCCCCAACTCCTCTCTTTATCATAAGGAACAATATCCACATTAGTGGTGGTGAAATAACCACTTCAAATATCTATATTTTTTGGAATTGAAGATTAAAAAAGAAAAAATCAGGATCCAGTCAAACTACCAATAAGCTGGTGAAATGATCTCCAGAAATTCAGTGGGATGCAGATGAAGGCAAAGCAGTTTCCAAGAGGATTTTGTGATGTAAAGAGCCTCAAGCCTACTCCCTTGCTCTGGTGACCCTCAACATCTTCCCCCTGGAAAGATTTCCTCTTGCCCTCTCATTCCCCTCGGATCTCCGCAAGTTTCCTCTGTCCCTTAGCTGCTTTCTCCCCCTCCACAGGAGCTGCAAGGGACACCCCTGTCCCATGCACGCCTGCCTGGTGGCTCGGTGAGCTTGCTGAGAGGGAACTGAGCATCTTCAGCGATCAAACACCTTTCAGAGACACAGGAAACCGCACACGGAAGAGCATTTTTTTCTTCCAAAGGCGTAACACATTAGCGACATGCAGGTGGCTCTTCCTGGAGAACGGGAACCCAAATCTCTTAAGAGATGACCTCCCAAACTTGAACTCCCATCTTGAAAGCATGAGATCGTTCGCTTGTTTCAAATTAAATTTCCCCTCAATATAAGCAGCACTGTTAATTTAATAGAGACAAAACAAAACATTTTCCTTTAGGCTCATTCCCATGCCCCAGAAATAACAGAGGGATGTCCAGCCCGGCAGCAGCAGCAGCACTGGCCAGAGGCACCCTGCTTCTACCCGGTGGCCTCTGCAAGGTGTGCAGGATACGGCACAGGGGATACAGCCTCCACACACTGCTCCACATTTCCTAAAGAAACATCTGGCTGCCTTAAAATATAAGGACATGAAAAACTTAGGCTTCACAACTGGCAAAAAAAGTCTGCATGCATCTTAATAACAGGCTAAAGCGCCTTATAGTTAGCTCATATTAAGCACTGATAAAGAAAAAATCTTAAAGAAAAAGGAAGACTAAATTTTAAATGAATTAAGGTGATAGGAATGATCTGCATTAAACTTGTTCTATAGATCAGTTCGCTGACTTTTTTTTTTTTTTCCTGGAGGGCCTTTTAATTATGCATAGAAATCTCATCAAATACAGATGAAGAAGGTCAGAACAATTAGTATAAAACAAACACTTCAGCATAATGCACCATAATGATTATTTTCGCAACAATCAGTTAGCAAGCTCCAAGAACGTTTGATGCATTTTAAACTAAGTCATTATCAGATTTTCCAAATAATCATAACAACAATTCAGCAAATCACCAAGGTAAGCTCCCTGTGTAAGGCTGCATTCTTTTAACTGGCTGTTCCTGGGGCGTCAAATTTGCTTCACACACTGGCCTCACTGAAGCACCTGCAACTTGGCACAAACCGCGCTCAGAAAGGAGATATAGAATCATAGAATCATAGAATCGTTTAGGTTGGAAAAGCCCTTTAAGATCATCCAGTCCAACCATTAACCTACACTACCAAGTCCACACTAAACCAATCAAGGGTAGACCAGACTGAACCATGTCCCCAAGTGCCACCTCTGCCCGTTTTTTGAACACTTCCAGGGATGGGGACTCCCCCACCTCTCTGGGCAGCCTCTTCCAATGCTTGACCACCCTTTCCGTGAAGAAATTTTTCCTAATTTCCAACCTAAACCTCCCCTGGCGCAGCTTGAGCCCATTTCCTCTCATCCTATCGCTAACTATGTGGGAGTAGAGCCCAACACCCACCTCACTACAACCTCCTGTCAGGTAGTTGTAGAGAGCGAGATATGATATATGAGGATAAAGTAAATTGGTAGTAATGTATAGATTTAGTTTACTGTTGCTGCCATTCTCCAATCTTTATGAGCCATCTCAAGTCCAACAACCTCAGATTTTCATATTTTTGTTGCATTACAGCTGTTCCCATAAACCTAGCGTGACAAGGTTCTGATCCTGGAGGATCCTCTGGAGGCAGAAGTGCCCATCTATGTGGCATAAGCCATGGCATCTCCATGCCATGGGCAGGGTCTGCTCAGCTCAGTCCCAGCTCTCTGCAGTGCCGAGGAGCCGGCATGAGCGGTCGGCAGGCTGTGTTTCTGTTCTCAGCTGTAGTCACGCACAGAGGAATGAACAACATTTGCAAACATTAAAGCTGGCATTTCTTTGCTCTTATTTTGGAATTGTTTTCTACTACCAGATCTAGGTCAAATTCCTGCAAACCCAAATTCCCTCATATGGGAATTTTGGCCTTTCTAGTGCTCTGTTGCCCACCTGCACAAATAATTTAAAATCTCCTCTGCCACCCCTGCCTGCCTTCAACAAATGCACTCTGAAGTGTCAAATAAGTCAGTTAAAAAAGTAACAGCAAGAAGTGAGAATAGGAAGCAGGACTGGAAAAGAGATAAAACCTTACATTTCAAGCTTTAACCTAAGTCTTAAGTTCACCAACTTTATGCTCTGCATTGCTGGAGACAGGAGCCCTCAGCCTGTGCTAATGAGAAACCGTGTTCCTAAAAGGTTTGTCGGGTTGTAGGCTGTTAAGTTTGAGTTCATTTTTAAGGAACGGTCATGGTTGTTTTGCTGCTAGCTGCCTGACTACCACACTCTCTAGCACGGGTAACACAACAGCAGTCCTCCTGCTTGCAGCTCCTTTTCCTTTTCCATAGACACACCATTGCTGGCCATGTGTAGTGCCTGAAGCTCTGCATTTGACACCACCTTGCTGCAGAGGCAGCTTCTTGTCCATGGGAAGCACTCAGCAGATCGGTGGTGACTAGGGAGGAGGCATATGTAGAGATCTCATGCAATAACACCCCAGACAGAGGATTTCAAGACAACAGGTACCAGGGAGCCCTTAGAAACGGAGTCAAACCTCCCTAGCTCCAAAGCAAGTCAACATCTACTTTTGTGCCGCGCTGAATTAAGGGCATGCAGACTGGGGAATGGCTATGAAAACTGCCTCAGCTTTTTCTGTCAAAACATGGTTTCACTAAACTGGAGAACCACAATACTGCAGCTGGCAGGTCAGTGGCTTTTCCTAACACATAAACCCCTCTTGACCTCCCACCATGGCCATTACCTCTCCTTGACCCTCATGGTGCTGCAGGTGGTGTGCTCAGTGCTTGGGCATTGTATAAAAATTATTTCTTTGGAGGAACCAGCGTGTGTTTAATGCCTGGATGTCCGAAGTCCTTTGCATGGTGGACTTGAGCTGTGCGTGTGTGTGATCCATCACCGGTGCTGCAAGGTTGGTGGGTGCACAGGAGTCGCTGAACATTAGAAGAAGCAAGAAAACTTGTCAGGAAGGCGACATCCCCTCGATATGATGGCTTTCACTCCCCACCCACCTACCATGCACACAGGATGTATTTCAAATATCTGAGAATAACAATGGAAAATGTCTCTGCAATTCAAAGTCAATGGGTATTTGTACGTTATTAGTGTTACAGGACTGACCTTTTTGTACTGCAATGTTAAGAGTGAGATTGTGCCTTTAGGGTCTACTCCAGAGAATACTGGGAGTTAATGGGAGTCTGTCCGTTAGCTGTAAGGGATTGTGTTGGGACTTTACATACAGGGCTGTGCATTGAAAAGGGGAGGACAGGGGATGGAGGGAGGGTGGGAGGGAAGGAGAATGAGGGAGGACTTGTGTGGGTGCTCCCCAGACACAGCCCCACACGTGCGTGCACAGTCACACCCCAGCAGTCACCAGAACTTCTGCCACTTCTCTTGCCTGGTTTTGGAAATGGCCAAGGCTGTGGCTTATGCAGTCCCTGGATGTCTGGAAAGCTGCATTTGCCGTTGCCCACATGTATGTCCCAGTCACCTATTTCTGAGCTGTCTCCTATGACTTTTTATAGTTCGCACAGTCTTGGAAGAGCTTGGAATTAATTTATTATTGATTTATGCTACATTAATAGCAAGTCACCAGAGGAAATGTAAATAATTTTTCAAATGGATGCTGTAAATCTCCTTGATAAAGTCCATAGTTAAATTTTGGGAATGAGCTTATACTCTTGCTTATAACTGGCTCATTAGCCTTTATCTCCATGTTCATTAACTGCACAAAAACACTGTGGTGACAGTTTTCTTAAACAAAGAGAATAAAGCAGCTGCCTACTCCTCTGCACAGTACTCGAGACGGGGCTAGCTATGAATCTTTCCCCTGTGCTTCAGGAGGAAGGATGAAATCTTCTTGGCCAATTGCTAATAAAATATATGACATTCGCTGTGAAGGTTCCCTCGCTTCTGAAAACCTGGATCGTCCCTGCAGCCTCCTCTCTTTCCTTCTGTGCTCCTCACATTCCCTCCTGAACTCCAGCTCTGTGTCAGGCTGCTGCCCCTCACCTTTGTATCTCCTTGACTATGAGCAACAACAGGTAGCAATTCATATACCAAACCTTCTGGCTGACACCTGCTCAAAGATAACATACAGCCTTCAGCTTGGAAGACCTCTGTCCTTCCCACAAGGCATGGCATAAAGGGTACTTGGGGGGGGTTCTAAAGCTGAATCACAATTTCCATAAACAAACAAAGCATCAAAGAGACATCCATCAGAGCCCAGGAAAAGTCTTAGCAAGTACCTCTCTTTGCATGAGCACAACATACTCCTAATCTCAGAAATGAAGTGTAACACAGATCTTCTGATCTGCATTACGTGCAGTTTATAGTCAACTGTAAATAATTTAGGACCTCCTTTAATGCTCTTTATTATCAAGAAGACTCCTATGAAGTACAGTAAGAACCAGGAATCAGCTTGGAGAGTGACACGGCGGCTCACAAACCAGACCACCCTTGTGGAGACCAGGTCATTCCCAAAGTGTGGACACTCTGCATGTTTCATAAATGGTCTTTCCCCTTGCTCCAATTTCCTTCTGACCCAGAACTGACCCCTTAAAATTTAATTGGTGGAAGTTTAGTCACCTACATTACACCTGCCTGCATGACTTGACATGACCAGCCATGTAACAAGCTGATTTTTATTAACACAAATAGTATTTAAAGCACAATCCACCAGCTATGCAGGTTGATAATGATTCTGACCTCACTGAGAACTCATTACTTTTTCCCCTAAAACATTAAGTGGCAGTAAATCTCACACAGCCAACATCTTGCAGAAGTACAGCCCCCTGACCTTAGAGACTGAACAATATGCCTGTTCCTCTACAAATTTACATTTGTAGAGGTAGATTATGTGTGTACATAAAACACCCACACATATACACACACACACACATATATGTGTGTGTACTGTAGATTATGTATATATAAAAACCAAATGAAGAAAGGAACTAATGTAGCTGTTACATGGCGAGCCATCACCAGCAGTTATATCTGTAAATGTAAACGCTGTGCTCATTGCTTGAGAAGATGAAGTTTATAGACAAGCTCACTGGGTTAATGCCTATATCATGTTCTTTTCTTATATTCTTGGCATGGTTTTTATCTCCAGATCTCAGCCATCTTGTTGCTTTGCTTGTTATTTTTGAAATACAGTAGCGAGAACACTGAAAGGAAAGGTGAGCGGAGGACACTGACAGCTACCGAATTGTGCAATGAGGAAGTGATCAATCCAGGATTGGTCCACTTAATTTTCAGCCAACATAACAAGTACATTTCTTTTGCTGTTCTTTTAAGCTTTGTTGTCAAGGATACAACAATATCCCCTATGTCAGAAGATGAATCTGTTATGAAGAACTACTTTTCATTGGCATTTACTCAATCAAACTTGACATGAAGGCAGCATCTGTCCAATAATTTTTTACTTAAAGTAAAGTCATTATTTATAATATCCAGCTCAACAACAAAACCCATAAATCTTTCTGAAAGCCAGCTAGAGTGACATTGAATGCTACTTATTTTTTGTCTGAGAAATGTCAGAAGGAAGGGCTCTGTAGTGGTCATGCTCCGACATATTCTCTTATGACTGAGGTTAAGAATAAGTTTGATGATCTATATGCACAGGGCCACCATAAATGTGGCTACTGAAGCTCACAGCAAAGAGGTGGGATGCTTGTACCCAACCTGTCAGCGGCACCTGCGTCACGCAGGCTGCATATCCAAGCCCTTGTTCAAACACTCTTGTTCGATCAGCTACATCCTATAATGAGGTACGTTACACAGTGTATCTTCTCAAATTTATACATGTTATTGCAAGCTGTTTCCGCTTAAAAAACAACCCCGTCTGTGAGCTCTGCCCAGCACAACATATTGAACATATATCAGCTACACACACCAGCAGAGCTATAATCTTTCCATCATTCACTGACCACTTGTCTGAAAAGGAAAATATTAAGTGTTCACTCCCTGCTCTCTTTTGAAGCACAAATCAGGATCTAAGAAGAGGTTTTATGGAAAATAGGTGGCTTGGGCAGCATTTAACCCTCTTGCTCCCACAGGTGACGGCACACAGAGGCTGATACACTGTCAAGACTTCTTTCCACAAACACATGTTTTTTGAGACAGTCTCTCTCCACACCAGGAATGATTGAGATCTTTTCATTCTTAAGCAGTTCAGAAAAGCACTGACAGTAGAATTTATCACAAATATATCTTGCTAGCTAAACCTGATATTTTTTTCAATAGACATATCAAAGCAGATTCAAGGAATCTGTATTATATCTGGAGTGAAGTCGGTGGCAGATACTGTCTCAGAGAAATTCTACCTAGAAAACTAATTAAATAGGCTTAGAGAGAAGCACTTTCACGTGGGCTGGAAATTAATTGAAAGGCAGCATACAAAAGGTAATGATGAATATTAATGTGCTGAGTTGGTGGCAATATCTAAGAGGGTGAGATTTTTATCTAATGTGGACAGGGAAATATTGCAGAAAGACATTAAAACCCATGTGATTTCAATTAAGAAAAAATCAGGTTAGTACCCACACAGGCTTGGAAGAAAACACGATCAACAGAAGTGTGAACGTTTAAAGCGAGTAGAGATGTAGTTACTGTGGGCAGCCAGAATACAGCAGTAAATGTTCAGGGTGAGCATCGACCACCCACGGCTCCGCTCTCCCCTTCGTTTGTGGCTGTGGCCATGTGCTGCCCACACCGCTGAAAACAGGGCTGCTGAGAAGGACTTTGATGGGCACTGTGTGCACGCTGCAACCTGGAGGCATGCAAACGCCTGGTGAAACTTCAGTCTGCAGACTGGGACACAACACACTGTAGGCGTTCAGAGACATCACTCCTTCGCCTGTTCTTTCAATGCAATGCACTTGATTATGCATCACATAAATGAGTAATATGCACATAACTACGTGTTCTTCATCATAGAAGCTATAGTCAATTGTTTCCCCTTCTTCGGAAGCTATTAAAGAAAAACACAAGACTGAAACCATTTCTGTTTCATTCAAGGGGTTTTTTTTTTCCAGTTACTCCGTATTGTCACATGCACATACGTTAAGTTTCCATTGAATGAATTCCAGCACATTTAAAAATTACAGTATGAGAAGAAGGTCCATTTTATTATTTTGCATTAAAAACGTCTAGGTCAGTGTACACTTGAGTGCAGAAACCTTCATCCGTCAAAGCTAACTATTGCAAAACACTTGAAAAATTATCCTGGAAGATCTGGTAACACCGATTGCGCTGGAGGGGCAGGTGATTTCTCAGAGAGTTCACAGGTAATGACAGGCTCAGGTAACAATTCATTTTGCAGAACGTGGGCAATTCCCACCTATGAATCAGTAGGTGGAGAACATGCCTGGCCTTGCCAGGACAACAGCTCTTGGCCGAGCATTTCAGTGATGCCTCGTATACACAAATGTCCAATTTTCTATAAAGCAAATGGCAATAAACTGCCATAGTGGTCACTGTAAGTCTTAGACTCAGTTTGCGTGAGTAAGTGTAGCACGGGAGTCTCAGGGTTGTGTTCAGCAGCCCGTCACCGTAGTGTCTGTCATGGTGTGGACCATCTCTGGGGAGATGCTTGGACTGGGCACACAAAGGATGGCCAAAGGAGCACAACCTGCACAACCTTTTCCATCTAGAAAAGTCCTCAGATCAACTGAGCTGTGCTTGGACTACGTTAATAAAACAATTGGCCAAATGCTGCTCTTAAAGTACGCGCTCACATGTCTGCTTGGGCAGAAAGACTGTTTCTTTCACTTACTGGAAATGGTGGTGGAATAAATAAACTGTTCTCAAACTTTTTCTGCCCTAAGACAAGCACACACATTATGGGAAGGAGCAAGAAACACTATGACCAGAGATGTATGTAACGGAGCCAGCCCAGAGACCCTTGCATTCATTTTGAAGTTCTTCCAGTAAATTGGAAAAGCAGTTTAGGTAATAATTAAAGATCAGAGCAGTTTCTTTGGCAGAAGATGAGGGAAATAAAACAGGGCCACAAGAGTCATCAGTTCTCCGAACTGTTGAGACTTTTCTTTGAGCCAAGATTTGTAAGGGGAGAACGTTCCGGAGTTCAGAAACCTGCAACTGGGAAATAAAAAATTTTGCATCTTTTGGATTATGCTGGTACTACTACAGCTGAAAAGTAGTAGGTTATTCCAATGGCATGAATCACACTCCATGATCACTTATTCATGGTAAAAAATAGCCCTCAGTCAAACACAGAAGGTCAGGTAGTTGGTGGAAGCTTAGAAATAATTTTCTACAGCTGCCTGAAAACAAGAATGTTATTTCTCAGAAAAAAAGCAAAGAAAAAATTACCACTTCTTTTTGTCTGAGCCCAAAGCCAACCTAGGTCTCCTGGCACTCCTCACCCAGTGTGGACAAGGTCCTCAGCTGAGAGGTGGAAATGTGGCAGCACGTTCCCTGAATCTGCTGGGAAAAGGTACTGAAGGTGGCGAGGGAGGAGCCAGAGCCCCCGGAGCTGCTCTGTGATGAACTGTCCAAGCAGGTTTGCTGCTGAGGGCTTTTTGCTGGATTGTGCACTTGAAAACCTGGCATTTTGCATACCTCCATTTGCTAATTACCCACATGATGGTACTCCAGCCTGCTTTGGCACACCTCTGGCATTTAATGTCTTTAAATATTGACAGACGGATCGTTGTCTCCTGTTACTCAGTGAAAGCTGGGAGCATAATGCTAAGCTGATTAAAAGAAAGGGGATCACCAGCTAAATCCATTTCTTCCTGACTTCTAAATGTGGAAGTACCTTCTCATTGCTTAAGGAATATATTTTCATAAAAGATCTGGCTCCTGAACTAGCAGTACAAACACTCCCTGGATGCTCTTGCAAGGAGCAGACCTTCTTTTTATTCTGCTCAAAGAGTTTTTCCCCCTCCTCCTGCTGTGTAAAAAGAGCGGGTTTTTTTGTCTCACCTTGCAAAAGAAAGAATCAATTTTGTTCTTTCATTGGAAAAAAAGAGAAAAAGAATAATCGACAAAGCCTGCTACTTAAAAGGAGAATTGTTTAGCACCTCAAGGTCCAAACTTACAGCAAACCACATTGTCCAAACCATTGCCTCTGCCCAGACTGGCTATTGATCTGAAGAGACAAAAGGGAAACACAGGCACTGAGAAATAAAGAGGCTGTTTGAGCTTCACCCAGCAGGTAAGTGGCAAAGCCAAGAAGAGCAGCCCACGCTTCTGCCTCTACCACGTCATGCCTTGCTCCATGGGCCAGATCAAAAGGGTGGTTAATCTGGGTTTTTTAGAAGCCTTTATTTTTACGCCTTAGAAAACACTGACCAGTTGTAGGGTTGTGAGCCTAGAAGTGCCACTGAAATGAATCATAGAATCATAGAATCATTTAAGCCCTTTAAGATCATCCAGTCCAACCATTAACCTACACTACCAAGTCCACTCTAAACCAATCAAGGGTAGACCAGACTGAACCATGTCCCCAAGTGCCACATCCTGACCACAGAACGGGAGACACAAGTGGAAAATTTGGGAACTATTCGTTTTCTTTTCCTATTCACATGTCAATATTATACCTGCATCTGATCATAAGATTCTGCTGTAATCAAATGCATTTTGAGTGTAAAACCTTCCACCTTAAACTGGAAGTTTACATCTGTTGCATCTGTCGTTCTCCGTGGTGGGCTCTATTCTTCCCAAAGTGCTGAGCTTGGCAAGTGCCCATGCCCAATCTCACCTCCGCTCAGTGAGCAAATGCCTTTTCGCAGACATTAGTATGTTCCTAACTGTTTGCAGGGTTGCTCCACTGTTAATTGACCCAATAAAAATTATCAAACAAATCTCCACTTTTTTTTTTTTTTAAATGGAAGCTTAGAGTGTGCAGGTAAATGAAGATGGAAAACAAGTCAAGGGAAACCAAAATTAACATCACTCTTCTAAGAACGTACAGGCATGAATATGTATGATACATTATAGATTTGACTGATGAATGACCCGTAACTCATCAGAAGTAATGGCTTACACTGAGTAATGGAGGTTCCTCTTTCAAGATGAAACATTATTCACTTAAATGCCTTCCACATCGCACTGCAAAAAATTCTTTTGGTTATTTAACTTAAGTACTGTTTTCTTTATAAGAATTAAAAAAAAAAAACCCTGTTCCTGGTTTAAATATGGTGCCCCATTAGTCAAAATAAATACTCCAAACCCTATTTCCTTGCATGATCTTTGGCTTTGCTGTCATTGCTTTGTCAATGTTCGGCAGTTATTTGTTCAAAGCAGGGGAAGGGGCCCCGTTTCCCCTTTAACCAGGAGCGAGATCAGAACTAAAGCAGGTTCCATCCACTCAGGCAGAGGTGAAGAATGGGCTTAGCCAAAGGAGCTAGGATATCGCTAAGACCCAATTAATACTGTGAGCGACATTGCTCTGGTCGGTCAGATGCTTTGGGTGCTTGTGGACGCGCAAAGGATGAACGAACTACAACATTGCCCATTGCATTATACACATTTAAGAAGTTGCAGGCTTTTTCACCCATATTCAGCCACGTGCACATTTTGTCTTTCCGCAGTGGCTCAGCCACAACAACGAAACCAGAACTGCCTGGGGCTTTGCAAAACAACAGCTTGGATCAGGTAATCAGTAGAAGAGCTTGCTCCTCCAGACTTGTTCGGCATTGGTAACTGGTCAAACCCAGACTTGTTCTTTCTGATCAAGAAGTACATAGGAATCTTGTCCACGCAAAACCTTAACGAAATATGATGCATTCTTCTGTGTTTGCTCTGGAGAGTGATGACTCTGTCCCACACAGTTTTCCTAAACAATTCAAGTTTTGGCATTTTAATTTAATGTTTATCTTTCTCTTTCTACTTGCCTGCTAACTTTACATAAGGCTATCCGTGTCGCCATGTCTACCTGCCATCCACCATTACCAGTGCTTCAAAACAAATACCATGCTCCTCTTGAGCTGTCGGAGGAGAAGGAAAATAGACAGAGAGCTGGGGTGTCTCCTGCTTTCTCCATGCTCCATACTTCTGAGCTTCTCACGAAACTTTCCCTTCTAAATTATTATGACTAATTATGACTAGGCTAGAAGATATAAAGAAAGGCCCTGTGTCGTCGCTACCATTCATTAAGTAAAATTGATTTTGTAAAGGTAATTTTTCTTAGGAATTCACCAAAAATTGAAGAAAATGTCGTCTGAGGTCAGCTTTTCTACTCAGGTTTACAAAGCGGCAATGGAAAAATGACCGCATAATGGTTTATGCTGCATTGTATTGCATTTGCTATTTGATGGTCTGGTAACACTTTAATAGTCTCGCATGAGCATTTACTTTAGATTTAATAGGGCAGCTTCTCTGTTGTAATTAAATATCAATTGATTGTTAAAAGAGCACTTGCTAGATTTAATATATAAGAGATAAACCTGGTTTGCTATATAATTAACTCAGAACACAACAATAAAAGTGCAATTAGATTTCTAGAACACAGAACTTGTAAAAAAGTTTATCAAGTTGTGGACATGAGAGGAATTAGATAAAAATTATGTTAAAAATTGTGTTTAATAATGATCTGAAGAGCTATTAATTAGTTTGGTTAACTATTAATGATTTTGACCTTTGATGCAGAGATTCCTTTGAGATGGAAACCAAACAATGAAAGTGACTGTTCCCAGTAGACGTGCATGGTAGCAAGAGACAGTTTTCTTCAAACAGGTATAGAAAAAATGTCAGGCATCTAATGTAATTTTAATGCTTTTTTTCTGCATTAATAGTTAGTGTTTATCATATCAGCACTTTAAAAATTCAGCCTTTTAAATACTTACCTTCACCATAATTTACAAATAGGTAATTAATTCCCATTCTATTTTTCTTTTATTTGCCTTTGCCATTACTCCTGCAGATTTTTTTTAATAGGGTCAGCCACTTAAAAATGGAACAACCAAAAAAAACAGGCAGAGCAATGGTTTTGGCTGTTAGCCATGAAAAGCCATCCATGTGCAGAGCATTAATCCGACATCAGAATCAGCCTCCACCAAACTAGCTAGAGAAAACCGAAAACATAAACGACGCAAGCATCTTCGAAATTCATCTCAAAGCATGGCTACATGGCTGGCGTTGCTCTGAACTTCCATTACATATGTAAGGCCCCTCGCTACTAAATTAAGGTATTTTCTCACTACAAGACATCACCAAGGATCTCTTCGCAACTATGCCGCCCACGCGCATCTTGCAATATGCCTGTGAAAGAGTGACCGTGCCTGCAACATGCTTTCCTCCCCCCAACATACGCTGCACACCAAGACCAAACAATAACCCAGCAGAATATTAATAGCTTCTGTTCTGCCCGGGGTCCCTGGCACAGACAGCCCAACCCACTGCCTACCAGCCTTCATCAGTCATTTGTCTTCCATTCAAGACTGAAGGAGGCAACGTTTTTTCGATGCCACTTAAAATAAAGCAGCTGCGATTCCATTCTGGGATGCCCTCCATGGATTCTGTTGGTGTGCATCACACCGATGCATCGGCCGTGGCATGACCAGACCCCACGGCTACAGCAGAGCAGGGGTACGAACCCGCTGCATGTTTGGCACGACACTGTGTCCGCTCTCCATGACCTTCGCAGATGGGACTTGCTTGCCCCAGCCATAGCTGAGCCGCATGCGAAAGCTACCTGGTTTCATGATGACAAATCCCACAGATGCAGGCTCGAGGGCACTGAATTTTTTTTTTTTTTTTAATGGTGGGACTTCATTTTCCCTAAAATTACCTGTCAAAACTGTTCCAGATATTTGACAAAAAAGGTAAACCCAAGATTGACTTTTAAGTCAACTCTTTCCCAGAAAAGCCCGAGAAGGGTACGTTTTATGTGTTGAAAATAGGACTGCTAATAGCAGGAAAGTCTTTTGGGGTGCTGGAACATTGTGCAAAGAATGGCAGAAGCAGGAAGAAAACAGAGGTGGATGCTCAGGCCAGCGTGGTGGGCAAACAGGACATTAATGACGGCTCTCGTCACACAGCCCCTTCGGGTGCTGTGGCTTTGGGAAGAGGGGTGGGACTTCCTTTTAATTCACATTTTTTCCACCGAACATGAGAGACGCGCAGGTTGAAAAAATGACTCCAGCAACAGGACCGCTGAGCAGCGGTAAGTGCAGAGAGGACAGCCTCTTCAATCACGCCGCTTGCTTTTGTCCAGATAGCGCTTTCAGATGAGTCTGGGTAGAAATGAAGTGGAACACGGTAAGTTTTCTCGCAGCCGCCATGCCCAGGCCAGAGAGCTCCTGCTTTATTTATGTTTTAGAGGCATAACGAGCCCACATTTAAAGCACACTGGAGCCAGCTTGGAGGACACGGATAGAAGTAGGCTTACCCGCAGGCTAACTTTTATTAGAGCTTGAAAAGCCAGCGAGCAAGGAGCCGAGAAGCAAATATTACTGCCTAAGAGACGATGGCACATTTCAGACCACAGTGAAAATAATGGAGCAAATTCATCACCACTCGAGCTCTGCCAGCACCGGCAGCTCTTGCTCCTCTGTACCCATCTGTTCCCAGCGGAAACTCGCCTTTAGGAGTATTTGCACGGCTGGGACATTTGCGAGGAATCACGCACCGCAGAAAACATGGTAAATGTTGGTAAATCAGAGGGCTGGCTGCAGGCAGACACTGCAGTGCCCGTCTGCCTGATTTACACTGCAGCGCATTTCGGCGTGTGTGTGCCCGTGCACGCACACCCAGCCCCTGTGCACCTCTATCTCTGGCTACACTGGCGAGGGCCAAGCCAGCAAGCGCTTCTGTTCGTTACTGTTAACCAGCCATCAGGAAGGCAAGATTTATAGAGATCACTTTTATTTGGCTCAAATACCTGGGAATAGAGAGACAATTTTTGGACCTCCTGCTACAAAGACAGCCAAAGCATCCCTGTATCTTTATTTCCTATGAAAAATATGCTTGTCCAACCAATCCCTAAAAGCCTGGTCCTTTAGCACATGCACTCTTAGGGCAAGGAGCAGCTCTTGCTAGAGACTTGCATGTGTCCTGCCATAGCGAAGCCCTAAATTGGATAAAGCCTCTAAACTCTACCCTAATATAAACATTGAATAATAAAGCAAAAATCTTCGTTAAGGGCAAAAACATCCTATAATTACACAATACAGACAAAGGCAGAGCTGAGAAATGTCCCTCTCAATGGCTGGAGAGAAAAATCTGACAACTCATTCCTAAAACTCAAGGACAGCAGCCACTAAATAACATGGACTGCTGTGGCAGGCAACTCGTTCTGCTTACACGGACAAGCTTTTTGTCCTAAATCACTTCCCAGTCTCAACCGTGCGATGTAAAAACTGAAATGAAACCAAGCACTTACCTGGCATTACTTTTAGCACAACAGCTTGGACATTTATATTTGATTTCTAGGTCTTACTTGCATATCTTATTTCTCCCCAAAATGCTTCTGGAAAATTAGCACCAACCTTCTGTAACTCACAGGGTACAATTTACCAATATGTAAATCTTATTTTCACATAGCTCAAAAATAGCAAAGCTTAAAGGCTTTGCAGCTGAGAACCAAACTGATCCAGCTCTCTGGAGAGTTAATGCAAAATCTCCCATTGACTTTTATAAGCATTAGAGCAGACCCTCGGCTGACTTTATAAGCTACAAAGGGAAAATAATTGAGATTTCCAGAAAATGGGCTCAGCATTATTTTAACACTATAAATGTTTCTGCTCGGAAACAGTAGACTTTGCATGTTTTCCTCCCAATCCAAAGATAAAACTGTTCCCATAAAAAATACTTTGTTAAAATGCTTTTTGGAGAAGGTCCCATCCTTGAAAGATACATTTGCTAAGGATATCTCAGAAGTGACTTTCTCATTTGAGATCACCTCATTTCCACCAGAGTGGTAATTGCTCATATCATTACTTTCTAAGTAGGCAGTAACTTTCTTTCTCCTTCCTTTCCTCCTGCCAAAAGCCTTCCCACTCCTGTCTTTATAGCTACTTTTCTCCCCCCCAACCTTTTATTATAGCAAGGAAGTAATTAAAACCCAAACATTTCTAGCATTAGCACAACAGGAAGGATATAGATCAAGAATATGGCTTCCAAAAAATATAAAAATTAAGGTTGTTCTTGTAGCTTACCCAGTGCTCCTTTTTCTGAGGAACAAACCATGGCTAAAAGGCTTAGCCCTCTCCGGAAGCACAGGACAAGATGTCCTGCTATTCAGGCTCACCTGCGGGCAAGCACAGGGTGACGATGAAAGGAAACGCACAGTCATTTGTTAAAATGTAGAAACTGGTTTGTGAAGCTGAAATTTTAAGTGAGAGAAGACAGATAAAGATCTTAGTTTTCAGAATACATGCAGGTATGCAAGTCCTCAGCCTTCACGGTGGATCTGTGCTAATTTAGTAATTTTTTTTTTTTTCATCAGCTTTTGCTTATTATATTTGATTTTCAAGATAGAAACATCGCAATAACCAGGAGAACTTTTGCTGACCAAACTCTAGGAAAACCCACTCCTCCTCCACCCCCCAAAAAATCCTTTACTATGAAAATGGGTTATTTACTTATTTGAATACCTGCATTTTAGGGACACGGTTTAGTGGTGGACTTGGCAGTGTTAGGTTTATGGTTGGATTCAAAGATCTTAAAGGTCTTTTCCAACCCAAATGATTTTATGATTCTATGACTCCGATATGGTAACACATCCTCACTGAAACATTACCCCAAACCTGTTGCATTTTCTCTTTCTGAGTGAGGTTCTGAAAACACATGTGCACAGAAAATGAGAGCCGTACAAATCGATCGGTGGCAGGATACTCCCGTTGCCTCTCAGATTTCCTCCCTCACCTTCTTCTCTATTTAGAGCTCTGGAAAATCTTTGTAGGCGGAGAGCTTGGCTGCAGCCTCTCCACTAAGAAGCGCCTTCATTAGCATTCACTTTACATCAGCAGAAATGAAGCTTCCTTTTTTTTTTTCTTGTGGGAAGAACAAACAAAAGCTTTCTTATTCTCTGCATTGTCTGCAGAAGTCAGACAACTCTTTGGCTTCAGTGAAGATCAAATATTAATGCCATATTCCAAGCAGGATTTTTGAAGTTATCAGCATCTCATGCTTGTTGAAAACAGTGGCTAGAGAAAACTTTTTACAGAGAAGTCCTTTAAAGTGTGTGATGCTTGCAGACAAAAAACAGTAGGTTGTTGAATGTGATTTTTGAAGAAATTGGGGGAAGCTATGGTAGGCCAGTCAGAATCCCCTGCCAAATAATCAGCATGGAAACCAGCAGAGGCAGGGATTCATTTTCAGATACGGAGCTTCAGAAATGAGCAGAGGGAGAGGCCGGGGTTTGCTTGGCCCCCGGGGTGCACCAGCCATGGTGCCAGGCTAGCCTTCCAACCTAATCCCATCCCACAGCCACCGGCTTAAGAGAGACAAGATGTGAGAAACAGTGACAGCATCGTCAGCTCCACTAAAACCACCCCTAACAATTTGCCAGCTTCAGGCGGTGACAGTTATTTCCAGAAAATAACAATTTATTTTCTCTTTTCTCTTTCTTTACATTTTACCACCTCTGAATCCTTGCTGGTGGAGGCGGACACTTGTTTTGCTTCAATTCACACCGAGCCCTGTGACACATGAGGGATCCAGGGGACAGGTAGGAGGGAGGAAGGATGAAGACCACAAGAGTGGGACAGTCCAGCCTCAGAGAGGAGGTGGAGGGAGATTTCCTAGAAAAATGGCAGTATTTTCATGCTTTTGACTGGCTGGGTTTTGTTGGTTCACTCCTGGTCTGTTTTTAGCATTAGTGCCTTCCTAGGACAGCTAAGTGCTGCCTCTCATTGGAAAAGTGGCATAGGCTCCAGAAGAAATCTCTGCTGGGGTCCTACAAACATCTCCTGAAGCAGAAGACACTGTAGACCTCTACTAGCTGCTGAGAGGGGGCTCTTTCTGAGCCTTCATTTCTGCAGGAAGGATAGTTCCCATCTCCTCCCACCATTGTTGGGGGAGACCCCGGGGTGGGTGGGCATGGCCCAACTGGTGACAGCATCTGATCTGGTCACGCAATACCCCAAAGGGACGAGTCACAACCCTCCCTCTGAACCAGAGACTCTGGTTGCACCCTGTGCTCACAAGTACAACCAGACCCCTCAGCCTTTGCTCTCATAGCAACTATCCCAAACAGAAGAATTTCACTTATTTCAAAGATCATGAGGAGGTGGAGATTTCTGTTTGCTTTTTTTTAAAAAAACCCAACAATCAATAAAAATTCCAACTGGACTTTTCTACTCATATAAAGATTTGGGAGTTCCTATCAGGAGCATCTTTCTGAATTTCCAGAAGCTTGTGTGCCTAAACACCTGACCACTCATTTTTTCCAGTGTCATCGCCTAGTTAAACCTGCTGTCTAAAACCATTTTGCAGAGAAGAGTAAAAATTCATGATGCTCAAATTAATTTGTTATTCATGAAACAATCATCCTCAAAATCTTTTCCAACCCTGGTAGAGTAAGCATGGTCATCCAGGTGCTCACCACCCTATCTTCCTCCCCAGCCTGCTCACGTCAGCTGCTGAAAACTCAACAGATATTATCTAAAGGTGATTAAAACACAAGAATGACCGTACTGGGTCAGACCAAAGGTCCATCCAGGCTAAACTCCTGTCCCCAAGCATGGCCGTGGCTAACCCAGCTTCTAGCTTGGAGATCTGCTGAGCAGGAGGTGTGACAAAAGACGCTGCATATGCTACAAATCCCATTTAAAGGACACGAGTTTCCCTGCAGAACTGCTGGGAAAAATAAAGACTATTTAGACTCTTTAGAGAACAGTGTTATAATTTACAACAAAAGTACTCTCAAAATTTTTCAAGAAGGGACCGGTGAACACAACATGCATTCCCACTCAGAGATAGACCTCTAGATGTATTTTGTTTCCTAGGAGGACTACTTTCGTTAGGTTGGCTGCTAATTAAAGAGCTTTTTTACATTGATGGATTTACAAACAGATTTCTTACTCCTACTGCTTTCATTGTACGTTACAAAGAAACCAGAACACGTTCTTTCAAAGTCCTTAACAATTCCTTACAGCTCTGCAACATCTGAGATCACAGAGAAATAAAGCAAGAACAAAGTTATAGCGAATGTAAATATTAGCGAGAGACCACACTTCATCTTCCTCTTCTGTGGGGCTCCTGAGAGCAGACGCTGAGCAATGGATATGCTGCTCTCAATCGTCAAAACCCTGCAACTGCATACACCTGCATAGCAATTACCTGCCTGCTGCACTGCATCATCCACAAACTTGCAGTGACAAAGGAGGCAGATCGGACTCCTTTTAATTTTTCTTCTATTGTCCCCAAAAAGCAGCCATAAAATGCGACAAAATATATGTTGGTCGGGAACAGCTTAGGGACATCTGGTGGCATTAACCCTTTAACAACCATACCCACACAAAACTCTGCTATGCTTTTATGCGTAGGCAATTTGCATTTTATACTCCGTTGACTGTTCTCTTGTTCCAAGGACGCAGTCGGTGCAGGAGGAATCACAGCTTTAGCAGACTGAGGAAAAAAATAAACAACCAATTTCCACTCCAACGCAGTACTTCTGCCTTTGGGGTGACTCAGTTGCTCTTCTTCACCATCTACTCTCTGCATCTGGGCTTAGCTTTTTTGGACCCTCATGGCATGATATGAAGCTTGAAAATGCTAACAATGTGGTTTTGCAGCTTGGGAACCCTTCATTTCTCCATGACTCTTGGTAGGCACGCTGGAGCACCCAGTCATCTCCAGGTTGGCCAAGATTTTATAGGAATCAAGCTCAACAAGCACAGTACAAGGCCCCTGTCAAAAAGGACTACCATTTGTGGAGAATATAGGTATTTACCTTTCACAGAGTGAACACTAAAACCTGCTTTATTCCCGAAAGATGTCACTAATGTCATACAGGTACCAAAGCTTTTTCTATCTCCTGTGCCTGATGTGCTGTCACCAATGTCCTTGCCTAGAAAATAATAAATAATGATCAAAATAATACATGTGTCTGTCTTCCAGATGGATATGCACAACGTGAGCAGCCTCGCCCTGCCTCAGAGGGATGTCTCAGTGAGACATCGTAGTGTGGGGAAAAGCCATAGCCATGTCTGCAGCATTTCCAAAAATTCCCATTACTAAGACATGCCCTGAGCTGTGAACCCCTTCCCCGGGTCTTCCCCTCCCAGCACAGTACAGAAACCAGAGTGCCTTCTGCTTGTGAAGGCTGTTCTGGAGCACAGGCTCCAAAAAATGAGAAATGCAAACAAGACTTTGAAAGCCCAAAGCAAGGTGTGACACAGGGACCTGCCCACGGTTAGGCAGGGACTATACTGCGGAGTGGGAGCTGTGGGCAGCCTGTGGGGCCACGGCCGCCGCAGGGTCCGTGGCACAGGGGATTTACGATGACCCTGTCATCTGCCACTTTCCCATGTACTGAAAAGCTGGATGTGCACAGCTCCATCTCCAAATGTGCATTGGTGTCTTGGTAAGCAAAGGGAATGGTGACAAACTGGCATCTCCCTCTGTCCTGGTTTCAGCTGGGATGGAGTTAATTTTCTCCCTAGTAGCAGGAATAATGCTGTGTTTTGGATTTAGTAGGAGAAGAATGCTGATCACACGCTGATGGTTTAGTTGTTGCTCAGCACTGCTTATGCCAGTCAAGGACTTTTCAGCTTCCCCTGCTCTGCCAGGGGCACAAGGAGCTGGGAGGGGGCACAGCCAGAACAGTTGATCCCAACTGCCCCAAGGGCCATTCCATACCATCCGGCGTCATGGGCAGTATAGAAACTGGGGGGGTTGGCCGGGGAGCAGCGATCGCTGCTGGGAACTGGCTGGGCATCGGTCGGCGGGTGGGGAGCAATTGCATTGGGCAGCACTTGCTTTGGATATTGGTATTGTTATTATCATTATTATACTGTTACTATTAGCATTACTATTTTACTTTATTTCAATTATTAAACTGTTCTTATCTCAGCCCAGGAGTGTTTCTCACTTTTACTCCTCCGATTCTCTCCCCCATCCCCTCGGGGCAGGGGCAGTGAGCGATGGTTGCGTGGTGCTGAGCTGCTGCTGGGGCTGAACCCCGACACCCTCCCACTGCCCCTCTGCATTTTGATATAAGTGTTTCATCCTCTTGGATTACACTGAATCCACAGAGGTACACTTGGCACTCGGAGCCTCCTAAGATAATCTGTAGCGGGGATTGAACAAGACAGAGCCGTAGCAAACAGGGAGATGTGAGAGGAAGAGCAGCCCTCCAAGGCACGGTCCTTTTGGAATTCCAGTGGATTTGCAGACTTTAAAGCATCTCTCCATCCCTGCATTAGTAAGATACCTCACCCCTTCACAAAGAAGCAAAAGCATTTTTTTTTTAAAAAAAAAACACTTTATAAACACTTCTGTATGGAGAAGGAGAGAGAAGCAGAAGGACAAGGAGAAAGAAAGACCATAGATCACGATCCAGCGCAATAGCCATATTAAGCAGGTACCTGTAGTGCCAACTCCTCTGCCAGCCTGGCACTAATATTAAGTAAGAAAAACCTGGCTTTTAGCAGCATGCATGAGTGCTTCAACAACCTTAAGATGACACTAATTTGTTGCGGCTTCTTAAAGTAGATTTCAATTATTGCAGATTTTTTTAATACCAATGGGGAAACCAGAGAAGCCTGTCAGTATTGGCTGATTTGAAATGTGATGTGATTATCATCAAGCCTTAGTAAAGGATTTTAAATTAAAGACAACTTGGTCTGTAAATACTTTGTGTCTAGATTATTGTTCTCTTTTCCTAATGGCTTTTGGCATAGGCCTTGTCAGTGGTTTAGTGTACAACCCTTTGGCTGTGACAGTGTCTTCTATGAATAAATCATACACTTCACTAAGCACCAGACGATGGCAAAATGCAACAGCAGATGAAATAAACAATAAAGAACCATTACAGCTGCCTGTTCTCCTCTGCAGGTTTACATCACCATCTGATTTAATTTCCTATTTGTAAAGACGCAGCTCACTGCAATGCCATTATGAAATAAAATCATAAATTATAAAATACAACTGAAAAATTCATCCATTTACTGAGATGTTTAAATAGACCTTTACATGCCTGTCCTCTACATTTCCTCTCCAGAGGAAAACACCATTCATGACATTCAGTTGTGCTGTCAAGGGAAAACAGTGGGGATAAATATGAGAAAAGGGATCCTAGACCCAAGTTTGCTCATTTGCAGATGCTTGCCTTTACCCCTGCATGCAAAGCATCTGCCAGCCCATCAGGCAGGCAGCTCATCAATCACCCTGCCAGCAAGAACAAATATCTGGCTATGCACGGAAATCTGGACTTCTCGGGCCTTTGCATGTCATTGGAGACGGACCTGGTGGGGAGCAGGGCAAGGAGTACAGCAGCGCGGGGGTGTCTTCCCTGCTCCCAGGTAATGTCTAGCGAAAGGCTGTGATTTACTTTAGTGACAGAAAAATTGCTTCTGCCAGTATGGCCTCTCCCAGGCTCCCCTTCCTCCCCACAATGAGGAAAAGTGTCCCAGGGGGAGCCTTGGCCGACACATCTGGCTTTATTACAAAGGCTCCGGTTCCAGCCAGGTTACTCAATTGGAACAAGCATCTGCTTCATTTGTCAGACTCATGCAGCCCATTGCACGCACGCTCCCTGGACAGCTGCATTTCCATACCCACAGTCAGGTGCGGTATTTGCAAGGGAGGGTTTTACCTGATTGCTGGAGACAGCTGCCAACAGAGCCTTTAGTTAGCAAAGTGCCGGAAAAATACCATTTTTTCAACACACACAATGTAGCTATGACCTGGTCAGGAGCCATGAATTCCTGCTGCAGTTTAATGCCTACCAATGCAGAGGTTGTTTTTTAATGCTGTACCACTGCTCTTTGCTTCACTGAAACCTTCTGGGTGAGTACGAACACGTAAAATTCCCAAAGAGCTTCCTTACATAATTTCCATGTAAACTCCCTGCAGCGGTAAACTACAGCTCTAATATTTGTCCAGGAAGATATTTCTGGTTTACAGTTAAAACACAAGCACTGACCTTTCAAAATATAATTTTTATCATCTAGTGAAGCTGAGGTAGGGACAAGCAAATGGAAAGCTCACAGCTACACACTGATTTATATTTACCACTAGCGTCTGTTAAACTAATGGAAATCCCAAGAGCCTCGGCTGCCGTAAATGGGGACAGTTTCACTGACATCACCTTTGGAGCAGAGTCCTGCTATTTTTAGCCCTCTTTAGGGTCAGCCGTCTGCTCCAAGAATTAAGGTGACCCCAGATCTAATTTCAGCCTTGATTTTGCTAGTCCTTTCCCAGTCCCAAGCCACCCCCTCCCATCTTCACAGGCAACTGCTAATGACCACCTGGTGAGCTCAGTGAGGACAAAACCACACGTGCTATGGAACCAGCCTGGTTCAACAACACTTACCTTATGCAAACGCTCTACTAAAAGTCTTTTCCCTCTTTTAGCCTGAGAACTCACCTCTTTGCTGGCTGTCGGCTGTTGCTGTTTTCAGCAAAGACGGGAGGAAAGAGAAGCACTCGGCGCTTCAGCCACCTCTGGAGGCACCACCCGCGAGTGCCCCCTCTGCGTTCAGCCAGTCGGGAACCAGAAGTTTCCTGGGCCTCCTCTTGCAGCTAGTGCAGCTGTGCTTCGCTGTGCCTTTCTACTTGACCCTTGCTTTGTGCTTTTGCCCTTCTGCTTTTTCCTCTATGCTTATAGTACTCTCCTACGCTCTGTTTTTCAGAGCGCTGATCCACTTTTTGCTTTCTGTGCAATTCCTTTTTTTCTCAGAGTCAATAAAAGAGCTCAGGATTTAGCCACCGTGGTCTCTTACTAGCCTGCTTATTGCTCCCCTGCATTGGGATGGATTGTATGTGTGCCCTTAATGGCATTTTTAAAGAACTGTCAACTTTCCCGGACTCCTTTTTTCATTTGGTCTTGTTTCCCAAAGGATCTTACCTACCAGTTCTCAGTTTATTGGACTTTGCCCTATTGAAGGTCATTGGTGGTTTTTTCTTGGGTTTTTGGAGGTCGTTTTTTTTTTTTTTTTTTCCATTTTCTGCACTTTTTATTCTTTCATAGCCTTACCACAGATTGTGACCTCTGTATGTCATGGTCATGCTCATAAGTAACCTTCTACCTTCATGTTCTCATCCCGTTCGTCTTGCCACTCAGAATCAAAGCTGGAAGCTCCCATTTTCTTATCGACTTTGTGTATTTGAATATTAGCTCTAACACTTCTTCCTACATGGCTCAACAGCCCTTCAGCAGCCAGCTCACCCCATCCCCAGGACTGGAAATCGCAGCATGATTTTAGGTTTCATGCGAGCCAGAGGACCTGGTCAGGGATTTATCAAGCAGCTCTTCATTTTCAGTAAGTTATCTGCTGCTAGGGCATCAGCAGCCACAGACACAGAGCACAGACAAAGGCAGCGAGCTCCAGGCATCCTCTCCTGTCCTCCAAACCCTTGTGGGCTCTTGCCTGCAAGCCCAGAGAGAAACAGAAGAATCCCACGGTTCTGCTATCACACCTATGGATAATAATTGCGCAGATACTTGTAAGCCTGAGGACTCTTAGGCATTGAGTTGTCGATATATTGCAGAACCGAGAAGGGGTTTTTGTGGGTTTTGAGGGGCTTGGGGGAGGAGGGTTGCCTGGTACCAGTGGTATGGTTAGGTACCAAGCCACCACAAGGATTATCGTAGCAAGCCCTTAGTCACTTGTCTCTCATATCCCAGGGAAAAACTGACAGCATATGAGCATCAGCCCATGGGCCTGTCTGCTGAGCGTTTGGGGTCACAGCCCAGGCCAGGCTTCAGCGTCGCTCAGCACCTTTTTAGGTGTATTAGCAGGAAATTAATTCCCCTTAAAGTCAACTCCTTGGTTTTTTTTTTTTTTTCCACATTACTTCTATGTGGTACTTTTCAAATAAGCAGTGGTTGTATGGCAGAGGCTTATTGGAGAAGGAGAGGGAAAATGGAAGAGAGAAAATCTCAGTTCCCCCCCACGCATCTGTAGCTTTAATCCTTTTTCCGCTACACGAAAAAAGATGAAGCATTCAACGAGGAACAAACACTGGAGAATAATAGCAGATGAGGTAGAGCTGTGCTAGTGACCTGATATATAGCCCTGGTTAAATTACTTTGTCTTTCTTTCTAAATGCAGCCTTCTGCCTGTGAAATGAAACGCCTGCTCTCTGCAGAGGGAAGCAGAGAGGATGCATTATTTAGGGACCGCGCAACATGCTGAAGCAGTAAGTGTTAGAAAGGTGCTCAAAGGCTTCCCACGTGAATTACTGGAGACATCAGGATTTGGCATCAAACCTTTGTGGAAAAGTTCCCACAAAAGAAATATTTCCAAATGGAAGGGACCATACAGTGGTCTGGAGGGAGGGGAAAGGGAAATCCTCCTATGGCCACATTTTGAAAATTTAGAAATATTTTTAGGTTTACTTTATTGTTTTTACTGCCCCTCTCCGGTGTTTCCAGAGCCACAAACAAAACTGTGTTCTCCAACTACTATAGTGGAGATCACACTGCAAATAGGCAGCTGCAAATAGGATAATTGCTTACTTCTTGGAGACAACCTTTAAATATTCCAAATTTATGACACAACTCAGCAGCTCCAGTAGGTTGTAAAACAACCACAAAGAAAACAACGAAAACTTTAAACAGACCTTAATGCATTTTCTATTCTGGGTGGCAGAACAGGAATGCAAGTTAGTGAGCTTCTGCTTTTGGAAGACTGTGTCTTTTGTAACATGCACTTATAAATTTTTAAGAGCATCTCATGTAGCTATGAAACACCAACCACAGAAAGTGCATTTGGCAGAAGCCTATGAATGTCAGCAAGATGTTAAGGATGATAAAACCAGTCACCTGTTTTAGTGCTTGCTGTGAAATCCAAAAGCTTTAAGTGTTGTAAGAGGACAGGTATAGTGAAGAAATGTTTGGTTTCTTTCTCAATAACAATTATAATATTAAATGCCCTTTAAGGTGTCAGGATCTGAGGACAGAAGGGAATATTTATTTGCAAAATTACGTATCTCGCATAAAGTGGCATAAACCTGAAACCTATATCTGCTTTAAAGACTTTGCATACAATTTACAGTCTGATAATCACTGGTGAAGAAACGCTTGTTTGGCCAGTCCTCAGAGTCACAGCTTTACAGCACTATAATGGGTGAACACAGAACGTTTCTCTCTGATTTTTCTATGTGATTTTAATTTGAAACTACAGTTGTATCACAAGACCTGTCTTTAAAGTCTTGTAACTTACTAATCTGGCTGCCTCTTGTCTCTCCCCAGCCATCACCAGAACCACGTCCACTCCTCTCCCTGCCCCTGCAAGCAGCCCCGGCCCCAGCCCAGCTCCGTCCCCAGGCAGCCCCATGGCTTCCAGGACACTGGAGACACGTCCCTGCTGAACGCCAGGCACTGGGTCTAAGCACGCTCCTAAATGCCAGTCCTGCTTTGATGAAGCTGGACCTTCACCTCCTCACCTGCCTCTCGTCCTCTCCTTAACCCTGTGTCCTGGTTTCAGCTGGGATAGTTAATTTTCTTCCCAGCAGCAGGCACAGCGCTGTGGTTTGGATTTAGGATGGGAACAATGCCGATCACACGCTGATGGTTTAGTTGGTGCTGAGCAGTGCTGACACCAGGCAAGGGCTTTTCAGCTTCCCCTGCTCTGCCAGGGGCACAAGGAGCTGGGAGGGGGCACAGCCAGAACAGTTGATCCCAACTGCCCCAAGGGCCATTCCATACCATACGGCGTCATGGGCAGTATGGAAACTGGGGGGGTTGGCCGGGGAGCAGCGATCGCTGCTGGGAACTGGCTGGGCATGGGTCGGCGGGTGGGGAGCAATTGCATTGGGCAGCACTTGCTTTGGATATTGTTATTGTTATTATCATTATTATACTGTTACTATTAGCATTACTATTTTACTTTCTTTCAACTATTAACCTGTTGTTATCTCAGCCCAGGAGTGTTTCTCACTCTGACTCCTCCGATTCTCTCCCCCATCCCCTCGGGGCAGGGGCAGTGAGCGATGGCTGCATGGTGCTGAGCTGCTGGCTGGGGCTAAGCCACGACACCCTGCTAACTCAGAGCTCCTTATTCATGTTCTGAACTCGCTCTTATTTCTTCTCCACTCTCCACCGACTGCTGGATGCAGGGGTTTTTACAGAAATAGCTATCTGCATCTTTAGGCACGTAACGATCTTCACAAATCTGGTCCACAGCCACTTTATGCTTATATTTTCCAGGGAGAGCCCTTTCTATTGTCTTTTTTGCACCTTAGAGATTTTTAACCGATTGACGGATCTAAGATATCCAACTTCCGTAGGAGTCCAGACCGCAATAACTCACAGAGGCATCCGACATGCACCGTTACATCTCATGCAGCTCTGGCTTCCACATCGCTGAACAACCCAAGCCTCCTCTTACCAAGGACAAATGTTTCCCAGGGATTTTCAGAAGCCAATTAGATGGCTTTACCAGCACCGTTTAGTGGCACACGCTACGTGTCTCTCTGGCCACGTTCTTTGCGATTAATAAGGTAGAAGTGACCAGCTTTGAAGCGCACACTGATTCATAAATCCTGTTCAGTAGTGCTGAAGCTGCTGAATATACAGATGTCTGATTTGGAAACTGCTTTTGTTATCAAGAGGAGAGAAGAGCCCTACTTTAAGGTCTGTAAAACCTCTAGACCTTCACCAATTTTTTTTTTTTTTTATTTTATTTTTTTTATTTTTTTTTTTTTTTTTTTAGGCAGTCAAGGCTTTACAAGAGCATTGCTTTCTGTCTTTATTACTGTCTGGCAACACCTGCAATTGCAACCATCCCATAGCTGCAGAGGGGATGAGCTCCAGACAATGTCACCAGCAGTATCTGTCATCTTTTAGTTGCTCTGCCTGAACATAAACGGAGCCTTCCCTGTAACCCAGACTGATAGTCCAAAAACGTCTTTTGAAATGATATTATTTGGTCATGCATTTTGCTCTGGATTTTCTCAAATTCCCATTAGCAAACACTCAAGCCATTAAGTTTGCTTGACTAAATAAATGTTTGGCTCTGCAAAGCCACTGGCGCACATTACAAGGCTATTTTACCTTCCTGTACACCCTATTCATTAATACGTTGAACTTCAACGTTCCCAGGAGAGGGCTGGCACCTGGGTACTTTCAGAAAGAACAGCGGCTGTAAAAGCTGTTCCTATTTCCCATTCTAGAGCTACTTGCCAAAAGATGGATATTTTCCTTTTTTTTTTTTTTTACCTGTTAGAGCTGCAGCAGAGAAAACTACCTAAGCTGGCTTAATAGACGGCTTTCTAAATGCTAACTCAATAATGAATTTGACCTCACCTCTGAATGCAGGAAACAACGGGGTCCTTGGCATCAGACGGTTTTTCTGTTATTGTTGGGAGGATCTAGCTGTGAGCAGGTACACACAGTAAGTGCTGTGAATACAACTGGTCAGGAGACGGTTCTTGCTGCAGGAAGATCCCAATCTAAATGAAACAGAGAAGTAGTTGGTGCAAGACCACTAACCAAGCGTGGGGAGACTGGATGCATTGCTCAAGGTACAGCCTGGTGCTCTGTCCTTTGGGCCACCAACTTACCTGAGAGTAAGCCCAAGAACAGTCAACTTGCACTGACTTTAGCTCTCCTGCAAGCGGATTCTGATGTCAGGCATCATTTTGCACTATTTCTCATGCTTGAGCTTCAGGCAGCAAGCCCTAGGTACAGAGGACTTGCAAAATTGCGTTCCCAGGAAAGTTTTCACAATCCTGATGGGTTATTCAAATATCCCCAAGTACTGCATACTAGGTAGGTGCAAAATCAACAAAAATGTCACGCGCTTCAATTAATTCAAACTTACATGAGCAATAAATGCATCATTTGCATTATTACTAACACATACAATTTAGAAGCATGTTTGGATATGAATCTAACATGATAGCTTTAGTAAGTTAATTAGATAATTGCTAAACATACTAATTGATTTTTAATTACAGAGAGTGAAGCTTGCAGCGGAGCCAAGACTGGCAGACTTCTCTGTCATTAGAGAACAAAAGGAACTTCAGCAACACTTCAGCATCCTCAGACTCAGACGTGTCCTGTTTTTTGTACCTTTTTCTCTAAGTCATTTACAAACCCACCAAGATTTCCCCATCCTCTAGTTTTCTTACTGTTTTTGAGATCTTCAGTCAACAGAGAAAAAGCTTAAAAACATCCCAGGAGAAAGATATTTGCACATATTAGCTTAAACTCCATTTTCTGCCTATAAACATAAATTCAGGATCTAAACTTGCCACCTCCATAGATCTGCCACCAGGAATAGCTTACAATTTCCATTTCAATTTAGGCTTTACCAACTCTTCTGAGACCATACATATTCATCCTTTACAAGCCATCT
Source organism: Pelecanus crispus (assembly GCF_030463565.1). Lineage (NCBI taxonomy): Eukaryota > Metazoa > Chordata > Aves > Pelecaniformes > Pelecanidae > Pelecanus > Pelecanus crispus. The sequence goes on from NC_134648.1 coordinate 73,502,401, forward strand.
CCAGTTGCTGTGCACAAGCACAGCAATCAGCCTCCCCCCAAGATGCTGGAGGTGCGGTTCATCAGAGAAGCGTATACCAAGCCTCCACGGTTTAGGGCAGCGGCACGTAAGATACCATCACCACTGAGGTGGCTGAAGAGCTTTCCTCCCTGTCTTGCAGACCAGCCTGCAGGAGCGAAGACTCAAGGTGCACGTCACCCTGTGAGAAGAAAAGGCAGAGAACCACCGTTGCTGCCTGGACTGCCATTGAGAAGCCTCCAGGGACATGCTTTTGGGTGCACAATGGGCATGCATCTCCACACCCCCCAAGAACAGGGATGGGGGCCAGCCAACAAGCAGCCCAATACCAAACGCAAATATGTACCCTAACTGAGATGACCCTTGGTGGTGGGGCAGTGCCAGAAGCACCTAGCCTTCGGGGTATCCCTGCCGTCTTCATGCTCCAACAGACAGGAGTGCCATGTTCTCACTGCCAAGCTGCAATGTGGTAAGGTCCCTGGGAAGGGCTTGGGGATGAAGATCCACAATGTAATGACCAGAAGCCCAACTATGAGCTTGACGCTCCCTTGCACAGCAGCTTCTGAGCCCTCCCATCCTTCAGTGCTCCTCTTGTTCTTCAGAGGAAGCCTGGAGACCTCCTCACCTTCCCTGGGAAAGCGATATGTGGCCTCGCATCAAGCAGGGAACCAAACGTGTTGCTGCCACTGTGGGGCAAGGGTTACTGCACCACCAAAAAGGGCCAGCTTTTGGTATTCAGCTGCACTACAGGAGCAAGGTACTGCCTTACCTCCCACCACTGCAGCCTCACCCTCCGAGGGAGGTGGGGACCCCCAGGAAGTATGCACAGCTCTCCTCAAACCTACCCGTGGTGCCAAGGAGTCCTGTTTAAAAAGGATCAAAATCACCATCAAAACAAATCGGTCGCTATCTGTTGGTAGTAGTCTCTATTATTTACAAAGTCCCTTCTTTTATTTGCCACCAATTTATTGGAAGTCTGCAAGCCCATCTTTGTGCCACCTTTGCTTTGGCAGTCACCCCACGCATGAAATTCTCCCCTGGCTACACTCTTATCTATGCAAAAACCACACTTATTCAAAAACAGCTCAAAGGCTCTGCCTTTTGCATCGCTCTGTGTGCATTTGACCATAAGATATCACATTATTTTCACCTGTACTTGTTCAGCAGATCCCTGAAATCAGGGCACGATGACAGTTTTAGAAACAAAGGCAGCTTTTGATCTGCCGGAGTTTTTTGCAAGAGGGACCTGAAGCAGAACATCTGTTCCACCACCTTCCTCTGCAAGCCCTGCCTGACCAAAACTGTGCAGCACATCAGAATCAGCTTATTCATTCCACAGTGAAAGGAAACTTTCTCCCATTTCCTTCTTATGAACGGAAGAGCAAGATCAGAACCTGAGACAGCCCAAGGGCTGGCCAGAGAGAAGGACCTCTTCAGTGCAAAGTGCCTGGCACTGGCGAGTGGGTAGGAGAGCTCCCGTCAGCCAGGCTGCACTGGCAGGATCACGGCTTGAAGGGCTTTTAAGCTTGACTCAGCTCTGGTGAGCAGACGAGTCTGGCTCTCGTTCACCCATGAGAGGTAGAGTGCATCAGAGAGAAGCTGAGAGCGGCTTCCCATATTTCTGGCTAACAAAAGCCAATGCTGATTGTCCCTACCTGCCCCGGAGGTGCTGGCTGCCCCGCTCTCCCATGTAAGAGTGATCTTCAGTGACAGGAGATGTACACGCAGGGAAGCACGAGGGACAGAGAAAGCATTGACAGAGGAAAAGGGAGAGAATTTGTTCGGGCTTGTACAGTTTCAGGGGAAAAATAAATAAGGAAACCCATGCTAAATATTGAGACAGCTGTAAAGCTCTCCAACATGCCCAAAATCCGTGTAGAGGAACAGCGTGTCTCAATAAAAATATTCTCTTCAAGGCATAAAAAAAATCTCTGATAGGGGCATCTCTGGACTAGCGGAGTGCTCTCCAGAGAGGGCAGAAGCCCCCAGACCAGCACCCCCCACCCCAAATGGAGCTTAATTCACAGTTTCCTTAAAAGTCTTTAGGGTTGCTCCAGGCTATATCCTCCCTCCATCTTACTCAGCCTGTGAATGAGATTCAGGATCAGAAATCATAGACTCATAGAGTCATTTAGGTTGGAAAAGACCTTTAAGATCATCCAGTCCAACCATTAACCTAACATCACCAAGTCCAAATGGGGACTTTTCTCCTTCCTCTGCTCCCCCATGCCCAGCGCCTGCATGATCACAGAGCTATCTCAGCCCAGAGACCGCATCAGGATGAACCCCTGCCTGTCCTTCTATTTAGTACTCATCAGCTGGACTCTTGCTGGCACCGGAGCAGCTACAGGTCTGGTTTTTAGCTGTGCCGACAAATCACTGCTTGGGAAGCACAGCAGTGAGGCCGATGCACAGTACGGAGCTGAACCCCTCGTTCGGAAGACGTGCCATCCATTTTTGCATGCATGCAGGTTTCTTCCTGACGAGCGACGGCGCACGCGCTGGTGCTCGCAGATGCTCAGTCATGGATGCGGCAGCCGCAGCGGGTCAGATCCACACCCCCCTCCCCATGGCAGGAGGATTAGGTCCTCCTCTGTCTGGCGCAGCTCGGTGCTATTTCAGGGAATTTGACCCCAAACTGAACTTTTCCAGACTGTGCAGCTCACTCCAGATTTCTAAGTGGCAGCGACGCTTCATGGTCAGTAATGAAAAAAGCCAGCAGAAACACAGCTGTTTGCTGTCGCGGTGTCCAAGCCATGTCTTGAGGTGTGTGCGGCTCCGAGCAAATGAGGTGAGATTAGATGGTTCTGGAGAAGGAGTTCTGGCACCTACTGGATTGGCGTAAAGGCTTGGTGTCTGAATTTCACAGATGTGTTCACGGCAGCTCTCTTACAGCGTGGGAAACCACCTCAGAATACACCTACCTTTCCTTTACAAATGTGGCGTTTCTGGACTCGTTTGTGCTAGAGCAAGAGGGATTATGAAATTTTGTTACTGAAAACACACATAAAAGATTTTGGGAGGCCTGATTATTGCACACATCTGAGACTTGAAATGCACCTTAAAATATATCACTCCAATACTGCAACCACATCCAAGAAGGCAAATTTCTGATACTCAGGCAGTCTATTTCTTTTACTTTTCTGCACACTTCCAAAAATTATGTTTCCAGAGGAAGCTCTCCAGTGCAAGATTCCAATATTAATGTTCTTGGAACATTTTTCTCATTCTTATGTGAGAAGACTTCTTTCCAGTAAGATTTCTCCCAGCTAAATGCCTTCAAAGAATATCCAGTGTAAATACCAAGGATCAGTTCACAGACTTCCCTTTGGCTCCCAGTTCCCCTCACGCCCACCCAAAATCTCCATCTCTGCATGCTCCAGACCAGTTACTTCCAGTTTGGCTGCAGAGCCGCTGGTGCACACGTGTGAGATCAGATCTTTCCAGTCAGCCACCAAAACTGCCCTCAGGTGAAATGATTCACCCGATGCACCACTTTGGAAAGGAGGAGGAGATGAACGTGATGTTGGTGGGGAATTTAAAGGCTCAGTGCTGCCCTCATCTTGCTGTAGCAGGCTGCAGGAAAGATTGCTTTTGCTATAGCCCACGAGGACGTGCCACAGCATAGCCTAAAGTAATTAATAACACACCAGACTTCAGTGGCCGGGAAGGAAACTAAGCTAGGATGCTCCTCTGTAGCTAAAACAGTGACTGAAAGCGTAAAAATGAAAGCTTCAGGTAATATCCCAGGCCCTACTGAGACTGGTGCTTTCTCGTTTTATTCTGTCTCGCTCCAGCATCCATCCACAGCAGTATTTTTCCAGGCGCTCACTACTCCATACTGCCACTGTGCAGGCACTTCTCTCGCCCTCCGTGGGTCGTGACCTAACATTTGTATTTATGTAAATATATCCTCTTTGAAAACAAAGGCTTACTTGTGAACAAAGCAAACTAAATCTGCGGAGGCTCAAATGCTGCATTTTACCTCAAGCTATGGGATCAATCGACAGAAAGCAGGACAGAAAACGGTGCTGCCGACTGTTCTCAGTGGTATTTGAACCCTGGAGAGTCATTGCGCAGCTGTTTAGAAAAAACACCTATATTTCACCCTCCCCTTTCCACCTCTGTAGCAAACACCATTTACCAGCCCACGTTTAGCTCCACTTTTTCCAAACCCTGCACGCAGCATGTATAACTTGCTCTCTTCCTCACCTTTTTTAGCCACACATCTTCCTCAAGCCTCTCTAAGTTCAGCCTGCTACAGCTCGACACCAAGGCCAGATCACAACTGCATTTCGCATGAGGCAGCATCCCACGACGCGTAGATGCAATAGGTTGTGACACTGTCCTGGCCAGCCGCCACGCCACGGCCGCTCTGTGCGGTGGGGAGCCAGTTTGCAGAAAGTCACAGGTAAAAATAGCAAAGCAGTTTGCAGCTAGGAACGGGGAAAGCAGTTCTTCGCGACTTGACGTGAAAACCAATTATTTATGCCATTTGCTGGCGCTGCGTGCAAGCAATGCATTTCCTGGCAATTCCCCTTCCAATGGGAGCACACCGGGTCTAGCAAGGCAGAAACCTCAGCCACGTAGGGCAGCTCGGCGTGGCTGTTTGTCACTCTGCGAGCAGGGGTGAGTGCAGCTGGATGTTTTTTCAAAGCTGTAGTTGAATAAAAATAAGCATTCACATCTCAGGAAGCCCAGGGGCACCAGGGACAGTTGACTGATAGAAGGATGAGGCGCAGCAGCAGCAGTGAGTTAATGCAGCCGGGATCTCCTGCAGCTTTGCTGTGGGAAAAGAGAGGAACATCCACAGCAAAAGCACGCTGCCACCAGCCCCCAGCCCATGCGCTGCCACAGCAAGGGGATGCAAAGAACCTAGAATCATGGAATCGTTTAGGTTGGAAAAGCCCTTTAAGATCACCCAGTCCAACCATTAACCTACACTACCAAGCCCACACTAAACCAATCAAGGGTAGACCAGACTGAACCATGTCCCCAAGTGACACCTCTGCCCATTTTTTGAACACTTCCAGGGATGGGGACTCCACCACCTCTCTGGGCAGCCTGGTCCAATGCTTGACCACCCTTTCCGTAAAGAACTTTTTCCCAATTTCCAATCTAAACCTCCCCTGACGCAGCTTGAGCCCATTTCCTCTCATCCTATCGCTAACTCCATGGGAGAAGAGACCAACACCCCCCTCCCTGCCCCCTCCTGCCAGGAGCTGCAGAGAGTGATAAGGTCTCCCTTCAGCCTCCTCTTCTCCAGGCTGAACACCCCCAGCTCCCTCAGCCGCTCCCCACCAGCCCTGTGCTCCAGACCCTGCCCCAGCTCCTCCTATCTCTATCAATTCCCTTTTTGTTCTTAAAAAGACAGCGACAATCAAATGGACCACCTGTGGTTTATCTAGTCCGTAGGCGCTCGGAAATACGATGGCCGCATGAGCGATGCTCAGCAGCCCTGGGGACGGCGCAGGAGGGGCAGCGCCTCCCTGCAGCCCCCCCGCCTCTTCTCAGCTTGAGCCCTGGGGAGAGAGGGGAAATTAAAACTTGGGGGGGGTTGGGGGGGGGGGAAAGGGTGGCAATGCCAGCCATGCAGTTGAAATCACGAGACAGTCAAAGCTTTATTACAGGGAAAAAGAGAGCTATTTCAGAAGGCTTCAACAAAAATATTGTTATTTGCACCTCAAGGGAAATTCTTTCTTTTATGGAAGACAGTTACCCAACACCTGTTTTTATATATAGGAAAGAGGTCTTTAGCAGTGCTTCTTTTCTGTCTTAGTTTTGTCTGTCTTGTTCCAGTTGTTTATTCTTTCTTTTCTTTCAGAACACTGCACTGCTTTCTGGAGCTTTTGCAGTGACAAGACTGTTTGGGTAGAGTGACACCCATCACATACCACACCAGAGGAGCAGGGAATTGCTGGAAATTCAGAACAGCCACCAAAAAATGGGGAAAAGAACACTTTTAAATATTTTATTTGACATTTTCTCCCACTATAGGCAATGGGAGCTTTGAGTATGGGCTTCAATGAGAATAGGATTTCATCTTCAGTCTTTCAAAGCTAGCATTTGGATTATTAAAACTCTTGTGCCATGCAAAGGGTTTTTATAAATTGCTAGCAAGGCTGCTTTTACTGATGAATGAACTGCAGAAGAATTTATTGAGACAAGGTCTGACACTCTGGCTGCTTGGCTGAACTGCCTGGATCACGCTCTGCTTGTGCTCAAAAGTGTCATCATCCCTGTCAAATTGCTGCCAAATACCAAAAGGTATGGGATTAATTTGACCACCCAGCTTGCACTGAGAGTACTGTTTGGAAGGGAGATGATTCAGCACCCTGGGATACGCTGAGGTGTTCGCATGGAGCATCACACAAATTTTGGAGGCAGGAAAGCTTTATAGAAAGGAGATCTGCCGTGCCCTGTGACACCAGAGGTAGGTCTACTAGGTAACATATATGCAGGATGCTTCAATTTCCTGAGTGGGAGGATTTTCTACTTGTTTTTTAGAAAACTGAAGCAGAAAAGACTTCAAAACTGTAATTTTGTTTCAGCAATAGCACATGAATTTCATTATGCAACTTCTAGAGAGATTACTGATGTTTCTGGATAGGTGATGGCAGACAGAGGTGTTGGTTCTTCAGTATTTTCCTGCAGCGTTTGCTCCTAACTACTGGCACGACAATATGTTAAATATCTTACAGGCAGAGGATATGGGAAATAATTAAAGAGTTTGTAATTACATGAAAAGGTGTAAATTGCCAAAAGGGGTCAGGCAGAAGGTTCACCTTGCCCAGCATTGCTTGTGGCAGTGCCCAGCTGTAGATGGTTGAGAGGGTTAAGGAAGGGAAGGCGCACCGTGATAGCCCTCAGCACGTCCTCTCAACCTCCAGCACCACTGTCTACCACCCTCCTCCATCGGAGGTTATACCTGCATCTTTACTTTTAATTAATAGCAGATTAATTAATGTATGTCAAGCAAGGCATATTACTACCATCCAATAGCTGTAGAAGGCTGAGACTCATATACTTTTCTGTTTTAACAAATAAGCCCTCCCAAGCTTAAGTGTTAGATCACATCAGTGAAAAACACCTAAAATTATTAAACACTGACCAACTGGTGGATCTCAAAAAATGTTGGCAGCGGAGAACTATCAAAGAGCTTTCTGGCAGCCTCAGCTAGACACCAGCATATGCTCTATATTCATTAATAAACTGGAAGTACACACAAATCACAGAATCATAGAATGGTTTAGGTTGGAAAAGACCTTTAAGATCATCCAGTCCAACCATTAACCTAACATTACCAAGTCCACACTAAACCAATCAAGGGTAGACCAGACTGAACCGTGTCCCCAAGTGCCACCTCTGCCCGTTTTTTGAACCCCTCCAGGGATGGGGACTCCCCCACCTCTCTGGGCAGCCTGTTCCAATTCTTGACCACCCTTTCCGTAAAGAAATTTTTCCTAATTTCCAACCTAAACCTCCCCTGGCACAGCTTGAGCCCATAAATAACAAAACTGTTCTTTCCTCTCCTTACACGCTGCCAGGAAGATTGACAAAATGGGTGAGAGATTTATTTGGGGCAATATGGTTCACGTAGCGACCCATGCGCACAGAAGCTGAGTATCTTTAAATACAGCTGCAGACGCGGTCTGACGTGCAAAGGGAGACGATGCAGGTCACTGCTGCAAGACTGGAATTCGCCCCCTGAAACAACTGACTCCAAATGAAACGTGTTCGTAGCAGGCAAGAAAAATAACATGAGTTCGCAGAGTGGTGCTGCTTCCAACACAGCTGATGGGACTGGAGGCAGGAGAAGGAGGAAAGCAGATGGTAAGGCACCTCCCAGCAGCCTCTCGCGTGCAGCGGAGGGGCAAGGACGCGGCCCTTTGCCGGCAGGTCTCTGGCTCGCTCTCCCGCTGAGCCTCCAGGATCCGTTTTGGGCTGAAGCCTAAGAACATTAAAGAGCAGAACTGTAACCGGCTTTGCATGTCTCTCGACATAGAGAAGAGCCATCCAAAAGGCTGAAAAATTAACACTCGCTGGTATTTCTTAGCACGTTAGGCTTGCAAAGGTTACTGCCTGGAGCTAATAAGCCTTTCAGTTTTCCTATTTAATGCTTGTTTTTCACATGTGTGTTTCTTTTCTTTGCAGCTGTAACAAAACAGTATCTTGGAGGAAAGGGGCCCACTGGTCACTAGTGCCCATTTGTCACAGGTGCCCAGGAGGACACACGGTCAATGTGAGAGCCCAGTGCTTTGCAGAGCTTCCAAAGAGCTCGTATGAAGGGTGCATTTGACCCTGGTAAAGGAATGCGAGCATGGAGCAACAAAAGCTTAAGGCATAATGAATTAAACAGATGATACCAGAAAGAAGGCTCAGGAGACTCGGTTCTTTGGGCCACGGTCATCCCCGGCTGTGCTTAAATAGGCGAGGAAAAAAATTATTTTCTCTCTGTATACCTGACAGTGGTGTAGCTAAGAATTCAATACTGAATATAGGTCTTGTGTTTTCATTTCTAAAAGGAGGTTGAAAAATTGGTGTGGAAAAGAGCTACAGAAATTACTCAAGGACTGGGAAAAATGCCATGTGCTGAGAGCTCGATTGGAGAGGAAATGTGATTACACGGGATAAATACCTCTATGGGGAGAAAAATGCCTGGTACAGAAGGATTCCCTGCCATCCTGGGGAAGGCAGAGCAGGCACATTAAAATGAGAAACCAGCCTGAACGTCTTAGGAGGAGCTGAGCACAAGCGTTACCAGAACTGACGGACTTTCCACCTCCTCCATCCAGCACTGGATGCCTCCTGGGTGATTTAACCTTTAAAGCAGAGACCCACGAGGTCCCAGGGACCCCTGGGTGAAGCTTTGATATCCAGGGCGCCGAGAGGGTGCACAAGGCAGTCCGTCTCCTTCCCGAGTCCTCGACATTTGAAGTGGTTATTTACACAGGGGAAATGCGCTAAAGCAGCTGTAAAACTAGGTAGGGATGGCTGCTGGGAACAGCCAGGCGCTGCAGCGAGGAGCTGAGCTTCGCCTGGGGTGATTTATCCTGGTGAGAAGAAACTGCGGCTGCTGGTAGCTGAGGAGTTATCTCTGTGTGGAGTTATATTTTGATCTTCATCTTCTAACCCACCCCCCCAATAAACTCAGAGCCAGGAGAACCAGAGTAGGAGGGTGGAGACTCGGTTACACAGTGAAGGTTGTGCAGTTTCTTAGGCTCGTTGCAAACAAATCCTCTCCAGGTTACAACGCCGACCCATCCAGCCCACCAACGAGGAAGAAAAAAAGTGTCAGTAATTAACGTAACAGCCCAAGCAACAAGCTGAGAAACCAAAAGCAGCACTGGCTCCTCCTGTGCAGAGGTGCTCAGAGTCGGTCAAACACTCCTTGATGAACAAACCCCATACACAAAACAGAATTATCTGTTTTTCCTTCCCCAGCTTCTCCCTGTTACTCCTGAGTGGAAAACCTCATAGAATCATGGAATCATTTAGGTTGGAAAAGACCTTTAAGATCATCCAGTCCAACCAGTAACCCACACTGCCAAGTCCACACTAAACCAATCAAGGGTAGACCAGACTAAACCGTGTCCCAAAGTGCCACCTCTGCCCGTTTTTTGAACACTTCCAGGGATGGGGACTCCACCACCTCTCTGGGCAGCCTGTTCCAATGCTTGACCACCCTTTCCGTAAAGAAATTTTTCCTAATTTCCAACCTAAACCTCCCCTGGCGCAGCTTGAGCCCATTTCCTCTCGTCCTATCGCTAACTACTTGGGAGAAGAAGCATGGCTCTGCCTGCTGCTGGACCACTACTACCAATGCTAAAACCCATCACAAATTGTTGTGACAAGTGCTTTTGTGTTGACCAGTGGTTTTAAGCAGCTTTCCTACCTGTTTTTTCTTCTCACTCGCCTGCATTCCTGCCCCTAGAATCCCTAAGGCAAGAACTTGCAAAACGCTTCACTGTCTGAAACTGCGTGGATCTCCTAGACTATCAGCCCCAGAATGGGTTTTTCTATCTCAGAGGAGAAAACTGGCATGCCCAAGGTGACTTTTATGCTGAATTTTTGGTGGCACTCAACAGTTGAGTGCGTTTGGGTGGGCAAAGGCTTTAAACAAATACGAGCTGACTGCAAATTCAACATGCACATGTCTGTATGCATTCACACAGACATAGTTTTCAATGGGTAAATAACCTTGCTAGGCTTTTCCCCCCTCTTATTCTTCTGTTTTCTTTAGGATTTATTTGGCAATACCCCCAAAACATACTAAATTATTCATCCCTGAGAAAAGAGTATGAAAGACAAAAATCCAGCTACCAGCACATGATGTAGAAATAGAAGGCAAGGTTATTTATAGGGGTTATCCTGAACTTTTCCTTTTATGTTTTCAAGAGTCAAAGCTACAGTAGAGCTGCAATTTTCAGTCCAGTGCAGCAGTGGGAATCTGGCACTCTCACATTCCTGAGGAGGCTCTCGTGGTGTAAGGGGTTCAATGTGCAAGTTTATATTTGTTAGGTGAAACAGCGTAAGACACTAGCATTTATAACAAAATAAAAAGAATAGCGTTACTGATATAAAAAGTGCTTTATACAGGACAAACCCAACCTGTTCTTGCTGTTTGGCTGTGTTCCTTGAAAGACGTCGCTGACTGCTGGTACAAGAGAACTGCTCACAAGTACAGAGGGAGGTGCAAGCCCCGCTGCGGCGCAGCCCATGTGCCACGGTTGTCCGTGCCGAGCTCCCCAGGGAATTGTTGCTGTAAAAATGGGGCTGTTGCAGTGACTGATCAGCCGCTTTGAATGGTAGATTCATACTAAGGAGTAGCAACACTAATGTAAATAATTTATCACTGAAGGATTTTATTAGAGCTATAAAAAAACCCCTGCATTGTAAATGTTACAAATTTGTGAAGTTTTGCAGGGCCATTTACCAGGCATGCCGCCGGGAGCCTGCAGACAGCCCTCATACCTCACCAGCAAGGAGAGGAGCTGTGAGCTTGCTCAAGAGCTTGGGCAGGACTGGCGGCACAGACCGATTTCCACCAGCAATGCTGGAAACAGCCCCTGCGTCCTGAGGTTATTGCTGCTGACAGTGATGAACATTACAAAATTTTAAATGCAAATTGGTGCAAGAGCTCACCAAGAATAGAGTGCTGCAATTCTTAATATTTAAGGCGGCTTGACCTAAGGGCCATGCCCCAGTTTTGCTACGCTACAAGTGCAAGGTGGTGCCTTCAGCATGTCCATGGCAGCCTACAGACACTTTCACCGTCTGCCAGAGGAGACCATCGCTGAGCAGAAAACGCCTTCGCACGGCGCACAGCCACATGCAGCCCGTAACACAACTTACTCTACAGACCCCGAAGTTACTTCTTAGATCATGGTCAGTTAAACTCTGCTAATCCCAGGCCTCACCTAACTCACCCGGACGTCAGTAGAAAAATGCAAAATTGCTGATGGGACGCAGGTATTTGTGCTGCAGGAGGAACCCAAAGTAGGAGCCAAGAAGAGCATGTTTCCCAGCAAAAGCCAGGTTGGAAATTTTACAGTGTCAGGCTCAGTTTTTGAGGTTGAAGAAGATACAAGGAAACAGAAAATAACTTTATTCTCTTCTTCCAGTTAAATATTTGGTTTCATTAACCTTGAAAGACTCTTACCCAATTGCTTCTACAGCCATCACTCACAACACCACTAATGTCACACTATAAATTAGGCAATTTTCCATCCTTCTGGTTCATCTAATACCAAATTTTTGCTACTGCCTGGAATACCCTTCTGAGGGGACAATTGTCCTACTTCTCTTTATAAAATGGATTTATTGGAAATATTTCTGTTTTGACAATTGAGTTCTGATGTATGAGCCTTAGGGTCCATTTTTAATTGGTGCAATTTTTCCATTTGCTAGCAATACCTACTCTAAACATTTGTAACATCCATTAATTTGTCGAGGGAAAAATAACGTCCTAATAAGTGTTTCTCATTAAATTCTTATCATCTGAGTTGTGGTTCTCAGGTATGGACAAAAGTTTTCATAGAGAAATTACATATAGTAACTTCTTATACTTTGTATTTAAAAAAAAAAAATGTAAAGGAAGTATTTGAATTCCCACACTAGAGTTCTGCATAGTTTTGTGGGTTTGGCAAGAGACCTTTGGGCAAAGCTTTTAAAAACAGAACCATACTCAAAATCTGTTCATCCAAGGAACTCAAGGTAAAAAACAGGGCTGCTGAGAAAGAAATTCTTCCATCGACCTCAATAAAATAACTTACTATTCAGTAACAGTTTCCTTCTAATCCCAATATTTAACAACTAGCTTATTCAATGGTACTTGGGGTTAATAAACCTTCAGAAACTGGGTTTAAATATCATTATTTCTTTTAATCCTGCTAAATTCTTAACCTCCTGTAGCAGCTACTCATAATCCAAACTGGTACTCTGGGCAGCACTGAGCAAACACTTCTGTTCCTTCATTTTTTAACCAGGTCTCCTTTATGTAACAGCAGCTTTTGGGTTTGGGTTGGTTTTTTTCCCCCTTGCACACAAGGTTTGAGGTTGTGGTTCCAAGACCATCAACGCTGGATCCATACACTACTGCTTTATGCAGTTACTGTACATTTAGATAGGAACTGTGATAAAGAATATTTGCCCACTTTCTGCTTTTCTGAAAGATTTATGAAGGCAGCAGGAAGAAAAGGGTGCATGATGCAGGCACAAAGTTAAATATGCTTTAAGAAGTTATCGGAGCTAGCTTATACAAGAGGAGCACTCTTATCTCCTGGGACCACAAAGTTCCATCTTGTACCGAAGGTCCTCAAGTCAAATACGACCATAGTCACATTCCCCCTCCGCATAATAGCAAACTTCGGTCTTGAATCACCAGCTCATACCGCATAAAGCCGTAACTGCATGCCTACACTATTGGCATTTATTGATTTGGTCTTTTTGTCCAGGTGCACATAAACAGTAACTCAAGATACAAGCAGGGGAAGCCAGGTAAGCACTGGGTCCGCCCACATCACAGACATTTCCTAAGTTTATTTTACAGCAATGCACTACAAAACCATGCAGTGCCTGGTAATCCTCTCTGTGCCAGATTTTGACCCCTGCCACGAGCTCTTTTGTGAGCTCAGCAACAGGAGCCCAGATGGTGGGGTTTTTTCACTGCATTACCTGTGAGTCACACTGAGGAGCCAACAGCCTGACATTAGACCCATAGCCCTAGAAAATCTGTCCCATCTCATTGAGTTCTGTTTCAGTCACAAGCTATCATTGGGTGCATCCTTACTCCGTGTGGGTCTGCTGGACTGTTTTGCTTCTCCAGTTCTAGAAAACTACAAGCCACAAAACAACTCTCATGAGCCTAAACCAGCCGCGAGACCCTTCATTCCTAAAACCCCACCAAAATTCTCAAATTTCAGTGTCCTACACAGTGAAAGTGCAGGCCTCCAGCACCCTGCCACTGCTTGGGGTCCTACAAGACTAGGAAATCAGCGACCTGGAAAGGTCCATTTAATCTTGGAATCACGGGACAATTGTGGTTGGAGGGGACCTGTGGGGGTCACCTGGTCCAACCCCTCCCCTTGCTCAGCCAGGGCCACCTAGACCCCAGGACTGCATCCAGATGGCTTTTGAATATCTCCAAGAGGGGAGATGCCACAGCCTCTCTGGGCAATCCGTGCCAGTGCCCACTCACCCTCACAGTGACAAAGTGTTTCCTGAATGTTTTCTTTGTTCTTTAAAAGAACTGAGAGCAAGTTCAAGAAGCATAAAGTTATTTTTCAAGGAGGATCATTTTCTTGAGTTAGTAGGTCTTTCTGAAATCTTTGCACAACACTTCTGATAGTTGCTCCTTCTCCATCTGTTCCAGATCCCACCTTCTGGACAGAGAGTTCCTCCGTGGGGTTGTTGCTCTCCCTTCCCTCTCACTCTGTGCTCCTGTGCCCTACACCAGTTCAAAAAGCATCTATTCACTCTTTCCTCCAGACCTCCCACTTCAGCCGACAGCTTTGCACATTGCAGGGGAGAGCAGCACAAAGCCAATGCCGTGAACCCACTCACCTCTGCACCGTAGAGATGTCCTCTTTTTTTTTTTTTTTTTAACCATAGTAGCAATAATATTGATATTTGCCAGCAAAACATAATCTTGAGTGCCAGGCGCTGCTTTAGCTGGGGTACCTTGTGCAAAGGTAACGAGCAACACCCGCTCAAGTGTCTCTTTCCAGAAAAGTAGGAAGCTAAACGCAAGCAGCCCCAGGCATAAGAAACACCTCCCTGGTTGAGCGCTCTCCGTAAAGCACGTTTGCGCTTTGCTGGATTGGAGCCTGTGCCAGGGGAACGCACTCCCACAGACAAAGAAAAAGCTACTTCAAAGGTACCTCCGCGCTGCTGCCAGCACAGCATTTTTGTTAGTCCGAAGGCGGTGAGAGCCGGCTGACCCAGACCGCAGCGCTGGGGTCATCCTGCGCCGTGGCTGGGTGCACAGGGCCGGCTCTCGGTGCCCAGGGACCTCTGCTGAACCAGGCCAAAGGCACTTGCACGGGTTTGGCAGGAGGTTTTTTGTTCATCAGGACCACCTTGCTTTTCCCTCCATCGGGCAGCGCTGTGCTTGACCTTTCCAAGCGCTGGAGGGCACGCAGCGCTCCACGGGCTCGTGGATTTAGAGAGGGATCCTGGCAACACTTATTTGTGACTCATTGCTAGCCATGGTTTTAAGATGAGGATCAACGGGCAGCAGGGAGGACAGAAGGCAGGAAAAGGCAGCCAAAGGAGGAAAAAGGAGTGCTGGAAAAACAACAAAAAAGGCACAGAAAAATGTGGGAGTGCTTTCCTGGACTGGAGGGATCTGTGTGAAAAGGCTGCTGGGGTCCAGGAGTCACGGGAAGACTCTGGGATGCTCATCAGGAGTCTTTAGGACTTTGAGTTAATTGATCCCATATAACAACTCACGGTACTTGACGTGTTTTATTTAAAGCAAATGTGCCTTTTTGATCCAGATCATGAACATTTGATCTTATTAACCCATTGGTTCAAGATAAAACCAGTAGAGAGATGATAAACCATATATTTTGAAACATCGTATCTTTCCAAGCAGTTAATAAACTGTAATTCTATATCTGACTGCACCAATACTTTTTCTCTCTCTCTCCTAAGGTCTCTAGAATACATATATTTGGAATATGGACTGATGTTCAGCCTGCTGCTGGGGAGCACTGCCAAAGAGGCAGTTCAGCTTAATAGGAAGATGAAAAAAAAAACCCTGTGAAGAGGAAATACATACAGTAAGAAGTACCAGCTTTACATAACAGTAGAAGACAGGAGAGAAAATTATTATGTTCAATAAGTAAACTTGAGAAAATTTGCAATATACATATGATTTTCCTGATCCTACTCATTTAGGACTTTTTTTGCTTTTAAGCCCAATGCAGAACTGCATCAGGAGAGTAATGAAACATTTTCCTCCTTATCTTACTGGACCTAGAAGTGTCTGAGTTCACATTACAGATTTTTTTTTTTTTTTTTTTTTCCCACATGTGGATATGTAGCTTCGGCAGAAAGTGCCTCATGTCTCAGTTTAGCCCTGTCAGGTTTGGTTTCATTATTAACCTTTTAGGAGAGTCCTCCAGGCAATGCTGGCACATGAGGACTCCTCTACCTTACAGCTGCCTTTGGCACAGCACCTGATTACAAGGCATTAAGGTAACAGGAACCTCCCTGTTGTCTCTGGGGGACTTTGCAAAATCCATTGGAGAGGGTTGAAGGAATAAATCGTGTCGATAAGAACACAGGCACTGGTGTTCCTAAAAGTTGACTGAACTGTTAGTTTTTACTTGCATGGGTTATGTTCAAGTTGCTACTTAAAGGAGCACTGGATACTAGAAATAGCCTTTCCTAGCAGTTTATCAAAGAAAGGGACAGGAAAAGAGCAAAAGGAATGGGGAATAAAAAATAGGCTATTATCTAAAATTGAGAATTTCCACTATTTTTCAGTTTTGCTTGATCAACTGAAACCTGCAGAATGGAGGAGGTAGCTGCATTTTCATAAGCTATTCCAGTAACAGAAATAATCTGAAGACCACACTGGCACGACCAGCACACAGTCCTGCTCTGGAAACTCTGTGCCCTTCTCTGCAGTATTAATACAACTGCACAATAATATCTGGACAGCAGAAAAGCCATTTCAAAGAGTAGCTGGGAAAATCTTCTGCCTAATCAACAGGTTTATTAAAAAAACCCACCATTTTTTGAGGTTTAACAAGTTCCTAAATGCATTGCTACCCCAAGGCTCATTCAAGTAGTACCCCAAAATCCAGTACTTCATTTGTCACTGCTAAAAACAAAACCCACCAAACTAAAAAAGACATCCTATATATCTCTCATATCCATACTTCTTCTTAGCATAGGCTTTACTTATTGCAGTCTGTTTAGGTGAAAAAGCACACAGGACATCTAACAAGGAGGAGTATTTTAACTCCTGGCATTGCAGTCTCTTCTTAACTATGCTAGGATTGATTATGATTTTTCAATGTATTTATAGACTCTGATTATAGAAAAATACACATAATTTCTTCCCTAATTTCATTTCAGCTAAACAGTGGAAATTAATTTTGAAGGTCCGTAGCAATATCTGCCTTCTAAGTAGAAGATGAGGCAGAATCCTGGTGTAAATCACAAGCCATCCATCCAGGTCTGTAACACATTGGAGTGCAAAGTCAGAGTTCGGTGGTTTCAACTGATGGTTGCTTTTCTGCCAAATTTCAAAATGCCATTGCCATTTTCAATCTTTAATAGCTAAAATAGCAGTTAAGGATGTGGAAAATTTTTCATAGAATGGGAAATTACACATAGACTGCAGAATAATAATGGTATTTAGTGCTTACGGCACATAATGCTTCACAGTTTCAAAGCACTGTGTTTACGAATGTCAGCTCAGGAAAGAAATATGATGCCTGAGGTTTGTTAAGTTCTATTTAACTCCTCCAGATGCTATAAATATGTCCAAATATCACTGTTGCCCCATAGCTCCTGTCCAGCTTTGTCCTGGTCCAGCCCAAGCCAGCACAGACGTGTAGAGAGAAGTTGAATTTTGCAGCGCTGGGATTTCACCATGCCAGTAAACACAGTGAGTGCCATGCCATTTCAGATGACATCCCTATTCAGAAATGAAGAAAGAAAAGATCAATTTATACCAAAGGCAGAGTTGCAATACCTAAAATGGTCCTTTGAACAGGAATTATAGCACATGAACCCTCGTTCTTGATTAACTACAGAATTCATATTATCAGTTGTCATAAATATGGCTCAGAAGAGCCCCAAAACACCAGCTCACAGACAGTTCCCCAACATGTGCTGGTTTTACAGCTTGATGGAGCTGCTGATCACGTGAAGAAAAGAATTATTTGAATTATCTCACGAATACAAGTTACCATCTCCACCCAGAGAAGAGTCAATGACTCAAATCACAGAAGACCACACAGCAGAACCAAGTCAAGTCACCCTAGAAAATCTCTTGGCCATGTGAAAACACTTACTGAGCCTCCTAACCCAGAGAAGAACCTCTCTGGTTCTCCTCTCACCAGGAGATCAGCGGAAGGGTGGATTGACAGTATTCACTAATTTTTGCACTGGCTACACAAACAACACTTTGTCCTTCAAGCTCCTTCCCCTGCCCCACATATTGCTCTGTGCACAGCCATCATTACACACTGCCTACATATTAAAGATGGGGCTGCAACACTGGATTCCCCTACAGATGTTTCTTTTAAATATTGGTAAGGAGGGATGGCAGCCGTGTCGGGTCTGAAGCCCTGCTAATACAGACATGCTGGAGTCTGAGTGTAATTGAGGGGATCCCTACTTCTACCAGTGAGCAGCCCTTCACACAAACAGCCCAGCAAACCCAAAACTCCTCTTAAGCACGAACTGAATAGCCAAATGCCTCTTTTCACACTCACATGCCAGATTGTCCTGGTTTGGGCTGGGATAGAGTTAATTTTCTTCCCAGCAGCAGGCACAGTGCTGTGGTTTGGATTTAGGATGGGAACAATGCTGATCACACGCTGATGGTTTAGTTGGTGCTGAGCAGTGCTGACACCAGGCAAGGGCTTTTCAGCTTCCCCTGCTCTGCCAGGGGCACAAGGAGCTGGGAGGGGGCACAGCCAGAACAGTTGATCCCAACTGCCCCAAGGGCCATTCCATACCATCCGGCGTCATGGGCAGTATAGAAACTGGGGGGGTTGGCCGGGGAGCAGCGATCGCTGCTGGGAACTGGCTGGGCATCGGTCGGCGGGTGGGGAGCAATTGCATTGGGCAGCACTTGCTTTGGATATTGTTATTACTACTATTATTATATTGTTATCATTACTACTACTACTACTATTTTACTTTATTTCAATTCTTAAACTGTTCTTATCTCACCCCAGGAGCGTTTCTCACTCTCACTCCTCCAATTCTCTCCCCCATCCCATTGGGGTAGGGGGAGTGAGTGAGCGGCTGCGTGGTGCTGAGCTGCTGCTGGGGCTGAACCACGACACAGATGCAGATTCCCAAGGAAGAGGAGGAAACCCATTAATGCAATTGAGACAGGCTAGAAGAAACAGGAAAAAACCCCATTGCCTACCAAAGAGTTGTTTTGCTGTTACATTAACAGTGTGTCCATCATCCATCTGAGCAGAACATCTCCTGAACACCACTGCGTCTTTCACTGTTGCTTCACCTCATCAGAAATTGCAATGTGGCCACATTTACCCCACTCTTAAACGCTGGGTGAGGATGTGCCACGAGATGCTCCCAGCAGTGCAGAGCTTTCCAGCCATGCTGCCTGATGTGCCAAGCGTCTAATGCTCGAAAAAGCTTTTGGATGTCAACGTGTGGTGTCCCACTTATGCCAGCAGCTCCCGTGACCATGTCACCAGCTATAGCGGCAGTGAACCTGGTCTTGGGTGGCTAGGGAGAGGTTTCAAGACATTTAGAAAGCTGAAAAGGAAGATATGCGCTACAAATATCAATTTCTTCATCCTTAGAAAAGAGAAATAAAGAAGTCAGTCTGGACTTACGCCCCATTTGATTGCATCAGGAGAGGCAGAGGGCTTCAAACATTGCACTTCATCCTGACAGCAGCAACCAGACGCCATTTGCACGTCCAGCTCCTGATGGAGGAAGGCCGGGAGTGTGCACAGGGCAGGAGTAATCACACTGCTGGTGTTTAGTATTGCTTCTGCAGAGAATGGGGAGAGGCCACTGCAGGTTTAATCCAAGCACAGAGGAAGGATAGTCATGTGCACGTATCAGAAAAAGCACATTAATGCTGTTTACAGAGCCTTGCCACTGCAGGCCTGTGGGTGGGACTCGTGGACTCATGACTTCTAATGCAAGGGCTAAATCTGTGTTCACCAAAGTGATGATGGTTTCTTTTCCAGCATGTAGCTGACTGTACAAGAGGCCTTCTTCCCCTCCAGTGTCATATTTTTAAAAGGGAACTGAGGCCCAAGTGACAAGCATCATCCCTACTCCTGGCAGTTCACTAGAAAAGGCCACTATTTTTTTTTTTTTTTTTAAAGTATCAGGTAATTATATATTTACATCACACAGTGCAGAAAATGAAAACTAATTCAGAATAATCCATCTACAAGGTCTACATGTTTTAAGACATTTCCATAGTTTTTCTACTATTGCTCTCTAAAGAAGGAAAAGGAAAATTCAAACCCAGCTGTCACACAGAAGCTGTATGTTTGCAATCTATCAAGATTTGGGGGTCACTTAAACTGACTTTGATATCTAAACTTATTTACAGACAAATTAAGTCTGATTTATTTTGCATTGAAGAACAGAACTGAAGTTCTTGAACACTGTGAATGTTCAGATACAAACAAACAAGTAAATGAAACTCCAACCCGTCTGTAGCACAGCTTCACTGGTGTCTGCGAATCTAACAGTGATGTAGTAGAACGGTGTGTGACGCAAAGGAAAAAATTTCTACTAACTTTTTCACGTTTGGAAGTCCTCTATTAGCCAAGGCCAGCAGGTCAGATCCAGCCTCCAGGTCCCTCCCCCCTCCCGCAAAAAAAAAGTCTTCAATTCTAGCAAATTGGAATTAAGGCTGCAGCATAGGAAGACGCATCAGAAGGTGTCTGACTTTTTCAGAGCAAGGATCTGCAGATTGTTGCCTGCGGTCATATTTCTGTGCCCTACTGAACTCATGGTAAAGTACAGGATTTCCAGTTAATGCATTTTCCTTCATGGATCCTGATGGAAAGGGTACCTGTACCTTATAATATGTGGTGGCTTGTACATGACTGCATACAATGATATGACACTATTGTACAAGCTTTTAAAAAATACCTTCAGACTTTCATAGCTTTAATACATAGTATTTTAATATTACATATTCACTAAAGAATTTCTGATACCCAGATACTGCTTCTCCCAGAAATAAAGAATATCGCTACTCTTCCATAAAAGAACGTTTTCAAAAATACTCTTAAAACTAAATTTTTGAGTGTGCAGGGACCACGGTTCAATCATCACCCAGAAGGCAGCTGAACTCAAGGGGCCGGAGGGGAGCCGTGACTTCCCACCCCACCTTCTTTTGGCTGGATTTGGTACACGAGCCCTTGTCCTTGACACGCTCCTGAAAAGAACTGATTCTTTGGAAAATATTTATTCTGCCACCAGATAAGCCGGCGGAATGTTTAACTGCAGTGGCATATCACAGGGCAAAGGCTACAACGTGGCTTGAACACTGATGCAACTCTTGCACCACTTTCTAATTAAAAGCACATAACTATTCAGAGAGGTACCCAGGACCTGCCGTGGCTCTGTCGCAAAGCAGGCAAGTTTAAGATGAATGACCCGATAACTCTTTTTCCAAGTGAGATTCATAGTGAGTCCGGCAGGTTGCCATGTAACTTTGCCACAGTGACTGGCAAAAGAATTACTGACCAATTTTAAGCCTAGAAAAGACCGTTAGATCATTCAGCCTGATCTCTGCTGTAGCACAATACATTAAATTTTATCCGGCTACTCCTGTACAGAGCCCAAGCATACATCTGACTACAGCATACATTCATGGTATCTTTGACAAGAACTTTATTTCTTTTAGCCATAACTTTATTTCTTTTAACCATACTTTATCACTATTTTTGTGGGTGACCCACACTTGTCCATTTTGTTCATTAGCACATTAGACCTTGATCAGTCTTTTAGAATTTCTCCAGTATTGTGACCTCTGTTTTACTCAATTGCTTTACTAGTTAATAAATTGTTACATCAAAAATTCCCTCAATCAACTGTTTTAGGTCACTTAGGAGCAACCTATTCAGTCCTGTTGATTTAAAACTGTTTTGTAGTTGTAGGGATTGTAGGATTCATTGCACTGCAAAGGACAATAACTTCACGCTAAATGAGTGCATCTGCTTCTCTCCAAGCAACACCCAGAAGCAGTTCATAAATATCAGTATTAATAGCTTTTCCATTTCCATCTGGTAACAACACCACTCAGGATTTCTTCTGTTTTGGTAAAGAGGAAGCAAAAGGCAGTTGGTCAAGGCCAGCAGAAGAGATGGCATTTAACTGAAAATACTAGCAGGGAATACATAAGATGGAACAGCTTAAAAAGCCTAAAAGCTATGAAAACTCATTCGGCATCCTGAAATATATGGACATAAAAAGAGGCACTCTGAAAAGATGGCCCTGTTCACAAAAGCTCGCAATCCAAGCGTGCTACAATCATAACCCATCGGCAAGGGCAGCACTTCAAACGATGATGTGCCACCGCCTGCATCGTGCGCCCTGACAGAGCACCGCCAGCATTTCAAGAAGTAATAAACTGGGCAGACATTATTGCAATAATAATAACTAATTAACATTTTTCTCTCTTAGCATCACACACACAAAAAAACCCCCAACCAAACCAAAAACCCCCTAAATTAATTCACAATAAATATCTCTCTTACAGGGACTTTATATATTTACAAAATTCAGATACAGGTTTTATTGGGCACCTTTTGCTCATGTTTTTTATAATAAACCTTAATTTCTCAAACTTCCAGTTTCAGTAAGCATTTCTTTTCCTGCTATTTATGAAATAAAAAGTTAAAAGGATTTAACAGCAAAGGTTCTGATTGTCAAAAGCCACCCATAACTACATGTAAGACTATATTACACTAAGCTATTTAGCACAAAAATTATCAGCAAACGCACACATGCTTTTGTATAACATCATCCTTATTCCTCTCTGCTCAGTGTACAGAGACATTAAAAGCAATAAGAAGGTTTCTGAAAAATCCTTCTAGCCCTACAGTGCTCTTTCCCATCTATTCCCATCCATTTGTTCAAATAGCCCCAGGGCCACGAAATTCTCTCTGTAACTCAAGGAAGTAAATGTTGATTTACTGTGAAATATCTCCTGTGGCTCACTACCCTATAGCAAAAGCTCCATATTATTTACTCTGTTAAGTAAAACAAAGTTATGGCAAGCTAGCAATAGAAAATTTACGCTATTCTCTTAAAGACTGTTTTGTTAGCCCTCAGTGCTCTGCGGCTCCTGGACTTTCTCGCTGTTTAGCGCATAAGGGCAAATGCCTGTTTACTCTAACAGGCTCCACTAGGTCTCTTCTACCTCATTCCTTGTTGAAATTGTTACTCAGCCAGTGATTTTCACCGCCTGCAAGCATTCCTCTGAACAAGTTACGCACAGAACTGCAACAATACACTTTTTGTTTTTTTATAAGAAGCAGTGAAAATTAAAGGTAGCTCAAAATCATTAATTTTCTGAACCTTCAAAAATAGTCGTCTTCTATTTGGAAGATCAAAAGCATTACAGTGAATATAATCCAGTGCATGTGGAAAGAAAGAAGTGAGGAAGGAAGAGGAGTGTACCAGCAAGTTTAATAACTGTTAGCATCAACACAAGGGAAGCACAAAGCGAAATTATGCTATCAAACATGATAACTGGAAGGTATGAACATGAAGAGTGTTACGGCATGGAGGTGAGCAAAACGGGAAGACGCTGCCTCTGAGAGCAATCGCACAGAGAAGGATCTGGGAGCAATGGGCGGATGTATTAGCATTAGCTCCCTGCGTGGTGTTACAGAAAAAAGATGCCCTAATGTTCCTCTGAGATGGTACGTACCAGATTCAGCACTCCAAGCTCTGAAATTCTCCTCCAGCCCACTCACTGGGCTCATAAAACATTACTGTAACACCATTTGATCACAATGAATACAGCAGTAATGTCTACTTATGTGATGTTTCTACAGCCTGTTACTGATCACCGCTAATGTTATCAAAGACGTTTTTAATAAAGATGTATGAAATAAACTCAACATATAAAAATAGCTCTAGCATGAACATAAATTCATTTTTTTGGAAAGGATTATGACCCTGAAACAGGTTATTCCTTCCAAGAGGATTTGGGTAATGTATTTAACCTGTTGTATTTGGAACTCTCTTTTTGCAAAGCGGATAACACAAAATCATGGAATAATTTCAGTTGGAAGGGATCTCTGGGGGTCTCTAGTCCATCTGCTCAGAGAGACAGATGCATATTTGCCAGCAGTACCTTCATCCTATTATTTTATTTTATATTTTATTCTTGACCTCTGACGCTAAATTGATCTCATCTCCACCGAAAATCTGCAAAGTTTCCAAAACGCTAATTTGGAGGAACCCCTGACTTGCAAGAAAAGTTTGATCTTTATCCCTGACCCTGAAGCACCCATCCCTCTGCTGGGCTTTGAGCAGGAAACTCAGCAGGCTACATTTCTCCTTGCCATTGATAAATTGATCCCTTTTTCTTAATTGCCATTCCTTCCTGAACTTTGGTTGGCAGCGCTTACAAAGGCTTAGAAGCAGAACATGGCAAGCTGTTTGAATTACAAGCGGTTTTTGTAATACTTCCTTTAACCATTTTCCTATTAATCTTTGTAACCCCCCACTCAAATGTTGTGGCATTGCGGGTATTAGACAGCCTGACCTTTACAACTACCCATTATTGACCAAAATATAACATTAACATGAAACTGTGTTCTTTCATAGAGGGGAAACCTGCATAGCTAATTGTGAAGAAGTTATTCTGTTGGAATAACTGGCTGCAGGTGCTTGTTACAGGAAAGATATTAGAAAATACTAAATCCTTTCCAAACGAATTACAGAACTATAATTTATGAAGGTAGCATTCTTTTAACTAGTTGTAATGATGAAGTATTGTGTTCACAGCTCAAATGATAAGATGCCTGAAGGAGCTCTTCCAATTATGAACAGATTATATGTGCAGTGTTAGGTCAATGCCACTTTATCTGGAGTGATGGAAGATCAAATAAAGGTTATCAGTGCCTTACAAATACAAAACACTGAGGCTTGCAGTGTTAGGGGCTGATGATTAACAAGAGGTCTAAGCTGGAATTTGTAATTATGAGTCTCTAACATGACAACAAGAAAAATTGTAAACATTGACATAAAACTGGTGCAACTATCATGCCTTAGGAGTGTCAAATTGCAGCCCACTTTGCTGCTCTCACCTGCCTGCCGACAGCCAGGGACTATCACTGGGGGACCCACCCAGGGACTACAGGAGCAGACACAAACATCCCTCTCACCTTCCTGCTTACCTTTTCACTGCAGTCTCCAGCCTTGGAGATACTCAGAAGATGTCTGGACATGTTCCTGGGCAACTGGCTCTGGGTGGCCCTGCCTGAGCAGGGAGCTTGGACCAGGTGATCATAGAATCACAGAATGCTTTGGGTTGGAAGGGACCTTTAGAGATCATCTACTCCAACCCCCCTGCAGTGGGCAGGGACATCTTTAACCAGATCTGGTTGCTCAAATCTCCAGTTCCCTTCCAGCCTGAACGATCCTGTGAAATACCTTCTGATAACTGACTTCCACCCTACTCCATCAGAGGGAACAAGGTGAAAGGCAAGTGTTGTGACAGCCCATCCTTCTGAAGAACCACTGACTTGTATTTGATCATACAGGAAAATCAGTTCACCTGTGCCATTCTGTTTCCAGCAGTATGGAAGTCCTGGAGTCCAACTTTGGATCAGTGGCTTTCCAGGAAGAAAATTTTCTTAGTGTACTTATATTTACAAGATTGAAGTACTTTAGGGAAAGGACCATATCTTTCTTAAGAACCATAGTGTGTTTGCTATCATGGCATCAGATCCCAAAGAAGACCTGAAGGTTTCAGCCTATTACCATTAGTCAATAATATGGTTATGGCAGGAACCAAAGAGACAGCCCTCATACACGCAGTCTTGCAACACTTTTTCAAACAAGAGGCAAATTTCCAGTTTTGAGAGAACTTGTGATTTGCTTCCTTCCTTCTGTAGCTTCCCTGGTAGTTGCAGTCATGGTGGGAGCTTAGGCAGGACAACTATCACCAAGTATCTTTAGCCAGAGACAACTCCCCAAAGCCTAGCAACCACCAGGATGTTCACATATAGACCTGAAAGAGGAGGAGGCTGCCTGCATACTGATTACACGATGATTACAGCTACCTCTGCTGCAGCACTGCTGTACGCGTATCACTAAAACAGACGACTCCGGGAGTTTCCTAATCTGATACATCACCAGTATCTTACCAACTTCATCACTTTGTAAAACCCAGATGCAAGCTGGGAAAGAAGCAAAAACTTCAGACTCAAAACTTAATCTGCAGTCATATGGGGTCAGCTGGTCTGGCACTGCTAAGCCTCTAAAAGTGCATGAAATCTGGGTCAGTGAGGTGGGTTGACCTTGGCTGGACGCCAGGTACCCACTAAGCCGCTCTATCGCTCCCCTCCTCAGCAGGATAGGGCGGGGAGAAAATAAGACGGAAAAAAATCTCATGGGTCGAGATAAAGGCAGTTTAATAAAGCAAAAGCAAAGGCCGCGCATGGAAGCAAAGGAAAACAAAAGATTGATTCTCTGCTTCCCATCAGCAGGCGATGTCCAGCCACTTCCCAGGAAGCAGGGCTTCAGTATGCATAGCGGTTCCTCCAGAAGACAAATGTCCTAATAACGAATGCTCCCCGCCCCCTTTCTCTTAGCTTTTATTGCTGAGCAGACATCATATGGTATGGAATATCCCTTTGGGCAGTTTGGGTCAGCTGTCCTGGCTATGTCCCCTCCCAAGATCTTGCCCACCCTACTGACCCAGTACAGCCAGACAGCTACAGCAGGTGAGAATTACTTTTCCTTCCCGTATAGACGGGCTCCAAGAACAGAAGCAGACGTTTCAGACCTCACAATCCCATAATGTAGACGGTACTTTCAAACCTTGAAACTCTCTCAATAAATCCACTGAAATCCCTTTTATTCCCTGCCTCCACCAATGGCTAATAAGCCAGCAAATTTCAGATGTTGAAAGGTATTGACCACCAAGGAAGACTCTGGGCATCCTTTGAGTCCATTCTAGGTTACATATGGAGAAATGCTAAAAAGGATAAACCACAGGTACTTTTAACCCCACACTTATTTGATATCGCTTTGGAATACCAAATACATTGAAGGGAATTTCTATTAAATACATGTACATTAAATACTCACAGGTGGTGTAGTAAACAGGTCTAGATGCTTTGCTCAGAAAATTGAGCTGATACAGTTTACGAGTCCTGTGCAGCAACTACACATACCAGTGATTCAGAAAGCCAGGTACGTAATTACTGGCAGTCATGGTTTGCAGTTCCTACACGCATACAGCTCACAAACCCGTCCTGTCTAAATCTGTCCTTTCCTTGTGTGTTAATTTCTTAGGAGGTCTTGATATTTGAGCTTCATGAATATTAAAATCAGTTCTGCATTGAGCTGTACAGCCTTTCCACAGCCCTTCACTGCACTCTGCATGCCCTTAGTGAAGGGAGTTGCGTCGCGCTGCAGTTTATGATCTTGGCTGGGTGTGAGTCAATGTATGCATGCTCAACTGTTCCCCCGTGCTTAATGAAGGTCATAAAAGCCAGTGAGAGCTGTAATATGTTCTTATTTGCATATTCAGGTTGAATAATCCTGTTCACTTGTGTGCCTTACTAGCTTGTTGTACAGCTAATCAGTAGTATTAGAAAAGAGAGTTATTTTATTGGTCCAAAACTTGTACAATGAGAACAAAAAATGATCCCTGAAGGCTTTTCTGTCTGATAATTACTCTTGCTAGAAGACTGCACTGATAAATAAATAAATAAGTCTCACAGAGCTCCTGTTCAAGGTCTGCTCTGCCTGTCATCCACTACCCAAGTCTTACCAATTCCTGAAGGTGAATGCTCAAGAATATGCATGATTCACATGCTATCTTTGTTTATCAGTCTCACCATGACATAGCTCATTCCCCTCCTCCCCTTGAAAATCTTTTCAGAGTCAAGTCTCCAAGACCAGACGCAAAGAATAAACCCAACATACCAACATCATAAAAACCTCAGTGTCTTCTGCGCCGGGTATAAAGTGTCCATATAGAATGCCAACAGAAACAGAATATATGGACTATAGCAGCAGACGGTATTTGCACTTGTTTTGTTGTTTGTTGGCTTTAAGTATCTCCGAGCAGAAGCTCAGGGTTTAGCCTCAATTATAGGAGGTGGTGCAGAAACCATCCACGCTGCACAGAGGGAAAATGGAATGGTCAATGCCTAGAGCAGGAAGGGCAAAAGCATGAAAGCTAGAAGGCATTCCCAAAGTATCTGTTATCACTGCAGACAAGTTAAGACAATGTGCTCTATTAAACTGTACGTTAGCAAAGATCTAAACCTGTCTTTCCCCAATCCCTTTGTCCACTCGATTATAAAATAATCGGTGAATATTTACCATTTCTTACTATTTCTGCAAAGCCTTATCTTAGTGTTGACATCAACGTGGTGAGCACAGGATTGGTTCTTCACTGCTCTGCACTGTACAACACAGATCATGCTAAAGGACAGCAAGTTTGAAAAAGTTGCTAAGGTCAAAGTCTTGCAGCCATTTGTACCATAATTACGGTCTTCATGAAGCACACAGTGCAGAGACTACAGCACTGCCTGCATAGGACTTCTGGGCAGGAGCATACAGATTATGTAGATTATGTAGAATACCTAATTTGATACAGATTATTAGAACTGCAAACAAAACAAACTTCAGACTCTCTCACTGCAAGGAGAACTGGACACCAAGAACTACACAAAGAGACTCAACATGGGCTCTTGTCCTTACCTGAACTCAACTTAGCATCACATACATCGCTCAAAAGGGAGTTCATTTTAATTTAGTTCAGACAGTACAAAAACTCAAGGGGAACAGGATGAAGTCCAGGCTAAAAGCCTGTCCATGCCACAGCTTCATCTCTTGGGCCAATATCTAAAAGTGAACTCAGTACAAGGGCCAGGAAGATCCCAAATAGGCTGAACTGCTATGAGCCATAGCTACAGCCAGAAATCTACCCAGTAGCTGTGAGCCAGGCTTTAAGCCTTCTCAGACAGATACTGGTACTGGTCAGATTTACCACGTAAACCAGAAGAAAATACTAGAGAAGCTGCACTCCAGCCATAAATGAGAATTTCATGCTTGTTAGATGCTTTGCAGATAACTTCCTATAGTAAAACAAACAAATCTGAGAGACACCAATTTAAAAGTCTTTCTGTAACACATCAATATCTACTAACAACAGAAACCTGTGACTACATCCTCATCTCATTTAAATTAACATGCTTCCACTGGTGTTGGTGAAATGACATCACTTGGGATGAGCTGAAGATACAAACTGCTATGACCAATGCAGAATTAGCATCGTCTCAGGTACAGAGTGCCTTGTCTCATCCCTCCCTCCCTGTGTACCCAGTGCACCAACTAAAGTGAGGCCTGGACGTAGCAGAAGGACAATTCCCATTGACTGTATCTGAATTTGAATGAGACCAAACACCACACCTGTTGTGGAGCAGACCAGAAGGATATGGCGACGCTGCCGGTACAGGCAGCATTCCCGCTCCTGTTATGACTGATAGTAAAAAGAACGATGCCAGAGAGCAATCAGCAAATATCCTGATGATATGAGGGTCTGAACTGTAGGGACACAAAATAAATATATTCTTTACCGAATCCCTGTTTCAATATAGCTGTGGTGTTACATGACCTTAGCCATCATGGTGAGCAAGTAACATCAGCTGCCAGAATAATAGTATGTCTAAGAAACACGTGGATATACCAGTAGGGACAGATAGAGTAGGATTAAAAAGAAATGTTTAACCTCTGAATACTGCATTGCAGAAATTAATGCTGAAAGATGTATAGGAGCTGTGTGCTGATTTTTTTTTATTTTAATGGGAGAAAAACTGGAGAAGGTGTAGAAAAGAGCCACCAATGTAACTCAAAGGTTAAAGTAAATATCTTATTTGAAGTTATTCAAAGAATTCATTGGTTTTGTTCATCAAAAAGGACAAACGAGAAGGAATGTTATAAACATGTAAGCACTTTCATGAGGAGAAGTGAAAAAAGCTTTAATCTCATGAAGAAAGTCGTAGTAAGAAGCAATGATTGGAAGCTGAAACCAGGGAAATTAAAACTAGAAAAAGGATTTTCTTTTTTTTTTTTTTCCAAACAAAGAGTAATAATGAATGGAACAGGCTATTAATCACTGGAACATTTCTTTTGCACACAAAGCAAGAAGGTCTAATGTCACGTAGCTCAACCCAGGCTAAGGCCTTAGTTACACAGATCTGGAGGGTAGATCACCCTGCCACTCAACACGGAGCGTTTCATGCTGCGAGGAGGAGCATACTCAAGAGGTGCATGAGAGCAGGAAGATGTTCTTCATGAGGGGAAATGCCAAAACTGCTTTAAATACCAACTGCATCCTTTAGGGAAACAGCCCAAGAGGTGAATTTGCTAACATGGTTGCTTTGAGGTATTAGCCTAAAAATCTATAGTGTGCTCCAAGTCTGAAGGATGTGGAAATTGTTAAAGAATCATGGAATCATAGTATTGTTTAGGTTGGAAAAGACCTTTAAGATCATCCAGTCCAACCATTAACCTACATTACCAAGCCCACACTAAACCAGTCAAGGGTAGACCAGACTGAACCATGTCCCCAAGTGCCACATCTACCCTTTTCTTAAACACCTCCAGGGATGGGGACTCCACCACCTCTCTGGGCAGCCTCTTCCAATGCTTGACCACCCTTTCCATAAAGAAATTTTTCCTAATTTCCAACCTAAACCTCCCCTGGCGCAGCTTGAGCCCATTTCCTCTCGTCCTATCACTAACTACTTGGGAGAAGAGCCCAACACCCCCCTCCCTGCCCCCTCCTGTCAGGGAGTTGTAGAGAGCGATGAGGTCTCCCCTCAGCCTCCTCTTCTCCAGGCTGAACACCCCCAGCTCTCTCAGCCGCTCCCCACCAGCCCTGTGCTCCAGACCCTGCCCCAGCTCCGCTGCCCTTCTCTGGACACGCTCCAGCACCCCAATGTCCTTCTTGTGCTGAGGGGCCCAAAACTGGACACAGCATTCCAGGTGCGGCCCCACCAGCGCCGAGCACAGGGGCACAATCACCTCCCTGCTCCTGCTGGCCACACTGTTCCTGACACAAGCCAGGATGCTGTTGGCCTTCTTGGCCACACAGAATCAGATACATGTAGAGGAATGTAGAGGAAAAACAAGAGCATAACAGAGATGAACAGAAAGTGTTTTCCAGGTTCGGGCCTCTTTTTGGCAAGGTGCCACCACAATATGCTGGGCTGGGTGAGTCCCACCACCAGCAGGATGGGACCTTTTGTATGGGGAAAGTCAGGAGCAGGCGTGAGACAGACTCCAGAGGAGGAGTTTGTGAACAGCCCTTAACCAGCACTAAGGTATGGGTCCAGCCGGGTGGTGGCTCCTGGTGGGGACATGGGATGGGAAGGTGACACCTCTGCACTGAGGCTGCTGTCTCACAGGGACCTCACTTGCTGTGGGGTCCTTCAGCCCTTGACAAGGCAAAGCAGAGCTGCCTGTAGGTGAGCACAAACGCTCACACCCTGTGGTTCAAATTCTGTGCAGGCTCTTTGAAACTTCACATGAATTTATCTAAGGACTTCATGCCACATTGAAAGATTCAAGAGAAGAACGGTTATGGTTTGGTCCGTGGCTGGGAATGTTCATTTCCCCACATCAGCCTTCTCTTAGCATTCTAGTCTCACCCCTGTTTTAGAGCAAAATGACGAGATTGAAATCAAGCGCTCAAAGGTTAAAGAACAGGCAGGTAATCCCGTCCGTAGAAGCAAAAAGATTTGGAAGCACATGCATAAGGAAGTATTAGCAGTTACCGTAAGTGCTACAGATATGCAAGCAGATGCAGATAAGGGACAAAAAGAAGAAATAGCAAGTTTTCAAAGATAAACTGAGATTTCTCAGCATTGCTCTTATGGGTCTGTCTCCCTGATAAATCCACAGGGGGTGGGGATTCATTTTCAAAGCCCCGCTTGAGGGTTTAGCTATGCGATTCCCATTAACACTACAGCTAAAACCCTGCACGCCATTTCAAAAGTCTCACGCCAGAAGTAAGCGGGGAGTGTCAAAACAGTTGCAAGACACAGTCAAGGGGCAGTGAAAGATGTGACTTACCAAATGCTATCTGTAAGTAAGGACTGAAAACATCTTCTCATGGAAGTGGACTGCAAAAAAAATAAGCGGCAAACAGGAAAGGATTGTTAAAGATGTTTTCTTAATAGGAGACTTTGTTGGAATGGTACATTAAGGTCAGCAAGAGGCCACCAGGAACACTAGGGGAAGATAATTCTAGGGGAAGATAATTTAGAATAGGGAATTAATTGTTCATACTGGATTTACAAAGTGTTTTCCTGCAGCTTTTCTCTCTGTTCCTGAGAACATCAGGTTTGTACCTTGCTCATTCCCTCTGCCACGCAGCGCTGGCTGGTGGCATTTGAGCTAGGAAACACCCAGCACAAGCCCAGCACACGCATGGCCCATCTTCCTCCAGGGCTTTGCAAGAGTCTGCTGGCAGCTTTATTGCCCTTTTTGGGCAGGCGCTAATCAGAATATGTAAATCAAGCACTAATGAAGGAAACAAAAAGCATCTTTGCACAGTAGTGCCACCAGCCTGAGCCACCAGCACCGTGC
The DNA here is from genome assembly GCF_030463565.1 of Pelecanus crispus. Lineage (NCBI taxonomy): Eukaryota > Metazoa > Chordata > Aves > Pelecaniformes > Pelecanidae > Pelecanus > Pelecanus crispus. Next base: position 73,534,468 of record NC_134648.1, read on the forward strand.
TGCTCATGTGCCAGGCACACACCAGCGTTAAAGTGATTACGAGAGGAAATGGGCTACGAGAGGAAATGGGCTCAAGCTGCGCCAGGGGAGGTTTAGGTTGGAAATTAGGAAAAATTTCTTTATGGAAAGGGTGGTCAAGAATTGGAACAGGCTGCCCAGAGAGGTGGTGGAGTCCCCATCCCTGGAAGTGTTCAAAAAACGGGCAGAGGTGGCACTTGGGGACATGGTTCAGTCTGGTCTACCCTTGACTGGTTTAGTGTGGACTTGGTAGTGTAGGTTAATGGTTGGGCTGGATGATCTTAAAGGGCTTTTCCAACCTAAACGATTCTATGATTCTATGATTAAATATCCTTTAATGACGCTGAAAGTGTCACTCATAGTCTGAAGGAAGCAGAAGGCAGGCACGCAGGGTCAAAGGCATCCACCAGCAGATCTTCTGCTAATCTCAGATCACACTAACGCTTCTTACACTAAGGCAGACCAGACTTGAAAGTAAAATTGTTCTTATATTGTCTCTTCTTTTTCTTTTTGAAAAGTTACAGATGGAGGGACTGTGTTTTCTCAACGTGTATCATATCCTCACCAGAAAAGTTCAAGCGCCAACAATGTCATCTCGTATTTCAATTTAAAATGTTATTAGAAATATGATTTTGTTTCTAAAAGGTAAAATTCAGAATTCACAGTAGTAATATTTCAACTTTGCTTAAAGTGTTTCAGTCATCTGAAATTAGCATTTCTAATAATTAATTACCAGCTTCTTTTTATTTAATTTTCAGCAAATTAGAAAGGAGTCTCCTTTAAAAATAAAAATAAAAAAAAGTTGCTCCAAGTCTTCATTTTCTAAAATGCATTCTCCACTGAAACAAATGAGATTTCGTGATGTCATCTGGACTGTAATGTCACAAGAAGAATTAGCAAAGAGTGATACTAGAGCAGTGAATGTAAGAATGATGAGAGAAATTTAATTAGACTTGAAAAAGTTAATGAGAAGTTGTGTATAATACATGAAAAAAGCAGCAAAGATTTCAATAAGTATAAGAGGCATTTCATCAAAGATTTTGCTGCTGACTAATTATAAAAGTAATTAAAATGGTGTTTGTACAAAGCCCCTATCTGGAGGAGAGAACAATAGGATACGTGGAGGGATAAATGGATAAGAGTTTAAAGCAGAGGCATTAATCAGAAAGTGAGAGTAAAGGATCCCCCTGTTCTAACGAATTTTAGTTAATTGCTGCACCATTTCAAACCAAGCTTTTGCACTAGGAAGAAATGTTTAACTCCACTTGCATTGTGGAGATTAATCTCTTATAAGTTACTCTGTGAAATAGCTGCAGCTACAGAGAAAAAACCCATGAAAAATAGATTGCATTAAACAGCTAAAATATATCCAGTCTCTGCCAGGAAAAAAAAAAAAAAAAAAAAAAGAAAGAAAAAAAGAAGAAAAGAAACTTTGAGGAAGAAAAAAAAGATAAATTTGGAAGAGTTGCTAGACCACTGGGAGAATGTAGAGGAGCTGTCAGGCGGCCATGACAAAATACTACTGCTGCTATTCTGCTCAAGGTCTACCAGCTGGTTTGTTAGGCACAACCACAGCCCTCGGTGACATTCTCACCCCTGCAAGATGACCACGTCATGAGCTCCTCCAGACTCTGCCAGGACAGAGTTTCCTCTGTCCTTGGTACTTCAGCCCCTTCTTGGAGCTGTCTTCACTCCCAATTTCTCCTGGGTCACACTCTCAGCTGGAGAATCTCCAGGAGCACAAAAAGCTAAGCACGCACCTGCACCTTGAACTTGGAAGTGACTGCATGTATTATGTGGCATGAGTGTAACGTGCTCCCCTGACTAACGCAGAAAGATGATGCTACTGAGAAGTCATAGACATTTCTGATCGTGTCCTATTGCACAGAGCAAAAATTCAGCTCACGAAATGCAGAAGGCAGCGCTTCTGTAGTAGCGTGGAGAAAGGCTGCATGAAAGAGTAAGCCTTTTCCATCTCAAATGTCAGGATACAGGACAGAGAAGTGCACAGGCCGGAAATGCCTTTATCTAACACACCATTGCTCTGTGGCTCCCCCAAAACGGGGTGAGAGCATGGGGTCAGAGGGGACCCAGCCCGAGCCCTGCTTCTCAAGGAGGCAGAGAGCTTCCCCAGCAGGGAAGGGGTCAGGAAAACTCAAACACACATGGAATTTGCAGAGAGAACATACTTCCCTCTGCCCTGATAAGCTCCTTAAAGATTTTCCAAAGATAAAAACATTTAAGTGAACATAATGCATGTCTAGCATAATAGTCTCTGCAGCAAACCTAATAGTCAATGCGTCATGTAAGGTGAAAACGCGCATCTCGAAGCCAAAAACTATTAATCTGATCAAAGGTATTCACTTCACAAGCCTAAACCTGAAAAGAGAATGGTAATTAAAATTAATTTTAGTATGCAAGATCGTTAGAAAGATTGCTTTGGCAGGGGAAGGACGGTAAAGATGCCTCCTGCAAGACTGAGCTCTGGTGTCTGCCAAGGAAGCGAAGAGATGGATTTGGGATCATCAGGTTGTGGGTAGGATGGCACAGAGAAGATGGACCTCAAGCAATCAAACTGGTGAGAGCCATTTCATCATCCAAACAGATAGAGCCATGGGTTTTTCCAATAAACAAAAATGTTTTTCCTTAACTTTAAGGGAAAAGTCATTCAAAATATTATAAGTTAAAGGGAAGAATTATTGCCAGATGACAGTAGCAGAAGAAATTAGCGGTAGATGAAACACATTTATGTTGAGGTATGCTACGGAGAGCAATTTTCTGTAGCTGTATTGTCATATTTCAAATGTCTTAAAAATGAGCCTAGCGAAGCAAGAGAAAATTGAGGACATAAACACAGAGTTTCCCCAAGGCATTTTGTGGTGTTTAAGCCTGACTCACTGGGAAGGTGCGTCGCTACTCGCCCTGTGCCACAGCAAGCTGCTTATTCAGCCAAACCTACTGCCAACACAAAATAACGTGTCTTTATGGTGGTGCGATAATGTGGAGCAGTTAAAGGTCCAACCTTTCAGTTTTACTGGGAAAGGTTCGCCTGTACCTCCTGCCTGTTAATAGACTGCCATGTCATTCTTACCAGAGCAGAAAGAGGGTAAAAAACTCTCCAGCAAAAATACATGGAAAAGAGCAAAACAAATATTGCTTCCATAGAAATGCTTAAAAGCATAAAGACATTTTTTCCCTTTCAAAAGCTGAAAACTTCCAGATGTTCGGATGAAAGATTCTAGTAAAACCATGTTATTTGCCCAACAATTCATTTAGGAGGGTCATTGAATTGACTTCATTCCTTGTGTTATCAGTAAGAACCTGAAATACGTATCACAGATCAAGGAAACCCTTCAGCCTAGCCATGATCCAGCCAGGTCCCTGTGACCCTGCCTCTCTCCACCAACCGGGAATAAGCACGGCTCCACACTCACTGAGGAAAAGGCATTCTGCAAAGAGCCAGGCAGACAGATGAGAGCACCACAAACCACAGATGATGTTTCCCGGGTGCCTTCTGGGCACCTTCTTTGTCCCCCAAAGGCACCCTCCCCCAGAGGTCCCACTGCAAGCAATGGGCTGGGTGCTCTTTGCTTTGAGCGTAATGGAAGCAAACACGGGGCCAGTTAGCGATGGCCTGGGAAGCACGGCTTTGTGCGCGAGGCTGACAACTGCGGGGTCAACCCATAGATAGAAACATGGCTCCAAAATTCATTACAGGTGTAACTAGGGAAATCAATACCAGAATTATTTTAATTCCACCCAACAGCTCCCTGGCTGCACCTGCCTCGTCATACACTTTTTCTGTGCACATTGCCCTCAGTACCCACTTTCTAATGTTACCTCCTTTCACACCTCCTGTAACTCTACAGCACCTCACACAATGGGACCCAGCTGGTCTCAAATCTATAGGCATGGCCATGACATCGTGATGAAGATACCAAAGATCCAAGGATGGCACGTGCTTGACTGGCTCCTCTGCTACCCAGCCATGCTCTCAGGAGCACTCCCACCTTCTCAATCTCTTCAAGATCTCTATAGCTCTTCCCAGCTAGCGTAGGTGATGGGCGTGCTTTCTCCATGGGGGATATCTAGGCTATACTGACCTCCTCCTGTGTTGGGGGGGGGGGGGGGGGAAGTATTTCTGAATCTTAACTAAACTTTTTTCTCAAACTTCTGAATTCCTGTGTGAAAACATGGTTCTGGTTTTTATTTCTTAGCACTAGAGAATTCCATAATGCACTGCAGTCGCACATAAAGTCATGAAAAAGGAAACAGCTTCCCAATGCAACTAAAATGCCTTGATGCGGCACATATTCTAAATGCAGAAAAAAACCGACAGCATGGTTTTTTTATCTTCTAAATGTCCCTGACATCTTACAGGGATTTATTTATTAATGTCTACTATGAGCACAAAGATAATACACAAGCACAGCATTATTCTATTTTTTATAAAATAAGGAAAAAATAGTCATTGCAAAAGAAGCTTCCATTAATTCTGCTTAAAGGGGAAAGCAAAATGTCCGACAGCTTTAGTAAGAAAGAAAATGACAACCTGTACAGTAGCAAAGATACATAGCGCCTACCGCCAAATTGTCATCCTCTTTTTCGGACCAGGTGTACTCTTTTTTTTTTTTTTCTTCCTCATAAGATGATAATGAGAAAAACTTGGCTACCTAATTTTGTTCAGTCATTTTGACACTTTTCCACTAGTTTCTAGAACTTCTCAGCCCCTGCTTTTTCTCACATAAGCAGCCCCACTACTTCACAGGATATGGATTTACACTGCAAATCAGCAGTTCAGGGGTCACTTCTGCCTGGTGCTCTGCTGCATGAGCCAAAGCGTATCGCTTTGTATCTTTTTACATTTCTGTTCTTTTCCAGAGTTTTACCCGAAGCACAGGTATGACGTCTATGATGTTAAATTGGAAAAGATACCAACAGTTCTTAGAGCAGAGACTGCCTCTTTCCTTTACCAGTGTTTCTCTCCTTCAGGCTCATCCACTGGTCTTGTTTTTTTCTCCCTGATGCCAGTTACTCTTTTGTCCTTGGCAGGAGAGAGTCCCAGCTGATGTCCAGGCAGTGCCACAGCTGTGGGACTTTCTCCTCCAAGGCTTTTGCTCCTGGCATCTCTGAGTACCCAGATGCTCAGAGCTTAGATAAGGAGCAGGATCTCCGAGCACCAGAAAAGAGACGCTTATTCATTTCACCTACCTCCAGAAACTACACGGTCCTTAGACATAAGTGGCCCACTGCTAGTCTCTGAAGTATAGCTGCTTCACAGCTACCTGACTTAAGTTTTTGGTGGAAAATAGGTGAGAAAATCTCATGTGGAGATGCTGAAAGCAAGGAAGCTGATAGATCTGGTGATCCCAGAGGGGAAATAGAAATATAAAGTCATTGGCAAGGAAGCTGGATTGTGTCAGGGATAATGAGTAGTGCCCGCAAGCAGAGAAGTCAAGGAGCTTTATTAAAACAGCAAGAGAAGATGTTGGGAAGGAAAGAGAAAGATAGTCAGTAGCTAGAGCATGAAATGGGAAAGAAAACGCAGAGGTGTTCAAAAGCAAAGGAGAAGCAGGAAGGGAAAGTAGAGAGAAACAGTACAAACGGGAGATGAGGTTACTAACACTATCATCTACCATGAAGTGGTGAAGCCTGGGCGTAACAGAGAGCTGCCGAAGATCAGCTGCCTGATGAAAGGCCCTGTGTGACAGTTACCTGGACATTATTGTACACAGCTGTGGTGGCAAGGGGGAGAGAAGAGAGGGAAGAGCAGCAAGGAGAGGAGAATGATGGTAGACATGGTGGCTGGGATGAGTGTGGTAGATGGAAAGAGGGGCACAGTGGGGTGTGGAGGGCAAAACCTGGATTTTCAGTGACTGTGGAGAGTGGGAAATTTAGACTAAAGTGGACAGAAGGAATGCATAGAGCTGACATGGATCATCGAAAGGGAAGGACAACCACGTTCAGAAGATGCACATCAAATGTGTGTAGAGAGGAAAGGAAGCAGACAGGGTTTAGGTGAAGGAAAGAATGATGTTAACCTGGTGATATCACCTTAATACAAACTACATCTGGGTTAGCTCAGTTGGTTAGAGCATGGTGCTAATAATGCCAAGTTCACAGGTTCAATCCCTGCTTACTGCAGGGGGGTTGGGCTCGATGATCTCTCAAGGTCCCTTCCAACCCAAAGCATTCTATGATTCTACATCAATAATCATAGAATCATAGAATCGTTTAGGTTAGAAAAGACCTTTAAGATCATCCAATCCTACAAACATGCTTCCTTACTCTGGTTTTAGGAAGCACGTGTATCTTGGGATCAGGCAGCTGAAGTCCGTGCCTGTTGGGTTCAAGCTTGAGTAGTTTATGAGACACATCTCTGATGTGGCTGCCTACAGCAGTGAGGTCGAACTTTATGACTCAGCAAGTCTTTTTCTGATCCCATTCCCGATCCTATTCTCCTAGTTCTTTTGAACATTTCCCAGCTGTACACTTGATTGTCACATCTTCACTAACACCCTTTGAACTCTCCAGGACTAGGTTGCTTCTGTGCTTTTGGGGTTATTTTTTCTTCTTTCAACACCTTCAAACTAAATATAAAAAATTAACTGAGATGACAAAATTATGCCAAACCTGACTTGAAAAGACCTCTATTTAATAAAAAAACTAGAACTAAGGCTCTCCTACCATTTTTTTTTTTTTTTTTAGTAGATAGGGATTAGTACTGGCCAAAATGCCAGAATTACTGTGATGTTTTGAAACAGAAAAATGCTTTCTGTCTCATGTGAATCACATTTTTGACATCTAAATTTTATGTCTCAGAAATCACTGGCAGACATTAAATCATTTTAGACCCCACAAATAAAAACGGATGAATACTCACTCAAGATGAGTCTCTTATCAATAAGCAACAAACTAAGGGAACACCATAAGGACCAGAATAAAAATATAGTTGCAGGGTGCACAGCAAACCATTTAAATACATCTTTCTGTGGGTTGCTATTTCTGCGTGCAGCTGTACACCTGCTAGGATAGACTGGAGTATTCAAATGAGCATATATGGAAAACAAAATAAAACCCAGTTGTTTAGTATTCACTTTAAGAGATAATTTTATTAACGATTCCAATATTCTGTCAGAATCACAGAACAGTTTGGGTTGGAAGGGACACTTGAAGGTCATCCAGTCCGACTCCCCTGCAGTGAGCAGGGACATCTCCAACCAGAGCAGGGTGCTCAGAGCCCCATCCAACCTGGCCTGGGATGTTTCCAGGGATGGGGCCTCCACCGCCTCTCTGGGCAACCTGTGCCAGTGCCTCACCTCCCTCACTGTAAAACATTTCTCCCTTATATCCAGTCTAAATCTATTATTCTTTAGTTTAAAACCATTACTCCTTCTCCTGTCGCTACAGACCCTACTAGAATATTGTCCTGGTTTTGGCTGGGATAGAGTTAATTTTCTTCCCAGTACCAGGCACAGTGCTGTGGTTTGGATTTAGGATGGGAACAATGCTGATCACACGCTGATGGTTTAGTTGGTGCTGAGCAGTGCTGACACCAGGCAAGGGCTTTTCAGCTTCCCCTGCTCTGCCAGGGGCACAAGGAGCTGGGAGGGGGCACAGCCAGAACAGTTGATCCCAACTGCCCCAAGGGCCATTCCATACCATCCGGCGTCATGGGCAGTATAGAAACTGGGGGGGTTGGCCGGGGAGCAGCGATCGCTGCTGGGAACTGGCTGGGCATCGGTCGGCGGGTGGGGAGCAATTGCATTGGGCAGCACTTGCTTTGGATATTGGTATTGTTATCTTTATTATATTGTTGTTATTATCATTACTATTTTACTTTATTTCAACTATTAACCTGTTCTTATCTCAGCCCAGGAGTGTTTCTCACTCTCACTCCTCCGATTCTCTCCCCGATCCCCTCGGGGCAGGGGCAGTGAGCGATGGCTGCGTGGTGCTGAGCTGCTGCCTGGGGCTGAACCACGACAGATGTCTATCCTTATCTTTCTTATAAGCCCCCTTTAACCACTGAAAGGCTGCAATAAGGTACCCCCAGACCCTTCTCTTCTCCTGGCTGAACATCCCCAGCTCCCCCAGCCCGGCCCCGCAGCAGAGGGGCTCCGGCCCTCGGGGCATTTCTTTGGGCTCCCCTGGCCCCGCTCCAACAGCTCCGTGTCCTGTGCTGAGGGCCCCGAGCTGGGTGCAGGGCTGCAGGGGGGGGTCTCATGAGAGTGGAACAGCAGGGCAGAATTACCTCCCTCGACCTGCTGGCCATGCTTCTTTTTATGCAGCCCAGTTCATGCATTGCTTTTTGACTCTCATCCCCAGAATCAAAATCTTGGAGTACAGAATTATCTTGTGCACTAGAGAAGGTTGGGAATAGATGTTTTTTCAAGCCAGGAAACATTTCACTCAGCAAAGATTTAACCTTACATACCACAAGAAAAAAAAAAAAAAAAAGAAAAAAGGAAGAGTAAAAAAAAAAGTTACTTTCTAATGTGGAAAACTGCAAGATATCCCACTGAAAAATAATCAGCATGTTACAGAAACACAGAGTGAAAACCCATTGTGCAGGCTGCAGTTCTGCAGCACATCGTCTGCATGTTACTGTGAGTCACAAACTAAACACAAATCAGAAATGTCATGTTATTGCAAAGATGACAAACAGGCCCTGGAATGTCACAGTCAGAGACTTCAAAGCTGGAGAAGTAGCCTTCTGTGCCCCTCGGTACTGGAGTACTGTGCGCAGCTTACATCAGCATCCTTACTGACAATGTGGGTTACTGGGAGTGAGGCCAGAGAAAGGCAATGGGCATAATCCAAAAAGATCAAAAATAAGAAAAAAACCCTGCAAAACCCAAACATGTATAACCTACAAGGAAAGAAAGAACAAACTAGGATTTTTAAACCAAAGGAAGAGAAGACAGATGGGTACAGATAACAGTTCTCAAGGTCATAAAAAGCTGTTGTATGCTCACAAATTCTAGGACAAGAAATTATATGCTTAAATTTCAAGAAGGAAGGCTGAAATTAATTTCACAGAAAAATGAACTCTAACGAAGGACTACTGAAGCCCTGGAATGCGTTGCCTGGGATGCTTTGGAGTTGCTGTCTGTAGAGGTCTTCAGGAAGAAATCCATCCTTCTTCCAGAAAATACCAAGGTGCGGGTCATCAATAACTAGTACAGACAGAGTAGAGACTTCTCAAGGTCTGTTCCAGTCCCATATGTGAACACTGGGTTGTACATAAATAGAGAGCAGGACCCAAATAACTGAGCTAGGCACAAATATAGCCTCAGTGTATGATATATTCTGAACACAATATTCCATCCCTTTTTTTTTACTGCTTCCCTAATGCCATCAATCTCTAAAGGTTTCCACTAATACTACTATGCTGGATAACACAAAGGCATATAACATAGCCTGCCCAGATTGTTTAAAAGGTCTATTAATACCCTAGTAACAAAAGTTTCCACTGTTGAATTGGAGAAATGGTCTGATACCTAGTAAATCTGTCTCAGCTGACATAGACTAAGAGAGCAGTCCACATTGCTTTTCCAAAGCTAAAGCTAAACCACAAAATTCAAGGCAAAGATATCTGATAGTAGGGAGTGCTTTAACTCAACAATGACATTATAGGGCAATCCAAGAGCTGGCAATTGAAATGGAAAAGAAAACACAAAATATTCAAGTGTGGGATAAGATATAAATTGACAGGAAAGGTAGTTAGCAACTGAAAGAAATGGATTTGTTCAATTTTCCAGTGCTTCAAGACTTGGGACTGAAACTGGAGGTCTGAAACAGAGACAGGTAGGTCTTAGCTCTCCGTCGCTCTGCACAGAGGTTGATGAGATAGAGAAGGGATGGCTGAAACTCTTTGGGAAGGAGATTTTTGGGGTGAAACTCCTTTGCTGTATCATCCTATAAGTTGAAGGATAAGCCTGGTGGGAAGTCATTCGCTATCTGACCTTACAGAGAGTTGCACACTCTCTTCTGACAGCAGATGTTGAGTGTTGGATGTGAAACTGTCTGGGTTAGAGATACTGTCAGCTTTGACTGCTACCTAAGGAGCAGTTGCCTTGAGGCATTGCTTCTTCACGTAGTTCTGCAGACACAGAGGTGGCCAGGCACACAAAAGGCATATGGACTCCTCACACCTTTCAAAAAGATTCAAAAAGGGAGAGTTGTACTGTGTTCATGCGGGTCCAGCAGGTCAGTGCTACCATAAAATATTCTACCCCACATCTACAGTGTTAAAAATAATCACACTCATCAGAGACTGTCAAAGGCACAGTGGTGCCATGCTTTACTCTTGTGTTGGCTTCCTTGCTTATTAAGATACACAAAGCATTATATTTGCTTAGGCAGGGATTAGGAGCCAGGAAGCTTAATTTCATCATCTCCGTTGCAGAAGTCCTGAGTGACCAACAGCAATCCATTTACTCACTTTGCACCTTTGTGAAATAGGATTAATAAAGTGAGGAATCTGGTCTGCGCTGTGGCGTACACACATCAATAATAAACACTGACAGACAACAGGCATTCTTGATTCAGTACCACTGTGGATATATAATCTTTATTATTTATAAACCACCAAACAACTTGCAGAAAACAACTCAGCCACGGTCCTTAACACAAAACAGACTTCAAATAACTGAGTTATAGGTGCTCCTGCATCTGTGTTTAAGGGTCAGTAACATAAGATGGGGTCTTAATCATTCTTGCAAACAACACTGTGGTTACTGCAGTGTATAAATAATTTCTAACTTTTCTATGAGAATAACAAGAGCAAGAGGAGTGTATAAGAAAGTCTGACTTATTAATCTAATAGCTCATGCCCGCTTTTCAGTTTATCAGTCTTAGAAATATTAGCAGTTTATTCCAATGATCACCAAGAAAAGTATTTCTGCCTTTGTCCTGCTCCACCTGTAGGCTAAAGCTAATTAATGCAACGTGGCAAGAAAACGTCACGATGAATGATCGGACTTTCTCTGGACCAACTATGCATTTTCCCGGCTCAGCGAGAGATTCAAAGATTGCTCACAAATGTCCACAGGTCAATCCGAGTTGGAGGAAAGGATGAAGCTGTCAGAGAGGTGAAAGATGAGTTGTGCTTGGTGCAACAGAAGTCAAAATGAGAAGAGCTCAGCAATATACAGGTGATGGATGTCAGCAGGGAAATGGTGGCTGGCTGTTGTCAATGAAAGCACACTGAAGAGGCAGAAAACCACCAATGAGCTCGTTAACTTTTTCCTGAACTGAGCCTCACCTTTCAGAGACATTGCTCTCTTGCTCAGGCCACTTTACCGAACACCGTACTAGAGCAGCCCAGTGGACTCCCCAGCCCCACAAGGCCTCAGCACCATGCTCTGCAAGACATGGCCTGAAAACCCTGGCTGGCTTTGTGAAAGAAGTGCCGAGGTTTTCAGACAACCCCTCTGCAGCTTTCTCTTAACTGAAAATATGAGTGTGAATTCTACCCCTAAGCACACAAGGACGGTCATTGAGTGCACCCAGATAGCACCTCCGCAGGAGCTGGAAAAGGAGGCGCAATGCACATTTTGGCAGCCCAGATGTCAAGGCCAGACTCTCCAGGTCCACGCTTCTCAGAAGGAAACACACCCCACAAAAGACATGATTCACAGGGTGCAAATCCATGGATCACATCCCATCCTATCAGCCAATGCAAGCTGTCTCCAAATTCCTCTCTAGAACATTACAGGCGACAGCAACAGTTGGTACCACAGGTGGGGGGCAGAACTGTGCTATGCTCCCCATCACTGCTGAAGAGTCACACTAAGGATCACAAAATGTAGTCATGGGCATCACGGATGCATCGCTGCAGTGGCAATGGCACACCCCACTTCTTCCCTTGACCGTACTGAGATGGAAAAATGCAGACCTACTTATTTGTCTTTTGAGGTCAGTTTTTCCTTGCATTCCTCCTACTTCCCTTTTCAGTGCCCATCTCAAATCATAGAATCATAAAATTGTTTAGGTTGTAAAAGCCCTTTAAGATCATCCAGTCCAACCATTAACCTACACTACCAAGTCCACACTAAACCAGTCAAGGGTAGACCAGACTGAACCGTGTCCCCAAGTGCCACCTCTGCCTGTTTTTTGAACACTTCCAGGGCTGGGGAATCCACCACCTCTCTGGGCAGCCTCTTCCAATGCTTGACCACCCTTTCCGTAAAGAAATTTTTCCTAATTTCCAGTCTAAACCTCCCCTGGCGCAGCTTGAGCCCATTTCCTCTCGTCCTATCGCTAACTCCATGGGAGAAGAGCCCAACACCCCCTCCCTGCCCCCTCCTGTCAGGGAGTTGTAGAGAGCGATGAGATCTCCCCTCAGCCTCCTCTTCTCCAGGCTGAACACCCCCAGCTCCCTCAGCCGCTCCCCACCAGCCCTGTGCTCCAGACCCTGCCCCAGCTCCGTTGCCCTTCTCTGGACACGCCCCAGCACTTCAATATATACATATATGTATATAAATGTGCAAAGATGAATCTAGGTAAGCTTTATTCCTCTTGAAGATGCTAGATTCAAATTCTGCTCTTATTTACATTGCATGAAATCCCACTCAACTCCAACAAGAAGAAAATTTCTCCTCTAGATTTTAAATGAAGGACTCAAGGGGGCTTTAAATTATTTAACTTGACAACATCCTTCAAAAATACTAGTCTATCGCCGCACCACAGTTCTGCCACTATCACACCCCTAGTTAGCAGCTACCATTACTAGTTCTGCTTCCACCAGATATATAATGATGCCAAATTCTGAATTTATATTAATTGAGTTGCCTGCCTGTAACCCAGGGAGGAACATGGTGCACAGTTGTTTAAAAATAGATGCGGGAATGGTTTGATATGACCGGAGATCCAGCATGAGCCTCTCCTCTGATTAAGAATGAAGTTTAAATCAATCCTGTTCCTACACAACAAGAAAGATTGACCAATTTCTCTCCCAATTGGAAAAGATAGAATAGCACCTGCAACAGTGACACCAGAAAATTCAATTACTGCATTCCCTAATTAAATTAGTAACTGAGTTATAATGACTAAAAGATGTTTGTTTAGGTTTTTTTTTAAAAAAAAAAATCTGAATTTTTTGAGCCCCAAAACCTGTGATTTCATTGTGGATAATTCCAGGAAAAGGAAAAAGAAAAAAAAAGTCAGAAGAAAAGACTAGTAAAAGGAACAAGATAGGGCGGTTGAGATACTGGCATAGGCAACTGCCCTCCTGGCCAAACACCTTTTCCCCTGTGCATCTCTATGGATATTTCCCCACAGCAGAAACCCTACGTCTATGTTCTTTCACAGGGCTCTGTAATGTTTCTAGCAAGCAAGTCACTGTCACAGCACTGTTGCTTCCAACACCAAATGCCCTCCCTCCATCCCCTTTTTTTTTTTTTTTTTTTTTAAAAAAAAAAAACAGATCTTGTAAAATTATCTGAAGATATGCCATCTGGTAAATCCCCAAAACATTGTATTTGCTCTCTGTCAATCACTTCCAACAAAACTGCTTCATATTTCATTCCTTCGAACTTTCCAGGTGTTTTCTAGAAGTCACACCTTCCCTCTGGCTAATTCAATGCAAATAAGCTAGAACATCATCTACATTTTAATTTCTGTTCCAAACCAACAATTCGCAGCCAAATCAACTCAGACCTCTTTCTTAGATGAACAAAATGTAATGTTTCATCTTTCAAAAGACAGCATATTATATAATTCATTTAATATTAATGAACTTTAATACACACAGAGTTTTGTGGGGTTTTCTATTTGGTAACTGCATCAGGTTTATGGAACCTCGCCAAAAAATAAAACTTCCAAATTAAACAAAACTTTAACAGAATTTACAACTGGAACTTAATTATGGCAAGCTATTTTTTATGCTTTGCAGACTAAGCTGATACTTCATTGTCACTGGTTTATAAAAATAAATCATAAACTCTACAGAAATCATTAAAATACATGCAATTACAATCCTCAAGATAGCACTAACGAAAAATAGAGCAGGAAACAGAATTGTAATTATGTTATTTTCTTTTCTGTCCCCAAGCCCCAGATATTGCATTTCTTCCACTTTTATCTCCAATTTAATAGGCAATAGTTGCTCATCACAGTGCAAACACATATTGGCCCTCATAACAATTGGAAGCCTAATCCAGTAGACCTTTAAGCACTAGAACAATTTAACTGTGAGCACAGTAAATTCATCATCATTTAGAGCTCTTAAATTGAGCTTAGACATCTTGTGTAGGAGATGCACAAAGAACAGCTTTCATGAACCTGGTGCATTGAGGAATCGCCTCCAACCAAGAACAAGGTTCAGACAACCTTGGCCAACTCCTTTGGCTTCCAAACCTAAGCACCACTGGGCTGGTTGGGGATGTCCCCTCTTCCCCACCCACACCTCCAACTACTGTGCCACTACCCATGTGCGTAAAGCTCCTTATACATTTTATTGTTCAAGAGATAGTCTAGATAACCACATACCAGCAGAGGAAACGAAAAGGAATTTTGCTGGGAATCAACTACCCATCTTGAAGGTTTGTGGCTTTCTCTTGTGTCCACAGCTACTTTCAATGTAAGAAGGCTCCATATACAGCAATCTCTCCAGGGTCTACCTAAACAGGCTTAGGTAGAAAATCCAAAGACTGAAGAAGTTAATTCCACTCAGGACAACGTATGAGAAATGAAATTTTTGAAGAAATTTGTGGAGACCAGCCCCATCCAGAGCCTTGTCCTCGTCAAGATATTTATACCTTCTTCCTTAAAATTAAGTTCTAAAATGTCCCCTAGTAACTATGAGATTGCATGTGGTTCATAAAGGCTTCTTCACTTTCAGAAAGGTTCCATAAATCATGATACCTAATAAATATTTAATTTAATTTTATTTTTTGCCTGGGATCCTGGGGCCGTTCCTTATTTTCATGCCACTAATCACAATGATGGACAAATATGCATATGCACACACACAAATTCCACAGACAAATGAAGAAAATTACATGTCTTATGCTGTCCCGCTCTCCCCAGCATGGTATCCAGTGATGAATTACCAGCTTACTTGAGCCAATCTTACAGAACACATAAGGCACAAAAATAAATTAAAACAAGACATGTATTATTTGCAGTCAAACAATAGCAAGCCAGACACCCCACCGGTTGTGCAATGTATTTAAAAGTAGCCTTTGAATCCATGAAATCCTCAAACTCCCTGCTTAATTAGACAACTGACCTGATGAGATGGCTACACTACCTGCATAACCACCGAGTTGTCAGGGAGTCCGTTTTCGCTGTTGTTTTTAAACAATGCTCAGCCAGACTCTCAAAAACATAACTGCATAAATAACCAGCTTCACAATTAAACAACTACCCAGAAAGACCGCAGCAAAAAAGACCTCATCTGGAGTACTGAGACCCCCCCTGCAGCCCTGCGCCCAGCTCGGGGCCCTCAGCACAGGACACGGAGCTGCTGGAGCGGGGCCAGGGGAGGCCACAGAAATGCCCCGAGGGCCGGAGCCCCTCTGCTGCGGGGCCAGGCTGGGGGGGCTGGGGGTGCTCAGCCTGGAGAGGAGGGGGCTGCGGGGAGGCCTGAGTGCGGCCTGGCAGTGCTGAGAGGGGCTGCAGGAAGGGGGGGGCAAGCTTTAGCCAAGGCCTGTTGGGACAGGACAGGGAGTGATGGATTTAAACTAAAGAAGAATAGATTTAGACTGGGTATAAGGAAGAAATGTTTTACAGTGAGGGCGGTGAGGCGCTGGCACAGGTTGCCCAGAGAGGCGGTGGAGGCCCCATCCCTGGGAACATCCCAGGCCAGGTTGGACGGGGCTCTGAGCACCCTGGGCTGGTTGGAGATGTCCCTGTCACTGCAGGGGTGGGGCTGGGTGGGCTCTGAAGGGCCCTGCCCACCCAAAGCATTCTATGATTCTATGAAAAGCAGAATAAGAGCCTTCAGCATGCTCTGACAAAGACTGTAGGACAGCAGGGCCTTCAGTAGGACGGAGGTGCTGGAGCCCAGGACCGAAATGCCCCACTCAGCAGATGTCTTCCCAAGGAAGCGTGGAAGCCCAGGTGTGAGCTTCCATGTGAAAGGAGGGCACCTGTGCTTGGGTCTGCAGTTCCTGAAGTGCAGCTCAGCTCCTGTGCCTGGATGATCTAGAAACTCGGTGCATCACCTCACTCCCCAAAGCCTGTCTATACCTACACCACATCACGAAGGACCTGACCCCCACCAAACATGGCAGTGGTAAGACTGCGTCTTCCTCCTCAGGTGAAACCTGCCTGGTATCACAGTGTCCATCCTCCCCACCCCACCTTGGCCATAAAGATGGCCTGGGGTCTGGAAGCCCCTTCTGCTGTTAGGCACCCTTGGGGGGCTGGCAAAACCAGTTTTGTTTTCATGTTTAATCAGTCCGTAAACCAACAAGTAACCCCGCAGCCATTGCATGCGGCAGCGCTGCAGTCTGAGAAGCACTGGAGATGCAAAACAAGGGCAAGGCTGCATCAGGAAAACCATGGCTCCTCAGAGCTGACTTCTTTTACCCTTTCTTATTACTGTGTTGGCTCCACATCACCTCAGGCACACAGAGCCCTTCACAGTTGCCAAAAGAAAAGCCTCTGGCAGCAAAAAAAAATCCAAAAGCTTTCCCCTGGAGGTAATCAAAGCAGAAAATTCCCTGGTACCACTCTTGGCGCTCTTTATGTCAGTGCTTTTGCTTGTATGCATCGCCATCACTACTTCAGTAAGGTGCTGCTGGGCAGCATTTTCCCTTCCCAGTCTTACTCTTTACAGAGAACTCATGCACTTGTTATGGTCACCTTGCCGCTGTTCAGGTGACAGTAGAAAAGGTGCAGCAACCAGCCTCGCCAGTTTTGCCAACAAACAGCAAGCACAGAGTGTTTGCAGGTCCAATAACACCCTCAACTCTACTGCTCTTCTGCAAAGAAGAGAGGCAAGAGTCTGTGAAAATTCAAGTACGATGAATCCCTACGGATCATCACAAGCTTCTACACTTTTCCAACACTGAGAAACCAAGCATATGAGTCAATAGATCCCACAGCTGGAGAAATATCGCCCTTAGATTACAGATGCTAGCAACAGGGTAGGAGAAGATGAGAAGAGACACTACAGTAGATACAACTGCATTATAGTCTCTGATATTTAGTAATAATGCATTTTACTGTAAGGAAATATTCAACCATCTTACAGTGAAACTTAACCAACACGCATACTCTAAGCCCTCTAGCATGGGAAGATTTTTCTGTACGTCCCACAGAATCATGAAATTCAGGTCAGAGGGGACCTATAGAGGTCTCTGGTTAAGCCCTCACTCAAAGCAAGGCCAACTTTGAAGGTGGATCTATTTTGAAAATTAGGTCAGTTTGCTCAGGGGCTTGTCCAGTTGAGTTTTGATCTCTGAGGCTGGAGATCAAACATCATCTCCAAGCCCCTGTTTAAGCCTGTCCACTGCCAGGGTGGATTTTATTCTCTTAATGTCTAATTAGCACTGCCCTTCTTGAAACTTGTGTCCCCTGCATCTCAGCCCATCGCTGTGCAACTCTAAGAATTTGTCCAGCAGGACCCCCAGGTCCTTCCCTGCAGAGCTGCTTTCCAGCTGGCCAGCCCCCAGCCTGTACTGGTGCATGGGGTTTTCCCTCCCCAGGGGCAGGACTTGGCATTTACTTTTGTTGAAGCTCATGGGGCTCCTGGCAGCCCATTTCTCCAGCATGTCCTGGCTCCTCTGAGAGGCAGCCCTGGTCCTCCATTTAAGGAAGTCTTGACTTACAATATTTCCTACAATCATATGCATATACGTGTATCCTTTCTCCTTTCTTATCATTTGTTTCTTTCCTTTTTTTAATTCTTTCTACGTTTGGCTGAACAGTTCACTGTCAGAACTGCAGAACCCCACCCAGCTGTCCTTGCACTGCGGAGACCTTGCCCTGAGATCCTTCCCCCTGTCCCCTTGCAGCAGGGCAGATGCTATTTCATCAAGCTTTTGGGATGCAGCAGTACTAGTTGGCAGTCACGCACCTGCTGTTAGAAAGAAATATCCACAAGCAGCGAGCATGAGGCAGCAGAGCGCTGTCATCATCCGCACCATCTCCACGAAAAGCCGTGCCATCACGCTGGAGTGCGCCCAGCCGACAGCATGGTCCACGCCTGGCACCGGACAGAGCATCGCTAAGCGATGTGCACCAGGAGCACCGCAGTTACACGCACAGCAGACTGCGCTCTCGCTACTACCGCTTATAATCACCAAACCTGCTGTTGGGTGAAATGTTTCTCCATGTCCCTGAAGAGTTCAAAATTATATGATTCCCCGAGATGTGAAAAAGCAGCAGTAACAGCTGTGTACATTAGCACACTTATACCAGTTTTTTAATGTGTTTTCTCTGGGGGGAGGGGGCGGTGAGCAGACAGGAAGGGCAAGCAGAGGGCAGGGCGGGAGGGAGGAAGCCATGGAATAATTTATGTGGCAGTGGTCAACTATGAAATTTGCATTCAGCTAAGCAATTACAGACAGATGATAACGCTGCAGAGAGCACAGCCTGGCAAAGAGCTTGGAGCTGAATTTCGTTTTCAAAAGCAGAGGTTGCAGATAGTGGCGCGCATCCTTCTGCAGTCTGGCCTCCCTAGCAGCAAACACCCACATGGTCGAAGAGCATGGGATATCAGTCTGCCAAAAACTGCGGGTGACACGGCAGATGTCTCAGCCTTTCAGTAAGAGAGCTGAAATGACATGAAGAACAGAGAGATATGCTGAAGAGGTTTCCTCCAGCCATCGTCCCCTTTCCCAGCCTTTGCTACCATATTGTAGGAAGGGCCCACAAATTACAAACTGCTCCTGACAACTTGCTGTTCAGGCGGAAAACTCCTCAGCCATCTTGTATGTCTGCTAATAAGGAGAAGAGCAGTCTACACCTGATTCACTGCTCATCAGAAATGGGAAGTGTTACTTAAAATCAGCATGACGTGCATGCTAGGTCTTGCAGAGCTTTGCTAAGTCATCTGAACACAGCTCCCATCTTACAGCTAGAGGCAGCATATAATGGATCAGGTAAGCACATGTATGCCAAGGAGGTAAGCCCCATACAAGTGGGAGTAAAATAAAACAAATTAATTTCTCCATTCAGAAAGAATGCTGTACAAATTCCTTCTTATTCACAAAGGCAATCTATGGATGGTTCTCCAATGTGTCAGACTGAGCGCCTCAGACTGGCTATCAGTCTGCAACTCTGAAAGATATCCCTTATTCCTTATCAACTCCTTACCTTAAACACAATACAAAGTAAAATAGCTTCAGTTATAAAGTTCCCTTTGCTGTTTTAGCAGCATGCACTTTTCCTGAAGGCACATCGTTAGATATGCCTTCAGTCAGATGCATTATATCCTTCAAACTAAACTCTTCTTGGAGCAAAAATATTCATTACAGCTTTGCACAGTGTCTGTCCCCATCGCATCCCAGGCTTGCTTTGGAAATCTACACACTACAGTAAAACAAGCGGAAGAGGCAGAAGAATAGCAAATAAGTTACAATAATGATCCGACCTGCAGTAAATGGCTTCCCAGAATTACTCTTGGAGGCAAAATTCATTAAATCTTAACAACCTCAGAACCTGATTCAGTTGCCCACGTGGAGGTGCTTAGTGCTGTTTGAGGCACCTTAGTCCATCAGAAACCACTGTGGGATGTGGCCCACAACCTACAGAAGACACGTGCCCTCCTGACACGGCCGCCGGAGCCCAGGCAGGGTACTGCAGGGCAGCTCAAAGAGATGCTGATGTTCGGGCATCCTTCCTCTCAGACACACTCATTTCTTTTCAGTTCCCGAAGTCTATTCTTTTCTTAACTTTCTCTCTCTCTTTCTTCTACACTGCTCTTCTTTTTACAGTTGGACAAATGCTCAGCATGCATCTTGTTCTCATTTCATCCATATTTTTATAGTCTCCTCATTAACTCTGTGCTGGCTTTGGTTTCCAAGTCAGAGGAGCAACTACCCTCCCTTCAGCTCCTGTCCCTGCCAGGTCACTGCCAACAGGGATGAGTCAACACAGTCGTACTAATTCCTATCCTTTTCCTCACTACTGAATTTTATTACTGTAACGTTTTGCTTATACTACACTGTAAACCAAATTTTAAAATGAAATCCAAATTGTATGCCCAGAATTACTTTTTTCTGTACTAAAAGAAAAAAAACTACCTCTTTATAATCTTCATACTGTCATTCAAGTACATGTTTCAGTGATGCTCAAAGGATGTTTTCAAACACCTTCTGGATCAGGGAGTCCCATGTTTGTTTACTGATGGGTATCTCCTAACCTCACTGCGGTACAGGCAAGGGTGGAGCGATACAGCTGTTCCAGGAACAGTTGCTGGAAAGCACTAGAGCAAATCACTGAACAGTCAACAGAAATAATTGAGTTTAATGAGGTGATAAGTCACAGGCAGCACATATTTGCTAAAACCAGAGTCAGTCTAACTGATCTAATTTTCTTTGTTAACATTACTCATAGTAACGAGTCTTGTAGCCAGAGAAGGAGTAGGCAACTTTTCCTTATTTTAGAGAGAATTTTAACAGTACCTTTCATGACAGCAACTACGCCCTCATTCCCCAAAGTACTTTGGGAAAAGGGTCCATCAGCATTGCTAAACTGAAAGAGCAAGGGAAGGAGAGGTATATTTTCCTGATTTTTGTTATTCTGGTCACTGCTTCCCTAAATGAGCTAGATGAAAGAATAAAAAAGAGGACACCTACAAAATCTGTGGAAGACAAGAAAGCAGGACATATCACAAGCACCTTTGGAGACCAGGAACAAAATCTCAGTTGCATTAGCAGTTAAGAGAGAGCATCCAAAAAGGAAAAAGCGATGGGGTGAAAAGCAACAAGTACAAAAGCTCTATATTTGAGTAAAACTAAAATATACAGGAGAAAGAGGATTGCGGACCTTTAGCTGTTCACACTGCCAGAGATTGTGGGGAAAGGGTTTAAATAGATCATGAAGGAAAAGGAAATATCATGCCATTATTAATTGGACCCCTAGACACAGCAAACACTGGAGGCAATTACTTGGTTCTGTGCAGCCCTGGTGAGCTCCGGAGCACATGGTCCAGTCATTGGCATTGCTCTTACAAAAAAAAAAAAAAAATCTAAACTAACTGAAAAGTGTCAGGTAGAGGAAAGGCGACAGATTTAGAGAATGTGACTTCTGAGGCAAGATTAGAAAACTAACATAAGAGAACACTGAAGGGAAATAGACTCCCAACACATAAAACACCCTAGTTAAAAGAAGGGTCATCAGCTCTTCTCCATGGCCCCTAGCTTGCAGATTAAAAGTAATTGGAAAAAGATTCATACAACATTTAGAGGCAATAATGGTAAAAAGTTTCTAACTAAAAGGTAGTAAAACCCTGGAACAGCCACCTTGGGACAATGTGATTCCCCTTCATTACAGGTTTTACTGTCATTTTAGCATCTCTCAGGAAGATCTGAGTCACACTAGCAGCTGCCTCAGAGGACAGTCGCTCCCAGTGCTGCCACTACCGGGAGGTACCGCCGGCAAGCAGCACCGCTGCACGCCGGAGCTCACCTGAAGTTATGGAGTTAGAAAAACTGAAAGTTCAGAGTTACTCGTTGTCCTTAACTGGCAGCGAAGCTCTCCCAGCCTCATACTTTGATTGCCATCCTGCATCTGAAATCTCCCCGATAATCCCACTGCAGACCTTCCAGTCAATCGTACTTTTCTCATCCTGTTAGTAATTTCAAGAGATATACATCATGAGGGACAGCAGGGATAAACTGTTTCTATATACGTACCCATATATTTGTAATCATGTATCTAGGGGTTACTTCTTTTAAATGAAAAATTGGGTTAACAGAAAAGCAGAAAGAGGTATTCCTTTTGCTTTAAAACTTTAAATAAAAATCTCAGTATGCCAAACGTCAACGCTTCTGAGAAAAGTTTCTAAGAAAACTTTTGATAAATGAAGTTCTGAACTAAGAATACAATAAGGGCAATGGTTTTGTTTGGGTTTACTTGTTCTAATTTTATATACACGAGAAACATCTTTACTAAATTCAGGTATATGGAAAACGAATACTAGAATGTAGCCTTTCCAATATGCATCCATTATTTAAAAAAAAAAAAAAAACAAACAGTGAAATATTAAACATTTATGAGGTTTAGTTTTCTTTGCTCTTCTGGCACTAATATATTAAAATTATACTGCATTTGTACTATTGATTTCTCTTTTGCCTATAGAGTAGATATAAAATAAATTAGTTGCACATTAAGTCAGCGCAGGCTGAGAAGCTAATTGTTTGTATGGTATGTGAAATAGAATCTGATTTTCTCCAATACAGTTTAAAAAAAAAAAAAAATACATAAACCCCACAGAAAGCAGCAAGATGTAAGGCACCAGTGATTTTGAAGCTTACATCTATTACTTAAAATATAATAGAAATAAAACAACATACAGTAGGGTTCCTCTGTTATCAGCATTATTGGTTTGTTACAGCAGGGACAGTGATGCTACTCCTGCATCTACAGTCACCGTGTAAGCTTGTCCTTATCACCAGGCTGCAATTCTGAGAGGCTGATGAGTGCTGCTAAGTGTCAAGCTCCAAAGTTAATTTGGCCAGTTCATTTTACTGCTGAAATTACTTCCTTTTCCCAGCATTCAGCTCCTGTTCAGATCTTGTATACATAAGAAGTTTTACTGCTTTAGGAAGATAATTTTTTTAAATTGATTTTTATTTTTTTTCAAACCAATCCAGCCTCTGTAATGGTTGAATCAATTCACAACTGGGTGGCTCATATCGAAACAGTGGGCAAATTAAGCCAATATCAATAAGCCAGAACTAAATCCCTTCAAGAATAGCCATATGAACGCCGCAGCTGCTCAGCTAAATCTGTTCAACACCTTTTAAAAGCAGCGCAATTTCAGGTAGGGTAAGCAATGAGCCACACTGCAAATCTTCCCTCCTCTTCCCCATCAGACCCATGCCGCTGTCACTCAGACGATTTTCACTGGTCCCCTTGAAAAACGCGAGGGTTGATCCAAACTGCCCTAACTCTACAGGAGCCAAAGGAGCTAAGCTGTTTTGTAACATTGGAGGATCGGTTCTTGGCCATCCACGGAAGCCCTTCGCATTAATATTAGCTGAGCTCCAAGTACCAGGACTAATATACCATTTAAATCTAGGAAAACTGCCTCACGTTTCTGGTCTAATGCTCTCAAATTGATACTTACTATCATCTTTGGGAAAAGGGACATGGTGACCTTTCAAAAACCAGAAAAAAAATTCCTAATCTAAATAAGAAAGAAAGGTTGTACCTACAATCTTTTAAGTATGATAGAGACAAGCATATAAATTCAACTGACCAAGAAAAGGCAATTAGAGTGATGGATTACAGCCAATTCAAGAGAGATGTGAAATATTGAGACAACTCTCAAATACAAATTATTACACAAAATTACCCTCAGCCCACTCAAACTTTTCAGAAAATTAGTCATTCACATCACCAGCATGTTTGGACCATATGCCAGAATGGCTTTTTCCATCCTAACATTAGCGGAGCACCACAGCATCGTTATGCAGGCGGCATCTCAACCAGATGAGGGACAAGTGCTTCTCCACATTCCGCAGTAAACAACTTCTCCCAGGCTTCCAGCCGAAACTCACCTGCATGAGTGGGTGGGAATTAATTACTTGGCCTTATTCTACAACCACTGAGGACTCTGCAAGATTTCCTAGGAGATGGGAAGGGAGGGAAAGAGTACTTTTTTCTACAGGATTTCTGGGAGCTATGCAGCACAGTAAAAGACAAAGTCTGGTTATATCTGGGAAAGGCAGTCTTACAACCCAGCCTTGAGAAAGCCTTCTCTTCTGTACATCGCCCTTTCCCAGTGAGCGCATCAGGTATGCCCTTCACGATAGGACAATATTTTACGTTTATCTAAAGTTTTCCATCTGAATATCGCAACAGCAAAGGAAATAATTGATTAATTTCTGCAGAATACCCATGTTTTTCTCCAGAATATCAAAAAAAAAAAAAAAAACAGAAGACGGCTCCTGCTTGCACCTACTGGACAACGTGCCTTCTTTCTTCCAGGGAATTTCCTGTGATCCTGTGCTAGGTGGCATACACATGGCACATCTGATGCATCAGCTCTGCTGTACACGCACAGCAGCTGTGGCTGTGCGATGGGAGGAGAGCCATTTGAAGCCTACAACAAGGCACTGGCCAGCCTTGCCTGAAAGCGTGGGAGTGCTTGGCATGTCTTGGGCTCACAAGCACTCTTTGCCACTTGGCTTTCCATGTTTTATGGAGGAAAGAGTATTTGGTAATTAAAAGAGGTTTTTATTTGACAACAGGAATGTAAGCCAACAGTATCTGTGATGGAAGATTCTAAATGCCACCCAAATTGCTTCCAGCTGCTGTCTCCAGTGGAGAACAGGAAAGACTTGTATTTATTTTAATCATTTCTTTTTGTTTAGGTTGGAAAAGACCTTTAAGATCATCCAAGTCCAACTATTAACCTACGCTACCAAGTCCACACTAAGCCAATCAAGGGTAGACTAGACTAAACCATGTCCCAAAGTGCCACATCTACCCATTTTTTGAACACTTCCAGGGATGGGGACTCCACCACCTCTCTGGGCAGCCTGTTCCAATTCTTGACCATCCTTTCCATGAAGAAATTTTTCCTAATTTCCAACCTAAACCTCCCCTGGCGCAGCTTGAGACAAACCAAATTTCCAATACAAATTTCCAAGACAATTCCAAAATTTCCAAGACAAACCGCAGCAGTCACTGATGGATGAGGTCTTTGTGCCCTCTCTCCAGCCCAGGCAGGTGCCCTTCGCTCTTTGCGGATCCAGCAGAAACAACAAGAGTAGCAGGGGGTTTTGATAGGTGATCTAGTGTAAGACCAACACCCAAACTAATAGAGGTGTGCGCATTCAGCAGCACAGCGACAGAGGAGTAGCCCTCCTCCAACAGGTCGATCCACTCTTCCTATCAGAGGCAGCTGCATTGCTTCGGGCTGAGGGAAGAGCGACTTCCCAAGACTGATCCAGGCAGGGGAGCAGTTGGGAGCAAGCTACGAGCCCCCAGAAGAGAGGCCAAGCTGTGCCTCCATCTCCTCCGTTCCTCTTAACTGCAGAGCTATGCAACACAGGGCTATTATCCCACATAGGATCCCGAGCCAGGACATCCTTCCTTGGGAGGGTGATGGTAACAACCACAGTGGCAGACCTGCTTCAATGCCCCTGTTCATAGCAGTGTCCTCCCCATCCTTTTCCCTTTCTTTCCTCTTTTTTTTCTTTTTTTTTTTTGGTCCACCAGAGCAAAGCATGCATTTGCAAGCTGCAGCCATGTGAATTCTACCCACACATCTCTTGTTGGTTTAATTTCAGTAAAGCAGGACATTTTGCTAACACCATAATGAAAGGGATTTAAAAGTAGATCCTAGTAATAACTCTAACATCAATTTTCTGACATCAGATCAGAAGGCTTTCAATTTAAAGTGTTCCCAGATGGTATTTGTCAGGGAACATAGAGTACTATTTTCTCAACACCACTAGATAGTAAGTTTTTACCCTTTTAATATAGTTCCACCTGCATTTTCTCCAAAAGGATGATACACTGCAGCTGTATAGTCATTATGAACCTGATCGAAAGTGAAACGAGGGAAACAGAAATCCTCAGAAACTTCAACAGGCTGCGGGTGAAGTGTTACATCTCAATCAGCTTCAGAGATTTGCTCAGCTCACTTTCTCTTCCTAACCTGCTGCAGCCTCCAATACAGTCCTCAATCTCCTACAGTTCTGTAGAGCATGATCTCTCTTAAATTGCCCTCAGCAGATTTACCTCAATTTTCCGTGTTTTCAGCAGCAAATTTACAAGCTTTACTTTACACATTACACAGCATTAAGCAAATAGAAATGCAAACTCACTCATATTTTTCTCATATTGAAATGTAAATAATTTTATGTAATTTAAATAATTCAACTAAATCTAAATTGCATGAGTCAGCATAGTGATTGTGTGCTAAAGCATTTTGTCATTTCCCCAAATTCTTGCTCATTTCATTAGTTTAGATTAAAACAAAAGAAGTCCTGTGGAACAGTTTCTTAGATCAACGTAACTCCAAGAGTCAGATTTCTAATCTGAATGCTGACATCTAAAAATTCAAATTCCTAGGAGCTTCTGAACCTCCCTGGAAGTAGGTGTCAAACTTTTTTTAGACCTGGGTGCCTTTGAGCACACGTAGACACAAGTGCAGGAAGTGAATCCTTGAAAGGCTTTGAGGGCAAGGGTCCTCTGGACATCTCCAGGCCACCTCTGCTCAAAGCTGGACCCAGCTGCTCAGGGTCTCACCGTGTCATTTTGAAAATCTTCAGGGATGGGCATTAGTTGCCAAGAGAGGCTGAGTAAGTGTGAGGAATTTTTCCCTCGCATCCAGCTGGGATTTCCCTTGCTGCAACTTGTCTTTTACCACTCACTTTTGAGAATAGCCTTGCTCCATCTTCTCTATCACTCAAGGTTGAGTGGGGTGATCAGATCTGTCTTCAACTTTCTCCTGGCTAAACAATTTGATGTCATCCACAAACTTGATGAGGGTGCTCCCCAGCATCCAAATTACTGATGAGAATGGATTGACATACCAAGAAGTTCATATCAGTATTTCACCTTTGAGCAATACCATTCATAACTGGCTTCTGCTTACACTTTACAGCACCTATCCTTAAGCCTTTGAGTCAAGCAACACCTGGAAAATCTAAATCAACAGGGACGTGCTCAGTGATTCCTAATCATCCCTAAGCAACATTTACAACAGACTTCTGCTTTCTTGGTCTTCAGTGCAAATTCTAACAAAGTAACATTTCAGGAGGCTAAATAAATTCTCTAGTCCTCACAGCCAGCCTTAATCCTGCTGACACTCAAACATGTTTACCTCCACATAAATAATTTCAATAAAGCAATGGGACTTCTACACCAAGGAGCTTATAAGTCAGCATAAGTCAACACGCTTCCCAAGCGCATTCTTGCTGGTACGCTCAAGTAAAGATAATGGTTATAAAAAGCAAATTCTACAAGGAAAAAAAAAATCTTAGAGGAACACTTTCAAAAATTTATTTCTGTAAGTTCTGCAAATAGTCTATAGAATATCATAATGATTTAATTCTTTTGTCAGATTTAGTATAATTTTTATTTGTTGATAACTTCTGTATGGATAATAAAGCTTCCAATATGACCCTGTTATTGTCAACTACAGAAAGTAAATTAGATATTTATTCAAGCCAGTATCTCTGCAATGCTTCGTGTGCTATTAAACAAAGGGATTTAGAGACACCAATATGTGATGTTGAGAGAAGAGAATGAACACATTTGATTAAGTGGGTAAATACCTTCAAAGGAATTAAAAATATTGGCTTCCAAAGGATTCTACAATCCAGGAGAGAAAACTCAACAGAAGCAAGGTTTTTAAGGAGCATGAGGCCAGAGAAATTCATATTATGTAAAGCATGCATCATTTTCAAGACTGCTCCTGAAACTAGCCCAGCCTTTGAACCAAAATAAAAGAATACAATTAAACTGTTGGAACAAACAGCCAAGCAGTAGCTTCTTTAGGAAAAGCCAGTATTTCTCTCTAGGCACTCTGCCTTAGCTAAAAACAAGCTACTGGTTGCGTTACAGGGCTTCATACCTGAAACGTCATGGGACATTTTTCAGGAGTCCTATTAGGTGATTTAATTGGCCCTTCTTACTTCACAGCTATTTTTTTTCACATCCTGTCATGCCTATAAGATAGTAGTCGTTTAACAAGATTTCATAGACCTCAAGACAGCAAACAAGGGATATCAAGAAAAACAAAAAAAACCCAAGCAAAACATAAGAAAGAATTTTAAAGTATCCAAATGAAACCTAGAGCCTGTCAACAGATAAGGCTGGAATGTCTCAATTCAGATTTGCATATGAAAGGTTTTATAGTGAGTAGAAATATTCACTAGCTTTAACCAGGCCCCCGCCATAGAGACAAAGCACTGAAAAAAAAAAAAAAAAACCAATAATGAAAACAGTTACAGTAGTATTATTATTACTAACAGCTTTAGATGAAACTAAATGATTCATTATATTTGAGCTTAGAATACCTTCAAACAAAATTGAAATGAACTTTGTAACGATACATTGCACACAATTCCAAAAATAATAGAACGGATTTGTTTTGAAAGACCTGAAATAGCGAGCTGCTTACATCTTTCAAAGAAAGCCACTTCTCTCTTTTCAGACCACAGCAATTTGATTAAATCTATCTGAAATATAAAAAAAAAAAAAAAAAAAAAAAAAAGAAATTGTGCTAGATAGAAAAAAACAATTTAGATGCGGAACTTCTGTCTCCAAATGTTAGAGATCATAAACAGTCAGAACTTAATTCAAGAGATTATAATGAGCCGGTAGTTAACCTACCAGGACTACCAGAGTGCAAATGGGCACAGTGAAAGCCGTTTGCAGACTGGTTAATTACAGGGAGAATATTTGATGATGCACCTCCAGAATTTCTCTCTCTCTAAGGGAGAATAATTTTCCTATAATCTTTGCAGACACTAAGCGATAGGTGGCCTAGGAAAACCACCTGACATTTTAATCCTATATTTTGCTGCAAATGACATAACCTAAATAAAAACTTTATCCACAAGGAGCAGTTTTGAAGACTGCTATAGCAGTGCTAATATCAAGGAGAGGCACAGCCTGCCGGGGAGAGTAACGTAACTGTTCTCATGAAAGCCCACGGTGGGCTGGGATGGAGCAGCCACGGAGCAGCGTGCTGTCGCGCGCTTCCAGATTACAGAGTCACCGCAAGACGGGATGCGCCCTTTGTATTCTCCTATTGCTTTCCGCACCCTCTCTCAGCGTCTGCTTTTAATCCAGCAAAATAAACACTGAAATAAACTTTAAATAAACATCAAATACACTTTAGAAATTGGTTGTTCCTTGTGCTTCCGACAGGAACAACAGATTTGGTTGTTTAAAAGGACTTATCTCCATCCGAAACGAACCACAGCCCGTAACAAAAGCCACATCCTTCGGGCCATTGCTCTGCAAAGCGGCCTTCTCATGGCTACGTTTCATTTGCTTTTGCCACTTTTACCACTGACTTCAAACAACCTGAAAGCTCATTTCGGAGCAAATCAATTGTTCTAGGGGTTTTGTTCCCCACTGCCCCCCCCCCGCCTTTTATCACAGCCCTCCCCTCCACGCAGTCTTGGGTGGCATTTAGGTAACTGGGAATGGTCCCATTCAGCTGGGATTGTCGGCGAGTGGCAGCATGCTCTAGGAGATGCAGGCGCTCAATTTCAATGCTGGCTTTCCCTCAGGAAAGACACGCTATTCAGCCTACTATAAACCAACAAAACAATTCCCAAAAAACCAGAATCCCAATTCCAGGATTAAGCATTTCCCAAGCTACCTTCATAGTGCTATGGCACTTGAAATGGCTCGTTAGTGCAAAGGCCAAATTTGCTGTTAACCCAGCGAGAAGGCTCTGACAAGCAAGTTAATTTTGAAGCAACGCATAACAACCTTCGGCACTGCCTTTGGAGCACTTAAAGGATGGGTGAGCAGGGGGAAGTCGGTGATCTTCCAGTATGCTCTCCAACAGCCTATTCGCACATGTGAAATGCTTAGGATTTATTTCTGGCACTCCCAGAAAAATAAAGTTTCTAGCAGTTCTGTACTGTCCCCCATGTACACAGACACAATAAAGCACCATTGGAAGTGTCCTGTATAACTGTCCTGGTTTGGGCTGGGATAGAGTTAATTTTCTTCCCAGTAGCAGCAGGCACAGTGCTGTGGTTTGGATTTAGGATGGGAACAATGCTGATCACACGCTGATGGTTTAGTTGGTGCTGAGCAGTGCTGACACCAGGCAAGGGCTTTTCAGCTTCCCCTGCTCTGCCAGGGGCACAAGGAGCTGGGAGGGGGCACAGCCAGAATAGTTGATCCCAACTGCCCCAAGGGCCATTCCATACCATCCGGCGTCATGGGCAGTATAGAAACTGGGGGGGTTGGCCGGGGAGCAGCGATCGCTGCTGGGAACTGGCTGGGCATCGGTTGGCGGGTGGGGAGCAATTGCATTGGGCAGCACTTGCTTTGGATATTGGTATTATTATCATTATTATATTATTATTATTTTACCTTATTTCAATTATTAAACTGTTCTTATCTCAACCCAGGAGTGGTTTTTTTTTTTTTTTTTTCACTCTTACTCCTCCGATTCTCTCCCCCATCCCCTCGGGGCAGGGGGAGTGAGCGAGCGGCTATGTGGTGCTTAGTTGCTGGCTGGGGCTAAACCGTGACAACAACTTGAAAAACTTTACATTCTGATCTGGATACAGCCCATCACTAATCTCTCTTCAATACTTTGGAAAGGTGTCAGGATATATTTGGGCCACAAACATTGGAGGATGCATCCTTAAGGGTGATAAAGTGCTTGTTCTTGTGCATTACAGCTTACTAACAACAGCACGATATATCAGTGATTTATTTCAGGCTGGGGACTGGTGGAGGCACTCTTTTATCAAGTTCATTACTGTAATAGCTGATCATCTTCCAACAGCACACTAAACAATACAATCAATTATTTTCATATTCTGTCCCCAAAGATGCAAGTAGCATGGCAGCATTGTGGTTTATTTCAGAAGGCTATTTCAATGATGCAGGCCGCTGGGCCTTTGCAAATGAGAAGCAAATCTCTAAACCAGACTTTACTTTCTGCAGAAAGTCGGAGTTGAAATGGCAAGGCGGCTGTCGGGCATTTGCAGGAGCTGGGAGCTCTGCCAGCGGACAGGACCGGCCACCTCATTTGCAAACTTAACTGAAAGCTCTGCCTCCAGAACCACATACCATGAGAAACTACTAAAGAATTGGGCAGGGAAGTCAAAAGCACACAAAAACTGTTTAAGATTTGACTTATTTGGAGCATGCAGCTTTAACCAGGAGCACCAAAATATACTGAATGCTTCTTGTAGGGTTTCTTTACTCATGAGCTCAAGCATCACGGGCAGCACTGGGGGTTTGGATGCACTAAAGGACATGCAGGTTGCACCAGCCCCACGGCACCGATACTTGATCCAGTTAATTCAAACACTACACTGATGGAGAATGGCATTGGAGGGGGAGAACTGTAGAAAACTAGAAGGAAACTGACCCAGATCATAAATACAACATCCTGCTAAAAATGGCCAGGCACCTCATCTTAAGAGATACCTAAAATTTTCTAGATTAGAGAAACTGTTCTAGAATTTTACTCCCAAATTTTACTACTTTGACAGCAAGAAAACACTTGCTCAACCTTTCAGTCTAAATGCAATAAAAGTTGAGCTCTTCTATGAATGAATAAATTTTGTTCTAACCTAAATAGCTCTTTTCCTTCCTTTTTTTTTCCTCTCCATACTTTTCAATACTACACTCCCCTGTAACTTCTGCTTGTAACAAAGCTCTCTTCAGAAGAGAGAGGAAGAGGTCCCCTCTGGATGACGGGATTGAGTGCACCCTCAGCAAGTTTGCAGATGACACCAAGCTGGGTGGGAGTGTCGATCTGCTGGAGGGTGGGATGGCCCTGCAGAGGGACCTGGACAGGCTGGACCCATGGGCCGAGGCCAACTGGATGAGGTTCAACAAGGGCAAGTGCCGGGTCCTGCACTTGGGTCACAACAACCCCATGCAACGCTGCAGGCTGGGGGAAGAGTGGCTGGAAAGCTGCCTGGCCGAAAAGGACCTGGGGGTGTTGGTCGACAGCGGCTGAACATGAGCCAGCAGTGTGCCCAGGTGGCCAAGAAGGCCAACAGCATCCTGGCTTGTGTCAGGAACGGTGTGGCCAGCAGGAGCAGGGAGGTGATTGTGCCCCTGTGCTCGGCGCTGGTGAGGCCGCACCTGGAATGCTGTGTCCAGTTTTGGGCCCCTCAGCACAAGAAGGACATTGGGGTGCTGGGGCGTGTCCAGAGAAGGGCAGCGGAGCTGGGGCAGGGTCTGGAGCACAGGGCTGGTGGGGAGCGGCTGAGGGAGCTGGGGGTGTTCAGCCTGGAGAAGAGGAGGCTGAGGGGAGACCTCATCGCTCTCTACAGCTGCCTGACAGGAGGGGGCAGGGAGGGGGTGTTGGGCTCTTCTCCCATGGAGTTAGCGATAGGCTAAATGGGCTCAAGCTGCACCAGGGGAGGTTTAGGTTGGATATTAGGAAAAATGTCTTCACGGAAAGGGTGGTCAAGCATTGGAACAGGCTGCCCAGAGAGGTGGGGGAGTCCCCATCCCTGGAAGTGTTCAAAAAACGGGCAGAGGTGGCACTTGGGGACATGGTTCAGTCTGGTCTACCCTTGATTGGTTTAGTGTGGACTTGGTAGTGTAGGTTAATGGTTGGACTGGATGATCTTAAAGGTCTTTGCCAACCTAAACGATCCTATGATTCTATGATAAGAACAGAGCCACTCTCTGCTCCAGCCATGTAGGAGTTTCTGGTATAATTAAGGAACGCTTAACTGACCAACTCTCTATGCAAAAGCTGCGGCCTGCGAAATCCTGAGATTGTAAAGCAGATGAAGTAAAGAGGAAAAACAGGACAGAAAAAAAAAAAAAAAAAAAGAGGGGCAGGGGGAAGATGTACCACCACACAAGCGCCCTTAAACACTGGGACAGGGCCCCAGAAAATAAAAAGATGTGATCCTCCACCCTTGCAGACTTTCAAAAAAAAATGACTGGACAAGGACCTCGGCAACACGATGCATCTTTGAAGCTAGCCCTGCTTTGAACTGGGGGTTGAATTAGAGACCTCTAGAGGTACCTTACAACCTAAATTATTCTATGGTTCTGCAGAAAACTTAAAAACAGAAATTAAAAACAAAAATCTATGGATGACATGAACCAGGTACAATATATAATTCCTGTTACTCTCCTCTGTAAATTCTCCTCACCATCATTGTTTTCTGGTACCTTAAACACATGTACAACCCATGGCCCCTGTTCACCTTCAGGATATTGATAGGATTTTGTGTTTAGGATAATAAGCCTCTACAGGTACTAAAAGGCTAATTATATAAAAGGTTGTCAATGCACAGAGAATAGAGCAAAAGGGTGGAGAAATACATGCGAAATTCATGGCTACACATGAAAGCAGGATTCACACCACCTATGTAATGTCAGCTTCTAAAGGGTGGTTTGGGGTTTTTTTTCAACTTAATGTTTTACAGTTCAGATCCAGGAAGAAAATTATTACTAGAGAAAATTTCCTGGCCTGTAGGAGTCAGATGGATTTTATATCACAAATGCTTGCTTTTTTTAGAGACCTCATCGCTCTCTGCGACTACATGAAAGGAGGGTGTAGTGAGGTATGTGTTGGTCTCTTCTCCCAAGTAGTTAGCGATAGGATGAGAGGAAATGGGCTCAAGCTGTGCCAGGGGAGGTTTACGTTGGATATTAGGAAAAATTTCTTCACAGAAAGAGTGGTCAAGCATTGGAACAGGCTGCCCAGAGAGGTGGGGGAGTCCCCATCCCTGGAAGTGTTCAAAAAACAGGCAGAGGTGGCACTTCGGGACATGGTTTAGTGGGCATGGGGGTGTTGGGTTGACAGTTGGACTGATGATCCTAGAACTCCTTTCCAACCTTAATCTCATCCTATCAGTAGTTACTTGGGAGAAGAGACCAAAACCCACCTCACTTCAACGTCCTTTCAGGTAGTTGTAGAGAGCGATGAGGTCTCCCCATCTTCTACGTAACTCTAGCCTTCACTGCCTTTTGAGTTTAAAGTCAAAGGGGAGGAAAACTGCCAGCTTCTCTTCTTACAAAGAGCTTCTGAATCCTCTCCTCTTTTCTCAAGTCCCTCTCCCCTTGCAAAACAGCAGAGCAGGCAACATTTTGGTGGCTATCTCATTTTCCTGGAGACCTAACTCCTATGGCTCCTTCTTTTAGCACTTTCTGTTCTACTTCAAACATACCAGGAGATTGGATTTCCTTAACGCCCCTAAGGTTCAACTGTAGTTTTCAATGTGGCATTTTCCCCCACCTTAAAATCCATGACACACCTCCTGCACTGATATAGGAGGGATCTGCGGCAGAAAGCAACGATGTTGAGCCACTGAAAAGAGAGAGTTGTCAGCAGATGCCTTATGCAATTTTTAAATAAGTAGAGTTGACCATGTCAATGATTACAAACTTCAAGCAGTTCCCTTTTTCTTTCTATTCTGGTATTCTACTAGATGCACTTGCTAACCTCAGCTCATTACCTATTTATGCTTAGCTTTTAGCATTTTTTTCCCTCCATCATTACCAGTATTAATAATTTCACCTTTTTTCTACACCATTACAGTCTCATAAATTTCTGAGTTATTCCAAGTTATTACATTATATATTTAGGCAGTCAAACCTCTTCAGTTTAAAATAGCTTTTGTTTTTCTAATACAACCCTTATCCTTTAAATTCATCAATTGTTTTTCATAGCCTTCACACATCTTCCATGTTTTTGTTTGTGGGGTTTTGTTGTTGGTGGTTTGAGTTTTTGTTTGTTTGTTTTTCCCTTGCCAAGGTCCTTATTTTGTACACTCCAAACACAGTGAGCATATGTGACTATAAGGGGGGGGAGGCATACTGTTTGTACCATACGCAGACAGAAGACAGTGCCCATATTTCCATTTGAATTTCCAGCAATTGGAGCATGGCATATTGGCGTGTGCTAACCCATTAAATGAGGTACTGCAAATGACATTAAATATCATCAGACAAGATCTGGAAGAGGGGGCAGACAGAGCTGACAAGGTTGCAGCGAATTTATTCAAGATAATCAAATTACTTCTGCTTGTGAAGATTTGAAGGGCAATAAAATGGTGGATGAAATTCAGAATCTGTCATTACAAAATAATGCACATAAGAAATAAAACTCTGTACCTTTTGTACACAAGAATAGATATTACATTAACCATTACTCCAGGAAAGAGACTGCAGAAACATTGTAGAAAGTTGTTCAAAAACATCAGCTCAAAACCCAGCAGCAGACAAAAAGACAGCTAGAATATCAAAAAAAGGACCAAACAATAAAAATTAAATTTTTAAAGAATTATGTGCCCACATCCTGAGCACTTCCTTCAGTGGCAGCCAACCCCTTTGTAACAGGACAACACACCTAGCCCAGGTAGAGTGAAGGATGCTAGAAGAGCTACAGGATGAGAGACGACACAGATTCCTTAGCTTGAGGAAGAGGCCAACGAAGATGATGATGTGGCAAAGACCTTTACAATCTTAATAGGTGTGCAGAGATTGAATAAGAAACAATTATTCCTTGTTCTTCTGAACACAGCAACCAATTACATGCACTGAAATTATCAGGCAGTTTTAAAACTGGTATTTAAACAAATTAGATTAGTATTTCATAGAGATCACAGAGGTTCATGAATATTATAGAACCACTTGTACTGCGGTGGTCAGAACTCAAAAAAAAATTCTTGCAGGACAGACCAGTTAAGGAATACAGAACAGGTTAAATGCAAGGCTCAAATCTGAAAATCCCCAAGGTAATAATTATATCAGTAGCTTAGTTCTGATTCAGTACCATACGCATTGGTATCAAGTGTCATTTGAGTCGGTTTAGGGTACCTTACAAGGTAGGACCAGGGGAAAGACTATTCCGTTCTTACTTTTCTTTAGGATTTTTCCTAAGCAATTGTAATTGCCTACTGCTGAAAACAAAATGGTTGAACAGGGAAGATTTTTCAAGCAGCCCAATTTAAAGTTTGTTATTTTCTTCTGTAAGAAAGATCATTTTGAGAGGAAAATACAAGCCTATTTAAATGTGCATATAATTTATAGCAGAATGAATGTTTTTTTACATTACTTGTGCTATATATATGAAATTAGAAATACTCAATGACCTCTCAGTCATCTCCATTAAAATAATGATTTACTAACATCCTAAGAACATGCATGAAATACAGCAGTTTTCTGAGTCCCTGGAAGACTAAATGTATGAGATACAAAAGCTCACACTATAAACTACCCCTTCAAATGTACTTTATAAAAAGTACACTTCCATTCCCACAGAAAGCTTCAATTCAACTGTTGTTGTAAAACAGCCTACAAGGGCAAATGCACCCGTTTTCAAATGTAAGCTTGAAAGATGATGTTCCTTGTTAAGTAAGAGGTAGCAGCCATGTAGTAGCACGGCTGGTAACGAACATAGACCTCATGTTACACAGGAACGTAAGTTCATCTCGTAGAGGAATTAGATGTAAGCAATGGACAGGCGCTTTCAAAGTCGGTGACCGCTGGGCATCTAAATCCACCACAGCCTCCAGTGCGTCAGAGGCTTTACCAATTCTGCATTGTCCTGTGACCCCATTTGCTTCGGATTTGTTGAGCCCGAGTCTCACAGCTAATTCAGCTCACAGATCAGCTCCGTCCTCCCTAACCACGACTGTAAAACCTCCCGTGCAAAGCAAGTCTTGAGGATTTACAGACTATAAATATTATTCTTAGCTTTCATTTCCATTAACACAGTAATTGATCGGCATTTTCCAAGAGATCAGCAACCCACGGCTTAGATACCCTCTTATTTCTCTCTTTCCTCCTTCCTGCTGTCAGCCTCTGCAGCATTTTCTTCATCCCTCCATTGTACCATGTACCAAATGAAGAGCGAATCAACTACACCACTGCCTGCTACCCAGACGCTAATTTTAAGTGCCATGGCAGAACATAGATGTTAGCTAATTAGTGTAGTTGATTTTAACCCACTGTAAATACTCCTAAAGGAAAATATTTGAGTACACCATGCCAAACTGGCTTTGATCTTAATCACTTACTTCCCAAGCATGGTATGCAGCAGAAATAGCCACATATCAACATAGCAATAAAAATAATTTTATATTCATAACAGAATTTTTCCAGCGGTATAATACTTAATAGAGATTTTTAATTTATTGTAAATAAATGACGCATGAAATACTTTTTATGCCCGAAACACTAGATGTAAAATTGCATGGGTAAAAAATAATCTGATTTTACTTTTAGTGAACAGATTCTAAGTATTTTAAGCCCCATGTGCATCATTAAGCAACATCAATGATAGTTCTCATATTTTCCAATTAATGGCTCTTAGACAAGAATTTCCTCCCCCACCCAGTATCATACAGTACCCATTATCCAACATATAAACAGCCTGGTTTTGTTGCTGTATGTAGCTTTGTATTGAAATTCTAGATATTAAAATAATCTGACACGGACTTCTTCACACAGCAGGTCCCTACTAACACTTTTGCACAACAAAGCCCGAATACATCTACTGTCCCTCCTCCTTTGGGTTTTAAACAGAAGAAGTTTGGCTGGGCTGCAGAGCCTTCAAGGGCCGTGTTTTACAGCACCGAGCCAAGGCGTGATCACCGGCCAGGAGAGAGGGACCTCAGACTGCCTTTTGTTGTTGTTTAAATTTCAACACTTAATGAAAAATAACACGAACAACACGGGTTTTTAACAACCTTCTTCCCTGCTATTAGTGGGCTCAGGACCAGCTCAGAGGATCACAGCACACAGATCATTTTTTTTCTGCTTATGACTCTGCGACCCCAGCCAAGGCTGATAACAGTGAGCAAGATGCACATTAGAGGAGAAGA
Source organism: Pelecanus crispus (assembly GCF_030463565.1). Taxonomy (NCBI): domain Eukaryota; kingdom Metazoa; phylum Chordata; class Aves; order Pelecaniformes; family Pelecanidae; genus Pelecanus; species Pelecanus crispus. The sequence goes on from NC_134648.1 coordinate 73,572,141, forward strand.
GATGGCCTTCAAGCTCAGAGCATCCCTCTTTGTCCAGTTTTGTACAAGCACCAAGATAAAAATCTCTTCTACCCCAGAGAGTGTATAGCATAAAAGGTTAACCTCAAAAATCACAAAACCTGTAAAGAGATGCCTATTGACTGGATTTGCTTTTGATTAAGCAGGGGATCAATGGTCACCACTGAGCTCCAGACCCACCTCAGCCACCCACCCACCATACAACCAGGAGTCAATGGCAGATCCCGGGAGCCATGCCAGTCCCAGTGAAGCACAGCCCAGGAAACATCATAAAGTGGGGCCTGGAGACTCCATTATCCCATTTCTCTAATTAACATTGACTGGAAATAGGATTCCAGGATCCCTAACTCTGCTCTAAACCAGAGCATGCTCCTTCCAGCTCTCAAGCCCTGGAGAGCGCTCTGTGCCTCCATCAGAGGGTGAAATGACATCTCTGGAGAAAAAACAAGCTATCTAAGAGTTGCTGATATGAGGATATCCCAGACAGAAAAGAGAATTTATACCTGGTCTGAGTGTTCAGCATTCATCTGTGGAGTCCAGGCTTACAGCAGTACCAGCATCCAGTCAGCCTCAGAAATTCCACCTTCCTTGGCAAGATGGCCTATAGTTTTGTGTCTTGACAGTCCTGATAATAAAGGCTTCCTATGCAGGGATTGCTGGTGGATACCTTACAAACCAGCTCCAGATCTGTCATATCTCTCTTTCCGGAGCAAAGAGGGATGCCTGTCCGTGTTATCACCACCTGATGTGACACATGCTTTGCATCACAAGAAATCAGAGAGATAACCACTGTCCAGCTTAGCTCTTCCATCAGCTTCATAGCTGTGTCACTCCTGAGACCAGGTGGATTTTCTCCACTTCAAGCTCATGCCAACATACCTTCTTTCCTCCCTTTCACCACTGTTTCAGAGCCACAGCTGCTCCCAACCCAACCTGTTTCTTACCCTCCAAGTTCAATGTTTTCTCTAGAACTCCATCCTTTCCTCCTTTCCCTCTAAAGCCTTCAAACATTGTTTGCTGTATATGACTATGTTTGAAAAGCTGTTTGTCCACTCTGCATTTCTTTCCCTCAAGCTGCTATGGAGGAGATACGCCCTTCTCAAACTTGTTCCCTCAATCCCCTCTTCAGCCTGGAAGAGTACTTCTTGGCAATTCATAAAAAGGTGGTGTTTTTACACATGCTCACGCTGTACATCACAGCCCTGAAGGCTAACAGCGCCTTTGGCCCTTGCCTGCTCTCCAAATTTCTCCCTGCTCCCACATCAGCTCCCAGCTGACTCAAAGCAGTTTGGCAGAAGAGAATGTAACCAAGCAAAAAACCTGTACAAACCCATGAACTCCTGAAGGTTACCAAGAAACAAAAGAAACAGTGTATAACAGGGAAATCATAGTTGAAATTGAGATGCCTCCCACTTGAATCAGGAACCATGCTATGTTAATGACAAAGCTCAGGCTCCCCACCCGATTGGAAGATCTTCCACTCTTCCTCATTGGTTTTATTTTTGTTATTGCAGCATTTCCCCATTAGCTGTGCCCTTTAAACTGAGCTTTTGAAAGCTCTAAAGTAAACCTGCTGATATATGGCAACTAGTAGCATTAAATATAAATTAAAACTGTTGCCTAAAATTTCCAGTTTGAATGGAGTATAAATGAGTATATCAAGTTTGTTGAGAGAATGAATTTTAATTGCTTCCAATGACTAGTCTATCAAATATAAAAATAATATTTGTACTTGAGTTTCTAAAGCTAATCATATGCTTTGCATGACATTTTGCATAAAGCTGGTCTTCTATGCACAAAGGCACCCAGTCAAGGCACACTCAGAGAGCTTGATCAAACTGCAGCGGTAGAACATGCCTGTGGCAAATGCAACAGGCGTGTTTTTCTGTTTGCATTAAGGGTAGCCGTATATTTTCCAGGCTCTGTTACATCTCTTGCGATGAGAGATTCTTCAACTATCACATACACAAAATGCTCAGAAGTGAACCTATACAAGTGTGGGTTGATGAACACGAAGCCTGGTTTCCTACAGGCTTTGCTTTCACTTTAGTACTGAAAAAGCTACAAGCTCTAATTTAGGCTTTTCCCAGTTGAAACAAACTGCCTCCTTCCCACCCCTCACCATCACTTTTCCACCATGCGAAGCTTCTGATAGCTGGTAAGGAGACATTTTACCTGAGTGGGATCACCGCTGAGGCATTTCTCCTCCATCCAGCCAGCCATTTTCACAGCACTTGTAGCAACTCACACATCTTTGTGACCCCTCCTGCACCCTTCCGATGTAACTGAAAAGTGACGAGCTCCAAAACTACAGAGGCTAGAGAAGCGGTCAGCTGGACAAACATGCACCCCTTACGTGCTTGGGTCTCACATACCATCCCACTAGGAATTTTCAAAGAAAAAGAAAGAAAAAAAAAAAAAAAAATCAGTAAAAGATGAAGGCAGAGCCTGTTTTGAAATAGCCTCCCCAGTTAGAAGTCACAATCTCCAAACAGGCCCTCAGACACACTGAGGTCAGCAACAAACAAACTCTCTTCAAACCAAAATACAGCAAACAGCTCTGGAGCAAGAAATTCCCAACCTGAAATGCATCTTCTCTGCTGCTATGGTAAACATCTCCCAGCAGAGCTAAGAACATCTGCGCATCCAACATCACCACTTCCAGGTATGCTTCACCCAGTGCACCAAAAGCCCTGCATATGCCGAAGTAAATCGCTGCCAAGCACCTGAATAAAGTCATCCAACCTGAGTACAGGAAAAATAAGCCTGGATGGCAGCAGATGAGCATTTCTCTCAAAGTAATCACTATTTCAGAGGTATCGGTCTTGATTCTTATGGAAAAAGTACAAAACAGAAGATGGTTTTGAGAGGTAAAATTCATCATTCTGCTTGCTACCAAAACCCACGAGATCAAGAGCTTAATAAGACACTGTATAACTGACCCCCTTCGCCCCAGCATCTCTGGGTTTCACAGGCTATATACCTGTCTCAAGTTTTTCCTCTACTCCAGGTCTGAGGATCTGGCTTGCCTGATTTTTTCTCACTGTAGTTGTTGGTCTGTCTATAAACCAAATCCCCTCAAAGCAATCTGATTTCTAGCTTTATTTCCACTAGAGACCACACTAAGAAGAGGAAGGTTATTATTCCAGTTTTCGTTATTTTCCCTTACCAGCCGTTACTGACTCTGATCACAAGCCATGGTTGTGTTGTTGTGTGTTGTTGTGTTGGTTCTCACATCATGCAAGGTTGGGAATGGACCATAAAACCTGTTCCTAAGAGGTAGCACTGGGCCAGCTGCATTAGTTGTCTGCAGATGTAGATCCTGTTGTTACAGAACGTGCTGCTCCTCCATGCCCAGACCCAGCTAATGGGGCTACTCATTTCCGAGAAGGTGGTCACCTTGGTTGATCCCAGCCACCACAGCACACAGATATAACTGACAGTACCACAAAACAGGCTTTCCTATCCAGGGTTTCATCTCCAATATGTGAAGGAACATCAGACTTCATTGCGACTGTTTGCTTGAAAAGCCCAGTTCATCTTAGGTTACCTCCTGCCACCCCCATAAACTCATCTTCCAGACTAAAGCACTTCAAACAGAGCTCTTTGCTCCTCCAAGGAGCAAGAGCTTCATGCTCATGCCTTCCCCTTGGCAACAACTAAATGGATCAGAGTTGTGTGAAAAGTGTCTAAAAGCACAAGATGCGGCACAGGCACTGGGGACAGGATTTTAGGTCAGTCCACACAACAGCAATGGTGCAGCCAGCCATCTTTCTGTGCCTCTCAGTAGTAAAGTGAAAGAAAACTGTGAGTGCTGGAAATGAAAACCAGGAGGAAATAGCAGCAGATGTGCATGTAGACTAGGAAAAAACCCAAACCCCACAAAGACTCATTTTTACTTAAAAAAGAGTCTTTGACAAGAAATCCATTTTTACAGGAATCGGAGTTTAGAAAAATAAGGATTGAACATTAATAAAAGATAAAGTGACCGCTGACCTGGCACAGCAGGCAGGTGGCAAACACTGCTGCTTTACATAAGCATCCTTTCTTACAACCATGGGACATGGCAGGAAGAACAGCAATGAAAAAAATGTCTGCTGAATAGTGAAAAGTCTTCTGATGCAGGGGAGTGCCCCAGCTGCAAGAACCCCATGAGGCAGAGATGTGAGCTTCTGCAAGTCCCCACCGCAACGTAAAGGACAAACTGGGGAAACACCAACAAGAGTAGACGGTGTCAATTCCAGGCTGCAATTTAGCCAAAGGGGTATGTCAAATGGGATGCAGAAAAGGCTTAAACACCTCTTTGGGGGCTTTGCTATATGGTAGGTCTGAGAATCTCATTCAGAGAGACCACAAGATGCCAGGAACATACAGTGCTCCAGCATTTACTTACAAATGCAAAGATTTCATTCTTAATGTGAGTCAAACAGCCAGGTTGGTGGCCTTGCCCTTTGTGACCAGCTAAGGCAGCTAGAGCCACTGGAAAGCTTTCAAATTGGTTTTTAAAAATCAGTGTTTCTTCTCCATTAACTTTTAAAACATACGCAGATTGTGGGATAATTGCCATGTGCTGTAATTTGCAACTGAAATGAATAATTCACCTTCCCAGCAGACAGAATACAGACTAAGCCCTGGGATCAGTACTGGGGGCTTTTCCAGGAGCAAATCCTAAAGATTCAGCCAACAAACAAAGGGTCAGCACAGCACCAGTGCTTGGTGTGGCACAACTTATCCTCTCTTTCTCCAGAGGGAGACAAACGCTCCATGAGGATGGAAAACCAGAAAGAGTCAAACCCAGAGTCCGTGCAGCTCAGTCTGGTCTCCAACAGCAGCAATGGGAGATACCATCAGACACAGCTTGTTCTCAATTTCTTGTGCATTAATTTGTCTAAACCCTTTCAGATTTGTCTGTGGGTCTTGTCATTCCCAAGTGCCTCTTGCACACTTCTGTCATCAAGTGCTCCCACTGATTCCCTGGATGGCTTCCTACTTCTACTCCCAGCTGGAGCACCCCTTGAAGGGTGCTCTTTGAATCCTTTCTTCCAGCCATGTTAACTTCCTCTTTACATCTGACCTGCCATGATTTACAGACTCTTCGGTTCTTTGCAATTTTGAAGCAAGACAAAATTCATAAACTTTCATGACCAAAACTCATTTTCCTGCCCTTTTCTAGAACATTGCAATGGCATAAATCCGTCAGTAAAACGGAAATGGTATCAACACAATAATTGCATTAGTCTTTCTGTTTCCTTGGACTTGAGATGGTGGTTCTGTGTAATTCCTTCCACGTTAGCCCATGTTGATGAAGGTAGCACAGGACTGCTGAATTGAGAAAGCTGCGCTCACCGCTTCCAATAAGAAATCATCTTGTAAACAAATAGGGTCCATTTTTTGTTTTTATAGTTACAAAAAGTGCTGTCCATCATTAGAATTTTGATACAAACTGACTGCTTTAATGCATTCGTAGCTTGACTCAAGCGAATGTATCCATCTGACCACAAAAAAATTTCTGGGGAGCCTCGATGCAAAAGAAGGAGCTTAGATAAGGCAGAATCAATGCCACTCTGAAGGTGTTAGAATGAAGTATTGATATTTTAAGTCTACATTAACACTAATGGCAAAACTATAAATCATGGACAGGCTTAATAAAAAGGATCCTGTCTTGTGACTGCTCAGAAGAGGTCTTTGATTGATTTTTGGCATCAGTCAGGTAATTCTGAGATCAATAGGACACAAAATCCACCTATTTGCTTGTTAGTAGCAGAATTAGATTTTTGTAACAGGCAGACTTGCTGCTTATAAAGCCCCTTCGATGCGTAAAGAATGTGCACCTGTTAGCTATGGAATTGAACTTATTTTATACAAATTTTTTGATATAAAATTAGAGCCCTCAAACTTCTATACGCTTATGCTTCAACTCAAGGCAATGAATAATCAAATGGGTAAAAAAAAAAGTAAACAGAAGGTTACCAAGCTTTAAAAAAAAAAAAAAATTGATGCAGAACCATAGTAATCCATACTGTGGCTCCCCAAACACAGCTGCAGACTGACACGGAATAAGCTGTTTCTGCCAGGTAAGACTGCTCTGAAATTGGCTGCTGACAATTACAAGAAAGGTCATGTTTATTTGTAAACCACCTAAGTGATGGAGCAACCCCTCAAGGGATTTTTTTTTTAAGTTGACCTGTAAAAGATGCATGGCAATAAAAACAAAAACCAATTCAGAAAACTGCCCATGGGATGCCACAGAAGAAGCAGTTAGATTTCACCAAGGTGGTGTGCGCACGTTCCAGAAAACATGTTTGGATGTGCAGGACCCAGGGCTGTATCTTCTACCTCAGATAAAGGAGGCTAGAAGCTTAGTAAAAGAAGAATGTTTTGTGCCAAAGTCCCTGGAGTATACTTATACACATCAAGAGACAGAAAGCCATGAAGACCTTGAATTTTCTTACGGACAAGATGGGTTGAGTCTCTCCTGAAGCCTTCAAATCAAGGTGGCACGAAAGCATCCCTTAGATAAGCACCCAAACCAACGGGTGTTACTTCTGATCAGTGACGGTCCTCTCCATTCTTAAGAATTGGAGCATTTTGGACAGACTACCACTGTAGGCTTCAGCTGGGTGAAACTTAGACACTCTCACAGTTACTGTAAGCACATTTCTGCCAAAGGAGCACAAGATGGCACATACTGATCACGTCAAAACCGTTCTCACTTGTGTCTCAGAGAGAATCTACAAAGATGAGGATTTTTGCCCAACATTTGGTGTGCAAAAGCCTGCATCTTCTCAGTGAGGTTGAAGACATGCTTTTTCCATACATATTGATTAATAGCCCTTGTTCATAATACAGGAGGGGGAAAACCCCCAAAATTAAAAAATAAAATAAAGCAGCATGCTGGGAAAGCATTATGATACCACTAAGTTATCAAAATTTCCAACATTGTCCATATCAATATGACCTAACTATGACTGAGATAGGAAAATTGCTCATAACATTACTGGGATATAGGCTGGGAAGCAGAGAGGAGCAGGAAACTTCTGAAAATGAAGAGGGATTTACAGCGCTAGAGAACAACTCTTTGGTGATGGGAGTTTCATAAATAATTCCACACACTGCTGAGGTGAGCCTTGTCTAGTGATCCCAGCCACTACTTTTACTCTGAAAGGGTAGGAAAATGGACAATTTCTAAGCTACAATAAATTCTTTATCACACAAATACTGGTCTTATCCTCTACTGCATGCCTCACACACACAAATCCCTCCTGCCCTCATTTTTGCCAGATTTATGCAACCCATCTGTTCTGCTAAACTGTTTCTAGCTTTTAAAGCCAAAGTAATTGCTTTTTTTCTTCCATGTGCTTTATGCATATTTATGATAATTTTATTTTTTCTAGCCAAATATCCTGTTTTCTGCAGAACCATTCATTACTAATCAGAATATCCGAATTGCATGAAGTAGCCAGAAGACCTCCAATGGTTAGAACATCTCTCCTTTCAAGCAAGCTACCACGCAGAAGTCAAAAGAATACTTCAAAATCCTAGGAAGCTGATTATTTGATGTCCCTTATGGAGGAGCTATAACCGTGCATGAGCAGAGCTGGTGAAGAATTTGTCACAATTCTTCAGCGCAGCCTAATTACTCTCATTTCCAATGGAAGAGAAGAACTGGAGAAGCTGGAAAGAATATAGCAGCAGAATATGCTGCAAGTGCGACACAGGGTATGTGTGGATGAAAAGAAAGGTGATGCCTATACCTGCATAAACCGAAGGAGAGAAGTTCCTTCACCCTGAGAAATCAAACTTCCCAGTTTCCTATTTCCAGAGATACTCTTCTGATTTGGGGTAGGTAATATAACCTGATCCTCAACAGCAGCCCCAAAGTGCGGGTTTTAAAATACCAGTGAGGAGAAACTGCTTTTGTTTCCTCTCTGGCAACACAAGCCACCCTCTGGAAGGAGTGGGATCTTGTATCAGTGACTTTTTAGCTTATGGAAAGACCGATCGCATTATAGCACATAGTTCAAACATGTTTTGATGCAATTGCGTTTGGTGAACTGAGAGCACACAGAAGAAAACCATAAATTATGACCCCAAGGTAGTGATCAAGGAAGCCAAGATGAGACTAGGTCCAAGAGAAACTGTGGCTACCTTGCCACCTAATAACGCAAGATCTGAAGTAATCTTTTGCAATAATACATACTTTAGAAAACATTTATCTTTTCCTCAGTATCCAAGCTATTTCTGTCCTTCTTATAATAAGCTCTGTTAACTCTGTGAGAAACCCAAGGAGAGCATTTTGGGACAGTCAAGAAATCTATTAACTATATCCAAAGTTTACTGACATTTCCAACCTCACAAGTATTTCAGTTTGCTGAAAGACACAATTTTGGGGATTCCACTGAGGTAATGTAGCAATAGAGAGGTGCTTTATGTCAGATTGTCACCCCCAGAGGAAGATAATATTTAATAAGTGCTCAGACAATAAATTCACAGAAGTTTCCTAGTACTTCAAATGTTTCAATAATTTCAACAATTTCAACCATCAGCGCCATTCCAAAATTACCAACATCTAGGCAAGGTACTGCCTGGAGGCAGAGACTGTTCACAGGTTAAGTAATCCAAAGCTCGTTGGAGAACATGCATCAGGAAAGAACAACTGAACCCCAGGCTTTTCTGGAGACTCAGATTAATACGGAAAAAAAAAAAAAAAAGTATCTGGGCTGTTCCAACTGCTGTGCTCGTCACAGTAGAAAAATACAATGGATTAAAGTAGCGACTGCTGCAAATCACTTTCAAGTTTATGAGGAGTGCTTGGCCCTATTGCTCATCAGCCTTTAGCTGTTCAGCTGTAAGGCAGCCGATTACCTACGGCTGTCCTCTTGTCCCTGACGGATACCGCCTTCCAGAGCGGCTGAGTCCATTCCTCCATCACATGCATTTAAAAAAGTTAGTGACTATGTATAGTAATTATAATAATGATGTCATGGCTAATCCAATAAAAAGGATTATAAAACTTTTTATAATCCATGCATTAAAATGCCTTGCCCATGAATGTTTACATAGCAGTTGCTGAAAGCATGTGCCTATTTATTAGCATGTTGAGCATTTTTTAAATCTTTGACTGCAGAAAAATGATAAATAGGCGCTTAAACGTTGGTTGCTGAAATGCTACAGGACATGCTTTACAGCAAACAGAAGAAACGGGTGAAAACTTTTTACAAAATTGAGTATTACAGGGAATGTGTTCCTAGATTTTAAACATTACAGCTCAAATCGGAAAGATCTTTGGAAAGCATTATCTGGTGCATGAGTTACAGGAAGAGTGACTCATAGCTGTCATTTAATTAAAAGACTGTCCTCCACAGTCACAATGATTGATAGTTGTACAACCCTGCCTCACAGATTGGAAAAGAAAAATTGCAGAGTTTTTCCTGCTTGAGCCGCTAATGAGCGCCAGGCTTTTGCTATGCATGAAGGCATCAGTGCTCATTGGAATACTAGGATGAGCTTCCAGCCTATCAAAATGGAAAATAATCAGATTAGGAACAAAGAACACATACATTTTTGAATTTTCAAATGGCTCAGCACTGAACGCAGGAACAGTCTCTTACCCAATGAAGTCAGCATGGGTTCCTCAAAACCACATGGAACTTGGGGCTTAATTCAGAAAGAGCTCACACAAGAAGTTTCCTCTTTTCCCTCCCACAGCTAAAAATTTTAAGACACCATGGGAGGGAACTAGAGTGAGGTACCCTGGTTTAAAGGACGAGATATAAACAAAGAGAACTACATTAAACTTCAGAAAGAAAAATCTGGCAGTGTCAGGTTTTGTTGTTATGTTATTCCCTTAACTTCTGGCATTCCTATTGTTATGTTGACTGTGTTGCATGTTTCCATCAACTGGGAAAAGCCAAGTGCTGCACTTCAGTTTCAAAGCTGTTCTAGTTGAAAACACATGGAAGATGAAGCTATACAAATACCTTGCTCTCCAGGCTTGTTCCCTGTACGGGAACACACAAACCGTGAACACATTCCCTCTTAAAAATCTCTGCTTTAACAAATCATTCCAGCTGTGGACTCTCTTAACACAAGGTGGGTTTTAAAATTCTTTCATTAAAAATGTTCAATAATTTCTGTGGCTCTTATTAGCTTTCTTTCTGTTATTCTTAATTTGTGTACTAGAGCAAGTACATCATCCTAGGAACCTTCATTTCATTGCTACGTGTACTGCAGTTGGAAAGAATGGGTTGAATACCCAGCATTCCCCCCCCCCCCCCCCCCCCCGTATTATCAGCCAAGAGAAGGACACAGAAAAGACCTGGATCAGAATTTCAAAATATCTTGAAATTAAATTAAGGAAAGTAATTATTCAGACTTGCCATATGATGTGGAATTAATGATACTATTGCATTAAGGCTTAATTGAGTTAGAAAAATTTGGTCATCGAAGAGAAAGAAAAGGAAAGTGAACAGAATGGGCGAATGGTAGAAGAAGCATCATTTCTTAATGGTAGGAGGTGCACTGTTATTCATATTCTGATACAGATGGCTACCAGCACTAGAAGAAGCAAGGTTAGAAATAAGAAGATATCATATATTCTTCCATATCCAAATGTACATTCAGAAACAACAGAATAAGGACTTCCCAGAGGCTGAATGAAGAATTTCTCACCCATACTTCTACATTCTGGAGGCAGATCTTCACCTGCTAGCAGATAGTGTGCTCATTATCAATGCAGATGAATGAGATTCGCTCTCAGACACAAGCCTTCAATGACATCCCATGACAACTTAATTCCTGTATTTTTTGATATGAAATATTGTAACCCCTCTACTCCAGATGAAAGACTTCAAAAGAGGCATTGAACACACATGGGCCTACACGACTAATGTAAAATATTCCAAACAAATCTCATGATAGGTTAACAACTTTCTTTTCTCCAACTGGAGCCATCTCATCAAATTATTAATCCACAAAGTGTAGCTAATTATACTGACACCAATTAATGGCAGGCACCCAAAATATAAATAAGTACAATCAGTAATAAAGTGAAGCTGATAAAAGTGGAGTTCATAAGTTTGGGTTAGAAAAGCAAAACTGTACAGCACTCCTCCTGGAACACCTTATTGACAGGCAACAAGCCTTGGGTACCAGAGAGCTGAGATGATCAGAGTCATCAGAAGTCCTTGGCAAGCATTTAACAGAGCAATCTGGCTTTTGTTCCTAAACAAAGACCAACAGCCAAGCCCTCTAGAAGTCCTCCACATATGAAAAGTGCAGCCTTATTCTCTTTCTTTGACTTTTAATATGTATCGGTACTGGACCATCAGAGGCCTCTGCTGTTTAAGCCATCCAGATCTGGAATTGCGGATCAACCTCAGCAAAAGTACACATCCACCACCTCCGAGGAAAAAGGCAAACATGGCAGCAGCCACTGTCACGCATTTAGCGGCACAAACTACCACACAACGTGCACAAGAATCAGAAGAGGTCAAGCAAGAATGAAAGAAAAGCCTTGTAAAGAGATCCGTACACGTTTCTACAGGATGGTCCACCTCAATCCACATGACGTGAGTGAGAGTGGAAAACCGTGCTGAGAATTAAATATATCGTTAGTGTCATCCAGCCTGAAAATCAGTGATTGTGAACAGAATAGGGGAGAACTGATACAGCACAGCCGTTACTATTTGCAACACAAAGTATAACTAGAAGACATGTTTGCTTTCTAGGCATTTTCACACTTTCACCAAAAGTCACAGTGAGCTGCAAATCAATCGCAATGCAGAAGTGCTCTCAGAAAAAGCACTGGGAGTGCTCTGCTCGCTCCAGCATCCTGGTGGTAGCAGTAAATACCATTGAAAATGAAAAACCAGGGGCTCGAAGGGCCGACTCAGCATGCTGCACGGCTTCACTCCTCCGGCCAGGTGGCAGCTGGGATTTTGCACCCATTGTGCCAGATATTTTGTTAGCAGATGTCTGGTAAATTAATCAGTACATGTGCTTCTCCTGAGCTTCTCTCCATAATAAATCTAGATACCAGGTTGACAACAGAGTCCAGCAATACTTGTGTTAGCTTTAAATAAAGCACCTGGAACACTAACAGAGCATGGAAGAAGTTGCGTACACTTGAGAAATGTACATGAACACACACTGCAACCTGGAATGAATTTTTTAAATCTTGTCTGGGCAGCACAAAGTGCCTATTTGGGACAGCATACGGTGTGGGTTCAGTTCATCTACCTTGTCAAGCCTGGCGTAGCTGAATCCAGCCCTCTCCCGCCAGCCTAAGCGGTTTGAGGCAGTTCGGGTGTCCCTAAATTACACTGCAGCCTGGAGAAGGGGCACTCAGCTGCGTGCCATTGCATGAGCTGGGATTAAACTGTTCAGTTATTGTACTCCACAGCATAACGATCCCCATAGGGTTCCTCCCAAGGATGCTCTGAGACAACATTGCTCTATGCATTTGCAGAACATGAAGTCTTCTCCACACTTGAGCTATCAGAATCAATAAATTTGCAATTGCCGCCTTATGTCTATCACACTTCACTAGAAATCCCTTAATTAGTTTCTTCTAGGACTACATGGGTCATTTAGGTAATTAAATCCAATCCTTTCTCAAAGGACACTATGCCATTAAATCCCATTCACGAGCTCATTGTGCTCCATCTTACAACTACGATAGGCTTCATCTTCTTACCCCATTGCTCTGAGAAGCTGTTCCAGGACTTCACTCTCATGGTTGATAATAACCATTGAATTGTTCATGGTCAGATCTCCATCAGAGAAGGGCCTAAGACTGTTGAGACACATAATTTTCAAGTCTTCCACTCCCATGGCTGTTAGAACGTAAAATTATTCTCACAACATCTCAAATCAAAATGAATATGGGTGAAAGACACACAGATATCCTCCTGTAAGGCTCTGAGGTCTAAAACACACCCCAGATCTTCATGATGTTCCAGAGTACTCCCCTAAGTCATCACCAAGGACATTTTTCAGTATTACCACTGGAAGCACATTACAAAGGTCATAAAATATTTGCAGGTATGACCTAGCACAGAAGGTGCCACCAAAGTGCTCACAACACAGCCAGGCTGGGAGGAGAGGAGCCTCAGCCCATTCCAAGGGACTCTACGGCACAATTAGGACACCCTGATCCAAGGACACGAACCACGCACCAGCAGCGTGGCCTTTCCCTTTCTGCAGGCAGATGGTCACATAAAAGCAGAGCTAGCGGCTCTGGAGAATGGGTTTGGATCTGGGAATGGGATTGGGAAACTGGGATGGATACAGTTTCATGGATTTTTAGATTTGACTCAGGATTTTTTTTAAGAGCCTCGAGCTGCCTATGCTGTAGCTGAGGAGAAATCAACACCAAAAAAGCCAAGTTCCTCCAAATTCTTTTGAGCATCAATAGATGTTTACTTTGCCCTGTAATTTATCCAAACTAATAGGTTGGTCTTTAGTAATTACTTAATTTTAATTATTAATTTGCTCTGTGCTAGCATCAGTGGAGAGCTAAGGCAGCTGCTCTTCCTGCTCCCATACTCACTCCACTGCAAGGGAATTGTGCAGCAGTTAGATTTTGCAACTGGCTACCTGTACTCCGTTCTGTGAACAGCTTCAGCATTATATAAAATACTCCTTCGAGTACAACTGACAGGACAGGGATGTTGTGAGTACCCCAAGTAATTTTATGAGGTTTCTTCATTTAATGAAATACAGTTTATACCCCATTTGCTGCAAACAGCTCAGCAAGTTAAAAAAAAAAGATATAATTAGCATTTAGAGTCAAACAGCTATATCCAGGATGAAATTACAGTTCATCATTCTTCATGTCTCTTACATAAGGGACTTGATCCCTTTCACGCTGGGAAATGTTAATTAACATCGATAGGCTTTGCACCAGAGTTGTAGTAAACCAGGAGTTAGAATTTGGGAGAGAAAAGCCAGGCAGCGGCACCTCTTCCGAGCATCACATATTTGAATCTGAGCACTGGAAATGTAACTAAGGAAGAGGAGATATACATTCCCACAGGCACTTTTCTGGGGATGTTCCTTGAGACCAAGGCTTGGTACCCCCAGCCCAAGCAACCCGACTTTCCCCACCACTACCCCCGTCCTTGCCAAGCCCTGCTCACAACCTCCACAACCCACCAGCCACCTTTGGAAGCGAACGTACTAACATTTTGGTTTTGAGACACAAATCTGGACTGTTCCAGTCCCAGCAAGGCCCTAAGCACCAACACAGAATATCCTCAGATCCACCCTCTTCACATCCTCTTTTTCTTTTGCCCAGGGATGCGTCAGCCACTGCAGCAGGGCTGTCAGATAGACTCTTGTCTTGGATACATGGGATATTTTGTCCATTTAGAGGAAAAAAATAAAAATTCTAAAATTAGCAGGAAAATGCCCCGGTCCCTAGCGTCACGCTTATGCAAAGGAATCCTTTGGCAGCTGGTTGCTTCCTGCTCCAACGAGCCTCTGCCTCAAGCAGCTCTAGCTTATTCCTATCCTTAAATAAGCACACGTCACCGGTAAGTTCCCTCTTCTCCCAAGGCATCGGGCCATAGGCCAAGTTGTATTTGTAAGGAGCCAGAGTAGACTTACTCAGTCTTAGTCGTGCTCTGACGTACAGACCTCTCGGCGGCTTTTCAAAGAGCATTACAAGCCTAAAAAATAGTAAGCACTTGCAAAACATTGCTGAGAAATCTGCTAACATTTTATACTCACCTTCATTTGCTGCAAGTTGTCCATTTTATTCACATGGCACATCTACAGGAAAACCCAGATAGCGAAACGTGCAAAAGAAGCCTGACTCACAGAAAACATACCTTACAGTCAGCTTGTCTGGTTATATAAATAATTCCTTTAAGTAGCCATGAAACAATATTTTGTGTTTCTATTCAGCACTTTTATTTGCCAGAAAACCCAGTTTGCTGTTTCTCCGGTACTGGGAGAAAGCGAAATATTTTAGAAACAGTTCTTGGCAGAAGTTTTTACAAATTTCTTCCAGTGAAAGACTGCCATTGCTGCACAGCTGAGATTTATCTGCCACGCATGTCTGTCTTCTGTGGGTAATGAGAGAGAAGAGCAGATAGGATCCATCCAGCAGTACTTTTTGACCCCAGATGCTTCTGCATTTTTTTTTTTTTAACTGATATTTTACTGGAATGGCTTCTATCCCCCCAGTGCCAGCCTCCTCCTCTCTCCCAATGCCACCTGACCTTTCCGCTGCCTCCCCCTCCCCAGCCAGCTCTTCCTTTCATGATAAGGGTGCATTAAACAGATCTGCTCTGAGCACAGTGTGGCTTATCGTCGCTAGTGCCGAAATGTCAGGGAGTTAAAAGCACATGCAGTCGTTACGTCAGCTTTGAGAACTCAGCTTTTGTAGGAACTCAGGTTGGGTTTTTTCTTTTTAAAATCCAGTTTAAAAAAAAAAAAAAAAGAAAAAAAAGAAAAACCTCTCTCCAGTCTCTGCTTCAATTCCCATAAGAATTTGTTGAGCAGAAATGCGTGCTCTCGGTGGTTTCTAGACACAGCACGTTGGGAGAGGCTGTTTGCTGCCCAGCACTGGGCACAGCTCCACCTGCGACCCCACCACCACCCTCATGCACAAGGGGCCTCTCAGGCTTCACACGTCCCCTGAGCGCTTCTAACAAAACCAAGAGAGCAAATTTTCCCCTACAGACATTATAACAATATAAATAACAGAATCCACCTAGCTCCCATCCCCTACTGCCCAGGGTGGGCAGGGTCTTGGTGTCCAAGGAGGGGTGGAGGGGCTGTCGGGGTTCAGCCCCAGCAGCAGCTCAGCACCACGCAGCCATCGCTCACTGCCCCTGCCCCGAGGGGATGGGGAGAGAATCGGAGGAGTGAGAGTGAGAAACACTCCTGGGCTGAGATAAGAACAGGTTAATAAGTGAAATAAAGTAAAATAATAATAACAACAATATAATAATAACAGTAATAACAATATCCAAAGCAAGTGCTGCCCAATGCAATCGCTCCCCACCCGCCGACCGATGCCCAGCCAGTTCCCAGCAGCGATCGCTGCTCCCCGGCCAACCCCCCCAGTTTCTATACTGTCCATGACGCCGGATGGTATGGAATGGCCCTTGGGGCAGTTGGGATCAACTGTTCTGGCTGTGCCCCCTCCCAGCTCCTTGTGCCCCTGGCAGAGCAGGGGAAGCTGAAAAGCCCTTGCCTGGTGTCAGCACTGCTCAGCACCAACTAAACCATCAGCGTGTGATCAGCATTGTTCCCATCCTAAATCCAAACCACAGCACTGTGCCTGCTGCTACTGGGAAGAAAATTAACTCTATCCCAGCCAAAACCAGGACAGGGGCCAAGCTCTGCACGGGGCTCAGACACACTCGCAGCCGTGGCCAGGGTCGGAAGCCAGAGGGTGCAGCCCTGGCCCCATCGCCTGCAGTAAGCGCAACTTGCCAAGCAAAGCGCCGACATTCAAGCGGCCAGCCTTTGTTTTCCTTCCACAACAAAAGCAATTTATCAACCATTTCCCCTGATTTCTTGCAGGTGTGAAGGCATGACCAACACACTGCTTATAATAATTTTTAAACCTGCAGTTTTTAAAATTGCCGTGATTATCGAAATGTAATTTTAAGCCAAGAGCTTGATAATGTTTTGAGGACCAGAAGGATGCGGCACCAACACCCAGCCCAGGGAAGGCTCACAGCCCTCCAGACTCCTACTGGCTTTAAGAAAAGCTGAATTATACCTTTAGTTATTGGTAAGCTGCCAGGCTGGGGCACGGCCCCCCGAGACGCTCCGGTGGGCTCGCGCTGCACGAGGTCCTTTGCGGGAAGGGTCTGCGGCTCCTTCCCACTCGGCGAGATGACTGTGCCATCTAGCTGCAGTTGCTACGGTACTTCAGCACACAACGCCAACCCACCCTGCCTTATGGAACATTTTAAACAGCTCTGCTTTCCAGATAAAAATCATATCAGTTATTTCATCCGTGCCACGCTGGATATTAACATATGCAAAGGAGGTTTACTTTAGCCAAGAAGTAAATTATTACTAAGAAGAACCCGTCAAGCATATAGTTGATAGGAATATTTATTTTCCTTTTACTTTCTTCTATTACAAGCTTAGTTAGCATTAAGATTGCCATTTTGCGTTGCTGGTTTCGGCACTGTTTATGTCTACTCATTTAAATCCTCCTCTCTCACCAAAATATATTATCCCCCTATGTCTATCTGATGGCTCCACTCTTCTGGTGTTCATTCCCATGTACCATATCCAGGCAGCTGCAGCATCCATGAGCGCACAGCAGATGATTTTACAAGATGTGGAGAGGGCGACAGGGCTTAGCTCAATTTCAGCAGTAAACACTGCCTTCAAAACAAAAATGCAAAGGCATGGGGTTTAATTCATCCGCACTGAGGATTATTTTAATGATGCAGAAACAAACTAAATATATTTTTAATTTCATATTTTAATTTGTCAAGGGTATCTCAGTGGCTTTTAAATGAGATTTAAAGTGCATTTTATTCCACCAGGAATAAATTCAGTCACTAGCTAAAATTAGATTAGTGGCTCCAGTGCCTAATTAGCAATAGGTTTGGAGGCTGCATTTTGGAACACTGGGCTACATCTCATTAACCCATCTTTAAGTAACTTTCTCTGTTAATATACGATTTATACGTAAAGGGAAGGATTCAGGAACAAGACACAACTACAGGAGACATTTACCCAGTTTATAACTGGGAACTGAGGCAGGCAGTCCAGTTAAAGGCTGGACCCGCAGAGAAGCTGGGCTATGAGCGTGCAGCGAGGCTCCATGCTTTGCCCCACGGCAGGATGGGGCTTGGACCGGGGACCCCTGCTCCAGCTCATGCTGCTGCACACACCAACCCCTCTGGAGGAAGCTGGGAAAGGACAGAGTAAATTCATTTTGCACCCACCGCATCTCCTCCACAGCTCATAGAGGTTGTAGGAAAAATGTCCAGACATGGACGGCAAGGATGTCGGGAAGCACCCAACAGCCCCTGGCTGGGGAAAACCCAGCAAGATTAAGGCTCTGAAGCCAGGAAAGAGGATGATATTAAGTCTACAAGAGCACAACCAGATACCAAATGTTTGTGAATCCCAACCCAGCCAAGACTGGCCCAGCTTCCCGCAGTCTGTGGGGTTTATCTAGGGACCTCCACTCTTCAGTTGCTCCAGCAAGCAACAGCTATGGCATGAAGAGCACAGCTAACCACACTGACTACATGAGCAGCGTCACAGGCAAGACGAGCTGGTGCGTGTGGTCTCCAATGCTGCACACAGCAGCACACGCTGCCCAGTCCCAGCTGGGGCAAGGCACAGAAAACGGGGGAGATGCAGCACTCTGCATTTTCCAGATGGCCAGTTCAAAACAACCCAATCACATCTCGTTTACAAGAAAGTATAATGCTTGTAAAATACTATTAGAGTGACAGTGTCTACATTTGGAAGACTTTAACTAAATATTTTCCTCCGATGAGACCGGACAGCAGGACCACAGAGCTTAGAATGAGTAAGGAGGACACCAGCAATAAGATGCTGAGTGTGACTGGGTTTTGCCATCTAATTAGAACCAACATGGTCAAGGATGAACCCTGATGAACTTCAGGAAGTCATTCGTGGCAGGAGGTAGACACCAGGTGTCATGGCAGCTGGCACTTCAGGAAGAACAGATGAAATGAGGTTAGAGAGTTGGTTACTGTCATGTTGTCTTGCTTCACAAACTAGAGAATAACAGTGGTCATTCCTCTTAAAATACAAAAGTAAGGTTCTGCCCCTAAATCTTGCGTGGGGTCCAAACATTTTGATCCATATGTCCAAGAACATACAACTCCTCTCAAGCCATCTGAGGAAAAGGTAGCTGCTGTGTTAGCCAAGACCTCCTGAGGCCACCTCCAGAGTCACAGCTCCAGCTCTGAACTCCTGGGATGCATCTCCTGCCACAGGGACAAGGGTAGCTGCCCATGCTCCCACAGCAACCCCCGAGCCCACTGGTAAGAGCAGCAATGCCATTCCAAGTGGGATATTTGCTGGAAGTGTGGCACACGGCAGGAGCTGTGTCCTTCAAAAGCCTGGTTGAGGCAACTCACATCAAACGTCAGCAGGGTCCAAGGTCTGAAATAGCCTTCAGCCCATGTCCTCAGTACTCAAACAGATCGTTAGCAGCGCAGTCAACACGTCCTACCCCTCTAAACCCCAACGTGATAGTTCAGCTTCGACTACACATTTCTGATTAACGTTTGCCAATGAACAATTTCCTGCCTCTGGCAAAATGACTGTCAGAAATGCCCAGGAATATGAAAAATTGACAACAGTTGCTGGATGCTAAATATTGTTCATGCTTGATTGCTGTAATGGCACATCACAGGCTTTGAAAGACAGTTAGGCATTTGTTGCCATCATTAATATGGAGTGAGTTTATCATCCAACCTCTGAGTTCCCTTTCTCATTTTCCCTTATGTTCTCTTACTATACAGCCATTCATTTCCCATTTACATTTTTTTTTTCTTAACAGTACAATGATTTGCAAAATTAACTTCATTCAAACTTTTTACTGTCCTCATTTCCACGTATCTTTTATTGTTTTTATTACCATGACTGGGCTGGTTTTGGCTTATATTTCATCACAAAGAGTTTTCCAGGATCTCAGGAGCACTCTTGTTTTTCATTTTCTTCCTCATTAATAGATACATAATCACCACATGATAGTGTTCCAAACTCTTAGTTTTTTATAAGCCTATATTAAAAATGAATCTCCGGTTTTTTGGCAAAAGATACCTAATCCTGTGTCTCCTGATAGCTGGGTGAACTTGGAAAGAAAAGCATAAGACCATCTGTCCTGTGGTTCCTTATCCTCTTCGGTATATCAGACTGAACATTTGAGCTTAAAATTTCACCCAACCCTAAGTACTTTTTCTTCACATGTTATTTTATGAAGATTAAGATGCTGAGTTCAGCACAGAAGGAGCTTTACTTTAGTGCTTATGTAAGGTTAGAGAAATGAAATTATGACGATGATTTCAAGTATTTGAGTACTGTATGTTGTATTTCAATATCCTATCAAGGACAGTAGTAAAGCTGAGCTAAAAACTTACATATCCTAATATCAAACTTTTTCTTTTATGTAAAGACAAAAACTGGGAGGGTGGAACCAAACAACCCCCAAAACATGGCTGGAAAGGAGAAAAAAAAAAAAGGAAAGTACCACCTCATAAGAACAATTTTTTCAGGTCAAACCTAGTCCCATGGATGCAGGAGAATTTTGAATTCAGTTCAAAGGAACAGGCCAGCAAACCCATGGAGAAACACGCTGGAACTTAAGTGTTCCAGTACCCAAAGAATTCAAAATAACTGAAGCTTGTAAAAACTAAAAACACTTTAATTACACATGGGGAGATTAAAAAAAATACACACAAAACTGATACCCTACATCATCCAAGGAGAAGTTAGAACCAGATATTCAGGAGCAAAGCCACTAACTTCTTTTGAAAGTCTAGACATGTATTTTGGAACTTTAAGTAAAAACTAAACTAAAAAAAAAATCAGTCCCAAAACCTGCAACATTTTTCCTCCATTTTCTGCATTCTTAGTGGCTTAATTTTCATAAGCATTTGAAATTAACTCAGATAGAGTTAATACAAGTCTTTCAAGCACCAACTTGTATTTTAATGACACCCCAAACACAGGGTGTTCTTTGCCCCAGTTTGCAACAGCACCCGTGACACAGAGGCTGTTGCACCGCAGCTCTGACCGACCCAGCAGAGCAGATCATCCCTGACTTAACAGTTCTGGGGTGTTACAATTTTCTGCAGGACTGGGGGTGACCTAAGCCAAAGCTCCTCTCCTTGCCATCTTCCAGAAGCTCCGATGTTGTTTGCTACCCACAGACACCTGCACATCTGCACCAAAACACAGACTTAGCTGAACTCAAGCTCCCTGCTTAACCTACTGAAATGTAGCTTACGTATGTATGCAGCGCATGCCATCAGCTCATACAGATGGCTCTGTAACACGAACACCATTAATGTTACTGTTCCGTCTCAGTCCAGCCTTCTTCCACGCTTCCCAGGCTTCCTTCTGAAGATCTCGCTGTCACTTGCAAGGTCCAGCACAGCTAACTGCTTTCTCTCAAGAGACCTTCTCTCCAAGGGCTGCAAAGTTCTTGCTCATTCCCAGTGTCTCCCCTTTCCCTTCTGCAGAAAGCAAACCACACACGGGCTGCCTTCACTCTCGTTCTCTGCAGCAGTGCCCGAGCAGCGTTCTCCCGGGCAGCTGCTGGTTGCCCAGCATGCAGAGCCTGCACCGTTCGCGTTTCCCAGACAGAAGTACAGCCTCTGCAACCGAGATGCTTTGTCCTGTTCAAATGAGGGGCAAGGACTCAGTCTCATTCTCTGCCTTTGCACTGACACAAACATTGCATTACAGCAACAACAAACGTGTTAAGGAGCAATTTTTTTCCCCCTGAACTAGCCAGAACACATAGTGAGAGCTGGGTTTTTTTCTTCCCTAACCTTATTACTGCTGATTAAAAAACACTTCCAAGCTTAAGTTGCTTTTTAAAGACTATTCTAATTACTAACATCTCCTTTGCTGTACTAGATACAGCAAGGAAATTAACCTTACCTTGCATTAAGATGACTTTCACCGTGGTATGCATAACTTAAAACATGCTCAGTTGGCTAGTAATATTTTCTACAGTATCTGGATGAAAGTTATGACACAAATAAGAGAAATCCAGACATTTATTTAAAATAAGTGTACATTATAGGCCCTCAATTCAGCAATAAAACTGCTGTGAATGTTTTGGCTTCCTTGGTTTTATTGCAAGAGGACGGGAGGATGGCCCGGAACATTCAAGGCTGCTCCATCCTCCGGCAGAAGCATGGTGGCAAGGGCCATACCCATCTTGACCATGGCAAGCAGAAAAATTAATGAGCAGAGTGAGACACCCCTCTACAGTCACGGTAAAATGTGTTGGTATTGTAACTGTGAAAGTCTATAGACATAGAAAAGCCCAAACTTAAAAACAAAAATGACATTTTTTTAGACCAGCCAGATCAGTTCCACAATGTAAACAAAGTTTCAGACAAAGTCCGTTTCTCAGGTCACTAATTTGTTTTCAGCTAGGCAACTGATTACTTTTGTGTGTGCTTACAAGAGATAAAAAACTTTAATTTGATCAACTAGCATAGCTGGAGAAGGCAGTCAAGCTTTCAGATACACAAATACTCAGCCACGTGTAACAGCCATGCAGCATAGGGGATCAATTCCTCCAGGTGTAACTGGAAGTTAATCCAACAGAACTGGAAGGGGATGCATAGCAATGGCAGAACAGAGCAAATACAGAGCAGCGGTCAATGGCTCAATATCCAGGGGGAGACCATTGACAAGTGGTGTCCCTCGGGGTCTGTACTGGGACCAGTATTATTTAATATCTTTGTCAGCGACATGAACCGTGGGGATTGAACGCACCCTCAGCAAGTCTGCAGATGACACCAAGCTGAGTGGTGTGGTTGATACTCTATAGGGAAGGGATGCCATCCAGAGGGACCTGGACAAGCTGGAGAGGTGGGCCTGTGCAGACCTCATGAAGTTCAGCAAGGCCAAGTGCAAGGTCCTGCACATGGGTCAGGGCGATCCCAAACATGAACGCAGGCTGGGCAATAAGTGGGTTGTGAGCAGCCCTGTGGAGAAGGACTTGGGGCTGTTGGTGGATGAACAGCTGGACATGAGCCAGCAATGAGCACTTGCAGCCCAGAAAGCCAACCATATCCTGGGCTGCATCAAAAGCAGCGTGGCCAGCAGGTTGAGGGAGGGGATTCTGCCCCTCTGCTCTGGTGAGACCTCACCTGGAGCACTGCCTTCAGCTCTGGGGCCCCCAACACAAGGACATGTGGGGCCAAAGATGATCTAAGGGCTGGAGCACCTCTGCTATGAAGACAGGCTGAGAGAGTTGGGGTTGTTTAGCTGAGAAAAGAGGAGGCTCAGGGGAGACCTTATTGCAGTCTTTTACTACTTAAAGAGGGCCTATAGGAAAGATGGGGAGGGACTCTTTATCACTGGATGCAGTGATAGGACAAGATGGAATGGTTTTAAACTGAAAGAGGGTAGACTTTGAGTAGATATGAGGAAGCAATTCTTGACTGTGAGGGTGATGAGACACTGGCACAGGTTGCCCAGAGAAGCTGTGGATGCCCCATCCCTGGAAGTGTTGAAGACCAGGTTGGACGGAGCTTTGAGCAACCTGGTCTAGTAGAAGGTATCCCTGCCCTTGGCAGGGGGGTGGGAACTAGATGATCTTTAAGGTGCTTTCCAACCCAAACCATTCTGTGATCATTCTATGATATTAGCCTTTGTAGAAGTACAAGTAGCTTGCAAAAGGTGGGATGTGAGGAAAAAAACCCAGTAAAAGCACATCCTCTTTTACTGTTTTCCTCCCTTATCTTGCCCATATGTTAACAGAACTATGTTATTCTCAGGCTGGTCCCGTGACCAATAAAAGTACTATGTGGGTTTTTTTCTAGATCATCTATTGACACAAAACTCTACTTGTCTGAGGTGTGAATATATGGTCACAATTCCAGAGAATTTAGGCTCTAAAAATGGGTGCATGGAGGAGATGCAATGACTGATTCTCCACATGGCTTGTTGGCAAGAAGTCAGAGGTTTGAAAAAAAAAATTTCAAAGTGGCAGTGAATTTATATAAAGGGCCACTTCTTACCCCCATGTAGCTGAGGTCCTCTACATCAAGCAGTACAAACAGTAAAGCCAGGTTTATTGCACCTTTGAACCATGGCTCCAGAATCAACTATTCCCAGCCCCAAGTCGATTTTTACTGTGTTTATGACAAGAACGTGCCCACAATCTTTTGCTTCCTTTCCTGCTTTGGTGACAACGTACTGATTTTCTACAGACGCCACCTCTCTTGCCTTCTTGACTATCTACTGCAGGGCATTTCTCACACAGGTATCCAGCACTGCTAAAACTCTTGGATTACAAACGGGATCACTGCAAGCTCAGCCCAGAGTCTAGCCACTAAATTAATGACTACAAGGCTCCCCACTCAGACAGGTTTTTAACTACCCAGAACCCAGCAGCCTTTAAAAATACCTGTAAATTCCCACGGAAAACTATTACAAGAGCCATTTCCTAATGGTTTCCTATCATTACAGCAATTTTATTCTAAAGCATTTTCCATAAACCAACTGTAGCAGCACCGTATGCAATTAATTGAAAGAAAAAGAAAACAAAAACCAAAACAACTTTGCAAAACACGTCCTCCCTCTCTTCCCCAACATCACGGTGCAAAAAGGTTGACTGCTGGCTGGGGTGAAATCAGTGGGTGATAAACACCACTGTTTAGTGTGAACAGCTGGTTTATGCTTCAGATCACTCTGCAGGTCTAGCATGGACACAAGACATGTTGGCACTCTCAGTTGCAGCAACTATAACCTTAGTTTTGTCTAACGTTATAGTTCCTGTCCATTAACACATCTCGTAAGCACCCTTGTTCATACCATACTGCATTCCCACAGCAAAGGCAGCAACTGCATTGCTCACTGTAATCCCATCAATCCCACGTTACACTGCGAATCAGCGTGGCCCAAGAGACATCATTAGCTACTATTCTGAAATCCTTCCCTTGGCCGTAGTCAACTTTGGGAAGAAAAAGAAAAATAAAATAATGCATAAAATCAAGCTGTTTATTATAAATGTTGATGTCATAAAACCCAAACCAGAAAGGATCCTGCTCCTAGCCTTTTCACTAACATTGTTTTCTAATCCTTTTGCAGCATATCACCAAGTTTCTGGTATTCCTCCATCCAGCCCAGGTGAACACAGTAACAATTTATTGCACATTAAATTATAGAATCCCTGCATTTCTTCTGCCCACTGAGGACCTTCTCAGTAAGGAAGAGGACTCAGGTAGTACCTTTGAGCTAGACCTGATCCCCTCCAGAGAGGAGCTGCACATGCAGACCACCACTACAAGAATTTTTGGGAAGCAAGTGAACAAGACTTTTCTCACCCAGCCTCAGCTGTAAAAATGTTGTCCATCTAACTCAAGGGTTTTTTTTGTTTTTTTCCTTGAGCTCCCTTCATAACCCATGGGTTAGACCCTCCAAAGGGTGGTGCCCACATCTTAAGGGCCCACCACCAGCCCTCCCAAAGGGTGACACTGCCACAAAGGAGGTGTTTTGGAAAGGTTAGAAGGGTCACCCTGTTATCTTGCATTAATGGGACCTCCCCATTAGCCACAGAAGGAGTCTTACACCAGGCATTAGACAAGCCTAAGCCAGAGATCGGCGAGGTGGAAGCATGTGAACAGTTGTACGAAAGGCTGTGCCTGAAGTCATAACCCTTTGCAGGATAGACAGTGCTTACTGCAGAAAGAATAAATATTTTGCTGACTTGCCTGTCCAGCGGAGAAGGCAGAGCACTTGAAACCTCTGCAAGGCAGAGTGCTGCATCTGCAGATGTTTCATAGTCCCCATCCCTGGAAGCATTCAAAAAACAGGCAGACGTGGCACTCTGGGACATGGTTCAGTCTAGTCTACCCTTGATTGGTTTAGTGTGGACTTGGTAGTATAGGTTAATGGTTGGACTGGATGACCTTAAAAGTCTTTTCCAGCCTAAACAATTCTATGATCCTATATTCACGATAAGGGAGCAGACCCACGTAAGCCTCCTGCCTACCTCCAGCATGACTGAACAAAGCTTCCAGGGATATTAAGCTGTACTTCTCACGACAGCTTTGGTACCACAGCACATCTTCAGATTGTTTTATGTCTCAGGCTCTTCCAGAGCTCCTTCACACCAGGGCTAAAAATATATTGTATATTTGAATACTGGTGTGCTGCTCCTTTGTAGCAGGAGCCCACACTAGCATTAGCCATGTTGACACAAAGAAACTTGCAGTTTTAAGCCAATAATATATAGCAATCGATAGAATTTAGGGACTAATTTTTCTTCTTGTTCCAAGGAAATAATACTAGCATTTTACAATAAAAGTAAAGCAGTAACTGCTATTGCTAGCACAAATCATTGCAAATGCTCATGATACCACCAGTATTATCATCTCTAGTATGTTGTTTTTAGCAAAAGCATAGCTATGTATTCCTACACAGATACACTTATGCCTCTACATATTATATCTAAGCATAAACAGAGCAGATCTAACTTGGTGTGTTTCCTTTCCTGAAATAGGTCACTTCCAAACAGACAGGAGTCAGTTCATAGTTAAAAGCCATTCCCACCAAAAAGGCAGGATGAAATTCATTATGGCTTCATGTCTTCTACAGTAACACATCCCACGGAAGCTTAAAGAGTTGCATCATTTTGCACTTAAAGAGGTTTAGATTAGGTGTAATGAAGAGATGTAAGAGTTTGGGCATGTTGGGAGCAGTCAGGCTCCAGTGGAGAACTGGAGCCTCCACAAAGGGAAAAAAACAACTCAACTCCATTTAATAGAGAAATGTTTTTCAAAATAAGTAACTTCCTTCTAGAAAATGTCTATTTATAGTAAGAAAATAAATTATTAAATTAATTTATGGCCAGATAATCAAGTGGAAGCTGCTTGTCCCTCAGCTGTGAGGAGCAGCTTTTCCTGATCCAACTTTGCAAGCTCATCTTCACACCTCTAGATCCCTCTCTCATAGCATGAGAGTACACAACATCAGGAACTGGAAGCTGAGCAAAGTTACACAGGGCAAACCCGCTATGGGCTTTTCCATCTTAGTTCATGATGGTCCTACATTTCTTACCGTATTACGCAATAGCAAGGAGTTGCGGGCAGCTACATTGAGCAGAGGCTCCTGAGGGCTGGATACCACCCATCTTGCACCCTGACACCTTACAAGACCAACAAAAGGCACAAAGCATGCAGTAATTTATCTCCTCCCTGCCTGGACAGACAGCTCTTCCAGTGGTAAGGATCGCTCCTCCTAACTGTGGTCCAAATCTTCAAACATGTCATTTCGGGGACTATTTCTAACCCTTTCTGAACGCTGAAGTACCTGTGCATGCACAGCACCAGTGAAATCCCCTGGCACACGTGCAGCACAAATAATAGCAGAAGGATTTTAAGCTACTTTTCCCTTTGACAAACTTAGAGGAAGCAGCAGCTACTGTTTGGGCACAAATGCAAGTAGAAAACATTGCCAAATTCCTTCCCTCCAAAGGGAAACTTATAACCACCAAGACGCATGTCTCGAGTAACCTAAGCAAAACATTTCTGGTGCAGCAGAAGACGCTACCGACTTGAGTCTATGAAGAGGGCAATCCATGTTATCTACTGGGAACAATTGCTCCTAGTCCTTAAAATAACTGGCGTTCAGTTTGTCTAAGGTACCTCATTATTTTTCACATAAGAAAAAGCTGACGCTTAATTAGTCCTCTTGTTCTGTGTCCTGCAGGCTCACAAAGTCAGTAGTATTTCCTGGCTATACCCACCCAGACTTAGGGTTTAAATAACTTTGTCAAAGGATAAGTTAGGCACTAAACTTTGGCTTACAATCAGGACTTAATGTAGCAAAACCGCCCCTCTGAAAGCCTTTCAGATTCCAGGCATATTCATACACCGGTGACCATCTTTAGGTCTCTCCCTCACTGCTGTTATTACCCATTCCTCTGCCTCACACTAATCTCTGCTTTGTCTTTGATCTAAATATCTAGCCATGGTCATTGACCTAAATAACCCGAGCACAAAACGCACAGCATACTGGATAACCATTAGTGCAGGCTGGCAAAAACAAGCTCTCATTTGTCCTTGCTGGAACTACAGAAAGCCCTGCATGGATAATTAGGGCCATTCACAGAAAAGTGCGCTTAAGCCAATGAGCAAAATCTGATTTCACATGACACGCCAGTGTCCCTTCAGCTGCTGTGATTCACATACCAAAGCTATCATTTCTTATTTGCATTAAATGGAAGATTCCCTCTCCCCCACCCCCAAGCACCTCCTTCCGCTGTAAAGCAGCCTCATCTTTTCTTCATATTGCATTCCCTCCTGATGCTGTGGCCAGCTGTCTCCAAAAACACTTCATGCACAGTTATTTCCTTATAAAACAAGTTGTTGAACAAAGTGAAACCTGTTTCCATTTTCTGGCTACATCTGGGAGTCACTAACTTTCCTGCAGCTAAGCACAGTCTCCCAGCATCCATGCTGGGCAAGGGACAGAGGGTCTGGGGGTGCAGACCGGCACAGGACAGGAGTCGTTCGCTCACAATTACCCAAAAGCACAAAAGATAAGGATGAATATTCAAGTGGCAAAGCAGAGACAGCATGGTCAGAGCCTCATTCTAAAAGACAAAACAAGAGGGGGAGACTTCTGCCAGTGCCTGGCATACAGGCTGTGCCAGAATCCGCCCCCATCTCAGCCTGGTTTAACCTTGAGGAAACGTGAAGATGTATTAGTGACAGACATGCAAAGACTACATTGCATCTTTGGCCTGTCCTACCACATCCGCATCCTTACTGGCCTGACCGGCTGACAAATCTACTCTGTTGTGCCTGGTTTCCAATGCTTAAAGAACATCAGTGGTACAAGTGGTAATATCTTGATATAATTTATTTATACCGTATATTGATCTGGTTATTGAATATTTACCCTATGAACATGTTGCTTTAGTAAAGTGCTAGGAAAGAAAAGTTCCAAGGCATTACTTCTCTGCAAACAGGTCAGAGCTGCTCTGACATGGTCGCAAGGACCTGGAAGAGCTACAGGACAGTCGTGGCACATCACATCGCTCAGGGACACCGGGCACGTGGTTTGTAACCACGTCGCCCTGTCATACAGGATTGCTACGAGCTTAGTACCAAGTCTGCAAAGGCCTCAGAATGCACTGTTAGGTTGCTCTGCCTGACCTTGTCTTGACCTGCCTGCAGATTTTTTTTTTTTTTAAACTTAGAAAGACTCCTGTTACAGCTAAACTCATTGATCAGGTGTCCATGGGTCATCTGCTTTTACTCTGTATTGTACAGCCATAGCTTTAGATGGACAGCAGTAACAAAGAGTTACTCTATGCACAATGAAATATTTACAACTAAATTAAAGATACAGTATAGAGGCACACAGATGTGATACAACAGCAGGGAAGCGGCGAGAAGTGGGGACCTGGGATGCAGCATGGGGGTGGTACAGGTATGGGGAGATAAGAAATGGGCACAGGCTGGCACTTGAGACCCCACAGCTGCAAACCATCCACCCACAAAGAAATGCACAGCTAGAGCTGGACAAAGCTGGGGTTTGAGATAAAAGAAACTGTTTCTTTGCCCTCATTAGCTTTCCTAAGAGCCACCATAGATAGCAAATTGGGACGTGACACTGAGCTGAAGACCCATGAAGAAAGAGGTACAAAGGCACATTAGCAAACAAAAATTACCAGGTAGGTCCTGGTACAAGGAAGAAGAAGCCACCAGCTTGGACATCGCGTTCCTCCCAGCAAAGGACCCCTCATGCCAACGCTCGCTGTGGCACCGCAGGGCCAGCCCCAAGGCAAAACCCAACCAAAGCACCCAGAGGAGCTGGGAGCAAAATGCCATGAAAATGGGTAGAAACTAAATGTGCTTAACAATTTCAACTGCATAAATAACTGCACAGATATTTTTCTTCCTACAATAGATATCTATCTGGACCACTACCAATTCTTGCATTAAACTGTTAATATTTCAATTATGCTAACAATAAAATTCTTGCTTTATGTTTATGTGATTCATTTCCTTGAGATTGAGCATAACAAGTTTATAAAGGCCATTGAGAAGGGCCTTAGAAATACATGGCATTGGTCCAGTAAATGGTCTGAGCAATACAAAAACCCAAGGTTTTCAGTGCAATAATTTGTACATCCCATTTTAAAAGACTAATAAACACAGTGAGGGACTAGACTATCGGGGCCTTGGAGGGCTGATGGTCTCACGATCATGGCAACCAGGGTCCATACTTTGCTTTCTATTTCCTAACAAGGAGTTACAAAACAAAAAAATATTTGACAACACTATTGTACTTTTAGAGAAATTGAGGATTTGGAAGTTCAGAAATTAATTTTTGAAGGTCAGAAATGGCCTAATCGACTTGTGTGTCCTCCGCAAGAAAAACTCAGCGACAGCTTGAGAACTGGGCATGGCAGCTGCAAGCTGCATCCTTCTGTCTGCTTTTAGCTCTTTCCTTCCTCTTGTATCTTAGCACATATTGGATAGATTTGGTCCATTAGTTGAAAGAAAATTGTCATACAGGCAACCAGGACAAAAAAAAAGTACAAAATTACATAACCTTCAAAGATACGTGGCAATATTACTTTGAATTCCAGCAAAACTCTGTAAAACTATGTCCTTCGTTCATGGACTACATTTAAGATGCCTACAAAAGTTAACCAAGAATAGCAAAAACTTGGTTTGCTTTCAGAAGTCTTCCAAGTCCGCACATGCATTTAATGCCAGGGGAGGTTTAGGTTGGATATTAGGAAAAGTTTCTTCATGCAAAGGGTGGTCAAGCACTGGAACAGGCTGCCCAGGGCAGTGGTTGAGCTCCCATCCCTGGAGGTATTTTAAAGACGTGTAGATGTGGTGTTTAGGGACATGGTTTAGTGGTGGAGTTGGCAGTGTGAGGTTTAGGGTTGGACTCCATGATCTTAAAGGTCTTTTCCAACCTAAATGATTCTATGATCGGTAAATTGGATGGACTATAAACCCAAGCTTGTAAATCTTATCTTAAGGAAAAAAAAAAAAAAAAGAAATCAGTGAGGCTGCAGGAGAAAGGTGGGGCTTGAACACCAACAAATCTCTCCACCAGTGGCATCACCCTGAGAAATCTCCACTACTTACATACTGCTCAAAAAAGCATCAGTTCTTTCACAGATAAGTGTATTTTAATAAAAAAAATCCAAAACACACACGCTCACAGTAATGCACATCCACTTCTACTTGCACCAAAAATAGTCCCACTAGCAAGAATTCATACCACCGCTACAGAATACTGAACCGGGCAGTGCAGCACTACAGTTCTTTGCCATTTTCAACCTCTAATTCAGATCTTTAGTTTGAACTATAAAATGCTGCACAACCAGCTATACCACTGCATTTCTCAAGGCATTAGAGATCTTTCTACATCAAGGACCTTAAATAAGGCTTAATAATGTAAAATGCTTTTAAAATTTTAATTCTCCCTTAAATGACATAATATAAGGAGCAGTAACAAAAAAATAGTTAAAAAGATAGCCTTTAGCCACATAGAAGTATGTGTCAAGTTCTAAGTAAAGAAAAATCCATCTCCAAATGTGAATTAACAAATCAATGTTTACTATTTGCACTGAACTTTCAGGTTCATTAGTAATTGAGCTTTTAGAGATTAAAAGAGAAATATTTTTAAAGGGTACAGTAGTTTGTTTTGTTACTTTCCTCAAACTGTGAAGGAAATCATTGCCCCAAAAAACCTTTCAAGATGAAAAATGTAATTACAGATTTTAATTCACAGTGAACTTGAAGGGATTTGGAAACCAAAATCATTCTACAGGGAAAAGTTCACAAGCATTTTTGATAAGAGAAAAATGGAACTACACAGAACTGGAATAAAATCTAAGTTGTTTTATTTTCTTTCTTTATAGAGTCTTTAATTTTATTTTCAATTCATAATGGTATGTGAAGATACGATTTAATACAATAGGCCATAAAAAGATAGTAATAAGTATAGGATAAAACTGAAGGAAAAGATATATGATCTTAAAGTTTGCTGTCTTCCAGCTAACTACTATTTGACAACCTGCTGGATTCTATCTTTATCTACTCATAAGTAACATCCCTTACTGATCTATTTTATTATTTAACTTGCTGCAAATGTATAGACAAAAAACATTTTATCATTTAAATATCTTTTTAAAAGTTTAATATTCCTGCAAGTCTTTCATGGTGAAAAGGTTTCACTCTAGCACTTCCAGCTAAGCCTTGATATATTTTAAAAAAAGAGCATAAAATTGGCCAGACACTCTCAAAGCATTTATTTCCTCCCAGAAAGTATTTACACTTGGTAGAAAACAAACCTGCACCCTAAGAGGTTTGAGCAGCAGCAGTTGAGCCGAGCGGGATGGGCGGGACGCCTTTGCTCCCGGCACAGCGTTTCATCAGGAAGTAAACAAGCAAACCCAAAGCCTCAAAACTACTCAAACGGACAAGAGGACGCAGAGCGAACTCAGGCAGGCTGCCCTGTAATTTGATTTTTGCAGATTAGCAGGTTACGAGTACCCAGGTCCATGGACCCCATCTGGGAGCATATCAGTTTGGTTTTGGAGCTCCTGCCTGGTGCCGGCTGGGGTGCTCCACCCTTGCTACTGCGGCACCATCTCCACACTGCCTGGGTGCCGGCTCGAGGACTGGGACCACAGCCACTAACAACTTCTTCCCAAACAAGCCTGACAATGGGGCTGGAGTTAACTAACCCCAACCCATGGTAGGGAGGATTGTCCTGGTTTGGGCTGGGATAGAGTTAATTTTCTTCCCAGCAGCAGGCACAGTGCTGTGGTTTGGATTTAGGATGGGAACAATGCTGATCACACGCTGATGGTTTAGTTGGTGCTGAGCAGTGCTGACACCAGGCAAGGGCTTTTCAGCTTCCCCTGCTCTGCCAGGGGCACAAGGAGCTGGGAGGGGGCACAGCCAGAACAGTTGATCCCAACTGCCCCAAGGGCCATTCCATACCATCCGGCGTCATGGGCAGTATAGAAACTGGGGGGGTTGGCCGGGGAGCAGCAATTGCTGCTGGGAACTGGCTGGGCATGGGTCGGTGGGTGGGGAGCAATTGCATTGGGCAGCACTTGCTTTGGATATTGTTATTATTTTATTGTTACTATTATCATTACTATTTTACTTTATTTCAATTCTTAACCTGTTCTTATCTCAGCCCAGGAGTGTTTCTCACTCTCACCCCTCCGATTCTCTCCCCCATCCCCTCGGGGCAGGGGCAGTGAGCAATGGCTGCGTGGTGCTGAGCTGCTGGCTGGGGCTAAACCACGACAAGGATGAAGCAGCTTTAAGAGATGGAGGCGAAGGGTTACAGCTGCAGCACCTTCTGGACCTTCAGTCTTCTGCTGGCAGGAACTGTGCTGGTTGCTGCCACCCTGTTGGAAACCTTGCTGAAGGTCACTACTTTGTGGTGAGAAACCCAGGATCCCCCTGAACCAAAAGCTAATAGCTGTAAGGAATTATTTTCAAATCATAACCAGCTGTTAATAGACCTCATCTTTTCTCCAAGGAGAGCCCATCAGCAGGACACCATCCTTCCTCCACTATCCCGGGAATATCTTGTCATGAACTGCAGTTAGTCCCTGGTGCAGACGGAAATCAAGACAACTATTCCTATACAGTGAATAAAAAGATCAAGACCCACACAAACAAATCTAGGAAGATGGAGAATGCATCTAAACTGACCTGCAGATATGCCCTATGAGGTACCTTTGCACATCAATCATCTTGGATCATCTTTTTCTGTCAAAGCCAGAGAGCACAGAGGGGACGCCCTGCGACGTGGCGGTGAAATGCAAGATAGGAGAATGGAAGCTCCTCAGGCCACCTGGCTTCAGCATCTTGGAAGAATCCAGCAACTCGTGGTGCAAGGGCAGAGTGCTGGGAAGGAAGATGGACTGCAGAAACCAAACACAGAGCTTGGGAATTATACACAATTGCTGCCTAGAAATGGCTCAAAACAGTCTCACTTCCATGAAAATTATACTACAGAAATGAGTAAGGGTAAGAGATACATGCAGATGCCATTTGCTGCAAATGAGCAAAGGGAGCATCCCAACCTCACCAGCTCCCTCCGAATGGTGCTCTACAGAGCAGGGTCCAGCCTCTTGGTTCAATGAAGTTCATGGGACCACGGTGCCCAGAAAATGTGAGGTTTGACAGTGGTCCAAGTACCCCAGATCCTGGTGTTTCAGGCAACAGAAATCAAGTACTCTCCATTTTAGCAACTAAAAGGCTGGTATCTGAGGACTGGTTATATACCAGAGCAGCAATAATAGCTCTTTAGCAGATGAAATCAGTATCTTCAAGACTTCAGGGAGATGCCTCGAAGAGATGCAAGCATAACAGGCAATGGTCTTCAGAGGACACGAGTAGGTATCCATGCCACAGTTCAAGGGCATGACCTTGCACACCAGCTGTGGGACCTTATTCTGCAGCAAGCCCATCCAACTGGGAAAGAACACTTGTAAGGTAGGTCAGGGTGATGCACAATATCCCAGAGAGCACAATTAATGCCACCATCAGCAACTACTTTTTTAAAATTTACACCTGCACATTGGACATTTGTGGCAGGGCCCCTCAGTCCAATCATCCTGGAACAGTTTTCCAGTTTAAAAAAAAAAAAGGCTGGTAAATAAGAAATACCCTGTTTAGAGCCTTGATTTTGTTATATTACCAGTGGTTGTCATGATTCAGTGAAACAGCTTTACATATACTTAAAATCTTATCGACTGAATATATATAATTCAGTTTCCCTAAAGTATTCTGCTGAGTCTGTGCACTGCCTGCTCAATAGTCATCTCTCCGCTTGGAAGAGTTACATACCCAGATTGGCACAAAACCTGCACATCAGAAGTTTAGTTAACAGAGTTGGAGCAACATTACTTTGAAAGGACTCTGAAAAGAAAGAGGAGGAGAACCCACAGCCTGCCTCACTTTCCCCACATGACATCTTGTAACTGTTGGTTATAGCCAGTTGGTGCTTGTAGATGACTGAATCAATGAAGGACCTGATGAGGGGGAAAAACAAAACAAAAGAAACCAAACAGGTGCCAAGGTCTTGATTACCAGGAGAAATAGCAGCAACAGCTCCCTCCTCTGTGTGAGAGCACAGTAAACAGACTTTTTCCTCTCGTCCTATCGCTAACTACTTGGGAGAAGAGCCCAACACCCCCTCCCTGCCCCCTCCTGTCAGGAGCTGTAGAGAGCGATGAGGTCTCCCCTCAGCCTCCTCTTCTCCAGGCTGAACACCCCCAGCTCCCTCAGCCGCTCCCCACCAGCCCTGTGCTCCAGACCCTGCCCCAGCTCCGCTGCCCTTCTCTGGACACGCTCAAGCACCCCAATGTCCTTCTTGTGCTGAGGGGCCCAAGACTGGACACAGCATTCCAGGTGCGGCCTCCCCAGTGCCAATAACACATTGCTGGGACATGTTGCGACACAGGTATCATAAATCAAATTTACAAAGCGACTGATGCAAATTTAATTAGCACAGATGATAATCCGATATTCTCCTGAGAACATGCAGCACGTGGATTCTGAAAAGGCAACAGCTATATTTCTCATTATTTCTTTCCATTTTACCCAAAAAATGCAAACTCTTTGATGCAGCATAGCTTTCAGAGCAAACTTCATTCATTTGGAAAGACAGAGCACCCATATGGGTTACACAATAGCTCTCCTGTTTTGCACTGGTAATGATCTAACAGCATCTAGTTGATCTGATATTATTGTACTGAATATTTTTTCTTTGTGGATCCACTTTTCTTTTAGCAACACAGCTGTTGTGAGCACTATTGATTATTAATTACCTATGCAACCTATATAGCTAGATATAAACCTGAGAAGGGGAAACAAAAGATTAACTCCAAGTGCTCTTCCACATATAGATGAATTTCAAGATAAGGGAGAATAAAGCTTGGATTTTAAAAGGTCAAGCCTGGAGAGATTGTTGATTTTTGGACAGTCACCAGAACCTTCTGCTCAGCCAGGCTAGGGAAGAAGGCTACCTTGGCACTTTTTGAAGAAGTTGAATAAAGTTCACTACCTTTTCTAAAGAGCAAAAGGAGGCAAGAGTTTGCTGAAGCTTCCTGCTCTTTATACTTTATTATTGACTTCCTGACATAAAATGGAAGGTTCTTAGCTAATGTCAATACTGATTTTCTTGCATTCAACAGGCTTCTGCCTTTTTTATCTCATCAAGTTACAGCTACCATTCTTTTATTTTCTCCTCCCCCTCCCAAAAACACCTGCCAACAGTGCCCTGCTATAGGCACCCATTGCAAACTTTGGGTTTGTCCCAACCTGGAAAAGGTAGTTTTAGAAAGAAAAACAGGATAGTTTTGCATGCAAATCCCCTGGCTTCTCCTTTCCCATGCAGCAGCAGCAGAGGATGAATAGCATGGCAAGTCAGAACAAACAAGCCAGGCTTTATACTCTGAACATTTTAATAGTTTCAGTGGGAGCCACAGAAGGATGTTTCTCCAACCCTCACCCATTTAAGCTTTCTGAACAGCCACACTGTGATGCTACCTGCCTCCTCCAGAGGATACAAAGTGGAAACTGCCCCTCTTTCAAGATGTTTAAACTTTAAAAGGTGAATTTTCAGAGAGTTTTATGGAGAATTAATCAAGTCACTTTTACTCTGTTTAATGGGAACAACCAACTCTCTCCTGAACCCTGCCAAGCAGTCAAGGTGCTTATTGCACCTCTCAGGAACTCTTCTCAGTTTGAAGAAACCATCCTTTCCCAAGTGCATTTCATTATAGGTCTTACTTTCCAAATGGTTGTATCTTGTGAGCCTTCTACCTTACTACTCTACAAGGTGCTCATGACTACACGGTCACTCCTGTGAGCAGGACCAGCTCAGGCAAGATCATTTCAGCTTTGCCTGTTGATGGCAGAGTCCAGAATTACTTCCCAGAGGAGTGACACATTATGACATCCAGATGACAAGGAGCCATCACAGCTTCTCACACCCATGAGGTCCTGAATAGCCACAGCTCTCGCCAACCCTCACAACTCCACCCCAGTACAGACCAGCAGGCAATGAGCGCTACTGCCCCTTGTGCACCTCCCAGCTAAACCACCTACATAAGAGCATCACTTTACCTAAGAGCAAGCAGAGCTGTAGTCCCCTCTACACAGATGGGCAATTACACCTGATAAAAGATGCACCCAAAGTCAAGAAGGAATGACGCAGCAGAGCTTGGACTTGCACAGAGGCCCCTCCACATCTCCTAATGGTTTATGTGCATCATTTTCCTTCATCCAAGGAAGACCTACTTTCAAACTACTGATTTCATATGTAAATGCCAGTGCAAGAGCCCAGCTCTGCATCATAACACACAGCAGCAGAGGCAACCCCACTCAGCGGTTACCCAAGCAAAGAGGTACATTTAATTGTCAAGTTTTATACCCTGTCTGCTGGTTGCATGCCTTGTTATGTCTTATTTCACACTTACATCAGGCCAGAAGCTGCCCTCCTCATAGCATGACAAAGCTCTAATTGGGATATTTTTGTACTGTCCCCTCAAGGAAAGGAAAAGAAAAACACTGCTGGAAGTCTTCAGTCAGCCCTCTCATCCTCAGGCAGGAGCAACAAGACCACACTGAAGCCGTGACACTTAGTCTCAAGGAAGTGTTTATGGGCATGACTTAGTCCCAAGTGCCTGCATGCCAACGTGGCACTGCAGGCCTGAGGTTGGCAACGCTACACCATAGTAAAGAACAAACTCAGAGAGGTTTTTACATCTTTGGGACAGCAAGACTGAGCTCTGATCCAAAGAAGACTTACTCAGGTCAGATCAGAAGCCTTTTTTTAGGGGATTTCCTGGTGGAACACCTCACCATCTTCCCAGAGACAGTTATCCCTTGTTACTCTTTGGCCCTCCTTTGTTATCCTCCGTTCCCCCTCATACACCAGAACACTGCAATTATTCCAACACAATTTCCATTAATATTTCTTTCTATTGTTCAGTCAAATTATTAGGGACATCAAGCAAGATTAGGAAGGCTGAAGCAGGTGATCTTTTTCCAGTAACCACTGC
This sequence comes from Pelecanus crispus, assembly GCF_030463565.1. Classification (NCBI taxonomy): domain Eukaryota; kingdom Metazoa; phylum Chordata; class Aves; order Pelecaniformes; family Pelecanidae; genus Pelecanus; species Pelecanus crispus. The sequence goes on from NC_134648.1 coordinate 73,609,951, forward strand.
AGTTTACCCAGCACTGCCATGCAGTTGGTGGCAGAAAGGGAGAGCAGCAGCCTGTCACCAGGTGGAGAAGACCCAGAGCTGCTCCAGCTCTTTCAAACCCTTCTCTTGATACCTGGTACATCAACTGAGACCCAAACACCCACCCTCAAAACCTGCAGAGGAATACAAAATTTCTCCTGCACAAGAAGAGGATGGTAAAGCTGTTTCCCTTTGTACCTCTTTCGGCTTGACCTTCTCAGAAGTCACCCCACCATCTGATCTTGCAGCTATTTTTTGAAGTTATTTTCCTTCCTGAGCCTAGATTGTCTCAGCCCAGAACAAAATGTTTCTAGGGGGGCTGGACACCTTCCCACACATGGTCTATTTTCATAGAGCAAATAAATCTATTTAGGTAACATGTATTTTTGGATGAGTTGCTCCTCCTGGCAATTAAGGCATTAGGAAGTAATGAACTTCCTAATAGACTGCTGTTTCTAAACACATGAGCAGCACATGCATTTATCAGTTAAAGAATGCTTAATGCAGTCTTCAAGAAGGAGGAAAGGAGAAAAATTAAAAGCCAGTGAAGCTGGTTCCACTACCTGCTAAAATAAGGGGAGATAGACTTAAGTATCATGTAAAGTCCCACAAAGGATCAAGAGATCATTTGGAGTTGTGTGTGTGTTTACAGACCCATACCCATACACCAGGGACATCAGAGCAGATTTTGAAAGCAGATTATGAAATCCAGCAGGAATTACAGCTGTTCAAGCCTTTGATACTGTGGTTTTCCTGTGAGATCAGTAAACAGCACCTGAGTGAAAGTGTAAACACATTAACTTTACAGTGGGTGCAAAATGGTAAACAAAGGCAAGAGAGAAGTGAGAAAAACACGGAAGAGTGCAGATACACAGAGGAGATGGACCTGCTTTGGCACCAGAGCGTGGCAGGCACATCCCACCTTGGAGGTAACGCTGTGACAAGCTACAGGAAACACCAGGACACTCCTCCAGGTGCTCAGTCCCAACACATTCCCCACCCCATGGTGGGTCGGAGAACATGGCAGCCAAACCAGCGCCTCCACGCTGCTCGTTCCCCATGCTCCACAGGAGACTGCAGGTCCCAAGTACGAGGCACAGGTGTGCCAGCTACAGCCGAGGTGATGCACAAGGACCCAGCAATGACTGTGAGCATCCGTCACCTTTGTCACACCTGCAGCTCTTCTTCATGTTAAGATTATACTGTGTTACACCAAAAGCTACAGAAAATCTGGACTTCCCTGTCACCAGGCTTTTAGCAGCCAGTAGAGCATTACTTCTCCATTGCACTGACAACCATTAACCATTTCAAGCTCTACAGAATCTTTGTGATTATTATTTCTCTGCACAGCGTGAGCAGCCCTTTACTGCAACCTGCTGCTTTGCAAATCAAAGGACCTCACACCCAGGTTTAGGGTTTCAGTGATGGGTAATATTTTGTCTTTTCTCACCAAGGCCAAAGGCCTGATGCAGGCACTCCCCCTGCTCAGGCAGCCCCTCATTTCCACTTCTGTCCTACTGCTTGTAGGTACAACAAGCCACGGGCTCCAGACTTGGGTTATGTGGAGGCATTTCACAAAGTTTCTGGGTGGAAAAAGTGTAGACCTACACTGGATCTCTTCACTACAAAGTCATAAAAACTAGAATGTCCATGCAATTTTCTAATCCAACCAGCACTGTAAGATAACTCACCAACAACTCTTAGAAATTCCCAAGATGCAACATTGATAAAAGTCAATAAAACAGTTGGGAACCCAATCAAAACTGGAAAGGGCGGTAAGATACTCAGTCCCAATTGTGCAGAGCATGGTCATGCAAGCAACAGCAACCCAGCTATAGGGCTGGGGGTTGTCAGGCCTGACCAACAAAATTGTAATTACAATGGTAACACAAAAATACTTTCAGTTCTCAGAACACAGACCAAGTTTGTAGAACTTACTCATTGATAATGTTTTCTCTTGTCATTAATTAACATCAGATTGAATTCCCTAATGTTACAGTATTGTTAACATATTAAAAAAAGGTATAATTTTGTAGGCTCTTTCCCATCAGGCAAGAATATAATTATCCCTTATCTTTCAACACAGCAAAGCCCAGTAAATACAATTACAAAAATTCATGTTCACTGGTGTATGAAAAAAATAAGTCATAAAATTAATATTGTATTTATCCTCTTCCTTTTAGCAGTTATTAAAATGCACCAGTGATTTCTTGACTATTCCTTTTTATGGCAGCTTTTGGCTGGAATTAATTTTGACTTTGGTTTCCTGCTTGTTTACAAAGTTTTTCACATTTCTCCAAATTACACAGGCTTCCAGCCATAGTCAAGTGCTTTCTCTTTTCCCTTGATAATAAAATAAGCTTGCATCAGTTGTTCAAGAATTGTTTGCTGCTAAAGAAGGTGGGAAAAGCTATAATTTCCCTTCAGTTGTTGTACATTATGCTCATTACATCCCGCAAATAAACAATTTTGACAGTCTCACATCAGCAAGACAATCCACAATCGCTACCCAGCCCCTTGCTGCGGATCCCTGCCCTATAGATCTCTCTCAAACCCCTCTCATGTCTTATCAGGTTGAAAGTTTTTACCAGGTTCTTCCATGCACATAGACCTCTCCGTGGCTTGGGCCATCTTTGCCAGTGGTCCATAAAAGTGCCCATCTGTCCCTCTCCAGAGCACTAAATAAGGGACCCCTTGGTCGCCTAAAGCTGTGGGATCTACACCTAGTGGAGAACCCAAAGGAGATGCACCTTGCTGTGGTGGAAGCACAAGCAACCAGAAACACGCTGCGCTGGAGAAAAGTGTTTGCTACACTGGGTCCTCTGTCATCGAATCAACTTCGGTCAAATCAGTGCCACCAAGTACTCCAAGCAAGACGTTTCTTCACTAAAGCGCCTCTGAATGGATCTTGCTTACATGCTTGGCTTCAGCATTTCCAAACAGCGGAAGGTATGTTCTCAGAGGAACATTTTGAAGTTGATAATGTGCCTTTATGAAGTTTTTAAGTGTTACCCAGTTAGTCAAGTATTAAACAAATGCCTCCATTTCATCTCTGTGTTTACAGAACATAAACTCTGGCAGAATCGCATTTTTCAAGCTGTCAGGCTTGACTCAGATAAAGAAAAGCATAATGCAACGACAAGGAAGCAAAGTCTTTATTGTAATTCCCTCTTCTCTCCTCTGGTTTCCCAATGCAAAGGGCGGGGAAGAAAAAAATTGCTTTATTACATGCAGACTAGTAACACTGCTGCTGCTGAGTTTACCCACATGGTTATGGCTCTCTGACCACCTTGAACTGTTGCACTTAAAACACTTCAGACCAAACAGGCATGATCAGAAGACAGCAAATGCTACAAGACCAGCGGCTTTGCCCCAGTGAGTTTTGAACACCCCCAGTGACTGAGCTACCACAGCCTCCTCAGGTGACCACACCAGTGTTTCATTGTCTTTGTGAGAAAGAAATTTTTGCTAACATTTAATCAGATTTTCCCCTGCTGTGGCTTGTGCTGTTGCCTCTCCCCTGTCCCACTCTGAGACAAGCCCAGATCTCTCACTGACACATCCCTGGCAGGTTCTTGCTGCCAGCAAGGAGATGCAAGACCCAGCACATCTTTATCTCTTCTGTACCAGGGCCCAGAACCGGACACAGTGTTCCAGCCGTGGCCTCAAACCTTGCCTCGAGAGGAAGGACGCTTTCCCAGACCCACGCTCTGGCTGGGGCAGCCCAGTCTGGGGGGACATGGGGAACCTCGCCTGCCCCAAGAGCTCAGTGCGGGCTCCAGCTGGAGCTCCTGACCTGCAAGGTCCTACCTGTGGAGTGATGCAGCACTGCTGCCCTGCCCAGCACCTTCTGCTGCCTTTTTTCTTCCCCCCCCCATATTCAAACCCCTCTGAACTTTTTTTTTTAATACCTATTTAGCCCATGTTTTTATGTTCATATCAGATTTGTTATTTCAGGGAAAAAGCACTGCCAAAGGGAAAAAAAAAAATCAGTACTAACACCAAACAAAGCCATCAAAAAGCTCCATTTTTGCCTACTTCCACTTTCCAGAGAAGATGCTTCTCTTACCCCACCCCCCAATCAGCATCAAATCCAGCCTGTTCAAATCCCAGCTGTGAACCAGACAGAACACCTCCCTCTGGGCTGAACCTTCCAGGAGACAACAGACCACCTTTGAGGGATCAGCTCTTCTTTGCAAAGCAGAGTAAGTTTTGGAGATATCAACGGGACTCAGGTACATGTTTAAGCACACTGTTGAAAAGTGTTACATCGCTGGGGTACTTCTTGTTGCTGAAGTATGCTGCCCAATCAGACACGTTTTGACGGTGCAAGATCCACTCACTCCGAGTTCACTTTGCTCTGGATCTGCTTTAGTTGTTCACAGCTTTATCCAGCGCCGCTGTTTGCTACCAGGAGAGAGAAGCGAGTGCCAGAGCCTCCACACCAAGCACTGACCATCAGATGTACAAGATGGATTGTATCGCTCCTGCCAACCACACCGGGCTGACACCCACCAGAAAACACCGTCTACTCTTATTGTAAAGATTTAATATTACCCTTGGCCCCATACTTCTATAGCAAGCACTGAGAGGAGAAAAAAATTAGCAAGATGTCTACTTTGGCACCAAAATAAACATGATCAGCTTGAGGAGTCCAGCATAAGCCACGCGCTGCCAGAGGAGCCGCCCCTGCCTGGTCCTTGACCTCTTCAGCACAGAGATCCATGTCAGGCTCTGCTAAGTGCAGGCAGATGATGATGAGCACAGACTGCGCTCTCCCCAATGGAGTCATCCATTCCCAGTGACTTAGAGGCACTGTGAGGAACAGCCTTTCCTAGCCAGAGCATGCCATGAGCAGTGGAGCCACCATGAGCAGGCAGATGGGTTTGCATCTGAGCCTGTGCCCTAAGACCACAAAAACACACACACGCAAAAAAAAAAAATCTATTGAGCTTATTACTGATGTGCAAGTTCCTTCAGAAATTTGGAGAGGAGGTGACCAGACTCTCCAGGAACAAACATGTTAAGTTCCTTGATATTTACTTTCACCCCATTATCCCTAGAAGACCAGCAATTCCTCTCTCAGTTTATAACTGACCACTAAACCTGCCAAGAATTTTGTTTTATTAATCCTGTCTGGTTTGCTATAAGTCTACTGCACAGCGTCTAGATGGGTAGACTAAAAGTGATCTTAGTCAATAAAGTTGAAGTACCTCTGGTAAATATTGCTTTTAAAGAAGTCATTTACAAGCTAGACATTACCCAGCAATACCTTAAATAAAACAAAGCACCTCATTGTGTGGAATGGTCTTGAAGGGAGGGAAAAATAAGTAAATATGCTACACCTCTGAAATTCAAAGCAAGGCTCTTCATTTATCAAGATCTAGCTTAGGCATGTCTCGATCCCAGCCAGCACTGCCCTGCTTCGTGGTGAGCACTGGCTGATACAGAGCCAGCGCCAGGCACTTTGCACCTAAAGCGCGAACAACATTTCTGTACGCTTGCCAGAACAGCCCATTTTTGGTGCCTCGGCAGCACCCCTGCAGATATCGGCAGCACCGAGGACCTGGGGGTCACCGGGTTGCAGAAGCAGCGCGGGTCGGGAAGTGCCCCCTCCTCACGCTGCACCAAGCCCTGCGCTGCTCTGGCTGCGGGGGTGGATATACCAGACACCGACACGTAAGAGAGGTATATTGAAAATGCAGCACCAAACCAACGATTTAGGAAGATACGTATACTTTTCTCGCATCCTCTCCCTGAAGGTGGCAAAGAAACCTATTTTTAAGAGTTTCTAAGAGCAGGATGGTAGCTGTTGCCACCACTCATAGCCTTGGTAACATTATCAGCCTGCAAATATGCTGTTTGCACACCCGCAATGAACACGGGAGCTATGATTCTGCAGCTTTGCAGTCACCCTGCTTCCGTTCTGTGTTGCAAGATGTCCCCAGAGAACCTCTGCAATTAGGACTCAAACATTCTTAATACACTTTATTCTTCTGAAGTTTTCCTCAAGTTCCACAAGGTTTTAACAGCAGCCAAATTTGTTCAAACTCTCATACTTCCTGCATAAAAGGCTTTTTGTGTTACAGTAGTTTTGTTTTTTCTTAAATAGAGCCTTTAAACTTAAGAAAACCTTAAAGACAACGTGCTCTTCATTTTAGCAGTCCTTAGAGAGGTCGTTCTCATCTTTGATATTCACGAAATGGTTATTTTAGCATTGCTAGATAAGCAATTAATTCCCCAATTAATATAAATATTTCATATGCAACTGGGTTCTTATTTGAATAAGCAATTATGTTAAGGTCCTTTGATTCCAAATTAGTACAAAAAACATCCTGGCATAGGGAAATTAGTCCAGAAGTTTTTGTTTAGATATAAACTATCTGCATGTGCAGAAGAGGAACGCATATTGACATTACAGAAATTATAACGGCAATTAGAGTGTTTTTCAAGAAATCCCGGTACAGGTTTTCAATGCAGAGGTCTCCCCCCTTCCCTTGAAGGTTCTGGAAAACATCCACCTTGGTGAGATCGCCTACTAGAGCAGGGGAGAGCAAGAGTCCAGCACCTCGGGAAGACATCGGTGTTGAACATGCTGCTTTGAAACAATCAAAAGCCATAATAAAAGACGACGGATACATTTTAAGAGAATTTGGATGAGAGAATCCACAGGTGAACTGAAGGCAACAGGTTCACAGTCCAGAGAAAGGGTTCCCAGGCTCTTCTGCATCATTTATAGGGAAGAAAGCGTCAGGATCGTGACTCTCTTTGGATAAAGCACGTGATCTGCTGGTCTCAAAGCAGCAGGTGTATGCTAATAATAGCACTTCTCTGCAAACTTGCTAAGTTGTTGTAACCTATGTTATGGTTTCTGTAGTCACCCCCAGCGTGATCCCACCGTGGCCCATTCTGCCCCAGCCAGGTCAAGCCGTCTACCTCCGACTCACCAGTGCGGCAGTCTCAGAAACGAGGACAGGGACACCGGTCACACGAGCCTAAGCTCCGGACTTCCACAGAAAAATACCCCTCGCCCTGGTAGACACTGCCATCTTTCCCAAATTGAGGGAGCCCGGTGGAGCGCCTTTGCCAAGAGCCCGGGCTCAGCCTGCTCGCCCCACGGCCGCGGGGGAACCGACCTCTGCGCCAGCTGACTCAGCCCAACCCCAAAAACGCTCCCCCCCTTTCCTTTGGCTCATGGACAGTCAAAGCTCCCAACACAGCTGGGTCACAGGAGTGGAAAACCTGCCAAAAAAAAACCTTCGAGGCCTCTTTATAAGTCTGTATTAAATTTACGGTTATCTCCAGCATTGAGCTGCTGATGCTAAAGCACGTCTGCAGCCGCCACGTGCAGGTGACTCCAGACAGGGATGAAATGCAGTTCAAGTGTTTTGGCTTTCGATCGCTTTATACACAACGGGACCAGGATTCCTCCTCCTTCAGCAGCGCTTTCCCTCTCACCCTTGGGAACCGTCCATGGCTTTGCCTTCAATTTATATCTACTAACCACCGGCATTTTTAGAAGAAAAAAAAAAAAACAACAAAACCACAATCCAAAACTGGAATAGCAGTTACCATGGATGCCAGTTCTCTTCCATTTGTTGCATGGGAAGAAGTGCAGGCTGAGTTACGGTGACGGGGTAATGCACAGGCAGTGCCTGGCACAGCAGCTACCGAAGACCCTGCTGAATTCCCATGTGTTGCCCAAGCAAATGGAAGGGGAGTGAACTACAGTTCAATGCTTTCCGCAGGTAACGCCGCACGCTGGGTTCCTACTAGGCACCGCCTTTTTGTGCCCTGTTCCACACAGACATTCCACCAAATACAGGTAAGCTTCCAGCAGCAATTTCTGACTGTTTGCATATCAGCCCCTTTCAGCTATCACAGTCATTACTGTTCCCCGAGCACATGCACACCGCTCGCTCCCCACCCTGCACCCAAGAACACATCGATCTCCATCTCCCATTGATTTTCCTAAAAGGTACTGGCTGATGGAAAATTACACACGTCTTTAAACAACAGGGCAGTTTTAAAACCTCATTCTTTATTGACTCCTCTTCATTATGCTACACTTCATCCATTTCTCACTTTCATAAGATGCTGATACACCTACAGCAAAGTCACCTGGGTGACAGCTAAAGCAGCACATCAGGAATTTCCACCAAATTAACAGCTAACCATCCCCAACCAGGCGATGAAGACGCACAGAGTGCAGCAGCAAAGGATGGTGGCTTTTAGACCTGCAGAACATGTCTCTATAGCAGCAACCTCATCTGACCAACAATACCGAGTGATTGAAGAGGGACCGAGGGCTCTTCCGAGCCAGCTCCTGCTGCACAGCACCTGCAACGCTCCGCACGCAGCCACGTAAAACATCTTTGTATTTACTCCATTAAACCCCTTTTCTCTCACTGACCCCAGATTCACACTTAACTGAAGTTTAATCCAACCTAAGAAACCAAGATCAAAACCACAGGCAATGCAAGAATTTTAAGTGGAAAAAAAAAAATAGAATACCTGGTTTCAAACAGTACCTTGTATTATAATTATGCTTTGAGGAAAAGGAAAGAAATGCTATTTCAGCAACCTCCTCTGCAGACCAGAGGATGCTTCTTAGCTTGCTGCAAATAATTTTTAAAGCATGCAAAGAACTAATGATATACGACAACATGGACTGCAACCCACATATCCAGCTGTTCCAACTGGACATTTCCCTCTAAAGAACACCTTTTATTCTATCCAAACACAAACTCAGAGAGAATAAAGTTCTCTCAATTACAGCCTTTGCTCAAACATCTCACCTTTTTAAAAGCATATCCTATTTTACTTAAAATTGGGATTGTAAGTGCCTCCTCTCAGTCAAGAGTGCTTCATAACATGCCAATGAGCTCTTTTAGAGAGCCGGATGGCTGAGGCTGGGTAACAGACTTCTTGTTAGATGTTGGGTCAAGAAAAGGGGGGAGAATAGTCTAAATAAGCATCACTGGCATGCTGTAACTGCTCAGCAAATAAATCATAGTTTATCGTTTCTGGTTTCTGAATCATAAGTAGAGATTACAAGCGACAAAGAATGAGAAACTATTATTATTTTCAATCTTTAAACCACAAGAAAAGGTCACAAAGGTAATTGCTGCAAGAAAAGATCACAGGTCAAAAGAAATATTTTTTCCACTTGAAATAAGGGGAAAAGAGTTGGCCATGGTAGGAATTAAAGAGTGTACATTTAATTTTGTCTCCAATTCACACAAAATATTTTATATATATGAGAAGTCTAGTTGTGAAAACTACCTTCTAACCTTTACAGGTCTCATTCAATTGTGTAGGAGCTTGATGCTGCTTGGGGCGACTAGCAAGGCTTCCTCTGCTGTGAAAAGCAATATTCTCAGAGATGCACAGACAGAGCTTTGTCTCATTTTCTTCAGTATCTTTGGATGTTAGCGTACACAACCTGGTGGCAGCCATACACACAGGGTAAAGCCAGCATACAGGAAAATAAAACATGATTGCAGTGCAAGGATTTCAAACTTAAAAATACCAATGTTTGTCAGTGAAGCTTGATTGTTACACAGCTTTTGACTAACTAGAAAGTAGTTAAGGGATCCCTGGATATACTGACAAGCCAAAGCCCAAGGTTACAGCAGGTGAAAACTTTTGAGAAAAATGAATGTTCAGGTTCTGGGTAGTGACTAAAATAAGACATTGTTTCAACAGTTTTCATTTTCACTTACACTTTTCATGAGATGCAATTTAGTTTCATGACAATCTAATATTTCCTCAGTAAGTCGGAGAATAAAGCAAAACCCCTAGTGGGTTATTAACCCATTTATTAACCAAAAATCCTATCAAAGGTAGACTACATTAATTTCTGCAAAGCTTGTTTTGCTATGGGTTATTTCCAAGTAGTAGCAAGATAAAGATAAAACTAGACAATCTCAGAGCAGCTCCATTTCCTGTGAAAGGTTGGGCCAGGTAATTTTTTGAGATCCCTTCCAATCTGGGCTACTCTACCATTCTTTAACTTTCAAACACACTGTGAATCTGGAGCCAAAGTCATCATCACATTTGCCATTTAGAACAAGGAGTTTGGTCCGTTTGTCCTTGCTCATTTTTCCCCCAACATTAGAGACAGTAATCACCGTTCAGGTGTCACCAAACAGCCACACGGAAAGCATGCTTGCCTTTGTGTTTTTTGAAAAAATACTAACAGTTTTAAAACATAAAAGCAAACTTAAAGCTTACTGACAAAGTTTACAGTTAATTATAATTTGTTTAAAGTGGTTTTGGTGTTGACCACGAGCCATTTTACAAGAGACACCAGGTTGAGCACAACTTGAGGGAGGCATTAACACCACCACAGTCCAACACAACCACAGCCAGCTATAGCAATACAGAATTTGGCAACCAACCGTGAGCCAGTTGTCCAGGCTCCTGCTGATTTTTAGAGATAGCCATGCACCTGAAGGGTAGGGAGGACAGGGAATGGATACATTCAATTTTCTTTCCTCCCTGGGTTGGCACCACATAGGCAGCTGCTGAGGATCCAGCTCAGAGCTCACCAGGTGACTGCCACCTCCTCACTCAGAGCTCTCAGGGGTGTGGGATCAGGTCAGAGCAATACACAATGCCCAGGTGAGCAGGAGACACAAGAACATGGCCATGATGAAAGGAACCAACAAGCAAGTGGGTCTGCTTTGCATAATGGCTGGGAAACCCCCACCCCAGTGCCCAATGCAGCCCAGCTGTGTCTAGAAAGACATTGAGGTCTTTAAGCAGTCATAGAATGCTTTGGGTTGGAAGGGACCTTTAGAGGTCATCTAGCCCAACCCGCCTGCAGTGAGCAGGCAGTCAGACCAGATTGCCTGCAAGGCCACCAAGAACTGGGCATCTGAACTCCTACCTGCAAGAGCAGGATTTTACATAGGAGTTCTGAACTTACTGGGTTACAGAACTGCTCTCTGTTGCACTGCTGGCCACACAAAGGGGAGGTTTTGTGGATCTGCCGTAGCAAACTACTCCCCAAAGAAAAAGAAAACAACTGCTGCCTTCATTTAAGTCAAAATGCACCTCACCTGCTGCAACTTGATTTGCAGTAAAAACAGACTCTCAAGTTACAAGTACCAAAATTACCATTTCACTCCAATCTCAAGTGCACAAATAGTTGGCCAGCTCCTTGCCTTCTCCACAGCCTCAGCAAAGAGCAAACCCCACAACTGCCAGCTCGAGCCAATTAACCACAGCAAGATGACACTGCCATTCCTTTGAAGTGCTCAGCATCATTTCATCTAGTACCCTGGAAAAACAAGCCTTCCCCCTATCTTAACATTGTATTTTCCTCCTGAATTATTAAATGAAAACACATTTTCACTCTGCTGCAGTTATTATTAGAAGACATCTCATGAAGTGAGCAGCCAGTCCCAGGGCTGCTGTACGCTACAGGCTCATCTGATTAACATTTTGAGATCCTACATTAAAAAAAGAAATCACTAAGTATAATGTTCCTAGGTGCCTCTCTTCAGCTCCAGAGAAAGAAAGCTGTAATACCCAAATGGCATTTAATCTGGCACTAAAACATCAACACATAATACCCGCAACAGCAAGAAGCGAGTTCTGGGGGAAGCTCAGCCTCCCCTCATTAAATCCAACCATTCATTCTTCCCTAGCACATAAACACATAGGGAAAGCTGAAATGCTAGACAAAAAGCAGCAGAAACCTCAACCAGAAGAGCAAATATATAAAGCACAACACAGCACTTACCAGCTCCAGCAGGCAAGAGCTGCAGGACAGAGCTGTCTTCAGAGCACCCACAGCCCTCCCATCCCCACACCAGCCCCGCACCCTGATTATATGGTTTCCTTGATGAAAACTGAAAACACCTGGGTTTAACTTTCAAGCAGAGCTTCGATGTGATCACGGGACACTGCTCCAGACCTTGCTGCTGCTGGGCAGCCTCAGCTGAGCGCCCTTGGAGACTGCTGGGTGCTACAGGGTGCTCAGCACCCTCCTGGCACTCATGTGGGACTGTCTAGCACATCCAGTTTGCTGGTAAATAGCTCAAAATATTTTATTGGTCTTGAATACACCCAATGTAAGGGTGGTTTTGTTCTACTTGTACTCTTGGTATATGTTTCTTTGAAAATCCTTGTCAGTCACCAGAATTCCCAGCAAGAGGCACAGCCTGGTTTATACTCAAAGAGAAAATCACCAATAAAAATGGGCTATAGCAATTTAGCAATTGGGGAAATAACACTGCAAGGAAGATAATCCACACTTATAGTGCCTCCTGTTTGTCAGGAGGGGTTGGAATAAGACTCCGGCGTGAATCCTGGCCAGTGGTGAGAAGCCACTGATTTCTTTGGGGAAGGGCTGAGAAAACAAGCTGTGATTGTGTTTGCTCTCAGGTGCCGTGCACAGGTACATGGCTGCTCTCCCGCCTCACCGCAGCATCACACCCCAGGATGCACCGTCTTATTTTTAAGAATAAAAGGCCCACTGATATGAGAAAAGTTTAGTGCTCCTTAGCCACCTCCCCAGCCACAGCTAAATCTCTGCTTCTGTTCCTTAAATGTCTCAATTTGCATAAAATTGTCTGCAAACAATTAAAGTTAATTAAGATAATTTATCACTTGAAAGCAAAGCATCTTATCAGCAGGTATCAGCCTGTAAAGCAAACAAAGAATTAGTTGTAGGAAAATAGTTGGGGTCTTATTAGCTTGTTAGACATGAAGTGACAAAAAATAATTTCTTTATGATACTTTCTGTTTGGTCTGGGTGCTATATTTTCAAAGTAATTAACTGCAATTACCTAATGATCCTCTATAGTAACATCATTTGTGACTCTACACTGTAGTATTGACTCATTTACACTTTAGCAGTCTTCCCTCATATAAATTGTGATAAAAAAGTTTTGAGGTTGCAGCGAGGTGGGTGTTGGTCTCTGCTCCCATGTAGTTAGCGATAGGACGAGAGGAAATGGGCTCAAGCTGCGCCAGGGGAGGTTTAGGTTGGAAATTAGGAAAAATTTCTTTCCGGAAAAGGTGGTCAAGCATTGGACCAGGCTGCCCAGAGAGGTGGGGGAGTCCCCATCCCTGGAAGTGTTCAAAAAACGGGCAGAGGTGGCACTTTGGGACATGGTTCAGTCTGGTCTACCCTTGATTAGTCTAGAGTGGGCTTGGTAGTGTAGGTTAATGGTTGGACTGGATGATCTTAAAGGGCTTTTCCAACCTAAACGATTCTATGATTCTATGATAACAGCCCAAAGTTCTTCCCTGCGAGCAGAAATGGGATGTTGGAAAGAGCTTTGATTGCATGTACAGTGGTACCTGTTCTGCCCCGACAGATGGAAAAGGAAAAACAAAATATTCTGATCCATTTGAGGAGTTGGGCCGTGCTATGTCCTGCCATCCTTGAAGTGCTCCTCTTCCACGCTGCAGCCCCATCTTTGTGTCAAAACGTTGGCTCTTCTTTTGGTCCGCTGCTTGCCATCGGTTTGTATTGCATCCCAATATACGGAGCCTTTGCGACGTTGCCGAGAGCTCCATGTGCAAAATACATTCCCTGTGTCTGAAGAGACTGTAGAAGTAATGCACTTTTATGAAAAAATAGCCTCATAATCGATCCCAGTTCCACTCACAGAGATCAACGCCACATGTGAGCACTACAATAGAGTCACCCATTTCTCTGGACTGAACAGTGAGAACTTGTTTAATCCAATTACGATCATAATAATAACAGAGACCATATTTAATTTTGCATTTGTGAGATTATTTATGCATTAACAAAGGCATTAACCCATCAGGGTAAACCAACTGAACGCTGCACAAAAACTGCGAAAAGGCAACCAGGAACAATAATTTTTAAAATTAATTTAAAACAATTCCTGGAAGAGCCGTGGGAAAAGGCAAATCATTAACCGGCCACATTAATATTCACAGCAGCTGTGATTCAATCAGGCGCCGCACGCCTATGTTCAAAACAGCCACGTAAAGGACATCCCTGGAGGGACCCCTGGGCCAGGTTCAGCAGATAGGAACAGATCAAGCCCTGCAAAAGGCCCGCTCCTCCCCTCCCGCTCTGCCCAGTGAGACCCTGCGCATTTCAACGTGGCACTTAGGGACACGGTTTAGTGGTGGACTTGGCGGTGTTAGGTTAATGGTTGGACTTGATGACCTTAAACCTCTTTTCCAACCTAAATGATCCTGTGATTCTATGATTCCCCCTTTTTTTTCCCTTTTGCCTTTTTCCTTCCCTTGGCTTCTAACCCCACGCTGCAGCAGCCCTCCTCAAGGGCCACACAAGCACAGCCTGGACCCTACCCCAGCTCAGCCCGCCCTGCCCGTACCTCTGCACACTGGCCTGCCCTCAGCCAAGCCCTCACGGGGTCCTGCCCATCCGTGCCCCAAAACGGGAGGATGCTTCCACGCCTGTGCACCTCCAGACCCCGCTGCCCATGCATGGCACAGGCTCTGGTGTCCCAGCCGTCCTCCTCAGGTGCTCTGCCTGTTCAGAGCAAGGACCGATGGCATTTAAGAGGAGAAAAATATGCCAGCGAGCTATGTGAGCGGGAGATTTCTCAGTCACCAGGTGAAGAGAGGCAGCAAGCCAAAATACAGTCAGGCTGGTGCGAGTCGTGTTGCTGCAGTGACACCATGTGTCCCTCGGTATTGCTGGTGGGATTGAACAGTCCCCATGGAGCTGCTGGGGGAAAAAACAAGAGAAGAAGGATGAGCCGGTCAGAAATACATCCTGGCCCCGAGAACAATGCGTGCTGAATTTATATCACTCCTTCCACATCCACAGCTCCTCCTAGATGTCTTGCTCCTGCTTTTGTTGCTCAGGAGGGAAAAATGTTCTGAGGCAAAGAAAAGTTGCTGAGACTTCACTTCTGACCTTGCCACAAGGGGTTAAATGGACACGATTCCAGCTGCTGGAGCTGCAGACACTGCAGTGCAGGGACCAGGGGGATGCCAGCCATCTCTGCCCAGTTCACGCTGCCTGACATGGCAGGGACATGGGCTCCAGCTGCACCAGGGGAGGTTTAGGTTGGAAATTAGGAAAACTTTCTTCACGGAAAGGGTGGTCAAGCATTGGAACAGGCTGCCCAGAGAGGTGGGGGAGTCCCCATCCCTGGAGGGGTTCAAAAAACGGGCAGAGGTGGCACTTTGGGACATAGTTTAGTCTGGTCTACCCTTGACTGGTTCAGTGTGGACTTGGTAGTGTAGGTTACTGGTTGGACTGGATGATCTTCAAGGTCTTTTCCAACCTAAACCATTCTATGACTCTATGACAAGGCGGTGGCTGTCCCAGGCATAGGAAGCCCCACTGGTGCCCATGTGTCCTTTGGACCTGTCCTCCCACCCCAGCACCTACCTGTGCCGTGGCCGTTGCTGTTCGCTGCGCATCCTCCCAGCCAGGTTCACCTCCAGACTCTCTGTATGCGGGGACCGCCGTTCCCCAGGAAGGTCACAGCCCGGGAATGCTGAGCCACAAGGAGAACAACCCGCGAGGCTGTCTCTCCAAGGGAGCTGTTGGTGGCAGCAGCACTGCCAGGACCCTGCTTCAGAGCTCACCTTGGTGCTGCAGGGTTCAACAATTCTTCCCAACCTGTTCACATGACAAAAAAAGTGCTTGATTATCTCTTCATAGAATTGTTTAGGTTGGAAAAGACCTTTAAGATCATCCAGTCCAACCATCTTCTTCAGGTATGTTGAGTTAGTTTTGGAAAAAGCACTGGGCAGGTTCATGCATAAAAATGTATATATTTTTTTCCTGCTCTCACCTCCTTTTACCATACATTCATGCAGACCTGTACTCACAAAGACAATAAAACAAGAAGACCATGGGATATCCATGGGTTCATGTGTGGCAAGGGTGAACACAGGCTACAACAGGCATGTGTGTGCGGGGCAGGAGGCAGACCCTGCTCTGGAACCACGCGGGACTCCCGGAGCACAACCGCGTCCCACCACCAAAATGCCAGTGGGGAGCTCTCACCCTGGCACACCACTAAAGCCGCACACCCCCCGTATGCCAAGTGGGCTGCCATGGTCCAGCCGGCCCTGCCATCGTCTGCAGTGCATTAATTAGTGCCTGAATTGTGGGGTTTGGTTTTTCTGATTTTTTTTCCCCCCAAAGAAGACAAAACAGCAGGAAAATTTCAGGTCGCAGAGCTGCGTGTTCAGGCCATTCTCTTTCAGCTGGATACAAATTAATGACATTTGCAAAATAATATTAAACTGAAGGTGATGGGAAAGCTAGGAATGACCCTAACGTTGGGCCCAGGCATCTAAAGAAGGAATGGTTTAATTAAACATTGCCCCGATGACGAGGGCCGTTGCCATGGCAACCAGACTCGGCACTCCACCTGGACCAGCCCCGGGAAGCCACCGGTGCCGCTCGGTGCCACGCCGCGTGTTAGAGCTGTGTGACACCAGGAGAAGGGGCTTTCCAGGCAGCAAAGCAAGGTCCTGATGGCAATTCATAGACTCATTGAATCATTTAGGTTGGAAAAGACCTTTAAGATCATCCAGTCCAACCATTAACCTACACTACCAAGTCCACACTAAACCAATCAAGGGTAGACTAGACTAAACCATGTCCCAAAGTTCCACGTCTGCCCGTTTTTTGAACCCCTCCAGGGATGGGGACTCCCTCACCTCTCTGGGCAGCCTGTTCCAATGCTTGACCACCCTTTCCGTGAAGAAATTTTTCCTAATTCGCAGGTACAGATAAAAAGGTATTAACATACGTCACTGAAATACCTTCAGCTACTTGGAGACAACGTGCAGCATTACAGTGCTGAGACAGAGATTTGTGTGCAACTCCATTTCTGCAATTTTAGCTTGGGAAAACAGACAAGTTTCCAGAATCCAATAATTATGCAGGGCTCAGTCTTTCAGCGTTCACCTAGGGACAGCCAGACCCGTGTCTGGGAGCAAAAGTCTGTCGGCTTCCAGCAGAGGTGAGTCTGCGGAGCACCGCGGGCTGCCTGGCCCGGGCAAAGCTTCTCCAGCCCCCGCAGGCAGGGCTGCATGGCCCAACAGCGAAGGGCTTTCCGCTGCTTTCAGAGGAATAAGAAGATATTCAGATTTCTGAGTGGCTTTTAGCAAAGACGACAAAAAAAAAAAAAAAATCTTGAGATTGCAAATGGATAAAAGTATTTTTTTACTCTTCCTTCCAAAAAACTCTTTCTCGCACTCTTTCAGTTTCCCGGCTCACCTGAATTTCCCAGCAAAGAGCAGTTTAACGTAGGTGACTAATGCAACTTAGCTTCAAGTCGTTGCTATGGCTTACGGTTTCCCATCCAGCTGTTTTGAACTGTGATTGTGAAATGCATACACCACCCCCATTTCCCATCTGATTTAAAAGCAGGCGACATTAAAGTCACAGAATTTATTTTTAAAGACAGCTTGTGGTTCAATCTATTCAGAAACACAGTTGTTTTGTTTACTTTTTAACCGGGGTCACCACCTTCTCTGCTGTTGTTTCAAGGTTGACAGTGATTTAAACTTGGTGTATTTTTACAACCTGTACCTAATCCAGGGTATAAATCATTCTGAAGGACATTTATTTCTGCCTGTCATTTCACAGGAAGATGCTATTAAAGCTGCGCTCAGTACAATGTGCAATTCAAAAATTTGTTGCTGATGACTTCAACATGCATTACATTTTCATTAGCTACAGAGAGAGGCAGCGGCAGGGAGGAACGCCAGCTGATTCATCTGAGTAAATGATAATTGCTTTCCCTTCATTTAAGAGCATGTCACTGTTTTTTCTTCATTAATAAAAGGACATCTGCATTTTAACCGCACCCCATCTTTTTAATAGAGACCAAGTCGATTGGGCTCACTGGAGACGTACGTAGGAGATGCAGAGATACCGCCCTGCTTTCCACCATTACCTTCATTCTCTCCCCATGATTTCAGAGAGTGTTTCAGAGACACGTGAGCTCAGGTTTTCAAAAGCAATAACTGATTTGGGGTCTGTGCACTCCTGGAGGAGCCTGCGAGAAGCTCGGGTGTTTCAAGGTGTCCCAGTGCAGGGGGACGGGGTGCGATCCCCCATGCCAGCGCCATGGAGCGCTCACCACCAACTCAACATCCGTCTGCGTTGCAGCCGTGCACACCGACACACGGCACGCACGGCCCGGCTGGGCTGGTAGAACTGCCCACCTGCCTGCCTCCTGGCCTGCAGGATATACATTTTGGAGAGGATCTGACAAGGCTTAGGCAACAGTGAGAAAGGTTTGTGCCACACCTCAACATCTCCCATCTGCGGCAAGTGCAAAGAGCGCAAGCGTGTCTTACAGAGATGCACGGCACACCACGCTGCTGGTGGGCACGTGCCCCTGGATAGTAACTTAGTCATGTCTCACCTCAAAACAGAATATCCCCAAGCATGAAGTCATCTGTCTGTTTTTAAATGGATCCTGAGAAGCCCTGGGGCTGCTCTTCTTCTCCAAAGGAAATTCCACCAAGGACCCTCCACTTGAGACAGCAGCAAAATGCTCTGGGATGTGTGCAGACCCCCAAAGCTCGGGTCTCCTTTAGAAAAGGCTTCTTAAGGTTTCCCATCACATGCTGACATGGGCCTCCAACCCATTGACCATGGCTCTCTGTGCCGCGGGTCCCCACGGGGCAGTAGGCATCGCCATGACTCGCAGGTGCTGGTGAGGGACCACTGTCCCACCGCCTTCACTGGGTCTGATTTTAAGCGCAGCCACAGGCTGGACACGCAGTGGTGGGAGCCAGCACCACCCAAAACCCACCCAAGTCGTTGGCTTTTACAGAGTGCACAGAGGGAAGCGTTCAAAAAACAGGCAGACATGGCACTTTGGGACATGGTTTAATCTAGTCTACCCTTAGTTGGTTTAGTGTGGACTTGGCAGTGTTGGGTTGATGGTTGGACTGGATGATCTTGAAGGTCTTTTCCAACCTAAACGATTCTATGATTCTATGATTCTAAAGCATTGCCTCCTGCAACGAACAGAAACGTGTAGCTGCTTGAGATTATAGTTGCAATGCTTTGCTATCTGGTTAATTAAAGAGCCTGTTATGGCACTTGCTGGGAAGCATTGGGCTTGGGGGCTCGGAGGCTTGCAGCCACGGGTGGGTAGAAAGGCTGGGTGGGAAGAGAGCATGAAAAAATACCCCAAACAGGACTGAAAAGTTCGTTTCACACATCACCACCATAAGACACCAACCACCAACATAAACGTGCCACTGTTGCTGTCCTCCTCTTGGCACCCTGCAAGGCAAAGGCTGGTTCAGAGACAATAAAAACCACCCTGAACCTCTGCCTCCAGTTCAGCTTAGCCTTTTTTAGATGTTCCCGGCCCTTTTTTGCCATCGCCTTTTCTTGTTCTGAGCGGCAGAGGCTCGCTCACCAGCTGCAGCCACGAACCGCAGGGCAAACCAGTGCAATGGCTCCAGTCAAGGCTGAGAAAGAAACGGTTTTGCATCTCCACAGCCCAGCACGTGCCTTGTTCTCCTTGCCTTTAAACACTGACAAGCGCAACAGACTTGAGTGGATTTTAATAAATACACCTGAACAGCCTTTAGCACAAGCACTTGTCACACAATCACAAGCTGCGGTGTTATCAGGACGGGTAGCTGACCCGCAGGCTTCCAACCACGTTTATATTTCACTGGAGGACGCTGCAGCACGGGGCTGGCAGGGGCTGTGACCCATGGGCAGGGGGTGAGGCTGGCCGGGCCCCTCCATCTCCTCATCTCAAACAGGATTTGTAATCCCACCCCAGAGGTTTGGAGCAAATTGATGGAATGTGAATCTTCCAGTCCTTGAGACATCTTTGAAATGAACGGTAAGGCCATGGCAGATTGGAAAGAGTATTACCACCGGGGCAATGCTGTCATACAGGGGGTACAAATTTAACCTGGCTGCCAATTTTGTTATCACCTTTTATCTCTTAGTGGAGCTTTGCAGTGGAGACATTGTCCAGGGAATAATAATAATAATAATAGTAATGGCATTAAAGAAAGCAAAAGCCAATAATTTTAGTTAATTAGCAGGCTGCTGTTGAATTTGCCAGACGTAGTGCAGCCCTCACTTTGCAGACCCATCATATACAGGCCAAGTCTTAATGTGATGCCCGACAGATACCTCTTGACATGCCTGAATCGATGAAATTAAATGCCAAAGGAAGGATTTCTCATATTATTATTAAGAGCACAAATCAAGAGTTCCTTGCACAAATCCCATTAGGAACCACTTTGAAACTATAGCCAGCAAAGCCCATTAAATCTAGAAAGATATATTTATGGCAAAAACTAAAACTATTTGAACTTTGTGGTGTCTGAGAGGCCACTTTAATTGAACAGCAAACAGAGCATTTCTAATCCAGCCCAGATGAGAAAAGACAGAGCAAAAAGGACACACATTTAAAAGAGAAGGAAAATAAATAGCAGAAAGGCACGGAGCATAATGGACCCAAGAGAGTGGTGCTGCAGAAGGATGGGGTTTGCAGAGATGGAGACTCCAGCACAAGACCAGCATCAGATTCCTGCCTCTTGAGCAGACTTCAGAGGCTGCTTTGAAATGGTTATCCTGACTTTTAAACGTCTCGCTGGGCTCAAGGCCTGGAGAGCAGCCTTCCAATGCAGAAAGGGGCAGTGCACACCCACACACTGTCCCCACCAACTAATGAAAAACCAACCTGGCCACCAAAGAGCCCCAACAAACCCCTGATCTGTGGCAGCAGCAGATGACCTGCACCATGACCGACTGTCCTGGTTTCGGCTGGGATAGAGTTAATTTTCTTCCTAGCAGCGGGCATAGTGCTGTGTTTTGGATTTAGTAGGAGAAGAATGTTGATAACACGCTGATGGTTTAGTTGTTGCTGAGTACTGCTTATGCTAGTCAAGGACTTTTTCAGCTTCCCATGCTCTGCCAGGGGCACAAGAAACTGGGAGGGGGCACAGCGAGAATAGTTGATCCAAACTGACCAAAGGGCTATTCCATACCATATGACGTCATGCTCAGTATATAAACTGGGGGGGGGGGTGGCCAGGGAGCAGCGATCGCTGCTCGGGAACTGTCTGGGTATCGGTCGGCGGGTGGTGAGCAATTGCATTGGGCAGCACTTGCTTCGGATATCATTATTATTATTATCATTATTATACTGTTACTATTAGCATTACTATTTTACTTTATTTCAATTATTAAACTGTTCTTATCTCACCCCAGGAGTGTTTCTCACTCTTACTCCTCCAATTCTCTCCCCCATCCCATCGGGGTAGGGGGAGTGAGTGAGCGGCTGCGTGGTGCTTAGTTGCTGGCTGGGGCTAAACCACGACACCAACCCCAGCACAGCTGGCATCCCCAAGCACTGTGGCCATGGTGGAGCATCATTAGGTTGCCCAGAGAGGCTGTAGATACCCCATCCCTGGAAACATTCCCGGTCAGGTTGGATGGGGCTCTGAGCACCCTGGTCTGGTTGGAGATGTCCCTGCTCACTGCAGGGGTTGGGCTGGATGGCCTCTAAAGGTCCCTTTCTACCTAAATTATTCGATGATTCCATGATTCTAGGATCACCTGCTGACCCGGAGCCTCCCTGGGGTGCAGCTCCTTGGTGCAGCTTGGCTCTTGCGCAGCTCGGGGGTGACACCGAGCTTGCACGTGGCTCTGGGAGCCAACGGGCCCATCTTACACTTGTCTGGAGGCAGGACCAGAGCAGTCCCACCCTGCAGCCCTCCAGACCCTGTGCAAAGCTGCAGAGGTGGCCTTGTGCATGATGCATCTCCATGCGGAAAAGTAGAAATATTCAAGCAGTGTCTTCATTTTTGCAGATGGTTTGTACATATTAGAGCTCCTAAGCAACTGCAGTTTGCTTTCCCCATACTTGGCACAGCTCAGAGATGGATCTGAAGCCTTCTTTTCTCAGAGCTGGAGGAACAGGGCTGCCTGCAGGGTCACTGCCGCAGCTGGTGGCACAGGCACCGGCTGCCTCCTACATACAGCAAATCTCAGTGCTCTGGGGAACTGTACCGTCCCCTTCCACAGAGAATCATAGAATTATAGAATCATAGAATGCTTTGGGTGGGAAGGGACCTTTAGAGCCCACCCAGCCCAACCCCTGCAGTGACAGGGACAGCTTTAACCAGAGCAGGGTGCTCAGAGCCCCGTCCAACCTGGCCTGGGATGTTCCCAGGGACGGGGCATCGACCACCTCTCTGGGCAACCTGTGCCAGTGCCTCACCACCCTCACTGTAAAACATTTCTTTCTAATGTCTAGTCTATATCTATTCTTCTTTAGTTTAAATCCGTTATTCCTTGTCCTGTCACAACAGGCCTTGTTAAAAAGATTCTCCCCATCTTTCCTGTAGGACCCCCTTTAACCATAGAATGGCTTGGGTTGGAAAGCACCTTAAAGATCATCTAGTTCCCACCCCGCTGCCATGGGCAGGGACACCTTCCACTACACCAGGCTGCTCAAAGACGCATCCAGCCTGGGCTTGAACACTTCCATGGATGGGGCATCCACAGCTTCTCTGGGCAGCCTGTGCCAGTGCCTCACCACCCTCACAGTCAAGAATTGCTTCCTTATCTCTAATCTAAATCGACCCTCTTGCAGGTTAAAGCCATTACCCCTCACCCTATCACTACATGCCGTTGCAAAAAGTCCCTCGCCAGCTTTCTGTGGGCCCCCTTCAGTTACTGGAAGGATGCTATAAGGTCTTCTTGGAGCCCTCTCCTCTCCAGGCTTGAACAACCCCAACTCTCTCAGCCTGTCTTCATAGCAGAGGTGCTCCAGCCCTCGGATCATCTTCATGGCCCTCCTCTGCACCCGCTCCAACAGGTCCATGTCCTTAAGTTGGGGGCCCCAGAGCTGAAGGCAGTACTGCAGGTGAGGTCTCACGAGAGTGGAGTAGAGGGGCAGAATCGCCTCCCTCGACCTGCTGGCCACGCTGCTTTTGATGCAGCCCAGGATATGGTTGGCTTTCTGGGCTGCAAGCTCACATTGCCGGCTCATGTCCAGCTTTTCATCCACCAGTACCCCCAAGTCCTTCTCCGCAGGGCTGCTCTCAATCCATTCTCTGCCCAGCCTGTATTTGTGCTTGGTATTGTCCTGACTCATGTGCAGGACCTTGCACGTGGCCTTGCTGAACTTCATGAGGTTTGCATGGGCCCATCTCTCCAGCCTGTCAAGGCCCCCCTGGATGGCATCCCTTCCCTCCAGCGTGTCAACCGCACCACTCAGCTTGGTGTCGTCAGCAAACTTGCTGAGGGTGCACTCGATCCCACTGTCCATGCCTCCAACAAAGATGTTAAACAGTGCTGGTCCCAATACAGACCGCTGATGAACGGCACTTGTCACTGGTCGCCACTCGGACATCGAGCCGTTGACTGCAGCTCTTGAGTGCGACCATCCAGCCAATTCCTTATCCACTGTGTGGTCCACCCACCAAATCCATGTCTCTCCAATTTAGAGACAAGGATGTCGTGCAGGACAGTGTCAAATGCTTTGCACAAATCCAGGTATTTTCTAGTAGAGAAGCCACCAGAAAAAAATGGCCAGGCCTCCAGCGGGCTGGGGACTGGAAACGTTGCAAGGATCCATTTCAGTAAAATCCCTGCTCACTTCTCAGCCACTGTCTCCCATGACCAAAGAGATTTTTTGCTTTCCTTTTTCATAGAAAAATATTTGGATGTCCTTATTGGCTGCGATAGCTTTTGTATTTTGAAAGAAATCACTAAAAATCCAGAATCAACTATTAGCCAAACCACAGTTATTCTTCCTTTGTTGTTTTTCTCCTGGCCTTTTCAAAAGATGTAATTTTTTGTAAAAATACTGATTCTTTTCCTGCTTGCAATTCTGCAAATATTAAGTGGCGCCACTTAATAAAATTACAGCGGGTTAAAACCTGAATGAGAGGAGAAACAGAGCATGAGAACTGTTCCCTCTGCAAAGAAAAAGTGCATACATTCAGGCAGGGCTGCAGAGCACAGACGAATAACAATACTTTGACTCTGATGTGTATCTGTTACACACCGGCTCAGAATTGTAATGTTTTATAAGCAGAATGCATTAGCTCCTCAGCACTAATGCTATAATGAATACATCCATGCTGATAATGTATATATGAATCCAGAAGCTGCCTCTTCAGATAGGCAGTGTCATCAAAACGGCACTTCACGGAAAATTCCTAATATCCTCCTTGATTGTAACACGCCGCTGAGTAAATGAAGCAAGAAGAGAGCTAGTGCCATGGCTCCTGGATGAACCGCAGCCTCTCCGAGAGGCACATGCCCTAGAAGAGGGCAACCTGAAAGAAGGATGTAGCGAGGTGGGTGATGGTCTCTTCTCCCAAGTAGAAAACGATAGGACGAGAGGAAATGGGCTCAAGCTGCGCCAGGGGAGGTTTAGGTTGGATATTAGGAAAAATTCCTTCATGGAAAGGGTAGTCAGCATTGGAACAGGCTGCCCAGAGAGGTGGTGGAGTCCCCATCCCTGGAGGTGTTCAAAAAATGGGCAGACGTGGCGCTTTGGGACATGGTTTAGTGGGCATGGGGGTTTTGGGTTGTAGATTGGACTGATGATCTTAGAGGTTCTTTCCAATCTTAATGATTCCTAGTTTTTACTTTCATTATAAATGATCCAGCCACCAAGCCAGGAGGCGTGGGGTTGCTACTCTCCCCTTAATTGGTTTAGTGGTGGACTTGGTAGTGTTGGGTTAATGGTTGGACTGGATGATCCTAAAGGTGTTTTCCAACCTAAACAATTCTATGATTCTAAGAGGTCAAATACTGAGACCGGGTCGGAGAAAGTCCTGGTTGCGTGTAGATGAGGCTAAGGTGAAGGAGATCAGCCTCCTTCATTTCCCTTATTCACACCGGCATCCCAAAGCATTTTGGGATTATGGAGGCACTTCCAACATGACTTCATTCTCGCCATGCCCCAGTCACTGCACCCTGGAAAGGCTGAGCCATGAAATAACACTGTTCTTCGCATGAAATTCGGGATGCCTAGACACACAGCGAGACCAGGGCTCCCAAAACACTGCTTTGGGTAGTTTTCTTCAGAAAGCACCAGTGATGGTGCCATGACCCACAGCCAGTGCCCTCCCCAGCACCACACTTCCCATCCCCAAAGAAAGCCCAAGGGTGGCAGGTGGTGGCGGGGCATGGGCGGAGGTTTGGGGCTTCCCAGGGGATCCCCAGCAAGACCTCCAGCCTGAGAGCCAGCAGCAACTCGTCCCCCACACTCAGCGCTTGTGGGAAACAAAACCCGGTTCAGGCCATTTGTTAAAGTTTTCTAGAAGTGGATGGATAAGCCTGACTCCCGGACTGCCCTCTCTCCAAAACTACATCTGCTGCCTGCAGGCACTCCATGGCAAAGGAGCTATGCCAGTGGCACCTGTGTCCCACAGCTCCAGAGTTTGGGACCTCCATGACCAGGGCATGGCAGCGACCGGCATCATCCTGTCCGGCTGCTGCTGGGGTCCTACAGAGAACAGAGATCTGGGACTTCTCTAAATGCAGTGTCACTAGCCTCTTCTTCCAGGAAACACTTATCTGCTAGAATAGCAAGATAAAAACCAAATAAATAGACAAAGCAATGCTTAAACACTAATTAAGGAATGGGTTTGTGTTATTGTCCTAGCGATTCAGTGAGAAGATGGATAATGTGCTTCCACAAGCACGCTGTGCAAATTTAGAATCTTCCTGGCCTGTAATCAGAACTATAATAGCTGAACTCTTCATCCCCCTTCTTGCAGGTGATATGGCTGAGCAGAATTTATGTTATTTATTTATATTTTCCAGGTGAGAAGAAAAACAGTGGGAAAATCATTCTCAAATTCCCCTCACACGTCTGCAATGGCAGTTTAGGCATGCAAGGTTTTGCCACGTTGCAAGATGTTTCGTGGAAGCAGCGGTATGTTTCGCACACACCACAGCTCCTCAGGAGCAGCCCTGAGAGCCTGCCTCCGCTGCACGCCCACATTTAGAAAGCGGCCCTTGATATGAAATTGCTGGGCTCAATAGAAATCCACCTGTACTATAAATTTCCGCTTTCACTGGAAAAGTGTGGCTCTGAAATACAAACTCATAGCTCCTGGGAGAGTAGATCCAAAAAGCCCATCCCATGTCTACCCTTGGCATTAGCACCTTCGCTTCAGAGCGCCGGCTGCGCCGTTACGATTGGCAGGGAAAAAATACAACTTTGCCATTCAGCGGCTCGGCGGCATTCACGCGGCTTCCCGCATTACCATAGCTTGGCATCGCTGATGAGTTCTTTATGCATTCCATTTACAAAACATAATTACTTCAAGAGCTGATAGTGAAGCTATCCATCAAACCATTAATGCTGCTTTGCTCCCTAATGAATGCTTGAAATCTACATGCTCCGCTCCTTATGTAATTTTAAGTAAGGACTATACTGAACTTTCACAGTATTAAATGTGCTACGGGGACAGCTATGGCAAATGATCCTCTGGATAGTCCTGGAAGTACTTGCTAGATATTCCCTATCGTAAACTTTTTCTGAAACTCTGAATACTTTCGCGAAAATCATTAAAAAACACATTTGGTTCACAATTTCCAAGGTGGATGTGTTTCCATTTCCCCAAACAAGAAGAAGCCTCTTGAGTCTACTGAGTAACGACAGATGACGTGCTCTGCTCAGTATTTATAATCAAGTGCAAATGTCAGTGCATAAAAGAAAACAAAAATGGACAAAGAAGATGAGGATTTCTTAGTGTGTGACTGCCACCCCATCGCTATGCCCTAGAGTGCATTAGATGTGAAAATTGGGGGTTAGAGAAAGACACAGATCTGCTAATGTTCTGGAAAGTTATTTTAGGTGCAAAGTAGAAACAAAACAAGCTGCACAGCTTAAATTATTTCTGAAAATAATTAGCACATGTTGTACCTATATGAAAGAGAGAAGGGGAATGTAACTGTTATAATAATTTGTTTCAATAATACTAATTTGGTGCAATTAAACATATACCAGAAATGCTGCACGGCGGCAGACTTGTCTACGATTAAATATCATTAAAGCTAAAATAAAGCCTTTAGAAGATACACAAACAAGCCGATAACCAGTTGCCCTGTCCCCTCCCGTGAAACGCTGCAGCCCCTCGCAGCAGGAGCAAGGTGGCACAGGGACCGACATGGGGGGCGAGCGCCTGGTCCAGGGCTGGGAGTGATTTAGCATCACGCCTTGTCGGCTGGACAGCAGGCTTGGAACACGGCAGGAGAGGGTTTCTGGAGAACTGACACACTCAGAAATTGGTATCTTTGTCAAATGCATAGTTCCCTTTTCTCTGTCTGGCAAAATGGGGATTATGTTTGAAGGACTCTGAGATAACCAGCACAGTTTGCAATCCGTCAGCAGTGGGTGCGGGGGCTCATCAGCACGCTGCCCGCTCCGCATGACGGAGGACAGGCGCCTGTCAGCCAAAATGAAATGTGAGGCATGGAAATAAAACAGGAGCCGTGTTGCATTTTCTCTTGAAGCGTTTCCTCCCTTCCCCGCACAGGCGACACAGCCGGGGGCAGGCTGCTGAGATCAGCCAACACGGTGGGGTGAAACCGCACCGCCGAGCGTGGGGAATGCAAGGTAACGGAGAAGCAGAGCTGCGACTAAATCGGTGGAAAGTGCCGATCCTGAGAAATACAGGAAAATCTTTCAGACCTCATGTCGTGGTTCAGCCCCAGGCAGCAGCTCAGCACCACGCAGCCATCGCTCACTGCCCCTGCCCCGAGGGGATGGGGGAGAGAATCGGAGGAGTGAGAGTGAGAAACACTCCTGGGCTGAGATAACAACAGGTTAATAGTTGAAATAAAGTAAGATAGTAATGATAATAGTAACAATAAAATAATAACAGTATCCAAAGCAAGTGGTGCCCAATGCAATTGCTCCCCACCCGCCGACCGATGCCCAGCCAGTTCCCAGCAGCGATCGCTGCTCCCCGGCCAACCCCCCCAGTTTCTATACTGCCCATGACGCCGTATGGTATGGAATGGCCCTTGGGGCAGTTGGGATCAACTGTTCTGGCTGTGCCCCCTCCCAGCTCCTTGTGCCCCTGGCAGAGCAGGGGAAGCTGAAAAGCCCTTGCCTGGTGTCAGCACTGCTCAGCACCAACTAAACCATCAGCGTGTGATCAGCATTGTTCCCATCCTAAATCCAAACCACAGCACTGTGCCTGCTGCTACTGGGAAGAAAATTAACTCTATCCCAGCCCAAACCAGGACACCTCACCTCTGAAAAAGATAGATGCCTCTGTCTCAGTTTCCATCGTCTGACCCCGAAGGACGAAGCACAACCACCACCCCCAGCTCATCCCGCTCCCAGCCTGCAGACAGCTCATGAACCTGCCAGCAAACACCTGAACCGGGCACAGGATTTACACACAAAGCATCCAAAGCATCACGAGAAAGGAGGTAAACGTGAGATTAATGACTTGTTACTGTCAGCTGGAAGACTTACACTCTGAGTACAGGGATATAAATTAGAGGATTTATGTACCAAATGTCAACACACTATAAAGGAAATCAAATAATTAGCAGTGAGAATCTAACCTAAAGTACGAGTATCAATTTTAGTCCATAGTCTCATTTTTCTCTCCTATAACTGACCAATGCAATTAATAACTGTCGCAAGAGAATGCAATTCAGGAGCGGTTTTAGCAGGTATTTCCTACACATCCCTACAACAGTTCTGTGCTGTGCTGCAGGTCAGCCCCGAGGTGGCTGAACATTTACTAAGTAAACCCTGTACATTTAACCAGACTCAAAGGAAAAAAGATCCAAATGGCTGGGAGGGAACAGGATTTCAAATGAAAACTCCAGCTGCAAAGAACCGGAGCTGGAGAGGGAGGAGAGATGAAAGCTTCTATTCAACCCCGTACTCTCCACGAGGAATTAACTACAATTTATCGAAGCAGCCGTGGATATTTTCAGTGCAGCCCATTTAAAACCAAAGTACCTCAAAGCCTGTACCTGAACCTCTAGGTTCTGAACAAGAGGGGGCGGGGGGGAAAGTGAAAGACCAACAAAATAAAGAAAGGCTTCTTTATGGAAAATTGGTGATACACTTTCAAGTATCCCTGTGTATTTCTCACTGTGCTGGAAAATAGAAAAAAGGGTCACGTAGTGACTAGGCTTTAGTAGAGTTCAGAAGCGATGTATTATTTGTTTTTCCTCTCATTCTTCTCTTCTACGTCTCCTCTCCTGTGGCTGGAACAGATGCAGAGAGTCCGTCTGACATAGATAGCACCAGATGGCACTAATTTATTGCAAAACTGTTTTCTTTTCTAGAAAGACTTTGTTGATGTCCCTCACAACTTCAGTCAAGTTCACTTCATTAAATCAGCTCTGTCTATTAACATCTGGTCTCTGGACAGAACAGCCCACCACAAGGAACTCGTAGATTCAGAGACTTCGTTTTAACAACTAAACAGAGCCATGGGACTGGATCTGCAACGCGATCTTGAACGGCGCTAGGCAGGACTATGGTTGCTGCCAATCTGTCTCAGGTTCTACAGAAAACTTCTTTTCCTTGGCAGAGGGAGCTTTTCCATCACCCAAAGGCAAAAAAAGTGCATTTGCCCACTGACTTTTCCTGGGTAGCGCCCTCTGACTTGTTTTACAGGTTCAACACTGAGGCAGGGAAGGCTTCCACCAGCTGAGCGGGGCTGACACCCTCATACAGGCATATTTGCGGGGAGATCAGGCTCTGCACATCTTCAGATCACACGAACAACAAACTTCAAAGACGTGATACTCAAACGAAGAGAGCAAATGGGCTAAGAGTGTCAGAGATGAACCAGTGCGCGAGTAAGTGAGCCCAGGCAATGGTACCCTGAAGCGGGCTGCGCTGGTCACACAGGGATGCGCTGTTGCAGGGGAGTTCTGCAATTGAGGTTTCAGCTTCAGAAGACGTTTTTGGGTTGCAGACGTAACAGGGTAACACAGCGAGGATACCAACAATGAGAAAGGAAATGAGTGGTCTTACTGAACTAAACAGCAAATACCAAGAGAGATTAGTGAAGAGATGTATAGTCAACTACATGAAAAATTATAAGAAAAATGATCTGAAGTTTTGGCAGCAAAAAGCTGTCGATTAACTCTTTTTTCACCATATTTAATTTCAAATAAATTTAATTTAAAAGAGGTTGCATTTTAACTGAGGTGAGAAAAGGGTACACTGCAATTTCTCATCAGCAAACGTCTCCCTCAAGTATCTTCTTGGGACCATCCCACCAGGTGGGGCAGGAACTGGCTGAGGGCTTCCTCACTGCAGCTTGTCAAGGACTCAGTCCAAAATTTGATTCAGGTTCTCAAGAAGCTGGTGCCAACCAGCAGGAGCCTGGGACAGACACACGTTTAGCAAGGCCCACGTTCTCCCAGCAGCACCAAAAGCGTTGTCTACCCCACAAAGTGTCTCACCCTAACTCCTGCAGCAAGTCCAGCCTAGTTCATCATGGTATCAAGCTCTGCTGATCCCGGATCTGACACCTAGACCCAGCTTCTGGGAATACTTGCAGGGCTATGGCTTCTATCGTTGGTGAACAGGCTCCTCTTATTCTGTGCTTAAGTATGTAATGCAGATAAGCACACCAGCTATTGCAAGTGTCATCATCCTCTTATGGACTACATGAGTTTATGAAAGATGGTCAATTAAGGACCATCCAATTAAAAAAATGCAGATAAGGGTTTTTGCTTATCAAACTCCTCAGCTGCAGATGTCCGGCAGCAAGCCAGATTAGTGGAAATATCACTCTAAATTTGTCTGTGTCTCTTCCCTAAATCACTGGGGGAATGAGGATACTGGGAGAGATGGAGTTGGGATCTGATGCAAATACAAGTGATCTCAGGCTCTGATGACTGCCACGCACAAAGTTTTAATAGGTACGCTATTGAATCATTGCCAAATGATCATTCTGTAGTTATTCATCTCTAAATACGCCTTAAAAATCTGGTGCAATTTGCTCTACAGCAATATCCAAACTGTACATTTGACTCTAGAAGAGAACCCCCCTGTAACTCGAGAGTGCAGCACCGCAGCCAGCCCAAAGCAATTATCAGCTTCCCGAAATAGAAGCCAGAGAGGACGGTGCCAGCTGAGATACCAGAAACTCTGAACTGAATCCTACCAGATCCAAATTACTCATGTAGCATGTTGCAAACACTTTGAAGCCAAATGGCAGATTCCCTCTGGCCTACAAAAATTCACTGAAATATACCCCTTGTTAATTTGTTGGCAAAATATTGCAAACTTGACAAGTACCACAGGGCAAAAGTCAAACATTGCATACCATGTGATTTTTGTTAAGATATTAAATTTGCAAGAGAACAGCCTTTCCCATAACCTTAGAGATTAAAAAGATGGTGAATATTTTACTATAATTGGTCTTACTCCTATTTGTACTGCATTTATGAATAATATTAATTCACACACAATTTAAGCCATATGGTGGAAAGAAAATTAAAAAGTTACAAAAAGAAAATTAGCTGTTGGTATGTTTTGCATGTCTGGGAAATTTTCTTGCTGGATTTCAAGTTAGAAATCTTTTTTTAGCTTTAAATAAAAGCAAATGCCATTTTTTTAAGATGGAAAACTAATCCTTCATTGTCTCAGCAGAAGAATAGACACTAATATCACTACCAAGCTCATCTGGAGAGAGTGATGTGCTTGCCAAGATGTACCCATTCAGCCCTTCACAGAATGGCTGAGGTTGGCAGGCTCCTCTGGAGGTGATCTAGTCCACCCTCCCACCTCCAGCAGGGTCACCCAGCACAGGTTGCTCAGGACCGTGTCTGGTTGGGTTTTGAGTATCTCCAAGGATGGAGACTCCACAACCACTCTGGACAATCTGCGCCGGTGTTTGACACAGGAAAAAAGTGTTTTCTTGTGTTCAGATGGAATGTCATGGGGTTTAGTATGTGCCCATTGCCTCTTGTCCTGTCAGTGGGCACCACCTTCCTGGCTCCACCTTCATCATTCCCTCCCACCAGGTATTTATCCATGTGGATAAGACCCCTTTGGGTCTCCTCCAGGCTGAGCAGTCTCAGCTCTTGCAGCCTCTCCATGTAAGCAAGACACTCCAGTCTCTTCATAATACTTACAGCTCTTCCTACAAAAAAAAAAAAAAACAACTGTCCAAAAAAGGATACTTATGGGCAAAGCAGGTGTTTGTAAGTAATACATTTCCAAATCATTCTCCCATCTCTCAGCAAAGTTATTTCAAAGAAAGACAACATCTGAATATAGTCCTGAGCATCCTGTACATGTGTTCAAAAAAAGTGTAGACATGGCATTTTGGGACATGGTTTAGTGGGCATGGTGGCGTTGGGTTGATGATTGGACTGATGATCTTAGAGGTCCTTTCCAGCCTTAATGATTCTATTCTAGTTTTACTTTCATTAAAAAATAATCCAGCCACCAAGCCAGGAAACATGAAATTATTTATTACTCTACCCTTAACTGGTTTAGTGGTGGACTTGGTAGTGTAGGTTAATGGTTGGACTGGATGATCTTAAAGGTCTTTTCCAACCTAAACAATTCTATGATCCATGGCCTGACTACTTCTTGACTGAATCTCTAGCAAGGGGTCCCTGCAGGGGTTGTATGTGGTTGTACATATTCCCTTGGTATGTGACTGGTGGTTTTATTGTCCTTTTGTAGCAGAACCACAACAGCCCATATAAAGTGTATGGGAAAATGGCAGCAGAAATTTACCTGCTGTTGGGGGAACCAGCAAACCTCAGACAGTTAAACCTCCCAGTAAATACCCAGGAAGCTTACAAATGAAGTTTAACTGAATTCTGTTAAAATCCTCAAGAGAGGAGTCACCCTGTCAGTCTAGATGAACATCACCAGAAATCTTGTCTGGGTTTGCCTGCTTCCTCCATCTACTTAAGGGAAATTTCCTCTTGCTGTTGTCATCTACTGTGTAACATGAATTGTACTCAAAAGGGCATTTTGGAAAATAGACCCAACCACGTTTAGAGAACTCAATTCTCTTTGTGTTCCTTTAAGTTGAATTAAATGAGACTAATGTGGTTTAAAAGTTCTTGAGCAATACAATTAACGCCATTACAACTGAGTAGTTTGCAATATTGACTTTGCAACTGAAATGGAATTGGTTTTCTGGGGACTAATGGGAATTCCTGCATTTCTAATGGGAGACATTTAGCAGAGACATATGCTTTTTAGAGGTTCTCTCTCATTTGTAAATATTGTAAGGTATTTATTCCATGGGTGCGATGCAGCTTTCACCATAGCACAGCTGGTTTTCCTGGTATTTGTCCAGCAATGCTTCTCATGGACCCATTTGTGACTGCTGAGCTTTCTCTCTGCCTGCTGCTTAAAAGCTCTAGGAGGTTTAATAATAGATAACAACTCATGTAGCATTAGCATGATTAAATGCTCAAGCAAAAGATTACCCAAGTTAAATGACCAGATATCTAAATTCAGAAGGGACAATTCTAATTTTTTTAGCTCATCAGACTGACTTTTCCAAGTATCTATTTTGTCTCACTTTTACCCTAGGGCTCATCTGTGTCTTTAGCAGCTGTTCTGTTTTTCCTCTTACTGCCATGCCATGAACCATAACACGCTCCTCTGTTCCAGCCATATTCCAGCTCCCTCACCTTAGCAGTAGTTATTTCAGAGAACTGCTCAGAAGTCTCAGGTGAGACCAAAGTTCCTGGTCCTGGTGACTACTCACATGACCCTGTGCTGGTCTGATTTGCCACTTTCTCACCTAAAACAGAGGGTCTGTCCCCAAGGCATGATGCAGCGGGGTGCAGGAGTAACCAGCATAGCTGTGTGTCCCTCTTGCTGGGACGTAGAGGAACAGAGCATCTTCAGCCAGGTCGCTTCTCTTCCTGCGGGTATCGGATGCTGCTGTATGCCAGACATCGCATGTTCCTAAATAACTGCTGTATCCATACATAACGCTGTAGACATAATGGTGGCGTCCATCACACCCGGTGTAAACCAGCACATAAGCAGCCACATCCAGCTGGTTACCTGAGGCCCCCTTAAAGGTGCAAAATTCAGGTGACCTCTATGAGGCTTTCACTGCGGGAGGAGAACTGCATCCCTAAGATGCCCATTCCTCTCCAGCGATTAGGAAGGACTCTAGGGGTCCTATGGGATAAAGTCTCTTTATGATCAGGAGAAATCTAGCTGATGGCGACATTAAGCCCCAGGGTGTGATTCACTTCATCCTCAAGCAGGCATCTCCACCTGCTCAGATGAACCGTGCTCGCAAGGCACCTGCTTCCTTCCCGGGGAAAGGGAGCTGAGCGTGGCCAGCGCAGGTGCGGTGGCTGCAGGAGCACAGCCGAAGCTCGGCAGAGCAGCCCCTGCACAGCCAGCCCGTCTGCAGGCGTAATGTTGATGGTCTCCGCCATGACCATCCATCCCTGCTCCACACCGTGAGCTGCCTGATCTGCAGGGCACTTTGTCTTCATCAGTATCTTAGAATCATAGAATCATTTAGGTTAGAAAAGACCTAATTTAGATCATCCAGTTAGTTAGATCATCTAGTCCAACCATTACCTAACATTACCAAGTCCACACTTCCAACCTCATCCTCAGCTTTTTGCAATGCCAGTGGTTTCACTGAGTTACTTCATCGTAAATGAAAGCAGAACCATTACTGCAGTGGAGTACTCCATTGAAAGTACTCAGGTGGGGACCTTTGATGGGTCCCACCAAGAAGAAATGTCTGCTAACGGGAATGGGATTCATAGGCAAGCAGGAGCAAGGGCAGCTGCACACTAATGGGCCAAAGTCTTGCAAGTCCCTCACTCTCAGTGTCATTACTGAATATGTTGTAGCAAGGGCGAGCAGAAATGATGAACAGGAAAGGAGCTGACCTCTTCTCAGAGGCTCAGGATCAAGATAATTAGTGAACTCATTACCCCTTTCCTGAACAAAGACCTGTCTCCTTTTAATCCTGTGCCTTGGTACAAAACAGAGGACCTTTTGGTAAAACAAAATGTCAGTAAATTCAGGATACGTAACAGGAAAAGTTGCTTCACGCACTGCATGAAATTGCTGCCATCCCAGGTCATTGCAGTGTAGCTGCTCTTTTGTTTTGTTTTTTTAAGGGATAGGTAATTTCCAGCCCACTCATATATAATTTCCAGTTCTCTGACCATCAACCATCAGTCACATTTCAGGGCAACACTGATCACCAGCTGCCATAAAGACAGCCTTTCCCCGTAACATGTAATTCTGGTCCTGGTGACTGCAGGGGGGGTCTCTGGCAGAACTCACAGGCTCTTGATGAAGGGGGTATTGAACAAAACAATGGGAAGATAAAATCACAATGTTAAAGCGCTGGAAATTATCATGGTTACAAAGTAAATGTCAGACTGTATTTGCTAGGAGCTTTGTTAATATAAATAAACCTTTCAAGGCAATGTGGGCTAATCAGATACTACTCTTAACAGGTGACTGCAGAGCAGCCTAAATAACGTGTGATCTAGAGTTTTGCATAAAAGACACGAGAAAAACCTGCTGCTTTACACCATGTCAGAATGAACAAAGGGACTGCTCAGAAGTTGAGGGTGGCTTTTGCTTTGCATTTTCCGATTCATTAAAAGGACCAGCTGCAAATCTTTGCCAGAATGAATCAGCCCCCATTCACACAGACCCAGTAGCCGGACCAAAATAATACCGCAATTATGTGACAAATCCAGCTCTGCTGTCCTACCTGTCCTACTTCATAAACCAGAAAGCCATGAACAATGAACGCACACTCTCTTGGGCACTCTCATCTGACCAGCCAGGCTGCAATTAGTGTCTTTCATGTCTTCCTTCCCTTCCCAGAACCACAGGGATACCGCCTGGGCCAAAATATATTTGAAGACCAAGCTTAAATGTATTGTTGGCACTCGGTTCAACCCCATGGGGAGAAATTCTGCAACGCTATAGCGTGCTACACACCTAGGTTATATAGTTTCAATTCAGAATCACCATGCTCTCTGCTGAAATCCCTGTGAAAAGAAGGTCAGCAAAAGCAGCCCTTCTCCCTGGAAAATCAGGCTGACAGCAGTAATATAACAAGGAACTGCAGGACGTTTTTCTCATCAGCGGTGACACGGACCAGAAGAAAACCTTATGCAGAATATTAGAAACTTATTAAACATGTAATGCCACTGCCCAGTTTTGGGGAGATATTTTTAATGGCTCATACTGCACATTGGTGAGAGGTGTTCTTGCACTGAACACGCTGGGCACATGCCTAAGTGGAAGCATAGCACTGCCAGCCGCTACCTTTGCATTTGAAATACCATGTGCTTTAACACATTTGCAAACCTGAGCACTTTTATAGTCCCTGTAGGCCCTGTCTACATGAGAAAAATTGAACACCAAGACACATGTGCAAGAACGGGTCCACGTGCGCCTGGGCTGTTACCTGCGTTGTCTCCGGACACCTCGTGGGGAGCGCTGGGGGACAGACGTTGGGTGCAGAGCCCAGCCGGTGCCGAGGAGATGGGCCAGCCTGGGAGAGGAGTTACCAGCACTTCCCAAGGAAGTGACAAGGCAAATTTCAGCAGCTGAAGATGGTAACGCCATGGACTGCCAGGTCATGGCAACTGCAATTTTTTAACAAGCATGAACAAGCTCTTGGTGAACAAATCAGACAAGGCACATCCTACGCTTCTTACCCTGAACCTCTCGGTTTAGCACTGGGACCGTGTGAGCTGACTGCTTTCACCTAAATGTATGAGAAACTAAAGCCAAAAATCATGAACTTGCTGACGTTCCCAAAGCCTTTTTAGGAACTCACCTTTCCAATGACTTCACCTGCAACTGAGCTGCTTTTTTTTTTTTTTCAACCTATATACTAGGATTAGACTTAGAAATGGAGTATGCTGCTTTTGGAGTCTGTATCATTACTCCAGTGAGAGATTTTGTGTCTTTTTGCCACACCTCCTATAAAGGATGGAAAATCAGCAAACCTTTTTTATCAATTTCAATAAAATTACTACATGGAGATACTAGTGAAGCAATCTTCTGCGTTTCTGATGCACCACCAGGACCTATATGAAGATTTTGGTCTCAATATTCCAAATATTCATAGTTAAATGCAGACCCAAAAGGTAAGTGCTCATCCTATGAGCCTAATGATCTCCTGGAGAGGTGAAGA
This sequence comes from Pelecanus crispus, assembly GCF_030463565.1. NCBI lineage: Eukaryota > Metazoa > Chordata > Aves > Pelecaniformes > Pelecanidae > Pelecanus > Pelecanus crispus. Next base: position 73,647,103 of record NC_134648.1, read on the forward strand.
CTTCCTTAAAGACCTTCTGCATAGAGCTGTTGACACAGGATAACTGAATTTCACAGACTACAGTTAGGATGGGAAGTGAAAAAAGGTGTCAAGAAAAGTAATGAATAGGGCAATTTATTTCTCCTTTTTCTATCCTCGCCTCCCATGCTCCTCTTTAGGCTCACATTTCTTCAGAACCAATTCATTCTTGTGATATGTCATTTTAACAACTGCTCACACTTTTAAAGAACATTTTCAGTGGAGAGAAACCCATGAACAAATGTGTCTTCTTCTAAAAAGTTGCAGTGGAAAATGGAAAATATTTTACTTCGCTCATGAACTTTTAACTGATTTTTTTTTTTTTTCTGTTTCATGGGCTGTGAGAGTTGTTTCCCCTTTATCAGTGATAGAAACATCCCCTGCCAGCAAAATTATTTCTTTTTTATTAAATAACTCATTAAGGATTCAGACAATTCATGACTTGCAGGGTTTCTTCATAGGGAGCTGAATTCAGTTCCCCATTCATTCATGTCACTGGGATGCAGAATTTGACAGGCATGAATGAGGCTCTGAGTCTAAAGGAGGAGAATTCTGTTGTCTATCACAAACTGTGCATTAAAGTTTAAGCAATCACCGTCAGATTGCTGTATTTGTTGGAGAAACATGTACATATATTTCAGACTTTTACAGGCGAATAACATAAGGGCACTTGTCCCATAGCACACTACAGGAGACTGAAGAAACGTACATTCAATACTTGGAGATGAGAGCTTTTAGATATTGGAGTTTTCCATCAATTTAATATCTCAACAGGCTTTATCAAGTATTCAGTTGAAAATCACATATTGGGAGAAAGGAGCATTATCATACCAAACTTAAGTATGCAATACCACACCACCAGCTTGAAACATTACTGATTACTTAATTTTTTGCTCAGTAAAACTACATAAAGCCGCACAACAGTAGGTCAGATGATTCAAATTAGATGTTAAAAAATGCTGTTCTCTTAGGCAATTGAAGGCACCGGAGTGTAAAACAAGATCGTATTTGTTTGAACCGGCTAAGAGGAAATTCTGTGATTTTCCATTATGGTGCGTCTCTTCAGACGGAGCTGCTGTCTGCCCCAGCCTGCTCACACACTTTGTCTTCCATGTGCTCCGGCTCCTGACAACTCACAATAACTCTCCCAGATCAGTTTTTTAAATTTTCATGCATGAACTAGCATAGTTCTAAAGCATTTATTTCTCACCTGCCAGTTAGGCTACAATATGTACAACTACAATTATAATTTGGAATTGAGATACCGACACATTAACATTTGTTCTTCTCCATTACAGGGGTAAGCACATGGACCCTGCTATGCCAGAGCCCATGCCGTGAGTTCGCTGATAGTCTTTAGTGCTCTGACAAATTAAGTGACCTTGACGTTTCTTCCTATTGGCCACAAATGCCATAAATCTTTTATTATACAGATAAAAATTAAAAGACAAATACCAAATATTCATATTCCGTACATCACCTATGATAACTGGATTGAAAATTGACTTACGGATCCTAGTTATTTGGAGTAAACCCCTTTGAGGCTATTTTCTGAGCACAGACACAGTTTCTTATATGTGAACTTTTCCTAACTCTTGCAGATCAAGTGAAGCAAGGTCTCCCGCTAACCACCGTAATTTCCCATTTGTCTGTTTTGCTGTCACTCATTCAAAAACTTCAGGTAATCTTCCAAGTCTTCAGGGGTCCAAGATTACGGAGCTCAGTGCAAAGCAGAAAAAATGGAAAAGCTCAATTCACTGGAAAATCGTGTACCCCACAGTGCCAGCTGGTGCAAGCCAGTCACAGCTCCACCTTCCTCCTGCCTCCGCACATCCAAGGGCTGGAGGCTCATGCACAGGCAGGAGTCTAATGGTAAGAAGAGTTTTGGGGGGAAATGTATGCATGAAAGCGAAGGAATAAAGAATGGAGATAGAAATAAGAGGGAAAGCTGCAGGGACTATCAGCCTAGAGGTCACTGATAACAATTAAGAAAACCAGGGACTCCCAAAGAAGAGAGAACCTGAGGAACGACTCCGGACTCTGCAAAGTGCATCAGATACCAGAGAAGAAGAATCTGGGTAAGTTCATGAGTAAGTAAAGAAGATTAAACAAGGACCAGGAGAGATGGTCCCAGAGTCAGTGAGTTGCAAGAGGTAAATGAGAAGGGAAGTAAAGAGGCAAGCAGCGAAGGGATGGTAGATACGAGATGCACAGCGACCTTGGGGGAGCACAAAGGGAGGACGACAGTGCCCTGGAGTTCCTGAAGTAGGCAGAGATGGCAGGACAACCGATGGTGAACAAACCATGCCAGAAGCTCCTTGAGGGTGCTATGTAGTTGTCCTGACAGATAAGATGTGCTCCGCTCCTAAGATGAATGTCTCATTTTTGTCATTACCCTGGAGAGGCAGCTCTCAAACTGACAGTGTTTTAGCTGCTTCTGTATTTGCATCCCAAATAACTGAGCTCAAAATGGCTTGGAAATTCTGGGGTTTAGTCACCTGAGAAGTCATAGTAGTACCACTCTGAGAAGGAAAGACATGGAAATCAGCTAAGTAAAAGCAGCCAGTGCCAATGTCCCTCACCTGAATAGCTGGCTCATGGCATTATACTGCTACAGCCCGCACCAAAAGCGTGCTTCAGACCCAAGAGGGGACCACACTGCACCTAGGAGATTTTCTACTGCGAGCCCTTGCAAGCCACCACTGTCTTCATATAATAGTCTGGAAATAATTTTTCAAACGCAGGCCAAAGCCAATAATTAGCTTAGTAATTATTTCTTTCAGTAAGTCTGCAGTTCATATTCTTTGAGGAATTTATTTCCTGAAGGGCTTCTGAGGGTTTTCCAACTACAGAATGGAATTTGTTAACTGTTAATAACTACCAAATTAGCTAATTCATTAAGAGTTAAAAATAACTCATCCATGTCAACCATAATCAACACATTATCTGTAAATTCAAAAGCAGCAAAGAAAAAAATATATATACACCTCTTTCTCTAGTCCTGGACAGTCAGCGGGGAGGACAATTATTAATGGTGAGGACCAGAGATTTCAAAGGACATCGTGGTCTCACTGCTCTGCAACCTGTATGGACTCAGAATTGCTGTTGAGCAATTTGGTTGCAAACACCTTATAAATTGCCTTCCTGAAGCTGGGTACCACATTCTCCAAGCTGGCATATCCTCCCGTTTCCGAGGTCTCAAAACCTTCCTCCCAACCTCTCTTTTATTCCAGCGATACCTCTCAGCCCTGTTCCCCTAGAGAAGACAGAGCGCTCCAGGCTTCACCATCTCCCACCCACCAGACATGCCCACCTGAGAGCATGCACCACCACTTCTTGACACTCCTGTACACCAGGATTACTCCTGCACACTCAGAGCTTACTTGCCAGATAGTTTTGGTTTGGGCTTTTCTTTTTTTGAGCACTACATGAGGAAGTGTTTTAGAGTTTTCCTAACGCAAAAGCACAAGATTGACTGATAAATGATCTGGTGAACCATGACACTAGATGATGTCAGAAGCTAAGCGGAAATAAATGTACAACTACTGTGCAAATCAATCCCATTTATGAGACCTCTGGATAAATTTGCAGGTCTTGTGGACGCCAGAAAGAAAGGCCTCGCTGTGCACTGGTTCTCTTCGGCTCTACAAATGTCATTTCTTTCTTCTGCTCTCCAATGACCACTGTGCCCTGCCTGTGCATAAATATTTTATCTTGAAAGTCATTTTATTGTGCCCTGTATCGCATGGTAAGGCATCTGAACAACAGACAGACCAAGGGAAGCAATTTAACAGAGGGTAGCATCTCTCAGTGGATTTGAAAAGAAGATCACATTCACTAGGTGAAATAAGGAAAGCAAATTGACTGCAGGACTACGGGGGAAATCTCTGAGCATTGGAATTTTAATGGGTTTATCCCCAAATATAACTAGAGCAGTTCCAAGGGGCTGCAGCAGCAGTGACTTAAGCAGCAGAGTGTTCACTAATTAACAGCACAGTCACTACGTGACTCACTGCTGAACACAACCCCTCTGACCTCCACTGTATTTGTCACAAAGTCATAAAAGCTCAAACTCTCATAAACCCGCAGCTATTTTACAAATGCATGATGGAAAAGTATGAAGGAAAAGTATAAAGGAAAACACGAACCATAACCTGTCATGCAACATGTGTTTCAGATGAATTTCCAGTCACTGCAGCCAACTGTAACTTCATTATGCAGCACCATCTCCCTTTAACACTGCTAGCAATGCATGCGCGCGCCGTGATAAAATAGTGGGGCTTTATCTCTAAATGCAGACAACACAAAGCACCCTGATAAGAGTAAAGAATTTGTTTACTTCTAATGGATTTCTGCCACTGGAAAGAGAAATAAATGTCCTGTCAATTTTAAATGTATATATATCTACATTATCTATGGTATTAATCTGAGGAAGCAATAGCTGTCTAATAAGAAGCTATAACATTTATTTAAACTTCACAACATACTCAATGACAAAGAGTTACATGCATATTCACAGACCATACACCAACTTCAAGGGGGTTTTAATCAACTGTAATATTCTATTCTTTTGAGATATGATTTGAGGACATGTGTTATCTCTTTGGATCAAAACAAAAATAGAGTCTTGCAATACTGTTATGTACTGTATATACAGTAGCTGGGTCAAAAACAAAAGGTTACAGAATTTATGAGGCTTTAATCTTGGTAAAACAGACACTGGGACTTCTCTCCAAGCAGTACCCAGTAGGATGATCACTTCTTATCTGAGAACTCAATTCAAAAAGCATCCAAATCAGTAGCAAGACGCCCTTAAAGACAAATCTTTGCCAATTATCTGAAATGAGAGTTACCCACAGAGAGACTTGACAGGTGCTAATCTGCTACATGGAGACCTATAAGAACATATAACATGAAAATCTATCATCACCATGATTACTTTGCCGAACTCAGGAAAGAAATGGCTGTGTTGATACAGAAGAAGGAACTGCAACTAAAAGCTGGGAAAGAAGGGCAGGTAAAGGTTTGGAGAAGCAGGAGCAGAGAGGATTTGGCCGCTGATGGTGGGAAATCCACAGAGGGGTGTGAAATGTGGTTTCTGTGAAGCAAAGCTAAGGGTCCTTCCTACAGCTCAGCAAGACTGGTAAGTCAAGGAAGGTATGGGACTCAAATCTCTGCTCTCACCAAGACAAAACTCTGCAGAACTTCGGGGTGTTTAATCAGCCGACGCTTGCAGCCTAAATAAAGTTTATAGCTTCACATTAGACTGATCCCCCTGCCTTAGATACACCCTGTACATAACAGTATATGTAACGCAGTGGTTATGGTGGCCACCGAGCACTCAAAACGATTTCCATGGGCGTCAATAAAATAAAACAGCCCTCAGTAGGAGAGAACAGAAACCTTAATCAGAGAGGAAAACTTTCATAGCAAGCTACATGGGAAAACACATTTTAAAGGCCAAAAGGATCAGTAAGGAAAATGGTATGGAGGCGATGAAAGGATTGAGTGCTCAGCCAAGAATGCCTGCGACATGATAGATTTAATCGAAACACAGCTGGATCTCAAAAGTAAGTAGGGCTGAATGACTGGTTACAAAGATTGGTTAAAGTGTACCACTCTAAGCTCAGAGGGAGTAGGCTCATAAGTCACAGCCAGAGATAACAGAGATGAACTATGTATTAGGGTAGTACAGGACAGAGTCTTACGGGTTGAAAATTGCAAAAAGTCATGGTAACAACTTCCACCACAGAAGAGGATGACAGACCATCAGTGAGTCTGGGGAGAGCAAGGAGAGAAACCAGATGAAAAAGACGTGTCTGGGAGAATATTATTATTATACTGGGAACCGTAACTCTTTAGATGTAAACAGTTAACTCCAGGTGCACCGAGTGGAAAGGGCAGTCAGACGTGGCCGTGTAGTCACTGGTGGAGCTGCTCCTGGAGCTGCAACACTTGCAGAGTCACCTCCTGCAAAGCATCGGTGGATGGCCAAGAGCTCACAAATAGTAGAATCATAGAATCACAGAATGCTTTGGGTTGGAAAGGCCCTTTAGAGGTCATCTAGCCCAAACCCCCTGCAGTGCCAGGGACAGTTTTAACCAGCCCAGGGTGCTCAGAGCCCCGTCCAACCTGACCGGGAATGTTTCCAGGGATGGAGCCTCCACCGCCTCTCTGGGCAACCTGTGCCAGTGCCTCACCACCCTCATTGTAAAAAATTTCTTTCTTATGTCTAGTCTAAATCTATTCTTCTTTAGTTTAAATCCATTATTCCTTGTCCTGTCACAACAGGCCTTGCTAAAAAGATTGTCCCCACCCTTCCTATCGGCCCCTTTCAGCACTGCAAGGCCACACTAAGGTCTCCCTGGAGCCTTCTCTTCTCCAGGCTGAACACCCCCAGCACCCCCAGCCTGGCCCCGCAGCAGAGGGGCTCCAGCCCTCGGAGCTGGAGGGCTGGACCCATCCGCTGGTCCATCCCACAGCTCTCATGGACACACTAGGACACCATGGCCCAGCTCATCCAGTGGGCTTCATGCTCACCAAGGCACACAGGGCATAGTCATAGGCTCATAGACCAGGACATGGTCATAGAATCATAGAATCATAGAATCATAGAATCATAGAATTGTTTAGGTTGGAAAAGACCTTTAAGATCATCCAGTCCAACCATTAACCTACACTACCAAGTCCACACTAAACCAATCAAGGGTAGACTAGACTGAACCATGTCCCAAAGTGCCATCTCTGCCCGTTTTTTTGATGATGGTGCCCAAGGTGCAGAGGTGACCTCCACTGGCAGCAGGGCTATAGCACAAGTGCTTCACACAGCAGATGTGAATGTGCCCCCAGTCCCTGTGCATGGCACCGTGCAGGAGCCGGTGGGGGCAATGGGCAGATTGGTCATTCAGTGAAAATATGAGAGAGGCATAGATGGAGGTGGGTGAGAGAGGCAGAAAGCGAAGGGGATGCTAAGAAGAAAGAAAAAGATTAAGATTGGCGATGAGGGATGTCAGCTAGCAGATCTGATCACATTTTCTGCTTTCTCGTTTTTTCAATAGAACTTGTTCATACGAAAAAAAAAAGAGACTTCAGGACAGAAAATTATTAACATGTGGTCATTTATTTAAGTAGCAAAGTCTGGAAAAGTTTGTGTATGCATGTTTTCATGTTGTACTTTACACCCTTGGCTCACTGGACAAGTGAAAAAAGAAAATCAGAGAAAAGAGAGAAGAAAAACGACTTCCCAGCAGCAGATCCTGGGGAACTGCCTGCACGGGGCAGCTGCACCCAAACACGCTCAGGAGGTGTTTTTCTGCTCCCCTGCTTTGAGTGGTCCCTCTGCCCCGGCGCAGTCCCAGCGCTGCCCAAATAGGTTTTATCTCCTGCTGTGTACATTCTGCTCCTGTTGATAGACTTTTTGGGGAGATGAGGCTCACGTGCTTGTGCAGCCTGCCCCGCTGCCATCTGTCAGCCCCCTGCTTTTGCCTCAGTCGTGCGAAACACAAAGGGACAATAGGAGGATCAAAGGTACAAAGTCCATACGCTTTTGGTGAAAACCAGTGACTGAAGAAGAGCAAGCTCAAAAGTGGTGCCCAGATGGAGGCAAACACAGGAAAAACTCACTCATTATATTGGCAGCTGCCAAAAGGCCAATTAGCATGACACAGGCCAGCTAATCAGTACCTGGGACCCTGTGAACCAGCTGCGGCTTGTGCTGTCTCTTGCCCAGAACCTGCTAAGGGATGTGGTTGAGGGCCTGGGGTCCTGTCAGCAAGGGGACGTTGGGGAGCAAAGTGTCAGTAGGCGGCCAGGCATCCTGTTCTGCAGAACTTGGTGCCATCATTTCCTTTATACATCTGTCAGTCCCTAACCAGGTGTCTGCAGGATGCACAACACCGTTGCATCTGGGTTCTTCTCCTTCTTAAAACATTATCACCATATTGATTCAATCATCTCTCCCCGAGTCGGGGATTAGTCAGACTTTGCCAAAAGAGCAATTTATGTGAACTTTAAACATTTTCCAAAAGAGAAAATCTGGGGAAGAGGAAGAGACGAGCCAGCACAGTGGACATCTGCAGCTCCTGGCTGCGGTGGGTCTCTGGTGGGTGCTGACTCGGGAAGCATATGCGGTCCCGCTTTATCTGTGTTTTAGAGCCTTTCCTAGGGACAACTTGACATTTCGGAGCTTCCGCCCCTACCCATGACACCATTCAATGGCAACTGTCACATAAAGGGATTCTACTTAAAATTCAGGTTTAGTAATTGAGTCATGTTGAGAAAACCTCAGGGTGCCTGTAAGATTTCAATTTGGGAAAACCGTCAACGTCAGCCCATCAAACTGTTCACAACAAAAACAGTCTACCTCAAATGGCAAACGAATTGGTTTATCTCCTTTGTCAGGAGCTTGCTGCATATAATTTAACACAACAAAGCACAGCGCTGGACTTGGAGAATAATAAAAACAGATGGAGCACTTTCTCATTTATGTGACCTTTTTGTTCCTTGACTTGAATCAGGCAGTAAATTAGCTGCACTAAGTAACTAGTGCTCCCTGTACACACCTGCTCACTTTCCTAAACACACACAACCTTTCCTGCTAGGCTGTTTAGTTTAATGGTGTCTCTCTGACATCAGACAGATGTGACTTGATGCTGACGATGCTACGTAAACTGTGTTAATGGAACCTCAAGGCAACCTTGAACAACAACAAGCAACCTTGAACATCAAGCTGACAAATAAAAACTCAGCTCTGGCTGTTGCGATTGCAAAGGAAGCCTTGAAAATGCGAGCAGGCTGATCCTGGGCAAGTCCCTTGCTCCCTTTGTCTAAACTCCCTGCTGACAAAAGAGTCGGTGTGGGAAAGGGATGGATATGAGCAGGGGTGGTGGTGTGGACGTGAGCGTGATAATCGGAGTTATAGAGGATGAAAATTCTGCTTTTGGAGGGAGATTCACCATTTGTTACAACCTGCCACAAACCTAGACCTTTCCAGTGTTTTCAAGACCTAATTATTTAACATGTTTGGGATCAAGGAAAATGTTTCATTTTGACTAGACTGAAGCAGTGCTATCTTTCTTACTGTGACACTCTGAATGAAAAGTCATTTCTAAACTCAAAACATTTGGCCATTTTTGGAGCAAAGGGGGATCCTTTGACAGTCTTAGAGTCTCAAAAACTGTTTCCGTTTACAGATGATGCACTTTCTGATAGGATACTTTTCCAAACTTTTTTCCAAAGAGCTGCAGCTCTTACTGCTACCCATCTTCATGATCTACACAAAAGCTCTACAATACTTTTACACTTCCATCCAACTGTGCGGCTCTCATTTGAACTTTTCAAATGGATGCGCTTAGGAAACAAAACTTTTTATATCTCCTTATTCATTAACTGTGGAAGACCGATCTTTTGTCTTGGCTCAGTTGGGCTCCTTTGTGTGTGATCTGTATGAGCTGGAGTCCGGCTGGCCATGGCACCAGTTACCTAATCCAATTACTGGGGTCCAATTACCACATTGTGTTCCTCTCCTCCTTGTCATGGACCTCATGACTTCTTCATACAAGATGAAAGACACCCTTTAATCCTTAGCACAAACGAGTTCACATATTAATATTGCCTAGATCCCTCTGCCTGATTATTGCCTTTGTACCTTTACACTAGGGTTTCTGATAAGGGTGAAAGTAAAGCACAATTACAGCAAGAATGTGAATGAAAACTGAGCTATGCTGCCACGCTTCAGGTTTTGTACAGGATGCAGCCTGGGTTGCTGTGAATAATGAACATAGAGCATTGTGGGGGCGGGGGGAGGCCTGTTTTGTTTGGGACTGAAAGGAACAGTATTGAGGCCATCAGATTAGAGCAGCAAAATGCCCAGGACTGATTACTATTACCAAATTCCCCAGCGCAAACACAGCATGCTTAACCGCCGGGGACCAAATCATTATTGCGACACAACAATCACAGCAGCAGGAGCCCTATACCAGCAAAGAAGAAGGATGAAGAACTATTGGCTATAGGAATAACACTGGGAGATGAGAATCGTCGCCTCTGGTCCTTGTAGGAGAAAAGCCATTATTTGACAGACACAAAATACTACAAAGAGAACCACACGATTCTCTAGAAACCATTGATGAAGGAACTCAATACATGGTGTCCCCTTTACGCCATCCTGCTCTGCTCCAATGTCCCTTTCTCATGACCAAAGCCCTCAAGCTGCAGTGGTGCGGCGTGGAGTGCCCACGAGTTCTTCGCCGAGTGCTTCAGACTGGTCCTCAGGTCCAGCTCAGTACCTGGCAGTCTCACAAGACCAGGGCACTCAGACTCCTGCGAGATGACTTACCACGCAACGGTATCATCACATGAGGAGAGGGATAGGAGCTCTGCTTTAATCTGAATTTTTTTTGTTGATGGGTCAGCCACTGGAGAAAAACTTTAAATGCCACAGACCTTCTTTGGGCTGCTGGTAAAGATTTAATGGTTATTGCAATGATTTTTGTAAAGATGCTACAAGACCTAGAATTCATTTTGGACCTGTAAAACTAAGAATTGCCTGATTAACATTTGTTGATTACAATATAACATGATTACAGCTTCTATACAACACTACAATCTATCCACAAAACAGCGGGACCCCGTAAATGCACACCTGTTAATCAGGAATGAAAATACACAAGAAAAGCTATGCAACTGGGTCCTGATCCAGAGCTTACAGCAACCAAGGGAGACAATGCTTTTGTTTTCTAGGAGCTTGGGACAAGGTTTTCATTACCTCATAACACCAGCGTTTAAATCATGCGCATTTCACGCTGTTCTTTGTAAGTGATTTTGTTCATTTAGAGCTCTGATACCAACAGCATAAACAATATTCATTAATAAGAAAATAAATGATTTGCCAGTACTGTAGGGATTTCAATGAATTTAAAATTTTCAAAACAGTATCTCTTGGTCTGTAAGAATTACAGGAGCAAATCGATTTGCCTTGATTCTGGGTATCCATTTGTTTGGTTTCTTCTAATAAAATGAACACCGACTATTTATTAGTCTAGCAGTTTATTTACACCCCTTTTCACAAAGGTATAAACAGAGACTGAAAGCAAACTCTGTAGGTGGGAAAGCTGTTATGGGTCCGAACAGGCATTCGGTGAGGCTGGAGCGGTTCGAGGAGGCCAGGGAATTAGCACCTGCTTCCGTACAATGCCAGGAGGACTTGGGAACGCTAATTTTTAGGTTCCTTTGAAACACCATCCCACACTGACTGAGGGGATGCTGCTGGTGACTTTAATGACTCGCTAACAGCAACTCATTAGGAAACCTTTCTGACTGTACACCCACTGTCTATGCCCTCAATATGCTGCGTGGTGACAAGAAGAAAGTGCTTCTCACTGAAGCAAAGATAATACTTCGACAGCCAAGAAGAAATGGGATGAGCGCCTGCTGCTTGTATTTGCATCCAATCTGCACACGGTGGGGGAGCACTGGCCAGCAGCGAACACTTGGTTCGCACCACTTCACAACTCTGCTCTAGACAAGAAGTGTCTACGTAAGCTAACGAGGTCAAATTCATCGCTGATATAACTTTCCCCACTGCAGGAGGATCTCACTGAGACTGGTTTTGGCCCATGACTGCCTTTCATATTTCTCAGTCCCCTATTTCTTTCACTGAGCTCTGCTCTAAGTGGAAGCCAAAACCTGCAGCTGTGTTTTGTTCTAGACTTATGTTGGCCATGATACAGACTTATTTGGGCGCTACTGAAATTGTCAACACAAGCAACTGAGTAAAATCTGTTCTTTTCTAGATCTACTGTTGCAGTTTTCCTCACACTGGGCTTATTCCCCATCCCTGGAAACATTCAAGGTTGGGTTGGACGGGGCTTTGAGCAACGTGATCTGGTTGAAGATGTCCCTGCTCACTGCAGGGGGGTTGGACTAGATGATCTGTAAAGGTCCCTTCCTACCCAAACCAGTCTATGATTCTATGATTCTATTATATTTTATTCTCAGGAATTTAATCTAGCTGAAACTCATTCTGTAAAAAAAAAAAAAAAAAAAAAAAAAGGAGGGGATAAAAAATCTGAATGTATTACAAATCACTGCACTGTTCTAGAGAGAGAGAGATAAAAAAATATTTTTATATTCAACAGTTGGAAGACATTACATTACATCAAGCATCTACTCTCAGTATTTTCTTATTGAAAAGAGGAAAAAGTTCCCAAACACTTCCAAGCAACTGTTGGCTACTGCAAATTATTTTCTGGAAAATGCACCAACATGAAGGTAGGTCTGCTGCTGGGAAAGGGCACAACTGAAGGCATTAAATTGAGTCTTATAAAGGCTGGCACTGAATTTTGGGGTTTTTTTTTAAGTAAAGGCTAGTTTTTGCCTCCAGCACTAAACTATAAAACATTATTTTGGCAATGGGTTGTGCAGTACAGGATCTCAGAAAGGAAAAAGAGAAGAATTAAGATCAAGTCATGCCGAGAGCAGATGAACACTAATATCTAAGGGTCAGCTCCCAACACACGCTTTCCCATAAGTCAACATTTGATCCTTCTCCTCCTTGTCAACTTTGGCTGAAATATCCAGAAGATTCAACATTGATTAACTGGGGACAAACAGCATTTTCACAGACATCCCATTTCCTTAGAGATCTGGGCTGAAAGAAACAGAAAATGAAGCCCAGAGCCTCAGCTACTCTTGTGCTAGACTTCCAGTGACAGGCTGTTGGAAATGCCCTGTACTTGTAATATAATATTAAAATCAATTAAAAAACTCCTCTTTCCTTAATTAAGGCCAAACGCATGTGCGAAACTATTTGACAGATTTTTTCAATAATTTAGCTAGACTGGAAAGATGGAAAGAGAAAATAGCATTTGAAGGTATTTAAAGCCCAGCATGATAAGCAGCTAATCTGCATAGAAATGGCAGATGTTTTTCCTCTGTGTCCAACAAGCGTAATTGCTTAAAGATTAGGGAACAAACGCTGCGGGACAGCTGATGGGAACGCGGGCACAAGGATGGGCAGATGGCACACTGCACCTGACCGTACGCCGGATGGGCCGCCAAGCAGGTTCCTCGGCGCTGCTCTCCATCACCTCCTCGCCCGCTCCTCCACGCCGAACGCTGGCCCTCCTGGGTTAGTGCCAGCTGAGCGCTTCTTCCAGCCACCCCTCTGCAGAGCACAGGAACAAACGCCGCGGGTTTCCATGGAACTAAGGACAGGCAGGTAAAATCCTTTGGCTTCTGCAATTTAAATTTTCCACCTGATCGGCCAGAAGAAGCAACCGGAGCAGTGCTTGCGCATTTTGTTTTGTTTTGACACTTCTACGGGTGTGCCAATGAAACTCAGGGGAACCGAGTCAGTCATTTGTACCAGCTTCATCCTTTAAGAGCCTATTTCCATTTCTGCTTCATGCTCTGTTTTCTACTGCGAATGATTATGTCTGAGAAAATCCCTAAATGTCACCTGTGTTTTCGCAAATGCGGTTGCACAATACAGCTCTGCAGCAACAGCATGCAGCTTAGATTGTACTGCCAATATAAATCAATGATGTTAGTCCAATTTAACTGGAAATGAGATAAACAAGAGAATTTCAAGCGCAGTACTTCTCTTCCAGAGGACACATTGCCAAATGGACATTCGCATTCCCCTGGAGCCCACCCGCCGATGCCGCTGTGCCCACAGCACCAGCCCGGCGCCTGGACAAAGCCCCCTCGGCTCCACCAGATCTGCAATCCACCCCAGCTCCTGCCCCGCGGTACGGCGGGCGCTGTCAGAAAGCCCACTTTGCTTCCCAGGACTGACTTTCTCTTGCAGCACTGAGGAGAAGGATGCCCGATGACAGAAGGTGGGGAGGGCTGGGATACAGCTGAACAGTGCCCACCTGATGCCCACTGTCGCGGCTCAGCCCCATCCAGCAGCTCAGCACCACGCAGCCATCGCTCACTGCCCCTGCCACGAGGGGATGGGGGAGAGAATCGGAGGAGTGAGAGTGAGAAACACTCCTGGGCTGAGGTAAGAACAGGTTAAGAATTGAAATAAAATAAAATAAAATAAAATAATAATAATATAATAATAATAGTAATAACAATATCCAAAGCAAGTGCTGCCCAATGCAATTGCTCCCCACCCGCCGACCCATGCCCAGCCAGTTCCCAGCAGCGATCGCTGCTCCCCGGCCAACCCCCCCAGTTTCTATACTGCCCATGACGCCGGATGGTATGGAATGGCCCTTGGGGCAGTTGGGATCAACTGTTCTGGCTGTGCCCCCTCCCAGCTCCTTGTGCCCCTGGCAGAGCAGGGGAAGCTGAAAAGCCCTTGCCTGGTGTCAGCACTGCTCAGCACCAACTAAACCATCAGCGTGTGATCAGCATTGTTCCCATCCTAAATCCAAGCCACAGCACTGTGCCTGCTGCTGGGAAGAAAATTAACTCTATCCCAGCCCAAACCAGGACACCCACCCACAGACGGCGGCTGACACACCAACGTCAGTAAATGTCCGTATCTCTTGTAAAGAGATGAAAGTAGGTTCAGTATTGTATGATAGACCCATGATAAAACCAACACATGAGGCTTGGGATTGACAGTCTAGGGAAGGCTGAAGTGCGAGGTGCCCCATACCCTGCAGCGTCCTGCCTGGAACAGACACTTCATTAGAGCCGAGCTGTTTGCAAATCAACTGCCAGAAATTCAAATACCAGCCTCTACCCGCGATCCTGCATGAGAGGCTGTAATTAAAGAAACACAGTGGGACCAACTAAATGGAAACCAGAATCCAGCTCCCAGAGAACAAATGAGAACTCTGCGTCTTCCCCAGCTTTAAAACCACAAAGGAGTCAGTGAAGAGAGCATTTGGAGTCCATGACCATGAGGAGTCAGACCTCTAAAGCCGCATACCTCCTGGAAGTATCTATAGCCTTAATGTTGACTGTCTGTTGCCAGGGAAATGACTGACACAAACTCAGACAGCAGCTCCCTTATCAACAAATATTCCTCAATCAAGGAGCAAGCAAACATGCGAGTAATGGAATGAATTTTGCCTGTCCAGGTGTATGTGCATATGCAATGGAGAACTTGCCCTTAATGAAGATGCTGCCCTGCCCTGAGCAGGCTGATAAATATTAATGGCCGTATGCAACAAACCTCCCCAGGAGCTGAGGAAGCAGTTCCGAAACACGGCATAAGGCTTCCTATGGAAGATTCGCAGCCTTCGGCACTTCTTTACCCAATTCAAACAGGCCAGGCTGCCTCAAAGAATTAGACCACCTCAAATATTTCTCAAGAAGTTGTAAGATCCCAACAATAAGGTTGACCCATCTGGACCATGGCTAAAGGTTGTTGTTGCATGGCAAGGCAGTGGCTCTGCATGGGTGGGCTCGTCACTCAATGCAGGCTCCAACCCATCCTGCCCCACCACCTCCCTCTGTCGCTCTGAGGACTCCCAAAGGTGGCAGGAGATAGGTACTTTGGGCTGGATTACTGCAATTCTAATAAACACACTTTGAACCTTCACTTTGCACATCCACTGTTTCGAAGAGGGGTGCAGGAGCACTTCAGGTGAAAGTTTTGCTCCAGACCCAGAAGCCTTTGTAAGCCCAGCTGGAATTGATGGGCAGTTAATGGAAAATGCATAGCACATCTGAAAACCAGGCACAGGCTGTCTTACATTGAGCCCCAGCAAAATCCAGGCTAGAGTTTATTTCTAGATTCTACCTGATCTGTTACTTTATAATTTGACTTTTAAAAGATTTACATATATTTATCGTATATGTCACTAAAAATTCATACATAAGAAAGACTCGTTTCAAAATTGCCATTTTGTCCCACATTTGCGCACAAATTCAGAGTCCTAAAAGGATCTTATTTTATAATTTATGAGCCCCTATCCTACAGCCCTGAGCTGTTCAGCCTTGGTCATGCCCATTAATCAAAGATATTTAGTTTCTCTATAATCTCGGGTGGTTAAGATACTGTTGTTCTGGTGATTTGAGCACAAACCATACACACTCCCAAGACCCCTCACAAGGCTTCACAATACCACTTACTTAGGATATGGCAACACATAACATGAATCACCAGCCCTGCGTTTAAGCTCTTGATCTGCACTTTCCTTTGCCTACAATGTGTGCCATTGACAGCATCGGTTCTCCAGCTGATGTTAACCAGATTGAACACGAACCTCTTTAAGGCACCCATAACCCTCTTCCTTTGTGTAACATGGTGGTTGGTAGCACAAAACATTTTATACTCTGGCTGGGAGGACAACTGTGAAGACTCCAAACTCTTCTGACCTGAGAGAGGTGGCAAACCCAACACTTCTCCGGTCACTGAAACCAGACCAAAGCACACAGACACTTTTTATTCCTGTGTTCTCTCTTGCAGAGATTTATTATTTCAGGCAATGTTGCCCTTAATCTACGATAAATGCAATTCTAGCCCAACACATCTGTTTGCTCTTTGTGTAATGAAAAGTCATGTAGAAACCTTAAGCCATTTTTGAGATGATCCATCAAAAGCTGACTGCAAATCAAGGGCCTAAAACAATGACGACAATTATATGATGAATTGCAATAGAATTTCTAGGGTCACCTGTTTTAAAGTTTGATGAGGGAAAAAACCCCACTCCTACAAAAATAATATGTTTTTCTCTGCAGCAAGCACTCCCAGGCACGTTGCCCTACCCTCACCTACTGCTCCTCTTCGTTCAGCAATGCTTGGCGCCTTCCAGATGCACAATGGCCAAGATCATGCTGGGAAGTCTCAACATTAAAAGGAAAAATAATGTCTCTAAGACAGTTTCGACAGGACAAAATAATCATTTTAATGAAGTGTTAATTATAGATATTTGATGCACTGGTTGCCCTTTTGGTTGATCTAGGCTTGTAGTAAGCTGCTGAAATCTGATGATATTTTGCTCAATCTCTCTGTGGTTGTTTTCCAAGACAATGACTCCTCTACCTCTACTTCTGTTCTAACATTTGCCCCTTAAGTCTTGATTTTATTATATAGGATGTTAGAGGACTTTTAATACTACCTAACAATCATAACACATAGGGTTGAAAGGGACCTCAAGTGGCAGCTAACTTCTCCCTGTACTCCAACACAGGATCAAGTACATTTAGGCTGTCCTCACTGTATGTTTGTCAAGTCATTACTGGAAAACCTTGAAGACTGATGATTTCCAGGTCTCTTAACACACAGTAGAAAAATAACATTTTTCCCCTATATCTAACTCAACTCCTCTTTGTTGTAGTTTTGGCTCATCACTCCTAGTCCTGTCTGCAAGAACTGCGGAAAGCAGTTTATTCCTTCCTTGGTGGAGCTATTGTAGATGTAAAAAAGACTGCTGCCCTGTGTCCTGGAATCACTTTTCTCCAGACTAAACATCACTGGTTCATTTAATCTTTCTTTGTATGACAGCTTGACTAGATCTCTGATTGTCTCTGCTGTTCTCCATTGGATCCTCCCCAGCTGGCCCACATCTCTCTTCACAAGCAGTGTCCAAACTGGACAGACTGTCTGCTGCTCCTCAGTTGTCAGGGGATCATCTTCATATGAATGCATGGGTTCATCTTCATCTTAAAACAAGGGATCTGCCATTATTTCATGGATGAAAAATCACACTACCAAGTCCCCATGGCTGACAAACGTGCAATGCAGCACAGGGATGCCAGGCGCTGTTGGAGGAGAGACACTTCTTCCCCTTGAGTTGCTCCACTTTGCATAAAGAAATACCATGAAGCCAGAGCAAAACGTGTTATTTCCGCTGGAGGGAGGAGGGACCCAAAGCTGGGTCCTGCAACTCTGAGGCATGTGTCTCAGAGATCAGAAGGTGAGGTATGCCATCCAGAAGATGACAGCTAGGGCAGGACCTGAGCACAGTTTCAGTGCCGTCACACTCCTCTCTCCTCTACATCAGCGGTTCCCAGCCATTTCTGGTTGCGAAACCTATTTCTGTGGCATTTGAGACTCTGACTGTTGGCATAAACAAGTGCATTTCTGCAGATTTCTAATTCCTTTGTCACTGATTCAAGCTACTTTGTGACCGCAACGTCTAACTGGAGAGCTTCTGCGCTGAATCATCCTGCCCTGGAGAGGTTTAGCCACCGCCAGCCCCACTCACTTGGACTACTCCAGGCAGGAGCACTCGGAGGAGCAGGGCTGCTGCTCCCGCGGGGAGGGCAGCACCCAGCGGGGCTCCCTGCTGCCAGCAATGCCCTGGATCAAGAGCAGCACTGGGGCTGAACTGGGAGGGGAGAGGGCAGAGGACACTCTGCAGATGCTCCCCTCCGGAGGAGCCGGTGACAGTCGATGGTACTTGTTTCTCTTCCAGCCCTGTGTGACTTAATCACTTTCAAGTGTTTGCTGCTGCCACATTAAAGGCTCCAGCTCTCCCTCAAAATTGCTCATGTTCAAGAGGAAAATAGTGCCGATCATTACAGTGCAGAAGTGTTTCTGCGATCACACGTGTATCTGCTTCACAACCCTTCAGCTCACACCGAAGTTA
Source organism: Pelecanus crispus (assembly GCF_030463565.1). Lineage (NCBI taxonomy): Eukaryota > Metazoa > Chordata > Aves > Pelecaniformes > Pelecanidae > Pelecanus > Pelecanus crispus. The sequence continues at coordinate 73,665,621 of NC_134648.1, forward strand.
AAGGCACAGCAACCGCTGCATTTTACCCCGGAAAGCCTTCCAGCGTGCTGTGTAATGAATCTTTGCAAGAGCCTGTGTTTAGGTTCACTCCAGACTGTTGAGGAGAGACCTGAGATGAAGCAGCTACAGTAAACAGAACAGCACAAATCACTATTTTCAAAGAGGATTTCTTTTTGAAGTCAGACATGGTCCTCACAGCACCACAGTAAGACATGATTTAGCCATTTCAGTGGCGCTAGCTACGTCAGTGCTTGGAGCTGCAGTAGGATCAGGTCCTTCTCCTTCCCTAACTAGTAATAGTTAATAACTTTCAGGGTCAAAAACTTAAAGCTCACCTGAAATTATGGGACAAATTTCCTGCAGGCACGCTTCCCGCAAAGCTCAGGTAACTCTTTTGAGTTCTTAACCAGAAATGTTTTAATTTATTAAATAGTATACTTACATTCCTGCAAACAAAGCTAGCAGACGTAGGTTCAATAACGCGTAACTAAAGATAACCATAATATCTTTCCCATACTTCACTTTAGTTGCTCTTCTCATCATCTCAGTCAGTGCTTTAAACCCAGCAGGGTATAAAATCCAGTCCTCGGGCTTTGCTCAGCTGATAATGCCCACAAAAAAAGGTCTTTGACTTCACTTCCCCACGGACACGGCTGGGCGCCACATGATAGCCTCTTGCACCACGTATTTCTTTTCGGTTCTTTGACGCTTGAATACCCGTCAGCAAAGAGGCAAGAACAGCATTTACCATCTTCTAGAATTTTAAAACAAAACACCAAGCACCTGTCCTGGTTTGGGCTGGGATAGAGTTAATTTTCTTCCCAGCAGCAGGCACAGTGCTGTGCTTTGGATTTAGGATGGGAACAATGCTGATCACACGCTGATGGTTTAGTTGGTGCTGAGCAGTGCTGACACCAGGCAAGGGCTTTTCAGCTTCCCCTGCTCTGCCAGGGGCACAAGGAGCTGGGAGGGGGCACAGCCAGAACAGTTGATCCCAACTGCCCCAAGGGCCATTCCATACCATCCGGCGTCATGGGCAGTATAGAAACTGGGGGGGTTGGCCGGGGAGCAGCGATCGCTGCTGGGAACTGGCTGGGCATGGGTCGGCGGGTGGGGAGCAATTGCATTGGGCAGCACTTGCTTTGGATATTGGTATTGTTGTTGTTGTTGTTGTTGTTGTTGTTGTTATTGTTATCATCATCATTATTATATTGTTATTATTATCATTACTATTTTACTTTATTTCAATTCTTAACCTGTTCTTATGTCAGCCCAGGAGTGTTTCTCACTGTCACTCCTCCGATTCTCTCCCCCATCCCCTCGGGGCAGGGGCAGTGAGCGATGGCTGCGTGGTGCTGAGCTGCTGCTGGGGCTGAACCACGACACACCTTATACAATTCTGGATGGCATTAACACCTCGATGTCGCTGCTGAACCGCATTACTCACTCCTAGAGCTGTCTTACAAAGGATGAAGATGTCATCGCTCCTCCCCACCCAGGCAGGTACACCCGGCCACGCTCCCGCACCAACACCAGCGTGCACGCAGACACGACGGGAATAGCCTGGGATGGCCCCAAGACAGCGAGAATGAAAACCAAGCTGCCTGAGTCCTGGTGCAGTCCAAGCAGGAGCAGTTGGTGGTGTCTGGGCACATCTGAATGGCAGGTTTTCATGATCAGTTTTGTATTGATGCATTTGCAGCCCCAGTTCTGCTCCAGATCAATCAGTTCTTTACTGTTCCTGCTTCTCGTACTAGTTCATAGTAGTAAGGGAGAAATATTTTTTCTTCCCCTTCCCCGGGTGCTGTCTTCTCCTCTTCAGCGGAGTGGCTGAAAAAGGCCACCTCATTGCCCCTGAGCCCATCTGCTTTCAGACAAAATTAACGTGCTAGCTTAAATCGTGGTTGAAAGCAAGAGGAGTCTACCTGGCTGAGCGTGGTGACCTCCGGCTGTGCCTGCGAACTTCTGAGGGGCTCCAGCGGCTCACAAAGCAGAACCCAGCTCAGCCCATAATAAAACACTTCTCAGTATGGAGTAATGTTGCCACAAATTGATCATCAATAGCTTATTCACCACGTTTATGCAAATACACCTCTTTGGCAGAATCTGCTGCTCTTCATTTAGTAACACTGAGTGCTTGCAGAGTATCTTGACATGTTCAGTGTTTCTCAGTCACTCTGGTCTTTTTAGCGGAATACATCACCTTTTCATCTCTCTCTCTGTGCTCAGATGATGCAGATGTCCATATTTCACTTCTTGAACTTTTCTAACGATCACAAAGAATGGCATATCTTCAATGCAGCTTCAGAGGATTCGTGTTCTGTTCATTTTGTCACCTGCAGGTAATCATAAAAGACATTTCTTCTCCTGACACATATCAATAAATTAGTCTTTTCCACAAGGACAAAAGCAAAATTCCTATTTTTTTCTGGGTCCTCCAGTCAAAGTTTTGCTCTCCCCAGTTATTGACAAGAAAATTCTTATTCTTGGAGCTTTTCTAGGACAACTAAAATTTTCCTTACTTGTGCTGGAGATTGCTCTAACCATCACAGTTTATCACAGCTTCGACACCTCTCTGGCCTTTTCCATCATCAGGAAGATCAAACACAGAATTGTACTCATGACCTTCAGCATGTAATACATGTGACCAGCAAAATTGCCCATAATGTGCCTGAAGCACGACACTGCAGAATTTAAGCGCTCATCTTTCTTTTACTGTGTACAAGAAAAAGGACTCACCTTGAGTTTGTCAATTAAGAAGGCTATTTCTCAAGATCATTCACAATTAGTCACTATTCATCTATTTCTCCCGCAGAAGCACACTAACCTGTTGCCCCCAGCAGATGAACCTTTCATGACTTCACTCTCACCATCAAAGACATTTCTGGCAGAAAGAGCAAATCCCCAGGGAAACTTTGTACGCTGTACGTTTTTGATCTAGAAAGACCATTCTGCATTACCGTGACTCTGGAGCTCATTCCAGATTACGCTGCCCCAGTGACATTGTAATTTGCAAGCCACACTTTTATTTTAATACAGGGGGAATCTTATCCACATGGATAAATATCTGATGGGAGGGAATGAAGATGATGGAGCCATCCTGACAGGACAAGAGGCACAAATTAAAAAATACAAAATTCTGTCTGAACACAAGAGAATGCTTTTTTCCTGTGACGTTGGTCAAACAGTGGTGCGAGTTATACGGAGAAGTTGTGGAATCATAAAATCATAGAATCGTTTAGGTTGGAAAAGACCCTTAAAATCATCCAGTCCAACCTTTAACCTACACTACCAAGTCCACACTAAACCAATCAAGGGTAGACCAGACTCAACCATGTCCCAAAGAGCCACCTCTGCCCGTTTTTTGAATACTTCCAGGGATGGGGACTCCCCCACCTCTCTGGGCAGCCTCTTCCAATGCTTGACCACCCTTTCCATAAAGAAATTTTTCCTAATATCCAGCCTAAACCTCCCCTGGTGCAGCTTGAGCCCATTTCCTCTTGTCCTATCGCTAACTCCATGGGAGAAGAGCCCAACACCCCCTCCCTGCCCCCTCCTGTCAGGAGCTGCAGAGAGCGATGAGGTCTCCCCTCAGCCTCCTCTTCTCCAGGCTGAACACCCCCAGCTCCCTCAGCCGCTCCCCACCAGCCCTGTGCTCCAGACCCTGCCCCAGCTCCGCTGCCCTTCTCTGGACACGCCCCAGCACCCCAATGTCCTTCTTGTGCTGAGGGGCCCAAAACTGGACACAGCATTCCAGGTGCGGCCTCACCAGCGCCGAGCACAGGGGCACAATCACCTCCCTGCTCCTGCTGGCCACACTGTTCCTGACACAAGCCAGGATGCTGTTGGCCTTCTTGGCCACCTGGGCACACTGCTGGCTCATGTTCAGCCGCTGTCGACCAGTGATGGAGCCAAGATAGAGTCTCCATCCTTGGAGGTACTAAAAACCTGACCAGAAATGGTCCTGAGCAACTGGCTCTGGGTGGCTCTGCTGGAGCAGGGGGTTGGACCAGATGACCTCCAGTGGTCCCTCGCAACCTCAACCAGTCTGTGACTCTTGCCCCGCACCCAATCTAAAAAATAAACAAAAGCACAAAATCACACTTCAAGCAAGAAAGACTATGAGGCACCTCAAACTTTTCACTAGATGGCTAGAGAAGACGGTCAGCTCCCCCGGCAGCGGTGTGCACGTTGCAGCAGATGCGGCTAGGCTGCTGCACACCACTACAGCCCAGCAGCGCTGGGTGAACTGGCCTGGTAGGCTGTACACAGCCCACGGGCTTTACTGGGGTCCACTTTTCCCAGACAGCATGCACCCAGAGCTTTGCTTAGCACGGGTAGGTCCCCCAGACTGGCTTTTCACTTGTTGTTTGGCACCTTGCACACCACACCTCTCAGTGGGAGCTGGAGAGCCCCATACTGCACTGGTTAGTCCAACGTAAAAATGAGATGTCAATGATTGGAGCTTCCAAAACAACTAAGGAACATCCCTTCCCTTCCACAAAGAAAATTCCTCTATGTTTTTCCATGTCCGCTTTCCCCATCCAAGCCCTGCCATGCCCAACATGAAACAGAGCAAAATCAGCCTCCTGGCCCTGTCGCAATTTCTGATCCTTTCTACACAAAGGTAAAAGCAATCCTAAGGCATTATGCTAATCGACTTGGAAATATTAAACTGATCCCCACTGTGCACACACATCTTTGTCTCATCTATGCTGAGCACAGGCAGCTTCCAGCTGGCATGGCTCACATCCGAGAGAGATGCAAAAATGTGGCGGACAACCCCTCAGTCCTTGGACCACCGAGACCCCTCACTGAACAGGGCTAATGGAGAAGAGGACGATACTTTCGTGCAATGCAAACACGAAGCATCAGCGCCACAGGGAAAGCCCACGATGGAGGAGCGCAGAGACGGGCTGGGAGTGGGAGGCAGCACAGAAAACACTGCTCACGTCTGCGTTTTGCACCAGCCAAACTGCTCCATAGCAGCCAGCTCCTTAGCGGGGAAGCTGCTTTCTAGCATATCCCTAGTTCCTGGATATGGGCAACATCATCTACTTACATGCCCCATCGGTGGGTAACTGTGCCAAGTTCAGTGCAAAGGGGAAGAAAAAAGCCTGAAAAGAGGAACAAGCTCTTAAAGCAGAGCTGAGAGCTTGATTTAGTCTTGTAAGAATGAACCATTAGCAGAGAAGCAAACTAAACCAATATATGGGGACTATATCTCTCCATACGCCACAGGCCATAATCACTTCCCAAAAATGTCTTACTGTGAAACGGCAAAGTCCATAACAACACACCACAGGGAGCACGGCTCTCCCTGCTGCCCTCGGGTCCTGCAGGCAGGCTGGCCCCAAATACCCTTCCAAACTCCACGGGGGCTTTAGAGGGGGCATTTAAAATGTATGCCAGTTGTATCTTAATGCTCATTAATATAACCAAACCTTCGGGTTTTTAATGTATTTCATGTATTTCACCTACTGCCGGAGTCTAAAACTTGGTTCGCGTGCATTCCAGACACAGGACCCGCTCCAGCTAGCACAAAATTTACAAAGCAAAGACAGAGCAAGACTGGAGGAATGAAATACAAGAACCTCATGAAATGGTCATGTTGAAATACGCATATACTCTCCAGGCAGCGGCTGGTAGAAGGACTGGGTGCTTTTTTCTTTTAACATTAAACAAACAAATTCCTTTCCCTCTGCCCTTCAGGTCACAGATTCAGTTTAGTATTCTTATCCTCCTGCATGCAGGGAGAATAATTGACTCACAGAGTGAGTGAATGGACTGCATAAGCATATAATTTTGTTAATTTTTAGGTTATTATCTCCTACTGAATATATGAGCTAGCTAGAGCTTGCAGTTGATATAAAATTCTGAATGCAAATGCTTTTTAAAGTAAGCTCTTAAATTATTAACTCACAAACACAGGTTTAAGCCACTAATTACAATAATGCAAAACTTTTGACTATTACACAGAGAAGTCATCAAGGAAAACCTGCTTTTCCTCTACAGCAGAGACCGAAGAAGTAATACTACTTAATAATAGCTTATGTCATAGTTATATTCAGAGGTGGTTGCCTATGATCTACTTTGGGGAAAAAAAAATGGGGGCAGAAGAAAGCAGAAAGCAGCATTAGGCTTCGTCTCTTCTTCTACGTCTGTCACGTCTCTCTCTTTCTCTTTTTTGTGGGCATAAAAATTATCTGTGAGCAGAGAAGCCGGGTGGCTTCCCTATGGAGGTCCTGCATAGCCCGGCTGCTCTGGCAGCTCAGATCTTCTGGTGGACCGGTTGGGCAGGAGCCAGCGGGGTGATCTTGCAGCCACGAAGGCCAACCACACGCTGTGCGGCAGAGGCAGGAGCGCAGGCAGCAGGGCCCGGGAAGGGATCTGCTCCGTTCGGCACCTGTGAGATGGCACCTAAGGGCCACCAGCACTCCAGAGAGATACCGGCATCGTGGAGAAAGCCCAGGAGAAGGACACTGGGATGGTCAGGAACTGAGCCCAGCAGAAGGACACCGTGGTGGTGATGAGCAGAGATAAGGGCGACTGAGGCTTGTTCACCCTTGAGAAAAGAAAGCTACAGAGGGATCCAATTACCTTTGCTGAAATAGAGAAAAATTCTGTGACTCTTCTCAGAAGGACAATGTAAAGACTTTGCTACTTGTTCTCCTGCCACATCCGGGACTTGGTGGAAATCCCCGCAAACACCCACAAAGCTATGCATTACTTCTTTCATCCCTCCTTACTACTCTGCCACCATGCCTACGGTGGGCTGCCGATGCCCCCGCCACCGCTCACCACACTGAGCTGCGTGTCCCCTTGCCCTACCCCTCTCTCCCTGCAATTGTCACCTGCTCCTTGTCTTGCAGAGGCACCTTTCCATCCTGTGCTGGCGTAGGGCCTGGGATTGCCAGGAGCGGTCCTTGAACACGACTCTGGACACAATACAAATAAGTTGGGTGAGCTCATGAGTATTTCTGTATCGTCCTGTGCAGCTGTGCTTGACTAAGGCTGTGTGCACAGATACATAGAACCATAGAATCATAGAATCGTTTAGGTTGGAAAAGACTTTGAAGATCATCCAGTCCAACCATTAACCTAACACTGGCAAGTCCACCACTAAACCAATTAAGGGTAGAGTAGCAATTTCGTGTTTCCTGGCTTGGTGGCTGGATCATTTATAATGAAAGTAAAAACTGGGAATCATTAAGATTGGAAAGTAACAGTAGGAAAAACAAGAGTAGAGACATATGGACTATATGTCATCAGAAGCCTTTTTTAAAACCTGCAGGAATTCCTTCTTAAAATTTAAGACACATTTTGAAATAATAGTGACTCCTGATCCTGTCCTGGGTCATCAGCACAGTCCCCCTCACACCTTGGATGGAGCAGAACACCAGCCCATCCATCAGAGACCGACTGCTTCAGTGACGCTGGTCAGGTCTCTGCTTTGCTACATCCCTCCACTGTGGCTTTTTGCTTACTTTCTCCTTGACAGAGAGGAGAAAGGACTATAGACACCTTGCCACATTGTCCTGGTTTTGGCTGGGATAGAGTTAATTTTCTTCCCAGTAGCAGCAGGCACAGTGCTGTGCTTTGGATTTAGGATGGGAACAATGCTGATCACACGCTGATGGTTTAGTTGGTGCTGAGCAGTGCTGACACCAGGCAAGGGCTTTTCAGCTTCCCCTGCTCTGCCAGGGGCACAAGGAGCTGGGAGGGGGCACAGCCAGAACAGTTGATCCCAACTGCCCCAAGGGCCATTCCATACCATCCGGCGTCATGGGCAGTATGGAAACTGGGGGGGTTGGCCGGGGAGCAGCGATCGCTGCTGGGAACTGGCTGGGCATCGGTCGGCGGGTGGGGAGCAATTGCATTGGGCAGCACTTGCTTTGGATATTATTATTATCATTATTATATTGTTGTTATTATCATGACTATTTTACTTTATTTCAATTCTTAACCTGTTGTTATCTCAGCCCAGGAGTGTTTCTCACTCTCACTCCTCCGATTCTCTCCCCCATCCCCTTGGGGCAGGGGCAGTGAGCGATGGCTGCGTGGTGCTGAGCTGCTGGCTGGGTCTAAACCACGACACAACATAGAATCATAGAATCATCGAATCGTTTAGGTTGGAAAAGACCTTTAAGATCACCCAGTCCAACCATTAACCTACACTACCAAGTCCACACTAAACCAATCAAGGGTAGACCAGACTAAACCATGTCCCCAAGTGCCACCTCTGCCCGTTTTTTGAACACTTCCAGGGATGGGGACTCCCCCACCTCTCTGGGCAGCCTGTTCCAATGCTTGACCACCCTTTCCATGAAGAAATTTCTCCTAATTTGCAACCTAAACCTCCCCTGGAGCAGCTTGAGCCCATTTCCTCTCGTCCTATCGCTAACTACGTGGGAGAACATCCTGCATTGCAGGGGAAGGGAGAGGCAGTAGCAGATGCTGGGAGGAGGAAATGTGCTGGGGGAGAGCAAGGGAGAAATCCCTGCCCAGTGTGGGCTCTCAAAGTCTTCCGAGCATGGCTGAAACCCCACGTCCCTTCCTGGTCCCCCTCTCCCCCGAGCTGTACTGCCCACAGCGAGCTGGAGCAGCTCCGCAAGGCGCTGCTGCGCCACCGCTGCTTTGCTGGATCCAAAACACTGGTACACGGCGCAGGGTTTTTTAGCCAGACTGCAAAATGCAAACCATATTATTTTTGGATCAGTAAAACAATTATTAATACTTGAAAACAAGCTGTAATCTAGTCACATATAATTTCTGTTTTGCTGTCAATGAGCTAATTTAAATTTTAAAAAAGTTTGCAGCTCCCTAATTAAATTTGCTAAAAGCATTTCTCTTATCAGAAACATAACGACTAGCCTAATTCAGTTTTGGCAGTTGCCTAAGTATAACAACCTCCCGTATGTTAAACTGAGGAGTTACGACTCTACAGCAGCAACATTCAATGCATAGCTCAGCGCTTAGCTCACACCACAGCTGACCCAAACATGTTCGTCCGCACGCTTCCTAGTTACAACAGTTCACCCATCATTTTCAGAGAAGTTTTATGATGCCGCAGTAAAACTGACAACCATTAAATGAAGTCTTTGTTTTTATGCAAGCTCACCAGGTACTTCACTACGTGTTCAGTTTTAATTTTACTTCATTATGAATAACGGTGGGAATAGACCCTGATCAAAAACTTTGTGTGCAAAGGGTCTGAGCTGGCTGGATGCTGCCTGGCCGCTCCCGAGCTGGGGAGCTCTGTGCCATGCAGCCCCTAGTGCCAGGCTGCTCCGCATCATCTGCCCTAGTTCTCCTGCATCGTGGACAGCTCAGGGATCCCCGTGCCGACCCCCTGCCAATGCTGCCCTCACATGCAGGCAGCTCCTCTGAGCCCCTCAGAGCAACCGGGTTGCAGCACAGGCAGGCACTGATGCTGGGAAGCAGGCGGGCAGGCAGCAAGGTCAGGGCAGTCCCTTTGCAAAGTAACTGGAGTCCAACCAAACTGCTTGCTTTGTGCATTTGAGGACAGTCATCATGAACAGGGATTTCAACCACAGAGTCATAGAATCACAGAATCGTTTAGGTTGGAAGAGACCTTTAAGATCATCCACTCCAACCATTAACCCAACACTACCAAGTCCACTCTAAACCAATTAAGGGGAGAGTAATAATTAATTTCATGTTTCCTGGCTTGGTGGCTGGATTATTTTTAATGAAAGTAAAACTAGGAATCATTAATATTGGAAAGGAGCTCTAAGATCATCAGTCCAACCTTCAACCCAACACCCCCGTGCCCACTAAACCATGCCCCAAAGTGCCATGACTACATGTTTTTTGAACCCCTCCAGGGATGGGGACTCCCCCACCTCTCTGGGCAGCCTGTTCCAGTGTTTGAACGCTCTTTCTGTGAAGAAATTTTTCCTAATATCCAATCTAAACCTCCCCTGATGCAATTTCCACAGTTGTCAAGGGAGAAAAAACCCTGTGTCAGCATTAGCATTCACTGTATTTTACGGTTGGACTCAATGATCTTAAAGATCTTTTCCAACCTAAATGATTCTATGACCTTATGTATGGGGCATGCAGCTGCTCGGGCACCCTAGGACACATCACATTTGGTTCTGTATGGTACTTTGGGTATGCAAGATCACCGGCCGGTCCCTGCAGCAGGTTGCTGCCAGCGCTTGCTGCTCTACGCCATCCGTGCAGCGCCCGGGGCCAACGCTGCGCCCTGCCTGCCGGAGCTCTGGGCACAACCACCACCCCCAGTGTCCGTCCCCACGGCCACTTCGCTGCAAGGTCCAGCAGGAACCCGGGGCATGACGTGCAGGGAGCCACAGTGTCACCTTGTAGCCTGCTGCCAGGACATCAGAGCAGCGGGTGGGACATAAGGTCATTTAGCCCTCATAATTAGGGCTGGGGAGGCACGCTGCGGTGTAACGGCGTGCTGTCTCTCCAGTCAGGAACCTCCCACCACCTCCCCGCTCAGGCTCAAGCTTCCCCTCAGATTAGGGGTGCGAGTTCCCCTCCAGAAAGGGGTTGAGGGGGGTCTTGGAGCTCAGGCAGCTGCTTTTGGGAGGCAAAAAAGTAAAGACCTGCAAATTACACATTAGAAATTCGCTAGCAAGAGATGAATAAATAATTCATGAACTCACCCTTCATTAAGTCCAATGTGTGTATCACAAATCAGTTTGCAAACAGCCCTCCAAATCTGACTGCACCCCCCTCCCTTCACGGGAGGAGGCCCGCCGTACCACTGCTTCCCCGAAATGTTCTGAATACATGTGCCTGCGTCTACACAAAGAGAAACGTAACTTGGTTTTGCAGTTTGCTGGGTTTAACATTTCTACTCGCTGTTGCTCAGGTGCTAAATAAAATCTGCAAGATAGAGAAGCCAGCATCTCGGTTTATAGCTCAGTGCTGTGGCAGGACACTGCCTGGTTATGCTAAGTGGCTGGAGGAAGCGTCTGCAGGCATTTTAAGGACAACAAATAATAGTACAAGCAATTGAGCTGACAGTGAAATTTTTATATAGAAATGCAGCTGCTTAAGCACTTTAAATAAAATGATAGCTCGGGTTAGAAGGTGCTCTTTAATACTGAACTTCAGATTATTTCATTCAAAAGGAGGCTATTAACTTCCACTTTAATTTGTAAGTGGTAACTTGTGTTTTCTGAGCATTATTCCCCGATAGCACAAGAATTATGACCGAAATACACGGTCCCACCACGCTTCTCAGCCGTGACAACAGACTCTGATTGCTCCGGGGCAGTTTGGCACTGCAAGCTGATATACTCTACTCTCCCAGGAAGGCAAAGCCTATCAACACCCATGTTAATAACTGTCCAGCCCTGATGCACCGAATCTCAGCGCTACACACAGCACAGGAGCGATGGAGAACTGTTTTGACCCAACCCCACCATACCCCGTTGCAGTGTCTCTGGCTCTGCACTGTCATCCTCAGTAGAGAAAAACTCATTAGCGACAGCGGCCGCCGTAGCCGTCAGCGGCAGATCCAACCCGGACGCCTTACTGCTGCTCTGTAGGTCAGTTCAACGCAGCCAAAGCCCCTCTCAAGTAATTTTGAGGCTGGGGAAAAGGGTTAAGGATGAAGATAATGCTCCTTTCACTTCACCAGGCTTCAGCTCTCCTGGCCGTACGTTACAAATGCATGTGGCCGTCCTTTGAACTGGATCTTTAGGTCTTCCCGTGCCCAGCCTAGCTGCAAAGAGCTCTCTCCATCTGCCTGCATTCAGCGGCCACACAGGACGATGATTTCAGGCCCATGCACCCTCGGGAAGGACACCTTCGGTAGGTCTTCCCATGCTCCTTGCCTCAGAGGTCTGGAAGAAGCCCCCGGCCCCGGGCCGGGCTGGGCTGTGCAGAGCTCTCCCCTGGCCAGGAGGAGTCCTGCCTCTCCACCTCCACCTCCTGGCACAGGCATGGGCTTCCCAAACTCTTCCCAGGCTCTGAATTCCCCGGTGTGGTGCGCATGGGACATTTGGTTGCCCTTGCCGTGCATCTCTGCGACGCAGCCCCCATCCTCCTTCCCCTCCTGCCCCCAGCCTGTGCCACGGGTCTACCTGCATTTTCCCCTCTCCATGCTGGTTTTCCCGCTTGTCCTGGTTTCAGCTGGGATAGTTAATTTTCTTCCCAGTAGCAGCAGGCACAGTGTTGTGGTTTGGATTTAGGATGGGAACAATGCTGATCACACGCTGATGGTTTAGTTGGTGCTGAGCAGTGCTGACACCAGGCAAGGGCTTTTCAGCTTCCCCTGCTCTGCCAGGGGCACAAGGAGCTGGGAGGGGGCACAGCCAGAACAGTTGATCCCAACTGCCCCAAGGGCCATTCCATACCATCCGGCGTCATGGGCAGTATAGAAACTGGGGGGGTTGGCCGGGGAGCAGCGATCGCTGCTGGGAACTGGCTGGGCATGGGTCGGCGGGTGGGGAGCAATTGCATTGGGCAGCACTTGCTTTGGATATTGTTATCTTCATTATTATATTGTTATTATTATCATTACTATTTTACTTGATTTCAATTCTTAACCTGTTCTTATCTCAGCCCAGGAGTGTTTCTCACTCTCACTCCTCCGATTCTCTCCCCCATCCCCTCGGGGCAGGGGCAGTGAGCGATGGCTGCGTGGTGCTGAGCTGCTGCCCGGGGCTAAACCGCAACACCGCTCCTCCCATAAGCGCGTGCCCTGATCCCGGATCTGATCCGCCCTCTGCTTTTGCCTTGCTCTGCCCATCTGGTGGCATCCACCCCAGCCCTTTCTTCAGCTCCAGACCCACCACCCCACTCCGAGATTGCTAAACACTCTGTTCACAGCCACTGCACAAAGCTTCTCCCCCGAGTCCATAAACCAGGCTGCTATCTTCAGCTGCACTCATATCCAGACAGCATCTAATTCTTGCTCACTTTTTTTTTTCTCTTGAATAATCTCTCTAAGTTACAGCTCTTCACATCCACCCACACAGGTAAGACTTTCAGCAGAGTTCTCATCTTGATCACTGCAACATCCCTTTTGGGACCTTGACAAATGCAAACTCAACCTATTAAAAAAACTGCAGCAAAGTCCATTTTTCCCGGCTCTCACATCCATCACATCTCCCCGGCAGTGCTCTCTTCTCTATGACGAGCGTCAGTGGAGCGGTGCTGAACTTTCAAGACCTCACTAATTCTCCACAGCCTCCCTTCCCCCGGCTAATCAGTACTGAAAAATCATCTTCTGCCGGTATATATGTATGAATCAAAATTAATACCAATAACAAAAAGCAAACACGAAACCTGCCGAGTCACAACCCAAGATGCAAGAGGAGATGAAAAGCCAGCTGAGAAGGCTCCCGGACCTTGCAGGTGTAGTTACTCGCAGTGCTGCGGGGAGACAGCCCCATTTCTCTCCCCGCGGGGATCTGGCGTGGCTGTCAGGGCACGGCTCCGCAGCGTGGTGCACTGCCACTCACTCACCGCCTCGCACGGGGACACGAGGCGTGTGCGTGCCCCGGTACCTTATAATGATTAACCACCTCAAAACTGAAGCTACGTTAAAATTTGCTTGCAGTGAACGTCCCCCGAGGTGTGTGGAGCTGCGCTGTCCATGAGGACCCCACTTTGGCTCGATAAATCCGGAGCTGGATGGTGAACTGTGAGGCTGAGGGCAGGTTCCTCAGGGTGAGCCGGGTTTAGTTTGGGTTTTGCTATGGTATTTTACAACGCAATGCTGCAGACAGGATGCATGTGGGTTTTGTTCTCTTCGTAAGATGCCCTGGAGCATGTCTCAGCTCCCAATTAAAATCAAAAGACAGCTTGGATTCTTTTTCAAAACTTTTCCGTAGATCTTGATCTTTAGATGCTTAGCAGAGCACATCACAAATTATTAATAAGTGAATTACATTTCCCCATGCCCTTTTATTAGACTGCTCATCAGAGCCAAACCTTCAAAGTCCAAAAAGTGTAATGATTGAAAAGGGACAGGTTATTTATATAGCTATATAAATCTTGTCACTAATAATGGTTTAAAGGCAGTGAGTGTATATACAGATAATTTCTCAGACATAGCTAGAAGTAGTCCAGACAACAGCAATAGCATCTCTAATTATGGACTGAGATAAATGATTAACCAAACTTCTTTTAAAGAGAAAGCAGAAACAAAACGCTCACCTTCTGGCGAGCTTGCAGGCCATGCACCAAGCAGAGGAAAGAAAAGGCTCGGCAGATAACACCCCAACACTTCATGACGCTTCAGGCCAGGCAAGCTACCTACAGCAGAAGTTGCAAAGGCGGGCGAGCGCTGCCGTCAGCTCCCCAGGGTCTCTCCCCGCTCCGTAGGCAAGGCTGGAAAGATTGAGATGTCAGGAAACTCATCTCCTTGCAATTTCCTTTCCATACCATCTTACCCAGCGTGAATTCCCAGGAGAACACATTATCCTGTCCTTTGTCTTGTGAAACACTGGATTAAAGAAAACTTGTTAGTGTCATTAAAACAATTCAACAACCTAGCCCTTATAAAAGACCATGTTAATTATTCCTACTTTTCACCTTTCCTATAGCAAGCCTCCTCATGAAAACAACAAATAAGAGGTTCCCATAATGAAATCAGAGCACACATCGTAACACGCCGCCACCTTCCCTTCCCGGGCCCATCAGCTTCTTTTATCTCATTACTTCTGAGTAGTAGATGCACACGTTAATAGCTTTGTAGAGCAATTTATGAAGAATAATAGACTGCTTAACTGCAACAACACCATTGAAATGTAAGCTTTGAACCTTCACAACGATTCGATTGTAGGAGGAGAGAAAATTAAAGGTTCATTATTACGGCGAAAAAGATGATAAGGCAAATGGTTCATGTAGTTATTGATGGTCCTATCATTAATAAATAGGCTGTTAAAATGAGCACAGAGAAGGTCTGCATTGAAGTGAACATGGTCATGGGTTTAACCCACTGGCAGAGATCAATAATATTCAAAATGGATAAGCAGAGATAGGCTGTATTTGCTCGTCATTAATCAATTCCCCATTGGAAAATGCCATGTTTATCCATGTAAATGCCATTTCAATAAGGCAAACGTTAATTCTACACGCTTGTTTTTCCCTAAAGTCTCATAGAAAAACTACATGCACAAACAGCAGTGTTTATAGATCTCTCTGAATACAAAGTGTGTCTGCTGGGGTTTTCACAGCCACACATAATTAAAAAATCTAGATTTGTCAAGGCTTTTCCCATCCATAGCAAACTACCTTGAAATATAAAGCACTACTTTCCGTTGACGGCAATCAGTTCCACTACGAACTGGACAGTTTTGTTTCATCTCAGGTTTCTTTTTGACTTGCGTGCAGAATTTTTCATTTCAAATCTAGTTAATACCTCCACCTGCAAAACGCTTTAGTGGATGCGGTTTGGAGTAGAACAATTTCTGCTTCTTGGTGTAACCAAGAGTGCCAGTATCGCACTCCCCAGTCACACATGGAGGCATTTCCCAGCGGAGCACTCAGCTTTCTCTAACCCCAAAGGCCGTCCTTCGCAGGACCACACATCACACCGGGGTCTCCTTCTCCTGCCTACTCCTTGATTTGAATTTCCAAACACATTCCACTGGGTCTGCAGTTTCCATCCCCTGACTTTGGGCATCCTGTTCAGATATCTATTATTTTCAGTTTTTCAAAATTCATTTCAGATATGAAATATCTGACTCACAAAATGCCAAACCCAATTCTTAATTATGTGGCTTTTTAAAAGCAGCATTTTCTGATGAAAAACACCCCCCTGCATGGCGGTTGATCGACTCTATGTGCTAATTGTGTTCATCCCAGCATGTCCATCCAGGCCACTGTTCACACTGTTATTTTTACTTCCTCAATCTGTAAATGTAATAAATAGAATACGATGCCCCATTTTAGATTTAGATTGTGATGTTTGCTCCGGATTAGCAGCAACATTTTACCAGCAGAAACTCACAGAGCAGTGAACCTGCCCAAAAACTCCAAAAGTTAGCACGGTCAGGCACTAAATGTACTGTCCAGGTGTCCCAAAAGCCATAGGAAGCAACGCCGTGAAAGCAGCAAGGCTTGCACGGTGCCTCTTCCTCTGCTCCAACAAAAGAGGACAGAAAAGGTGGCAGATGCATTTCAGCTATGCCTGCGGTTTCCCTGGCAGCGGCCCTGTTGCTTGCTCATCAGCTGATGGCTGCAATCATAGAATCATAGAAGAATCATAGAATTGTTTCGGTTGGAAAAGACCTTTAGGATCATCCAGTCCAACCATTTACCTAACACTACCAAGTCCACTACTAAACCAGTTAAGGGGAGAGTAATAATTAATCTCATGTTTCCTGGCTTGGTGGCTGGATTATTTTTTAATGAAAGGAAAAACTAGGAATCATTAGAGTTGGAAAGGACCATGGTTTAGTCTACTCTCCCCTTAACTGGTTTAGTGTGGACTTGGTAATATAGGTTAATGGTTGGACTGGATGATCTGAAAGGTCTTTTCTAACCTAAACAATTCAATGATTCTATGATTCTATGACCTCTAAGATCATCAGTCCAACCATCAACCCAACACCCCCATGCCCACTAAGCCATGTCCCAAAGTGCCACCTCTGCCCGTTTTTTGAAACCCTCCAGGGATGGGGACTCCCCCACCTCTCTCGGGAGCCTGTTCCAATGCTTGACCACTCTTTCCGTGATTTTTCCTAATATCCCATCTAAACCTCCCCTGACCAAGCTTGAGGCCATTTCCTCTCATCCTCTGGCTAGTTTGGTTTAACATCAATGATTTAATGTCAGGTGGACGAGGCAGTCCTGGTCGCAGGGACAGGAGACGATGTCTGCACCGCCCCTCTTGGCACCCGGCGACGGGGCAGGCAGCGTGCCGGCTCCTCCTGCGCACACGCGGATCTCCCCAGCAGCACTCAGGCTGATTCAGCTCCGCTGACGGAAAGTTCACTCTGACTTGCCCAAGGCAGAAATACGGTGATGGCCTCAATCGTTCCAAATGCCGCATTTTTTTCTTTATTTTAGCATAACAGCCATCCTGACATTTAAAAACCCTGTTCAGTCACGACTTAAATTTAAATTGGAGGTCATTCAGGGCTTATTCTGAATACTTGCAAAACTTCATACCTGTTATCTCTGCAAACTCTGTAAATGCTGTAAAATAAAGGAGGCACATTTCTGAGAAATTCTAATGCCACTAATCAAATTAATATTTAACCCCATTATATTAAAATTACAAGCTATACATAGAGATTGCAGGGTTAATTGTACTTTACGAATAGGCTGCTCTGCAAGCAACGTAGTATGTACACTGCTAGAAATGTGCATGACTGATTATGACCAAACCCAATATTTTTCTCCAGTTCAAATTCTAAATACAGTTGGTTTATTAAAGGTTTTGTAAATACATTTATGCAGCAAGCACCTGACATCCGCGTAGCTCACTACAAAGGTTGTATTTTAAAATAAGGTTGTAAATTTTATTATAATTCTAGAGAACTGTAAATCTGCAAGCAAGAAGGAGCAGGCTCACGTTTACGGAAGCGGTAGAAATGGTTATATATCACTGAAAAAAATTAGACTAGCTTCTCCTCAGACATCCTGGATGACACCAGCTGAGGGTTGAGTCCAACATCATATTTGTCAGCTGCTCCATCAGCTCGATGCCACTTGTCCACTGGATGGTGGCAACCATTGGGTAGACAAGTTAGTTATGAAAAGTTGGTTGAGTAATTCAAAGGGATACCGATTTATTCAATCAAAACAATGGCAAAATTTGGGAAACCTTATTTTCCTGTGCATCCCCAGTTTGCATTAATGTGAGTGACAGCAGATTTGTGTTGGTGTCAATCAAGCCAAGCAGTCACGGAGAGCTAAGCAGAGTTCAAGCCATCCCCATAAGCTACACTGAAATACAAATATACAAACCCCAAAATACGGAGAACAAAAGCACTGCACCATAAACCTTCCAAACAGCCGTTGGGTCAAGCTGATTGCTGCCTGGAGAGACGGAAGTGAAACTTAACTCAGTTTGTGAATTAAAAAAGAGAGCCTGTGATCCACAACCCCCTTTACATTTTGCAGATTCAATCTCCCACCTACTTTTTACCACTATTTCATTTATCATCAAAATAATCTTAAAGAAGCTGTATTGGCAATTCATTGCCTCAAGTAAAAGAAAGCAAGCATTTGATAATGCTTTAGGATGAGAGGAAATGGGCTCAAGCTGTGCCAGGGGAGGTTTAGGCTGGAAATTAGGAGAAATATCTTCACGGAAAGGGTGGTCAAGCATTGGAACAGGCTGCCCAGAGAGGTGGGGGAGTCCCCATCCCTGGAAGTGTTCAAAAAACGGGCAGAGGTGGCACTTGGGGACATGGTTCAGTCTGGTCTACCCTTGATTGGTTTAGTGTGGGCTTGGCAGTGTAGGTTAATGGTTGGAGTGGGTGATCTTAAAGGGCTTTTCCAACCTAAACGATTCTATGATTCTATGATTCTATAAAGGATGTCCCTGACACCGGCATAACGCCATCAATAATCCTACACAAAATAGGAAAAGGTCCCTATCCTGAACGGCGCAGAAGGGCTGCAGTTGACAACAGAAACTGTGCAAGGCCAAAAACCTGAAATTTAGTTCCCTGAACTCCAACTGGCACACACATTCTTTGTACCAGCAGGTGTAAAAGCTTTGCACAGAAACAGGATTTTAGAGGCGTCTGGTTAGATGAAAAAATAATTGATGCTGACAGAGCAGGCAGGGCAATGCGGAACCTCTGCTGTAAAAGGTGCTGCTTTTCATGCTTCGGGATAGATATAAAAACTGAAAAATATACAGGCTGGCTGTGTGAAAGAGGCAGCGATCCAGCACTGCCAAATAATGTGGAATATAACGTTATGATGACAGCTAGGCGCTGAGAGCTACCAGAAAAGTCACGTATGTCCAAAAAATATGGAGCGCTGCCCCAGAACCGAATCTGGGGCGCAGGACTCAAACCCTCTAATCTGCTACGGCTTGGGAGAGAGGGAGAGGGAGAAAAATCTCTCTTCTGGCTTATAACATCAACAAGTTGTAACTTCAGCGCAGATCATGCGCTCCACGCATCAGGCTACCAGGTAACGGGGCTAGAGCCCTGCCTGTCCATCCCCCGCCCGTCCAGGCGAGCGCAGCATCCGCGTCCTCCTTCATCCCCGCAGAGCCCTCGGGAGCCCCTGGCAGGGAGGTTTTCACAGCGTCGCACCTTGCCGGAGCACATACGTCCACAGCACAATTGCATCTCTCAGCTGCAGGCTCCCCAGACGTAGGTGCATCTAATTACGTGTCATGAATGTGCCGAACATACTTGGGAGCACTATAATAACACCAATAAATTAATGCTCGCAAGGTGTGAAAACTGTCACAGTGCAGGCACTGGAGAAGTATGAAGACAAGTTATTACTGTCATTACGAATCTCCGCACACAGCCGCACCGTGCAGCTACGCAGGGAGGAAAGACAAGGGGGAAAAAAAAAAAAAACCAAAAAAAAAAACCCAAAATGAAATTAAAGCTTTAAAACTGTTAATTTCTAATTTCTTCTGAGCAATCACAGAGCTGTCCCCACAAAGCAATGCCACATGCTGAACCTACCAAGCGAGATGCAATGTTCTGCCAGTGATTCAGAAGATTTGATTTGTCGCTGTATCTTGTTTGTAAAGTGGGGACGGGAGTGGGGCATCCGCAGGGGCCCACCAGGCTTTTCCCTTGCACCTCCAGTGGCAACTCCAACAGCCCGGCCGTGAGCTACCGCCACGAGCGGAGCTCAGCTAGCACGGGCTGGAGATGCCAGCAGGAGACAGCTGGGGATTCCATGAGGACATTTGTATACTCCAGTATGACCCCAGCCAACAGAAACTGCTTTTCAAGCGTACCTGCCTTGTGAAGCCCATGAAATCAGGTATAGAAAACCATGAAAGAAAAGAAAACCCATCCAGAAGTCAGGTTTTGGTGCACTCCCTGGGTGCTGGGAGGGACTTGCGGTTGCAAGCGGTCCCACGCACCTCCGGAGGAGCAGCTGGGCAGGCGCAGCCCATCCCTCCTGGCGCAGAGGAAGGCGAATACAGCCCTGCGCTTTGCTGGCTGGGAACATCTAAACAACAGTTGGCAATTGGTTCCCTTCTGAAAACACGTGCCAGAATCTTCCAGTTGGATGGAAAAGCAGAAAATCAAGGTCTGAGTTCGGCAAACAATTTACCCTTTAATTCCTTCTGTATGAGAACTAGAGATTTTGAACTGTCCCTGGCAGCTACAAAATGAATTGCAATGAGCAAGAGAGATCCCGGTTGCCCACTGGCCCCTGCCAGGCCATCAGCACGGCTGTGGTGAGCAGGCGGCACAAAGGGAAATTATTCATTTTGTGTTTCCGTCGCCCGCGAGTAGGATGCAGGAAGCAGAAGAGACACGCACGCTGCTTTATTGTTCTCCATCCCGCAAATCCTCACGAGATACCCCTGCTGCATACAGGCTCGGAGAAGATAAGCTCTTTTTGCTGTCTTAATTTAACCCCACATTTAACACCAAGCATTTGGGGTGGGAACTGCAATGCTTGTCTGCCTGGAGTCGATTTCTCTGTTGTGAGACCAGCAGAGCTTCGCCCATTCCTCCCGTGGGCGTGGGAGCCGCGCGGGTCCCCGGCGAGCTGGCGCACGCGCACAGGGACCGCGGCACGCTCGGTGACGGAGGACGGGCGCGATGGGATGCACAAGCGCTTCTCGGAGGCTGTGAATCCTCCTCAGCTTGTCTGCTTCGTGAATCCAATATTAATAACGTCTTCCCGGTATTTTCTCATGCCTGCCTTCTTTCTAAAACTACTTGCTTTCCCATCCTGCCTACCAGAGAGCAGGCAAACTGCTTTCAAGTCATGAGCATGGCAATGGTGTACTTAAAAGGCAGAGGCAGTTCCAGCAGGGGAGAGTGGGAGGAAGGTTTCTGCCCACATCAGACATCATCTCAGCCAAGGATCACATCTCCTGCGCTGTCTGGGATTGAAACTGCCGCTTCTGTCTCATGCGGCATCGTTCCATACCGACTATAGAGCCCACGCTTACGTAGTATTACCATTTACACTGAAGGGGCAGAAAGCAGTACATAATTAAAATCAAACTTTTAGCTGTTGACAACTGATCCTTTGGCTACAGATCATATTCGTAACATTCGATTGTCCAAAAATGTACGTTGATAACAATTTCTGTACACAAAGCCAACTCACCGCTCAAAGGCTACGTGACCCCGATGGCGCACTAGGAAAAGGCAGCCTAGAGGTGTTGGTTCGCAGATCTGGCTGGAAGACGCCAGTAAATTATGTGAGCGGGGCCATGCAGGGGCAGGTGCCTTTCGGTCGCCATCTCACAACCCACCGTCGGTGGGCTTGAAAGGACTCGCTCGGGTGCCCTTCACAATGCTGAACCTGCTGCAGCAGAGTGTGAATGACGAAGGCATGCTACAGACTAAAACCCACTACCTCTAACATCCTCTCTAGCTTTTTTTCTTTTTTTTCTTTTTTTTTTTTTTAATTTAAAGGAAAACCATTAACAAAATCAAGCTACTTGAATTACTCAGGATTATGTGCCAATAGCTGTCAGAAAGCAAACACTGTATGACCTGTAGCCTAGAGGAGGATGGAGCATTAGGACACTAATGGTTGCAAGATGCAAATTGCTGCCATGAAGTGAGCTGCATTTCCATCTGCCTTTACCTCTGCAATTTCCTCAAACAACGCCATCTGCCAATTAACTGCAAAGAGTCATGCTGCGACCATTTTGACCCAAAGCTCTTAGAGGTTGTAAAAAGGTTGGTTTGTTTCTTTCCAAAACTGTCACTGAGCTTTTATTTTCTTTTATTCCCCCCGCCCCCAGCAAGGGAAAGGTTTCTTTTTTCCCCCCCTCCATCTCTCAGGGGCAAAGCTGCATTGCAGTTCCCCAAAGTTTCACAACTAGACAGGCAGGCTGGGCTCCTGGTTGGTATTGCTGAAATAATTTTCTCACTTTTTCTAGCTTTCTGGTTCCAAGCATATTTGGACCCTGCAAAGCACCAAAGTTACGAGTTACCATCAACCAGCGCACTTCAGGGCACAGAGCTGACGTCTGCACTGAGCGCGGCCTCCTGTGCATCACCTCACCCAAGCGATGCCTGTAGAAGCACCCAACGAAAAGGTGCATCATCCCAACACGCTTCACACATGACGTGGTGGGCAGTGAGGTGGAGACGGGGCTCCCAACAGCTGCGCTGCGGGCGACGGAGTCAGGCTGCTCTTCATGCAACCATGTGCTTTTCCTGGGCGCTGAGCTCTGGCTGCTCTTGCAGGGTTTCCCCTGGCAGAGATATGGGAAAAACTGGAGAGAGCTTAGAGAACTGCCTATAAATTTAGGTGGCCTGCTCTTCCCTTGGTACGTAACCCAAGTTGGAGGAAGCCTTTGCTGTTACACATCATGGAACCACATGTTGTTACAACTGCGTGATATTTCATGGCTGGTCTTTGAAGTATCGTACTGAGAATGCCCAGTTACCCCAGTTCTCCCCAATTAACACACACTGCAGCCAAACTGCTCTTCCAGACAGCTCGCTGCAAACCTTCAGTGCTCTCAGAAGAGGTGGCTGGTCACTGGGATGACCCAGCAAAGAAATGAAGCTGACAGTACAACCTGCCTTTAGCATACACTACTTAATTAAAAGATACTTCTTGCCTTCTGGCGATGTCATGATCTGTTGGTCGAGCTTGCCAAAGCTGTTGAACGTGACCTTACCCAAGAAGCCTTCATTTATGTACACACATTGATGCTAACAAGAAGAAAAAGATAACCTGGAATTACTTGATTCCTGTAACACCTAGATGAGGCTGGTGATGTACTTCGAGAGATCAGTCTGTAGTTTTGCGGTGGTGGGACCTCCTGCTCAAGCAAGTACCAGTTTTGTGACTGAGCAACTCAAAACTCTGGACTGATAAGAGAGAGAGAAGAAAAAAAACCCTTACAGTTGTACGTGCAGTGTCCTTCCCTACATCCAAAGGGCTTTTTATTAGTTATTAGATTAATTTCCTCATTTCACTCTTAGCTACAATGTATGGAGATTAATTTATTACAGGTTTTGTATTAGACAAAGAGTCTTAAAAACCATTGATGAAAAAAAGGCTTTGAGGCCAATTCCTAATGAGAGCTTGTGTCATCTCTAAACTTCTATTGAACTTCCAGATCCCCTTTGAAGAAGCAAAGTATTTTAAAAAGTTTCCTAAGGTGACATAAAACTTTCAGTTTTATACATTTTACAATAAACCATATTTTTCTGCCGAACCCATGTAGAGATCTGAAACTATCAAGCAACAAGTCTGCCTATTAAAGCCCCTGTCTTTTGTTGGATATTTCAGTCGCATTAACTAGGAAATTGCTCATCCCCATTGTCGATAAGATAAATGTGTTCTCCCTGGAAAATCTTAGCAGATTTTAATAGCAGATTCCGCCTCGTAGTTTCTTGTTTCTTTCTAGATATATCGTAATGGTATCTGCTTTGAAGTTCTTTATCTTGCTTTATCCTTTCTTCCTTAAGGAGCAATTTCTTGTTATTTCTTGTGCTGGAACTAGCCTTTATGTAGACGTCTGAAAGTACAAAGAATAAAAGTGTCCAGCCTTGCAGAACTGTGAGCATCTGTCTAATAGAAATGTCTGGAGTTTTTCAAAAACAGTGAAACCATGTTACTGCCTTTCAAGTCTCCCCAGATTGTCAATGCATTGTGAAACGTAGTCTTAGAATGACATCTTGGTTTTGCATTCAGTCTCCCTGGGCCCAACCCCAGGGAGGACTGAGTGCTCTTGATGCAAAGCATCTGTAGCTGTAAATACCACCTGTACAGCTACGGAAGATACTTCTGAGCAGCTGCTGGAAAGTAAAAACCAGACCCAACTCTATCCAAAAGGGAGATTTGAGAAGTCTGCATTTTCTACAGTAGAAATATGAAGTTTTCACAAAAGCCTTTGCGCTACCATTTGGTAGTGAGAAGATACCACAGAGCCTGGATATCCATGCAGCCTGCTAGAGCACCAGCCAGAGGAGATGGCTGCTTTCCCAGGCTGTTTGTCCTCCTGTGAGCCAACCCAGCTCTCCCCCAATCCACACAGAACAATACAGGCCATAAGGTATCAGGGGAAAAGAGCTCAGCTACGCAGAGAAAATGGGTGTTGAGCCCTTCAGATTCCCAAGACCTTCTCCAGGCACACAACCCAGAACAGAGCATAGTCCAGGTTTAAGACAAGTAGACAATGCATTAAGATGGGCACCCCCAGGCCTGGATTCTTCTCAGGCAGCTTTGGGAAGGTAGTGGAGGAGGCTGAGTGAGAAATGCAGTGTTCTCAGAATCCCACTATAACCCACAGGAAAATGCAGCTACCTGCCAGCAGCACTGACCCACCAGCGATCACAGCGTCCTCCGAGGTTGCCTATTGCTCCCCATTGGCGGAAGAGGGATCAACCCAGATCTTGGGGTATTTCCTCAGCATCTTCCATTTTCAGCGTCCCTTCCAAATCCATGATTTTACTTTTTCTTCACTCAGCGGTAATACACAGACCTTGCTTGGGCTGCTTGACCTTGCCAATTGCTCTTCTGGCATCCAGTAACAGTCTCTGTTTGGGGCACAGGCTCAAGTGATTGAAGGTCCTGCACAGCAGAATGGACAACCCTTTTGGTTGGACTTGATGATCTTAAAGGTCTTTTCCAACCTACACGATCCTGTGATTCTGCAACACAGCAGCTGGAGGTTTCAGAGCCTGCTATTCACTAGTAACACTGCAAAAGACACTCATTTTTTGGGAAGAAGGACAGCCTTTGCTGGGTTAAGGCAGGAAAGAAGAAAGCAGGGACCTAACTTGGATTATAAAAGAGCCATTCTCACATTCACTTTCCAGTTTGGCCCTGTGATGTTTCCCTGCGGAAGGGTTCTGCAGCCAGCAGTGCGCTCAGCTGCGGCGCTGGCCGTGTCCCACAGGACGGTGTGCAGGCTTTCAGCAAAGGCTGCTTTTAGCACTTCCAGCAGTGCAAACCCCAGCTGAAGAGGGAAATGGCAGGTGGGCTATAGAATTGCTGTGCCAGTATTAGCTAGTAATGTGAGTATTAAGAAAACATAACTTTTTTCCCCCTAAAATATTTAGGATATAACACATACGTATTTATTACTTTTAATCAAACAGAATGAGAAAATACTTCTTGCTTCAGCTTTCGGAAACCAAAACAAATCTTGCCCGACAACTGCTACCTGCTTTCTTTACAGAAACAAAACAAAAAGTTTGGGGAAGAATAAATCTTCCACAGGATCTAGTTTGGGAACCACTACCAGATACAGGCTCAGTGTGCCAACAGGAATTAAAGTCAGCAAATCCAGGCAAGACCTGACACAGTCCTGGGCAACTTGCTCCAGCTCAGGAGGTCCTGTCCAACCTCAGTGATTCTGTCATAAAGATAATGAGGGACTGACGTTAGGAAATAGCCATGTGCTTTGCTGGCTAATAGAAATGTGCAATTTTGTTGGTATACATTGCACATGTGTATGCTTATTGGCATATATACTGAGTGGACTCTGACCTATATCTATATAAGACTATAAGAGGGAGTCAATCATCCTTATCCCTCGATGTACGCTATCTGGATGCAGGTTCAGACAAGCTATTTGGGCACCTAACTCCTTTTGTACCCACTGCCCGTGAAGAACTTTAGTTTCCTGCGGACACAAACCATGGCAGGACGCGTAGTGCCTCCAGGAAAAATCAAGATGAGAACTGTGCCCCTGAGGGTGTCTCTGAAGCACAATCCCTCCAAAGCAAACCCCATGTCACACAGGTTATGCCCTCCCTTCTCAGGGCTGTGCTTGACATGGGTGAGAAGCTCTGCCTTTCCTCATCGTAGAAATAGACCTGTAAAGTATTTGTTCCTTGAGTCTTCGTTCAACCTTTGCTCATCTTAGAAATAGTCCTGTAGAGTATTTGTGCCTTGAGCCTTCGTTCAAGCAGTGACACATAGAATCATAGAATGGTTTAGGTTGGAAAAGCCCTTTAAGATCTTCCAGTCCAACCATTAACCTACACTACCAAGTCCACTCTAAACCAATCAAGGGTAGACCAGACTGAACCATGTCCCCAAGTGCCACATCTACCTGTTTTTTGAACACTTCCAGGGACATGACCTCAAACACTCTGTGAATAGAGGATCAGGCACGTTATGCGATTACTAACCAACTACGGTGGAGAAGAGACATGCACACTGGTGTATCGCAGTTGTTGGTGACCATGGCCCGTGGGGAGGCTCAGCCTGGTGTCTGCACGGGGCAATGCCCACAAGGGAGTCCCCACGCTCTGGCCACCAGGTAGGGCTTGTTTCTTTTTTCCATCTTCCGTTTGTATTTTCTGTTTGGACCATACGCTCCCCTATGTTCTCTTTTTAAACCATGCAATACATTTTACTTAGTGCTGTAGCGTAAAAAAAGGTAACGGCAATTGCTGCAATAGCTCCGCAGTGAGGAGCAGAGTTCATGCAGCCCACTGACATTGCTGAAGGGCAAACAGAAACGTATCCACATGTGAATAAGATTATGCAATTTTACTCCGTGCAAGTAAACAAAATTACTTATTCTTAAAAATCAAAAGGTAATCACACTCTTTTCAAATTGTGTGAAAGGATGGAAACTGGATCCCTGTTCCTAAGACATTAATCAAATCCAGACTCAATTTAATGATGTTAACAGTCATCCTTAGCTTTCACAATCATTCAAAGGGCTTCTACTGAAGTTATTTGATCTCAGGCTTTTTGTTCAGTTTTCAGCAGTATTTTAGAGAGTCTATAATGTCTGAGAAGCTTCATGTTCTGAATAGGGAAGGAATCACAGGACTAATATTACTATTTATTACTTTTTTCCTACTCAGTCAAACTTAAATTACATGCACAAAACTTCAGGATGATATGAGGCACATAAACGCCCGTATTTAGTATTTTGATTAGTCACAGAAGAAAATAAATCATGAGCTTGTCTATATAAGTTGCCAAGCTGCTGACAAAGTCTTTCAGAAATAACGCTGAAAAATAATGAAGTCTAGTTTATGAATGAAGTTTGTGTCAAGGTAAGACAGCATTCCCTTCAGCATTATAAACAGTGCTTTGATGAAAGTTTCATAAATGGTTTAATTTTTCTCTTTTATCTTCTCCCACAGTCTCCTCTCTACAGCCTATCTTTCTTCAGAGCAGCATCCGCAGAGGAACAGATGGCTGAGGAGACGGGAGATCCCTCCTGAAGATTAGAGGCAAAGGTTTCTCACTGGCTTGTTGGAGGAGAGGTAGTTCAGTTATGCGTATCGGATATGACCAGAGAGACAACCAGCCTTGGCCCTGGCACATGGACACTCCCAGGGACAAAAGGTAGCTGAGGTACAGACAGCGTCTTCTACCCTCAACTGGTTTAGTGGTGGACTTCATAGTGTTAGGCCAATGGTTGGACTTGACGATCCTAAAGGTCTTTTCCAACCTAAACGACTCTGTGATCCTATGATTCTATGATTCATTTAGACAGAAATGGCTTAACAGAAGCTATTGGTCTCTGCAAGACTCCCACCATCCTCTGGTGGAACCACTGTGCTCTGCAGGGAGGGTTGAGTATTCACTGAGATGTAACCCAGAGGAGGAAAAACACCCTCTGAAATGGAAATGATGACACTGAACTTCACAGAGAAAACACTGGGATTCTAGCCTTTGTCGGTTAATGTTTATTTATAAATGGAGGTGTACTACCACAAGAGATTAAGAGCTTGTCTAGCTCCAGAAATCCTCTAGCCCTGTGACTCAAGAAGCTGCTTGGGAAATGACAGTTCACAACCGTTCTCCCCCTGTGCTCGGCGCTGGTGAGGCCACACCTGGAATGCTGTGTCCAGTTTTGGGCCCCTCAGCACAAGAAGGACATTGGGGTGCTGGAGCGTGTCCAGAGAAGGGCAGCAGAGCTGGGGCAGGGTCTGGAGCACAGGGCTGGTGGGGAGCGGCTGAGGGAGCTGGGGGTGTTCAGCCTGGAGAAGAGGAGGCTGAGGGGAGACCTCATCGCTCTCTACAACTCCCTGACAGGAGGTGGTGGTGGGGGGGTGTTGGTCTCTTCTCCCAAGTAGTTAGTGATAGGACGAGAGGAAATGGGCTCAAGCTGCGCCAGGGGAGGTTTAGGTTGGAAATTAGGAAAAATTTCTTCACGGAAAGGGTGGTCAAGCATTGGAACAGGCTGCCCAGAGAGGTGGGGGAGTCCCCATCCCTGGAAGCGTTCAAAAAACGGGCAGAGGTGGCACTTGGGGACATGGTTCAGTCTGGTCTACCCTTGATTGGTTTAGTGTGGGCTTGGTAGTGTAGGTTAATGGTTGGACTGGATGATCTTAAAGGGCTTTTCCAACCTACACGATTCTATGATTCTATGATTCTGTAATTCATTAGTGTCACCTGTTGGTGGTCTTCATCTCCATATACCCCTTTTCTGTAGAGACTCGACTTCAAGCTTGTCCCTCTGACCTATGCCATAGCCCCACCTTCAGCATCTCCTTTTCTCTAAAAAATTCACCTTGCTTGCTCTCTGTCTTCCTCCATGCAGTTCACGAGCAGCATGAGGACTTCAGAGCCATAACGGTTTGTTCTTCCATCCCATCAGGTAAATGGTGCCTTGTCCTGCTAACGCAGTGCAGAAGAGGCAGGAGGCACCGTGCCAGCCCCTGCGGACAGCATGCACGGCCTCTGGCGCGTCGCAGATCAAGGAGGCGACCACAGCCGGGGCTGTGCTGCCTTCTCCAGCCTGGGAGAGCTGAATGCAAAGCTGGGTTTAGGGCAGAGCGCCTGCCAGGCCAGGGCGGTCCCACCAGCTCAGTCAGTCTGTGCCAACGATGGATAAATGGGGAAGAGGAAGCTTGCTTTGGCGCACTTCAGACAACCGCGGGCGCCAGGTCATCGCGTGACCTTGACAACAAAAAATACATGAGCTGCTGCCTTCTCCCTCCAGCCGTCCCACCCACCACAGGACACGGGGGTACCGGCCCTGCCTGAGCCTCATCGCTTTCAGCTCCAAACACTCGCTGCCACAGGAAAGCTAAGCTGCCAGGGATCTCTGCCTCCCTCACATTAACACCACTTCCAGCAAGCCAGTATTTGTTGATATCAGAATTACATGCAGATATCACAGACTTCTATTCAGAGTATTACAAGAACTGCTATAATCTCTCGATTCTTCCTTTGCTCCTTATCGTGCTGGTTCAGCTCTTGCCTGCTTCATACAGTTGCTGTCTTTGTATTGCCCTTTGTTCAAATTTGCATTCAGACAACAATTAGAGGACTATGCATCGCACATTCGCATAGCATCACACGAGCATTTATTTCTCTGGAAGGCTGGCAGCAACATGAAACAGCACTTCATTAATGGGAAACCACTGGAAGGATTGGTGCATTCCTGGAGCAACATCAGGGCTTTTGCCTTCGGTCGTGTCTCCCACCACGCTGGATCCCCCGCTGGGTGTTTAGCAAATAAATAAGTCAACAACTGGAGAGAGCAACCAGATAGAGGCCACAAAGAAGGGTCCCCGATTTGCATGGTGAGTCTGTTTGTTGATCATCCATGGTAAATCCTGGCTATGGACTACAGAAAAAGCATGAAACTGCTTTCTTAGACATAGCCTCCTTCTTTCATTGTGTGCTTCAAAGTCTTCACGCACAGCCAGCCTCCAGGAAGGCATGGCAGTCTGTCATTGCGGAGACTGAGACTTGCAAAGAACAACTGCAGCAGAAGAGAGCGAGCGAGCCCTGTTTGAAATAGGAAAGGGGAAAAATGTGCAAGCCCTTCCCTCTCCCCATCACAGGCTCCCACTTCCTCGTCCCAGCTAAAGCTAAGAAGGAAAAAATATACTTTAAGAGAAAGACTCCTTTGAAACGAGGCAAAACACAGTTACAGAGAGATGAAGACGATGGCTTACAATAAGGGTACAGCCAGCAAGGAACAGTAACTTTGGGAACAATGGAAATTTCACAGGTATTAGATCTGAGCGCAGTCAAGGCTGCTGGAAACTTTAGTACAGGCAGCAGGGTGAAAAGGTGCCCAGGCTTTACTGGGACTTTTTCTTCCTGTTATTTTACTGATGGGGGAGAGGAGCGAGAGACAGCAGAAATAATCAAGAATATCCTGATCGAACAGGGAAGCTACAGAAGTATGCAACGATGTTGTCATCTCTGTTTCCCCACAATCAGCCAGTGTCTTCTGCTGTGTTTGTAGATACAGGGAGTGTCAGGTGATGGGATGATAAAACACTGATTTTAAAAGGATGGTACCCTGAAGGGACACATCGAACGCAGTCCTCCTGAGGACTTTAAAACTTTTGAAGTTCAATACAAAGATGACTCTTTTTTTAGGTAAGTGTAACAGAGATTATATTTTAGCCAGAAATGAGGAGTCATCTTGACCTTTGGCAGGGCAGTGACCTGCCACGGCATCGCTCGCTGTCCAGCACTGCCGCATCCCAGCTCCCCAGCATCCCCATGGCAGGAGGGCCCGGAGGGGAGCGGGCTGCCGTGTACAGACAGAAAACAGCTTTTCCCTAGGCAACCGGTACAGGCACTCAAGTCCTTCTTCAGGTCAGAAACAGAGGGGGCAACTTTCAAGACAGGTTAATTATGGTAATTAAATAATTTCAAATGAGTATTGTAGCACGGGTAAATTTTCCTGGAGAGTAGCATCCCTATAAGGGGTTAGCTCTAAAGGTCAATGGAGGACTCTAATATATGGTCTACACATCTGTATCAGACAGCAGCATTGGCACTGATCTCCATTTTTCATCTCCAGCAGAGTTAAGAGCTGTTTTCCAGTCCTCTCCTGGAGGCTGTAATGTAGGACTCCCCTGAGGATCAGGACTGAGAAGCCAAGGACAAACCACCCTCCCATTTCGCTGCAGCTGCCTTGTTTACGTGCTTCAGCGATCTAAAACACACTGAAAACTGGAAAGGCAAAACCAATTAAAAACTCAGAATGTGAACAGTCCATTTCTGTTTGGAATCACTCCCCGTTTGTGGTGCAAAGCCCATCAGGACCATCGCACTCCTGCAAAGCCTGCTCATGGTGCAGCATTTGCTGGAGGGCAGTGCTTAAATGGAGACGTTTTCAGGTAGTTCCGTGTTCTTGCGGTGTAAACCACGGCTCCGCACTACAAAAAGGAGCTTTGACCACCTGCCCCGCACACACGGACACAGGGCCCAGGGCAGCAAGGGGGAAGGCAGGAGCAGAGCTCTCAGGGAACGGATTGATAGGAAGCAGCTACTGCAAAGCTGCTCCGGTGCAGCGGTGGCTTTAAAAGCCAGTTCTGAGGGGCAAAGTTTCAATTATAATCAGTTACGTGTTACCCTCTTTAGATGATTCCTAGCAAGACAACACAACAGTTGCTGCAAGAATACGCATTCTTTTCTTTTTTCTTTCCCCCCCCCTTCTTTATGTTCTCCAGATGCATTCTGGTTTTGTTTAAAAACTATCGCTGAGCAAAATGATATCATCCATGTGGAAAGTAGGGGGAAAAAAAAAGGAGTGAACACCTTCACTGCTCTGAAAACTTCTAGATGTCTCTTCAAAACTTTTTTTTTTAATTATTTGCTGGTGCAGAATCTCTGACACCATTTTCCCAGGTGTGCTGCACGAGTTACGCAGCTGCTTATCAGATTAGAATTAATTTCAGATAATTTGGTTCCTTTCAGAGCAATATGGTTGGGAAACGTGCTTGGCTGGGACACCTCTTCCTGCAGGAACCAACTCAAATGGAAATAAAGGCGGGGATGAAGCTGGTCTTACACATCAGAAACCAAAATGAATTTACACGGACTCTCATCTTCCACTTTCCTTCCCATGCTCACTGCTGCGCTGCAGTGCCCAGCACCCAGCACAGTAACACACGCAGTAAAATTTTGGGGGAACTCAGAACTGGAGCACAGCTGGGCTCCAAGGGCAGAAGGAGAAAATGACAGCAGCCCACTGGTGTCCTGCCGGATCCAGGCACTGCGCAGAGCTGGCACAGTTAAGGGGGGTGGGAGGAGAAAAGCCAGATGAGACAGAACCTCACGTGCTCTTCTGCTTCCATTAACAGATCACTCATATTGGAAAGATTATGAATGCAAACATAATTTCTATGGGTAATCTTTTCTGGGAGCTACATGAGAGTCCCAAAGAGTCTTTTAAATAGAGACAGGCCTAAACTGAGGATGGTTTTTGGTTCAGATTCATTTCTTTTTCTAATGGTTAGATGCTGCCTATTTTAGCAAACATAGTAGTCTCCTCTTCCTAAGGACTTCAGTAGCATGCAATTATAGATACTGTAATTGAACAATTAATGTTTCCATTGAAAATGCCTACTTGAAAGCATTTTATTCCCATCACAAATTTGGAGTGGGTTGAAACCCTCAGCGAAGGCTGGAGGTGCCTGGATGGGTTTCAGCAGGTGGGAGAAAAGGTGCCGCAGATTTTGGGCAGGAGCAGACGGAGCTGCTCCCGCGCTCTGCAGGCACCCCGGTACGAACGCGCGGCCGGCGCCCTCCCTCGCGCCGTTCAAGGCGCTGTGATTTGCAGCAGGGCGTGTGCTTGCAGACAAGAGTGGCACAGGATCACGTGTCCCACCACGTGCCCCAAACCGAAGCAGCAGCAGCTTGGGCCAAGCAAACGCCTCCCCATCCCCGGTCTGTGCTGCCGCCTGCCCAGCTCCGCTCTGCCACCCTCGCCTTTCCAAAAGACCAATTATTAACGTAAGGACGGGCACTGCCTACCAAAACAAAACATTTTGACAATTCCGACATTAATCAGGTTCTTCATACCACATCCAGCACCTATTATTGTTAATATTTGCAAATAATACCAAAGACTTTTGTCCCTTTCATATATAAAGAGCTTTAATTGTAACATTAGTTATTAATATTTGTGCTAATAGTACTATCATTACTGTATGATTTCTTAATCATGTATCAAGCTTACTATACAGAAAATACCATCTTCATTCTGGATGCCGATTAGCTCCTAAGACAACAATTAAACATATTTATGCAGATTTATGCAAACACTAAAACAAACTCACCCCCGTACCCAGGATACATTACATTTTAGGTTCCTGTGGCTACAGCTCATAACAGCAACATGTGCTCAGCTTACGTGACGTCAATTGCAAACAGTTATCACCAGCTGAATCATCCCAGGTTAGCCCAAGACTTAATTTTTTGGTGTAGTTTTCTGAGGCCTTCAAATCACAGATGCTAGTACTTGAAAAGACTGAGAGATAACCCAATCCATCCCTCTACCTCAGGGCAGAAGCACCACACCCAAACCCCATCACCAGGATATGTTCGTGGTGGCACTCAAGTTTCACATTGCATGTAAATTGTCTGTACAGCACCAATTTAATCTAGGGCAGGGATTTCCATACTTCACTGCGTCACATCTCCATCATTTACTGTTATGTCCTACTCGGCCAAGAGCTGGAAGACACAGCAATAATACAGATGTTTGTTGCCTTTGACTCTTTGTGTCACCAATATCTTGCTAAGGCATGCAAATATGCAGTAATTATTGCTAAATTATATCAAAAGCCAAAATATTTCAAAGCAGCTGCTTTTGCCTTCTCTTTTTCCAATCCACAACAGCCAGTGTAGTCTTCCTCTTCTTCCCCTAACCCTGCTTTCCCTACTGACCTCCACAAGGACGAGACTTTACAGGAATTCCCTCCAAAATGGCCCTGAAGAGTTTCAGGGTGGCCCACATTTCTGAAAGACAATAATTAACCACTCGTTGCTGTTCATTCATACACGACTCAATACAAGTGTCCTGGTGTCGGCTGGGATAGAGTTAATTTTCTTCCCAGTAGCAGCAGGCACAGTGCTGTGGTTTGGATTTAGGATGGGAACAATGCTGATCACACGCTGATGGTTTAGTTGGTGCTGAGCAGTGCTGACACCAGGCAAGGGCTTTTCAGCTTCCCCTGCTCTGCCAGGGGCACAAGGAGCTGGGAGGGGGCACAGCCAGAACAGTTGATCCCAACTGCCCCAAGGGCCATTCCATACCATACGGCGTCATGGGCAGTATAGAAACTGGGGGGGTTGGCCGGGGAGCAGCGATCGCTGCTGGGAACTGGCTGGGCATTGGTCGGCGGGTGGGGAGCAATTGCATTGGGCAGCACTTGCTTTGGATATTGTTATTATTATCATTACTATTTTACTTTATTTCAGTTATTAACCTGTTCTTATCTCATCCCAGGAGTGTTTCTCACTCTCACTCCTCCGATTCTCTCCCCCATCCCCTCGTGGCAGGGCAGTGAGTGATGGCTGCGTGGTGCTGAGCTGCTGCTGGGGCTGAACCGGGACAAGGAAGAACAGCACCCAACCCCTGCCGCGCAAGCCAAGAGCCAGCCATGGACACAAGCTGCACAGCCCTGGTGGGAGCGCAGCTGGCACCTGCAGGGTCAGGGTCTCTGCTGGAGGCCAGGCCAGGCTATTGGCAAGGCTGCTCCATCGCCACCAACACCAACTGTCCTATCTCCAGCACTCATGGTCATTTTTGGATATGAACACATGAGAGAGGGGCTCAGAGAAGGGTGATTACAGTTCCTGCCTGGCTCCTTCAGCTTCAGACCCATCTCAGGCCACCAATCTCCTGGTGGAAGTCATCAGATGACTGCTCTACAAGGCAGAAGGCGCTTGTCGATAAACTCCTCTGTGGCACTGATAAAGCCTGGGCAAAACCGATAGCGATGAAGATCCATCCCAAAGCCCAGTATCTGGATAGCTCTGACAGCAAGGAGAGCTGGGTCTTGCACAGAAACAAAGGTGAGCTGAGCAGGGGAACAGGTGACCACATCGTGTAAAACAGAAAACGCAGGAGGCTGCAGCGAGCTGCAAAAGGCAGAACCACCGCAGCTTTGCCCGACCTTGCGTGGTTATAGAGGAGCAGCTGGGAAGAGCCCTCTACTCTTGCCCTTTGTATATCAGGATATTTCCCAACAGAGTCACCACCATCTGTTGTTATTCGAACCAAAGAGCCCAGCACAAAGTCACCCGCGTGTTTTTCCCTGCGTCCCGACCCTGTGTGAGAGGCTGGGAAGGCAGCACTTAGCAAACACCACACCAAGGGCTGGCTCTTTCGGAACTGAGCAAATTTTCCCTTGTCAAATATCTGTTTGTTTTCTAACGTTGCAGATATATAACGCTGCAGTGCAAGTATTTCTTGGCTTACCTACAGCTTGTATAGAACTACTATTTTGTTATTCATTAAATGTCTAAATAAATAATGCACTGCTCTGCTTCTCTGTATTCTTTTTTTTTTTTTTTTTTGTAATTTGGATATGAAAAGTTGAAAAATTAAAAAGTTTTACACATAAACCTAATTGGATATTTAATCCTCTTTGCAAGCTGGTGTATAGGTTTCATACCTTAAGGCTGTGGTGCATAATTAACATGCCCTGCTCCCATCATGGTTTTCTGTTAGAAAAGATTCTGGATGGTATCAGAAAACACCTTCTCTAATTTTAGTATGCAAAATTCTAATTACAGCATGAATTTTTTATTTCTTAATTCTTTACCATTTTTATTCACCCTCTGGGTACTGAAATATAATTAATTCTGCTTTACTTTTTCTAATAGATTTATGTGTATTATCATATATATTAATTTTTAAGTTCTGTAACTTTTTTCATTTTTATTGCTTCCCACACTGACAACGTTCACTTCATTAAAAACATGTAATCCCTGAGCTGTGATCAAGACATAATTGCACATTTTTGTGTTATAATAACACGCATGTTCTTCATATTTTATTAGTGAAACCCCCTGTTATGCTTGTACGACTTAGAGTAACCTCCCAAACTTCAAGTGCCTTCCAGGCTGAGGCGTTACAGGCACTGGTGGGATCAGTTTACGTGCAGTGAAGATGCTCCTACTTAGATAAAACAAGAAAATGCAGCTTTTTCCCCGCTCCCCTCAATTCCCTTGCACCGTTCTGCATAGACCAACCCCAAGACTGTCTTCGCAGCCTTGACCCAGCGAAACCAAAGGGAACATCACGCACAGAGACAAGGTGTACGGCCAGAAGCCGAGGCGGCAGCCACTCCAGATGCAACCCTGCAGAGCCCCGCTGCTCGTCAGAGAACTCCTGGCAGGGACAGCGGGAGGTTACATGACCGTCCTTTGCACATTGACCAACTTGGTTAAGTCCTTCAGGTCCATAATTACACTTCGCAGAAAACGGTAAGGTCCAAAAAGCTTATATTCCGCACTTTTTTTCCTTCTTTTTTGAGAAAATCCCCAGTTCAAATAGATTTTTCTCAGTTCAAAACAGCCTTTTTTTGTTCAAAGCTCAAGGTAATTAAAACCACAAAGTAAATTTGAAATGGTCAAAAAGAGGGAAACAAATTCATCAATCATGGAATCATAGAATGGTTTGTGTTGGAAGGGACCTCCAAAGGTCATCTAGTCCAACACCCCCGCAATCTTCACCATTACTTTATCAGATTAATTTGCTGATAGCAAAGATATTTAAGATACTGACCTTTCAACTGGGAATAGGAAAGTATTTCAGTTTATTTAAATATTGTCAACTGCTCAACATTTTATCTAAGGTGGAAATACTTTTCTCATCTCAGAAACTGCCTTCACACACTGAGTGAGCACTTACTCCATGGAAAAGACACTGACCTACTCACTTCAAATACCATTGCACTGTGCTTCATTTCCTTGCGACTTGATCTTAGAAAGGTTAGTATGCCTATCACCACTATTTTTCTTTCAGCCTTTAGCTCATACTTTTCTTAGCACTAAAGAATTAGAAAAAAATTTTAAAATCTTTTCTATTGTACAGATAGAGAACAGAGGCAAAACTTTTTGGCAATTCATCTAAAGCCATACAGCATGTCCATCGTAAGGGAGTACAAAGCATACTGGAGATATCACTTAACAATTTATTATTATTTTACTACTCTTAAAATTGATATATATAATATTAATTATATTAATTTATAATTAATTTATTAAACAATTTATCTGGAATGTATGTCAACATTAAAAAGTGGAAGGTAACACTGGTCAGTGTGTCATACCTGTCCCTCTGTGCCTACCACAAAGCCACCATCCCTATGCAAAAAAAAAACCCAAAACATCACATGTAATCCAGGCTCATTTTAAATCATTTAAAATCCCTGCTCTATTTGCCTCACCCTACCATGTTGCTGCTCAGGCAGCCTCACAGCTGGCTAAAACGTGACCACAATTCAGAAGATTGAAATATTTCCCAGTATGAAGCTCATCTGCTGTATTAACATTACTCACAGCAAATTTCAGTGTCATTCCTTCGCCCAGCCTTTTCATATTTTGTTTCTTGGGATGATGTACAACAAAAACTGTTGTTAGTAATTACCTCCTGCTTGTAACAGACTGTCAGAAAGAACAGGAAACGCCTGGAACAGTCATTTCAAATCCAATGGCAACATGTCAGCTCTCGCAGAAAATCTGAGATGGGATTAGAGATGCGTCGCGGCTGAGAGAAGCAGCACAGCGCCCGAAGACACGGGGCACCTGTGGGCTCTGGAAAACAAATGGGGTCCCAATTAAGTGATGCTAGGCATGCCAGCCACTTACGTCTGGTTTATCTCGTGTGACACCACCCAGCAGCACCCAGCACAGCCCGACCGACTTGTTGATGTAATTAATTCAGCGAGTTAAAGATATTGCGGCTTTAAAAAACAAGGGGAAAAAGAGAAAAAGCAGGAAACTGCCCAGAATACATGTGCTCCCACAACAAGCAGCAGGAGTTCTCACAGACATACCGAAATTAAATAATAACGGGCAGAGGTGGCACTCTGGGACACGGTTGAGTCTACTCTACCCTTGACTGGTTTAGTGATGGACTTGGCAGTGTGGGTTAATGGTTGGACTGGATGATCTTAAAGGTCTTTTCCAACCTAAACGATTCCATGATTCTATGAATATTCACTGAAGAAGAGATTTTTTTTAAACCTGGGCACAAAGATCAGGGTCTGTACTGCAATGGGCACATCACCAGTCCTTGAACCCACCGGAAGGTGCTGGGAGCAGGTCTGCCAAAAATCCTGTGCTTTACGTACCGAGACTTCAAAAGATCCGACAGCTTCGGTGCTCACCGGCTGCCTGGTGAGGTTTAACCCCGTCAGGTATCTGCAATAAGGGACAACATGCCTTCCACTTGCTGAAGCAGGCAGCTCCCTCAGTGTGAAATAATCAACATTTGTAAAGTTACAAATGTATAAATATATTTATGTAACAAAAGCGCAGATCTTCCACACCCTTAGAAACAGAGCCAACGGGTGCAATTGGTCTCTTTCCGCGGAAATGGAGTCGGTCGTCTTTCTCAAAAAAAAAAAAAAAAAAAAGAGCTGGCACCAGAAGGTGAAGTCTGGTACAGCTGCCCAGAACAAATAAAATTGTACCTTGGCCACAGATACTGTATGAGATCATAGAATCATAGAATCGTTTAGGTTGGAAAAGACCTTTAAGATCATCCAGTCCAACCATTAACCTACACTACCAAGTCTACTCTAAGCCAATCAAGGGTAGACTAGACTAAAGATGATTGATAACAACTAGAAAATATCTGCCAGAGAGTACTTGTGCTGAGCTTCAGGAAAGACACTGCTGGAGCCCTTTTGCTTTGAACTATGGGGCCAATATTGACGAGAATTCAGCAAATTCCTCTGTGATTGCAAACCTCAAGAGCCAGGTACGCCAGACTCTCAGCTACGTTAGTTCTACAATATTAAGTAACACAGCACATGTTTTCAAAGACATTACTCTCTCCTGCTTTATGAAATACACTGAATTATTACGAATTCAACCACTAAACCCAAGAGGGAAGCTACACCAAAAAAGGTAGGTAGAAATTTAACTCATTCTTCCTCTAGTTAGGAACAGAGACTAGAATTAAAAAAGCCGTATGCTTTTCTAGTAGGTGATTACAAATTGCTTTGGTTTTGCCTGACATTTTGACCTGGAAATAGGAAGAAAACTGAAGAAACAGAATGATGGGGCCACCCTCACTATGGGGTAACCTCCTCTACCACCCCCGATGTCATGTCAAAAGACCTCACAAGAGCCTATGCAACATGAAAAGTCCTTCTGCTGATTTTCTAAATATCAGTGGAATAAATAGGCCCAGAAAGCCAAAAGCATTATTAACATCACCTTGCAATGTTACAGAATTACGGAGTTGCATGTGATTTTTAAGACAACTGTGGACTGCTTAATCCCATGGCAAAAAAGAGCCATTAAAAAAAAAAAAAATTTGATTTTCTATCAGAGATACCAAAACCAGAGATGAAAACAGCGCAGGCATATGAAATGTAAACCATTAGGTCAAGCTTTCATTTTAGCTGAAGCCTTACTACCTTCGTTTTAGAGGCAGTCTCTGACAGGCTCTCGGATGACATTAAAGACGCTCCTGTGGTGCAGGGGCTGGGTGCCTTCAGGTCTCTCTCCAGCTCAGGGGTCAAGACCTCTCTCCAAGCCCAAATGACAGAGACCCAGCGGTGTCAGGGCTCATTTCAGGCTCCCAGGGAACGATGGTAGATGCAGCCGTCCTCCTGGCCCCAATTTTAACCGGCGCGTCTTCCCAGCTGGCTCAACAAATAAAGACGCCCCTTCCCCAGAAGAAATAAGGGTGGAAGAGGGATTTCTGCACTGACCAGCTCACTGACGCTTTATTCCTCCTGGCTCCTACTCTATGAGGACATCAATTTCCAGCGGTACGTGTCTCTAGCTTAACAGTGAGGATTGCGACGTCGCCCTGGTTTTCTTTTTCTTTTGTTTTTCTCTGTTTGCTGTTTGCTTTGACAGATTATACTCTGTTACGCGACGTGCTGTATGTTCCTCGGCACGGGGAGGAGAGCTGGGCACACCAAGCCGAAGACAAGTGGTGGCTGATCCAGCCTACAAGAGGCACGTAACAGCAACGTGTCCTGAGCCAGCATCGACCCCCATAACACAAACCACACTTTCTAGTGGTATTCTAGGAGATTACAGTATTTTATTTAAACTCACTAATCTCATTTGTGTTCCTAAGAGGCACAGATAAACACTGATGTTCTGTCAGAGCAATATTGATAGGTCATGCCGTTGTTTGCTTAGAAAATCCCTGAAATCACAGAGTCGATTGCACAAATCCACAACCAGCAAACCAGACTGCTGTATGGAGCAGAGAAAAGAAAAAGAGTCTCGGAGACAAAACTAGGACAGTCTGCATGGTTCCTCTCCTGGTGCAAGAGCTCCTCTGCTCCACCTCCAATGGGTTACTTCTGTCACTACCTTTGAAATCTGGAGAAAAGCTGTATCGCGGGTTTGCTTGTGTTTCGAATGACAGTTGAAGGGAAGAGACATCAAGATAAAAAGACGGAAAATGCATAAGAAGCTCTCCTGCTACTAACCTGCAACTCTGCTAAGCTGCTACCCAGAGGAGACCCAGCACCTCATCCCAGCTCTGCCAGGACAGGGCTTAGCATATGAAGGACAGAAAATAGTGCATCTGAATGATTGAAAATAGAACTAAAAATCAAGAACACAGTAACAGCTTAGCACAGATATCTTAGGCCACCTCAGCTTTACATAGACTGATTGGAAGCTACCTGGTCAGAAAACGGCAGATCAGTTTGGGTTTTCCACTTGTAAAAGGACAGGAGAAACCCTTATCTTTTTTACACTAAGATGATCATATCCAATAGATTATGGCTTTTTTAAAAAATTATTTTTATCACAAAAAGAGGGTCAGGATCCAAACTGCATTCCCCTCTTTGAACCGATGTTCATGCAGAGCTTCCACCTGCAGGCACGCAGCCTCCTCTCGAGCCACTGCTGAACCGAAGCAGGTTTCTCCCCCAGCAGCCAACTCCCCTAGCTATGTTTTTGGAAGAATCGCCAATGCTGA
This sequence comes from Pelecanus crispus, assembly GCF_030463565.1. NCBI lineage: Eukaryota > Metazoa > Chordata > Aves > Pelecaniformes > Pelecanidae > Pelecanus > Pelecanus crispus. The sequence continues at coordinate 73,706,587 of NC_134648.1, forward strand.
TCTCATGTAAGTATTTTTCTTCTTCCACACTTGTTTTTATTTTCCTCCTGTACTCACATAATCATTATTTCCACACGTTTCATATCAGCATAACACATGAATCACACCATATCTATTCTGCATTATTCTTATATTCTTTAATGGAATTGGTAGGGAAAATTATTTCCATCTGCTAAAGCAAAAGCTTCGTATCTTTGGGCTGCCTTCCTCAGTTTCCCATGATTTCCCAGGCACTGGTTCAATAGCCAGCAGCCCCCGAAGCATGCCGGGATGGCACCGACTGCAGCAGTGACAAGTGCCACTTGTCACTCCAGGAGCGGTACCCTCCAGGAGCCGTACCGCAGCCTTTCCTAACCTGTTTTCTCAGCAGCACCGCAGCTGTCAAGTGATGTTTTTTTACTTCTCTTCTTCACAATACTACATTCAAAAACTCCTGCTAGCAGAGCAGCCGTACCTCTGTTTCAGTGTTTGGTACCAGTACTGCTGATGCACCCTAAAATGAGATGACACCCCTATATAATCCAACATTTCAGATCCAAGTATGACTTTAAAAAACAGGAGGACATTTTAAATTATTCCTTACCTTTGCCCTGCTCCTTTCTAAGTGCAACCCACGCCGTGCACACGCTGCGAAGGGGCTGCTTTCCACCTGACAGTCTGTTACTGAAGGAACTGACTTTTTAACGTAGCCAACCCAATAAAGAAGCCTCAAGCCCAGGATGAAATATGAAAACTATCAGGCCCTTCTATCCCCCCCAATAAAAGAAATAGCTAAGAAAAGGAGAATCAAAATAGACTGAAATAAGGCATCCTGGTTCCTAGATCATCTGATAACAACTGAGCCAAAGAGAAGGCTTGCAGTAGGAGTCCCTTTAGGAATATATGACTTTTTTGGAGAAAAGCAAACGAACAGAACATAATTTCTAAGGACTATATTTTTTAGGCAAGAGAAGGAGATGTGCCCAGAGGGGTATGGTTTAGTGCTGCCTCTAAGTCCACACCACAGGACGTCAGCTGGGCCAGCCAGCAGTAGTGCTCCAGGTGTCAGTGCACGTGGAGGTGTGGAGGTGGGGCAGCAAGGCTGCACTGTGCACACCCTGGCCGCTCCCCGGGCTGTCCTTGCTGAGCCAGCCTGCCCCTGGGCATCAGCGGGGCAGACAGCAGAAATGGAGAACGTGGACCTGGGGGTGAGAAAGCCTCCTCGGGAGGAGCAGAGTGCTGAGCGGTGCTGCGCATCCTCTCATGCTGAAGACCCGAATGCCTCCTCACCCGAGGCTGCTGCCCAAACGTGTCTGACTGCAGAGAAAATGAAAGTTACCACCGAGTTGCAGTGGAGGTACTGAATTGCACTGTGCTGGGCCATTAGTTACGTGACAGCCTTCCTTTAATAATCTCAGTCATTCAAGTCAGTGGCTACAGCAGCTGCGAACCTCCCGAGCTGCACGAAGCACCAAAGCCACCACTTGTAAACACAAGGAGGTGAGAGGTTGGATCTAAACAGCCAAAACCTATGAATACCTTAGCAGGTGAGAAAGTATTCCAGAGGGAGGGAGACGCAAGTGGAAAAGGTTATAAAAACCACGGTGAGAACACAACCTGCCATTGCGGTGCCAATGCAGCGGGAGCCGCAGAGCGAGCCAGCCCATGCAACTGAGGCGCGCTGATGTCAGACTGGCTCGGATATTAATTTTCTAAAGGACCCGTGAGTCTGTTTGTGGTTGTCTTGTTAACCCACTCCTGGGTAGATACAAAGCAAAAAATAACATTCTGCAAATGAAAAGATGCCTTAGGCCACTGAGTAGGTGGCGTTAGCTACGCAGATTTTGGTATGCTCTTTGGCTGAAGTGGCTTCCCAATAACTCCTGATACCAGCAGTGACCCGGGCTACAAAGCCAACCAGTCTGCAGAAGAGAAGAGAGGGAAACCCTACGGGTGAGCGGGCTCTCTGCAAACACGGGAGACATTGGACAACATGCAAGACTGTTTCCCTCCCGCACGCAGTGGTTTTACTCCTGGCAACAGAAGCCTCAGAAACACTGGGTGGGTTTTGCAGCTTCTGGATTCACTCGGGCAGAGAGGCTGAACACCAAAGTTGTGGTACATGAGCTTCAGTGCTGCGCTCTGTAGGAAGACATCAATTACAACGGGTAAGGTTTAGATCTGTATCAAAAGAAGGTGGAAATTCAGACAAGTTTGTAAAACATCTCTGGCTGAAGAGTCAACCTTGCCGTGCTTAGGTCATAGGAGTCCGTGATCAGACATCACGTAACAACTCAAGCAAACTTAAGACAAGACTTAGCATTAACCTGAAAAGTATTGTTGTAACTGGAAGATCCCAAGAAAGAAGTCATCCTGCTCATGATGATCTGTAGGAAAGGTGGACTGTGCCTGAACACTGGGCAAAGAAAAAGAAAACCCCTCAGAAGAGCACTAAGATATTGAAAAGGAAGTCCTCAAAAGTACCTGGAGCGTCAAACAATGAATATCAAACAGTAGTTGTTTGTCTTTGGGACAAGAAAACTTGCAGTGGTTTACATAGCCCTGTGAGAGTCTGCAAACCCTCAGAGAGTGTTTGCAACGTGGCCAGGGCTGGACAGACGCAGACGTGAACGCTGAATCCATGTCAGATATACCAATGTTGAACATCATTATACTGGGCAAGCAGATAAACTAAATCTGAACATAGGAGACCACTTCCTAATAGAGAATAAATAAAGTGTGCAAGAAAGAAACCTGGAAAAGATAAACCCTCTTGTAGCCATCATAAATATGTCCTGTGCTTGGTTTTACCAAGGAGAAGCACTCATTAAAAGCTCTCTGTAAGTTCACTTCCCTGGAAACCACAGAGCAAGGTAACACACTTACTGGTCGTGCATCTGTATACCTTCAGTGACTTGTTTACACAACAGTGTACATTTGTCAAGGCCAGTTTCCCATCATTTGCAGATTCCTTTGGGTTTGTGTCCTGTACAGGAGATGTTTCACTGGAAGATACCAAGCGCTGACGGTACACGCAGAGGTTTGCTAAATGCCATGCTGCCAAAGGTAAAAACGAAGCCTAAGAAGGGCAGAGCTGGACCTTGACAGAGGCAGAGCTGCCAGATGAAATCCACCCAGTGCATGGACTCCATGTAAAACCTGTCACGTCTCCAGCTCTGCACTGCACAGCACGTATTGGTGGGACGTCGGTGCCGTCAAAAGTGTCTTGGGGGTTCTGCCCTCCCACGGCCACTGGAGCCTACAGGAATTACCACTGCAGTCTCACAGAATTCACAAACTACATAAAATCAGGTAGGTCTTGGTGACCGAGAAAGACTTTTTAACACAAAAAAAAAAGAAAAAAACAAAACCTGAACCAAAACCCTACCCAAAAAAACCTGCCTGACCCCAGACAAAGTGTGGGCTGTGGCTGGCAGAGGTAGCACTCAGTGATGCAGTCCAGCAGATAGCAACTAAGATGATGAGCATAGAACAGTCAGTGCAGTCTGCTCCAAGCCCCTGCTATTAAATTAAGATTGAGCTCTTTGCTTTGTTTAAAAGCACCAGGATACTGATCTCCATGGTGTTACAGAATTATAACAAGAACATAAAAAAAAAAATGTTTAAAAGGACAAATGAAGATAAATTAAGGATTGAAAAAGCCTAAGCAAGGGATGAAAGCCATTTTATACCAGTCCCAGAAGAACTGGAAGCTGTTAAGGCTAGCTGTACAGACCAGAAGCACAGGTCAAACAAAACAGGAGAGGCCACACCGGTGGCATGGAAAGAAGGCAGCACAGATTTGTTTGTGCTGGCTGGGAAAACCGAAGCGTTGGGACTTACCTTCGGCCCCACGCTGCCCGGGAACTTTAACAGCTCCAGGACTTCCAGATGTGGACATCACTCAATATATTTTCCCTGGGAATCTATTATAGTATTGATTTGAGGTCTGTAATATTATTACAGGTTATTTTTTAAAAGCTTTTAATCCACCTTTAAATCTCCTCTTTGCAGACATGAGCTGAGCATGGGTAGAGCAATGCCTGTCACTCAGGTTCAGATAAAGTAGCTGGTGTGGCAGATCTTTAACCACACTAATAAAACACTAAACCTTACATTTCTTTCCTATTAAATCTTCATTTACTGGGTATACTGCAGTGAGAGAGGCATGGAACATTATTTTCCCCACCACCTTTTAGTCCACTCACACATTTTCAAAGTTCTGCTCTGAGATTTAGCCATACACATTCACTCTGGGTTTAATGAGTGTGACACAAGTGGTCAAGTCCTCAGCAACCAGTCCGAAGAAGAGTCCGTGGACACCCCTGCTCTGCGAGAAACTGATCCTGAGCAAAGCAGGAGTCTTAGGTGGAGGTCTCCAAACACTGAGCTCTGGGTGGGCCCATTCCCACAGAGCATTCCTGTGTCTTAAAGAGCATCACCAGCCCACATATTTACAAGGAAAACCATAAAGCATGATGCTCAAACTATCCAATTTTCTGAAACACGCCAGTACAGACAGTGAGGTTTTCCAACCAGCCTGTGGGAGGGCTGAGCCAGTGAATCAGAAGCATGGGCTAGTTCAGCCACGACGAGGTAACCACAAAATCTTGAAGCAGACTTGTATGACACCAGCGTCGGGGCGAGGGGTTACCTGGGCTCGCCAGCAAGGGACAGGGAAGGCCACAGCAGAAGAAGACTTCTTCACGGAAAGGGTGGTCAAGCATTGGAACAGGCTGCCCAGAGAGGTGGTGGAGTCCCCATCCCTGGAAGTGTTCAAAAAACGGGCAGAGGTGGCACTTGGGGACATGGTTCAGTCTGGTCTACCCTTGATTGGTTTAGTGTGGACTTGGTAGTGTAGGTTACTGGTTGGACTGGGTGATCTTAAAGGGCTTTTCCAACCTAAACGATTCTATGATTCTATTCTATGATTCTATAAGATGGAGTTAGAAGCTCCTAGCCAGGGAAGATGTGGCACGTAGAGAGAATATGAGATACAAGGTCGCAGACAATAAAAAGGAAGAAGTTTGCAAAAGGGAAGTAAAAAAACCCCGAAAAGATTGGCAGAAATGGTCTGAGAGTGTCCTGCTAACACATGCCCAAAGAGCTATGAGAAGGAATATGTGCAGTCACCAACGAGAACTGAAGCCAGCTCCCTCTCCATGGTCAACAGGGAGAACCCTGCTCCCTGTCAGGTCCACAGCCGGTGCCCATGACCGGCAGCACTACGAAACCAGGGGTGAAGCCCAGGCGTGCCCCTCGCTCTAGCTCTGAGCAATCCAGCTCCGCTCGCTGCCGGCCCCTCCAACAGCAGCGGTCCAAGCTGCGAGGATGGGCTCAGCCCCACCAGTGCCCACCAGATACGCCACAGCAGAGCCCACCCGAAAAAACGCCTTGGTCACGAGCTGCTCCGCGCCTGCTTCGCCCTGTTCACTGCCTGCCAGGTTTGCACACCGCTTGAGAAAGCGTCACAAGAGGGCATTTTGGTAAGCCGCAGCACAGTCACCGCTCTGCCGACACGGAACCCCTCTCAGCCCTTTCCTTCTTCCCTCTCGCCCTGTGACAACTGCTGCTGAGAAGTACCTTGTGTGCACACAGCAAACCATTACGCTTATTAAAACACAGACAGCAAACGAGAAGACTGCTATAATCTGGTACTTTGAAGCAAAGTCCAGCACGAGCGAGGAGAGGGGATGGTACATAAGTGTCCTGGTTTGGGCTGGGATAGAGTTAGCTTTCTTCCCAGTAGCAGCAGGCACAGTGCTGTGGTTTGGATTTAGGATGGGAACAATGCTGATCACACGCTGATGGTTTAGTTGGTGCTGAGCAGTGCTGACACCAGGCAAGGGCTTTTCAGCTTCCCCTGCTCTGCCAGGGGCACAAGGAGCTGGGAGGGGGCACAGCCAGAACAGTTGATCCCAACTGCCCCAAGGGCCATTCCATACCATACGGCGTCATGGGCAGTATAGAAACTGGGGGGGTTGGCCGGGGAGCAGCGATCGCTGCTGGGAACTGGCTGGGCATCGGTCGGCGGGTGGGGAGCAATTGCATTGGGCAGCACTTGCTTTGGATATTATTGTTGTTATCATTATTATATTGTTACTATTATCATTACTATTTTACTTTATTTCAATTATTAACCTGTTCTTATCTCAGCCCAGGAGTGTTTCTCACTCTCACTCCTCCGATTCTCTCCCCCATCCCCTCGTGGCAGGGGCAGTGAGCGATGGCTGCGTGGTGCTGAGCTGCTCCTGGGGCTGAACCACGACAATAAGTCAGACTAACGCCATGGATCCCGTTTTTCAACAGGAGTGTTTTGTGTACTTTTGTGTTTCGTTCATTGCTTTGTTGATGGCAAGCCAGCATGACAGGCATCTAAGTGCCGTTTCAGTTATAATAAAATATTGGAAGATACTAGGCATTGTGAGCACAGGCAAAATTAAGTTTACAAATGAGATTCATAGGGGAAGGCCACAGCGAGCAGCAGCTCGACTCTCAAATCTCCATTCCAGCTACAGCAAAGGAAAGACACGCGGACACTGCAGCACGGGGCACGTCTGGTTCCCCCAGCCCCTGCTGTTAGCTCCTTCAGTGAATGCGGCAGGCCACTTAAAAATAAACACATAAATAAATAAAAAGGTTTATTCCCGGGAACTGCACATTGCCTTTGCACTCCCAGCCCCTGCGGCCGCCTGCCAGCGCAGCAGCTCCTGCCCAGCGTCCCGACACTTCGGCTTGCACCAGCAAATCCCCAGGCAACCTGCTGTCCTGAGGCAGGAGATGGGGTCTCTCAGGTCCCATGTCTGCCCCTGGCATCCTGACAGACTGGGAATATTTTTTTGAAATGCACCTTCTGAAAACACTCTACTGTGTAACTATTAATGTCTCCAATAAGATAAAATTCTGGGCTTCTGCCTAGTGAGTGGGAAGGCAGCCGGCCCAGAGCAGACAGACCAGTCGAGCTGCTCACAAGCATGCAGAAGAACAGGAGAGGAGAAAAATAATCATCAGCATTGGACTGAGATGCTGAGATCCAGGTCCTGTATCAGTACAGAAATGGGCTAGAAATGGCCACACCAGGAACTGTAGAGTTGCCAACTCCATACGGAGGTGGGCTTCAATGACGCTTTAAATGTTTCTTTTTACTTGTGGTGACGATTATCCCTGTGGTCATCTAAAGTGAGATGCTCAGAAATTCTTCTTCAATAGGCACTAATAACCAGCACATAAGGACCCGAAGCCACGAGGTCCAGCAGACCTCCACCTCCACACCCCGCTGCCTGTTACACGGCTCCGGGGAGCATCAAAGCACGCGTTCTTACCGTAAGGGCTGCCCAACACAGAGCTGGGCTCTTGCAGAAGAAGGATTAATCTGCAATCCTGACTTATCCCTGCATCTTGAACCCAGGTCTCGCAGAAGCCAGAGCCTCAGTCTTCATCTCCTCCAGCCAGCGACCACCAAATCCAGGCACCACAAACCACGTTTGAACGGGGAAGGGCATCACGCAGGTCACACAACTTCCAGCCCTCACACCTCTGCGGGGATCGGGGGGCTGGCGGGCCAGGGGAATTACACCGGCCCAGCACCGCTTTAAAATATAACAAGCCTTACTCTTTGCAGACTCAGACAGTTATTTTGTTTGGAGTCTTCAGAAAATGTGTATTAGAAACATTTCGCCTGCAGAAGTCTGCTGGAAGATTGATGGTTATAACTATGGCCAGCACAGGAATATGCTCTAAATAACAATTTAAAGGCAGGTAGTCCTCTGGCTGCAAGGAGCGGATCTGCTGCTTCAACAGCTGAAATATTGAAGACTAACAGAGGTATTTCACATACAAAGTGATGCTGGGACCAGGCGCTGCAGAGCAGAGGCTGGAGATATTTACGGTGCAAAAGACAACTTCGTGGCACCTGCCAAACGGTGCCACGGCGAGCAGAGCCACGGAGAATTTCATGCCACCAGAGCCTCCTCCATCACCTACGAGAAATGCCCCTGCCTGCTCTGACGAAATGCATCGGCTCTCACCTAATGGCCTTGTCCATCACAGAGCGGACGTGGACATTGCAGGCTCCAGAGAGATGCTGCATTTCAGGCTGGTGCAGAGTCCTTCAGAGATTCTGCAAGAGCAGCCTGCTAGAGAGCACTGCCTCCTGCGTGATGAGCTGGGCAAGCGCGAACCACAGGCCCTCATTGAAATTAATTATATCCTTGTCCTGGTGTCGGCTGGGATAGAGTTAATTTTCTTCCCAGCAGCAGGCACAGTGCTGTGGTTTGGATTTAGGATGGGAACAATGCTGATCACACGCTGATGGTTTAGTTGGTGCTGAGCAGTGCTGACACCAGGCAAGGGCTTTTCAGCTTCCCCTGCTCTGCCAGGGGCACAAGGAGCTGGGAGGGGGCACAGCCAGAACAGTTGATCCCAACTGCCCCAAGGGCCATTCCATACCATACGGCGTCATGGGCAGTATAGAAACTGGGGGGGTTGGCCGGGGAGCAGCGATCGCTGCTGGGAACTGGCTGGGCATCGGTCGGCAGGTGGGGAGCAATTGCATTGGGCAGCACTTGCTTTGGATATTATTATTACTATTATTATTATATTGTTATTATTATCATTATTATTTTACTTTATTTCAATTCTTAATCTGTTCTTATCTAACCCCAGGAGTGAGAAATACACCATATCTAATTAATACCATTCATAGAAGTATACAAATTCTTCTGTATCCACTATAAGCGGCCAAAAATCTAACAAACTTGTGAAAAACCCAGTATAGGTAATTGGTTCATTAAAATGGTGTGTATTTCACACTCACTCCTCCGATTCTCTCCCCCATCCCCTCGGGGCAGGGCAGTGAGCGATGGCCGCGTGGTGCTGAGCTGCTGGGGCTGACCCACAACAATCCTCAAAGCACTGGGAAAGGAAGGGCACTGCTAAGGCTTCACTTTCCAACGCACTCGGGGTTTATGTATTACTTCCTACCAAATCATAAGCTCTTCTAAAACAGATTAAATGCCAATTTTAGGACGCTATTGTTCAATACAATTTATTTTGTTACATTTCACCTGGCTGTAACTCTCTTCACTGCTTAAATGCTACTCCTCCAATATATATCCCCTATCCCTGCTTTGGCTCCGAACTTTGGCCCGGTATTTTTTGGCCAGTTATTAGTGTTATTTTACTAATAAGCTTTGTGCTGAATTCCCGGGACGTTTTTGGGTCAGGCTCCCGAGGGCAGGGCACCGCACCCCAGCATCCCCACCGCTGCTCGTCCCTGGGGGCTTCTTGCAGCACATAGCGCAGGTCACTGCATGAACAGGTGACCAAGGTGTTCTGATAGATCATCTTTGCCCAGAACGGCTAATTAAAAGCTAGTGACATTTCTGTAATTAACCGCTTACTATTCTGAATATAATTTGGGGGTTAAATGGTCCTATTACGTTAGATCAACATTTTATCAAAGAGTTTCAAAAGTGCTGCGTGGGTTCGCGCATGCCACAACCACATGGAGAATTAGAATAAAATTATAGCACAAATTTAACCCGCACGTATTCCCTCTGGGTCCATTTTTAATCTCTTGTGCTAGGTTTAGTGATTTAATGCTGGCACTGTGATTTTAGAAAGCTTTGTGACGGCAGCAGCACCTACGGCTGAATTTATGGTACCTTGCCGGCGAGGCTGTCTTCAGTCGCTCGCGAGCTCTGCTAAACAGTGTCTGCGCCGGCTCCTCTCGCGGTTTTTGTGTCTGTATTCATTTCACCCCCAACAGAATGGCTCTTAGCAGTTTCTGAGGAGACTGACTGACTTCATATTTTATAAAAATTGTCATTGCCCAGAATAACCTGCTTTATGGCAAGGACTTTATATATGCGTAGCACCTAGCCAGCTTCAGGAAAACCTCAGATTTGCCAGTTTGTTGGTTTCTTGGGGGGAAAAAAAGAAAAAAAAATACCATTTCACTTTAGTTCATCTGACTGACACTTCATCAGCGAGAAGTGATGGAGTCCCGCGCTCCGGGGTCTCCACCCTGCAGGCTCTCCCCGCGCTCCCTCCACCCGGTGCCGCATGCCGCTGGACTGCAGGCGGAGCCGCCAGCGAGGGACTCGCTGGGGTCATGGGCATTTACCTGACAAGCAAAAGCTCGTGGGAAGCTGCTGCGGAGCGGCACTGCGGGCAGGCGAAGCAAAGCAGATCGGAGCTACTCGCCCAGTCAGTGCCGGCCAGCCTGGGCACCAGGGGAGGGGGAAAACCCCAGCACTGCCCTGCAAAAAGCCTGTGTGTGTTTATGATAAGAAATGGCCACAAGAATTATACAACCTCCCAGAAAAATCTACAGATTAAATCAGGGTTTCACATGACTTGATTTAATTCCAGCCATTTATTTCTGTTTGTTCTTACCAGAATTAAGTTGATTTAATTCTGGCTCCTCCAAGCTTGAATTTTGCAATACTATTAACGCACTTCTAATGTAGCTCTGTGCAGGTCCAGTATTACACCATATCTAATTAATACCATTCATAGAAGTATACAAATTCTTCTGTATCCACTATAAGCGCCAAAAATCTAACAAACTTGTGAAAAACCCTGTATAGGTAATTGGTTCATTAAAATGGTGTGTATTTCACACTGCATGGCATGTTGTTGGCTGCAGGAAACAGGACAGTGAGCTCGGGAAATTAATGGAGTTAGGAGGGAGCAATCCATAACATCTGACTGGCAGACCAAGGTACACCTTATTTATTAACAGACTCTATACCGAAATGGAGGCCAGCATGCTGATGGAGAGCTTCATTAAAAAGTAGTGTCAGTCCTACATTATCTCAATTACACTTAGATCCATGCTTAATTGCATTGGCTTAGCCTAAACAGGAGTCCCCTCTCGGAAAATAATGAGCTTCACACCTGACACCGGAAGGGATGGGGATGAATTCAGGAGTGCTTTGACTCTTAATCAGGCAATTATATTTTCTTCTTGTTCCTGAATTAATTAAGGAAGAAAATAGCTACGGCATTAAGACACTTTTACAACAAAAACAGATTCATGACCATTTGCAAAAGGCAGAGTGATCCATACAAATAGGAGATTTCTGGAGAAGAGAAGGCTGAGGGGAGACCTTATCGCTCTCTACAGCTGCCTGAAAGGAGGGTGTAGTGAGGTGGGTGTTGGTCTCTTCTCCCAAGTAGTTAGTGAAAGAACAAGAGGAAATGGGCTCAAACTGCGCCAGGGGAGGTTTAGATTGGATATTAGGAAAAATTTCATCACTTCAGAGGAGGAATTGGCTGGGGACTGGTCTTTGTCAGGCTCGGGAAATCTCATAGAATCATAGAATGGTTTAGGTTGGAAAAGACCTTTAAGACCATCCAGTCCAACCATTAACCTACACTACCAAGTCCACACTAAACCAATCAAGGGTAGACCAGACTGAACCATGTCCCCAAGTGCCACCTCTGCCCGTTTTTTGAACACTTCCAGGGATGGGGACTCCACCACCTCTCTGGGCAGCCTGGTCCAATGCTTGACCACCCTTTCCGTAAAGAAATTTTTCCTAATTTCCAACCTAAACCTCCCCTGGCGCAGCTTGAGCCCATTTCCTCTCGTCCTATCGCTAACTACATGGGAGAAGAGCCCAACACCCCCTCCCTGCCCCCTCCTGTCAGGCAGCTGTAGAGAGCGATGAGGTCTCCCCTCAGCCTCCTCTTCTCCAGGCTGAACACCCCCAGCTCCCTCAGCCGCTCCCCACCAGCCCTGTGCTCCAGACCCTGCCCCAGCTCCGCTGCCCTTCTCTGGACACGCTCCAGCACCCCAATGTCCTTCTTGTGCTGAGGGGCCCAAAACTGGACACAGCATTCCAGGTGCGGCCTCACCAGCGCCGAGCACAGGGGCACAATCACCTCCCTGCTCCTGCTGGCCACACTGTTCCTGACACAAGCCAGGATGCTGTTGTGAGAGCTTTGCTATTTACTCAGTGATCACAGGGGCTCGGAGCTGCACGGAGGTGTAAGGGGCTCCTTACAGCAGAGATCGTGTTCTTGCACGCTCTCCTCAACGCTCCCCACCAGCACCAATGTGCGCACCACACTGGGGGGCATCACTCACGCGGGCACAGGCGTGAGGTGAAAAAAGGTCAGAATGGCAAAACTTTGAAGTCAAAAGCAAGGAAATGTAACTCTCTGCCTGCAGACTCCTACCTAGCCCAGCCGTACCCGCTGCATGCTGCACGGGCCCGTCTACCAAAGGCTCTGCAGGGAGAGAAATGAAAACGGGCATTTCTGCTCTGGCTTCTCAGCCTCATTACTGAAGGGGTTTCCCCTAAACATCAATTAAAAGGAGATATTTTTGGCATCAGTAACAGAAACAGTTTACAGGGTCACGATGATGGATTTGTTCGCACTTAGGGGCCCACAGATAAACAGCTTTTTCTGACCGGGTCTAAAATCCCAGTGTCTTAGACAGCATCATCCCCTACACGCACGGCTGTTCCCCGCTGCGGGACGTGACCCTCCTTGGTGCTTTGGGCTGGAGCCCCATCACTGTGCACCCCAGGGCAAGGGCAGCATAGGTCTCTACTTTCTGCTCCTTGGCCATTAATTAACAGGGTTCAATCCTACCAGAAAACTGAGGTAGTTCACTACTGTCCTGTTTTCGGCTGGGATAGAGTTAATTTTCTTCCCAGTAGCAGCAGGCACAGTGCTGTGGTTTGGATTTAGGATGGGAACAATGCTGATCACACGCTGATGGTTTAGTTGGTGCTGAGCAGTGCTGACACCAGGCAAGGGCTTTTCAGCTTCCCCTGCTCTGCCAGGGGCACAAGGAGCTGGGAGGGGGCACAGCCAGAACAGTTGATCCCAACTGCCCCAAGGGCCATTCCATACCATACGGCGTCATGGGCAGTATAGAAACTGGGGGGGTTGGCCGGGGAGCAGCGATCGCTGCTGGGAACTGGCTGGGCATGGGTCGGCGGGTGGGGAGCAATTGCATTGGGCAGCACTTGCTTTGGATATTGGTATTATTATATGGTTATTATTACTACTACTATTTTACTTTATTTCAATTATTAACCTGTTCTTATCTCAACCCAGGAGTGTTTCTCACTCTCACCCCTCTGATTCTCTCCCCCATCCTCTCGGGGCAGGGGCAGTGAGCGATGGCTGCGTGGTGCTGAGCTGCTGGCTGGGGCTGAACCACGACAACTACATACAGAGAATAACTATAAGCCCTCATTCACCCCCCACCAAAATGACAGAAAGCAAGAAAAAAGGAGAAATGGGAGTTCCCACGGCCTGGGGTCCCAGGAGGCAGTGGCTCCCAGCAAGCGGGCTGCCTTGCACGGCCAGTGCCGCTTCTGAAATCACATCTTGCAAATGGACACTTTTAATGCCCAGCCCTGACGGCAGCAAGACATGCTGTAAATGACAAAATGCACCAAGAAAGCCGATGAATCACAAAGTAATCAGAAAAGCACAGTAAATCTACCCCAGCCTATAACCAGAGGCTGGCTCTTTGGTGCAGTAAACATGCCAATGTCAGAAATTTCTCTGTGGTTCTTTGGGTTTTGGGGATTTTTTTAGGTAGGATCTTCTGTAACAGCATGGCCTGAGAAGTGATCGGTCACAGGCAAGCGCTATAGCAGTTCACAGAGTTTTAGTGACATTAAGTTTCTTCTAAGAAGAACATATCCCGCAACAGCTGGTTAACACGGGAGAACGATTTACACGCCCACAAAAGTTATTAAAAATTCTGTCCAGCCGTAGCCTGAAGAGGTGACGCCAGCTCTGCCAGGCAGCTGATGCCGTCTCTTCAGCTGAGTGTGTAGATGGAGGTGGCTGCCCCCCAGCTCCCCGTGCAGCCTGGGACCGGCGCCGGGAGCTCAGTGGGCGATGGTGACGCAGAGCCCGTCCTCACACCGCTTGCCCTGGTACTCCCTGCGCTCAGGGGAAGCTGCAGAACAGAGCACAGGACCACCGGGAATGTGTCGTGTCTGTTAAAAGCTGCCACAGGGATGCAGCGACCCTCCAGTCCTCAAGAGCCCCGAACCCCGGGTCTGAGAGGTTAAACACACAGCTGGGGCACGCTCCATCTGAAACCCAGCCTTCTAGTAAGAGCAGATCTGGACCACAGCATTAGCATTTTTAGTTGCAATCTTTTTTTTTTTATTAAGGCCAATTAGCTAATGCTATAATTTCATCTTAACTTACGGCACTTATTTTTGCTCTCAGTATTTGTTCAGCATTTCTGCAGTCAGGCCATCAGGCACTCGCGCACCGTGCAGAGGAGGAAGCGCAGCCAGAAGTGGTGCCCGAGGGCAAGCTGTGAAGGCGAAAAGCATGGCCAGCGTGTCAGCCACCGACGGCCCTGTCAACTACAGGGGAGAGGCAGAGAAAACATTGGGGTCTTTTCTAACTGTTATTTTAATAACACAGTCCCTCCCTGTGCTGTTTGCAGATCGGCAGGGCGCAGGCGCTGCACGGAGTGGGAAGCGATGGGAGGACTCCGTCCTTCCCAGTTTTGGAAGAGCGCTGAATCATAGAATCATTGAATCGTTTAGGTTGGAAAAGACCTTCAAGATCATCCAGTCCAACCATTAACCTAACACTACCAAGTCCACCACTAAACCAATTAAGGGGAGAGGAATAATTAATTTCACGTTTCCTGGCTTGGTGGGTGGATTATTTTTTAATGAAAGTTAAAACTAGAATAGAATCATTGAGGTTGGAAAGGAGCTCTAAGATCATCAGTCCAACCACCAAGCCAACACCCCCATGCCCACTAAACCATGTCCCAAAGTGCCACCTCTGCCCGTTTTTTGAACAATTCCAGGGATGGGGACTCCACCAGCTCCCTGGGCAGCCTGTTCCAGTGCTTGAACCCGCAGTCCTGTTCACAGGCATAGAATCATAGAATCCTAGAATCGTTTAGGTTGGCAAAGCCCTTTAAGATCATCCAGTCCAACCATTACCCTACACTACCAAGTCCACGCTAAACCAGTCAAGGGTAGACCAGACTGAACCATGTCCCCAAGTGCCACCTCTGCCCGTTTTTTGAACACTTCCAGGGATGGGGACTCCCCCACCTCTCTGGGCAGCCTGTTCCAGTGCTTGATCACCCTTTCCATGAAGACCCTCCGTCTCCGAGTGTGATGGACTCTGCAGAGATTCACGCCGAGACAGCACAGCAGTAGGACAGCTGCAGCAGCTGCTGCCGGCGGGCCGTCACCATTCCAGCTTTTCCTGCCCAGCTGCAGCAGCCCCCGGCAGCAGGCGAAGGGCACGCAGGGCCAGCGCTCGTGGGTCTGCCCTGCAATCTGCAGGCTGAAGGCCGACTGGGAGGGCAGTGCTGATCGCCATCAGCCTTCCTCTTCATCGGGGTGGTTTGGAGAAGCGTCTGTTGCTGCTTGTGGCACTGCACGGCGGCGGCAGCGACGGCCCCGCCATGCCCTGGGAGACGGGAAGGACACGGGGGCAGGCACCCGCTGCTTTTTGCTGGGGGCAAGGAATTTTAGAAGGCGGCTATTAACTTTCCTTCAGGTGTGTGAGTCAGGCTGAGAGACTGCAAAATCCTGGGTGTCCTGCCATGGCACACGGCCTCTTTGCTCAGAGCTGCAGGGACGAATACGGCCTCTAATTTTGGTATAGAAGGGAATTTTTGTCCCTTCTTCCCCGGTACACTTTGTGCGTGCTTCTGCTCTGAAAGCCCAGACACGTGCAACACCATCTATCGGACGTTAGATTTGCTGGTTTGGTTATTTACTGTTTTTCCTCAGACAGGGCTGCGCGGCGATGGCTGGCAACCGCTTGTCGTCTCTCTGCAAGCTGCAGAGTCACTGGTGCGAAGCAGGAATATGGACAGGAACACTTCTCTTTGAGTGACACGCAGGGCTTTGTCAGAGGGGTTTAGGTGGATTACAGCAGTTTTGAGTTGCCTTAATTAAAGGGAATGAGATCGGTTCCCGTTTTTAGGTGTGTTGAAATACACAGATAAAAATACTTTGGCAGCTCCTAGTAAATGGAAACCGGTAAGACACACAGCCATCCTACAGACGCATGCCGTTGTTCTGCTCCCTTACCGAGTCATCTCCTAATATTCCCTCCAGAGACTGGACTCAGAGGAGGAACAGCCCCGCATTTCGATGTTTCAGTTTGGGAACAGGGGCCCCAAGGGTTTGCAGAACAAACCTGGATGCTGCTCCCCTAGCAGACCCGCAGACAGCAGCGCTGCGGAGGAAGCCGGGGGAGCTGCTGCCGCAGTGCACTGGAAGCAACATTTGCCGGGGTGCTCCGGAGTCAGGCACATGTCCTGAAAGGCTGCCATAAATTATAAATCTGCATATGTGCCGCAGAAAAGATGACCCATTAGTAAACCTTTCAAATATAGATAGCCTCCCAGGAGACAGGGTTGTACATTATTCACAGAAATAACCCTGACGGCACAAAGATTTGTAGAGCATTTCAATTGCCCTGAGATAATTAAGAATTTGTTCAGTGAACAAAACTGGAAACCTAAAAATCACAGCAGCTGAACAAATTATTCCCAAATCTGCCTCATTTATTTCATGGTGATGTAGATTTGCAGAAAATTAACATAAGATGCAACTTCAGTAGCTTATGTTAAGCTGGGAAATACAAAAAAAAACCCTAAGAGCCATACCAGGGATCTCCCGGAGCCGCTTTGCATAGGAGATCTCAGCAACTCCACTCACAGCTTCTGCTGTAAATGAACCTTGAATAAAGCTTTGCCCAATTTTTGGCCCATCTCTTGAAAAACTACCCGTATTGGATTCACAGCACAGCTTTGGTAGTAATTGTGCTCAGTGTACATTCAGTCTGCAGTTTTCATTTCCAGTCTCTGTGATGGACGACTTTTACTATCACCAAAACATGGTTAAAACGTGGCTTTGGATAATAAGCTCAGAGACCCAGCACCCAAACCAAAGAATCCTTTGCCAGAGGGCATCGTATCCAGGGCTGAGTGTCTTGTAGCTAACGTAAGACAACAGCCCTAACACCGTATTCCCAAAAGCTAATAGCAGGAGCTGTTCTGGGATACACCCGCTGCCCTTGAATGTCACAACAGCCCTCCTTCTGACCACGACAGGAGTGACAACCTGGCTTTTAACTTCATGCAACATGTACGGACTTCATAATGATCCCAAAGATCTCCGCTATATATATTTTGCCTGAGAAAGCAGAGTGTGTACAGTTTTTGCTAGAGGTGGCCCTTTTCTCTAAAAAAGGAAGCTGATGTTTCAGCTTCATGAAACTGAGCGCTGCCTTATGCATCTGGCATGCTGACAGCAGATCAAAAGCAATCCGATGTTGTTTCCAGCCACCTCCAGCCTGGAGAGGGGAAAGGAAGACATGGGAATGAAATTCATAGAGCAACTCAAAAGAACAACATGCCAAACATGGGGCGCTCCCATCAGGAGCATGACGAAGAGGAGCAGCGGGTCTGTCATCTGCATGCTTCATACTTTTCATTTGTTTTTTCCAAAATACCATTTTCAAACACCCTACAAAGGAAGACACCCTGTCAAATTGCTGCTTTGGCAGTAAATCAACAGCAGGACCACTTCTAGGCTCCGAGGTACCAGCTCACTTTCTTGAGGCGTTGCACACCCCGTGGTGGCCATGCAAACCTTGGAAGTTGCAGTTCACCCCGAGGCATGCCACGGGCTGCTGCCCGGCTGCTGGCCTTGCTGCTCCCAGCCTGACAGCCCTCTCAGCAACCCTTAGCACGGCTGCCGCGCTGACCTTTGCGGCTGCTGACATTCGGGGAATTTGTAGAGGAGCAAGCTCCAGTAAATCTTGTCAGAGTTAATCTAAAGGAAACAAGCTCATTAACATCTTCCCTCAAATAAGGGCTGGCTGGCTACAGCATCATTACAGAGACACCATTTGTCGTCATTGCCTGCGATGCAAAGCCGGAAGGTAAGCGAGGCAATGGGACTTCAAGCCTGCCGGCACAGGAGATGGCATGCACCATCTCCTGCCATCACGGGGAGGGCATGCCCAGCCAGCCTGGACATCCTGCAGCTAGAAAATGATGGAAACAAGAAGACACGTGTACCCTACACCCATGAATTCCAATCCTCTGACCCACTGGAGACCCATGGTCTCAATATCAGTACACCAGCAACACAGGGTAGATGTTTTCTGTGCACGTTAAAAAACAAGACCCTCCAGAAAGGTTCATTAAGGCACCACAGTTTGTTACAGGCTCGCCACCAACCCACCCGTCAGCTCCAAGGAGTTTTAATGCTCCTGTCATTATGCTGCTGCTGATTTCCCTTATTGTGCTTTCAGGTCAGGGCACAAGAGAGAGTCTATCAAAACCAAGTATAATTAGTGATCCGTGGAGTGCTTGTAGGGTCACAAACGGGTCGGCCCCCTGACCTCTCCCAGGGAAGTCATCCCACCGGGGCTGATTTCGGATGCAGCCCAACAGCTCGCCCTGTGCCCAGCCAGGGTCCTTCTGACCCCTTCCTCCCCACAGCTCCCCAACAGCTCTCAGCGCTGCCTCTTGTACCAGCATCTGAGCACGCCTGCACTCATTATGGGATGTTGCATGAGATACGTCTTTCCACTGCAAACCTCAAGAGATCCCAAGAACAGACAGAAACATCCCTGTGCCTGCACGGACTGAGAAGAGCCAGGACGGAGCTGAAGCTGCAGCAGCACTGGGTCAGCCCCAGATGGTCTGTTCTCCACCCCAAGCACAACACGCTCACACGAAACAGGCTGTGGGCTGAGGCTGGCGTGCCCTTGGCTCCCTTACCGGTGCCATCATAGAATCATTGAATCGTTTTGGTTGGAAGAGACCTTTAAGATCATCCAGTCCGACCATTAACCTAACACTACCAAGTCCACCACCAAACCAATTAAGGGGAGAGTCATAATTAATTTCATTTTTCCCGGCTTGGTGGCTGGATTATTTTTTAATGGAAGTAAAACTATAACAGAATCATTCCTTTTACTAATGAAGATCTTATACACGCTGGTCAGGGCATTGGTACTAAACTGTCCCTCACACCCGAAACTCCTGTGCTAGGCTACGGATTGGCAAGTTGGTTACTCCCACATCCCTCGGCTGTGTCTTTAATAAACTATTCGTGAATGTACCTGTGAAAGAACTATTACAGCACTGCAAAGGGATATAAAACTGTCCAGTAACATGCATTTTCTACATGAGTTTTTACAGGTGCATTTCAACAGTGTTGAGACACCTATAAAAATATAAACAGAGAAGTAAAGCTGATGTACAGAGTGAGGCAATGATATATTTGGTTGGACTGGATGATCTTAAAGGTCTTTTCCAACCTAAACGATCCTATGAGTCTATGATGAATGAGGTCATTGTTAAAACAGCCATTTGTATCACGTCCAGGTCTTTCATTTACTTGTCAGGGGGACCACAGAACTTTCTTTGATTCAGATTGTTCAAAATAACCCCAGAATGGACTAAGAAGCCCAAACTTCACAGCAGTTAGGCTGGTGCACCAGTTTCAAGCACTACCAATATCTCACTGGCCACATTTTTCTCCATGCCGAGGCCATCGCCTCACCTCCTGAATCCGCTGCTGGTAATGAACCACTCGCCTGGACCCGCTCCAGAAAGTGCAGTAAGTTCTGTAGCAAATCTCACAGACCGCCGATTTCTGGCAGTTTTTCTGTCCAAATGACCAACAGGCGGGATAGCTGAGGTTCACTCTGCCTTGCACGCGCGGCGAGCTAAGGTGCCAGCAGCACCAGGCACGGCGACCCTGCTCTTGGCCATCTGAACTCCCTCGGTTCTGCAAGCCTCTCGTTTCCAGAATCCCCATAATAAATTAGTGACAAAGGATGGGAATGGCCCTGCGCCCTCCGTTAGACCACCTCGCCTCTGATCTCGGGCCAGAGGCAGCCTGTGTGATCAACAGGAAGGAGCTACACAAAAAATAAAAAGCACGGCAAACCTTTCATCTGTGGGGCTAGACTACAGCATTGGAGAAAGGGAATGACTAAGGAGCCAAAGAGGTGGAGATCTCACCCTGAGAAGACAGAAACCAACCTCTCCAGAGCTAAGAGTTCAACACTTAAGCAATCCCCTGAACAAATACGCAATTAAAAGAGCACAAAAATCCAGACGCCTGCTGCAGAGGAGGCAAGGGTGGTGGGGTCCCTGCAAAGCAGGGAGGGTGGAGGTAATTACTCCCTACCACACAATTCTCTCCTTCAAACACATCTTCCTAAAGATTTTCAATTCCGTTGAGAAAGCTTTTGACAACACAAAAACAAGCAAACAAAAACGGAAGAAGAAAAAAAAGAGATAGAGGAGATAATGCTCTTGTTGGCCAGCTAAATCCATACAACACTGTTGGAAAAAAAATGGTAGAACAAAATGATTGTCTGGCAGACACTTGAGCTTCTTTCTTAATGTAAGTAAATAAATTAATGGATAAATCTAGTTTCACAAAGCAGAAATCCCTGGGGTTTTCAGGCATCAATTAAACACTACAAAAAATCACAATGACAGACTGAATTCTTGAAGCAAGTAAAACCCTGGGAAATGCAACACCTATTGAACAGAGCCCTTAGCAACGAGCACTTGATACTGGAGAAACTGAAATTAGACATCAGAATTCATTGTGAGTCCCTAAATGAGGGTGAGGTCATCTCCTTAACTAATTTACTTGTTAACATTCATCCGTCTGGCCCAATCTGGAAACCGGAGACTGCACTGTAAGTCTCTCCTTTCTTTTTTCCCATCCATTTCGGTAGAAGCTGTAGTTGGTTTCCACAAGTGTAGATAGCTATCAGGAAAGGTAACGTGCTTGGATATACCTATCCTCAATAAGTGCTCCAGGACAGCCTTCAGGATATTTTAGTAATTCATCAAGAAAAAAAAAAAAAAAAAAACAAACCACGTTATCTCTGCAAACCCCCTGAAGATCTCTCCAGCATACAGAGTGAGTTAGTACTGGTACAGGGCACGGCTTAAAACTCCATTCATTTTGCCTGTAATAATCAAATGTGAAGCTCTGTCAGATAGAAGACTTCATATTAAAAAGATGAAAACTAATTTCAGCTCTGTATTTTCATTATGAAAATTATAACATCCCAGCAATATTCAGAAGAGAAGATGCATAATTTCCAGCGGAACAGCACGAGACAGAGAAGCCGACAGTATCAAAACCTGAGAAATTCCCTTGCGAAGGCTGTCCCCCAGCTAATCAACATGCACACACACTGACCAGATCATAAAGGAAGATATATCTGATTTTTTCTCATCAGTGCTAAAGCCACAGAAGGTTAGCATTATAAATAGTTTATTATAGCTGGGAAAGGCTTATTGCCAGCTTGTACAGTCCATGCCAGGGGGTCACAGCTGAACGAATGAAAACACAACTGCTAATCTGGTTAGTTCAGCTCCGGTCAAAACCGTTCGTGGTTAGTTGTGATAACAGAGTCCGGGATGCCAGGCTGGGACCAAAATGCCACAACGCAGAGATGGAGTAAAGTTTTGCTGTCACTGGAAAAAAGGAAGCTGTGGGGTTTGTACGGATCCCGCAGCGCTGAAGGGCTCCAGGAAGGTGCTCTACGTGGAGCCGCTGCTTTGAGGGCTGATGGAGACAGGCAGAGCAAACTCCAAGGGCATCTGCTCACCCAGCGCAAAATTTATAGTGCCCTGTCTTCCCTGTGCCCTACGCGAAGGAGCTCTTCCCATTTTAAAAACAAAACCTCCAACGAGCCCAGGACCCTTGCCTTTTTGTGCACTGCAGATTTTGCCAGCAGATGAGCCTGTTTCCACAAATTCTCCCTACGTCACTGGGGGGAACCCGGGAAGGTGCAGATTTTTATCAGCCTACAAAAGCCATGCAAAAGGACAACAGCGCCTTGTACTCTGGCAACTGTAGCTTTGCAGCTGGAAGGTTTTTACTATTTTTTTATTTAGGAGGAACGCAGACACATTCCTCTTGCGTCTCTACTGCACAGAAGCGGATGCAGAAACCTCCCCTGGTTAGAGGCAGCCGGCCGGAGTAAAGAGAGCTGATAACCCCCGGGGAGAGGCTGGGTGACAGGCTGCCGAGTGCAGGAACCAGAAATCAGAAGCAGCTCCCACCAGTGACTCCGAAGCCAAGAGGAGCTCTTCGTCCCTCAGCCCCAATGCCTTTGACAGCTAGTTAGTCTGTCCATCCCGTGATCCATCTGCTTTTACACTAAACGGGGTCAAACCCTGGTTTTTTTCTTATATATGGCAATGCCTGGAGAGCAGCTGTGCCTGCCACTTCCCGGCTCTCCAAGAGGAAGGTCCAGGGAAGCAGGACGGGAGTTTCCAGCAGCTGGGAGAGGTGTGAGCCCGTTCCCCTGCCACGCTGCTCCGGGGACGGGGGGCACCGGGCTGGGACGTGCTGCTCCGTGAGAGCAGCAGAGATTTTACCTGCTCAGATGAAGGGCTCCTGGGACTCAATCTCCAGGAAGAAATGTGAAGTTAGACCTTCAGCTGCGCAGGGAGAAGGAACCCACCCTCTGAAGAGAGGCTGCAAAGGCTGCTCCGAGCAATTTAAAACTCTTCGCCTAATCAGAGTTGCTGCTGAACAGCGCGGAAAACAGCGACATCACAATTTCAGGAGCATTGGCTTGGTTTAGATGGATTCGAACTCTCAAAAAACAAGCATGTGAGCCACCCAGAAGTGCATGAAGGACTTCTCCTGGCAAAACCAGGATGGTTGATGATCGTATCCCCCCACCCAGAGGCAGCGAAGCAAACACTGAACCGCAGAGCTCACGGCGAGGGCTGAGCAGATTACGCCACTGTTCCGCACGCCTCTAAGGAGGAGGATTTGTTGCCAGCCTTTCTCTAGGACTTAATCTGCTCCCTCCACTTCCCACAGCATACTAGAAACCAATTAATGCTGAACAAAGTGGTGAAAGTTATCTCAAGTTTCGCTTTGATGCCAAACCACGGAATCCAAAGACTAAAAAAATGTGGCTCCAGCTCCCTCGCCTCACCTCACCTCGAAAGGGCAGGATGGGTAGGAATTATTAATTCCACCTCCTACTGTTTCCAGCACTTCAGGAGGTTATTCCCAGCAAGGGAGCACTAGGTTTTGAATCTGCTTCCAAAAAATCTTCAGCTGTCAGGTTCCTCAGAAAGATGTGTTAAGAAGAAAAACTTCCCAGGAAAGCAAGTGAAACCTTTTTAAGTGAAGAGACATGAACAAAACCTGAAAACAGTGACAAAGCCACAAGGGTCAGAATAAAGCTAGTGTGCCTCCGTTAAAGAGAGCAACGCTTCTTCTTTGATGTCTCTAAAGATGCATGGTTAGTCAGGCATGCATCTTTCCAGGCAATTCTTTGCAATGAATTTTTTAAATCAGTCACTGAAATCACAGGCAGAAGCAACGACTAACCATTTGGATGTACAGTGATTTTAAAAGCATAATGCCAAATCCACATGTACTAGTATTAATTCACATTACAGATCAAAAAAGAGTGCTAACTGTAAAGCTGTTTCTGTAGGAACTCCTACCAGCAGCAGACAGATTCATGGATTAACTCTTTGGCGTACACCTGCTCTTCATCTCACCAGCCAAATGAAACTCATGTCCAGACACCTCTAACAACCTGAGAGGGTTAAAGCTGTTATCCACAAGTGCAGGGTGAGGAGATCCACACTAATGCGACCTCCGCACTGCTGTTTGAAATGCAACACCTTCAGAAATCCCTGCCCAGAGACCACAAATCCCCCACAATCCTGGCACCTCCCGCCCACCGCTATTTCCTAGGTACCCCACCCTATGCAGCACGGAGCCAGTTTTAGAAAGCCACGTGCATCAAGACTGCCCCTTGCCAGGCGAGAAAGAAAATCGGAGCAGTCGAGTCATACTCTTGGAGATCCTCCTGCCCAGTTCCCTGCATTTGCAGTGGGGTGAGGGCAGCGGATCTGAGGCTCCAAGTCCGGTTTCATGGGGGCTAGGACACCGGAGAGCAAGCCAGGCCCTGCAGCTATACACCAGCCATCAAACTGCAGGTCAGCTGCTCCAGTTAGCTCTCATTCATGGAAAAACTGGCTCTGTGCAATCCGCAGCACTCAAGAAACAAGTCCTACCGCAATGCGGAGCGCCACAGCTTCATCTCATCCTTTTCCTCCACCAGCCTGTTTGTGATTTTACACTGAGATTGAAGATCTTGTGCAAAACAAATTGTCATTTTTCCTTATTTGTACAGATCTGGAGCAATGGGGTCCTCATCCATCACGGAGCTTCCTGAGCAGTAAAGGCTTACAAACAGTGAGCAGTAACCGTGCCACCAAGCAGCCTTTTCAATGAAGAAAATACAACTCGCAACCAGCACTGCAGCCTTCCCAGCACAAGGCAGTAAGAAGGGCACCCTCTACCCAGCCACAGTCCCCTCTAATTTTCCCCATTCCCCAAACCCAAAGCTGTTTGTTTAGTTAGGAGGCATTTGAAGCCCCACACAAGAAAGGCAAGAAAGCAAAGCCCAGGCTCGTGGAAGCAGCTCTGCCCGGGGACTTCCAGCCTCAGCACCCAACTCCAGAGTTTAAGTTTTGTCCTCCAGTGAGCATTTGCAGATCACAACTTCTGGGAGGGATTTCACAAGCATTTCTACAGCTATTAGGGGTGTAAAACGGCCACTGTTGGTGGAACAAACCGAGCCCATGACAGCAGAATTCGCTGCCTGCACAAGTCAAGTACAGCCAAACATAACAGGAAGAAATCCGCACAACTGAGATGCTGCAGCAAGGAACAGAAATAGGTTAAAAATGAGCTTCTCATGCACCACGGAAAACCAACTCATAACATAAACTCCAAGATGAATTGGTTGCGAAGAGGGACATTTCACTGTGTCATCTAGGTTACGTAAATAACTCTGGCTGTGCTTGTGTTTGGAATTGTGTGAACATCAGCACCCTTGCTGCAAGAGCCGCTGTGACACCGAGACACTGAAAGCACACACCGTTATTTGCTTTAATTCATCAGCATCGCCAGTCTGGGCTATCGGATGCTTTTGGGTGATGGCCTCAAACGATTTGAGACTACCAAAGTACATTTGAAGAACCTATCACTAAAACAAAGGGCCAGAAGTAACACAGGATTTGGAAACAGACACCAAGAACTAGGCAACGTAACGTATCGAGCACAACTTCTAAACTACTGTGCCCCATGCAGCAAGTCACAGGCAAAGGAGAAGACACAAGAGGAAGGAGGGCTTCGTAGCGTAGTATTTAGGATATTCCACCAGCACTGTTACAACCCCTTTGAGAGTTCTGCAGCCCAAACAAAGCAGGGCAAGGTAGCTGCTGGGTGTCAGGGGGATCTGCGCAGTTGCAAGGATGACATACGAGGACTTTTTGTACCTTCAGTCTTTTGAGAATTGAATTCAATCAAAGCTGGAAAGTCGGAATAAGGATTTGACTGCTGATTAGAGAGGTACACCACTTGCCTGTTTCGTTGTGAAAAATCAGGAGGCTGACTCCATGCCATTCCTTTGCAAACTGACTTCAAGCCATCAACAGCGAAACGACTCTCCCATTGGCGTGTGACTACTGGAGCGGCACCTGGGGAGAATTAACAGATTCACAATACAGCTCTTGCAGTTTTCTGTGTTTCACTGCAGCTTGGTGTAAGACCTACAAAGCAATCTATTCAAATCACTCCTCTCTGCAGCAGAAGTAGCCAGTCACTTCCCTCCTCAAATGTGTATGTGGTTGGAACAAAGGGTGGCCCCACAGGAACAGGAAGACAAGGGTGGCTGTGCTTGTCCGTGCCCTTGTGCTGAGCAGTGACTGACTGGAGAGGGCACGAACAGCAAGGGGCAAGCCAGACACACAACTTTCAGTTAGGCACAAACCCTTGCAACCTCAGCTGGGCAGCAGGAAACCAGCAAGCATCCATTCTCAACACCATGTGGTGTTATTGAAGGATTACTCAGACATTCTCTGGTCCCAGCTCAGTTTGGGAGTTTTTCCCAAGGACAAGCAGAGGAGGCTGACCTTGGTTCCATCTGCATGTTAGCAAAAATAGGTAGAGTGCTCAGCTTTCGCTGATGCACATATTTCATTTGCAGCACCTGGAGTTCCATGCAGCCCCAGCAGGACCCCACTCAACTAAGTGCTGGGCGTGCACGTTGGGCAGCCTGCGTGTCCTGAGGAGCTTGCAGCAGAATGGACAAAGTGGGGGTGTACAGCTGTTGTGAAATGCAAGATTTCAAATCTACTTCTCGATCACAGGCGAACCTACAGTCTTGGAGAAGATTTTGTACACAGGTTTGAGTATCTGGGCATTCAAGTGGCAAAACAGAGACAAGCGACTCCCTCCTCTTTCTTACTGATCCAAATTCATCTTGCTCAAGCAATTGTATAGGAGTCGGGCTACATCGAGACATCCTCCCAGCTTCCACGGCAGGTGGTTCTTTCCCTCCCCAGGGTTCAAAAAGCCTGGGTTGGGCAAGGAGCCCGCTGGACGCCTGGGACTGCCTCGGGATGGAGGACACCATTTCACTGAACTTGCTCATACAGTGGAGCTTGGCTCTTTTGGTGCACCCAAATACAAATTATGATTACCGCTTGTCCTGGTTTCGGCTGGGATAGAGTTAATTTTCTTCCTAGCAGCAGGCATAGTGCTGTGTTTTGGATTTAGTAGGAGAAGAATGTTGATAACACGCTGATGTTTTTAGTTGTTGCTGAGTACTGCTTATGCTAGTCAAGGACTTTTTCAGCTTCCCCTGCTCTGCCAGGGGCACAAGAAACTGGGAGGGGGCACAGCGAGAATAGTTGATCCAAACTGACCAAAGGGCTATTCCATACCATATGACGTCATGCTCAGTATATAAACTGGGGGGGGGTGGCCAGGGAGCAGTGATCGCTGCTCGGGAACTGTCTATCGGTCGGCGGGTGGTGAGCAATTGCATTGTGTATCACTTGCTTCGTATATCATTATTATTATCATCATTATTATACTGTTACTATTAGCATTACTATTTTACTTTATTTCAATTATTAAACTGTTCTTATCTCACCCCAGGAGTGTTTCTCACTCTTACTCCTCCAATTCTCTCCCCCATCCCACCGGGGTAGGGGGAGTGAGCGAGCAGCTGTGTGGTGCTTAGTTGCTGGCTGGGGCTAAACCACGACACCACTGCAGCAAAAACAGATGTGTGATGGGATCTGTTTTCCTTTGTTTCAGCTGGAAGCCCAAACCACAAAAGGTACTTTTGATATCATCTTATTTTGCATGACTACAAAGGTTAAGCCAAATCAAAATTGGATTGTTTCTCAGATTAGTCTCCTATTAAACTAAGGAAAAAAAGAATCTTATTTAGGGCCAAGAAGCCTTGAAAATACCTTGACGAGCTACAAAATAATCTGTCTCAACTGTTAATACCAAACCCACGTAGTTGCAGACAGCATCGAGAACCTGTGTCTAACTGCAAGTCCCCAAACTTCCCCTGTTTGAACTACCGAGAAATCCCAATAAACCCTACATTTCACAGGCTTATGCCAGGACGTATGAGACTAGTTTTATTGGTCTCTGTTAAAACAAACAAATGAAAAAAGCCAACCACAAAAATTACTAAGTGGTAAGTGTTCCACAATCTGTATATGTTTACGCATTAAAAAAAATGCCTGATGCCAGAATCTTCACTGTGCCTACCAGCACTGATAAAAAGACATTCTTCAGATGAGAAAAAAGAATAAAATAATAATTATGAATGTCTGCTAAATTAGCTAAATTATTCATGTTGTCATTATGTCTGGGATGGTAATAACAGAAATTTCACTGTTAAGATCCATTAGCTACAAAAACCACAGGAAGAGAGAGCAGGCAGAAAGCTTTCTAGAGATGCTTTTCCTAAGGCAGCACCTCCACGGGCTGTGCACAACAGCCACATTTGCTCATGAATGAAGCTCTTTGTCCCCCAGCTTTAGCCAGACAGATCTTGTTTGGACTCTCCAGAAACACAAATCAGGAGCTGTTATTCTTAAATATCCAGAAGGTACGACGGCTACCTGGAGCAGAAATGCATGAGCCACTGACCCAGTTCTGCTTCCCGACAGCCCCCAAAGCTCTGGTCTAGTTTTACCCAAACACAGCCTTGGCTCACAGCCGCTCTCTGAGTACCGTCTGGACTATAAACCCATCTGTTATGTGCATAGAAACCATCATAAAACTCACCATTTTACTCCAATCCTGGTATGGCATTTACCCTATGTGTTCAGACCAATGCAAAGGACATGATTTCCAACCTGCAAGCCAGGACAACCTTGCTGTCCTCAAGTGAGACAAGAGCTCCTCTGTGTGAATTACTGTCCTGGGGATTTGGGGTCAGGTGTTGCGCTCCCTTCCTCCCAGTTTTCAGTTGAGGATAGGCTGTTCTTGAGTCAGAGGAGCGGCAGGGACTAATGCCAGCATCATTGGCCCATGGCTGTTAGTAATGGATAAACCCCATGGGAAATGCTCTGAGTTGGCCTTGCTGAGTTCTCTTCAGGTTATACAGCAGGGGCTCCGTACGGTTGCAAGTGTGATACCCACAGAGCTCGCACCACAGGCCTGCTCCAACGTGTCACCTTGGGCAAATGACATCAATACTTTTCTGCTACAAGGCTTCATCCTGGAGCAGACATCTGCAGGTGTTAGTGGAAAGAAGTATAAAAGACCACCATAGTTTCTTACTCTGAGATAATACGTGACTCAGTAAGGAAGTAAGCTTCCCATGAGACCCACCACCAGTCAGATTTGTCCCCAGAGCGACCGCATTAATGGGAGCAGAGTCACCCCAGGTACCAGGGTCAGCCGTGTCCCTCTGCAGAGCTTGGAAACATTCCTCCAACAGCAAATCCACCGTCAGAACTAACGCTGTCCTACGAGGGAAGCACTGCAATGATTAAGCATCTATGTCAATGACCAGCTGGAGTGCATGGAGCTGCTCCTGGGGAATGGATGAGGAGCCGACTGAGAGCTTATGGGTCACGATTAAAGGGAGGGCAGGGACAGGTGGTATTGATATCAGGGGTTGCCCCATCCCATGTGCAGGACCTTGCACTTGGCCTTGTTGAACCTCATGAGGTTCACACAGGCCCACCTCTCCAGCTTGCCCAGGTCCCTTTGGGTGACATCTCGTCCTTCTGCACAAATACAGGCTGGGCAGAGAATGGATTGAGAGCAGCCCTGAGGAGAAGGACTTGGGGCTGTTGGGGCACGAAAAGTTGGACATGAGACAGCAATGCGCACTCGCAGCCCAGAAAGCCAACCCCATCCTGGGCTGCATCAAAAGCAGCATGGCCAGGAGGTTGAGGGAGGTGATTCTGCCCCTCTACTCCAATCTCATGAGACCTCACCTGCAGTACTGCCTTCAGCTCTGGGGCCCCCAACATAAGGACATGGACCTGTTGGAGTGGGTGCAGAGGAGGGCCATGAAGATGATCCGAGGGCTGGAGCACCTCTCCTGTGAAGACAGGCTGAGAGAGTTGGGGTTGTTCAAGCCTGGAGAGGAGAAGACTGCAAGGAAACCTTACTGCAGCTTTTCAGTACCTGAAGGGGGCCCACAGGAAAGCTGGCAAGAGACTTTTTCCAAGGGCATGTAGTGATAGGACAAAGGGTAGCTGCTTTAAACTGAAAGAAGGTCGATTTAGATTAGAGTAAGGAAGAAATTCTTCACTATGAGGGTGGTGAGGCACTGGCACAGGTTGCCCAGGGAAGCTGTGGATGCCCCATCCATGGAAGTGTTGAAGACCAGGTTGGATGGGTCTTTGAGCAACCTGGTGTAGTGGAAGGTGTCTCTGCCCATGGCAGCGGGGTTGGAACTAGATGATCTTTAAGGTGCTTTCCAACCCAAGCCATTCTATGATTCTATCATTTATATGGGAAGTTTTTAATTGCACAAGACTAAATTTGCTTATCTACTCCTAAGATGGGAGTAGATAAACTTCCATTTTATTCTAATCATTGTGGGGAAAACTCAAGACTCCTCCCTGCTTTTGAGGGAGTTTATGGGCAGATGTAACGCAGCAGCAGTTCCCCAAGAGTGGCCGTTTCACACATGGGTTGAATTGAAAACAAACAAAAAAAAATCTAGCCAACATAGAGCCCAGTGAGTTCAACCAGCTTTAGACCCAAGACCTAAAAAAAGACCTTGTGCCCTTTCAGTCCTTTTAAATTGTGGGAGCGCTGATGACTACCATGGGAGACAGAGGGGTCCTCAGTAGGATGCTGAATGCACATTAAAGAAGAGAAGACTTATTTTGTCATATGATTTTGAATGGCACGCATGCCAAATGCAATGACTGAGAGGATTCGTGGGATTAACTGATTGCTCTTCTCAACCCAACAAAACTGGGCAATCTTCCTGTTCGGTGCTGAGCCTCCCAGGAATGGGACAACAGGATCAGAGAGACTGAATGAAGTATTCTGTTGGCAGGACTCTTATCGAGACCCAACGCAGGAGGCAAAGCACATGGAGGATGGCTGACCTAGCAGCACCTCCAGCATTCCTCTTTCCACGTTCACAGTGAGGGGCTGTTGCTCACAGCCTCCATCACACCAAGGTGTGCTAGTCTTGGTGTGTGCAGCTGACACCTTCAATATTTCCAGGTGAAAAGCTGGCAAACGTACAAAACCCCAAGACCTAGTCTGCATATGTAAGTGATTTCAATAAGTAATGTACTGTAAGAAAGAAATCAAAGAGCCTGCAATGTTTAATTTATTAACCTTGTTTTCCACTGGGAACGGATATGAAACCAATCATGGTTTGATTCATTTTGTCTGTTTCTATCAGTCCACCAACACGCGGTGCAAAATTCCAGGTTGTGTGAAAAGGTGACGCTAATTACTTGGCAGCATGATCCTGCAATCTGTCCTGCCATACAGCCTTCCCACATGGCCCAGCTGAGGCTATACCCAGTCAGTGACCCAGAGAAATCATCTTCTGTCAAACATCCGCAATTCAAGGCTGGAGGTTTTACAGGAATATTGTGCGGATGCAGTGCGAGGGATTTCCACCCGCTATACTGCTCGAAAGCAGCTAGGAAGCCTACTCTGGTGAGTAATATAGAATTCAGAGGGGAGTTTCTACTTAGGCTGGACCTAGCACTAGGATAATTAAGTTGAAAATAATTCCTGCGGATTGTTTTGTTAAAATGAAGAAGAAAATTTTAATATGTATTAGTGGGATTTGCCCATGCTCCCGCATGCTTTCCTAGAGGGGAGGAAGGAAAGGATTCACACCATCTAACTTCAGATGTATGCTACTGCTGTTTGCATCAGGAGGGTTTGTTCCCTTGGCTCTCCAGCTGGCTCCTGTGAAGAGCCAGGCTCCCATTTCACAGCAATTCCCAACAAAAATGCTTTTTTGTTATTATTATCCCATCAAGATGCCTATTTATATTGGGCTGTCTAGACCAGGGGGAGACCAGACTCCTAATCTGGCACTTACATTTTTCCCAAACTCGTTAATCCTCCTTCCAGGCATGCACCAGAGAGTCCGCCATGGGCATCATCACAGAAGCAACCCCTGGACCAAGTGAGATGAGCGATATTTCTCACCACGAGCATTAAAACATCATGAATATGGCAAACAGGAGGGAAGAAGACAGAGGTCCAAAAAAAGCCAAGTATGTGGGGAGTGTGGGAAGAAGGGTTTACCATAGTCACCTCAGCAGGTCAGTTTTGGCAAGACCAGAGCTTGTGTTCTCATCCCAGAAGGAAGAGAAAGTCCTCACCACTCTCACATCTCCAGTCCCACCAGATGCTGCATTTGCCTTTCTACAGCCTGAGTGGAGTTTACTAGGGATGAAACTAAAGCCACCAACTATCAGCAGGCGGATCCTGGCTCCACTGAAGTCTACAGAAGTCTGGCCACCAACTTTACTGTAGACAGTCTTGGTTCTTCTGCCCTCCAATCTACCTGTCAATACTAGACCTCAATAGCACTGGAACAGGCTGCCCAGAGAGGTGGTGGAGTCCCCATCCCTGGAGGTCTTCAAAAAACGGGCAGAGGTGGCACTTTGGGACATGGTTTAGTGGGCATGGAGGTATTGGGTTGATGGTTGGACTGATGATCTTAGAGCTCCTTTCCAATCTTAATGATTCCCAGTTTTTACTTTCATTATAAATGATCCAGCCACCAAGCCAGGAGGCGTGGGGTTGCTACTCTCCCCTTAATTGGTTTAGTGTGGACTTGGCAGTGTAGGTTAATGGTTGGACTGGATGATCTGAAAGGTCTTTTCCAACCTAAATGATTCAATGATTCTATGATAGCAACCCAAGGGCCCTGCTCACGCAGCACATCGCCCGTGGGCCGGGCTCAGGGTACAGAGTGGGGATGTCTGCACACACCACCACAAAGCCCCTGCTCAGGAAATGCAAAGCACATCTCATCATCAATGCAGAGTCAACAAGAACAGGAAGGCACATTGCAAAAGGCATTTTTAAAAAGCCCTCTGCAGTCTAAGTGGGGCTTGATGAATAGTTACTGCAAAACCATCATCTAGTATTTTTTTTCCTCTCTTTTTTTTCTGATCAGAAGCCACAATATAAATGTTTAATGAGAATAATAACTTTCCTATACAATTCTTGCCATAGAAGATGCTTATTTTTTAAGACAGAAACTCTTACATCATCTTCTAAAGGCAAATATTAGCAAAAAACCAATTATTTGAAGCTGCTGTTGCCATCTCCCATAATCTTCTCTCTTCAGTTTAAAGGAGCCATTTTCTCTCTATGACAATCAAATTCCTAGCATTACAGGTTAGCACAAATGCAGATACCTTTACGAGCAAGGCTCACTGGTAAGCTAGCATTAATATGCCACCCTGTAGACATAGCAAAATCAATCTTTTTTCAAAAAATTGGCCACAAAACACCATCAAATGTCAGAGAGCTAAGTATCATACAGAAAGATAGAGGCTATCCCGGCACACAGAGCTTGTACCTGAACAGCTGGGAATTGAAGCTGTCTTTCAAATCCCGGTTTCACTGCTTAGCTCTGCTAGTAACCAACCTCTTCGCAAGACCTTTTCTGTAGTACCCTCCACTGTCACTCCAAAATATATTAGCAATGAATAAAAGATGCTACAGACAAGGTCAAGTGACGGGTCAATTTGGAAACGGAGCAGTCACACATCATTTTGCAGTACTTGACCTCTAAATCCCATTGTTATACAACAAAATCATCTATTCAAGACACAGGCTCGGCTCAGTAGAAAGGATACTCTGTCTGCACCTTCCAACTCCCCTGGGAGCATGGGTTAACTTTAAAAATTCCCCTCGTTACCCACGAAGCCTCAGTGGTTAAGGACCCCTGCGCCGCACAAGACAGACGCAGCGCAGGTGAGGGGGAGCCTGCCCAGGCGGGACCTGCTTGTGCCTCTCTGCAAACCCACTAGAAATCAAAATAGTGCAGCATTTTGGAGAAACTCACAGGGTTTTTTTTTCCTGATTCTTAAGAGAGTAAAGATATGCAAGCTACATTCATACTTGTACAACTTCCACCTGATTTGGGGAAATTCTTCTTCAGAAATAAATTAAACCATTTAAGCAAGAGGTGTCCAAATGATTTGGGAGCACAGAGTGCATTCAGTGGGATTTGTAGCTTTCTGGTAGACTCTGCATTTGATAAAAACTTTTTGATCTAGTAAATGATCTGTCACAATAACTGCTTCAAAGAAGGACACAAAAAAAGCTGCTGAAGCATTAGCTATAACTTTACAATCAATAATGAGCAATGTTTGCTTGGGACTTGATCCAGGCCTCTTTTTCTTTCTATTTGAAAGTATTTGCCTGGCAGATGAATACCAAAAGAGGGAAGGGAGAAGGGTTTACCAAGCGTGATTCTCTATTAATGATTTTCAATTATAGAATCATAGAATAGAATCATAGAATCGACTAAGTTGAAAAAGACCTTTAAGATCATCAAGTCCAACCATTAACCTAGCACTGCCAACTCCACCACTAAACCATGTCCCTAAGCACCACATCTACACATCTTTTAAATACCTCCAGGGACGGGAGCTCAACCACTGCCCTGGGCAGCCTGTTCCAGTGCTTGACCACCCTTCCCATGAAGAAATTTTTCCTAATTTCCAACCTAAACCTCCCCTGATGCAGCTTGAGCCCATTTCCTCTCGTCCTATCGCTAACTACTTGGGAGAAGAGCCCAACCCCCACCTCACTATCCCCTCCTGTCAGGAGCTGTAGAGAGCGATGAGGTCTCCCCTCAGCCTCCTCTTCTCCAGGCTGAACACCCCCAGCTCCCTCAGCCGCTCCCCACCAGCCCTGTGCTCCAGACCCTGCCCCAGCTCCGCTGCCCTTCTCTGGACACGCTCCAGCACCCCAATGTCCTTCTTGTGCTGAGGGGCCCAAAACTGGACACAGCATTCCAGGTGCGGCCTCCCCAGCGCCGAGCACAGGGGCACAATCACCTCCCTGCTCCTGCTGGCCACACTGTTCCTGACACAGGCCAGGATGCTGTTGGCCTTCTTGGCCACCTGGGCACACTGCTGGCTCATGTTCAGCCGCTGTCAACCAACACCCCCAGGTCCTTTTCGGCCAGGCAGCTTTCAGCCACTCTTCCCCCAGCCTGCAGCGCTGCATGGGGTTGTTGTGACCCAAGTGCAGGACCCGGCACTTGGCCTTGTTGAACCTCATCCAGTTGGCCTGGGCCCATCAGTCCAGCCTGTCCAGGTCCCTCTGCAGGGCCATCCCACCCTCCAGCAGATCGACACTCCCACCCAGCTTGGTGTCATCTGCAAACTTACTGAGGGTGCACTCGATCCTCTCATCCAGATCATTGCTAAAGATATTAAACAAGGCTGGCCCCAAAACAGAGCCCTGAGGAACACCACTTGTGACTAGTTGCCAACTGGATTTAACTCCATTCACCACTGCTCTTTGGGCCTGGCCACCCAGCCAATTTTTTACCCAGCGAAGAGTATGCCCGTCCAAGCCATGAGCAGCCAGTTTCTCCAGGAGAATGCTGTGGGAGACGATGTCAAAGGCTTTGCTAAATCTAGATAGACAAAATCCACAGCTTTTCCCTCATCCACTGAGCGGGTCACCTGGTCATAGGAGGGGATCAGGTTGGGCAAGCGGGACCTGCCTTTCACAAACCCATGCTGGCTGGGCCTGATCACTTGGTTGTCCTGTACTTGCCACGTGATGGCACTCAGGATGATCTGCTCCATGACCATTTCCATCTCGTTATGTTTAAGTAAAGCCATCTCAGACAACACCAGAAAGTAACTCCTCCAGAAATGCAGTTATTTTTCTTAAGAAGTTCCTGATAGCCTAAAGAAACATATAAATTATACTCTGTTTTCACCTAGGTCAGGATTTAAGGTTCCTCACCGGGAAAAGAGAGAGGTTTGTGCCGCGGATCCTCTTGCCGTCGCTGGCAGGACTTGTATGGTTGGCTGCTCTCCCGTGCTCTGCACAGCCCAGAGACGCCAGCCCCGCACGGAAGGGTACAACCATGAGGCATGGCTGAAGCACTGAGGTGTGAGGTTTTATAGCTCCTGACACAGCTCATCATCCTGTCAGTACCTTTGTTTCTAGAGCAAAACATTGTTTCACAGCCTGCTTTAACCACAGTGTTTTATACGGGTACGCATTCTTGCTTTTTCCTATTTCGCACCTTTTTTCCACCTGCCCTGTAACTTCACCAAGAGGGAGCATTGCTTTTCTTCCTCGCTAGTTATCTCTGATCCTTGCCAATAAGGCAGTGGGGGCACATGGGTCTGGACAGCCCAGATTAGCCGTGCTGCCAGGGACAGGGCGAGCACCTCGCTTGCGGGGAGCACCAACCCAGGGTCCGGGCACAGACAGCGAGCACCAAGGCAGCTTTGCTAGAACGGGACTAAGAATTTACTGTCATTTGCAAAGTTTTTTTTTTTTAAAATAGAGCCCTCAACACCTGGAGTTTACAGTGAATGCCTCAAGCTCTAATCGAACACCTCTTTCACTAACAAAGTAGAGACTGTTCAAAGGCACATGCTGCCCGTTTGCCTCTCTTAATTTATGTGCTCTGCTCCCACAAAGAGATGAAAACTGTAACACCAGGCAGATCACATCGCTACAGACTGCAAACACCAGCAACAGCCAGGACAGTCCCCACAGTCTCTGGCCAGCAGACCAGTCAGCAGCACCAACAAGATGTTTTGAGCTCAGAAAACGGGAAAGGGGTGCAGCTGCCCACACCACCCGCCTGCTGCTCGGCTGCAACGTGGAAGCGCACGCACAGTGCATGCAATCAGGTGGGGCACCAGCTTAGCCATGGATGTTAAGGATAAGCTCCAGATACCGCTACTTTCTACCTTTCTTTGGCATCTTCTGAGTATTCTCCTTGCAGCATCTGACGCTGCTGTTCCTACTGGTTACCTCTGAAATGAGACTAGCACCAGAGAGCAGGTACAACAGGCTGAACTAAGACAGCAGAAGCCACGCAGCAAGCCAGAAACACGTGCCTTGTGTTTATAAAACTGCAGAGAGCATTTCACAATCCATTGCGATTTAATATTGCCAGTTTGTGATTCATGCCGTTACTTACTTTCCTTGCCGTGTGTACTGCCAGGGAGATGGAGGGGTACCAGAGGACAACAAAGGATGGGTCTGTCAGATCTGGAGCTCTCCGACAACGGTACAAGGGAAAGCAGCTTCTGTGTCTAGCGTCAAGAAGCCGTGGAGGAGAAGCCAAATTTCAAGATAATCAAGATGAAGTTAATGAGGATTTTCTCATTGCCAAGAAGAGCTCCGAGTGATAGGGTTGCAAGTTTTTTGCTGTGTGGCTGGCTGAGATCACCACGCTCTGCTCGGCAGTGTGTAAGCAATGAAGCACAGCACAGAAGACACAGGATCTGTGTGTTCCAGAGATGGTCTGTACAGCTCACAGCATCCTCAAGGAAAGGCCTGGCACGTTTGGAGCTACAGCACCAGCACTTGCTGAAGGTGTGTGAAAGAACATTACCTTCAAGCAACAATATCAAAAAGAGCAAAGAACAGCATGAGATCATTCTGCTAGCTTTCAACAGCTCTGTGGAAGGCATGATCATTGCCAAGGACTTGCCAAAGAGCCTTAAAAGTATAATCTCTCTGACCTGTAAACAGCATTTCTGCTTCAAAGTCACCCAAGAGATTCTAGGAGTGGCACTGAGGGTGTTTTGCAGGACAGCACGGCAGGATAGAAAAGGAGACAGGAACCTGGTAAGAAAAATAAGGATCCAAAACTAAACAGAGTTTACATCAAAAAAATGTTTTAGAAACAGCTACTTTCTCCTCAAGCATCAAGAAATCTTCCCCCTTCCCCCCAACCTACCAAATCTCTGCAGTGACAATCTGCTGGCAGAGGGCTCCGCATCCCTCCTCCAGCTGCCTGAGCTATCCCCCTCCCCCAGCCCCAAACCCCGGCAGATCTTCCCCCCCCCCCCAGCCCCTGCAGCTCCCTACAGGTGTGGGACCTCAATTAGCCTCCAGCACGAGGACCCAGCCTGCTCCTCACCGAGCCCCTGCAGCTGGCCAGGCCCCTGCTTTCCACATGGATGGAGACCAGACACCGCAGGCAAGAACAGCTGGGAACACTGTTCCTGGGATGGCGTGACATCTCGTCATTCGCAGCCCTCTGAGTGTCCTTGGACCGTGACCACTGCTGCAGCCCCTAATAATGCTCAGTAACAATCAAGACAGCTCTAGCTCGTTTTTATACACTTGGCAGAAGGTGTCCTAACAGCAAAGGCAGGCAGGCATCCTAGCACTGAACTGCCATTAAATGGAGACCCAAATTTTGTCACCACCAAAGCTCAAAGGTGATACCACTTGCGTTTTTAATGCGGGGCCACCTATGACAGTGGTTGTTCAACACGATGACAGAGACAAGAGAGCTGTTGTCCACAGGTTTGCAGTTTCAGGAACTTTCAATTTAAAGAAAAGATGCAGAGACCCCAGGGTAGTTCCCAGCAGGGATGATTTAGCAGACTTCCGAAGATCAAGACAGACCTCTCCAGTCACGAGTATCTTCTCCCTCGGTTGCCCCATGTCCTAACTCACGGGCTATGAGCTGTCAGCTGCTCTTCACTGTTTGGCTTCTTCAGACCTGGAGGACAAAATCTAATGTTGTCAGGAGCATGTCATCTACACTGCTGCTTCTGATGGCCTGGTAAAGGTTAGGGACTGCTGCTCCAACTTGTGCGTAGCTGCAGGTGGCATTTATGCTCCCCTCTGGAATAGGAGCAGCCCACCAATACCACCAAGGGACAGAGATGGTTCAAGAGGTTCAAGAAAATGAATTATCAGCTTGGTTAAAAATCTACTTTTCTGACCTGGTCCATTACCTCCTGGCAATCCATTCCCTCTCATACCAAGGCACTGCAGAGAGACTGTCGGTTTGGCTTATACCCAGAAGAACCCACAAAATCAAAATCTCCATGCCAAAGTCAAGTGACTTGCTCACTCCTCTCTGGTAACCCAGGACCTTCCCACCGTACAGATCAGGTCGGGGAGTTTCAAACTCCTGGGCCTTTATTCATTGAAGCTCAGGGAAAGATCTTTAGAGTTTTTTCTCATCCAGCTGTAATTGTAACTTGAATTTGAACTCATACAATTAAACAAAACTATTGAAACATGCAAACAGGAATTACAAAATCTAGCTTCTCCTATTTCTCTTTCAAATGCTCATTAATTTATGGCTATTCAGAAGTTTAGGATATCACAGGAAGGCGTTTGTCATAGATATCTTTTAAGTGTGGGATCAAAACAAAACAAAAAAATCCTTAGGTTACAAAAACACTGCACAAGATGGACAGATTCTGTAGTAGGAAAGCCCATCATCTCTTCCCAGCCTAAAATAAGAAGAAGCAATAGGTGATTGACAGCAAACTATAGTCAACAGAGAAAAAAATCTTCATACATTATGATTCAGTTTTTCCTTTGTTGACTACAGTTTGCTGTCAATCATGTACAGCTTTTCTTTATGTGAGGTAGGGAAAAAGGTTGCCGTCTCCTTCCTCCCTAGCAAGCTGTCTGTTTTCTTGCGTGCACTTTCTACCTGAGGTATTTAAATGTTCTCATCTTGTACTTAACAGAAATATATAATAAACCTCCCAATTACCTTCTACCCTTTTAAATGTCAAACCAATCAAAAGGTTGAAAGGGGAAAATTAAAGCCTATTTTCAGAAGAGCACGCTTACTAATGTATTACTGACCTTCAAGAGAAGAGTAAGATAACGCAACTTTTTTCAGTACGTACCCTGGCTTCCAGCCTACAGGATGAATTCAGAAATGCGGGGTCCATTGCAAAAATGACTCTTAGAAAATTTAATCAGATTTAATCTAGGTATCTACCTAAAACTGTGGTATCTGATGGGTTCTGGTTTCAGCATTACCTCTGTGACTTTGATTAGCTGTAAGGTAATTTTGTCTGGGAGGAGCAAAGGGAGCACAGAAACCAGAAGCATTATTAGAAGAGCTGTTCAGCGTGTCTATAAAGCTGGTGGCATTTGAAATTCATCTACTTCCTGCGTTACAAACAGGGGCCACGCGAGACTTGCCGAATTACCCACTTCGCCACGGTACCAGCTGAGAGGGTACGTGGCGGCCGCCTACGCCGCTGCACACCACGCAAGGGCGGTCTGGGAATGAAACCGGGCTGTGCAGAGCTGCTGCTGCAAAGCATGATTAGTGCCTGGCTCCCAGCCTGGTAAGACGACAATGGGGCCCTTCCACCAGCTTACTTTTTAAAGCCTTTTTATGCATATTAGAGCAAGAGACTAGAAGTATATATAGGAGAACACTAAATGCTTACTAGATGCACACCCAACCAAAGCCACAACGATGCAACGGCCTGAATGTTTGATGCAGATATTATTAATCTCTTAATCCTTTGCAACATGCCATCACTCAAAATACACACATACAGATTCAGGCTACGAGAATCAGTGGTGATTTTTCCCTAAGGCTTAGCTCAGCAGCCTCTAGCCTCCCATGAAACCCCCTCCATGCACACACTCCCGCGGGTAGGAGCAGCGTCCACGCTGTGCTACAAGAGCCACCTCTAACCTGCTTCACCGGCAGATTCCTCCCTGTCCTGCACAGAGCAAGCATCTTCATGCAGCTGAAGGTGGTGACCTTCTCCTAGGCCATGCTTCAACTTAGAATAAGCCATTTAAAAGGCCCGTTCCTTACAGCTACTTGTCTCCTGGGGGACTAAACTTGAGCAGTTGTTTCCTCAAAGGGGCGAATCTTGTTTCACAAAGAAAATGCAGCCCCATTAAGACCTTCCTGGGGCTTTTGCATGGGTCTATGAGCATTTTGAGGTGGGGATGGACATTATCCACCTGCAAGAAAAGCACTGCGCTCTCCCAAGGAGGGCTGCCACAGCACGCAGCGCAGGGTTTAAGCTCCCTGCAGCCTGAAGCACAGCCTCCCCTGTCCTTGGGGTGTACAGGTGCCAGCAGCCACAGAAACCATCACGCAGCCCCGTAAATTTAGAGAAACTTAAAGAGATTTTGTTTTCTTTGCTGCCTCGGCTCCTGAAATTTATTAACATGGCACTAGATTTCCCCAAGAATAGCGCCTGCCAAGTCCGTTCCCGCTCTCTAAAACCACATTATAAATCACAGGCCAGGAGAACATCCTGAATGCTGATGACTGCAGGTTATGGCAGTGATGAGGGCTGCCAGGAAGAAAAATGGATTTTCCTCGCCCAGTCCCAGCAGAAGGGTCCAAACACGCCACAGCCACTGCCCTGTCAGGCTGATGCTCCGAACAAACCCGAGTATGTTCATAGGAGCGATCGCCATCTCCACGCTGGTTGGTAACACAACCAGTGAAGGGATGGTTCAGCGGTTCATAGCTCGAGATCCAACAGTGGCAGTAACAAGAAGGGCCTTCGTTAAGACAGTTTCTTCCATTAGAGCACAATAAAACTATGATTGGTTCTATATTCAGGTAATATAGAAACACAATTTCCAGTTGCTGTAAATCTGAGGCCGAAGCAGTACTGCCAAGCTACCTATTTGTTTGTTTGCTGCCTTTTGAACATTTCTTAAAAGGGGCTGTTGTTTGCAATTTGGCTTCTCAAGACACAATGCAGTTAATTAACCCTGTTACGGGGGAAGCATTTGTAAGATCAGGCTGGATGCAGAGCAGGTAATCCGGGCTGCAGGCAGGGGACTCCTCCATCCTGCTCCACCAGCGCAGAGACGCCCGTCTGCAGGGAGCGATCACCTGTACGTTATCGAGAGCTCTGTTCACTGGGTAAGAAAGAGTAGAAAAAGCTATTTAGAATCATAGAATCGTTTAGGTTGGAAAAGCCCTTTAAGATCACCCACTCCAACCATTAACCTACACTGCCAAGTCCACACTAAATCAATCAAGGGTAGACCAGACTGAACCATGTCCCCAAGTGCCACCTCTGCCCGTTTTTTGAACACTTCCAGGGATGGGGACTCCACCACCTCTCTGGGCAGCCTGTTCCAATGCTTGAACACCCTTTCCGTAAAGAAATTTTTCCTAATTTCCAACCTAAACCTCCCCTGGCGCAGCTTGAGCCCATTTCCTCTCGTCCTATTGCTAACTACTTGGGAGCAGAGCCCAACACCCCCTCCCTGCCCCCTCCTGTCAGGAGCTGCAGAGCGATGAGGTCTCCCCTCAGCCTCCTCTTCTCCAGGCTGAACACCCCCAGCTCCCTCAGCCGCTCCCCACCAGCCCTGTGCTCCAGACCCTGCCCCAGCTCCATTGCCCTTCTCTGAACACGCTCCAGCGTGTATCATTTACGTAAAATTATCCCAGTTTGGTTTGTGTTGTCTAATGAAATGGCAGGGAAGAAACTGGATGAGTTTCCGTGAATAAAGCGAGAGTGAGGGAGCACACACCAGAAGGAGAAGTATAATACTAGGACAAACCTCATGCGGATATGAATTAGTCATGAATTAATTTAGACTGGAAATGACAAGAAAGCCCCCAGGCCTCACAGGAAGGGAGCTCTGTGTTTCCAAACACAGTATGGGGCTTGGGCATCAAACCACTGGGAGACAGAGGTTGACAAGCTCGCATCTGCAGCTCTGCAACGGGATGGCAGAGATGACGGAGCAAGAAATGAAGGCTTATGTCACAAGTATTAAGGTGTCCGATACACTGAAGAATCCAGCAAGGGTTGTAAGGTGCCTTAATTGTTATGCCTCTGCACAATGTTGTATTAATCCCATGCTTCAGGGTTTCTATTTGCTGCCAGCAGGGGCATAGGACAACTTTCCTTTTAAGGAATAAATTCTTTGCTTTTTTTTTCCATCTTAGAAGGCAGCCAGCACTTGAGATGGGATGGAACATGATATGCACTGCGCAGTACCAGGAAAGCTTCACGAGCTTGCTGTCTTGCTCAGTTGATCATGGCCAAAGGTCACCAGGAGAGCTCCTGCTTGGGTAAATACCCTCCTAGAAGTAAAAGCATCCTACCTTCATGCGTGACTTTCACCAGTGCACTGTATCATTGCAAGAGTTGGAACTCCTGACTTGCGCTTTAAATACCTACCTCCAAAACCAGGTCAGGACCCATTGATTTTCAGCCATACAGTAGCAAGTCTGGTAGAGCTGAGTTCACGAGAGGTTCCTTGCGTTGCCCTTGGTTGAGCCACCAACTGCATCACGCCTAGGTCCTCCCGCTCATGCTCTCTCTGCAGTCATGAAAGCTAATAAAAGACGTGCCAGGCTTAGGAGCACTCTCGGCTCCTGCTTCCAGGGCAGGAGCCTGAGGACAAGAGCTTGGGGCGTAGGGGAGAGTTTCACTGGTGTTAAGAGAACAGAAGCAACGGCAGGATCTGTCTCCCAGCGGAGCTGGGCACACAGCCACGCAACTGCAGCAGCCTCAAAGGAACCTGCGCTCATCTCACCTACACCCTTTTTACCCACTTCTCCCACGCACAGTCCCCAGCTG
Organism: Pelecanus crispus; assembly: GCF_030463565.1. Lineage (NCBI taxonomy): Eukaryota > Metazoa > Chordata > Aves > Pelecaniformes > Pelecanidae > Pelecanus > Pelecanus crispus. The sequence goes on from NC_134648.1 coordinate 73,749,479, forward strand.
AGGACCCTCCTTATCTCTGTTCTGCTCTGCAAGGATTCACATCTGGGAACAGCAGGAAGGGATGGGGATAAATAAAAAGAGAAAGTAGTATTTTTGTTTCTTCTCGGAAGGACAGGCTCCTTCACAAGAGGCACAGAGCAGGCTCTGCAGAGGTGCAGAAAGTGAGGAACAAAAGGCAAAGCAGGACCTGTTTGCCAGGCGAGAATGAAAAGCCCAGCACTTCTACCTCCAGCTCTTTCAGCAGAAGAGAAAGCGAGGCGGCACAAAGGCAGAGCCTCCATGCTGGAGCAGCCACCTCTTCTCTGAGCAGATCCTGGTTCTGCCATCTGTTGCAGAAAGCCCCCCCGAGCACAGGGGGACAGGCCAGAAACAGCAGAAAGCAGCTCTCCGTGCCCATGCTGAAGCCGTGGTGGGGAAGAACGAGCTGCAGAGAGATGCAAAACGCTCAGTGCCGAGGGACGGCACGTTTAAGGAAGGACAGCGGGAGGGAAGGACGACCCAGCATCACCCCAACAGTTCGCTGAGGCAAAGCGCAAAATACAAATGCCAATTAGAGAGTTAAACGCGCTTGCAGCGTGTGCAGTGTGGAGACAGGGACTTCGAGGCAGGGCTCCCAGCTGCCCGGGCGGGCTGCAGAAGGTGTCCTTGCACCCGCAGGTGTGCTGCAGCAGCCCGCCGTCGCAGACGGCCGGGGCAGTTTCTATGGCAATCCCTCACCTCCTCAGCCTGTCTCTCCAGTGCTGCTCTCCCACACACCCTATTATGGAACACCACATTAATTTTAAATGCTTTTTTTTTTTTTTTTTTGCAACAATGCCATCAGCGCTGGAAAAATTCAAAAGAGCAAACCCGTAAAGAAACGTCTTCGAAAGAGAGGTGGTGCCGGCAGGCAGAGCATCCCACTGCAGCACACACAGAGGATGGCCGTGCCGGGCGGCTGCACGCACGCCCCGGTCGCGGGCTCTGACCAGGTGAGTGCGGGGCTGCTGCAGCCCCAGGACTCAGCCACACGTGCACAAGGGTGGCTGGGTGCCGAAGCGCCTTCTCATTTGGGCGCAGACAGCGGTGCCAGCGCCGGAGCGTGGCTACCGGAGGACCACGAGTGCCACCTGCAGCACAGCCCTCGGGCGCAGGCCTCCGGCGCCGCGCAGCATCCTCAGGGCACCAACCCTGCCCAGAAACTCTGGGCTGCTGCTGCTCAGCTCCCCGCCAGTCGGGGCTCGCGATGGGTTTTGGCGCTGCAGTTAACCCTGGCAGTAACCTCAGGGCTTGCCAGGAAGCAAACTTGAACTCCCTACCAGAGAACAGCAAAGCAGGGAGTCCAGATCACATAATTTTTCTCCACTTTCTATTTTTGCAAAGAGGCACTTTCACGTCAGGACCAGAAGTAAACCAGAGAAGTAGGAGAGGGCAGATGAAATGTACTGTCCCCGGTGTTTCTGAGTCCTTATTTTTTTCAGGATTGCTGGGAAGCTCCTCTCCGCAGCTGGACATGTGCGCCCATGCCATGGCAATTCAACATGGGACGGCTGCAGCGAGCCAGCCCAGCCTCTGCAGGGTCCGAAGGTGGCACCGACTGATTTAGGTACCAGAGAGCAGAGTCGCTGGAACTGAGACCACCACAGGCATGAGTCCTCCAGGACCCCTTCGCTTTGACTTCTCCAGGCAGCTGCACTGCTGCTGCGTGCGTCCTCCAGCTGAGCCTCCCGTTCTCAAAGCTGGTCATGAAGCTTTCACATAGTTATGAGCAGAGCTGAGCGTTTCAGGTCAGCCTCAAGTCAGGAGACAAAGGACTGACAGCATCCTGCGTCTCACCTGGGGAGACTATGCTGTTATCTTCTCAGCAGGTTGGACAGACATTTCATCCCCACTGTGCATCCCACTTCCGAGGAACACCACTGCTCCAAGGTGCCCAAAGAAGCTGTCCTGGTTTGGGCTGGGATAGAGTTAATTTTTTTCCCAGCAGCAGGCACAGCGCTGTGGTTTGGATTTAGGATGGGAACAATGCTGATCACACGCTGATGGTTTAGTTGGTGCTGAGCAGTGCTGACACCAGGCAAGGGCTTTTCAGCTTCCCCTGCTCTGCCAGGGGCACAAGGAGCTGGGAGGGGGCACAGCCAGAACAGTTGATCCCAACTGCCCCAAGGGCCATTCCATACCATACGGCGTCATGGGCAGTATAGAAACTGGGGGGGTTGGCCGGGGAGCAGCGATCGCTGCTGGGAACTGGCTGGGCATCGGTCGGCGGGTGGGGAGCAACTGCATTGGGCAGCACTTGCTTTGGATATTGGTATTATTATCATTACTATTTTACTTTATTTCAGTTATTAACCTGTTCTTATCTCAGCCCAGGAGTGTTTCTCACTCTCACTCCTCCGATTCTCTCCCCCATTCCCTCGGGGCAGGGGCAGTGAGCGATGGCTGCGTGGTGCTGAGCTGCTGCTGGGGCTGAACCACGACAGTAAAACACCATCAGTTGTCCACCCAGCGATACGAGACACGGTTGTGGCCAGAGGGATTATTTTGCTCAGCACCTCTTCGGGACAGTTCAGCAACCCTTTTGTGCGCACTACAGACAACAGCTGCCAGTTGCCTTTGCACCCAAGAGCTAACCGATTTCATTTACGCGAAAGAGCTAAGCCTGCTCACGGTGGCACACTTGCTCCGTTTCTGCCCCCCTCTCCGGCCAATGTCACCTGGGCGTCCCCTCCACCAGGCCCTGGGGTGGGTGCTGCTACCCAGCCCTCGGGACGCACGCTGGAGCTGTGCCATGCGCGCCTGACCTCGTGCCGTGCTGAGCAATTCCACTGCAGCGCGTCGAGCTACGCGTTCCTTCCTCCCCTTCAGCAAGGGCAGAAATAACTTTGAAATAACAGACATTCTCCAAACAAAAAGTACCATTTTGATGAAGCAGCATCTGCCAGTTAATAAAGCAGTTTGTGGAACAGTTTCCAACCAGTTCAGTTTAAACACACCATAACTGGGGGCTCCCAGAGGGAAGCCTGCGAGGTGCCTTGGGTAGAAGGCGTAACGACTGCTGCAGAATGGAAATGCCAGGTAATTAAACCCTCCTCTGCCTAATGAAGGGAAGCATGCGAAGCACCGCCTGCTTGAAAGTAAAGCCAGAAATGTTCAAATCACAGGAGGCACGTATTTTTAACAACCAGAATGACTGGAATACACTCCGAATTGAAAGGTGATTTCTCTCTTTCTCAGTTTCTTCAGGCCACATTTGGATATCTCTCAATAAAGGTGCTTCACAAACACACAAACTGCCAGGCTCCACACGGGGATACTCCCAAATTCAATTGCCACTGATTGCAGGGAGGTCATGTTAAATAATCTAATTTTCCTCAGACTTCGAACTCTACCAGTATGGAAAATATTTGTTACCTCCAAGTACTTCTAGGAAACAGGGAAACAAGGGGGAAAAGAAAAGGAGGGGGAAAAAAAAAAAAAAAAGAAAAACAAACCCCAAACCACTGTTTGTAGACTGCAGCTCACACCATCAGCACTTGCAGGTGTAGTCTGTGTTGCAAAGTCCTCTGCCAATTTTGCAGAGCTATCACATGCACTCTCCTGCAGGACCAAACGAGCTCCTAAATAGCAGGAACCTGGGAAACGAAGCCTCCTCGGGATTGTGCTTCCTCCCTCTGCAGCCAGGCCTGAAGAGAGGGCGCAAGCCCAGCCTGAAGGGTGCAACATCTCCAAACCAAGCGCAGGCACCCTCCAGCAGCGCAGACCTCCTGGCATGTAAGCACACGGACCCCCAGCCACTCCTCACGAGGAGGCTAATTTCAAATAAAGGATTCCAGCTTTATTACTACTGCATTTTACTGCCTTTTAATGAGCCATTAACCACAATAAGAACAATACAGAAGTGTTTACTAACGAGTTTGTGAACTATTTCATTACTTCCTGGGGTATGTAGCTCTTCAATTCATCTGTAGATTGTTCCTCTTCCATGCATCATCCAGATTTGTGTCAACACGCTAACCGTCCCACGTTATCCCATACAATTTGAGATTTCTAACATTTAAAATAATATTTTTTTTCCTGGGCCAGCACAGTCAGGGGAACCCTGGCAGCAGCAGAGCAGCCCTCATGCCAAGGGCAGCCGGGCACCCCCAGGCACCCCAGCCTCTAACCCGCTCCTGGAGCCAGGACACGAGCACAAGAAGCTCTTGCACCATCACGCATCCTCCTGCCCTGCCTTGCCGTACCCGCCGCTGCTGCAGGCAGGGGCCCATGGTAGGAACACAGCATTTCCAGAAGGCTCTCCATCTGCAGAGAGAAATGAGGCATCACCCTGGTCAAAGGGCAGCACAGGAGCACAAATGGAAGATGGGTGTTGGTCTCTTCTCCCAAGTAGTTAGCGATAGGACGAGAGGAAATGAGCTTAAGCTGCACCAGGGGAGGTTTAGGTTGGAAATTAGGAAAAATTTCTTTACGGAAAGGGTGGTCAGGCATTGGACCAGGCTGCCCAGAGAGGTGGGGGAGTCCCCATCCCTGGAAGTGTTCAAAAAACGGGCAGAGGTGGCACTTGGGGACATGGTTCAGTCTGGTCTACCCTTGATTGGCTTAGTGTGGACTTGGTAGTGTAGGTTAATGGTTGGATGGGTGATCTTAAAGGGCTTTTCCAACCTAAACCATTCTATGATTCTATGATTCTAAGATGGAAGAGGCGTCCTTCATGACCAGACGTGGGGTAGGGGGGGATAGACATGTTCCTCTTCCCATCCTGCTTTTCTTGCTTTCCTCTGCAGTGACACGGTAAGCATAAACTCAGCATTAGCAGATCTAGGGCATCTAGTAGGTCCCAAGGACCCATTTAGAGTGAATTTAACCATTAGTATAACCCCAGAAATCAGGACTAATGGGACGCTTTGCAAATCCACTTGGATTTCCTCCTCTGAGTGAGGAGATCTGATGCATTCCTTCTGCATCACATTTACCCCTCAGTAAAGTTGCTCCATGTGCTTTCAATAAACCACCTGTAACACTTAGCCATTGGAAACCTAATTAGTGATCCCTGCTGAAGGCTGGAACTCAGCCTGCCAGGGCAAGAGCTGGTGGATTCCTAGGAGCATCCCTGCGATGGAGGGCCCAACAAAGCTCCCTCAGTGTACTTGTCACGCTCATCCCTCCTGTCCAGACTAAGCTGGTGGGTTGAATACAGTATATACAGGATGTTTCACAGGAGTGACAGGGTTTTTTTTTTTAATCCCCATTGATTTGTTGTGAAACAGGAAGCACCAGAACAGCTTCCATGGAGAAGTGGATTATTTCCCCAAATCTCTCCTGCCCTTCAGTTAAATCTTTTCCTGGAGAGGAAAAAAAACCTGACAAAATCATTCAGCCTTTTTTTTTTTCCTTAAAGAAGGAAAAAGAAAGATTTCAACCCATACAGCTCTAAACCAGTTTCTTTCTCAGATCCTTTTCTAAGGTGAAATTATTGACTCACCACTTACTGCCTGGCTGGGCAGGAGGAGAAAAAAAAATTAATCACCCAAGTCCTGCCAACACACTGCATGGGCAGGTTATACAGTGCTTTTGCAAGACCAGAGCAGAGCAGGCAGGGCAGAGGACTGGGAGCAGGCACCTGATGATCCCAGCCTTGCCAGAGCCCTGCTGCAAGACCTTGGCCTTTCCAGCCTTCATGCCTCAGTTTCCCCATCTGTCAGCGTACTTGTGTCGCAGTTTAGCCCCAGCCAGCAGCTCAGCACCACACAGCCATTGCTCACTGCCCCTACCCCGATGGGGTGGGGGAGAGAATCGGAGGAGTCAGAGTGAGAAACACTCCTGGGGTGAGGTAAGAACAGGTTAATCATTGAAATAAAGTAAAATAGTAATGATAATAGTAACAATATAATAATAATGATAAAAGTATATCCAAAGCCAGTGCTGCCCAATGCAATTGCTCCCCACCCGCCGACCGATGCCCAGCCAGTTCCCAGCAGCGATCGCTGCTCCCCGGCCAACCCCCCCAGTTTCCATACTGCCCATGACGCCGGATGGTATGGAATGGCCCTTGGGGCAGTTGGGATCAACTATTCTGGCTGTGCCCCCTCCCAGCTCCTTGTGCCCCTGGCAGAGCAGGGGAAGCTGAAAAGCCCTTGCCTGGTGTCAGCACTGCTCAGCACCAACTAAACCATCAGCGTGTGATCAGCATTGTTCCCATCCTAAATCCAAACCACAGCACTGTGCCTGCTGCTACTGGGAAGAAAATTAACTCTATCCCAGCCCAAACCAGGACAACTTGATATGCCTGTCTTCTTTCAAAGAGCATGCTGGGCTCTGCAGATCAACCACACCACACAGGAAGGAGTTTCCTTCTGTAACTAAGCGGTGCATTTTTCTTCATAGCAAAGGAAATAAAATGCATGTTTTGAGCATTATATAGCGTGACAGTCTCCAGGAAAGTGATACTTTCCTGAGGTTCTCTGCAGGACGACTCAAGACCCCCATGGTCCAGCAGACGCTGGTCCCATGTGAGGCTGCCCAGGGGAACGGTGCTCCGTGCCCATGACGTTCCTGCGGCCGGACACCGCGCACCCTTTCACAGCGCAGCCGCGCACCCGCTGCTCCTTGAGCCCAGCGTTGGGCAGAGCAAGAGATTTGTGCTCAGGGACATCGATCGGGCCTGGGGGGATCTGCACCTCTTAAAACAGAAGCAGTTATTAAGCTCTGTCTTTAAGAAAGCAGCAAGAGAGATGGGTTCCTGTGCTTGACTTGCCCAGAAAGGGCTGGGATAGAATCATCGAATCGTTGAGGTTGGAAAAGCCCTTTAAGATCATCCAGTCCAACCATTAACCTACACTACCAAGTCCACACTAAACCAATCAAGGGCAGAGTAGCAAGTTCACATTTCCTGTTTTGGTGGCTGGATTATTTATAATGAAAGTAAAAACTAGGAATCATTAAGATTGGAAAGGATCTCTAAGATCATCAGCCCAACCATCAACCCAACACCCCCATGCCCACTAAACCATGTCCCAAAGTGCCACATCGACATAAAGAAAGTGTTTAATTGGTCCCTTGAGGGAACTGCCGGCAGATCAGCCGAATCGCAGGGCTGGTGAAGAAGGTACCCATGCCCTCCTGCTCAGGCGGTCCCAGCACAGCAACACAGAAAGCTGCCTCCCTTTTCACAGGAGGAATCCGGAGCTGCAGCACCAAGGGCCCAGCTTCTGTGATTAGACTGTGATTTCCACTTGGGTAATTACTCTTAACACAGATACCCAGGGAGAAAAGCAAGGAAACCCAGCCAGCCAGCGAGGCAACCGAGGAGTAACACAGCCTTAGCAAGACAGCGCAGCTGGGGACCGGCGATGAAAGCCTCCAGCCTTACGGCTTCTCGGACCCCTGTGATGGCCCCGCTTCATGAGCCTCAGCCACCCCCAAGCCTGCCTGTCCCCTTTCATCTTGAGCGGGCCAGGACGGACACTTCTGCCACCCCTCAAGCATGCCCCCAGCCAGCAGCTCTCGGGGAAAAGCCGTTTTGGTGATGACCAAACCCAAGACCTTGCAACCCAGCAGTTACACCCCATGCTAGAGACCACATGAATTTGCCAGCAGGAATAACGTGCCGTTTCCAACTGATGAAGTATTTTTCTAAGCTTGGATAACCCTAAGACAGACACTGCCTCCCATACCCAGGACAGCAGCTTCCTACGTTTTGTGCCATCGCACAAGCAAAAGCTTCTTCCCTATCTGGACAGTTCAGCAGGGCTAATGTCCCCCAACAGATGAGATTTTTAACTCAGATATTAGCCAGGTCTTGACACCTGAAGGGTTCATTTGCTGATAAACCACCCAGGCTGAAAAGAGATTTTTTTATGTCTCTAAGAATTCAAAACCCAAATTACAGTACAGTCACTCTGTCAAAAAAATGCCAGTTCTTCCCTGAGGATGACTGGGTTTCCCAAGCGCAGGTATTGCTGAGATGTTCTTGCCAAGCTTCCTTAAACAAACCCAGTTCTGCATCGGTACCTGCCCTTCATTTGGGTAATGTAAATGATGACCTGGTGCAAGGTGGGGGGGCAAGATGCATGCACACAGCTGGCCCATGCTTACGTAAAAGGCAGAGAAGTCACAACTTAAGAGTTCTTATCAATAAAAGCCTTCAACAATTGGAACTATGCAGTAAAACACAAGTAAAGGTTGGGCTTTCCTAAGGGACCATCCTTTGATATTTAAGCCAATTTTATTTAAACTTGTCAGTTACCATTTTCAAAAACAAACAAAAAACAAATCAGAGAAAGCAAAGCTTATTTTAATGGTAAATCCTAAAGTCTTTCCAAATATCTCAAGCAATATTTAGCTGTTTGGAAGATTATTGGTAATGATTATGCTAATAAAATCAATTTGTGACAATTACTTAACTTCTACCATTCTTGGAATTAAAGTTTTATGTTATATTTTCTTCTAAATCAAGTAATTGATCCTCACATGAATTAGGAATTATACCAGCTCACAAAATCCACAGACTAATTGAATAGTTAACCAAGTGTTCAATAAACTTCACACCTTACTATCATACCTGTTAAGACTGCTTAATTAGATTTTGCTCCTTGCATAAATAGCTGTAAATGGAGACCGCTTAGTTTCACTTTTCATTTAACTTTATTCTCAAGGCACATTAACAAAATAACTGCTTATCAGATTTCTTTACATTTTTCACAATACAGTGCTGACTGCAACAGCTGAAAGATTATAAAATATTTTTAAGTGCTTATCAATCAGCTCTACTACAGCCAAAGCCTCCACGAGCGTGGACCTTGTGCACTTAGACTCAGCTCCGCAAAGCACTTAAACAACTGCTGAGCCCCTGCTTAAGCTGTTGGGATGTCAGCAAGAGCTCTGCTGAACCAGAGCTTTCCACATTCGCATCATCAAGAATCACAGCGGATTTTCCTCCTTAAGGAAAAAAGTCCTTTTTTCCTTTTCAGGACTTTGCCTTCTGTTCTCCATACCCACACCTTGTCTATCTGCTATATTTCATTCACTTTTAAAAACTTTATCATACGATGTTCTCCTTCCCCTGTTTTCGTTCATTTTTTCTCGAGCAGGAAAGTTGCGTTTGTGTTGCATTTGGGGCATCCCTGCTGGCCCCCGTCTTTGCACCGCAAGACAGCTAGAGCAGTTTGCCTTTCCGATCTACAGCGGGAAGGTCTCTGCAAACTCAGGCAGATGTGCTCCCATCAGACGCTCCCTGCTTACGGGGCTAGAAATTTCCCTTTAAAAGCTACCCATCTTAACAGCGCCACAGTCCATACAATCATTCATTTCAAGTTTTACCATTCTATTTCCCCCCCAATGTTTTTCTCTTGAGCTTCTACACTCTCCATAGCCCTGGCGACAGCGGGCCGGGCAGCAGAGCAGGCTGAAGAACCAGCAATGCTCGACAGCTTGGCACAGGCAGCGAATTCAGTGGTGAAGCACACCCCAGCAGAAGAGCAGCGTGCAATGCTGCAGAAGAAAGCAGCAGACCAGCAAACAAAGCTCCTCACCAGTCTGACCAGAATGAATCTCCCTCAGCCCTTCGGGAGGTTTCCCCAGGACGTGCAAGCAAGACCCGCCAACCCAAGAGCCAGAAAGCCTGCATTACCTTGGTGCCACGGTCCGTGCTCTCCCCTCAGCCCACCACGGCTGCTTCACAGGAAGGTGGGGCAAAAGTTGAAGCGTGGAACAGAAACGAGCATCCCTCCGGGGCAGCATGCAGCGGGGACGCAGCACCTCCGTACGGGCTCAGCGCAGACAAAAGACAATCCTCCGTAGAATCCCTGCAAGGCGACCCACGGGCTGCCTGCTCTCCAGTCTTCACCTTGACGATACTTCACGCTCTGTAGTTGGGGTACGGTGTTTAACGCAGAGCTCAGCACTTGTCCTCCTCAGTGCCCTCCGTGCCTGTTCACGCCTCACACCACTGCAGCAGCTCCACAGCGCGGCGTGCTCCGTCCCATCCAGCAGCTCCCCCAGCATCCAGCCGAACAGAACCGGCTCGCAGCCTTCGCCTGCCTCTCTGACTTCACCTTACACCAAACCCCCCTCTAAAGCACTCTCCAAGGCCCCACGCTCCAGAGTCAGTAAGGAGCCATCTCCTTTCCCACACACTTGGGAGAACACCCCCGAGTTTGCTCAGCCAATGTCCCAAACCACCTCAGCATCCCCACTAAAAGCCTTCCTCCCAGGCTGATGAGGCAGGTGGCAATTAACAGAGAGGTGATCATAGAATCATAGAATCATTTTGGTTGGAAAAGACCTTTAAGATCATCCAGCCCAACCATTAACCTACACTACCAAGCCCACACTAAACCAATCAAGGGTAGACCAGACTAAACCGTGTCCCAAAGTGCCACCTCTGCCCGTTTTTTGAACACTTCCAGGGATGGGGACTCCACCACCTCTCTGGGCAGCCTGTTCCAATGCTTGACCACCCTTTCCATGAAGAAATTTCTCCTAATTTCCAACCTAACCCTCCCCTGGCGCAGCTTGAGCCCATTTCCTCTCATCCTATCGCTAACTACTTGGGAGAAGAGCCCAACCCCCACCTCACTACCCCCTCCTTTCAGGGAGTTGTAGAGAGCTGTAGAGAGTTGTAGAGTTGTGATGATTGCCCAGAGCCCCACCTGTGGCCACGCTGAGATGGAAGCACAGGAATTGGCTGCGGTCTGAGGCTCCTCCCTGCTAACCTCCTCATCAGGTGTTTGTTGTTATTTTTACCAGGTGTATGATTAATTACTGCCCCTCCTCTTTTATTTTTGACATTCATCTATAGTACAACTTGTGTGGCAGCCTCAATGCTATTATCTCTTCAGGGAGACTATTATAAATTCACTTCCACCATAACATCTTATAGACATTGCTCACATTAGGTATAAAAATTTTATGGAACATACTAAAGTTGGTGCACACAGCAGCAGTTTTTCAAACATAAACATCTTGGACACTTTAAAGATATTTCTTTCTAAAGACCAAGCAGCATGTGGTCACACTGAGAAACTGCATGCCAGGAAAATATACATTTTAATTAAGCTTAAAAAAAAAGTCAAGCACAGCTCTAAACTAGTTTTTGAATCTAGACGTATATTGATTTTTTTAGTCTATACAAAAATTCACTGTGCAAACAATGTGCCTGTGGTATAATTAGTATTGTATCTTTCAAGGTTATTGAAATAACTGCTTCAGAAGGAAGAATTTAGTAAGGAAGCGAGAGTGGGCTTCACTTACGCACTGAAAGTTGCAGGCAGGTCCAGCAAAGCTTGGTGTTGCCAGGCCAAGGCACAGCTCTCCCTTCCAGTTCCCCAGGGTACAGACAGCATCACTGGGAAGACACCAGGCAGGTGCCATGCCAGTGCCTAGCAAGAGTACCTGAGATTTCGGCCGTGCTCCAGGTGGGAGCAATTTTTAACGTAGCCTGGGGTTCATTAGTTCAACATAGAGCAGCTTGCTGCTCCCCTCTCATCTCTGCAGAGGGCACACAGCTGTGTGTGCTACAGCACGTCCCCGTGAAACCCGTGTATCTGCTGCTCCCCTGCGCAGGAACGTGCACAAAAGCCAAGTGATCCAAAGATGCAAGTCTAAAGTGCATAAATTAGAGCACTCTCAGTAATTGTGTGGATCTGCTCATACAAAAGTGTTTCAGTGCTCTTAGTTCATGCGTAGCTTAATTCTCTGAATCTGTATTTGAACCCTCTATCTTCTTATTTTCTCATGCCTCCCTTGCTCCTTATTCTCGTTAAAGAAGGATTTTGCAGAGACGCTCAATCTTGGTCATTGCAAAATCTTGCACACAAGAATCCTCAGAGCTTTGTAGCAATGTGAGCAAAGCTGGATATGATTTTTCAGGACACCGTATCGCCCTGAGTAAGGATATCACCTGGACACATCCTCTCTCCTCACCAAACCCGGCCCTTACTCCACCTCTAGCTTCAAATTTTTTCATGTGGGATGGTGAATTCACCACTGCCCCAGACAAAGGCTGTCACTAGTGACCATTTTACTGCTTGTTGGGAGTTGTTGGCCACATTCCAATAAACTTTTCTTTTTCTTTCAGAGCAGACTGAAAAATGATCTATATTAACCATGGAACTCATTTTGAAAAAAAAAAAAAAATCTTTTGTCAGCTCTACAATGCTTAAAATCACACCACATTTCCTCCCTGCAAAATCATTGCCTCACATTTACATCGTCGTCATTTACAGGCAGACAAAAACCACAGCAGAATGATAGGAAAAGGGTCTGTAATTGTTCCTGAATTTTTATTGATTTGTTGACATCTGTTCTTAATAAAACAGTAAATGCCATCCATAGCCATGGGCTGGAGGAGGAGGAGAAGTCTAACGGCAGAGCTGCAGGCAGGAGGAACGGCAGGTACCTGCCCCAGCATCCAGAGCCGACCGCTCGCACAAAGCCACTGAGTGGAGCAGAGGATGGAGAACGCCAGGCTCCTTCCACTCGCATGCTGGCATTTGTGTTCAAAAAACGGGCAGAGGTGGCACTTGGGGACATGGTTCAGTCTGGTCTACCCTTGATTGGTTTAGTGCGGACTTGGTAGTGTAGGTTACTGGTTGGAGTGGATGATCTTAAAGGGCTTTTCCAACCTAAACGATTCTATGATTCTATGCCTGTGAACAGGACTGTGGGTTCAAGCACTGGAACAGGCTGCCCAGAGAGGTGGTGGAGTCCCCATCCCTGGAGGTGTTCAAAAACCGGGCAGAGGTGGCACTTGGGGACATGGTTTAGTGGGCACGGGAGTGTTGGGTTGATGGTTGCACTGATGATCTTAGAGATCTTTTCCAACCTTAGTGATTCCTAGTTTTACTTTCATTAAAAACTAATCCAGCCACCAAACATGAAATTTTTACTCTGCCCTTAATTCATTTAGTGTGGACTTGGCAGTGTTAGGTTAATGGTTGGACTGGATGACCTTAAAGGTCTTTTCCAACCTAAACAATTCTGTGATTCTGTGATTTGGGTACAGATGGGCAGTCCAGGTGTGTGCTGACTTCTGCAGCACCAAGCCTTGCTGCCATCAACAAGCAAAAGAAAGTGGGAAGACTGATAGAGAGCATGACAACTGCCCCTACTTGCGGGGAACTACAGTCAAATGTAGAGGAAAGGCCCAGGACTCTGAGCCTATAGAAGCATCTTTAAATGATGCAGGATTGGACATTGAAAGACATAAAGTGAATGCACTCAGGGCTGGTGGGGTAGGGCAGAGCACTGTCAGTGTCCCTCTCCGGGAGAGCCGTGCATCCTGCTTGCAGAGCGCGAGGGGAGCTCTTGCACGGTGCCTACCCCACCCACGCTTGACAGGGGTCCGGTGCAAGAAGCAGCGGGACGCTCTAGTTGGGAGGGTGGGCAGGGCAGCACTGCCTTGCCTGCTTCTCTAGCATAAAGGAGGTTTTTTATTTATCTGTAAACTAACCCTGGCAATAAAGTGACACAGTTTCAAGGAACTCCAGCTATTTGGGGATGGCAAATCCCTGCACAGGAACAGCAGCCATCACCAAGTGCTGCCTGTGGCCCTCCCTGGCTTTGAAGAGCACAGCGCAATCCCTGATGCCAGCACCAGCTTATATACGGGAGTGTGGAGTAATTGCTGGAAGTGACTTAGACATCAGACTTAGATTTACAATTTCAAGAAAGGCACAGCATTGAAGAAGCTTTCCGGGTGCAATGCAGCTGGATGCAAAGAATCTATCCCACAGGGAGTTCCCTAAGCCTGCAACCTTGGGTGTCAGCAACATCAGGGGAGCCTGGTGCACTGACTCTAAGGGGAGTTGTCCAGAGGAAGGAGTGGTGTGGAGATACCACAGCCCAGCTCTGAGATAAGGAACTCAGAATCATAGAATCATAGAATCATAGAATCATAGATTCATAGAATCGTTTAGGCTGGAAAAGACCTTTAAGATCACCCAGTCCAACCAGTAACCTACACTACCAAGTCTACTCTAAACCAATCAAGGGTAGACCAGACTGAACCATGTCCCCAAGTGCCACCTCTGCCCGTTTTTTGAACACTTCCAGGGATGGGGACTCCCCCACCTCTCTGGGCAGCCTGTTCCAATTCTTGACCACCTGAAGAAGAGCACCACGGCACTGATAAGCCGCATAATCGATGCCCTGAGCCGACAAGCTGTCATGATTTTGACAAAATGCTGTCCTTTTGGTAAACTTTGCTCATTATAATATCATTATAATACCAAAACACACCTCCATCCCAAAACCTACCTGCCTTTAAGGTGAGACCACTCCTCACTGAGCCTGCGCTCTGAATTTTTCCAAGCCTGTACCTTTAAAACGAAGCAAGAAAGTTTTACACCAATTGTAACAAAGGTATGTATGACTAGAGTCCCTCAGGCTCCACCTGATGTGTAAAAATACTATAAATTGGCCTAAGAGAGAGGAGATGTTGGGGAAGATACCACCGTGTACTACTCTGACCTCTGGGATCAGTCGCTGGGCTGAGCCTCTCTTCCCCCGCATTGGGACGCCTTTGGGTAAGAATCCAACACTTGGTTATACCAAGTGCCTCCCCAGGAAACTTAGAAACCTCTATAGAGTCACTTTTATGTCTTTTGATGCATCTGTGTTATCCAAAGCTTTGGTATTTGTATGTGCCTTGCAGTCAGTGAATTTATCACCAGTAATCCAAAGAACCTGTGTGTCTGTTGCTTTAATAAATTGCTTTGATTTATTGGTCTAGCGTGATAGTGGTCATTGAACACAACCAGATGCTTTAAGTGTGGCTGTGATAGTTCATGCAGCACGACTAGACGAAAGGTGCCTACGTTAGTTGTGAATCCGTAATCGTGGTAGCTCAGTGCACTGAACGCAACCGGACTTATAACAATAAATTGGGGACCTTCCAAAGCCTGTCCTGACACAACAGGGAGCTGCTCGGAGATGCGCCCCAGGGTGTCAGGATCCCGGCAGACCGTCACGCGTGCTGTGCTAGCAAGCGGCGAGGACGTGAGAACCAGCCTTGTACGCGCTCCTCCTCCAGCACATGCCATTTTCCAATGACTGCACCACTGTGAACTCTCTCAGCCCGATGAAGACGTTTACCTGGAGTCTGCACGGCACCCAAGAGCAACCATTCAGGGGACTCACGCCTCCGTTCATCGGTTACCCTACCTCTGGTCAATCCTTATTTTTTTAATATCTGCGTTTCAGTGGGGCGTGCGCTTATTTCCACTCAATTGCTGTTTTGAGTTAACATTCCTAAAATTCTGCCAGTTCAGCTGCCATCTGAAATTATCACCAGCTTGAGTGGAGGGAATTGTTAAACCTTGCCATGTAAATCAGCGCTGCAGATCACCTTTTCTGATGCCTGAGTGTCCTTTCTCAAATTGGTAATATTATCAAAAGTAAACATAATGGGAAGTTAAGTGTGCAGGTAGTTTCCACTCCCAGCTGGAGAGAGGAAAACAATTAGCCCTGGAAGCTTTACTCTCCCAGTGAGAAGTATCCTCAGCTCCTTTTACACTGCAAATGATAAGTAGATTTATACACGACAGCATGTGTTAATGCCAGCAACAGGGACTGAAATGAGTCTGGTAACACCTGACCAAAGCCTGCGAGCGCTCAAGAGATGAACCATGCCATGGAGAAAGACAGTCAAAGCCAACTGGTACATCCATTTACTAATTTTATGAGCTTGAGTCAAAGCCCGCTAAGTTGATGCCTTTTTTCCACTGATTTGCAGTGATGCGCGCTGAGGGTAGAGTGAAAACAGGCATTAATGAACTACGTTAGTGTCTTTTTGTGAGAAGCTCACCCGCACATCCCCCCTGAGCGTCACGAGCAGTGGGACGGGACGCCAAGGGGACCACCCTCCCACCCTTGCACAGCGCAGGGGCCCACCAGCCCCCAACTCCCCGGCCGTGGGCCAGGCAACGCTGTCAACGGGGAGGCCGGGAGCTGCCGTCGGACACGTTAAATACGAGCACAGAGCGCACGTTCCCCTTCTGCTCCTGCTGCCCTTGCACCAACAGCCCTGTGCCGCCTCCAACCCAGCAACTTGAATGGCTTTCCACGCTGAAACAACCGCCATGCCGTCCCTCTGGACCCACCAGAAAGAGCAGGCTGCCCTTCTCCATCATTTCAGGAATGTTCTGCTTTTTTATGAACGCAAAACAAACCCAAAGAGTAATGAACAGGACACTCTTCGCCATAAAATAGGCTAGCGTTGATTACTGGTTGTGTTCTGTATTAAAAAAGATTAGTCAATCCCATCAACTGCAAGTTGTCCGGGTGCTGGGAACGATCATTGGAAGATGAAAGACATCTAGACGAAAGGCAAAAATTGTTAAATGAAAGAAATAGGCTATTTCTCTTTTTTCTACCTGTCTTCCTATACTCCCTGCACAGGAAACCCACTTTTACAAATAGGTACTTGGTACCTAAACTTAGTTGGTATAAAGCACTTTTTTCTGCAACTCTCTCCCAGCAAACACAGCAAGATGAATGTGGTGATAGCGAGTGGTGTAATGGGTTTTGGATATGGGACAATATGTACAAAATCTTTGAGATTACATTGGAAATATTTCTTTCCCTAAATGCCTTTATAGAAATTGTTGAATGTTTGGGCTGAATTTAAAAGAAAAAGAAATAATTGAGGGAAACAACTGGCACAGAAAAATTTCAATTCATACAGTTAAAACTTTGCAAGGAAAAGCAAATCTCACAATGAAAATGGTGACGACTTTAATACAAAGCTGTGTCACTTGCCTTAGCTGCAACTTCTTACAGTTTTACAAAATCAAAGGTAATGGGTTATTTTCCTAACCTTTATACTTTAGAACAGCATTTCTTTTATTTCTTTGCCTTCTTCCTCTCCAGGTTCAAGCCAGAAGAAGTCACTATATGTACTATGATAAGTAACAGGAACATCTATGAATGGAGAAGACAAACACTCCGGCACCCAGCCACATACAATATCGCCAAGACGAAACATCTTACGATTACAAGCAGTCTTCTAGTAGAAAAACCACCGTGGGGTAGGTCCCCATAGGAGCTCAATGGCTATGGCATCACCAGAGATGGGGAGATTCCCCCAAACGCTGCCTAGGCAGCAGCCAGACAGGTCTCCAGCACGGGCGTCAGCCACTCCACCAGCCCAGCTGCTCTCAGTCCCGCAGACGCGCACCAGGAACGCGTGTCCCCCCGCGCCCTGCAGAGACCTGCACTGACACCTGCCTCTGCATCCACATCCCTCTCAGCAGCACAGGTGCTGTGTCCTGCCCCAGGCTGACCAGCCCCGAGAGCAGGAAAGTGGGAGAAAGACTTTGCCGAGACCCTGCCGCTGCACTGACAAAGAGTCGTTATCTGGGTCAAGAGCTTTTTACACTGCCGTAAATTTACAATGCTCGGGTTAATTACCACTTCGGTGAGCTGGTAGAGGCAAAGGTCACAGAGACAGTGTGATTAATCATTAAAACACGTCTAACCTTGAAATGTGCTTGCAGCTTTCCCCAGGTTTCCTGCACATGGAAGCTGCTGCAGTAGGAGCCTGAGCGAGTGCTCACCCGCAGTGCTCAGAAAGCAGCCGCTCACAGGGGAGGGCTGTCTTGGACTAACGAAGCTGCTGTCCAGGCCATGCTGCAGGCATCCCGTTTGCACCAGGGACCTGCAAAACTCTTTCAGAGGAACCCCCGACCTGTGCCAGACTGTCGTGGTTCAGCCCCAGCCAGCAGCTCAGCACCACGCAGCCATCGCTCACTGCCCCTGCCCCAAGGGGATGGGGGAGAGAATCGGAGGAGTGAGAGTGAGAAACACTCCTGGGCTGAGATAACAACAGGTTAAGAATTGAAATAAAGTAAAATAGTAGTGATAATAATAACAATATAATAATGATAATAACAACAATAATATCCAAAGCAAGTGATGCACAATACAATTGCTCCCCACCCGCCGACCGATGCCCAGCCAGTTCCCAGCAGCGATCGCTGCTCCCCGGCCAACCCCCCCAGTTTCTATACTGCCCATGACGCCGGATGGTATGGAATGGCCCTTGGGGCAGTTGGGATCAACTGTTCTGGCTGTGCCCCCTCCCAGCTTCTTGTGCCCCCGGCAGAGCAGGGGAAGCTGAAAAGTCCTTGCCTGGCATAAGCAGCACTGAGCACCAACTAAACCATCAGCATGTGATCAGCATTGTTCCCATCCTAAATCCAAACCACAGCACTGTGCCTGCTGCTGGGAAGAAAATTAACTCTATTCCAGCCAAAACCAGGATACATGGAAACCCAGACTCGAGGATTACTGGGAGGGCATTGGAGAGCTGATGCCTCGCATGCTGCAGCAACAGCCGCTGTTTCCCAAACCTTACACAGCTCATCCCAGCGTGAGACTGCAGACTCACCACCAGCAGCACATCCCATCTGCCAGTGGGAACTCCGCCTGGAGCATCAGCCGAGCTACAGCCCAGAGAGGAGCTGCTCTTGACAACCAGTCATCTCCCTGTGAAGCAGACAGAAAGTATTAGAAAGTAACGGGTGGCCTCACTAGAGAGGAGAACGTCCGTGCTAGGCGCTGCACAGACTACAGAAAGACAGTCTCCGTCCTCAGAGAGTTCATAATAACATATGGCCTGGGAGACACTGCCTGAGTACAGACAGAAACACAGAAAGCACAGGAGGTTTATTGATCGGAGGCTTAGGGCATCCATGATCAATCTGTTGTCAAGTATTTTTGTAAGGCTCACGGCCCCTGCGAAGGATTGGAAAGGGACAAAGACGAAGCTGCCCGGGCACCTACAGGGAGCTCCTCCCTCCACGGGGGAAAGGGATGGAGTGGAAAGGTGCATCTCCACGAGTGAGCGGTTCAGCAAATGAGCAAGCCACTCGGGACTGACACGACGAAGAGCCACGTGGGAGGGAGAAGCTGAGGGAAGGAGTGTGGATGGGGCCAAGGAGATGGGCTGACAAAGCCATCTGCAGCACCAGGGTCAAAGCCAAAAAAGCCCTGGTGCAACAACTGAGAGACAAAGCACTTCCTTCTACTCAAGGGTCTGGAGGAGTCAATGCCCAAGGCACAGACACAGGGAATGGTGGGGATGCAAGGTATCAAGACAAACATTTGCCCACTTGACATTCACAGCAGCACAAAAAGAGCATGAGGTGTGACCTTTCCTGTGAAGGCTCTCTCCCAACTTTCCATACAAATACCAGAGGCAAAGTTGGAGCCCAGTCATCCATGGGTCCCTCAAGAACCAACCGAGAGTGGCAGGGACTGCTAGAGCATGATTCAGGTCCTGGGTGGCCTGAGTTGCCCTTGGCTGGCCCCCACTTCATCACCGCTTGCGGAGGAATACAAGGAGACCAGGGTCTTGAGTTAGTCTGTAAGTGCCTTGAGATAAATGCGCCAAGTCTGTTCATTGACACTTGTGGGTAGAAAAATGCCTACAAAAGTGTTAGCAAGGTAGTTCTCAGGACTTGGGCAGGCCTCAGTTATGGTAACAGTCTTTATAAAGCCCAATCTAGTTCCTCTTTTCTTGTTTTGCTGCCAGCAACACATGGCAGGAAGGTAGTAATAAAAGTTGCTTAGTTAATGGCTAGGGAAAGCAAAGCATCCAGTGAAACCAACAATCAAATCAGTATGATACACTGGGAATCATGACAGACGTTACAGTACTGCCAACCCAAACTCATAGTAACGACTGAAAAAATCTATAAACCATTGTAATAGTTAAGATTTTTTTTTTTACTTGAATTTTGGTTTCTGAGCCTTTTACCTGTACAACCCATGAGCAGAGTAAAGCTCTGAACTGCCACCTGTGTGACTTCAAACTTTTATTTGGAAAAGGGTCTTCAATTATCACATGACTAGAATGTAAGGATTTCAGAAAAACAGTTAATAGTGTCATATTCATAAAGTCACATGTGAGGAACACTAGAGCCTTTGGTTACGCTTTGATGGATGCATTTTCATGCAGCTAACCTCCCAGATCTTTAAACAACGTCCACGTTCCCTTCGGGCTGCAATGGGCACACTGGTTTGACGAAAGCCTCTTCGGTAACCAGACGAGCAAACGACCCACAGGCTGGGGAAAACACCTTCCAGTATCTCTGAATGTGCAGGCTAGCATTGGCCGAGTTGGAGAAATGTTGGTACCTGTAAATGTACAATGATAATGGAAAATAACGCTGGGGACGGACTGCAAGAGGGCACCTCGCCCATCCTCCCCGCTAAGGCAGAAGCGGGCAGACGTGTCTCTCTCCTAGCACGGGTGTTTCTAACCCGCTCGCAGCAGCCCATGATGGTGACGACTCCACGCTGCCTGCAGGCAGTCTGCTCTGGGGCTCGGTGCGCTCTGACGTTCCTTTTGCCTCTGCACTTACAGCCCTAAATACAGCAGAACAGATTAGTCCTGAGAATGCACATAACATCTGAAAAGACGAGCTTCCAAAAAAAGCAACACAAAAGGGGCAATACATCACGACACCGGTTTGTTAAAAGTCTGATTTACACTTCAGTGCATTGGGTGGATTATTTTTGGAGAAAGCTTCCAACAGTCAAAACCTGCAACCTCTTAAAACTTTTTATTGGCAAAACCAATCGACCTGCCAACATTAAGCACGAGGTATTTAACAGCATTAACCACCCCATTATCCATTTCCTCACTTATCATGTTCTCTCGTATATAGAGCTTTATTGTGCTTTTGCTTCCAGCTCCATTAAATGCTGGTGAAATCGCTGTCTTCCAGAAGATCGAAAATACCAGGCTGCTAAGGACAGAGGCACAAGGAACCCAGATTATATTTAACTCACTTATAAATGTGTCATTTAAGGTGCTAAGGCCATTAATTTGAAGCCATGATATGCCCATCATTTTAATTTTGGGTTCATTTAAGCTACATGTACATAAAAGAAGTAATTCGCAGGCTTTCCTTCATGTTATCACATAAATGCATTGCAGAACCAGTGCTAAAAGGATATTAGAGCAGGCACCCCTTAACTTTGCTGTAATTTACCAGGGTGATAATTAAACTCAATCTCATAGCATTAACACGCTCTATGCGACACGAAATAAATTCTGAAAATAGCGTTTCTCTTTAACAAAATAATTGTAAAAGCTTGAAGCGGGCTTTAGCAGTAGAACAGCCATGCCTTTGCACTGACCCCTCAGACAGCAGGAACACCCTCCTGCTTCCCAGTCCTTAATGCCAGGGAATCGCCCGCTGGCTTCCCTGAAATTTTCTCCAAGCTCCTCAGGGCTCAAGCTACCCCGCTGCGAGCTCTGGGGGCTGTGCTGGTGTCCTGTTGCTGTCCAGAGCACCCGAAAAGTTACGGCTCCTGCCCAACAGCTCCTCCATCCATCAGTGCATGGGGTGGGCTGCTTCTGGAGAGCCCTTCTGGTCAAAGAAGGTGCCTTAAAGGTTCAGCTGAATTATTTACATCGCAGTTACAGGGCACTTCAGCAGGATGCAAACTCCTCAGGTGAGAAAATCACCGACCAAAAATAAAAAGAATTACTGGAGAGCACCTTAGTCTCTCTCAAGGAGAGGAACAAGCCCTTCCCCATGTGCCTTCATGCCAAAGCATTTCTTTCATCCGCGACCAGAATTGTGTTTTACACAATCCCTGGAGGTGTTCAAAAAACATGCAGACGTGGCACTTTGGGACATGGTTCAGTCTGGTCTACCCTTGATTGGTTTAGTGTGGACTTGGTAGTGTAGGTTAATGGTTGGACTGGGTGATCTTAAAGATCTTTTCCAACCTAAACCATTCTATGATTCTATGATTCTATGATTCTATGATTCTATGATCTTCCAGGCCTCGACCACCAAGAAGGCTCGCAAGAAGAGCTGGCTGTCTCCAAACCTGGTGGCAGGAAAAAGCAAACTTGAGGCACTTTCTCTGCAGCCTGGCTTCAGGGCGGCTGCGGGTGGCTGGGTGCCAACCTTGCTGCAGACAGACGCATCCTTTTTCTCCCTCTTGTCATCCAGTGTGAAGAAAAAAACCCCTCTGCTCATGCTTCTGCTGCCTCTGAAAAGTAGACCTTTGAAATTATCCTTGGCATAAGCGATGCCCCGATCACTATTCACGGGAAACTATTTCAGTAAAACCACAGCTCCAATTCTACAGAGATCCTGCGAAATTCTAGGAAAAATTTGATGGTTGTTGTTACAACTTGAAGCATTTCTTAATGCCATGTGCTGTCAATACCAGATGCACACCCAGCTCTGGTAGACATTGGAGGCTGCAAACATCAGTCACTACTTAGAGCAAAGTACCAGTAGCTTTTATTGAAATGAATCCTTTGATCACATTAAAACTTTTCTCCCTATGTGGATCATTTTTTAATTAAGTTTAAAATAAGGTAATTGCCCACTTCAGTTGTTAAGATTCTCTGGGGGACGCTTACAATAATAACCATGATTATCTAACATGGGGATTGCCATATGCAGTGTTCCAGATTGATCCACAATAGGGCACATTAAAAATCAAAATCCAAGGAGAGATTAGCACTCCTTTGCCAATTTAACATCTTAAAATTACTATTTTAAAACTTTTAAACTTTTAAAGGGGTAATGAGACGTGTGTGTTAGGGATGGTGCAATAACAGCTAATGCAAATTGTTAGATGGGAGGAGGAGAAAGTAGTCTGCAGAAGTACATGGGCCACAGTCCCGGCCAACAGGTAGACCAGGTACGAGATCACCAGTTTCTTGATCTCTCCTTCTACCAGGACCTTTCTACCAGACATCAGCAGCTGTTACCATCTGGAGGCCTCCTTGAGACGAGCACCGCGATAGCAGGAGCTAGAGCCATCTGCAGTTGCAGTGACCGCGGAACGGCTGCTGCAAGCTCAGAGGATCTGGGAAGACACCGGGCTTTCGCAAGGAGATAAAGTTGAACGTCCAAACTCCATTTTATCGGGGTGTACACAAGAGAATGAACTAGACCCCTTTAGAACTTTGCAAGGTAAGAGCCTAGGATAGCCCAGCTCTGCCAGCCTGTGCTCCAGGTTGCTCTCCAGAAGATATACACCATAAGCAGCTCAATTATTTATTTCCTGGTTGTGCAGTCAATCTGTAGCACCATCATTGATAAAGAATATCCAAGAAAGTAGAATTAAGAGTACCAAGACTGAGAGTGACTACTTAAAAATCAACAGTATGTACAGCCTCTTATGTCTTCAGTGCTTATCCTTCTTTCTTATCAATATTACCATGACACTAACAGAGAAATAATGGGGTTAAGTTGTCCTATCACTAGATACAGGATTTAATTCTTTTGCTCTATTTCCAAACACATAACATTTATGGACAGAGTGCTTCAAAACAACATGAAATACGCAGGCTGACTTCACGTCACCACGTACAATGCCTGTTCTGCACCGGTGTCCCCCCGTTGAAGCTGAGAGCGAATAACTGAGTGGTCTTGGTATGGGTTACAGTGGAATAATGCATACATTCAGTATATCACATTCTGTTTGGTACTCCTGTGAACCTTCCCCAATATTAGGCTGTTTCATTTTGAAGGGCTTCCCACCAGGTTGCTGAGGCACACTCATACTCATACATGGTCCAACATCTACATGCACATGCTCACTCTTCCTTGGTTTCTACATGTGAAAAATCAGCACTCACACGCAGAAGAGTATCTGAAAAAGAAGTGCCGGGCTCCTAAACGGGAGAGGTCATTTGGGCCCCTGACACCTTCTCTGCTCCTCTTGTTAAACCATAGAGGTTTCCATCTCTAATAGAGAGGTCTATGCAGATAGCATCAAGCTGTAAGTAAAGAACCTCTAAGATATTTAGGGAAGCAATTCTTCCTGCTTCTAATCCTGCCAACAATTTCAGCTAAAACCCATAAAATCCAGCTGTTTCTGCTGGAATGGATTTAGTTATTAAGCTGGCATGTAGGGGGAAAAAAGCCAAAACCCAGAGCACTATGGTAGCAGGGGGATGCATGCTTTGATTGTGACTCATGGGGTTTTCAGAGAAATAAAGGAAATTATCCCCTCCAAATTTCTTCAGTTGTGCTTTATGTTACAGCACCAGGCTATTAACCGTGTACAGAGCAGAACAGAAACGAGCTGTGCCTGTTCCAGGGAACAATTAAACAGGGGAGTCATCACCCTGATTTAGAGCAATGCAGCTAATAAAACTCAGAATGGCACCATGTCTGAATTTCTTCTCACAAAAAAAGGATGGGAAGTAGAAGGAGAGTATTCCTCAAATCTCTCAAATGCTGCAGACCAGCAGAGAATGTAATGGTATGATACCTAAACTTGCTGGTAGATTGGAATAAAGAAGCACAAGAAGTAGTATATAGTGCAAGGCATTAGAAAACACCAGAAATAAAGGAATTTTACAACTACTTAACCTGCTGTGTTGGTTTTGTGTCAAAAGAAATTTAACTTTTTTGTTGGGTTTTTTCCCAAGTTTTCAGGTTTTTTAAGTTTTCCTTTTCTATTGCCTCCGTTTGAAACATAATCCAAATGCAGTATGGTCTGGCACTTATTGGAAAAGTTGCAGAGACCATAATCAGGAACTATAACCTCGCTTCACAACGCTTTCCCTCTCCTCCAGCAAAACTGCAAAGCTGCTGTATAACCCTCCGCCAATAATTCCTGCGTGTTGATTTAAAAGCACGGGAAGAGGAATCAGTCTCAAAGTCTGTTGGCAATTTCCGCATGCCAGCTGGTTTCATCCCAACCAAGCTGGCGGGGGCTTCCTCACCAAGGCTTGGAACAACGTGGTGCCCTCCACGCCGTTTATCTTGCGAACGAGAGCACCTCTGCCACCTGTACATATAGGGCAGGTGCTTCAGCCAACAGGTGAGTGCCAGCATCTGCAGAGCAGGACAGAAACACGCCGCACAGACAGCGAGAACAGCTTCTCTTGCTGAACCTGTAGTGAATTGCTCAATAAAGATGTCTTTCCTTCTACAAACACGCACGTGTTTAACGACAGTCCCGCTGAAATCAGTGGCAGTTCCCGTGGCTTTAAAATGAAATGCTTGTGTTTGTGCCTGTGGACCCTAAGCACACAAACATTTTATGCCATCTGAAAGTTGTATTAATACGGAGATCGTTGTGGAAAGCACTAGGGGATATTATGCTTTTATTATATCTAACATATGGAAAACATTTTATTATATGAGACACAACAATAATCATTATAATTGAATACTATCAAATGAAAAATCCCGTAAGTGTCTGAAAACTGTGCACCACTGTAATTACAAATGGAAGCTAAGAACATTAAAAGGCTGGTAAAAATTATTGTTTTGCTCCATTTTGTTAGCTTTGCAATCCAGGCAACATTTCCACAGCAAGGTAAGTTCTTGCTGAAAAAGCAGTTAGAGTACAGCAGCAAGGGAGCAGAAAATATTTTATATAAGGAAGAATTTTATTTTTTAAAGTCCAGATATGCAAGATAACAAGTGGCACATCAAAACTTTGCTCTTGAAATGAAAATTTACACTGGCAGAGGCCTTGGTTATTGTGTAATGAACTTATGGTCTCTTCTGTCCTTGCTCTATTCGTTCAATGAAAACAATAAAAAAAAAAAAAAAAAGCCGAGACAGGTTTGGCTCAAAGGCCTATTCTATTATTACTTTTGTAAAACATGTACTTATTTCATAAATTTTCAGCCCAGCAGAGTCTCATACCCACACAGCATAGTGGGAACGTGCCCCAGGGTGCTGCAGCCATCAAGTATTCCCATAAAAGAGCGGGAGGTGGGAGGCACAGCTGATACCTGGTCCCTGTCCCTGCCATGCACTCACGGAAATCCGACGGGCAGAGCTTTCTCCCCTTCCCGTGCATGCCAGCGGTACAGCTGTTAAGGCAGGGAGCAAAAGCAGGAGAAGTAAATAATGGGAAATGCAGCTATCGGAGCGCTCGGTAACGGAGCAGGCAGCCTGGCTCAAACAAACAGTGAGCACGAAGGTAGGTGACGCTACGGCAGGCAGCACGTCTTCATCGCTGCATCCCGCAGGAAGACAGGGAACGGCAAAGTCCCCACAGAAAAGGAACGGAGAAAAGGTCCCTGCGGATCCAGGTCAGGCCGACTGCACAACCAGTGGAGACCGTGGATGCGAGAGGAGGAATGGCAGCCCTGCAGCCAGCACTGCCACAGCACGGACGTACAGAAGACCAAGGGGGCATTAAGTGGCATCAGCCCGCTGCTCACAAGGGCCAGGTACTAGAGCTCAGCCTCATGAGATAAACCACTGCCGTTTGCCAACTGGCTTGGAAAGAACTCCTGGGGTCCTGCACCGGGAACCGGGTCTGTCCCAAAAATCACGTCGCTCTGATGGAGGACACAAGCAGGGCAGTGAGAGTCCTGAGAAACTGGGTCCATCTGCGGTGAAGTTAACTGAGAGCAATGAATGGAGGTGGTGAGGATGTTCCTTATCACGATATCCAGCTGGCCTGTTTCAGGTATGGGGGAACCACATCTATACTGGATCTGCAATTAAGATATCACAGCATTTTACCCCTTAAGTTCTTTTAACTGCATTATACTGCTATGAAGTTAAAGGTTACATAGCCACGTAAATACAGTTGGACTCGATGACCTTAAAGGTCTTTTCCAACTTAAATGATTCTATGATTCTGTTCCCCGCACCAGTAGTTGGCCAAATGCTACTAGGAAGCTTGGTCCCATGCAGCTAACAGGTAGGACAACGGGATGATCCAAGGTGAAGTTCAAGACGTTCCATTTGGATATCATTACCCAATCCTCCCCCCATCTGGGCAGATGCTTCTGCACTGCCTGTGCCGAGGTCCCCCTCGCGCCAGGGTAAATACACTCCCTCAGCTGCTGGGTGACTTCCTCTCACCTAATTTTTGCTGTTTGGGCTTTGTCCTGGTTTTGGCTGGGATAGAGTTAATTGTCTTCCCAGCAGCAGGCACAGTGCTGTGCTTTGGATTTAGGATGGGAACAATGCTGATCACACGCTGATGGTTTAGTTGGTGCTGAGCAGTGCTGACACCAGGCAAGGGCTTTTCAGCTTCCCCTGCTCTGCCAGGGGCACAAGGAGCTGGGAGGGGGCACAGCCAGAAGAGTTGATCCCAACTGCCCCAAGGGCCATTCCATACCATACGGCGTCATGGGCAGTATAGAAACTGGGGGGGTTGGCCGGGGAGCAGCGATCGCTGCTGGGAACTGGCTGGGCATCGGTCGGCGGGTGGGGAGCAATTGCATTGGGCAGCACTTGCTTTGGATATTGTTATTATTATATTGTTACTATTGTCATTACTATTTTACTTTATTTCAATTATTAACCTGTTCTTATCTCAGCCCAGGAGTGTTTCTCACTCTCACTCCTCCGATTCTCTCCCCCATCCCACCAGGGCAGGGGCAGTGAGCGATGGCTGCGTGGTGCTGAGCTGCGGCTGGGGCTGAACCACGACAGGCTTCCAGAATCGCAAGAAACCGGCACGTCCCGTGCAGGCTGGTCCCAGCTGGCTTCTCTCTGCGCTGGCAGGAGGGGAAGCGATGGAGCCCGCGCTCCCAGCGAGGCAGCTCCCCGGCTGCTCCCCTGCTCAACGGGTGCTTGACACGCAGGGAGGCACAGCCCACGGCTAGTACAGTCTCTACGCTCACAAGCAGTTGGTTTTTCTTTTTTTTTTCAAAAATCAATCGAGATATAAATTTCATTTTAGTTCTGATACTCTTGATTGCTGCTTGCAGAAAAACATAAATAATTAATCGCATTAGAGAACTGTCACTCAGCCCCAATTTTACTTCACCTGAAGGAAAAAAAGACCACTTTAAAGACAAAAAATTGGCAAGCACTTAATCTTTATTCTGCGCTGCTGTCTTTTCCCCTGCTTTAAAAAAACTTGCTTCTCCATGTAACCAAGTAATTATGTTTGAAGGGTATTAGCCATCCTAATGCATGGTGATTTATCAATGGTGATAGGATGTTATCCCAGTTTGACCCTATAAGAGGAGGAGGATGCCACCGAGTCTCTTACAAGATTAATAGCAGCAATGTCAGATCCTAGAAGGCCCGCAGAACTTTGCCAAGACTGACCCGCTTCCAGAACAACTTCAAGACCATTTTTAAAGGACACATAAAAGCTTTTTGTTTTGTCTTACAGCTGCTGCATCAAGATGTGGAGGGGACAGGGAAGGTTTGTTTGAGTAAAGTAAGATCTCATCCCCATCTCCAATGGCTTTTTAGGAAAATGCACAGAGCAGCATTGACAGGATCAAGCAGAGCTTCTTCCAACCCTTCTCAGCAGTAAAGGTCACTTCATTAACTGATGAGCAAAGAAGAAAGCTCTCCTGCAGCCTGTGAGTGTGTACATCCATATTCACTTCTGCTGTGTGCAACAGCACACTGGCATTAACAAAGTTACACCAGAGAACCTCACTGGGATGACGCTGCTCATTACTGCTTGTGGGGTCTGACAAAGCAGCAATAAATCCCCCTTCAGACTTCTAAAAATCATGCAGTACAGCATTTTCCATGAACGCTGATGGAAAATGAAAAGAGCAATATTGCACCCATATCGCTAGATTCTGCGTTCTGCTGGGCACGTCGTTCCCTGAAGAAGCAGCTGGGGAATGATACAAGAAGAAATGTTTCCCGGACTTGAGAGTTAATTTGCAGCTTCAGATTTGCCGTATCTTCCTTGAGGCCAGACACACGAATAGCCACACTTCACTTTGTTGTGTCTCCCTTGTGGAGGAACACACTGATGTGGTTTCCTACCCAAGCCAAAATAATAGAAAATTGAGTTTTACACACAGAATTTGCAGATTCAAATCTCAAAGATGACCATAGCTAAAATAAAAAGCTGGAGACTCATGCGTTGATTTCAACTCTTGCATCTCTGATGCTCAAATAGCCACTTGTCTTGTTGGAGCAGGTACTGTAGGACATTCCTCAGAGGGAAGCGCTTATTAGTCTAGCTACTCTTTCCCTACATCCGACGCTTCCGAATGAGACAGATCCCATGGTGGACATAAGGGCAATTCAAGTCTGTGGGAAGGTGAAGCTTTGCTCGAATATGCTTAATTTCATCCTTTGTAGGACTGTAACACCGAGATGCTCCATTTAGCATCAGAGCTCTGCAGGCACCCAGTCCAGGCTTGTTGCTCAGAGCAGAGCAGGGTCACAGAGCCAGTCGCTCCGCCTGCGCTGGGCTAACGAGGGCCCTGAAAGCATACGTGGAAGGACAGACACAAGCAAGCC
This sequence comes from Pelecanus crispus, assembly GCF_030463565.1. Taxonomy (NCBI): domain Eukaryota; kingdom Metazoa; phylum Chordata; class Aves; order Pelecaniformes; family Pelecanidae; genus Pelecanus; species Pelecanus crispus. Next base: position 73,778,653 of record NC_134648.1, read on the forward strand.
TTCCTCCCATCTCTGCTGGGAGAGGCCATCGCCAAGTGGGTGGCAGGTCTCAACACGAACAATACACGATTCCTGACAGAACTCACCAAGAGAGGCTTCTCTTCTGAAACGTGCTGCAGGTCTGGTGGCAGGGCCAGCGCATCACCCCGGAGAAACACGGCGTGCAGTGATCGTGGGTATGACTGTCCTAGCAGAAAGGAATTGCTCCAGCACTGTACCATCATAGAATCACAGAACCACGGAATGGTTTGGGCTGGAAGGGACCTTCAGAGCCCACCCAGCCCAGCCCCTGCAGTGCCAGGGACAGCTTTAACCAGCCCAGGGTGCTCAGAGCCCCGGCCAACCTGGCCTGGGATGTTCCCAGGGATGGGGCATCGACCACCTCTCTGGGCAACCTGTGCCAGTGCCTCACCACCCTCACTGTAAAACATTTCTTCCTTATATCCAGTCTAAATCCATTCTTTAGTTTAAAACCATTACTCCTTGAAGGGCTGATCACAAAGCAAAGCCGCAGTTCTGCAAAAAGCCCCCCTAAAACTCCAAACCGAGTGGTCAAATAGAAACAAAGCCACTGTTGTGTTTTATTTTTGGGGTGGAGGGAGAGTTGGCTAGCTTAAAAGAAAAGAGAACGATTCTGAATAAAATACCATGGCAAGAGACACCAGAAGTGCTAATGATGTGCCAGGAACTGTAAACATAGGGTGGCTTGAGCAACAGCCTCAGAGTTCATTTACTCCCATCACCTCTCCATATATGTCCCGGGGGGCAATTATTATTGAACAGTAAGAATGCAACCAAGTGTTAAAGTGCCCCCGCAACAGGAACTGTGGCTGCTCCAACCCCGGCGACTGCAGTTAGCTCTGTTAGAGCGCCTGGCTGAGAGCACCACGTGGTCTCCTCCCCTACCAGAAAACCTGATCTACATTGCAATTACTCGCCACTTTATGAAGCGAGGCTGTTGTGAGGATAACATCTACAGACACTGGTTCCTGAAGGACCCTGTGTTCATTCAGACATGAATTTGAGATTACAGCTTAAAAGATAATTAATATATTGTCCGGAAGAAAGTGAAATGGTGCCTCCATCAAGAGAACAAACCACATGCCTTAAAACCGTGTCATCTTAGGATGGTGCACCAAAGTTATTTAAACCAGTATGGCATCACATCTCCCGTCTGACCTGATAAATGGGTCTCCTACTTCTAATCTGCACAGGAATTAAAGTCTTCAGACTATCTGTACTGCCACAAATAAATTACATGTTTCTTTTAATGAATTTGAAATTTCCCTCTGAGAAACTCTAAAGATATAAATAATCTCAGAAGTCTTGCAGGAAGATAAACAGTCATGCTTCAATAATCATAATTCACAAAGCAAACAACGCTTGGGTTTAAATCGCAACACAGCATCATTCTGCCAAAAGAAGGGAAGAAGGAGTATGAGCAGCACTGTGCTGACTGTCTCCGAAGCAAGTCAGGTTCAGATGGGTGCCAGGGTGTGCGGCACGCACCCTGAGATGTCTGGATAGAATTTACAAGTCCCAGAGGAAGATTTCTAGGCAGCTCCCCCCCATGCCAAAGCCTTTGCATTTCAGCTCAAGGGGCAGAGCACTAGGGGATGTATTGCACAACCTTCTATCAGAGCCAGCCTGCCAAAAACTAACATCTCACCAACGTGACGTAAAGGACTGACTCATAAGGCATCTCTCTTGGGAAACGCACAACCCTTCAGAAGCGTCCACTCTGTCTTTATCTCATTGATGGTGCCACGGCCTCTACTATGAGAGAGAAACAGAAAAGCAGAGACAGCAACTCCCTTCTTGGCCTCCAGCCCTCCTTTGTGTGTGGAAAGGGAGTTAAGGACAAGTTGCTCAAAAGAATCGTTATTTTCTTGCATAAGAAGACGCAAAGTAGTGCACCTACTGGAATAATCCTATGTTTTCCCCCTATGCTCGCTGAACCAGGAACAAGGGTCCCAAAACAAGACCATCCTGATGAGCAAGAGACAGAGTCCCTCAAAAACCAAAGACCAATCCTGCAGCAGTGATGGCTCTCCTAGGTGACTGAGCACCATCTGCCAGCTGAAGAGGGGAGCACGCTGCAAAGCAATCTACAAAGTTCTTCCTTCCTTCCCCAGCTCCCTCACAATACCCCTTTCCTAGTTTTACACTTGAAGGTAAGGTCAAAATAGACCTGCCCGTTGCCAATACATGTAATTCATCTTTCAAAGGCCCGAAGGCTGAGGTGTGGGCAGAAGCACAAGGCTTTCAAGAGGTCCTGCTGTGCGGCACAGAGATCAGGGCTGCAGGCTGCTCCTCTTTTCCTTGCACCGACCGCCTCTACTCCCACGGAGCGCAGGGCCGTGCCGCACACCGCAATGGGTTTCTACGGCAGAGGAAGGCTTTATCCTGCTCCCCGCTTGTGGGGTGATCACCCAGCTGCCATGGTGCTCTTCGGGCAGGGTGAGCTCTCCTCGAGCTGCAAACTAGTCGTCAAAATAACTTCCCGAGGTATGGCCCACTACTGTTTTTTCAGGAAGGAGCAGGTCTTTGCAAGCGTGCTGGACATCTCCCAGCTGCCCCGGTAGAAAGTAAAGCTTGGATCTCCAGAGCTGTAAGACGTGAGCTACTGCCTGTGTCTGTAAGAAATCATTGCTTCCCAAGTAAGACCAATAACTGTAGAACTGAAGACACTCAGTAACATGCAAGAGACAGGTTAAAAGGGCTGCGGGGGTCCTAATATTTGTTTCTGGCAGAAACCAGCAATTTTCAGCATCAGTTTTCCCTGTCTTTGGTCTCACATGAGTCCCTTCTCCCTCTTCCATCTCTGAACACCTTCTGAAGAGCTTAAATCAACCTTTAGGTTCAGTGAGGAAGAAGTCTACAGTGTGCTAAAAAATCAAGACTCACCTTCAAGAGTAAATAAAAGCATTCATCTTTCACTGGCAGTGCAGTCAATTTACCTGAAGGACTGATTTTTACCAAGTTATTAAATCTGAGACTCATGGTGTTAGGTAACTCAGTTGCCTTTTATTTCTGGTTTTGAACCATCAAGTGGCAGAAGGGGAAATGAAAATGGCAGAAAAGAAAAACTTGTCTGAGGACATAATGGTCCATTAAGCAAAATTTTAAACCAACTTGTCTTTGGCTCTCTATTGCTTAAATGCAATTCTGTTCCTTCCCTTCAGGCTGTTATTAACACTTTTATAATGAGTAACTAAAATAAAACTCAAGTGAATAAATATGCTCAAGGTATTTTGTTATTTCTGCAATTAGAGACAAACTGCCACAGTAAAGCTAAAAGCATTTGGGAAATTATATTCAAGGAAACACTTAGCATAACTACAGTAATCCTTGGGCTGCTCTTAGCAAGTGCAGCGAACGCTGTGAAGGAGCTGCATCTGTCATTAGCCACTAGTAAAGGACAATTTGTCATCTGCTGTAGCACTGTGTGGCATGGCAAAATCAAATAGCGAAGAGGATCGAAGTTCTGCAAAATCTTGTATTGGCAACCATGTTCACAAATTGCCGTAAAGTTTAAACCGAACCAGTACAAACCCAAACCCATAACTATTTCTTGCTCAGAAGACAGGCGTTTGCTCGGGTGGGAAGTGGTGCTGGAAGGGGAGAGCCCCGTCATCAGGCTACGCGCGCTGCCAGGTGAAATCCCCATCACATAAAATACATACCCTGAGTAAATCCCCATCTGTCAGCTGTTGGTTAAAGTTCTATAAGAGCTTGACTGTTTACACATCTGTGATAACCAGCAAGTGGGAAGAAGACAGCCGACAGGCTTTTTTGACATGATATTGGTCATGAAGACGAGACGCGGCATGCCGAGCGCTCTGACCTCTGGGCTGTGGGGGCTCCGAGGGCGGCCCCTCCGGGACGCAGGCACGGGAGCATGCTGTGAGGCTCCCAGTTCTCACGCCTCTACACGTGGCCTGTCTGTGTCGCTCCTCGGTGACAAGGTTTTATATCAGAAGTCAGAACTTGCTTTTGTGAGTTTAGCACTACATGGCCACAGGGCACCTTGCCCAGCATTGCAGGTAACTATTACATTAACTTAGTAATTATTTATTCCAGCAAAACTCAAAGGGAATTCATTCTTGGAAGAAAGGATGGTAGAAAAAGGGAAAGTAACGGGCAGCCAGGTTTTAAAAAAAACTAATTTTATTCTGTGACTGGCCAACAGGCTTTTGGAAAACAGAAGACAGTAAATGTCATTTATCTTGACTTTAACAATGCTTCTGAGGCTCTTTTGCAGGACATTTCCAAGCAAGCTAGCAAGTCCTGGTTTTGGCTGGGATAGAGTTAATTTTCTTCCCAGTAGCTGGCACAGTGCTGTGGTTTGGATTTAGGATGGGAACAATGCTGATCACACGCTGATGGTTTAGTTGGTGCTGAGCAGTGCTGACACCAGGCAAGGGCTTTTCAGCTTCCCCTGCTCTGCCAGGGGCACAAGGAGCTGGGAGGGGGCACAGCCAGAACAGTTGATCCCAACTGCCCCAAGGGCCATTCCATACCATACGGCGTCATGGGCAGTATAGAAACTGGGGGGGTTGGCCGGGGAGCAGCGATCGCTGCTGGGAACTGGCTGGGCATCGGTCAGCGGGTGGGGAGCAATTGCATTGGGCATCACTGGCCTTGGATATTCTTTTCTCATTATTACTATTACTATTTTCCCTTCCTTTTCTGTCCTATTAAACTGTCTTTATCTCAACTGACAAGTTTTACCTTTCTCCGATCCTCTCCCCATCCCACTGGGAGGGAATGAGCAAACGGCTGCGTGGCGTTCAGCTGCCTGCTGGGTTAAACCACAACAGAAACATGCTCTGGATGAAACAAAGAAGTAGGAAGCCAGAACATCATACTGAGAGCAGTTATCCATGACCCAGGGGGGCACGCTGAGTGTGCTTCTGCATCTCTCTGGGTCTGATACTATTTGGCTTTTCCCTTCATGGCCTGGATGAGGGAAACCAGCACATGTATGATAGGCACAGCTGAGACCGATCTGGGGCAGTCTCTAAGTAGTTTGGGTCAACCAGACTGAAAATTGAAAAGTGTCATGACAACTGGAAAATGGATTTGAAAAACATATTTAAATTGAAGAATGAGAAGTGCCCAGTACTACACGAAGCAGTACAAGCTGCAGTAGTACAGACTGGGGAGAAAACGGGCTAGCCAGAAGCTCCTCCGAAAGGGGCTGGGTTTACAGCGGATTGCAAGTGAACTGCAATACTAGCTAGCAATTCCCAGTCATTAGGGAAAAAGGCGAATGTCCATCTGTGACGCACAACAGCGGTGTGCTCAGAGAGGGCTGTGGAGCGGTCCTGTTCTCTTCAGCATCCTCCCTCTCCACACGGTGTGGCCCCGCAGAGGACCCGCACCCACAGCCAGCCCAAGCCCCGTGGAGGTCGGCAGAGCCACCGGGAAGCAGTTTTGGAGCATGACGTGGCCGGGCTAACCTGGCAGACGGGGCTCGGACAGGTTTAGCCTGATGCCACTCCAGCTGCCTTGCAGTGCTGGCGCAGGCAGCGCCATGCCTTTAGCAGCGCAGACATAGCGGGGTCTGGAGTAATTGCCTCAGGGACCAGACCGCCATCTCCAACGAAGATCCCAAACATATTATTCCCTCTCCCTCATATATCCTGCCTTCAGCCACCCAGTCCTCTCCTTGTTTGGTAGCATAAGAACAGCGGGGTAGTTGTCCTTCCTTTGGCACTGCCTTGCAACCTGTGCCTGCAAACACCTGATTTCCCACCAGGCAGTTTGATCAGCTTGCCCCAAAAGCTTCCATCCAATAGACGTGATCCGGTTATCATAACTACTGCCTGCAGGTGACTTCTGCCCTTGTTTCTGTTTTCAGGAAGACAAGACACTCAGGAGCGCAGCGCAGTTGAGTCTCTACATTTCTAACATATGTTGATGATGGACTCTGATTGCCTCTGTAGTAATTTGGGTTGTTCTTTTGTTTTATGGCCTCTGCATAGATTTCCTCACAGCAAAATGCTGTCTGGAAAATTAAAGGGCTGCTCCTTTTCTCTTTCAGATTCAGATCTTGAGTTCTTAGGTTTCATCTTCTTCTCCCTTTGCCCTTAGCAAATCAAGTGCATTTTCAATTTTGACAGTAATTTCTCTTCAGAGAAGAAAATAATTGATCAGGAAGCCATTTGCAAATGTGTTTCAAAGAGAGTGTAATACAAATGGGAACATCTAACTACATGCAAGTAGAACAGCAAAAGTTTACCGATAATAATTTCTGTTTCCCCAGGGTCAACGAGGATGAAGTTTCTGTGTGAACCAGTCCCCACGCTGGGTGCCCCCACGGGCAGGAACCAGACATCTCAGGGGTGACGCAGATCTAGAAGGGATTTGACCATCGTTCTGCAAGTGCAGGGAACTCAAACTGGTGTGAAGTCACTTGCTAATTCCTTATAGAATCATAGAATCATTTAGGTTGGAAAAGACCTTTAAGATCACCAGGTCCAACCATTAACCTGACACTAAGCAACCTCCTTAGCAACCTCCCTCTCACAGTGAATGCAGTTTACGGCAGGATCCACACAAGAGATGCTTATTTTGCTTTTGCATGATGAAATGCCACCACAGCAGAAGGGGCACGGTGAGAGGCGTGCTCCAGGGTATCTGGAAGGCATCCCAGCACAAACACAGCTCAACCCGCTGGATGCCAACCTGAGCACAAGTAGCGGCTTCTCGCTCTTACAGTGAAAACAGGAGCAGAAAGGGGAACCAAGCTGAACGCAGGTGACATGGCCATGGTCAGGAATGAGTTTCAGAGACTGCAAAAAGCCACAGAAGAAAAATCATGAATTGTTAAGCACAAAGATACCATGGCTGATTCAGAAGGTCCCTAAGCCATGACCTGCTGAAGGCTAAGAGAATATGCTGCAAAATTACCATTATAGACCCACTCCCCGGTATTATACTCTTCCCCAAGCACCCCCTACTATTATCCGCTGCCAGAGGTGGGACGCTGGGCTGCACGGAGCTTTGGCCTGGCGCGGTGCAGCTGCTCCTGCACTCTTGGGAGGTGAAAGCAAGCGCAGTGCTGCTTGCCCTGCGACAGCAGCGCTGACATGCTGGTGGTACGGATCCAGGGAATGGAAATGTCACGCTGCCTCTCCTGCATGTCTGCTCGCTAGGCTACAAAGATAGAGCAGTAATTGGTGTACATTGCTGGAAGATTAATAACCACTTGAAACATCTAATGACATTGCATTTCATGCTATGGTCTGATGGACGTAATCTGCCCGTGATCCACACTAAAGCTGGTTTATAAATCAGTTAACAGTCATCAAAAGCAGCACTGATAATAAATGCGTTATTTTTTAGTATTAATGTATTACAGCACTTTAATCCAAAAGAATTTTGGTTTTGTCACTTACAAATGAAATCCTTATCTCTCCTTGCAGTGGTAAAACATCATTTTAATATGATAGATGTGAAATGCTCTCTGTATTTTTCTACTTACAGTTTTTGTTGCCAGATAGATTACTTATAACATGGTTCCTTCAGATATTACTGAAAAGTATGCAGAAAATACCTGGATTCATATTCAATCACTCAAAATAGTCATTCCATAAAAAAGGCTAGTTTCACTTTAGGCTTTAAACCTACGTATATATTATCAAACCATTTCCATGAATCGTGACTTGATCGGGCTGTAGGTAATATGCACAGAGACCACGTTTGCTGAATGCCAATGGCTAATATAAATTTCCTGAACACTAAACTTCTTTTCCAGCTGCAACTCTGGTAATGACGCCACTGCCTATCACCTCCAGGTTTGAACTTGCAATAGGCTGAGGCAAAACATGATGCAAATAGGTCTAAAAACGTTGCACAAGACCATCAAGAAAAGAAGAACTGAGTCTCTTCTTCCTGTTCAAGACCATTCAATGACCCCCATAAGCAACCGGAGCGATTTACCCACATCTGGCGGCACAATGGCCAGGTCAAAGCAGGTGTCACTGGGTTTAATGATTCCTCTGGAGCATGAGGAGAGTGTAACTTGTCTCTATCCTTCATTGCAACTACCTTTGGTTTGTTGCCTGTTTCAGACCGTCTGCCCCGAACAGTGATGCATGAGGCATGAAAAACCACTCTCACTCGGCGATTGAAACGGCTGCTCTGTTGACCGCAAGGTGTTGGAGGGGAAAGGTCCGGCGGAGGCATGTGGCATCTGCTCCTGTTGCGGCAGGGTGTTGCACACAGAGTCCAAAGGCACAGCTCGGTACAATAGGCAGGATCTGCATTTCCAGGCCTGGGACGAGCTGTGCCTGGCGACATTTGCAGGGGGCTCCAGGCGTTGCCTTACAGTGGCTGGTTTGTGAGGGAGACGGTAAAAGGTGTCCCTGGCTGCAGCAGAGACGCACTACTATGGTCCTATGTGATGTGACATATTAGCTGACACATTTTATTTGGTATGTCACACCCTCACTTGCGGAGGCTAACAAATGAAATCACAGCTGTCAACCATCCAAATTAAAAATAAATCATTCCACTGACCTTTGAACCCCAGCTGACAAGCCATTCCCCTACCCGACGGCATTGTGTCCGCTCTCAGTTTCCAATCCTCTGCTACCATCCGTGCCTTAATTTATTTTCAGTTCTGGCCTGGCAAAGGCAGCTCTGCCCACCGTTACCCACCTGGGTGCAGCCTCCATGTGCTGTGAGGGTGGTGGTGCTCACGAGTGCAGTGACCCACAGCCATGCTGCTGGGCTCAGCGGGAGATGGGATGGATGGGACGGATGGGATGGATGGGATAGATGGGACGGATGGGATGGATGGGATAGATGGGATGGATGGGATGGATGGGATAGATTAGATGGATGGGATGGATGGGACCAGGCTGGGGCAGCCTTGCCCGGAGCTGCTGGGTCCAGACACGGCTCCGGCTTGCTGCAGAGGTGCTGTTCAGGTGGCAGTTTGGGGAGGATGAGCAAGGGGGCTCATCAGAGCCAGCTGAGCCCCAGTCTAGCGCCCATGTACCCAGTGGATCTGTTCTCAGGCCTCCCAGGTCCCTGAGCCTTAGAATCATAGAATCACAGAATGCTTTGGGTTGGAAGGGACCTTCAGAGCCCACCCAGCCCAGCCCCTGCGGTGAGCAGGGACAGCTTTAACCAGAGCAGGGTGCTCAGAGCCCCGTCCAACCTGGCCTGGGATGTTCCCAGGGATGGGGCCTCCACCGCCTCTCTGGGCAACCTGTGCCAGAGCTTCACCACCCTCATTACAAAAAATTTCTTCTAGTAGTCTGTAGTAGAGAAGGAGTACCCAAGGCGAAGGAAGAAAGAGTCACCGACCCTGTAGCCCACTTGGATATACACAAGCCCATGGGACTCTCTTGGGCTGTAGTAGTAAGAGCGTAGCCAGCAGGTCCAGAGAAGTTGATCCTCTTCAGCACTTGGAGCACCACAACTGGAGTGCTGTGCCCAGCTTTGGGCTCCCTTGTATAAAAAGGATATGGATATACCTGCTGCCTGACATGTACACCAAGTTTATTCTTAGTTATCTCACTTTTTTGTTTGCCTTTCTGTTCTGTAGACTGACACTCTGAACCCATAGTCAGATCTCTCCATAAATGAAGGCAACTGAGAAGGACTAATGTTTTTAATAAAACTATTTCAGACTCTATCCACAGAAGACAAAATCATGGTTACAGATGAAAACCCTGAACTGCATTTTCCATTTTGGACACATGTTCTGAGTACGAAAAGAAACTCCTGTATATTTTAATAATGAAACTCATCAAGAACTCATGTTTCCAAGCAAACTGCTGTCAGGATGTTTGGCAGCATCAAAAAGACCTTCAAATAGACTACTTAGCAAATAGCCTTGCCTATGAGAGCTGAAAGATTTGGCAACGTTTAGTAATTTATGTCCTGCTTTTTTTAGGGGTAGGTAATAAATCAAAGAAGGTATTTTACCTGAAGTTACGGAGAGAGAAGGTGCTCTCTGCTGTGCACCTTCATTATTTGTCTTCAGCTTCAAAGCATACAGTCGGTTGAAAGCTCCAAAAGGGACATATAATGATGCCCCGTAATCAGCAGAGTAATCATGAGATGGCTGTGTTAGATTATTCTCTCCAGAATGTTAATGGAGTGAGGACATTGCAGACTGATGTGCAACAAGGGTTTAAAATCCTTCCAAATGGTTTATTAGTCCATTATTTCTGATGCCGTGCCACTCTGTTATCAAGGCTGAGAACAGTAGGAAGAAGGCAGCCACATAATATTCGCAGCCCGCTGAGAAGCAGGGCAGTCGTGTCTCCTCTCTGCTGCATCTCCCTTCTTCAAAGGGCCACACGTACAGAACTAGAATACTGCGTGTTAAAAAGCAACACGGTTTCGACCTCCAGAACCGACCCTGGAGCCACTTAGGCTTTAGGCTGCCCTGAGAGGTGCCAGCTAGCCAGAGGTGTGAACTTCGGCCACAGAGAGTCACGACATACGTGCTCTCACGCGTGCTGCTGGCTGCGAGCCTGCGGTCAGCCCTTGCACAAAGCATCCGCACCACCTTCAGAGCAGAACACCAGAAACCGGTGGTGCCTCGGGCTGTGTTTGGCAGGGTGCGTGCCCAGGGGTAAGCAGTATGGATGACGAACAGCTCTGGATTTGCAGATGGGCTCGGACCACACGTACGGGGCTTAGGGTTGCGGGGTGCTGTCAGGAAGTCGGGGCTCTACAGGGTGCATGAACAGTAAGGAGGGTGATTCTGTGGACAAAACTCAGGTCGCTGCCTTCAGTCAGAAAGCACAAACAGTCTCCCAGAAGACGGCAGGCATTTGATGCATTGAGCAGATATCCACAAACTTCTGCTGGGAGCAGGGGAGCCATTCCCAGTGCTGGGCTGGACTGGTCAGGGATGTAGGAAGGTGACATGAGAGCTGGGAAAGACAACCACTCCTTGGCAAAGTGTCTTCACAGGCCCAGATCCAAACCATGGACCGTTTGCTATTGTTCAGTTGTGCAGCTGGAAATGCAAAGGAAAAACTACTCACTCTGCCTCTGTCCCTGTGTCAGGAGGAAAAGCACTTACTAATGCTAAGAACATCAGCTGGATTATCTGTATTGAAAACTTAACGTTCACTAAAGAAAATACTGATTTCAAGTAACTTTATAGGGGACAATAGCTCTTGTTTAACAACATGTCCTAGTTTCGGCTGGGATAGAGTTAATTTTCTTCCCAGCAGCAGGCACAGTGCTGTGCTTTGGATTTAGGATGGGAACAATGCTGATCACACGCTGATGGTTTAGTTGGTGCTGAGCAGTGCTGACACCAGGCAAGGGCTTTTCAGCTTCCCCTGCTCTGCCAGGGGCACAAGGAGCTGGGAGGGGGCACAGCCAGAACAGTTGATCCCAACTGCCCCAAGGGCCATTCCATACCATACGGCGTCATGGGCAGTATGGAAACTGGGGGGGTTGGCCGGGGAGCAGCGATCGCTGCTGGGAACTGGCTGGGCATCGGTCGGCGGGTGGGGAGCAACTGCATTGGGCAGCACTTGCTTTGGATATTAGTATTACTCTTATTATTATTTTGTTATTATTATTATTTTACTTTATTTTATTTCAATTCTTAACCTGTTCTTATCTCAGCCCAGGAGTGTTTCTCACTCTGACTCCTCCGATTCTCTCCCCATCCCATGGGGGCAGGGGCAGTGAGCGAGCGGCCACGCGGTGCTGAGCTGCTGCCTGGGGCTGAACCGTGACACAACAGCACACAGAAACCCATGGTAGTCAATGCTGAGCGCAGCCGCAGTGCAGGAAGAGCCCGGGACGCGTCTGCAGTCCAGCCAGCTCTGCCCGGGGCTGCTGCTGCCAGGCTGGGTGCAGGGGCCAGCGGGCCCTCAACGAGGGCAAGGTAGTTAGCGATAGGACGAGAGGAAATGGGCTCAAGCTGCACCAGGGGAGCTTTAGGTTGGAAATTAGGAAAAATTTCTTCATGGAAAGGGTGGTCAAGCATTGGAACAGGCTGCCCAGAGAGGTGGGGGAGTCCCCATCCCTGGAAGTGTTCAAAAAACGGGCAGAGGTGGCACTTGGGGACATGGTTCAGTCTGGTCTACCCTTGATTGGTTTAGTGTGGACTTGGTAGTGTAGGTTAATGATTGGACTGGATGATTCTTAAAGGTCTTTTCCAACCTAAATGATTCTAAGGACAGGCTGTGGGATGTGAGCGTGGCCATCAAGACAAACTCAGATCTCTATCCTGACTCCTTTTTTTCAATAAAAGACTATTTCCAAAACAGTATTCAGAAAAATGACTCTTTTATGCAGAAAGTGCTTCTTCAAAAGCCACAGCACTCCAGCTCGGCATGTCAAACAAAATGCTTTCCATCACAAATGTTGCTCTCGTATCTTGGCACAGCCATCCAAATACGCGGTAACGCCACCCCACCTATGCACCGATGCCCAACGCCGTACACTATAATGCCTCACGTAGGAAGGGGTGCCGTGAAATCCTAACGAGGGGGATGCACAAGGCATCACAGGAGATTAATCCAACCCAAAGCCCGCTCTTAAGAGTCAGCATGACACAACGCCCCAGCAGCACTGCTAGCCTTAGCCACGTGTTTCCATTTCTCAGGTTTTGCCAGGAAGTCGAGGTCATACCTGGACACATCTTGCAAGAAATGTTTTCAATTTCCCCTCCTGAAATAATCACAGAAAAATTAATTTTTAGAAAGTTCTTTCTGTAATTTAATTCAACTTAATTTGTCAGGGAATAGAGATTTGTTGCTTCACGGTGTTCTGGTTATTTCATTCAGTGCCATCTCTAGTTAAGCTGCACTAATAACTCTAACTCGTACCAACTTATTTCTTTCCATAAGTGAAAACAGGGCTGGTGAGCAGAGTAACACAGTCTTTGACCTCTTTACCTTCACTCTAGCAACATCTCTGACCCAATCTAATTTATTCTCCACAGAGCGATTAAAAAAAATATGAAAAAGAGCAAGTCAAATTGCGGGAGAGGTTTCATGTAGCTGAAAACTGCTTCACACACTCCCATTAATTGCATTTTTCTGTCCTAGTCTCCTTTGCACGCAATTTTCACTCCCTGACGAGAAGGCATTTGCAGAGGTAACAGTACAAAAGTCAATATTGCAGGCATTCTCCTGAGCAGCCCTGAAAGTTTTCTAAATTGCGTGTGTGTGTCTGTGCCACTGGCGCGGGTACTGCTGAGCTGAGGTGCTGTGCCGAGGCCCCGCAGCCCGGGGTGCCCACCGAATCCCAGATTCCAGAACAGTGGAGGCTGGGAGGCACCTCTGGAGGTCACCTGCTCTAACCCCCCCGCTCCAGCACCGCCCGCTCTCGATGCAGAGGTGGGAGCAGCTGATGCCAAAATAGCTTTCACCAGCTGAGAGCTCACCTCGGAGCCCTCAAGTGCTTCCAGGCAATTTCAAACCCTGCCATGGACTTAAAGTGCATGAGGTGAAACAAGTGGAGCCGGGAATCCATCACGACCTCCCACGCGGCACTTAGGACACCGCAGCTTAGGGGAACGCTTACTGCTTGTGTTGATTTTAAAGCCCAGTCCTTCGCAGGATGAACACTGCCAGGTTTCTTTCCCGGGTGGAAAAGGCTGGGAGGTCCATTCCGTGGGACAACTCCATGGCATCCCCTGCCCGGGGAAAGCATTTGCATCAGGATCCACACGAGGAGCTGGCGCACCTCATCCCGCCTGCCTCGCGATGCTAATGCAAGTGGAAGGAACCACTATTTTCTGTCCTCTCTAAGGCTGCCGTACCGCTGTCATCGGCATTCCTCCTGCCAACTGGTGCTTGGCGCCGAGCGGGACGTGAAGTAAAGACTGTTCTCGCCACCTGGTGCTACCGATGGTAATTACAGGAGAGCAGTTATGGGATGCCCTAGTCTTATGCTTCATCATTTAGACTAGACATAAGGAAGAAATGTTTTACACCGAGGGTGGTGAAGCACTGGCACAGGTTGCCCGGAGAGGCAGTCGAAGCCCCATCCCTGGCAAGACCTGCCTTCTCGGGGAAGTTGCACATGGGGCTGGGCTATTGTAGCTGCCATCAGTACAACTAGATGGAGAAAACGGTCTCGGAGCCCTGTTCAGTGCCACACAGGAGCAATGTCGATAATAACACCGTAATAGCACAGGCTTTCGAGGGGACAGAAAACAGTTGCCGTTTCTTCCATTTGCATCAGCTTTGCAAAGCGGATGGCCCGGGATATGCGGTTCGGCGCAGATGCGTTCCCCAGGCTGGGTATCTGATTTGCTTTCCTAGGCAAATCTGCTCGTGTGATGGGAGCTTTGTGTCTGCAGGAATGGGCCATCTTCTAGATTCAGATACGCTAAATACCTTCCTGCTGTTACAGAGTGCTTTTGCTGGCACTGCGTCTGTGTCTGTGTGCCCACTGCGTGCTACTTCATCCAGCTTCTCAAGAAGAAATAACTTCAAAGCCCCCTGAAGCTAGCAGAAAACCTCTCACTAATATGAACTGGCTCTGCATCAAGGCTCCAGTACTTTGATTCTGAATCGCTCGGGGACCACAGGCCAACCCACATCTAAAACTCCCGTCTCCCTGTGCCACACAAAAACAACGTTCTGGCACTCCCGCGTGACACGGGCTCAGTGCAGGAGCTGGCTATACAGCACTACTGCTAAGCCCTGCAGTGTTTCTCAGTTTACCACTGAAGCGGGAGAAACTCTAGCATGCAGAGACAGAATTATTTCTATTTAAGTAGCCACTCTCCTCCTCCCTGGGTACAGGATAAAGGATCGAAGGGCCGCTGCCTCGTGGCAAGGAACCAGGCTGTTCTAACAGCCCTCCCACCCAGCGTCCCCAGGGCTCCTCTCCACCACGGCGCATTCATGCGCTCGCTGTGCAAATGGTTCCTCCAAACTGCGGAGAACAAATCCCAGAGTGTGCTCTGCATGGGAGGTTTCACATGGGGACCTCTCAGCATCATCCCGGTGTGAATTCGGGGTGACAGTGACATCCCGAGGATTTCGCAGGTTCTCTGACTTTCAGCGTTTTTAATTTCTTCATTCCAGTGACTGCGTGCTCCGCGCCCTGACTACAGAGCTGGGAAATGATCCCAGGGCTACCAGTATGCAGAGTTCGGAGCGCTCGCCGGAGGCCTGGGAGGTGCAAACGCCGCAGACAAGCGTGTTCTGAGGGTTGCACCACACCTACCCACGCCCATCCCCGCTGGGGACTCTGCAGCCAAAGCGTTCACCAGCAGGCAGGCCAGCCCCGAATCAGTGCAGGGAGCAGACCTGAGAGCGGACTTTGCCCCCCTGCTATTAACACTGCTGGACTTGATGGGAAAGCAAGCAGCAGACAACCGAGAGGGCAGAATCAGCGTCTGGAGCAATTCGATTTGAAATCAATTACATAAATTGCGTCATGGGAAAAGATTAGCTAATTTAGTGTTTCTGTGTGAACTCAGAATGCAGCTAGCACGACCATGGCCTGTGCCTTGAGCGCGCTCCTGCTCTGCATTAACTCTCCACTACTGCACACAATATCTCATTTGGCGCATTTGGCGACTGAAATATTTTAAGTTTCAGACAGAGGTAAGTGGAGGTCTGCAGCATTTGCTCTTTCCCCCTAGCTGAGCTCCTGCCGGAGTGCCCGGTGGCACCTCCGTGACACCGAGACCGCCAGTGCCAGCCACAGCGGAGCTCTGGCTCGACGCGAGCGAAGCGTCATCTCGAGCTGACACAGTCGCATAATGGCTGACCTTGGGCTGCTTCTGAAGAAAATGAATTGGCTTACAGAGGCAGTCAACTGGAAAGCTCAAACTATCATTTTCCAAAGATATTTAAGGTAAAAAGCCTCAGGGACAATCTTTTGTCAGTTTCTGAGACTTGATTAACTGCCTTAATTCCACGTGATTAATGGCTTTCAAATCTCAGGAGACCCACGCCTCTGTGCGCATCATACGACTGGAGCGTCTTTAAAAAAGCCGTTCTCTAAAGAGCCCTCCGAGCTGCTCGAGAGCCGCAGCCGCCCTGTCCCCGAAGGACCATGCAACCCGGTGCCCCCCTCGTGCTCTCAGCGGCACGTCGGGAGGAGGACCTTCCTCCTCCTGTCCCACCACCTCACACGCAGAGGGGATGCACAGAGAGATCGCACTGCACGCCAGCCGGGAAAAGCTGTTTGCCTGCAACAGCTGGACAGCGGCTGTCTCACCCACTGAAATCCCAGAGGGAAATACGTCTGCTGGAGAAATGGCTGGTGACAACCCCTCGGTGGGTCCCAGCTTTGAGACACCCAACACTTTCCTCTGAGACCATTTTCGAGCCGGCTCGCTGATCCACGCATCGTGTCAGAGCGGGACGAGCACAGCAGGACCACAGCAAGGAATGGGGAAGGTGGGGTTAGCCCAGAGATCTCCCCTCGTACGAACAGACGGGACTCTCACGAGAGGGCCAGGACTGCTGTAGGCACCCAAGACCTGGCAGGGGTAGGAGCTGACCGGTGAAGCTCCTGGTCTGCAGAAGAATCATAGAATCATAGAATCGTTTAGGTTGGAAAAGACCTTTAAGATCATCCAGTCCAACCATTAACCTACACTACCAAGTCCACACTAAATCAATCAAGGGCAGACCAGACTGAACCATGTCCCCAAGTGCCACCTCTGCCCGTTTTTTGAACACTTCCAGGGATGGGGACTCCACCACCTCTCTGGGCAGCCTGTTCCAATGCTTGACCACCCTTTCTGGAAAGAAATTTGCTTTCTAATTTCCAACCTAAACCTCCCCTGATGCAGCTTGAGCCCATTTCCTCTCATCCTATCGCTAACTCCATGGGAGAAGAGCCCAACACCCCCTCCCTGCCCCCTCCTGCCAGGAGCTGCAGAGAGCGATGAGGTCTCCCCTCAGCCTCCTCTTCTCCAGGCTGAACACCCCCAGCTCCCTCAGCCGCTCCCCACCAGCCCTGTGCTCCAGACCCTGCCCCAGCTCCGCTGCCCTTCTCTGGACACGCTCCAGCACCCCAATGTCCTTCTTGTGCTGAGGGGCCCAAAACTGGACACAGCATTCCAGGGGCGGCCTCACCAGCGCCGAGCACAGGGGCACAATCACCTCCCTGCTCCTGCTGGCCACACTGTTCCTGACACAAGCCAGGATAAAAAACAGAGGGAAAAATGGGCCAGAACCTGCTGGAAAGATTGCTCCTTGGAAAGGACACTCCATTGCCCCAGAGCTGCTGAAGAGCAGCTTTGCATCACAGGCTGAAGATTGCCACCACTGTTCCCTGCAGCACTAGCCAGGAAAGGGACCCCTGTGCGTGTGGCCCCGCGTCTGAGCAGAAGTTGGCTGTCCAGAGGGACGAAGCCAACCGCTTGCCATTTTCATCCTAAAGGACCAGATGTTCGCAGCCACACAGAGAAAAGGACGGACTCAAAAATCAAACCGGCCTCACGTGGGTCGCTGCTTACAGCTGTGCTAAGACTATGTTAAATACCTCTTTGGTGGCCCCTCCTTGCTTGGGTTCTGCCGGGAGACAGAGATGTGGGTTTAGGCACGCAGGGTCACTACAGTAGAAAGGACAGACAGAGTCACACGGGTGGCGGCTGGAAGAGACCTCTGAAGGTCCTACCCCTCACCTGACATGAGACCATCGCCAACACCAGAGCCAGTCAGCTACGCCTTTGTCCACTGAGTCTGGAGGGGAAGGGAAGAATGGGGAGGGGAGGAAGGCACGGCCAGGTGAGCTGAGGAGAAGCTTTTTCCCCAAGTCTCAGTTTTACTAAGACCCGCAGGGTCATGCTGCACAGCAAGTGCTATCACACCTCAAACAGGCTCTGGGCAGGGAGTTCAGCCACTGCCAGCGATCAGAGACGAGACAGCTCTCGTATTCCCCCATTTTGCTGATTTCTCAGTTCCCAATGCCTACATGCTGGATTTGGAATGGGGAGAGAAGGCTTCTGTGCACCTTGGTTCAAGCTCTTCACTGAAGAGCTGCAACGAGGGTGATGCAGGCACCTCGTAGAGTTCTGCTGCACCCAGGGTGGTGGGAAGGGTGGAGGAGCAGTGTTCAGACCATCTGGCTTGGTGCTTAACCAGAGAGACCAGGTTCTGTCAGCGGCAGAAGACTCCTAACCACCATTCACCAGCCACAGAAGCCTAGTCTCTACGGTGGGCACCCTCCAAACCTGGACAACAGGAACACTTCCTTTTGCCAGGATCAAGTCAGCCAGTACAAATGCCTACCTCAGCATCTCTCTCACCGAGAGAGGAGTTTGCTGGACTTTGGTGGATAACCACAAGCCACAGCATCCCTCTGTATCTCAGGGACCAGGTCTCTACTGGTTTAGGGATGCCACCTTCTCTTCTGCTGTCCAACAGAAATGACTCCAGAGTGTGAGAAGGGTCTTCAGGGTACGTCTGTATCTCCTTGTTCTTCTGAGAATCACCAGGTCCTTCAGAGTCCCGGGCAGAGGGACTGCTGTGCTGGCACTGTAGTCCTGCTGATGTTGCTCTTTAGAACCACAAACGATGCCTTGGATGTCACCCGTGACACCTATATGAGATCTGTGACACAGAGCAGAACAAATGGTGGAAAGAAACCTAAGAAAATTATCAAAACTCTACTGAAGAGTTAGCAAACCCCTGCTGATTACGGCTGCTGTCCGTGTGTGCAATAATAGTCAAAACCAATTTCACTCTCTTCAGTGATCACTAGTGGATGCTCCCAAGGGGTCAGCAGTGAGGGGAAGCCCAGGCACTAGGTTTCCATCTTGCAACCTACAGCGGTGGCTGAAATGCATACGGAAAGAGAAGAATATGAAAAGAAAGAAGGAATAATTGGCCTTGTCACCTCATATTACTTGCCACATCAGCATGTGTTCTCCAAATGAATAATGCTTGTTTCACAGTTCATGGTAAATATGGTGATGCTGAACATTTGGAGTTCTTCTTATAAACAAAATCAAATTAATGTATTGAATGAGTATGAAGTGGTTAAGTACACATGCACCACACAGGTCTTATACAAGACATCAGTAAAACACTGGCAGCTGAATCATTAATCACTTGTCAAAGGTTAAAACAGTAGAGCCTCCAGTAAAAATGCACAGTATTTTATGCAGCACAGGGTCCATAATGGATAAAAAATTCATCCCGTTTCTGCCCTCGTTAATAGAATGCGAGAACTGTGCATCTACAGAATCTATAAATAAACGAGCAAGGCTGAGTTGCTCCTACTGTACTTAATGGTCGGAAATTGCATGAAAGAGTTGCTCAGGCAGCCAGTGACCTTGAGAAGCTGATGTGAAGAGAATACATAGGGGTTGATTGTGCTCGCCGGAGGTGGGCTCCTGCGCGAGGTTATCGCAGCAAATACACAGCAGAGCGGCAATTTTCTGATTTGTATTATGGAAAGTCAGAGTGTAGCTCACATGAACTGAACTGAACTACACATGGATTGGATTATTATTCTTATTTATTTATATTTATACAGAAAACGAAAGTGCTGCATGGATCAATAGAGTTTGTATTCTCAGAGCGAAACACAAAACCTGGCTCTGTTGAAACAACTACTGAACTTCATTGGGCACCCACTCTCACCCTTATTTATTTGTTCCACTTCCATTAAATGCCTCAGAGCTTTTGCTATTAAATGAATCCCTGCTGACTAAGGCAAGGGCCAGACAGTTTGTTAACACACAGGCAACCGCTCCTCTCCGCAGCGCTTCACTGTTTTGGGCACTCGCTAGCCATTCCCCCCTGCCCATACACGCGGAGGCGGGCAGAATTCCTAACACATTTGGGAGAAGAGCTTCAAGTTGAATTTGCGATCCCTGCCTGGGCGCTCCCTGCCACAGCCCCACAGTGCCCATGCCTGACCCTGCTCCCTGGCCGGGAAAACATTTGATAAAAGGAGGATACCATTATATCTAAGGAATTTACTTGGTGTTTCCCATTGTAGTACCTTGTTTTCATTGCTTAGACCTTGGACAAGCTTTCGGCATCTTAGTTTACATTTTGTGTGCTAGGTCAGTCCCAAGCTGATTTTTCTGGAACATTTCCACTGCAATAAGTAGGCTATTTCTGAGAACGATAGCAGATGAAAACATGAGGGAGGGTGAAGCCAGGGTCTGGCTGATTTGCTGGGAAGATGGGGATGGGAACTGGAAGAGAAAGGAGGGAACAGGGTTGAGAAACCTGGATGGACCAGGCTTATTTATAGAAAAGTGCAGGGACTGGAATGATGAAGAAGGATGAAGACAAGCAAAGAGAAGTCAAAAGCTCATGACTTTGGGGGAGAAGTGCAGTGCTTACTGGACCACAGTCTCCAAGATCCCTGCGCCTCACCATTTGCTGGCATCCCACGGTAACATGCACGCCCTGCTCCCCTCAAGTGCTGGTGTGCAAATCAGCCTTCTGCTCCCTTAGCTCTGCTAGCGACACAAATCTGTACACGGATCTAAATGTCTCAGCTGTGCTGCTCGATTTAAATAAAGGCTGTATCACAACGCATATCTCACCCCGGTTTGTTCAGAGGGAAGTCTTTCAGTGACCATGTTACGCACAGACGAGCAGATCTAATTAAAGCTGTTTGAAGGAGCGGCAGAGATCTGTGCAGAGGCGGAAAAGGTCACAAGGCTGTGAGCATCAATGGGACAACTGAATTTATTTTTCCACAAACACAACAACTAATAAAGAACCTTCAATAAGGTCATAAATCAAGTGTTAAAATTTGAGCGTACATACTGGTCTTGTATAACTTGCCTAGACCCCTGTTGCATATGTAATCATAGAATCCTAGAACCGTTGAGGTTGGAAAAGCCCTTTAAGATCATCCAGTCCAACCAGTAACCTACACTACCAAGTCCACACTAAACCAATCAAGGGTAGACCAGACTAAACCATGTCCCAGAGAGCCACCTCTGCCCGTTTTTTGAACACTTCCAGGGATGGGGACTCCACCACCTCTCTGGGCAGCCTCTTCCAATGCTTGACCACCCTTTCCATGAAGAAATTTTTCCTAATTTCCAACCTAAAGCTCCCCTGGCGCAGCTTGAGCCCATTTCCTCTCGTCCTATTGCTAACTACTTGGGAGAAGAGACCAACACCCACCTCACTACCCCCTCCTGTCAGGCAGTTGTAGAGAGCGATAAGGTCTCCCCTCAGCCTCCTCTTCTCTAGATGGGTTAGCATCACAGGATCATAGAATAACTGAGGTTGGCAGGTCTCTAGTCCCACCTCCTGCTGAAGCAGGGTCAGCTGGGAGGTCAGACCAGATTCCTCAAGGTTTTATTCAGTCAGATCTTGAAAATCTTCAAGGATGGAGACTGTACAATGTCTCTGGGCAAGCTGTTCCTCTCCTGGACTGTCCCCATGGGAGTACAGCCTATTAACCACCACCACCCTCTGAGCCCAAGCATCCAGCCAGGCTTTTATTCAACTATTTGTCCACCCACTCAGACTGTAATGTCCAGACCTGGAAACACGCATATTGTAGGACAGAAGAATATTGTGTTAAAAACATTGCTAAAGTCAAGGTAACTGCCACCTGCTCCACTCCTTTTGTCTGCACATCCAGTCATTTTTTCATAGAAGATCATCAGATTGGTCAGGTGTAATGCCACCTTCTCCTTCATGTGCCAGAAGTACGGTCCAAGATAACTCGCTCCATGATTTTCCCAGGGATAGCTCCCTGGATTGTTCTTTCAGCCTTTTTTGAATATGAAGGCTTTTCTGAAGATGGCTACAACATCTGTCTTTCTCTAGTTGCAAAAGAACTCCCCTGATCACCACAACTTTTCAAAGATGATAGAGAGCAGCCTCGCCAGGACATCACCCAATTCTCTCAGCACTTTTGGATGCATCCCATCTGGTCCCATGGACTCGTATGGATCAATTTTTCACAAGCAATCCCTGAATAGATAGTGGATAACACTGTTGATTGTTTTTCTCCTCCTTGAACCCCTTCACTATGCACAGAGGCCCAGGAGACCTTGCTGGTAAAAACAGAAGCAAAGAAGGCATGGAGTGCCTCAGCCTCATCTGTGTCTGCTGTCCCTGAATCAGCCACCCCATCCAGCAACTGGCTCAGATGTTCCTTCTTCAGCTTATTATTGCTGATCTAATAGTAGAAGCTCTTCTTGTCCTTGACATCCCTTGCAAGTCTCAACTCCAGCTGGCATTTGGCTTTCCTGATACCATCCCTCCAGGCCCAGACAGTATTTCTCAATCCCTCCTTTATAGCCTGGCCCTGCTTCTACCTCCTGTATGCTGCCTTTCTGCACAGGAGCCCCGTCCTGGCTTCCCTGCTTAGCCAAGCTGGTCTTGTCTTCTGATGCCTCTCCTTCTCTTCCCTAGTATGGGGATGGACAGTTCTTGTGCTTGAAGGGTGCTCTCCCGCCAGCTTCTTTGAACACCTTTGTCCTTCAGAGCTGCTTCCCATGGGATCTCGCCTACCAGTTTCCCCAATAAACCAAAATCTGCTCTCCTGAAGTCCAGGCTCTGTATTGTGATACTCATGCATCACTTCCTTCATGATCTTGAATATTTCCTGGTTGGTTCAGACAAGGCTGCCATTGATTACCACATCCCCATTAGCAGTAGCTGAGCTCTGTAAGACCCTGATCATATTCCACAAGGCTGAGCAGACTGGGACTGCATTCATCAGTGGCTTTAATGTTCATAAAGAAGTAGTCTTTAATGACATTATCACTTTTTCTTTTTTTTCCCCCACAAGGTCAAGACCCTGCAGTGATAAAGCAATTAGGAATGCATACCATTAAGCTGTGCCCATTTCAAGATCTAAGAATTCAGTTTTACTAAAATGCAAACCAGAAAATTACAAGAACACAAACCAGAGTTGAAAGAATGTAGACTCTAAAATGCCGCCGCCTTGCCAGTTTCCAGAGATAAAGTTAAAGCATGCACTTCCTCTCTGCTGGCACTCCAAACTTTGCCTGGGGTTTGCAAGTCAAGTTAGGTTTTTGTTGACTCATGTATCTGCAGGGAACCATGACCGCAAGTCAAATTCTTCTCTCTCACAAGCAGATTCTCAGTAGCCTTTGGAGACACCAGAGGAAGCTGACACAACACCTCTTCTCCATTTTTTGCTCCAGAAACTTTATTTCCATC
Source organism: Pelecanus crispus (assembly GCF_030463565.1). Taxonomy (NCBI): domain Eukaryota; kingdom Metazoa; phylum Chordata; class Aves; order Pelecaniformes; family Pelecanidae; genus Pelecanus; species Pelecanus crispus. The sequence goes on from NC_134648.1 coordinate 73,801,749, forward strand.
TGCCTTCTGCCCAACCGTGTCTTAGAAAACAGTAACTACGAACTCCTTCCGCCGTTCCTACAATGGGAATGTTACACATCAGTGGGGAAATGGCACTCTGTGGACATCCAGAAAGATAAAGCTGCTTTCCCCCTGAAGCCTACTGCTGACTGCAGCACTGCCTGCAGGCTCTCTGAATTAGTCACAGCAACAACTCTGGCTCCTGCAAGGAGATCTGGTAATCTCCTGCTCTCTCAGGGCACTGTCTAATTTTGGAATGTCAGTTCCAATCCAACAACTGTCTCTTCAAACCAGCAAGATAAACGTTAACCCTTGGTTAACAAATGTCAACCCTTTGCAAGACAAATGTTAACCTTTCACTGAGTCTTATCCCTTGAATTTAGAGTGAAACTGGAATGCTTAAAATACTTTGCAATAGCCAGGAAAAGAAGCATTTTAATGCTTGCAGATGTAAACTTAAGTTTCCCAAACACGTGGAAAACAAAGACATCCCCAAATACTGAATGCCACGAAGATGGTCGGCATGGCACAGTGGGACGGGCGGTAATACGTGCATCATTAGTAGATGACTTTGGGATGGTCACTCTTGTACCCCTAGCTAGGCTCCTCTTCTAAAAGATGCTGAAAGAAAGGATTAGTGACACTGGACTCACTTGTAGCAATTGCAGGTGGCAAGGCCTGCCCAGATCCAGGTATCTGGCTGGAAAGCTGCCTGGCCGAAAAGGAGCTGGGGGTGTTGGTCGACAGCGGCTGAACATGAGCCAGCAGTGTGCCCAGGTGGCCAAGAAGGCCAACAGCATCCTGGCTTGTGTCAGGAACAGTGTGGCCAGCAGGAGCAGGGAGGTGATTGTGCCCCTGTGCTCGGCGCTGGGGAGGCCGCACCTGGAATGCTGTGTCCAGTTTTGGGCCCCTCAGCACAAGAAGGACATTGGGGTGCTGGAGCGTGTCCAGAGAAGGGCAGCGGAGCTGGGGCAGGGTCTGGAGCACAGGGCTGGTGGGGAGCGGCTGAGGGAGCTGGGGGTGTTCAGCCTGGAGAAGAGGAGGCTGAGGGGAGACCTCATCGCTCTCTACAACTGCCTGACAGGAGGGGGCAGGGAGGGGGTGTTGGGCTCTTCTCCCATGGAGTTAGTGATAGGACGAGAGGAAATGGGCTCAAGCTGCATCAGGGGAGGTTTAGGTTGGAAATTAGGAAAAATTTCTTTCCGGAAAGGGTGGTCAAGCATTGGAACAGGCTGCCCAGAGAGGTGGGGGAGTCCCCATCCCTGGAAGTGTTCAAAAAACGGGCAGAGGTGGCACTTGGGGACATGGTTCAGTCTGGTCTACCCTTGATTGATTTAGTGTGGACTTGGGCAGTGTAGGTTACTGGTTGGACTGGATGATCTTAAAGGTCTTTTCCAACCTAAACGGTTCTATGATTCTATGATTCTATGATCTGTATTATAGGGCTCTTCCAACAACAGACTGGTCATTACATTGTGCCGTTGCCAAAATCATTCTTCTTTTCCCAGGCAACATAGATCTTACTGAGACAGAAATGACTGCCCATTCACAGTTTACAGCTATCACAGGCTTTTTATGATCATTGCGCTTCTTTCTGATACTTGCACTATTACGAGCTTTAGTGCCAGTCCAAATTAAATTCATTTTACAATATGTATTTATTTTTCCTGCTTCTTAATAGAACAATTGGAAACCTACCGGACACTTTGAACAACAATGCTATTTTTTCTTTATGGCAACAACACGGGTTCTTTGCCTTTCTTTTTTCAGGGAGAACAGTCAGCAAGGGTAGCACCTCAGCTTGCACAAAAATGAAATTTTTAACGTACTGATTGCACACAAAACTATTCAGCAGTTTAGCATTTCCAAGCTGTCATTTTGTCACACTACTGTCTGTTAATTACATTTATAATTCCCTATACATAGGGGTGCGTGGGAGGGGGTGCAGAAATTGAGTATCGAGTGAAATTTACTTTGTCTCCCATGTAGTGAGCAAATAAAACTTTGCTTATCTTATTGTGATTTCACGACCCACAGCATGAGCTGGTGAAAAAATCCTCAGTAATGTTACTTACTGCTAACACAGAGTGCTGGCTATTCCTTTAATCTTTGTTATGCCCAAGACAGTAGAAAGGCTGCAGAACGCATGGCTGGGAACACAGAGTCTTTGTGCCTGGAAGAGCACCAGTGCTGCTTCCAGACTGAACAGTTCCCGCACTGCTCTCCCTTCGCTCTTCCCTCTCCACACCTTAAGTATATCCGTGCCAGTTCTTTCATAATAACCGTTTTTACAGCTGTTTCCCAGTCTTAAGTGATAAGCATACTTGTGATACTCCGGCGATTTCCTACAGGTACCCCAAATGATTTGGGGAGAGAGAATACACTGAGATGAGGAGAACGTTGGGAGGAAACAATCTCCTTATCATGCCAGATGCCACTATGAATAAAGACCTTGGAAGAAAAGCTATCATTAATGCTGCTTAGGTGATGTTGTTTTTGCAGGTGTGCCAGCATCAGGGGAATACACTACAATGAATGTTGGTTTTCTCTGCTGAGGAAAGAATAGGAGGAGTTGACAAAAGAGCTGGTGGAAATTCAAATCGGTCCCTTCCCATTTTGTTCAGAAATGGCTCCGTGTCCTCAGGAGTGGCGCACAGCCTGGTATGGCTCAAATGAGGCATAACTCTGGCAGCCTAAGTGGATAAGCAAAAAGGAAGGAGCTTGTCCCACCATCATGGTTTCACTCCAAAGCATGTCTGCTGTCACCACAGTGATGATTCAGCCCCACGTTCTGCGGCACTGAAGCCTGTAAACACACAGACAGTCTCAATGAACAAGAGTAAGGAAAGCGATCCTGGCGTTCATTTTACAGAGAGAACGAATGCAGAGAGAAAGGAATCATCCAAAATACACTTGCTTTTATGCATTAGGTTACTGCCCCTGCCTCACAGGATTGCTAACATGCGCAGAGCACGTACCAAACTACCTGCCCACTCTCACATGAAGTCCTGCCGGTGCAAGGAACTGAGTCCAAGATTCAGACATCCCGCAACTGCTCTGACAAGTCCCATCCTCCCCCTGTTTCCAGGCTGCTCCGCTCCTGAGGACACAGAGCTACTTCCAAAAAAAACGTGATGGGGCTGTTTGGAATTTCCTATCTAATCTCTCACAAAAAAAAAAAAAAAAACCAACCCAAAACCCAAGTCAGAAAACATTCCCAGCAGCCACCAGCCACTGGTAGGAACCAGGGTCTGTCACCTCATCTTCCAGCTGCCAGAGCTCCTGCGTACGCTGTTGGCAGAGAAGACTCCCCGGCAGCTCCCTTTCTACGATGGGTCTAAAATAGCAATGTCATTTAGCTAAGCAAACTTCAGCTTATAGCATAATTAATGTGAGGCAGCCATGGAGATACCTTAGGACCAGCAACATTCACCAGTATTAAATCCTGCTGCCAGTGCACTGGGAAATAAGATAAAAATAGACTGAATCTGGTGGCAGCCAGCACTGCCTGAGTGAAGCAATCCCGACCGCATCCTACATTTCGGGGCTGCTAAGAGAACAAGATGGCATATTTCTGCTCCCTCAGCTCTGTCTCTACCGCTCTTTGTGTTTAAAAGAAATACTGCGAGTGAAAGCTGAGGTAAATTGAGATTTCAGGGGGTTACAAAGCAATAATTTCAGAGAAAAGCATGTACCATGAAGCTGCAATGTTCTCAAATCCTTCACAGCTGCGAAGGAAGGTAGCTGTTTGCCCAATTTAACTCATAAACCCTGAGGAAAGAGATCTTACAAGGGATGCTCTCCTCACAGTAGGAAAACATAGATTTGATTTGTCAGCATCTGTATCAATCAAATGATAGTTCATGCCTTCATTCTGCCAGAAGGGATCACTCTGAGGAACTCAAAGGGCACCATCCGGCAAGGTTTAAGCACTCGTGAAAATGAAGGCCGCCTCTTTACCGCAAAAGACACCTCTAAAGAACAAAAATACTTCCAAAAAATGATCGCTCATCACTTCCTAAAACAGAAGCCTTCAGTTCTGTAGCATCTAAAAGGGTAAAATTTCAGAATGCCTTTTTACATCTTTTGCTAATTCTTTAAAAAGAAGCCAGATAATAATTCAATAACTTTCTGTAGTTGGTCTAATATTCGAATCCTGCTCCTTTCCTTTTTTTGATTATCTATTCATAGGCAGAGCTGATTTGGTCTAGGTAGAGGGTAAGAATCAGGAATACTCCAAAAAAGCCAACCCCACCATGGATCAGTTCATGGGATGGAAAGGTCTGGAACACCATTCCAGGCTACTCAGCAAGGGACTGACCCAGGACCCAAAGCGTATCCTTTGCACACCCATCCCCACCTGCACTGCAGAAGGGCACTGTGCCACGGCCACTCACCTTATGCACCACATTTTGCCTGCTTCAGAGTGCACAACCTGGAGTGCACAACTCTTCTGGAGAAGAGGAGGCTGAGGGGAGACCTGATCACTCGCTACAACTGCCTGAAAGGAGGATGTAGTGAGGGGGGTGTTGGTCTCTTCTCCCAAGTAGTTAGCGATAGGACGAGAGGAAATGGGCTCAAGATGCACCAGGGGAGGTTTACGTTGGATATTAGGAAAAATTTCTTTATGGAAAGGGTGGTCAAGAATTGGAACAGGCTGCCCAGAGAGGTGGGGGAGTCCCCATCCCTGGAAGTGTTCAAAAAACGGGCAGAGGTGGCACTTGGGGACATGGTCCAGTCTGGTCTACCCTTGACTGGTTTAGTGTGGACTTGGTAGTGTAGGTTACTGGTTGGACTGGATGATCTTAAAGGTCTTTTCCAACCTAAACGATTCTATGATTCTATGATTCTAACCTCAGCCTAATAGGTAGGTCAGATAATTGCTGCTTTGTTCCATCTGTCTCACAGAATAAACCCCCAATTAAACTAAGAACCATTACTATGTGGTTCTGCTGTTCTGAAAAGTACAAGAAAGCCCAAAGATCCATAATGTACCTGGCTCTGGCAAGGTTTTCATAATTAAACAGTTCTTCAGAGCATATCTTTTCTGCATTTACACAGAAAGACCCAAATGTTACAAAAACCTGATTGCTGCAGAGTAGCTCCATAGTATACAATGCAACAACAAAAACCTTACTTGGTATTAATCCCATTAATTATAGAATTAAAACCACTACACAAACAAAGGTTTCCTTGTCCCAAACGTCTTTCAACTGTGCCCATTTTGCAAACATACTGAGCTTCAATTCAGTAAACAATAAAACAAGATTAAAGCACACAGATACACTGCCAGGTCTTTATTTCTATCATTGTTAAGGTAGAAAGTTGACACCCTTAGCTAACTTGGAGCACCAAAACCAATGACCAGTAAACTGTGTGTGCCATGAATAATTCACGAGTCCTTTCCAGGGTTTTTTGGCAGTTCTCTTGAAACCAACCCAAATAACGCAGGATGATGACAAAGGTGCATCATCTCTGTTGTTAAGATGTGAGCCTTATCTGCCTAGCCAGCTCATTTGTCTGAAAGCAATCATTGTCTCATGGATGGTTTGTATTCCTGGTGTCTGCTCTAGGAGCACGGCGTTATTTAGATCCACACTCGGTCTGAAGTTTGAAAATGAGCCACCACCGAGCTTCACAGCTACACAGTGCCCAAGCAAGCTGAGGCAGAACAGGCAGTCTGGCTCAGTATGTTCTAACTGGGTATTTCAGGAGCACAAATGGATGAAAACATCATCAAAAATAGAGAAGACTTTGGAACAAGTGAGACAAGAAACAGAGAATGCAAGAGACCAGGAACAGGAGAGAAGATTGCTGTAGACTTCCAGCCACAAACGCTGGCTGGTGACATCAACAGGGGGTTGTTACTGGCCTGGCCAGAGTGACCACAGTTAGACTTACTGATCAGTAGCCCAGAAGCAGGCTTGAAGCCTCACTCTGCCCGACGGCTGTCCTAGAGCATCTCCGGCGCAGGGCTGAGTGCCCGTGCTCTCAGGACTGCCCCACCTCAGGCAGCCTCTTCTGCACAAAATTGAGAGCCTCTAGGAAGTAGTTTCTGCGTGACCTTTCTGCCCCACGATGTCTTCACAAGGACTGACAGAAGAGATGCAAACTTCACGCGGTGTTTTTTACATGGCTCCGTCTTGCACGAGGGCCTCCTCCTCCCAGTGACATGGGAAGGGACACAACGCCATTAAACACAATTAGTATTTGTATCGTAATAAACTGTTACGCAGTAGCTCAGTGTACAATCCAGCCCTAAACAGAACATAGGACATTCGCGGTATGATACTGTCCCAAAAACCTATGAGAGCTGGGCTCTGCGAGTAGAGGTCTATGTTAATGACGTCTTCTTGACAGTGTGCATTTTCTGCCTAACCATTCCAGTTTTAACACAGCACTGTGTTACCAAAGCCCTTCTTAGCATTTGGCGGATGTAGGACTTGTCAAGAGGGTGTAAATATACTACTAATACTACTAAGGTATTTAGAAAAATCCAGACTAGAGCAAACTTCTCAGCAGAGCAAATTAGCCCCAACAGTCCTGAGTGCTAACACAGATACCTTGTGATGGCACCCGAGCTCTCGTGCACAGCAAGCAGGTATCAGCTTGACACTGAACTGCATTCCTATACCAACGCCTTCTTCCCAACTGCGCCGAAAACGTATTTCATCTGAGCTCCTCCTGGCTGGGAGTAGGAACAAAGAGGAGGGATATTCTTGTGGTGCTACAGCTTCTTTTGGAAATGTAATAACAATTTTAGAAAAAGATTAAAGAGTGTTTTAATCAACTTCAAATGGAAAACAGATGTTGGCTTTAATAAAAATGAGTTATGAAAGAGAAGGGAATAACAAGAATTAATTAGAGAATGCTGAGAAAAGAAAGAAAATCCAGAAATCTGACATTTCCTCATAATTAGTTTATAGCTTAGCATCCCCTCAGGACAGGTGGATACTCTTTCTTTACTTGTTTTTAATAAAGACAGTATCACATTGGTACCACCACCACCACAAGCACAGACCATTAGCTCTGTATCTTAGCAGTGTAAACACAGCCCACAAAGTCATCACTCCCGCACCTCTTCTTACAGCCAAGCACAGCGCCGGCAGCGCGCACATCTTCCGAACGCAGCGTTTGCAGTGCCTGGGTGCAAACTTCAGCGACAGTAAAGGAGGAACAAGTTGCTCACACCAGGCTACCAGGTGAAAGGGAACATTGGTTCTGGTACTTTGGGGAGCAAGGTGATGGGTGATCAGCAGAGAAAAGAAATATTGCCAAATGAATGACGGAACGTGGACCGACTGCCTTTTTTCTGTAGCAACAGGAATAGACCCTATCGCAGGGCTCTGAACGACCTCCTCTAGCACAGTGGCTCCGTGCAGCAATAGGGAAGAAGGATCAGTAACAGGCATCACTGAAATTACAGACGCCGCGCTAGTCATTCTCTGCATAAACTGTAGTAGCTGCGGTAGTGCGGAGCTCTCTCCTCTAACACGGAGAAGCAGTCCATCACAAAATACCGGAATGGGAAAATGTTTGCGATAAAAGTGAAATGATATCCAGAAGCATCAGATGTAAAACCAGCATAGAAAGCTAAACTCACTGCTCGCTCTTCTAAAACACATGGGCTTGGAATAGAAGACAGGATGGCTGTAAAATATCGTATGTAGAATCACGGAAGGGGAGGTTAAGAAGAAGTTAGGGGGGAGGTTAAGAAGCCGTTCAGAAGCACGGGACCTCCCCCATGGCAGGCGGCTTTTCCCAGTCAGGCAGGACAGCGTGTGATGCCAAAGCTCTCATCAAAGAACCCTTTTGCTTTGCTAAGCCCATTACTTAAGCAGGATGCCCTGGCACAGCGGCTACCAGTGCCCACCAGTAACAGGCTGAAGGTACACAGGGACTCACCCAGGACTCCGAAGGCATAACCTAAGGAAATGTCTCAGTAGAGAGCACCAGTGTCCTTTTGTGTCCCGCTCCAACAAAGACACCCTAGCCGAATGATTCCTCGAAAATCCAGGCTCTGACGCTGCACGGCATTACGCGGCCCGTAACATCAGCGCGGAGCGCTGGAGTGATCAGGGCTAGGAGCCTGCCGAAGGTGCTTTGCTAAATGAAGGCTATGAACTGAGATGGGGGGAGGCAAGGAAAGCGCAGGCTTACCTAGTGCTGCAGGAATGAGGATAAGGCCTCACATGGGAGAGATCTCACCTGGGGAGGTCCCAGCTTGGCCATAAGCACGGCACTCGCTCTGTGCACAACGTTTACCTCTAACCAAACGGAGATGCTTTCCATCACCAGAAGCAAAGACCAGCGGCTGGCTACAACAGCAGTCATTGACAATCACGGTTAAGTGCAGCTTTGCTCCCTGAAATCGGAGCGTTATAAAGACCTGGCCAGCTCCACCCCTCCTGCCCTAGGGAACTACGTCACTCATCAGCAGAAGTCCTGACTCGGAAATGCTCCACGCACCCTGCTGAGCCTGACTGCCCACCGGTGAGCTGCTCTCCTCGTCTCCATGAGAAACGCACGCGCCAACCCGCGCGTTGCCCCCGTGGGTAACGCCACCAGCCCCAGCTGACCTGCCAGATCCTCGCAGCCTACTACGGGTGTTGCTGGGCCATCAAGCTGTACCTGGAACTGGTCGTCTCATGGTCACAACGCTGCTGCCACGGGCCACAGCTCTGAAGCAACGCAACCCAACACGGGAATGAAGACATCCAAAGGGACACCGGAGCACAGAGGCACCGAGTAGCCATAGCAACCCACAGTGGCTATCTGTTTTCCTTCTTACTGTATTAGTGCTTTTCTCTTATGCTACTGATTTGCTACCGTACTGTATAAGCCGCAGGCACAACTGATCTCCAGCCAGCTGAGATGCTAACATTCTTTGAAAATAATTTTATTAACAGGTGTTCTTCTCATCACCTTAAAAGCGCTGCAGCGAACTTGGATTTTATCTAAAAACGAGAGAGAAAGAAAGGAAAAAGATGCCACCAGTACTCAGTCTCACCAGGCAGCAAGCTGGTACAACCATTTATGTATGTTACTCTCATTTCCTAGCCTTCTGTGAAAATGACTGGCAGCTTCGTTTTGCCAGCATTCCTGTGACTAGGAGAGCCGGGCAGCCGGCAGGCAACTCCCGGTTTGGCATTTGTGCTCAGCCCCCCAACCGCAGGCAGCTCCGGACCCCTCCTCTGCCCTGTGACCGGCCAGTGGTCCTCTTAGAGACAGCAGAAACGATGGTGGAAAGATTGCCCTTGGCCACAGCACAGGAGGGCACCGGAGCTCCTTCGGGCAAGTCCAGGAGGCACGGCAGGACCCAGCCTCCGCATCTCGGAGAAGCCACGGAGGCAGGCAGCTCCTGCTAACCCTCACCCGCTGCGCTTGCGGCTCTCTCCTCCCGCTTCACTTCTGCAGTATGAAAGGCTTATCGTATGAAGGTCAGTCTTGTGGTCGAAACAGATTAATTTAGGGCAAAATTAGGACGAGAGAAAAACCATACAACTGACACTAAATTTCATGATAAATGGACTGATGAACCTCACCTTCACCAACGAAGAGGCAGGTCACTGTCAGAATTGGCTGCCTCCTGCAGAAACTTAATGACTTACTTATTATTTTTTATTTATTTATTTATTTACTACTCTTGTCAGTATGTGAGGAAAAGGGGACAGAGTAAAGAAAAACAAGAAATGTATTTGAAATAATATATATATATTATAATAATGTGTACTACCTGTGTTAACGTTCTGCCAGGCAAGCACTAAATCGGGATGTTCTACAAGAGTTAACTAAATACAAGGAAACCAATGTGTCTTTTTTTTATACTTGTACCTAAGGAGCGGGAATGCTTACCCCAGCAAACGGTCTGCTGTCAGCACGTGTATTTAACACCAGCCGTGCACCGGGATTGCAGTGAGTCCATGTCTGATACTGCAGCAGCAATAGCTGGTGTCCCTGAACCCCACCTCGCCGCAGAGGAACCTACTTCAGGTTATCATCATAAACATGAAAGTAACCCAGCTTTTTCTAGATTATAAATTTTAACTCAAAAGGAAACCTTCCTGCTTCAGAGTAGATTTGAGCTACTTAGGTTTTGGCAAAGAAATCACCACCTCTCTACTACTGGAAGGAAAATTCTGCTGGAAGAAAAACAACAGTGCTGGTTAACGAAAGGACATGCAAGTGTGATGATCCCGCGAAGCCTGTGAGAACACGTCCGACGCAAACATCACCGCGTTGAGGCCATGGCCGGTGCACATCAGAGAGACAAAGTGTTCCAAGACCTTTGTCAAGCAAAACCTGAAAGCAAGATATGTGAGGAGAAGACCATTTTATCACACACTGCCTAGGACGGCACTGGGTAACATTTTCTAGAGAGGAAAGTTAGCTAACATCATCTCCTAGGAGGGGTGGTGAACTTGTCACTACCTCCTAACTCTTTACAACTTTAGAGGAGTAGAAGCCTGAAACTTGCTTAAATTGTAACACGGAGTCACATGAGGGAAAAGGTTAATACCTGCCACTTCAGAATCACAATGCTGGTGTCACTGAAAGGATGCACGACTGCTATCTGCTGAATTTTAATTCCCTCAGATGCTTTATTACTGGTAGTTTTTCTGTGCACTACCAATGGCAAGCCCGTGACTCTGGGACCCCCAAAAAACCAAAATGCCAACATATTTACATTTCCTCCACATAGCCGCTTCACGCAAATTGCCAAAGAGCATATTAATGCATTCATTTTAAAAAGGCTTGTTTGCACTGTTTCCTTGAAGGAATTTGAAAATGTTCTTTCTCCCTTCCCCTTAAATGGCACTTTGGAATTAGTATGCCATTGTGCGGATCAAGGCCATTTGCGCGAATATAAAATATTCAATTAATAAGACTCTGGAATATTTAATCATGGCATTGAAATGCTGAGGACTGCATTAACATTTATTATTCTCTATAAAGGAAGGATCTCCAGCAGTCTGCCTACAACTGTTCTATAATAGCTCTTTGGAGCTCGATGTGGGTTTTTGGTCTCTTTCCTAAACCAATGCTAAAAGGCAGTATTGATGCAGATTAAGCTAAATTTCATAACCACTAGAGTAACACTCCAAGAGAGAGTGAAATTACTAGCTCTTGATTTAAAAAACTGGGAGAAACATCTTTTTTTTTTTTTTCCATTTCCAATTAGCAGAGCTTAGATGGCAGAGAATTATGCAGCCCAGTCTTTCCATTACTGGCTTAGGCCATGATGAAGAGCTGTGAGATGCCAAGTACTGCGCATCTCAGAGCAGGAACGTACCAGAGAGACCAGTAACTCCAGCAGGAGATGGCCATTTGGATACCACCAAATGAGTCCTTCTTCAGCATTTCAAATATTTCCATCACCTTCAGCCACTCGGCACGCCAGTTTGCTGCATTTCATCGTGTACTTCAGGTGAAGAACAAAAGTAGTGACGTATACAGATTCTTCATAGATACACAATTGCTTAATTATCTCACATATTTGTTCCAAGTAGCCAAATACATTAGACGATATCTATTAGGGCAGATACTCGACAAAGATGAATCTGCCCCACCCTCACGGTTTAAGTCCCCAAACAGAAGACATCAACAGTCTGGTCTACCCTTGACTGGTTTAGAGTAGACTTGGTAGTGTAGGTTAATGGTTGGGCTGGATGATCTTAAAGGGCTTTTCCAACCTAAACGATTCTATGATTCTATGATTCTATAACACAGCAAGTATTTTCATTTGTATAGTACAGAGTTGTCTGCCAAAAATCAAGCCATGCAGCCCTACCTAGTGCGGGTAATTCCCCTGCATGAATAATACAAAGGGAGGTTTCTCTTCCGTCTCCCCCACCCCTGACGCACTCTCCCACAGCACGATGCTTTTCCCACAAAAGCCCCTGCTTCTGCCTTGGAGGTTGGCTGGGTGACATGAGCACACGGGCTAGCCAAGGGCTCGCTTTAGAAGAACAGAATCATCAAAGGGATCTGTGTTACCTAAGATACATGTTACATGTGGAAATCTAACATTATCCCCGAACCCATCCAAAGTTTTATTTTGTTGGTTCTGGAGAGTCCCAACTTCTGCCGGGGCTGTGTAAGGTTCTTGTAAGGATGCTCACTGCCTCAGAGGAAGGTCCCACCGCTTCCTAGGATCAGGCCCAAGCGTTGTAGCAAAGCCCACGGTCAAACCACCTTGTCTGGACTCTGCATTGACACCGTATTTGACACATTTGACACTGTGAAAATGGCACAGAACCAAAACCCACGTATGAGAAAATCACAGAGGTCCTTCTGACTGCGAAAGCAGCTTCAGAGCCCAACTCCTTCCTTCATTTGGGAAAGAAGATTCTCCCGGATAATGGGCCTGGAAACCAGGTTTCCCTCTTTAGAGGCAAATATTAATGTATTATTATTATTATTTAGGTACTATTAAACGTCTTTCCCAAAGAACTTCAACTCTGGGCAGTCCCTGTACAAGACATACTACTGAACGGAAGGTGGGAAGATCAAAGGAGCAAAATAACACGCACACACATCACGCCCGTGGGACTTTTTAAATAAAGCGACGCTGAACCCCTGACTGCAGTTCCCTGAGCAGGTGTGCAAAGGCCTTCCCTTTCTGACCACAGCCGTGCTCTGTCCTCCGAAAGACCGATGACTGATTCCTTCATCTAACTATATTAATCCATCTGTACAGTATTTAGGAGTTCTCTTTTTGACTGATGGCAAAACTGACTCGACCCATGCAACTGGACTGCGCAGAGTTTCTCCTAAGTTGCAAGGGAGTGAAATACAATCGGAAGCGAAAGATATTCCAGATGACTTTAAATTACGTTTTTAGAACAAAAAACAGATCTTGCTAGTAACAGCAGGGCCCAGATAGCACACTCAGTATGCATCTTCACCAAAGAATCACCTCAATAAAAATAGGCAATAATATTTCAGCCTTGGTCTTCATAAAGATAAAAGAGCACGTCAGAGAAAGGCTTCAGACAAGTGAAGAATCACTGGCTCCATTCTAACGAAAAGGTCTGCAAATATGGCTCTTGGTTTCACAAGTTTCTTATTAAAGGAGCAACTGGGGGGTTCGTATGCATCAGTGAGATGAAAGTCTTAAGATGCCAGAACTCTTAATCCAGCAAGCTGAATGTCGTGGTTCAGCCCCGGCAGCAGCTCAGCACCACGCAGCCATCGCTCACTGCCCCTGCCCCGAGGGGATGGGGGAGAGAATCGGAGGAGTGAGAGTGAGAAACACTCCTGGGCTGAGATAAGGACAGAATAATTGAAATAAAGTAAAATAGTAATGATAATAATAACAATATAATAACAATATCCAAAGCCAGTGCTGCCCAATGCAATTGCTCCCCACCTGCCGACCGATGCCCAGCCAGTTCCCAGCAGCGATCGCTGCTCCCCGGCCAACCCCCCCAGTTTCTATACTGCCCATGACGCCGTATGGTATGGAATGGCCCTTGGGGCAGTTGGGATCAACTGTTCTGGCTGTGCCCCCTCCCAGCTCCTTGTGCCCCTGGCAGAGCAGGGGAAGCTGAAAAGCCCTTGCCTGGTGTCAGCACTGCTCAGCACCAACTAAACCATCAGCGTGTGATCAGCATTGTTCCCATCCTAAATCCAAAGCACAGCACTGTGCCTGCTGCTGGGAAGAAAATTAACTCTATCCCAGCCCAAACCAGGACACTGAAAAAACAAGTAAGGCTATTTATATGAACCAGTCTCTTCAAAAAGGGTATTGGGAACACAGCATCTACAATTGCTACTTGGAAAATTGGTGGAAAACATGTGGACCACCTGACATCTTAGAGGGCTCATAGGGAAATACAGGGGAATGTCAGAACTGTCAAAAACGAAGCTGGTTAAGACCTTGCAGATGACAGAAAACCAGCAGCAAACACGAGACAAAACACGACACTAACCTGAGATGGGGAAATTCTCACGGCCAGCCTAACGTGTTGATGCCAGGCTCGATCTTTTAAACCGAACGCTTTAGCAGGATTTATCAGCTCTGAGAGCAGTGCCACCCTGCATCTGTCACCAGGCCAGCAAGAGCCCTGCTGGATGAGAGATTTCTGCACCACGCTCACAGCACGACCCAAGCAGACCCTCAACAAGCTTGGCTTATTTCAGTCAGAAAAAAAAATACCAAAAAAAAAAAAAGGCTATAAGAGGGCATTTTTCCTCAGCATATTCAGGGATACAAACATCAGGGAGGGAGAAGAGTTGTTAAAACTAAAAGGCAAAACATCCTGCACAATAGTAAATGATATAAAAGTCATAAATCCAGGCTGGAAATGCGAAGATTTCTAATCCTGATGGCAATGAAATTCCGAGACAGCCTCTCAGCAGCAGTGGTAAAGAGAAAAACCCCTCCGCCTTGCTTTAAGACGCAGTTTGCTCAGCCCGCAAGGATGATTACATGAGAGGGGCTGTGAAAGTGGTCGGCCAGGACGTGCAAACCAGAGCTATCTTACGTCAGTGCTAGTATCAGAGAGGTCCCCATTGGGATGTCAGGTCAACATGTGGTTACCTGTATGTTTACAGGCAGTCCCAGTGTAGCAAAACTGCTCATACAGTTAAAGTCAAGCGCCTGCTGAAGCCAGACTTATGCCACCGAGCATAACTCAACTGGTAATTCAAGCTTACTGTCAGGAGTTTGAGGCCAGGAGGTTGGCTGCTTTTTGGATCACCAAACAGCTCTCTGCACTTCTACTTCAGTTTTATGGTCTGAACGGAGTTATTGATTGGAAAGGTTTCTCCACTGCCTCCCACTTTCACGCCAAGCAACCCCAAACATTTATCACCAATTTTATTCTGGAAAAGCATGAAAGAAGTAAAATTCAGTAGAAAAGGAGTTACATGGAGAAAAGGGAATGAGGAGAGACACGGTGTAACGCCGGCCCTGCTGTCAGCCTGCCAGCTGACCCCGGGCAGGTCCCGCTGCTGCTGCTCCGTGCCTGCTGTGCCCGCTCAGACGGGCTCCTCGGGGAAGGGGCTGCACCCCAGGGCTCAATCCTGGGGCCAAGGCCGTTTACCATCTTCATGAATGACCTGGATGATGGCACAGAGCACAGCCTCAGCAAGCTTGCAGGCGATGCAGAATTGGGAAGGGTAGCTGACAGACCAGATGGGGCTGCTGCCATTCAGCAGGACCTGGGCAGGCTGGAGAAATGGGCTGAGAATCATAGAATCATCGAATGGTTTAGGTTGGAAAAGCCCTTTAAGATCATCCAGTCCAACCAGTAACCTACACTGCCAAGCCCACACTAAACCAATCAAGGGCAGACCAGACTGAACCATGTCCCCAAGTGCCACCTCTGCCCGTTTTTTGAACACCTCCAGGGATGGGGACTCCCCCACCTCTCTGGGCAGCCTGTTCCAATGCTTGACCACCCTTTCCGTAAAGAAATTCTTCCTAATATCCAATCTAAAGAACCTCATGGAGTTCAACAAAGGGAAAAGCAAAGTCCTGCGACTGGGGAGGAATAACCCCACGCACCAACAGGTGCTGGTGGCCGAGTGGCTGGAAAGCACTTGGCAGAGAAGGACCTGGGGGTCCTGGTGTACAACAACTTGAACGTGAGCCAGCAGCGTGGTAAGGACGGCCACCAGCCTCCTGCGCTGCACCAGGCAGAGGTTGCCAGCAGGTTGAGGGAGGGGGCTGACATGGAGACAGTCCAGCTCAGGGCCACAAACGACGATGAAAGGACTGGAGCACCTCTCATACAGGGAGAGGCTGGGAGAGCTGGGATTGCTCAGCCTGGAGAGGAGAAGGCTCGGGGGGGATCTCATCCACGTACACGAATACCTGGAGGGAGAGCGTAAAGGAGACGGAGCCAGGCTCTTCTCAGTGGCACCCAGGGAAAGGGCAAGAGACAACGGGCACAAATTGAAATACATGAAATGTCATCTAAACATAAGAAAAAGCTTTTTTAGCGCAAGGGATTGTTGTGACAGGACAAGGAATAATGGATTTAAACTAAAGAAGAATAGATTTAGAGTAGACATAAGAATGTTTCACACTGAGGGTGGTGAGGCACTGGCCCAGGTTGCCCAGAGAGGCGGTGGAGGCCCCATCCCTGGGAACATCCCAGGCCAGGCTGGACGGGGCTCTGAGCACCCTGGGCTGGTTAAAGCTGTCCCTGGCACTGCAGGGGCTGGGCTGGGTGGGCTCTGAAGGGCCCTTCCCACCCAAACCATTCTGTGATTCTATGATAAGGGTGATTGAACACTGGAACAGGTTGCCCAGACAGCTTTTGGAACGTCCACCCACAGGCACAGCGAAAACCCACCTGGACACAACCCAGAGCGACGTGCTCTCACTGACCCTGCTTTGAGCAGGCAGCATCTGCAGCACCCCTGCCACCTCAGCCACGCTGCGATTTATCCAGGGCACCACCCTAATGCCCACTAGAAACTGCACCAGGCTGGACTGCCCGAGCGAGGCACCCCAGAAACACATTGCAGTTGCTCAGAAAAGTTCAGCTTCCTGCATGGAGATGCTGTGCAGCTTTTTGCAGGAAACTGAAAAAAAAAAAAGGGAAATTCGGCAACGTGAGCGTGATTTGGACCTAAACTGCACTGCATGAGCTCTGAGACCTGAAAGACATTTTTTTCCCAGGCAGATGCCCGAGCAAGTCAGTGCATTTGGCAAACATCCAAGGGACTTGTAAAAGGATGTACTAAAAAAATGGCAATACCAATTTTAAATTGTTTTAAGTGCCCACCAATGAATAATCTGCAGGTAGACAACATCTACTTTGCTAATGGCTTTATAATTTGTGTTGTGTTAAGAACAAGCATTAGCATGGCTGAAGATTTCTGCATTTTGCTAGATCAGAATGTCTCCTAAGTGATGGAAATAAAAAGCAGCACTGAAGAATTTATTCCTCAGACAAAACAGGCATTGTTTTCCCTTTTCTAATACACAATGCATACGTATTTTAACATTTACAGGTAACATCCATAAATATCAATGTTATTGCAATTTGATATTACTTAAAAGCAGTTGCACATACTTTACAGGCGCTAGACTGCCCGAGCGCTTTGCCTTTATTTTTAAATTTGTTAAAATTGTTTTCAATTGTTTAGCACATGCCTTGGCAGACGTCCCTGGGGGTCAGCCCGGAACGGCGCCTGAGGGAGGGGAACTCCCCCAGCCTTCCTGCAGGGCAGGATCACCGAGACCCAGGGCTCTGGGAGCTCCTGCGAGCAGCAGGCAGCGGCAGAGGAGGGCACAGGAGGCGAATGGGATGAATTTACCCGCTGCAGGCTGTGCTAGGGTCACCGACGCGAAGCTGTTACTACTCCTCAGCTGAGAGGGATTCAGTTGCTGTTTATAGAAGAAGGGGATGCACACTCCAACCTGTCCAGCACTGAGGTGAAGCCTGCCTCGTGGAGTGCAGGAGGTCTGTTCTGCATCTTCTTTCCATGCCAACGTAAAGAAGCTTTCTCCGTGGCTAGCGCTCCCACCCCACGGCCTGAGCCCGCTGGCTCACTGCCCCACCAGCGGCACCACCAAGCCCGTTTATTCCAGCAACCAGCATCACATGCTGTTAATTCCCCAGACCTCATTAGTTTACGCACAATCATGCAGACATGCTCTTGGATTTCTCTTTTTCAGCAGTGCCTGTCAGGGCCACCCTGGGCTCTGGCTCCAAGGGGCGGTGCTGCCCCACACCTCCCAAACCGGGACGCTTCCTCTGCTCGCACCTTGGTCTCACCTACTTCCCTCTGTGTTCACCCTCAGCCCTTTCCCTAAACCTCACTGCCTCCCCTGGACCTACCGCTGCCCACAGAGAGATGCAGGTACAGAGAGATGAGGTGCCTGGTGCAGCTCTGAGGCAGCAGCAGATGCCATGCCACGTCCCACGGGGCTTTCCCAGTTGAAGGAAGAGGCTGATCCATCAGAGAGGGTTCATTAAAGCGCCAGGAGAACCATTAAAGAATTTAGAAGTGTGCCTTAGAGAAAGAGACTTCAGGGGTTGTTCTATTTAGCGTATCAAAGAAGATTAAGGAAAGACCTGATGACAGTCTATACAAATCAGCACTCGAACAAAACCTGCAGAGCAAACTCTGCCACGTAACAGGGTAGGGAAGGACC
The DNA here is from genome assembly GCF_030463565.1 of Pelecanus crispus. Lineage (NCBI taxonomy): Eukaryota > Metazoa > Chordata > Aves > Pelecaniformes > Pelecanidae > Pelecanus > Pelecanus crispus. The sequence goes on from NC_134648.1 coordinate 73,819,867, forward strand.
ATCACCTGCGTTGGACGGACAATCAGATCACCTGACAGGAGCTGCCCCTTTTTGCCCTCACAATCCATGTAAAAATACAGCCCATTTTTTTATGCTCCTTAGGATTCCAAGCCTGAAAGCTGAAATTAGACAACTTCAGGACATAAGTAACAAGCAAATTTTACTGAAGGAGGAGTGGGGGGCAAGTAGTTGCGGGAGCAGCAGAACCATGGATGTGATGGAGTCGAGAACACGAGCGCTGTCCCGCAGGTTGGACCTTGGCCGCCCTCGTCCCCAGCTCTGCCCCGACAGCAGCACGGGGAGATGCTCTCCGCGGGGGCAGCGTCCGGGGCCGCTCTTGTTCTGTTGTCCATCCTCCCGCACCCCAGCGCCCACCTCCGCTGCGCCAGGGATGTCAGCAGCTTGGTCCTGGTGACTCCTCTTTGGACCCGTCTCTGTCAGGGGCGATTTTAAGTTGACTGGATGCATTTCTAAATAGATGAAGTTAGAGATAAATCTAAATAGATAACGGAAGAGAGAAATGGAGTTCATTACACAAGAGACTGGACTGTGTGATCACAGCCGCCCCACTCCGCCCTCAGCAGCAGTGAAAAACACAGCCTTGCGGTAAGCGCTCCTCCGTGACACCGCAAAGCCATTCCCCGCAGCTCCCGGGCAGAAGTGAACACGGCAATGTTGTTATACAGCTCACACACAAGATATTTCTCTGAAAGCACCTCACACTTAAAACCTTTTCTGGCTAGATATTTCTCGAGTGAAAAGAACAGATTTAAAACCGCATAAACCCACGCCATAACCATAATTTTCTCTCTGAGATTTCTGTACTCTAACTACTGCCCTGGCCTACACTGCTAATGAAAACAGAAATGCGCTTCAGGACTGGTTCTGGAGAGGCAAATTGGTTTGTGCCCTGAGAGCGTACCCAGGAAGCATCACCGCGTGCTCCCCTCGGCGCGTACACTTTTCCTGAGCATGCACCAGCAGCTACAGCCGGAGCGAGGGCACTGCCCTACGTGGACCCCTGCGCTGACCCACAGTCAGGCCACTGCACCCCTCTTAAAAAAAACTGCCCTAAGCCCTCCAGCTCTGTCACAGTCTCGGACCAGTCACTCAAACTGACCTGTAAGATGGGGTCAGGATGTTTCTTCTCTTCTTCCAAGGCTGGAAACCCTTTGGACCAAGAATTCACTTACTGATCTTCCTTCAGCATTTAGGACAAGTCACCTTTACTACAAAAGAATACAAGAATCAAAGGTTTGTGTAGCTCAGCACCCTGGCTCTGATGCTGGCCTAAGCAGATATCTTGGAAAAAAGACAAAACCAGGAAAAACGCAGAGGCCTCTGCCCAAAGCACTGTCCTAGTTTGCACCCTTTTAGGTCAGGGACTTCTTCAGACACTTAAGTTTTGATATATTTGCTTCTTCTGAGGTACTTTCTCTTCCATGAACGGAATTACTGCAATACAAATAACACTGCTAGGAAATTACTATCACAGCAAAATTCAGTTTCTGTAAGGCAGCCCAAATTATAAGCCACGAGAATTTTTAAACTCCTACGTTACTTCTGCAAAACTTCTTGCAAAATCTTGGGACAGGTTACGACACTGCGAAGCCATCTCACGTCTCAGGGAAATAATGTCAAACTCTGTAATCACAATGTGCTGTTTCCTAATAACAGGCCTCATAAATCTGTCTCTCCTGAATAAAAATCAGACGAGTTTCCTTGCAATCAATGGAGATTACTTGAAGTGATCACATATCTTTCACACACGAAAGATAGGGAGAGTTACAGACACAAGTAAAATAAACTCTTACGAATAAGGCAAAGGACAAGAAGGATGTTTTAAAAGAACAATAACAGGGGAAATTATTGTAATAGCTTACATCCATTACTGGATACAGTAACTATTAGTGTTAGAGAAAGCATTCAACAAATATTTATCTTTTGTCTGTAAAGATACTGAGTGGGGTATTCGCTTTTTACAGGAATAACAAAAACATTTTCTGTTCAACAATGACTGTTTAACTAAGCAGCTTATTAGCCAACCACAAGCAAAGCTCATCACAGGCAACGTTCAAGAAACTTTAAAGCCATTTTTGTGAGCAGTTTTTCAAAGCAGTTCCTTGGCTAATTACGTAAACCTTTACCAAACCTTGGCACCTGCAGGAAAGGACAGAGGAGTGGAGGCCTGGAGAAGCAGAGGGCGGTAATCATGGGAGTGAAAGGGGCAGGCTGGGTGCCCCTGAAAGCTCCAGAATGCAGACAGGACAGGCAGACCGGGCAGGCAAAACGAGGTGGGCTGACAGCGGTGGAGTTTGGATGGTAGCATTAATTACCAGGATGTTGCGAAATCGATTGGATTTTATAAAAACTAGATCCAAATAAGCAAACGCCTTACAGAAACATTTTATGCCAGAATTGCAATTATTAACCAAATTGGAAATTCTCATCTCAAGCATCTGGGAACACACAAAGACGCTCCCAGTAAGGACGTGAAATTCTTGCTGCTCCTGTACAAGCTAAGTGCTGATCTCATTGCAGAAGACTGAGTACAACTCTGATCATCTGCTTCAAAAACACAAACTCAGGCACAAACCGGTGTAGAAGCAGCAGCAAAGTGACATGGGTTAGTGCTTCCAGCTGAGGCAAACTGTGACCGCTCTCGAGAGATACACCAGGGAGAAAATAACACTGCAAGGAGAGAGTCTGGTAAGCTAAAGGGCAGGGCCAGCACAAGAACCAAGAGTTACAAATTAGCTATGAATACATTTACACTGCAAACAAGAAGGCAGCATCTAATCACTGGAGAAGAAATATTGAGGAATATACTCCAGGAGCAACAGTACGGCAACAGGGGGAAAAAGCAACTACTTAAAAAATGAGCTCAGCTCATGACAATAGCGGGACAGGACTGAAAGCAACAATTCAGGAGTCCTTTGTGGTACACGTTCCTAAGGAAAGGTTACGGCTGATCCCCAGGGAAGATGCCCAAGGGTTAGCTCAAGTGTCTAAGAGGTGAAGCTCGAATGTGCAGGCAGAACTGAGACTGGGCGGGGACCGGCAGTGCCAGAGTTTGCACCGCTGGAGACTGTCTTTTACGAAGGGGCTGGAGACTCAGGATTCAGTCTCCAAGCGGCCTCTGTAAAAGCAACAGGAAGATCTGAGCTCTGGAAAACCTGCCTTGCATGGGAAGATGATGGGAGAAGCTTTTCACACATCACTTAACAGAGCGAAAGGATGTCACCTCTTCACCACCTGCACGGGCTGGAAGTTTCTGGCCTCAGACTGCTCTTCATTCCAGCTGACAAAGGAAGCGTCTGGAAACTAAAGCGAAACGATTTCAGGTAGGAGGTAAAGTACACAGTTTCAACACTGAGGTGACAGTCATCGGAACAACTTAGTAAGGATCGTGGTTGGTTTCTTCATCAGGTCAAAAATCATTCCACAGAAGGTGCTGAGCTCTCCTACAAGCCAATGGGTCCAACTGAAACTAGCCACGACAGTAACTTCTACAGCCTGCATGACAGCAAAATTCAGACTGCATAGCCAAAACACTTCTCTCTTGCCTCGGGATCCGTGCGAGCCGGTGTAACCAGCAGCAGAGCAGAGCGTGGTGAGGAGGCACAGCTCTCAACATTCAATACAAGTTGAGCTGTGCACCACACAACACATTTTCCTGAACCCTTGCTCACGCTTGTGGTTCTAAGAATCACGGTGGGGGCATATTTAAATGCTAAACATTGTAAGCGTTATGAATAAGTGTTTTTAGCAGCAGCGTGTTTCGGGCAGAGCTGTGTGCTGCTCCAGAGCCAGCTGAAGCACGGCAGGCAGCTCCTGCCATCTCGTGGATGCGGGCCCTCCGCCGCGCCGGCATCACGCATGGAGCCAGCTTTGCCAAAATGCGGTGCCTTTCCTTCTCGCCTCTGCAAACGCCTGTCAGTCGAGCCTTTCCACCTGCATGCAGAAAAAATGCTCTCTCACATGAGGACCGCCCCCCCCCCCCCCAGTGTACATACCACGTATGGCATCAAGGAGAAATGCACGATCTGTTTACGGATTTTGTGAGACTTTGCACAGCCCAGTGAAGCTTGAAAGGAAATACTTGGCGTTTAGCGGCTGATCCCGAGAGCTTAGCTATTTTTGCCTCTACACCTAAGATAGCGGGACCGTTTACGACAAAATCCAGTCTGAAAGGTTTCATGGAGTAGATAATCTCTAAGCAACGAAATATTTTAAAGAGTTTTCTTATACCTTACTCATGCAAAATGTTACAGAGATCAGAGAAACTGTCTTTTTTTATACATTATCCAAATGTATCTTTGTCAGACAAATTATGAAGTAGCTCCTTTTTAGCGTTTAAAACAAGTATATTGATAACATTTGAATAACAGCACTGATTTGGTTTTAAACTTTTTTAAAATATGCTTAGCCAAGTTAGCACGTCAGCAGCTTAATACTGTAGCTGAAGACACTCAGATCATTAACAGGATCTCAACACACCAAACAAAACTGGATCAGAGTCTACGCTGGATACTTTCCTATCATAGCAATGAACAGGCCTTGGAAATTTTAATTGGCATACTTAACAAAAGCAATTTTAGGCTTTAAGTGATTTTGCTTTTTCTGTAAGAAGCTAGAAATTGCCACACTACCAAGTATCCCCCTCCTGAGTCTGCCACTAAAACCTAGAGCTCTCAGTGTAGCAGGTATTGAAGCACGGCACATACTTCTTCACAGGAAAGGAAACATCTCCTCGTTCCTGCTTTCTTCTCCTTTGTCTTCTCTGTCTGGTTCTCAATGTCACCTGAGCTAAAATCCACTCGTCCTCCAGGACCCCCCTGCTGTCTATGGCAGTCACCTGTTGGCACCCCACCAGTTCTGCCTCTGGTCCTCATTTACCTCTGCGCAACGTCGGTCTCATTCAGAAACCCAAATTCAGCCAACATTTCTGCGCTGATGGCTTGCAGATCAGGCAGTAGATGGGCATCTACCTAATACAAGGACAAATGGATCAGAGGTGGGTCCTTCCCCCCTATCCGATCACTATTTTTTTCCCTCCAAACTTGAGTTTCCTATTCTGCATCAGCCGTGACTGACACGAGCCGATGAAACCAAAAGTCTTGGCCAGGAGTACGGGGTGAGCGAGGGAAGGAACAGCAGCACGGCTGTAGAGACACAGCACACCAGCACATCCAGTTTCTTTATGAAACCAGCCAAAACCCTTTATATCTAGGCCATGGGGAAGCTGGCAGCACTGCTCACCACCCTGACCAACGCTGCCTCATTGCTTTCCTCGGTTCCATCCCGTCCACCTCCTACCTTCTATCTTATACAGGGCTCACATGCCTCTAGAACGCTTCCGTACAGCGCCTGGCATAAGCAGTCCTGACCTACGACTGTATGTGATAGCTGATGTTTAAAGAGAATTATAAAAATAAACCAAGTATGCTCCAGCATTCCTGAGGAGGCATTCTCTCCTAACCCTGGCTGGCTGAGTGCATGCCCTGAAACAAGAGTATTTACAGTTTTTATAGCTCTTTAGCTTATCTGTCACGTAATCGCAGCTACCCCGAGCACTCCTCTAGAGGTCACATTTGTTCCTCTATCAGTATTCCTGTGACGATTCCCCAGGGAAAACTAGTGAGCGATACACACCCCGCAAGTAACACCAAGAACACCAACCTGGTAAAAGCAATTTCAAGGCTAAGGCAGAAACATGTTTCTTACCTCAGTGTGACCCTGCCATCAAATCAAGTCTGTGCTATTGCTTGGCTCCGAGATTCATGAAATGGCATTGCTGTTGGAGCACACCAAGGCCAGTAACATGGCTCCAGCCAGGGCAGGCTCCCTGTTTGGGCACACGTCGAGAGGAATTCACTTCATCTAACTTCAGCCATCTGCAGCACAGACTTTTGCACCTGCATCGATCACCTCTACGTACCCAATGGAAAGAAAAAGGCATTCAGACATCCACTTTCACGTGGCTTCACAGGCTACTTTGATTGCCTCTCCTTAGACTACAGAGGAAACCTAGGGAAACAGGCTCAGTGGGTGTCACTGATAACTTCTACCCACGGGGACAGCCACAGCCTTAGAAAACTCATGTCCTTAGGAGACAAAAAATATGGGTGAACAAGCGAGGGGGAAGGGAAAAGGAAGAGGGAGGAACCCCCTTTAATATGAGCTGTGCAGGCTTGCACTGGCAGTGGGAAAGGGAGCAAAGGTTTGTAAAAGGAAGCGTTGATGGGAAATGGGTGAAAGGGTGAAACACTGAAGCAATCCAAACAGAAATTATCATATCAATCAACGAAGGAACACGCTACGGCCATCGTGCCAAACCCAGAAATATAATCCTGATACCACAGGGAAAACTGCTGTGTTAGAAGTTAGATCCCACTGGTGGGCAAAGCAGGGACGTACAGGCCGCTCCGTGCGCCACGAGTTCCCTCTGACCTCAAAAAATCAAAGCAAGAATTAGGAAGGGAAAAGGGTAACGACCATAGCTGAAAGGTACTGAGGAGAGGAGCGAGGTCTGTGTCGTTAGGGAACAGACAGGCACTGCTCTCTGGCCTCTGCTATGCACCACGGAGGGACCACCCATGGACACGGAGCTCCTCTTCCTCCTTCCCTTCTGCATGCCCCACTCCCACACCCCCCATCACCTTCCTCCTGCTCTCGCAGCTTTTCTCTTTGTCCTGAGACCAGCTGCACTATGCAGCATTAACACGGCAAGAGAGCACAACCAGCTCTGGTCAGCCTGGGATTTCTTGTCCTAGAGAAGCAGCTAACCACAGGAGCTAGGCATGTCCCAAATCAGGGAGATGAGGCAGTCTCAAGCACCGGCCGTCACAGCTGATCTGCAGGCCCGGAGCATTTGGCTCTGTTGCCCTGCTTCCTGACAGTATCATCAGAAAGCTGTAATTTTTTTTATCCTCTCTTTTTATTCCTTCGTGTTTGTTTCACCACAGCCCTGAAAGGCAGTTAGCACTGGGAACTTAGAATTAAACAGAACCAACCCCATCTTCCCTTTTAAGAGTTAGCTTAATAGATGAAATGGTTTCTACAAATATCCTTGTTCAGAGGAATGAGGAATAATTTGGTATATCTGAAGGCTGACTGCATCTCTGTTCCAATCTGTTTGCATGGTACTCCATCTGGTCCAGGCCTTTCTCTTTTCCCTATCTCAGCTGTATCCCAGCTCTTCTCCACTTTTTCAGGTCTTCTCTCTAGTGACAAAGGAGGACAGCATCTCATAATCCTGAGCCTGTGAGTCTGACGCATAACCTGTGCCTGGATGAGACAGTCAAAGCGCTCGGTGTGCCACCTGGCCGCTCCTCGGTGCCTCTGCTTTGCCTCTTTCCTTTCTGCTCAGCACTGTGGGTTTTGTTCCTGGCCAGCCCACTGACCCTGCACCACTCCTTCTGGCTCCTTGTCTTGGCCTTTATCTTAAATTAGAGGTTCTTCAGTCTCCTGGCATCCAACCCAGGGCCCTGATCATGCTCCTGCCTTTGATTCAACATGCCTCTGGCTCCTCCAGCTTCTTGCTCAGACCTAATTTTGTCCTTGGCTGTCTTTGGCCTCTGGTTTCAAACCTCTTCCTGCTCAGCCCCAAATCTTTAATCTCAACTGCCCACAGCTTGGCCAGGATTCCCTGTGAGGCCTCACAGTTCCTCCCCCGGGATGCAGGGCATCTCACTGGCTTTATGGAACCAGTAAGCCAACCTCAGCCTGTCCTCCATGACGTCTTCCAGGAAAGCATGGCTCTGTTCTGTGTCTAGTTTTCTTTTGAGTTTCCTGAAAAATGTAACGAATACACTGCCAAATGACAGGGAAACAGTAGAGGAACTTTAAAAAACAATGAACAGGGGCTATTAAGAAACTCTCATTAAAAAGCAGATCGCTCAGTGAAATATCAATGACAAGGATGTGAATGGTTACTAAGGGAGATGGACCTGGCACTGCAATAGGTGATATCGATAATGCCAAGCAGAAGAATAAACAGGAACAAAAATAAAAGCCCTAGAGAAAAGCACAAGGCATATGGCTCTGAGCACCGTTGCTAAATCAGCAGGAGAAGAATTCACAGAAATCCAATTATCAAGGCCAGAAGCAGGAAGAGCAGGCCAGAATGCCAATCAGCACATGAAACAGCCAGCGTGAAGATGGAATGTAATAAACACGTCCAACCGCAACGTGAAATACAGGCAAGCAAAACGAAAGCATGCGTGGTAGGGACAGAAATGGTCGGCTACTCCTCAAGAGGAAAAAATGCTCTGAAATGCTTAAAGCAAGGAATCAGCAGCAACAGCAACATGGGCATAGGAGTAAGCGAGCTGTACGAGGCACATACCACACCAACCCCCAGCCTAACCCATTCCAATTGCACAGACTTAAACAAAGGTCTTGGGATAACTGTAGCAGCAAACTAATTCCTGCGCAGTCCAAGAGCATTCCTCAGAGCTCCGGACAATTTCCCCTTGCCTGAAGGAACTTGACCCATTCCAGATCCTTCATCAATCCTGGCCTCTCTTCAGGCTCCCCATGGTAGATAATCCTATGCCATCCACACTCTCCTACGGGCTTCTCACATGCGCCAGAAGACCTAGATTTAATTCATGTATTGCTTAGCTAACCAATTGTGTTGCTTCCACACTTCTTTCCTCCAGAAGCCAATTCCAGTAGTCAAAGACAGGGATGCAAAATGACACCCACACCTCCTGGGCCAGATCCTCTCTTACAAGCGTGGTACAATCGTCAAAACAACAAATCTCTCCACAAGACTGAGTAACAGATCTTTGCTAATAGCACAGTGAGACTGATTCCCAGTGGGCGCTAATTAGTACCACCTTCTCAGCTCCTGTTGACATTCTTCCCAGCAGCTCCAGAACTGGACCAGTAGCTTTAAATCTGATTGTTGATTTTGAAAAAAGAGCAAAGAACCACTTCCATCAGCTAGCTCAACAGCTCCATCCATCTTTCCTGAAGGGTTTAGAACAGCAGCACATTTCTGAAAGTCTTATTTTATTTTTTTTTAAGTGTAAATCCAAATGGTCTGATGGTATGGTCAAAAGATCACAAACATTGCCATCTAGAAAGTCTTCTGAGAAGGCAATATAAAACCAGACCCACTTCTTTCTTCTCTTTTTTTCATTTCATCATGTGCACCTACTGCAGAATATTCTAAAGAACAACATGTTAGCACACTGGTTAACGCAGTCCGTGTCATTCAAGCTTTCAGTCTATTATTTGCCTGAATATCTCTTCAGTCACGAATAAAGCTTGAATAATGGGCAAATCTTTCACAGCAAAACAAATTAGTTTCACTAACACATTTGCATTCCAACCAAAATTACTAAATAAGCATGAACAAGATGAATGCAAATGCATTCACTGTTAATAAAATGACAGCAAAATTTATGCACCAAATAATGAATTCCATACATCCACTGCTGAACAGCACTGCCTGCAAAGTCCTCTTATGGTGCCTGCCTAGTGATTTACAGCTGTCAAATCTCACCTCAAGTTTCACTGATGGTAAGGTGACACGTGGCTCTTAAATGACTGCAACTGCTCGATTAAAATGGTGTTCATACCGTAATCTCGCTTGCTATCTTATATGAAACAGAAGAAAGGCTAAAATAGACATACGGCGACATGCTGCAGGAAGACAACGTACTGGTAACAGGCAGAACAGGGTTGGCTTCCAGCGTGGTCTCTACTTGTCAAAAGATTTTGTTTGACAAAAAGCCTGACAGGGATTCCAGCCGCGGAGGGGAGGCCTGAAGGCCCAACGCGAAAAGCGCTGGCGGAGGGTGTTAGAGTCCAATGGGAAACCGAACGGTGCCAACCCCTCGCCGTGTTACCAGCTCGGACGCAAAGCCATTACCCTTACGGCACCGGTCCATCCCAGATTGGACTTTAGAGAACAACATTTAAGCCTTATTTCAAAGCAAACCTGTCAATTAGAATGACATTTTCCAAAGAAATACATGGGCCAAAGAAAGTTTTTTCGAAAGATTCTCTTCCCACTGGCTCCTCTTCTCACTGTTTTAACTTTAGAGTTAGGTACGATTCGACACAGCCACACACGCCGCGTTTAACTGAAATCGTGAGTAGTCGCATTTAGGAGGAACGCTGTCATACAGCCTTGGCTTGGTATTCGTTACAGAGGCTGTGACATTATCGATGCGAGCTCGCAGTTCTAGATTCCTTTGCTTGGAAGCTGTTTTCAGGAGTCAGCATAGCACGGAGTGAAACCGCTGTACATGCAAATCTCATTTGCTATCCATAAAGTCCATCAGAAGAATGAACCACTGTGAAAATATAACAATGAGAAAGAAACAGTAAGAGTTAAGGGGTTACTGGAAACTCTGAATTTTAATGATAGAATATTTTTCAAGAGTGAGAAAAGAACTAGAGAAGCAGTAAACAGCTGAAGACCAGGACCGCAAAGGAAGATACGTAAAGTTTTGTTTAGGACAAAACCACAGGGAGGACTCAGAGCAAATATTAACAAATGGTATAGCTGAATGTTGGTGGCGGGGAGCGGACCAACCAAGAGGGACTGGAAAACTTCCAAATAAGAGAAGGTTCCTGCACAGAACATAAAGCTTAAGCCAAGACCTTTCCCGCGTGCACAGCTTTAACAGAGGCTTACTACGCTGAGTACACAGGTGCACACACGTTACTCCAGGGTAGGCACAACTGAATTTACACGCATGAGCTGCTCCACAGAACCGCCTCTGCATACCCCGACCCCGCTCCCTCGACGCAAAAGGAACTATCATTTTTCCACTGGATATGAACGTGGTTTTGGGAAGCAAAGTGTTCACAGTGATTTGATGAGCCAGTTTTTAAAAAAAAAATTAGCACCTGCTCATAAATCCAGTGCTTTTCCAAACAAACAACATCCAGATCTCTCAAACGTAACAAGCATTGTACTCCTGTCTAAGGAAAATCTCAAAGGATATTGGAAATCACTGTTCAATAAACCTCATTTATGCACAAACTATTTCTGCTTCGTGAAAATCACCCTGCTTATTTTGATAAGGATTATGCATTATGAACTTTGCAAACAAAATCATCCCTCAGTCACATATCAGAAGGAATAAGAGACCAGAGACAAAACTGGATCAAAAGTTTTATCCCGAATACCTAAGAGGCTTCTGAAAAATTCTTTACAAAAACCAGTTAAGGAACCACAGTTATCAAAGGCAGTAATCAGTCCTGCATTAAAAGGTAGGTCCAGATTCAAAACACATCAGTCAGTTTGCATGATGTCAGATGCTTGAAGAGTAACATTTCATTTATTCATTAATTTCATTTAATTAATTTTCTAATATCCCTAAACCACATCCTCCTCCTCCCCTCCCTCTTCCCTCCCCGAGCTGCTGGCTGAGAACATAAGCAATATTACACCACTCAGAAGAGGCAAAAGAATAAAATAAATAAAATCTGATGGCAGCAAGCCATTGTCACCTAGAGAAGAGTGTGGTGGTGTTTTGTCAGTGACGAGTAGTGCTTTCACTCAGAAGTGTTTGTACAGAAGATGCGGATTTGTTTACTGCTCAGGCTGGCAGACATACAGACTCACAAAAGACACTTCAGCTTTTTTTTATTTATAAACCACCTGCTGCTGTGAATAGCTTATTCAGTTACCATTTGTTTCCACGCCACCTTCATCGTGATGGAATATCAGCAAAACTTGCCAGAAAAATCAATACACATTTGAAAACTGGATAATTCCAAACTGTGCTAGATTAAACTTAAAAAAAAAAACAAAAACCTTATTAGACATTTTGCAAGCAGTTGCACTTAGAAGACAAATCAAACTGTTCCGATATCAAAATGTGGAATGGCTTCTTAATTCTGGTTCCTGTTTCTGGTAACAAGAAGCAAGCCCTCGCAGAAGCCCCATTTTAGCCGACCTGTGGAAGGAATGCCACTGGAACCCGCAGCATTACCAGGCGTTCGAAGCAGCAGTGTGCTCTTGTTTTTCTTTCTTATTTTCCTTCAAGGGAACAGCAGCGTTACACATCCCTCCAGATAAATTCACTGTGTTGAAGAGCATTTAGGAGATCACAAACTTGGATGACAGAGTGCCCTCAACAGCAGAGAGCCTACTCACACGTAAGGTTTAATTCTCTCGGTTTTGGAAGGTTCTTCAGAATGTGCCCAAGGACATCCTCTGAGTCTGACAGGTGGACAGCAATGACACGCTGATGAAGAAATGGTAGAGGAAATGCTGTCAGACAGCTATAACCTCACTACTTCGAGACTAGTATACAAAGCAGAAGCACTGGGACAGTGCTTGCACTGAAGAATGGGGAGGGGGAAAAAAAAAAAAAAAGAAACCCAGGTATTTACCAAAAGGCCCCACCTGTCCAACAGCACAAGTTCCACCAGAGTTCTCGGGTGATCGTGTTTACATCAGTATATTGCACTTAGAGCAAGGGCAAGTAAAGAAGCCCCTAGGCAAGTGCACTTCAATTAATCAACATCATTTAAGTGAAAATTCAAACCTGATCTAATTTAGTCAATTTATTGCAAGGCCTTTATCTAGGAAGTCTGACCAATATTCAAACTAAGTGACTGTCAGCACATGAGAGAGAGAGGATACAGGTATATAGCTAGTGGTTCAGGAACCAGAAATGTTCTTAAAATTATCTGTTAAATGAGACCTTTAAATCTGAACCAAGAGATAAATGCTAAAAGCACATCCTCAGAGAGCTCGCTCCAGTTGCAGGCTTTAGACTGGATCCAACCTGAGACACTTCACCGGTGTCCCACTCTCAACAGGAGAGGCTCACATCTTTCTGAAAACTAAAACCTGTAACGGTTCTCACATCCAAGGACAGGAACAACTAAAAATCATCTGATGCTTTTGCAAGTCTTGGACAACAATTACTCTGGTTGTCTAAAACATGTTCTGCAGCAGAGCTTCACGTGACTGTTTTGATGCCAGCGAAGTTTGACTGAGCGAGGCCTCAGCCTGCGAGTCACAGCCAATCTGTGAAAAGTTGCATAAAAGTTGCATTTAGCGTACGCCACAGATTTCCACCCTTCATTCTAATGTTATGAGTGGTTAAACTTATGCTCAACTACCCTGACTAGTCCCATTAATTTATTAATTCTGGCTGGTGTTGAGAAGAGCAGCTGGTCAATGAGTTTTGTGGCAAGTCAGCTCAGAACACAAAGCTCTTTTTATCTGGGAGAGAAGGAAGAGCACATTGCCCATCTTTGGAAAATGGAGTACAAAATACTGCAGAGATTTCCCCTAGCAGAGAGCACACACAGACGTGAGCATGCCTGACCAATACAAAGGCATTCAAGAACCGCAACAGTACATGGGGGGAAACGCAGAACTCCCTCCACTACGCTTCCTTCAGACAGAACATGTGTTTTCAAGTGGTGGTCCTGGAGGTCTGTGAGCATCTGAAATGCTTCAGGCAAACCCTCGGGCTGGAGGGAATCCTCAGTCGCAGTTAGCAGGCTGGGAAAAAACGTCACCATCTGTCTCCACTGATGAAGGCAGACTCCTGCGCTTACAGAAGCGATATCCTTTCTGAGCTTGGCACTGGCGGTGCTCAGCCGCTGCAGGACTCGGTGCTCTTTTGCCACAAAAAGCCATGTATTTTCCAAGACAGAGGGTGGCAAGGCATGAGCTTTTTCTACAGGAGGATGGAACCCAATTATCACCATCAAAACGTCTTCTGGTAACTGCAGCAAGTGATTGGCATAGGCTATTGCTTCTCTAATGTAATTAAAAACATACACATCTCAAAAATTTCCTTTAAGGTCACCAAAAAAAGCTGTAAGAAACCTCACCACCCCCACTTTGAGGAGAGAAGACCAAACTGCTGCGGCCAAGGCCCGAGCGGCGCAGGAGCAGAGGCAGAATGAGCAGCCAGCCTGAATGACAGCTTAGCCACGCTCCCCAGACTCCCTGTCCCCGCAGCTCAGCCATCTCTGTTGACTCCGGCAGGTCTCACAAGGATTTGGGACTTTTAATAATCAGGCTCTCAGAAAACTGAATATTTTCTGTAAAGAGTCTGCCCGTGAAAAATGTTGCTTTAGGACACTTGCTGAGCGCTGTCAGAAGCGGGCAGGAGACAGCACAAAGTTCTCAGAGGGAGAACTTGCCTGCCAAGCCGCAAGATCATTTTTGTCTTGAGGATGCCGTTAATCCACTGAACACCTTCCAACTCTTTGGAAACTGAAGCAAGTTTAGGCAGATTCCACAGCTGACACCTTTACCGCACCCGATTCATTCAACTGCCCCAAGATCATCCTACAAACAAAACAGGAAACTAAAACACAGGCTAGAGATCCGAGATGCAATAAAGTCCACCAGTAATTTGCAGCAGGAAAAAGTTTAATGAGGTTTAATGAAGATTATTCTGTATTTCTGGATTTTAAAGCCAGTAATAAACCATCCTGTATGTACCTATATGTATATATACATACCTATATGTCTATATATATATATGAAATATATGAGTATGTGCTTCTGCCTACCCCCCCCAAACAAAAGATGCAGTAGGGGGGGGTTTCAGCCATACAATTGATTTAAGATCCCAAAAATCTGAATAAAGGATAAACTGAATGATAAAAAAGTATGGAAAATTAAGAAAACAATCCATTTTCTCCCAGAAAAGGGAGTATGCCTTTCATAAAAAAAAAAAAGTGCAGTAAGGGTGGTGCCAGTAAGGTACACAACAGTTAGCCAGGCAGGCACATGGACACGGCCAACAGTTACCAGGTGTTGTGGTTTAAGCCGGCAGGCAGCGAAACACCACACAGCTCTTCCCTCACTCCTCCCCTCCCCACCCACAGTGGGATGGGGGAGAAAATTGGGGGGGGAAAAGTAAAATTCATGGGTTGAGATAAGACAGTTTAATAGGACAGAAGAGGAAGGGAAAATAATAATAATGATGATAGAAGAATATCCAAAGCAAGTGATGCACAATGCAGCTGCTCACCACCTGCTGACCAATGCCCAGCCTGTCCCCAAGCAGCAATCACTGCCCCCCAGCCGACCCCCCCGGTTTCTATACTGCACATGATGCCGTATGGTATGGAATGAAGCATATGGCATGAAGCTGTATGGTATGGAATGGCCCTTGGGGCAGTTTGGGTCAGCTGGCCTGGCTGTGCCCCCTCCCAGCTTCTTGCTGGCAGGGCATGGCAAGCTGAAAAGTCCTTGACTGGTGTACCAACAACTAAAACATCGGTGTGTTATCAACATTATTCTCATCCTAAATCCAAAACACAGCACTGTGCCAACTACTAGGAAGAAAATTAACTCTATCCCAGCCGAAACCAGGACACTAAGCTACCAGAAAATAGCTCCAGAAAGGAAAGGAGCAATAAAAGACTAAGCTTCTTCACAGAGCTGCACAATAACTACAGGAATACAGAATGGAAACCCTGAGGGCAAGAAGACATTTCTTTAATTATCAACAGCAATCTATCTTGGCTGAATAGGATAGAGTGAAAGATATTTAAACAAGCTCCCTCCCTTTGCTCTCTCTCTCTCCCATTGTAACCTTGTTTTGGGAACACAGAGCATTTGGCATTCTCTCAGGGGTGTCGCAGGTGACAAAAGGACTAACAGAATCTGTTTGTCCCCTTGGACTTTCATTCGTTAGGCATCTCTCCAGGACAAAAACATTACACAGAAGAGCGATTGCCACCAAAAAATCAAGCTGTTCCACTCATTCTTTTTACCTTAACAGCTTTCTGTACTTAGTCTGGATTATTCTTTCTTCTCTAGACATCAACCTGTTCTCTCCATTATGGAACAAAGAATCAGCAAACAAGCTTAAAAAGGATTCAAGAAATGCTATTTAGGAAGCTCCGCTGGCATCTGGTAGTATGTACACAAGGGACCCACTTTGCCCTGTTAACAAAGTTTATAATAAGTATGGGCATCTACAACTATCTAAACACCCCCCCTAAGTCTCACAAACCTATCTTTCACTAGAAAGGAGCAACTACCATTCACTCAACTTTCTGTTTTTTTTTTTTTTTCCTCCTGAAAGGAAGAAAAAGTATGATGGCTCTGCAAGTATAACTGAAGCAAACCAAATTTTCCCTGCTTTTGATTACTCAGGCAAAAGCTGATTTGGTAAGTATTTAAGATACTATGGTAGCACTAAGATATCATCAGAGATAAGGAATAAATTGTGGGTTGAACTTTTTTTTTTTTGGCTTTTTAAGAGGAGCTGAACCATTACAGTGCAATACACACCTTTAGAAGCTGCTAATATTACAGCGTATTAAACAGATTGCTCTACTACTTTCAGCTTACCAGCGCTGTGCTAGCCAGGCTGTTTGGACAGTCAGTTATACACAAACCACAATCAGACATGTCACAACTAATGTAAGATGTCAAAATAGCCTTTTCTTGCTGTTCCTGTTTTGACTTTTTCATGCTCTTTTCATTTTCCCCCGTTGCCTTCTCCATTTACCAGCCCCGTTACTTCCCTCAGAGAGCCCGGCTCCACAAACCGCTGCAGGACCGGTGCAGGGAGCCGAGGCCAGCGGCAGACACAAGAGCTACTCCAGCTTGCAGATACCCCTTTCCTGACTGAACGCCTTCTGAAACGCTTCCTCGTGTCCATACACCACTGTGTAACAGGCAGTGCTTGCCCAGCTCACTCACTCACAGATTTTGATCTGTAGCAGCTACTCTTTCTCTTCTTTAACCAGGGAGCAGCTCAGAAGCACGTGAAACCCTCACCAGGAGGCTTCAAGGCCACATAACCTACTCTCCCAAAACATGCTTCTCACTATTTTCTTTATAGCTCATGACCCTGCTCCTGAGGCACACCCACCTTTGATTCTTAACACTGACAACTGTTTTTTCCTCCTCTGCATATGAATTCTTAGAAATTTTGGGTAGCAGCAAGCACAGGATCATTGTCTGCTGTATAATCCGCGCCACTAATTATTGTATGCATTTCCTGTAAGAAGCCCAAAGACTTATAATTACCAAAAAAAAAAAATTATTAAGTTGGAAAATATCAAATAGAACCCCAAAACATCTACTGTATTATTATATATATACACCACATAACTACTTTTTTTTAATTTTAATGTAGCTGTTCTTTATTAATAGGCATTTGGTCAATTACAGTAACACTGGCGTCATTTCTTACCCCAAACGTGAATTTCGAAGCCCACCTACTTGGACTAACCTACACGGCGGGCACAGCTGCTGCACAAGCTGCGTGCTGTGCCTTCCCTTTAGCTGGGAGCGCCAGGCTGCTGGGTAAAGCCGTTCACTGCTGTCACATGTATCGTGCAAGTCACTTCTCTCCCATGTGAGGCATGAGCCCGCCACTGCATCTTTTGGCCGAGACAGACAATACCTTGCGTTTTCAGAGCTCTAATCACAACCTCTATTTAAGCGAGTGGTTACAGACTGGATTCAGTGTTGTCTTTTAGAAAAACCTACACGTAGTTACAGCTCGGGGCACTTTGCAGGCCAGGTCCTAGGAGTAAGCTCTGACACCGCTCGAATGCGCTAGCGAACTCTTCACGCCCATTTTTCTCCGCTTTTACTTCACCTGAACGCAGGAGCAAGGAGCAGGGAGGCCCCCCCGGCCGCGCTCTGCCTTCCGCCCCACCCTGCGGGCTCCGGCCCCGCTCCCCGCGGGGCTGCGGCAACCCCGTCGCGCTGCCAGCGCCCTTTTCCAGGGCGGGCAGAGCCGCGGGCCCGTCACCCCGCCCGGCGAGAGCCGCGGGCCCGTCACCCCGCCCGGCGAGAGCCGCGGGCCCGTCACCCCGCCCGGCGAGAGCCGCGGGCCCGTCACCCCGCCCGGGCGGGCTCGCCCGCCTGACCCTGCGGCTCTCGAACGCCCCCAGGCCGCTGCGGGCAGGCGGCCCGACCGGGCCGGGCCTAGGCCAGAGGCTCCGTGCGGCGCAGGCGCTGCCCGCCCTCCTCTCGCCGGCGGCTCAACCCGGCTGCTGCCTCCTCAACGCTGGGAAACCTCCGCCCGCCCCGCGGGGCCGCTCCCTGTCAGTCTGTCTATCTGTCCGTCCGTCTATCGCCTCAGCCGCCAACGGCCGCCCGCGCCTCAGCAGGCCGCGCCCCCAGGGCGGACCGGACCGCACCACCCCTGCACGGAGAGGGGCGGAGCAGGAGAGCCACGCTGCCACCTCCCTAAATGACGTTCCGCGACTTCCGGTCGGCACCATTTTCCCCCCCCCCTTTCCCCCCCGCTGCCGCCGATGGTTCTTGCTGCCCGGGCGGGCAGTGACGCCAGGTGCCCCCCCTGACCAATCCGGACGCAGCGGCCCGGCTCAAATCCTCTAACAGCTGCGGCGCGCGCGCGCGGGGCCGGGCGCCGCCTGTGCCTGAGGGGCGGGAGAGGGAGAGAGACGGGCACAGAGACAGACAGACAGACGGACGGACGGACAGACAGACCGACAGACAGACAGACCGACCGACCGACCGACCGACCGACCGCTGTGAGGGGCCGGAGGGAGAGAGGCGGCCGTGAGGGCCCGGAGGGAGAGGCCGCCCGGAGGGAGAGGCCGCCGTGAGGGCCCGGAGGGAGAGGCCGCCCTGAGGGCCCGGGGAGGGCCGCGGCGGCCCGATCGCGATGCCCGCCCGAAACCCGGCCGCCGCCCGCCGGCGGGGAGAGCTGCCGTTCCGGTCGGTGTCCCTCAACAGCATCCCCGCGGGCACGCTGACCCCGCTGAAGGAGCTCCTGAGGCGTCAGGGGTCCCCCGGGCTCGCTCCGGCCGCCGCGGAGCCGGCGGGCCGCGGGGAGAGCCGCGCCGGGAGGCCGGCGGCCGGCGAGGAGCTGCGGGATGTCAGAGAGACCCGGGCCGGCCCCGGCCCCGGCCCCGAGCGGCGGCTGAAGCGACGGGCGTGCGAGCCTGCCGCCCTCGAGTCCCCGGCCAAAATCTTCCAGCGGATGAAGGCCAGGGCCGTGCGGCAGAAGCAGGGCTGCGGGCTGCCCGCGGGGAAGGCGCCGCAGAGGAGCGGCGGCAGCGACCTGATCCTGACTCCCACCCCGAATCCCGCGGAGCAGGAGCGAAGGTGTAAGAAGCCTCTGATAGCAGAAGGTCGGCAGGGACCCGCCGAGGCGCCCGCTGGGTGCATCCAGCCGGAGCAAGGTTTGTTCCATTGCTTCTCCGAGAAAACTGTCCCATCTTTAACATTTAGCTCGGTGTGACGTGCGCTGTGTTTCGCTTAGCACTCTTCCAGGGTCTGGAAAAAGCAACCAATGTGTGTTCATAGGTGTAAAAAATATGGTACCAGTGCTGGTTTTCCCAGCTATTAGGGATTTTTTTTTTTTTTTTAATGTTTGCATAGAGGGTTTTTTTAATGCTAAAATGTGTCTGTACCATAGTTGATTTCTCTTACCCTTTTTTTACCTTAGAGGAATCCCTACGACAGTATTTTCTCCTTTTCTTGCTCAGTCTGGCTTTAACTGCTCCCTCTGTTCTGTTTGTGAATGGGACTGATCCTTTGCAACGTCTTGAAAAAGAGAGAATTACACTTTATAAGTTTAAAAAAAAAAATCAAAACAACCAATTACTTTAATTACTCCCTACAGCTCACACAGGAAGGAGAAAGGTTGGTGGAAGAATTGTTTGTGTTTTGAAATCCCAGGGCGCTCCCCTGGGCAGCCTGGCTGATGGCTTTTCCAGTGCATCTTCTGTTTCTGACTAGTTGGCGTAATGTGAACTGGCAAGCACTGTGCCCTCTCCTGTAAAGCTGCTGTAGCCGCTCTGGGCGAGTAGGAATGGCGTTGTGGGTTGTGTCCCAGAGCTGTGTATCTGTACAGGTAACAGATATTTTAAAGAGAGGGCTGTCCTGCAGTGTTATTCTCATGCTATGATCACCTGGAGTGGGAGACCCACTGAAATATTGGCTGGTTTATCAGAAGGGTTGTACTTCATTGCTACATGTGTTCCTGTTTGAAGTACGGTAGTTACAAATCTCCTGTACTAAACTTTTATCCAGTTTTGGGTGGGGGTTAAGACCTACCTGGTTTGTCTGTGTTCATTTTTAGACATAATTGCAGAAAACTAGGCTAACTGCTCAGCACGTCTTGTCTGGCCACTGGCATGGGCAGCTGTATGTTGTTTTCGCTGACGGGGTTATCGAGTTGCTCTCAAAGGAACTTGCAGTTGCGGAGGTGGCAGTGCCCTCATTTTGTGGTTAGATATGAAAAAGTCTTCCTAAATCTTCTTGCTGCAACATGAAACCACGTGTTACTCTTAGTATTTCTGTTGGATACAATAAAAATGAGATTAAAGCATTATTATGGTGACTGGAAAAAGGGAAACATTGCAGCCATTTTTAAAAAGGGTAGAAAGGAGGGCCCTGGGCACTACCGCCCTGTCAGCCTCACCTCTGTGCCTGGGCAGATCATGGAGTAGATTCTCCTAGAAGCTGTGCTAAGGCAAATGGAGGACAGGGAGGTGACTCGAGACAGCCAGCACGGCTTCACCAAGGGCAAGTCCTGCCTGACCAACCCAGTGGCTTTCTATGAAGGAGTGGCTGCATCAGCAGACAAGGGAAAAGCAACAGATGTCATCTATTTGGACTTCTCTAAGGCCTTCGACACAGTCCCCCACAACATCCTTCTCCCTAAATTGGGGAGATATGGGTTTGATGGGTGGACTGTTCGATGGAAAAGGAATTGGCTGGATGGTCGCATCCAGAGGGTCGTGGTCAATGGCTCGATGTCCACATGGAGACCGGTGACAAGTGGGGTCCCTCAGGGGTCTGTACTGGGACCGGTGCTATTTAACATCTTCATCAATGACACAGACAGTGGGATCGAGTGCACCCTCAGCAAGTTTGCAGATGACACCAAGCTGAGTGGTGCGGTTGACACGCCAGAAGGAGCAGATGTCACCCAGAGGGACCTGGGCAAGCTGGGGAGGTGGGGCTGTGTGACCCTCATGAGGTCCAACAAGGCCAAGGGCAAGGTCCTGCACCTGGGACGGGGCAGCCCCCGGTATCAGCACAGGCTGGGGATGGAGGGATGGAGAGCAGCCCTGCGGAGAAGGGCTTGGGGGTGCTGGGGGTGAAAAGCTGGACACGAGCCGGCAATGTGCGCTGGCAGCCCAGAAAGCCAACCCCATCCTGGGCTGCATCCCCACAGCGTGGGCAGCGGGGCGAGGGAGGGGATTCTGCCCCTCTGCCCCGCTCTGGGCAGACCCCCCTGCAGCCCTGCGCCCAGCTCGGGGGCCCTCAGCACAGGACACAGAGCTGCTGGAGCGGGGCCAGGGGAGGCCACAGAAATGCCCCGAGGGCCGGAGCCCCTCTGCTGCGGGGCCAGGCTGGGGGGGCTGGGGGTGCTCAGCCTGGAGAGGAGGGGGCTGCGGGGAGGCCTGAGTGCGGCCTGGCAGTGCTGAGAGGGGCTGCAGGAAGGGGGGGGGGCAAGCTTTAGCAAGGCCTGTTGGGACAGGACAAGGAGTGATGGATTTAAACTAAAGAAAATAGATTTAGACTGGGTATAAGGAAGAAATGTTTCACACTGAGGGCGGTGAGGCGCTGGCACAGGTTGCCCAGAGAGGCGGTGGAGGCCCCGTCCCTGGGAACATCCCAGGCCAGGCTGGACGGGGCTCTGAGCACCCTGGGCTGGTTAAAGCTGTCCCTGGCACTGCAGGGGCTGGGCTGGGTGGGCTCTGAAGGGCCCTGCCCACCCAAACCACTCTGTGATTTTTATAAAAAGTGGAAGCTCCTCAAGTTTTATTTCCTCTTTAACACCGGATTTCTGAAAGGTATATTTTTGGCTTTGCATCATGACATCATAAATTGATAATGATTTTTGATTGAATATCAAAAGGGTTTAGTATTGGTGCTGCTTGTTAGACCTTAATACTATGAGACGCCCCATTTGTACGCACCTCCCGACTCCCCTTGATTCCTGTGGGTTGGGTTACATCCAGACATGCATACACACACCTGAGGGTGTTTCTCACGCGCAGCTGAGGCAACATAACAGCTAACCCCCGATGAAAAGGGAAAGGTCGAATTGCCCATCCATCTTGGGAAAGAAAAGAAAGGTACTGTTGTATAGTGGAGTTTAGTATTGTACGAAGTATGTACTTTGCTTCCCCTGCCCGCCCCCCATGAAAATCTTTTTCTTCCGCAAATTCAAAGATTTTCCTGTATTATTATTTTCCAGAATTACATTGCACTCAGGTTCCTGAGAACCGAACCACAAAAGCACTAGCTGTAGAGCCTCTTGTACTGGAATCCCCTCAGAAGTTCTTCTTGCGTATGAAGCAGAAGTTGCAGAAGCAGCGAAAAGGTACTCGGTAGTGCTCTTAAAAACACTTCAAAAACTTCCTTGACTTGAGGGTTTCTGTTCTCATTTATAATCTCTCACGTGCTTTGGCAGAGTATCATCCTTCTTTCTTTGTAGCCTGCGCACAGTGGAAATTGGAGGAAGAAACCTGCAAATGTGCCTTTTCAGACCTGGAGATGGCGTTGGGCTTGGTTTAGCTATGGTTTAGGGCTGTGGGCTTCTGGCCTTGAAGCTTGACATCCTCAGTCCCTTTGAGTGCGCTGTCTCCTCTGACAACAAAAGCCATCTGCCTCCAGGCTCCTGATGTGGTTAAGAGTTCTTTAGAGAGTAGGTGTAACGCTTTGCCATTTGAATGTGAAACTTAGTGGAAAAATCCTAAGCCTCTTATTTGCTGGCTCTTTGTTTGGTTTGTGTTTTTTTTTTCTATTTCCCCCCCTCCCCCCTTTAGCTTTTAATACATAAAGAGAAAAGGTTTGGTCTGTGAGAACTTCTCGTTTTTTCTTTTTTTCCCATATTGCCATATTGTTACTTGATAGTAACCCTGTATATGCTTCTGTCCTGTAATTCAGTTTTGAAAATGCAGATGAAGAAAATGATGCATGCCAAAGTCTTAGTGGTATTCAACTTCAAGCTGAACTTAATTTATTTGAAAACTCAAACCCCAATGCTTGTAGCTCCCAGCATAGCAGCAGCGTGGCCAGAAGTCCAGATCTTGAAGTCTGGAAAGATGGAAGTATTTGAGATTTTGTTTTTTGTGAAAACAGATTTTTTTTTTTTTTCTGTTACTCTGCAAGGCCGATTCATTAAAGAAAAGATAGGAAGAATGGTAAAGACATACTATTAAAAGATATGGCGTGCAGTAGCTTGTTTTTTGGGGGAAAGTGGGATATCTGTAGGTCTTTAACAGAAGGGGTATTGATCTGGTGGTGAGGAAAAGCTAGTCCAAACAAATTCCAAGAGTGGCTTGCTGTTAACAACTGAAATAGGCAGTGCTTTCACAATTGCTGTAATGCTAATCAGTACAACCTCCTCTTATTAAAAATTGAGCTAACTTTATGAATGTATTTTTATCCGTTCTCAAATATCACTAATTTCTTTGTTATTCCTTTTTGTTTTTTTAATGGGCAGATCCAACACCTTCAAACCCAATCAAGCAGAACGATCCTCCTTCCACAACTACAGAAAAGCCAGTAGTCAAATCTACTTTTGCTGAGCAGCTCAGGAATGGTCCTACAGACTATGCGGCCACCGATAAGGATGATCAGGACAATTTCCTTATGGAATCAATGGATGCTGATGATGAAATGTCTCAAAATACAATGACTAGTTCTGTGAATTTAAACTCCGCTCCTTTTGAAAATGGGGATCAGTTAGAAGAAAGGTGGGGAAATGGAGAAGCAAAATGTACTGAACTTCATCAGGACAGAAGAGAGTTGCAGCCAAGTCATAAGCAAGCTGCTCGTGGAGTAGAAAAGATACTGGAGACTAATTCTGAAAAGCCCTCACAGTGCTTTTGTAGTATTATGCTCTCTTCTCCCAAAATCCACATTCCAAGGAAGCAAAAGCCAAAAGGCGGCTGTGAGGTCCCTTTGGATAAACCTCATACGGATCAAGTTGCTCGCAGAGCAGACAAAGAGGTGAGAGAACTTAATACTTTAGGGCAACTGATACATTCCTGTGGGCTGCTTGTAGCTCATAGTTGCGATTGATTTATTTATTTTCTTGTCAAAAGTAATGAGCATGTGGAAAAGAATAAACTATTATTTTATTAGATTGTACTGGTAAACGCTTTCCCATCAAAATGATTTCTTTTTACCCCGTGCTCCAAGATGACAGTGTTCAGGGTTCTTTGTTGTTGGGTTTTTTTGTATAAAAGGTGGCCTTTTGGTTTGGTATTCACAAGCCACAGTATGGGCTGAAAGAGTTCTCTACGTGAAGGAGCCTCCCACATCATCTCTTTAACACCTCAATTGCCACGTGTTGATACGATGGACGTGAACCAAATCGCTGGCCAATCCAGCTGTTGGCTGCCCACGCAGAGCCAAGGGGGAGGGCTCTTTCCTAGCTGTAGGCTAGGGATGGTTCTAAAGGTAGCTGAATCTGTACGGCTGACAGTGAGGTAAAAGTCTTGGCTTTCCTAAGAATATCCGGGCTTCTGCTGAATTAAGTGGGACAAGAATCTTTTCCTAGGAGACTAGTCTGCAGATCTTGTTTTCAGTTCAATACATGCTTGGCAGTGTTTACAACTTCCTGAATAAACCTTGAGGGAAGTGGTCTATTTTGAAGCGTACCACATCCCTCGGTGATTAGCCTGGGAAATGTAGAAGCATGCCTTCCCAAGGGTCGAGTTTCCTCTGTTCCCTGGAGAAATCTGTGGGATTGCAGTCCTCTTCAAGTTAAGCAAGTTAATGGTTTCGTTCTCCCTCACTGTTGTCGAGCATGTTTTATACGTTTTCCTGTATTTAAAAACAAGAGTTACCTTTATGATGAGCTTTGATTTAGATAAGGAACAGGTATCTGTTAATATTAAAGGTTTGTAGCTGAGCAGAAGATGCTGAAAGAGGTGTTGTTATTGGCCACTACATGTCTGAGCATCCAGTCGGCGCTGGCTGTCCGGGTCGGGTACCTTTCCTCAGCCAGGCTTAGGTCATTGCTGCGATCTCTAGTGAAGTCAAGGCTGATGGGCAAAAGGCAAACAGCATTAAAGAAAAGATCTGGAGTTTATTAACTGAAGTTGTGAGGAGAAATAGTGATAGTTTCAGATGTTAAAAAATCGTTTTCCAAGAAGTTTGTTTCTTTCTTTTTTTAAAACCAAGTAGTATGTTTCACACACAAGTTTTCCAAACTGCAACTCAAGTGCAACTGGCTTGCTGGCTCTTTAATGCAAAATGAAGGTACTGCAGCTGTATGTGTGTCAGTAGTTTGCCGTACCAGATATAGCCATTTTAATGCTGTCTAAATTTTAGCAATAAGGTAGCTAATAAATACAATTTTATTTTCTCACGGGTAACTCTTTTTCTGAATAGTGACAGAGGACAGATAAGGAAGTGTAAGAGGTATGGCATAGCGTTGGTATCTTTTGTGAGGAGCTTTTTGGATTTGCTAGAGGTCTTGGCCAATGGCTTTGTCTTCTGAAAGTCAACATTACATTACTCAAAAGTTTCTGTAATTTAAATTCCTGTCTTCACTTGTGCATTAGACTTCAGCTTGATCATGCTGAAGTGTATACATTTACGTGTATAACGGTTGCTTTCAGTTTTTCTGGTCTGGAGGATGGTGCTTAAATACCTTCTCAAGTCATACAGGAATTAATTTCTATTTTGCTAATGCCTTGGTGATGTTGCATAGCTTAGTCTAACTTAAAAATGCCTTTTTTTTTTTAACAGAAAAATATCTGCCTAACCAGCTGGAGAATTAAGGTGATGGATGGTAACACTGCAATATGTGTTGAAGGAAAACGGAAGTAAGACAAAGTTTTCTGATTTAAATGCAATGTGAAACATGTTGGTGGGCTTTCAGCATCTGAGCTAGAAAGGCTGTACCATCGTTGCCCGGCTGAGTAGCTGTAGCTTTGGGACTTGTATTCTTGGAATATCTTGGTAACTGTTGGAAGCAGTTCCACACACTTCTGCCGTTTTCCTCCACAGCCGCAGGGAACACGGCCCTTTGCTTGCATCCTGACCCTTGTGACAGTGCTTACAACTCTTACCATTTTTTTTAAACATAGTTCTCTGTCTTCTAAGCACGCGGGACCCATTTGCTGCAGAGCCTGCAGAGGGGCAGAGCTGGTGCACGGGGGGACGGGGGGCTGCACGGCTGGAGGCTGAGGAATGCTGGGGGACAAGGAACAGTGGCTGTCCTGGTCAGGTGGCCATGGGAGCTGCGCCTTCACGGAACTTACTCTTAGCCTTTGGTAAACAGACAGTGATGTTACAAACTTCTTTATCAAGGAGGAGGTGAATTCCTTCATCTGTGCAAGAGGTAGAGTGCCTACATACAGGAAGATGCTGGTTAAATAATTATTTCAAAGTCCAGTCCTGAGTTAATGAAGGAGCTTAAGAGGAGTAAAGACAAATGTGTTTGTCTAGTAGATCCCCCAAACTGGTGCTGACCAGGGGGTTATGGGCATCTACTTCATTTCACAAAAAATTCTATTTTGTGGCTGCCCTAAGTCAAACTTGCTGCAGGCTGCTGTCAGCCGTATGTTCCTGCCATATCCTTTGTGATGGCACTATGACCCCTGCAGCTATATGGTGAACCATGGCGGCAGCTGATCCACCTGCAAACTGACTCTGCGGGTTTTCTGGTTATGTTTTTGGTCAGATTTTATTCAAATAGCTGTAAGATCAGGAAACAAGTGTCAGAACAAAGTAGAGATTTAGCTTGCAATAAAGTTGTTTGAAGACATTGTGAGAACATACCCTTGGAGAAGGGTATTCTACTCTTTCTGTAGTTAGTAACTACCTAACGCATAGTTACTTACCTGCTGAAAACTCAGAACCCCACCCGACGGCAGTAGCACTGTGAAAGGAAGTAATTCAGTGTGCTTAGAGGTGTTGGGGGGAGGCTACATCTTCTGTAGTAGGAATTGACATTTGTTTCATGGCTGTATGAAAACAGCTGATCCTCTCACTTTGCACCCTTCACCACTAGCAATTCACTTGTCATTTGTGTTGGTGTGTATCTGATCATGTTGCTTACACATAATAGATTTCATTTGGTTTATGGACCCTCTGAATGGACTTCTGTTAATATTTTGTGACAAGTTATACAGCTGAATGTTTTCACTGTCGTCTTGGGTTTCAGTCCTTAATATTGTTCTGTAGTTCGATCTGTTGTAAGAGTATATTTAGAAAAAAAAAAAAACCAAACCCACAACACACACCCCCAAAATGAAAAAGTGGAGATTTTCTACTTTAATGCTTGGGTTTGTTTTTTATTTCTCATGGAGAAGTCCCTTAATAATTCCTTAACAACTCTAATTTTGGCACATACTAGGGCTCCTTCTTCAGTTGTTCTTGTCTTTCAATAGGAAGGTCAGAAATAAATATAATAATCCTGGGGAAAATACACATTTGACCTGTATAATAGTACTTTTGTAACTTGCGTAACGATATCACTGCAATAATGAACTGAATGGAGTCCTGTAGTCCATTTTGCTTCTGCAGCCTAATGTCAAGCTAATGTTCTGTGACTAACGTTTGCAGTAGCTGACACGTTCATTTTGTCTCCTGTCCAAATATTCGACAAGGCCAGAACTGTTTCTCTTCCAAGCTAAGGAAAGAAAACCTAGCACATCCTGCCGGTGTCTGCATCCCTCATAAAATACGTGACGCTGCCAGTCTCATATGGCATATCAATATTGTCGTTTTAAATTCCGTCTTCTGTGAAAACAATGCTTTATTTCTGTTCTTCATGTTATCTGTCTTTTCTTAGAGACATGAAAGATCTGTGTTGGCACAGTAATGCAATTATGGAACGCATAGCACGCAACCAAGTTAAAACAGCATCTGGCAGTATCTACTTGCTACAGGGAAATATAGATTCAGCTTCGATGAGAAAAGAAGGTGAGGTGATGATTCTTAATGTAACATTATAAGCGGAGGAGGGCTTTAGATTTATGACTGAACATGCTGCTGAAGCAAACATTTTGTCTTATGCTGCTAATTGGGCTTGGTGGGTATTCAGCACGTGCTGGAAAGTGACTCCATCAGATTTCCAGATGCTATCGAATGCTCGCTGTAGCTGGCATTTTGAGGGTGCTGCAGTTACAGAGAGGGCTTTCAGATCATGGGGTTGGCTAATGGTTATGTTCCTTTAAAGAAACTGTTTTTTGCTAAGACTGCCTTTATGCAATTTTGGTCAATGTTTTGGCACTTGAATAGTGCCAAGACATTCAAATGGGGACTGTTTATACACTACTGAAATTACTCCGGTGTTCGCATTCTATCTGTGACTTACTATTCAGTGATTCACCACCAGCTCTGCAACACTGCTTGGCATTTCTGGGGACAGATGAGTTATGGTGTCAGTGCTTTATAATTTAGTGTACTGAACCATCTTTAGCGTCCAAGTGCTACGTTATACCAAATCCAGCAACACTTCCTGCTTCAGATTGTTTTGAAGCATGTGGGATTTTAAAGGAGATTCAATTTTGCACACTAAGTTGAAGTTAGGCTAGGCTTTATTCTATTTTTCTTTCTTCACGTGCATCCTCTGTCATGTTCACTAGTAAATGAGCTGCCATGTTAGTGCTTATGGGCAGCTCTAGGAACCTAAAGATCATCTGTGGCATAGATGGAATAAATGCTTGCCTTAACACAGACGTGCGCGGTGCGCGTGATCACGCTCTTTTTAAAGGAGCATGGATGCACTTTGCTCTCTCAGGCCCAGCACAAGGCATCCAAAGATGTGTCCGTGGCTTTAATTTTTTCTTCTCCTTTGCAGTACTGGGGTGCATTCTGATAAATACCTGACTTGGCTGCTCTCTGACTTGATTTTTTTAATTAGTTCCTCTGCTAAATACTTATACTTGGTTTTATTTTAATATTCTGAGAAGGAAAAGTGACAGCAAGAGACTTATGAGCAGAGTGGCTCAAGTACTATAGGGGTTTCCTAAGCCTAAGAGTTAATGGACTGTGCTGGGTCAATTCCTCTGATCTTTGGATTGAGCACTTAGAGCAAAGCGTCCTTCCTCCTCAGCGTCCCCCTCGCCTCCCAACATCCCCCAACACACAAAAAAACTATCAGAGGGTTGGTGCGGAAAATACCCTGAACAGATTCAATATTGATATGTGAATCAAAAGAGAAGTTAACGACGAGCTAATGTAGGTGGAGGGGAGAAGAAAGGCCAGACCTAAAGTCTAACCTGAGGGCAAGGGAGCTGGGGAGGGGTCTGGAGCACAGGGCTGGTGGGGAGCGGCTGAGGGAGCTGGGGGTGTTCAGCCTGGAGAAGAGGAGGCTGAGGGGAGACCTCATCGCTCTCTACAGCTGCCTGACAGGAGGGGGCAGGGAGGGGGGGGGGGGGGGGTCGGTCTCTTCTCCCACGTAACAAGTGGTAGGATGAGAGGAAATGGGCTCAAGTTGTGCCAGGGGAGGTTTAGATTGGATATTAGGAAGAATTTCTTCATGGGAAGGGTGGTCAAGCGCTGGAACAGGCTGCCCAGGGAAGTGGTTGAGCTCCCATCCCTGGAGGTATTTAAAAGACGTGTAGATGTGGTGCTTAGGGACATGGTTTAGTGGTGGACTTGGCAGTGTGAGGTTTAGGGTTGGACTGGATGATCTTAAAGGTCTTTTCCAACCTAAATGATTCTGTGATTTCCCTAAACCAGTGGCACTGGCAGCCAGGAATGGCTGGGACTGTCAGCAGTGGCACCATCAGTTTGCGAACAACGCTGCACCAGCACAGAGCTACTTGCCTGTGGAAAATATTTGACTGATGTGTACCAATAGTCCAAGTGACAATTTCAGAGACAAAACTAGAGTCATTCTGTTGTATCTGTACTACCCGAAGGGCTTCCCAGGTTTATGATATTGTTGCTAGATACTTGACTGCACCTGATCCTGATGTGGTTGTTCTTTGTCTAAGCCCCATGAACAGTCCGTGTGCTCTTGACTGAACAGCTTCTGTGTCAAGGCAAAATAACGTTTTCTTCCAAGTGGAGTGTCCTCGATATGCTAAGTTCCAAACAGCTTAGACCTACCCGGAGCCTGAAAACCGCAGGCTCTCCGCGGGACTCCTGCACTGCAGAGAAGCCACGTGCCAGTCCGGCTGGATGAACGGGGAAAGCTTATGCTCCCGCTTCCCAGGAGACGAGCACGCTGTCTCTAGACACTGACGTCTGTAACTAACGACCCCTTGGTTGACTTTTCTATGAAGTACGCTGTTCTCTGAAACTGGGGAAACCTGTCTCTCCCTACCAGTGTTTAAAGATGTAGTGAGCTTCTGAGGTACTTACAGAACCGTGATTGTACAGATATTATTTCTACCCGTTCTGGTTAAAAGTATTGCTCAGCTGTTGTTAACTCTACTTTTGTTTCAAACAGGATTTCCCTACCGTTTCATCAAAAGATTTATGTATGGGTTTTCCAAAAAGTGGAAGGAGTACGTCAAGGAGTTTCTTGAGGAAAGGAGGAGGTAATTTCTTTGGAGAATCTGTTTCATTGCAATGTTCTATCAAGTATTTATTGAGATTTTGGTTTTTAAGAATACAATACTAGAGGAGTGTAGAAGATTGTAGGTGCGCGCATGAAGACCGTGTTCCAGGCAAAAGCTGGTCACGGCTTTGGAAGGATACCCCTTCACCTTTCTTCGTTGTACTGCTTTGGTTCTGTTCCGCTTGTTTACGTAGCCTTAAGGACAAGCAGAGGGCTTCGCTGAGGTCGTGGCTCGCACGGCGTCTTACGAGCACAGCTGCACTATGCTGTTGGGCTTTTGCCGAGATGAGGAGACTCCGAGATCACAGAAGTTAATGCCTTGTTAAAGGACAACTTTTTCAGGTGTTTAGTATCTCTTTTCTTAGGAAAGAACAAAAACAAAATACTCGTGAGGACGAAAATGAAGAGAGCGACTCAGCGGTGCGTACGGATGCGTTGAATAATGCAGAAGGCTCAGCAAGAGATGTAAAGAAACCTGCAACCGTAAACACCACCTACGAAGTATTACCGAAGAACGATGAAAACGCTTGTGAGTATTTAATAATCCCTCTCTTTGCAAAAAAGTTAGGGGTGTTTTGAGAGCTGTTTTCCCTGGCAAAAGATAGCTAATGTCTGTATCTTGCTAATTAGGCTGTATGAAGAAGTAACACACTAGGTGGGTGAAGTTTTCTGTTTGTGTTCACTCAGGCCGCAATGGTCAGGAGCCTCGACTTGTTTCTTTATTTCTGGCTGGCTGAGGTGCAGCCGCTACGAGCGCTGAGGTGCTGTCCTGAGGGTCAGCCCTGGGAAGGAAGCGGGGTCTGGTTTGCTCTGTAGCAGCTGAAGGCAGCGTTTATTTGAGCTGTTTATTCTGACAGCAAACTTGACTTGATATTTTTCCAGTTGCTGTTTGGCATAACGTACTCTCCTCTTAGTCTTTCTGGGACGCCCGTGGGCTTTAATACCTCTGTCCAGGCTCCGTCCTCGGGACCCCTCCCCTGCAGCGCCCACCCCCTTTTTTGGCTGGGTTAGTTTTAACTCCCGCCAAGCCCTTGAGCAGGTTTATGGTATGGCACCTTAATGGTTTTGCCACACTTGAGGCACAGAGCGTGATAACGATTGGGGGTGGGTGGAACGGTTGTGGAAACAATTCATTACCTTGGTTTGTTTCTAAAGGAAATGGTTGTAAAGCCGTAACCTATTGATCCACCTGATTTTTCTGTGCCTTGTAATGCAGTCCTAGCTTTGTTACAGACGCTAATACCTTTTGATTTTAACTTTGACTTCTTTTTAATATCTTGTCATAGGTTCCAATAGGGCTTTCGCCAGACTTCATTGTACTATTTAATACTGTAATCAGATTTTCTTGCTAACACTATAAAAGCTGTTTGGTTTTTTTTTTCCCTTCTCATTACAGTGAGGAATTATTCAGTGTGACTTTTCTTTATCATTCTGCTTCCCTATATGACTTTTTACAGTATTCATAACCTACACAAAGTAAAAAGTTCACAACAGTAAATTTTATAATTTGTGAGGATTATTACTTCCATCATGTTAAGGTATGCTTACCTAACCTGAACACTTCTAAAAGAACAATGTGACGTTGTAGTAAGTGTTCTATTTTCCATGTCATCAGTGCAAATGAGCTGGTTTAAATGCAGTATTGCTCCTACGCTTGTGAAGTCTGCAAAGCTGAATTTTCAATACAGTGTTTGGGACAAAACTGTATTTCTTGGCTTTTCTTGTAGATACAACGCCGAAGCACAGTTCCATACTGAATGACTCCAACAGAGTTTACACTCGTAGCGGCCGTCTCGTTAAACCGCCGTTAAACTACTGGTGTGGGCAACGTGAATTTGTTGACCAGAAACTAAATGTTACTATAGAAGAAGGTGGAACAGATTATTTGAGCATGGTAAGATTCTTTTGCACATTGTTACTTAAATGTATCTAAAACGTAATGAACAAACTTTGCTGGGTATCTAACAGAAAGGGTCCAGCTCTTAAAAGTACCTGAAGAGGCAGGAAATCTTGAGGACATGATAAAAACATTTTGAAAGAAACAATCTGTATTACCAGAGAATTGTTGTTGTCTGTCAAATGGGGATAGTGGGGAATTACTTCTAGAAAAATAAGTGGGTTTTTTGAAAGATAAATCTGTCAAACAGGAAGCTGCACCCAGCTACTGGTCTGGGTCACAGAGGTTCCCAAGTAAGGCGTTTTCTGTCACGCTGAGTCCCTGCCGCACCGCAGTGTTTAATCACGCCAGGGTGCCAGTGCTGTGGGTGAGCTTTGTGCTAACCCCTGCTGCTCTCGGCCCTCCCCTTCCGGGCAGGGCTGGGTGTTCATTAGGCCCAGGTGTTTCCTCATCTCTCGTCTCCTGATCCGTCCGGGCCACCCCAGGTTTGACTGAGGTGTGCCGTTCTTATTTACGATGGCACTTCAAGCAACGGATGCTGTTGTGATAACAAGCGAAGGAAAGCGCCGTTCTTTGCGGTAGTTGCGAGCTTTCTTTTCTTTCTCCAAGATTAGTTGGCCTTATGGAACGGGGGCCGCGCTAGCACTTGTCATCAGCTGCGCCACTTGGAGGTGTACGTCCAACGTACCGCCAGCTCAAGCAGTTCTAGGTCTTAGGATTTTAACTTGTGTTTTAGAATATTTAAATTTAAAGGGCGTCTGGCTAAGTTGCTTTGGTTGCATGAATGTGTATAAACGCCTGTGTTCATCAAATAGTATGTTGTAGGTACTGGTCAACGTAGGCGACTTTTAAATCTACCCATCCTGTAAACATTTGGCTTTTTCAGAGCTGGCGTCGGTAGGCTTGATATGTAATCTCTTGCAGAAGCTTAGATTAAATTGTTTTATTTTGAAGATGTTTAGTAATGAAAAATCCCAAAGAAAGACCAGTTCCATCTCTAAGAAGAGTAAAAGAACGGAAGTAATGAAGGCAACAGAAGAAACAGCAAAAAGCCAAAGTAAAGGTAAAAAAAATAATTTTTTTTTTTTTTTTTTTTTTTTAAAGTTATTGACTAGAATCAGTGGGATTGTGGGTTGGGTGCTGGAGCAGCATGGTGATGGCCTATTAATGCAAAGAAATGATCTAAATCTTTTAATGGTGGATTGCTGCTTCTGTGAAGAATTATCAGAGTAGCATTAATGCCCAGCTTCCTAGCTCTACAGCTCCGAATATAAACTACATTTGTAAATCACTTCTTTACGTAATGGGAACGTGCAGATTTCTTTCCGGAAATTGAAATGAAAATATTATGATTTTTTTTAAGTTTCTGCCCCTGTACTTTGGATCTCTCAACTCAGCTATCACATGTGACTTGAGGGAGCCTGAAGAGAAGCGGAGATCACCAGTCCCGTGAACTGGTGGTCTGGCTTTGCTTTTTAGGCTGGATGAATTAAAATAAATGACATGCCTACATAGGCAAAAAAAGCGTATTAACAGTTTTAAAACCTTTTTTTTTTTAAATAAAATTTGGGACATAATAGAACCCTGAAAACAATACAGAGTATAAAGCAGATAACACTAGGTGCTGTTTTTACTCAGTGTGTTTGGTAAAGTTATGGACATCCCTTAACAGAAATGAGTTTATAGTTGTCTGTCAGGTAAATTTTTGGAAATAGCGGATAACCTGTGCTATGGGTCTCTTAAACGGGGAAGGGGCGGGCAGTCCAGAGCGTGACAAAGTGTTTCCTGGCATCACCAATTTCTCTCTTCAACGACATTTTGCTGCGCTTTGGAGGGCAGCAGTTTTTGCTTTTTGTATCCCAGCGTGACCATTCCACAGAGCATCTCCTTGTCCTAAGACCTCCAGTGCTCTCTTTGCGTGGGGAGAGGCTTCTGCAGAGCACGGGGAGCACAGTAATGATTTCCTTTACAATGTGTGATATTATATTGCCATCCTCTCTTTCAGGGGAAAAAAACGAAAAAGGAGCAAGTTCCAAAAGAGAAACCAACCCCCCTGGAAGCAAGGAGGCCAGGCGCTGCATTTCGGATGACGGTGAAAGCACTCATGCAATCAATAGTACAAAAATTAAAACACGGCTTTCTGTTAAGCAGACTGCCTTAAATACTGAAGTACTAAACAAACATAACTACAACAGCACAACCCCAGGAATGACAAAGGAAAAGAGAGGAACAGAAAATGGAGAATTGACAATGTACCAGCAGGCTTACAAGTGCTCTTTAAGGTCAGCCAAACGCCTTCAAGGCAAGCATTTAAGAGAAGAATCGTCAAGCAAAGATGATGAGGAGGAATCCAGTGAAGATATCCCACTGTCTATCAAAAGGAAAAATCAACCTTTATTTAAAAAAGAGACTCAAAACTCTAAATCTGCCTCTAACTGTAAAAGCTCACAGGACGACGCAGACGCGGTGGTGCGTGAACAGCGGATGGCAAAACGCTCTGCCCCCGCCAACGCGCCGCTGAGGCAGAGTGCACCCGCGTCCGGGTCTGATTTACTGGAAGGAAAAACACCTTCTAGTGAGTCCAGTGCTTCCCATCTGCCCGATACGGCAACGAGGACAAGAAGCAGAATCAACCCTCCGCGGTATCTGCTTGAATCTGACACTGAGACAGAAAGCAGTGACGAGGAATTTCAAGTAAAAGAAAAGAATTCAAAAGCACCTGATAAAAACCCGAACTGTAAAGTTTCTAATACTGCCAAGTCTTCAGCAGCAAAAGCGAGAGAACCTGGGAGGGAAAAGGTGCAGAAATCTCTAGAACTTTTTCCGAGGGCAACTGATGGTTGGTCTGAAAAGGAATTACAGAAGCTCTACAGGCAAGTGGTTGCCCGGTCTTCCCAGGGCAAAGATTCCCTCGGACGTCGGGAGGCATAATATACCGAAGGGTTTGCATGGTCCGGATTTGGATTTTTCAGATTCAGTCTCCTTCCACATTATTTTAAAGGTTTCCTTTATGTTTTAATTCCCTCTTACAAAATACATTCTGTTAACAAATTAAATAGTGAAATGAAGGAGACAAATGAGTTAGAGTTATTTTTTTTAAAGTAACTGTAGATGCACGAGCCTACAGCAGCCCCTACCGCTGTCGTCAGCGTAAAGCGAGAGGAACACAGATATTAGCCCAAATTTTGTGAATCTACTCCTCTGTTTTTCAAAAACAGATACTTAATCTTGTTAAAAGTGATAAATGTTCCTATGAGTAAAATTGAAAAACACAAGTAAGTAGATAATATGGTAAAAGCATTCATATTTATGATTTAGACAGTAAATTAGGGGTAGCATATTGTCTCCCCCAATGGAGTAAAATGTTCAACATGACGTGCTTATGTATTTAAGTCTGGTAAAGGGGAGATCAGCTGCAAGAATGTTTAATTAATGCATTCTCCAATTATTTAAGCTACTGGGCAGTATTTAATATATACATTAAGTAATAAAATGACCGTGTTTGGTTTTGTTTCTTTTAGACTAGAAACCTGAACAGGTGTGAGCTCGTGTCTCGGGGGGTGGGGAGGACCTGCTTCAAGTAAGGAAGACATTCATCTTGTAACAGAGCCGTTGGCTGAAATTGTACAAATAAATTTTTGCATGTTTTAAAGCATCTGGACAAGAGACGAGATCCTCTACATCCAACGCGCAGCGTCCTTTCGAGGGAGAGCAGCTGCTCTCTGAGGGTTTTTACTCGGCTGCGTTGCGCGGGTTCTTCCGGGTGACGGAGGTTGTGGCTTTGTTCCCTTGGCAGGGCCATTGCTTCATTTCCGAAGCACAAGAACGGCTTCTGGGTGGAGGTAGCCATGGCGGTGGGGTCTCGCTCTGCTGAAGAATGCCAGCAGAAGTATGTAGAAGAACAACAGGCCAAAGGTTCCAAAACGCATGCCAAGAAGACTGCCACCTCGGGAAAACCAGAGCAGAAAGGTACCGACGTCTTGGTTCTGGGTACACGGCTGTTGTTAAATCATTGTAAATTCAGTATTTACTATGTAATGGGAGATGCAGACATAAACACCCATGGGAGGCCGACAGCGAAAAAGGCCATCTTCTGTAGTTCAAGGGTTTGTTGCAGAGCTTGGAGGATGTCATAAATGACTGAAGTCACGAGAAGAGAAGGGATATTTGTAGAGTTTTCTAGTTTTTGGCACGATGGGAAGACTTAAACTGGCTTTGCCGCCTAAGGGAAAATAGCTATTTCTATTTTAAGAGGCTCTTGAAGCCCAGTAGATAGTGAGCTACTTGCAGAGCTGTCGATCCAAAAAGGGTAACGGGGCGCGCGTAGGCACTAAGGGCCGCGTGGCGCACGAACAGGGAAGGTGCGTTCTCTGGGGTCTGGCACTGAGGTGCCTGTTGCTGTTTTCTGTCCAGCTCCGCAGTCAGTAACTCCTGTGTACGGATAG
Source organism: Pelecanus crispus (assembly GCF_030463565.1). Classification (NCBI taxonomy): domain Eukaryota; kingdom Metazoa; phylum Chordata; class Aves; order Pelecaniformes; family Pelecanidae; genus Pelecanus; species Pelecanus crispus. The sequence goes on from NC_134648.1 coordinate 73,856,652, forward strand.
CAAGTACGCCCTGAAGGGAAAGGCACAAGTTGCTCAGTCCAGGTATTTCACACAGAGGAGGTTACGACGGCTTAGTAAGTGCTGAGGTACGGAAAGCTGTTTGATAGCAACTCCTCTAGCTGGCGGAGACGTGCCGTCGCTCAGCCGTGGAGGCTGAGGCTGTAAGCGTTACGCAGCTGTGGGCACAGATGACTCCGGTGCTGTTTCTCGGTGGTTAAAGCTCTGCGTCAGTCTCCAGTTATTGAAAGCATTAAAATCATTTTTTCGGTCCAAATGAGGCGATGCAGGTTCCTCACCTTTACCGGCCTTCACACGGGAACGCTTGGCTCCGGTTCTGCAGCCTCCGTAACGGAGAGCGGCCCAGATGACCTCAGCAGGTTTCCCTGCCCTTAAAGTCAGTGAACTGCAATGTTGTTCGGACCTGGAAAAGCACCAGACTGAGGGTTCAAGTCTGTGCAGCAGAGCCGAGCACTCTGCGCCTCTTGACACGGTGATAAACCTCAGTGTCTTTTGTCTCTAAAATGCAGACGCATGGATAATTCTGTTAAAATAACGACGAAATAGCTGATGGATGATTGACGCTCGCAATGGCTACGTAGGGCTCTAGAGTAAGCTTCCGATTAAGATGTAGTAGAGAAATTCTTTTTGAAAGCATAAATTGTATAAGAACTCAAAGGATCACAAAGAAGCTATAAGACATTTCCACAAAGGGGAGACTGAAGTGTATCACCAGCATTGATTGCAGTTAGCGAATTTTAAAACCATGCTATGTAACTAATGTCTTGGAACAATTAATATTTTGATTCACATAGATAAGAAAGAGCCGGTTACGATAACTGCCAAAGTGGGAACCTTCAAAAGAAAGCAGCAGATGAGAGATTTCCTAGACCATTTGCCGAAGGACAACCACGACGATATTTTCACCGCGACGCCCTTTCAGAACAGAAGAGTAAAGGTAAATCTGGGAAAACAGTGTACGTGTGCACGTGCTTCCCTGGTTGGTATTTCAGGGGCGCGTGACAAGTCTGCCGGTTCAGTTCCACCAATAAAACCTCGTGGATTTGGGGGGAAAGGCTGGTTTCCTGGGATTTGTTATTGCAACACTTGGATTGCCGGCAGCGAGAACGCGCGGAACGCGGCTCCTGCAGCGGAGGGTTGCCTGAAGGGCTGCGGAGGGCCAGCCTGCGGCAGGGCCGTCCTCTCCGCCTCGCGCGGGAGGCCCCTCCGGCGCCACGAAGTGTCGCTTGCGCCGCGATGCCGCTGGCCTGGGGCCGACCGCCGGATCCTCGTGCTGTGGGGCGGGGTGCTCTCGAAAGTCATGCAGATACTTCACAGGGTTTTTTTTTTTTTCCTTTCTCTCCTCTCGACACATCTCGTGTGTGAAACCCCGCGCCTCTCCGGACTGCCTGGGGGGTTCCCGTTGGGAGTTCTGTCACCCTCTCGCCCTGGCCCTTGCTGTTCACTCGCGCTCTGCCGTTCGTTGCCCTTGGGGCTGATGAGCTGCGCCGTCTCCCTGGCCAGGCTCGCTTTCGGCAACCAGCGCAGGAGGAGTGCCCTCCCTAAGACTCTGTTTTTAAAGAGAAAGCCACTCATTCATCAAAAAAATATTTTTTTTTTTTCCCCCCCGTAGAGAATTTTTGAAGTATATTTCATTATGCGTCTTTCTTTTTGCTGCTATCTGACCAAACTGGCTCTGCCTGGTAAAACTAGCGCCTCGGTTCCCGCGGCGACTCCAAACCGCACCTCTGCGTCTCTTGATAGGTTTGTTCTTTGGTGGGTTTTCATTGTAGCAACAGCGCAGGCCTTATTCTGGCGTGCATCCAGGAGTAGAGTAACGCCACGGCTCACTGGAAAGTCAAAATTTAAGCAGTGGTAACTTCCTGCTTTCTATAAACTGCAGTGTGCTGTGGAGAAATCCCCACGACTAGTACGAGCGCATTGGCTGTGAAAGAATCGGTGCGTCCGTGTCCAAGACACCCTGTTTTTGCAGAGGGGTGCTCCAGGAGACTCCTCTTTTGGTAGGATGCAATTTCAGCCAGTGAGTCAAAAGGGTTCTCCTTTTCTTTTTTTTTTGTCCTTTTTTTTTGTTTTTCTTTCCCCACCCCGCAAAATTCATTTTGCCTAGCCTGGGCTGTGCAACAGAAGCTAGCTCCCTTCTGTCGTGTCTGGCGAGAGGTGCGCCTGCGGAGAGAAACTGTATTTGGGAGTCACGAGTGGATGCCCCTTCCATGAATGAGTCCAGCCCCTCCTTGAACTCGTGCAGAATCTTCACAGCTGCAATTTCTTGTGCTGAGCTCCAGAGCTGGACTGTTTGCTGTGTGAAGAAGCACAATCTTTTATTTGTTCTGAACTTGCATCTGCTGACGAGGTCCTCCTCTTCTCATGGGGAAGAGGCAGTGAACAATCGTCCTGGTCCCCGTTCACCCCTGACGCCAGTTATAGCTCTCCCCCACCCAGGACCTGCTCTGCTTTTGGCCTCTCTGTTGTGTTGCTCCTCCCTGAACCTTGCCAGTTCTCCTCTCCCTCCAGAATGGAAGGACCAGAAGTTCACTGAGCAATCCTGAAATCCTCCTCCTCAGTAGTAACGGTCAGCTTTGAGCTTGTAATTTCAATCAGAAATTATTTTTCGCATGTGTAGTAGCAGCCAAAAAAGGCCAGTAAAACGCTGGGCATCAACAGGAGGAGTGTTAAGAGCAAGACTGAGGCGTCCCTTGGCTGCTGCGTCGAGTCCGTGCATACCGGCGCTCCACGTGCTGTGCGCATCGCTGGCTGCTGCGTCGCAGAGCGACAGCGTGGAGTCAAAAGCACAATGGAAGTGAGCACGGGAATGGAGTGACCGCCTCTTGAGGAGAGACCGGAGGGTCTGGGACGGCTCCCTGCGGGAAAGAGGGGCACAGCCGAGGCTCACGGGGTGGTGAAGAGGCCGTGTGCTGTTGCCACTCGGAGGCAGGCCTGCGAGAAGCCATTTCAGCAGACCTGTGTTCACTGATTCCTCTGATGTGGCTTTGTAGTTGCCAACGTTCTGGGGAAGCCATGATGATGATGACGATGACTTTGCGCTTACGGACAACCCGATCACACCCTCCTCGGCTGTCTTCCCTCTGGTGAAAACCCCTCAGTGTGAGCATATCAGCCCTGGTATGCTGGCACCCATCAACAGGTAGGAACTTGTACCGCTCTCCCTCTGCTAACCCCTTCCTTTCTCCTGTCTCCCGAGACTGGTTTTTGTCTTCTGAGGAAGATCCCTCTTGGAACTGGGAGAGCAGTTCGCTTCCAGGCTTAAGAGCACGCGTAGCGGCCCCTGCAGTCCTTGGGGGATTTGTTTAGGGAAAGCTCTTTCCTTTGAGAGCGCGCCCAGTTGGAGCTGCTCAGCTAAGCGTGGGCAAGGAGAATGCTGCCAGTTGCGTCTCCTCTCGCCCTTGGAGAAGGCAGTGATGGGGGCTTCAGCCTCAGCTGAGGTTTCTCTGCTCATTTTGAGTCTTCAACCCCATAACCCAGTTGCTTCAGGCTTTGCTGAAACTGGCATCATCCTGGAACTGGCAGAGTAACTGGTGCTTCACCTAAGGGACGAGAAGCGAGTGTCATCCGGGGAGACGATGAAGCTCTGTCGATGGGTGCGTTAGGGGTCCCAGCACGTGATCCAGTTAAACACCTCTGTGGTGGTACGCGCCCAGAGCGGCTGTTACGTTTAATTCACCAACAACCGTTTTCAATGGCCACGCCGATTTCCGTTCTGAGTTAGAGCTGTGCGTATCGTGCCATTAGCGGTATCCAGCAGGTTCCGTGGGCGGCACACTGGCGACGCTAACGAGCTTGATTACGTCTACAGGAACGATTACGACAGGCACGTGTTCAGGATGCAGAAGAACACGCAGGGCAGCAGAGGCACCTGGGACAATGTCAAGAAGAAGTCGGTAATGCTGGTTTCCTTGACCGTTGCCTAGTCCCCCCTTAACGATGCGAGGCTGTGCTAAGCAGCAGGCAAAAGAATCCCGGGATCGCAGACTGGCTGTGTGTGTTCAAGAAGGGAAAGGGGAACCCTCCCAAACTTCTGGGTTTTATATCTGCTTCCCTTGGAGAAAAAATCTGTTTGTTAGACAAGAGCTGTTTATTGTCAGGGTTAAATACGCTGCTTTTTTTCAGGAGTTGTAACTGCTTTTGAATGCTGTGACCTTCAGGTACATGAAGTTCCCATTACATTCTTCTGTACAGCGGGAAAGGAAACAGTAATTCTTACCTTGTATCAGAAAGTATCAGAAAGTCCCTGAATTTACCTATTTATTCCTTCAGTATCCTAGGTTTTGTAATTCTTCTGGCTTTCCCATGAAAGGCTGAGATCCCAGGAGCAGAAAAATGGCTTGTGCGTCCCGGTTAGCGAAAGCACTCGTGGCAGTCGAACAGTTTCAATGTTTAGTGAAAACGCAGCGTAGCGGTGGGGCAGCTTCGGGCTTGGGCCGTTCTGTGGTGGTGCTGTCGCAGGGGTCTGAGCGGAGCCTTTTTGTCCTTCCCCTCAGGCTGGAGCTGTGCTTGGTACGCCCGCGTCGCACCGAACCAAGTTCAGTTTTGACAGAAGTAAGTACTCGCCGATTCCGCTGCTTCGCTTCCTCTCACGTCGCTGGTGGGCGTCCGCAATCTTTGTGGATAATAATTTTTCCGCAGTCTGTTTCTCATAAGCGCCTTTGCTTTCGGGACGTTCTGTGCCCGCTTTGCGAGCTCGGGCACACACTGACACCGCCCCCATTTTTCTTGTTGCAGAAGCGGAGCAGACCGCTGTGGTAGGGAAGCTCTTCGTGGCTGAGACACCGGAGTCATCGGATGAAGAACAGGACGCTTGCTATTTTTCTGTGTAATGAACTTTACGGGTTTTATTCGTTCAACACTTGCGTGCCTGTCGTATGAAGCGAAGGAGTTTGGCCGCCCCTGAGGCGGTATTCCTGACGTTAGGAGTGCAGTTTGGAAGCTTCGGCCTGCCGTGTTTTTATATTTTAACACCGTTCTCATCTTGCTGCCTCTCCAGCAACGTTTGTCGTTTTCCATGTGTACCAAGTGGCACTTTCTTACCCCTTTCTGTCACCCTCTTTCTCCTGGGGGAGGGAGAAATGTACTTGGATACCAGTTACTGGCAGGTTTTTATTCATTTTAAGATACAATTTCTTTTTGAAGTATGGCTGTACAATGATTTTATAATGGTACAGTCTGTAAGTAATTAGAATTGCTTTTTAACTGCCTTTACTGAGAGTCTGATTTTTTTTTTTTTACATTTCCTTAATGTAATAAAAAAAAGGACGGGCTTATTTTACTCACGTATGAATCGGACTCTTGGTGGGGGGAAGCAGCAGTGTTCACAAGCTCCCCATCCGTCTTGTTTAATCCGTTATCTGGGCCTGCAGGGTTTTCATCCTCTCTTATTTTGAAAGAGGCAGGAACGGCTGACAGCAGCCTGTGTGTCCGACCCAGCAACTCGGGCGTCAGCTCTGTCCCATACCTGCCAGGAAGGGAGCAGAAGGAATAAAAAAAAAATAAAACCTGTTCCTTTGCCAGGCAGCCACAGCGGGGCAGCAGCGAGCTGCAGCCTGTCCCACTGCAGCCAGGCTCTGCCCAGAAAAGTGTCCCCTGGGGTCACCCCCATCCCCTGCAGCCAGAGCAGGGGGGAAGCGAAGCGGTGGCCGCAGGGCTGGGGCCAGGCGAGGAGAGCAGATGGCGGCCATGGGGCCACCTGAGGATGAGGGAAGGGGCTTGCTGCGCTGGGCCCGTCCCTCACTGCCTCAAACCTAAGGAACCGTCAGTGCTCTGGGCCGGAATAAGGAACCTTTGGCAAGTGCAAACCCCATCTTGCAGGAGGTGGCCAGTAACCGCAGGCGGGCTCCTTCCCCTCGCTCCCCGCCAGAAAGCTTTACTTTTTGGCAAAACACTTCAGCCATTATTCTCATTTTTAAAGGCCTTTTGGAACCATCACACCCAGCAGACAAAAACCCAGCCTTGCCCACAGAGCCACTTGCCTCACCCCAGGCATTGGCCCCGTGCCCACAGCCAACCGCCTGGGCGGCAGCAGCGCAGGCACCGGTCTGCGTGCCGCAGCGGGCAAGCGTGTGCCCCTGCTGGAGGCAACCAGTGGAGAGCCCCTGGGAGAGACGCAGCCTCACGTTCGGTGACAAACAGAAGCGGCGTCAGCAGGCCCAAAGCTCCAGATCTTTCTGCAAGGCTTTATTTACATATTTTACAGTGAATCAAAACTCAGTAAAGTGCAATTAAAAGAAAAGAGCCCAGGGCTCCCGAACCCAAGCTTCACTCCCCGCAGCTCTTGGCAGCTGCGCTGCTTCTCCCCTTAGCGCAGAGGGGCTCGGGCAGCATCCGTGCATCAAAGCCGTAGCGGAGGTAGCAGTAGATCTCCTCCGCCTTCTGCGGGCTGACCTGGGCGCCGGCGGCGATGTCCCGCGGGGAGCTGCGAGAGACAAAGGGGAAACTGCCAGGGTGCGGGAAGCGTCCAGCGTGAGGAGAGCCACCGGCGTGCCCCGGCTGCCAAGGGCTGTGAGCTCGCCAGGCGCTGCACGCCTGAGCGCGCTGCGGAGCAAACAGAACGGCAGGAAAGGGGAAAGGAGCAGGCAGGGCAGGCGAGGGCTGGTGGAAGCAGAGCTTGTGTCCTTGCCCTGGTCCGCTCAGCTCGAAGAGACCAAGAAATGCACCAAGAATCATGGAATTGTTTAGGTTACAAAAGCCCTTTAAGATCATCCAGCCCAACCATTAACCTACACTGCCAAGTCCACACCAAACCAATCAAGGGCAGACCAGACTGAACCATGTCCCCAAGTGCCACCTCTGCCCGTTTTTTGAACACTTCCAGGGATGGGGACTCCCCCACCTCTCTGGGCAGCCTCTTCCAATGCTTGACCACCCTTTCCGTGAAGAAATTTTTCCTAATTTCCAACCTAAACCTCCCCTGGCGCAGCTTGAGCCCATTTCCTCTCGTCCTATCGCTAACTCCATGGGAGAAGAGACCAACACCCCCTCCCTGCCCCCTCCTTTCAGGGAGCTGTAGAGAGCGATGAGGTCTCCCCTCAGCCTCCTCTTCTCCAGGCTGAACACCCCCAGCTCCCTCAGCCGCTCCCCACCAGCCCTGTGCTCCAGACCCTGCCCCAGCTCCGCTGCCCTTCTCTGGACACGCTCCAGCACCCCAATGTCCTTCTTGTGCTGAGGGGCCCAAAACTGGACACAGCATTCCAGGTGCGGCCTCCCCAGCGCCAAGCACAGGGGCACAATCACCTCCCTGCTCCTGCTGGCCACACTGTTCCTGACACAAGCCAGGATGCTGTTGGCCTTCTTGGCCACCTGGGCACACTGCTGGCTCATGTTCAGCCGCTGTCGACCAACACCCCCAGGTCCTTTTCAGCCAGGCAGCTTTCCAGCCACCCTTCCCCAAGCCTAGAGAACAGGAGGGATGCGGAGATGGGGAGCTCTGGCAGTACCAGAAAGGCGCAGAAAGGATCTCCGAGCAACTGCCCCAGCAGCAGGTGCCGGATGAGACGGGACTGAAAGGAGAGCCAGGCCCCAAAGCACTGGCCATGGGCCTTTGCTGTTACCTGTTGGCCATCTTCTTCACGGAGTCAAAGTAATGGCACATATTGAGAGCAGCCAGGTAGCTGAGATTGGGAATGCTCAAGTAGAAGTTGAGCATTTCCCGTTTGCGACCCTCCACCTCCGTTGGCACGCGAATGGCGGCGTTTTTTCTTTGCTCTGCCAAAGCCAGGTCTTTCAGCAAACCGGCAGTTTCCTCTTGGCAAGCGCTGAAAAGAATTCGGACCCCAGCCTGGACCAAGGCTGAGAGCACACCGTCGTAGTACTGCGTCCTCTGGAAGAATCGTGTCGTCTCTCCTGTGGAGTTAAAATACAGAAAATTCAGTGAGATTTACCTTTTTCACAGTAATTTAACGCTTAATATGAAGCACTTGCAAAGCAAAATGGCTCAAAGATCCCCTGCTTTGAGAGCTCACAACCAAGAACAAGATGAGGGAAAACATCTCAAGGAAAGGAGGCAGGAGGGGTCATGGGAGCAGGATTTACTCCATTATTTGAGAGGTAGAGTTTAGGAATTAACACTGAAATTGCAAATTTAATGTCATTAGGAGAGAGGATCGGGAAGAACGCATGATAAAAGTGATGAACAACAGGACAGACCAAATCAGAAGAGGTTTGGTAAAGCTACAAAAGTGAGAATGCACCTGAACGCTGTCAAACAAGAGGCCAGCAGCGCTCTGGAAGCAGTGTAATGAGAAAAACTGGACAGAACCGATGAAAACGAATGACACCAGCAGCGGGGCAAAAAGGCAGCTCAAACACAATCCACTTATCTACAGCCCCCGCTGAGAAGCTGCATCTTCAGTGACCAATTCTATCATTGTGCCCATATCTGAGCCATCAATAAATTAGATTTATGTCACAAAAACAAAGCTGCATCCACAACAATTTGATTTCAGTGGTGGAGTTTTATATCCCAGAACATCTGTAATTTAATTGGAGCTGTGGGCTCTAGTTCCATCTTCTGTGAAGCAGGCGCGAGAAGACCTCGCAATTATTTTCTAGATAGCACTGAGAATAGACAGCATTAGCAAAATCGTTCCATTGCAAAATTTGGATCTTAGGGTTACAACAAATGGCTTGTGCAAACTATATAAATTAAAGAAATAGTCTTGAATTTTCCACAAATGTATAATCAAGCCAGGAGGCGTCTTTGAGACTCCCCTGTTCTGTGCTTTGTGACAGGAGGCAATAGCTCAAAGACAGCCTTCCCAAAGTAACTCTTTGTAGGAGTCCTCTTTTTGGTCTTTTCTAAAATCTGATTTCATTCCACTGGTTCTCTTTGGCTTGTTCAAGCAGCAGCCATTACGTGGTTTGGTCTCTCCAGTTTGGAGGTAGGCTTAGTACGCGGGACGGTGTGCTCGGGCTGGCTGCGAAACCATCGGAATTTCCCTACACAGTTTGACAGATACCACTCCTTAGGTTACTGCTGGAAAAAATATTTTTCTGGAGTCCGCTATTATTTTAGTGCCAAGCCTAGATAAGGGTGTGCTTGTTCCTTTATTCTACTGTTCTCACCTGTGCTGAAATCTGTCTTGAAGTTGGGCTTTTTTTGCACGTATTGATACGGTCAGTTAATGTTTGAGGCAACTTGCTTTTCCCTGCCTCAGTAATTAGCAAGTGATGTATCCCTCTGGATCCAGTTGTGGATCTCTGCCTATATTAAATGGCCCTCAAAAGCAAAACAAATTTTAATGTTCAGCTGGTGACCTTATTAATGGAATACTCCTACAGAGACTAAAGTACAGGTTTCGGATCGACCTCTCGTCCCGTATGGCACACAAAGCCGGCGTGGCCAGTGCAAGCCTTGAGCAGAGCCCAGCGCATCCCCGTGGAGCCCCTGCCCGGGAACACCCACCTGTTTTAATCCTGTCCTTTTCCACAATCACGCATATTCTCTCAAACATGCTCTGCAGGCGCTGGATCCGCTGCGTGACTTTATTCCTGTTCACAGAGTTCAGTAATTCTGACAGAAACTTCCTTTCCACCGCCATGCAGTTGCTGACGATGTAATCGCTGCTGCTCAGCGAGCAAACCTGCACCTTCACCCCGTGAACTGCCTTCAAGGAAGAAATCACCTCTGCTCCGGAGGAGATCTCACGAGTGTCTACCAGAATACAGAGGGAAGGCTTTTTCTGCAGAGGGTCACGTGAAAACAGAGCTGCAGCTGAAGAGGGGTTTGTGGCAGCAGCAGGAGGTGGAACTGAAGTGCTCCTACAGGTGTTCTTCAAGGAACTTCCCACCTGTAAATGCTGAAAGTCACAGAGTATTTCCAAGAGATCACAGAAGCATAAGGCCAAAGAACAACATGCCGATACAAAAAAAAAAAAAAAAAACAACCCCAAAAAACCACACACCAGTTTTCAGATACTGGTGCTTAACAGATACACTTTGTTGCACCTTTTTTTTAAAAATCCAATTAATAAAATCTTAAAAAAATATATATTTTTCGATATTACAAAACATTAACACTTTCAGATGAACACATTAATCCCCTATGAACAATCTCCCAAATCAGTCGATCTAATTATTTATTAATAATTTATTTAGCAGCTTGAATGACAAAAGCGTGCAGCCTTCACCAACGAGTTCAACAAAAACTGAACACTGGAAACGATACAAGTCAGGCAGAAAAGTATGAGAGATCAGGAATCCAACCTCAGACTATGAAGGGTCTTAATTTAGGACAGTGAAAAGTATTTTATAACTACAAAACCCAAAGAATTAGTGGACACTCCCTGCTATTCGAAACAGCTCCACATTCCTCCATGACCGCCAGACTCAGGGTAGCACCTAACCCCCAATTTGTGTTTATTGGCTCCTAAGATACTCTCCAAGTTACCCCGCGAGGCAAAAGCTTCCTATGCAGAGGAAAGGGGGGCGATGCAAAGCAGTACAAGCAGAACGGACCTGCTCCTTTGGCACAGCAGCACACGCGCTCTCGCTGCTGTGTTGCTGCCAGCCCTCAAAACGACAGCGCAACCGGACAGGTTCCCACCGCGTGGGATCCCGAAGCAAAACGCGAGGCGAGAGGAAGGTCCTCGCTTTGAATCGACACCGACCTCAGCGGGAGCCTGGAGACCCTCCTTCCCCGAATGGGAACTAGTGCCGGCTGGTGGAAAGCGTGTGCTCCCGAGTTGATGGTCTGGGTGAAAATCCAGCGTTTCGGATACTGAAGCTTTCAAGCTGAGAAGCATCTCACTCCTACTCGCCACAGACTGATGAACGCTGGTTTCCCCAGCAGTTTTTTTGTGCTGCGCAGAAGAGGCTGAAGGCAATGACTTGGGTAACTTGGCATTTTCCTGCTCTGCCCAGAAACAGTCCGTTTCCCTGGGCTTCTCATTGCTGACACTTGTTTCTTCCCCGCTGGAATCACTGAGAACAATAATTCGGGATGGTTTCTTCTTTTCCATTGGGACAGAGGAGTTCTGTTCCATCCCGGCCTGGTTCAGTTTTTTTCTGCGGCGAGTGAGGTACTGTTTTCTTCCGCTAGTAAAACTCTCATTATTTAGGAGATCAAAATTAACGCACACTTCCTCCTCACTAGATTCACTTTTTTGGCAAGTTTCCTCTTCCTCCTCTCCAACACAGAAGCTGTCTTCTGCATAAGTCTGGTCTTGCTCAGGAATCTGCGGGGGGGGGGAAAAAACAAACCTGGTAAGTTTTGAAACACTGCAATGGCTTTGCTGCTCTCCATAAACACTTCGCCTATCCGTCCGTGCCACGCACGAGTACTGCGGGGCCCAGGGGCTCCCGCACCTCTCCAAACCTCCCCTGCCGAATACGCTGGCAGCGCCTGAGCCGCCCCCTGCAGGGCCCTGCACTTGTAGCCGTGTCTGCAGCGAGCGCACGCTCAGCTTTCCATCAGGCCCGTGATCGTCACCAGAAAGCTCTTAATGGGAATATTAATTGTGGTATCACAAGAGAAGCGGGAGTGGCTCGCTCATACTACTATCAACAGGTTGGAATTACAGACAGGAATATCTCCTCTGCGTGTCGCTGCACAGGGGAAGGGCTCCGCGCCGCCACGCTTGCGCGCTTGGGACGAGTGGTGGTTTTGCGTGAAGGAAGGCAGGTTCCGCGCCTTGCGCCACACGTGTACTGAGCGCCGCAGCACACGCGCAAGGCTTGCTGGCAAAAGCACTTCATGATGCCTTTGCAATGGCTAAAGCGAAACGGAAGTTCAAGCTTTGCATTTTCAGCAACAAAACTGGCGTAGTAAGCCAAGGCTGCTTGGAAATCGAGTCCCATGCATTCTTAATACCTGCCTGCAAATGACCAGTGAGCACAACCTGAATTTTTGTGTTAACAGCAAAAAAAAAAAAAAAAAAAGTGATTTATCCTTTTCATCAGATGTAGTTCTCCATTTTCTTATGCTGAAGGTGATAGAAAAAACAGGAACACAGGATACAGAAAAAAAAAGGGGGGGGTGGGGGCAGAATAAGGAACCATCCTGAGCATCTGTTTTTCCAATTCTGTTTAGCTACTTAATTTTCCAAGGGAAAAAATAAATAAAAATAAAAAATACTGTACAAGTGCTTTATGTCACGTGGTGTTTGAAGAGTTCAGAGTAAAACAGAACCCTGGAGACAGATGACACAGGAAGCGTCTCAGCTGAGCGCCGTGCAGCGTTCACAGGGAGGGGCACACAGCCAGGTGTGACAGAAACCGAACTGAGCCAGGAGCAGCCAGTGGAAGAAGTCAGCATTTCGAAAGAAGCTCCGTTACGACGATCCAGCGACGTTTCACTGGCACTGTTGCGAGCACTCAGAATTAGTGCGTAACAATACCGCAGGGCAAGCGCTTGGCTAAGGCTCTGCTCTGGGGAGTCGCTGGTGCTGCGCAGGCACGCCACGCGGCCGGGGCACAGCCGGCACCCGAGGAGCACGCGACGGGGCAGCGACACGGGCCCGCGAGAGGCACCCTGCCGGGGAGCGCTGAGGAGCAGCAACAACCGCTGTTAAGTGTGCTACTTGATTTTTTGATATGTTTCCATACTTACATTTTGGGAGCTAACCTGGTAATTGCTAGAGAAAATTCAGTCTCTTGGCACTGCTGCTTGTCCAGCACCAAGAGCGCAGGACAATCTGACATACAGCTGGACAGGAACACGCCCAAACCGCTCCACCTCTCTTTGGGGGTTGCTTGTTTCACCAAACTGGGAAGTTGGTTAAGAGACTGGAAACATGACGCGCTGGGCGAGAGGACTCTTCCTCAGAAGGTGTCAGTCAGCACCCTCTGTGACAGCGGAGGACAGCGGGGAGGGGGAGGTAAGCTCCTACATCGATCAACAGCGATCAGTGCTCGTAAGTGAAAAGGCCAGGGATCGGGATGCTTTCGCTTCAGGCTGCCTGACAGCCTCTCTCCGGCTGAAGAACGGGGTGCGTCTGCTTCTATCAAAGTGTACACATCTGCACACTTTAACTTCAAAATCAAAATCACAGACTCACAGAATGCTTTGGGTGGGCAGGGCCCTTCAGAGCCCACCCAGCCCAGCCCCTGCAGTGCCAGGGACAGCTTTAACCAGCCCAGGGTGCTCAGAGCCCCGTCCAGCCTGGCCTGGGATGTTCCCAGGGACGGGGCATCGACCACCTCTCTGGGCAACCTGTGCCAGTGCCTCACCACCCTCACTGTAAAACATTTCTTCCTTATACCCAGTCTAAATCTCCCCTCCTTTAGTTTAAATGCATCACCCCTTGTCCTGTCACAACAGGCCTTGCTAAAAAGATTCTCCCCATCCTTCCTGTAGGCCCCTTTCAGTACTGAAAGGCCGCAATAAGGTCTCCTCGCAGCCTTGTTAGAATTATTTATCAACAACAGGCTGCAAACCACACTTCAAAGTAGGATTAGAACCTAGATACGGTCACACGCAATTGGAATTTGACAAGGACAGCAGTCATTTCGTTTCGTACCTGTGAGAAAATTGCCATGTTGTTGAATTCACGATGAACCATTTTGTATCTACTGCCAAGAGCTGGACTACGCACAGATTTCAGGTAAACTCCTTGCATCTCAGAGTCTGAATTAAAACAAGAAGATAAAATGAGAATACAGTATTATTAAGGATATAATTTTTCATTCATTATTGTTACATCATGTTTTCCATATTAAGTAATTCCTTTATAGTCTCCCAAAAACCTGTATTTCACAAAACAAAAATTTGAAATTCTCCAGACACCTCTGAAGATCCCAAAGCCAAGGATTAGGTCTACCCAGCTCGCTGTTACGAGAGCTGCCACGTAGAAGGTTTTCTCAGCAGGCAGAGCTCTGCATGCCCACAGAAGGGAGAAGGGTGATGTTAACCACAGGAAACCCAAATCGCTCAGTTCTCCGTGTTGCAAGTCTCTCCCAAAACAGACACAAGAACTGATTTCAGAGACTGCATGACAAAGGGATGGGTTTCCTGAAGCCCACACAGGATCTTACAGGGAACAACTCACAATTCCAGTGGAGGAGGAGAATCCTCAGCAACATCTAGGAATCTTAAATGGTAATAAGATGATTCCATCATTCAAATATCCCAGGGAAAGACAAGGTTCATAAGCACAGGGGTAAGCAAACCATCCTGGCCAAAAAACAGCATTACCTTCTCAGCTCTGTCAGTGTCAGCACTGTAATTTTATCTTATTTCATACAATATTTTAGGTCTCCCTGTAACAGAAGACCTGAAAGGTTCAGAAACTTCTAAGTGAAATGGAAAAGTGTGTTTCTGTTCAGCCACAATGGTGTACGAGGGGGTGGCTGACTCAGCGAGAGGCGATCTCCTGCCCCCCGCAATCCTTGGAGAACTGACGTCGGCCTGCCCAAAGCCACTGCACGGTAAAGACTCCAGCCAGGAACTTACTACGTAAGAAACCCATGCCAATACAGACAGAAAAGGTACAAACAGATAATGGAAAGCACCTGATTTACTACAGCTGAGGAGGTTACCGCTTCTTAGCTGACCACATGGCTGTGCCTCTCATGCACCATTTGCTAAGAAACGCCCCTTATCTTAAAACCATAAACAACTCTCCCCACTCACCATTTAACACTTGTGTGACTTCTACATCATCGTTTAGGAATTGAGCAAGTGAAGAGTTCAGCTCGTTCTCTGCATCACCACTCTCATCAGATGAAACATCATCTGCATCTTTCTGGGACAGCTCAGCTTCTTCATCTAAAAACTGTCTTGCTGCATCCTAAAAACAAAACAAAAAAATCCAACCAAAATTTTAGTTAGAAGGTGGCTCCCAATTAACTAATGTTACATATGAGACCTCTGATTAAATCAGTTCTGACTTCAGGACATCAGCTGCTTGGATGGTCAGATATATCAGGCTCCTGGCTTTGAAAAGAGAATCCATCACAGGGAACAGCGATGTAGAGAACGCAACATGGCAGCGCACAAACGACTGTCCCACCAGCACGGAAGGGTGAAGCTGGAGGCCGTTTCAAAGCGCTGGCCAAAGGTAACCACAGCGCGTAGCACTGTTTGCACCTAGACTACTCAATAGGACAGGCAGAGTTTACTAACACATTGTAGCTAAGCTACCAAAAAATATTAGGTTATTTTATAACTTGTAAATCTAGTTTTACTCATTTTATTTGCTTTCAAAAATCTGTTTTGCTTTTGAAGTGCTGGATTACTCTCAACCCAAGTGCCCTAGAAACTTCAGATACAGACTTCACACTGGTTTGCCCTTTCCTGTTTAGGACTTAGGATGAATTGCTCCATGAACTCATCCCGCAATGCGACTCATTATTGAGAAAATGCTCGTCTTTCAGGGAAGATGAGGCACTTCACACGTGAACTGCAGTCCAGGAGACATGATACAAGCCTTGGTACTATGTTCCATCAAAAACAGACAATAAAAAAAAATTAATTCAGTGTTGTGGTTTAGCACCAGCCAGCAGCTCAGCACCACGCAGCCATCGCTCACTGCCCCTGCCCCGAGGGGATGGGGGAGAGAATCGGAGGAGTCAGAGTGAGAAACACTCCTGGGCTGAGATAAGAACAGGTTAATAAGTGAAATAAGGTAAAATAATGATGATGCTGATGATAATAATAATAATGATAATATAATGATAATAATAATAACAATATCCAAAGCAAGTGCTGCCCAATGCAATTGCTCCCCACCCGCCGACCAATGCCCAGCCAGTTCCCAGCAGCGATCGCTGCTCCCCGGCCAACCCCCCCAGTTTCTATACTGCCCATGACGCCGTATGGTATGGAATGGCCCTTGGGGCAGTTGGGATCAACTGTTCTGGCTGTGCCCCCTCCCAGCTCCTTGTGCCCCTGGCAGAGCAGGGGAAGCTGAAAAGCCCTTGCCTGGTGTCAGCACTGCTCAGCACCAACTAAACCATCAGCGTGTGATCAGCATTGTTCCCATCCTAAATCCAAACCACAGCACTGTGTCTGCTGCTGGGAAGAAAATTAACTCTATCCCAGCTGACACCAGGACATTCAGAAAGATGTTTTGTCAGAGATACTTTATATTAAGCTTTTTCTCTTATCATTTCAGCTATAAAGTACTGAAGTAAAACGTAAAAAAAACCTCAAAAAACATTATGTATCCCAATTACTCCAAAAGAATGATTTGTTTGCCTTCAGAATACTTTGAATAAAAAGCAAACAGCTGTAAATTTTAGTTTAGTGCATGGAAGACTAAGGCATCTTGTGCTACAATAAGCGACATCTCTGATTTTCAAATTTTCCTGTCTTTTAATTATTTGCTTACACCAGTTAGTAAGCCTAAATGACAGGCATTATTAATAATTCCTTTTCTAGAACAGTTTTGATTTTCTGAAACACACTGGAGGTCACCTGTTTACAGGAGAGAACTCTCAGTGCTATTGCCAATTAGTCTTAATCCTTCTTACTTGTGAAGGACTACAGAGAGGCCAAACCCTGCAGCGTGAAAAGCGCTGTGACACAGGAAACTAACAGTCAAGAGTCTGGTCACATTTGGGAAACAATAAGTTACCAGGTTCTTAAATTATTTATTGAAACTTGGAATTCAGTGCCAGTGGCTATTTTGGTCACCTTGGACTTCTCACAATCTCCGTTAATCTAATTGCAGATCTCTGCTGCACTTAACAACTGCGTTACCTGTACTTCTGACAGAACACCTTAACTGGTGGTGGGCTGATCAGAATGATTTTGGTGTCTTGGATCCTCTGTGGATCTAGAATTCTGACATGTTCATCACTACGAATCTTTAGGTAAGATGATATGTGAAGGCAGAGCAGAATTTCCTAAATATACAGGTAACACACTCTCTTTCCATGAGCCTTTTGATCTCACATAAAAAAAGGTTTAAATAAAATTGAAAACCAGATTTTTCATCTGCCTAATTCTTTGTATTCCAGAACACAAAATACTGATACTATAGGGAAGCCTCCATAACGAAGATTATTTTTAAAACATTAAAAATAATCCAACATAATGTGCCCCGGTGTCCTGATTACAGTAACTTCTGCTTAATGGAACCACATCCATGCGTATTCAAGAGCTTTTCAACTTACTATGAATATCTGATTCTGGCCCTGCATCCCCTCCTGCATCCATTCCTGATGCAGTGACAGGATAAAGTGTAAAATACTAAATTAAGATTTAAGCTTTGGGGTTGAGGGACCATTCCTGTCTTAAGATGTTCAAAGCTGAAACCACCAGAACAGCTGGTAAATTCATATGATCAAATATCCTAATAGTGTAAGTTCTGGACAAGTACCTGAGCTTCCCGAGTGTGACTAATCTTTGAGTATCTTCTAATGTAAATTGTTATTTTACTTCAGAACATTATTACTCAGGGCGCTGCAGATTCCTCCGAAAGTCAGGCAATGGATGTGAGGGTTAAGTTCATTATCCAGTGTTTCAAGATTTCATCTCAAATGTTTGCAACAAACTTGTGCGAAATAGCTATGAGCCTCAACCCTCCTAAACAATGTCTTAAGAACAAACAATTGCCCAACTGCATCCTACCATAATACAGTTGTATCATGAGATCCTACAAAGGCCATAAAATAGCAGAAGCTCCATGTTTTAGTCCATAAAATGCACGCAAGCTCCAAAATGAGTGACTCAATGACAGTAAGTTTTCTTAAGTATGTGAAACCAGCGCTCAACATCTCTGGCATTTTCTTTTTTTTTTTAGATTTAAATATAGACAAATTAGAAAATATTTGCAGTTCATTCTTGCAGTTTGAACAGAAAGTAGAATCTCACTAAGTCTCCTGTCTCTTTTTTTGTTTTTATTTGGTAACGTGCTGCTTACGGTCAAAGAAGCATTCTTCTGAACTAGGTTTTGCAATGTTGCAAATGTGCACTTACATACATACACACTCCTGTGACAAAGCACAGCCTTTATCTGCATTGCAACTTCAACGCAAACTGCTCCAAATACGACCTTCAACGTATTGAGAGAGGCATGTAATGTCACGTACCTTGTATGTAAAATTGCTCTTGACCTTTTGCCGTTTCGTGCTTCTTGGCTGTTTTTTGTTGCAGGCTGCCGAGCTGCCGTTTGTGGTCCTACTTGAGTTCTTGTGAAAATCCATGCTGTCATCACTGGACACGTCTGACTAAAGGAACATTTCACAAGCACTTCAATAAATAAGACTAAAGCAAGGAATACTTTAATGACACAGCCATCCTTCAACATGTTTTTTTTAAGCAACACCTGATTTTTTGTGATTGATTCGCTATGGCAAAATAATGCCGTAATGCTAATCATCAAATACAAAAGGAACAGAAAAACATGTTATTTGGAAGAAAAATCAGGTCAAATGTGACATAAACACTTTTTTCATTCAAAGCTTTGGGGAAGAATGGTTATTTTACCTCCTTTCACAAAGGGCGAGGCTCAGCTCTCCTGCCTATAACAAGAATTCTCTGCCAAACAGCAACTGCAAAGGCATCTTTGCAGACCTCAGGAAAGAACTGAAGGAAGGAAAGCGACTTCATCTAATATGCCTTAGGTCAGATGGCATAACGTATTTTTAATAAGAACACTTGCCTACTGACTGGAGAAAGAGTAAATGTTTAAATATATACTCCATAAATGAGTTTGCATTATTTTTCTTGTGTCCCACCAAAGCACTTACTAACCATGTTAAGTGGGTGTCGACGTTTTCTGATGGCACGAATCGGTGATTCAAAATCACTATTGTTCGTAACCTATGTAAACAGAAATAAGTATAATGGCAAAGAGTTTTGTTTTGGTGTTTGACTTCCTTGTCATTTTGCTTCTCTTGTCTTCCCCCCCGCCGCCCCAACTCACATCAGGAGACTTCAAAACATTCTTTTTTTTCCTATTTTTTCTCTGGAAAACGATCTCTTCTTCACTCTCACTGCTGGTTCCTACAGAAAAAAAAAACCAGTAAACACAGTAAACACCATTCACAAGAAAATGCACTGTTCACGCTACAATATTGCTATAACTGAGCAATCAAATCTGTCTCTCTGATAGAAGTACCTACAAAGGAGATTACTTATTGATCTATGTGGCAAATATTGTTCTCTTCAGACTTGTTAATCAAAATAAATAATCTCCAGCTGAGACGTACGATAAATCCTACTTCCCTGGAGAGCGTCTACGTGGAAGTGATTAACCCAGGCAGTCCAGGTACAGAAAAAGGGAGGTGAAAAATGAAACCAAGAGAAGCAGCCCTTAAAAGTCAAGTAAGAGTTACACTTCTGGAAACAGTTTGTAACACATATCCTTTAGGGTGCACTGAAACAAAACCAGAACTCACTAAAAGCTCCTCTTTCCAATTCCTTTTCAAACAAGTCCAGCCTTTTTTGGTTTTACAAAGGACTGCCTTTACGCAGCAGATGTTCCTGCAGGTTCTGCATGCAGAGCTCCAGTCCGCACAGACCCGGGCTCGGGGCAGGAGGCGTGCTGCCTGTCCTAGCAGCCTTCCCACCCCAAAGCAGGCGCGACATTAACTGCAGCTACGGCATTCTGGCTTATTTTTAAATCTGTTTACTTTGGGACTATGGCAGCATAGGCTGGGACGGAGAATTGGTTCTGACTAAATCACTCAAAGGTTTGAATTTCTTTAAGGAAAAGCACAAAATTCCCAAACATGCCACTTCTAAACAACATCTTTAAATATCAATAACTATCATTTCAACAACACGCTGTCCGGGGAGGTTTTCAAGACCTGACCGGACCAAGGCCTTAACAAGCTGATCCAGGTTCAGTATTAATCCTGCAACTCTAAACCAGCAATCTGTTTCCTTTTGTGGTTTTGGTTTTGGGGTGGGTTTTGTTTGTTTGTTTTATTAAATAGACTACGATTTTTGAATTCAGCAAACTAACATATCAGTTTGAAGGTGTGATGATTCAGGAAGAAAGGTGGCCTTCCACAATCAATCACCTTCAGAAAATATGACTGCCAGACAAACTCAAAAGAGAAGGAAAAAAAGATGCTTTAACCACCAAAGGGACTGTTTATGCTTCGTTTCAGTGTTTAAGGGCAGTAACAAAACCATTCAGAAAAACTCAACAGGCCCTATGAATCGGACAGAGTACTATTAAGCCTGAATTATTTTGAAAGTAATTCACGGTTATTCAGAGATAAACATGACAAAGGGTGTGAATATGACCTGTAAGTGACCTACGAGTGAAGAATGATGGTCATTTATATATTGGCAATATTCAAATATGAAATATTTTTTTTTATGGTATATTGGTCCTAAACCAGAGGACAGAAGGGGAGAGAGAAGGGAGGAAACAAAAAAATAGAATAGAGCCTACAAACAGGCGATATTTTTAAGTCAATCCAGGCTTGTGCTGAAGTTATAATCAGAAAATTTTAAATACAAGTCAGTCGTCATGCAACTAAACTGAAAGAAATCCATCAGTAGAGTTTCTATTCCTCAGGAACAAAGACAAGAAAATACAAAGGCATGGATTCAGGGATTGAAGTGCAACAGATCCAGATAATTATGAATCAGATACTGAGAGGATTAAGAAAGGGCTTTAAAGGTAGCTATAGCTCACACAGTTACGTCTCCCATGGTTGCACTGTTAGCACTTGTGAAGAGATACAAGAGGTTTAATTCCAAGTACTTCCTCCAATACGCATGTGTGCATTTCAGCCCCAAATGGCGAGCTGATATGCAGGGTTAAGATTCTGGAAAGTCTCCTCATTGAGCCAGCTTCTAGTAGTACAACCATTATTCCCTTTTCCTTTCATCCTTCCCACCTAAGTCATAAAACCAAATTGAGGATCCAAAAGATACTGGATTCTACATTATTTATTTAAACATGAAGGTATTAACTAACTGTACCACTGAAATCCCTACCTTCGGCAGGAAACACACGTGAACCGTGAAGGTTGACATCTTCCAGGTTTTCAGTTCTTCCTAAAGGGGAATCAAGCACATCCATGGCTGAACTCTCAAAGTTCTGCCTATGTGGGCTTGTATTTACTTTATCTGTAAGAGGTGCCTCTGGAATTTCCTCCCTGGCACTAGAGAAGACATTCATAGGAATTATTTTGACAGCTTTAATATTCGTAACTTTTCTACTTGTTGGGGTCGAGAGTGCAGAAGCCAAAGCTTCAGACGATCCGCTTCCCGTTCTTCTGTCTCCTGGCTCCAAGAAAGGCACCGCAGCAGTAGCGTCCTCAGTCCCTTCTCTATCCTTCATACTCCTACTCTGGAACGGCAATGGTGTGGAAATGTCTCTTCTCTCAAGACTTTTGCAATCCCATTTTGGCGATGTTTCAAGTCTGGAGCTATTTGGTGATTTTTTTTTCTCTTCGGTGGATTTACCATCTGCATGCCTGCCTGAGGCACAATTTAATTTTCTGGAATTATTAGTATTTGTAGCTTCTTCAAAGATTTCATTCTCCCACTCTTCAATGGAAAATCCCAGATCAAAGTTAACAGAAAACAGTTCTTGAGAACAGTCATAAAGATCATCGTTACCCAGGAACTGCTCGGTCACGCTAATACCACCAGACATGTCCAGGGTTGTGGTTTTGCCGCTTATTGGCTGCTCCCTGCAGGTCTGGCCAGTGCTCACGCAGCGCATCTCGGAGTCTCGCTCTGCAACCGGCCTGACAACACTCCCACCTGAATCCGACTTGACTAAACACTTGTTCGTAGAAAAACTTCCACTATTTGTGTCATTAATGTGGTCATCTTCAAATAATCGTATAATCTCTTCATCAAGAGTCACGTTTTTCTTGTTCATTTCAAGATCTTCTTCATCTTTTTGAACAAAATACTTATTTGAAGGCTTATTTGTCAGAGTGTGACTTATTGTTGGAGTTTTCTTTTGAATTTCAGTGAATTCTTCATTGTCAAACAGACCATCAAAGCTGTCAATCCAGTGAAGCTCCTCTCCGGCTGTAACAGCAGCAGTCTCAGAAGATGATGCAGGTTTTGAAAAACAGGTACTTTCAGAAGCACACAATTCACTGGTGACTTTCAGTTTGGGATTTTCAAAGAGCAGCAGTGAACAATCAACTTCTGAGGATGGAGGAAAGACTTTGTCCCACATTCTATCTGAATAACTACCAGAAACAGCTTTTTGAAGAGGACTTGTTTTTTCTTCATTTCTTATCATGTTTTCAAAATCATAGATTTTATTTGAAGAGGGAGGAGATTGTGATAAAAGCCTTTTCACACTGGAAAATACTTGTTTTAACCAAGAAGGCTCCTCAGACAGTCTCACATGTGCAAATGAATCCACGTATGATTCAGGAAGATAAAATGAGTCAGCAGACACAGGTGATTTCTCAACTGTGAAGCTACTATAACCTGAATCTGCGTGGTTTGTCCCCAGCGACCTACAAGCTTTATCTACAGTTTTGGATTCCTTTATTGCTGCACTTTCATGCATTACAGTACTTTCACTGTTGTCCCACAGGTCAATAAATTCATTTAAGTCAAACGTCACCTCTAGTTCCTCATCCTTTTGACTGCCCTGGTCAATATTGTCAACCAGAGCAAGCCTTCTCTCTGAGTGAGAAGCCGTAGTCTTACTCTCTGTAGGCAACACAGGCACTTCCAAATTTAGGCTGGAAGTTCTTCTGGGAGTCTTTGTTTTTGTTATTTTAAACATGGAAAAGAATTCACTCCCATTATCATTTGTATCGGGTAAAAATGACTTTACTTTTGATCTGTGTGCCATGTCTTTTCTAGATGAGCAGGCTTTCTGATCAAATGTGGAGCTGGTCATGGAAAGATGACTTTTATTCCTTTGAACATTAACGTCTTCCATACGTAAGTGAGGCTGAATCTCCAGTTCATAGCTGCAATCTCCCTGGTGACAAAGACAGTGTAATATTTACTATAAATGCATACAGGCTTACAAGGGCCTGTCATAAGGATATTTAAAACAAGTGACAAAGGTTTTCATACTCCTAAAGGTTATTAGAAAGGGAAAAAAAAACCAGGAAAGTGCTTTGCATTTAAGGTCAGAACTTTCAAACAAAAAGTTTGCTGGCAGCTTAACTGCAAATCCATGCTTGGGCAGTCAAACCTGAATGTTTTAGAAAGACCAAAAGACGCCATGCATAAATAAAGATGGCATTTAACAGAGCACCAATGCACAGTATTCCGCGCTGAGCATCTGTGTCGTGCAGTTAAGATGCAGTTCTCACAACATTAACAGCAAGCAACTTGACTTTGCTAATAAAAAGTGCAAGGTATTATGTCCTCAGACAGGCTAATGCTTACAGGCTGTAGTTCTGGGAAGACGAGCAAATTGAGGAAGGTGCTGTGAGCAGAAGAGACCCTTATTTGAGCACAAGTGAGCCTGGAGTTCTCTGTTCTCTTTGTACTATCATCTGTAATTTGGCTATTGCCATTGATGACACATTAGGAACTTCTCACTTATATACTCTGAATTTATTTTTTTTCGTGGATGCTTATTAATCTTCTGTTCAAAAAGGCATTGACCCAGGCAACCAGCTCTTTTAAAAATACACTTGAAAAAAGCACAATAGACTTTGACATCACTTCCAGTTAGGTAAACTGACTTTTACAAGAAGAGGTTACCTGCTTCCTATACAAGTAACACTCTCCAAATGTCCTTCCATATATAAGCGGGAAAAAAATAAGATCTTTATATCATAACCTGCTGAACCCTCCTCATTGTCCCAGAAGAATATTATTAGAGCAGTTCTACTTCAGCTTGTGCTAGCCATGCTGATATTCACTATTCGAACCCCAACAACATCTGTATCTTCCCGTAGCATCCCATCCTTCTCTAGCTCTTCACAGACTAGGCCCTTCGCTCCCTATCACAGGTACCCGAGCAACGTGCAGACTCTTCTCCCATGGGCAGAACCCCTGGTCTTCATTCACAGAGAACATGACTTCTCATTACTTCAACACCTGGTCTCTGTGGAATTGAGTTGCTAAGGAAGTTTCCAGAACTGTTCTAACCAATGGCACTGTGGCACCAACATCTTGATAAACCCCCGCGACCGCAGAGGTGTCCCTTCCAAAGAGATTGTGAAGAAATTAAGCAGTTGGAGTTTCACAGATGGTACACCTGGCGCTACTGCTAAACAACCTTTTACTGGTAGACTCCTTACGGGAGCCAGAGGAGATACTCATGGAAAACAAGGTTTGAAAAATACTCTGGAAAGTCATTCAACCCCATTACACAAGGCAGAAATAACCATACCCAAAATTACTGCCGCCTGGCTTCTCTAAATGTATTCCTGAAAACAGGATTCAAAGCCATCTTCCATGCATTTGAAAACTGATCACATCCTAACACAGTTTTGGATCCTCTCTGGTTGCAGTAGATAAAGCATCCTATCTGGTATTAACAGTATTTTTTTCAATAATAATAATAATAAAAAATATTTCGACTTTATCACTAACTTCATACACATGCCACAGAAAGGCTGAAATGCAGAACACATAAGGAAGAGTCTGTGTACAGGCTGGTTTGGAGTCAGGGGCACTGGTGGCTACAAATCCTGTCTCCAGCAATGGCACCCATGCCTCAGGAACAACGTACGCAACTTCTGTAAGGTCAGCACAGCGGAGTGGTAGAGCAGGGGGAGGAAGTTCATCTGCTAGAGATTCATCTCTAAAGGGCTGCGAAACACCTGCTCCATTTGTCAGTACAGAAGGTGTCACTCAGCTGCTACACACTTACTGCCTAGGCTTTGGCTATCCATTTACAAACATATCCAAAGAAATTAAAAGTTAGGATTTTTTAAAAAGAGAACTCCAAGGAGATCCCCAGACTATACAGGCTGACTTATAAGAAGTCTTAATACCAAAATAGTGAAGAAAACAATTACTGTGAAAGGGTTAGAGGATGATTTTGATATGTGAAGGTTCTAAATAATTAGTTTCCCTCAAGCTGAGTCAAAACACAGAATCAAGCTATGGAAGTCTTTGTATGAAATCAAAGAGCAGTGACAAATAACAACCAACACGATCTGGTCCAATTAACTTCACAGACATCATCTGAGGAGATTACACATTTGGTTGACAAGGTAATGGTATTGGTAATGATACGTTTAGATTTACGTAACTAAAGACTGCATGTTGCATAATATTTCAATTAAAGTATCCAAGCATTATAAGAACACAACATATATTAAGTGGATTAAAGATTGATTAGCTGCCAAACGACTAAACCTTACTGAAACAGAAGCAGGTGATGCTCTCGCCCACCCAATACACTTCTAAGAGGCACCAGTGCAGACCATTCTTGGCCTTACATTGTTCTGCACTTTTTAAGTAACCCAAAGTAAAGCAACCCAAAACTAATCAAACCTGCAGGAAAAGATGAGGGTTGTGAGCAGACAGAAGGATCATTCAAATCACAACTGGACCAGAGGCAGAGCAGATAAGGGCAAATGATTTATGTTTTCATATGGCCAAACACAAAGTTGTATGTTTAGGACGGTAAGAAGTAACAGAGCCGTATCATGTCATCCAAAGGACGTAAAGAAACTCAAGAATGAAGTCCCTGAATTGGCAATGGTGGTATGTAATCTCTTGCTCACATACCTCAGGAACTAGGAGGTGGCAAACGTGATGCGATTTTTAACGGTCAAGGAAGAAACTAATAGGTTGCTAACCTTCTAGCCATAATGTATAAATTAGTAGAAGCTGTAACAGGTAATACAATTACCAGATTAGTCTTCTTCCAAAGTGTCAATATTGCTTTTGAAAACAAAACAAAACAAAAAAATCAGACTTACAAACCCATTATATTTCTTTGAAGAGACCAACAAGCGAAAACATTGAGATGCACTCATGCATACCATCTTCCCAGCTTTCTCAAAGTCTTTCAAAAAGTCCCTGCCAAAATCTGTAAAGAAACTTAAACAGAGAGAGCAAAACGGGGAAGTTTCTTGCATGGGTAAGTAATTGGGCACAAGACAGGAGGAGTGAGGAGCTGTGACACTGAAGAACTTCACTAGGCCACTGCATATACCCATGATTATGTTCTAACCTGGAGCGGGGGGAAAGGTCTAGCAGAACTGCTGTGAGCCAGGACAACAGTGCAGAAGACAAAATTAGCATCTGGGACAAACTTCAGTAACCTAATTTCAGGCTTGCGCAGGGTTACATAACTGTTCCAGTTCAACTCAGCCATTCAAAATACTTTCTCTCAAACAAAATACTTTCGCCCAGTGAGTCTAGCTAATACTGGTGGAGTGAAAGGACAGCATTATAATTATCACATTTTAGCCTGAATGTGTACAACTTGTAGGATCTTAAATTACCTGATCAGCTCTTCTATAACCTAGTAAGCCCCAGTGTGTACCAGCTACTCAGTAAATAGGTCATGCAGGAGTAGGAAAACAGGCATCTCTCCTTTGTTATTGTACTAAATCAATGACCTTGCTTAGAATTACTGATTCCGTTTAAAAAGCAATAGGTTTCTTAATATAGAAAATAAAAAGTAAACTTAGATATTAAAATTTTCATTTCAAATATATAAATATATATGTATATACACACACACACTCTCACTCTGTTTTCTAGTATTTGAATTTAAGGCATCTAATACAAACATTAAAATTAACCTCATAAGCTGCTTTGGATGTACATTTTCTAACGAGATTCAGATGTCTGCCAAAACCCTGGTGATTTTGCTGTTTGAAAATGAAAAGATAAGTCTGTAAACAGATACAATGTAGATCTTAACAATTATAACTTCTTTAACCAAAACCTTGGTTTTAAAAGCAGCATGAACAACTGGCATTTAAGGGTTTTTTTGACACAAACCAGAACTGTTTTGTGGTTAGATCTAGGGAAGAAAGGCTTTTGGATTTTTAGCTTTCGTACTGAGTATTAAATCCCGTGAAGTCACGACTGCCAATATAGTTAGCCACATGGGTATATTTTCTGGTTAACTTATGTTTTAGCATGAATATTAACAAAAATTAAACAGTAAGGCTGGTGGTTTTCACACAGTATTTTGCATTAGTAGATAGAGCGGATATCAAAGCAGCACGCTCCGATCTATTGTAATGACAAGTGGTTACAATGTTTTCCTTGTAGGTGATCAGTTGATCCCTTAATGCTCAAGGGAAAGTCGTCGTCTTTGCCCTCACGCGATCTCAACAAGCGGAAGACGCCCTTTCCTGTATTCTGGAAAACAAAATGCTATGCCTCAAATGCTCTCAGCCATGACTGTTCTCGCCCACTCCCCACAAACACTGTTTAAGGTTTACAAATATCTCCTAGGCTATAATTATTGCTTTCAATATATCGGGTATGTTAACACACACTCACTGAGGAAGCTGAACTGCGCTTCAGCTGCAATGGAAGACTTCTGGAGGATAGAGAAATCAAAGCGTGCAATCCTCCGCCACCTCCTCTCATTCCTACTAGGAGAGCTTCTGCCTTTCAGGAATCCTGCTCACCTGCTTGAGAAACTGGGCTGTAGGCAGTAAAATATTATGCTCCTCTCTGAAATGGTTTAACACAGAGGTATGTACTATTCAGTATTTATTAGTGCCCAGTAGCAAGACTGAAGCACAAGAATGCAAGAGGACAAATACCCACAGCTGTCAGACAAAGGCTGCTTTAACCCAGTGTGTTCTATCTAACCAAGAATTGAGAAAAGTATAGAAATAAAGAAATTATAGAATGCTCCTGCCCCAAAACATGTCCATCTGCCTGCCTAAGCTACTTAATGTGAGCTTACACTGGCTAAAAATTACGTCTAAGCCAGTGACCTTAATGGCAGTGGATGAACTTCTGCTGTATACAAGATATGGGCACATGACATATTTTGACTACCACATCATTTTTTCTGATTTTATATTATTTTCCTACTGATTTCTGAAATTCGAATCCCTTTTTTCAGTAACAGTTGATTATTAAGCTAATGTTTACACAGAAGTATCCAAAACAACTCTTTCCTGGCTAAGGCAGCATTCTCCTTCATTCAACTTTGAACTTACTGGTATGGAATTTAATTCACCAACCTTTTAGATCTTGCTCACAGGCTAATTCTTTAGGAAATTTTGTAATCCTTTATGACCGTCTTTTACTTTTACCACCCCAAATAACTTTTTTACTGCTGTAAAAATTACCGCTTTTCCAAACCATTTGCAAATAGGTTAAAGAACTTCGATGCTTATGTGATTTCACTGCTAACCTCCCTGCCACCTGAGCACAGGCCAGGAACTGGATAATGAACAGAACATTCAACCCCTCCTATTCCACGATTGCTTAGTTTCCAGAAGAGACTTGAGGGGAAGAAACACAGTCAAAAACTTTTTTGGGAAGTTCAAGTATATTATATCAGGTGACCCTTAAAAATATATTTAGCTGATCCATGAAAGACACCTAAAGGACACAGAAAGTACAATTTCCCTCTACAAAAGCCGTGATATTTCTCCTCCTAACGATATCACATTATTGATGGATCTACTAATTCTACTGCCTTTTTGCTTTCAGGCAGCTTGCCTGGAATGAATCACAAACTCCCTCACCCGACACCCTTCTTCAAAACCCAAGTCGGCGTCTGACAGCTGCTGCTCCTGCGACACCCAGGCTGATCTAAGCGGCTGGGAATTCTTGGAGTTACCATCTGCTCCTGCTTAGCAGCAGTTGGCTGCCATTCATTTATCTGCTTGTACTTACGTTGCTGATACTCTAATTTGAGAGAGTATCTGGCTATACAGCAAGCACAGCCACACAATAAAAACACTCAAAAGTTCCCTAAAAAGGAAGATTTAAGCAAAATACGGGGTATGTAGCCTAGCAATTATGGGAACAGGCATCATTAAAGAGGCTACAGAGGCAAGAGTGAACGTTCAAGAACGTCTGAAGTGTCAGAAAATAAATTAATCTGTGGTTTAGTAACTGCTCATTTTACAAAACTTTCTGGACGGACGTGATAGCTCGTTAGTGTTAGAGGTGTCTGACCCGGTCACTGCAGACTGTTCGTTATCCGACATCAGAGAGAGGTTAACGCTGACATTTACTATTTGAGTTCCTTAGCCTGGGATGTCCCCGTGCTAAGGATTGTAGAAATACACAGGGGGAGGGGAGAAACCTGCCACATACAGGGAGATACACACCAGCGACCGGGATACCGATACTTAATTTCCATGAAGATGTGGATAGCAAAACACTCCCGAATCCCAGCAGCCATAATAATTAGCTAAGCTTACTTCATTTCCATGCCAATATTAAAAATACAAGCAGCAACAGGTATATCCAAGGAGATAGCACGACTGTTGCATCTAAAAGCAGTTTTTCAGCTGCAGTAGCAGTTCAGCGTTCTAAATAAATGTGATTGTATTGCACTAAACTTTGTCATCAGCGCATTATTATAATATTAAAAACAATGTTAAAATATTATCCCCTCTGAAAACATAAATAGTATCTTCAAAGACGTTTGGTGTGGAGCAGCTTCTGCAGGAGTTCCAGGTCTGTACGAATGGATTGCCAGCTTACACTTGGCACACTTACTGCAAAAGTTTTGCCAAATCAGTCTTCTGTAAGGGCTTAAAGAACAACCAACCAATTACTCAAGTACATAAAGGTTTTGACAATTTGTGACAAACAGCATACCACTGTTTTAAATCCAGAAACCTAAACGCCGAATTACTGCACCCCCCCACCGCCAAACAAATAAACCAATGGAACAAACCAACAAAAGTCACCAGCAGCCAGACTCCATACGCGCTCTACGACTCTACTGAGAGCAGGAGGGAGATCAGGAGCACGGACATTAGTGATAAAAACCCACAAAAGGCAGGCAGCTGTACCCGACGGTGTTATAGACACCACACCACAGAACACACAGGAAGTTTCTCGTCTGCAGATTTAAGTTGGCAACCCTGTATCACGTACGTGGTATTTTATTTGGTTTCCATAAGCTGTAATACTAAGGCCCGTTTTCCAGAAAACTGAGATCATTTCACTTTGGTGGAACGGATATTTTTGGCTGGTATGCCCGGACCTGTGGCACAAGGGCTGCGGGAGGCTTTCATGCAGCGCTGTACAGGAACACGGAGTCACCTGAAACACAGGGGATGCCATCTCAAATTAACAGAGCTCAGCCCTTCCAGGTGCCACACAACCCACCCAATCCCCCTGTCCCTTTCACAGGGCTCACACCCCAAAGTCTTTGCCTAATTGCTCTTACTGACAGGAGGTGTAGTGAGGGGGGTGTTGGTCTCTTCTCCCATGGAGTTAGCGATAGGACGAGAGGAAATGGGCTCAAGCTGCACCAGGGGAGGTTTAGGTTGGATATTAGGAAAAATTTCTTCATGGAAAGGGTGGTCAAGCATTGGAAGAGGCTGCCCAGAGAGGTGGGGGAGTCCCTGTCCCTGGAAGTGTTCAAAAAACGGGCAGAGGTGGCACTGGGGGACATGGTTCAGTCTGGTCT
Organism: Pelecanus crispus; assembly: GCF_030463565.1. Lineage (NCBI taxonomy): Eukaryota > Metazoa > Chordata > Aves > Pelecaniformes > Pelecanidae > Pelecanus > Pelecanus crispus. Next base: position 73,887,062 of record NC_134648.1, read on the forward strand.
ACCCTTGATTGGCTTAGTGTGGACTTGGTAGTGTAGGTTAATGGTTGGGCTGGATGATCTCAAAGGGCTTTTCCAACCTACACGATTCTATGATTCTATTCTATGATTCTATACTTCACCGTTCTCACTGTGAGCACAAAACCCCACAGGATCAGTAGAACAGAAAGCACCTGCAATTAAAAGCCTGAACATCTAAACCAGGTCTCAATTAGCGTTCAGACTCAATCAGTTGGCAACAAGATCAGAAGAATCACTATGGCACAAAGAAACTATTTTAATTGGAGAGCTGAGGTTTTTGGTCTTGCAGGTTCTCCCTGGCAGCCTTACCGTCTAAGAACAAAACAAACATCCTTCCACCTTCACGCGAGGACATGTGTTCCCGTTGGGTTTTTCTGGAATAAGGAACAAGCTGGGCCACCTCTGCACAGCTGGCTTTTGACAATCCCAAGACAGAGTATTTGCTTTGATTATACGTTTTCTTCTGTTTAAGCCAGACTCAGTGACCAGATGATAAATAGCGTCCACAGTTCCACAGATGCGTTGGTTCACCTCTCATAAAGACTGGAACTAAATGTCATTTGCTGTCTTAAATTATTTGTTGCTGCCTGGGGAAGAAGCTTGGCCACATCTCAGACCAGGATTTTAACCTGAGACATACTATTGGCAACGAGGGCCTAAAAAAATTTTCATTGTCCTTATTTGAACAATTTTTCAACTTTGCATTCAGTGTCTCCTGGAAAAAAGTCACAGCTGGCTGGAAACACTGCGTCTTCCCCCCAGAACATGTCTGCTTTAAAATTTCAAAACCATGGAAAGCTTTTCCAGGTTCTTTGGAATTTTAGGGTATCCTGGGAGCATTTTCCCCGCTGTCAGGCATTTCATCCCATGAATCCTTCAAGGCAACCTAAGATAAATACTGATTATTTTAGTAGCAGTTGTTCCGGGTTCATCTCCTAAACCCTGTCTCCCAAGGTGTTTGGTATCAGAGATTATTTGAGTGAAAGAGAGACAGTCCTTCTGATGGGAGTCTTTGGGTTTTCTTTCATCTTTCTAGGGAGAATAATTCCTCTGACTGTAACTTCACATTGCCAGCTTTGAAGTGGGAAACAGACACTCCCACATTTGGCAATTTTACAACTTTTTAAAAGTCATTAGGAATTGCCTACCTCCCAGAAAAAAAAAAATACACTCGCACTTCAATAATTCCTATTACTTATCCTCAGAAACTTGGATAAATATCATTTCAATAAGAATAAACACTTTGCCCTGACCTTGTTTCCAAACAGTGGTTTAATTTTCAAAAATGCTTAAAAGCGACCAAATTATTTTGCATAAGGACAACTTGATTTGTTACCATGTCGCGCAAAAAATCCCTGCTCCTAGCTAGCAGAAAATCCAATCCCATCTGCCCAGTTCTCGTTGCTGTAGTAATAAAGCCACACAGGCATTAAAGGCTTTTCTGCAGTGGATGTACCTGTCACAGGGTTCATATTTGGGATTTCTTTTTCTGTTTTATTTTCTTTCGGTTGTGCCAATTTCTTTAAGTCTTTTAAAGAGCATATAAACACAATATACATTTTTTCTTCCAAAAATTTTCACTTGACCTATTTAAAAATATCTAAGCCTTTTAATTGACTTTTTAAATCTATCATGCAAAACAGAACTGCATAGGAGGTTGCTTGGAATCATTGAAGTAGTACAAGGAAAGGAAAGTTACACATCAGGGAATTCCTGAGCTTTCTTCTGTTAGAGAAAAGAAAACACCCATAAAAAACACACAAATACCTCCTGAGCTGGCTTGTATTACATTATTACTAATCTCTGAATGAGATTCTTCCCAGGAAATAAATAGTTCCATCAGAAACTTCCAGATCATTTGGTTATTCATAGTAAAATAATGATTTTCCTGGTTTTATGTTTTATCCCTCAGTAAGAAAATAATCAACAGAACTATGGTTTGAAGTTCAATATCTCAGTTATTTAAGGAAATAGCTTCACCTTGTATTTGTCTTAAATCCCTCTGCTATTAAGAACTGTAAATTAACCTCAGACAGATTAGCAGTGGTATATTTGGCTATAGAATATTTATAGTAGGAACTTGGATGCACAGTACATAGACGCAAAACCTTTGAATCACTGCCAAAACAATTACTGTTTCCATCCACTCATTTTCATATCAGACTAACGTTTTAGGTGAATTTTTACAGGCTTAATTTCTGCTAAAGGGGAACTTCCCAGAGGCTGGAGTAATATCCCTTTATCCTATCACACTGTTTATTAATAGCGCTTCCTACAATTTCAAAACACAGCTAAACACTATGTGTCCTGGTTTGGGCTGGGATAGAGTTAGTTTTCTTCCCAGTACCAGGCACAGTGCTGTGGTTTGGATTTAGGATGGGAACAATGCTGATCACACGCTGATGGTTTAGTTGGTGCTGAGCAGTGCTGACACCAGGCAAGGGCTTTTCAGCTTCCCCTGCTCTGCCAGGGGCACAAGGAGCTGGGAGGGGGCACAGCCAGAACAGTTGATCCCAACTGCCCCAAGGGCCATTCCATACCATACGGCGTCATGGGCAGTATAGAAACTGGGGGGGTTGGCCGGGGAGCAGCGATCGCTGCTGGGAACTGGCTGGGCATCGGTCGGCGGGTGGGGAGCAATTGCATTGGGCAGCACTTGCTTTGGATATTGTTATTAGTATTATCATTATTATACCGTTACTATTAGCATTACTATTTTACTTTATTTCAATTATTAACCTGTTGTTATCTTAGCCCAGGAGTGTTTCTCACTCTCACTCCTCCGATTCTCTCCCCCATCCCCTCGGGGCAGGGGCAGTGAGCGATGGCTGCGTGGTGCTGAGCTGCTGCCGGGGCTGAACCGCGACACTATGGTAAAGCAAAACTTCTGGAAGTTTAAACTTGCACTAGAAACAATCTTCACCAAGAATGCCCAGGCCGAAGTAGCCTGTAAAACGCCACGCTTGAACCAAGGCTCTGCCAACCTGCGCGCTGTACGTTGAGAACACGCGAAGCCCGGGGGATGCGTTCACCCAGGCACGGCACGAGCGCTCTAAGCCAACGCAGGAGGCAGCAGCAGACGCGTCCCAGAACTGCCTGTGCTGCCCTGAGCAAGCACAACGCGTCTGCGGGGTCTCACCGTGAAGCAGAGCAGGACACTGAACAGGGTTAAATTCAAATTTGGCATAAAAACATGATTTTAAACCTCCACGGTTTTCCCAATTTTATGCTGAAGTGCTCGTGAAAATACAGTGGCAGAAAAAGACACAGGGCTGGTGTTGTACAGCCCCGCACTTGCAAACACAGGCAGTTCTTTCAGGCGGTGGAATTTTGCCCGCACAGCTCCTCATACCCACACAGCATCAGAGTCAGGAACACAGCCGAGACATACCCACCTCGACAAACATGCCTCAGCAGGTGTGCAGAAATTCAAAACATTGCCTACCAATATCTGTTTCTTTAATTTTGCTGTACTTTTGCATTTTTTAATTAATATTTTCTTCTGAGAACAAGCACTCTACAATACAAAAAAACCATCAGTGTAGTAGTTACTGTTAAAAGTAAACCATCTATGCCTCCCCATAGGTCTGGCTATGGGCAACGTGGAATAATCAGTTTTTGGCAAAGCTTGCTTCATTTTGGAAAGATGCTGATGTGAGCATCTTTATACACAATAGTGTTGGGAACACTATATCGTAAGGAAATCTAAATGTGTGAAATTAGAATGCTACATGAATGTTACATTTATTCCAATTTTAAGTTTAAAGTACAAACTTCAAACCAAACTAGTAAGAAAACATTTAAGCTTTCAAGAGAATATCCCAGCAAAGCATACAAAACGCGTAGCGATGAAGAATTCCAGACTGCCTTTTATGAAGATGTAACCACCTTTGTGGGCAAGAGAAGTGCAGTGGACGTTGCTTACCTTGACTTTGCCAAGGCTTCTGACACAATCTCATAGCTAAACTCGTGAGATATGGTTTGAGTAAGTGGAGAATAAGGGTGGGTGGAAAACTGGCTGGACCACCACGATGACAGCGTTTTGAGGACTGGTATGAAGTTCTGCCAGTGGCTAGCTGCTAGGAGAATTTCTCAAGAGGTTTTTAGTCTTTAACATTTTTATTACTGACCTTGTCTACAGCAGAGAGCGCACGTTCAGGAAGTTTGCAGATGATAGCAGGTGAGATGCTTGAGGGCAGGGCTGCTGTCCAGAGGGTCCTCAACAGGACGACAGAAACCTCATGACAGAAAAACGAGACAGCAGTGTGCCCTTGTGGCAACAAAGACGATCGCACCCAGGCTCCGTTACCGAGACAGTAGCCAGCAGGGCAAGGGAAGCAGTTGTTCTCCTCTGTTCATCCTCTGTGAGACCACAGCTGGAGCGCTTAGTCTAGTTTTGGGGCCCCAGTACAAGAAATGCCTCTGACTGGATCAAGTCCAGCAGAGGCGGCCAAAACTGTCACAGGGCTGGAGCACAAGGGTGTCCAAGGGAAGGCCAAGGGAACTCTGTTCAGTCTTAAGAGGGGGATCTTACTACTACCTCGATCTAATGTGAGAGCAGAGGGAAGACAGAGCCAGGCTTCCTGGAGGTACGCTGAGGCCAGAATTAATGGGCACAACATGTAACAAGGGGAATTGCAATTAGATATTAGGAGAAATTTTTTCACCATGAGGGTGATGAAACACTGAACCAGGGGCCCAGAAAAGCTGTGGGATTCCAACCCTGGAGATCCCGAAGGCTTGACTTGTCAAGGCCCTGAGCCACCTGGTCTGCCTGGGCCCTGGACTGGACCAGAGAGCTCCACAGGTCCAAACTGAACTGATCTATGGTAGTGGTGATGGCCCTGAAAGCAGGTGACATTCGCCAACAAATGGTTTAGAACAGACACATTTTTAAAAAAATATTTTATATTGGAAGGTTCTTTGGTCTGATTTACTGCATAAGTACACCCCTTTTTCTCTGTATGCATTTTCTGATTCACCAGAAATGAAGCTGTAGGAAGACTGAACAGGGACAAGATTGGTAGTAACAGGAAACCAGAACCGCTTCCCCCACACTCATACATGCTCTCCTGTTAGCGATATGGAAGATTGCTCTCTTCCCAGTTGCAGGGCAACAAATTTTTGCTGGTGTAATCTACCTGATTACCTGTGCTCCCACAGCACAGTGACTACTCCAAGGTGATTCCACTGCAAAGGTAACATACATCACTCATTTCCCTTCCCTTCGGTGAACGTCAGTGGGAATGTATCCTGTCTTGGGAGGACTATCCGGGCCTTTCAGAGCAGCCAAGGATGACTTAAGAAAATATTAATAAAACTTGCATACAAGAAATCACTGTCAGTGCTGACAAAATAGATTAAGACACATTGCATCTTTGCTTTTTGGGAAACAATTATGGTGAAGCTTTGATGTCCTCGAACCTTGACAATTTGGTTTAGATACAAGAAAGAGGCCAACCATCACCGAAGTTTTAAAACCGGGAGTCAGTGCCGATGGTAGCTTCTGCCTTGTCAGCCTCGTCAGACATGGCCAGCGTTACTGCTAGTGCTTTGTTTTTCCCTAGAAGAATTCAACAGGTGGAGTGATGTGTCATGTTGTAAACTCTCATATTCAGTGGAGTCATTAGAAGGTGTTTTCAGCATGCCAGTGACATCCCATTATAATTTCTCCTCTAACCGATGAGAAAGTTCAGCGTCTCCACCGGTGACTAGTGAAGACAGATCAGAGAAAGCTGGCTGGAAATCAATCCAGATAATGCCTGAAACTTTGAGCTGGGAGGCAGATGAATGGGATAACGGGCAGTCCCAGTCTTTTGAGTGAGAGAGCATTACCTACAATGTATCATGATTAAGCTGACATTTAGCTGTTAAATTAGAAATAGCGAAAGCCAACTGCCTACCACCTGTTATCAATTAATAGCTGCATCCTGGCCTTTCCGATGCAGCCCCTCCAGCGTTTTCCAAGACTCTGCAGACTCTCTGCAGCACAGCAATGTGCTGTACGCAGGCCTGCTCTGAAGTACTTGGGGAGGGAGCTCGTGTGCCACAGATGATTTCTGAGCAGAGCGCAACACAGAGAATGCAGGACACCACACCCTGCCTATGCTGGACGGCCATCATCAGAGCTAAGCAAGATGTACCGCAAGGACCACAAGAAGCCGTAGTTTTGGGTCCCGTCTGTTGAAGGGACACCCTCTCCGTTCACTACGGAGTGGAGAGCAGAGGCAGGTGAGCTGGGCTGTCTCATTCCCGTGAGGGACAGCAGGCAGACCTGTCTCTGCAAAAGCCCTGTAAAAGCTTGCTTTCACAAGCAAGCATTTGATACTCTGCTTTGCTTATCATTTTTGTCATCTACTTTGGCAGAGTTTGGGGGAGAACACTGAAGACTCGCTTGTCGACTCACAAATTTGCTCTGTAAATTATTTTAAGGGTGCCAGATGTTGGTTTAGCATTTACAACTTCCGAAGGCGCTTGGGAACCCAAACAGACTTCTGGTATCAGTACACTTCCACAAAAGGAACTTAAGTCACAAATATTTCAAGCGCCTGATTTGGTGGTGGGGAGGGAAGTCCTCAATTAGAAGAGCAACTCTAAATTTTTTAACCATTTCTTTGCCTCTTGACTTCCTTCAGGTCTCTATACCTGAACTCTCCCCAAAGTTCTCTCTCTCTGGCAGTATGTACTTGACCCTAGCTTGGGAACGCAAACTCTCAAAGAAGTCAAGCATGCCATTGTTCTGTGATGAAGTGGAGAAGCTTATCTTAGCCCTGAAAGTCTATTTACAACTTTCCATTAATACACTTCCCTGGCAAGGAGTACAACTACAATGTCTCTATTCTCTTCCTTGATCAGTCTAGTTATTCAGGAAACTCTGGCAGCTTAGCAACAGATTCTGATGACCTAGAAAACTTCAACACACCAAAAAGCATTATGTGTGGAACACAGAAGAGCTAAACTGGAGGCAAAAATAATGTGGTGAACAACTGAAGCCTTCAGGTACCGTCAACAGAGCTACCCCTACACGCAATTTCCTGTACGTGCCTTTCATCATAAAGGCCTATCTGCTACCCGTAACTGTTAGCAAGCAAAATTCTCATCTCCCAAATGGTTTTCACCCATGTTTGTTTGACTGCCCTCCTCTTGTCCTTTAATTCTTAGGAGGTTTTTAATTAAAGCTTTCACAGAAAACAAACCAAAAAGCCTCAAAACACAACCACCTTAAAACACGCAATACATTCCTGCATAATTTTCATGGGATGCATTTAATGTACATAGATGATAAAAAGTTATTTCCAATTCCTACCACACTCTGGGATAGTTAATATCACTCTTGGTGACTTTGCTCCAAGATATATATAGTTTTTGTATTTAATGTCTTTTTGTAAAAAAATTGATACTCGGATCTATTAAAACAAGAATGATTTATGGGTGGGGGTTTTTTCTGTTTAGGGAAACACTAACTGTTTATAAACAACTTCTGTGGAAAAGATTAAGAATTACAGAATACCAGTGGAAGACATTTTGAAACAAAATTAAATACACATTACCCATTTTGCAATGCCTAGCTTAGCTCCACGCAAACACTTCCCCACTTCTTGTTTCAGCTGACCAGACAGAACTAGGGCAGCACTCATTATTTTTTAAATAGTCAACTGTGCATTAAATACTTGCATATGTTTACAGCCAGCCAAACGTAAACACCTTACCTGTTCGTGTCTCATCAGTTCTATCATTTCCATAACACTGATAAAATGGTAGCAACGATCTGAGTGATCAACCATGAATGTCGGAAAAGCACGGTTCTGCCAAATTCTCCATTCAGACAAGGAAAGTTCATGAGTTGCCTTCTCTTCATGCTTCTGCAGTTTGAAATTAAGATTGGCAAGGAGATTTTAATCAAGAAATTGTTTAGCAAAACTAATGTCTACTTTTCTGTCAGGGACAATAAATACTCTGAATGTAGAAAAGTAACTAAACATTATCACAAAGGTTTAAGTCTGCTCTAAAATAAAAACAATACCACGCTTTGTGTTGCCACGACTTTTCATGGAAGACAGGTTGTTTTAAGTGGTGAAATGACACAAGAGCTGCTAATTTTTTCTCCGAATCAAAAAAGAGCTTGTAAAACTTGAGGTTTTCTTTCAGTTAACACTTTTATAGTTATATAAACAAGGAAATGAAAAAGTGTGGATACAATACCTACATGAATACAGCATCCTGCACAGAATCCTTAGAAACAGGAACAGAACTTATTGGATACTGAAAGACTTTTAAATGTATTTTTAATTTACAGACCTAACCTCAAAGACCCTTTTCAAGCACCTAATTCCTAAATTCTTAACCTCAAAAACCTACATATAATTCTCAAAATTGCATTTTTACTGTAGACCTCCTTCAGATTCGTAGTTGACTTTGTTACTTAGGGTATCCTTTAGGCCTCATGTCAAAGGAAACATTACATCTAGGTTAAACTCACCGATACTTCTTCGAGGTTTTCTAAGGTTTCAAATTGAATTTGAGGCAGTATCGGTTCCTTTACTCCATCATTTTCCTTAATCCTGTAAAGTCTGTCCCATATTTCAAATTCCTCAGGCGACAGAGACCAATTCTCATGACAGTGTATTTGCTTTTGGCCTACGGAGGGAAAAACAATAACAGGAAAATGTTACCGACTTTAAGAAAAAGGATACACAGAATAAAAAGAACTCTGTATGATACCAGTCAAAATAAAAAATACCTTCTCTGTGCCACAAGCAGAATCAGATACAGATAATCTGTTGTCAGAAACAAATATCAAAACAGTGTTGCATGTGTTAGAATTATGGATAAATCTATCTATTAAATGATGGTTTTGGTGGAAGGCATCATATAAACAAAGATAAAGATAGACAGACAGATATAAATAGAGAGATATACGTATATGAAATACCTAGAGGCCCTGAAGACAGTATAGCAAACAGGGAAAGCACATGGCTTGAATTTCTAAACGTGTGTCTGAGACCTTGGGGAACTAACTCCCAATAAGTAAAAGCTTCCCCCTCTGCCTTTTTTTTTGCCTTTTTTTTTTTTTTTTAAAGTTACTTTTTAAGTACTGGAAAGCAACATTAATTTGTCATGACAAAAATATTTGTTAGTCATTTTTTGAATCGATCTCCTCTATTAAGGACATGCAGATGAACAAGAGGACAGAAACAGAAGTACAAAAACCAAAAATTCCCCAGGAACGGGGAAAGAAAAAAGTGGCTTGTGAGTTTTCTTTAGACTCATAACTGCAAGTGGGAAGTACAGGGCGCCCGTGAGCACCACTGCTAGATAAAAACAAAATAAGCGCTTGTAGGGCAGCTTACTGAAGGCAAGGCCCTGGTGCTGCTTGGCTCTGGGCAAGTACACTCCAGTGACGAAGGGGTAATGGGAGTCATTTTTGGCAGTCTGACAGCAAGCTTTGATACAATACGACCGTTATCCAAAAAAATGCCAAATCCCTCAAAACAGCCATCAGTGCAGAAGCAAAGCAGCATCCAAAGAATCAGTGTTAGGAGCGTGTTAAGAATGCGATTGCTTTCAGCCTAGATGTATGAAGCTTGGAGAAAAATAATGACGTTCAATTGACAGTCAGTCTGCAGGCAGGGTTTGAGATGAATCTGCAGCCACCACCCCACTCTGAGTTAGTGCCATGTAAGAGGAGTCAGCCTGTACCTCTCAATCCTCTCAAGTACGGTTGCCAGAGACGGTCTCCGCAGGATGGTGGGACAACGTTTATTAGAGACTCAAAAACAGATCCCTGAGAGTTCAGAGTACTAGGTTCAAGTCCTGTTCAGAAAAAGTCTTTCACAGCTGGAAAAAACTGGCCAACATTGAATTTTTTAAGGCCACTGTTAAAAATATCCAGAACATCAATATTGCTACTAAAGTATTTTTGATTCAAGTCTAGGAGATGTTACACTCCTTTATAGCTAACACACAGTTCAAGGACCCAGTAGAGGAGGAAAAAAGAGAAACCTGAAGGAAAAATTAAGACCACTTACCAGAAAAGCGGACCTCACAGCCTTTCCTGTTGTTTATAAGAACAGTTAAGTGCTAGGTCTGCTCTAGCACCCGCACACCAAGACAGAAGATGTCAGTCTGGGATTAGTGTGCAGTTCTGGACAGTTGCCTGGACAAGGTAGAAAGGAAAGGCCAGAAAGAGTCCTCAGCTGTAACTAAAACCTAACGCCCTTGGCCAGTCCAGAGTGACTTCGACTGCCTCACTTAAGACGCATCTTCATAACCAAGATGCAAAAAGATGGCCTACCAAGGAGCCAAGAACGCACTTTCTAACAGCAAGTTGTTAGACAGCAAAAAGCGGGCACCAGCAAGAAACTTTGTAGACAAACAGATCTAGTTTGGGTTCCCTCTTGCTCGTGAGATGACCGTCCAGACAGCATACCGGAACTTTCCCTAACACCTCAGGTGATGAACCATTGCCATCCAGACACATCCAGAGAAACAGCAAGAACAACCGATGGCTGCAGTTGTCTGTGTTACAGCTCCAGAGGACGACTCCTTTGACAAAGACAGGAGGATCCTGCCATACCACCGGCCGAAGTAATACATGGTCCAACATTACACAGGCATGAAAGCCTCTAGCAGCTGGCAAAATGTGGTAACAGATACTTCCCGCAGCTCTTGGCTCAGTAACAGAGGTATTAAGCCTCTGTTTCTGAGCAGAACAAATATTTTGGGCTGTCAGGACAATGGGCTCTGTACACAAGAAAACACAACAGATCTCCCCGTGAGAGGGGAGTGGAAGGGAATGCCCTTGGCTGCTAAAGCAGAACAGCAATATGGTCCAGCAGGCAGCGAGTTAATGCCTAAATTACAGGGTTTTTAATTGATCTCCTCTATAAGGACATGCAGATGAGTAAGAGGACAGAAACAAAAGCACTGTGAAAATTCCCCAGGAGCAGGGAAAGAAAGAAGAGGCTCATGACTTTTATTTACTCAGAACTGCAAGTGGGAAGTGCGGGGCACCTGTGAGCACCAGTGGAGCGCTCAGCTGCTCCCCTCACCAGGAACAGTAATTCCTTACAACGCGGGGAAAGGTCTGACCCAAATACATGGGTATCTCCGGCTAAGGGAGGAAAGCAGGAACTGAAGTCTGCTTCCAAACTCTTTTTCAGCCATACAACCTAACTGCTGTTACACAGGGAGGGAAACTGAAGCAGATCTCACACCGAAGGAAAATTACCTTAAAGCAAACTATTCGGCAAGTTCTCACTTCTACTTTTTAACATTTTAACCCTCTCCGTCGTTGTTCTACTCATCTTAGATGAGGAAACACGCCATGAGCTCTGACGGGACTGATGTTTCACATCAAGTGAAACCTAACTAAAATGGAAAGAAACAGGGACACACAGAAATATGACTGCTGCCAGCATGTAAGTAAAATACAATTTCGGACTTAAGGGCTGGCAAGAACAAAATACCACCCACCCCACCCTTATATTTTCAGTGTTCACAAACTACAAATTCAAGACTCCATTCTTAACAGAAGGAAAAGGAGATGTCACAGAGTTCTACACAGCAGTCTGAAATAGCAGTTTGCTAAAATACAGGCAAGCTGCCCAGGGAAATAGGCATGCATTTGTACTAATCAGGAACCATTACAGCTGAACAGAATACTGTCGATTCTGCAAATTATGAAGTGCTTCATTTTTACACAAAGCCACAAGTCAGAGATTACTAAAACTCACTGTGTGGATGAAGACGAGTTCTCAAAACTAAAAGCAAACTTAAGAAAATGTTCCAAAGACATTTAAAAAAATACGTTGACTAGAAGGTCCCTTCCAACCCAAAGCATTCTATGATTCTATGATCTATGATTCTATGATGAACAGAAATATATAATGAATAACAACATATACACTAGTATAGTTCAATTTATAGCTTAGACCACTATAGGTAATAGAGCAAAGGTAGGAAGTTTACATTCTGGCAGACAGACTCACTTAGGGAATGTAAAATATCACCAGACACACACATCTCGTTCATATCCTACAGATAAGCTCTAGCTTTTTACAGTATTTTGTAGATACTGAGTAATTGCAAAGTACCAGGAGCTCTTCTTTAGCTCTTAAAGAAGAGAATTCCCATCCTAATTGCGAAGGATTAGGCTGTTTGGATACACAGTTGAGATTTACTAGGCCCTGTAGTGATAGGACAAGGGGTAATGGATTTAAACTAAAGAAGAATAGATTTACACTAGACATAAGGAAGAAATTTTTTATGCTGAGGGTGGTGAGGCACTGGCACAGGTTGCCCAGAGAGGCGGTGGAGGCCCCGTCCCTGGGAACATCCCAGGCCAGGCTGGACGGGGCTCTGAGCACCCTGGGCTGGTTAAAGCTGTCCCTGGCACTGCAGGGCTGGGCTGGGGGGGCTCTGAAGGGCCCTTCCCACCCAAAGCTTCCTGTGATTCTGTGATTACCACATCCTGTTGAATTTAGTAATTGGCAACAGCATCTCCCCTTCATGGGAAGTAGCACCTGCTCATTTTAAGGGTAATTATCTTTAAGAACATTTTATGAGTTATAAATGCAATGTACTACCAAAGACAAACATATCGCTAAAATCATTAATGTTATTTTCCATGTTTTTTTCCAGAACCAAAGTATTTTCCTTTCCCTTGAACTGGGAGGAAAGCAAAAACCAGCCTGGAGGGGAAGGAAGGAGGTGGATTTAGCCTGTAGCTAGCAGGGAATCTGTCAGTTCTCAGAGGAATAACCTCCGTCTAAGGGCAAGAAAGAAGGAACTGGAAGCACCATATCAACCCGGACAGTATAGCCAGCCGTGATACCTCGAATCCATTGTCATAAACTGTCCTTCGCACTACGAAGAAAGCTGCTGGTGCAAAAGAAACTTTCAACCGTCCAAAGGTTCTGCTGGTTTACCTAAGAAATTACGCACTACCGACGCAGAATAATGCTTCCTTTGCTAGAAGTGTGTGAATGTGGGAGAGGGAAACGGGCAGGGAAGAACAACAGGTAAAGCAACAAGCACAATATTGCTGCTGAGATCACTTTTGGCCAGATTAAAATTGATATTCATGCTCCCATACACAGCACAAGGAGCTTGCTTGGGGCAGGCATGACTGCAGAAGATGCAATTGGTATTGTGGAGAAGCCGTGTCACTGGCTGAAAAAAAATAATTCAGAATAGGTGTAGCTGAAATGAGTTTAAAAAGCCCCACCACCTTATCAGGAAGGTTTTGTGTAGCTGTCATCCTGCAAACAATGAAAGGTGTAACCCCAGAAAGGCAAAGGTAAAACACCCTTTAAAAAATAAAATAAAAAATAAATAAACACAAGGAAGCAGGCAGGCAACTCAATTTTCAGAAGCAAAAGGCCAGATGTTGTCTGAATCAGATGAAGACAGTTCTCTACGGAGAAAAACAGGACAAGACAAAGCTGGTACAAGGCAGACGCAGAGTGTTTTCCTCTCAGCGCAGCAACAAAGCACCGTGCCTTCCTACTGCATGGGTATATATATATATAAGTATATCTTAGAAAAAGACAGTAAAAGAAAATTGCATCATTAAGATAAAAACAGCAATTAAGAAATATGTGAAACTCTAGAATCAAACAAAAACACAGTTATAGACAACTCAAAATTGATACAGTCTGAAAAGGGGGGAGTAGAGTAACTGTGAGGAACCAGGAGAAGAATAATTAACAAAAAGAGATTTCATCTAGACAAACGCAAAAAAAAAAAAACCCAAAACAAATTACTGATAGCTTAAAATGACATTCAGCTACTAGGGTATGGGAAGAGCACATTTTACTGTGCGTTAGCTATTTTTTGCCATGCCTGTTGTGCTTTCATACCTCTCACAGAGCGGGGAGATTGGCAGAGATCTTGCAAAGACAATAATGTTAGAGATGATTATCCAGATCATTCAGTACTTTCACCTTTTCAATTATCTTGTGGAACAGTTACTTTCATTTTATAAAACAAAAAAAGATGAGCATAAAAAAAACCGAGCTGTCTCCAAAGATATCTGTTCAGAGATTTTTCCTCCAATGAGTCCAAGCCATTTTAAGCACAAAATATTCTTTCTTAAATGCTTTTTGATTTTACTGCACTTACTAATATGCTACTCAATTTTAGCAAACTCAAAAAAACCCACACACGCACACAAAACAAAACCGAGAGAGAGAAAAGAATCTCAAATTAGAAGAAACAGTATGACAAAGTGCTGAGTAATGGGATTTTTGCTCTTGTAGCTGTACTTTTTGAAGAAAAGCTCATACAACTGAAGAACACACTTGGTTAGTGATGGGGCAGGACAAGAATAATGTGTCCTTCTGATACTGACAAACAGATAAAATTTATGAAAGAGTTTTTGAAGTGGAAGGGTAGTGTAAAATTAATAGAAATTGAATCAAACTAAGAAGAAAAGGAAATGTTTAACTTTGCCTAGAAAAGAAGGAGAATGCTTGAAATTACTACGAGACTTCTGCCCATGATACTTCAATTTCTGTGCACGTGTATTATTCCGTGGACAAACCTGAAGATCAACTGAACCTCAAGACCAAAGGAAAAGCAAGAGGGCACAAATAAGAACATACACAGCTTATTCACTAGTGCTAGCTTTTTCAATTTTCTAGTGTGGAAGGGGGCACAAATATGGACAGGAGAAAATGCAAAAAATAAAGACCTTTCTCTTCTTTTTGAGATTTATCTTGAACATGGTTAAAATCAGAACTTGCTTCATACAGTAATGAAGGGGACTTCAACACAAAGCTGGCGCTCAATAATTTGCACTCATGTAACACTTGTTTGCGAGACGGGCAGTCAATCATGTTCATCTTCGGCAACGGACAGACCTCCGCACACACCCTGTTCTTCACTTGTGGCAGCTGCTAACCTATTTCACACAAAAGGAACCTGGTAATTGCAGCCTTTGAAGAGCTATTCCCTCAGCAGGAAATACGTTCAGCGCATTATCTTCTGTATGCACTTACTGCCTCTCCTTTCTATTTTCTAGGACAGACTTACGAACGTTCTGAAATGATTATTTTAATTCCATGTTTTGCTCTGCTTATTTTCTTGCAAGCTGTGCCTGTTTGTTCCATCCTCGGTTTTCCTCCCTGGCCGCCAGCTGGGCTGCGCACAGGACAGACAAGCGCGCCTCGCAGAAGGCTCCAGAGGCAGAGGGCAAGCATCGCGATCGGGAGCATCACCGCAGCTGCGTCTGCGGCACGCCACACTTACAGAGTCTGGGCTGAGGATGGCATGCTCAGATTGATTTATCCATGCTAATTCTTCTCCATTACATTTCTACCCTGCAAAATGGGAAAGAGCATGAACTGGTTTGGAGGCCAAAGGGGAAGCAGATTTTTTTCTGCATGATTTTGTAGCTTGCTCTCCCTTTCTATGTTCAGCCTTTTGTTTCCTTGGATGGCGTTTGGAAAGAGATCAGATGTAGATTTTGATAATAAGAATTTCTGTGATCAGAAGCATTAAAAAACCACTAACTCTGAAGTCTAACTTTAGTCTAACTAAATTTCAGTCTAACTACTGAAATATGAAGTCTTCCAAGGCTTTTAGGAGTTTCTTCTTTCAAGAAGTTGCTATTGGTCTTTACAGAAAGCACTTCACCAAAGAGATCGAGCATGACAATTTCCAAGTACTTACAAAATTTAGCGCTCTCTTCCTATCTTATAATTTGGTTCAGTTTCCTGAGCATTTCAGTGCCATGTACCTGCACCAGCTAAAGAGCCATTTCTCTTTTGATATTAATTTTCCTGTAAGGGTGTATGAAATTCATAAATATCCAACCCTTGATTTCTCCTTTTCCTCCCCTCGAAATCCTTCGGTTTTCAAGCACTTCTGCTTTATTGTCATTTACAAAGGTAGAAGACATACTTTTATTGTATTAATAACAACATTAAGCCTAACTGTTAAAGCTCAAAACCGGATTGGGTACAGAATTATCACTAAACATTTAAGTGACAATTGTGCCACCTGACACAGGTGTATCAGAGCTCTTCAGAAGACGTCATTAACTTTTGCCTCTTCTGTTTGTAGCTGGAGTTTCTGACCTTCAGTCATTGACTCCATAAGCTCTATGGAGAAGGATGAAACAAATGTCTGAAGTACGAATATTTAAGGACAGAACTGGGATTTGAGGATGTTAAAGGAAAAGGATGAGGAAGCAAAGCAGCAGTCAGCACAGCATCACAGTCGAAAGGCTACAGCTGACAGAAAGTACACTTTAGGTAGACCCGAAACTCAGGTGAGCACGCAGTTTTGATATGCTGTAATATAACAACACGAGATAGCAGCTTACGCAGTGCTTAGAAAAGAACCGTAATCCTCTTACCAGTGACACAGGAAAAGAGAGCAGATTTATGCTGGAGGGAACTAGTTCTTCTCTCTTTGGAAAGCATTCTTGAATTGCTTGGTTCATATTTTTCAGCAGTAATAAACATTTTATGCAGCTTTGGATTTATGCCTTGTGGAATCATACGTGGGCTACGCTGGTAAAAATGAAGCATTTTGTTTCCTGAAATAGCTTTGTGGATGCTCCTTTTGTTAGACTGGCTTTGATTGTAAGTCTGTAAAAGAGAGGATAAATCATATGTTGTTGGATCATTTTTTCACACAACTTGATCAAAAGTAAAACACCACCTGAGTGTCTGTGAGGTTTCTCATTATTTTGTGTTCCGTCATCAAGATGCTTTCTGTTTTTGTTTTTTTTTTTTCCCTTTTCTTCCCCAAACACAACTGAAACAAAATATGATGCACGGCTCTGAGAGCCAACCATATTCCCTCTTCCGTGAATATCGCCTGTTAGGTCAACATAACTGCTTGTGCAAGTTCTTCAACTGCAAGTTCAAAACTTCCAGTACGCCCCAAATTATGGTAACCAAAGCAGAGAGAACAGAGGAACGGAAGGGCATAGATGAAAACAACAAAGCAATAAGGTTGTATTGAAAATCTGATAATGAATACGTTAAAACATAGCTACTAAGGTGGGGTTTTCTTTTCTTTTTTTAAAGAGCTTCCATACTAAAATACCTAAGACAAATTAAATTTGAATTATCATCGTTTTGTGCCTAGGTAAAACATTCAAAGCAAATGTAGCAAAAAGCAAGTAAGTACCGAAGGACAGTGATTGTTCTTTAAGTTGCAACCAATACAAAATATAAAACAATATACAGCTTTTTACGCTCTGTAAATAGATCAGAAGTAGGCACAGCACTTGAGAGAAAAACAAACACAGCCCTTACCTGGGGGAATTTACAATCTGCAATAGATACAGGGATGATGTAAATTAGATTACATCAGAAACAAAGAAAGGAGGTCAAGCAAAAAAAAAGGCATAAGATTATTTGTTCATGTCACACGTGCTCCAAGCCCTTTTAATTACACTCCACTTTTATGGCGCAACAGAGAAACCAAGACAAAAATGGAGAAACTAAGGAAAGAAAGTGGTCCCCACTCTGAACATTTCTTGTCCCAACGCTCTTCTCCGAGTCCCTGTTGCAGGCCACCGATGGAGACAGCGTGCCCAGTCAGGCAGACTAAGTGCTCCGAGTATGACAGTACGGGAGCTATGTTCTTTTGACATGAGCTTTGGAAGCCAGGATTAGAGGAGACGGACACAAAAAGATGTTCTCTGAATAAAACTGGAGGATGTTAACGGCTAGCTCTATTATACCATCCCTCAGGCATTCCAGTAAATACCTTTTAATCCTAGAACAGGCAAAAAAGTCATTTTATGGAAAAAAAAAATTATATTACCAAATGCATTGCTTAACAGAATTGTTACTTTGCTGTTACTAAGTCAGTATGTTTCCTTGTCCTTTGTTTGGCCCGACAGGAGCCTGAGAGGCTGGGAGCTCCCCGTGCCCGTCTCTCTGTATCAGTTTAAATCCGCAGCCAACAGCCCCTTGCAGGCTGGCACATGTGCAGCTGAGCTGCCACAGGACGTTAAAAAACCCAAATCAAAACACAGCGCGTCTCGGCGCACGGCCGAACCAGAAAGGCAGCCGATCCATGAGCCGAACGCTCAGGGAACCCAGGGCGTTAGCAGGGTGCAGCCACGTGACGCGCGCTGCCCCGCCGAGACGCTTCCAGGCGGGACGGCGGCGCCGGGCGGGGAAACACGTGGGGAGGAGAGGACAGAACAGTCATAGACACTTCTGTAGCACAAGTTCCTGCCAAACGTCAAACTTCCAGACCGGCATTTTCCAATTTTTCCCAATAAAATTTCTTCAAAAGCTTTGTAATTGAAGTGGTTTGATTTTTTAAAAAAGAAAAACAAATTCCCACAAATTAATACAAGACCATTAATTACTTAGCTGCAAGTTATGCGACGGGGAAGAATCTCCACATTAACAGATCTGGAAAGAGACTCAATCAAAAAAACCCAAACCAAACCATAACCCAAGCAAAAACAAACAAACAAAGCCAATACTGTTCAGCAATTAAATGTATTTCATGATCTCAAAACAAAAAAAGTTATATAAAATTACTATCCTACCTGGGGGAAGGTTCTGCTTCAAAGATTTCTGAGAAAATCTGAAGAACCCAGTAATCCAACTGCTTAAGAGAAACTCCATGGAATTTAAGGGACCATTTTAATATCCCATTACATAGCAGAGCTTTCAGTAGTAATCAGTCTTCATAAGAAGCATGAGGAAACATCTATTTACAAACACCATTCACTTTTATCACTTTTAACTCTCATCCCTTCAAAGCAGCTTTTTTCCCCTCAGGCAGGATTCGTTGGACCCCCATTTAGAATTAAATCCCTGCCACCTACAAATTTAAACCATGACATCATGACATGTCATGACATGACAAGCATGACATCAACTGGAATAAATGAAAGAATAGCAAGACTCTGAAATTTTGGGTTTACACAGATCTCAGACTTCCCTGTCATGAAACCCGATCCAACTCAGAACCAACCTCCCGAGTAAACAAAACCAGCGAAGAAGAAAATCAATTTTCAGCCAGAACAGTGAGTGCACCCTAAAAACGCCTCGCATCCCAACAGGGGTGGCAGGATGAAACTGAGAAGATGCAGGTTCGTGTTACTCTGCGACCAAGCTCACCAAGGAGCGACGTCGACAGGGGCTGCCCCGCCAGCTTCCTTGGCTCACGCCTAGCAACGGCGCGGCTGCGGGTGAGGCTGGGCGGCGTGCTGGTACAGCCAAGAGCGGTTCTCCCCGCTCCCGGCTTAGTTTTCCACTGGTACATTAGTTTCCCAAGGAGCAGCGTGCACTCAGAGACGATTAATTATACTCCGAGTTGAGCGCTGAGGTTCAGGAATTTAGCAAAAGTAGATTTCCACTTAAGCTGATCTCTTCAGACCTCACACGCAAGTCTGCTACCACTGAGCGCTCGTCTGCAAGCGCAGTGTCGTCAGCAGCTCCGAGCGAGGCACCTCCAGTCCTCCCGCTCTCAGAGCTCCATCCCCGTCTCCTCCACACGCCCTTCTGCACCCTTGGCAAAGACCCTCTATTTTCTGCGTTTCAGTTTATCAGTTACGAAATAAGCGCCATTTAGAACAAAGACTTGAAGCCCTTCACATTGAGAAAGTGCACATATTTTTAGAATATTGCGGGCTATTACACTTTCCTGCAGGGACAGCTAAAACGTTGCTGGGAGCGCTCAGGATTGCTGTGATTTTTAACGCACGCTATATAGGTTCCTGGAACAGCCTGAAGAAGTCACTTTGTTTTCCCAGCGAGAAGAAAGCTGCAGACTCACCCGTTCCTCCCGCCCTTCGGCGAGGATGACGACGATCCTGCCTTGCCGCCTGCGCCCCGTTCGGCCCATCCGCTGCACAAGGCGAATTGGACTTTTCTGAGCGTCGAAGCAGATGATGAGATCAACTTCTCCAATGTCTAAGCCTTCTTCCCCAACGCAGGTGGAGACCAGAGTGTTATACCCACCTTCACGAAAGCGTTTTACCACCTGAATAAATGATTAAAATTAGATTTAACAGGTTAGCCAGAAAGCCCCTTATACACACTCTGCCGGTTTTCTAGGTTCAGACAGAAGTTGAAAAAAAATTAATTTATATTTTAAAACTACAAAACTCAGTCTTTCTGAATTTGTGATCAAACACCACACGCTAATGTTATCAACATCAGCATATCAACTGTTCCATTCTAAAATAAAAGGAAAAAAAGCACACCTTATTCTGACTCCAACCATGGCATTCTTCTAAAATTGATCTTCCCCACTTGGCAATTACTTTTTTTTTTTAACTTTGCTAGATCAAAATTTAAGGATCTATCTTATTTTTTCTACCTACAAGAAAAAAGAATCCCCTAAGCAAGGATTTGAATATTTGCCCAGATTTTCAAATATATAAAAGTTAGCAGTTGTTAATATAACGTAAATACGTAAAGTATTTCTACTTACACATTCTGTTCAGTGAGTATAATTTTGGATACTCTGAAAGCAATTGAACCACATAGGAATTTACTAATGTCACTTTAAAGTTCAGTCACTGCCATACAATCTACATTGATACTCATGTAGTTATTTACACAATTAATGCTCTTTATCACTATTTCCTAATACAAGTCTCATCTTTTCTTTACCTCAAGTTGTTCCTTTTGTGTGAAGCCTTTTGTGCTCTTCCCTGTGGAGTGGCCGACAAACGTCATTACTCTAACAACTGGGCTGTGTCGGGAAAGCATTTCTGCAATTTCTTGCACGCTATCTCGAAACGATGAGAAGATCATCACTCTGGTATCCACAGCGTCCACAGATGTGCTTTCAGCCATGACTTGATCTGTTTAATTTCAAAAAGCCAGAAAAGCATCTTTATGTATGATTTTAAAATAATTACAAAAAAAAAAAAAAGTAAGGACAGGTCATCCCATAAGCTACACATTCACAGCTGTCATCTCACTTAATGGGAAGATTCTGTCCAAGTATACTGAATTTTGATTTTTTCAAAGAAATTTTCTTTAAAATAGATTTTATTTAAAAAAGCCCCAAACCCTAATAAATAATAAAATCCAGTAGAGAAAACTGACAATTAGGAGCCTCTCAGCCTACTTAAGCCAACCTCCCAGAAAATGCTCTGAGATATACCTGCTCAAACAATTCCTCTTTGGAATCAAAGCTTTTCAAAGAAAAGGGAAAAATAATTGCACTGACACACTTTCTTAGCAAGGAGCCTTTGACTAAAACCACGTTTCTTATGTTATACCATCACACATTTTGTCTTCTGGGTCCTCAACTTTTTTTTCTTTTTTGTCTTCTTTTTTTTATAACATATAAAGCTATCTGCCTTCATGAGTGCAAGCAAAAGCTATCTAAGCAACATGCAAGTCTTGAACAGTCAGCTTCTGTTTATCCTGCCCAAATACTAAACCAACATGCCATTACTGCATGCTACGAAGTAAAAACCTAGTATGTTAAAAAAGATAATCTCTAAAAGGATATAATGAAATACTGAAATTGGTACAGCTTGCATGCATTACCTAGACAGCTCTCAGATGAAATCAAATAGATTTCCAGGGATAAAGATCTCCTTTTTTACACAATTCTCCACAAAACATCTTTATATCTCATTAAAAGAAAGGTTAGACAATGAATTAAAATTCTCAAGACTGAATGTGTAAAAAGATGTTTCCCTGAACGTACGAAGAAGAGTCACTTGGCGCCTGACAACAGTTTCATGCTATGCCTGTAATTCGAGTATCAAGCTGTTTCTTGAAGTTAAAGCATTAAGTGTAACAGATAAGCATATGTATCTTTCTGACCAACTATCAGAAACTCTGTTTTAGTTTTTAGGTGTGCAAATCTACATGCAGAAATGCTTTCAGCAGCTTAAGTCAAAAAGGAGAAGCTGAAGCTAACCATTTTCCCCATTTCTTTTTGAGATGAGCCTTGAATTCACGGGTAGATTATGAAGATGGCTGCCTCCGGTCAAAACAGATTTCACTCTTGAGGCTGACAGCCAAGGAGGTTAGACAAGAGGATCTCCAGAGGTCCCTTCCAACTAGTCTAAATTATTCTATGATATGCTACTGCACTGTTTCAGTAAACTGCAGGTGATATGGGACGTCATCTGTCAAGTACAGAAACCAGTCCCCAGTAAAGGCCTAGAAATGAAATGGTGAATGCGATTCAGTATTTTTAGCTAGAAAACAGGCAATTGCAACACTGATATAATGTGTTCTGTATCATTTGCCATCCTGAGCAGACTGACAAGCTATACATTTCAGAGGAAGTGCAGGTTGGATATATCTTACTTACATGAGTTCATATTATTCTCCTCCACTAACTTTATTCTAAACAACATTATTCTATATCTATTTGTAGCATATTCTCATGACTTGAATAGCAATAACGCTCAGTAGCATCTGTCTCTGTACTGTAAAAACTGTTATACTGCTGCCATTACCTCCTTGACCTTATCCAAAACCAGACTTAGAAAATTCAAGACATTAGCAGCCCATAATCAACCTGACAAGTAATCCAGGTATGGAAGATTAGCCGCGAGTAGCTCATTGTGCTGAGCCAACATTTCTTAAAGGCTGGCCAGAATGCCATCTTGCACTTACCTAATTGCTGGTAACTGCATCGTGCAAAGCAGGGGCAATAGCTACGCGGTCAGGAAGCTCAGACTTACCCTGGCTGATCACTAGTGAGAAATGGTTCAGAGACTGCACAGGCAGCTTGGCACTACTGCCGCAGGCTCTCATACGAGAGGTTTCATTGCAAATGGAAGAAAAAGAGCTAGTGTTGTTCCTGATACGGCTAATGACTTAGGTTACCAATACTTTCCTTTTCTGTCTCAAATGTAGGGCTTTTCAAGGAAAATGTTTCGCGGAAGTAGTCATTTGTTTTAAAAATTACGCAGGCATGAACACCGTAAATTATGATTCAGAGTAGTTCAGTAATGCATAATTGGAACAAAGCAGAGTTAAGTGCAGGGGTTTTGTTTGCTTCTCTTTTTTTCCCCTAGAGATGCTACACACTTGCACGAGTTCCCGAAACAAATGCTGAATGTATTTTCCACTGCTCATGGAATGGTTTAGGATTTTATATCAGAGCCTTCTGGTGGAACAAAGATACCTGCGATTACATTTGAAATCTTAATAAGTACTCAGGTTTTTATTGACAGACTCATGACAAATTCTTGTCTGGAGGAGGGAGAAATCAGGACACGGGTGTGTACTCTACTCAGTCCAAAGCCAGAATTAAGGGTGTAGCTACTTGTCTACGTGTGAATTTAAGAGTTTACTTCCAAGAACCAGGGAGTAAGGGTAGAAATACAGGTTTGGGGCTATTGCTCAAAAGGTATCATCAGAGACGCTATGACACTGCCTCGCTATTTCTGTCAACTGCCCGCTGCGTTTGGGTTGGAGATGCATGAGCTTAGGAGGCACAAGCTGGAGCTTACTACATTGCCTAAGTTACTAGAATGCCTCCAACTTTGTGATCAGACTGCGTGTGGTGAAGTGCTTTCTAGCCCTGCGTTATACACAAAGATTTCAGGAGCAGTTGTTCGTACTTGCTTTAAAATTTAACTACCTGTATCTAGAGAACTGTGTTCAGAACACCGCTTCATATTCCCCATGGTCTTGCCTTGCCCCTTAGTTACGAGGATAAAGGAGGTTACAGGGTCAGGAGCAAGGAAGGACAGCCAGAAAACCTTACACACCTAGCTCAAGATATGACTAGATATGCTACCATACCTTGCCAATTATGCTATAAAAGTTTATGTATTTCTTCCTGCACAGTTACTGTAATTTTGTATTTATAACAGTGAAGACTTAAGGTTCATGCCTACTCACTTCTGAGGTTCATGAACACAGACACAAAACCAAAACATTTGTCTATTAATTAATTACCTGTTAGTAATATTAAGAGACGTGTCTGACCAAAATTGCAAGGAAAAACATATCTGAAGGGATTCATGTGACAGCAAAATCCATGCTATCAAAAGATGGGAGAGTATTAAATATGAAACTTAGTTAAAGTAACTCCAGTACAGAATACAGAATTTGAAAACAAAAGGCAATACCTTAGAAAGATACTGTTACAGGAAACAGGGCAGAGGCATGGAGGGAGGCAGGGAGGACAGAGAGAAGTATGGATGGAAAGGGAGGTGGGGGGGGAAGAAGAAAGGAATTTGATTAAATGCATTTGGACATACTATAAACTAAAAAAAAACCAAGAAATGAGGAAACTTAAAGTTGCCTAGACTGCTACTAGAAAGTAGCAGTCATTTAAAGTCTGTTCTGAGAATCAAGTATCTAAGATAGAAAGAAAAAAAAAAAAAAAAACCCAACCAAAATACACCACCAAAACTGAAGGGCAGGTCAGACATTATCAGAACTTCACAGAGCACAGAGATACAGACAGACAAGGAAAAAAAGTGAAAAAATTGCCAAAAAAAAAAAATTGTTACTGATGTCATCATTCCAAAAGCAACAACTGGATCAAGAAGCTGAGACTTCCTAAAACCAGAGATGTCTGAATGATTCAGAATATTTTGCTTTATAATCTCATGCTACTTGTATGATGTATTTTTGTTCTCCCTTTCAGTCAAGATAGAAAAGAATGAGAGAAAGATGAATGTAATTGAAGGTTTTAAACTTCAAATCCGTGCCTCAGAGTTTGTCATCTTAGCAACAGGCTGGATATCACAACTTTTATCCTTAAGCTCTGTAAGTACATTGCATCTAATTTTGCAGGAGGTAATGGCAGCGCTGCACTGAGAGATGGTTTCCAGAACAAATTCTGTGACTATGAAAATCATGAGACATAGTAGCACTAGGTATGAGCTTACTATCTCTGTTTTACTAACCTGGTGGAACAGAACATATCAAATTAATAATGATAGCTTACAGAATGTTTTTTCTTAAAGAAATTTTATGGTAATAGTTCTTCCAGAGAGGACTTTTCCACACAGAAGATATACAAACATAGAAGACAATAAAGAAGCACTTGAACAAATTAGGAAGTAAATCAGTAAGGTATTATTTGTGTTCATCCACAGGTTCAACTGTTCAGATACATTTTCTTTGAATTGTTGGTACTTACCAGAACATCCTTTTTTCCAGGATTTGAAGTGTTCTTTTACAATTTCCTCCAATTTCCTTAATTTTGGATGGCTGTAGATAAATTCCTTTTTCTTTTCAAACACTGAAAAGGAAGTAAAGCAATTAAAGACGTAAGCAGCCTGCACCAAGTATGAAGGTTTAGTGAACTTCATTGCCTCCCATTGTAATTCTCCAACTCAGATATACAATTCCTGACGCTAGGTCTAACTGCATTCACCTATACAAACAAATCAGTAAACTACTTACAGAAGCACATTTGTTAAACCCAGTTTTTGAGAAAGCGTTGTTACTTTTGTTACAGTCGCACTGTAAAAGACATATAGTCAAACAGTACTACTTTACCCTTTCATTTTAAATCAAATTAAAAACTTCAAACATAGAAAACTTGTTTGAAGGTAGCGAAAACCACCAAGAGAAGACAGATAGGTAGATAGATAGATAGGTAGGTAGGGAGATAAATAAAGTCTGGGGAAACCAATCTGGAATAAAGAATACTAGCCGAGTGTATGACAACAAATAGCTTCCTGCATCTACAAGCTATGCAGAGGTATCTACTGTTTCATTTAAACAGAGAGTAGATATTCTGTCCCTAAAAGGGAAATACTGACCTGTTTTACTCTTGCAAACGTTTCCATTCACTGAAGCCAGAGATGTGTCTGAAAACATGTCTCTAAGCTGCTGATATAGCTTCATGAAGTCCTCATTACGACCAAGTTCCGTTTTCGTACGGCTTAACCCTTTATAAAAAGTTGAAATACCTTAGTATTTAATCTCTGGAGTGAATATAATTTTTGCTGTCCAAAAGATAAGCTTTTCTCAGAAGTAACAAGCTCCTCGCAAGAGGTAAAAGATACATGTTAGCTTTAGAAAATGTATTAAAGATTGTTTGGCATCGGTATTTTCTCGGGAAAGATGCCATTATAGGATTTAAACATGAAAAACATATGTATAAACAAAAGCCTTGCCCTGTGGGTAAACTGTAAAGTTTTACATCAACCACTTAGCAGCAGCAAAGTCATCCAATCCAGAAGCGATGAGGCTGGTGAGGCACTGGCACAGGTTGCCCCATCCCTGGAGGTGTTCAAGGCCAGGCTGGAGGGGGCTCCGAGCAACCCAACCCAGCGACAGCCGCCCCTGCCCACGGCAGGGGGTTGGAACGAGAGCATCTGGAAAGGTCCCCTGCAACCCAAACCATTCTGTGATTCTATGAAGTGCTGCCAGATACTCAAAGAGAAGGGAACCTAGACAAAAACGCTAGAATTAACGAGTTTCTTGAATGATTTTATGTCGATGTTGAAAATAATTTCATTCTACTCAAACTAGAAATCAAACTTAGCAGAATCAGTACAGACCTATTTATTAGAACTACTTTCCATCAGTCACCTTTCAGGCAGTTGGACTAGATGATTGTTGTAGGACCCTTCCAACTGAAATATTCTATTCTATTCAAATATTCCATTCTATTTAAATATTCTATTCTACTCAATAGCAGAGAGGGATTTAAGGAATCTGAGAAACTGGGAAACACATGAAATGCTCTCTGGTGCCTAGGTCTAACAGCAGCACTATACCATCAGAAATGTAAAAATCTGCACGTGCAAAAGTATTAAATTGCAAAAAAGTCAAAAGCATAAAATTAATGAGAACTTCTTAGCACATGCATATTATAAAAATACATTCTATAATACGAAGCAAGCTCTGTATGCTTTTGGTTCAGACATAGAACAAAGCAGTGTCATTTTAATCAAGCAGCGCTGTAGGTGAAGTAGGTTTTGTAAGTTACCACAGAGTTACACAGCTAAACGTAAACCAAAATGAAGTCAGAAAACCCCAGAGCCACACCATGGGGTAATCTGAACAGCTGGAACCTTCCCCTCCCACATCCAGTGTTTAGAAGACACTTGCTGTTGGACTGACATTGCCAAGTTGATTTTCCCCCTCAAAAAAAGATGTGAGTACCAAACCAGGTCTTCCAGATAGCAATGACAACCCAGCAGGTTTAAACATGACCGTGGAGAGTTGCAAAAGATTCACAATAGCCAGTGATAGAATTAGGAAAATAAACTGAGGCCAGAAAAGGCCTCTATTCTATTCTAAAAACTTTCTATTTTGCTTAGTGAGAATGGAAGATATTGCACAGCTGAGACAGAAATTCTACTGCGATGTGTCCAAATCTGCAATTTCTGGCAAGGACACTTATAAGTCAAGCATACATGAGTTTTGCTATAGGGTGAGGAAGTGCTTTACAAGACCAAACATTTTCTTAATTTAAATTGTTTAATGGTTATTCTGTATCTCCAAAGATATTACTGCCACTTACTCTGAGTTCTGTTTGTGCTTTATTTTTTTCAGAACTGCTGCCACATAAACACATTTGCTTTCCCAAATAGACTCTATCTTTAACATTGTGCTAACATATTTCCAGTAGGGATGAAGGGGAACAAAATACCAATTACATTTGCAACCCATTCATTATATAAGCTGCTTTGTGCAAAACTAGCCATAGAGATGAGGTAAATTAAATGAGAAGGAGAGGAGACAAAGGAAAGGATGTTCCTGAAGATGTTTCACCTTTTGATCCATCCATAATTCCACAAAGGTAGATAAATAATGACCGTAGTCCCATTTGCAGCAGCAGCTCATAGCCATGATATAAACTGATACAAAGTGCAAAATCTCCTTCAATTACGCCTTGATGTATTCCCTGTGAAACCAAAACAGACGCATCATTAAATTAGAAGTCGATAAGCAGCAGGAATCATACTGCAATTCTTATGACAAACATAAGATTGACATTTGAGAAATGGAGCCCAAGCACAAACTAATGCACAGCGAGTAGCCTGTCTATCAAAACCTTCAGGAAACAGGTTGCACAAGTCTTAATGATCAGTGGAGGCAATCTTTTTCCACCATCAAAACGATCTCCAAATACCTGCATTACCTTCCAAGATTAGCTCGTTACTTTCTGCTGCAGCAACACTCAAAATCTGACAGCTGAACTGTCTGTCAGTATTTGGCAAACCAAGAGATTTCTGGCACATCTACCCAGGCTACAAAATTTAAGTCAGAAAAGTTGTCTTGCCTACTGTGAAGTGTACTTCCCAATGTTCTTTTTAAGGTACACAGTCTTTTTTGGGTTTTAGGTAATATTCTTTTTCAAGTTTGTACAATTTGAACACTCCATGACAATTGACAGAAAAATAGGAGCAGTAGTGTAGTTCCGAGGGGAAAATGTAAACTTGGCAGACAGTAATTACAATCTAAGTTCTCAAACCAATTTCAGTTTGGAAATGAAGTTCTGCCTCTTTTCCTTAATTTTACTATATGAGCATCAAGAAACGTGGAACAAGTAGGCATATTTTATTCCAGGGCAAAATATAAATGTTACAAAGGAAATCTAACTTAAAATTTATCAGGAAACTTTGTACGCTATGGAGCATTACTATTTATTCACTACTTTAATAATGTGAAATAAATAAAAAACATTTACCGCATTTTGTGAAGACGGGTTTTTTCTATGTTGATCCCTTGCTAGAATTATCTGGTACTTTGTAAGGCTGGGAATGTCCCGCCTTGCTAAAACTCCTATTTTAATCAGGCGTCCAGCAAATGTTTCTAGCACCTGCGAACAAAACACAGACATACACAAGAGATGTGAAGGTACGTATATTTTGCCCTTTAAAGTAGTTTTATTGTTACAGGCCTTACACAACAGAACACAAGCATATCGTTTATTTTATTCAAAACATAGAATTTTTTCAAAAAAGACTGTACTGATTTCTGAATAATTTGTTACTGTGCCAGATGACAGCCTGGTGCTCTGCCTCACCGCCAGGTTCTGCGCTATCAGGATGTTTCTAGGCTAGCTTTCAAAATTTTTTCTAAGACGAGCAGAATTTTTATAACTTGGTTCTCCAAGGATTTGTGCCCTCCACCCTATAGACAAACAGCCTCCCGCCACCAAGATAACCCCGTATCCATCAAATAACGGAGAAGTGGAAACACGCACGGTGCTTTTGCAGTCGCACAAGAAGAGGGAAGGAGCCAGGACGGGTCGCCGCTACTCAGCTCATGCTGCAGCTCCCTCTCTTACTGCCAACCCTAACTTCAACGGCGTTTCAGTCTCTCTGAGGAAAACTTGTATCGCTCTTTGAGAAGTCTGAAGCCCCACAAGCGGACGACTAACCCACAGGTTAGAAAGCTGTGTGTGGAAGGGATGGGAGGCAGGAGACGCGAGCGGAGAGGAACAAGTGCCCGGCAGATGGGCCCGGCACAGCAGCGTGCCCCATTTCCTTTGGAAGCCATGCCAAAAGACAATTTGTTTTTATACATCACATGTACCTGCTTTCCACATCAGTGAAACAAGGGAACTGACCTGCACTAATTCATCTTAATCCTGTTTTTCCTCTTTATTTCTCAGCCTTAGGTGGTCAGGATTTTTTTCATAGACTTAGTTTTGCATGAGCGCTAACTCTGTAATAATTGGAGTAATCAGATTTGTTCTACAGAAATTACAATCTGTTGGCCCACTTGGCTAGTAGCACCAAAAACATCTTAGCACACACTAATGAGCTTCTCCAAAGGCAGTCTTGGCTTAGTTTGACAGCAGGTAGTTCCTGATAGCTGCTTACACGCATACAGCGTTTCCCAAGCTTCCCGGGCATTTTCACACCGGTTCAGCTGAACTGCGCCAAGAAGGCTACAGCATAACAAATGCCCAATCCCTTTATTGCTGTTCTTTCAGCCCACTGAAAATCAAGTCCAACTGAAGCAATAAAAACAGGCCTAACTTTCAGGTCCCAAACAATACTGATCTAAGTCTGTCTTCAGCTTGCAAAGACAAAATGCCCAAACAGGAAAAGAAAGTCAGTTGTAAAAGTGCAACGCACGTTTATACACCAAGTAACAGCACTGTACTTGTCTTCCTCACATGTTTAGTGTATGCTGGGTTTTTAGAGCCTGTCAGGATGCACAAGTATTATTAACAACCACACTCAGTGGTTGCACCGTCAATGCAGTGGTGGCTTAGTTTAACTTCTCTCTGCTTTCTTCGATTATTTTTATAGTTTGGTAGTCCTTTAGCTTCTTACTCTGTGTACAGTGCCTATATGGCACTAAGTGGCAAATCCTGAGAAAAGGGGTGGGAATAATTGCCGTTGTCAACTACAGCACCATTAATCCCCCCCCCAAAGAATCAAAAATGCAAAGAGAACTTTGGAAGGGTGAATGAGCACTTGTGAAAGCGCCAGCCAAACTGAGGAAACAATGTGCTGGGGAATTTCCACGCTGCCCACTCCATGCCTGCAGGTCTTTCAAAAACAGCTAGCTGGAGTCAGCAGGCTAAGCAGATTATAACAGATAAAGGCTGCTGAGAAATAATAGAAACAAAGCCTCAATTCTGAACGCTCTGGTGCATCTTAGGTTGCTCCTCTTCCCTACTCCGGGCCCTCAGACTGGGACACCACGTCTCGGGCAGCTTGCTGCTTCTGCTCAGACGAACCCAGCTTGGCTCATCCGCTCCCGGCTGGAGGGGGAACGCGCGGTGCCCACAGGAGCAGCTCAGAAGGCAGGACGGTGCTGAGGAGCACTGCGCACTCCGTGTCTCCTGGGGGAGCCGATGCCAGGCCTGCCGCGCAGACTGAACGCCCAGGCACCTCCAAGCTCCATCTTGGGGGTTCCCTTTACCTGCAGGGAGCTGGGGTCCGAAGAGCACCCAGGCACCTCCAAGCTCCATCTTGGGGGTTCCCTTTACCTGCAGGGAGCTGGGGTCCGAAGAGCACCCAGGCACCTCCGGGCTCCACCTTGGGGGTTCCCTTTAACTGCAGGGAGCTGGGGTCCAAAGAGCACCCAGGCACCTCCGAGCTCCATCTTGGGGGTTCCCTTTACCTGCAGGGAGCTGGGGTCCGAAGAGCACCCAGGCACCTCCAAGCTCCATCTTGGGGGTTCCCTTTACCTGCAGGGAGCTGGGGTCCGAAGAGCACCCAGGCACCTCCGGGCTCCACCTTGGGGGTTCCCTTTAACTGCAGGGAGCTGGGGTCCAAAGAGCACCCAGGCACCTCCGGGCTCCACCTTGGGGGTTCCCTTTAACTGCAGGGAGCTGGGGTCCAAAGAGCACCCAGGCACCTCCGGGCTCCACCTTGGGGGTTCCCTTTACCTGCAGGGAGCTGGGGTCCGAAGAGCACCCAGGCACCTCCGAGCTCCATCTTGGGGGTTCCCTTTACCTGCAGGGAGCTGGGGTCCGAAGAGCACCCAGGCACCTCCGGGCTCCATCTTGGGGGTTCCCTTTAACTGCAGGGAGCTGGGGTCCGAAGAGCACCCAGGCACCTCCGGGCTCCACCTTGGGGGTTCCCTTTAACTGCAGGGAGCTGGGGTCCGAAGAGCACCCAGGCACCTCCGGGCTCCATCTTGGGGGTTCCCTTTAACTGCAGGGAGCTGGGGTCCGAAGAGCACCCAGGCACCTCCGGGCTCCACCTTGGGGGTTCCCTTTACCTGCAGGGAGCTGGGGTCCAAAGAGCACCCAGGCACCTCCGAGCTCCATCTTGGGGGTTCCCTTTAACTGCAGGGAGCTGGGCTCACGGCCGCACACGGCTCCCCAGGCAAAGCAAAGCCCAGCCGAGGGACTCCATCCCCAGGCATTCCTGCTAATTAAGACTAATGGATTAATTAGACCAAATAAACCACTAACACCACCAACAATACGCAAACACCAGTTGGAAACTACAATATTGCTAGGAATTTCTGGAGGAAAGGAGAAAAAAAAAAGAAAAAAAAAGAAAAAGGAAATCAAATGATCTTTTCTTGAAATACAGTCAAAAACATTCACCAAGCCACTTGGAAGTCAAAATGCACAAGAACTTATTATATTTGGTTTAGTTTTAAGAGTTTAAAATTCAAAACTTTGTCTTTTACCAAATAGTTTATCGTTGTTACGTTGTTTTTAAATCTGGCCTGTATCTAACAAGTCACTTTAAAAGGACAGAGACAGAAATGTCTGTGCCAGCCTATAAAAAAAGGTATTAAAAAACAAGAAAAATGTTGGCCATGCAAGGGATAACTCAGTGTTTTGGGGTTTTTTTATGGGATACCACTGAAATAGCACTTTACCCTCCCATCAAACCCTAAACAGTTGGACATGAGGACACTTGAAATGCTGAAGACCAAGCTTAAACTATGTCTCAAGTAGTGGAAATGGAGTGAGTCTCTGAAAACAAATACGTTTCTCTAGAAAAGAAATTAATGTTTTCATTTAAAAGTAATGCCCACGTAAGTATGTTTCAGCACTGGTTTATTATTCCCTATACTTGTTGCACAGCTTTTTTAAAAGAGAAATTTCCATTACATATACTTTTATGTTTCATCCCCAGACCTAGTTTATAACATGTAAGAAAATTATATTGTCACTGTTTGCTCAGCGTACACCCCTGTCTGATTTAATCATCTTCTGCAAAACAAACCAAGGAAGGCTATTATGAAAGACAGCAGGATCCAGTCACCTGGAGCTTCAAAACTAACAAGGAACAGTAAACATAACCTACTTAGAAGAGATACGGAAACAAGAACTACTCAGAGTGATTACATTTATCTTGCCCCTGTACCTTTACTTTTAATTAAAAAGATAATACTTCTGGAAAGTCTCCTCAATCTTTCCAAAGCATTTAGGTGTTACATTATCCATTTAAAAACAGAACTGTAGAATTAATTTCAATTAATTGCTTACTAGGACTCATGGCTTTTTCTACCTCACTAAATTGAATTAAAAAAGCTGACAGATTTACTACCAATATGTAAAAGACAGCTGGTAAAGTTATCCCATACTGCACTAAGCTTGCCAAGAACATAAAGGTTTTTGCTCAACAAGGTACCTTCCCCGGCAAAGCTTGTGCCCGCGACTAGCTTAGGACCTGCCGTGTGGGGCTACGACGTTAGCCGAGGACTACCACGTGTATTACAAACAGAACCTGCAAGGTGAAGGACTGTTACTGTTTCAGCTACACCTCACTAAAAACTGCTATTAATGTGTTTTCTCTTGGCACAATAAAAAACAAAGGCTCTAAACAAATGACCTGGCCTAATTATTTTACTGCAGATTTGCAAGCATTCTTCACCAAAGTAACACAAGAAATCTCCCAGGCATAAGTAGCTGTATTGCACTTCTTTCAGAGTAGAGAAGGAGGTGTTTCAGAGAAACCAGCCGCTAAGTAGACTGTATCTTCACAAAACAACAGCTGAGAACGTCCGCTTCTATCCCCAGGAAAGGCGGAGCGCCAGGAAGCTCTCCACCACGCTCCCAGCCTGGACTGGCAGACCCGACTGGGTTTATCCCGTCACACGGCACTTAGAGCTGCTGTTTCCCTTCAGCTCCTTCCCCTGCTCTCCCAACTCACCTGGCTCCAGCATTTTCAATGCACGGTATGCCACAGACCCCTTCCAAACGTGCTGGGGCAGACGCAGAAGTGGTGTGCGAGAAAATGAGAGCAGGCTGCGTGTCGGTGAGGTACCATCACACCTACAGCTGCACGGGAGCGTTAGCGTGCCCCACTGACACGCTGGTCTGCCTTGACAAGGCACCACTAAATCCAGGAGTAGAGAAGGAACGCAAGCAGCTCCAGAACACAAATCCCGGTTTTTGTTGTGGCCATGCACCACACGGACATCACGTTGCTCCGGCTCTCTGCTCCGGATTTTCAAATTTTCAACAAAGGGAGCGAAGGAAGACAAGAAAGGGCAAGAGGAGTCTCCTTCCAGGCTCTGGCCCCAACCCATAGCTGGAAAGGCAGCGCAGAAGGTGTATCTATCACAAACCTTCACAACAGTTGCGATCACACTGTCCTAGGGGAGAGCAAACAGATTTGCAGGAAGGCATGAAAGCAACCAAGGCTGCCTACAGCTCCAGGGAAGGGCAGCCCCAGTGAAGGTTAGATGAAGATCTACAGCATTCATTGCTTTGGTTTAGAACTGAAACTCAGAAAGGTTTGTGTTTCACAAAGTGTGCTACCTTGAGAAGTGTCAGTGCAATAGCCTCGTATTCCTGAAAGTATCTTCCAGGAGGAAGTCTCAGGGACAAACCATGTTCAGTCTCTGCCAATGGTAACTCCAGGTTGAGCGAGAGTCTTGAGACCCCATCAAAAAAGAAAGCACCTGGTGATCCCAGCAGCGATGAGAGAACTGCCCAGCTCCACAGATGCAGGAGCGGCTCCTGGATGAGCTAGGGCAGCTTACAGATACCCTGTCACTGCCTGTAAAAAACTTTATGTACTCTGTGTGCCTGAAAAGTTTCATGTACGGAGTGAGAACAGTTTATTGTAACATTTGATGAAGCCTCTCAAATCCTAGTATAGTACATCGGAGGGAAGGAGGACAATTATTGACAGAAAAAACTGTGGGTTTGTGACAGAGAAGGCAACGGAGAAAGGCATTTGGAGCTATGACTAGTGCTCAGTTTTAGTTATGCTCCCTGTACAACTTCAGAGTTATGCCAAAGGCAAACTCTAAACATGATGGAGGAAAGTGCTGTTTTGTGTAAGCTTTCTACCGACATTTCCTTACCTTTCAATACTCTGTGGCATATCTCACAAATAGAGAAATTCGGTTGTGATTTTAGACAATTCTTCCGGTTGTTGGGTTGGGTTTTTTTCTCCCATCTCCAGCAACAATGCTTAGCAATCCTCTAAACAGAAATCATTTCATTTAAGCAACTGTTTATTCTCATAATTAAGGCTTGAACAAAAGAGTTGGGATTGTTTTCTGTGAGAAAGTGTCAGAATTATTTATGCAGGATAGGCAGAGGAAGAGCCTCTAACCATTGCTTCAAAAAGCCAGCTCTTCTCAAGAATAATGGTTTCCTGGAAGAAATCTTCAAGAGCCAGGATGCTCTCACTCGGTAGTAATAATCCAACTTCCAAAATTACAGGGATAATTCCTTACCCACAAAACGGCAGTCAGTGTTTGCACTGTACTAAAATGTAATTTAAGACGCTACCTGTGACGTGGATCGATTCACATCCTGCCTTACGTCAAGGTACCTACCCGACAGCAATGTAGCTGCCCCATGAAGAAAGTTCAGCAGCACCTTTGCAAGGAAAATCTGATAACTGCCAAAAAATACAGTCCAATTCAGCTCATTTTCAATGAATCTTGCGATTCTATACACTAGGTAGCTGACCATGAAATCAAATCACCAGACAAACGAACACTTAAGCAAGCATCATCTCCAGTATTTGTCAAGGATTTGCCTCCTCAGTGAATTTCAGATCAGAGAGGAGTCTGCGATGCTGACACGCTGCCCGCAACTAAGAGGCCAAACATCCTCGCAGTGGAACCATCTGCCTGGCTGCAACCAGTGCATTCCACTTTTCTGCAAAAAACCCCACATGCTAAATTCCCTAGGAAAGAACCGTTCTCTCGGCACGTTCCCACTGGCAGTTGTTCCTTCACTTGCAAATTCTCCAAGAATCAACAGTCCTTGGCTGGTCAGCTTTGGCTGACAGAGGAAACACTTCATAGAAACCGCAGCATTTCAGTCTGTGGGGTCAGAAGTAAACGGTCAGGACTTGTACATCTTTGGCTTCTGAGGCAATTAGTACTTCACTGTCACACCAAGATCAGCCCCTGGGGTTAGCTAACCAAAGCTGAGCCTGGGAGAAAGATACTGATCAAAAAAAAAAAAAAAAAGAAAAAGAAAAAGGAGGGCAGGGGGGAGATTAAGCATCACATCACAGAGTCAACAGTTACATCCCTAACCTTTGGTCTCCTCCGCAAGCATTGCAACAGTGTAGGGGAGAGGACTATTTTCCTATTATTCTAAAATTGTAAAAGCCCAGAGGTTCCCCTTTCCTGCCTGCACAAAAAGGATCACAACACTTATTTCACATTAAATTTAAAGCTGGAATGAAAGACAACTACAAATAGAACCACACGCTCCACACAGACCCTGGTTCAAGTTCAGAACCTGCTTTAATTGTCAGAGCCATCCCCGTAACGGCTCTGCTCATCTACCTCTTTCTCGCAAAGGCTTGCCGCAGCAATGCCAAAATTATGCAGCTGCCAACTTCCAAAGCTGGACTTTCAATACCAAAATGTCCCACGGCTTTTGCACTCCTAACTGGAACCCGTTTGGAATGACCTTGCAGACAGCTCCTGAATAAAATGAAAGGCCTGTCTTTCAAGCACAGTTTGAAAATATGAACGGAAAGTCATAATAAAGCAGGACTAACGGGGCATGAGGAGCAGCAGGGGAAAGAGACGATGAAGAGAATAGCTAGAAAAGAGAGCACGAGGTAACAGCGAAAAAGCATACGAAGCACAGACTTCTTTGAGATCTACACTGCTTGGCTCCGACAGCAGCGGGTGAAGCTACAGAGCATCAGGACTGCCAGCAAAGCGGCACCATGCCGGAGCTGAGCTGAGCTCCGTTCCGCCAGCCCTCCCGCCCGCCCGCCCTCCATCCTCCCTTCATCCCTCCCTCCATCCCTCCCTCCCTGCCGGCGCTGCCCCGGCGGCAGGCAGGCAGAGGCGGGGGCCGGCCCGGCGTGTGCCGGCACTGCCCCCCCCGCCCCCAAATCCCCGGGCAGGGCAAGCCCTTCCCCTTCATAAAGCGGCGCGGCAGCGGCAGCAGCGCGCCCAGCCCGCTGCCCGCGATGGAGCCGGGCGGCTGTCGCATGAGCGGCGCGGAGCCGGGCGCCCCGGCCATGATCACGCTGGAGGAGCTGGGCGGCTTGGCGGAGGAGAGCCCCGACTCGGCGTACCACGGCAACGGCAGCGGCCCCGAGGAGGAAGAGGAGGAGGAGGAGGCCGAGCGCTTGGCGGACGAGGAGCAGGAGCGGCTGCTGAGCTACTGGCAGAGCGTGGGCAGGGGGCACCAGGTGGACGTGCCCCGGGGTAAGGGCCAGGCGGCGGGCGGGCAGCGCTTGGCCGGGCTAAGCCGCTTACGCCCGCAGCAGCCTGCGGGGCTTTGGGGGGATTAGGGCGGCCGCGTTCCCGAGCTTACCGGCCGGTTCCGTAGCGTCCCCCGTTATTTCTGACCGCCGTGGCCCTCCTGGCAGCGCCGTGTACTGTGCCCACGCCGGGGACAGGCTCCAGGCGGGAGCCCCGCACGCCTTTGGGGGGAGCGGGGCCGGGAGCGGGGCCCTGGGCCGGGCGCTGAACCCACCGCAGCTCCGCACGCTTCGGGAAGGGCTGAGCTAAAGCTTCGCGCAGGGCTTTTTCTGACTTCAAGAAGCGGCCGTAGTGGTAGTAGGGGATTGACGTGTTCAGACTAAAAAGGACTGATGTGAGTATTCAGTATTAATTAAAAATTAAATTTGACTGCCTGCAAAAGCATTTGTCCTAAGAATGTCTCCTCACGGTAAGCAAGAGGTTGTTCTTTAAAGAAAGGTGGTTGACTTGAAAGGCGGCACAGAGCAAACAAGCACAAGAATCGACTTTGCTTTTTGACGGTAAGCCTCCCAGGCTTATCTTATTAAGAAATAGTTCATTTTCAATTTTAAGAAAGACTAAAGAACCTGAAAGACTGTACCAAGTCAGATACTCTCTGCTGCTTGTTACGAGTTAACTGCAAACTGGGCTCATTCAGAAACTTTAACTCATCCGCACTGTCCTGCCTCCGAAGTAGAGGGAGATCTTTAGCATCTGCACCGTGCAGATAAGTCACCTTCTGATAGGATGGGAAGCAGCAAAACCTTGAACAACAGACTGCACTAGACACCACCAAAATGAAGCGACTGTTCCTTAAAAACTTTTTCTGCATTCCAACACAGCGAAGAGGGTACAACCTCCTTTTCAAGTCATGCCTAGAAGCCTCATCTTACCTTTCTAATGTTTTAGCAGTGAAAATGAATGCCCCGTCAGGTACTAAAAGAAGGGCAAGGCCAGCGTGAACCGGGTTCTCTGGCTTGCCTGGCTCTCGCTCCCCCTTCCGAGGGCTCCCTGGGCGCGGGCAGTGCCATCCCGTAGTTTCAAGATGCACTCCAGCAGCCCTGGGTCTGCGTCTGCCGTCAGCGCATCAAATCTGACGGCTTCCCTTCTACAGGGGCACAGAGGGGGGCTCCCTATTTAAGGCATGCACGAGGGAGGCGGGAGCGCACGGATGCTAAGTCGCTCCTTGAGAGTAGCTCTGTGCAGCAGAAAACAAGATTCCTTCCCACAAAATTATCTGGTACTCTGATACATAGTGAAACAAGGCATTGACATTCCGAAGATTTATTAGGCAGGGTATCAACTCTAGGACGTACATCAAAGGTAGTAAATTAGCACATTTTAGTTACTGTATTATAAAAGGTTCACTTTGTAACACTAAGCAAATGTTACAAAAACCTAGACAGAAGGTATTTTCTTCAGATACTGACCAGGGCTGCATGTCAAGAGCAGGCTGCATCTCAACTTGAACAGCCGAAGAGAGTTTGCCAGATCGGTTTACGCGGCCCAGCCAAAGTTCCAGCTGACCGTCAATATCCACGTTTAGCACCCGGTCAGCTAGAGCGTACTGGAGCCTCAGGGTATATGCAGAGGACGCACAGGATGGCTGCCTAGGAGGGATCCTCCCCTGATGGTGTGCCCCATCCAAGCAGCTGCTATCGCTGAAGCCACCATGTAGGAACGTACCGCAACTTCACTTGGCTGGCTATTGACTGCCAGCCCAGTAGCTGTGCAGACAGAGCATTCCACACCTGAAGAGCAAAACGTGTATTCCTATAGTCTAGTGCAAAATAATAACATTACCATCCCTCTCATCAATAGCTCTGGACTGCCACAAGCTCTGACTCCTGTTTTGTTCTACAGTGACAATACACCTTTCAAAAAGATGACTTGCTTTGTAGCTTTTCTTACCACCTTTTAAGGGTAACAGGAACACTGTAAGCCTTCTAAAAAAAAAAAAAAAAATCTAAGATTTTGCAAGACAAGAACAACAGATATTTATATGGCTGGCATATCAATTTATTGCTGTTAACTAATTCTTAATCCTATAGACTGACTGAGTGGCCTATGCCAAACGTTGCAAGAAAAAGGTGAAAGAAAATTAAAAAGGTGCAGGAAGGTATGATCTAAGTTTCTTGGTTTGAAAACTCCATTTTATCTACTCCCAGTAGAAGCAGAAAACATGCTATGGCAGTTACTTGAAATTTCTTAATCCTAATTTCAACACAAGAACATTCACTAACAAGCAAGCTCAGGGAAGCTGCTACCCATCAAAACCATCTACTTGCTAATGCATGAAGTCGCATCAAGATACTCAGGGTACAAAGCAGCGTGCTCTGAGGCCAAGCGCCCAGGCTCCACATCAGACTTTAGGTCTGGAACCGCAGGTGGCTTCCCATCATCCCAACGCCGTTCCGCTGCTGCGGGTACCGCAGGCGAGCAGCAGCAAGGCTCCGCTGGTTCGGAGGCGGCTGGAGAGCCGCAGCGCCCGCGGGTTGAAGGCAGCGCGCAGGGAAGGGCTGCGGTTGGCATCGCTGGGTCACCATGACGGTGCTGGCAACACCTCCCAGAGCTGTCCCCCCACTCCTCTCCGAGGGGCACGGCGAGGGGTTCGTTTCAGCATGAGGGTTTTGGTTCCCAGCATTACAGAGGCCGTCTCCTCTACTCGAGGATGACACAGTTACGTGCGCATGGACATTACTTAAGGGCAACGCTGACAAGTACATCCCGCTTCAGCGACGCTCCCAGCAGGTCCGATCAGACGCAAGTTAAGACACGTAACAATTTAAATACTGTTCAGTCTTGCTGCTATGCACAAGGCTTGTCAAATGTGCCTTGTGTAAATCCCTTTGTAAAGATTTGCCTCTTTCACAAACCTGCCTATAGTAGCAACTGTAATCACAATTTTGAAATTTAATTAAATCAAGGCTTTACCTAGCTCCACTGCTACAACTCATCTTGCCTTGTTTTGTCACACCAGTATTCAAGTTTGCAAGCTGAGACTGACAGACAGCATGTCAAGCAACTCGCTTTTGGGCGTTATAATCGAAGTATCGTCCAGGTTAAGATATTTATAATCCAAATGTTCTACTGTCGTACCTGACAGGCATGGATTCATGAACTGAAGAATAAAACTCCTGAAAGGACTTTAATTAGTTGTAAACCCTACCCTGTGCATTAATATGGAAGAAAAAAACCCCACAGTTATCAATAAGGGAACTGAAAAATAGAGCTAACACTTCTAGAGTCCTAAAATGTTTCCTAATTCTTAAGTACTTTGTGGAAAATTCGGTGCTGAAGTCTAATCTACTTCTATTTTTCTCTCAGCCTCCAAAGAGATCAATTTTATGTGTCAGTTATTACGTACATTTTAAATGTTTCCCAATGACATTTTAAAAAAAAATGTTTAAAATTAACTAAAGCATAGCTTTCTCCCCGTTATTAAAAGGATCTTTAGTATTCCAAATAGTCTTAAAGCTAAACCCCCTGCACTGGATGCCAGGAGATGTAGGTTTGATTCCCAGCTCAGCTACAGATTTACTACGTGACCTAGGTCAAGTTAATTCTCCTGCATCTTAATTCTCCTCTTCTCTGAAACATGGATAGTATGTTCTTCCCCCATCGGCCTGCCTTTCCCACTTCAGAGACTGATGCACTTAAAACACCCAAGAGAAGGGCTCTTATTTCAGTTGAAACTTTAGTGCTTTTCATGCATGTCTGATATATGCCATGCGGTGGTACGGCAGAAATTCACATCCAGGCTTTCAAACGTTGTACATAAAACTTAAGTTTCTAACCCTCTATCAAAGTACACAAATGCCTATTTGAAGTATTTTGAAATTGAAATTACTTCAACTTTGAAAGGCAAGGGACTAACTCTTTCGGAAGAGAGGCTTTCCATTCCTAAGGCTAACCTTATATCCAGAGTTTCCAAGCCTGTCTGTTAGGGATCAACTTCTAAGAAGAATTTATTTATGAACTGCAGCTAGAATTGATGTCAAGGCAACCATAGTTGCAAATACACCTAATCCAGCCATCTTTAAATGATGAAACTGTAGGAGAACAGACGTACTAGAATATGCTAGTATTATACATGCAAGTATAATATATTGGCTCCTTCTATGAATCTGAGCTTGGCTGGGAAGCGTAACGATTTATACAGACTGGATGATTGCTAGTGTCACTACGTCTAGAAGCAGAGGGTAGGTTCACTATTTAATTTCTTGCAAAATGTGAGCAACATTCAAAAAGTCACAGTGCATTTCAGGTCCACCTCAGTATTGGTAAGCAAGCGCGCAGGTGCTTAAGAGTTCTTCAGCAACAGTCAAGTATCAACACTCTCCTTCACGTAATGACCACCACCAAAACGTGAGAGCTCAGACCAGAGGTGACGGCACGTTAGGCTGTGCTCCGAGCCCTTCGTGTTCCAAAGGGCAAGACAGCAGACAATGGCAAACACAAGCAGCATGCAAAACACACGGTGTCCCTATGAGTCAAACAAAGTCGGCATGTTCCATTTAATCTTTACTAGTGCTTTATGGCAACTATGACTATTTGAGAGCAGTGAACCACTGTATTTCTTTCTGCCAGCTGCAATGGAACCTGACAAACAGAACACAAATTACACAGCTTGCTTTGCTCTACTCCCGCCTTCATATAAGTTATGTTTCAATTTTGCTAGAACGTCAATATTCACTCTAAGTCAACAGTCTTCTGCCCCTTCCAAACCGAAATAAAACCTCTCATCTAACGTACTTGATATCTAATCAGACAGCACATACCTATAAAACTACTACGCAACAAAAAGAAATTGTGTTAAATTGACCCAAATCTGTG
This sequence comes from Pelecanus crispus, assembly GCF_030463565.1. Taxonomy (NCBI): domain Eukaryota; kingdom Metazoa; phylum Chordata; class Aves; order Pelecaniformes; family Pelecanidae; genus Pelecanus; species Pelecanus crispus. The sequence continues at coordinate 73,928,920 of NC_134648.1, forward strand.
TTCCAATTTCTTTGTTAAACAATCATGTCATCTTAAGATATGGTTCTTCAGTGACGTACACACTGAGGAATTTTAAGTTTCCTCGTCTCATATTTCTTTAACTTAACAGGACACTTTTCTCCTCCCTCATCTATTGTTTCAGTACTTTTAAAGAAAGTATAAACATCTATTTTACACAAATTAGGTATAATACGTAGAATGAACTAATGCACAACTATGGAATAATTTAGGGTGTAAGAAGCCCCTGGGGAACCGTAATCTAAGCCCTTGTTAAGAGCAGGGCTAGTTGCAAAGCTCGGTTGCTGGCTCGCGGGGTACCCCCGTGGCGAGGTACCCCCGTGGCGAGGTGGCTGGGCAGCTGTAGCCGCAGAGCAGCCTGGCCCCTGGGCTAACGTCCCAGCCTGCCCGCGCTGCACCGGCGGCACAGGCACCACGGCTTCCGAGGGACAACGCGGGCCTCGCGCCCGACGTGTGCCCTGACTAACGAGTCGCACTGAAATGCGCCTAATATCAAATGCTGAAGTAAAATATTAGACATAAAACACCTTTTGGAAATGACAAAGTTTCCACAGTAGTATTTCCTTGCACATGTGCACAAGAGCAGCCAACTCCATTTACTTGACGCGCATGCACATGTGGATCCAACACCGAAGGAGTTGCTCGAGCCAGAAAACCAGGCACCGCCGAAAGCTTTCCATAGATGCTTGTGTAATTGCAGTATACGAGGAGTGGGAGAGCGAAACCTGTTCCTAGCAGTAGAGACAGAAGTCAGTTCAGCTTTCCTATTCATACCGAAGAGCACAGTGAACCTGTTAGCAAAGCAAGGTCCCCAGGCTTATTTCTCCAGCTTCGCGGCTAACGTTGGACCTGTGTTGTTGTCTTGCAGACATGGCAGAGCCAATTCAGCAGCTGACCAGAGGTAACAATCCCCAGGAGAGACAGACCGTCCCGTTTACTCTGATCCAGCGCAAAGAAAACGTACCGTTTCCCTTCCCCGTTAACGGTGTTTGCAGTATTCATACCTAGCTTCCGAAAATATGTTTCTTTATAAAATCACTGTAACCATTTAGGGCTTTTAACATCACAAGCGCAAAGCATTATAACTAGACAACTGCATTTCATTTTTAACATCTCACCGCTTTTACATGTGTGAATTTTTCTTTTTTGTAAGGTAGAAGCTAGCAGAAATGTCAGAAGATGGCCAGGAATTACAGTCTTTGTGACATTTTATAATTAATTTAACAAAAATTTTGACATTTGCAATAAAAATGCCTATTTTCTTCATTTAAATCAATGCATTTGCTTCTTTACACAATCATGTTAGTAAAACCTTAGCAAAAAATACTTGAAAGAGATTAATATCTGAATTTAAAACCAAACATGTACTTTTGTATCATAGGTCATTATCAAACAAAGCAGCAATCTGCAAATCCATCTTATCAAAATCATCTTACCCTCTAATGAAAAGTAGAAATTGATGTCTGGCAAATTGTTTACAGCTCAGGAAATGTGCAAACAAGTGTCTAAACTTAAATACATGACAAATCAAGAAAACCTTTCCTAACCATGTATGAAGAATTTGTGTCACATTTCTTTTAATTAGATCTATATAATTCAAATCTATAAATGTCACAATTTGATTGACTGTATTTCATCTAAACAGTTTGGGACTCCTGACTATTTATGTTGTAATTAAATGCTTGAAAGCAATTTCTCAGTGCTACTGTAGTAATTGCAGATAAAAAAATAAGGTGATAATTGCGACTAAGTGTTTAATACTGAAAGTCCAAAAGATGACACTTCCTTATTTTAAAGGAGAACTACCTAGAAGTCTGCTGAAATAAATTTTGGTCCAAGATCAGCAGCATATCCCTTCTTGATTTATATGAGCAAGGACTGAAATTCACAGGTTCCTTTCAAGATCATTCCACTAACAGTTGAAAAAAAGATGCAATTATTCTTGTACTCAAGTAAGACGCATACACTGCATCGGTTTTGGATATCTACTTCTTATACACCAGCCTGGACCTTGAAATGAAGCGCGTGTGAACTAAGTATTAAACAGAACGCGCTTAAAGTATAGCTGACACTGAGACTTAAAATCATTCCTCACGCTTGTCGCTCTCCTGGTTGTACACCCAGAGGAGCTGATTTCTTGATGCTATAAGTAAAGCACTGAAATACTGTTTGACTTTTATTTGTTCGCCCGGGGTTGTGGGTTTGTTGGTTTTTTTTTTTTTTTTTTTACATTATTAACTTAAACTACAAAATTATTATCTTACTTTGTTTGCAGCTTGGAGATCTGCTTTATGAAAAACGTCAGTATGGAAAAGCCAAATGGGCTTGTATAAAAATGAAAGAAAAACAGTATGAACAGAGCATATGCCTTGGATTCATGAAGCTTATGAGGTACATTTGTGAGCAGAATTCCTCAGGTAATTGGTAAAACAATTCCACATTAAAGTTAAAACATTATATTTATGCACTAGCTGCTCCTAATCGGGGAGAGACTTTTATTAGCTTTTTCCAGATACCCCACTGTCTATAGGGACATTTTCCTTTCCAGCAGAGTCTAAACCAAGGCGCTGCTCCCGCTGCATACGTGCTAGAAGAGAACATCTGCGGGAAGCCACCACTGTTTCCAGGGGCACCGTGACCATTACAGCTGCCTGGGAATCAACACTGGCTATTTTTGTAGGCCATCAGCGATAAATTAGGCTTTTGCTACAGGATTTTAGAGGTTTAGTTTTCACAGCAGCACTGAAATTGCCTATTCTAAGAACCTATTCAGCGTGTAATGCCAAAAGAGACCATAATGTTTTGCCTCCTTCGTTTTAGTTTATGATTCTTAAATTGGGCATGTCTGAATGGACACCAAAAATTTGTGTGGTTCAAGCATATTTTCCAGAAAAATAATACAGTTTTAACTCAAGTACTTTAAAATAATGACAAGTCCACCATGTCCTTGCTAGCTTGTGCCTGCATGAAAAATGTGCACCTAGTTTCCAATCCAGTTTAATCTGGTTTCAACTTCCAGCCATCAGTTCTCCTTTTTTTTTTTTCATTCTTCAGTTGATTAAAGTTTTGTGATGCCCAGTGTTTTGTTCTGTAGTAGTACATGTGTCGCAATCAAGTCAATCCTTAATTTTCTTTCCAAGAAACTAAAAACATTGATCACGAAAGCTTTTCCTTAATCAGGTATTTTCCCCACTCTCCCCATTCTTCTAACACTTTCACATGGTTTAAAAGTCATTTTGGCTCCAGAACAGCGTAGTGTTGTTTGCAAACTTGTACGGAAGCAAAGATCCTACTCCTAGCCATCACTGCTACCCGCAAAGTCAAGAGTCAACCTTTCCCTATAGCACTGCAAAAATTTAGCAACATTTTTGATAAAAGCAAATCCTAAATGAATTCACAGCGCAGCCCCCTTACCTTGCCTACATTCTTTGTTCCCAAATATTTAAAACATGACACAGGGTCAGTTTACAAGGGAAACACAACCCTCTTAAGAGGGGGAAAAAAGTTAAGTCAAACTCCTTGCCCTACATGAAGATAGGAGAGCTCACCAAATACTACGTTTTAGACACACATGCGCACATATTCGCACATGTAGGTTTTAGAGAGATACATATACACACACACACACACACACAAACTACAAGGCATAATAAAATGCTACTTCCAACTTGGAATACGCAACACCATTTTCTAAAGCATCCTACTGAATTCCTTTTAGTAACGGAACTCTGCTCTGTGGTACTCGCTTTATATTATTCAGTATGAGTTCAGAAGTCAAGCCCAGTATGTAGACCTTCTGTTGTTTCTTCTAAAAAGTCATGCATGTCTCCTCAGGACTGTACTTGGGGATAACAATACCCATTGTGACCATAGTCCATACAAACGAATCTCAATCGGAGATGACGCAGTCAGTGACAGTAGCGTACTACCTGCCTGAAGTGCTGCAGGACGAGCCACCTCATCCTTTCGACTCAGACATAATCATTGAAGAATGGCCTTCTACTATCGTGTATAGTAGGTAAGAAACATTTTAATTTTGTTCTAGTAAAAACCGTAAGAAGATGCAGTTTTCCATTTGGGTGTGTTACATCTTTGAAATCGAGTTGTAAAAGCTAACAAACAGTAAAACTTGATTTTTAGTGATTGTTAAAAGCTGCCTGCTTTATGGGACTGGGATATTCAGGAAATAATGGTTACCAGCTGACTTGGGAAAACGATGCATCTGTAAATGTGAGATACAATAGCATTTCAAAACACAGACTATCCTGTGTAGCTGGGAACAAAGCGTCTGACATATCACTGAAAATGTCAAGAAGAAACTGTTATGTGTTTGAGATGAATCACAGCCAGGTAGTATCATTTGTGAAACTTGACTAAATAATTTGGAAGGAGGCATTTCTAGGCTCTGGAAAAACTGTGGATTTTGAAAAGAACTTGATACGAAGTTGATTGTTACAGGAGCTTCAGAGGAATCACCAATGAAGACTCCATAATGAGAGAAATAAACCTCTTGGCGGAAATTCTGGAGAGTCCCGAGTTATGTTTGCAGGATACATTCATCATTGCAGGATATACAAATCCCGCTGCTGCCAATCGACACAACGAGATATGGTTCCTTCAAAGACCGTAGCCTCCCATTTCTGATGCTTGTCAGTCACAAGAATCAGGTCTGATTTACTGGCAGAATCTTACAGGTGAATCACAGGAGACTAGATGTCAAACCCTCACAGGTTTTAGAAATGCGGCTTTTAGCCAGTTTAGCAAGGCAATCACCCCAACTTAATAATCAGAGGTAACACCTGACACATACACAGTTTCCTGTGTCAACTTTTACAGTTTTTACACAATATTTATGGAGATTTTTAGCACTCTGAAAGTTAGCTCACCTTATCTTTTTTTTTTACAAGACAAGGGAGACTGAGACGTCTCTCCTTGTCCACTTCCTAGCATCTCTAGGCTGCTTGTGGCCTGGGACGGCCCTAGGGGAGATCCTGGAGCCCCTGCCTGGGGCACCTCGCGCTGCACCAGCCACACAAAGACCCCCTTGGGGCTTTCAGTGGGACACACATTCAAACCACCTCACGCATGTGGGCTACGCTTCAGAAAAATAACGTTCAGGTCTTAATTTCTGAAGAGAACTACCAGATTCAGACCACTGGGATTAAACCAAGGAGTAAGACTAGGCCAATGCTGACGGCTTTTAATGTCATCACCTGTGGGACAGATTCTTAATGCTTACCTCAAAAAGCATTCAACCAAAGCACCTTTAACCTTCAGAAAAGACCAAGAAGGCAGAACAGTCCTAATGCTCATTAAAGTCTCGATCGCAGAAGTTACAGATTACCTTTAATCACCCACTCATAGCAATCCCATGACTATCCGTGGCATTCCCAAATAGAAAGTGGTTATTCTTAACTCTCCAGTTTTCTGAACACTTTCATCTTACAACTTTGCTGAATGTTAAAACGCTGCAGCTGAAGGAATTTGTTCAGTACTTTTTATACTCTTCTGGTAGTACCACACTACTAATTTTAGAAGTGACATAAATATTGAATCACAGAAAAAAAATGAAGCTAGAAGTGACCTCTGGCAGTCACCTGGTCCAGCCCTCTGCCGAAAAGCAGGGCCAGTGCTGCTGGCAGAGCGGGCTGCTCCGGGCCTCACACAGTTGGATTTTGAGCATCCCCAGGGATGAGGAGCCCATAACCCCTCTGGGCCCTGCTTCAGTATTTGACCGCCCTCACTGTGAGAATTTTTCTTCCTAATATCTAATTTTCTGTGTCACAGCTTGTTTCTTTTACCCTTCATCCATATGATAATTCTTCAAGTAGGCAACTGCTAGTCTAGCATGCTGGGGCTGAAAGACAAGCTCAGGTAGTTCTACACGCATCAGAAAGTCCAAAAGCAGCACTCGTGCTTTGCTACGTGCTACACTGAAAGAGCCCCTACTGCACTTTAGAATTGGGGTAGCAAGCAGTTTTGCCCTCAAAAATCCCTTCTTAATGTCTCCCCTTACAGATACAATGGTAGAGTTTAATCTTAATAGAAGTAAATGTTGCCTTCTATAACATTTCATGAAGTACATCACCAGCGTTATTTATCAATTATAGGATTTAGGCTTTCAATAGAGCTTTTGTGTTCTTCAGTTACAACATACAAAACATCAACCACAGTCAGCGTCTGCTAGCCTACAGTAGCACTAATTGGCAAGCAAAATGGATTTATGTAGTACTTCTGACTGAATAAACGTACAGGTCTCAAGAAGTTTAAGCCTCCTGGTTCCGCAAGGCGCTCTGCGGCACAAAACTGACTTTGCGCTTAACCTAAAGCCTCCTGCTGAGCAGCAGGATGAGTGGCGGCTGGCGCTGGCTGACCGTGCGTAAGCGTGACCGAGGTGCTCTCTGGTGGTTGCTGCCCGCAGAGATACTGCGGGAGACAGCACGGAGGAGGGGAGAGAGAAAAGCTTTAGTTTAACACAAACTGGGAGTGTTCGTGGGGAGAAAAAAAAAGCCAAAAAGCAATCCTCGCTTTCTGATGTCTGATATCCCTAGCTGTTCAGATATCCTGCACTAGCCCAGCACAGACATTTGCATTGCCACAAATTAATTGGATGTTAAACTGATGGGGGCGGAGGGAGAATCTCAAAAAATACTGGGGGGCTTTGGGGTCTTTCTTATTCCAACCAGAAAGCTCTCAAATCTGGTTCGCCAGGTGACAGCACAAATGCTTGTGCCAGCTGTGGCCACAACTAGGAACCACTTTGTCTGATGTGCCAATTTAAATGCACATCAAAGTGTTATTTAACAGAACAAGACGATGAAGATGCCTGTCATGTCGTTTATTCCTCTCAATTTGTTCAAGATACAGGATCATAGCTGGGGGGGGCAGGGGAGGAGAAAAAAGAAAAAAAAAAAATCAGACTTCCTTTTCTATATGTTGAATTGTTTCCTGTTTGATTTGTATTTCTTTTGCTTTTTATTTATTTTTAACACCTCCTCAGACTGTTGGAAATGCCAGCCAGTATTAAAGTGAAAGCTAACAAATTAATGGAAAAGAATAAAAAGGTTTTAAAACCTGAATGGAGTAGAGGGCCCAGAGAGGCATTAAGTAACAGGTTTTGTTTTGCCCTCATCCCCGCCAAGATTTTTATAAGAGTGAACAAAAACAATTGTCACCTTTGACAAGATTTTATGGCAAATTAAAGAAGTTTCTGCAATTTGATTGCTTTTGCCAGGAATAGAATTTATTGTAATGCTTTGGCACAGCAAACGTCCAATAGCTATTGGAAGTAGCTAAACCCCCTCACCATGAAGTACCAGCCGGTACCTACGTTACGTTTCAAACGCCTATTGCAAAAAGCATTTGCTATGTCTCTTTCCATAGGCAATCTTCACCTCAGTACTTCTGTGGCTCAGCTACTCGTGGGTATGTTATAGAAACATTCTTGTTACTGAAATGTAAAAATAAGGTGTTTATCTGAATGTGCTGATATCCTAACTGCAGCAAAGTGTTCAGTGTTGTTTTATGTAAAACTGTGAATTCCGAGATAGTATTTATTTTGACTTACGTTAGACAGCTTCTGCTGCTGAGAAGAAACCAATTAATCTCGAGTTTGAAGATACACTTTATGGCTATGGAACATCATACCAACTTCTGTAAATGGCTCTCACAAGCACGGGCACGAAGAATGGCGTTTTTTTCACTGACACACAATAAAATTTACTTAATAGTTCCACCAGTGAATGCCAGGGAAATGTCACTATTACTTAAACCTATCATTTTATAAAGTTTGAAAACATCATGTCAAGCGTGATTGCCTAACTCCTGTTATCGGAATAGGTATTTTATTATTCATTTGTGGCTCTACTTTGTAAGCCATTAATGAATGGATTTTCATTTTTAATTTGAAGTTATTAGATTTCCACTATTCAAAGGAGATAATAAAACAGAATTCACCCATATTTTTGGAAGATTAAATGATGCAGCCTTAACAGATAAGTGTCCTGCATACTGTGTATTTTTCAAACAAGCATTAGTGCCTAAAAAGTTTATTCCAGCTATTGTGATACTCAGGGCCTTGCTTATTGTATGCACACAAATATAAACATAATTTTTCCGGCATTGTTGCGTTGTGCTGTTTTACACTGTCCTTCATTTTCACTGAAATATCGTCTTGTTTACTGTTTCTGTTTGTCAAAATTAAAGATAATTATTTTATTGTGCAGAGTACACCTGGCTTTCATTTTTGTAACAGACATACAAGTCCTTTTGCTATCTTTCCTTTGAATGGAAACAGCAGATGTCACAAGTTACTATTCTGATTTTACAAAAGCCATTTAAGCCCCAAATACAGAATGGTCGCTCTAAGACCCCCAAAACATGCATTCTTTGAAATAAAGACATACATCTGGAGCTATGCATCTCCGTGCTGTGGCCAGCTGGTCTGCTAGCAAACTCCTCCTCTCTGCAGAAGCCACCTGCAACCCCATTTTTGTCAAGCGTCCAGCACAGCCTCCCACAACTCTTACTGCAGCACAGACCAGGGTAGGACTGGTTCCAGAACCAAACTGTAGAGAAGCAGTTCTTAAAGAGGGACGTACGTATTGGAGTTTTCTCCTAAATCCTGAAGCCATTCAGAACTTCACGACTGATTCTTTTGGCAGGGGACAAGGATAACGCAACGTGTGCTTGTTGCTCCTGTGGCTGCATTCACATATCTATCCTGATCTCGAACCGCTCAGAAGCCAAAAGGCAGGGGCACGGTAAACAGCGTAACCTAACGTCAGGGCATGGCCGAGGTCCATCGCCACACTGCACAAAACTGCACACCTACAGAAACCCCTCTGCAGGAACTGAGGTACAGGAGCCACTTTTGGAAGTGCTGAGGTCTCCAAGACTACGGCTTGACTTGCCCGCGAATGCCGGAAAAGGCCAAGGCACCATCCTTTCACGCCCTCTGTGTTGTTACCGTGGGTACAAGGAAAGCAGTAGCGACGCAAACGCAAACACCAGATCAAAGAAAGGAAACAGAAACCACTGAAGCCACAGCGACTGTGTAGTCAAGGTTTGTCCGTACTCCTCAATTACACCAGATTAGACAAAGCTACGCGCTTATTTCAGCTTAAATCTCAAGTAGAACACCTCAAATTAAATCCCTGCACTCAACATGTGCATTCAGAGGCACCTGTAGTGATGCAAAACTATCTTTAAAGTTCTTGCTAGCCTATCAGTGGAACTTCCTCATTTGAAAGGTGCTTGAAAACAGCTGATTAATTCAATCTAGAAAATGCACAAAGACGTTTGCCTTCCAATGGTCTTCACATACACTACTCCAAAATCATTAAACTTTAACCAAAACCATACTCTAAGGCCAACAGTCTGATACTAACTTAATCTTAATTTTTTTTTTTATGTCTCTTACCAAAAAAAGAACATAAATTTTGAACTTTTCAAAGTGGTATCTTACATAATACCATTTGTCTACTAGTACCTTACTGAGAAGACCCAGACCGTTAAGTCATCATTGATGGGCTAACACTTCTGGTCCCTGCTAATCTGTCCTATATTTGGACATTACCTACTGGTAAAAAAGGAAAGAAAGACGCTCTCAAGAGAAAAATAAAAAAAAAAAACAAACAATTAAAAAAAAATCAAGGAGAACAAAGTACACTTACAGATGACTTAAAGCTCTAAAGAATATTCTTAATCAGAGAAAATGTTTCAGCCAATATACAGTTTTCATAAGGCTGGCAATAACCTGGACAACACAAGCATGGCCATTCTCAACATCTTAAGACTACCAAATTCAGAAGCCTTCAATTTAGGTCTCATGTCAATTCCGTAAGGACTCCCGAAAGAGAATGAGAAAACTCATTCAATTGTAAGATTTCCACCAGAGCTTTTTAAGTTATTGCAAGGTAACAGGTATCATCGGTGCAAAGTGAAACAGCAGCTGCTGTAGTTGAAACCATGTTTTTTTTCTTTGGCTTACACTCAAAGGCAAAGTTAATCGCACAGGAAAGCGTTACCTTTCTAAGTTATTGCTAGTCTAGATAGGGATGTTAAAATAAGAAGGGAGATTATATATTTAGTGACACTGTCCATTTAACAATAAAGAAATGCAACAACTCACCCGGATGTAAGCATTCTGAATTTCTACCAATTCTTCACCAAGTGGAACAACAATTTTTTCCACCTGTCGCTCATGAGAATAAGGCTGAATTTCTGGAGAATCTTCAGCACATAGTTCTATCTGAGCAATGAGTAAGTTGGAAATAACTTGCTGCACAGCCTGTTGGAGAAGCCACAAAAAAGACAGTATTTGCTTGTTAACACTCCAGCAATGCAAGTAACTATTTCCATACTTTAACAGGCCTTGAATATAATTGTAAGGTAAAGGTATCTACTGCCTACAGGTGAAAAATGAAAGACTCTCCACCTAAAAGATCTGAAGGAGTATACAAAGAGCCAATATGGCAAGTTCATGAATGCAAAAAGCGTGCAATTGCACAAGGGCTGGAGGGACAGAACTCTCCCTTTGGCTCTGGGTGTACCACGAAATACCTGACAAGAACTAACCTGGAGCTAGGAGCTTGAACTGAATTTACATGTCCAGCTGCCATAGACTGAAAACCTAAGCCTTACTTGCATTTACCCAAATACATCATGCTGAATAGAATATGAAAGCCATTCTGCATTCAGAGTATGTTCTTTTTGGTTCAAGTAGGTTTGTACTCTCAAAACCCAAAGGTATTACTCCCTTTTAGAAAGGTCAGGAAATAAATAATACAAAGTCTACAGCATGAAAAAGACAAACCCTCAACAACTAATGGACTGTAAAGAGATTCAGTTTTTATGCGGAATTCTAATAGACTTCAGTATCCTGCACGGTGTTCAAATTGTATCGAACGGTATCAAACATAGCTTCTACTGTGACTTTATTATTCCAACCACACAAGTAGATTTGACTCACCTTTGTATCACTGCCTGGTGTGGCACTTAGGGCCAAGATCCGAAACTGGTTGGTATATTTGCTCAGTTCCCTTACAACCTAAGAACAGGAGAATTTCCATTAGTATCCTTAAAGGAGATTATTTGCTCATACAAACTATATTTGATGGAAATATCCACTAAACAGAAAGAGATTAACAAAATATTCTAAACCAAGTACCTCTAAATTCAAATGGGAGCCAGGAAGTGTTCAGTTTATAACCATTTTATCCAAGAACACTTCATCTTCATTAAGTATATTACCCCAGACCCATTCAGCAGAACAACCTTGATAAATTATGAAATGATTTTTCACTCGATTTAACAAAAAGACTAACAGCACAGTAACTCAAGTGAGCTGCCAAAAAGTAAGTTTGAAGAACCACTCTTAAAAAAAGTAAATCATGGATGATTAGTCCCATGAAATCTGAACAGAAATTAGATAGCCACCACCATGCCAACCAGCATCCAGTTGAGTCTCACTTTAAAATGTTGCATTAGCGGTTGGGAAAATGGCTGAATATTCCTTAAACCTCCCAGGTCTCGTTCTACTACCCCCACAAGACCAAAACCGGGACAAGTACAATAGCTGCTGAACATTCAAGCAACAACCAAATTGCCTCCCTACTTCATTTCCCCACAGAGCCGAACTCTGCCAGTGCCATCAGTGAACACCGTGCCTTCCGACCTACCACCTTGTGCTGCACAGGGAGGGGAAAACCCAACAAAAATTACAAATAACATAACATGACATAAAAGCTACAGAGAATAAGCAAACGGAGACTCAAGAGGAATTCCGTTTGTGCTGATAGTTCTACTGAAAATCACGCAAAGGTATAGCTAAAGGAGAGAGCAAAGCCTGCCAATTTCACAGCCAGGGCCACTGACAAGGGGTGATGGAAGAGATTTTTCTCAGCTGTAGCTTAGATTACTCAAAAGCTAATGAATACAAGTCTCAGCTCTGTGCTACAGAGTGACTCACATAACAGTAAAATACTTTAAGAAAAGAATTTTATACACCATTTTGATATAAAACAGCCTATAAGCTTAAATGCTTTGAAAATAAAGTTACTACAGTTCTGAAAAACGATGGAAGAAGAAAACAGCAACGCTGGCAAACCAACATGTACTGTTTTAGCTTGGCAAGGTGCCATCTCTTTTCCAGCATGCCAAGTCAGAGGAGCACTAAAAAACACCTGCTTTCCTCTAAAGAGGCCTGGTAAGCAACCAGCCACAACTTCATACAGTCAGTTTCTCCAGTATAGAAAACTGCAACTTTCTTTCAGGTCACATACTGCTATGAGGAGATTAAGCCAAGGTAACGCAATAAACTCTTTGCTAATCAAGACAAAACCCAATTTTAAAAAGAAATCTCAAACTCATTTTACTAAGCTAAAGAACTTTACAAAAAAAAAAACCCACATTTTTTCTGAAAAAAATAAATCTCCCCCCATTTAAGAGCTATTCCAACATAGCACAAACACACCAAAGTACGCCTGCAAATACAAATACATGTGAAAGAAAGAGCATAGTGACTTTGTTTAGATTGCCCCAGGCAAAAAAAATATTTTGAAACAAAACCTAAAATTTAATTCAGACATTAAAAAAATTCCCACCTCACCTTACCAAGGTTTAATACAGGTTTTACTTAAAAACAAGGCACTGATGCCATAGAGGAGCGTTTGATCTCTTTCAAACAAAGCTAAGGACCTAAAGGACAACCTCCCTACAGCAGCGATGATGGTCACACTTTATGGAAATGCTGTAAGTGATTTCGGGGGAGGCTTTTTGTAATTGTGAGACACGAGCGGGCTGACTCCAGCATTACCTGACAGTAGGCGTGATTTCCAAGGGCTTTGTGGGCTTCATCAATAACCAAACATTTAATCTCTACAGCGGGACACGTCCCACGAGAAAGATCATTCACCATTATTTGAGGCGTAAGGAAGAAGACTCTCTTGGTAGTCCACAGTTCCCCCCGACTGAGGGCTTGAGTTCCCCCTGAAAATTAAAGGAATAACATTAGCAAACTGTTTGGCTGAGAACACACCACGACCTTATGGGCTTAAGCTGTGCCAGGGGAGGTTTAGGTTGGATATTAGGAAAAATTTCTTCACGGAAAGGGTGGTCAAGCATTGGAACAGGCTGCCCAGAGAGGTGGGGGAGTCCCCATCCCTGGAGGGGTTCAAAAAACGGGCAGAGGTGGCACTTGGGGACATGGTTCAGTCTGGGCTACCCTTGATTGGTTTAGTGTGGACTTGGTAGTGTAGGTTAATGGTTGGACTGGATGATCTTAAAGGGCTTTTCCAACCTAAACCATTCTATGATTCTATGACCCGTGACCTGAGAGCGACAGCAGAAGGCCGAGGGGACCGGCAGACACGTGTCGGCTTTGGGAAACGAGTGCCTTTTAAAATAGCACGCACCTTGACGCTAGTCCCGTTTTCAGGGAAAAAAGGGTGAACACAACAACTGGGAAGATTTGTTGCATTAAAACACTAAATCCAGAAGCACAGAAAAGAAGGCTGGTAAGGTCCAGATGCCCCCTAGCCCCCCGCAGCCCTATACCTGACCGACACCATCTCTGACAAAGGTTTGCACTTAAAAACAGCTTATGAATTCAGTCGTTACGGCTATTACTTCAGCAAGCAATAAACTGCGGTGCACGGGGCTTGCGAAAACTTTAAAAAACAAAGAAAAAAGGCCATTATTCTTCGGCTTAAATTTCACGGGGAGCATACTTTCTGCGCAGACACGCCTCTGTGCAGAAACCCCACGGCTCTGTGAACCACAGGGCTGCACCCCAGAGGAAACACGCTCCAGCGCTTCATCCCCCCCTTATATCGGTGCGCTGGGGGTTTAACGATTGCAAAAGCTAAAACCGACCCCTCCAAAAGCTGCTTGTCCTAAAAGGCGGCTCCCCCCCCCCCCACCCCGCCACCGTGGCTTTTTCACGGTGTTTGCCCTGGCCTTTAAGCTAAGCGGCCTCAGCGTTTGCGGCTCCTCCGAGGCGACCCCCGAGCAGCCCCGGCCCCCCGCCATGGCCCTACCGGTCATCTCGGCCATGTGCCGGGCGGGGATCCCCATAACGCGGGCGCAGGCCTCCATCTGCTGAGCCACCAGCGGCTTGGTCGGGGCGAGGAAGAGCACCTTGCCGGAGGGGAACCAGCGGTAGAAGTTGTACATGACGACGGCGGCCACAAAAGTCTTACCCAGCCCGGTGGGCAGGCAGACCAGCGTGTTAGCCAGCAAGGCGGCCTGAGCCATCCGCACCTGGTAACCGCGCAGCGGGTAGTTCGTGGGGTAGATCCACACCGACCCCGCCGCCGCGCAGAAACCCGCTGCCGCCGGGCTGGGGTCCGCCGCCGCCGCCGCTGCCAACAGCAGGTCATCGTCTGCCTCTTCCTCCTCCTCCTCCTCACCGCCCGCCGCTTTCTTCTTCTCGCCCGCCGCCCGCCATGCCTGAGGTAAAGTGCGCTGCCGCCCGCCGCTCATCCTCCCTCAGGGCTCCGCCGCGCCGCGCCCTTCCCGCCCGCCCTGAGGCGCCGCGCGCCGAGCCGCACCGTCCGCCATTTTGTCTCCCCGCCGTCGCTCGAAAACCCCGCGGGAGCCGCCGCAGGGACGAGGGGGTGGGACGGAGGACGGCGGGGCCGTCCTCCGTCCCACCCCCTCGTCCCTGCGGCGGCTCCCGCGGGGCCGCCGGGAAGGCTGGGGAGGAGGAGGGAGGCGTGGGGAGGAGGAGGCGGTGGCGGAGGAGGAGGCGGTGGCGGGAGGGAAAATGGCGGCCGCGACGGCGGGTCCGGCGCAGCCCTGGAGCGCTGAGGAGCTGCGGAGCGAGGCGTTGCCCAAGAAGGATATCATCAAGTTCCTTCAGGAGCACGCAGCTCAGGCGGTAAGGAAGAGTGCGTTTTTGGTTGTTTGGCTCTTTCGGGGAGGCGGCTGAGGGGGGGGGGGGGGGGTCCCTCCGTTGCTCACCGGCGTGTCTCGCAGTTCCTGGCCGAGCACAAGCTGCTGGGGCAGGTGAAGAACGTGGCCAAGACGGCGAATAAGGAGCAGCTCATCGCGGCCTACACGCAGCTCTTCCACACGCAGGTGCGGGGATGGGGGGCGGCGGGGCCGGGGGATGGGGCCCGGGCGGTGGCTGATGGCTGCCGCTCCTCTTCCTCAGCGGTTTAAGGGCACGGACGGCGCGGAGAAGGCGGCGGAGAAAGCGAAGCCCGCTAAGGCGGAGGAGGCCAAGGGGAAAGCGGCGAAGCCCGAGGAGAGCATGGAGGAGGTCGGTGCAGCATCCCCGCCTCGCCTTGTTTGGGCCATCACGGTGGTCAGCCAGACGAACCAGGTCTTTAAAAACCTGGTTCCGGCAAGCAGTCCGGCGTTCATGCCGCGTCTTAACCTCGCGTGGCTTCTCTACCTTGAGCGATGGGCCCTGTGCATCTCTCCCAGGGCTTTGCTGAACGCTGCGCCTACGCTGCTACATTTTCCCCGAATGCTACGGCACTGCAGTAACGCCTGAACGCTTTAAAATGTGCCGTTCGCTAGCAGCGTGTGTTCATTCACCGCCTTGAACTTAGCGGCTGTTCAGTCTTGAACGTGGTTGGTCTGAGACTAGTTAATGCTGCGGTCAAAACTCTCTTTTTATAAACTTAGGGGCCACCGAAGTATACAAAATCCATTTTAAAGAAGGGCGATAAAACCAACTTTCCGAAGAAGGGAGACACTGTTCATTGCTGGTATACAGGAAAACTACAGGACGGAACAGTCTTTGATACCAACATTCAAACAAGTAAGGTCATGTGTATACTGTCCGGCTTTTGTTGCAAATGCACGTAGAGGAAATTAGCTGGAATCGTTAAGCAGCCTTGGGCGAGCGTTTGCTTCTGGAAGGTGCGCGTGGTGGGAGTCCTGACAACCTGCTTTTGCCATGGTGGTGTTGAGCTGACCGGGGCTGTCTCTGCAGTCTGCTCCTGGAGCCTGATTTTCCATGAGGGAACGCAGGGCAGTATTTTAAGACTGGCTGGTGTCAAGTGACACCGCTGCATCTTGCCAGGCCTCACGTTTGGCATTCTCCAGGCTATAGATAATGTGAAATGCAGGGATTTAATCAGTACTGGAACTACTTTGGAGGAAAGACAGTCCCTGCTCGGGGAGCTTCCCTTATCTACGGAAGTCGAGCCCCAATGGTGGAGGTAGCTTCTCTAAATAGACACGTCGGGGAGTGCTTCTGCAATAAACCCTTCAAGGTGGAGGCGCCGGAATGAGAGTGATTTCAAGTAGTGTGGTGTACCACATCCACTGTGGAGAAGTACGCTGGTGTTTTTGTGACGGTTTCTTGGTCGGAGGGTTTAGGTATATGAAATTCTGAAATACTGGAAACGCTTTTCCAGCGGTGATATCAGTCCAACGCTGAGAGGGACAGCGGGGCTGTCACTGGAATAGTGTCTGTGATTTGTCGTGCACGTTGTATGATGTTGTATGTTCCTTACTGGCTTTTTTTGCTTCGCTACTGTGTTTATGACTTGTACCGTCAACTTTAGTAAATCAGAAATGAGTCTTTGAGGTTCACTGGATCAGTACCTGAAACATGCTCATCAACTTCAGCTCTTGGTGCAACTTGAACATTTAATAACCTTTTTAGTGCACGGCACCACATTTTCCCATAAAAACCTGACAGTGGGCTAAAAATAACCTTGTAAGAACAGATGTTTATATAAAGCATGATGGTGAGAGTAGTTTTAGAAGTATGGTATGTGCTGGTGTGATGTTAAAGCAAATGAATATAAAACTGTCTTTCAGGTTCAAAGAAGAAAAAAGCAGCCAAACCGTTAAGTTTCAAAGTTGGCGTAGGAAAAGTAATCAGAGGCGTAAGTAAACCATTAATGACTCTCTCGGAATCCAAATATTTTTCATTCTGCAGGATTTATGACCGGGGTGCAAATTTTCAACTGTTCTTATTGTTCCTGGTGGAGGTGAAAAGGCAAGCTGAAAGCATTTACATCCGCTGGATGTAGCGTTTGTTCTTTACGGATGCATTCATCCGTCTGCAGTGTCATTCCCCGCATTAAGTAGCCCGTGGAAAACAGCGTAGCAGCTACGTGTTCCTGCGGACGAGCGCAGCCTCCTGCGGATGTCTGTCTGGTGCTTTGCACGACAGACAAGGTTATCAGGTGCCCGGGGCTCCATCGATCGCTGTACGTGTTCGGTGTGCTTTAGTCTGTCAGAAGATTGTTCTCCCTCAGCATCTTTTTGGTATTTGCCTCGGTGCCTCTTCATGCGTAGTTCAGTTCATCCGTGAACCCTGAACTGGAGGCTGAAACTCCAGCTGCTCGTTGCTGTCGTGCGCTGCAGCTGTGCTGCCGTGGCTCCCCTGCTCTGTCGAGCAGCGAGTGCTACAGCAGCGCAGGCGGAGGCTGTGAGGGGGTGTCCGGGCAGGCTGAAGGCACTCGGTGGAAGAATCGAGTGTTCTGTGCACCCCTCCGCGTGCTTACATCTTGGAGTCGCAGACAGCGGCTTGAATTTGGTGTGTCTGGAGATACCAGCTTCTGTGCAGAGCAAATCGTAGAATCACAGAATAGTTATGAGGCGCTTAACTCTCGCTGCTGCTGAGCCAGTGGTGAAATCGGTGGCTGCCTGTACACGGTAAGAATGCAAGAAGGATCCTATGCTTTTCTGGCTTTACAAAACAAACCCAGCCCAGCCCAACCCGGCACAAATCTTCCCTGCTGCTGCTATGCAGGGAGAGGGCCTTTCTGGGTGACGGGATTGGAGCTGGGAAGGGGAAAGTGTCCCTGGGCTGGTGGCCAGCACTGCAGAACAGCAGTCGCCTGGGTTCTTCTTTCATCTCTTGGCGTGGCGCGGCTGTTTGTGCGGGTGCCAGGTATCTTCCTTCAGCAGCCACAGGGCACGAGCTGCAGCTGTTCTGTGTGAAACGCTGATACGGTGCTGAACTGAACGCCAGTGCCGGGCAGCGCGAGCGAGCCTTGAAGAGGGACGAGCGCTGAAATAAAATTAGTCCTTAAGCATCAGCCTTAAACAACGCCAGTCCATCGATTCTGCAGATGGCAGGGAACACGAGGCAGAGACAGGCCCCGGGGTACGGTGCGTGCCCTGGTCTGCTGCGAAACGCACGCTGAAGCTGCGGATCCTTACACTGAAACTGTTCCGCTAGCGTCCTCGCAACGTAAAAGCAGAGATCTGAGCTGCCGCGTACAGCACGCTGTCGCGGGAGCAGGGAACGCCAGCCGAGGGGAGCGTTTCCACAAAGAACGCGAAGCTACGGCACCGCGCGCGCTCTGGGGCGGGGGAGCGTGCTGGAGGGTGGCGTGGTGCCGCACGGGCGGTCACAGGCGCAGGCCGGAAAAGCCCCTGAAATGCTCTTCTTAATCTCTGTAAGGCTGCTGCGTTCTTTTGTTGTCCAAGTTTGGTTTAGTGTTTTATGGTTTGTTTGCTTTTTTGTTTGTGGTGGTTTTTTTGTTTGTTTGTTTGTTTTTTTAGTGGGATGAAGCTCTCTTAACAATGAGTAAAGGAGAGAAGGCTCAGCTGGAAATTGAACCCGAGTGGGCCTATGGCAAGAAGGGGCAGCCCGATGCCAAGTATCCTTCCACCATCAGTTACTCGTTAAGTAACTTGGAAGCGCTCGGTGGCACAAGGTGCTTTATGGGCAGGGATGTAACGGGGCACACGCACTCGGTACGTGTAGCAGGCTTGGAATGTTAATGAATATAAAAAACCTCAGTGAACCTAATGGATGGCTGCAATTGCCCGTTGGGTTTGAAGAAAAACTCCCGCAGGGAGCACTGCGGAGGGGAACTCGCTACGTTCTCTGCCTGCTTTCTCACTCCAGCTGCTCCTGCTTTCTTACCCTAGCTGCTTCCGAAGGCTTACTCCCGCGGCACCGGTGGGGACGCTGACCAGCGGGGAAGGGAGCAGTTTCCCGCTGCGACTGCACAGACAGCAGCTACAGCTTGGCTGGAACGGGGTTTGGGATGCAACCAAAATACGGGATTGAGCCCGCAGTGCCTTAGGCAGTCACGTTTATTTTTACCAGCGCTTCCGGAGGAAGGGAGATGATTGTTCTTCCTTACTTGAGTCCTGTATCATGGTAACTTTAAAGAACCACCTAGAAATTCTTCCCCCCGCAGTACAGTAGGACAGTCTGACCTCCTCCCAGAGGGAGGCTGGTGCCTGTTGTCCCAAAAATGGAGACGACGCTTCGGCAGTTCGGGTAGGGCTGAGCCGCTGGTCCCCGGGGAGCGGCAGTCAGGGCAGGGGTGTCGTGCTGGAGGCGTGTCCGCAGGGCTGGTGCCGACCGTCCGGTGACAAGGCACGTTGGGCAGCAGCTGCGGGCCCGTACGAAACCCAAGCTGAACCACAACGGGTCAGGGCAACACAAAACCGACACATGAGGAACGGGGCGGCAGGTGGGAACGCGCTTAACAGCGCCGGTATGCTGACGGGGGTTTGCGCTGCGCTGTGGTGGTTTGGGTTTTTGTCTGTTTTTTTTTTTTTTTTTTTTTTTAAAAAGCTTCCTTAACTCGTGCAAACAGGATTCCACCAAATGCAAAGCTTTTCTTTGAAGTGGAATTGGTGGATATTGAATGAAACGAAGAGCGTCCTTCGCTGCTGGGAATCCATTTACAGTCAGGAAAGCTTCTGCCAACTGCAGTTTCGCTCTTGTCACTTCAGGATATAGTTACAACTGTGGCCTTGTATCGAAATCAAGTTTGTTTTCCCTGCCCCCAACTGCTGTACAGTAACGTACCACTAAAGAAAACATAGTTTATACATGCAAGTGACTTCACTTTCTTGTGTATGCGATCACCTTAACACTTCTCTTACTATGGGGAAAAACGGCACAGGTCTCCAGCGAAGGGGGCAGGAGAAGCAGCCCCCTCTGGAACCGCCGCGGCTGTTTTTATTACCCCTCGCTGTACGCGTGCTCAGTTACCGAAAAGCCTTTGCTCCGCTGCCTCGCTCCAGCCTTTGGCAGCGCGCTGCCCTCAGCTTTACTTTCCCTGTGGCTGCTGAGGTTTACAGCCATTTTAGTTAACCTAAAATATTAGAAGAGGGAAAGAGGAAAAAATTTCTATTCTACGCACTGAAAAAATTTACATCTCTATTCTACGCACCGAATTTCTCCTGTAAAGGTGTTTTACAGAAGTGTCAGGCAGGACGCCTGCCCCTTTCTAAAGAGCCACACGTGTTCCAGCGCCACGGAAGCCTGTTCGAACAAACCAGGCGCTGCGCTGCGGCTCTGGCGTTCCTGCTCCTGGCTCGAACGAGGCAATCCAAGAAAGCTCAGAGGACTACTGAATTCCTTGCTTTTATTAGAAAAATGGGAATGATCACTTTGATCAAAATGAAAAAAAGTTTGCTCACACTGTGTACATGAAAAACTCTAAATACAAAAATCATCCCAAACACAGTTTGTGCTTCTTAAAAAAGGATGCAACATCATTTTGCGCTGCGTTTTAATTTTTGACCCCCACATAAAATAGAAAATACGTATCGTGGCTCGCAAAGGCTGCCATCGTAATCTGAAGAGTTTCAATCGTGACAACATAAACAAAGTGCTCTGGGGTTTGCTCACTGGGGCACGGACAAGATGTTGCGATAGAGTGGGTCGTGACGGGGTGGTTGGGGCGCAGAGCAGGAGAGGAGAGCCTTGCTCCCGCGCCGGCGGCCGGCCCGGCCCGCTCGTTTCCTGCAGCAGCCGCGGTGGCCGGCGCTGTCAGCAGAACGGCTTTGGAAAAAGAACGAAAAAAAACCCAAAACCCCCCACAGCTTTACTGATTAAGTCTATGGAATCATGAGACTGAAAACAATTCTTCAGATACCTCCATAAATTAGTGCAGGGAATTTTAAAAAAAAAAAAATAATAATGCATTTATGGTAAACTAGAATTGTACAGAGATACCATTTATCAGTTACCAGCACACAAATCTTGCTTCACACATACCCTGTGAACAGCTCATTTCACATGCAAAAGACCAAAAAGCAGGTATTACAACAGTTCTTTCACATCCCTAATTTAGAAAAATATATATTTTTTTTTTCAATTCCGTCTTTGTTGAAACTGCAGCACAGCAGATCTTCGGATCAAGTTGGATGATAATACTGTCCGTAGTTCCACGCGTTCTGGTAATTGTACTAGATAAAAAAAAAAAAAAAAGGAACATAACGTAAGTCAGACCGCCCGTGCTCCACCAAGGACACGCGACAATAAGCTCGCTCTCGTTCCACAAAGGCACCGATAAGGAATTTTTTTGTAATTTTAACAGTTCTGAGGGGAGTGGCCAGCGCGGACACGCCCGCATCACCCCCAGAGCGCTGGGGCCTCGGTGCCTCTCGGCGCAGCCCGTACCCGGGCCGGCACGCGGGCTGCACGGCGTGCACCGGGGCCTTCCCCTGCGGCTCCGCGGGCGGTCAGCCCGGCTACCGAGCTAAAAGCGAAGCGCGGTTCAGCTGCAAGCGCAGGCTTGGGTCTGCGCCGAGCGCGGAGGCCGGCACTGTTGGCTGTAGCGTCTTTAGTCGCGAATAAACATGTGTGCGGGAAGTCTGCCAACACAGGGCAGGGCAGAGGCTCACTCTTGCTCCTCAGATCCCCTCTCTGGTACCTGCTCTGCGGCTCCTCCTCACTTCCCGCCCAACAGAATCACATAAGAGGTAGGAGAAGGGAGCGGAAGGTAACGGGAGCGTGAACTGTCTGCATTCCGGCTCCGTGTCCCCTGCTCCGGCACAGCCCACGGGACGGGCGAGCCCAGGCAGGCGGCTCAAGTGCCGAAGGCCACTGCCTGCCAAGCCGTCAGTGTGCAGCTGGCCGAGCCATCGCCGGGCCGGCTCCCGCGGCTTCCTGCAGCCAGCTGTGGCCCAGCCGAGCCTCCCTACCTACTCAGCAGCATAACGCTCTCGGGGCAGCGTGAACAACTGGCTCCGCTCCCCCAGGAAGCGTTTCTGCCCGCTGCTCTCAAGCGGGCTGTGAAACGCGCAGCAGGCAGGGACGGAAGGACTGTGTCACCCACAGGACCGAGAGCTCCATCGTGTTCGGGAACTCGGGGCACTTTTCCTGGCCCGGTGCTGAGCAGTTTCACCACACTGGGCGAGGCACCTTTCACCGCCTGACTTTGGAAAGAAAGAACGCTCGACCTTGATGCGGGCAATCTTAAACCGCAGGTACAGAGCGGCCGGTTTGCGTCCCGTCTGCAGACACCGTTCTCGCTGGCTCCGTAGGCTCCTTGCAGCCTAAGCAGTTGTCATTAAACTGCTTCAGCAGCAGTTTCAGTCGGACCCGCTATGACTCCCAGCTCGGAAGAACACGCGCGGCTCCCCGCGCAGCTGAGGGGCACCAGCAGCGCCCACCTCTGCCGGTATCAATCCCAGCTCTGACTTCAGGCCTGCCCCTTGGGCAAGCGGGAACCCAGAACGGCCCCTCAGCCCAGAAGCAAGCCGAGCACGCGCTGGAGGCTGCTGCTGCCGCAGGCACGACGAGGGAGCCGAGGTGCGGTAGCCCTGACTGACTCTTTAAGCGCCCGCGGGGGACAAAAGGAAACGCCACGCGAGAACGGCCCCAAAAGGCAAGCTATGGAACAGACCCATTTCGCGTGCGCCATGTGCCAGCACAGCAGAACCCGTACCGAGACGTTACAGGAACGACGAGCAGGAGAAAGCAACTATGCAAACGCCCTGTAAACTGGCACGCCAAGGCGACTCTCCTGGGCAAGACACTTCAGCACGGAACAGACGCATTGCCCTGAGCCAGCAGCGTCCCCAGCTGCTGTCACGCTTCCCTTCGCGTAAAGAGCTACCCACCACACCGCTCACCTCGCTCCGCGCCAGAGAGAAATATTTTACGCTGGCATAATAGCCCAAAGAGGAATCAACAAAAACAACAGCTAAACTTTCACTCCAAACCTTCCCCGCTGACCGACGCTGGGCCACGCGGAAACGTCACTGGGAAAACCAGCACGCGGGCGCTGAAGGAAGGGAGCGAAGCACCCACCTACCTGATACCAGGCGTTGTAGTTGTACGCCGCCTGATTGACTTGCATGTCTCCGTCCATCATCTGCGCTGATGCCAAAGTTGGGTCGTCTGTGAGCATTTTCTTTTCATCCGGCTCCTCTGATCTGTGAAGTTAACGTTTGCTGGTAAATGGTGTATCAGATCAAATTCCGAGCATGTCTTCGTGTAGAAATGACAGATAAGGGCAAGAAACATTTTCAAATGTTGAAACAGGGTAACAGAATTTTGATGTAGAGAAAGACAGCAGTATATTGTGCTTCAGAACAATAGTCTGGTTTTTAAATTGCTCTGGTGCCCAAACTGAGACAGCAAAAGCACGCTTCTGCTTAGAGACTGAGTTATTTTTACCAGTACCCTTTAATTTTCCCTCCGATACATAATTCAAAAAGTTATTTTCCAATTAATCTGTTTCCAAATATTTCAGCCAACAGCATGGCCCTATTTAGTACATGCTTCAAGTGATTAAAAAACCAGCAATTTTGTTCTTGCAAGCAGTAGGTTTAAAGCTGGAAAGCGTATGTGTGTATATATCCATAGATTAAAGAAAAAAATATAGTCTCCAAGCCTGTTCTCTGAACTGTTTTTAAAGCATTTCCAAAGCGCTTTGTACCAGCTACAGTTCAGCGCAGGACGCGCTCCAGCTACCCCGCAGCGCATCATCTACGGCGTCAGTCACACCCTCAGGCGAACAGACTGCCTACCCGTTCTCTGCTCTCCGCTTTAAAGAATCCTGCTCCTTTAGAAGTGCTTGATGCTCGTCATAGGCATCCAAAAGCCTGGAGGAGACAAAAAGAAAGAAAGCTTTGCTCGCCATTTTCACATAAACATTTTAAACACGTGAGCGACCATTTTAAAATGTCTACTTCAAACTGTAAAAATACAAAACCATTCTAAAACAAACTCAAGCATAATCAATTTTTAATCACTGATCAACCATGAAGATGGGAAAGCCAAAAAACTTAATTTGAAGGGGGATTCCACAATGCAGAGTGAAAAATTTTCTGTGAGCTCAGAAACTCCCAACTTGCTCAACTTTTATCACACTCCATGCAGTTCTTCTACACAGTTTCTTTATAAAGTTTTCTAAAACTGATTTGCGATACAGCTGCTTCTTCAGTGATTGCGTTCCCTCAGCTGCGTGCTGATGCCATCCACAGCAGCACTGATATTTAGGAATCAACATTTCTTTAAATATTGGAAATGACTATTATACAAAACTCTAACAATTCCAGAGCAGCACCTTACAGCCTCTTCCCAAACAACGTGGGAAGCACAGGTAAATTTAGTGCAGCACAGAAGAGTCATATTATTTATATACCAAGCATAACCACATATTGATGAGTAGAAGAATAATACTTCTATTTCCTAGCTAAAATTCCCACAAATCTCTAAATATCATTTCATCTGCTGCACACCACAGTTTGCAACGTACCACATGAAAACTGTTTCTTCTGTCAATACCGTTCTTTGTGAAAACAGCTTCTTGTACTTATTTTGTGCTCTAGTAGTATTTGGGAACTGAAAACTTCATTTTGTTTGGTCTATCTAAGATCCCAAGCTTGCAATGCTTGGCTGCCACGCAAGTTAAAGTGGTCAGAGTCAGCAGAAATTAGGAACAGCTATTGTTAAAAAGCATACAAAGCAGAAAAACTAACTCGTGGTTAGCCCTTCCAAGTTATTGAGCTGCAAAATGTAAATAAAAACAAGAGCTCTTTTTTTACAATAGAGAATTAAGAGGAAAAAAGTCTATCTAGTATTTAATTAAACAGTTGTGCTTCTAGCATCTGATCCTCCCACATAAGTGTACAGCGCTGTTCATACTTCTGAACGTAGAAAAACCAAACCGCTGCAGTTCTGGAAACCTCAAGCAGCAAGCTCACAGGGTACGGGGTATCAAGTTATACCTGCGCCACAAAACACTTCACGTTCTCTCTGGGGAATGTCCTCCTTTGTAAGACTTAGCAAGAGAAAACTACAGTGTGAAGTTACGGGCAGCATAATTTTGCTCTATGAGGCGTTAGGTACTTCATAAAAAAAAAAAAAAAAAGGGATGATTTTCTGAAAAGATATTCATATTTAAAACCAGGAGTTTGGTTTAGAAAAGCAGCCATCCCTCAACAAAGAGCTGATGGCACAAAAGAAAATTTAATGGATGTCACTAACCCTACCCCTTCCCTACTACTTCTACAAGCACTCTTCTGGTGACCCTAATTTGGCCGTTGCACAGATTACATCTTACTTGTTTACATCAGAACCAAAATCTTCAAGAAACTCCACTTTTCGCTGCGAAAACGTAATCCTCATTTTTATAGCCAGTGCGCCATTGACAGCTTTATCAAAACAGCTCAAGATGTTTTCTTCATTTTGCTTGAGATCGCCACTGTACTCCATTTCAAGTAAGTTGAGATACAGTTTCGTATTTTCCTGTTCAAAAGATGTATTAGAAGTTGCGCATCTTAGGTCATGTTAGGTTTTTCACGCTGAATGTCTGTCTACCGGATGCATACCAGAACATTTACAACATAAATACATGCTAGAATAAGTCTACAAAAATATTTTCTTTTTACACTGGTCATCTGCGACCCGGTTGGCTTCACAAATAGATTAGAAGCGATCTAACACTACAGAACCAGATGGCATGCTTTGCTAACAGTAAGCAAATAGTATTTGGAGTGCTAAATATTTCTGTGGCTATACAAAACGATCTCCGAGTACTGCCTACACGACCAATTTTGTTCACCTTGAGATGTGAACACGCCTGTAATATTTAAGATTCTAAAAAGGAAAAATGAAGACATGAAGCACATTGTGCTTCTGGTGAAAAAAATTTGCAAACTTCCAGATTTGCAAGCTGCGAACACGGCAACATCAGTTTAGAGGGACTGGTGTCTCCATGTAGTAATGAAACATTACATACAGTTACAATTCCTGTCATCATTGTTGCCATGTTTTTAAAAAAATGGTTCAGAAAGAGAGAGAGAAAAAAAAAAAAAGATCCTGGTATGTAACAGAGCAAAGAGGGAACACATACTTTGTCAATTTCTATGGCTTCTGACAGCACTTTTCTTGCCTTTGGAAGATTTTTCTGCACTTTGAAGAGGTGTCGAGCTAATTTGATGGCATAAAACGACGATTCGCTAATTGATTTGGCATTCCTAACAGCATCTTCAAGCAGGTGCTCAGCTTCCTCCATGTTTCCGTGTCTGCGTTCTAAGCTTACTCTCCGTAAGCGAATCATTGCTAGCCCTAGAATACACTCTTCAAATGTTTTCAAGATTCTTCTTGCTTCATCGATGTTGCCTAAAACACCGGTGAAGATGCTTTAAGATATGAGACATCCAACAGCCTCTTAAAACCAGAATCCCTCCCAGCAAAAACTGTTGTTGCTCTTACCCTGCTGCTCCTCAAAGGCAGCCCACAGCATGTGAACCATCGGTTTCTTAGGGAGATGTATCGTGCAAGCCCTGCTGTAGACATGCCTCACTCCTTCAATACTATGATTCTCCATGTATTTGGCATACTATAGTTGAAAACAGAGCAGAGATTGAAAAATTTAAAGCTTGCATTTGCCTTTAAAAACATGCCAGAACGATAAAATTCTTTTGTTTAAACCCATTCAGCACCTTTATTGAACCACTAGACTAGTTTCTGTAAGGAAGGACGTAGAGAGGCAACGAAGTTGGCATATGCAGCAGTCAAATCTGGTTGCAAGCAGACCATCTCCTAATGCAACAGATATAGTTATATATGAACAACATTCCACAAGAGTACAAAAGGTTAGTCACTAGATCAATGTATGCAATCCGTAGCAGATAGGTGGTAAACCACTTCCCTTACCTTAATCCAGAAGTCCTCATAGAGGGCACATGAAATAACACATCTTTCAAAGAGGACCACAACTCGTTCATGAGTGCCATTTTCTATCTCAAATTCTAAGTACTCTTTCCAGTTTTTCAGCTGAATTTTCTCCAGAGGTTTTACATGAAAGTAAGGCCTCTTTATCTGCAAGAGTCACAGGACGGCAACTTGTGACCAATAAGCATACCACCGAGTTGCTTAAAAAAAAAAATACAAAATGAACAGCCACAGACCACTCAAGTGATGCCACGTAAATAAACAGGACCTCAGAATGATACGTCATTATCTCGTCAAGTCGGTCTGCTGGGCTTACCCAAGAGTCGATCAAGAGATTTTCCTGCCAATTACGTTCTAGGCTAGTAACTTCTTTTTCTAGAAACCTTTTTCAGGGCAAGCGTTTATGGAAGCTGAGAAAGAACTCAATGCAGTTACTCGCTTGCAAACCTGCGCTCACAGCCTAACAATGACATTATAAACAACGAGTATGGTCCACGTACATACATACAACTAAAGTACTTACTGTCGTACTAGCGCACATCCTACAAATTAAATTCAAAGTTTGGTTTAGAATCACGACAAGGAAAAACAAAGCATTGACTTGAACTTCATATTAAATATTTACATTAAGCTGACTATTCCAAGAGCTAGCAAGATTGCATTCTTATTGATGACTCCAAGAGGAGCTGGGTGGGACAGAGTTCAGCGCAGAAAATTTAAACGTTGCTTTGAAGTAAACGTGGCAAAGCATCCTTCCAGAGATCTTTTGCTTTTTCTCTCCTTCATCTTTAATTTTACCCGATTATTTCTCTCCTGTACTGCAATTCCATCTCAGATACAAATACATACAAATGAATAAAGAGCTTAAATGACCTAAGGAGTAACATTCAATTCTTCAAGGCCACCTGAAATTTAAAGCCAATCACCCCCTTCACGCTCCTCACTGAACTCTACTACGGAACCCAATACTCCTTTTCCATTTTGACAAATTCACAGGTACATTGCTCCTGCTAAAATAACAGTGAAGCAGGTCGAAGCTGTCTCCTTCACCTATGTGACATCTGTTGCCTATCTACCTCATTTCTGTCCGTTATAACGACATGTACAACTTTATGTCAAACTCCTCGTAGATCCAGCACGGTAGTACCTACAGAGCACATACACACTCTTGGTAGAAAGAGTACTGATTCTGGCCAGGAGCAAGAGAGGACACACCCTGCTTCTTGCACGTTTTCTGCAGCACGTCCACAGTTTTAGCATTCTCCCAAGTTTCCGTAATTTGTAGCTTAAGGTTTCCTGAGCCAAGCATACCTATACTGGCTACGGACTACGTTTTCGAGTTCCTCTGGCTTATGGTACCTGGCCTAGTCCAGCAAAGCGCAATAAGCACCGTAACAGTTCTGACATCACATAACCCAGTCAGGAGTCTCTGAAAATCTGTCCCAGCTGTTTAATACAATGTACTTTTTAAAAAGAAAGTAAATTTAAAACAAGAACCATGTTACGCAATATGATATTTGCCAGGAAGGAAAAAAAAATTAAAGACTGAGAATTAAAAACTCGGGTTGTTTTTTCAAAAGTACCCAAACTTAATTCTACATAGAAAAAGTTCTATATTTGCAGTGATCAAATGATTAGTTTAATTATTACTTTTAACACATCATGCATAGGAGCTGCATGTTACGATGGCTACTTTTGGAAAACAAAAGCTACGTGATTGCACATTCAAGAGTGTAACATTAAAATACAAAACCATACAAATTTCGTTCTCTCTTTAAGACAGGCTTACCTTTTCAATCAGCATTACCTTCAGTCCGTATTATTTTGCAACGCCCCACATGCAAAGGCAGTACTGACATTGCATTTCATGCACGCGTATTTAAAGACTGCTTAGTAAACAATACACCATCTTGCCTCTCTCTGAATACTGCTTAAAGATTTTTAAGTCGTCAGATGACAGAGCTGACCCCACAAGTTGCCTTTTCACAAGTAAAATGGCAGAAGTGAAGCTTGATCTCTGCTCAAAGCCCCACAACAGTTTAAATTGCAAGGCCTAACTGTTACTCAAAATTCCTAGCTCCCAGTCTTACGCTCAACGCTCTTGCGCATGCTGCCTTACACAGAAAGAACAAACTCACCGCTTCTTCAAACGTCCACCTCTTACTGACTTCGTGTTCATTGTGGTTAAACATTTCTTGATGAATCTCAATGATTCTGTGCCTCATGTTTTCTATCTCGGTGATTAGCTAAAACATAATTTTAAAAAATGTAACACAGGTAGACACCGCATCACCTTAAGTAAACGCATTTTATGATGACAGTCATACGCATAAATTCGAAGTATCACAGACACGTTAAACGTTCCCCTGAACGGCCGGGGGGAGGGATGGGATGCTGCCCTGATGGGGCCTTGGCCCTTAGTGCAACCCAGCCAAATTGGTTTCCTATCTGAAGTTTTGCTCTTATGTTAAAGATGATTGAGGTTAAAGATGAATTTGGATCCAAATCAAACTTGGTTTCAGTACATGCACGTTTTCAGTCAGCAGTTCCTTTGGATGGCTCCAGGTTTTGAACGCTTTGAACCTGCACAGACCATTGCTGATGAAGAGCGTGCTCAGAACACAGTTCCTAACCTGTTCACTGGAATAATTAACATTCATTCCTAAAGTTTCGTACATCACTTCTTTAACTTTTGAACTCCATTTCTTTAATACCTATGAAAACGCCAGAGGCACATCCTGTAGACAAAAGCAGTTATCGCATGAGCCAAAGAGCAACGATGTGCAGGAGAACCATGGGAACACCTCAGCTACAGACATACTAAATGGTCTGCAGACAAACTCCCCTTTCAGCCACAGAGTACGGCAAGAGATGCCAAGGAACGCGCTCTGCGTACGTACCTTGGCAGGGTCAGTTATATCTTCAGTACCAGAGGGCAGGTCGTCTCCAGGTTGCGCATCCTCCCCGCTGTGGCCGTTCACAGACGCTAGCTCTCTGCGCAGCTGAACGAACTGCTCAGTAGTCAGAAAGTCTCGAGGCAAGTTGTTCTGTATATGCTCTTTAAACCTAAGCGCGGTTAGAAACAAGTCAACACAAATGTGATGTTTTATGTTGCAATACTCTGCATAACCAGAGCACAATAACAAATCCTAGCGGGGTTCTGCATTGCTTCATCAATCTAGGGCAACGCTGAGAACGCAACTTCTGACAACATAGAAACAAAATGCAACTTCTGCTGTCTATCAGACTTCAAAAGCTTCGCATTTCAAAGAGAAATGAAAGGGCAATGAACTTCAGTGGCGAAGACAGACCACTTGCCACGCAAAATTGCGGGCAAA
The DNA here is from genome assembly GCF_030463565.1 of Pelecanus crispus. Classification (NCBI taxonomy): domain Eukaryota; kingdom Metazoa; phylum Chordata; class Aves; order Pelecaniformes; family Pelecanidae; genus Pelecanus; species Pelecanus crispus. Next base: position 73,959,136 of record NC_134648.1, read on the forward strand.
GGACAAGACCAGTTTTAGAGGAAGATACTTTATTTCCAAAACCAAAAGATCTGTAGAAATTATGGGGAAAACTGGTCCATAATTTAACTAAGGTTTCTGGTTCCCTCTGGTTCCTCCTCTCTGTATTAATGAAGAATTCTACTACCTAAAACTTAACCAAGTATTTCTCTTTAGTCAATTAAATCAGTGTTTCACCACATGCGAGCACTGCATGAGGAACTGAAGTCCAAACCCGCTCATTCTGATTTTTCAAAGACATCCTCTCTTCTTCCTCACAATTCCAAGGCCTTCCTTTATTCCACAGCAGAATTTGCGAATTTATCTAAAACCAAATGCCTAAAACATGTATCAGTACTTTAAAACAATCAGTCAAACTGTATGAGTACATAAGTAAATAACTATGTAAAACTCAGTAACTATTTCAAGCTCTTGTGCTGAGTGAACATTGTCACGTTTACAGAAGTAGGTTAGCATGTACCTAAGAAACTCATACCGTTAACTAAATCTTTGTTTTCTCCTTACCTCTGGAAATGATGACTGTAGAGTTGCGTTGGAATTCCAAGGATGCGGTCATATATGGACGTAACTTCCCTCAGGTTTCCCTGTTCGTTTTCCCAGTTTATATACATTTCCCATAGTCTGTCAGAACGGAAATCTGTCCCAGCAGCTAAGACTGCATGTTCGTAGGCTCTGAAAAATAAAGTAATTTTACAGTTGTTTCTGGATGTGGTGACGGAACAAAGAAGAAAAGTTCTGGCTCGTACTTATTTAAAGATTAGGAGCGTCCTCATTTACTCGCAACCACACTTGTATTATTTAAATTCCTCCAAGTATTTTCTAGATATCTGTAGCAAGATCTCTAGAATTTCAGAAAGTTGGCACTCACTTTTTTTCCTCCAGTGCTACCACAACAGAACAAATAAAGGCAACAGAAAAAGCCCCTTGCAGGAATGCGAGATATTAAGAAAATGCAAAATCTTTATCACTTGTATCTTGTAAAGATTCTAAAACCATTACTTTAGCAGTCTAACACACAAAAGCTATACATCAATCATGCAGCTAGACGCTGCTTCAGTTTAAGTTCAATTAAGATTTTGGGTCAAACTTTAGTCCGACCTCGTACTCTAACCAGGACCGCTGCCAGCAACAGATGAGGTCAGACACATTCTAGCCATACCTTGAAAACCTCTAAGGAATTAAATTCCAAAAATTCTACGGGGAACCCATTCCCATGCTGCACTAAGTATTTCCTAACGTACAGTCTGAAGCTCTCAAGTCACAACTTTTGACCCTTGTACCACATTGGACTGTCTAACCCTTCTTAGGGAATTTGGCTCCACCACCTCTTAAAAGTCCTTAAAGTAACTGGAGGCTGTTACTAGCTCACCCCTTAGCTAACGCACATTAACCCGATGACGCTGCTGTGTGACTGTACGTATGGGCTTCTCGTACCGCGCAGCCCGCTTTCGACTTACCCCCGAATAGTACTGTTAGTTTCGGGATCGGCAGGGTCCAAGGTCTCCTTTAAGAAGTTTATATAATGTATCCAAAGATCAACACTAAGAGGAATTGCCTGAAGCCCTCTGCGATAAACCTATGAAGAGAACATGAACTGTACTTCAAATACTTAATGGCGTCCTAATAGAGAGGCAACACTGTGTTATCCGGTGAACCTTAGAAATACTAAGTACTGGAATTTTGTTTAAATAATCTACCATTACCATTTGGGTGGAGGTTGGATAGAACATGGCAATGTTCTGATCTCCACGTGCAGAGTCTTGATCTTCAAAGCGCAGCGGTCCCTGCATTCTGACCAGGTTGTGTGGGCAGGCTTTGGGGTACAGACCATAGGGCACAGACCCATTAGAGCATCATTGACAGCGTCTGACCAAAAATGCAATAAGATGTAGCAATTGTGACCAGCAAACCAACTATATTGTTTTGAAAATGAGTAATAAATGTAAGTGACAGAAAAGCCCTGCCCTACTTGTTAAGCTGCAGTGTAATACAGAGGCTTGCACTGCAAAGCTTGACAAACTGTAGAGGTTTAACGCACCTGCCAACAAAGAGAAAAAACATTAGCTACAAATGCCACAGACGTGACAAGTGCAAACAAAATCCCTACAAACCTGGCCACACGTGGCAGGTACTGGCAGCCAAATGACTCGCAGTAGGTTAGTCATTATTTGGCTAACAGGACCAACGGCAATAGCTGCGCCCAGCCACCTACATACCTCATCAGACTGTTTAACGTTGTCGTGTCGCTTTTCAAGGTCTGCGTACTTTTTCCAATATCCATAGCAATATGGATAATGCGTGAAAAACCTGTCAAATGCTTTCCTGGCAGCTGGTAAGTGGTTCTGCAAGAAATAGACAATAAAAGCAATGAATCCTTTCCTTAAAAAAACCTTCACGTTATTTTAAAAACACCTCTTGTTTTAACATTGTCTTAAAAACGACTGGTTTTATTTTGTGGTCTCCGCTGACGACGCTGGCGAGGGCAACTGTCTTAAAACGGTATCTGCGAAAGCCTGATGTACAGTTCTAGATTTGTCACTGGAATATCCATGACTTGTTTCGGTTTTCTTTGTTTGTTTCTGGAAGGCTAAGGAAAAAGGGGGCACGTACTAACCTCCTGCTCTACATACTGTAGTAGATATACCCATCCTGTGAAATCCTGGGGATTGTCCTCTACTACTTTCCAGAACTTGTCAAAATCTGGAGGGAAGCAAGCCTCAATATCTGTTGTCTGTAAACTCTCAATATTTGGAATTTCACTCTCCTGTGTGTTCTCTTCATTCAAGTCAGGGGAACTATCAGGTGATTGTTCCATCTCAGTTACACTCATAATTTCTGTACTGAAGTCCATCTGCTGTTCTTCTGTTGCTGTTTCAGCGCCATTGTCTGTGCTGTCATTGCTTACAGTCGGCTTCTCCTCCTCTGTGTTATCTGCATTCTCCATAGCTGAGGTTACTGCTGTTTCGTAGTACTAGATCCTGCGGAAATAAAAAGATCCCGTATTCGTGCAGTGAAGATTCAAGTAGAACTTGGCCGCGAATTATCAGCCAAGAGCCTCCCAAGTGCTTCAGGCATCCACATGTTTCACCACAAGCCTTCGCCAATTAGATCCGCTTCACTCCTGAGCCCAATTCACAATTAAAAAAACATGTTAATAGTAGTCATACGTTAACAGCTGCATGTACAAATCATAGTGGTTTTTCTAAAAAACTATCACAAGTGGCTATCGAGGTATCGAGGTGAACCAATACAGTTTTCCTCTGTGAGTCTGGCTGAAGTTTATTCCAAATAAAGAATTATGTTCAAATCCGTTCAATTCTCCTACTTAAGACCAATCAGTAACTTCTTTGCAAAATAAGTATGTGTTAAAACGTACCCTGGACACCTAGCTGAACTAGCTTAAGCGGTAACTTTGCAAAGAAAAGAATGACCATCAGCACTAGGCTCAGCCCGTATTAGTGTCTATACAAACTAACGGGTACCAGACGGCCACAAAAAATGTTTCTGCTAGTCCCTTACACACAGCCACCCGCTCCCACACACGACTCGCGTGTCGGGGCTCCTCCTGCCCCGCAGGACAGACTCCATCATCCTCCCACTCTTCATTCCGACCTTCCTGCCCGGCCCTACCCTCTGCCAGGGCCAGCCAGCCCGGCTCAGCCACGTGCTGCTCTGCCAGACGGCGCCCGGCCTCGGCCGATCCCGGCCTTCGCCGCCTGAAGCCTGGGCGCAGGCGCTCAGCTGAACCTGCCCCGCGTTCGAGCAAGATCCTAATGACGACGGGATCCCAGGTGATACGACAGCCACGCAGAACACAACAGCTCTTGGCTGTGAATACATTTTGGATGAAGAACGGTCGAGAACATCATCCTCAAATGCGCTGTAGCAACTGCCGCTCCTGCTTCCCTTCGGTTCTCCTCAGAGGAGAGGACAGCAAATAAGTTTTGCATTTAAAATTAAAAAAAAAACCCTCCCCACCCCACTCTGCATCTCCAGAATTCTTTCCCACTGAAGGCCTGAAAAGAGAACAAACAGACTGCTTGCTTTCACTTCAACAAATACATCGATAAGCCACCAATATTATAGCGGGGAAAAAATTGTTGACAGAAAGGAAAAACATCTATACCCCATCTTCAGCAGCTTCAGCGCGCTTTGAGAACCGTTCCTGTTTTCCTAAGAGTTCACCAACCCACGTACCTTTGGTGTAGTGTTAAAAGGCCCACACAGTCTGCTCTGCAGGTTTTCTAATAACTGTTTTTTAAAAGTAATTATTTCTGTTCTCCATTATATACACCTTCTGGCAATCATATAAAGACACTTTCTTTCCCTTAAGGTAAACAGTTCATAATTTTGCAGCTTTATATGGTAACCGTTCATAAACAGTTCGTGCCATTTAAAAGTCAGACCGATGCGATGTGACCACACGGAACGCTATACTGCTTTCGTTCCACAAAAGAGGAAAAGGGGAGGCTTGTGCAAGATGAGCAGTTTGTTTCATTAGCGACCAGTTATTCCCCACATCCCGGGCCACTCTAGAAAACCTGCGTCAAAAGCTGGGTTCTTTAGCAAGCACTGGGGACGCGTCTTCAATATTGATTTTGAGAATAAACATGATTTATAAAGTTAAGAAATTAAAAATCAAAGCAGTATCACTATGGCTTTACCAGTGCAACACACAGAAGAGATCTGCATTGTTAAAAACAGCTGCTACCATTCCAAGCTCACCTCGGTAAAGATTATAAAACCAAGGCATAATGAGGAGTGCATTAGGGAAACAGCAGCCCAACACTTGAAAAAAATAGTTTAAAGGATGTTTACAGCTCTAAAATTTAAGAAAGCTAATGCAATTGTTTTTAAACATGCAATAATTTATGACTGAAACTCATTCTGATATTTGACAGATGTTTTCCCCCCTCTACCTGATTCAGAAGACATATTCCAGCTTAAGAGAGAACTCCAAATCCAGCTGTCTTCAGATGAGAGGGAGGGAAAAAAAAGGGAAGAGGGAGAAGCGGTACCGCATCACCTCTGCACGCAGGGTTTCAAACAGAATGTGGAGGTCTGTTTAACAGCTCGCTTCCAAGCGAAGGCGTTCTAGAACACCCCCAGGGAACCAAGGCACACCCCAAACCCTGGTGCGGGAGGCCACAGACGACTTTTAAAAACGTGATCGACCCTGCCTGGTACCAGACGACCGCCCGCCAGCGCAGGGAGCTGCGACGGCAGCAGACACGAAGCTGAGGCGCATCCAGCACAGGCAACCACCTAATCCAGGACCTGAATTCCCGGAGTTTTTACATCGCTCAGGCTAAATAAGTGTATCGCATAACTACACGCGCTAGTTTTAAATACTTTATGCCAAGATATATTATTCAGCCTGTTTGAATCAAGCGTTTCTTGCGTACAATACCAGCGTTTATAATACGAACGAACGAATGGAAAACACCTAGGAAAGGACGCAGACGGGCAGCAGCAAGGCCTGCCGAGCCCCCTCTCGCCCCTCCCCGCCCCGGGAGCCGCGCTCGGCCCCGAGGAGCGCCCGGGGGCCAACGGGGGCCCCGGCCCGGCCCGGCCCCTCCGCGGCTGCTGCCCGGGGGCCAAGGCTGTGGTGGCCGAAACGCCGCCGTAGCCTGATAAACCCGACAGCGCCCAAGGACTCTGAGGAGGCCTCGTATTTGTTCAGAGATTTAGCGCCCGTCAGAGCGTGTAAAAGATTAAATTTACCCCAGGCAGCGCAGCCGGCGGGCGGGCCGGGGGAAGGGCGGCAGGAGGCCGCGGGCCGGCTGCGCGGCGAGCACCCAGCCCGGCGCGTCCCTCCCCGGGGCACAACCTCGCCCGCTCCGCCGGCTCCGCTCCCGGCCCGGCCCCGCCGCTGCCTGCGGCAGCCCCGCGCCCGCCTCAGGCTCCCGCCTCAGGCTCCCGCCGGGCCGCGCCGCGCCGGGCCGCACCAGGCCAGGCCGAGGCGGCCTGGGCCGAGCTTGGTCGCTCCCCGGGGCCGACCGCGGGTCCTCGTCCGCCTCCCCCGCGGCCGCCCCGCGTCCCCCAGCGCCGCGCTCCCCGTAGCGGTACCGGTACCTGCCGCTGCCCGCCCGCCGCCTCACGCCGCCGCCGGGCCCCAGGAAGCGCGGGCCGCGCCTGCGCCGCGCGCATGCGCCTCAGCCCCGCCGCGCAGGCGCCTCAGCCCCGCCGCGCATGCGCCTCAGCCCAATCCGCGCCTCCCGCCAAATGGCGGCGACTCCCTCACCACCCCCCCTACCCCAACTCCCCTCAGGCGAAGAGGCGGCGGCCGCGGCCTTACAGAAATAAATGCCTTTATTCGCCTCAGGCTCCCGTGGATAAACGCGTACAGACCGGCAGCGGTAGGGACGGAGGGGGGGCGCGGGTGCCGCGGCCAACGCTGCCAGGGGAAGAGGACGATGAAAGGTTCGGGTTCAGGTTCAGGTTCATCTCCCCCAGAGGCCGTGAGCTGCCGGAGTTGTACATTCCCGTGCAGGTGAGCATGCCCAGCCACCAAGCAAACGTAACATGTACCGCAACAGCAGCCACAGCAAGCTAATACTGCACAAGTGTGTGAAGTGGATTAAAAAAATACATATTTTTCACAAATGCCACACAGAACCCTGTTGTACTGTATAATCATCTCCAGGATTTTCTTCCACTTGTCAATGTAAAAGCTTAGTGCCGAAACAAGTCAAAACGTGACTCTGCGATCAGTGTATTTATTGACTGACCGTCTGACACCCGCCACTGCAAAGAGGGAGCCGTGTTGTGTCTTCTAGAGGAAAGTGCGGATGAGCAGGAGCGACTTTCCCTGCTGCAGGCTCTCCCAACCGCGGCCCTTCCGCACAGGAAACGCCAGCAGCGTGGGGATGGTCCCGCCTGTCTCCGTGTAAACAGCTGTCCGTCTGTCCCAGCCAGTTGGCCGGCTGAGTTTCATGCAGAGAGATCGTTATTTTAGGTCGCTACCTCCAGAAATTCTTCTAAACTCTTCTTGATGTGTGGTGGCTGAGATGCAGCGTGAGTTAACAGGCTTTGACCCATCTGTGCAAAAAGTGCTTTTGATAATTTCGCTGTGGCTGTCCGGATATTTCCTCCGGCTCCCGGCAAAGAGCCACTGCTCGTCATATTTCCCAGGAGGTGCCAAAGGACAGCTAGAACTTTTTGCTCCACAGCGTAAGGCTTCCGTGGGTATAACTCCGTAACGAGATCTGCAAGAAAGACAACAGGTCATCAAGCCGCGCTTGGAGACTGTTTTTAAAATACAATTCAGAAATGATTCCCTGCTTTCAGAGGTGTTTAAAAGCACTTAATGGCAAATCATCTCAAAGCAACCAGGGCCACGCACAAGAGCTCATCTGTTGTTGCAAAAGCATCAGCGCTCCAATAAAAGATACCAGCTTTCCCTACAAACACCCCTTGTCCTCTCTCAGGAGTTTACACAGCAGCACTGGTACTGCTGATAAGTACAATTTTCCATTAAATGAAAACAAGTAAAAGAAACAAAGGGGGGTTTTCAGGGTTTTTTAGTTAGAATTATTATAAGGACCTTTACTTCTCACAGTGCACCGTGTAACATTTGATACTTTACGATTTCCCCTCTGTCTTAGAAATACGCAGTAGGTATTTGAGTTTAAGTAACAAAGTAGCCTTGTACTATAAATACATGTAAGATGAAGCATTTTCCCTACTTAGACAATTACATCATGGATTAAGTATTTCATTTGCAAATGTTTGCCTTTTTGCTAGAATAGACTCTTCTGATGTTTAGTACAAACTACTCCAGAAAATCCCAGCGAGAGATGAACTGTTTAAAGTTGGTGACTAGCACATTCAGAAAGCACAAACTGAGGAATATGGCAAGAACAGACTGCCCATTATGTTAGTTAGTTCAATTTCATAGCTACTACACACAGAACGACTCCGAAAGTAAGCCAAATAACCTCTGTTTGCTTCAAGCCTATTTCCCACAAAGACATCCCTTGTTCACTTAAAACATCAAAGGAAAATTCAGCACTTCTGCTAGTATTAACCCTCAATATTAAAATACGTATGTACGTTCTAATTAAAGTTTGTCTTCCATTTTTAACCAAATTTGTCTCCAAACTTCTGACACCACTTTAGGAAGACAACCATTATGAAGTCTGCCGCCTTTGTGGGGACTGCAGGTCCGCTGGCCAGCTTGTCTCCTCTACGACTGAACACCAATACGTGTTTAAGGCAAGAGCCTTAAAACGAGAACAAGACCAGCTGCAAAAAGTAAACAGGTACAGAAGTAAAATTCAGGAGTTTGTCGGAGCCAGCCTTAGAGAACGGCAGATTTTCTGTGCTGGGAAACCTCAGAAAAGCCATCACTCCTTCCTGTCGTTCCTTCCTGGCGAGAGCATGAGGGAGGGAGCACTGTGAGAGGCGGTGTGACCTGGAGCAAGCGAAGCAGGCAAGCCTCCGCCGCCAGCCAGCCCTGCGCAGGAGCAGGGGCCCGAGCCTCAGTACGGTTCCTCCTGCTCAGTTACTGACAGCCCGAAACTCATTACAAACCGAAACTCATTACAAACCAAAACTCATTACAAACCAAAACTCATTCTCTCTGATTCCGTATTAAAATTATTATAAGCTTAAGGTATTTCTACATCTTCCACTTGACGATGTAATAATAATCTTTTGTTTTGTCAGCAATACGCATTAGAAAGGGGTGAGATTTGACAACTGCCGCATCATTACTGCCCACAATCTACTGTGACAGAAGGGAAGATATATAGCCATCACCATCCTACTGTGAATTTGCCTAATGAGGATGGTACACCAACAAACAAACGTGCAATGTAAATCATGACTTTACCGGCAAGCTTTTCTGTCATGTCTTGTTTTGCTTTTCCATTCAGAAACTGGGCTTTTGTGCAGAACGGCTGGAGGAGCAAATAGTTGTCTAAATGCAAAGAAGAAAGCACATTAAAATTCTTAAACAGAAAATTAAACAGCCTGGAAATAAACACAATAATGGAAAAATCTAAGAAAGAACCTTACTTATGATATATTAACTGCAAAAAAACACAGTGATGTATTGAAGGGCATAAAAGCATAAAAAGATACTCTTAACAAGCCCTACCTCCTACCATCTGGTAGGACACAGCAGATTAATTTACTGAAAATACTAAGATTCTGCTCCGACAGTAAAATAGTTGAGGAAGGAAAACAGTTGTGGCATATGCAAATCAGCAAGAATCTAGTTTTTTGACCTGTTTAAGAGGGTCAGCAGTGTGACAAGCTTCTGGATAATGAAACACAGAATCACAGGGAATGGCTGAGGTGGGAAGGGACCTCTGGAGATCGGATCAGGGCCACTGCAGCCGGTTGCGCAGGACCACGTCCAGACGGCTTCTGAGGATCTCCAAGGACGGAGACTCCACAGCCGCCCCGGGCAACCTGTGCCAGCACTCAGTCACCCTCACAGCAAAACATGCCTGCCATGGAAATGCATGCCATAACAAAACCACCTACGCACTTACGGCGAGTCCAGCTAGCTGCATTTCTTTATTGGACTGGCAAAATATTAAGATGACTTGTGTGGTTTAAAAAGAGTGAGAATAAACCAATGATACGTTACACAATGTAATGACTGGATGGAAACTGTTGGAAAGAGTAACTCTTTAAATTCAGAATTTTATTAATACAATTAAAACTCTTTAAGAGAGAGTAAATTACTTACCTAAATGTTGACATAGAGCCTGAATAACGTTTGTGGCAGCTGCATAAATCCCTGGATTTTTGGAGTTCAGGTTGTTGTCTACCATGGCAGGAATTAACATGTTGATCACAGGTGATAAATTGTCTTTCAGCAGTGGAATCATCTTGTGCATTGTCTCCAAAGCAACCTGATTTACTTTACTGTTTGAGTCATGTAAACGAGACTTGAAAGCATCAAAGATCTGAAAAAGTAGGCAAACAGCGTTCACTGGAATTAACAATTATTGTTTGAGGTGGATAGTACATTTCCTGCTTCATTGTTACACTTTAATTGTCCGTCTTAGCAAAAGATGGCTCTGATACGCAAATACCCGAGATACTTTTTTTAGCAAAAAAAAAAAAAAAAAGACATTTGAGATTTTTATACTGTGTATTATTCAACTGTATCTCACCTCATCTGAATTCGAATCCTTCCTATACAGCGTAGTGGAGGTAAACTAGCCATCTGTAACTTTCAGTATGACTAATATTTTCTGCAAGCAAGTATTTTTAGCAAGACATAGCTCTATTTAGCAAAAAGATTGTTTTAAAGATTTCAGAAACATTCACAGTTAAGATATTGCAAAGTTCCACGGAAGTATTTCATAGTTCCACAGCAAAGACACTGCACTGTTAGAAGACAATCTTGGTTTTCCTTCCATTATATCTATCTTTAGTTTGCAACCATCGGACCTCATCATCGTATTTTTCTCCTGAAGAACCTCCTTTCCTATTAGAAAGGGTACTTGCCTTAAGCTTTACCGTAATAAAGACCCTTCCTCACCTTCTAGACAAATAAAGCAGGCAGAACCTGCAGCTGTGTTTCACAGACAGTTTTTCAGATCTCGATTAATCCTTGCTGCTTTTTGTAACCTGTTCCAGTATTTTGACATTTACTCAGCAGTGGCATGGGAAACTGCACGCAGTATTCCAGACACAGTTCACAGAGTGCTATCTCTAAGTGAAAACTTTCATCTGTGTCCTCTTATTTACTTCCTTTACTACCTTTGTAGCTTACACGTCTCCCCCTTGAGCACACTGCCCCATACCAGCTACTGTGAAGAAAATTAACTCTATCCCAGCCCAAACCAGCACACTCTCCTATTCCTCAATGTTTTCCTGTTAATCAGACATTCTTATTGAAAGAGAGAGACAAGATTTTTATCAGAAAACTTTCTGACGCAACTTTAAAGACCTCAGAAATAAATTTTTTTCATACAGGTACCTTCACAATGTTTGCAACAACAAAGCCTTGATTGTTCTCTGTATCTGATAACAGCTGCTTAATGCCATTTATTCGATCACGGAAGTCTTTTGCATTCAATAAACCTATAATGTCTTTAACATATTCTTCACTTTCCAGTGAATTACGAGGAGCTGCTTTTCTTGTCCCTTCACGGGCTTCTGTACTCTCTCTGTTGGAAAGGAAAAAGTTATTCAGTGAACACATAAGCAAGCTGAAACGGGAGTCTTTAATCTCAGACGTTCTCTTTTCATGGAAGTGCAAATATCAGAAGTAAACAGAAACTCTTGCGATGAAAGACTTTCATTTAAACATGGTGATTTAAAAAAAAAATATAATCACCTAATAGCAATTGTTGTTCCTAAAGTCTCAGTGCACATTGCACTCTAAATGCATATATACCCATCACACGAGATAAGCCTCAGCTCCGCAGGAGCCCTGTGCTGTTTCAAGTTTCTGTACGAGAGCAGCTGGGTTTGTGACCAGTAACAGTTGGGAGCTTCCCTCACATCAACGGGTCCAAAAAAAAAAAAAGTTACTGTAGTTTAATTCTTTATTCTCGAAGTACTTTCAACACTGATCCCAATCTAGGTGGCACCTAAGAAACATGCCATGCCAAGCTGGAAATTCTTCATAGAATATTTTGAAACAAATTTTGTGTAGCATCTAATCTTGCTAGACAGTCACAGAAAGAATTATAAAATCTGTGGAATCGCTTTTCTGTCCAGATAAGTATCCTGCATTTACGGACCAGTCCAGACAGAGTCGCTAGCTCATTCCTAATTCGGGAACAGAAGTCTTTGATGGAGAATGGAGTAAGCATCTTTCTTGCATTTTCAAATTCAAACCTATCAGCTCTGTGAGAACAAAAGGCGGCACCAAAATCTCCTGCCCTGCTAGCGTATCACAGGCCACTAAAAGTGCTTGGAGGAAAGAGAAGAGAGTCTTTGGCATAATGCAGCAAGTAGCACCTCTCCTAAGGAAGCGGACATGTAGTTTTACATGCCAAAGCAAAATTTACCATCAAATGTGGAATTATTATTTTGAACAGTAGAGAGTGTGTTAAGGAAATCTGCTCCTGAACAGACACACTTTCTTCAACCCGGAGGCAGTCACAGCACCTAAGAACGCTGTATTCCTGGATGCAGTTTTGTGGCTTGGTTTAAATTTGGGGGGGGGGTTCTTTTTCCATTCAATATAAGACCTATTAGAAGACAAAACAGAAAACTGAAACTGGACAGAGTATCATCTAAAACCTTCAGCATCCCCAGTTAGGATCTAATTAAATACTTAGCACCCAGGTAACTGCACAAATAGATAATTTGTACTGCAGCTACCATTAGGCATGATTTTTCTACAGAGTCTGAACGGCAGTATCTTGAACTGATGGTGACATGGATCTCCTGTGAATTCCAAGTGTTTTGTGCACTGTGTGTATTTTCATAGGCTGTCAACTGACAAATTAACTTCAAAATGCACAAAGCCATTTTAAGATTGCCAATAAAAGAGTTTATCTGGGACGTGTCAAGTTTTTCCTTCAGGTATGTTTAATTTTCACAACCCTGTTGTGAATGTTTCTAGACTCTTCTTGTGGTGAGGCTATTATCCTAGAGGTCAAGTTACTAACAGGGTGAAACACTGAAGATCATTACCTGTCAGTGATGTTGAGAGCATCTCTGGAAGTAGATGATGATCTCGAATGTCCAACACTACTAGTGTGGGAACGTCGTCCTTTTGCTGAGGGTGTATCTAATGGCATCTCCCCCAAACCCTGCACAAAGGTGCAACTGTTAACGAACGTGGCTGGTACAGTTCTGCACTGCTGGAGACCCTGTAAAAGCAGGTCTGACAGCCACGCAAAGTAGCAACGTACATTTTATCCAGCGTATCTGCACGGAGCGAAGGCATCCGCGGGCAGCTAACAAGCAGTACCTCGCCATGCCGCAGCCACTTGATCACTTGCCTTGCTCTGGATGCACTCCCCCCGTTCCCTGTAGGTTCAGTGCCTACACCTAACGGCCACGAGTACGAATTTACGTTTCTCAGCTGTTAAACAAGAGCTTTTCCACGTACCTTTTCACGTAGATTGCTAACAGTTTCCTTAAGGTAAGGCAAATCCTTGGTCAGCACATACTTTTCAAGCGTTTTATCAAAATCAGGATGAGGCATCATACTGAAGAGCATCTTCCGACCGTAATACCTGCAGGGCAACAGACCATGACATACACATCCATAAACGCGGATTTGCTTTGTAACTCTGTGGGTAATTAAAGGTGCGTAATTCCAAAACATAAAAGTGCAGGAAGATTCCTATCTATATGTGTAACCAGACACCCTTTTCATCCTCCCACAAAGAAACCATGCTCAAGAATCGCTATTTAATCAACAACCGAGCAAATTATCAAGAACAGCCTTCTGTTTCAGCCGTCTTTAAATAGGGTGGTCCAGCCCTGTCAGTCAGACAGCGTGGATCCCAGTGCCAGCATTCCCTCCGTGGCCGGTATCTCCTCTGTGCCCAGCACAGCACGTCCTTTGAGCCCCTCTCCTTCCTGCAGCCAGGGTGGGCACAGTGCAGCAGGCATTCAGGAAATTCCTGTCACATAAGCCATCTTAACAGTCCTGGCAGTGATGGGTTAATGCTTGGACTCGGTGATCTTAAGGGTCTTTTCCAACTTAAATCATAGAATCGTTTAGGTTGGAAAAGCCCTTTAAGATCACCCAGTCCAACCATTAACCTACACTGCCAAGTCCACACTAACCCAATCAAGGGTAGACCAGACTGAACCATGTCCCCAAGTGCCACCTCTGCCCGTTTTTTGAACACTTCCAGGGATGGGGACTCCCCCACCTCTCTGGGCAGCCTGTTCCAATGTTTGACTACCCTTTCTGTGAAGAAATTTTTCCTAATTTCCAACCTAAACCTCCCCTGGCGCAGCTTGAGCCCATTTCCTCTCATCCTATCGCTAACTACATGGGAGAAGAGACCAACCCCCACCTCGCTACAGCCTCCTGTCAGGCAGGTTGTATGATTCTATGATTCTACGCTCTGTCGCTGCAGAGCAACGCACACTGAGCTATGCGGAGGTTTCAGCCACCTGGAATGTGCTCATCTTAACTATTAGCCTTACTAACCTTGTTTGTTGTGAACTATCCTGGGCAAACCTGGCTATTGCAGGGAAAAGCCGATCAGTGGCAACTTTGGTTCCAGACAGAATCCGCTCCGGTCCCATACGTTCTACAATGTCCGACAGGTGCTGGGCCGTGCATCTTCTCACCGCTGAATGCAGGTGGCTAAAGAAAACACAGCTGCTTAGTAAAAACTCATCACAGGAGCTGAACAGCAGTAGTTATGTGCTCTACCAAATACGGAATACAAGTTTTCTTTTTTCATCTTTAGTATAATCTACAACTAGCATACTGCTGATACGCAGGTACTTATTCTGGCTGTACAGAAAAGGCGTTGTGGAGCAAAGACAAGTAACTTTATTTAAAAGGATAATGCATTGGATTAAATTTCATTTTATTCACTTAGACTCCCAAACTACAAGAACACAGAATGAAAAATTATATCCTTTTTGTTTAAAGTCAGTTGCAACCTCTAACTGTGGCTTTTGAATTAATAAAACTAGTAATTTTCTTCTTTTTAGAATTTCTAGTTTTCCTTCAAATAGTTGTAGAATATTTTAGAAAGCACACTACTACATGTTCTTTCTATCAACTTTATGAAAAACTAGTCCCTATGCTCAGAAACACATCTTGTGTATTTTATATCAATTTAAAATTAAATAAAGCAGTATTGTATTGACTTCTAAAAATCTTGCGGAAGTCTATTTTTGACAAAAGGGGGGCCATTAAACACCTGTGCTAATGAAAATGTGAAAAAAGCTGGAATCAATTTTCAAACCCGTGCAGCAAACTAACCTTTTATATACATTCTGCTGTACCTGCTGATCCCACGTTTTCAGAGAACACAATTCTGCAAATTCAAACTTTTCCAATTTTATTTTTATCTTTGGATTAAAAACCCTATTTTGAGGACAGTTTCACTGCACAGCGAGACATTCGTATGGCATCGTTCATAGGGAAGAACAGGTTTAAAGGAGAGAGCTAAGGCAAAGAACTGACTTGGCAAACCACGTCAGTGGCTCCCCAGCTTTGCGGTTTGACACGAACATCCAGTGTTCTTCCTGAATGACTACGCTCCCACTCCACCAAGATTTTAGTTTTCTCTGGTTCCACAGATTACCAGGGCCTCACTGGAAGTAAAGCTACCACTAGACTGCCCTGCACAAAGCAGCTTCAGCTTGCGCCAAGACAACTAACTGGCTCTATTCAAACTGCAAAATGTGGCAACTCGGAATACAGCCCAGGCTGCAAAATCAATCCGGCAGCGTGGCAGCTCCCATGCCGGACTCCCTCCTACCGCAGCCACCCTCCCAGCTGCTGCTGAGCCACCTGCTTTAGCACAGCTTTGGCTCGTGCTCCGGACCCGCCGTTACGCCTGTACAGCAGCCGCACCTCTCGGGAGCTTGGGAGAAGGGAATCGGTAGCAGCCTGACTCCCGCTGCATGTGCCGACGGGAGCAAGAACTGCGAGCCTTAAAGACCTCGCTCTGTGGAAGCGAGTAAGCCCAAATAAGCCCCCGCTCCCCAGGAATGCCCGCTGCTCATGCAAAAAAAGTTGGAAATCTTTTCGCATGCACGTAAGACCTTAGAATTAAACACAATCCATACAGATAAGAAATAGGATTTTCAAATTTCTGAAATACAATCACTTTCAGACCTAGTCCTGGAATCACGCTCTTGGGTCAAGCATCTATTCAGAGAGGTGAGCCCACAGCAAGAGTCCAGTATCTTTAGAGCAGCATCTCACAAAAGCACACAAAAATAGTTTTAATTATTCCTGTCAGTAAGGTCAAAAAGAACTTTGTAGCTGATGAAGAATCAGTCTATATATCTACTCAGGGTTGCAAGTGTTAATACTTATGATCACACTAGGCTTGAAATGTGTTGAGCAGAAAATAGGTAAATTTCAAAAGGTCTTATGAATTGTAGGCAAAACCGTAACTGTTAACTTGAACACCTAAGTTGTAGTGAATATAAGCAACTCAATGCATAAGCCAAACTTAGAAAAAATATCCTTTGTGTAATTACACAGTTGTGTCAAACAGAACCTTTGCACTTCGTACTGCAGACACATGCCATTTTTCTCCCAAATTTCCACTTTGAAAGATAATTCTCATACTCAGTGTTACAGCCTCTACAGAGGATAGCTCCGTATGTGCTGCCTGGGCTTTGTTGCTAACATGGCCAGAGCTTCCTGGAGCCAATGCCAGGAAAGCTGTACCTCACGGCGCCATTTAGGCCAGCCACTGACGTGTCATGCGTGAAAACGTCCTGTACTCCATGATTTAGACACTGCTTTGACTGAAGCCTTCTTAGCTGTGAAGAAATTAATCCCTGCTTCAAATGCTGTATGCAGACTCACAGCTCAGATAATTTTGATGCCTTTGATATCTGAAAATGTACCTGAGTTCACAAATTGGAAGGGTCAAATCTTTATAGGTCCAGAAAACTCTTAAGGATAGGCCAGTGTGTTTGAATCTGCCACTGAAAATGGGAGAGCAGACGTAGCCAATGATGATCACGAGTGTTGCTTGGCCAAGGATTTCTGAAGAAAAGGTGGGGGTACGTAAACGGACCACTCTACGTGGCTTCTGAACTCAAGTGATGTGCAGTTGCTGTCTGCTGCTCTTAAATTCACAAGAACAACTACGTGCGGGCATGATTCATAAATAAATCCCAAGGCTGATATTTGCCTTTCAGTTTAAAGTTCAGTCACGGCATGGTTCTCATTGGCTTTCAGGAGACAGAATCAATATATTCCACAACAACCAGCTTCCCAGGAAACAAAATAGGAAACAAAACGTTTTGAATCAAGACTAACTCGTATGATTTGTAGCTGTGCAGAAAGTCTAAGGATTGGTTTATAATGCAGCATCTGAAATATTTAATGGCAGGGATAGGCTACGAGAAAGGTAGCCTATTAAATGTCAGCTAAGTGATGAGAGATAGATTAAGTACAAGTAGGTGTATATCTAACGTACCAGAATGCCTAATGGCTTGGTTAAGTATTGCTGTCACAGTGGAGGAGCACAGAAAAGAAAAAGAACAGCATTCTTAACAGGGAAAGTGAAAGAAAGGAATGTAACTCCTGCTACAGACTGAGGTGAGCTAGAGTCAGAATCAAACCATGCAACCAGAAATGGAGGCTTGTTGGAGGTATTCGAGAAAATAATGGCCACGGAAAATTAAAATGCAGACAGAAAAGACTATTAATCAGCTAATTCTAGAGAACAGGAAATCAACCAAGTAGTTGCAGCTAGAGAATTGTAAGTTATAAATCATCTTTCTAAATAAAAAGTAGTGCTGAAAAGTGAAAAAGGCGTTTGATTGCAGAGCAAGTGAAAAATGGGAATGCTATGTGAGCTTTATTAGGCAAAGCAAACTAGCGGTTTCCTAAGAATATT
This sequence comes from Pelecanus crispus, assembly GCF_030463565.1. NCBI lineage: Eukaryota > Metazoa > Chordata > Aves > Pelecaniformes > Pelecanidae > Pelecanus > Pelecanus crispus. The sequence goes on from NC_134648.1 coordinate 73,976,646, forward strand.
ATGCTAACAGCGAATGAAATTACTGAAGTGTTGCAAAATCACCAGAAAATATACCAAGCTCCAAAAGCAATAGACAACTTTTTACATAAGGTACAGAAAGAAACAGGGGGCTACCTTTTACTTTTATGCCAACAAACGTTGCCCTGGGTAGAAGTTTTGCAGAGCTGACTTACTACATTTTCAAATTCCTGCCTACTGTATTTTGATTTTTTTTTTTAAAAGACTGTATTTAATAAATTTAATCGATTCACAAGTTATTTCTTTAGAAAGTCTTTATAAGAATTACCTTTGCCCTCCATTTATAAGAGAACAAAGTGCACGTGCTGGAGTCACATTATTAACCATAGCCTTCAGTGCTTTGTCTACCTCTTCCCTTATAAATGTGTTGGATTCACCAGCTTTGTGCAAAAGGACTTTTACTGTATTATCTAGTTCTTGATCCATGCTCTTTTTCAGGTAGGTGAACAAATCCCCTAAACAGACCACAGCAGCTCGAGAAACACCTGAGCGTAAATTCTTGACCTGCACACAGGAAAAACCCAAACAAACAATGAATAATGTTTATAAAATACACTTTAAAATAAGTAAAGCTTAACGTTTCCCTTTGTAGTTTTTAAGTAACATTAAAAGCAACCGAGAAATACATTTCTAACTTGATTCACAACGTGTGAGAATTAAAATACATACACATGAAAAATGTCATCAAGTTACAATCTAGATTTTTTCAGTCTCTTAGCAAATCAGTTCAAGTGTTGTATCTGAAGTATGAGCTGCTTTGCTGAATGACAAACTCATCCTTTTGAGACTGTCCAACAGAGGAAAACTAACCCCAGAGGAACATACCATTTCACTTCAGTGTATCTGAGAGCTATAAAATACATGTACACACTTATAGTCAGTGAAATATTCTGATAGTAAGATTTAACCTCTTGAGCCACAGCCAGACTTGTTTCATGTAGCTTTGCAGTCAGAACAGTCGCATGGTAGGCAGACAAACATCTAACAAAGTTCAGACCTTCAATTTTCTTCTCCCTGTGTAAAAAAAGAAAAAAAAATTAAATTCAAAACATTGGTGAATTTTCATAAAAATATTAAAACACAGAGTTCCAAAAAACCAAACGGCAAACAAATTAGATTGTAAAATAAAGCAGTGACATATAATGTAGGAAATTCTTTCAAAGTGAGTCTTTCTTTTAACGTGGTCGCAAGACTATTTTAGCAAACCAGTCTCTCCATTCTTTCCTACAGTTCTGTCCACAGCCTGCACTAGTGACAACTAAAGCATTACGTTCCTTCCCCGAGTTGAAAAGGCAGCAGCTCCGTAACCCCATTTCGCCAGCGAGAGCACCCTGAAGCCTCATATGCCACACAAAGTGACAGGAAGGTATTGGCGGGGGCCCTCTCCAGAACAGTGCTTAAACTTGGACATCTCTACAAGTCTCTGAAAGCTTGGCTATTAAGCCTCAATTTACAAGAGTTACAGTTTAATCTAGATTTGGACTGACAAATAACTTTTTTCTCATACATCACTTGCAATCCTTCTCGCTATTTTTGATGTTATGTCCATTTTGCTGGTTTTTCCAAGTAAGTGATCAGAATAAACGCCTTCTACATTAGATTCAGGCTGTAGACAGATGTTTACACCTACCAGTCATCATCAGCTAAAAGTGTCAAGGCTTCTGTCAATGCCGATTCTGGTTTTGAAAAGGGCTGCAGTTCTGATGGGTCCATTATTTCTGGGCTATGAGTGACTGATGGGGTCTGGTCTTTATAGCGTCCTCGCGCCCCAAGAGAAATCTCATCTACAAAGTCACGAAGCGTAACAAATGATTAGCATAATCTGAAGAAAACAAGTCATTCGAAGGAAGGAAATATTAAGAGATTGAGGTATATACAGACTGCTGCTACTATGGGACGAGGTTTTCAAGAAGACCGCTTTCCCAGTTACATCCTCGATCATTCAGCATTTCATTCACGTGAATGACTTTTTTATTTGCACACAACTACCACTTTAAAAAGTCACAAACACAAATGTAGTGGGTTTTTTTAATGTAAAAATGGATGCAGAATGTGCTAAAGAACAGTGTGGTAAGACACAATATAGTAAACGTAGAGCCACCTGAAGACCTTTGACCATCATCAGTATGAGCTTCTGTTCTGAAAAGATTTCTACTGCATATTTTAAAGGCATCTCAGTGACAAAATGTACCCAGAAATGTTTTTCTTGGAGACAAAAGGGAGTCAATTTGCCATTAATACGTTACATCATTTAAGTTGCTGAGCAAATAAAAACCCCTCTCATGTTTCAAACATCTTCCTAACAAATCACAGGCAAAGAAACGTTTCAAGGGAGCAACGAGGAATTCTAATCCCCTTCACCACCACCACCAAAGCACTCATCTTCCAGAGCACCTCAGGACTGTCCATTGTACATATTAACCATATTAAACCCAATTGTATTTTGGAACTATCCCACCCCACACATCCAAATATTTTAACAGTCTTTAGTTTACGGTAACAGCTTACCAGAATCTAGCAAGGCTGAACATTTTGATTTCTTCAAACTGGATGTTCTTTTCAATGAAGGATTCAAGGCAACGTTTTCTAATGACAAAGAAACATTTCCTGACGATGTTAATATATCCCCACAGAGATTTAACTCTAGAAAATAGAAGGAAATGTCCAAACGACAACAACAACAAATCAGAAAAAAGGACAAGACTAGTATTTTCAGTCCTAATTTGTCTTTCGAAATTTTTCTTAACTACAGTCTTTCAAATATTTCCCATAAGCACTTTACTCTCCACCATTTGCATTATAAGACTGACAACAAATGACTAAAGAGTAAACTGCAGTGTAAAATTAATTCTAGTAATACCTTATGTCACACTAAACAGTCAAGATTTTTGGTAATTACCACAGAATTTGAATTTCCATTTCAGCAGCATTTAACAGCATGTTATTCATTTAAGACAAACACTAATCCTCACTTTCTGTTGTCATTTTCTCTAGTTCATTCAGTTTAAGTCTTTCCCAAGGGTTTTCTTCCTTCTCTTCAAGGTCTTTGACTTCCTGATGTTCTTCACGACTGCGTTCTTTTTCATCTTTTTTCTTCCGCTTCATCTTATCCTGGGCAGATTTTGACATGACAACTTTTATCTGCAAAAAATTAATGCACCTGTTGTGATATGCAGTACAATATAATGCACAAGTTACCCAATAACTTACAGAATCATAGAATCACAGAATCGTTTAGGTTGGAAAAGACCTTTAAGATCATCCAGTCCAACCATTAACCTACACTACCAAGTCCACTACTAAACCAATCAAGGGTAGAGTAGCAATTTCGTGTTTCCTGGCTTGGTGGCTGGATTATTTTTAATGAAAGTAAAAAGTAGGAATCATTGACGCAGTTCTTGATATCGTCTAAGGTTAAGCATGGAAAATTATTATTTTCACCATTATCCTACAGAGCAAAAGGAAATTATTCACATAAATATGAAATGCAATCCTGAAAGGAGCTGAATGTGTGCTTTCTGCATGGTAATTAGTCCTACCGGCAAAAAGCCGCAACATTCCAGGTTTAAACATTTAAGGGAAATAATCACTTACTCTTAAATACCTTAAGAGTTAGAGAACTAAGGTCAACAAGAAGAGGTCTTCTATTCCTTGGCAGCGTTGTGTAGTTTCCTAGAATTTTAACTAACACATACACAGACTGGGCTCACTCACTCACATTTAAGCACACAGGGGTTTTTTTAAACAGCGGTCTTTAACAGTGTGATCTGAGCCTAGTCTCTTATATGTTTAAGACACAGTTCCTCATGAAAACTTAGTAACATTTAATACATTCCTCCATTTACTCCTTTGAATTTGATCCCTCCAAGTATTCATAACTTCAGTGGAAATCAGAAAATTAAAGACACTGTTTATCATTAACTTAAAGTTTTAGTCATCTTAAAATCTTATTTAAGATGCTTTCAGAAAGACCTGTGATTTTCATTTCAAATTTTTAAAAATTTTTATCACTACTTCATTCGAATAAATCTTGCTCCATGTTACAACAGATGTATATAGTATTTAACAAAGCAGCACCACTCCTCATGAAACAGTATTATGGGACACATATTCAGGCAGTATTTTTTAAAAACCTTATGAATGGAGCTAGATTAATACAAGACATGATCAAATCCAGCCATTTCCTCCTTCCACATTTCCATGAGCTGTGGGAATCAGAGGAGAGGACATTTTCCAGCTCCACTCCCTCCTGCAGCCCTTCTCCCAGAGACTTCCGAGTTAGGTGGGAAGCTTCTGACACAGCAATTTGCCATTATAAAATATCCAGGTGGAACCAAAAAGAAAAAGCAGGGAGAAGCAGTTTGATGGCTATAAGCTATTTTAATCAAACTCTCGTTTACCATAACATAGAGACTGCAAAACTGTACCGAGCTGTATTCATACATATAAAACAGGAAGCGAAACAATAAAAAAGTTCTGAAATTTTTACCTCTCTTTCATTTTCAACGTGGAAGTTAGAAGCACTGTTCTGCTGGATGCTTCTCCCACAGATCCCTGGTGATGGCTCAGTCTCCTCTTTGACAGCCTGGTCATCTCCATTCACTACACACATTATGGGCTGGCTGTACGTTCGTGCAGAAGGAGGACTTCCAAAAACACCTGAAAGGCATATCATTGTTGTGTCCTCACCAAAATAACCATTTCATTCAGCAGAACCTAGCAAAAACTAAAGAAAAGCAAAAGTAATTCAAGAAGATAAAAACATTGCTACTGTACTATTAGCGCCAACTTCCACCCAAAGGTACTCTTACCTTATTCTACCGAGTAGGGTGGATGCACGTACACGTACGTGCACGTACACCAAGACCTAACCTTCATCATTTGCTGCCATTCTTTGGTGTTGGAATGGAATAGCATACCCAGTAACTGCAAAACTTTCAAGCGCAATTCCTTTTATTCTCATTTACACTGGAGATTGTTCACAGTCTAAAACGTTGTACAGAATCTACTTTTTCTTTTCCCACTCTATAAATGTACATTTTCCCTCATTTTAATAACGATGAGATATAGGAGATAATTTTGGTTTTGCAGTACCTTTACCAACAATTGCAACTGCATCTTCAGATGGGACACTTGGTGAAATGAAATCTAGACTGTTCATCTGTGGAAAACTGGAGGTTGACTCCACAAGACCTTAAAGAAAAAAAAAAAGTCACACAATGTAAATCATATACTTTACGCTTTGGTGCATGTTTTATTTGTCTAAAATATCACACACAGACATCTGCATTTATCACTTTTATGAATCAGTCTATTTTCAAGTTACTGAAGTTAACAGGATTTACTAAATATCGATGTCCTCAAAATCACGGAAAGCATATAGCAAACAAAATTTCTGCCAAAAGATCATAAAGAAAACCAATGTTTTTAAGACGATTTTAAAATCAACTGATTCCACTGAAAAAACACAGAAGTTTCTAACTCACTCAGTGGAAGTACAGCACTTTCTTACATAATTCAGCACAACTAAATCAAAACAGAATTTGCTGAAGTATTTTTTCCCCAAGCAGCACTTAATGGTGCTTCCCATATAAATTGACAGTCCCTCAAATTCTTCACCAAAGTGGATGACATATATTATGTACTTCTATATGGCTACCCTAGTTGCAAATAAAAATGATAGTTTGTGACGAAAGAAGGGCACCGTTTGCTTTTGCTATTTAACCTGAATAATCTGAATTTTCTAAGCAGAGAAGATGATTTAGGACAGCCTGATTACCTACTAGAACGTGCAAGATCAAGTGAAAAGGTTTCTTCTGAAAGCGTTACTTTGTCCTCCCACAAACCAAATCATCGGCTTCTGAATGCTCCAAGTTTTAACAGTGGAGAACTGTCAAAATTGGTCTTTTGGGATTTTCTTGAACATAATCTTGAGGCTTCATGAGCAATTCTCTCTTAGACCATAACTGAATGTGCATCAAATACTGGATCCTCTTTGGAACCTACCCCCAGATCTGGGCCTTCTGTCCTAACCTCAGCTTCTAGCCCGAAAAACTTAGAAACTTCCATTTCACGGGCATTACAGGATAAACAGGTATTAACAAAAAAAAAAAAGGATTTACAAATCTGATTATAAACTTTATTTCCATTGCTCAGCTTTAAATGTTTCACAAAAAATAGCACTCCACCTTTTCTATAAAACGTTGACAATAAACAAAACTGTCCATGTTTAATCTTGAAACAAGAGATGGAGAAAACAAAAAATCTTACTAGGACAAAGTTCTTCATTATTCAATGTCTATTAACATGTGGAATATTGCTATTTAATTTTTGTATTTGTCACTAAAACATGGTTACTTGACATCTACTTCAGCCACTATGAGGGAGATCCGAACAAGAGACAGTGAAACCATATGCTCCTTAAACTGACTTCCACATTTTACTTTTGATGTTTCAAAAAGAAAAGTTGCTGCTCTATTCTAACAAGCTTGGAATTGGAAAATAACACCTATATCATACACACAATGATTCTGATGTAGGGAACAGTAGCTCCTAGGATGCATTAAAATGACACAGTTAAAACTGAAATGTAAAGTATAATGGTTTAATTTTACCAGTGAACAACAGAGTAATTTAAAACCAAACTTTTAAAGCTGTTCATTTATTCAGACTGAGACATGTAACAATTGGGTCCTTTTTTCACGCTCTGTACTATCGCTTGACTTTTAATGTTAACTTAATTGGCAGCCTAATTTCAGTTAATGTCAGAAAAAATCCCAACTTGTTAGCATAAGTATAAAGACTAGACAAGAAGAAATCACGCTGAACATCTTGAAATGTATGTTCTCTAAAACCTGTTTTACAAAAGGCTATACATAGCCTCAGGTTTTGCTATAAATGAGAGCTCAGTTGAACAGCAATGCAGCAAACTCACAAACCTTTTCAATGTTTAAAATTTCTTTGGTGTTCCATATTTTGACTTTTAAAAATAATACGTGACACTTCTCCTTGCTTCTTGTCCTCATAATCTCCACATCCGTTGCCACAGTTCAAATGCTGGCCAACTATGCTAACACTAGAAGTCCTCTTATCATCAAATGCTAGCCATGCAAAAGGAAAAAAAATCAAAAAAAAAATAGAACTAGTTTTTCCTGTGTGCTACAGGATTCTCAAATAGTTATTTTCAGAGACCCACAGACTGGTTTTACGCATACAATATGAGCGTTCTTGCCTACAGAAATCCGAGCATTTCAACAAAGATGCTCAGGCTCTGTTCATTTTTCACATGCAAAGGCTTTCATCTACAGATAAAGCCAGGTTGAAAGTTTAACTCAAAGGTTGAAAAATTATTTTTTAGTTCAAAGTCTTTCCAATATGAACAACTGAATACTAAGTGATTCATCATTAAACGCCAAATTGAGTCGTAAGTCAACTAAGTGAAAATAGTACAATACTGGTTAAAACACGAGAAATGTTTGTGGTGAATAAGGATGGAAGAAAGGAGTCCTTTACATTCTTGTACTGATAACAGCCTTGTTACTCATGCGTAAGGCATGCATTACTCCTCTCTACAACTACCTGACAGGAGGCTGTAGTGAGGTGGGGGTTGGTCTCTTCTCCCAAGTAGTTAGCGATAGGACGAGAGGAAATGGGCTCAAGCTGCGCCAGGGGAGGTTTAGATTGGATATTAGGAAAAATTTCTTCATGGAAAGGGTGGTCAAGCACTGGAACAGGCTGCCCAGGGAAGTGGTTGAGTCCCCATCCCTGGAGGTATTTAAAAGATGTGTAGGTGGATATGGTAGGACGCGTAGGGACATGGTTTAGTGGTGGATTTGGCAGTGCTACGTTAACGGTTGGACTCAATGAGCTCAAAGGTCTTTTCCAACCTAAACGATTCTATAGTTCTATGATTCTATAAATCTGTCCATTTACGTACCCTAGAAGGCATAAAACACATTTTATGTTACAATTAGAGACAACAGAAACTGAGCATTTTTATGCCTGCAAAACATTTTCAATACATTTTAGTTTTGGTTAAAAAAAAATAAACAACAAAAGACAACGCTAATTACTTCAGGAATTCTTTAAAGGATCATTTCTGCTTTTCCAAATACCCCTAAAATTAAAATACCTAAAAAGACAGAAGTCTTTTCATATACATACTTTTACTACATATTCAACAAAGTCCATGGAACCAACCCCACATTCAACTGAAGGGACTGATAGGCACAACCAAAGTGGCAGGGTGACATAACTCCGGTAATGCCAGCAACTAGAGCGACCTCAGTGTGCTACGGGGGGTACCAGGCAGCGGTTCTGCCTCCCACCGCCGCAGACGTGACGGCACTCATGCACCTCCCACCACCCGCCTGGGCCCATCTGTCTGGAAGTTCTGCACTGGTGGCCATCGCTGTCAACCCAACCGCGTCCACGTGGGATCACGAGCCGTATGGAAATCCTTAAAAAGGTTCCTTGTGTCCTCTTCTTCAGCTGAGAGCTTGGATCATAGCAGGCTGCTTTGTTTTGCTAGGGGACGGAAACCAAAGGGAATGTTTTGCTGTGGGATTCTTCAGATGGTGAAGCTCTTCCAGCAAGGAAGGCTACGGACGGTGCCCTGATCTGGGCTGGCGTGAGATGCTCTGGAAAACTACTATATGGCCAGATCCCCTGAAGGTCCAGGAACTCCTTAACTGTGAATTTCTGCACTGTCCCAATGAAGCCTAGTTGTCACAGGGTTCCATATACGAACATCAAGACCTCACGTGTCAGGACTGATCCATTCATTGCTGCATTTGGTACAACAGCACCCTCCGGCCTCTGAAACTATCAGAACCCCGAGGAAAGATGAGCTACAGGCTTGACAGCAGGCAGACAGGTTTTCAAGGTGCCAACTACCCTTGATTGTAGTGTCTACCCTTGATTGGCTTAGAGTAGACTTGGTAGTGTAGGTTAATGGTTGGACTGGATGATCTTAAAGGTCTTTTCCAACCTAAACGATTCTATGATTCTATGATTCTATGAACTATTAGAAATTGCACAAACTTATGCTACAGGAAGAATTTGGGAAGTAAGAAACGTCTGAAAGCTGCCGTTCTAGTACAACAAAGCTAAGAAAAGCTGATAAAATTCATCTTGGAGAAACAGCTGAAGCAATCTGAGCTCAATTAGCAAGCTAACGATAGGTAAGGGGCAAATAAATTTCCAGAACAGAAAAGAGCAAAAGTGTTAAACTCTTTAAAGAAAAGGAAAAAAGCTGAAGAAGGAGCCAGAGAACAACTGACCCATACGCTGGGCAATTCCATTCGCGGGACTGCATCAGGGCAAATAACGTATTTGGAAGCACCCACCAGAAAACAGCATGATCAGAGAAATCTGTTCTCCTTTTATGACACGGCGACAGACCTTGTGGGTAGGAAAGAAGTGAGAGATGCCACGTAGCTTCCCAGGCATACGTACACACAGTAGGTACCAAAAGCTTCATTCTCCAAATGGAGGGACGCATCAAGCAGGGTTCTGCTGCAGTCTGTTCAGGACCCGGCACCACCCAATATTTTGCCCAAACAGCGGGACAGTGAGGCAGCATGCTGAATGCAAACAATGACAGCAAATGGGAAGCATACACACATGCTTGAGGACAGGATCTGAATTCAAGGAGCTCAGGATAAAGTAGAAGAATGATCCAAGAAGAACAAGACTCAGGTAGGACAGGACTGATTTTGCACGTTTTGCAACAATGCAACCATAACTATCCTTTCAACTCTAAGGGCACGGCAGGTATTGTACGGGTACCGCAAGAAAGAGGCAGATCTGTTGAAAACAGCCTAGATGACAGCAGGAGTCAGGAGGAGTCAAACTCCATAAAGTTTGACCTATGAAGGAAAGCTGGAAAAAATAGGAATTAGTCTAAAGGACAGAAAACGAAAAAGGGAAAGAAAAATACAAAAAAAAGCCAACTGCTTGGAAGGACAAAATACTCCATCCTTCAGAATGAAATAAAAATGTAATGAGATAAGTTACAGCAAGGGGGATTTACAGTGTTAGAAAAAAACCCTTTCATCTGATGAGACCAGTTAAACACCAAACTGATTTTTACAAGTTCTCCAAGTTCCAGTGTAAAAATTCAAAGCTTTCTGAGATTTGATTTGTGTGATGGGCCAAGTCCAGTCAGCAGCGGGAGCAAAGGACTTCTCTTTACCAGTTAGCTGCACATGTATTACACCGACCTTATCAGAAGCAGGCTGTCAGCTCTTCGCAGGAGGTCCAGTGCTGTGCATTCCAGTTGATTAACTGGCTCAGTAAGCAAAATAAATGTGCTGCTCGTTATTTTACACTGAAGGTCAGCTTGTCACAGAAGGTCTTTTCATATAACGAATGCAAAATCATTAACCACAACATGTATTACTATGTACGTGCAGTATTTGCTTTCTGACTTACGCCGTTCCTTGACAAACCTATTTGCTATTTTTATCCTGAAGGAAAGTGGCCTTAGCTAAAATGAGGAGCAATAGCTTCAATTTCTGAAAAAAGATCATGTGTCTCAGTAGCAACTACTGGTTTTTTTTAATGTGATGGCTTTGCAAATTCAGGCTTGTAAGATGCCCTCCAATCTCAACTGAACTAAGTTTTTTAAACTTTTTGGAAAAAATACATAGCTGCTGAGGCTGCAAAAGGATGTAACAGAGCAGTCTTTGGGAAGAGAGGTTAGAAAACACTGTTGTGGACATGGCTCCCTCAGCTCCTCTCCTCCATCCAGTTGAATCAAAATTGATTAAACATAAAAAATCATAAACAATCGGTTTTTGCCCATCACAGAAATCTGAAGTTACCTGTACTTCCCTGTAAGCGTAAAATAGAACTGCATCACGTAACTTCAATCTCCTACCAGGAAATTAACTGCTGGCAACATTGTGACCCTTCCTACTCTTATCCAGCTGGTGTCCAATGGATTTTCACACAATACTGCGCTGAATTTTGAAGTGCACATACTCACAGGTGGCATGTTCATTAACACATTTTATCCTGACATAGAAAGGCGGAAACCCTTGAGTTCCTTCTCACCTGCAGTACTACAGTATAATCTCAATTCGACCAAACAGCATCTAGCAATTACGGTTTCTTAAGTGCTGAAGGGACATGAGCTCATTGAACAAGTAAGAACAGACACATCAAGTGACCGTTCTGGTGCATCAATGAAGCAAGGTATATATACACTGGTAAGCACAGCAAAATACCTGTGCTGGGGTTATGTTCTGCCATGTTTGGGTCTCTGCTTCTTGCTGAAGATGCTCTTGCAGGCTGTGATTTGCTGCCAAGTAGTGGAAAGGTGTCTGGCCTATTAAAATACAAAAAAATTTTATAAATACAATTCTACACACTAGTCAGAGCCCAATTAAATAACCCTTTGTAGTAAAGACATAAATAAATTGCAGTTTCTTCTCCCCAGGGTACTTGGTGGACAAATATTTCCAGTATACTTCCACAAATGTTCACACTATGAGTAGAAAAAGAAAATTAATTCAATAGAAATTACTTGATGAGTAGGTCCATTATGAAGAACAACATAAAGACAACCCTTAAGGGTGCACTTCACACTAGGACTAAATTTAGCATACATTTGAAAAGCCAGGGAATCGTTTGGTCTAGGGGACTGACGATGCTGCTTGCGATCTGGCAAAGGATGGCAAACGACGGTGACCAAACACGCTAACCTTTCACTTCCAGAAATGAGCTGGTTTCAGCTTAATGTCTAGCACACAGCCATTCACCAGGAAAATGCTGTTATCTACGAGACAATCTTGATACTTCTTTTTTTAAAATGATGCATTGGAACGTTAAAGACGATTCAACCCAGAGCCCTGCACTGCTAAATACGATGCGTACCTGTGTACCCTGTACCTGTACAGGGGAAGAGCAGCTGTTCTTTTTGAAATACACACAACTAGAAGACTTGCTTTTAAGATCTTGGGGAAATCCCATGCTTCAGAAACTTCACTAATACCGCTACCAAGCTCCCATTGCTCACGGTAGTTTGTTGGTGGATACGCTGATCCTTCTAAAAGCCAATAGCCAGAAGCAGCCCACTTTCTTGTTGCCCAACTAGACAGATTTTTTTGAACAGAAAATGCCAATTTCCAGTGCTTGCAAACCAGCACCTGAACTAAACTCTCTGAAATTTTTATGAAAGTTCCAAGGCTTTTAAGGTCTTCTGGGATATCTTTTGTCACTTCTACAAATTCAGTCTTCCTGCCAAACGTCCCCTCTCTTCCTTGCTAGTTCAGAATTCCTGTATCTTTGAATCCTGTAAAAAATTAAGCTTGTGTGTCACTGAATAATGGAAATGGCATGTTGTGTAGAACATGTCCCAGTCAAAACCTTGCCCGGAAGAACATCATACACAGAATTTTATAGTCTTGCCTTTTTAGGTATTCTAGCATTTTTCATTTTAAAGATTATTTTTAAAAATGTGGTTCAGCAGTAATGCATATAGGGAAGATGCACACATACAAATTAGTTGTGAAAACCTTCTGTTTCTGAATCGTTCCAGTCTCCCTCTGCCTCAAAACCCTTTCTTTTGTATATTCCCTCTCTTCCTTCCTATTCTGTTAATACAGTTGTATGCCAGTTATATACTGATGCATTTAGTACACACAAAAATAAAAGATCTCTTTGGATCAGAGCTACAAGCAGCTTTATCATGAGCTCCAAGAGCAGAAAAGGAGATTCTGTACTGCAAAATTTGCAAAATTCCTCAAAAAAACTTTTATTTAATTAAAAAATAAAGTATTTCATATGGCTAATCACCAACTGGGTCATTGCTCTTTACAATCAGAGCAGCCTGTGTCATGACACAGTTTCTTTTCAGAAGAGCTCTGTGAAGGCATTTTAAATTAACAATAGTCTGTCACTAATAAAATGGAAACAGTTTACGATTTGCAATAATAAGAAACATCTACATTGTCTACCTCTTACTGCAAAAAACCAACCCATTCCTTCTTTAGTTCCCAGGCGATAATAAGCAAACCTTATCCCTCCTCTTAACTCATTCTCCTTCTTACTCTTTTGTTTAGGCTATGCTTCACATACCTTCTATGGCAAGCTGAAGTCTTAATCAAATATTTACTACCGCTGGCAGCACTTCACCAACTGCACTGTGTTACTGTGGCTGCGCCAGGGAGCTCTTTCAAATTAAAAGATGGCACAAACTAGAATAATATAATTAAGCAACTGTTGTACAGAGCAACTTATTTTCAGATGGGACAATAATTCACATATAAAAATCAATCTATTAAGCAAAGCAATCTTATATAAAAAATATACCACAGTTTTCACTCCCTTTAATATTTCACTAACACCAGCAGAGACCGTGTGTGAGAATTTCAAAGCGGAGTTAACGCATGAGTTGCACTCACGTTCTTCTCCTCCTCTGGGGGACTGAGGACGCAGGGGAAGTCAGAGGCTCCTGGCTGTACACTCCGCTTTCGCTGTAAGAGCCTGCGCTGGGGGAGGAAGCGTGGGAGGGGGAATCCACGGAGAGGTCAAGTTTAAGAGCAGAATCAGGACTTTCAAGATCTGAAAGGTTGCCGCTTAGCTTTGCCCTCTTCTTAGCTGCACTGTTCCGTAGAGATCTAAGCGAATTCTGCATCTAAACAGAATTGAAAACAAAATGACAGTTTTTATTCACTGCACAGGGTAAAAGCTTTTTTAAGCAAAAGAAAGCATGATCCTGAGGGTTGGATTGACAGGAGTTCAGTGCACGTGCCTCTGCTGGGCAATGTGACGGGACATTCACATAGGTTACGCAGCGTTGTAACGATCCCTTTCACTGCTTTGCTTCACAAGAATAATCATGCTATTACATGCGATTTCCCCCAGACGCGGCATCCTAGCTTCATTTTGCAAAACACAAGAACAGATTCCTGCAAAAATACACCAGCTGCTCTTATGTTTTTAATAGACCAAAGAAAGCGTTTGATGGCTGCTAATACGCACGATTGGGACCTCAGGCTTTTCACATCTGAACTACGCAAAGATGCAAAATACGCCGAAGTGAATCCCCAGAACTGTGCCTAGCTTGCAGAGCTCCTACTCAAATAAGCAGGAAAAGCTACAGGGACTCTGCTGCATATTCCCTCCTCTTTTTACTGAATATATTTGATGTGAAAAAAATTCTTCCCCGATCTGTTTAGCACCTAAATTGCTTTCAGTAGTGACTACAGGATGGAAGATAAAGATAGCAAGGCAAAGCCATCAAGTCCTACTGCAACTGTTCTCAGATCCACAGGGACTAAAGACAGGATTTGAGATCCAAACAATTTCTATGACCTGTGACAGAAATTAGGATGTGGTGCACGGCATCACGGGGGAAGATCACACAAAGTCCAGTCATACGTGATAGCTATGCCTCTCACATAATCAGCGTTGCAGTGGTTTCGATGTGTACTGACGAGGGCAGTGCAGGTACAGTCCCACCTCCCCACCACCTCCCCAAACAATCCGGCGTGCCTCTGCAGCATTTTTCTATGTCCCACACTGGTACAGCTATTCGGTACTCCTCCAACCTCAGACTGGAGCAGCAGAGTGAGGGACAGGATCCTTCGGCGGGCGCTGGGCACAGTGGCGGGGCCGGCATACACCCAGGGGGATCTCACCAGAGAACCCGTGCGACTGAGGAACAGCCACGCGGGACCTACAGCCACGATGGCCGCGAAGTATTTCATGGGCCAGTGAAGGGAAATGCTAGAGTAAGTCTGTTTGACAAGTCTCGTGGGTCACAGAAGGGATAGATTTTGAAAGGTATTTATTATTTCAAATATTTTCTAAGTCACAGGTTGAGTGGCACACTCAAAACACTGGCCGCTGAACACACATAATGGACCCAAATCATTCCCAGTGGATTTCCACTTACAAGAGGGATGCTGACGCGCCAGGCCTAACACCCAGAGCGTCTGTGTCGTATCAAACAGCTGCAGGCGACACCACGCTCACCCAGCTTCACAGCAGTTCTTCGCGTTTTACTCCGTGAAAAAACGACTGACTTCCGAGAGAGCTGGGACACGCTGCGCGGGTATTGGGGACAGCCCGCTTCAGCAAAGCTGGGGGGCTGAGGAAACTCCCAGGCTGACTCAAACTTCATCAAGAAAGTTATTTGTTATTTCAGGCCCTTTGTTATAACTGAAGAAAGGATTATTATGTAAATCCGATGTGAAATTTAAAATTAAGCCAAGATAATGAGAACAGAAGCTGTATAAAGGCCTGCAGTTCTGCCTTGGTACCGTGATAACAAAAAACCAAGGGATATCAGGATGTCTGGATGTCCTGGTTTCAGCTGGGATAGAGTTAATTTTCTTCCCAGTAGCAGGCACAGCGCTGTGCTTTGGATTTAGGATGGGAACAATGCTGATCACACGCTGATGGTTTAGTTGGTGCTGAGCAGTGCTGACACCAGGCAAGGGCTTTTCAGCTTCCCCTGCTCTGCCAGGGGCACAAGGAGCTGGGAGGGGGCACAGCCAGAACAGTTGATCCCAACTGCCCCAAGGGCCATTCCATACCATACGGCGTCATGGGCAGTATGGAAACTGGGGGGGTTGGCCGGGGAGCAGCGATCGCTGCTGGGAACTGGCTGGGCATCGGTCGGCGGGTGGGGAGCAATTGCATTGGGCAGCACTTGCTTTGGATACTGTTATTATTATTATTATTATTATTATTTTATTGTTACTATTATCATTACCATTTTACTTGATTTCAATTCTTAACCTGTTCTTATCTCAGCCCAGGAGTGTTTCTCACTGTCACTCCTCCGATTCTCTCCCCACCCCCTCGGGGCAGGGGCAGTGAGCGATGGCTGCGTGGTGCTGAGCTGCTCCTGGGGCTGAGCCCCGACACTGGAACAAACGGGAAGCGTGCTTCAACATCAGTGTCTATCGCTCTACCTAGCTTCTGTCAGACACCCAACGCTACCTCACTGTACCTCCTGTACTCATGACAGTGTCACAAACTTTAAGTCAGAAACATTTATTATTTTCTGGCTCTTGTTTTAAAAAAAAAAAAAGCTTATAGTATACCAACTATCAAAAGTGCGTTATGTCATATTTAGACCAACCTCTTCTTGGTCCACCTCCTCGCCATCAACATGTAGCTCTGAAAGATCAGCTGCAAGCTTCCTATCCACTTCGTTCAGCCGCGCGTCCTCACACTCTTCGTTTCTCCACTTTGCCAGATTTAATTCGGCCTTAGCGGGCAGCGGGCTGGCGAGGCGGGGTATGGGGGGCACGGGTCTGGCCCCGTTCAGGCCCCTGCGGGAACCTCTCACCAGGGTGGGCTTCAGCTGCAGAGGGGAGGGTTTCTCCTGCAAGTTGGCCCCTGCAGAAGACAAGAAGCGGGTGTCAGTCCTTCGGAGGGGTGGCAGGAACACAGCACTCACCACAACAAACTTCATGCCTCATTTCTGCGTCACACCGGAAACCTCCTTTTGTAACGAGGCGAGTGTTAAAAACCACACTTATGCACGCAATTTTATTTACTATTATAAATACCAGACTCGCCTCCTCGCGTGGTATTTTCTGTTACCTCCTGACTCTACCCTTTCCATCTCCCTGCATTTCAAGCTCAGTTACCAAGCTCTTCTACTCTGTCTCCTTCTTTTAAAAAATATAAATTAGCGTTTCATGCATATGCATGCCAATGTATTCTCAGTACCTTTAAAAAGTACTTAACTTTCTTAATTAAGGAAAAAAGACGACTGGTGCCCTAACAAGCTCTCCTGTAAGCTGCTGTGACAACAATGAAGTTATTCTAAAGAAACAGAAAAAAACTGAAGTGCATATGGATAATACAAAGAAAATCAGCAAGCGATGAACACCCATCTGCAAGATAAAATTACATGCATTCCAGGGACAAGTGACTTCCAAAGAATTAATTTAGAAATCTTCTACATATGTGCAAAAATATATGTCTCAATGAAGAAGAATTTTAAAACAGATTTCTTTAAATCTGTGCAAAATTGTATGTGGAAACCGTCACTTTGCTTACAGAAGGTATGCCTCATGACTGACTAGGAATCAGTTTAAGCTAAACAGATACTAAAGCTATTTTTAACCTAAAATAAGATTGCCTTTAGTAAGTATTTGAAAGAAATCAGCTAAATGTTTAAGCAATTGTAATTAAATAAACTTAAAACTATTCCAGGTTAACCAATGTGTCCGTGAGGACTTCAAAGACAGAGAAAGTGAGACGATAAATAGCAGCCTCTGCCATGAGCTGTCAGTGCAGTATGGGATGAAATCAGCACCGATTCCACTCATTAGGGATGTAGCTGTTTGTAACCAGGCTTTAAAGAGCTACTCTGAGTGGGGGAAATTCAATGCATAAGTTTCCAAAGGCAAGCAGAGAGGCAAAAAGCCAAAATGCAATGAGTAATATTTTCTTGCACGTGTATTAGTGTTGGTCTCTTCTCCCAAATAACAAGCAGTAGGATGAGAAGAAATGGGCTCAAGCAGCATCAGCGGAGGTTTAGATTGGATATTAGGAGAAACTTCCTTACTGAAAGAGTGGTCAAGCATTGGAACAGGCTGCCCAGAGAGGTGGGGGAGTCCCCAGCCCTGGAAGTGTTCAAAAAACGGGCAGAGGTGGCACTTGGGGACATGGTTTAGTGGGCATGGGGGTGTTGGGGTGATGGTTGGGCTGATGGTCTTAGAGATCCTTTCCAACCTTAGCGATTCTTTTCTAGCTTTTACTTTCATTAAAAAATAATCCAGCCACCAAGCCAGGAAACATGAAATTAATTATTACTCTCCCCTTAATTGGTTTAGTGGTGGACTTGGTAGTGTTAGGTTACCGGTTGGACTGGATGATCTTAAAGGGCTTTTCCAACCAAAACAATTCTATGATTCTATTAATTAGAGTATTAAAGGTAACAGTTATTTCTGTATTGGCTTTCTTTAAAAGTGCTAGATTTTGGGGTTTGGTTTGGTTTTAGTTTGAAGGCAAACTTTTCACTGAAACGTTACTGATAAGAAAAGCAGAGCTGGTGCTTTATCTTACATATTTAAAAGACAAAAGGAACAAAATGTGCCAGTACTTAAAACTACCAAAATACAAAGACTTCACTTTTTAAAAGAAGCCTCCAGTGATGCAACTAGACTAGCACAGCTATAAAACCCTCACGTTTCAAACTGCACTTGGGGCACTGCATACCTCCCTGTTTACCCGCCAGTGTAGGTTTTCTGACCACTGCTTGAAGTCACTCAAAATGCAAACCTGAAATCCGTTTTCATTATACCGACCACATTCCTACCTGTATTGTCTCCTGACTTTTGACCGAGAAGCTGCTTCTGTGAACTAGGCTTAGGCAGTCCTTCAAAGCTTTTAAGAGGCCAGGAGTTTGAGAAGTTCATGGTACTATCTTGTGACTTCTTCGGAGAGTCAGCTGCAGAGGAGACGTGCTTTGGGCTGTTCCGGGGTGACGACAGCGGGTAAGACGGCAGAATGAAGGCCCCATGGCTCGCATTAGGACCCTGGAAGGACACCGTATGCTCTGCTTGATTGCAAAAGCTTCTCTGGGTCTTGCTGGAAAAACTTAGGCTGGCACAAACTGAGCAAAGGAAGAGAGAATGGTATTTGTGGTAATTAGCCTCTTTGGCAGCTCTTATAATAACAATTTACAGTGAAATAATACAGCCTCTAGAGAGTCAAAACTGAAGGTCAGCATTTTACCGAAGCAAACAGGCAAATCGGGTAACTTCATTTTGCAAACTGCATTGTCCCTCAAAATATCAATTTCCTTTTTCTGCATTTGATCAAATGAGTTTGAGCCTAAGCTATTTTGCAGTCATTTTGAAGAATGAGATTCAAAAAATGAAGGATGCGAGTAGATTGAACGTGGTTCTGTTGCTTGCTGCTCCGTATTCCAAGCCTGCATAGCATAAAATTTGCAAACACCACTCTCAAAACTCGGTGATACAAAAGTACAAATAAAGCACAAATGTTACAAATTCTACTTCCTTTAAAAAAAAAAAAAAACAAAACACAAATTCCAATTTTTTTTTTTTCCCAGAAACCAGTAGGTCAAAAATGGAAAGACAAGTCTAGGTTTGGAACTAGACTGTTTTAATTTTTTCCCATGAAAAGCAGATGCATGTTCCCCGCATGCACTCAAGCTTTTAACCATGCAAGTGAAAAAGAGGACAAGTTTTAACCCTGGACGGATCCTTGCAAAGTGAGCTACCTCAGCAACCTCACTGAGAGCACAGCCCCACGACCAGTTCCACTGGCACAGCTGGGAGAATGGGAAAGCACAGTGCGGGAGGGAGAACAAGTGACAAAGTGAGTCGGGCTTGGGGAAACCTATCAATTGTCTGTGTCACTCCACAGAAAACCAGTCAATTATGCCTTTAGTTAGAGCATAAAAAGTCCCTTTACAAATCAGATCACTCCAAGGCCTCTGTCTTCTGCTCCTGCTGCTTTCCAAGGCTGCACCATCCGGGCACTCCCTGGGTGTCCCGGGGCAGCAAAACTGAGACAACCCAGTCAGGTGTGGGTTGTACTACCAGAGAAAGGCTCAAGTAACAATAATATCTGGCACAAAAACTGTTTGCAGAGAAATAAATCAGCAAGTGTGGGCAAAGTACCTGGCAGCCTTCTGAAGACCAAGGCCAAGAGAAGGGAACATTGACTGTGTAGTTAGGCAAAAAACAAAGAGGAAATTTCTCCTTTCTTTCCACAGGTATGAGAAAAACCCAGTATCTAGAGCCCGTAAGTGACTAGAAGTACACTGAGTAAATGAAGTTCCTGTATATCTTCCAAGGCGGCTGTCAGCTCTATCCCTTGCCCAACACATCTGGACCACTCAAAGCGGCTCTGTCCACGGATCTGGTATCATCACCATCTGTTCCTCCGGACAGCGAGTTGATTCCTTCACTAGGCGTACATCTGGCATTTTTATTATTATTACGACTGACGAACAGACAAGTTTCTACGTGTTACAGGTCCGGATTTATCTCAGCCTGCACCCCTAGGGTTAAGGTGCACTCAATCACATCATAGAATCACGGAATCGTTTAGGTTGGAAAAGCCCTTTAAGATCATCCAGTCCAACCATTAACCTACACTACCAAGCCCACTCTAAACCAATCAAGGGTAGACCAGACTAGCCTCACTTTTGAAACTAGCAGCAAACGCCGCCGGACACAGCAGCGCCCCGGACACCCGTCTAGTAAAAGCTGTCCAGAGACCACCACAGACTAAAGCAACGATAGCAGAATTAAAAGCTTGCCATGCGCCAGCACGGCGTCTGTGCAGCGCACCGAGGTCGCTTGCACCCCGAAAGGAGCAGCCTCTGCCTCCTCCCGCACGGGCCCCCGCTGAGACGCCTCGGCTGCCCTCCACACCTTCGAGGGGACCAAGCGAGGTGCCTTAACCAGCCCCAGGGGGGCAAGGCTCCGACCCGGCCCTGGCTGTTGTGCAGGCTGGACCGATCTGATCTATAGCACTAACAGAATCGAAAAATCAATTTTTCAAAAAAAGTTCAGATTCTCTAACAGCACCGCTTTTTAGAGAGCACACCGATAGTCAGACACCAAAGGCGTGGGCTGCAAATGAAAAGCATTACACAGGAGCGAGGCGCAAATACGTCTGATGAGGGACTTAACGTTTTAGTGATAGTTTTTGTTTCTTAAGGCAGCACAGAAATAAAAAGACATCTCCAAAGTAACATGCACTGACTTACGATACAGTTAGAATCCATGTACCTTTGTCTTGCTGACA
The DNA here is from genome assembly GCF_030463565.1 of Pelecanus crispus. NCBI lineage: Eukaryota > Metazoa > Chordata > Aves > Pelecaniformes > Pelecanidae > Pelecanus > Pelecanus crispus. The sequence goes on from NC_134648.1 coordinate 73,997,424, forward strand.
GTTATTTAACCCTAAAAATTGTAAATCAGAGTCCACGCTACCACTCTTCCCACGTGTCTGTGTGTATCCGAGCGTTCCACATTTCCCTGAAATTTGCGGCTGATGAGAGCCCATAGCACCTTTCAAAAGAAAAACACAAATAACTAGATAAATACTTAACATACGGCATTCAATGAAAAATATACAACAATCTGTAACAGTGAATTAAGATGCCGTCTAACTTCCAGTGTAAAATACAACTCCTTTGAAAGTATTTAATCCAAGAGTTTCTAAGCAACCTCACAGTACCGTTCACAGGCACAAACTGGGAAAATGGCTGGCCGTTCTTCCAGGGCACTTTTCCAACTCTGAGAACGGCATGGGGGGTCAAAAGGAAAACCCAAACCAACGACCTCTTCGAATACATGACAATAAAAGGAAGACAACACCTCAACACCCCAAAATGCAGTGAGTTTCTTTAGTGATGTCACTCCCAGCACAGCAGTGAGGAAACCTGGCATGCCACGCATGTCAGGGCTCCCCAGACAAAGCCGAGAACGTAACCTACTGCCAAGTGAAGAGAATAAATCAGGCCTGGTCTTGCCCAGTCTTTTCACATGCCTCTTAGCTATTAAGATACGAATCACTGAGTCTACATTGCTTGCATAAATTAAGTGGAGCGCTATACCTCCAATCTTCTACAGACCTGGTTTTCAAAAACATTTCTCAGTTTTTAAAACAATCTTTAAAGCTCACTCTTCCGACAGCTTTCTACAAAAAAAAAAAAAGCAAAAAAGAGAAAATATGCACATCTAGAACAGATACGCACTGCTCTGCTCTCCTGAACAGCCAAAATAATAAGTAAGTAATAATAAAACACAAATACGACCTTCCCAACGTGTTGTCCAGTTCACAGTATTTCAGACCCTGCCGCCGCTATCAGCTAACTCTTGGCAGCATACCTTTCACGGTAACAGCTGCTATTCTGGCCAGCAACGTACTCCTGCTCAAAAGTCAGTAAAATTCTGTGTCTCCTTTTAATTTACTGCTTTATCTGCAATTCATATTGCATTTTACAGCATGAAAGAATGTTGGCTGAATTACTCTGTTGCTGATCGACGTGGTACTTCTCTTTCTTAATTCCACAAAAGCAGCAGACAGCTCTGTATTTCAGGGATATCCCGCGTCCTTTTGTTCAACACATCTGTTCGCACAACCACGCTATTTCTTTTTGGTCTCGCTGTCTGCAAAAAAAGCTGATTACAAACTCCGTTGGGTCTATCTAAAGTACTGAAAATCTGTGTGTGTGTGCGGCAGGGCTGGAAAACAGCAGGTTAAGTTTTGAGATGGCGCACGCTTCTCCAGGAGCACGGACGGGACTGCTGCCGCTTGCTTCAGCTGGAGGCAGAGCCCTGTGCCTAGCACTCAGCTCCTTGTCGTAAATGAAAATAAGTACAAAACACATGATCAACAAACGATAAACCATACCCATGCAGCTACAAATTTACACTCAGGTTCTTCTAAATCTATTTTGTAAACGGCAGATCAAACACTTTTCTGTGTTAATACTTACCAGCACAAACAGAAGAATGCTCAGAGTTAAAATCTATACTATTCTGAAATAAACTCCTTGAAGGTCTTTTTCTACTAAAAAGTAACTCATCACTGACTGGTACTCCTTGAGAGGGCCATAACTTTGGAGAATGAAGAAAATCATTGGATGTAGAGAACTGCAGGAAAAAGGAAAATAAAGAAACATCCATGAGTGTGAAATGAATGCACAACCCTTTTCTGTACAAACAGCGGAATTACCCGCGTAAATTTGGCTCTTGACAATAAAGCTACACAAACCACTGACAGTATGTCAGGAGAGAATTGCCAGAAAATAAAGGTTTTTCTTCTCTATCACTTAGACAATGAAAAGCAAGAGTGTGCACGTGAGCTGTGCCTTTCACCCGCAGAAACAAATGGGATTCATCATGCGTATGTCCGCAGATAATGCCTACTGAATGAAGAGAGCAAAAAGCAGGAAAGGCTCCTACCAAAAAAAGAAGAAAAAGCAGACACCCAGGCTGGCGACCGCGGGCCAGAGCAGAAGCTCCGGGTGCGGCTGTCCCAGCCCAGGCAGCATGGCCAGCTCATCGGTCCAAAAATTCAGATCCTTCACACAAAAAACATGCGAGAATTTTTTAAAACCTTAAAATGTAGCACAGAGCACGGTGGCTCATCAATACAAACTGCCAAAACTTCCCTGGTTAGTAAAAGGCAGCTGATTTTTAAATGCAAAATATTTTGATGAACGTTTTCTTTTCCCAGCTCTCTGATACTTTAAGTATTTTAAGCATTAGAAAGCACTTTAGTTGGTTTCCAGTTCTCACTCTGACACAGGTTGACACTGTTGCCACTGAAGGGAAAAAAACCCAACACAACAAACTGGTAGAGAGCTGCACTAGGCATCAGCTTTAAAAATTAAACAGTAACGTTCTGAATTACGTGCATTAAGCTATGCAAGCGTTTAAACAGATATCAGCTACTTGAGGTGTGAAAAAAGCATGCTTCAGATTTAGTCTAAAAGCTGTATTTGGTAATATCAGCACCTTAGATTTAGTCTAAAAGCTGTATTTGGTAATATCAGCACCTTGTAATGAGAATCAGTTATAGCTGAAGGAAATATCTGAATAATATACTTAGCAAAGAAAAGATCATGCTTTAAACAAAGGTTTCTTGCTTTCTGATTTAATCAGTAAAATCAGTAATTTGAATTATTTCCAGGCTCTATTAAGTCTGCTGTCTCCTTTCACAGACAAGGCTCCGCTCAGAGGCCTGAGCAGAAATGGAAATATTTATTCAGTATTGGAAAGAACAGCATCACATGAAGCCTAAAAACCTCCTTTACTCAATATACTGGTTGTGTGAATGGAGAATATGTCGTCTAATACATACATAGTACATTCATTTATAAAAACACGTCTTTTTTCATTTCACCGAAGACCTCAGCTCACCGCAAAGACGGATTTTGAAACGGGGAACGCCGCACAACCCCTTGCGCTACGGAACCGCAGCTCCCCATCAGCCCGCCGTTCCGCCTCTGCCCGGCTCCCGCGCCGCGTTCGACGCGCAGGAGCCCACCGGCGGCACGCCCGGCACGCCCGGCACGCCCGCCGGGGCCACGGCACGGCCCGCCGACCCGGAGCCGACGGCCAGCTCCCGGCTCCGCTCGATGTCCCGGGCACCACGACAAATGGCGCGGCAATTCAACAGAGTGCAATGTCGTGATAGTTCAACGGCCGGGTCAAATGAACAGCGGCTAAATGCCGTGATTTGGCAGCTTGATGCTTGGTAGGCTGAATTTAATACCGAATTTAACACTGCGATGGGGTTTCACAAGAGCATCGCAAAAGAAAGCACGGCCAGAACTTAAAGCTTGAAGCGGCACAGTCACAGTCACAGTCACTGTTTAACATCTCCATCAATGACACAGACAGTGGGATCGAGGGCACCCTCGGCGAGTTTGCAGATGACACCAGGCTGAGTGGTGCGGTTGACACGCCAGAAGGAGCAGATGTCACCCGGAGGGACCTGGGCAAGCTGGGGAGGTGGGGCTGTGTGACCCTCATGAGGTCCAACAAGGCCAAGGGCAAGGTCCTGCACCTGGGACGGGGCAGCCCCCGGTATCAGCACAGGCTGGGGATGGAGGGATGGAGAGCAGCCCTGCGGAGAAGGGCTTGGGGGTGCTGGGGGTGAAAAGCTGGACACGAGCCGGCAATGTGCGCTGGCAGCCCAGAAAGCCAACCCCACCCTGGGCTGCATCCCCACAGCGTGGGCAGCGGGGCGAGGGAGGGGATTCTGCCCCTCTGCCCCGCTCTGGGCAGACCCCCCTGCAGCCCCACGCCCAGCTCAGGGCCCTCAGCACAGGACACGGAGCTGCTGGAGCGGGGCCAGGGGAGGCCACAGAAATGCCCCGAGGGCCGGAGCCCCTCTGCTGCGGGGCCGGGCTGGGGGGGCTGGGGGTGCTCAGCCTGGAGAGGAGGGGGCTGCGGGGAGGCCTGAGTGCGGCCTGGCAGCGCTGAGAGGGGCTGCAGGAAGGGGGGGGCAAGCTTTAGCAAGGCCTGTTGGGACAGGACAGGGAGTGATGGATTTAAACTAAAGAAGAATAGATTTAGACTGGACATAAGGAAGAAATGTTTTACAGTGAGGGTGGTGAGGCACTGGCACAGGTTGCCCAGAGAGGCGGTCGATGCCCCATCCCTGGGAACATCCCAGGCCAGGCTGGACGGGGCTCTGAGCACCCTGGGCTGGTTAAAGCTGTCCCTGGCACTGCAGGGGCTGGGCTGGGGGGGCTCTGAAGGGCCCTGCCCACCCAAAGCATTCCATGATTCCATGATACTTCTCACAAGATGAGTAGCGTGGCTATGAGCACACTCTAATTGTTTTTAAATCTTTATATTTACTTTCTCACGCAGTATCTCAAAAATAGAATTTTTTATGGTTACGGAATACAGACAAAAAACGTTAAGAGTGTCAACAAAACCTTCAGGTCCCTTCCAAGTAAAGAGGATGCACAACACGTCAGCGAGATATACATACAAGCCAAGAGAAATTAAATCTCCATACCCTGCCAATGAGAATGCTCTTGAAAAAATAAACTTCACAATTTAAACTTTTAAATTACATATTTCTTTTTCTGCTCCCTCTAAGACTGCCCTCTCCCCTTAAAACCAAAAAAAATAACTCACACACAGTACCTGTTAGCAGTAAATAAATAAGCGAAGCGGCAATTTGCCTGTATTTCCATTTAGTGCTTTAAAAAACCAACCAGTTCCCAAGGTACACAGCTACGTGGACACAGGCTCTTGAATGAAACAGCTTCACTGTTCCTGGGAAGGGTTTTGTGGTTAACAAAAATGGCAAACTTTTTGTCTTTACTTACAGAAACGCACGTTCCAATTTACTGTTCTGCACTGCATTTCTCGTGCTCCACATTCAGCAGATGTGATTGAAGTCATCCACATAACAAGTCAACGTCTCGCGTGTGCAGCATTTTAAGCAAATCCACTGAAATGCTCCAAAGCTTAGAACTTTACATAAAATCTTCCTCCCTGTAAGCCAGTGCTAATGCAGGATTGTACTTTTTAATCAGCCTGCAGGGATTAGGCTCACTTAAAATATTTGTGGGCAATGGCTTAGTTCAAAGCATAGGACAGGGAGAGAAGACTTAGGGAGCCTCGATACAAAATGGATCATCCGAATCCCATTTTTAATGGAAGATGGCAGCAGGAATCCCGCAGGTATGAAATGCTCCAGCAAGACCAGAGCAGGAAATACAAAGTTTTGCAAAGAATAAGAAACACGTTCCGATTGCTGGATATACAGTAAGAGCAATGACTTAAATCACAGCAGTAGCACCAGTAAGACTCAGCGCTATGCTGGCTTTTTGTCAGCCGGGTACCCTGAGGGACGCGAGTTTTACTTTAGAAATGAGGAAAAGAACAGCAGCCAAAGGGGTGAAGTGGTTTGTTCCAGGTTATTACAAGTCGGGTAAGACAAGAGATGAGACCTCGTCATTCCTGCTTCTGCGGTCTGCTTGCTAGAAAACATCATTTTCAATCTACATATCTTTCAGTCCATGAATAAATGTGCTACTGGTACAAAGTACTTACGCCCTATTTTTCCCTACAGACAAAGCAATATATGCAGAAGGAGCAAATTACGCAGTGCTGACACGAGGAGACAACTTTGCTCAGTTGTTCCAATCCCAGCTACAGGAATAAGAACTGTCTGCTTTCTTGTATGCAAATTATAATTACAGCGATTATAAATTTGCTAAACGCAGGCATGCAGGGTGGTGGCAAATAAATGCAAATCTAAAGCTGCCTGATTTTTCACTGAATTAGATGCCAGGTCTTGGCGAAGGGATTTCTCAAAAGGTTTCAGCTTCATTTAAATTCCACTAATACCACCAATGTCAGAAAGTATTTGAATCCACCCCCCAGAAGAAATACTAACTTGGTTGCCCAAGTGCGGCCCTTGGGAGTCACCCATCGCTGACAGATGCTCCGCTCCTACGTTCCCTTCCCGGCTGCGCAGCCGCACCGGCTGAGACGAAAGGTCCTGCACAAACCAGCAGCCATCAACACCACGCTCCCAGGGAAGAGATCAAGCACAGCACAAATGCCCCATGCTATCTCCCCAAAATCATAGAATCATAGAATCGTTTAGGTTGGAAAAGCCCTTTAAGATCATCCAGTCCAACCATTAACCTACACTACAAAGCCCACACTAAACCAATCTAGGGTAGACCAGACTGAACCATGTCCCCAAGTGCCACCTCTGCCCGTTTTTTGAACACTTCCAGGGGTGGGGACTCCCCCACCTCTCTGGACAGCCTGTTCCAATGCTTGACCACCCCTTCCGTAAAGAAATTTTTCCTAATTTCCAACCTAAACCTCCCCTGGCGCAGCTTCAGCCCATTTCCTCTCGTCCCATCACTAACTACGTGGGAGAAGAGCCCAACACCCCCTCCCTGCCCCCTCCTGTCAGGCAGCTGTAGAGAGCGATGAGGTCTCCCCTCAGCCTCCTCTTCTCCAGGCTGAACACCCCCAGCTCCCTCAGCCGCTCCCCACCAGCCCTGTGCTCCAGACCCTGCCCCAGCTCCGCTGCCCTTCTCTGGACACGCTCCAGCACCCCAATGTCCTTCTTGTGCTGAGGGGCCCAAAACTGGACACAGCATTCCAGGTGCGGCCTCACCAGCACCGAGTACAGGGGCACAATCACCTCCCTGCTCCTGCTGGCCACACTGTTCCTGACACAAGCCAGGATGCTGTTGGCCTTCTTGGCCACCTGGGCACACTGCTGGCTCATGTTCAGCCGCTGTCGGCCAACAGCCCCAGGTCCTTTTCGGCCAGGCAGCTTTCCAGCCACTCCTCCCCAAAATACTCTCCCAGCCTCCAGAAAAACCACGGCTCGCGTCCCAGAGACTGCCACCTCCACTCGCAATGAAAGGACAGCTTGTACTACACGGACAGATCAACCTCCGCGTCCCTTTAATCCTCGTTATCGCCTGTGGAAAACAAAGAGTACTTGCTTCATCAAACTAATTTCAGACATCATTTGAACACTCACTAAGGTCTTCATAAAGTCCAGCTATGTTAGGTTAATGGTTGGACTGGATGATCTTAAAGGTCTTTTGCAACCTAAACCATTCTATGATTTTATTAAGTTCTCTGGCTGTCAGAGCAGCACGTAAATGGAGAATTGCACACGCATTGCCCGACAGTGAAGTTATATGAAATTGCGTGTAGTTTGTGTGTACTTTATAACATGGCTTAAAATCACAGAATCACTTAGGCTGGAAAAGACCTTTAAGATCATCGAGTCCAACTGTAAGAAGAAACTTCAGTAAAATGTGCAAATGCTCTTCCTTCCCCCCCAAGGGCACTGCTTCCACCAGCAGGTCCCGGGGCCCACAACATATACGTTTCAGGGGAAAAAACAGAGGTAACTCTTACCCTGCAATAATTCTTAGGCACGCTATGTTTTACATACAGCACGCTAAATTTTCGAGGTACACACGGGAAGGCTTAGCTACCAAAAGATCAACGAGGAACTCCCAGCACACTATTAGCTGATTTTGTAGCAACCAGTTTGTTCTTCATGTTTTCAGCAGGGCAGGGGAGCTAGTAAGGTCTACAGAAGAAGTAGCATTTAGTTTTTTAAAAAGTGCTTCTGTATCCCAAACTGCAGATAGCGTTTTTGCTGTGACAGCTTACTTAGAATCATAGAATAGAATCATAGAATCATAGAATGGTTTAGGTTGGAAAAGCCCTTTAAGATCATCCAGTCCAACCATTAACCTACACTGCCAAGTCCACACTAAACCAATCAAGGGTAGACCAGACTGAACCATGTCCCCAAGTGCCACCTCTGCCCGTTTTTTGAACACTTCCAGGGATGGGGACTCCACCACCTCTAAATAAATTGGAATTACAGAAGATGAGAGTTAAAAAGGGAACAGGAGATTGCTAGTGCAGTGTTCTTAAACTCATTTGTGTGACCTCTCAAGAACGGCACAAGCTGGGAAACCACTGGAAAATGCAACAAGTTTGGTCACAGCAGGCTAATTTCCATTACTTAACGTCAGCACCCAAAAGACCTACTGGTCTTGATCATGTCAAGTCCTAAAGAAAACAACATAAACGCTTATTTCAGAATAGGATCTGGTCTGGTTCAGATTGGAATTGTTTACACTTTCCAAGGCTAATCCCAAGGAAGGGGAGCAGACAGAGCACATCAGTATCTCCAGAAAGAGAACTCTCACTTCAGTGACTTCAGACAACTTTATCCAGTGTATTTATAGGTAACAAACTGAACCTCGTGAGCCTGGCTCTGCCAGCTCAGAATTAGAAATGAACAGGACCTTACTGAAATACAAAGGAAAATATTCACGGGGTTATACACTTTATTACCACCCTGTGTTGATTTCCTATCTCTAGCAAGCAAAGTGTTCCTCTGATGCTGTTATAAGGCTCCTGTAAGTATACGCTTCAGAATGTAAAACTGCAGGTACTTAAAAAAAAGAACAAAACAATTACCCTTTTATTAATTTAGCTAGGAACCAGAGAAGCTTCAGCCTCCTGCTGCAAGCTTGAGTGGTGACAGCAACTGTCCCATGCAAGGAGGAGGTCAGGCTACTCAAATTTGGCTTTAAAAGGCACCAGAGTCATAGGCAGAGTCTGTCCTGTAGCTCTGACAGATGTGCGCAGCTGCCAAGAACGAGAAGCGTAGAAGCACAGATAATTATGCTTTATTTGATGAACTCAGGTTTGGCTTTCAGAAGGAAAGAAAAATGGAACGCTGAGGTGCTGTGAACAACTATTAAGCCGTAACGCTTCAATTTCAGTGTATAAAGCACTGAAGCGTGAAATCGTCCACTTTAACCGAAGGATACTAGTTGTCAGAAGTAAGACCCACAGCTTAAAGACTGGTATAAATGTTTTATTTAATGAGCTTTTTAAGGGGTGTGTGCTGCATACCCCATGAGTGCCACGTTTTGTAAGCACACCTCAAGGCAGAACACGGCTGAGCTTCGTCACTGGTGCCGGCTCCCTTTCCAGCAAAACCCCGTGCCTGCCTGACCGACTCCAAGTCTGCAGCATCGGAGCAAGGCGGCTCCTCGGGTGACCAACCAGTCCTGCTGCACTCACCGCTTCTCTCCGGGCCTTTGGAGGCACTCTCTGGCTCCGAAAGAGACAGCTGGAGGCACCGGTGTCCTGAGAAAGGCCCCGCAGTGTTTACCTATCAGTCACGTTTTCTTCTGCCATTAGGACTAGGGAGAAGACTCCGAGCGCAGAACGAGGGCATCCCCTGGAAGTCGAGGGGGTGGCAGTTCAAGCATCTCTCACTGTAGAGCCTTTCACTATGGGGTTTGTAAGGTTGACGATAACTACGGTCTCATGCAAACTTTCAATCATTGGAACAGGCTGCCCAGAGAGGTGGGGGAGTCCCCATCCCTGGAGGGGTTCTAAAAAATGGGCAGAGGTGGCACTTTGGGACATGGTTTAGTGGGCATGGGGGTGGTGGGTTGATGGTTGGACTGATGATCTTAGAGATCCTTTCCAACCTTAATGATTCCTAGTTTTGCCTTCATTAAAAATAATCCACCCACCAAGCCAGGAAAGATGAAATTAATTACTACTCTCCCCTTAATTGGTTTAGAGGTGGACTTGGTAGTGTAGGTTAATGGTTGGACCTGACGATCTTAAAGGTCTTTTCCAACCTAAACGACTCTATGATTCTAAACCTCACCTTAATTGGTTCAGTGGTGGACTTGGTAGTGCCAGGTTAATGGTTGGACTTGATGATCTTCAAGGTCTTTTCCAACCTAAACGATTCTATGAATCTATAAATTAAGAGCAACCCTGTGCCTGCCTCTCTAGCGTCAAGCTAACCATCATTAGGTGGCGATACCTCCGCTGCCATGCACGTCACCACAGTCACACCCGGACTTTGCGCTGTACAGAACCGCGCTGTGCAGGACGGACACGCTTGGTTATGTCGGCAGTGTGGTCAGATCGCCCTTCTGAATCCTGCAGCATAGCGGGCAACTGTACGTTTACAGATGGGTACGCAACAAAATCACGGGACTTCAGAGGCTACAGGGAAATGTTTCATCAATAACCCAATTTAACATCACTGACAGAAGCTGAGTTTAGACAAACCCTTGAAGGCAACGTGTTTTATCTACATTACATTTTCAGTACACATTAACTTACACATGTTTTACTTCACATCTTATCTGATCAGGAAAGTCTAGACATGGCCTTGGACAATCACTGTGTGACATGACCTAAAAATACTAGTAGAAAAACAACTTTAAACATTGAGCTAATTTCCTGCATCCTTTCAGCCACAGAATGACTCCAAAAGTTAATTTTTAAGCAAATTCATTTCAAAGGAATGTCTGAATTAATAATTAATTTTTTACATTTCCATGAACATGTCGACTGCCCGAATTTTACGCATGATACACCTTACTGAAAACAGTTAAGAAGAGATACAGGGCTAACTTACTTTCCCACCCACATACTTTGATTGCTAAATGCCCCAAGGAAAACAGCTTTATTTATACAGCTTATGGCAATCTCTCTCAGTTAACAAGGAACGTCTTCAAGTCCAGGAAACGCTGTCCAAATTTGCTCATCCCAGTGTGCCTTAAGTGAAAACGCAGTTCACCTACTTGCACCGAAGATACATACACACCATGGGATAAAAGCAGTTTCGTGGCACGGATGTAACAAAACAAGTACCACTGAGAAGCCAGCAAATACTGTACCAAAAATCACAAAGCCAGATAAAAAGATGTCCCCTGCCCTGGAGAGGTTTATAATCTAACCTTACTGTTACATGTGTCTGAAAAGACAAATGGTCAGGATGTGAGGACCGGGTAACAAAGCTGTCAACCTACAGCAATCGGATAAATATTTCAATACTTAAACCACCGTGCTGTTTAAATTTCCATTACAGTAAACGTGGGTCTAGCCAATAGGGCTCAAAGTCTCAAAAACAATTCATCCCATGCTAAATTAGGCCCTCGGTCACAAAGACAGCTCCCTGGACTCTGCTGCCTGCACAGACTCTCCATTGATGATGGGGCTGCTCAAGCAATCACCGTGTAGGTAACTAAAATGAATCCCTGCTCTTTTTCTCCCTTACACACAATGACGAGCAGCCTTACCTCCTAATAAAAAGCCTCCCTGACGTACTTCTTTTTTAAACAAGGCTGTTCCTTTCCCTCACAGAGGGCAAAGATGCAGTCGCTACATTAAATCATGCTCTTGTCTTTCACAGGAGCACCGTTACGGCCAGGCTTTGTCTTTACAGAAATCACAGTAAAAAGGAATCATCAGAATTTGAAAAACTGAGTGCCACCACTAAATCTGAGTGACAAACAAGTGCCACCAGCACCAGTTAAACAACTGCTACTGGAGAGACAGATACACGATGATTGCAGCAGCCTACACGGACTAAATTGGTACAAGACTGTACAGAGAAACAAAGCTACTCCTTGAGCCAGGGTCAACTTACACTTGACTTGATATGTCTTGAAAGAGCTTGGCAGGCGGGCAGCTGTTCATCCACAGCAATTTTTAAAACCACAGCTCCCAAAAGCCACTTGAAGGGTAGTTGTAAAACCTTACGTCTGCCAGTAGCACGCTCTTCTTCACCGCGCGCTGGCAAAGAAACAGTCTGCATTTTCACATGGGCTGAAACACATTTTTCAAACCCACTGAATGCAAAATATTAGCTGCTGTATTCTATCAGCCTTCAGGTGTCTATAACTATGGCAACACCGCTTTTGACATTGTTCTCATCAGGTGAACCACTACCACTAAAGCAAGCTGGCAACGCAGGCGTAATTTGGGTACCACGTTCATCTCCGTCCAAGTCAGAATTGGCAACTTTCAGATTCTATCAAACGTGACATCAAATGTTATTCTTGTCAGTACTCACCTGCACATAAGCAAAAAGCTATGTGGAGAGGAGTTATACGTCAATGTAAAATGAATTCTGGTTAACTGGAGGTTTCTGGTTACTCAGACGTCTTTCAAGGAAAAGTGCACAGGGAGCATTAACATGTTTCCTTTGGTAGAGCGCAACTGATGAAGTCTTCAAATTCTGACACCTCAAAGTCATCGATCTGCTTTCTACCAACTTAAATAAGCAAGATGACAACATGAAATGGAAGTGAGAGGCAAACAGAACAAGTCAGAAAGCAGAGGGAAGAGACAGGAACGAACAGAATCTCTAGGAGGCACAGCATGTCTCAGAAAAACAGTCATTAGATGCAAAGAAAATAGTTCTTATTAAAAAGGAATAAACACAGTATGCGACAAACAGGATTTTCTCCCTGTAGGAGTATTTTCATTACCACCTACTGCATGCTATGTGACAGCAGCAAAAGCAAAGCAAGACTGGTTATCTTCACAGCTTGAGTCCCCACATAGCAGCAAAGGAAGAGCTGGGAAAGTAACGTGCACCGATAGTCGCAACCAGCTCCTGTTCAGAGCAGTGCTTTTACCGAATAAAGGCCGAAACTGATTCTGTCCTAATTCTGCAAAAGCAGATGGCACAAACGTAAGTTCTACATCTGTTCATAAGCAGGAACAAAGTGACATACTTGGCATAACACACGAGGATGTAAGAATAAAGATGATCACAAGAGGAAAAAGTCAATTTAAACTTGAAAGTTTTGCATGATGTTGTGTCATTGGAAAAGTCTTCCAAGGAGAAAAGAAGAAAACCAGTCATCCCACAGCGATTCACTCACACAGACAAACATTGGGAGGATGAAGAGACAAGCCAAGATGTAGGAAGTCAATCTGAAGGTCTTTCCATTTTCTCCTGTTAGGCTTTACACGTGGGAGGTAACTAGCTCTCTTACACGGAGCTTCCTGCAGTCTGCTTATGATTTGCCCACCCCTGAGAGTAACACTATAGGCAAAACCAAAAACCCACACACACGCCCTTAGCGCTCCAGATGCCCGGCAGTTAGGTTGGTTCTCATCCCAATATTATGAGATGGGATTTACGCCCATGAAGTTCATCCTGCACATATAAAAATGCACACAGTCTAAAAAACTTTTATCATATTAGTATCAAGGATGTTGCCGAGTAAACAGAGTACCTCACTGACTCACTTGAAGCCACGAGCACGTAGCTACTTGCCCAGGTCAAACGTAACTTTAAGTTCACACCATTTCTAAATGCGCTTTACATATGCAACAAAACAGAAACCATAAATTAATTGATTTCTCTCCTTCTCTCCGGGTTTGGAAACTTTGGGCATTTCTCCAATTTACAGGGATAAAAACAACCGCATGTACAAAAAGGTTAAAAAAACCCCTGAACCATTTCCACAGCACCTAACTGTGACCTGGAGAGAGGGCTGTCTCAGGCGCAGGGCCTTCCACCATCCCAAGCAAGAGCCAGGCTTTGGTGCATGTGCTGGCTTGCGTTTTGGTCGCAGTCTACAGAAAAACACCAACCCAGCCAGCAGCAAACAGCCGTACAGAACTCTGTACTGAGCTGCCTAGAGAATCTGGCAATTAACTATTATTTCTACAAGTTGTATTAGTTAATACCAAAAAGCTGTTTCAAGAAGAAAAACCTTCTTCCTCTAGAGGTGTTTCCTACATAACTTGTTGTCCAGACCCTATTTGTTTTGCAGATAACCCAAGGGAGCGTAGTTGCCTGATTTATGACCTCAAAAAGATACAGATCTCTTTAGTAGAAGTCTGAATAAAAGTAATACATACACCAAGGAAGGACACGAGCGTGTGTGCATACAAGTATATACATGGATTTCATGGTTTTTACACTACAATAATGTTAACTCGGGTTTCTTTTTATTAAGAGACTTTATAAGAAGCTAGCCTTCCAAAGCAGCACTGGTCATGACCTCATCCAATACAGGAACAAGTTACTAAGCAACTAAGAATTAAATTCTGGCTACGTAAACATGGTAGCGAGGAAGTCTATTCCATACAGCTTTTGATTTTCTAAAAAGATCTACTCGCTTAAACTCACTCATTGGAGATCAAGTTATGATAAATTAAAAAACCCAAACCCAATGGAAAAAAAAAAAAAAAAACAGAAGAAAACAACAGAAAAAGAAAAAAAACACAACAGGAAAAAAACCAACAACAGAAAACCCACCACAGACAGATACACCCCCCAGATCTAAAACGCACGGATGGTATCCAAAACAGATGTCACAGAACAGAACCACTGCCAAAGTAAAAGGGATCTGAAGTATTTTTCAAAGGTTCCTTCCCTTTGCAGCTGCCGCCATGGTCAGAAGTGGTAAGATCAAAACTTGGGTCAGTCAGAACCGCTATTTCAGCCTGACCTATATTTTTCCTAGCCGAATCGGACTGAGGAATAAAAGCCACACAGACGTTTGGCAACCCCCAGGTTTTATTACAGGTCAGTACGCTGCCAACAAAGCACTGGCTCAGCCACGCTCCAGAGCTCTGCCTTCAAAGCCTGAATTGAAGCAACTTGTCAGTTTTCCTCCAGATAGCTTCTGTATTTAGGAAAGCCAACATTTCTGCTTAAGTCTCTGCAGTCCCTCAAGTACTCTCAAACACAAATATACAAGCAGAATCTCTGAAATAGTTTCCCCACTCTTGCCCTCATTCCCTGCATGTTAGCCAGCCGTTGTCAGAGACAGGTCATTAGGGTCAGATGTAAGAAGTGCCTCACGGAGTCCAGCTAACTCCAAAAAAAGATTTTTTTTTTTTTTTTGGTGACACATTGTCTGTTTCCTAGTAGTGTTAAATCTGACATAAGGAGTTCTCAAATTTGCCTTCCCAGATCAACGTACGTATAGAGATCCTTGCACATACAATATTAGCAGCATTAGCCATACCTCGGAAATACCCGTCATTTAATAAACCTTTGACAGCTTTCAAATCTCCCTCTGGGATACGCCTTAGAATAAACGAGCCCAGCGAGCTGCAAGCACATACCTGCTCCACACCCTTTGTGAAAGGCATCTTGACTCCTGAACCACCTTCCCCGTCTCCAGCACGCTCATTTTCCCAAGGCAGTTTGTTTTTCCCTTTACCCGCACTCAGGACTCTCCTTGGACTCACTCCTTGATCGGCATACGCACCAGGCAAGCTGGAGTTTTGCAGAGCATCATCCCTGGCGTGATACCCGCAGTAACTGTGTGCGCTCTGAGTCCTGTTGCCCATCAGCAACCAGTCCGTATCTGCTCCGGGAGGTAGACAGGCCCCCCTGCTCTGACCAGATGAAGGCAAGGGCACGGCGTACTCTACAAACCCTTGGTCTACCAGCTTCGGCAAGGTCTTCCTGGCCAGCCTGGCCTGCACCGCGTGCATCACCCCGTCCCCGTTGTCCTCAAGTTCCACGGCATCCACCGCCTTGAAGAGAAGGCTGGTTTTGCCTGGGCCCATGGAAGACGCCAGCACAGCAAAGGCTTCCATGGCAGCATGCCGGACCCTGCGCTTGCTGTCCACCAGTGCCGGGGCCAGCCCAAACGCCAGCTTGGCCAAGTCCAGCTCCTCACTCGGGTAAGTGAGGAGGGCCACGATGCAGATGTTGACCACCTCCTCGCGGACTTTGGAGTTCTTGTGCTGCAGATGCCCCTGCTGCAGCAGCAGGCCCAGCACCTGCTGAGGACCCGCCGCCTTCATCAGTCGCAGGAACAGGCGGCTGTACTCCTGCCGGATGACCAGCTTGTTGTCCCCCAGCACTTTAGCAGCAGCGGAGACCAGAGGCGCCAGGAAGGCCTGGACCTGGGCGCCCAGGCGCAGGGCCAGCACATGGACCGCCTCCAGCGCCCCGAGCACCACCTTGAAGTTGGAGTCATCCAGGAGGGTGTAGAGGAAGCTGATGAGCCCCAGGAGGCTGGTGGCAGGCGCGGAGGTCACCGCAGCCTGGCTGGCACTTCCCACCACCCTCTTCAGCTCCTCCACGGCTTGCGTGCGGCTCCGGTAGTCCTCCTGGTCCAGCAGACGAGCGTGCAGCTCCGGCGGCACCAGCCCGAACTTCAGGCCGCCGCTGCCGGGCCGGGCGGCTGGGAAGGGCTGGGCGCCGGGCTCCTCCTCCCGCTGCCCGGCGGGCCCGGGACCGCCCAGCTGCCAGGCCAGGCTGCGGGAGAGCTCACCGAGGCCGCGGCGGGCGGCGGGCGGCGGCGTGAGGGCGCGCAAGGAGGCGGCAGGAGGCCGCGGAGCGGGGGGGCGGCCGGGCCCGCGGCGCCGCCCGCGCAGGGCCGGCCACGGCAGCTCCGCAGCGGCGGCATCGCCTTCATCGGCATCGCCCGCCGCCCGCCCGGGGCCCTCCGGCTCCTCCATGGCGCGGGCGGGCGGCGGCAGCGCGATGGCCGCGGCCATGGGCGGCGCGGAGCGGGACGGAGCCGCCCCCGCCCCGGCAACGCCGAGCGCCGCGACGCCGCCGTCGCCAGGGGCCGGCCCGCAGCGCGCCTGCGCGGAGCCGCCCACAGCGCGGCGGGGGGGGCAGCAGCGGCGGCGGCACACGGCTCGCCACCGGCACACGGCTCGCCGCCCCCCCGCCTCCCTCCCCACGCCGGCGCTGTGGAGCGCGGCTGCAGCAGCCGAGAGCCGCGGGGCGGGAGCGGGCGGTGGCGGGGCTGCGGCGCCGGTGAAGCGGAACCCCCCCCCCCGCGGCGTGGAGAGTGGCACCGCCCGCGCGCGGGGGGTTGTGGGTGCGCGGCCCTTCCCCGCCGCTGATTGGTAGCGGGCGCGGGGCGGCGGCGCCCGGAAGTGACGCTGCTCCGTGCCGAGCGGAGCGGAGGGGAGCGAGGCGGCGGCTACCGCGGGCCGGGCGTCGCCGCGGCCTGCGCCCCCCGCCCGCAGGTGAGCCCGGCGCCTCTTGCCCGGCCCGGCCGGGGCCGCCCGGTGCCGGCAGCCTTTCCGCCAGCGCGGCGGGGACCGCCGTATCCCCGGCTGGGCGTGCGGAGCGGGAGGGAGCGGCCCCAAGCGCCCGGGGCGGGGCAGGGCAGGGGAGAGCGCTCGTCGGAGCGCAGCGGTGGCGGCGGGCAGCCAGCTCCGTCCCGGGGCTGTCGGCGGCGGGGGGCGGGTGCGCAGCCGCTCGGGCCCCGCGTCCCACGGGCCTCCCGTCCCACGGGCCTCCCGCAGGCCGTTCCCCGCAGCCCCGCGCAGCCGGGCGGGCCTGCGGCCTGAGCACAGGGGTTAGCTGCAGCGCCGTGGGGAGCACGGCACCCCGCCAGCGGGGCGCGCCGTGCTTGCGGCCCGTTTCTTGCGCTGGTCCTGGCAGGCAGGAGGCCTGGCTTTGCGAGGCGTCGGGTGCTTAGAGCCAGCGTTAGCTCGGCGCGTAGGGCGGGCGCTTTTGAGGTTTTATGCTCTCTAGTGAGTAAGAGAAGTAGGCGAGTCGTGTGCTGGCTCTGGCCGCTTCGTCGCCTAAATAAGGAACCGGCGAGCGCTTAAATACTACCTCGAACCAGGGAACTGCCCTGAGCTCTTCCTGCTCTTTTCACGTAAGGAAAACGCTGTGTTCCGCATCGCTTGCTGGGCATCGTCGCATACCACAGTCTTTAGAAGAGCAGTTCTTCACTAAGCGAGCTTAGGTATTTACGTTCTGGTTTAGCCTTTCTATTTCCAACAACTCTGTCCCTGCTGTTCACAATAAGTTTTACCTACAGACTGTGAAAACAATCTGCTGGTCCAGAGCCCAGGGGCAACCATTTGATTTGCGTTGTGAGCGCAAATTGCTGGACTAGCGTACATTCTTCAGGGCTGGTTAAGCGTTCCAGCTTCTGATTTCTTGCTCAACAATAAAATACATACCTGCAAATATGTGGCAGAGGCGAGCGTTGCCGTGCAGGAGGTATGTGAGATACAACAGCAGGCATCTCTACCAACTTGGTACAAAAAGCTTTATTTCTGCAGAATAACTTCACTGTAGTTAGTTATGACTGTTTTTACAGGTTTTGCATCTGAATTGTAACCATTCCTCTTTCCTTCCATGTGGTGTTACCTTGTGTTTTATGGTTTCTGCGTACATGTACGATCAAGTTATAAATTGAGTGCAAACACAAAAAGAAAAGAAAGTGTTTCAGCTGCTGAGCAGCTCCCCTACCCCCCCATATAACTGGGGCTGCAAAAACGTCGCTATATGGAAAACGTTGTATGGAATCTTGCCTTTTGCAGATATGCTTAAAATACTTTCTTTTAGATTTTTTTTTTCCAGTATAGGGTTGTAATAGGAGAGGGATGAGCTTACTTATCTTTTAGTGGGTAAGAGATTTTTCCATCCCTAGCTCTAAGCCTTCACTTCTCTGTCACTGCTATTATGTTCTGTATTTAAATGTTGACAACTAATTTCATTCTTTCAGATTAAGCACTCTGTAAGTAGGCTTACTGCAAATTAGGTGTCAGTTAAGGAGCTATAAAAATTATGAACTTCTTAATAATAAGATAAAAGAAGCGAGATCTTGAAGTTTGCATAGTCATTTAGCAAATCAGAATTTAATCAGCTTTTTAGTTCAGAAATTGGATGGTTGCAGTGTTCTCTGCAGAGCAATAGGTATAGTTCCTCGCGGTCCAGGATCCCGACACATTGGCACCCTCCACCCTCTCCCCAGTATAATAATTCAGTCTGAATAAAGAACTGCAGAACTGCTTCTCCAGCAGGTAGTGGTGGGCAGCACCGTTTGAATTTTAATGATACTGAAATTAGAGCAGGTATCATAGTGCCTTCGAGCGTCACGATGCAAACGAGAACTTTTTGGAACAAGTGTTTGGGGGTTTTGTGGAGCTGTAGGTGGGAGCGAGGATCCTTCTCCTGCCCTTACTGGTGATGTTGGGGAGTGTGGGTAGCTGCCGGTGCGGTGAGGACGTGGAAATGGTGATGGATACCAGGACGCTGAGCCTGTCCGCCTGGGACCCGCTCCCTTGCTCACCCCGGGAAGTGCCTCACCAGCTCCCGCCCCTCGCCTGTTGATGGCGGAGGCCGGCCCAGCTCCCAGCCTTACCTGGGTCTGACCTCTCCAGAGGGCGAGAGAGGTTTTCTGGGGATCTCTGGGGACCTGTGGGGATTTCCTCTCCAGGTGGAAGGCACTCAGTGAGGTGAGGCAAGGATCTCCCCCTTCTCCTGCGCTCCTCTGCCTGTTCAGAGTGCGGTAACCTCTGCTCCAGCAGCCCAGGGCCCCGCTGGCTCTGTGGGTCCTTTTTTGCCCCTTTGTGCAGAGGGAGGGACTCCTGTTCCGGGCATGGAGAGGGAAGAGAGAGCTGGGCCCGGCTGGGGAAGCGCAGCAGGGCTTGGCTGCACCGCAGCAGCGCTAAGTAGGCCGTGAGGCAAGTAGCAGAAAGGCACTTAAGAACTTTGAAAACTTTGTCTCAAATAAGCCGGTTCTTTTCTTTATTTATCTCTACTTATTTTTATTTCGGTCGCTGTTCAGTTCTCTCAAATATCTGATGTAGAATCCTATCATGTATTCAGTGCTTCAGACAATATGCATTTTACTCCAGAACAAAAAAGAAAAAAAAAAGGGTGGTGGTTTGAGGTTTTTTAAGGCAAAGATTAATATAGCATACATTATTAATAAACATTTGATTGTCCTGGATTTAACTTGTGTGAAAAAGCATAATGCATAAGTGTTGAAGAAGTAAATTGGAAAGTAATAGACCTAATTAAGATAAAAGCAAAAATGGAAAAAATATTTTTTAAATGTTACGTACGGCATGTCTAAGTAACACGAGTAATGAAGCTGTTGAAATGAAGCCCTGAGTAACGCGTTAAAAATTCTGTTTGTCACAGATGGACCAGTCGTCTCCAACCTACATGCTTGCCAACTTAACCCACTTGCATTCGGAACAGCTTCTGCAAGGCTTGAACCTCCTTCGCCAGCATCACGAGCTCTGTGACATTATCCTTAGAGTTGGCGATGTCAAGATCCATGCCCACAAAGTGGTGCTTGCCAGCATCAGCCCATACTTCAAAGCCATGTTCACTGGGAACCTTTCCGAGAAGGAAAACTCAGAGGTGGAGTTCCAGTGCATTGATGAGGCAGCCCTGCAGGCCATCGTGGAGTACGCCTACACGGGAACCGTGTTTATCTCGCAAGACACCGTGGAGTCGCTTCTCCCAGCTGCCAATCTTCTCCAGATCAAACTGGTAGTGAAGGAGTGTTGTGCGTTTCTTGAAAGCCAGCTTGATCCTGGCAACTGCATCGGGATTTCTCGTTTTGCAGAGACCTATGGCTGCCATGACCTCTACTTGGCTGCTAACAAGTACATTTGTCAAAACTTTGAAGATGTTTGTCAGATGGAAGAATTTTTTGAGCTTACGCATTCCGAATTGGACGAAATTGTTTCCAATGACTGCTTGAATGTTGTGACAGAAGAAACCGTTTTTTACGCGCTAGAGTCCTGGATCAAATACGACGTGCAGGAGCGACAGAAGTACTTGGCGCAGCTGCTGCATTGCGTTCGGTTGCCGCTGCTGAGCGTTAAGTTTCTTACGAGGCTGTACGAAGCAAACCATCTCATTCGCGATGACCATACTTGTAAACATCTGCTAAACGAGGCCCTAAAATACCACTTTATGCCTGAACACAGACTTTCCCACCAGACCATGCTGATGACACGACCTCGCTGCGCTCCTAAAGTGCTTTGTGCTGTAGGAGGAAAAGCCGGACTGTTTGCGTGCCTGGAAAGGTAAGTGGTGGTAAAGTTGTTGCAGCACTTGGCTGGTGTGATGTTCGTTCCCGTTTGTTGTTGCTGTGGGTCAGGATTAAGACAACCATTGGAGAGCTGTGGTTTGCAAGACTCTAGTTACTGCTTTCCTTCATAAGAACTCTTCAGTAGATTTTTTTTTTTTTTTGAACAAAGATGAGCACTGAATTCAAAATGCTTTTTGATTTCATGAGTAGTCTTCAGCGTTAGGGGGTTTTGTTTGTGCCAACACAAATAGCTATAAAATCTTATCGTTTCAATTCTGTTGATTGAGAATTTGGTTAATAAAAGTGGTTAACAAAAGCTTGTACGCTACTTCTTTATCCTTTCGGGTCTTTTCATTTTACATAATTTTTCCCTGATCTATTATTATTCCAGACAATCAAATCATAACATTTAAGCTAAAATGTGACAAATACACTTCCTGATAACTCAAAAGTCCTTGGAATTAAAATAGACTTAATCAGAGAAGAGCAAAGAGGTAATTCTTAGCAATGTCATGTTCTTGATCATAATGTAATCAGACTGTAATCTCTGCTGCTGAGTAGGTATCTGCATCTGCGCTGGCACAAACAGGTAAGTGCCCGTCTGTCTTTACCCACTTTTCAAAATGAACCTCCTCTTCGGTTACTGGAGTACATCACCAAGGCTAACCGGGTGAGCAAAAGGAATGTAACAGAGAGAAAAATAGCTTTCTTCCCTGTACTGGTATGGCTGGGTTTACTTCCAACATTGTATTAACATTTCCAGAAATGGTAGTTAAACTACGCGTGGGTCCGCACACATATGCGTGCTTACACGTACGCGTCCGGTGCTCTGGTGCGTACCCTCATCGGCTCAGCACGTGTTTTCTGTGTCAAGGCAGACCACCCAAACTGTTTCTACAGCTGAATTCTGGGATTATATTTTACTCTGAGATACTCTTTTATGTGACAGTTCCATGCTTGCATATATAGGCATACACGTAAAAACCTGGGAAGATCTGTATGTTCTTTTTCCCTGTGTTTAGAGATGTTGTCAAAGTTATTTAAAGTTAACTTTCCTGATAATAGGGTTCAATAGTAAACTAGACGTTGGGTTTACAGATTTAAAAAATAAAGGGGGTTTTGTGCTTAATAAAAAACCTGTTTGTTTGAGTGAATAAAGTCATCCTCTGATATTCTTCAGCTCTCGTTTCTTTGACAGCTTCTTCAACGATTGTAATGATATTATATACCAAGGTAGTTAGGATTATTTTCATTTTTTTTAAACAGAAATTATCTTTACTACTATTAACCGTGTTTTAATGCATACAAAAATTTGTTCTTCCTTAATTTATTATTGATATTAGTCTGTCCTAAACTGTTGTTTCAATTAATACTTAAGTTTCAACAATTGCTCTTGACATACAAAAAAAAAAGTCACAGATCGATTAAACAAATAATTCCTAATGTGATTCAAATTGTGAAGTAGGAAACCTTAACTCCGCTATTCTCGTTCTACTTTTTCACTTGCAGAAAGGCTGTTTTTTTCATTAACAGCTAGCTGCTGCTTCGTAAGAACAAAATGACTTGGGATGTGTTTCCTGCTGCTCTTTTCTAACTCGGCTGCTGCTGTCGAGAGCCGGGCCGGTGTTTCAGCAGTCCCTGCTGCAGGGTCCTTAGTGGCTATCAGCTCTCCAGTGGCTTCATGTTCTTGTATGTTTTTTGCACAGATCATATTTCCTGTGTGCTAGGCATTCTTTTAAATCATTTAAGTATTTTATTAACTATTTAGGTAAATTGACTAGGCTTTATACTTGATATGCTAGGCCCACCATATTTTAACGCTGAATGTAATTAAAAGGAAATGCAAATAAGCAGTTTTTTGAAAGCAGATTTTTCAACTTAGTTTGTTCTACTTCGACATTTTGTTGAAATTATACAGTGTGTGTAAAATACGTATTTATAAAACTACCAATTGTACTTTCTAAATGTATGTTTGTACGTGTATATATAGACGTGTGCTTCCCCCTCTCTAATTCTCCTTTTCTCTCTCTCCTATCTCTGTGGCTGTTCTGACTTTTTTCCAGCTTACCCTTCTTATCCCTTTGATTTGTCTTTTTAGCTTACCCCCATCGCAGCCTGCCTCCAAAAGCTGCCCTGGCATCAGCCCTGTATTGTCTTCCGTCGCATCATCCACGATGCTGTCCCACCTTCTCCGTAGTCTGCCTGGTTTGTACTTTCAAAATTCAGCATTTCAGGCCTCCGACTTGGTGCTGTGGCTACTTCTGCATCGCACTGTACACTGTGATGCCCGGGGTTTTTAACTCTTTAGAACAGTAAACAGCATTTGATTTTAGGTTACGTTGGGGCTGTTGGAAGAAACAGCAAGCATCGGATGGGATATAGGAAATAATCTTAAGACTCTGTTCCTCGATGCTCGTTTCACTTCACAGAGTTTCAGAAAGTTAGGTTTGCTCACATAATCTTTGTTTTTTCTATTCCAGTGTTGAAATGTATTTTCCCCAGAATGACTCCTGGATAGGCCTGGCACCTCTTAGCATTCCCCGCTATGAGTTTGGAATATGCGTCCTAGACCAGAAAATATATGTTGTAGGAGGGATTGCAACCCACGTGTGTCAAGGCATCAGTTACCGAAAGCACGAGAATTCGGTGGAGTGCTGGGACCCCGACACGAACACTTGGACATCTCTTGAAAGGATGTTTGAGAGCCGGAGTACTCTGGGTGTGGTAGTTCTGGCAGGAGAGCTCTACGCCTTAGGTGGCTACGATGGGCAATCTTATTTACGAACTGTAGAGAAATACATTCCGAAAGTGAAGGAATGGCAGCTGGTGGCCCCAATGAACAAAACAAGAAGTTGTTTCGCTGCAGCTGTCTTGGATGGAATGATATATGCCATCGGGGGCTATGGTCCTGCCCATATGAACAGGTACGTGCTTTTGATGCGTGTAGCTCCATGTCATAAGCTGAGGTCAGCAAAACTCACTCTTCAGCTTGTGTTTGGCGGCCAATTAAAAATTATTCAAAGGTAGATTGGTAATCCACCATGGACCTCATTAATCTTTGTTCTGCAGTATCGCTCTGATAATTCAACTGGGAAATCTTTATTTTAACTTATTTGTACATGTTCCAGCTCAGAGCTGGTTTACTTTCTTTCTTTCTTTGTTGTTTGGGGTTTCTTTTGAAAAATTCTTAAGAAGGGAAAATGGTAAAGACAAAGACATTCGGGGAGACCTTACCGCTCTCTACAGCTACCTGAAAGGAGGTTGTAGTGAGGTGGGGGTTGGTCTCTTCTGCCAAGTAACTACCGATAGGACGAGAGGAAATGGGCTCAAGCTGCACCAGGGGAAGTTTAGATTGGATATTAGGAAAAATTTCTTCATGGAAAGGGTAGTCAAGCGTTGGAACAGGCTGCCCAGAGAGGTGGTGGAGTCCCCATCCCTGGAGGGGTTCAAAAAACGGGCAGAGGTGGCACTTGGGGACATGGTTTAGTGGGCATGGGGGTGTTGGGTTGATGGTTGGACTGATGATCTTAGAGCTCCTTTCCAACCTTAGTGATTCCTAGTTTTTACTTTCATTAAAAAATAATCCAGCCCCCAAGCTAGGGAACATTAAATTATTCCTCTCCCCTTGATTAGTTTAGTGTGGACTTGGTAGCGTAGGTTAGTGGTTGGACTGGATGATCTTAAAGGTCTTTTCCAACCTAAATGATTTGATGATTCTATATATGCATATTACTAAGCAAGGTGGTGCAAGACACCTGACCTTGTAGACACCCCCCCGTAGAATGCTTAGAATTAACACCCAAGCTGGTTAACTCAGCAGATCGCTGTTGGGTGGGCCTTTTGGGGAGGCCCCCAGGCAGTGTGCTCGTACCTGTGTCACAGTGCTGCACCTCAGCTGCTGGGCTCTCAGGAGAGGCTGCTTAGCCCTGTGCCAGTGCTACGTAAATCCTTGCACCGCAAGCCTGCAAAATAGTAGGATGCGTGGTTAACTTGAACGTTTAAAACGCGGACTTGAACTGAATAGGATTTTTCACACACTTAGTATACACAAAATAAATATATACCTCGGGCGGAATCTTGAAGTAGTCTTAATGATGATAATAAAGTTCAGGATGGTGGTTACTGGTCCAGCTCCTGGGTAGAAGTGGGCTTGCTTTGGACCTTTACGTTCACAGGGAGGTTTCCTGGTCCAAGCACGCTCTTTAATTGTTCTGTTCCACATCGCGCTCTAAGGATGGACAGGGGCATTTAGTTATGCAACAAAATTGTACTCTCTTTCTTTGTTAAAATGGGAACAAATGGGCTGTATGTCCCTTCAGGAAGCAAATTAATAAACCACAAGTCTAAATAGCTGAGTAAAGAATGAAAATGAAAATCTTGCTTATAGGAAGGGATGCATTGGTTGTTTAACAGTGTAGTATAACAACATTGCAGTAATCATTAATTGTACTTACTTTTTACTCTTGATATTTTTTTATATAAAAGTTTGTGAAGCAAAGGACTGGTTTCCAAATAGGAAAGTATAGCTAATCAGTTTTCATTTGGAAAATGCAAACAATTCTTAAAATTCCTGAAATACAAAACAGCAATGAGTTAAACTGTTTGGTATGGTTGTGACAGGATTTTATGACGCTTAATGTGACATTGTTCTAATGTCTTACATTTTAAGTTACGAACTATAATAGCAGTTGAAATACTTAATAGACAAGCAAGTTATCTCTAAAAGTTTTCTGTTGACTCTAGGATTTCTTCACATGGGAATTTGACCAGGAATAAATAAGTTGTGCTGCTGTCCTGTGGTCACTCTTAGCTCTGTGCCATCTTTGTACCATGCAGAACGTCGGCTCGCGTAGTGGGTGAAAGGAAGCAAAGTCGGTCGCGGAGCCGATCGGGCGTACCAGGGATTGCAGTGCAGCCAGCACCCGCAGGTCCCACAGTAACCTTGGTGCACAGACCATAAAAAAAGGAAGACAATGGAGCCCTTGCTCTTGCCAGAAGCGGCTCCCAAAAGTTGAACGCTCAGTGTGCACGCAGGCCTTTGAAAGGTGAACTTGGTAACCTCCTTTAGGAAATACAAGACTCGTCGCTGGAGTAGTAGGAAATGCCTTTGTCAAGCTGGTAGCTTTAAAGGGAACATCAGAATTCTGCCGTAGCCTCGCTCCTTGCGCCACATCTCTCTTCCTCAGTCAGAGGGGAATTGCCAGCAGCTCCTGTAGAGTTCTTAGAATCTGGTATTTCATTATTTGCCTTTTTAAATTTGATTTACTTTTTACTGAATAATTTTGGGTTTATTGATTATTCAAGGGTGCGGGTAATATGCCATGCCGTACGGTCGCTAGACTCATACGAGCTCTAGCATTAGGAGCAAGCTGGCTGCTGTGTCATTGAGCACCTTTTCTCCACTCTGTAGTGCTGGTTTTCTGTTCCCCTGTTCTCTGCCCCCTCCTGCTACTGAAGCTACACTTTGGATAGGGAATGGCTACGTGCCATGAGTGTGTTAATGACTGGGACCATCTGTACAGCTCTGGTGATTTAAAAAAAAATAATAACGATGATAATTCATTTCCCTTTTATCCTGGAGGCCTCCTCTATCCTTAGTGTTTTGATCAGCAACCTCTTTAC
Source organism: Pelecanus crispus (assembly GCF_030463565.1). Taxonomy (NCBI): domain Eukaryota; kingdom Metazoa; phylum Chordata; class Aves; order Pelecaniformes; family Pelecanidae; genus Pelecanus; species Pelecanus crispus. Next base: position 74,023,753 of record NC_134648.1, read on the forward strand.
TGCTTTTCCTGGGGGATATGCTCTCCACATGGCTTTTTCCTCTCCGTCTGTTATTTTCAGGCAAGCCTCAGAGAAGTTTTTGATTCGATGTGTTACCCAAATAGGTGCACTTCAGATCTGCATTGTATTCAGTTTTTCATGAGTTGCCTTTTTTACAAATAGCAGCAGTCATTCTTGAAAGAGCTTTCAGTTCTGAGGCCAGCTTTGAAAAATCTTGCTGTGTTTCAGTATGTAACCTGAAGATCCAGGGTAGTGGCACAAGGACATCGGAGAAGCAGCTGAACTGCAATCGCTGTGTCAGGATGAAATATGTTAAAACTGCCTTTTTGGCAACACTCTGTTGAGAACCTCCAGCTGCTTCGTGTTGTCGGAGGACCCTAGGATGCGATTGATGCTTCTGAGGGGATAAGACTGTACCCTTGGGTAGTACAAAGCAACCACGCCGCAGGATTTTCCATCAGCTCAAGCACTCTTTTTGTCACGTTGTTCCTGTGTGTGGTAATACTGGTTGGCAGAACTAGATGTACCTCTGACAAATGCAGATTTCTTGTGGAGTGAAATTCAATTGTCACTCAAATCCAAGCCTCACCAGTTGTTTGTTTGTATTCGCAGCATGGAGCGTTACGATCCAAGTAAAAACTCATGGGAGACAGTCGCCTCGATGGCTGATAAACGAATAAACTTCGGTGTCGGTGTCATGCTGGGCTTCATTTTTGTAGTAGGTGGACACAATGGCGTGTCTCACTTATCGAGCATTGAGAGATACGATCCTCATCAAAATCAGTGGACTGTGTGTCGACCCATGAAGGAACCCAGAACAGGTAGGGACATACAAAACTCTCAGCAGTCAACTCAGATGTCCTTTCAGAAATAAACTGCCGTTTGACCCGATAGAAGCTGCAGTGAAGTTGCAGTGACTTGTCTGCAGAGCACTGCACTTTATCTGTGAATGAAGATCGCTTCATCAGCTCCGTGAAAGAATGAGTATATATTTCTCTTTTTAATTAGTCCAGTTTATTAATACCGAGCTGTAACAAAAATAATATGAAGTAATATTTCTACTTTACCTTCTATTTTTTCTTTTTTTTTTTATTTTCTTGGTGTTTTTTAGCTTCGGCAATTCTCTGGTTACTGTTCTGTTGCACTTTATTTTACGTTGAGACTCAGTCGTGCATCCTCTCTTCTGTCCCCTGACAAGGAGTACTGGGACAGAAGAGCATCGCTTTGCCATAGGAAAGGGCACTAGAACTGTCAAAAAGGAGTGCAAGCCTGCACAGAGAGGGACTCTTCATTTACACCTCTTTTCTCTAAAGACAGCCCAAAGGAGAGGCTGTGAGAACTTGCCTGTTCAGCCTTCAGGTGTGGGGGGGTGGTGGTTCCAATTAGGAACAAAAATACTACTTATTTCCACGCTTGGTGACCGCGCAATCTTTTCTTCGTTGCTGTTTCCAACAGGAGTTGGTGCCGCTGTAATCGATAACTACCTTTATGTAGTTGGAGGTCATTCAGGGTCGTCCTACCTGAACACTGTCCAGAAATACGATCCCATCTCGGATACCTGGCTGGACTCTGCCGGGATGATGTACTGTCGATGCAATTTTGGTTTGACTGCGCTTTGACGAAAAGCACGACTTTACGGACCTGGTGCAAAGAAGGAGCTCGGTCTGCTTGAAAATAAACCCTGCTGGTGGAGACCGTAAGCTGCGTTTTCTGAAGGTGGAAAATTGGAGGAATGTGGTGAAACGGGGATTGAAATGAGGAAGGATTTGTTTTCTCCCGGTAACTGGCCTTTGTTACTTTAGCGGCACGGGCAGAAGGAACGGGAAGCTTATTGCCGGCTGGGTTTAGAGAGCTCCCTGTTGATGGCAGCGAGTTGTAGAGAGTACTGTACATGCCTGGGATATGATTAGAAAACTTACTGTATATCTAACCCTTTCACTTTCTAGATCTTTTCTCTCTTCCTCCTGCCTACTATGAAATACGAAGTTTACTGTGCTTGGGGTGAGAGACGTGCGGATGTGCTGTACGACTGGACAGTGTGCTGGTAGTTGTCTGGTTGTGTCTTCATATTAAGAAAACGCCAGTGCTTCATAAATTTTTTTTTTTATGAACAGTAACTAAAGGGCTGCCTTGTTTCTGTATCTCAAGGTTTGTAAATAATAAATGCCATAGTATGTTGCCTGTACACTCTCCTTCGTTACCCGCTTACTGGTAGGAGGGCTGGGACGGTAATTAGTAACTACTTAAAGAAATTTACAAGGCAAATTTATTGCCTCTTAATGAAATTTTTAGAGCTGCTGAAGAGAAATCACATTTTTAACTTCCCTTATGTTTTCTCTTTGTGGATAAATGAGTGCTAGAGTAAATGACTTAATCTTGCTAGTCTGCTGTGTGTTTTCACTTGTAATGCAAGGGAAAATTACAACGGTTGTGCATCGGAAGATGCCACAGCAGTATTCATAGCATGATATAAAATAAATACTCAAAAAATTAATCCGTCCCGTCCTTCTCCCGAGCGCACGTGTGTCCGTAGTCCGTACAACTTCCTTTTTTAAAAGAATGTACGATTGCTTTCTCAGAGTGTTCAGATACAAAAATGGTGCTAAATGTAGGACTTAACGATAAGGCTGTTACTGATTTTAGTGCAGTATGCATAAAGCATGATTGTTTTGATTGTTCTAGTGTTTTTGTTTCTTACTTGCTTGATACATTCGTGCCTAATGAAAACTGTCAAGAATAACTCAATGAATGAGCGCTATGTTTGTTACTTTTTTTTTTCTCCCCCCAGAAGATCTACCTTTATTGTTCCTATTCTCACAAATACATAAATAGGGGGATCCCGTAAATAGCGGGATCCCATCTGGGGTTCTCCAGACAGCCTTGCCTTTAACACCGGTCGCAACGAATGCGCAGCGCGAGGCAGGGTTGCTGCTCCCCAGCGAGTGTCCCGCGTCACGGAGTGCGGAGGCTCGGTTCCTGTGGCTGACCGGGACCTCAAGAGATACAGCTTTGTGATAGCCCTGCACTTAGCGGAAAATTTGGGCGGATAAACAGAAAGCGATGCTGTGGGTTATAACCGTTATTTAAAATAGATGACTGACTAAGTGTGAATTTTAGCTCATTTAGAATGTATCGGTTTGTCTTCTGATTTTAACTAGGAATCACAGTTACCTTGAATTTCTGTTTTGATGTCTGTCTGTATGTGTATCGCCAGGCCTGGTACTGAAGAATTTTTCTGCCTCCAAAGTTGTTTTCCCCTTGTTTTAACATGTTAAATTAATGTTTGTTTCCTCTTGTGTTTCAAGCCCGTATAGTATTATTCTTGAAGGTGCAATAATATTTGAAATAGTTGCTTTAAAAGCCATTTCTTTATAAGTATGCGAAGTGGAGAGTTTTGAGTGTACTTGATTTATTCTAAGTTCCTGCAAAGCTAATTGCAGCCAGGCAAACAGCGGTGTTCCTTGTTCTTCCGTAGGCTAGCGTTCAGATTTTCAACAGTCGAGGAGACGAGGGTGTTTTCACCAACAAACGTTATTCAGAGATGACGGGTGTTTGCACAGATTGTAAAATCCTGCACGTATTCTTCAGATTTGGTAGAATTGTGCAGGACTTTAAAAGCAAATGAAATTAACAAGTTCAGCGTTTTCAATGCAGTTTATTTGACCCACTAAGGATTCTAGTTATATAGCAATAATAGTGTAACTTAATAATTCCAGTGCATCTGTTGACAGGACCCAAGTAGCTACGTGGTTGTGTTGCGTGTTTGTGCGTGGGGAGAAGGGAGGGGAGCAGGTTTGGGGCTGGTTACGGGAGGTGTTTCAGCCTGCTGCGTTGATGGCCTTCCCCTCCCGTCCGGGTACATGCACGAGCTGGATGTTGCCATGGCTGTTTTGCTTCTCAGTCCGTTCCACAGAGATGCCGTTGATTATCGTATTTTCCAATATACACCCAAGAGAGAGACGCTTAACAAACCAATATTAAAATAAGAAAAATTCCTTACCTAGAAGAGAAGCTTATGCCTTTTATTGATAGGAGGCTTTCCACGCAGTTCGGTACATACCGTACCTTTCGAAGTTCAACTACAGGAGGATTCCATGAATGAAGATGCTCGTGTACGTGTTCTGACGGGAACTATTAGCAAACACCGTTTTCAGCTAGTAGAAAGCAGTGCGAGGCATAGAAATCGTTTTGCCTTTGTCAGAACAAAAAAAATCCGTAGGTCAGGGTGGTGTTGATGGTTATTCAATGTTTATTTAAACATCTTTCATTTGTGGAAGTCAAAGCACTTGAAATTGCAAAATGTTTTGTTCTCTTTACCTAGGCAGTGGCAATGTTAAATTAGGCCATAGAGATTGACCCCATAAGCCGTCGTGTGGTATTGCCGCGTTTAAGATAGCGGCATAAACAATTTTTTAGTACGCAGGCTTGATGTGAAGAATGGGGAAAATGCCCAGTGTACTGCTGTTATTAGACGAACTGTCTAGCTAGAAATGGATCGAACAGTGCATCAACCTAGGGATCGTGTCACCTAAAATCATGCCAACTTCATTTTCTGTTCCGGGTGCTTGTTGTCCTGTTCACTGAAGTGCTTGGTTATAGGAAGATCAGACACAACAATCAGTTTAAATCTGCATTTAAAGAACAGTACTCTCGTCGTAATGTCTGTCTTGCAGTTTAAAAAATTAAGGACCTTCAAATAAGATGTCATACAACTATAAATTATCATCCAGTTCTATTTCTTAATCACGCAAAATTATCTGTAAAGCACTTTAAAATGGGTATGAGTTTATATGTGTACATACAGTTCCTGAATTCCTGCTTTTTTTTTTTATTATTAGATATTCATCTGTAAGCTTCTTGACAGTCTCTCCTACTAGGAATGCTTTTCTTTCAGAAAATCTAGTTGGAATTTCTAGAGAAGAGAAGATGTCCAGTGCGCATTGCAAACAGTTAACTGTTTCTGGGAGGTAGCGTGTTACTTTTGTGAATTTGCCATCTGTAAGTTCCCATTCACTGTATGAAACAATGCAAAATGTCCAAACTTGCCTTAAATTCTTGATATTTAACTGAAACACAAAGAACTGGATGATAATTCCTATTTTTTTGCCTTATGCGCTGTGCTGTATTTTAAACCCAAGGGTAACTATAATTTTTAGCAGGATTTAATAATTGTACAGAGAATACCAAATTGTACTCGGGCTTGACCAGAGTGCGTTGGTTGGGAGTATAAAATGATATACGTAGTTTTGTGTACGTAGAGTGTTTTTATGTGTACATCTTTTTTAGCAGCAATGTTCTGGTTTTGTTATTGTTTACAGAAGCGGCATTTGAGTTCAACAGGAAAAATAACTGTAACCTGCATTCTCGGTCTTTACTAGTGTTCTCAATGTGTTTTGCTCTTGTGATAATGCCCTGTAAGTATTGTTGTAACTATTTCATTGAATGTGAAACAATTTAGTAAATAAACCTGGGGAAAAAAACTCATTTTTACGCTTCCGTTGGGTGGTGAATCTAAATACACGTTACGGGGTCTTTGCCTCCTTGGGATCAGGGGCTCCTGTGGAAGAGGATTTCGGCACGTGGCTTGCTGTTTCCATCTGTCCCTGTCACTGTCGCCTCCCTGATGAGTCGGTAGCCATCCAAGGAACAGAAATCCGCTTGTTCCCGCTGTCCTTGGCAGAAGAGCGGGCTCTAAAAAGCTCCCGTACAAACTGTTCTCTCCTGGTGACGACCCAGCGTTGCTGAGTGACTGCAGAAACGGGATCTGTTCGGGGCCAGAGCACTTTGCAGCTAAATAATTTCAGTTTACTGTTAGGCAGCTCTTCACGGCTACGGTTTAGGTGCTGGTTTCGCTTTTGGGTGATGGTTTACGTCAAGTAAGGGCAGGCACCCCTCTCTTCAGTAGCGAAGTGGAAATTTAGGACTTGGCGATTGGTGAAGTGATTCTTTTGCTGGCTTCGTCGAAATACAGGCAGAAATGGTTAATTTTTTTACGTAGTTGAGAGCAGGGGGTAGCATGCTGACCTCGCTTTCTTGCCCAATTCAAGGTCTGGTCGCTGCTGGAGATGCCATTCCCCGCTGGTACTCGGGGGTACTTGACAATACTCTCCATAAAACCGGCGTACCAGTGTCATCTGTGAGCTCCAGCTGAAAAACGCCGCCTTTTATAGTCTCGGTCATGCTGATGCTGGCACAAAAGGAAAATACTGAAGTGATTTTCTTGGGAGGAGCGGGGGAAGATTTACTGCATTGACAAAAGGCTCAGGTAAACCCCTCAAGGACACAGTTTTGGCTTTCCCCAAGTTTAAGGGTTGCTGCTGCACCTTGCTGTAGCAGGGACTTCAAACCCCATTTTACAGACAGACAGGGCAGGGGAGGATTTTTGCTGGTTTATTTTAGCATAAAGTTACCCATTTTTAAAAAATAATAAGATTATGCCAGAAATATACAAACACCTTGCGTGGCATTTGACCTAAACCAGCACTAGGCAGCAGACGCACAGCTCCTGGAGTCCTCCTCTTTCTTTGGGTCCCAAGTCTGTGTAATACACAGACCTTAATTTTAGGAATGGCCAGGAACGTAAAGGTGAAAGGAACGTAACTTAGGGCTTTTTAGCTGTCTAATGTTAACTAGAGAAAACAAAAACCTGATGCTTTATTTTAGAAATGGCAATTTTTATAAGTCCATCATAGGTGCATCCAGTGAGCATCAATCTGGGAAGCTGCAGTATAGTGCTTTTCTTTAGAATCACAGAATCACGGAATGGTTTAGGTTGGAAAAGACCTTTAAGATCATCCACTCCAACCATTATTCTAACATTACCAAGCCCACACTAAACCAATCAAGGGTAGACCAGACTGAACCATGTCCCCAAGTGCCACCTCTGCCCGTTTTTTGAACACTTCCAGGGATGGGGACTCCCCCACCTCTCTGGGCAGCCTGTTCCAGTGCTTGATCACCCTTTATGTGAAGAAATTTTTCCTAATATCCAACCTAAACCTTTATTGAAGAGCATGACACCTTCCAATAAGTACCTGAAAATAAAAAGTTGTACGGATAGCACACACATCCCATGCAGGTGTCTGCTGATGGAAAAAGCATCTGGCAGGCACCTGCCCTTGCCCAGACGGGTCTTCCCTGCACCCAGCTCTCGCAGAGGCCTGTCCTCTTCCCTGAGGTGACCAACTGGCAAAGCAAGCGCAAGGGAAGAAGTTTCAGGGGAGGTTTAGGTTGGATATTCGGAAAAATTTCTTCACGGAAAGGGTGGTCAAGCATTGGAACAGGCTGCCCAGAGAGGTGGGGGAGTCCCCATCCCTGGAAGTGTTCAAAAAACGGGCAGAGGTGGCACTTGGGGACATGGTTCAGTCTGGTCTACCCTTGATTGGTTTAGTGTGGGCTTGGTAGTGTAGGTTAATGGTTGGACTGGGTGATCTTAAAGGGCTTTTCCAACCTAAACCATTCTATGATTCTAAGGATTATGCTAGACCGTGTTAAGCATGTAGCATAACTTCTGTTATTCTTCCTCCCAAAGAAAAACACTTTTCCTTAGCCTGAGGAGCCGTAGAGGTGCCTGTTCCCGTGGCGGTGTCCCTGGGAAGGCTGACGACGGCCGAGCAGGAGCCCGGTGCGGTCCCTGCTCCCCAGGTCCTTCGCCCTGGCTCTTCCAGCACCTGTGGGCAAGGTACCCAGATGCCATTTTCATTTGCGGAGCTTGTTCTGATAAGGTGCTTTCTCACCGTAGGGTTCTTGGTATTGTCTTATTTTATTGCAAATTACCCTTTCGACTAACTCGCCGTGTTTGCACCGTAGTTCCCTAGCTCATGCCGACGACCTGCACAGACGCTGACAGTGGAACCCTGGCAGTTCAACTCCTTGCTCTGGCGTGATGTCACCCTGCCGGCTATCGCGACAGCTTTGCGGGAAGAGGCCGGCGCTCTCGCTGCCTCCTCTCCGGAGCCGATACGTGCTGGGGTTGTCGGGGCTCAGCCCCAGCAGCAGCTCAGCACCACGCAGCCATCGCTCACTGCCCCTGCCCCACGGGGATGGGGGAGAGAATCGGAGGAGTGAGAGTGAGAAACACTCCTGGGCTGAGATAAGAACAGTTCAACAATTGAAATAAAGTAAAATAGTAATGATAATAGTAACAGTATAATAATGATAATAATAATACTAATAACAATATCCAAAGCAAGTGCTGCCCAATGCAATTGCTCCCCACCCGCCGACCGATGCCCAGCCAGTTCCCAGCAGCGATCGCTGCTCCCCGGCCAACCCCCCCAGTTTCTATACTGCCCATGATGCCGTATGGTATGGAATGGCCCTTGGGGCAGTTGGGATCAACTGTTCTGGCCGTGCCCCCTCCCAGCTCCTTGTGCCCCTGGCAGAGCAGGGGAAGCTGAAAAGCCCTTGCCTGGTGTCAGCACTGCTCAGCACCAACTAAACCATCAGCGTGTGATCAGCATTGTTCCCATCCTAAATCCAAACCACAGCACTGTGCCTGCTGCTGGGAAGAAAATTAACTCTATCCCAGCCCAAACCAGGACAGGTGAAGATGCGTTACAGCTGGTGACCGAAAGGACAGCAGGGGCTGGGGAAGGTGGAGGGGAAAAGGAAAGTGCTTCAGTTTCAAAACCAAGTTTTTCAGAATAGGTAGAATAGCGTTTAACTAGAAGGGAAATAGCCTTTGCTCTTCGGATCTCTGGAGAAGGAAAAAAAAACTTCTTTTTTCCCCCTCTCACAGGGGCATACAGCTGGTTGTGTTCCTGCGTGCTGCTACTAGAAATTCAAGTCCTGTGCATTTTGAAGCAGAAAAGTGATATTGCTTTCGGTGGTGCTACTTGAGAGTTAGAGTTGAGTGCATGCTTGAGCGCTTTATTTAATTGGAGACGAAATTCAAATACCAATAGCTTTGAGCTGCAAATTTGGGTGCATATTTTAGCCCTAAAACCTGCAGGCTGCAGATCAGTTGTTTGTCCCATTATAAATATTAGGATGCAGCAGGTATTTCATTCTGATGTGGACCTGGATTTGCCTTGCAGAATCTCTCCGTGCTCGTTGAACAGCGCAGAGCAGAGAGATCACATTCGGCATTATTAATAGAAATATTTTAAGGTTCCTGTGTATGCTAAACTAAATGCAATAGTCTGTACCTATCAACTGCACTACTTCTGCAGGCAGCAAGGGGACCGTGATGAAAGAATTGGAAGTCCTATTAAACCCCTCTGCCCATCTCCAAAGGGCTGCACCGCGCTCTCCTTGCCGTCAGCAGAAGGTGCCGAGGAACATGCCAGCGGTGGGCAAGAAGCTGCCCGTGAGCGGGTATCCCAGAGGGACTCCATGGAACACGTTGATTCCCAGGGCTATCGAGGGTGTGAGTAGAGCAGGGATGAGCAGAAACATCTCATCTAAGGCTGAGGGAGCTGGGGTTCTTCAGCCTGGAGAAGAGAAGGCTGCGGGGAGACCTTATTGCAGCCTTCCAGTAATGAAAGGGGGCCGATAGGAAAGATGGGGACAGATTTTTAGTAGGGTCTGTTGCAACAGGACAAGGCGTAATGGTTTTAAACTAAGAGGGCAGATTCAGACTCAATACAAGGAAGAAATGTTTCACACTGAGGGTGGTGAGGCGCTGGCACAGGTTGCCCAGAGAGGCGGTGGAGGCCCCGTCCCTGGGAACATCCCAGGCCAGGTTGGACGGGGCTCTGAGCACCCTGGGCTGGTTAAAGCTGTCCCTGGCACTGCAGGGGCTGGGCTGGGGGGGCTCTGAAGGGCCCTTCCCACCCAAACCATTCCATGGTTCCATGATCCTACAACTGCCGCCAATGCACGAGCTGAGGGAAGGGTCTTCCACCAGCCAGGGAGAAGGAGATGCAGCCTTACAGCCTGGAAATAGAGGGGCTGCTGTCTGCGGGGAAGCATAACAGTCAAACTCAGAAGAAAACCCCTGCTGAAGCCAAAATCAATTCACAGTTTGGGAAAAACCTGGGTATCAGCCTCATCTGCTCCTCTGCCCGCGGGAGCGGTTGCAGCTCTTTAGGGTGGGTGAGCAGAGGGGGGGGGCGGACACGAGTGTCAATGAACAGCCCCTTCCAGCAGCACCTGGGAAAAGGGAAAAAAGAAAAAAAAAAAAAAAAGCAGAAAAGAAAACTCTCTGCCTGGGTCGCTGCTGTTAGAATCATAGAATGATAGAATGGTTTAGGTTGGCAAAGCCCTTTAAGATCATCCAGTCCAACCATTAACCTACACTACCAAGCCCACACTAAACCAATCAAGGGTAGACCAGACTCAACCATGTCCCCAAGTGCCACCTCTGCCCGTTTTTTGAACACTTCCAGGGATGGGGACTCCCCCACCTCTCTGGGCAGCCTCTTCCAATGCTTGACCACCCTTTCCGTGAAGAAATTTTTCCTAATTTCCAACCTAAACCTCCCCTGGTGCAGCTTGAGCCCATTTCCTCTCATCCTATCGCTAACTACATGGGAGAAGAATGGTGGACCGAAGAAGGCCACTGGTGCCCGGAGCATCCCCAGGGAAGTGGGTAAGGGGTGGTGGGACCCCTCCTGCCTGATCTGGGAGAGCACCAGCACCATTGGGGGGGTTTGGCCTCAAGCAAAACACAACTGGACCATTGAGCTTCCTTGGGGAACATCAGCTTGGCTGCCCTTCGAAGAAAGCTGTATTTTTGTGCCCTTTCCTGCGACGGCCCCGCTCCATCCCCGCTGCGGGTCACCGGAGTCGGGGGGACGGGGGGCTGCAGGACGCTGCTGGGATCGCCGGCACCATGGGACAGGCAGGACTGCCGGAGAGGGGGACAGGGACCGGCCCAGCCTACTCCCCTCGCATGATCATGATAAACCACATTTTTTCAGCTTCCAGTAGCAAATCTTTCAGTAACACGGAGGCACGTTTGGCTTCCCTGTTGGGTTTGGATATGCCTGCGGGGTTTTGTTGTGGAGAAGGGAACGAGGAGGCATAGCTCAGCCCCCAAAAACCCACCCTGTGCCTGGGCTGCACGGGGAAACGTCGTCTCTCCGCACGTGCTTCCAACATCAAGGAGCTCGGCTGTACCTGCTCCCCTCGCGCCGGGTGCTGGCACCCCAAGGCACAGTCAGCGCCATGGAGGATGCTCAGGGCCTTGAGGCTCCAAACTTTGGGGGTGCTTGTGGACCCCACGGACCCATCCTGTCCCCTCTGCTGGCACCAGCACCCTCAAGGCACAACGTGTTTTGTCTTCTTAAGGACAAGTATTTGAAGATGCTGTCGGGGTTCAGCCCCAGCAGCAGCTCAGCACCACGCAGCCATCGCTCACTGCCCCTGCCCCGAGGGGATGGGGGAGAGAATCGGAGGAGTGGGAGTGAGAAACACTCCTGGGCTGAGATAAGAACAGTTCAACAATTGAAATAAAGTAAAATAGTAATGATAATAGTAACAGTATAATAATGATAATAATAATACTAATAACAGTATCCAAAGCAAGTGCTGCCCAATGCAGTTGCTCCCCACCCGCCGACCGATGCCCAGCCAGTTCCCAGCAGCGATCGCTGCTCCCCGGCCAACCCCCCCAGTTTCTATACTGCCCATGACGCCGTATGGTATGGAATGGCCCTTGGGGCAGTTGGGATCAACTGTTCTGGCTGTGCCCCCTCCCAGCTCCTTGTGCCCCTGGCAGAGCAGGGGAAGCTGAAAAGCCCTTGCCTGGTGTCAGCACTGCTCAGCACCAACTAAACCATCAGCGTGTGATCAGCATTGTTCCCATCCTAAATCCAAACCACAGCACTGTGCCTGCTGCTGGGAAGAAAATTAACTCTATCCCAGCCCAAACCAGGAGAGATGCGAATAAAAGGGGTTGAAAACCTTTCTCCAAGTGCCCCAGCCTTTGTGTGCAGCAGCGAATAAACCACTGCAGGGACTGCTTTTGTTTCCCTACGGGGGTACCGCGCTGTGTGTGTCTGACCTCCTGCTCCGAGGGTCACCTCCTCGGCGCATAGGTTATAAAACACAAAACCCCCCCCAGAGCCTTTATCTGAACGGCATTTTAAAGCAGGGAAGCTGTACGCAGCACAGTCCCCTTGCACGCCTGTGCAGGCAGCATCCTTTTAGATCATTTTGTGATGCAGCAGCTCTCCAAGCGATTTTTGAGCTGAAGCTTGCTGCTGTCTCTTCACAGCTGCAGACGCCAGGCCTGAGCCAAAGCAGGGGAATCGCCCGGCTAATGCGCAAACCATGCTGCTGGAAAATGAACGCTAAAAGAAACAGCGTGGAAATGACGCAGCGTCGGGCACGAAGCCTCCTGCAAGCAGAGGAGGCCGAGTGGAGGCGAACTCAAGTGTGGATCTGCTGCCGTGTCCGGGCAGCCGCTGCCCGTTTTCCAGCCGCAGCAATGAGCCGGGGCCACGGGAGCCATTTGAAGGTAAGAGCTGGGCTGCGGGTGGGAGCGCAGCCTCGGAGCAGGTAAGAGTGCGCAAATCGCCTGCAACTATCCGTGCGTGGTTCTGCCCACAAAACAGACGCTGCGGCTCAAGGGAGAGGTAATAAAATGCTCCTGGCAGCAGCCGCTTCCACCTGGGTCGTGGCTGTGAAGGACGTGGCTGCCCCTCGCTGCCTGCCTGGCCCGCGGGAATAACGCACGCACGCACGTACTGCGCGCCCTGGGGAGCTGCGCGGAGGCGTCTTAGCGCATTTGAAGGCCAAAGCAAGATGTACCCGTTGCTGCTTCTGACAGTAGGGAGCGTTACATCTCATTATGCCTTGGTTGGTGCCTGCACCAATGCAAACGGGCAGGTGTGGCACTTGGGGACATGGTTTAGTGGGCACGGTGGTGTTGGGTTGGTGGTTGGACTGATGATCTTAGAGGTCCTTTCCAACCTTAGTGATTCCTGGTTTTTACTTTCATTAAAAAATAATCCAGCCATCAAGCCAGAAAACATGAAATTATGACTCTGCCCTTAACTGGTTTAGTGGTGGACTTGGTAGTGTTAGGTTACTGGTTGGACTGGATGATCTTCAAGGTCTTTTCCAACCTAAATGATTCCATGATTCAATGATTCTATGATTCTATTCTAATCTAGTTTTACTTTCATTAAAAATAATCCAGCCACCAAGCTGGGAAACATCAAATTAATTATTACTCTCCCCTTAATTGGTTTAGTGGTGGACTCGGCAGTGTTAGGTTGATGGTTGGACTGGATGATCTTAAAGGTCTTTTCCAACCTAAACGATTCTATGATTCTATGATTCCTCCTGCAGGCAAGGCCCCGGGAGCATGCGGGCAGCAGGTCCCTGCCCTCCCGGCTGTCAGGGTTGCTCTATTTGTTGGGGTTCAGCCCCGGCAGCAGCTCAGCACCACGCAGCCATCGCTCACTGCCCCTGCCCCGAGGGGATGGGGGAGAGAATCGGAGGAGTGGGAGTGAGAAACACTCCTGGGATGAGATAAGAACAGGTTAATAATTGAAATAAAGTAAAATAGTAATGATAATAGTAACAGTATAATAACAATAATAATAACAACAATATGCAAAGCAAGTGCTGCCCAATGCAATTGCTCCCCACCTGCCGACCGATGCCCAGCCAGTTCCCAGCAGCGATCGCTGCTCCCCGGCCAACCCCCCCAGTTTCCATACTGCCCATGACGCCGTATGGTATGGAATGGCCCTTGGGGCAGTTGGGATCAACTGTTCTGGCTGTGCCCCCTCCCAGCTCCTTGTGCCCCTGGCAGAGCAGGGGAAGCTGAAAAGCCCTTGCCTGGTGTCAGCACTGCTCAGCACCAACTAAACCATCAGCGTGTGATCAGCATTGTTCCCATCCTAAATCCAAACCACAGCACTGTGCCTGCTGCTACTGGGAAGAAAATTAACTCTATCCCAGCCAAAACCAGGACAGTCTTACAGCAGGATCCCGGGAGGAGAGAAATCCCTGCGGCTGTCCCGGCTGGAGCCAAGCGCTCCCGCTCCGCGCAGCCTTCGTGAAGCGGGAGAGGAGACCCTGGTCCGAGCGGGGGGACAGCTCGGTGCGGGGCTGCAGGGACCCCGCAGGCGTCCCCAGAGGGAAGGGGTGCGTGGCTGGGGCTGCAAACCCCCCACCGCCTCGCCACGCTCCTTGTGCCAGCCACGGGCTGCACAGAGCAGCCTTCAAGCATGGAAGCAGCTGAGCTGCAGCTTGGGTTTTTTCCCCAATTTGTGTTTAAAGGTTGGAGAAGGCTGCACCTCCTCCATTAGGTTGCTTTTTCTCCAGGCAGCATTACCCACCAGCACGGTGAAACCAGCTGGGTACGGCTGGGAGCCCGGGTTTCTCCATCCCGCTTGTCCCCGCTCCCCAGCCTCGGTCTTCCTCTCCCGCCTTGCCGCTCTCAGCCTTTCCTCCTGCGTGATTCTTAATATTGATGCTGCCTAAAAGTAGGTGAGCGGTGGAAAGCACACTTGGTGTTACGCAATTCACATTTTACACCTTGCCGAGTGTTACCATCTGCTGAATTTCAAGGTCGGGCTCCCTGCGGTCGGTCTGTGCCTCCTGGCAGAAAGCCGCCGTATCGCCGATGAGATTATCCGCCCTGCAGCCGGCTGCCCCGTGCCCGCGGGATGGCAGCCTGTGCCACACGCGGTGCCGGTGCCGGTGCCGGTGCCGGTGCCGGTGCCGGGCTGCCAGGCCCTCCTCCTGCATCTGGCAGCCTTCGTGCAGAGGAAGGCTTTCACAGCAAGGGTCAGGGTTCCCCAGAAGACAAGCGAGCATGGTTTTTAAAGCAGAGAAGGATCAAAACGAGGAGGTAAAGCAAACCAGGAATAAGAGCTGGTTGCAGACAGCTCTGCCTGCCCATCCGTGAGCTGCCCACGCCGTGCAGGACCGCAGCTCCCTGGGAGAGATGCTGGGGGCAGAGGGTGCCCGGGCAGAGCCAGGCTCTTTGGGGAGACCCCGTTCCCCCTTCCCGGGAGGCTGAAGAGCTGCAAACCTGCTGCCGCTTCGTGCCACAACGGCAGCAGCTACAGGGACTGCATTATTTCACGCTCACCCACAACAAACTTAAAAAAAAAGCAATACTACTTGTTACAACTACAACATGAAGCACCAAAACAGCCAGCAGCGCGTGCTGAATGCTGGCCTTTGGGCCAGTTTAAGTCTTTTTTACAAATCAAAACGCCTTTGCGTGCCAGCCCAGGCGGGGTGCACGGGCGGCGTGGGAGCCGTGCCGCGCTGCAGAGCGAAGCCCAGCAGCGCCAGGGAGGAGCGGGGAGAGGGGCGGCAGGAATCTGTGCTGGGGGCTCCCCCGCCGGCGACGGCTGCCCGCTCCCCGCTCGCACCTCCCAGCACCTCCATTCCTCCTCCTTTACCCAGCTGCCTTCCCGGCTGCCGCTAACAAACTGCCGTGCAATTTCCTTCTGGAAATTATTTTGGCACAAGAGAAACGTTCCGTACCTGTCAAGAACAGACATAGCCTGTTATTTGGGAAGTTTTCTGACTTTAAAAAGGGTGAACTTGAAAATGCCAAGAGCAAGAAGTGTGGGTTTGAAGCCTGACCATCGCTCCCTGGGTAATTCGGGTTCAGGACAGCGGCGGTTCCCCGCTGGACCTCGCCGTGAAGCAGCAGTCGCTCATTCACTGAATCACATTTCCTAACAGGGGTTACCAGCACTGGAAATGCTCCTTCCTCAGAAGCCAAGGGGATTTCTGAACAATTTGCGCTTTCCGGGACCTGGATGGACTGGATTTATTTTTTTACTCTGATTAAAATCAGCGCTGGGCGCTGCCTTGTGAGGTTTGACACGGCCGGAGCCGGTGGCAGCGCCGGGGCAGGGTGGCCTCGGGGGGCCGTTCGTTTCGGCTGAGCTGAGCACGGTCAGGCTGGGTTAACCGGTGAGGGTCTGGGGGGTGCTGAGCCCAGTTTTATGGTTAAAAAATTGCACCTGAAGCTCCAGGCATCCCTTCCTGTCTCTGTCAGGGGTGAACAGATGGATGTATTTCCCTAAATACCCTAAATAAAAAGTTAATGTCTTCACATTACTAATATGTATATTGCCAGGAAAAATATAATGAGATAAAGTGTTTGCATTCCTCCGCTCCCAGCACAGATAAATGTTTGGGTCACCAGGGGATGCTGCAAGCCCTGATCCATCAGCTCTGCACTGCGCGTCGTACGAAAGCAGGGACACGGGGAGGGGAGCACCCTGTGTGTCTGCCCGGGGAGGGTGGCTCTGGCGTGCAGGGCTGCCTGCCCACAGCGCAGTGACAGCAGAGGCGGGGGGAGGGTATTTTATGCTCATGTTTACACTTTTTACACTCTCATATTCTCAGACAGGCACCTGAACTACCCCTGAGCTTCTGTCTGGGCTCTGCTGCACGAAGGGTGCTGCGCGGGATGCAGCTTTGCTGCAGGAAGGGTGCTGCACGGGTGCAGCTTTGCTGCACGAAGGGTGCTGCGCGGGATGCAGCTTTGCTGCGCGAAGGGTGCTGCACGGGTGCAGCTTTGCTGAACGAAGGATGCTGCACGGGATGCAGCTTTGCAGCATGAAGGGTGCTGCACGGAATGCAGCTTTGCTGCACGAGGGGAGCTGCACGGGATACAGCTTTGCTGCGCGAAGGATGCTGCACGGGATGCAGCTTTGCTGCGCGAAGGATGCTGCGTGGGATGCAGCTTTGCTGCGTGAAGGATGCTGCGCGGGATGCAGCTTTGCTGCACGAAGGATGCTGCACGGGTGCAGCTTTGCTGCGGGAAGGATGCTGCGTGGGATGCAGCTTTGCTGCGCGAAGGGTGCTGCGCGGGAGCTTTGCTGTGGGAAGCGTGCTGCGCAGGATGCAGCTCTGCTGCACGAAGGGTGCTGCACGGGTGCAGCTTTGCCGCACGAAGGGTGCTGCGCAGGATGCAGCTTTGCTGCAGGAAGGGTGCTGCACGGGTGCAGCTTTGCTGCATGAAGGGTGCTGCGCGGGTGCAGCTTTGCCACACGAAGGGTGCTGCGCGGGATGCAGCTTTGCTGCACGAAGGGTGCTGCGCGGGTGCAGCTTTGCTGCATGAAGTGTGCTGCGCGGGATGCAGCTTTGCTGCATGAAGGGTGCTGCACGGGTCCCAGGGCTGCAGCTGCGTTAGAGGCGCCGCAAAAGGGAAGGGCCCAAGTGCCATCGGGGCTCAGGGCGGCAGCCCAGCAGGCTCAGGGATGCGTTTTTGGGGAAGGAGGGGAGTTCAGCTCCGCCATCCCCAGGAGAAGGAAATCGGGCAGGCCTTGTGCTGCCTCAGCCGCTGCCTTATGGTGCTCGAGGACTACTCTGGCTTTGGGGACAGGAGAGCTCCCGTGTCCCTGCCCGGGCTGGTACCTGAACCCAGGAATGGGAGACTGCGTTGAGTGCGGGGGGATGTAGGTGGTGCCGAGCCCCCCTTGGTGCTGAGACGCGGTGTCAGAGGCTGCTGGGGCAGCGTCTGCGTGCAGCTCCTCCAGCCATGCCCATCCCTTCCTTGTCGGCTCTAATTCATCGTGCTTAGAAAGACCGGAGAAAACGCGAGTGTTTCCCCGAGGAACAGCTTTCAAAGGCTGTTTTCAGGAAAATGAAAAGCCTCTTTTTTTTTTTTTTTTTTTTTTTTTGTTTTTAATTGCGAGCTCTTTCGCTGGGCGATGGTGGGGATGGAAACCTGCAGTGGAGCTGGGCGCTCGCTGGATGTCAGTGTTGATTCACGCAGGGACAGGCACGGGTGGGGGTCTCGGCCCCGTCCCCCCGCTGCACCAGCCGAGACCCCCCCGGCAATAAAATTCCAATAAAACCCATCAACGCCGCCCTCGCCGCGCAGCTCTCTCCTGCGGCCGTAGGCAGAGATGCCGGGGTGCCCCGGTCACCGCTGTCTCAGGTGCGACGCTGCCAGGGCTTGCCGGGGGGCTTCCCCAGGGGTTCTGGGGTGAACCCTGCACCCGTTCCATCCCCAGTTAGCTGCCGCGCTGCAAGGTCCCCCCCGGCCACCTCCGCCCCTGGCCAGCGCTTGCCGCGGCAGCTAAGCCTCGTGCGAGGACGCCGGTCACCCTGGGACCCCCAGCCAGAGCTGCTGGTCCCCCTCTTCTTCCCCGCCGCCGCTGTCCCCAGGCGGGAGCGGCCGTCCCTGCTGCTGCGAGGCCACGCGTGCCCGGGGGAGGTGGGCGAGGGGGTCCTCAGCAGCTGTGGTCCTCCATGGCGGGACCACCGGCAGCAATTTGGGGAGGGGGCTGTGGGATGCAGCGCATGCTCCTGGGTCTCAGCGGGGTGATACGAGCCGTGGAAACGCGGATGCGGGAGCTGGCCACTGCCGGGACCCCTCGCCCTGGGATGCTGCGGGGGCTGCAAATGAGCCCTGGCAGGGTGGCACGGCAGCGCTCAGGCTGATCTCTGCAGATCTCAGCTGCTGGGGTTGTGCTGCGAGGCTTAAAAAGAGCCCAAAATAACACAGCCGGGGCAGAGCAGGACCCCATCCCCGTGAGCCGCCAGCCCAGCGCCCACCGTGGGGATGGAGATGCGGAAAGCGCCTGGTCCTGGCCCGTAGGTGAAGGAGGAGGAGGAAGAGCAGGGTGCAGGGACGGCCGCTGGCTCTGCTCTCCCCGGCTGCAGGAGGTACCGACACCCCCGAGCATCCCCGTATCGCTGCTGGGAGAAGCGCTGGGATCGGCGGGGCGCGCCCGCCCCGGGGGGCTGCCCCTCTCTCCCGCAGAGCCCACGGCTCCTGCTGTGTTGCTGCGCTGGGAGACGCATCTGCTGCCTGGGAAATGTCAAGCTTTGCAGCCGGGCTGTTGCAATAATGGGTTTTAGCTGCAATTAAGGCACCACCGACCTCTTGCTGCAGCCTTCCGCCGTGGCAGGGGGACTACAAGGAGGTTTTTCTCCCCCTTCTCTTAGTCACCTGCAGAACCTACTTTAATGAACTGATCCTTTCCCAGCCAGAGCCACAGCTCCCTCCCCACGGCCCCGGCAAGCTCCTGGGCCACACCAGCGGGCACCGGGGACTCCGTCCCACAGATCCATGTGTTGATCACCGGCTCCGTTGACCCTCACAGCTCGCTCGTGTCCTCCTCCTCCTCCCCACCGGGTTATGGCTGCCCTTAGGGATGATGGGGACGTGTCAATGAAGGAGGTTCTGGTGTCCAAGAGACTCTTTCCTTGGGCAGGCAGAGGCTTTCCGTGCCACTGGGCACTGCTGGCATAGCCTCCTCCGGGATCTGCCCTGGACATCTGTCGTGGTTCAGCCCCAGCAGCAGCTCAGCACCACGCAGCCATCACTCATTGCCCCTGCCCCGAGGGGATGGGGGAGAGAATCGGAGGAGTGGGAGTGAGAAACACTCCTGGGCTGAGGTAAGGACAGGTTAATAAGTGAAATAAAGTAAAATAGTCATGATAATAGTAACAATATAATAATGATGATGATGATGATGATGATGATGATGATGATGATGATGATGATGATGATGATGATGATAATAATAATAATAATAATAATATAATGATAATAATATGCAAAGCAAGTGCTGCCCAATGCAATTGCTCCCCACCCGCTGACCGATGCCCAGCCAGTTCCCAGCAGCGATCGCTGCTCCCCGGCCAACCCCCCCAGTTTCTATACTGCCCATGACGCCGTATGGTATGGAATGGCCCTTGGGGCAGTTGGGATCAACTGTTCTGGCTGTGCCCCCTCCCAGCTCCTTGTGCCCCTGGCAGAGCAGGGGAAGCTGAAAAGCCCTTGCCTGGTGTCAGCACTGCTCAGCACCAACTAAACCATCAGTGTGCGATCAGCATTGTTCCCATCCTAAATCCAAACCACAGCACTGTGCCTGCTGCTGGGAAGAAAATTAACTCTATCGCAGCCGACACCAGGATGACATCTCCATAGGGAATGACAACTCCTACCTCCTAGCTGCTTCTCACCTGCAGTCCTGCCTGCTGAACCTCCTTGGGGTCCCCTTTCCTCTGCTGATCCCCCCAGCTTTGCACGCCCCAGCGAGCATCTCTTCCTTGGCAGAGCTCCCCCCTCTACTGCACACTTGCTCTCCTCACCCAAGATCCTGCGCTGGGACCCCCGCTCCTGCTCTGCAGCCCCCCGGCCCCTCTCCAGACCTACCCACACATCACATGGGAAAACGTCACAGTGCGTGCCGGCTGCAGGGGCTGCCCGCCCGGCCAAAGCTGCCGTTTGACCCCAGCCATGCTCACACAGCCATCGGTGCCAGCGCTGCCGCATCCAGCCTCCTTCCATCTCCCGCGGGGCCAAAAGCCGGAGGCTATGAGTAAGTGTCTCCTAAATACGGCATTCTAGCTCCTGCTTCATTCCCATGCGGTCCTGGAAATCAAAGTTAATATTTGGAGGTATGCCGGCGCATACACAAAGTACGTGTTGAGTTTTCTCTGCCTTACTGTTGATTTTCAATCCTGAAATGTCCTAAATGAAAAAGTACTTTACTTACTTGTGCAGATTAATTTGGAGAGCTAGAGATAATAATATTTTATAAATTTAGCATGAATTTCCCAAAGGGTTTGCAGTTATTCAGATTAAACTAATTCCGTTCAGGCTGGTACCCAAGTAGGAAACGCACACAGTCATTCTTTTTTTGCTTCAAAGTCCTCACCAAGCTCAGCGAGAAAGCTGTGAAAACAAGAAATGAAATGAAGGGGCGGTGAAATCCCAGGAGAGGGGAGGCTCTGCGGGCTGAACGAGCCCAGAGCCAGGGGACCAGGTTTGGGTCCTCGTTGGCAGGGTGGGGCGGCAGGGAGCGGGATGCTCGCTGCGGTGCCTTGGTCCCCACAGTGCCTCACCTCAGCTGCCAGGCAGAGGGGACAAGGTGTCCCCTTGCCCCAGATACCTCCCCATGGCCGTCCTGGTGCCTGAGGCTGCAGGAAAGGGCAAACACAGCAGGGACAGGAGGGAAGGGGGATGTTTGGAGGTGCAGCTTCGGGGGGGTGCAGGCACCCCCTTGCCAGCTCGGCTGCGATGGGAAGGGCATGTCCATAGAATCACGGAATGGTTTGGGTGGGAAGGGCCCTTCAGAGCCCCCCCAGCCCAGCCCCTGCAGTGCCAGGGACAGCTTTAACCAGCCCAGGGTGCTCAGAGCCCCGTCCAGCCTGGCCTGGGATGTTCCCAGGGATGGAGCCTCCACCGCCTCTCTGGGCAACCTGTGCCAGTGCCCCACCACCCTCACTGTAAAACATTTCTTCCTTATGTCTAGTCTAAATCTATTCTTCTTTAGTTTAAATTCATTATTCCTTGTCCTGTCACAACAGACCTTGCTAAAAAGCTTGTCCCCATCCTTCCTATAGCCCCCTTTAAGCACTGAAATGCTGCACTAAGGTCTCCCTGGAGCTTTCTCTTCTCCAGGCTGAACACCCCCAGCTCTCTCAGCCTGTCCATGTCGCAGAGGGGCTCCGGCCCTCGGGGCATTTTTGTGGGCTCCTCTGGCCCCGCTCCAACAGCTCCACGGCACGGCACGTGCCCTGCCAGCAGGTAGGCTGCAACGAGGACACGGGGAGCCCGTCAGTTTAAAGCACGCCGGACAAGGAGCTCGGCAGCGTGCTTTGGAGCGGGGAATCACCAAAGCCACGTTAGCAACTCGGCGTTGAGGAGAGCTGCTTTGGCTGGACCTGATTCCTGGCACGAAGCTGCAGCCGTCCTCCACATCTGGGCAGCGATGACCGGCCGGGGGCTCTGCAGAGGATGCTGCTCCAGCGGGATGAGCCATCCTTCATCGCGTCCGTGTCACTGCAGATCTCCGGGCAGTGCCAGCTTGCGACAGAGCGAGGGATGGACTGAAGCTGGTGCCAGCACCATGGGGACGGGGTGCTGGGACGGCGCACCGGCAGTCCCGGTGCAGTGCAGGCAAGGAGCCAATGCCAGCTTCAGGCAGAAACTGCTGTCCCCGGTGTGGGGACTGAGAGGGCACCGGTTTGCTTGTGCCAGCGCAGGGGTGACCCAAAGTCCCTCCATGTGCCAGGGGAGGAGTGCGGAGGCTCTGCAGGGTGCTCTGCCACGAGACCTTGGAGGGTCCCTGCCATAAATCCCCCCCATCCTCCCCAGTGCCTCCCTGCAGCCCCCGCTGCTCCCCCGACACCTCCAGCCCCCGGCAGCACTGCCAGCGGCGCCCAGCCCTGTGCCCGGCTCAGCTGTACACGTGGCAGATGTGAAGATTCGGGTTTTGCCTCATTTGTATGCATCGGAGCAAACTTTGGCAGCTCCCCAGTCTCTGCGGGGGCAGCGGCATCTGCGCCGGCTCGGGGGCCAGGAGGGGCCCGGCACGTGGTGCTCGGCGCCGTCTCACCTTGCGCCGGGGCAGGGAAGCAAGCTGTGCTTTTAGGGGGAGTGTCGTGCTCACGAAATATTTGAAGGCACATCTGTGGGGGTGCCAGCTTGCTGGAGAAAGAGGAGAAGAGAACGAATACTTGCAAGAGTTTCTTTAATTACCATGAATCACTGCAGCATTTAAAATACTCGTCCTGCCTTTGATAGGATGAATAATATGCTGTGGTCAGATATTAGCATTCGAGCCGCATAGCGGGACGGAAGGGCTTCGGCAGTGGGAATAAAGCAGCAGACAGCGTGTGCTGACAGCTGCGAGGAACGCAGAAAATATTAACAGTGGCAGCTGGAGAGGCCGGGAGAATGGCAATTCCCAGGCGCGCCCTCCCCAGCGCCGTCTCCCCTCCTTTGCATTCACCGCAAAGCTTCCGCGCCTTCGCAGTCTGCACAGGCAGCAGAAACAGGGTGCAGTGGGGGGACTGGGGACAGCCCCCCAGGAGGACACCGGGGGCACCAGGGTGTCCCTCCTGCTCCCAAAATGCGGCCGGCCAGCCTGGGAATCGCCGCGGGATGGCACGCGGCACCTTCGTCCTGCAGATCCGCCACATCGCACCCGGGGAGCGGCCGTCCGGGTCTGCGGCTGTCAGCGGGACTGTGCCTCCAGCTACAGCAGTGCCTGGACTGGGGACGACTGTACCCCGGCAGGCTGGGGGGTGAGGGCGGTCAGATCCTCACCCAAAATCTCCAGCAGCATTTTTTTTTTTTAATTTTTTAAATTTTTTTTTTTTAAATTTGGAGACTTGAAAATGTGAGCAGCCCTGGTAGCACAGCATGCTCCTGGCAAAGCCGGTGCCTTCTGACCGGCATCGGGTGGCACGTGCAGCTCCAGCCATTCCCACAAAACAATCCTCCAGTCCGGCGCTGCTTGGAAAAGTCCCCTGTTCCCAAGGGCAGTGCCTGTGGTGGGAAAAACCCCTGCCACGTCCTTCTCCTCCCTCCCACCCCTCTGCCAGGGCTGGGGCTGCTGTGCTCACCCACCCAAGGGGGAGATCAGCATCCCTCGTTGAGCCCTCTGGAGATAATCTGAGCGTGTCTCGTTAAACAACTTCTCCACTCCCCTGTGTTCTCTTCCCTGGCCCAGCGCAGGGACTAATTGTTATGAGACGATGTAAGCCAACAGGCAAGTGCAGGTCAACCAGGGGATCAGGCCCAGCCAGCACGCGTTCATGAAAGGCAGGTCCCGCTTGACCAACATGATCTCCTTCTATGACCTGGTGACCCGCCTGGTGGATGAAGGAAAGGCTGTGGACATCATCTACCTAGACTTCAGCAAAGCCTTTGACACCGTCTCCCGTAGCATTCTCCTTGGGAAGCTGGCAGCTCATGGCTTGGACAGGCGTATTCTTCGCCGGGTAAAAAACTGGTTGGGTGGCCGAGCCCAGAGAGTTGTGGTAATTGGAGTTAAATCCAGTTGGCAGCCGGTCATGAGCGGTGTTCCCCAGGGCTCTGTTTTGGGGACAGCCGTGTTTAATATCTTTATCGATCATCTGGATGAGGGGATCGAGTGCACCCTCAGTAAGTTTGCAGATGACACCAAGCTGGGTGGGAGTGTCGATCTGCTGGAGGGTGGGATGGCCCTGCAGAGGGACCTGGACAGGCTGGACCGATGGGCCGTGGCCAACTGTGTGAGGTTCAACAAGGCCAAGTGCCGGGTCCTGCACTTGGGTCACAACAACCCCATGCAGCGCTGCAGGCTGGGGGAAGAGTGGCTGGGAAGCTGCCCGGCCGAAAAGGACCTGGGGGTGTTGGTCGACAGCGGCTGAACATGAGCCAGCAGTGTGCCCAGGTGGCCAAGAAGGCCAACAGCATCCTGGCCTGTGTCAGGAACAGTGTGGCCAGCAGGAGCAGGGAGGTGATTGTGCCCCTGTGCTCGGCGCTGGTGAGGCCGCACCTGGAATGCTGTGTCCAGTTTTGGGCCCCTCAGCACAAGAAGGACATTGGGGTGCTGGAGCGTGTCCAGAGAAGGGCAGCGGAGCTGGGGCAGGGTCTGGAGCACAGGGCTGGTGGGGAGCGGCTGAGGGAGCTGGGGGTGTTCAGCCTGGAGAAGAGGAGGCTGAGGGGAGACCTCATCGCTCTCTGCAGCTCCTGACAGGAGGGGGCAGGGAGGGGGGTGTTGGGCTCTTCTCCCATGGAGTTAGCGATAGGACGAGAGGAAATGGGCTGAAGCTGCGCCAGGGGAGGTTTAGGTTGGAAATTAGGAAAAATTTCTTCACGGAAAGGGTGGTCAAGCATTGGAAGAGGCTGCCCAGAGAGGTGGGGGAGTCCCCACCCCTGGAAGTGTTCAAAAAATGGGCAGAGGTGGCACTTGGGGACATGGTTCAGTCTGGTCTACCCTTGATTGGTTTAGTGTGGACTTGGCAGTGTAGGTTAATGGTTGGACTGGATGATCTTAAAGGGCTTTTCCAACCTAAACGATTCCATGATTCTAAGTCCTGAAGTCTCCATCGTCGCTGGCGCTTGTCTTTGCTCCTGGGTATGACATCTCCAAGGTCCATGAAGCCAGCTCTCTCCCCGGGTCACGGCTGTGAGAGCCGCAGCCGTTGCCAGGGCCGGTAATTCCTGCTTTGCACCCAGAAGCATCGTGCGGACGGCCCCAGCACGGAGCTCACGCATTCCTCCTGGCAAGAGGAAGTCTCTGACAGCAGAAGAAAAAATAAAGCCAGAAATGATGGGCTAATCAAAAAGTTTTCCATGCAGGTTTAAACAGACGTGATGCAGGAAGGCAGGGCATTTTCCAGGCGCTGCGGGATCGCTGCGTGGGCTAGCTGTGCGTGTGAGGGCATCCTATTTCGGAACCGACAGCCCCACCACATGCAACCAAATCATTTCCCGTGCGCACAGGCTGCACCCGCTGGCGTGCGTACGAGAGCCGAAGAACCCATTAACCCGCTGTTCGGTGCATTTTAGGTGCTGTGTATCTGTAAGCGTGTTCCATATACCCTGTATTCAAGCCTCCCAGTTGAAAATATATTTATGCACGTGCCCCTCATCTGGACAGGCGTCCTCCCTCCCTTGCTGCCCAGGGAAGCGTGCGGGCACGGCCGGGCTCACGGAGAAGCTTGGCCAACACGTCTGCATGGGAGCTCGGTGCCGGGGGGGCCCGCAGGATCCCCCCGCTCTCCCGGGGTCCCAGGCAGGCGCCTGCCTCTCGGGGCCCACAAACCACTTGGCCAGGCTTTTTTTTTTTTTTTTTTTTTTTCTCCCCCCAACGAAATGTGTACGAGAAGGGACTGAAAAGGGGGTTGTGGGGGGCAAAAATCTCATTTTCTGAGGGCGTAGGGGCGAGTTTGGAAAGAATAATGCTCTGCACCAGTGAGATCTCAGAGAAAAAGCAGGTTCGTACAAGGCGTGCTTGGACCACGCTGTGATGGCCAGAAGCCAAATGACGAGTTGTACCCCGAGCCCCTGATGTGAGCCTGGACGGGCTGTGTGGGCTGTGAAGTTATCCAGCGACACCAGCAGGACTGCCCCGACGGGGGGGAGAAGGAGCACAGGATACGCAAGGAGCAGCAGGCGCTGCTCCTGGAAATGCATCCTGTCAGGTCTTAGACACGTTTTGGTTGTTTGCAGCCCTGTCCCGCCTGGCTCCGTGTCAGCCGTGGTGCTGCACGGAGCCACAGCCGCTCCTGGGGACGGGGCGGCCAGCCTGGGTCAGAGAGGCCGGAGCGGTCACAGAGGTAAATCTGGAGGCAGAGACTGGGATTAATGGGAAATAATTCCAGGAACAAGCTGGAACAGGCTGGTGACATTTCATCCCTGTGAGCCTCTTGCCTTCGGGGCAGCGCCTGTGGGAGGTTGCATCTGCGGGCTGCGCTTCTCCCTGCTGAAGGACCCTCAGCTCCAGTAACGTGATTTTCACAGCAGATAGATGAGGGATCTCTACTCTGCCTGACGTGATCTCCAGTGCCTGCGCTTCCGGAGAGACGCTCGTCTTCACCGATGGTGTTGACTCATGACAGCTTTTCCCCAAGTTCCTTACACCCCTCCTCGGTCAGGCACAATGCCGAAGCGGGTAACGTCAACACGGCGCAGGTTTAGGTTTTTGCTCTGAATTGCCACTACTGCCTTCATTTATGACTCAAAGCTGGGTTTTCCAAAACCATCCCAAACTTTTGGATGAGCAGCTGATTAGGGGAGTGGGAAAGGTTTAGGTGCTCCGCTCCTACCAACGCGATCATGCGCCCGTCCCAAGTCCTTACGAAGGCGGGCAATGGCTCTCTGAGGAGCAAAACGTGCCGACGGTGATGGAAGAGTGTTTGTCGCCGGCTCTGGCTCCGGCAGGCGGGCTCCGGGCTGGCAGGACCTCTGCACCCGCTGCCCGACAGCCCCCGCCCCACCGCTCCCGCCGGCACCTCTTTTGCACAGGGACCCCCAAACACAGACCCCGCGGAGGCTGTGCTGTGAGTATTTGAAGACAACAAAGTCTGGCTGTGTTATGTTACTAAAAAGTTGTTGGGAGCTATAGAGTCGAAGAGCCTACGGTTAATCCCAGGAGGTATCCGGGTACCTGGCTTTTGGTCCCTTTCTTCCTTCCGATGGCTTCTTTCTTCCCAGGGATATCACATTTTATCTGCATTCAGATTATTGCAGGATAAAAAACAGTCTAGCTGGTTTAATTTAAACTGACAGACCTTATCAGACAGTGTCATCCTGTATTTCCAAGAGGAAAAAGAGAAATAGAGTGAGAAAATGGGAAAATATGATTTTAATACTCCCTGGAAATGCTGTAAGATGAGCTGTGACATGGGGGCAATGTGGGAGACGTGGAGCCAGCACCGGGCTCTGCTGGGCGTCAGCACGGCTCCGAGCAGCCCCTTCCCGGGCCAGGGGGGCACTGCTTTGTGGGAATTCAAGCTTGGAAAGCCCAGGAGGGATCCCGTAGGACCGGGGCAGGGGGAGTGAGACTTCCTATGGCTGTGCTGGTCCCAGGGCAGTGCCAGGAGTTTTAGGGTGTAGGGGGACACCCGGAAAAAACAGCGTGGGGAGAGATGGGGGGGACGAGGCTGGTGTCCCCCGCGCTTTGGGGAGCTCCCGATCTGGGAGCGAGTGGCCCAGGGGTCTGCACGGTGCCGGAGCAGCTTTGGGATGGGGTCACTGCCCCGGGGGCGTGGGCATGTTGTGGGATGCAGGGTATTTGGGGAATGCACGGGATTTATTCTGGGATGTTCAGGAAGGAACAAAAGGTGGGAAAAGGGATGGATACAGATGATTTCAGGAGGACAAGCATGGGGAAATAGCAGGGTAAGGGGACAGAAAGGGCTGGTCTGGGCAAATGGTGGCCGGTGGGTGCGCTTGCCTGGCCGTGCCTGTGCTGGCTGCTGGTGGCACGGCCTGGCCCCTGGCTGAGGGGCTCCCAGTGCCGGGGGGCACATGGGGGTCCCTGGGGCAGCCCCTGGAGTGGGGCCATGGGGGTCCCTGGGGCAGCCCCTGGAGCGGGGCCATGGGGGAGGGTGGGCATGGGTGCAAGTGAAGTTTACTTCTCCCACGTAGTCAGCAATAGGACGAGAGGAAATGGGCTCAAGCTGCGCCAGGGGAGGTTTAGGTTGGAAATTAGGAAAAATTTCTTCACGGAAAGGGTGGTCAAGCATTGGAAGAGGCTGCCCAGAGAGGTGGTGGAGTCCCCATCCCTGGAGGTGTTTAAGAAAAGGGTAGATGTGGCACTTGGGGACATGGTTCAGTCTGGTCTACCCTTGATTGGTTTAGTGTGGACTTGGTAGTGTAGGTTACTGGTTGGACTGGGTGATCTTAAAGGGCTTTGCCAACCTAAACAATTCTGTGATTCTATGATTCTATGAAGACCCAGCTGGAGCAGCCAGAGAGGAGGTGCAGAGACCTGGGTGTGAGTGTGTCTGTCTGTCTGTGTCTGTGTCTGTCCGCCTGTACATGCATTTTTAAAGTGCTTTTGCAGAGGTAAGAGTGTTCAATGACTTTTGCAAAGTCATCTCAGCGAGAGAGTTTGGGATTTGAGCGTCGCTTTGCGCTCAGAGGATGCACACAACGCATTGCAGTGTCCTTCAGCAGCCCTGCCCGTTCCTGCGGCGGGTGCCGAGGGACATCAGCTGTAAAGAACCGAGGTGTCAGAAAGCAGCGTTATTGATAACCCCCGTTCTGGCATTATGGCGGAGCGTTTCCTCCAGTGAATTGCACCTGCGCTTACCTTCAGTGTGGACCTGATGGTAGAAAACTTATTTTATTCTGCAGAAATAAAAGAAAAAAAAATCTTGTTTGGGGAATATCCTTTTCTGATTACTAAAAAAGAAAGAGCTTCGCTCAGCAGAGAACTTGATTAAAGGTGAAAATTTTTGAGAGAGAAGATTGTGCTTAGCAAACAGGAGATTTTTCCTCTTGCTACAAAAGTAAAAAAGCTCAGAAGAAAACTTTCAGCATGGGCAAGCTCCTCCATCCCCAGAAGGAAAGGAAGTTGTAGCACTGCCTGCTCCTGCCTGCTCCTGCCCTAACTCCCTTCCCTGTACCTCAGGAGTCACCTGCAGTCACCTGGGCGTAACCGCAGGGGTTTGGTGCATTGATCCCAGACCAGTGCCAGAAGGGCAGGGGCTGGGCTGGGCAGGGAGGCTCCTTGGTGGGGCGACAAGCCCCCGTGACACAGTGCCGGGCATGGCACGGGGCGCAAATCCCCATGGCAGGGTGCTGGGCACACCGTGGGGTGCAAACACCCATGGCAGGGTGCTGGGCACACCGTGGGGTGCAAACCCCCATGGCTGGGTGCTGGGCACACCGTGGGGTGCAAACCCCCATGGCAGGGTGCTGGGCACACCGTGGGGTGCAAAACCCCATGGCTGGGTGCTGGGCACACCGTGGGGTGCAAACCCCCATGGCTGGGTGCTGGGCACACCGTGGGGTGCAAACCCCCATGGCAGGGTGCTGGGCACACCGTGGGGTGCAAACACCCATGGCAGGGTGCTGGGCACTCCGTGGGGTGCAAACCCCCATGGCTGGGTGCTGGGCACACCGTGGGGTGCAAACCCCCATGGCTGGGTGCTGGGCACACCGTGGGGTGCAAACACCCATGGCTGGGTGCTGGGCACACCGTGGGGTGCAGACCCCCATGGCAGGGTGCTGGGCTTGGCACAGGGTGCAAACCCCCATGGCAGGGTGCTGGGCACACCGTGGGGTGCAGACCCCCATGGCAGGGTGCCGGGCACGGCAGCGTGGGGCTCACCCTCCTCTGCAGGCTGCTGCTGGCCCCCAACCAGCGCAGCTCGGGCGCCGGTCTGCGAGCCGGCAGCGTGGCTGAGCTGAAATGTAAATGCTGGCGGGAGCAGAGGTTACCCCAGCTGCGCGAGGAGCAACAGCAGAGTCCTCAAGGGATTTGGTGTGTTTTCTAACAACCCCCGGGACAATACACAGCATTAAACTTGAAAAATGTCTTGTGCTGGAATCAAATGGGGATATTCCTTATAGGTAAGGAGGACTTTGTACACAATGTTTTCATGCGAGAGACAGATAAAATAAATCCCTCGATATCTTCTGGCATTATGTTTCTGCTGTTTTTCAAACGATGCATCAGTGTTGAAGTGGAGGAGGCCGGTGCACCCGACTCATCCCGTGGCAGCGGTGCTGGAGCTGGAGTTGGGATGGTGGGACGAGAGGAGGGCGTGAGGGTGACAAGCCCCCGGCCCCAGAGCCGGTGATTTTTGCAGCGGGCTGGGGGCCAGCCGGGAGGGGTCCATGGAGAGCCCTGCCTGCCTCCCTGGCCGGGCTGTTTGCTTACTGATGAGACTGTCACGGTTTTAAAGCAATTCGGACAAAAGGATTTTAAGCTCCGAAGGGATCTTACATGTATCCCTGTGACATTTGACATGCTAATCTTATGGAAATAGATTAATTACAAATGCTATTTCTGTAGGCTTAACTTACTATCATAAGGTCATTGCTAAAGGATAAAAGCTGATGAGATTGTACTGAATAATAATGCGAGCCACAGGATTTCGCCGAACGATCAAGCAGCGAATTACAAGTTTCACCGGAGGAGGACAGGGCAGGAATTAGTGGGGAGCTGCCGCTCTTCCAGTCTCGGGTGCTTCAGGCTCTTTGGAGCAGCTCCGGGAAGCCGGTGCGCAGGGCCAGCTCCCCACCCGTGATGCTGCAACGTGCGGGGAGGATCAGGCTCCCGGGGGGCACCCAAAAATGCCCTGGGGAGGGAGCGGGAGGGCGGCTGGCTCGGGGTGCTCGCCCCGGTGCCGTGCGCTCGCAGTGTGGGGCAGGGGTGCTGAGGGCAGGCTGAGCCCCGCTGCTGGGGACGGGGTCCAGCCCGGCCTCGCCGGCCTCAGCGGTGACCAGGGTGGGCTGCCGGGGGGACAGGAGGTGGGAGAAGGCAGGAGCGATGCTCGGTGGAAGCCAAGGACAGCTGCGTTCACCCAGTGTAAGCTGGCTTTGTCGGTTTTTTTCCCTCCCTCTCTGTTTCTCTCTCTGATTCCAGGGGAATAATGCCGGCAGATGGGCGCTAACATTGGCTCTGTCACCGGAGCAGACGACGGAATTTGCTTTTAGTCATTTTCATTTCAGTTTATTCGGCGTGCGCGCCGCGGCGGCGTGTTGCCATGGGAATGGCCGTGTGCGGGCAGTGGGCACGTGAGGGGTGCTGCTGGGGACCCCCGGGACCCAGGGCAGCCCGGGACCCTCCGCTGGCTGGTTGCTGTGTGGTGCCGTGCTCCGGCTCTGCCGGGAAAACTCCCTCTTGCAAGCACTGGCCCGGGGTGTTTGCCATCCACCCTTGGCGTCACCCCCTACCCCAAAACCCCCGACTGATCTGGAGATGGATGGGGCTGGGGGGGCTGCCAGCGTGGCACCGCCCCGCTGCCCGGTGCATCACAGCGCCGGTGCGGGGTTGGGTGACTCCGCGTAAAGAGAAGGATGAAGCCTGCCCTGCGGGCGCGAGGGATCAGCTTTTGGCAGGGAAGCTCCTGGGAAAGGCTGCCCATGGCTCCCAGAAACCTCCCAACCCCGGGACGGCCGCTGCAGGCGGGCTGCGCCTCTGCCCTCGCTCCTGCCCGGCTGTCAGCCGCTCAGAGACGTGAAGCAAAATGCAGGTGGCCGGGACAGTCTGCCTCGTAGAGGGGTGTCAGTGGAGCGGTGACAGTGACATCCCGGCTGAGAAATGCTGATGCTTTCGCAGGAAAACACATTGTGCAGAAAGCGCAGGTGCCGAGGCGGCGCTGAGAGCCCAAGGAGCAGGAAAACAGGGCAGGGGTGATGGGGGGGGTGCATTCCCACCTCGCTGTCAGAAACCCGCCTGCATCAGATGTGTCCGGTCCTCACAGCAGCGGGAGCAAGGTGCTCGCCTGGCTCTGCCGAGGAAAGAGAGAGCTGGGGTGCGCGGGGAAGCGTGCTGGGTGGGCTTGCTGGGACCCCCAGCCTCGCCCGAGCATCCTCTCCTGGGCTTCACTCCAGCCCCGCAGCCAGTGCTCTCCGTCTTTTCTAAACAAAATATGGAAACACGGACGTGACATCCTTCACCTCCTGGGAGGTGGCCCCTGGCCCTGCGCCGGGGGCTGGACGCCAGCGCCAGGACCGCGGGGTGCAGCCATCCTGGAGCTGGAGCGTCCTGGAGCTGGAGGCTGCGGCTTGCAAGGGGCAGAGCTGAAGTATTTATTGCACATCGTGTATCGGCGTCGGCGTTCGCTTTGCGGGGCATCAGTAACACAGTTCCTTTGATCCCCGGTGCTCGTGTCTTTCTAAAACCAGGTCAAAGGGGGTGTGGGAAGCTGCCCGTGACGCTGGCGGGCCGTGCGTGTGACCCGCCACGGGGATGGCGACTGATGTGAGGCTTGGGTTTGTGTTTGGGAATTAAGCTAAGGGACAGGTGAAGCTTCCCTTCGTCTGCCCGTAGGCTTCCAGGCCTTAAAGATGCTGAGCAGACGGGAGGGCGCCCGGCAGATGGTAGCAGAGCTCCACTGCAGCCCATCGCTGGGCAGGCAGCTGCCTGCAGAGCAGCGCTCTGTGCCCTGGATTAAAATGCTCCGAAACGCGCTTCTTGCACATCTTGCTAGAAAGGGAAGAGGTGCCTTTGCTCGGTCTCGCCCAGAAGCATGTTCCCAGTGTCGCTGCAAGCCCGAGCGGGGCCAAGGAAGGAGGCCCATGGCGTGGAGCCCGGAGTGACGGCACCGGCTGCTGACGGGCAGCCGGGATTTACCTGGAGGGGTCACTCAGGGGGTGTAAATGGCACCTCCTGATCTCCCCTAAAGCTTGCCGAAGCAGATTTACAACTTAACAGCTGAGCACTGGCAAGTATTTCCCACAGCAAGCAGCGCTGTGAGATGAAAAGGCATTTTCAGTAGCACGTGGCTCTCCCTGTCTCTTTTAAATAGCATTGGGTAAGAGGTTATTTGTGATTTGATATCATGGTACTTAGAACCATAGAATCATAGAATCATAGAATCACAGAATCACAGAATGGTTCAGGTTGGAAAAGCC
Organism: Pelecanus crispus; assembly: GCF_030463565.1. Lineage (NCBI taxonomy): Eukaryota > Metazoa > Chordata > Aves > Pelecaniformes > Pelecanidae > Pelecanus > Pelecanus crispus. Next base: position 74,056,460 of record NC_134648.1, read on the forward strand.
CTTTCAGATCATCCAGTCCAACCATTAACCTACACTGCCAAGTCCGCACTAAACCAATCAAGGGTAGACCAGACTGAACCATGTCCCCAAGTGCCACCTCTGCCCGTTTTTTGAACACTTCCAGGAGGCTACAAAGAACAGGGCTACCTGCAGCGGGGATTAGGATTCGCAACAATACGTACAGGCAAAAATCAGGGGCGAACTCAGCTAGACGTATTTTGATGGGTGACGCTCCCACGTGGAGCGTTGCTGCTGGGTCTACGGTCATGCAGGCGCCCAGGCAGAAACCTGCTGCCCCGGGGGAAAACCAAGAGCCAGGCTGGGAGCTCGGGCACGCCGGTGAAGCGTCCGGGTGATGGGAGATGGGGCAGGGGTCCCGTCAGCTCTGTCCCTCCTTCATCCTCGCTGGGGAGCCTGGCTGAGCCAGAGCTGGGGGGGCTCAGCTCGGTGCTGCAGGGGCATGAGCATGCGTTGGGAATGAGGGTACCAGTTTCAGTTGGAATCGCAAAGATGTGATTTTCCTGACAGCAAAAAAATTAAGGTAACGGAAGAGGATCTCATTTGGTAGGAAGGATGCTATTAGCTTCAAAGAAGGTTGTAACAAGAGTAGGAAAAATAAGTGCTTCCAGTGGTAATAATTACAAATACTTGATTTTTCTCCATTTGAACATTTTAATGACTTTTAAAGCAGAATTAGTTTGGGTTTGGTTGGGTTTTTTTTCCTTTCCAGAATATCTGAAACCTGAAAAGGTCTTTTTCTCCAGCCTTTTGAGAAAAAAAAACCTAGAAAACACAAACTGAAATGTAGAAATAACATTTCTGGAAAAGCGCTAGTGAGAAGCGACAGCAGAATTCCGTGATTTGAGGGTTGCGCTGCCTCCCCCTGACACCTGGGCAGGGGACCAGCGCCGGCTGAGCCCATGGCCCCGTCCCCATCCCATTGCGGGGACACAACCGCGTGTGCCCAGGATGGGGCAGGTGCGTTTTCCCGGAGCAGAGAGCCATGGGGTCAGGGCAGGGACCCCTCCAGTGCCACCCCTGGGAGCTGCTGATGTTTCCTGCGGTTGCCGGGGGTTTGGTGACAATCAGTTGTTCATGTTCCGGACCCACGGTCAGGGCTTACCGTTCCCACCCCAGCAGAGAGGGTGTTTCTGGGGCTTCCTTGGCTCTCCATGGGATGCACGGCCATGGGACGGACCATGTCTCTGCTGTCCCATCTCTCCTGCCCCATCTAGGGGAGGTGGTGATGGGGGACGGGGCTCCCCGCTGTCTCTGGACCGGGCTGGATTTGGCCACGGCTGACCTGCCCTCCAGTAAGGCAACTGAGATTTAGTCCCATCTTGAGACCATGAGTGGCTGCGTGAGGTGTGTCTGGAGGAGAGACGGGGATCTGAAGCCCAGGAGAAGACCTCCTGTGACCTGAACTTGGGCAGAGCCCAGCCTGGGGAAGGCTCCAGACCCCATCCCTGTGCTGGGCTGTTCCCCTGCCCCATCCCTGGTGCCTTTTTACCCCCTTGGAAATACCAATTTATTTTTTGTTTGGGGAAAAAAGCGTGCGGTATGGGATGAGATAAATATTTCCAATTACCTGATAATAAAGGATTGATTGATAGGAGAAACCATAAGACACAGGATTCGCTATTAGTGTGACATTTCAACCCTATTAGTCAGATTAAAAATTAGATGCACGGTGCTGCTGAACAAGTCTGTGCCAGAGACTCAGCGCATAAATTTCCCTAGAAGGGTGTAAACAACATTGCGTGGAGGAAATGGGCAAACAGATGCCAAATTTAAGGACTGATGAGGGGTGAAAAGGGGCACCTGCGGGTCCCCAGGTCCTGGGCACGGCACCGGAGATGTGTGTCTTTGTACCACAGAGGTAATGGGTGTCTAATGTAGTCACGTTTCAGGATCTGGCCTTTAAAATGGGAGAGAGCCAATATTTTGGATAGAGCCACTAAAGCTCACATTGCTCCCAGCAGGCTCGTGCCATGCGCAGAGGTTCATGGTCCCTGCATCCTCCCTGTGCCCTGCTTTTGGGTGGACACCCAGAGATGCTCCCGGTGTCCGGCCGCGTCCCGTGCTGTGACCGAGCGCTGACGGACCCTCAGGGGTGTGCAGATCGGCCACCTGCAGACCAGCACCCCGGGGTGCAGGGTCCCCAGGGGGTGAAGGGGTGAGGGAAGCCTGACCAGGCTGTCTGGGATGCGTACATCTGCACGGCCAGTGTCCACAGACGGTCCCACCCCACTTATGCTCAGGATGGGCTTTTTAAAAATGGGCTTGTCCTGGTTTTGGCTGGGATAGAGTTAATTTTCTTCCCAGTAGCAGCAGGCACAGTGCTGTGGTTTGGATTTAGGATGGGAACAATGCTGATCACACGCTGATGGTTTAGTTGGTGCTGAGCAGTGCTGACACCAGGCAAGGGCTTTTCAGCTTCCCCTGCTCTGCCAGGGGCACAAGGAGCTGGGAGGGGGCACAGCCAGAACAGTTGATCCCAACTGCCCCAAGGGCCATTCCATACCATACGGCGTCATGGGCAGTATGGAAACTGGGGGGGTTGGCCGGGGAGCAGCGATCGCTGCTGGGAACTGGCTGGGCATCGGTCGGCGGGTGGGAAGCAATTGCATTGGGCAGCACTTGCTTTGTATGTTATTATATTGTTATTACTATCATTACTATTTTACTTTATTTCACTTATTAACCTGTTCTTATCTGAGCCCAGGAGTGTTTCTCACTCTCACTCCTCCGATTCTCTCCCCCATCCCCTCGGGGCAGGGGCAGTGAGCGATGGCTGCGTGGTGCTGAGCTGCTGCTGGGGCTGAACCACAACAGTCTATGATTCTTAATCAGGCTCTTCCAGTAACACTATTTAATTACTTTCTGTGGCTGGTTTCCCCAGCAGGCAAATAGCCAACGTGTTGCCCATCACCCGTTTCCCAACTCAGCCCCATGGACCTCATCCACTGCTGTTTTCAGCTTCCGCGGTCGCCGGAGCCCTTCGCGATGGCAGGGCGGCGAGCCCCACGGAGGGCTGGGGGCTGCGGGGTGCTTGCCATCACTGTCGACAGTAAATACTAGGAAAAAAATACCTGCTCGTGTGTTTCAGGGTTGGTCAGTCCCTGTGCAGGGACCAGCGGGGACTTTTTAGCCCCCTGAGGCAGGAAAACACAGAACCTCAGCCTAAATTCTTATTATTTCTAGCTAAAACTCTTATTATCTCTTTCTTGAGGGCAACATTCAGGAACCCACTTGGTGGGGGCCAAAATGTCAACCAAGGTCCCATGGTGGGGAGGAATCCCCATCGGCAAGCTTGGGACACGCTCGGGTCAAACCCGAATCTCCCAGGTCCCACACAGCCTCCTGTTCACCCGAATGCCCTGCCTATTTTAAAGCATTTATTTAAAGTTAAGTTTCATGTGCAAGTTTATTAAAAAAGTGTGGTTTATGGATTTAATTAAAGTACTGCATATGAGACCTTGCTAATCCTGTTTGTGCTGCAACTGTATTAAAGTGCTAAAAATCAATATATTTAAGTTTAAATATTTTATTATGGCAAGCTGTTAAATATTAATGATGTAACAAGTAATCAGTGTCACCGCTTCTGTCTGTTCTGTAGGAAATCTGCAGGAAATTAGGGAAAAAAAAAAAAAAAATCTCTGCTCAATTTGATGGCTAGGCAATGATTTGTTTCTCAGTTCAGGACACTCAGAAATAAAGGAGCCAGGCAGGTGGCTGCAGCCTCGCTGGCTTATTGACACACAAATATAACCGTGAACCTTATTGGGGCAGATAAAAGGCTATTTTTAGCACTCTAAATTTGGCAGTGGCAGCAATCCGTGGCCTGATGGAAAAGCAGCGCTCTGCTACTCCTAAGGTCACAGCCAGCTGCCAAAGGACTTTGGAAGTTTTTCACCCAAACCTTGCCCCTGCAATACTTAACGATGCTTCTGCTCAGAGAATATCAAATTATACTGCACGAAATGAATCGCAAAAACAGGTTTTGTAATCACATTTTAGAGAGATCTGAGTTTATTAATATACATGATCTTGTAAACCTGGCTCCTGCAAAAAGGCAATGAAGGAGCCAATTTGTTTGTCATCAAATCCTAATTCTAGAGCAAGTCAATCTTCTTTTCTGTCCTGCCACCTCGTATACAGCACATGATGGGATGATTCCGCCCAGGACGGCCTCTCAGCCGCGCCTTGCTCCCGGAGGAGGGCAGCGGGAGCAGATGTTCCCAGGGAAGGATGCAAAGTGCCGGGAGGAGGAACACCCCAGCTCACGGGCTGTGTGGACCGGCCAGTGCTGGGGCACGTCCCGTGGCTGGTCATTGTTAATGCCTGTCGGGGCTCAGCCCCAGCAGCAGCTCAGCACCACGCAGCCATCGCTCACTGCCCCTGCCCCGAGGGGATGGGGGAGAGAATCGGAGGAGTGAGAGTGAGAAACACTCCTGGGCTGAGATAAGGACAGGTTAAGAATTGAAATAAAATAAAGTAAAATAATAATAACAATATAATGATAATAATAATAATAACAATATCCAAAGCCAGTGCTGCCCAATGCAATTGCTCCCCACCCGCCGACCGATGCCCAGCCAGTTCCCAGCAGCGATCGCTGCTCCCCGGCCAACCCCCCCAGTTTCCATACTGCCCATGACGCCGTATGGTATGGAATGGCCCTTGGGGCAGTTGGGATCAACTGTTCTGGCTGTGCCCCCTCCCAGCTCCTTGTGCCCCTGGCAGAGCAGGGGAAGCTGAAAAGCCCTTGCCTGGTGTCAGCACTGCTCAGCACCAACTAAACCATCAGCGTGTGATCAGCATTGTTCCCATCCTAAATCCAAACCACAGCGCTGTGCCTGCTGCTGGGAAGAAAATTAACTCTATCCCAGCCCAAACCAGGACATAGACTCATAGAATCATTTAGGTTGGAAAGGACCTTTAAGATCACCAGGTCCAACCATTAGTCCAACCATTACTCTCCAAGAGAGAGTAACCATTGTGGTATTTGACAAAAAGGCTCAATACAGACTCTTTTGTTTCAGCTTGTTGAAAGCAGAATTAATTGCTACTCTCCCCTTAATTGGTTTAGTGGTGGACTTGGCAGTGTAGGTTAATGGTTGGACTGGATGATCTTAAAGGTCTTTTCCAACCTAAATGATTCGATGATTCTAAATGGTTAAAATGAAAACCCAGCAGCTGGTCCCTGGCTTGGCCTGTGCCCCCCGACAACGTACGTTGGTTGTGGGTGCCCCATGCATGTGTACAAGAGAGGGGGGGCTCTGCCCAGCCGTGCCCCTGCAAGTGCCGGGGCCCGAGGGGATGCTCTGCCCTGGACAGGTCTCAGCCCCCCGGGACTGAGATTTAACAATCAGTCAGTAATTTGGGGAAGTGTTTGGTGTGTTTCTTTTTTTTTTTTTCAAAATATTAGTAACAGAAGATAAAAATATTATTTGTATATGATCAATACATATATATTTATATGCACATCTATTTTATAGCTACGTTATGACTGCAGAAGATGCCAGCCATCCCCTTTTTCCCATCTCTCTTGCATGGCACCGTGACCGTATTTCACTCGGCTGGTATCTCCTGGTGGGAAGGGCAGTGCCACCGGCACCTTATCTCGGATAAGGCTTGTGCACGTTGGCGTTGGGTGTTGGGTGGGGACATTGCTTGGAGAGCACCCACCAGCATCACCTCCTGGCACTCCGCGGCTACTGGTGTGTCGCAGTAAATCTCCTAGGCTGGCTGGTTGCATGTGGGAACTGGCCTAAGGAAAAGGTAAAAAAGGTTGTGGGTACGTGGGGTAACCGCACCGGAGAGCTGGGGGATACGGAGGGGTGCCCTGCGTAGGGATGGTGGAAGGGAGAGGGCATCCTCTGCCCCCGCGGGAAGGGGGAGAGGACCGGCAGGGAAGAGGGGGCTGAGGCTTTTCCTCTCCCTGAGGCTCTGCGTGGCCAAGCAGTGAGTTGTGACTAGGAGAGCGCTTCGGCTTTCAGGGCAGAGTGCTTACATCGGCCAGGATGCCTCCAGGACGCACGTGCTCGGCCGCAGGAGCGTTTTCCTTATTTATACGTTTCATACACCAAATAGTTTGGCTTCGTACTTCCCTGTGCACTGAGCTTCAGTCCTGTTCATTTAAAGCGTTGTGATTTAGGCACCGTTTTCCCTCGTGCATCTTGGTGCCCTGCCAAGCAGCCCCGCGAGCGGAGGCTCCCTGCAGGCTGTCAACGGGGAGATGAAATACATCTCAAGTGCAACGGGCAGAGCTCGTTACAGGTTTACAGGCAGTCTGGAGGGGGGCCTCTCGAGCTGCTCCCGCTCGTGGGCTCATGGCACAGCGTGGGATTTGCCAGACGCTGAGCTGAAGCTGGTCACAGCTCTCTCTTTTCCCCCAAGGATGGATCCGACAGCCCCGGGATGAAATGCCCAGGTGCTGTGCCACTGATCCCTGCCACCCAGGAGAAGATCATAGAGTCATAGAATCATGGAATCGTTTAGGTTGGAAAAGCCCTTTAAGATCATCCAGTCCAACCATTAACCTACACTGCCAAGTCCACACTAAACCAATCAAGGGTAGACCAGACTGAACCATGTCCCCAAGTGCCACCTCTGCCCGTTTTTTGAACGCTTCCAGGGATGGGGACTCCACCACCTCTCTGGGCAGCCTGTTCCAATGCTTGACCACCCTTTCCGGAAAGAAATTTTTCCTAATTTCCAACCTAAACCTCCCCTGGCGCAGCTTGAGCCCATTTCCTCTCATCCTATCGCTAACTCCATGGGAGAAGAGCCCAACACCCCCCTCCCTGCCCCCTCCTGTCAGGAGCTGCAGAGAGCGATCAGGTCTCCCCTCAGCCTCCTCTTCTCCAGGCTGAACACCCCCAGCTCTCTCAGCCGCTCCCCACCAGCCCTGTGCTCCAGACCCCTCCCCAGCTCCGTTGCCCTTCTCTGGACACGCTCCAGCACCCAAGTATTCAGTATTCATACCCAAGTATTTCCCTGGAAGTCCTAGCTGTCCATGATGATGCAGCAGGAGCATCATCTGCTTGGCGTCCTCCCCAGGAGCACTCAGAGAGGAGGCACCAAGACCCATCCAAACAAGTAGTTTTATGCCCAAACGTGGGTCAGTCCTGAAACGGGGGTGGCCAAAGGGCAGGTGGAGCTGGCTGTAGGTGCCCACGGGCATGGGTGGTCTTGGTGTTTGAGACCTGGTGCAGTGCTGGCTCCGGCTGACCCGGCTGGAAGCTGTGGACTGGGGACCACCAGCGCTGAGGTCCTGCTCCAGCTCCTCTCCTCCCTCCCCACAGCCTCAAGCAAACAGGGCTCAGCAGGGGTATCTGTGGTGGCCACTGCTGCTGGGTTGTTTTTTTTTTTGCCTTTGCACTTCTGCAACTTAAAAATCCTGAAACTAATTTAGCCTCCCGCATTTATTTTTACGAAGTTCCCGAGCGCCCAGGCTGCTTTACCAATTACCTTCAGCTCAGGGAGATATTTTCCCACTTAATTAAGGGAAATAACATCAAAGCAGCCTGAAGCAGCCTGGGATGGAGCAGCGTGAGCTGCGCTGGGGCAGTCCGGGCTCGCTGCCTTTCCCCGCCTGCCTGGGGGCTGCAGGGGCTGGACTGGTGGCCACTGGGGTCCGCAGACCCGCTCCTGGGCGCAGGCACCAAGGTGATCCTGCCTGGAGGATGCTCATGGGGAGGGGTGCAGACTTTGCTCAGATGCCTGATCAAAGGAGTGTCCCTCCTTGAGTGTGGCTTAAAGACTGGCTTGTACCCATGGCTTAAGCTTCCAAAGCCCTTCCCGGATGCTTGGATTTTCTTTTAGCATTTTCTATCCCAACTCTGGGTGTCTGGGAGGACATTACTAGCCAAACCTTTGAATCCCACTAATGTCTTCCCATATTGCATCTTCATATAATTAGAAAAATGATCTTCTAGCATAACTAAGTGGATTGGCACCTACACGGTTTCCCTGGCAGAGTCCCCTGGTTGTTTGTGACAATTTACACATTTGGTTTCCTCTTTGCTTCGCAGGGCTTAGCTTCGTGCAACAGCCAGCTTGGGCGGGAGGAGGAAAATAGAAGCAGGAAGCAAAACTTTATTGTCAATGTTCCTCGAGCTGCTGTGACTTATTTTTACTCTAAGCATTAAGTTTCTGTCGGAAATGAAGCGATACAGTGGTTGCTAGCAGGAACAGAGCCTGTTCATGGCCTGTTTGTGGCTGAGCAGAAAACAAAACAGTTTGCACCCCTGCGGTGTGACCACCTCCATGGTGCTGCAAGGGCAGGAAGGTTGGACTCTTCGGAGAAGGGATGTCCCAGGTGCAAGGCACAAGGCAGGGAGCAGTGACCCAGTACCAAAATGGAATCACAGAATGCTTTGGGTGGGCAGGGCCCTTCAGAGCCCCCCCAGCCCAGCCCCTGCAGTGCCAGGGACAGCTTTAGCCAGGGTGCTCAGAGCCCCGTCCAGCCTGGCCTGGGATGTTCCCAGGGATGGGGCCTCCACCGCCTCTCTGGGCAACCTGTGCCAGTGCCTCACCACCCTCACTGTAAAACATTTCTTCCTTATATCCAGTCTAAATCTATTCTTCTTTAGTTTAAAACCTTTACGCCTTGTCCCATCACTAGAGACCCTACTAAAAATCTGTCCCCATCTTTCTTATAAGCCCCCTTTAGGTACTGAAAGGCCACAATAAGGTCTCCCTGGAGCCTTCTCTTCTTCAGGCTGAACAACCCCAACTCAGTCTGGCCTCAGAGCAGAGGTGTCCTGGCCCTCTGATGGCTGGACCCACTCCAACAGGTCCATGTCTTTCCTGTGTTGACCCCAGAGGTGGACACAGTGGTCCAGGTGGGTTCTCACCAGAATACAGCATGTGCCCAGCTGGCAATCTGTATTTAGAGAAATCTGCAAATGACTTGATATGGGAATATACAAAGTTGCCTGTTCATAAAAAAGAAAAAAAAAAGAACCCTAACTGTACAAAATCACATTTTTTTAGACTCGCCGTGGCCAAGAGCATCTTCTGGTTTAATGTGATCATTTATAATCTGAAGGCAGAAGTCTCATGCAATTTGATTTACATGAAACAAGTCAGAAATAAATTTTATGAAGCTGGAGAACTCTGAAATGTCAAACGTAAATGAATTGCCTGGAAGGAAAGGTGGTCTGCGACTTATGACTGGTACCTGCATGTCCCCGTGGCCGGTCCATAAGGCCATTCTAGGCAGAATTAATAAGTGGTGTTGAGCAGTATAAGTGCACAGATGGTCCTATAGGCATACAGTATTTCCTTTATTATTATCTTATATTATTATATTAAGTTTGCAGATGACACCAAGCTGGGTGGGAGTGTCGATCTGCTGGAGGGTGGGATGGCCCTGCAGAGGGACCTGGACAGGCTGGACCGATGGGCCCAGGCCAACTGTGTGAGGTTCAACAAGGCCAAGTGCCGGGTCCTGCACTTGGGTCACAACAACCCCATGCAGCGCTGCAGGCTGGGGGAAGAGTGGCTGGAAAGCTGCCTGGCCAAAAAGGAGCTGGGGGTGTTGGTCGACAGCGGCTGAACATGAGCCAGCAGTGTGCCCAGGTGGCCAAGAAGGCCAACAGCATCCTGGCTTGTGTCAGGAACAGTGTGGCCAGCAGGAGCAGGGAGGTGATTGTGCCCCTGTGCTCGGCGCTGGTGAGGCCGCACCTGGAATGCTGTGTCCAGTTTTGGGCCCCTCAGCACAAGGAGGACATTGGGGTGCTGGAGCGTGTCCAGAGAAGGGCAACGGAGCTGGGGCAGGGTCTGGAGCACAGGGCTGGTGGGGAGCGGCTGAGGGAGCTGGGGGTGTTCAGCCTGGAGAAGAGGAGGCTGAGGGGAGACCTCATCGCTCTCTGCAGCTCCTGGCAGGAGGGGGCAGGGAGGGGGTGTTGGGCTCTTCTCCCATGGAGTTAGCGATAGGACGAGAGGAAATGGGCTCAAGCTGCGCCAGGGGAGGTTTAGGTTGGAAATTAGGAAAAATTTATTCACGGAAAGGGTGGTGAAGCATTGGAACAGGCTGCCCAGAGAGGTGGTGGGGTCCCCATCCCTGGAAGTGTTCAAAAAACGGGCAGAGGTGGCACTTGGGAACTTGGTTTAGTGGGCATGGGGGTGTTGGGTTGATGGTTGGACTGATGATCTTAGAGGTCCTTTCCAATCTTACTGATTCCTAGTTTTTACTTTCATTAAAAAATAATCCAGCTACCAAGCCAGGAAACATGAAACTAATTGTTACTCTCGCCTTAATTGGTTTAGTGGTGGACTTGGTAGTGTAGGTTAATGGTTGGACTGGATGATCTTAAAGGTCTTTTCCAACCAAAACAATTCTGTGATTCTATGATTCCATGATTCCATGTTTCTATCTGCGAAATCCGGGTAAGGGAAGCCGAGATGTATGAACCTGGAGGCAGTTTCACATCTGGTATCAGTGGAATCAGTTTAAAGATAAGTAAGTGTTTCACATGAAGTGCAGATTTTGAGATTTGCTTCCCCTTTCCCTACACAACCAGAAAAGCAGACTCTGACCTTTTTACCACAAGCAAGCTTTAAATTAAGTGCAGGGAAGAGCACAAGAACAGTGCAATGAACATTTCCCTTTTACATTCTAAGCTTTTATTTCTGCAGGTCTTTTCAGTATCAAATTTTGATGAAGTGCCGGACTATCTTTTGCATGTGACTTTAAGCAAGTTATGTTTGCCACAGCCATGCTCCATGGAGTGACCGAGGAAATATGCAAAATAAATTTTGTGGAAGCAACATGATTAAATTTTCTGACAGTGGTTGCCACCATGTTCAGAAATGCATGAAATGAATGAGAATTTTTCATTGTTTTGTTATCTATGCCAGGTTGCCAGGGAGAAAAAAAAAAAATCCTGAAAATTAAAATAATTTTTCAATAAGTTAGATAAATATCAGTACTCTTGAAGAGGTGTTTGAGCAGGCATGAGAAATATTTCAATTAAAAAAAAAAGGAAAGCTTAATCAAATGGGTGTGCGCAGGGGCTGGCGGTTTGCAGGCAGGGGAGGCTGCCTCGCCACGCGCGGCTGCTCAGAACCCCCCGTTCGGTGCTGGCAGCGGTGCTGCCGGCAGGCACGGGCTTCCAGCCCTGGCGCGTTCCGTCGGCCGCAGCGATGCCCAAGGGTGTCCCACCATGCAGGGAGGGCACAGCTCATCTCGCCCATGAAGAAACATCCCAAACTGGTCTGGGCTCCTATAACCTGATTTTAAAGCTAAAAATGTACTTTTTACTACATCTCCATCCAAGAGTGGGGTGCTCGTACCCCCGCTGTCCATAGGGGGTCCTACATGGGGACCACGGGGGAGCAGGGGACACCTCGCACCAAAGCTCTTTGCCCTTCAGGCTGCAGTTTTGTGCTGAGCCCATCTAACCGTGCCGCCAGTCTGCATTATTTCTTTCCCCATGAATAGCCAGCTAAACCTCAAACACATTAAAATTGAAAGTGAATTTTGAATGCGGCCCAATATTTTACATGCAATGCTGTATCATCTGTAATTTGCTTGGCCCGAAGCAGAGGAATAGCTCTTGTCGGCTGCACTGAAAATAAGGAAAAGATAATGCCAGGTTTTTTTCTTTATTCTGGATGATGGATGCTAAGCTAGCTAAAAACCTGTGCTTTAACTGTCCTAAGGAGCCGAGCCAGAGGTCCGAAAAGCCCCGAGCGCTGCGCCTGTGCGCAGCCCGGGAGCGGGAAGGATGCGGCCATGCATACGTGGGAGTAGCATGAAGCCCCCAGGGCTGATGGGGCATCGCCTGTGCCAGCTCTGGGCACCGTCCTGACAGGAGACCGGCCACGACTCACAGGAGAGAGACGCTGCAGAATTCTTAAAACATTGATCTGTAACGAGGGAGGAGGGAACAACTGCCCAGGGAAGAAAGTCAATAAGACATCCATCTCTGACTGCCGTGTATCTGGTGGCCGCCTCATTTTTCTTCATTAAACAGCACCCAGCACTTGACAGTATATTCTTTTTCCACATGCAAGTTTTAGTCATTAATGAAGATTTGCTTGGTAGGATATGAATAAACCACAGCAGCGCTTCCCTCGACTCCGTCAGGGTAGCGCACATCAAACAGCACAAGGCACAAAGCCCCTGGTTAGTTTGCACAGAGCAAACACGGTTTGTACCAACCTGTCGTGGCTCACAAACTGTTCCTGAAACTCTTCATGGAAGTATCCCACGCTCCAAGTGCAGCCTGCGGTCTGGAGAGCCCTGTGCAGGAGGAGCATCGGCAGCGATCAGGTCTCTCCCAGGAGCAGTCTGTAGGGTTGTATGATGTCCATAGCATGAGGAGTGGCTTCTTGCACGCCTTCCTCTCTCCTGTGCTTGCCTCGCGCTGGCCAGTTTGCTGTAATTCATTTTTCAATGCAATAATTGGGAGTGGAATGGCTGATGGGGCTGAGCCGTGGGAGCTGGGGCCGTGGGGTAGCGTGGAGCCCGTGGGGAAGAAGGTTGTTCCTTTTGGAGAGACGGGGTTGCATGCCTTGCCTGGTACAGGCCGTGGAAGAAGCCCTGCTACCACAGAGAGGTGGGGGAGTCCCCATCCCTGGAGGTGCTCAAAAAACGGGCAGAGGTGGCACTTGGGGACATGGTTCAGTCTGGTCTGCCCTTGATTGGTTTAGTGTGGACTTGGTAGTGTAGGTTAATGGTTGGACTGGATGATCTTAAAGGGCTTTGCCAACCTAAACCATTCCATGATTCTATGATTCTATGACTCTATGACTCTATGATTCTATTACTGGAAGCAGATTTGTTTCGCATGGGGGTACTGATATATCTGTCTGATTTCCTGCTGTGCTCCAGGCAGTTGTTGATGGGCATAAGTTTGTTTGTTATGGCTGTGGCAATGTGCAACATTTTTTAGTGACTCTTATAAAAGATTTAAGGGGAATGGAGTCGAGAAAGGGAAAGCATATTGGACTCGGATGCAAATCTCAGGCCTTGCAGTTTTCTAATATTGTTTTCCCTTCAGAAGCGAAATCATGATTAAATGTCCTCTGCAGCTTGTTGTGGATTGCAATGAGTTTGAATCTGCTCCTTTTTTTCTATTTCTTCGTGCATAGTTGCACTTTACAAATGCAGTAAAATATCATTTGTCTTTTCCTCTCTTCTGCCCTCTCCTCCGAAGCGGGAGGGACCGGGGCTGCGCTGCGATGGACCAGGGCGTGGGGCAGCTCCGAGCCCATGGGTTCACCCCTAATAACTCAGTGGCTGCATTTAATTCCTGCTTCCCCCTGAGCCAGGGATCTGCTTTTTTCTGCCTTCCCTCGCATACTCACCCGGCTATGCAGATTGGTAACGAGCTCCTCTTCTCCTTTATAGCTTGCCAACCACAAGGGAATTCATGTAAATAGGTCAAATATCACACGCAGATCTGGAAGTCGGGGCCTTTATACTGTGTTGGGAAGCAAAATCTTTTAAGGTTACGGAAAGTTTTGCTGACACCTCACCATGTAATCGTGAGCTGCTTTGCTCTGGGCTTGCTGCTGTGGGGATCCCGCTCTGCTTGGTGCCCCCCGCCGTCGGCAGATGCTTGATCCCCCCTGTCAGGGGATGCTTCCCTCACATTTTGAGAGATAAATGGTGTATTTTTGCTAGAGCAATTTTTTTTTTTTTTAAGTAGAGTGTCCAGGTAACAAATTATAAAAAACTTGAGCTAGCTTCTTCCTTCCAGTGAGGTACTTGAGCATTTAGAAAAAAAGCTTAACTTGCAAAGTTACCCTGACATTGTAATTTTTGCATACCTAATAAACCATGGCCTCTTCAACTGAAAAGTGGGGATTTTCATGGAATGCTACCCTTTTCATTACTGCATACATCTTTGATTTAATTTGGCATGGGACGCATCAACCTTGGCTTTTGGAGACAAGGTTAGAGCCTGCAGAGCATGAAAATGAGTTCTTCTAAACACTTTTTTTTGGTCATTTGCTACTCTACCGGGTGCAGGTTTTGAAAGAGCACAGAGGCAGGAGTTACATTTTATATGGTTTGGCATTAAATTATTAAAGGAGATGTAGTTCCTGCCCTCCAATGTAAACCGTCTCCTTTTTTTTCCCCAAGAGGACAGAGCAATTTGAGTCGCAGCGTAAAGCTGTAGCTAGTAGGCACGTGCTTTAGTGAATATGTTTTGAAGTATTTGCTTGTCCTGGAGCGCCTACAACGGCCTTCCGTTCCTCTTCGGGAAATATAATTCTCTCATTATTGCCAGATTATTGTTAAAAAGAGATGACTGACAAAGAACGCCAAGGCTTTCAGGCTAGCCTAGCTCTTTGGTGAAGTCTCCTGTGGGCATTCTGCCACCTTCTCTCCCATGGGGGCTGCGGGGAGCGCGGGGTCCTCTGCCAGCCCCCGCCGCCTTGCAGTGATGTGGGCAGAGATGGCAAAGAAAGAAAGATGGTTTATGAAACAAAAGGCTTTGGTCTGCGGAAGGAAAACAAAGCGGCGCTGCTGGCATGCCAGGCACACCACTGGAGCAGGTGCCGGAGCAGAGCCGGAGCCGCCGAGCTGGGCGATGCAAGTGCCGAGCTGGTGCCGGGTGGGACCGCGCTCTGCCACGGGCACCAACCGCGCTGGAGGGAGCCAGGGGGGCTGTGCAGGGCCACGGTCCTGGGCTAACACCCAAACTTCAGCCCCCGCCTCCCAAAATTTAAAGCCACCCTTGTGAGCTGGGAGGAGGAGGAGGCCAGGGAGGAACAGCTTCTGGAGGAGGGCAGGTTGGATGGCTGCGGCAAATTAGTTGCTTTGTTACTTTGTCGATTTTATTCCACTTGCTTTTAATGAAGTGAGACTGTTTCATGCCCATTTCATTGAGTTCGACTTCCCTGAAAGCGCTGGCATCACCATCTCCCAGAGCAGGACCACGCTGCGAGTGAAAGCAGGGAAAAGAAGGGCTCTGCTCCGGGGACTGCGCTCCGTCCCGAGCCCCTGGCCGATGGCGATTCGACTCTGCCCTTCCCTGGCTGAAATTTCCTGCAGGGAAACTCAGCAGCTGGAGTCTAGGAAGCAAGATGCTGCAGCCGCTGCTGCCCGGCGCCGACTGAGTGGGCTGCAAATCGCTCTGGCTCTGTGCACCGTGCGTCCTCTGCAGCCCTGCCCGGGGGTGCTGGGGAAAGGAGGGTGCTGTGACCCCTCCCCTGCAGCCCTGCCCGGGGGTGCTGGGGTAGACAAGGGTGCTGTGACCCCTCCCCTGCAGCCCTGCCCGGGGGTGCTGGGGAAAGGAGGGTGCTGTGACCCCTCCCCTGCAGCCTTGCCCGGGGGTGCTGGGGTAGAGAAGGGTGCTGTGATCCCTCATCTGCAGCCCTGCCCGGGGGTGCTGGGGTAGACAAGGGTGCTGTGATCCCTCCCCTGCAGCCCTGCCGGGGGGTGTCGGGGTAGGCAAGGGTGCTGGGGTAGAGAAGGGTGCTGTGATCCCTCCTCTGCAGCCCTGCCCGGGGTGCTGGGGTAGAGAAGGGTGCTGTGATCCCTCCTCTGCAGCCCTGCCCGGGGTGCTGGGGTAGAGAAGGGTGCTGTGATCCCTCCTCTGCAGCCCTGCCCGGAGTGCTGGGGTAGAGAAGGGTGCTGTGATCCCTCCTCTGCAGCCCTGCCCGGAGTGTTGGGGTAGAGAAGGGTGCTGTGATCCCTCCTCTGCGGCCCTGCCCGGGGTGTTGGGGTAGAGAAGGGTGCTGTGATCCCTCCCCTGCAGCCCTGCCCGGGGGTGCTGGGGTAGGCAAGGGTGCTGTGATCTCTCCCCTGCAGCCCTGCCCAGGGGTGCTGGGGGAAAGGAGGGTGCTGCGGGGGCTGCTGCCCCAGGCATGCATCAGCCATGAAGAGCCCCAGCTGTTTTGCATTGGGCCATGGTGGGAGGAGAAGCCCCGCAGCACGTGTCCATGTGCCTCCCGCTGATGCCGGAGAGATGCACGTGCCCACAGGGAGCAGCAGCCGCTCTGGCTCTTGGCTAACTGGGTTTATACCTGAGCCTCCATTTTTAGATCCCAGAAACTCAGGGTGGAGGAACTCGCATCCGATACGAAGCTCTGACCGGGTGGATTTCTTCTGAAGATCAGCAGTGGTTGTGGTCCTTCTCCCTGGGCATCTCGGGGCAGCTGAACCTGCTTTTGTACCGCTGGAATCCTTGTGGATCAGCCTCTGTAAAGATGGATCATAGCTCAGTTTTCCAAATGGCAAACCTTAAAACAGGGATATAGCTTGGCCCTAGTCATGGAAAAACATGGAGCTACGCTTTTCCAAATAACCCAAGGACAGTTCCTGAATCCCAGAAAAACACTACGTCCTCTGCTGTGGAAGTGGCAGTTCCTGTATCGTGGTCCTCAAGCAGGACCCAGCGCAGGAAACCACATCACATCAAGGGGACAAGCTGCCTGGAGCACAAAGCCAGAAGGACTTCCCTTTCCCCCATCCCTGTTCCTGTCCCTGTCCCCATGAGGCTGGGGGCATCCAGCAGCTCCCAGTTGATGCTCCGGTGCTGCATGCCCCTCAGGTGTGCTCATGGGCACCGACATGTAGCTGCGTTTGCATTAAAGAGCAGGGATGCTGTACCTGTTAATTAACAGATTGAGCAGACCCTGAACAAATGAGAGCCGTGTCCAGAGAAGGGCAGCGGAGCTGGGGCAGGGTCTGGAGCACAGGGCTGGTGGGGAGCGGCTGAGGGAGCTGGGGGTGTTCAGCCTGGAGAAGAGGAGGCTGAGGGGAGACCTCATCGCTCTCTACAACTACCTGAAGGGAGGGGGCAGGGAGGTGGGGGTCGGTCTCTTCTCCCACGTAGTTAGCGATAGGACGAGGGGAAATGGGCTCAAGCTGCACCAGGGGAGGTTTAGGTTGGAAATTAGAAAGGAAATTTCTTTATGGAAAGAGTGGTCAAGCATTGGAACAGGCTGCCCAGAGAGGTGGTGGAGTCCCCACCCCTGGAAGTGTTCAAAAAACGGGCAGAGGTGGCACTTGGGGACATGGTTTAGTGGGCATGGGGGTGTTGGGTTGATGGTTGGACTGATGATCTTAGAGCTCCTTTCCAATCTTACTGATTCCTAGTTTTTACTTTCATTAAAAATAATCCAGCCACCAAGCCAGAAAACATGAAATTATTGCTCTCCCCTTGATTGGTTTAGTGTTGGACTTGGCAGTGTAGGTTAATGGTTGGACTGGATGATCTTAAAGGTCTTTTCCAACCTAAACGATTCTATGATTCTATGATTCTCCTGCGCTGTCAAGCCAACTCTTTGAAGTGGTAAATCAGCCAGACCTCGAGGTACGAATCTTGCCTGCCCTGGGTGAGCGGAGGCAGCGCTGCTGGCATCGCCTGCCTGCGGCGCGGCCGTGGGACCCCCGCGGGGACCCGGTGGGCAGCGTGGGCAGGCAGCGGAGGGGAAACAAGGCAGTGCACGCACAGCATTATGAAATACAGCCTCTTCCCTCCAAAAATCCATTTCTTAGGGGCACCCCTTGCATTTCCAGGATGAGATCCTGAGCTGCTTCACAGGTTTGGTAATAAAGCGTGTCACCAGGTTAAGCACGGATTACTGGTGATTACGGATAGCAGACTCACACTGTGCTACTTTACTAGGGCTAATGAACTAAAGTGTTTATTTCATGCTTCATTTCTACAACTAAATGGCTCTAATATATAATGTGATTATTCCAGCCTTTCTTCGGCTGCATGCTTATGGCCATAAGAAACGTGAAAAGTATCATTATTGGGAGAAAAGTGTTGCTCATGTATTTCTGTGAGCCGATTGTTAAGTGCTAAATCAGAACATTCACATGCTGTGGAAACAAGTAAACTAAGAAAATAATATCTAAGGAATTACTAATATTTTACACTGTCACCGTAATAACTCACAGCAATCTTTTGGGCCTATAATTAATATGTTCTGCGCACTCTTGAAAGTCTTAATACACTTTTGTCCTGGTTTCGCTATGACACACTCTCCAAGTTTTGTTATTTTCCTGTATGATTTATGGCCACATGGCTCATGTTGCAAACTCTAAATACTGATGCGGTCAACATGTACCTGTTGAATCACTTCTGTTCACTTGAATAGATTTACTGCGAGACCACTCAAAAAGCCTACAGCTCCTGCACTAGTGACGGCTGCTATTTTTCTCCACGGTCGCTCAGTTTTGGGGCTCAGAGCGGGTGGTCAAACACTGGGACAGGCTTCCTGGAGAGGTGGTCGATGCCCCAAGCCTGTCAGTGTTGAAGAGGCATTTGGACAATGTCCTTAACAACATGCCGCAACTTTTGGACAGCCCTCAAGTGGTCAGGGAGTTGGACTAGATGATCATCGTAGGTCCCTTCCAGATGAAATATTCTATTAAAATATATATATTTGGGATAGTTTTCTGTTATTTTCAATCTAGTATACGTAAAAGTATGCATCCAATAATACAGGCGTATGCTTATCTTACCTACACAAAATGAGCCTGTGTACAACTTAGGCGATGAGAAACCATATTCAACATTGCTCATTTTAATTTAAAGAGAAGTTGTGGGGTCGAGGGGAATAGACTGCCCTCGCCACCCAATGAATTAGGCAGATGTATGAAATTTTCGCAGCTACCTGAGAGGGAAAGGGGCGTTATTCGCTTAGACTGACTTTTGGAAGTGTTCACGTTTTATTTTCAGTCTCTTGGCTGAACCCTTTTGAATCAATCCTCTCTGCAGGTCTGTGCGTAACCATCTAGAAACACAACGAGAAAATATTTTTTTTCTGCTTTGTGATTTTTGGGATGCCCGACGCACTCTGTTTTTGCAGAGAGGAAAGCTCTCCGCTCGTTCTTGTGAGTGGGGAGGGTAAGTCGCTGCCGGACGCGGGGGGTGCCCAGCCTCGGATGCCGAGGGTGCACCGAGGGGCATCACTGCTCGCCCCCCAGCCCCAAAGCCATGCAGAGCTGCATGAGCCGTGGGTCCGGTGCCTGGTGCTGGGCTGCCGGAGCCCCTTGCCTACCCTAGAGCTGTCTTCTGGCATCTCCCCAGGCAGGCGCAGGCATCTGCAGGCATGCTGGCGCTGGCAATTACCGGTGGCCTGTGGCTAATTGGTCTCCTGGTGCAATACCTCTGCTCAGGCCAGGCAGCTGAATTTGCAGCCTCAATCTCTGCAGAGCCATTAAAATGGCATAATCGATGTTTTACCAGCGGTGTTACCCATGGATGCTGTTGTGTCCATGCTCTCCCTGTGTTACCAGCGTCCCTAGAGGGCACAGACATGAGGAATTAACGTGGATAATCCTGCCTCCCTTGCATCCGCCCTGACACACCTCAGTCAAAGACGGGAAAAGGAAAATTTGTGTGTGTTTGTCTGAAAACTTCCCTTCTGTAAGTGATAAAACCCACAGATCAATGGCAACAAGCCCACACTTCAGTGATTGCTTCCTCTTCCACAAGAGGTGACCTGGTGTGATGCCGACCCGAGGACCTGCATTTCGGAGGGAAGGATTTTTCAGATGATCTCAGACCAAGTTCCCCATTTGGGGGCAGGACGGGGCCAGGGTGAGCAGAGCCCAGCACTAACTCTGAGAGCAACGCGGTCCCATTGGTACATCGGGGCGGCCGTACCTACGCAATAGGTAGCTCAGAAAAAGATTGCTGATGGACTAAGGCACAGTTCTTAGTGCCAGGAAGAGACATAAAGCGAATCAAGTGAGAAGAGCGGAGATCCCGGTACATCACGGTTTGCTTCCCAAGAGATGGAGTGAGAAGGAGATTCCTGTTGCGCCTGTGCGTGAGAAACTGCAAAGCTCAGCCCCTACAGCTGCATCTGGCACATCAGCTACGACGGGCTGGATTAGCTCCTTTCACACTGCAGATTATTCGCGATCTTTTGCACTGAGGGTAGCCCAGACATTTCGTAGAATCATGGAATGGTTTAGGTTGGAAAAGCCCTTGAAGATCATCCAGTCCAACCATTAACCTACACTACCAAGCCCACACTAAACCAATCAAGGGCAGACCAGACTGAACCATGTCCCCCAGTGCCACCTCTGCCCGTTTTTTGAAGGCATGGATGCTTAGTGGACAAAAATATACAGATATATTGATGGTTTTGCTTGAGAACCTGCTACAGTCTATACACATTTACACAGTAACATACAGAATGTACATGGATGACTTAAATAAACTCATATTCAAACACATGCACGTGTTTGTAAATGTACATTTATATGAAGTCTATACGGCGTTGTGTCAGCAGAGGACGCGCCACCTGATCACCCACTCGCAATGCTGCTGTTGGCAGCTAAAATGCGCTTTTCTGCAGTTTCCTAACTGTGAAATAAACCTTTTTTTTTTTTTTTATTTCCAAACTTGTGGTTTGGGCTTTTGTGTTTGTAGGTCTGTATGTCGGTGATTTTGTCCCTCTGCTTTGCGGGCAGGTGAGTGGGTGGGGGGTGCGGTGCCCACGAGAGGCAGCCGGGGCCGCCCCGGGGGGCTCCCTGCCTGCTCGGCTGCTGGTTATTTTGTGTGATGCTACCAGCCCTATAAACCTTTTTTCCTGTCACTCGATGAAAGAAATCACAACATTTTTAACCCCGTGCCACCTGCAAAATGCTCAGCTTATTTTATAATTCTGTTTAATGAACTTGGCTGAGGATTAATGAATGTGGATCAGAGATGTTTGTGAGCATATTTTCCAAAACAAACCACTTCAGCTAATACGGAGAAAAATGAGCAAGGGAAAGCGTGCAGTGCCTTAAATAAAATATATATGCTCTCACTAATGACAAGGAGGAAGGTGAGGGAAGGGAGGACTTGCATGCACAGGGTCAGTGATTTATGCACCTGCTAACTGCAGGTGCTAGGGCAAATCTGAGTGACAAAATGAAAGCTGTGGAAAGAAATACGCATTTCTGTAGAGGCTAATAATTATCAGGGTAAGGCATCACAGCATTTTCTCAGCTACTTACTGGTGCTTAATTAGGGAAGCTCACTGCAGGGGGGTTGGGCTAGATGATCTCTAAAGGTCCCTTCTAACCCAAAGCATTCTGTGATTCTAAGAGGGAGTTGGTATGATGCAAGCTGATGTTCCTGGTACACATAAGGTAGAGAAACATTCTAAGGATGATACAATCGACAGATGAACATCACTTTAGATAAAAAAAAACCTGCAAAAACCCCTCCATCATCAGTGTTGTAGTGCATGAAAGAAAAAGCATTTGTGTCTACCACCACCGAGCTTGACTTAAAGAGAGATAGGTTAGCGGGTGATAAGGGAGAATTGGATCTGCTGTCTTGATTTCCATCTGCTCTGGCCATGAATGAAGAACAGATGTCCATGCTGATACCATTAGGTGTGCCAGCCTCCTCTGGCAGCGAGGACTGTGAGGTGCTCATGACATTTTTCTTCACCTCTTCCACACTAAAAGCCCTGAGAGTCTGACACGAGAAAATCGCTTTTATTCTGGGCTTTACATGGTGTGCTCTGGGTTTGCCACCCTTCCTACTTTGTTCCTGCATCAGGCTTCAGGTTGACAAGATGAGCAGAACTTTTCAGGTGCTTCTCAAGTTTTTTTATAGTTGAAAAAATGAGGACAGTGTTCCACACTACGGTCTGATGAAAGTTTTCACCCCAGTTTTCATGATCTACCAACATGCTGGGCTATATCTTTGTTGAGACTTGGGGAGTTATATCTCAGTCTTATCCAGTCTGCTCTGAAAGCGCTCGTTGCTTTGGAGGACATTAGCTTGTCTGTGACTTAGTCCAGTGAAAACCAAAGTGATTATTTACCTAAATCTTTCAAAATCATAATTTGCTTTTCAGATAGGTGCTGGCAGTCCCAGGGTCCTAGTCATAGTATTTATGAAATTAAAACACCAGGTCTTTTCAGTCTGAATTGAATTTTTCTTTCAACATTTCTTGCAGTTATATTTTAATCATTCTTTCCTACCACAAAATGATTAGATTTTGCCTAAATAAGGCATCAGATTAATCTGAAATAAAGTTCAATGGTTTGACTTGTAAAACACTGGCAGCGCTCATTTTCCTCCTAGAGCAGAGAGCAGACTTTTCCATCACACAGCTGGCGGAGAGCTGGAAAGGTGGTTTGGGGAAGCCTCCGAGTTCCCTGCAGGGTGGGCTTGTCCAGCCACTGCAGGATTCACGTGAGCATGGTTAACACTGACGGATGAAATTAGGTCAGGCTAAAAAGTCCCCTTAAAAGGCATCTTGCTTCAAGAGTGCGAAGCACAGTATATCCCATATACCACGGCGGTGTATGGGGCTTTGTTTATGGTGTGGTCAAGCCCAGGTGGCTCCTCAGGGTAGGGCTTGAGGAGATGCAATGAAATGAGCTTTCAGCTCCCAGCTGATTTTCACTGCAATAGTATTTTAATACAGTAATCTGGAAAAAAGCGTTCATTTTAAACAGAAATGGCTCAGAATGGGTAAAGCTTTTTAAATTTTGGAGCCAAGAGGCTGGCGAGGGGGGCCATGGCGTGTCCACCGGTGGCTGTTTGAAAGAACAGGTTAGAAAACATCTGGCGGGGGGTTCTTTCCTCAGTGCCATGGGTTGGCTTAACTAACCTCTTGATCATTTTTCAAGATCTATATTTCTAGATTCTAAATTGCACAAAATGTCTGCAAGTGAGCAAAATTTCATAGAAAATGGTTTTCCACTTTCACCTATCACTAATCACTAGACTCAGAGGAATGTTGTCAAATAGCAGATGGCATATTATTCTAGAAATAACTGATCAGCATATGTTTACTTTATACATAAAGACTATGCTTGAAATATTCAAGAATTATTTCATGTATGTATAAAGAAATACTGTTTTCAAAAGGCTCAGCTCCCAGAGGGCACAATTAGCAGATTCAAATATATAGGTGCAAATCAAAGTTTTGCATCTCTACGTGATTTCCACTCCTTTGAGCTGTGACTGTCTTGTCAAAGAATTTCCTTTTGTTCTCAACAATCATTTTGGGTTAGAAAAATTCCTTATTCGTAATGTTATTTGTGTTCCATCTGCTCCTAACAATTCAGGTAGTGTACTGGTGTAGGAGGACTTGAAATCCAGATAGAGAGGATGGTCAGATGGAGGTAGACCTGGACTGTCCAAAAAGACATTGGTGTCCCTGGGGTTGGACACACAAGGGTTATATAGGTCAACACAGCGAAAAGGCATAAGCATCTCCCTTTTCTGCCTAAATCTGAATGCAGCTGCGAATTGCTCCTGGCCCTTGTTTTTCACTTGCTGAAATAGAGAGTACTGAATGTATTTTAAAGAAAACGTATGAGACGTATTTTCAGAGACATATATAAACAAAGAGATCTGAATATAAGTCCCTCTCAGAGCATGTCTGAGGTCCCAGTTGGGGGTGAAGCACGACTCCCCTCACTGCCCTGTGTGTCCCCCAGCAGCCGAGCAGCCGAGGCCGTGGGAACATCTCGGTGACCTCACGCTCAGGACTGAGTGATGCTTAGAATCATGGAATCGTTTAGGTTGGAAAAGAGCTTTAAGATCATCCAGTCCAACCATCAACCTAACACTGCCAAGTCTACCACTAAACCAATTAAGGGGAGAGTAGCAATTTCCTGTTTCCTGGCTTGGTGGCTGGATTATTTATAATGAAAGCAAAACCAGGAATCACTAAGGTTGGAAAGGATCTCTAAGATCATCGGTCCAACCATCAACCCAACACTACCAAGTCCACCACTAAAACAGTTAAGGGGAGAGTCATAATTAATTCCATGTTTCCTGGCTTGGTGGCTGGATTAGTTTTTAATGAAAGTAAAACTAGGAATCACTAAGGTTGGAAAGGATCTCTAAGATCATCAGTCCAACCGTCAACCCAACACCCCCATGCCCACTAAACCATGTCCCCAAGTGCCACCTCTGCCCGTTTGTTGAACCCGTCCAGGGATGGGGACTCCCCCACCTCTCTGGGCAGCCTGGTCCAGTGCTTGTTTCTGCTGCTTCTGCTTTTCAGCGATAAATATCAGGAGGCTCACAAGTGTGGCCAGATCCCTCACTGTAACAAATTTATCCTCTGTGCCAGAGATGTATACCTAAAAGTTATGCTCTTCTGCTGCCTGGCAGCTTGCTATGCAGGTTTGCAAGCACCACGTGCTGCCTCTGCCTTCTTTACGCTTCGGTATTTTAAGGATTACCTTCTATCACTTGAAACATGGATCAGGCAAGAGCCATTTGTTAACAAAAGAAATGGAAACCAGAATAAATAACCCAAACCTCAGCACACCTGCAGAAACACCGTCTGTGTGCAAACTCCACGGGCAGCAGCAGACCTCTGTGCTTGCGTTCCATTCAAGGTAAGGCTGGTGGCATGTCTGCACACCTTTGCTAATGAATGTCCAGATCATTAAAATGGCCCCTTGACACCAGGTCTTCTGTGCCAGACAGTTCTGTCAGATGGCTCCAGAACAGATCCTCCTCTTGATGTCTTTGGTTTGGTGGGACCAAACGTACATCCCCAGCATGACCACAGCAAAGTCCTTCTCCCCTTTAGCCGTCACCTGGAGGTCTGCAGCTGATCCAGCTACCTCAGCTACCTCCACACAAAAGTATTCCTTCGAGGGGAAGAAGTGAAGTGTCCATCATCTACTGATGGATATCTCTAAGAACTCGTTGCAATTTTCCTTCGGTTCCACATAATTCCGTACTCCTATTAGAAATATGAAATGCCTGGAAAAGGCATTTTCTTTAAGTTATACAACCGAGTGTTTCTTTCTAGTACATTGTGGAATATATAAACCATTTACTCTAACTACATCAACTAACATAAAAACCTCTGCCTTTAGTTTTCTTTCTGAAGTCTGTTTCTACCAGACATTGAAAGGATAACTCCCTTCCACCCGAACGTCTTTGTGAGTAGGGACACTCCCCCTGTGCAGCTCTGATTTTGGGAGCAGTCTGGCTGTGGGCCCGTTACAGCCATGTCAGCAAAAGCGGCGGCATTTCCAGCAGACCGTCTCCTTCTGCTGCATTTCTCCAGTAGATCACCTCAAGCTAGTGACATAGGGCAAATAATCCAGACTTGAAGACAACGTGGGAACCCTGTCCTGCTGTAGCCCTTTTGCTCACCTCCTCCTCCTCAGGTTGTTTTAATTAAGAGGAGTTTTCCTTGTGTGTCAGCCATGGTATTGTCAGATGTGGAAACACCTGGTTTCTGGGAAGAAGGCTAGAAGTCTAAGCAGAGCTCCATCAGAATCATGTTGACACGCTGGAACAATTAATTGAACCTTATATTATTTGCATGCGACATTTTTTCACTCAAAAACTTGGCAATTGCTAATGTTAGAAAAATTAAAATTCACTACAGACTAGAAAGAAAAGGTATGGAATACACTAAGTCATCAATGCATAGGAAAATACTTTATTTTCATTTTTTAAATGGGTAACTGCAGTTTACGCAGCCTGAATTTTAAAGATAGAAGGATAGGTCTGTATGAGCAGTAGCAATCTTTTCTGTAGGAAACACCAAGCCATTGCTCTGATTTGTGTGGTGATCCTGCAGCAGCCCTCCGGAGAAGCTCCTCCACAGTCAGCGCCGAGCGCGGCTGCACGAAGCACGGACACACACCCGTATGCGCGGTCGGAACGATGCACAGCTGGGATCAGTGGGGACTGATCATGGGAACAGCTCTACATGAGAAAATATCCTTTGTGGGATATTTCTAGCAAATATACCACAAAAGATATATTCCCAGACAGAGAGCAGTAAAAAAGTTTAGGAAAAGGCTATGAGAACAAAAAAAAGATTAGGAGATTTTTTCATCTAGCATTTCTTCACAGTTGCTTGGAATTCAAAGGCAGTTGTATCACACTTAATATCCATCAGTGGATCTATTTTTCCCGAGTTTGTCTAGGCCTTTTGAAACTACTCTTAATTTGGTTTCTGCAATAGTCTGTGGGGGAGTGAATTCCACAACTTAATTATGTACTATGTTATTAACTCCCCCTTAAGCTTTATTTTCGGCTTAATGCCTAATAATTTCACAAGATAACCTATAACCTGTGTCATGAAAAATTGTTCTCGCTCTCCGTGTCTCCCGAGCCCCAGAGCTTGTCTCCCTGCTCTGCCACATCCCATCCCCAGAACATTTCATTTCCAGGTTGAACAAAGCTGATCATAGAATCATAGAATCATGGAATCGTAGAATCATGGAATCATTTAGGTTGGAAAAGCCCTTTAAGATCATCCACTCCAACCATCAACCTACACTACCAAGTCTACTCTAAGCCAATCAAGGGTAGACCAGACTAAACCATGTCCCCAAGTGCCACCTCTGCCCGTTTTTTGAACACTTCCAGGGATGGGGACTCCCCCACCTCTCTGGGCAGCCTGTTCAGATCTGTTCGGGCACCCAGCAAGAAACCGCGTGCTGTGGCCGAGCACCTCCGACGTACCTCCCCGTACCCCGTTGCCTCCCCTGCCTCCTCTCTGGGGCACCAGACCCGTGCCCGTGGTTGGGGGCCACGTTTTTCCCATGTGCATTACTTAGGTTGATCAACGCTGAGTGCCATCAGCCTTCCTCTTGCCAAGAGGTTCGTCCTGTGAGATGGTTTGTTCATGAACTTCAGTTTTGACAGTGAATAATTTTGATAATCCTCTCACGCGAGCAAATTTTGCTCCCTTGCACCTCTCCTTGCCCGCAGCGTTAATGACGGTCCTGACGAGCTTGCTTCCCTGCACGCGAGCCCCTGGTGTGATGCTCCCCGTCGTTTGCCTACTACTTGTCTTCTTCTCCCTAAGTGGTGACCCAGGAGACTTTCCTCTTGTCCTGCAATAGGCCACTTTCTCCAAAGCTCTTGATGAAAAATGTTTTTAATGCCCAATATGCTATGCCAACCGACCCACCTTTATGCACAGAGATGCTGGCTTCATCAAGGGACTGCAACAGACTTTTGAGGCACGACTTTTCTCCACCATAGCAACAGGAACCTACCCATTTTATTATTTTTTTAACCATTTATTTCATTTTGCGTGGTTCATTTTTCCCACCCTCCTTATTTGCCAGCAGTTTACCCACTGTCCCCCAATATTTTTTGGCTTACATCACCTATTGCAGCAGTGAAGTCTTGTAACTCAGATGAATTATTTCCAGTTATATATGTCTTTTGAGCATTGGGCTGGTTCCTTTACAATGCGAGATCTGCAATTCCTTTAACAGAGAACTTGCTCTTATTTAAAGCCTAGCTCGATACATTTTGGGGATTTCTAATTGAAGCGCCTCAGGCTTTGATTTTGTTGACTTCAGTGAGGTTATAATTAGGTCAGGAGGTATTTTCTCAAGCTGTTTCAAGGTAGAAGCAGTTAGCTCATTTCTGCCCACTTTTTTCATATACAAGTTGCACAGTTTCACAAACACAATACAGAGTGTGGCCTTCTACTCTACAGTTGTAATTGGATTCACAGATCCAATTATGGCAGTTTATGGGGAGCACAACTTGAGCGCAGATTTCTCTTTTTCATCATTTTTCCATTTTCCATCTTCCACATCCCAGAGCCTGAGACTGCTGGATGAGGGACATAAGTAGAAAGAGTGGGCAGATGACAACCTGCTGTGCTGAGACGTTAACTCTTGGAGGAACGTGGCGATTTCTACACGTAGGCTTCCTCACGCAACCCAGACCTTGCAACTGGAGCAAGCTGGAAGTATGGCGCAAGGCGTTTATCAAGCTTTTTCCTGTGAAGGCAGGTTACGTATAGGGGCCAGATGACAGTTTAGGAGCACACATCTGCCCTTGTAAGCAGACATCTGAGGAGCTCTACATATATGCAACCACTGCTGCAAATGCATCGCAGCACAAAGCCTACGGGGAGCGGTGCCCATGAGCAGACCGATACCCATCCTCAGGGGCAGCTTGCATCCCGGGCTGCCCACAGAAGCAGCGGCTGCAAATTTTGCTAACTCAGAGGTTATGGCCACATCAGCTCCACTGGAAATGATCTCGGTGGCCAAATTTCCAGAAACGTGTAGGAATTAGAAAGATGGTCCCGAGAGGAACGGGTGCACCCGCCCTTGGATGTCGTCCAGCTTGGGATGAGCCCATTTCGTCGCAGCAAAGCTGAAATGCTTGGGTGTTATTTTTTAGAGACACAACTGCTAGAAACAGCGTGCCTGTGGATGAGGCAAAGGTGGGATTTCCTGGTGAAAACTCAGAGGGCTTTTTGTCTTCTGAGCAATGGGTGAGTGGGAACAGATCAAATCCGGGTGCCTAAATCCCACGTGATAAGGGCCTGAAGTAGTAAACAGAGGTTTGGCTGTACTCTTCAACTCAAATATTGGCGTCTTCCTTCACCTCGCAGAGAACGTCAGGCGGCGGCTCCCGTGGCCCTTTGATGGTTCTGCTGAGCCTGTGCCTCTGGCTCAGCCCCTCTTTGTGCATCGTTCTCCGGCAGCGTCGCACCGGGAAAACCAAGCTCGTGTCGCACTGAGGAATCTTTTCTCTTTTGCTCACATGGTTGGTACAGCTTCTTGTGAAGGCTTGAGTGATCGATTTAAATTTTTTCTTACAGGTTTTCATGTTGAAGTTGAAATTCAAAGTAACGATAAAACCCCTAGTACTTTATAAGATATAATGAAGATATTCCATCTGCGAACCTAAGACTATTTTCAAATTCTTTTATAAAATATGTAGGGTAAAAATCCCGAACCCAACCATCCAAACAACCTCAAAAAGGGCCTGTCTAATCCTTGGAGGTGTGCGTTCTCCCGTGCTTATCAAAGTGAGGACCCAAGTGGCTACTTCAAATGTTAAATTTGATTTTCCTGGCATAACTTGAAAGCAGGAAATTATTGTAATTTTGAGAACTTTTACCTTGGAGTTATTTCATAAATAGATAGGAAAAAATTATATTGTTGTTGACCTACTTTTAAAGAACAACATTTCAAAGTGATTGATAGGTATTTTTTATATATATCTATACATCTATCTGTATATACACAGATATCTAGCTTTAACCTGAAACAGCCAATAGCAATAACTCAAAGAAGAAGAGAAAGAGAGAAGATGGAAGAAATCCCCTGCTTTGATTCTTTTTCTATAGGGAGAAAATGCAACCTCCTGGCTGTAGTCCCCAGCAAAAGCCCTTTTCTGAATTCCCTAGCCGAGGAATGGAGATTTAGTACCCAGCAAACGCAAACTAATTTCCACAAAATGTCAAACAAGGAGATGATCTCTCTCCCCAAAGGACTACTTCTGAAATATAAAACAAGAGACAGAGGATAAATACGTAAGTAGACAGCGGAAAAGGTGCAGGTCAGCACAGCAAGCTGCCGGGCAGTCTCACCTGTGCCTTCGCTTCGCCACCCGCACACATGTGCAGTCTTTAATTGCATCACCACACAAGCTTTTTGTCTCACCCTGATCGTTTCAATGGATAGCTTGAATAACTACTTAGCATTCTCTTTCTCCCAGCCTTCCTCACCAGAACTAGCTTGCTGCGGTCTCTTCCAAAACAGGAATTTGGGGCTTGGCTACGGCTGCTGCTGCGGCGCGCCAGGGCTGCGCGGGCAGCAGCGGAGCCGCCTTCAGAGCATGTTGTGAGATGGAGGAATACTGTTCTGCTGCTCCGTGCAGGAGCACCTGCAGCTCCTCCACCCTGCCGCTCTTTTGCTTTCGGAGGAGCAATTCCTTCTTCGTGGCTGAGGACACCGGGGTTGAGTGTTCTTGGGCACTGGGGAGGCTGCTGCAGTAACAGGGTAAGTGGCTGATCTTCCGTCCCGGGCAGGAGCACGCTTGGCATGGACAGAGCATTTGGGAATTTTACTTGGGAAGGCTTCACAAGCCCATAGGGAATACGTGCAGACTGTGACTTAGGCTTTTCCGAGAGCAGTAAAAAGATTGCCCATGCACTTTACCCAGTGGTCAGCCCTCCATAAAAGCTCGAGTCCCCCAGGGAATACTAGAGTCTTGCAAAGGAAGGAGAAAACTGCACATTCTTCTCCAGCAGCATTTCTGGAAACATTTTATCTTCTATATGCTCCCATTCAGGCTGTAAAACCCCACACCATTGGCATTGCAATGGCCTCGGACCTTCAAGCAGTTTGATGCTGTTGCGCTGAGTGGATTTACCGTCAGGGGTGAAATACCACTGGGGTGTTGCTCGGATGATCCCCTGCACAACCAAACGTAACTGCATCTTTACTCTAAAACATTTGAAATAAATAGGGCTTGTTGCAAGAAAATTCAAAAAGCCGAAGAAACTTGTGAGATTTGGAAGAAAAATACTGATTACAAATCCTACCCATGTACTGACATGAATTTATTCCTGTGTAAGGCTGCTCCGCAGCCTGTGTGGAGGTCTATGGTATAGGGTGGCCTACGGTAAATTGTCTTTGGGAAACAAGTAAACTACGGAAAAAGGGGCTGTTATCTGTTAGTATTTTGTGAATAGGGGCTGTTATCTGTTAGTATTTTGCGGATAGATAATTAGGTTGCTTTCAGTCTGAATCTCATATGTCGTCTGACCACTCTGAAGCAAGATAATCGTAGCAGAGTCAAAATAAAGAGAGAGGAAGAACAAAAAGCATTTGGTCCCCGTCCCCGGGGACAGATACACACCCTTGGGTGCGTGTCCCGGGCGGTGCCGGCGGGGCGATGGGCACAGCAGCCTGGCTCCCGCTCCGGCTCCGGCTCCGGCTCCGGCTCCGGCTCCGCACGCCTCTGTGGTTAACGCATCTGGAGGCCGTCGTGCCTCTGGCTGCAAGGGGAAGGTGTCGGGGAGGAAATCCTCCCTCCAGCACCCCGTCGTGCAAACCGTCTATTTGCACATGATCTATTTGCTGCGGCCGGCGACCTGCTCGCTCGGCGGCACGTTCTGACGCTCCGGCTGGTGCGGAAAGCAGCGTTGCTTTCCTCGGCTGGGACTAAATCGCTTCTCCTTCTGCCTTTGCTTTCCGTGTGGTGCTCCGGGCTTTTTACAGATCCATCGGGAAGCAAGAAGGTAGGGCATAGTATCGTGCATAAGCGTGCTGTGTCTGCCACGGCTTAGCAAGCGCTATCGATTCCGCTTTATTTTAACCAGGCCAGGTCCTGTCACTCCTGGCAGGGCTTATGGATATTTTCAAGTTCATGTTGGGCACATATCACAGCTGCTGTAGCCTCGAGTTTTTACCTCTACAGCTTAAGTTTTCATTTGCTTCCTTGGGCATTTTTCTTTTCAGTAATTTAGTGTTCCTATGTTGTTAATTCACTAAAAAATGGGTTTTTTAACCAGTGGTTGCATTACACCTCTACATACATGTGCTGATTTAGAATTCATAAAACCTTGATTATGCACCATGAACTAGGAGTGGGGTTTTGTTTGCACTGAGATTTGGGTAGAAATTTGTTTCTGTACTCCTTTATCCAAATTATTTTGTCTTACTGCCATACAAGATGTTATATGCTGTATGAGCAGTAATATTTAACTGTGACAGAGCAAATTAAAAAGGGATTTTCAGCTGTACCTACAGCACAAATGAGGCACAGAGTTCATCCACATCTTTGTAGGCAGCCACGGGGTTCTTAATTTTTTTTTTTTAAATTATGCATGTAAGAGTGCACGATTGTTAAGGAGCAGTATTGGCTCATGAATTACAGTTTCCCTGTCAGCTGCAGATTGTGAGAAGCCATCTCTGCCGAAACAGTCTAAAGCGGAGGTTTCTCCAGAATAAGCTGAGCAAAACAAACAAGCCAGGAGAGGAGCTAAAGGTTTTTAAAACCTGAATTAATTTTGCAATTAAACATAAATGAGAAAAAACTGTCAGGGTATTAATGCAGGTGTTGGGAAGGAAGCGCGGCTGGGAGCAGGGAACAGCTTGCAGGGAGGGAGGGCTGCTGGGGAAGGGGAGGACTGGTGGGAAGGTTGGGGGCAATGGCGGGGGACGATCTGGGGGTGCACGGGCAGGGGGTGCAGGAGATGGAGAGCAGCGTGGGCACCCAGCGAGGGGCAGGCTGTGGGGCAGGGATGGCAGGCTGTGGGATGGGGATGGCAGGCTGCGGGATGGAGATGCCAGGCTGTGGGGCAGGGATGGCAGGCTGCAGGGATGGGGATGGCAGGCTGCGGGATGGGGATGCCAGGCTGTGGGGCAGGCTGTGGGGCAGGGATGGCAGACTGCAGGGATGGCAGGCTGCGGGATGGGGATGCCAGGCTGTGGGGCAGGCTGTGGGGCAGGGATGGCAGGCTGCAGGGATGGCAGGCTGCGGGATGGGGATGCCAGGCTGTGGGGCAGGGATGGCAGGCTGTGGGGCAGGGATGGCAGGCTGTGGGATGGGGATGCCAGGCTGTGGGGCAGGCTGTGGGGCAGGGATGGCAGACTGCAGGGATGGCAGGCTGTGGGATGGAGATGGCAGGCTGTGGGGCAGGGATGGCAGGCTGTGGGATGGGGATGGCAGGCTGCGGGATGGAGATGCCAGGCTGTGGGGCAGGGATGGCAGGCTGCAGGGATGGGGATGGCAGGCTGCGGGATGGAGATGCCAGGCTGTGGGGCAGGCTGTGGGGCAGGGATGGCAGACTGCAGGGATGGCAGGCTGCGGGATGGGGATGCCAGGCTGTGGGGCAGGGATGGCAGGCTGTGGGGCAGGGATGGCAGGCTGTGGGATGGGGATGCCAGGCTGTGGGGCAGGCTGTGGGGCAGGGATGGCAGGCTGCAGGGATGGCAGGCTGTGGGATGGAGATGGCAGGCTGTGGGGCAGGGATGGCAGGCTGCAGGATGGGGATGGCAGGCTGCGGGATGGGGATGCCAGGTTGTGGGGCAGGGATAGCAGGCTGTGGGGCAGGCTGTGGGGCAGCAGCAGGGTGGTGTGGGGGGATAGACTGGGGGCAGCCGTGGGGCAGCAAGGGGGGGATGAGGCTAGAGGCAGTTGCGTGGCCGTGGTGGGGACCAGCTGGGGCAGATGCAGGGCACATGGAGGGGGCAGCTGTGGGGTTATGGGGGCACAGTCTGGGGGGTAGCAGCGGGGCTGGGGGGCACGGAGCCAGGCAGCGGTGGGGCTGGGGCCGCTTGGTGACCTCACAGTGGTGGGGGCTTCTGGAGGGCAGGGGCGGGCAGGGGAACCCTCCCGCCCCACACCACCACCCGCCTGCCCCGCGCCATTGCAGCTGCCCCGCGAGCCCCTGCCATGGGGAGATGCTGGCTGTCACACCCCAGGGGGATCTGCTGGGGAGCGAGGGGGTGAGCAGCCAGCGCTCCCGGACCCAGGGACCCTCAGTGGACACGAGGGAGCCCGTCCCGGCACCATGTGCGGGTGTGGAGGGTCTTGCCAGCACCAGCCCTCAGGCCAGCAAGGAGGTGGCCACCAGGAGCCACCAGACGAATCAGGTTTGGAGCAAGACGGCTGTGGAAGAAACCCTGAGGTCCCCTGTTCAAAAATCTGAAGGCAGCATCGATACAGAGACTAAACTGGTAAATAGGGCGGAGGAGGAAATTTCGGATGCGCGTCCTGAAATGGCTGCAGCAGAGGGGCAGGCGCCACAGAGCAGCGGCCAGCAGGCGTGGGGACAGGAGCACGGGCACGGCAGCCAGCTCCCGACGGGACCAGAACCAGCAGCCGATGCCCAAGAACTGGCGGCACAAGGATCCCAGGAGAGTGCAGGTTCGCGCAGTGCGGCGGCTGGCATGGTTCAGCAGGCTGGCGGTGCCGCGAGTGTTTCTCAAAGGCAGGAACTGAGGGGCCAGGTTTCCGAGCCGGAGCAAACCCGCAGACCTGCCCTGGAGCAGGACTCTCCACAGGAAGCATCCCAGCGGTCCCTCGGGCAGGACTCCGAGGGGGGAAGCTGGCAGTCCCTGGGGCCGGAATCCTGCCTGGGGGACGAGCCGTGGCAGAGCGGCTCGCTGACCCTGCGGTGGGAGTCACCGCTCAGCACAGACGCCAGGGAAAGAGCGGAGCAAGCGCAGAGGGTGAGCTACAGTCCCGAGGAGGGGGTGATCTGGATCAGCCAAAGAACAACCAGAGAAGTAGCCAACAGGAGCCAGCAGACGACTCAGGTTTGGAGCAAGAAGGGTCTGGCAGAAATCCTGAAGTGCCCCGCTCAAAAATCCGAGAGCAGCATCGATACAGAGGATGGATCGGTAAGTGGGGTGGAAGAGGAAATTTCAGATACATGTCTTGAAACAACGAGGCAGGCATCACGGCATGGCAGCAAGAAGGTATCGGGGCAGGAGTCGCGGCGTGGCAGCGAGAAGGTATCGGGGCAGCAATCACGGTGTGGCAGTGAGACGGTACTGGGGCAGGGCTCATGGTGCAGCATCCAGCAGGCAACAGAACAGGAGTCACGGCAAGGCAGCGAGAAGGTACCGGGTCAGGGCTCATGGTGCAGCAGCCAGCAGGCAACAGAGCAGGAGTCACGGCACGGCAGCGAGAAGGTACCAGGGCAGCAGTCGCGGCACAGCAGTGAGAAGCTACCGGGGCAGGACTCATGGTGCAGCATCCAGCAGGCATCGGGACATCAATCATGGCACGGCAGCGAGAAGGTACCAGGGCAGGACTCAAGGTGCAGCATCCAGCAGGCATCAGAGCAGGAGTCATGGCGTGGCAGCGAGAAGGTATCGGAGTGGGAGTCATGGTGCAGCAGCCAGCAGCCATCGGGGCAGCAGTCGCGGCGCGGCAGCGAGAAGGTATTGGGGCAGCAATCACGGCGCGGCAGCGAGGAGGTACCAGGGCAGCAATCACGGCGCAGCAGCGAGAAGGTATTGGGGCAGCAATCACGGCGCGGCAGCGAGAAGGTACCAGGGCAGGACTCATGGTGCAGCATCCAGCAGGCATCAGAGCAGGAGTCACGGCGCGGCAGCGAGGAGGTACCAGGGCAGCAATCACGGCGCGGCAGTGAGAAGGTACCGGGGCAGCAGTCGCAGCGCGGCAGCGAGCAGGCATCGGGGCAGCAGTCGCGGCCCCACCAGCCTGGAGAAGAGGAATCAGAGCAACCGGACAAGCACAGCAAGGGTCGTGCGTTTCCCTCCGACAGCAGCCTGCTGCTGGTGCTCCAGCTGGAGTGTGGCAGTCTCCAGGGAATAGAGCTTGTGGTGGAGGCGCAAACTGCTGAACCCCGGAGGAAAAAAATTCAGGCAAGAGCAGAAGAGCTGTCCCAGCGCCCCACAGCTGGGCTGGGGGAGGTGGAGTGGACCTACGACCTCCTGTCTCTAGAGGGAGGGACCTGGCTGGGCAGAACAGGGAAAATCCTGATCAGCTGTGATGAAGAAACCGGTGACACTGTAATCCAGAGAATCCACGAAACAGCGCAGCGCCCTGCCAAGCAGCAGGCCCAAAGGGAAGGGGCGACTGGCGTCCCCGAGGAGTGTTGCAGAGCAGATGCAGAAATGCTGCAAGCGGTGGAACGCGAGTCCTGGCACGGCGGTGGGGCAGAGAGAAGGGGAGAAGCTGCCCGTGGGCTCCCGGCTGCCTCCCACCGCCCCAGGGGTTTGCTGGACACGGCCGTATCCATAGATATGGTCCACGAGGCTCAGCAGACACACAGTGTTATTTCTCTGGAGGAAGGGCTCTGGATGAGGAGAAGAACAGGCAAATTACTGAGGAATAAAAGCCAACAGACAAGCGTGGCTGCTCCGCAGAGAAGCAGCGGGGCGGTGCAGGAGCGGGGGGAAGCGGGGTGCTGCCGCGGCGGGGAGGCAGCTGCAGGCTGCGCGTCGGGGGAGCGAGACGGGGCTGAGCCCCGGACTCAGCCGTCGGGCACGGATGTGCCAGAGCTTGACGGGCAAACGTCCCAGCACGGCAGCCAGCCGCCTCGCCACGACTGACAGGGAGTGGCTGAAGAGATCCCAGCGTTAGCCCCGGCTGCGAAGGGTGGCCGGGCTCGGGATTGCAGAGGCTTGAAGAGGAAAAGGGAAAAAAAACCCTGTAGCTTGAGGAGTAACATGAATAATTCCCTGTGGTACGTGGAAAGCCTTTTTTTCTGCCAGCGCAGGCAGTAGGAGAGGACTGTGAGCAGGCTGGCAGGGTCTGCTCTCAGCTCTCACCTCAGCTGCTCTGCTCGCTGGGGCAACCCCACGCACACCCCTGCCCTGGTTTTGTAGCCTCTGTCACGTTCATAGCAATAGAACAGCTTAGCTCGGGCCGCGACGCTGCAGGAAGATCACCGGTATGTCGGAATAGCTTATCCTGTTTAACTGCTTCCTCTCGATGTACTTTAGGAAGGGAGGAGACGTGCACCTTAGGCTGTACAACACTCGCCGGAGGGTTGAACGATGCCTGTGCACGCTGCTCCCAGGGGCCGTGCTCTCCCATACCCTCAGTCTCAGCTGCATCCCCGCCAGTACCGCGATGCACGGGCACCGGCTGCACGGGCGCTGGCGTTAAATGCTCCAGGGCGCTGGGCTCCTCGGCCTCGCGTGGTCTTTGGACACGGCAGCGCCCTTGCCTGGCTGAGCCCCCGCGTTTCCCAGGCTTGTTTTGGTTTCTGCCAAGCTCAGCAGCAAGGCGCGAAGCCAGGAGCTGCTTCACGGGCCCCTCCGCGAGGAACGGCAGCAGGGAAGAGGGGCTTGCAGGGGATGGGGGAGAGGAGCTGGCGGAGCTGGCGTGGGGCCAGGGGAGACTGCAG
Organism: Pelecanus crispus; assembly: GCF_030463565.1. NCBI lineage: Eukaryota > Metazoa > Chordata > Aves > Pelecaniformes > Pelecanidae > Pelecanus > Pelecanus crispus. Next base: position 74,092,997 of record NC_134648.1, read on the forward strand.
CCGGACGCGAAAGGAAAAGGAAGAAAAGTGAAGACCAAAACTAACAGCGAAGGAAAGGTTGAGCTGCAAGGTGTCAAAAGGAATAAACCCACATAAACCAGAAAAAATAATAAAAAAAAATGAAAACCAGCTCTATGTAGTCGCTCAGGTTATCCTCATTACTTTTTCTGCAGGTCAAAGTCCTCTGTCACACCCCGTTTTCCCCCAGGACACAGCCGGGCACGGGCGTTTGCTCTGTGGTGGTAGCGGGGTCTGCGCTTCAGCAACCCCCTGCCGTGGGTTGCAGCTGGGGAAAAGGCTCCATCAATATCCAAAATCTGGAGCTGCTGGCTTCTTGTCTCCTGAAATGGCCCCACTTGTCCTTCAGCCTCTCCTTTTTCATTTTTCCACCCATAAATGGGCACAAGAATGCTTTCCCTTCTCTTGTGCTTTGCTCAGATGATGAAAACTTCAGGACAGCAGCTGCCTCTCCCTCTGTGCATGCACAGCGCTGAAAGCAAAGGTCTTCTCACCCGGCAGAGGCCTTGGGCTAAATCGAAAGATGCCTTGAACTCTTATTCTCCTGGGAAATATTTTTCTCTCCAGACCGGACTCCAGCATCCTCTCCTGCCCCGGCAGCTGGGATGAATTTGCAGTGCATGGTGCAGAGGGAAGGGGATGGGGGGAAGCTCAGCACAGCTGGAAATTGATGATGCAGCTCCAAAGCGAAGCCTGGCTTGCCACATCTCCCATCAAAACCAGAACAGAAAAGCTGGACTTACACTAGGCATGAGCAACGTGAGCAGGCAATATAAAATATTCTGTTCTGTTCTGTTCTATTCTATCAATAAAAAAGTCCCTTTCCCCCGCTGCCCGTCAGCCCCGCACTGCCCGTCCTGGCTGCGCTGGGCTCTCTGCTCCGCACCGGAGCGCGGCCAGGAGGAGACGCAGGGCTCCCTGCCGCCTGCTCCCGTTTCCCCCGGCAGCAGCACCTGCAGTCTTGCAGGATTTGCTTCTTTCCTAAAGCACTAGCTCCCCAACTCTTAAGATGCCGTGAGCTTTTCACCCTGCAACGCCTCTTTTCCGAGGTTGTTCTAAATCCAAAGCAAGCCCTCTGCTTGCAGCATCGAGCTTTAAGACACAAATCTTAACCAGCTTAGATCCCAGAAAGAAAACAGAAAGTCCCAAGAGTTACTATTGTTTTTTTAGATCTCATGACTTCAAGCCAGTTTCATGAACATTGGCAGCCTTTTGACTTAATTTCATGCACTTAGATGTGCCTTTATTTCCGGCTTTATTTCTGAAGGGCTACATAGTGCTTTCGGTTTCCTTCCCTGAACCTGCATTTTTATGTTCTTGTGGATTTTAAAGGAAAATTACAGCAGCACTAAGCTATTGCTTTCTGAAGTGGGGGATTCAGGGAGAAGTGAGCATAAAAGTATAGTTTGTGTTGGAAATCTGCATCCTATTTTAAAATGCGAGTCCATTTGGTGTTTTGAAGTTCTATAAAAGACAAAATGTTAGCAACCTGTGGCACAACATGAAAGTTACTAGAAATATTTACAAATCTAGAATAGAAATTACAAGCATACAAGACAAAAATATTTCTTAACGAGGGCTCCCAGGCTCCCTGGGTTACTGCCAGTCTTCCAGATATGCCAGAAGCTGTCACTGCTGCACCCTTATCCTCCAGCTTCACGCCGAGAGCTCTGTTTACAAGGCAGTTTTCACCAGCTATTGACCAATTATCGAGGTTTTGTGGGACCCATTTGTGTCTGGGAGCCAGAGCCTCGATCCATCTCCCATAAAATCATCTTGCCTTCGAACAATGGCGGTGCCTAAGCAGCGTGCTGCACGCTCATTCTCCAAAATATTGGTGCAGAATGATATTCTTGTGGGGTTTGCAATAAATCTGAAACTACAGAGGGTTAACGCTTTTTTCAGGAGATGGGAAGCATCACACGCAGTTGGCCACTCATCACAGCGGGAGGAGCTCAGCCGTCAGGTCCCTCAGCTGAGCAGACATTTGCTGCTTAAACTTTTGGCGTTTTCCAGCCTTTCCTGCGCTCCCGACCCTTTGTCTGGGCTGGAAACCACCAACCCACCCACGCAGATGCTGGAGGGGCAGGTGCTTAAAGGACTCTGCATCGCGTTGGACAAAGCTCTTCCAGCCCAGCCGCAAAGATGCAAAACGGTGACGTTCCCGAACACCGGAGCTTCTTTCGGCTGCCGGCTGCTCCTTGAGGCTGCACTGAGCTGGCAGGGGCAGTGGCCAGTGCTGATGGCCAAGTGCGATCAGGGAAGAAATTTGGCACTGTCTTGTCACACCTGTTGTGCGCTATTAAGCTGATGTGACCATAACGGGAGGGTAAATGAGCTCGAGTCCGGGCTGTTCATCGGCTGAGGCTCTCCAAGTTCATTATCTCCAGAATTAGGATCTCCAGACGGCTCCTTGCCGACAGATTTCTTTAGGAAGGAAGCATCATCTGCTAGTTTGCATTGCGGCCACTGGAAAACATGTTTTAAAAAGGCTATTTAATTGTTATCACCTTACTGCTCTGTGCCTTATCTTGTGTGTCAAATGACTTTGATAAGTCTTTAAAAAGACTTTGGTCTAGTCAAGACTTCAGAACTGTAAGTTAGTGTTGTACGCCGTTTCAGGTAGAGTGAGGAAAATGCATGCTAACACTAATTTTGTGTCAAAGCAGTCCAGGGATCTTATCAATGAAGTGTTTGTAAAGGTTACTGTGTATCAGTATCCTTGGGATTTCTCATATGTTTTGCACTGTGAAAAAGGGATTTTTGGGAATCGCTTGCTGCTGACGTGGGGAGCTGAAACAGCTGACCCAGGAGGAGCTTCTGTATCAGCTGTCACAGGTGGGAAGAGCCACAGGGAGAGATGGGGGTGGTTCACTTCTTTTGAGTTTTTTTTTGGAGGTCATGAAGCAGTTCATGTGAATGTCATTAAAACCTGCTGTGAAATGCTCACATGGGTGATGCTGGGCAAAAGCTTGACTCCTCGCTAACTGGTGAGCCAAAGTAGTAGAGAAGCCGAGACCCGTTTTCACTGGAATTTATCCCAGGCGCCCTGATTACATATTTCCATTTTTATTTTTCTCTGTGGCTCACAAAATGGACCGGGGAAGGTTTTCAGAGGCACAGGGATGAGACAGCATCTGCCTCTGCTACCCCAGCTCTTCACGATGGCAGCGTTATCTCAGTGTTTCTGTCTTCTCTTTGCCCCTTGCCCCTACTTAATGTCACCTTCGGGCAGGGATGTTTCACTGGGTGCGAGCACATCAGCGCAGCAGGTCCAGCCGTGTGTCTGCACTCCCCCAGGTAAGGAAAGGAGAGAGAGACACACAACATATCAGAAAGGTTGCGGTTTCAGGTAAAAACGGCATTAAGTGCTGCCTGGGTACTAATGGATCTCTTATTTTATAAATAACTGGGAAATTTTAAAGCTAAACTTCCTCCTTGAAAACAAGTTTTTCATGTAAGCTCTCAGAATTCCGCAGATACTAGCAGACACGTTGCTGTGAGCTAAGGACGCCGGTTGCCTTCACCTGCCGGTGCGAGGGGACAGCCAAGGTGACACCACCCCCTCACGCTTTCCCCTCGCCCCCTTGCACGGTTGAGCAGGGAAGCCTCAACTCTTCATAGAAAATCCCGGTCAGTCGGCCACATACTGAAAATATACAACGGTAGCTCCTAAGCAGCAAAGGGAACCACGAGCTATCTCTGCCTTTGGAAAAATCTCCTACATTTTTTATGGGATGAGGAGAACAAGCCCGTGCTGTGGAGGAGAGCCAGCCCGCTGCCAGGAATGGTGCACCCTTCTCCTTGGAGGTGGTTGGGATGTTTCCTGGTGATCGACATTCAAAGCAAGGAATTCAGGCTCAACCCAGTAAAGGGGGATGGATGAAAGTATCCATGCAAGTATTCCTTTGCAGCGGGCAGTTGAAACACATTAATTGGCAATGCATCAGATTTTGATTTAGAGGAACCTCTCGCAGCTGAAATCTAGTGCAGGTTCTCCAGCCGAAGTTGAAATGGGAGGGAACGTAGCAGACTTATTTGCTGAGATTTCTACAAAAGAAAGGAGGATGCATCATGTCAGCTGGCTGTCACAGGGACAAAACATACAGGATGGCAAACTCTCTTCCTGCCTGTTCCTATAAATGCCACCTGAAAACACCCTGCCTTTTCTGAGCATCTCTCCCAATCCCTCCGCACACCCGAGCCGCGCTTCTGAAACAGGTGAGAAGAGCTGCTGGCTGTAGCACGCTCCAAACTCACGAGCATCAGGCTATTTCTGATGCAGGAGGAACTGCTTCTGCTGGGGAGAGTGTGAGCTGTTTATTTGATGCTGGCCAGAAGCTGATTATTAATGCTGGCATGGATAAAAAGAAATATGTATTCAGACTTCAGAATTTTGCATTAACAATTCTGTTTGTAAGCTCTCAGGTTAGTAAGGAGCATAGAATTTAAATGATTTTATGTGGTTGGAATAGTATGATATTACCCCTTTGGAACAGCTTTTTAAAAAAATTATTTTTTTCTGAAAATGCAATGGGTACATGTTTCTGGGGGTTGCTCCTTTTATTAAATATGTTTGCCATAATAGTCAATGGTCTTGCACTAAACAAGCGAAACAAAAAAAAGCAAACTACCTGTTAGTAATTAGAGGAGAAGCTCTGTGTTCCTACTTTTGCTTGCTTGAGCTCAGCAAAATGTTTCTTGATGAGACCTAATGAGCACGGTGCGACAGGAGGCATGGCGAGGTGTTTGGGAAGCGTGCTTTACCAGAAGACGTCTTGGAGCTCTGCCCTATTGAAAAGGGGCTTAAGACGCAGCTTGATGGTGGCCTGTAAGTAAATCAGTGTGGAGAGCACTTCTGTTTTAGGAGGAGAGTTTAACCCTGCAGGCATGGGCAAAGCATGCTGCAGAGGATGCAGCATGGAGGAAGCAGCAGGAGAAACTGGGATGAGAAAGAGTGGAGGAGTGAAATCTCCCTTCCTTCAGATCTCCAGCTACGGAGCTGCCCTGTCTTTTGGAGAGGGGATAGAGTAGGACTGGGGTGTGGGAAATGGGGGGAATGCCTGCGGGTAGGCAGAGCGCTGTGGCGCGGGGATGAGGAGAAATGTAGGTGACCTCGGAGAGGGCCAAAGGGAGGGTTGTTTGAGTCTGTGGGTCCTGTGTTTGTAGCTGTAAATCATTTTGTGGCTCTAATTCCTAGCGTGCCAGGAAGGTAAAATAGATAGCTCACTATCTGCTGCATTTATTTAAATTAAAAAATAGGAATTTAACTGTATTTTGGTGGGAAAAGTGCATTTTTCTCTGTTACCTTCACAGGATATTCAAAAGAGTGGGAACCATCTCTCCACGTTTCCTTGGGAAACATGGCTCATTCAACTGCAAGTCAAATCTTCCCAGATTTGGAGCAAAATAACAAACAATTTGCTTCACAGAGCAAGGTTTGTTTGTTGTAATTGGCACACAAAGATGTAACAGAAAGGCGCCCAGCTTTTGCCAATTTATCTGGATCCTGCAATTTTCTTCTGCGAGCTGATTGCTAGTGAAATGCAGTGGTACCTTCATTAGCTACCTTTGAACTTTCCCAGATGGAAGTGAGAAAGCAATCATTGTGTGTGTTGGGAGTAGGGGAAGGCAGGAGTTTTGTTTTCTTTTCATAATATTTCAGACAGTAGCCCAGAAGTGAGGGTGGGAATTACTTTTTTCCCCCCTTCTGTTTCTGAACACCGACCAAATGCAAGATCCTGAACGCACCTGCAAATCCAAAATTACCATGTCCCACTGCCACTGGAACAACGTGTAGGGAAAGGCCTCGGCTCATCATTTTAGCTTAGAGAAGAGGAGGCTGAGGGGAGACCTCATCGCTCTCTACAACTGCCTGACAGGAGGGGGCAGGGAGGGGGTGTTGGTCTCTTCTCCTAAGGAGTTAGTGATAGGATGAGGGGAAATGGGCTCAAGCTGCATCAGGGGAGGTTTAGGCTGGAAATTAGGAAAAATTTCTTTACGGAAAGGGTGGTCAAGCATTGGAACAGGCTGCCCAGAGAGGTGGTGGAGTCCCCATCCCTGGAAGTGTTCAAAAAAATGGGTAGATGTGGCACTTGGGGACATGGTTTAGTGGGCATGGGGGTGTTGGGTTGATGGTTGGACTGATGATCTTAGAGGTCCTTTCCAACCTTAGTGATTCCTAGTTTTTGCTTTCATTATAAATAATCCAGCCACCAAGCCAGGAAACATGGAATTATTACTCTCCCCTTAATTGGTTTAGTGGTGGACTTGGTAGTGTAGGTTAATGGTTGGACTGGATGATCTTCAAGGTCTTTTCCAACCTAAACCATTCTATCATTCTATCTGCGATGGCTGTGCAATGCTCTGCAGCAGAAGGAAGATGGAAACGTGCCTCTTGGAAGGTCTGAGAAGGACCAGACCGACACTATCAGTCTGTGTTAGGGCTTGACAAAATGTCACTGGATTCTCCTCAAATTTACCAGCACTGCTCCAGGTTTTGCATTCTGCCTAAATGAGATCTGCACTGTCAGACTGTTTTGGTTTGGTTTTTTTTTTGTAGTTCATTGTACTCTCCAAACTCAATGTGTCTGATAGATCTGCTGCCCTAGCGAGGCAATGTGAGGAGCCCGAGGAGAGAGCTGGTGAGCTCTTCAGCAGAGGCGATGGGGCTACCTTGCCAAGGAGCACCGTGCTTGGGAAACTGGAGGTGTCGCAGCATAAATGGCAGCTGGACCTGGGAGCCCTCGCGCAGGCAGAAGCTCCACTGGTGTGGGTGGGAGTGCTGTTGGAGAAGGTGTTCGAGAAGTTGGCTCCAGACAAAATTTGGTAATGGGAATAGGTAAAAGGGCAGATGGGTGCTGGGTGAATGGAAATTTCTCTTGTGGGGAAAGAACAACCGACCTGTGTTAGGCACTAAGGGAGGATGGTCCAGCATCTCTGCAGTGCGCTGCAGTGTTGTGCTCATCAAGGTTGCTGAATAATTAAGGCAGATTTATTTTACTTTTGTGTTTCGTTATCTTTCCGTGATTTCTCATCTTCCTGCCCCAGCTTCCGACCGAGGACCAATTAATTGGGGAGCCTGGGAGGTTCAGGGAAAGCCCCCAGGCTGCTCCGAGGCTGAGGCTCTTCTGCAGCGGCGGCTGCTGCTGGGCTCTGCCCAGCTCTGCTATTGATCCCCACCTGTGGGAGACGTCAGGATTAATAAACAGCATGGCCTGAAACCGAGGTGGGCACCCAGCCCTTGCTTTACAGCGGTTCTTCCAAATTGTATTTTTCATATGTGCCGTGGTTTAGCCCCAGCCAGCAGCTCAGCACCACGCAGCCATCGCTCACTGCCCCTGCCCCGAGGGGATGGGGGAGAGAATCGGAGGAGTGAGAGTGAGAAACACTCCTGGGCTGAGGTAAGAACAGGTTAATAACTGAAATAAAGTAAAATAGTCATGATAATAATAACAATATAATAATGATAATAATAATAATGATATCCAAAGCAAGTGCTGCCCAATGCAATTTCTCCCCACCCGCCGACCGATGCCCAGCCAGTTCCCAGCAGCGATCGCTGCTCCCCGGCCAACCCCCCCAGTTTCTATACTGCCCATGACGCCGGATGGTATGGAATGGCCCTTGGGGCAGTTGGGATCAACTGTTCTGGCTGTGCCCCCTCCCAGCTCCTTGTGCCCCTGGCAGAGCAGGGGAAGCTGAAAAGCCCTTGCCTGGTGTCAGCACTGCTCAGCACCAACTAAACCATCAGCGTGTGATCAGCATTGTTCCCATCCTAAATCCAAACCACAGCACTGTGCCTGCTGCTGGGAAGAAAATTAACTCTATCCCAGCCCAAACCAGGACAATACGCTAATTTCCTGTGTTGCCACAGAAACGGTTCCCCACCAGTTGCAGATTACTGCCTGACTTCAGGGTGCCCGTGGTGCCCTCCCGTCTTGTTTCTCCTCCTGTCCTTATCCCTCCACGCCGAGCGTCGGGGCAGCGGCAGCCGGGTGTGGGGATCAGCGTGGGCGCAGCGAGCGCTCGCGAAAGCAACTGCTGCTTTCAGGGCAACACGGGCCTTCTGCAAGGAGGGCGTTGAGGAAAGAGGGGAGAGAGGTTCATTTCCCTCCATTCTGGAGCTCCGTGCTGCTGGCTGCAGGCTGCTGAGAGCACTCCCACTCCTAGTGCAGCAATTAGCTCAGCGTTTCCTTATGCTTGCAGCTCCGAACCATATGCTTAGCGCTGCTGTATAACGAGCAGCATTCCCCGCACTATAAACTGCTGGAAAGTTTCAAAAGGCGTCGGGGAGAGGGCTCTGCTGCAGCCAGGGAAGGGTTGCCTGATGTCTGTGGCGTTGCTGGTCCACCTCGGTGGCTGGGGAAGCTCAGCTCAGGGCTTCTCCCAGTGGGGCGGGTGCTTTGGCACGGTGCAAGCCTGGTGCCCCAGAGCAGAGGGGTGACGGGTCTGGTCCGTGTTCCTGCATGGGCTGGGGTTGCAGTGACCGCTTCCCCAGGGGGGCACAGCTCCTCCGTGCTGCTTCTCCTGCTTTCCCTGGGGCTCGGTGGACTCGAGGGACCGTTTGCTGTCAGTGAGAGCAAGCGGCTGGCAGCCCGGAGGAGCGGCCGCTAAAGCAGCTGAGCCAGCGACAGAGCACAGGGATTCGCCGCAGAGGCTGGGAGGAGAAGATGCTCCTCAACCCTGGGACTCTAAACCCAGAAACTGGTTGTAGTACTTCAGCAAAGCAACTCAAACAGCCTTCTTACTGATGTATCAGTAAAAATCTTGTATTTAAAATTTGCTTTTCTGGCTTGCTCAGGAGTGCCCAGTCTCAGCAGCGGCACTGTGGGCAGGCAATGCACGGCAACCAGCCTCGCACGTGGGTCTCAGCTCTGCTCCCGCGCTGGTGGGCAGCCCTGGGCAGGGGGTTGCAGGCAAAACGCTGCCTGTGGGCTGCAGGGCAGGTGCCCTGGTGCTGACTCTCACCAAAGGCACCAACCTTTTTATTTCTGCTTACCAAAGCATTACTTGCATCCTTTGGCGCCCTACCTCTTGCTATGTGACAGCCAGCGTGTGCTTCGTACGCGCTCGCCGCTTGCCTTGGCTTTACCACGTTGTGTGGAGCAGTGGTCTGAGGGGCCCTGCCTCCGTGCCGCCCTCCTGGCGTCAGCTCCTTTGCTGGCTCTGTGTGGGCAAGATTTAAAACTCTGCCTGGCATCCTGCCCCGTTGAACTCGGCAGACACAAATCCCACTCTTTATGTAGCTCACGGATTCAGCCAAGTGTCATTTTGCAGTTGGAAAGCTTCTACGCGTGTTTGTTAAATAGTTTTAAAGGGTATTTATCTGTAGCATTAGAATGAGTAATTAAACTATAGAGAAGATCCTACCTGCTGGTCCCCGGAGGCTAGTGTCTGTTTTCAGGATGCGATCCTGGCAAGCCAAGTCCGCGTCTGCTGCGGCTTGTAAAGGCACGAACCGGCGGTGGGTCTAATCCAGAACCCCCTGAAATGAAAGGGAGTGTCCCGGTTTCGGCTGGAATAGAGTTAATTTTCTTCCTAGTAGCAGGCACAGTGCTGTGGTTTGGATTTAGGATGGGAACAATGCTGATCACACGCTGATGGTTTAGTTGGTGCTGAGCAGTGCTGACACCAGGCAAGGGCTTTTCAGCTTCCCCTGCTCTGCCAGGGGCACAAGGAGCTGGGAGGGGGCACAGCCAGAACAGTTGATCCCAACTGCCCCAAGGGCCATTCCATACCATCCGGCGTCATGGGCAGTATAGAAACTGGGGGGGTTGGCCGGGGAGCAGCGATCGCTGCTGGGAACTGGCTGGGCATCGGTCGGCGGGTGGGGAGCAATGGCATTGTGCATCACTTGCTTTGGATATCATTATTATTATTATCATTATTATATTGTTATTATTATCATGACTATTTTACCTTATTTCAATTCTTAACCTGTTCTTATCTCAGCCCAGGAGTGTTTCTCACTCTCACTCCTCCAATTCTCTCCCCCATCCCCTCGGGGCAGGGGCAGTGAGCGATGGCTGCGTGGTGCTGAGCTGCTGCCTGGGGCTAAACCACGACAGGGAGGTATTGCAAAGCCTCCTAAAACCGAGAGGTCTGGCTCTGCCGGCTGCTGGGCATGAGCCGTGGGGCAGCGTGCTGCAGCGGGAAGGCAGCAGGGAATCCCCGAGCTCCACGGGGGTGAGCCAGCGGCAAAAGGATCACCCCGGGGAGGAACCCCGGTGGCGCTGATGGAGCCCGAGGAGAGCTGGAGCCATCGGGCTGGTTCGCCCGGGCACGGCGAGCCTGCTTGGCCGAGGTGGCCATTTGCTGCGGCATGGCGGGGCAGAAGCTGGCTCCCACCGCTGAGGACTGCATCCCCCGCGGGTGTTTGGCCCGGGGGCAGGGAGGGGGCTGCCTGCCTGAAAGGCTGGAGAAAACTTTCCAAAGCGGGGAAAAAAAACCCACCCCAACTTCACTGAGAAATCACAGTGTGGATTCAGAAAGAGTTGGGAAGTTAAAACTGCTTCGTCGAAACTCGGGCAGAGGTGGCACTTGGGGACATGGTTCAGTCTGGTCTACCCTTGACTGGTTTAGTGTGGACTTGGCAGTGTAGGTTAATGGTTGGACTGGATGATCTTAAAGGGCTTTTCCAACCTAAACGATTCCATGATTCTATGATTCTTTTGTCCTGGCTGTCAAGCAGGCGGCAGATAACCCGAGCCCTCGCTGCCACCGTCAGCATTCTAAAGGAGATCTTTACACCGGGATAAAGCGCTCCTCAGCAGTTTTCCTGGAGTATCAGGCACAAACAGACTGCTCAATACACAGTGTGAATGCTTTTGAATGTATTCTGGTCATGAATAAATGACTAGTTGTGGTTTCTGCTGCATGAGGCTCTGAGCTCCTTAAAAATAATAATAAAAAAAAAGCTGCTATATAACATATTGTACGAGCAGCGCACCAAAGGGTTTGACAAGTAATAAATTACATGTCGCCGTGTTGCCACGACGTGGTTACTGTGATAAAAGTTCAAAGATAACTTCAATGGTCTTCAGGCTTTTATTTTTTGTTAGCCTCTCTGTCCTCGATGTCGGGGTGCCTGTGTACGTCCCCCCCTCTCTGCTTCTGCTGGGCGTAGCTGATTCAGAAGGCTGCGGGCATCAGCACGGCATCTGGCTAGCTGGAGAGGACACGGCTGATAAGAGACAAAATAAAACTCAAGTGCAATCGGGGGGGTTGCTTTATTGAAGTATTCGCGGGCGAGCGATGGTTTTAGGAAAGGTCTTGTTGGAAACGGGACAGGGGGTGTGCGCATGGGTTCGTGGTAGTCACCCTCACTGTTGCTGTTTTCTTCTGTAATAAAATTTATTACTGCCAAAAGCTCCTGGTGACTGGACTCTGCTCCAAAAAGCAAGTAGCTTATGCAGGTAGTGGGAAGATAGAGACTTCTTTTGTAGGTGAGCGGAGAGATGTATCGCTTTACTCTTCTGCCTACATGGTTCTTGAGGGTTTTTTTGCTTGTCTGGGTTATAACTCACAGCAATTATGAGTATGTCCAATTATTAGATAATAAATACCCATTTACCTCCTTCTTAGGAAGATGCAGATATGGCCTGCAGGCAGAGAGAGGCTGAGAAGCAACCGTTCCGCTGAAGTCTCATGGTGGATCTGCTGCAGACAGAAGCTGGCTCTCTGCTTCCCGAGCCCCAGTCCAGTGATGAATTACCCTTCCCCCAAGCTTTATTTTTGGATAGCAATAACAACAAAAATGCTGAAAGCTTACTAGGGATAGATATTTTTAAAATATGCCTATCGGATATTTCTGACCCCAAATTCCTGGGGGCTAGGGCATGTGGGGCTGTCCTGCTTCCTCCCTGCCGTGCCGTGAATGCCCATTTATTCCCATCGTAGCCAATTTCAGCTGCAGCCTCATCTGCAATAACTGGCTGAGCGCTGAAGGGAAAAGGAAGCTGAGTGTCTCTGGCATTTTAGAATAATGTGCCTTTTTTCATCTTGCCTAATTTAATGTGTGGTTCAGATGTTCCCGTCTGAGAGCTGTGATAGATCTTGCCTGTGCTGCGTAAGCGCCGTACGGTCTGTGCTGCTCTGAGAGTAGCTCGCAGCTATTCATGCCTTGAAATAAAATATGAGTATGTTTAAATTCTCCCCTTTACATTTTGCACAGCAGTTATTAGCGAAACCAATGTATTTTTTGGCAGTCTTCGCTATTACTTTGTGACTATTTGTGTTTAACTAATAACCTTCCTTTTCCCCCCCAAATTCTTCTGATATTCCGAGGCCTCGACAATACTCTAACCAGCAGTTTGCTGCAATGGCACGGCCTCGTTAGCTTGACGCATTCGAACACGCATACTAACAAGGCTGTCAGAAGAAGAAGAAGGATACTTTGGTTTGCTCTTCCCTGGGGTGGCCACCTGAAATAAGACCGATTGCCAATAGCGGGTGGTGCATTTCGGAGGGAGCCCGAGGAGGAGAGGAGGCAAAGGTACGGGGGCTTTACGGGGCTCCAGAGCAGCTGCCTGTCTGCAGGAGCAGTGCTTCTCCCTTGCCTACCCAGCTAACCATTTGCGCTGCATAAAAATGAATTTCTCAGGTAGCACGTCTAAATTCGTAATTAACTCCAAGTCCATAATTTCCAAGTGTGGGTAGATGAACTGCTGCTCAGCTCAGCGAGCACTAAAAATAGAGCTGCGGAGAAGCCCCATGCCAGCTCACAAGCTCTGTTACATTAAATGTTTAATTAACAAAATTTTACTGCATTACTTATGGCTGTTTCTTCAATCTATTGCTGCGTTTCATGAATGATACTAAGAAGCGTGTGCTTGTTTTGTCATGTTTGTCATAAACCCTAAATTAGATTTTTTTGTAGAGCAGACGACATTGATGGTTTGTTTTTTTTTTTTTGTAATGGGCTCTGGAAAAGGTTTTTTCTTTCTCGTTATAATGGAGCCATCTATTTCTTTTGAGGCATTGACTGTATAAATCTAAAAGCTCTCATAATGTCTCATTTCAGCTTTAATAGTCATCCCAATCTTTTTGTTTAGAAAATACAAGTGATGTAGAATTGCAATTACAGTAAGTGTGTGTGAGTGGTGTAACCGGCCCCTCTCTGCCGTGGGGGAGCCGGCTCTGCCAGGCTGGGGCACCCGCTCCCTCCCATTTCTTCTGCTTGTTCCCACGCCTGGTGTGGACTTTGACTTAAAGCAGCGTTGGCTCAGACACCAAGAAATTCCTGAGCTGAAGCCCATTTCCTTTGGAAGACAGGCTTTGGGTTGCACTTTTGGCTATGAACAGAGGTATATATCTGTATATATATCTTAGGTATATATCTGTACCTGAGCCATTTGAAGTCTCTTTTCTTCTGCTTTTCCGTGGTTTTTTTTTTTTTTCTGAAAATATAGAGGACTCCTGCTTATAGCTAAAGGACAATTACTCTCTAATGATAAACGCGCCCCTTATGAAAGGCTGATCTTAATAATTTATATATAGCCTGTGCTATACCTAGCTGGCCTCCTGAAGACACCGAATTCCTTGCAAGCCTGCCAACAAATGCAGCAGCGGGACATCCAGGGTGGACATCCATCTGCCCCGGCTGCCCGGAGATGCTGCTCCGTAAGCCGGGCAAGAGCTGTTGATCTCCTTGCAAAGGTCCCAGCGTAGCTTGCAGCCGGCGGCAGGAGCTCCTCTCTTCACAGTGGTCTGGATCAGGTCTTGCAGGTTTGGTTTCTTTTCCCTTTGCCCATTTCCCATGTTCCTTGGCTGGCTGGCTGCTCGGTGATGACAGCTCCAGCTACAAGGTGAGCAACGGAGCTGGGCGTTTTTTATGAAAGTTTTGCCATTGCTGTTGATCCTTCCTCGAATGGGCTTTCATCTGCAGGTGAGAGGCGCTTGAAATCCCCTGCATGGCGCACTAAGAGCTGTGTTTACCGTTGAAGTCGGAGATGCATTTCTGCCTCCTAAGAGCATTCCCCACATCCTAGAGGTGCTCTCCCCATGGCAGTGATTTTGGCTTGATGCGCTAATTGTGTGGTTTTGGGGCACTACTTAAGCATCAATGTTGGGAGTGGCAGGAATGGAGCTGCTGTCTATTCATCATTCTGCAGAATGCAATTCAGAACACTTCCTTTTTAATTAGATCTCTCTATTTTATTGTGTTTTATTTTATATTTTATTTTATTAGATCAATTGGTATAGCTGGAAGAAGAAATAGTGAAATGGCATCAGTGAAAGAGATGACTTCCTTCTGCAGCTTGCCTCTCTTGTGCAATAAAAATTATTATGTACTCTGCTTTCCATAGGATTTTGACCTCAAAGGGAGTGCAGCTTCAGTGGGGACTTACCTTAATGCACAGTGATCAATATTTTCTTTTACTTTTTTTTTTTTTTTTAATTGCATCACTTCTGGCTCTATTATATACTGTTAAAAACCTGCTTTGAGTACATATTTTTTTTTCTGATTGGCATTATTATGTTGATCTTTACCATTGAGTTGAAGCTGAGCTTCACTCGGTCGTGACACTTGAGTACTTGTGCTTGTTCCTGTGAAGGTTTCTATTACAGGCACCAATCTTGGCAGGGTTTTGGGTGCGCACCGCGAGCAACGCATGAGTGCCTTCAGCCTGAGTCACACGGGTTTAGACAGACAGCTGAGGCCAATAGGCACAGCATGGCTGGCCCTAAATACCCGATGAGAAGAAGATGAGCATGCTGCTTATGGTTGGCTGCTACGTGATCGGTTTGCTCCTGTTTTGTGTGCCAGGACATCCAAAACCATGAGCAGCATCATGGCATGCCCCACACAGTCTGTGTGGAGGCCATGGAGACGTGGTGTGTGGATTGGGCTCAGGTCAACACACCTTGTCCCTGCCAGCGCCCCTGGACCCGGGACGAGCAGTGCCACTGCACTCACAGCCAGACGTGCGGCACGGTGGAGACGCATTCCCGAGTTCGTGTACGGTCATAAACTGCATGTGTTTAAGCCCAGCAACACACAGTTTTGCCATTTGTAGGTAGCGTTCCCCAAAAAACCAAGACCTCATGCTAGGACATGACATACCACTTGGACAGCAGTGTTATCTCTTCCATGCAGGAGGGAGATTTGGTAGATGCTACCTCCTCTCGTGCCTCCGTGCTAGTGGGGATCAGTTGTGCAGGAGAGGTGCTGACGCACGAGTGGCTGGTGCTGCCAGCGAAGCTCTGCGTGATGGGGCGTAGCTGGCTGCGGGCTGGAATCTTCCGTGGTTGGTGCTGGGGTGCCATGGGGAGCAGGGAGCAGGAGCGGCCAGAGGAAGGGCTGCAGGCAGGGGAGGCGCGTGGGCAGCCTCTGCAAAACCGCCCCTGCCTCGCCCCTCTGCTGTGCACAGTAACATGAATATATGAGGTATATTAATGGCATACGCTCTCGCTGCCGTCACGGCGGGCGCCGTACCACCGGTCCCTGATGGATGTGGCTGCGGTACAGCAACGCGCGCCCTGGTAAAGGGACATTTCTGCCAGTGCCTGGACCCTATTTTTCTTTCCTCGCAGGAATCAAACAGCAAACACAGATGTGCTCAGCAATCCTGCGGCAGGTCTGCCTCCCTCGATGGCACCCTTGCCGTGACTGCTAGCCTCACCATTGTGGGGTGCTGGGTTTGTTAAGACGGTGGCACACACCAGTTTGCAGATCAACTGCAACATCTGCTTTGCTGATGAGCTTTCAAACAGCCATTAGCTTTAAAGATGCCGAGAATCTGCTGATTGTTTTGATCCATCTTTGCTTGTTACACCTCATTAAACTTGAATGGCAGAGCAGAATTGGCAGTGGTGTGAGACCGCAGGGACCGGGTGGGGAGGGATGCCTGCTCCTGCTCTCTGGTGGGCGGGCGGGCAGGTAGGGGCTAACCCGAAGAGAGCTTAGAAAAAAACACATCAAGCTTATTAAACACTACACTGAAAGGTAAAACTGGTTCTAATTTAAATTTCAGTCCCCATGTAATTAAGTAATACGAATTATGATACTTAGCAATTTCCATCTTCAAAACCCTTTATGGACAAGAAGAAATTTATTCTTGTGGCATCCTCGTGAGGAAAAAAGCTTTATTGTGGGGAAATCGAAGAAGCAATTTTTAAACGCCTCGCCGAGGCCGAGGAGGACCTGTGCCAGCCCAGCCGGCAGCTCCGCAGACTTCCAAGGGCATCTCAGCCAGCTGCAGAGCGATCAATGTCCTTGAAACCTGTTACTGCTTCCACTGCCTGAAGCAGCTGCTGGTACGGCTTCAGGGGTAGTGGGACGTGTAAGCGGTGCCTGGGGTGCTCCCAGGGCGCTGGGCAGGGTGGTGGCGGCTGCACACCATTAAGAAACTGGTCCTGGTCTCTAAATGACCAGCCAGGGGCATGGGAGAGTGGCAAACCCAGTTTTAGGGCGAGTTTCTGGTTGCTTTGTTGTAGCAATGTCAGGGGAGATTGCCAAAGCAATTGCAGACAAAGCAGAAATGTCAGGGGCAATGGCTCACCCCAAACCGAAGGGTCGGTGGTACCTGGCCTCTAAGGAAGGCTCTAAGGGCTGTTTTTCTCTAAGACATTGCCAAATCGCGGTGTGCTCGCTGTGCCGGGAAGCCTGGCCAGCTGCCTGGCACAGAGGGTACGGGGCAGCTTTGGGGCACGCGGTGCCGCGGCTCACTTCACGCAGAAGGGCAGGCGCACCCAGTCTATCTGGTGAGGTTTATTTCAACGGGAGCCAAAAATGTGCTGCGGTGGCGTACAAACACGTGCATGCACGCACTCGCACACACGCCAAGCAAAGCCCCTCTTGCACTGGCTCCACAAACACCGATGGGTGCAGTCTGTAAGGAGACCAGGCTGGGGATGGTTCTTCCCAGTCTGGAGGTGAGATGTGTGCGAATCCATATTTTATTTTCTTGGCGAGGATGTTAGCAGCTGGGCTTCCAGCCACAGCGAAGAAGTGCTGTCTGTCCTTGGGAGCGTTTCAGGTGGTGAAAGGCCACTGGAGCCCTCGTGGCTGCGAGCCCGTGGCGAGCAGCGGTGCAGAGGTCCTGGGAAGATGCAGCTGGACCATGCCCAAGCATCCCCCTGCCCTCCTGCCCAGGGAACGAAGGAGGTGGGGGGGCTGCAGGCACACTGCGGATGGGTCAGACGAGTTCCAGGGGCAGACACCTGAGAAAAAATAATTTGCTGGGCAAGAAAACAAGTGAGCGCTGGGCAAGATTACGGCATGAAGGAGTCTTATCAATGTAGGGGACGCAGCGGCTCCGTGTTTGGCGGCAGTCAGGCTATGCAGGTGTTTACGAAAAGGAATTTTTCCTATTATTTCACATTGCTCTGTTTTAAAGTACACATTGCTTTAAACTAACTCTCCATGTTATAATGTGTGGCGGGTATTGCAAGTTGTGTTACAGATGCATTTTGCTATAGGGTTGATTCCTACAAGCTAAAAAGCCCATTAATCCGTCATTGCTACAAAGGGGCTGAGACATGCCCTCCTTTCTCTGTACAGAGGATACTGATTTATGTTTCTTTGGCCTTGTTCCAACTGCTTTGAATCCCTGTGGTACAAAAAGAAAATCTACTTTATTCTCTTCTTACTTGCGCAGCATATCCTGAAGGAAGCGGCATACCAGGGTCTGGTGGTAAGAGAGCATCTTATCTCTAAACGAGCACACCTTGGTGCTGCAGTTTGGGCAGCTTTCTGCTGCTCTAGCCACCCCCAGGGCCAGCGAAGCCCTGGGGTCAGAAGCCCAGGAAGATGGCTTTGTGTCTGAGGACATGTTGCCTGGATCGTCACACCCGGGGTAGTCATCACACAAACCACGAACCGGTGCACCAGTCTTAGGCTGGATTTTTATTCATTTTATAGAAGTGATTGCATGTTTTAATGAGTTATCTGATGATTAAAGGATGAACTTGGCAGCAGGGCTCCTGCCTCCACTTCCAGCCGTCCCGCAGGGCTCTGGGTGAGCTGCAGCCATGGACGTCTGGTGCACGGGAACTGAAGAGCTGAGCCCTATCAGCCTTGCGGGGACGGGGAGGATAATTAACATCTCCAGACTTTTTTTAAGCTCTTCAGATGAAAGACAGTGGACGAAAGGAGAGTCAGCTACTTATTCCACCACTTTTTTCTTTGAGCACCGCTGAACATTCTTGCCATGACAGTAACACTGGGCAGAGACTTAGGAGAAATCGCCTCGTCTGTCGGCGTCCCATCGGCAGGACGGGGCATGCCATGTTCTGCTGGTGGCTGCCAGAGGCACCAGCCTGCATCCTCAGGAGACACCGGCCTCTCTGGCTGTGCTGGAGAGCGGGTACCGCACATCAGGTTATCAGTGTGCTCACTGGTGATGCGTTGTAAGGTACCTGGTGCACGTGTGTCGGGGTTAACCCCAGCAGCAGCTCAGCACCACGCAGCCATCGCTGCCCCTGCCCCGAGGGGATGGGGGAGAGAATCGGAGGAGTGACAGTGAGAAACACTCCTGGGCTGAGATAAGAACAGGTTAATAAGTGAAATAAAGTAAAATAGTAATGATAATAATAACAATATAATAATGATATCCAAAGCAAGTGCTGCCCAATGCAATTGCTCCCCACCCGCCGACCCATGCCCAGCCAGTTCCCAGCAGCGATCGCTGCTCCCCGGCCAACCCCCCCAGTTTCCATACTGCCCATGACGCCGTATGGTATGGAATGGCCCTTGGGGCAGTTGGGATCAACTGTTCTGGCTGTGCCCCCTCCCAGCTCCTTGTGCCCCTGGCAGAGCAGGGGAAGCTGAAAAGCCCTTGCCTGGTGTCAGCACTGCTCAGCACCAACTAAACCATCAGCGTGTGATCAGCATTGTTCTCATCCTAAATCCAAACCACAGCACTGTGCCTGCTGCTGGGAAGAAAATTAACTCTATCCCAGCCCAAACCAGGACAACATGAGAGACAAACAAACTGCTTGAAGCCTTTTTTGTCAGCAAAGAGAATCGGAACAAACTTGAAATTCAAGCTTGGATTACCTCTCTGTTCTGCACTCCCTTGTGAAAGCTGACGGGTGAACCACCGCCTCTAGTTCCAGCTGCATCCTTTTCTGGGGTCTCCACGTCTGCAGTAATGCTTAGTGCTGAGGCTGGTTTTCTCAGTGAGTGCCTCTCAGCTGGTGACGTCTGTTTTCGATGATAATACTTCTGAGATGGTGTGGGTTTTATTCATAGGTTTGCTTCAGTAAAATGCTTGCAGATCACTATTTTAAATACTCTCAGCCTGGCTCCTTGTACTTATTTTGTTTTATATGCACATGTATTCTGCAGAGAACACAGAGAAATTCAGCTTGTTTCATTAAAAATGAAAGGAAGGAGCTTCGGAGAGGCACAGTCTTCACTCAGAAGTCATGAACTCGGTGCGAGCGAGGACAGCTTGTTCCCTCCTCAGTATTTTTGTATTTTGTATTTATTTGCTTGTTTGCACGACGGCAGACGGATATCAGGGTGTGCTGGGCTCTGTTTCGCAGTCTAGGTGCCGAAGCCACCCAACACTGCTAAACCAGAGCTGGCGAGTTGTGGCGTCACGTAGGAGTGGAAGAAAACGCGGTCCCAGGTCCTGAGCTGGGAGGAGGTTGGGCTCTGAGCCGGACCAGCAGCCTCAGTGTCCTGCTTGGGTCCAGTAAAAATCAATTCTGCCTAAAGCAAGCTCACATGGAGAGCTTCTTCCCTGCTACGAGGCTACAAGGATGGCTTAGCTAGGTGGGCAAAGCAGGAGCTGAGAGGGGATGTGATTGCTGTGGAGAAACGCATTGAGGGCTGGACACCAGGGAGGGAAAGGACATCTTGGTCCTGAAGGACAGTGCTGGCACAAGGACAAGCGGATTTAAAATTTCCGTGGATAAGTTTAGGCTGTAAAGTAGAAGAAAGTTTCTGACATTCAGAAGAATAAATTATAGAATAGTTCCCAACAGGAAAAGAGGGAAATAAAAGGATGTATTTTATTTTAAGATTAAATTTAGCAGTTTATGGATACAATCATTCGACGTGATCCCATGGGAATGTATTAAATGTTCTAGGTGGGTCCTATCTTGGCACAGGAGTTTGACTGGGCATTTACCATGAATGGTCATGGGGTCTAGGGAAATTACATACATCATATGCTCCAAGTCAACAAAATTGTCCTAAAGACAATATTTTATTGAGTAATTATTCTCAAAAGCAGCTTGCAGTACAGCTGAAATATACTCAGTGCTCTTCAACATGACACTTTCTTCTTTCTGTGCTTATTTTCCCATACATGAACTTTATTCTTTGAATAATAAATATACTTTGCTATACATAAACACTGAAAGTCCCATATTAAAAGAAGACTGAATATTTAACTTAAGTTTAAACTTGTCATTCAATGATCAGATAATAAATGTCATGAGTTATTCAACTTTCAAATTAAATCCCTGAGCAAATGTTTTGAAAGAAGGTGCTGATCTGTCCCCGCATACTACTTTATTTGCTGGAAAATTTCAATAACTAAGTCTTAGCACTTCTGCAAAAAACCACTAAATCAAGATTTTCCATTAACAAGTTGATTTAGTAATACAGGTTGATGAAGATGGTCTGATACCTTGAATACTGAGTTATTTTTCTTGCTTTGAAATTGTCTCTACCTACTCTCCGAAAAGCCATTTTTATTGTGATGGGATTTTATTTTCACATAATTTTGCAGGTTATTTACTGTGAATGAGAAAAGAATGAGTTTTAAAGAGATGTGATGGACAAATGATGTATACCTCTCCTGCTTGTTATTTTTCTTTTAGTTATAAGTAATAAATTCATTCTGCTAATGCAAAGAAAATTATACAGTAAGGGGCAAACCCCAGGAAGGGCTCTCTGAGAGTCCCTCGGTGCAGCAGCACCTGCAGGCAAGAGGAACATCTGGGCTGCAGAAGTCAGGCCAGTTCTGTACTCACATCTTCTGCACGCGGGTTTTTGACGGTAAAAGATTTGCCACTCTTTCTCCAGCTTAGAGGAAGGGAATGGAGATCCACTGCAGTTAACCGCAAACGTTAAATAAGGATCTCCTTTTAAGTCAGAGCCAAGTTTTCAAAGGCTGCAGAAGCCCAGTAAACAGCGGTGGATTGGCTTTTCTGACCCACCGCTCACCAACGCCTTTCATCTGCTCAGGCTCACGCATCCTGGATCAAGAAGGCAATTTCCTTTACAACAGCCCGGGATGTAGAAGCCTCAATAAACCAGCAGTCACCTTCGCTTTCAGGATCAGTGGACTACAAAGGGAAAAGAAAGGGAACAATTTAATAACATTTCTTTTCCGTAGACAGCTAAGCCTGGGCACGCTTTCTGTTCCTCAGCGCGCGCTGCTTATCCCACCGGATGTGGGGAAGCTTCTGAGCGAAAAGGTGAGTCCAAATATGAAAGCACTGAAAGGAAGCTTAAAAAGAGGAAAAGCTCTCCCTTTTACCCCCTCTAAAATTTGTCAGAAATGTGCTCAAAGCAATTCATTGTTGCCTCGGTTGCTGTGTTGTGAGGAGGCTGCGTACCACCCCAGGGTCCCTCATGTTTCTATAGGCTGCAGAATTAAAAAGACTCTCTATGAAAAAAAAAAAAGACTGTAGAAAAGATCACTTTCAGGCTTAAAAAATTGTTTTCTATTCAGCATGCTATAATACTGAACACTTCTTATTTCTTTTTTGCTGTGACAGCAAAAAATACCCTGGCAGTACTTTTTCTCCCCTGGAGTTAACATTCCAGCCCTGCGGCTGCTCTGCAGCAGGCAAAACCATCCCGCGTTTCCATCGCCCCTTGGAGGGACCCATCCCCACTGCCAAAGGCTTGCAGCAGTTTTCAGCTTTCTCTCTGAGCCCGGAACTATTCCCATTTACTACCCACGCTGCATTTTGGTGGGACAGAGTGTGGATGCTGCAGCTGCAGCTGGAGCCTGGGGAGCATCCCCGTGCGTCACTGCTGCAGGGCAGGGGCGGCCCTGTTGCGAAGCTCCGCTGGCATCCCATGGCCATTATTCTTATGGTACTTGACATTTATGTGTTTTTCTTCTTCTGATGTTGCTTCCGTGTATGAAGCACCAAGCTGGCCAGTGTGGAAGCTTGAGACAATCCTCGCCCTCCTTCCATGGAAGTGAATTCAGAGTGTCAGTTCATGGCCCTTCCCAGAACTGCAGACTTTTTTTTAAATTTCTTCTGTCTTCAGATAATGTGGGTTTTTGGAGTTTTAGAGGGTTGATTTGGAAGACGGGCATGTAGCCACCTCGCTGGCTGAAGGCACCCTTCTCCACAGCTGTGGCGCCGGCCCTGGCATGTGCCGCCCGCTCTTGTCCCACGCCGTATCTTCCCACTAACTTTTCCAAAGGTGGAGAAAATTGCTGATTCTCAGCTGCCTCAGCGAAGTACAAATCAAACTAAGCAAGGCACCAGTAAATAGAAAATTGATTTCAGATTTGTCTGCTTTGGGGCTGCTGGGTTTCACTTCACACAGGTAAGAGAAGGAGCCTTAGATGGATTGATGACACGGGACATCAGTGCAAGGCGTGATCTCAGCTGCTCCAGGAGAGGTCACCAGCCATTGGGAGGGTGCAATTACCCAGCAGGCAAAGGAGATATGATGGAAAATTCTGTGGCTTGGATGCTTCAAGTAGCAATATTTGGAAAATAGAAAATAGCACCAGAGCAGTTCCAACAGATTTGTGCTTGCAGAGTGACGTGGCAAAGCACAGGTCGTCCCATCCCAGTGGTCAGAAAGAGTCTGCCCAGCAAGGAGATGGTTGCAGGGTGAAGAGCCAAGCATCTGTCAGCAAGCATGAACCTCTGTCTCCATGTAGGCTGCAAGCCCAAAAGCCGCACTGCCTGTTATGGTGCGTGCTGGAGTCTGCTTTTCCAGGCACTACAGGACAAACGATAAACAGTAAGGAACATTTTAAACAACTTATTGCACTTATAATAGTATGTGGCATGAAAAATAGCCTGTTTAGTGAGTAGATACAGGCAGTTAAGGAAGAGACATATTTTCATTTTAATATGCACTCTTCTCAAGGTCAGTTAATAGAGGCTTTTTGTAATGACCTAAATAAAACTTCAATTTCTCCTGCCTGTAAGCACTCTGTATTTTTTTATAATTCATTCAGGTTTGTTATGGGGAAATCAGCCAAGCCACAAACCAAACACTTTGCAATGCGTTCTCGTGTAATTTCTGCACAAACAGGAAGATGTTTTTACACTGTGAAATGAAGGAAACTGGAATAGCAGCAATGATTTGATAAGAATTTCCTAAGTATTCTCCAGCTTATCTCTGCCATTAGCTAATTTGAGCCTGGACGGTTGCCATGGAGATCTGGCTAAGCAGGCAGCAGCATCGATGCTCACTGAGACACTGATGGAGAGACGAGAGAGCATGGGGGTTGCAGGATTTTCATCTGTCTTCTGCTGCCAGCCCATGCCTAGATGCACACCGTGGGCATACATCTGCCCTACTGACAGAGGTTGGGTCATTCTTACCCTCTGATGTCCCAGAGAGCACATCACGAGTGTCCTGCCTGGTGTCCAGGTGTGAATCCATGAGACAGAGCATCCTCAGCACCGTCTCGGCTCCTCCACGCTGCCCGCTGGAGGCAGTGCGCTCCATGGCAGAAATCTGACAGCAGCACAGCTGCCTTGCTTTGAATTGCTAGTCCCTCAGTAAATCATGTCATCTGGGGTTTTTGTTCCTGATCACTCCAGATTTTCTCCATTTAGTGAATCGCATCCCAGTGGCCTCATCTAAAGCTATGTTTTGTATGCTTTCCATCCATGGAAACACAGGTAAATGCATCTGTTGTCTTAATGCAAGTTAAGTCACACCACAGAAATGATGCCTTCTGGATGAGGGCATGCCTCTGAGCAGCAGAGCGTGCTCAGCTGGCAGAAACATCTAGAATATTGTTTGCAACAAAGGGAAGGGAAAAAAAGCGAGGAAGAGTGAAACAGTAAATCTGCAGCATGGAGGACAAGCTGGTAGAGCCCTGGCAGAACTTCAGAGGATACTCTCACCTGGGGGTGCAGTCCAAAGTTTCTCCGAAAGCTCATGGCAATGAGATAACTTTATTTTGCATGCGGAGGAGACTGTGTGGTCTGAAGTAAGTGGAACTGGTGCAGGTACACTTGTGATTTGGTAACGCTGACCAAATTTTCATCAAGTTGAACTGCGTGCTAGATGACAGTAGAAGTTTTCATCTAGCATCCCTATAGAATTTTTTCTAAATATAGATGAGCTAAGCTGCTTGCTTTGAAAACCAACAAGAAATGTTGGATTTTGCCCCAGGAAATGTCCCACAACTCTCTGTTGACAATTTTCCTAGTTTTAATGGGTAGGAAGACTGTCCATCTATTCCTTTGGCTCTGCATGTCTTGACCAAGATAAAGCAAGGACCACTGATAGCTCTGATTATGTTGGTCAGCTTGGGACAGTTCTGGTACCAGGACCTTCTCCACTGGCTGCAGAATGTGCTTTCCTGGGAAAAGCAACGTTACCCAGACCCTAGGTGTGGTTGAGGGCCTGCAGCAGCAGTCTCAGTCTGTTACGGTTCAGTGGATGGGAACTCAGCTTGTCCTTAGGTTCCTTAAAGGATTGGTTCCTCTGCTGGGAAGGACCCCTTCCCACGGTGGGGCGGGAATGTGGGACCTGGTTCTCTTTAAGCTTCCTGCTCTTATGCATATATGAAAGTGTCCCACGACAAATACTTCAGGCAGGAGAGACTTATAAGGCCTTATAGTGGTTTTTAAAGCACTTTCTTTTACCATTGTTTTCAGGACCTATGTTAAATTTCTTCTAGATTTTTTTATGAGTTCCATCTAACTTATCTGCCTCTTTTCCCCTAAAGCCTTATAACTCTAGAGCTGGCTGCCATCCACACAGTCTCACTTTTTGTATTAATATCACCAGCCAGAGCCCTGAGGCAACCCTGAAGGCCGCTGCTTTAAATGAAACAGCCTGGCTTTTGAAGGACAGCTGATGCCCATGTGGACATGGTGACAGCCACCATGGCTAGCAGCCTACACAAGCTGCTGTGGGACAGGCTAGATGGGATTCACTAGCAACAAGGATGTTCAAGTTTTGTGAACAGCTTCCCTGGGGAGAATTTTCCTCCATGACCTCTGCTCAACCTCCCTCTCTCTATGTGGTGCTTGGAAGAGCTCTTCTGTGGTCACTTCATAGACAACAGCAAGTGATGGTGAGTGCTTACTGCCAGGTCCTTCTCACGGAACACATGCATGGAAGAGCATTTGAGGGTGGAGGGGTTACCCACCCACCACCAGCACCTTTGAGACCAGCAGGACAGACCTACGGTCACTGCCCATCTCCCTTCCCCTCCGAGCCCTTTGAAGTCACCTGGGGTGGAGGGGCACTGCAGTGGCAGAGTACCTGCCTCTGAATTCCTGTCTTCAAATGGAGGGACCTGGGCACGCAAGCATCGTTCTTTGGAGGGTAGGAAGTTAAAAATTACTTTGCTGCAAGTGAAGCGCCACCAAATGTGAGTGCCATATAGACAACACCTCTCAAGGGACTTTGGTTTTTGTTAGGCAGCTTCCTTCAGCACCAAACTGGTCTAAAAACTGTCTGGCCCCTTGGCTTTGTGCTGGCTGCTGGTGCTGAGCTGGGGCGAGGGTGGCAGTTATGTGGGCTTGCTGAAGACTTTTAAGGGAGAAA
This sequence comes from Pelecanus crispus, assembly GCF_030463565.1. Classification (NCBI taxonomy): domain Eukaryota; kingdom Metazoa; phylum Chordata; class Aves; order Pelecaniformes; family Pelecanidae; genus Pelecanus; species Pelecanus crispus. The sequence continues at coordinate 74,118,693 of NC_134648.1, forward strand.
AGCAGAAACAGGAGCATTAGTGTCAGCTTGAAGTGTCAGATAAGTAGTGCAAGGACTCCTAGGTGAAATGGCTGTATCTGCTCATGGTGACTGACAATGTTATGGTGACAATAACAGAGAAAGAAACATTGAATAGCTCCTAAATATAATTTAAAGTAATTTTGGTGAGTCATTTCTAACTAAGGAGAAGTCTTCTGGTGACTAGAACCAGAAATTAATAACAAGTATATTCTGCTACAAAATAATGAAGCATCTTGAGAAAGAAGTGGATGGATTATATTACTTTGTGCTAAGCAGTGATGTTATTGGCATGGGATACCCAGCTTTGATATCAGGAAAGTCAGGAAAGACACCGGCACAGAGGAGAGCCAGCAGAAGGACAAGAGGGTGTGAGTATGCTTCTTAGGAAAGGATGGTTAGTTCAATAGAGCGTTAAGAGATAACCTGATCCTTGCCCCAGGTACCTACATAAGTGTAGGACTGCTAACAATACAGAGCATTTCCAGCTAGGAGATAAATGCCTAATGAGATCTGGTGACTGAGGCTGAAACAAGACAAGTTCAGATCAGAAGCAGGAAATCACTGCAGGTAATGAGGTACTTCAACATCTTAACAAGAGCCGTAATGGATTGTCCATCACTGGAAATTAATAAAATCAAGATTGGATGCTTTCTTAAAAGCTACATGAGAATTAATTGAAGGAAGTTCTATGGTTTCTGTTATCCGCGTTCCTTCAGGCACTGTACTTTAACTGTTTTTCCCACACTACATAATACACTGCATGTTCTTGAGAGACTCATGAAGCCGCTCCGGTGCTAAGTCAGGGTGAGAGATGGGTGTAGGCAGTGCAGTGAGGAGGGGAGGGCTGGACGTGGTCTTCTGAACACGTCAGTAACTCCTCAATCTCTGATCTGCACGAGCAAAATGGGATGGGAGATGGAGGGTGACCAGGACAATGACGCTGAGCAGGCAGAGGAGCAGTGGTGCTGCTGAGCAGGAGCAGGAGGGGTAGAGATGAGGCAGAGGATGCGAGGAAGGGTGAACACGGCCTCCACCTACGCTGCTGTGTCCTTGGTCAAGCAAGGGAGCTTCTGGTGCACTGATGTAGCTCAAAGAAAGATGCAGCAGAAAGGAAAGAGGAAACATGGAAAAGGCAAGCTAGAAGGCTTGAAATCCCACCACACCTGAGCATCTGGCTGGAGCTGTGGCTTCTGCAGCATCTACCCCATTGCTTTCCTATTGAAAAAAATGCTTTTTCTCATTGTCAATGCAACATTAAATCATGAAATGAGGCAGGGCTGGACGTTCAGGTGGAAGGAGTCCACCTTGCTCCTGCACCAACTCTGCAGCGACTGCTGGGGTGGAGGAAGAGCTCGGGAGCCGACCGCTCCACACCCAGAGGAACCCGAATCTGAGCAGTGTGACCAGAGCATCCCCGTCCGAGCCGTGCAAATGGGACCTCTCCCCTGGCCAAAGCACCATGCTTTAATTACCTGCAATTATCACAGCAGCTTTTTACAGAATCAAAGGGTTATCCTGATAAGTTCGTTCCTGTTGACAATTTGGTTCATTAAGTTATGTATCAGCCCAGCCCATTTTTAAGCAGCCCAGGAAAGGTTTTGATATTCATCTTGGAGAGGCACTGAGATAATAGAGGGACTTGCTGACTCAGGTAATTTCTGCTCTCTGGTATAATCCAGCTCACAGATAAATTATAGAGGATCTTTGAGATATCTCTCGTCCCTGCTAATTGATATGGCTCTCAGATGGGTCTGTGCTCGACTTTAGCTAATAAGCACGATAACAAAATTGCCTTGCACGGAGCTGAGTAATTTGTCCAGCGAATGCCATCAATCTTCTCTGGCCTCCAAACCTGCCCAGGGAAGCCTGGCTGCAGCTGTGCTCTCAGTGGATTTAGGCCAGAACAAATATTGCCTCCTTTCTACATCTGTAGCACCAGAGCACGGAAACAAGAGAGCCTGGCTGCGGGTTTTTTGGTGCCTTCAGACAGGTCCTGTAACGATCCCAGCCTTCGTGGGGCCTATTGCAATATTGCACACGGCCGTCACGCCAGCACTGCCGTGTTTCCTGGTTGCACTCATTGGTTTGTGTTTCATAGAATCATAGAATGATAGAATCGTTTAGGTTGGAAAAGCCCTTTAAGATCATCCAGTCCAACCATTAACCTACACTACCAAGTCCACACTAAACCAATCAAGGGTAGACCAGACTGAACCATGTCCCCAAGTGCCACCTCTGCCCGTTTTTTGAACACTTCCAGGGGTGGGGACTCCACCACCTCTCTGGGCAGCCTCTTCCAATGCTTGACCACCCTTTCCGTGAAGAAATTTTTCCTAATTTCCAACGTAAAGCTCCCCTGGCGCAGCTTGAGCCCATTTCCTCTCATCCTATCGTTAACTACTTGGGAGAAGAGACCAACACCCCCCCCCTGCCCCCTCCTGTCAGGAGCTGCAGAGAGCGATCAGGTCTCCCCTCAGCCTCCTCTTCTCCAGGCTGAACACCCCCAGCTCCCTCAGCCGCTCCCCACCAGCCCTGTGCTCCAGACCCTGCCCCAGCTCCGCTGCCCTTCCCTGGACACGCTCCAGCACCCCAATGTCCTCCTTGTGCTGAGGGGCCCAAAACTGGACACAGTATTCCAGCTTTAACACATTATTCACATTATTCAGCTTTAACCTTATTTTTCCTGGAAGTGGGAGTCAGACCCTAGGTTGTCTCAGTGGCAGGAATCATTCAGTGGAGCTAAGAGCATCACTGGGCACGCTGCTGTTCTGTGTGCCCCCCAGAGCCCCCTCCCACCCCAAAGCACAGCCCCTGGAGCAGTTCCCAGGCTGTGGCATGGTCATGGGGTGGAACTGGTGACACAGGGGGAGCAGGGAGGTGCAGGGATGAGTTTGAGCCACGACGATGGCTGTGCATCCCAGAGTGTCCCTAACGCACACCTGCTTTGGGTCCCTGGGATGGGTCCTGCCTTCTGCCCCGCTCCCTCCTCGGGGAGGGATTTGGGGTCCAAACAAGCCCGTCCCTGCCAGTCCTGCCCAACTGTTTCTTACAAGACTTTGCTTCTCCCTGCCGGACATTTTTGCCTCACTTGAGAGCACCAGGAGATTACAGAATGTCCTTTCCTCTTCAGGGTTTTTTAATTAACATTTCTATTATCAAGCTTAATTAGCACATCTCTGGCTTCCATCTGCTTTTCCCTGTTACAGCCGGCTGAAGACACTTTGGTACGACATTATGCATCATATCATGAAGAATAATAAATGAACATCGTTGTGTTCTGATTACACAGCTTGAGCTGAAAATCAGGTCTTGAGGTTGAGAAGCAACCACTCCTTTTAGCTCCTGGTTTATTTCTGGGTTAAACTCTCCCATGTAGTTAGCGATAGGATGAGAGGAAATGGGCTCAAGCTGCGCCAGGGGAGGTTTAGGTTGGAAATTAGGAAAAATTTCTTCACGGAAAGGGTGGTCAAGCATTGGAACAGGCTGCCCAGAGAGGTGGTGGAGTCCCCATCCCTGGAGGGGTTCAAAAAACGGGCAGAGGTGGCACTTTGGGACATGGTTCAGTCTGGTCTACCCTTGATTGGTTTAGTGTGGACTTGGTAGTGTAGGTTAATGGTTGGACTGGATGATCTTAAAGGGCTTTTCCAACCTAAACCATTCGATGATTCTATGATTCTATTTCTGATACACTGGTCAGAGAAATTGCATGTGCTGTCAGTACTGAGCCAACCAAGCACTGGGAGAAGAGATGTTCAGTTGTCCTCTGAGTGATTGTCTAGACCACTTCCACTTCAGATGTGCACGAATCCCATCAGTTTTTGCTAGAAACATCCACGGGTTGCATTTACATCACAAAATCTGGTGCTGCCCTGCTGCAGCGGCACAGAAGAGGACAGAGCAACTAATGGGCGGTGACCTTTTCACGGTCTCCGAGGAGAGATGGAAGTTGCCAGCTTGACTTCTTTGAGCCTAGCAGTTTCTGACAGGTGAGGGTACGTCTCAGCTCCCCTTTCACCTCCCATCAGTGGCAAGCAGCCCGTGCATGCCCCAGGGCACCATTTCCCCGTTCCTGGCATCCTCCGCTGGCATCCTCCTCACCCACCACTCCACGGGCATCTTCCAGCTTCTTTCTCCCCGCAGTGCCTCTGCAGCCCCTCCGCAGCGGTCAGCTTTGCCGCAACCTCTGCTAAAGCTTTCTGAGGAATCGTAGCAAAGGAGGGCCTGAAAGTCAGGTGTAGAAACAGGCTACATGAGCACAAGTCCCTCCAGCCCGACCCTCACGCTCCTCTTTCCTGCTGCGTGGGCTGCGCTGCTGCATCGCGGTGGGGCGTGCGCACAGCCTCAGGCAGAGGATTTAGTGGGTCTGCAGGGCCCCGCACAGCTCTGACCAAGGATGCCAATGGGCGAGAAAGGAGAGTGCAGGAAGGGAAGAAGAAATGCTCGTGCTACTCCATGCTGCAAGTAGATTTGTGAGCAGAAGTATTTCTGCTTACTCCAGACAAAGGGAATCTGTAAAGACGGCCGGTGGGGCATCCCCCTCCGTCCCCAGCAGCTGCTCCTGCACAGCCTGCCCTCCTCCCACCTCCTCCTGCTCCAAAACAGGCTTTGCCAACACTGTCCCTCCATGCACACGTGCCTCCAGCACAGCTTCACGCGTGAGTCCTCTTTGCACGGCACGTGGTACTTGTGAGTCACCGATCGCATCGTGTATCAAGTCGAGTTTCGTGGCAAAATTAGTTGCTTAATAAAATGTTTTCCACTCCCATTTCCTAGTTGTTTACTGCCGGGAGAATGTGGCCCAGAAGGTCCACATTCTTCTCATCTCCTTTCCTAGGGACAGTCCTGCAGAAGCTTCTCGAAGAGCTGCAGTCATCAGGGATTTCAGCTGAGGCTGGCTGAAGTGGCACTGTTACCTTCCGGTGGGAGCTTCAGTGTGCAGGGTCCTGCTGAATCCCCTCCTATTTTCATCAGAAACACTCTGGGAGTGTTTGTTCTTTGCTGACTTGGGGTGGTGACAACACTAATGCTTCAAACGGGCATTTCGGTGGGAAGACTGAATCAACACACGCCCCACAACAGGGTGCACATTCGTTTCCTCTTCACATTGCAAACTCTTCTCTGCTATCGCTGATGGAGGAATTTACATTTATGTTCTCTTAAAATGTAGTAGCTTGAAAATGTAGCCCTTCCTTTGCTGTAAGTGGATTTCTCTATTACTAGATACACACACATGCGAGTGTGCATTGAAGGGCAGCGGAGCTGGGGCAGGGTCTGGAGCACAGGGCTGGTGGGGAGCGGCTGAGGGAGCTGGGGGTGTTCAGCCTGGAGAAGAGGAGGCTGAGGGGAGACCTCATCGCTCTCTGCAGCTCCTGACAGGAGGGGGCAGGGAGGGGGGTGTTGGGCTCTTCTCCCACGTAGTTAGCGATAGGACGAGAGGAAATGGGCTCAAGCTGCGCCAGGGGAGGTTTAGGTTGGAAATTAGGAAAAATTTCTTTACAGAAAGGGTGGTCAAGCATTGGAAGAGGCTGCCCAGAGAGGTGGTGGAGTCCCCACCCCTGGAAGTGTTCAAAAAACGGGCAGAGGTGGCACTTGGGGACATGGTTCAGTCTGGTCTACCCTTGATTGGTTTAGTGTGGACTTGGCAGTGTAGGTTAATGGTTGGACTGGATGATCTTAAAGGGCTTTTCCAACCTAAACCATTCTATGATTCTATGTGAGTACTGAATCTAATGGTCCCTAAGTAAATTTCCTTATTTCTTGCAGCCTGCTCTCTGATACGTCTGATGTAATTGATGGTTTTGCACATTACATAGGTTTTTTCCTTCTTCAAACTTTAAATTGTGTATCTCTGTTCATTTGAAGTATCTTTCAACCAAGACAAATGACCAAAGGTCAGGCAGTGCTTGTATCCTCCTTCGCATTCTGCTTTGCGGAAAGCTTGGAGGAGCTGTTCGGGATTCTGCCGGGCATCTGCTCCTCTCGCTGCCTGCTCAGGGCTGTGCTGATCTCCCTTCCTCCCCTCTGTCCCCATCCCTGGGGATGGGCCAGGGACAGCTATTTCTGACGGTGGCTGACATAACCAGCTATGCAAATCACCACTTTTCCTACTCTGAATATTGTGCCTTCAAACATCTAATCATTCAGAGATTGTCTCCTGATAATTTTTTTTCGTATCTTCAACAGTTGTTTATCTTTTGAATAATTCATTATAGCAGTATAAATAATCTACACAGATAAGGGGGTCTCATACTGCAAGAAAACATTCTTCAAAGCAAACAAAATGACACCCTGCAGAGGTGAGCTGAAACCTAAACTCCAGATGAAAGGCTTACCACTGGTTCCCGAAACTTTTTCTGGACTGGACCAAACCCACGCGTCCTGGGCACGAGGGAAAACTTGTGTTTGGCTCTGGGTTTCATATCTCCAGCTAACGCTTGGTTTTTGTCATGAGCTGTGAAATAGGCAGGTAAGGAGGCAGGCAGAGAATGCCTGGAGTTGCTCTTTGGTGCCCGGTGGCCCTGCAGAACGCTGCAGCACGGCGGCTCTGCTGACACAGGTCCCACGGGCTCGATTTTGGGCTATTTGGTGCCACTAATGTGTGTTAGTGCCTGCCTCACAGCTGTCTTACAATTAGCCTATTCTTTGCCTTCCACGCTGTGTTCTTGTTTGGATGGAGAGATTACTGATCTGTAAATGGTTCAGTGGCCAAACTTGTTATTGCTTCGATGGAGAGATTACTGATCTGTAAATATTTCAGTGGCCAAACTTGTTATTGCTTCTTCTTTGTCCTATGCCATAAACCAGTATTTAAAGTATTGCCCCAGATTGACAACTTACGGAATCTCACATTGCCCTTAGCACACGGGGAAAGCCCGAACAGACAAGACTCGCGTGGCTGCTGCGCGGCTCGTCTCCTTTGGTAGGTGGAGCTGGGTGAGAGGAAAGGCTGGATTTTTTTTTTTTTTTTGCGAGGTTTTCACCGCTGCAAAACGACTCATGTCATAATGAGGCAAAGAGGCGAGTGATGTTAAAATCAGCCCGCTTTCTGTTGTGGCTCGGCGGCGGCGGCCGGAGCGGTCGCGGGAGGAACGCAGCGGACGGGACGTTTGACGCCTCCTGGCTTGAGCTGTGGAGCTGCTCTTCCCAGGGAAGGGAGGGCTGGCGCTCCTTGGGGGGTTATGCTGAGTTTTGCTCGCTGGTCTCTGTGCATAACTTTTAGCCATTTTGTTTGTATTCTGACACCAGGATAAACTTGGGGTAATATTTCTTGTCTCCTCAGCAGAAATTAATGCATTTAGCAGTGACATCAAATATTTAGTACAAACAAGGCAAGGGAAGAACCTTTACACAAGATAAAGCTGTTGGGGAGACAGCAAAGATAAATACAGCACAAAAGATATTTCTTATTAAACAGCTGGCCTGCATGATTTGTTTCCTGCATTAGTGATGATGCATGGCTCCTATTCACATTAATAGGCAACCATAAAGTATTTTTGTCAGCTGAGTTTTACTCGGAGTTAAATAAAATATTATAGTTTATGACAGATTTAACAACAAGCATCAACTTTACAGCATCCTGTTGCTCTTCTATAGCAGACTGAACATATGTTTTTTTTAAAACGCCTCTAACATATTGCATAAGCGATCACATTGTTGTGATAACATGACTTTTTAGCTTGATTACACTACAAGATGAGCTTTTAAGCTTTATGAGAACGCCGTAAAAGTCTGCAGCGAGATGAAACACTGAAACAGAAAGCAAACAGTGGTTTTCGCTGAACTTTATTAGAGAATAAATGCCTGTCGTTGAGCGTGTCAGATGATAGAGGCAGAGCCGCTCTGGCCGCGATGCGGGGCGGCACTGCTGGCACTGGGGAGGATCGTCCGGCCGCAGATGGAGCTACCGGACATGATTCCACTGCGGAGCAGGGCTGGCCAGCAGCGTTCAGTGCAGGAGCGTAAGGATGAGCAACAGGTACACGAGGGGAACGCTCCTGCCCGGTACATCAGGAGAACAGCAGGAGACATACCCGATTATTTTTTTTCCGGCACAGTCATGCAAGCTCCTCTGAGAAAGCATCTTAGCTCCTCATAGGCGCTGCTGCTGGGCCATTGCCATCTGAGCAAAGCTGTTTTGAGGGCCAGCAAAGCACAGAGCACCTTCCCCATCCCCAAGAGCAACCGTGGCGGATAAAGGATCTCCAGGTAAATGCGGTGTTTTGCTTGCTAAGTACCCTACTGCTGCTGAATGAGCTGAGACGAACCACCAATAAAACAGGTAGATGCTCCATCTCCTGTGGTATCCACATCAAGTGTGGTTACACTTTTAGCGAGCGTGCTTTAGCTCAGCTTATCAAAGGGCTTCGGAAAAAATAAAAATTACAGCCCCCGAATACTGCTGTAAAGGGAGTAGGAATAAATTACCCAATGTTCCCTTCTGCCTTTGGGTCTGTAAGGTAAACTAATATCCTTCGATTTTATGTTCTAACTACCTACAAAGGGCTCAACCTGTTATTTTCTAAAGAGAAAGTCCAACGAAAGCAATAGCTCTGAGATCTGAGGCTGAGCTGGTGCACAGCTGCCGCCTGGAAAAGCCCGCATAGGTGAAAGGCTGTTTCCATGTGGGATTTTTAATGAAAGTATTTCCATAATACAATATCTATAGCTGCACAAAGCACTTGGTACACAATTAAAGCATAAGTAAACAGCACGCAAGGAGAGCAGCATTGCAATGCTCTATTTTCTGTTCTGTTGGGTTTTTTTTTATATTTCAGAAACATGTCCTACAGACTGTTTTGATGGAAGCTCTGAACTGCATGTCACCTTTCTTCTAGCAGCAGTGTTGTTCTGCCTTTTCAATTTTCAGAAACCTTTAAATAAGTCAAAATCACATTAATGTATCACGGCGCAATGTTTAAGCTCAGCATAAATCATGGTTAATATATTTCCTATTAATAGGCTTCTTACCCTTGCATTTCAAGTGGAATATTAAACTTTGTGGAGTTCAGAAACAAACTGTTTAATTGCTGGACACAAGATATATTTTGATCTTTTTCAGGAAAAAAAAACCCAACAGAGTGAAAGCTGTGCTTCATTTGTGATTGCAATTAATAAGATCAAAGCAAAATTTGGCATATTTAAGCAGCATTAATTCAAAGGAGCATTCCAACAGACTCTGCTGCCTCCATTTAGAATATTCTTTTCAAAATATTTAAAGAACATTAGGCATTTTTATTTTTTGACATTCCCTCTTGTGATATTTCTCACTGGTATTGTATTACTCTGATTCCAGGGTTTAGAGACATTGGATAATCAAACAATAATAGCAAACAGGGATGGCTAAAGGAGAGAGGGTGAGTGGTTGCATGACAGGGTGTGCTGGGTTTGGCTGGGGTAGAGTTAATTCTCTTCCCAGTAGCTAGTATGGGGCTGTGCTGTGGATTTGTGCTGGAAACAACGTTGATAACACAGGGATGTTCTAGTTATTGCTGAGCAGTGCTGACACACAGCCAAGGCCTTTTCTGCCCCTCACCCCATCCCCAGCAGCGAGCAGGCTGGGGGGGCACAAGGAGCTGGGAAGGGGACACAGCTGGGACAGCTGACCCCCACTGACCCAAGGGATATCCCACACCATAGGACATCATGCTCAGCACACAGAGCTGGGGGAAGAAGAAGGAAGGGAGGATGCTCGGAGTGATGGCGTTTGTCTTCCCAAGTCACCATTACGCACGATGGAGCCTTGCTGTCCTGGGGATGGCTGAGCACCTGCCTGCCCATGGGAATTAGTGAATGAATTCCTTGTTTTGCTTTGCTTGTGTGCTTTACCTATTAAACTGTTCTTATCTCAACCCATGAGTTTTTTTCACTTTTACTCTTCCAATTCTCTCCCCCATCCCACTGGGGGAGAGCGAGTGAGCAGCTGTGTGATGCTCAGTTGCCAGCTGAGGTTAAAGCACGTCACAAGGTTAAAAAAAGAAGTGGAAGTGGATAAAATGATTCTGTGGAGTAACAAAGGAACTGCTCTTGGCCCTTGGGCAGGGTGTGGAGGCAGGTGGAAGTATGCTGATTTATCGCCCTCATATGGGTAAATGAGAATCAAATCAGTGGAAGAGGCTTTATCTTCCCAAGGATAAATAAGACAAAAATGTTGCAGCAATAATAGCAAGTCGATAACACTTCAGAGCATAGTAGTGTGATGATTTATTTACCTGGTAGTCAGTTGATCAATAGGAGATAATAGTATTTTGAGTGTTTGGGCAAGCAGGGAGAAGAATATTATAAAGAGTTGGTGTCTTTTTTGAAAAAAAGCCCTGAACTGAACACTTGTAAGTCACTTCAGTTTAAATTACGGTGTTTGAAAGAATTAAAAAGGCAAGCTGGAGCTATGCTTTTAATGAAGAGACCAAGCTCTCAACTGAGCTTTGAATTTCAAAGGGAGAAACTGAGAAACTCAGAGAGTTTTTAGTAAAGTTACATGGTTTGTAGAACTCGTGTAGTTGAATGTGCATAAATGCCCAATTTCAGTCCACAGTGCCAAAACTATGCAAAATTGGGTCCCAAGGTAAAAAATGCAAATCCACCTCAGAAAGGGATTAGGGATAAGCAGAAAGCCTTCAACAAATGAAGGAAAGAACCAACCATCAAATCCAGCAGCTCCAAGGTCAGGAAATGTAGAGGAATGACGAGTGCCTCAAGACGGGCTCAGCTGTGTCTCATAAGGGATATTAAACCCTAAATGATCATATAAATAAAAAGTTCATAGGAGTGAAAAGGAATAAAGGAAGAAGTGGAGAGGATAGACAAAATTTAAAGGCAATTTGCACTCTGGCCAAAGCAAAGTACCTATCTCTATTTTCAATAAGGATGGTTTATGTTAAACATAGGGACTAAGGGAATAAAACAGTTGCTACTGTACCAGATGGGATATTACTGCTTAAATTGGAGAGGATGGATAATAATGAAATGCCATAATATGACCAAGGAGATGAATAATTGCCTAGAGGAGAGATGAAGACAATAATGTTAGAGGAAGTTGTAGGCTGGAGGGGGTAACTGGTGGATTTTCTGAAAGACAAGAGTGAGGAGCAATTTTATTTAATATTTTCCTTTGCAATGCTGGTGCAACAATCAGAAATATGCCAAGGGAATATGTTGGTGACGATGAGGCGGGAAGCATCCTTCTAATAGAGGAAGAGTTGGATGATCTTCAGCACAGGGATAGCAGAAGTGGGGTAAAATACCAGTATCTTAAGTAATAATAAGAAGTACTAAGAAACATGGCTTTAAACTAGACGCTTTTAACACATGACTTTAAACTAGCGATGCTTTTAACTAGACAGTTACCTGCTCTTCTTGAGCTTTTCCTTGTGCTTTGTACTGGGAACATGTCAGCTCTCCTAAAGGCTTGATGTTTTCCTTATGTAACATTTTTATCTTTATTCTCCTTATTTCCCCAGGTAGGTGACTAGCAGCTTTCCAAACTAGGTAATATTTTATTCCTCTTATTTTTTTAGGCCTCTGTGTTTCTTATTCTCACTGGGAATGAGAGCTTTCTCTCTTAACCTTCAGTGGTCATTTCTCAGCACTGGCCAGTCCTTTTCCTTCGTCTGTACTGAAGACCCCCAGGCATCACGCAGCTCCCCACACCTCCCCAGGCCTCACGCCTCTGAGCAAAGCAGAGCTGAAAGAACTTATTTTCCACTCTCTAATCTGGGTACTTCTTTTTATTGTCAGACACAAATATTTACCTCCATACACACTCCTTCTGATATGTTAAAATACAAGAATTAGGTGAACAGAAAACTGTCAAGTTGCAGCTGCAGGTACCCTCCTGTGAACTGGCTCATGCTTGGTGTTTGTTTAAGCAAATTTTTCCCAGCTATCACGTGCCTCTACTTGCCAGGTAATTGCAAAGCATTACACTTGCTCAGTTTCTTGGTAATCTTTCCACTTATGTGAATTAGCAGGGAAATCTATTAATAGCAATGCTAACTTAATCACTTTCTAGCCATGGGTTTCCAAGCCTCTCTGAAAAGTTATGTCAATATTAGCATCCCTCTCCCTTCTTTTGCAGGGGGGAAGCGACAGTACAGAGATGTCAGTAATGCATCTGGGCTCTCCTGCGGTGTTGGTGACAGGGCTGGGAATAGCGGCCAGGTCTGCTGCTCTTGTCAGCACGGAGCCTCCAGTAAAATAAGTCATCTGCCGTCCCTGCCCCTCTTTGCAGAGCAGCGCCAGTGACTGCCACATCGCGTCCCAAGCATGAGCTGTCTTTTGTATTTTGGAGAGGGGGAAGCTGTTACCATCACTGCTGAATTAGGCTAGAGGCTGAAACATAGCCATTGAGAAACTCTGGGGAAAAAGAAAATGCATTGGACACGAATGGAGGAGAAAATTCTGTCCTGGGAGGGTCCTTGGAGAGCTCACAGGCCTCCAGCAAAGCGAGGGGGTTATTTGCAGGTGGATGGGACGAGGTTATTTATTCTGCCCCGTGCTTGTCCCCTGTGGACAGTGGGGATTTGGGAGTGTCAGCCCATGAAGCCCATCCCGTTGCAGACCGTACTGCTGTGCAGCCCTGAGCTAAGTTCGACACGTGAGGAGATGCAGGAGATGCTTTTCCCACCTCTGCCACTGTCCAGTTGCACTCTCCTACCCCTTAAAAAAACCCTTACCTTATCTTGTATCTCCAGATGATAGGCTGGGCTTAACCAGTCTCCTCTGAAGCAGCTGGTTCCCACTGGTAAGAGCTACAGGTCTCCTGCTGTAAAAATTACACCGGTTGCTTTCCCCCTTCAAGCTCAGTGGGGCAGAGCAAACCGAGTTAAAACCAGTCCATATTCTTAGCTGCTTAATACCTGTGCAGCCGTTAATTAGCTGTGTGAAATCCTTGGAGGAGCCGCTCCTGCAGCTGCCCCGCAGCAGAGGAAATCCTGGTGCAGCCACAGGGCAGGGGCAGCTCCAGGCACAGCATCGCCCGGCGCCCGCGCTCCCGTCCCTGCGCTCCTCGGGGGTCCTGCGGCACGGGGGTCTCTGGCTCACACGCACTGTCAGTCTCTGTTTCAAAGGGTTTTTGTATTGCTTTGAAAATCTGCAGAGCTCGCTGCGCTTCTCTTGCCTCCCCCCCAAAAAATTAAGCAGGTTGGGTTTTGCAGGGAGATGCTCCCCCCTCAGCGGCTCCCAGGTTATCACACAGCTGAGCTCGCTATCCGCCTCTCGTGGGAGTCGGGGAGGGAGAGGACGAGGGGGAGGTGAGGCTGTTATAGAATCATACAATCATAGAATTGTTTAGGTTGGAAAAGACCTTTAAGATCATCCAGTCCAACCATTAACCTACACTACCAAGTCTACTCTAAGCCAATCAAGGGTAGACCAGACTGAACCATGTCCCCAAGTGCCACCTCTGCCCGTTTTTTGAACACTTGCAGGGATGGTGACTCCCCCACCTCTCTGGGCAGCCTCTTCCAATGCTTGACCACCCTTTCCGGAAAGAAATTTGCCTTCTAATTTCCAACCTAAACCTCCCCTGGCGCAGCTTGAGCCCATTTCCTCTCGTCCTATCACTAACTCCATGGGAGAAGAGCCCAACACCCCCTCCCTGCCCCCTCCTGCCAGGCAGTTGTAGAGAGCGATGAGGTCTCCCCTCAGCCTCCTCTTCTCCAGGCTGAACACCCCCAGCTCCCTCAGCCGCTCCCCACCAGCCCTGTGCTCCAGACCCTGCCCCAGCTCCGCTGCCCTTCTCTGGACACGCTCCAGCACCCCAATGTCCTCCTTGTGCCGAGGGGCCCAAAACTGGACACAGCATTCCAGGTGCGGCCTCACCAGCGCCGAGCACAGGGGCACAATCACCTCCCTGCTCCTGCTGGCCACACTGTTCCTGACACAAGCCAGGATGCTGTTGGCCTTCTTGGCCACCTGGGCACACTGCTGGCTCATGTTCAGCCGCTGTCGACCAACACCCCCAGCTCCTTTTTGGCCAGGCAGCTTTCCAGCCACTCTTCCCCAAGCCTGCAGCGCTGCATGGGGTTGTTGTGACCCAAGTGCAGGACCCGGCACTTGGCCTTGTTGAACCTCACACAGTTGGCCTGGGCCCATCGGTCCAGCCTGTCCAGGTCCCTCTGCAGGGCCATCCCACCCTCCAGCAGATCGACACTCCCACCCAGCTTGGTGTCATCTGCAAACTTACTGAGGGTGCACTCAATCCCCTCATCCAGATGATCGATAAAGAGATTAAACACGGCTGGCCCCAAAACAGAGCCCTGGGGAACTCCTCCTGTTGTCCTCCTCCACTTTGCATGGCTGAACACATCAGACGCTGGAGAGCATCGCTGCTCTCCACTGGGATGCCGCTCCCTCGCGCTGCTCTTACTGAGCTGCGGTCAAAACCTCGACCCTTGCTGAACCCCACGTCAAGTAACTTTGCAGCAAAGGCTGTGCTGGGTGCTGGGGGGCACAGACCCTCGCTCAGGGCTTGGGAGGGGGAGGCAGAGCCGCTGAGCGGCCATGGCACTGTGGACATCAGCCGGGACTGACCACCGCACCCTCCTTGATGCTCTTCCTTGGGGAAGAGCACCGTTGCTTGAGACTTGGGATTTGCCTTCGGAGGTCCCCATCCTCTTTTCAGGCTGCTCTTCCACTTCTCTGGGTTTGTGTGCACCTATAATAGACTGACAGTAGCAACAGGTTTTCTTTTGGGGAACGGGGTGAGAGTTTCAGTGTGTAAGGGAAGCGGTGTTGGACACCTTGGCCGTGTCTGTATGGCACTTGGATGGGGGGCGCGGGGGCGTTAGTTAAGGGGTGCTGTGCTCCCTGCCTGGCTCTGTGCACCTTTCCTGCCCCTACGGCCTCTCTGGCTCGGTACCCAGTGTCCGAGAGCGGCCGAGCGCAGGCTGGCTGCCTCGTGCAGACGATGCTGAGGGCTTCCCCGGAAGGTGCTGGGGTCTGCAGCGGGGTGTGGGAAGGGCTTGGGTACCACCGGTGCCCAAACTGATGCCCAAACTGGGGACCTGGGGTCTCCCAGACCCAGTGATGCTGGGAGAGAGCAGTTCCCCTTTTGTCTTGATGGCTCTTCACGTGTGCGGGACGTACCAGATGCACATCAGCTGGTATTTAAAGACTGGTGCTTCCTGCTTTTTCCACCAAAGAAAACTTCATTTTCAAGCTATGAGCTACATTGATCTGACCTGGGGACCAGCCAGCTCCTGTTTCTCTGGGAACCAGGACTGATCTCAGCGTGTAACCCCCAGAATTCATATTTTCAAGGAAAATTTGGCATATGCTCATCTCTGGCCCTGGCTCTGGTAGCAGCGCACTCATTGCGGCTCTCTGTGCAGGCACAACAGCCCAACACCACTCTTTACCTTGGCAGCGTCAAAGCCAGCTGGAAAAATTTGAGGTTATTAGTAACCAAATGAAAGCTCTGATTAAAGAAATATGATCTGCAAGCAAGGTGGTGTGAGGAGCAACCATTGTTTCTGAAACAGTAACAAATGCAAAACAGAGTCCCCAAAGAAAAAGCCTGAAACGGTAATACTGCCTGGCACACGTATTTCATGGGGATTTGAAAGTAGGTCTGGGTTTTGTTGATATGACAATATCAATCAATCTAATTAGATCTTTTTGCATAATCACAGAAAATTTGCATAAAAAGTATAACCAACCCAGGAGACAGCTGAGAAAAACAAGGGTTGAGTGAAAACCAGAAACTTTTGAATTATAGCTATTTTTTTTTTAAGACTGAGTCAGTTATGATGGAAAAAACTTGTACAAGTTGCAAAACCTGAGTGCCTGGAGTCTAGATCTGAAAGAATGAAGAACATAAAGTACCTTTGAAGAAAGAAAATAGGAAGACAAGTCCTAAAAACTTAAAAAGCTCTCTGTGCTCCCGTGGAAGGACCTAGCTGAACATTTTCTGGCAACATACTTGAATATTGAAAAATGTGAATTTAATTAAGACTTGTAGCACAACGTTTCAAATTTGTTGAAGAAAATGGGGGAAAAGGGCTCCTGGATGGCAGCAGAGAGCCTGATTTGGGTTTTTCTTCATCTTTTGTACTTTATGCATTGTTGAACTGTTTCTCTCTGCACGTTGAACTGGCTTGGCCAGGGAGCTGTTTGGCCCAGGCAGGGAGATGCTCAGAGGTACCGGGTGGGCACAGTTTTCCCTTCATGGGAAAAGATGTTTTCCACAAGCAGGGAGAGCAGTGCATCTGCTTTGCTCCCCCTCCATCTGGTGGTCAGTCCTCCTGGTCCCTGCAGCCCTAGACCATTCCATAGACCTGAACGCGGACAGCATTCAGGGAATATATTGAAAAAAATACACACCCGAAAACTTAGCATCAAGTCCATCTGTTGCCCCCGCTGGTATGTATGTCAATATCTTTATCAATGTATGTCAATATGTCAATATGTCAATGTATGTCAATGTATGTCAATATGTCAATATGTCAATATGTCAATATCTTTATCAATGATCTGGATGAGGGGATCGAGTGCACCCTCAGTAAGTTTGTAGATGACACCAAGCTAGGCAGGAGTGTTGATCTGCTGGAGGGTGGGATGGCCCTGCAGAGGGACCTGGACAGACTGGATCGATGGGCCGTGGCCAACTGTATGAGGTTCAACAAGGGCAAGTGCCGGGTCCTGCACTTGGGGCACAACAACCCCATGCAGCGCTGCAGGCTTGGGGAGGAGTGGCTGGAAAGCTGCCTGGCCGAAAAGGACCTGGGGGTGTTAGTAGATAGCCGGCTGAACATGAGCCAGCAGTGTGCCCAGGTGGCCAAGAAGGCCAACAGCATCCTGGCTTGTATCAGGAATGGTGTGGCCAGCAGGAGCAGGGAGGTGATTGTGCCCCTGTGCTCGGCGCTGGTGAGGCCGCACCTGGAATGCTGTGTCCAGTTTTGGGCCCCTCAGCACAAGAAAGACATTGAGGTGCTGGAGCGTGTTCAGAGGCGGGCAACGAAGCTGGTGAAGGGTCTGGAGAACAAGTCTTATGAGGAGCGGCTGAGGGAACTGGGGTTGTTTAGTCTGGAAAAGAGGAGGCTGAGGGGAGACCTTATCGCTCTCTACAACTACCTGAAAGGAGGTTGTAGTGAGGGGGTGTTGGTCTCTTCTCCCAAGTAGCTAGCGATAGGACAAGAGGAAATGGGCTTAAGCTGCGCCAGGGGAGGTTTAGACTGGAAATTAGGAAAAATTTCTTTACGGAAAGGGTGGTCAGGCATTGGAACAGGCTGCCCAGAGAGGTGGTGGAGTCACCATCCCTGGAGGCGTTTAAAAAACGGGCAGAGGTGGCACTTCGGGATATGGTTTAGTCTGGTCTACCCTTGATTAGTCTAGAGTGGGCTTGGTAGTGTAGGTTAATGGTTGGACTGGATGATCTTAAAGGTCTTTTCCAACCTAGATGATTCTATGATTCTATGATTCTATGATTCTATGTAGCTCAGACGCTGGGGGTTTGCTGGGGCAGGCACAGCGCGTTTGGGTTATGCCAAGGCTTGGCATAGCAGTGAGCTGCATCTCAGCAGCCTGCTCCCCGGAAAATGACGCTGTCCTCAGCTTTGGCCCCAGCGCCGAGGGGATGCTGCACTCCCGCCCATCCCCTCTCCCCAGGCTCTGCCGCAGCCCCTGCGCAGGACGAGGGCAGCGCTTTCGGCCGAGGTAAGGACGAAAGTGCTCCTCCGCGCAGAGCCGTTCTGTTCACGCAGGCAGCGCTGGGGGCTCGGCAGGGGTTTTCCCTCTTCCATCTCCAGGAGAGCATCGCGGTACTGGGCATGTTCAGTGGAAAGGCTTTTCCTGTCATTACGTCCACATTAAAAGGACAGCTGACGGAGCTGGCTGGCGATACTGAAATTTTTGCAGATCAGCTTTCTAGCATAAAACCAAGTTTCTGAAATAGTGGGTTTTATTAAGAGAAAATTTTATTTTGCCTTCCTTAATAGTATGTGTATTTGGTAAGTGACCTAGATTTTGATTAATGAAGTGAATAATATGTTTTTCTTCCAGCTAGAAGCTACTGAGTTATTTTTGTTTTCCTCTTTAATCCTGAAAATGGGTTAGCCTTTAGGTGGATATATAGATTCAAAAATACCAAGCTGATGGTACAATGGGGTTATAGTTTAAGGAATTTAAGCATTTGCATGCATGCACTTTTTTGCCTGCACAAGGCAGATAATTCATGACAAAAGGATCAGAGAAAATGGCTAGGCTGTGTGTGCTTCAAAATATATCCGAGCATTTCCAGACATGAATTCTGCCACATACACAGGCTACAGGTAGGCGATGTGAAATGCATTTGAGTAACTACAGGTGGCTGGGGGCTGGCTCCCATTCCCATGGTGAACATGCAAAATGTCCATAACGCGTAAAAAGTCTGCTCTGAGCTCCTGCAGACTTTATGGGGTAAACTGCAGAGGAGCTGGGCTGGCAAAGTGCATGGGGAGCGTTTTTCTCAGGTCCTTGGGACAGCGGTGCTCAGCGCTCCTGGGTGCTGGGATGTTTGTCCCGATGCCCCGGGCAGGTTTCAGATCCTGCCTGCGAGCCCGGGCGATGCTGTGATGGATCCTGGCTCTCGGCAGGAGGACAGGAGCTCTACTTCTCCTGCGCTTTCTCCCTCTTTTATAAATAACACAACACACTTGCCATCGCGGCTGGTAAATCGCAGCGCTGTTACAAAGCTGCCCGAGGACCTTGTTATGTATTTCTAGATGTGCAGGTTTTGCCTCTCACAGGTTACAGCCTGCGAGGTGCGTGGCTCGGGGGAGACGGATGGCAATATTAACTGCACCGGTCTGAGGTACAATAGCTGTGCGTGCAGTTCCTAACTAATCAGTAAGAGTAATTATGTTTACCACCGACCCAAATAGTGGTGAGCGAATGAGTTTTCCCAGCGAGACGAGAAATGCCAAGCAGTAGGTCACGCTGCACCGGCTGCAGTCAATCTGATGCCGGTGATATGAAGCCGTAGGGAACGGCAGGTATCCCCTCTCCAGGGATGGTGCGGCAGCGGCCATAAATCCACAGGGGTGGACGCAGCCCCTGCAGAGACTGCGTACAGGTTTGGGATGTGACTGTCATTGAGTCACAGCTGTCCCTTGAACCCTCCTTTCTCATGCTGCCTCCTTATGACCAGCAATTCGTCACCCCTCTCACCATAAACACCCCCTGCGTGGACCTCTGGCCTCAGAATTGCAACTGCCATCTCCTCGCCAGGCTCTGCCTGCTCTGGGAAGACCCCCCGGCCATCTCAAAAGGCTCGAAAAGCAACAAGCCAGAGGCGGTACATGTTCAGTGTTGATGCAGCAGCACGAGTCTGTGGTATGGGCTCCGAAATGTTCCTTCCCAGTACCACTGAGAATTTCTTAATTTCTGACTTTTACTACAAGGTGACTGGATCTTGCATGTTTATTATTCACTACTGAAAATAAAGGGTTCTGGGGAAGGCTGTGATAGCAGCTCAGTACCAAAGTCAAGAGAAACGCTCTTTTGGCAAACTAACTCAGGAGGATAAAACAGCTGCTGATTTCTTTTTTCATTTTCATAAAAAAGGGAAGTAGGTGATGGCTTGTTCTTGTATCTGAGGGAGTTGTTCAGGTCTCCATGCTACAGCTGTGTCGGAGCTGGGGATGCTGTTTACAACAAAGAAATCATGGTATCCCCCAAGAACAGTCACTGCAAACGCCTCTGCGTCCCCCAAGCTGGGAGGCAGCATCCTCGGGGCTTGGGGGACAGCCTGGCCAGGACCCCCCACCCCTGGCACATTGCTGGTGCTGCTCAGGGCTGCCTGGAGCACTGGGGCATGCATGGGTTTTGGGTGTTAAACCTCAGGTGGGAGGGACCCGTCCCTGGGGACTTCAGGGACGAGTCCTGTGGCTACCAGTTGGGTGCACCCCAGTGTAGCTCCCCGCAGGGGAGGGAGGTATCATCTGGCAGGGTTGAGGGCTTGATCCTCAGAAGACCCCAAAAAGGTGAGCAGGGAAGAAGCAGTATTTGCTCCCCAGTGCCCTGCACCAGCTTTCTGCTTGCCTTGGTGCACAGCGTGTGGGGCTGGCGGCAGCGATGCCAACTCCAAGCCTCCTGGCAAGGGGCACCACAAAGTCTGTGGCCCTTGTAGCTCCTAATTGCCCTGGCCAACCCCACCTGGGACCCCATCACCCTCACCAGCTCCACCTGGAGCCTTCCCACCCTGCAGCCCCACCTGCCCTGGCCATGAGCAGAGCTCTATTTAAGCTCCAGCCTGGGTTCTTGTTCTGGTTGGGGGATTTGCTGTTGGTGTGCCTGTGCCCAGTCTCCTGACTGAGCCCACACCAATGCTGTAGGTTGTCCTGTCTTCTGCTGCACTGGACTCCAGACCTGGATGGTCACCTCGCTTTGGTGGAGGATGACCAAGCTCTTAAGGACACATCTCACTATCCTCAACCTGCCCTGGCTGGGATGCTGCTGGGTGCACCAGGTTGGTGAGGGCTCTGCTTGTGCTGTGCTCACCCTAACCCCTGGCTCGTCATCCCCCATGGAGCAGCCCTACTCTTGGTGCTCCCTGAGATTGCGGACAGTTGCCCAAAGCCTTGTGACTTGTCCCTGGTCTGTTCTGCCTCTGCAAGGCCCTGTGTGCTTTTTCCCATGCTGGTGTGCTGTGTGTCATCCCCTGGAAGCCCTTGCTCAATATGGGGCTGAGTGACCTGGCTCTTGCCCTGATCTCTGTCTGAGCTGTGTTGCACTGATAAGCTCTTGGGTTTTTTGTTTCTCACTAGTCCAACTGATGGCTTGAACACTTTTGTGCACATTACTGAAAGATGGTAGAGAAAAACCCATTTGGTATTTTGGGGAAATTCTTGGCAGCTCTCGTGAGTGTTTTGCTACAAGAGCCTGTTTGCAACTCAGCTTCTTTTTGTGGAGTCCAGTTAGATTTCTGTGATAAAATACCCCTTTCTGTGGTGCCATAAGTAACTTGATGGAAGCTATTCTAGTCCTTTGGGTGACTGAGGTCTTCTGCTGGTCCTGGTGCCCCTCAGCATTGCTGCTGCTGCTTACAGGAGCACTGCTGGTGGTGAGAAAAAACATTTTGTTGAAAGATGAAGTAATCAGCCTGGTATCAGGCTTCCAGGGTATAGTGGTGATTTGCACAGGTACAACACCCAGCTGGCTTTCCATGCTGGTAGGATTTTTATTACAACAATTCAAAATGAAGAATACTTAAACTAAGTATTCTAAGAATAACTAAGAACAACTAAGAATACTTAGTTCAGCCTGGAGAGGAGAAGGCTGTGAGGAGACCTTATTGCGACCTTCCAGTACTTACAGGGGGCTGATAGGAAGGGTGGGGGTAAGCTTTTTAGCAAGGCCTGTTGTGACAGAACAAGGCATAATGGATTTAAACTAAAGAAGAATAGATTTAGACCAATTGATTTAGAATCGATGAGGGTGGTGAGGCACTGGCACAGGTTGCCCAGAGAGGCGGTGGAGGCCCCACCCCTGGGAACATCCCAGGCCAGGTTGGATGGGGCTCTGAGCACCCTGGGCTGGTTAAAGCTGTCCCTGGCACTGCAGGGGCTGGGCTGGGTGGGCTCTAAAGGTCCCTTCTCACCCAAAGCATTCTACGAAAACCCAAAAACCCACCCAAATGTCTTCCAGGTGTCAAGAAGTTCAAGTCTGCAGACCTTCCAGGACTTAAGTGCCTTTATTTGGCAGCTCAGACACTGGAGATCTTGCTTTGAGCTTGCCTAAACCACTGGCCTTGGGTACAAATGTGTAGCAGTCTCTTTGGCCATAACTCCTAATGTTCATGGGAGGTAGCTGAGCCTTTCCCCAGCTGCCTTGTCTGCCCTGTGACTGGCTCTGTTTCCTGGTTGAATATCTCATGGCTTGAGTTGTGCTCTTCCTAAAATCCCTAGTCCTGCAGCTCCTTCCAAGAAGCAAAAGAGTGGGCTCAGGAAACCCTGTGCCGGGTGATGTCTCGGGTGCCTTTGCTGTGGTGGCAGCCCAGCTGGAGATGTGTCTGCAGAGCTGGTGAGCTCCCTGCAGCTGGCTCCTCCCCGGAGTGCTCAGCCTGCTCTGGCTTGTGAGGGCTTTACCTGGGGGTTAGTCAAGACACTGGCAGCTGGTTTAACTCTTTCGTTCAGCTGTGTTTGTTGCAAGGATTTCATTATAACTTGTTTTTCCCAGTAGCCCGCTTTCTTCAGTGCTTTAAAATAGCATGAGTGAAGTGCCTCCAACAGACCCTACATAGGTTGTGCTGCGTTGGCACTGGTGGTCCCCAGGGCTTCGGGAAGCCGAGCAATCCCCGTACTGCCGAGGCAATGCCACACTGCTCCGTGGAAGGTCACTGTCCTGGTTTCGGCTGGGATAGAGTTAATTTTCTTCCTAGCAGCAGGCATAGTGCTGTGTTTTGGATTTAGTAGGAGAAGAATGTTGATAACATGCTGATGTTTTTAGTTGTTGCTGAGTACTGCTTATGCTAGTCAAGGACTTTTTCAGCTTCCCATGCTCTGCCAGGCGCACAAGAAACTGGGAGGGGGCACAGCCAGAATAGTTGATCCAAACTGACCAAAGGGCTATTCCATACCATATGATGTCATGCTCAGTATATAAACTGGAGGGGGGTGGCCGGGGAGCAGCGATCGCTGCTCGGGAACTGTCTGGGTATCGGTCGGCGGGTGGTGAGCAATTGCATTGTGCATCACTTGCTTCGTGTATCATTATTATTATTATCATTATTATACTGTTACTATTAGCATTACTATTTCACTTTATTTCAATTATTAAACTGTTCTTATCTCAACCCAGGAGTGTTTCTCACTTACTCCTCTGATTCTCTCCCCCATCCCATCGGGGTAGGGGGAGTGAGCGAGCGGCTGCGTGGTACTGAGTTGCTGGCTGGGGCTAAACCACAACAGTCACCATGCATCCACGAGCTGACTTTCCCATGGTGCACTCTGGAGCATCGCTCCAGGTCGTGGACAAGTGTTCATGTTTTCTTTGCTGTTGTTTTTTACCCATTGCTTTTTAAGTCCAGAAGTAGGACATAACGTAGCTTTTTCCGACCCTGCCAGTGGGTATTTCTAGCGGGCTGACAGCTAAGACAATTGTTTTTTTTTACTACCTGGGTTTCAATGCAAATTAGAGCTGCTGGCCCAGAAGGGATGAGGGATCCCCTGTGACAGAGAAGCCTTTAAAGAAGACTTTTGATTTTGGGAGCAAGGCTGGTAACTAGTTCTTCCAAGCTTTCACTTGTCTCTGTGTCCTGGGGGAGGGAAGAAGCCTGGAAAAAGTGTGACATGAACACAAACAGCAAGTAACATTCAGAGCTACAGGGTGGGTTTTTTTAAACTTCAAGACTTAGAAAATGCCTGAAAAAAAATATAAATAATGCCTGTGTGCAGTTATTCTCTCCTGAGTGTACAGCATCACTGTCATTTTAATTGGAGCTTGCTTTATGTAATTTCCTTGGCACAGTGTTCACTTGCCTCTCCTTGGAGATAACTCTTACAAGCAAAGGTGGGCGGCCAACGTGGTTCTTGTGCTGAAAAATCAGATCATGATGCTGGGTTAAAAATCTGCATCAAATGTTAGTGGCCCTGCCAGGTCAAATGCCTTTTCCCAGAAGTGAGGGTGGGCAAACAGGCATTGCAGAACACCACAAATCCAAAAGTGTTAGATTTTGGCAGTCCATCTTCCAGTACCCAGGGAAATGAGCTGACTTTTGGGTCTACAGATAAAGTTCATACAGAACTATTAATAATTAACTATGCTATATTAAATTCCCTTTTTTAAGTTTCAGTATTTTTCTACTTGCCATACTTTAGAAATACTTGGCTGGAGGAAAAAGTATTTTTGGTATAAGTAGAAAGGTGTGCTGGAGGTAGCATGGGCTTGTTCGTTTTAGCCCAGCAGCTCTCTGGGTTTCCAGAGCTTGTCAGCCCCATGACCTTACACAAAGCGTGCAGGTTCCTGTTGCAGAGATCTGGACCCTGCGCCTGCCTGCCGGGCCCGCGGCTCAGGAGCAGCTCAGCCATGCAGGATGTGCATGCCCCTCTCGTAATGCCCCGGTTTGGTACACCGTAGATCTGGCTGGCTCTTGGTAGCACTTGGCCTCTTCGAGCTGTAAGGTCATTTGTGAAAATAGCTGCCAGGTTTCAGTGCTGTGCAGCTAATTCTGATGGTCGGGCTGCTCTTGTTGGTGTTTTGCTTTTGCTGACTCTGGTGTGATGGAGCTGTGCATGGCGCTGGGTGGTTGCATTGGAGCCAGTGGTATTTTAAAGCTACAGAGGAGTTAGATGGCGTAGCTAGTCATCTTGGTGCTTTCTGACTATTGCTACTATGACTGGCTCTTCCCAGGAGACCAAATACTCAAACAAGTATTTAGTCAGAAATGTTCCTATGGGGTCATGATGTGAAGCTCTTGATGTAGAAGCCCCAGCCATTTGGCAGCACCTCTGGGAGACAAGAGCAGCCACCAGCTCATGGCCAACTTGGGCTGAGGTTTGGTGAGAGGAGGTTGTGGTTGCTGTTCCTGTGGGCTCAGAAGATAAATCATGGAGCCCATCACCCATGCTCATGTCTAGTCTAGCCTTGATTGGTTTAGAGTAGACTTGGTATTGTAGGTTAATGGTTGGACTGGATGATCTTAAAGGTCTTTTCCAACCTAAATGATTCTATGATTCTACGTTTCACCTGGGTCCAACAGCTTTTCCTAGAATTCAGGGACCAGAAATGATGTGTTTGATGCATTTTAAAGTGCTCTTCAGGTGGGAATTATGGTTACTTTTCTCTGCCATGGGAGCGCTGGATCCAGCTGTTCATTAGGATGCTGAGCTGTTCAAGATAAAAACCTCTTCCAGTCCTGTGACTGCCAAGATAATTGTGGATTAAGAGTTTGTAAGGAGGAAGAGGCTTTGGAACTTGTAACCAGAGAGCTTGTCTAGCATTGACCCCTTCTCTGGTGGCTCTGGTCCCTTCCCTGGTACAGAGCTCCTTCCTCTCCTGCCAAAGGTGGGGAGCAACGTGAAAATCATGCAAAATCTCCAGGGCACACAGGGCAGTGCTGTGACCACCTGCCTGCAGTGCACTCACCACTGAGCTGCTAGAGGAAGGACAGACCGGCTGACACCAACTGATAAAAATAATTGCTGACATAGCTCATAGATGACACTGCGCATGTCCCATAGCTCGTAATTTACTTGGCTCCGCTTGGCTCCTAGGGGTGACAGCCTTCTTTTGTCTTGCTGTAGTAGAGTGGCATGTCCCTAGCTCCGGGTGCTGCAGCTCAGCTCTGCCATGGGGTGTCTGTGGGGCAGCGAGCGTGAGGGCGTGGCTGTGGCCAAGCAGCACCTGTGCGAAGGCTCGGGAGCGTGGCCGTGCTGTGCAGGGGGAGCAGGGACCCAGACCGGTGCAGCAGCTGCCCCAGGTCATTCATATGAGGCTTCCGTCACCTCCAAAGTGGAGATGAGAATTTCAGCTGTGCAGCTGAACTTGAGGATAAGTTCTTCATTATTTAAGTAAAGCTGCCTGAGGATCAGGTTTGGAATTCCCAGCCTATGGTGGGAAGAGAAAAATATGAGAAGTGATACCATGTGTATTTTATACAGTTCTGGAGTGGGAAGCCTGGGACTTGTTGACATGCCCCAGGAAGGCAGTGCTGTCTGAAAGTGCTAGGTCTTACCCAAAATTAGGGAGCAGAAAAATGAAATACTTTGCCTTTAATCAGGCAATTGCAAATGTAACATCATTCTTTTATCAAGATAAACCACAGGTAACTGGAAGACTGATACTGGAAAAGATTTCAGTCTATATCTATATTAACTGACCACCTTGTCCCCTGTGGGTACACAAGTACTCTTTTCTTTGATCCAAACTTTTGGGCCAGCTGAACCTCAGGACCTTCCTCTCCTCCTCGAGCAGTGTCAGACCAAGCACTCCTGGCTTAATTTCTCATGCCAGGATTTCTGTTCTTACTGCTTCTAACCCAAATGTGATTCCCAAAAGTATGGTAAGTATTTAAAGGAAAAAAAAAGTAAGGTCTTCTCATTTTGACAGAGCTTGAAGATCCCCCATGGAGAACCCACCAAGGCTGCTAGAGCATCTTTGCTTTGCAAGCCGGGAACTTGTATTTGGAAATACTTTCTTCAGCCTTGTTTTTAGGCATAGAAAACTCTTGTCCTTGCAGCTTGCTAGGTAACACAATTCCAGCAGTCTTGTTCAATGATTTTAGTTGTAATGGAAATGAGCAAATAAATTGTCAGCTTTATGCATTTTGGTTTATATTACTGCTAAAGACTAGGTGGAATAACTTGTATCATGACATTACCTGTGTGCTGCATGGTCACTGCTGACCTCAAGTCTATATAGATTATAGCTGTTATAAAAGTCCAAATGCACTTTACAGCCTTAATATTATACTCATCTAAGAGGAATATTTCAAATTTCACTATATTAAGAGTGTTTGCTTTTTAGTATTACTTTCCTTAATGACAAGTATTTTATAACTTGGGTCCTGGATGAAGCTGCACATGTGAGAAAGTGCTAGTGGATGAATTTCCCCAGAAGACCTTCAGGGTATTTCTGTTTAGAAAAGAGGCATTCCAGGGAACCAAGGTTTTATTTTAGACAGCAAGGATGGAAGTGACCCTACAGCAGATGGCACAGGAACATGCTGCCTGGTATTGGAGCTTTAAAAACAGTTAAAATTTACAGTGCATCCAAAGTACAGCAACACAATGTTTATAATTAAATCTCTGATTTGAGCTTGATGTGTTGTCTCTGAACTCTTTTTTAGACTTCAACACTTATTGTTTTGTAGCATTTGAAACCAAGAACTGTAATAATTTGCCATGAAAGAGAACAAAACAGCCACAAGGTTTTTGGGTGGGCTGGAGAAAAGGTCCTTATCATTAAAGGTCCTCACTGTTGGCGTTGCATGGTGGAGTTGAGCAAGGACATAAATCTGTATTTCTTGTACCCAGTGAGTGTCCTGACATCCTACCTATTGGGTTTCTGGTTCATGGCGGGGAGAAGGAAGGAGATTGTATGTCCGTCTTGTCCTCCCCACCTTTCTCTTTCCCCGTGAAATCCTAGCCAGTGCTATGTGAGACTGGGACCTAATGGTCAGTGTGCTGAACGCTGGCGACTTATGCAAGGTCACTGGTCCTGCAGCGCAGGTGTCCATCCCTGGTTGAGTTTGGTCAGTGCCCTAACAGCACTAAATAGCGTAAGCTGACCTGGCCTTTCCCCTTGGCGTCTGGGGTAGCGACAATGAACAGGCAGTCCTGACCTGAGATCGTTTAATTGAGAGTTGGTTGGGGTTGTCAAGGTGGTCAAGCAAAGCAGATCCACATTTTGGAAGCTGGGGTTTTTAAATTTTATTTTCAGTATAGCATATATAGGGTTTGGAAGGCAGCAAGGAGCCCCAGGTGCCCGAGGAGCCATGGTCCCCAGCAGCAGGCTTGCCATCCCTGAGCGATGATATAGTACGTTTCCTCGTATTAGCTTGTATTTGACATATTCTTCACCAAAAGGCTCTTGGCTTCTTAGTGAAAAATAGGTTAAGACACTCTGCAGCTTAGAGGTGCAATGGCACCGCATGTAATTATACACGAGCAAGCTTCAAACCAGCCTGAGGGAGCATTGCTGCGGATGCAGCAGGGATGCAGCAGCCGTGATGCTGCGGGGTTCAGCAGCTGGGCGCATGCCCAGGGCTCCTGCTCCCCCCGCAGCTGCGGTGCTGTCAGTGGGGCTGCGCCAGGCTGCAAATCTGCAGCTTGGCCCCACTCTGAGCCCCCGAAGCACCCAGCTGTCTTTGGCAGCAGGCTTTTGAGATGTTTCAGGTGCATTAATTTTTCAGCTGTTCTGCAAATCTTACCTAAAGTCCTTTTCTGTTAATGAGGGGGGGAAGGGGGCACATGGCAGGAGGTGAAATGTTTCAAATCAGAAAGCCAGTGGTATGAAGAATCGCCTGCCTGCTTCAAAGGTAACACCATTTCTGCAGAGAGTCACGGCAGTCGCTAATCTATTTGAGTTCAGATATTTGCTTTCTTTTTTTTTTAATTAAAAAGCTAAGCTTAGAGGATTACATGACTTAAAAAAACCCCAAACTATTGAGCTAGAGTATTAAGTCATATTATTAAAAAAGTCACTTGGAGCTGCAAAGTCTAGTGGGGGAAGGAGAAAGGGCAATGGTGTATATAAATATATTTACATTTCTTTGAAAAAAAATTAAAACTGTCCCAGTTCTCATCACTCCAGCTTAATCATTTTTAAGTACATGTATTTTTGATTTAGCTGTTTACATACCTCTCTCTTTTTTGGCAGATTTAATAATGTGCTGTGAAAATAGCCCGAGTACTACCCCCTGCCGCAGCCTCAGCCATGTCAGCAGCAGCAGCAGGCGCCGGTGCTGCCGCGGTGGTGGGTGCACGGCCCATCGCTCGGTCCTCTGCATTTATGGCATGAGTTTATGCTGCAGTTGCCACTGCCCTGGCTGATGCATGCCTTCTAAAATAACCAACATAAGGACAAGGCTATGCCCCAAATGCTGCGCCTTACCGGTCTTTCCATGAATGCCAAAGATGACCTCCTGCTGGAGATCCACCCCGGACAGGGTCGTCTGCTCCTGCTGGGCTGTTTGCTTATGGGGAGGTGAAAATGCCACGACGTTTGCCCTGCCAGCCTCAGCCAGTGCAATGTGTGCCCCAATGCAAGGGATGTTTTTGTAAGTTAAATAAATGCTGTGCAGATTAGAAAACAGAAAGGCCGCAAATAAATTAGCGAGGGACTCGAGAGTGTGACTGATGAGGAGCCAAATGGCATCTGTAGCCTGCTGAAAAGACGACACTGAGGGCGGGAAGTGCATAGACCAGGGAGAGCTGAAATGCGGAGTTAAGGGCAAAAAGCAATACCTGGGAACGGTGTGCTGCTGGGGACCCTCCCTGTGCCCTTGGCTGAGGGATAAGGCAATTCCTGAAGACACGAGCGTGTGGTCTGACCTGCAGGGAATGCCTCAAATATAAAGACATTTGGGGATTCAGGCTGCTGGCCTTGTGCTGGTCCGGTCAGTGAAGCCGGAGTCTTGTTTAGGTAGAAGTAGGAACTACGAGGTAGGAGAAATGTAAGGGGGGAATGATGAGGGATTTAATTTGAGGGATTTAATTTAAGAGATTGTCAAATGGGATTTTTTGGCCAAACTGAAAAAAGGAAAGGGCTTAAGAAGAAAGACAAAAATGTAAAAATGCATCGGTAAATTGTCATATCAGGCCAAAATACATCCGGGCTCAGTGACCCCAAAGGCAGAGAAAAGGAGGAAAATGCAGCGGTGTGCAGAACTGCACGCTGTGGTGTGTGAGCGCACCTGGGCTGGTATGGAGAGGATGCTGTGCACTGTTGGTGTCTTCCTGGGTGGAGGCACCTCGGCATCCTTGCAGCCTGCGGGATAAAGCTCTGCTGCCTGGGTGTCCGTGTGTGGAGGTTCCCAGCGGGCTGGCTGCCATGGGCTCCCGCTTCCCACAACACCTCCAGTCACAGGAACTTCATAGCACTGAATTTGAGAAGTATAGCAAGAATTCAGCTAAGAACACTTGACGTAAGGTGTCTGGTTTGAAGTCCTGCTTGCAGCGCTTGTGCACTGCATTGCATGCTGAAAGGCAGAAAGCCGGGCCACCAGTGCTAAAGAGAAGGGTTTTGTCAAAAAACATATTTAATGCTCCTGGTGACGTGGAAATACTTGTGTTTTCTACTGAGCAGCCATGGTGTATTTTGCCCGGTGGCAGCTGGTGTTGTCACCACGCTGCCCCTGCAGCACTCCTCTCCAGGCTAATGGCCACCTTGGGGCATCTCCAGCTGAGTTAATTGCCATGCACGCTGGCTGCTGAGCACAAGGAGACAGGGAGACACTGTTATTTGTGTCTAGCAGCCATTTTCTTCTGCTGTTGAAGCCACCCAGGTGGTTTCTAGGCACAAAGCTTCTCTTTTCTTGCTCCTCTTTCTTCTCGTAATCTCACCCTGTGGAAAAACCCATCATGTTCCCCTGTACTGGGCACTGGTGAGGCCGCACCTGGAATGCTGTGTCCAGTTTTGGGCCCCTCAGCACAAGAAGGACATTGGGGTGCTGGAGCGTGTCCAGAGAAGGGCAGCGGAGCTGGGGCAGGGTCTGGAGCACAGGGCTGGTGGGGAGCGGCTGAGGGAGCTGGGGGTGTTCAGCCTGGAGAAGAGGAGGCTGAGGGGAGACCTCATCGCTCTCTGCAGCTCCTGACAGGAGGGGGCAGGGAGGGGGTGTTGGTCTCTTCTCCCATGGAGTTAGCGATAGGATGAGAGGAAATGGGCTCAAGCTGCATCAGGGGAGGTTTAGGCTGGAAATTAGGAAAAATTTCTTTACGGAAAGGGTGGTCAAGCATTGGAACAGGCTGCCCAGAGAGGTGGTGGAGTCCCCATCCCTGGAAGTGTTCAAAAAATGGGCAGAGGTGGCACTTGGGGACATGGTTGAGTCTGGTCTACCCTTGATTGGTTTAGTGTGGGCTTGGTAGTGTAGGTTAATGGTTGGACTGGATGATCTTAAAGGACTTTTCTAACCTAAACCATTCTATGATTCTGTCTCCAGCTGGCACGGTCAGGACAGCAGCTGAGAGAGGCTGTGGCAGCGGCGGTGGTGGGTGATGGTGGCTAATGTGACTTTGGGTGGTTCTGCCCAAACTGGCCAGAGGCACTGGCAGTTGCCTGTGGCCTGGTTGACCTGTGGGCAAGCAGGATGTGAAAATCTGCCTGCTGTGGTATGGGGAAAAAGTGTCTGTGTCGGTGTGGAGGCAGGTGCCGAGAGCATCACGATGCAGCACGGGGAAACTCATGGGGAGCACCTGCTCTGCTCTGCCTCAAGAGCGTGTGGGAGAGCAGTGTCTGGGGGCAGAAAATGGGTGGGAAATGCCCAGTTTCCACCAGCCCTTAGGAGAGACCGTGGTCAGGGGCATGCTGCACTGTACGGCTCCTCCAATGCAGTCCCACACCTTTGGTCTTGGTGTGTTTTCAGTTTTGTTTTAATTATGTCAATTCTCAAGGTAACATGAAGGAGACAAGGGCATGAAGAAATACAAGATGGATTGTGGATGTTCAGATTCAGGAAAGAGATTAACCCTTCCCTGAGTTCCTTACTTATTTGTCCTGTTTATTTTTGTTGACTTCTGACATGAATTATGAATTTTCTTCCGAGTCCTCTATTCTCCTTGGTCAAGGATCTGTGTCTAGATCCACGTGCCTGGTCACAGCGCCCTGCTGAAAGCCAGACTTGGTGCTTTCTTTCCTGCTGCTCCTTCTTTTAAGGAGGAAGACTCCATTTTCCCTTTTGCAATGTAGATATTTTATTGAATCAGAAGATATCATAGCCAGGAATAGCCAACGTGTGTGTATATCATAACTTGATGTATCCTTATGTGAGACTCCCATAGGAGAAATTTTACAATGTAGAAAAATACAGTATAAAAGACTGGGAGATCAGCAGAGTTAAACCTAAACAAGTTGCAGTACAAGTGGGTAGGTAAAATATTAAGTTCAAACATCAAGTTTTATCATGTTAGCCCTCACTGTTGACTGGGTTTGTACACTGTTATGTCCCAATATGGTCTTTGGATAGACAGACAGATAGTTACACAGAAACACACACATATATTGTGTCAAGGTAGTTTCAAGATAAATTAGCATAAACTGACAAACTGTGACATCAGGCAAATGCAGAACTGGGGAAATATCTATAATAACTAAGAAGTGTAAATAACATTAATGTAATCAGAATTACCAAACCTTTTGCATACCAGGACAAACATACTATCTTTCTAATAAGTCTTAAGCCCCAAATCCTGTCTGTGTGTATTCATGCGTATACCTAAGGGTTCACAGGATGTTCATAAAGGTTCAGAGGATGACGCTGGCATTCAGTCAGAAGTTTTTGGTGGTATCAGCCACATTTCATCTGGTTTATTCCTACGTGGAGTTTGGGCACCTGCATTTGGCTGACATGTACCCCAGTGAGATTCCCAGGCTTGACTGGAGAATGCCAAGGGATGGGGACAATGCAGGGACCTGGACGTGGGTGAGAAGCATCAGAGCAAGGTAGCACTCGGCGAGGAGGGTTGGTGACAGCCCATGCACGGTGTCCTCTCCATGCCTTGCCTGCTTGGCTGGGGTCAGCTCGTGGGACTCCAGCCCAGCACATGGGAACAGCAGCAACACCATGTTGCCCAGGGGTTAATAGTGTTCACCGGTAAAAACTATACCTGAGTTCCCTCTTGAAATTTCCCATTTCCCTGTTCTGCCTTTCTCTCTTGACGTGAAGCACAGTTATCCCCAGGGTTTTCTCTTACACGCACTCTACCTTCTTACATTTATGGCACTTTCTCCAGCAATCTCTTCTCCAGCTATTTTCTGCACCTTCTGCAGGTTGCCGTCATCCCTTTAAAATGAGGGCACTGGGGAGATAAGTGCTGTGCGTAGTGCCCTGTGGAGAATAAAATTGCCGCCTTCATGTTTGTTGCTTCTCCCTTCTTGTTGTGTCTTTGTTTTGACAGCCCTGTTGAACTATGTTGTCTTCATTTTGGGAGAGAGCTTGGCCCACAAAATGAAAGGTCTTCACAATAGAGGCCAGCATTCTCACATACAAGGACAGACAGGTATGTGGGGTTTCAGGCTTCAACTATGGACCCTCAGAGTAATTAATTCCATGGGAAAGGCTAAAAAAAAAAAACCCACCACTTATGAAATACAGATGAGCAGTTAAAGCATTGGAAATGCAAAGGGTTAAATAAAACTTTCATTCTAAAATCCAGTATTCCCTTTCTTTGTAGATGGAGAAAGTTTCAAAACCAGGTATCTCTGCCTTTTGAAGAAGAAAACAACTTAACTGAGGTGGCTTGGCAGCCTGACGTCTGTCCTGGTGTTAAGTCCACTCCTGTTTCCTAAAGCTGAACTGAGACTGCTATGGCAAAAGTTGACTGCTGGCAAAGTCAGAGGCTGCATTTTCCACTAAAATAGCTGTATCCTTGTTTCTCAGATAACAGCCAGCTGTTATTTGGCTTCCTCCTGAAGCAGAAGGATGATTGCAATAAGCGATCATGCTGGCCATTCGAAATTAGAAGGTATGTTTCAGGTTTGCTCTACAAATAGTGAGACACTTGTCTGCTTTTGGTGCCACTGATTTGTGGGAATGAATTTGCATTTCATTGCCTTATATAGAAAAAGCTTTGTAAATAGGAAAAAAATAGAGTAAAAAAAGTTGGAGTCAGGAAAAGAAACATAAAGGGGAGTGTGAAAACAGACAGTGAAGCACATCTTACCCGCAGCACCGAAGGCAGTGACGCTACGGTACAGGCGATGTCTCTGGAGCCTCTCCTCCTCAGTTTGATGAAGACCCAAATAATGTCATAGTAGGCTTTGAGATTTCAAACTGTAATAGGACAAGCAACTGTGATGTTAAAACAAATCCTCTCCAGCCATCTTTCTCCTTGTGTTGCTTCCTGCTAATACCCATGAGAGCTTGGATAGAGCGGTGCATCCTGTTGCTTTTCTCCTCTACCAATTAAAATTTTTGACATCTCAGCTCTCTACAGAGGTTTTTGGTCCCACATTCTCTTTGTTTACCGCATGTCACTGCAGCACAGCTCAGGTGTTGCTTTTTTTGATCAAACTCTCCATTCGACATTAAATTTGACTTATTTTTATGGGACTAGGTGATGCCTGAGGATGACACCACAGGCTCCGGCTGTTCACGCCATGCGTGCTCACCCGTTGCGTTATTCGGAGGCAGGCAGCTCTCAGCAGCTCTGCCCTGGTGCAGTGGGCTCAGCCGCTGCATTCCTGTGTGGGGAGAGGGGTGCTGGGAGAGGACCATTCCCCAGGGCTCGCCCCAAGGCTCGATGCTGCTGAGCCAAGCAGGGGTGCTGCAGCCAGCAGCACTGAGATGAACAGGGTTGGTTTGGTGGCTTCAAAAGCTTGAACTGCTCAAAAAGGAGCCTTGACTCTTGATGTTTCACTGAGAGGAGAAAGTACCTAATGTTTTCTTTCATTAGGCTGGGACAGCAGATAATCTGATTTATCCTGATCAGTCCTAAAGCCCTCACTGAGCTCAGCCTCGCTGTCTCGCAGTAACCCCCCTGCTCTTGGAGATGCCTCTTAATTTCTGTTTGATTTTGTTTGTAGGCTGGAGAGCTGCCACAGCTGCTGAAATTACAGATTTGGTAAGTGCAACAGAAAAATTGAGTTTGAATGTTTGAGAAGGAAGCAGATGCATCTCCTTCATTAAGGAAAGAAAAGATTTAAAGGTGGGTAATACAGTTAAATAACAATTAAGAGGAAGCAACTGCTAAACCAACGGGAAAGCTTTGGGTAAAATTATACATGGAAAAGTGTTATTTCCTGCCTGCAAGTCCAAATCTGTGTGAGTGGTCAAGGCTGCGTGCTGCAGAGAGATTTAGGGCACCAGCCAGCTTAAGTAACCATGTTCAAATAATTTCTGAATATAGATTTTTCAGTTCTGTGTTGTTCCCTTGAAGTTAACGATAATCTAGAACTTCTTTTTTCTGCATAATGTATGTTGGCCTTTCCACTCATTAAACGCAAGATCACACCACATAATTTAAATTTTTATCCAGAAATTATTTCCTCTCTCTGCTAAAGCCTTTGCTGAATGTCCACTACGTAGATCTGAAATTCAATTACCTCTCCCTAGCAGCCGGTGAGATGAGGGCTGGAGAGTGCCAGAGGAAGCATTTTGCTCAAATTTATTGTGGAACTAAATCAACCTCCATATGAAAAGACTTATATCTTAGTTGATGTAGGCTGCTTTCAGCCAAGATATCAACAAATTGTAGGTCAGTAAATGGAAAGCACTGAGGTGTTTTTGGTGAAGCCCTACCTTCTTGGAGCTCTCCATTTCTGGTTTCCAGCTCCATCATTCTGTAGGTTCAGAATTTCCTTCCTGGCTGAAATATTTCCAGTGTTCAGATGAGACTGATCCGTTCTCCTCTTTCTGGTCTATGCATTTGCACTGAGAGGTTGAATTCTGCCTGAAATTGAGTACTACCTGAAAGGAGGGTGTAGTGAGGTGGGTGTTGGTCTCTTCGCCCAAGTAACAAGTGATAGGATGAGAGGAAATGGCCTCAACTTGTGTCAGGGGAGGTTTAGGTTGGATATTAGGAAAAATTTCTTCACAGAAAGAGTGGTCAAGCATTGGAACAGGCTGCCCAAAGAGGTGGTAGAGTCGTCATCCCTGGAACTGTTTAAAAAATGGGCAGAAGTGGCACTTTGGGACATGGTTTAGTGGGCATGGGGGTGTTGGGTTGATGGTTGGACTGATGATCTTAGAGATCCTTTCCAACCTTAATGATTCCTGGTTTTACTTTCATTAAAAAATAATCCAGCCACCAAGCCAGGAAACATGAAATTACTACTCTCCCCTTAATTGGTTTAGTGGTGGAGTTGGTAGTGTTAGGTTAATGGTTGGACTGGATGATCTTCAAGGTCTTTTCCAACCTAAACCATTCTGTGATTCTATGATTTGGAATGGAAGGCTGCATGTGTGAGCAATGGAGCGAGACCCAGTCAGTCTGGGGAAGTTAGGAACTGGCAGGCTGCTCTTTTCCCGGAGCGTGCCGGCTCTCCAAGTTCTCTGCCGGGACTCAGTGGCTGGTGCTGGGGGACATCTGCAGTTCTCCCATCCTCCCATTGCCAGCACTGAGGGTCAAGCCCTTTCCACCTGAAGGTGCAAGGGGACCATCCCAGACCATAAATTCTTTCAATGGCAGCATCCACAGAAAAGACCCAGACCAAACCATTTCCCGGACATTTTCTTTTCCCCTGAAGCCAAGGCAGTGGCAATGCCAACGGCAGGCCTTTCTCGTGTCCCCTGTGGGTTCCTCCTACCCTCTGGGGCACCGTGGTCCCCTGAGCCAGCCCCAAAAAGCACCAGGGCAAACACAACTGAGGGGTTTGGGACCAGAGGGAGTGTTTCGGTCTGGAAGAGGACTGCTCCTGTATCCTCCCTACGCTTACAGAAAAACAAAGATTCAGTCAAGCGGTGGCACACTGACATCTGTTTCTCTGTAATAATCCTGTGCTATATAATAATAAACCCACTGTGCTTCAAATCCACCAGGAGGAAAGCTGCTTATTAATGCAGACAAATTCACATTCTTCCTTCTTGTTGTTCTGTGTAAAACGTTAAGTATTTTGAAACTTGACTAGTCAGCTGTCTAGGAAGAGACTGATTTGCATCCTTCAGCACCCTAGCAAGGAGGTGGGATGGCTCTTCCGCTGAACACAGCCAGAGTGTAAAACCTTGCAGAGGATGGGAGATTTCAATCCAGACCAACCTTCCTGATAACTTGAATTAGAGAAACATTTGAATATATCAGAGATTTCCTGGGAATTCATTTACAATTTTATATGTGTGAAACGATGCACACAAATCTGGCTAACGAAGGGAATAATTTATAATGAATGAATCAAGCATGGGGCCAGGGGGTGACCACACCATCCTCGGGGTCACCTCTGTCCCACGGGGCCGTGTCCTGGTGCCTCTGCTGCTGAAGGAAGAGACACCCTCCTGTCACAGCTGGGTTTCTGCTTTGCTAAATTATCGTTGTATGAAACTTAAAATGTCTGGAGCTCAGGATAGGCTTACAAGTGGCATTCATTTAAATAACTTCTATGCATTGCAAAGCCCTGAAGATAGGGGAGGTTGAAAGAGCGTGATAGCTGTTTCCCAGCCATCGCTAGCGCTACGGGGAGCAGAGGGGAGAAAGCCAGGTAACTGGGAAGGATGCACACCTTGGGGCATGGGGTGGGAGAAGAGTCTTGAAGCCTGTGGATGAAATCAGTGCCGACAGCCAGTTGCAGGAGCGAGCGTCTGGTCCTGTTTCTTTCTGAGGCAGAGGCAGAAGATGGCAGCGCTGGAAGCTGGCTGCCAGCAGGAGGATGCTTAAGAAGCTGCCTACAATAAGATATAACCCTTAGGTAAAATACAGACAAGACATACCAAATGCTGTAAGATCGCAAATGGAGCTCAAATTCCAGTTCTGTAGGCAGGGGTGTTTCTCAAAATTGAGGCGTATAGGCAGAAACGTGGATCTGCAGTTCCCTTTGCAGGGCTCCCTGGGTATATCTCGTTTAACCTGAAATCAGACCGGAGAAACGCGCTCGCTGCCAGGCACGGCACTTCCTTCAGGAGGCGTCTTGGTCTGTGACCGGTTTTGCAGGGCACCCCGTTCTGCCAGATTTTGCCTTAAACTGGCAGTGTTGCCCCGAGGGCTTTGCAGCTCTCCCCGTGCCTGCTGCACACCCGGGGCTGCGTGTGCTGGTCCCTGGGCTCCCGGGTTTCTGTAGCCACATCACCGAGGCAGTCCCAAAGTACATCACGGGCTGACTTCCAGGGATTAATCAAATAACTTTTCCACGGCTTAACCAAATCAGTGTGACACACAATGCTAAAATCTGAGGTCCTTAATTTTAGGCTAAGTGCCAAGGGCATGGGAAAGGAAGCAATAGCGGAATCTCAGGATATTAAGGAGGATTACTTTTACAGTATGGTTATAATTTCCACTTTTTTATGAAAACCTCTCTGTGTGCCAAAGGGCAAAGATAGAGCAACCACGGTGTGTGCGTTCAGAAAATGAAGAATGGGATAGCCTGGAAATTACTATCTGCATTAAATTTCAGACAACTGCTAAAAAAAATTAAACAGGTTAGAGGATAATGTAAATTATATACGGGAAAATAAATATCCCTGCATGCACACTAAGCCTGTGCTACAAGAGCTGCAGCAGTACTAAGTGGATTTGTAGGGACTTCCTTCTAGTGACATGAGTTGGAGAAAAGCTGCCGGAAGTCACTGGTGTTATTTTGATGCATCTGGAGAAGGGATCCCAGAAGCGCTGTAGGCTGGGGGATGTGTCATCTGTCTAACGCGGCCAGCCTGCGTAGACTTTGCACTTTGGGACATGGTTTAGTGGGCATGGGGGTGTTGGGTTGATGGTCGGACCGATGATTTCAGAGGTCTTTTCCAACCTTAATGATTCAGTTTTACTTTCATTAAAAAATAATCCAGCCACCAAGCCAGGAAACATGAAGCTAATTATTACTCTACTCTTAATTGGTTCAGTGGTGGACTTGGCAGTGTTAGGTTGATGGTTGGACTGGATGATCTTAAAGGTCTTTTCCAACCTAAATGAGTCGATGATTCTGATTATGGGCTGTGGAGGTTTGTGCTGGCCA
Organism: Pelecanus crispus; assembly: GCF_030463565.1. Classification (NCBI taxonomy): domain Eukaryota; kingdom Metazoa; phylum Chordata; class Aves; order Pelecaniformes; family Pelecanidae; genus Pelecanus; species Pelecanus crispus. The sequence goes on from NC_134648.1 coordinate 74,156,940, forward strand.
AGGTCAGTGCAGGTGGGCTGGGACGATGGCGAGAGGGAAGAAGACCCTGCAGGAGGGGAGCGCGGGCACCGCACGCTGCGTCAGCCCAGGGTGTCCGGCAGCACCTGCCCTGTGTCCCAGCAGGAACAGGTCTGGCAGCACGGATATCAGACGTGAGGAGGGGAGGAAGAGCCCTGGGCTCACACAGCTGCTCATACCTAAACACACCAGAGCTCTTCCAAAAACCACAGCTTTCCTTGTTGCGGGAAACCTCGTATTTCTTATGTAATCATCTTTAATGCATTTATCCATGCCCCATCCTTTGTGCAGGCACCTGGGAAGAACCACTGCTGGGGCTGAGGCTCACCTGTGTTTTATTCATTTTCAAGCAGTTTCGAGGAGAGTGGCTGAAGACCCCAGCCCAGAGGCATGTCCACACTGCTGGAAGGGTTGTGTGCCGGCACCTGAGATGCTTCTGATCCTGCCGGCACGTACCCTTCTCCCCAGCGGGTCAGCCCGGTGGTCAGTGCTACCTGCTGCCCTGCAGGTTTCCCCATGTGCATTAGGTACATATTGTTCCTTACACATGTCTTTTGGCAAAAAATATTTCTTTGTCCTCAAGGATCAAGAAAATGCTTAAAAATAGTGGCTGAAGAAACAGCTAAAGGAAGTGGCATAGAGTTGTTTGTTGTTACAGATGGTTCTGGATAAACCTGTTCAGTCACATGCTCAATCTCTAACTTAATCGCCAGACCTCGATGGGGCGAGGGCTGTCCATGGGTTCAGGTTTGGGTGCTGGCTCTGATGTGGGCACTTGGGTAACTTGTTTGGAGGGTGAATTTCTCAAGTCCTGCTCATCATGCCAGCATAAATCTTTTTTTTTTTATTTTATTTTTCTTCACCTGGACTTCAAGTCATTTATTTTTCTTTGCAAATTGTAAATTATGGAGACTCTTGTCTCATCTTGGCCAGGTAACTCTGGCAGGCAGGGACGTGGTACCCTGCCTCACGTCGCCCTTTGTGGGGGCTCTCACGTGGGCCAGCACTGACCTGTCTGTCTGCACAGGTTGGCATCCAGAATAACCACCGTGGTTTGTGCTCTGGGCAGCTTTCATGTGTTTTGAGAGACGCTAGCTGGCTATTTGTTGTGGGAAATGCTTACTGAAAGTTAGAAGATGTTGCTAGGTGCACATGATGTCAAGCATTCTGTCCAGACAATTAACACAAAGCAGGCAAGTTAAAAATGTAGAAGTGGCCTGCACATACAACTGTGCTAGTACGAAAAGTCAAGCAGCTTGTAATATATGAAATGGGTGCTATTTTATTTTAGAGAACTGAAACTTAGTTCTGAATAGAAAAAGGGATGAATCATTCTTGATGGATTCATCATAGCCATTTATGTTCTAAATACTTACTTTCTCCACCGTAGCTGCCTCAGGTTGCATGAGGAATGTAAAGGTTTTAAATCCCAGTATCTTTTTAAAGCTATTTGTTTTGTTATTTTAAATATAGCCTTAGATGTACTTACTTTTTTTGTGAGGGTACCTGGGAAATCGTAAATTCTCTGACTGATTTTAGAGGTTGCTCTGATTTTGTAATAAAAGTTGATTATGTCTCATTGCAGCAGCAGAGAATAGTGTCAGAATAGGAATTTCTGAAATGTTGCAGTGCACAAGGAAGGGTTTTCGCCGTGCATTACTGAACATGGCAAGAGCAGATCTGGCAGTTGCAGCTCTGATTTCTGTCTATCCTCTTGAATCAATAATTTTATTGACTGAGCTTGGCAAAATTACATTCCTTATTTTGTCTGTCCTCAGAACGATAAACCTCAGGACAATGGTTCATGTGGGCCCCGGCGCACAATGCCAAGGACTGCAGGTGCCACGCAGCCGCCTTTCTGCACAGCCTGCCGGCTCCTCTCGCGTGCCATAGCCGCTTTGGCGATGACAGAGCTCTCCTGTGCAACATTGGTTAAATGGTATTTCTTAAATGACAGCATTGCTTTGCTGCTGGAGGGTAGGCATTAGTAAAATCTTTTAAATGGAGGTTAGTTACTAATTTTGTCACGCACAGAAATGATGTGACACCTCTATTGCCATAGAATTAAGGCAGATCTGCATGTCTGCCAGTGTCTCATGCGGGCTGACCCAAACACATCTGCAGATGGTAAAGCAGAACATACACTATTGCTTTTGACAGGTGTTGAAGGTCTGAAATGGGATAAATGGTCTGCAGGAGTATGACCAGGTGCAGGGAACACATCACCTGCAGCCCCTGGGAGGAAAGCAAGATCCGGGCAGCTTTTGGGTCGGACATCTGACCTCCGTAGTGGGTGGTGTAAGAAGGGAAGAGTAACTAAAGAGGCAGATAAATTAAATGGGATGGGAAACATGATTAACATGTATCTTTTCATGAAATAATTTTTTTTCTGGTTTCGAAAGCACAATAGATTAAATAGAGCTGTGTTTCAGTAAATCGATTCAAATGCACTAAACGCACAAGTACAGTGAGGGTGGGGATTATTACAGGAAGGGTAAGGCAGGCTGGGCTCACAGGAAGGTGATGGAATGTGGACCTGGGGTTGCTGGCTGGAGGCTGGCGTGATGGGGCGGTCAGGCTGTGCTGGCACCTTTCCTCCAGATCCCCAGAAATCTGCAAAACGGAGACGGGACCCCCATGCTCTCCGCCCCGTCTGCCCCCTGCGGTGTGCTTCCTCATCAGAAATGTAGGTGGCATTTGGAAGACTTCAGTAAAACTAGCAAAAATTGGAGAAAATTGGTGAACCTTTAAATTTGTGCAATGTCCCCCACCCAGCCCCAGTACTGGCAACCTGGCTTTGAATGATGTTTCTCTTTGGTTTTGTTGGGCTGTAATGGGGTAGTCTGGGTGCCAAAGGAGTGGGCATTGTAATACAGGCACAAAGCATAGCCAGAGGCTGCGGGTTGACAAACCTTTTCAGTTTTAAATCCACAGTCAAGTGGCCTCTCTCTGACTGGCCTCACTTCACCAGGTGTTTTTTGCCATTTATTTCTGTCTTTTTTTAAATATATGTTCTGAAATTCAGATGTGTATATAATGGGGATGATATACAGTTGTACTTCAGACTGAATGTGAGCCATCTGTCAAAAACAAAAGCTAAATTCTGTGTAATAAAAGCCACAAAAAGATTGATATTTCACATTAAAGGGAGAGCTGAAAAAAGCAATTTTGTTTATGGGCAAACCTGTGTCTGGCACATTTTTCATGTCATATAAAGATGGAAATCTCACCTTATGGCTATAGATTACTGCTATATTTCAGTCTTTGTAATTGTGGACAGATATGCATGTGCTTCTACGTTGAGAGAGATAATTCCCTATGTATTGTTGATAACAATGAGCCCATTTGAACACTTTGCTGCTGCTTCCCAGAGGTGTAGTATTTCCCATTTGCTGCCCTTAGTCTATGGTGAAGCACATTCTTCTAGTAATTTGATTGCAGGTGAAACTTTTTTGGTACTTTCAGTTTACTTCAAACCATTTCGGGTATCTGCAGATCCAAGCAGGGTGGAGGATGAGAAGGGAGCGACTTGGCTGGGGCAGGGACGCGTAGGCAGCAGGTCATATACGCTCTCACCTCACATCAGAGCATGTGGAGCACTGAAGGAACAGTTCTGAGCACCTCAGAATGGTGCAAACCCTTTAATTATTGGCTATAGTGTTTCTTCAATTCTTACTTGAAAGCACAGAGCCGCTCTGGAGCTGTGTCTGAGTTGCGTCGCCTCTGCAGTGGGTGCCCACGTGTGTGCAAGCACAGGCTCGGGCTGAGTTCTGCATTAACCGCACCGAGGCCCTGGCAGTCCCTGTCACGTGTGACAGAGCACGACAGAGACTTTTTGCATATTTATGCACCTCCTTTTAAAGGATAGGCACGCCCTGACCCTACAGCTCTTGCATGTATAAGTCACAAGAGGTGCTTGGGTGGCTCTGGGCAGGTAATAGGATGGAGTTACCAACGCAGGCTGTCAGGTTCCCTCGCCTGTAGTGCAGGGCTAGCGTATTCATCAGACAACTGGAAAGGCAGATGCTATTCTGTCTGCCCCCAAGTAATTTGTGCAGTCCACATAGGTTTGGGTAGCACATCCCTGAGACATCACCCAACGCAGCTGCTGCACGGGGAGTCCCGCAGGAGAAGCTGCAGTTCGAGCATCCTGCTCCCCTGCCAGTCCGGCTGGGGCTGATGAGCTCTGCTCCTCAGAAAGGATCCTCAGCCAGGAGGGATCGAGGGGGCTGAGCCCAGAAGCCAGCGTCTGCTCCCACCCACCCTGACCTGCAGCTTGGAAAGTGAACTGGCGGGTGGGACAAGTGCCTAATCCTGCAAAGCAGGTCCCCGGCTGCTGTTGGGGGTGTGCAGCGAGCCCCTCGCCTTGCTTGCTCTGCCCCCAGCCAGGAGAAGGCTGAGCTGCAGGTTGGTGGTGGCAGCCTGGACCTGAGCAGTTCTCAGCAGCGTTCCTTGTTTGCACCCGTACAAAACCTCCTGCTGAAATGACTCTGCTCGAGTGGCTGGGTCAGCAACAGATTGCACATTTCTTCACAGACATTTGTGCAGTGTAATTTTGCTGCACCTGGCAAGCAGGGCATATATGTGCTGCATGCATGGAGTTCTTCCTAAAGACGTTTTGTTCTTTGAGTAGCAATAGGTACGTTTACTGAAAGTGCCTTTTTAAGGCAATGGCCTACATTCTCTTTTTGCCTCTGTTTCTCAAGTCATTTTCTAATGGAGTTAAAACCATCAGCTGGAAGGTAGGTGACACCACTGGAGATGCTGGCGCATACCAGTGGCTGACACACAGGAACTACGGACCAAGTGGTCCCATCCTTGCTCTGTCACTTGCAGAGGAGGTGACTTTTCTGCCGTGCAATCAGCAGCATTGACTTTGCAAGTCGGGAGGTGTCTTAGGAACTGTAAAGTTGGCTGAAGCATAGCAGAAAGTTAGTTCTACTTTGAGCAGGGTTGGCTTAGATGTTCTCCACATGTCCTTTCCCACCTAGACTAGCCTATACCTTTGATTTAAACATATTGCTTGGTTCTCTCTATCACCATCCAGTGTAAACAGTCACATTTGCAAAAATCTTCCAGCAAGTACTATCGTACAAGGGGTCATGTAAAATGAAGCATGAATTATTTTTTTGGCAGAAAGAAAAGAATGAAAAATAATAAAGGTCAAAAAGAGATTTTAAGAATGGACATAGATTTCAGAAAGCTGTATTACATATACAGAAATACCAAAATACAAAAATAATGGAGAGCTAATTTGTAGCCACAAATAGCACGTGGGTAATTTGTCTGTTAAGCAGTTTGAAATATTTTGAAGTGTTTTTTGATCACTGTGTAAGTGTAAACAAGGCTTGGTATCGCTGGCAGTACAGAATCCCAGTTTGTTCTGGAAAAGATGATTTGGTCTTCAGCAGGGAACCAGCAAAGAGCCCAATCAGGAATGTGAATCTGCATCAGCATCTAGGTGTGAATTAGATGTTGCTAAAGCATTTCAAGCTTTTGCTAAAAAGCTTTTGAGCAGATCAGTACCGCAAAAGAAATGCCTTTCTATGGCCATTCTAATTAACCGTTTGTAGAGGAAGAGAAATTTATGTCTGTGAACTTTTTCACCCGAAGCATACACCTTTGAGGTTTAAATCTTTGGACAACACCTGTACCAAAACCAGCTTCATTTCTGGAGCACAGTTTTCAAAGTGATTGCAAGAACTTTGATTAATAAGAAAACCCAAACCCTCAAAAAACAAAGCAAGGTTGCGCTGGAGGCTTTCTCCTCAGGGGCTCTTCAGCAGGTCCTGCTGGGCCAGCTGATGACTATGGAGGTGCTACCCGGGGATGAGGGGCCCTGAAAGTTCTTCCAGTAGTTCCCCCTTTATGCAGACTGGCAAGCGTCCCAGGGTGTCCTCAGCACCTCCACGATGGTTTCCTTGGACACAAGCCCTCTCAGAGAGCCAAACCAGGGTGCTAAATCCTGCTCTCATGGCCTCTGCAGGCTGGCATCGGTTCGAGGGGTGCAGGGGTGGCTCCGAGGGCTGTGGGGACAGGACAGAGGTGTGCAGTGACCTCTCTGCCCAGTCCCCGAGCTGGCAACAGGCTCAGCTGCACGTGGGTAAAAGCAGCGCGTCCAGTTTGTCGCGTCTGATCTGCAGCACTGGTTTTGTACGTAGGATGCTGGGGCTTCCTCCGAGACTTGGGGCTGGGGATGGCAGCGAGCGCCTCAGTTAATCTTGCTGAGCTGCTCGCTCTCCATTTCCAAAGCACTTTTCCCCTCTGTGTGGTGATACCTCCTGACAATGTCATTATTTTGAGGACACCTGCTAGGAAGCTGTTCCCGAAGAGAGGATGCTGTCATCGGGAAACTTCTGTTCTCAGCTGTGTCTTAAGGAGCTGCTGGACACAGGTGTGCAGCAGGGAGCTGGCTGCAATGCAAGGCCATTTTTATAGCAAGCAGCCAGTTAAAGCCACCCACGTGATGCCGAGGTTTTATTTAATGGAAGCTGTGTTATGGCAGACTTAATATTTTTGCAGGCAACACGCTCTCTGCCTGGTTTGCTGCTGCTCGTCGCTCTTCACGCGCTGTGACGCTGTAAAGAGCATGGGGCAGCGCAAGGGCAATGCCTCCCCGCAGCATCGCGTGGGCGGCGCGGCGAGGCAGACCCCGCTCCTCCCCGGGGTGCCTTCCTCCCGGGAGCACCTCCTGCGCCTGTGGATGAAACGCTGGCCTAGTTCAGGCTGTCAATCTCTTGCGTAAGTGAAAAGGTGATGCAAATCGCATAGCTATGCCTCTCCGAGTCTTTTGCTCCCTGCGTGATACGTGCGGATTTGATTTGGCTCACTTGATTGCAGAGGAAATTCTCCAGGGGGAATGAAAACTGCCAGAGCAGCCAGGGGACTGCGACTTGCAAAGTAAATATTCGCAGTTTTAAATCTGAAAGGAAAAGCCTGATTTGCAAGAAGGGTGGTTTCAAAATACTGATTTTGTGAACTCTCACTGGACCTGGGGAGAGGAAGCGGAAAGACTGCAGGCTGCTCCCGTGCTTCGCATTTTAATCGCAGCTGGTCCTTAGTCCTCAAAACCTCCCGGCTGCAGGCGTGTGCTGCCAGGCTCAGTGCAAGCAGCGGCTCTGTCCAGCTGCCCGGGCACAGTGTCTTCTCTGTTCATAGAAAAGAATCTCTTTTAGAAAAAGAATGTTTTCTGCTCCCCGAAGGTGTTAAGCACAAAACTGCTTCAGCAGTCTCTGGGGCCTTGTAGGCAACTTTTCCGTCTTCCCCATTTTTGTCTCAGCGTGGGGAAACTTGTGCTCTCGGGCAAAGAAGCAGGGGCCCGCAAAGGCGTCATGTTTCTGTTGCAAGAAAGTCCCCACAGCTGCTGGTGTCCCTGAGGCTCCGGTGCTGGCGAGCCACGGTGCTGCGGGTGGGATGGGCTGCTCCTGCGAGAAAAACCAGTTTTTGAGCATCGTACCCAAGTTTGCTAAGCAGAATGGCGAGCTGCTTCTGCTGCTTTCTTCAAGCACTAGTGACAAGACCTTCCAGTGAATGTGTGCCTTCCACCTGGCGTGGCCACAGTTTAGGGTGGAAGTGGAGAATGTTGAACTCACCTGCATCTAAAGATGTGGCTCCTTCCCCTTCAGGTGACGGCTCATCGCTTGAATTATCAGCCTTAGGTCACCAACCTCCTGCTTTTATTGAAGTAATTTTGGTTTTGAACTGAAGAACAGCAACTTCAATAGTTTTCATTCAATTAAAAAATGGAAAATAGACTCAATGGAGAGAGATACTGTAGGCAAGAGAGTTTAATGTTAATGCTTTATTTCAGTAATAACTTCTCATTGTTAGTGAAATGGGAGGAAATAAGTCAAGATGAGATGATTTTTTTTGTAGCTGGAAAACGGATGACTATGGGCAATGGATTGTGTGGAGCTGTGCAGTACAGCAACTACCGTGCCAAAATTACGTGCGATTAAACACTCATCAAACACAGCCACGGAGGATAAATTAACTCTACATGCTGCTAATAACTTCTTGTGGGAAGTGAGTGAATTAAGTACTTATAAATGATGAGGACTGAGGGGCAATCTGACCACATTAGCGATGGGTGGTTCACTCAGCCGCCTCGTTGAAGGGACGGGCGAGTTCCTGCCCGTTCCCGGAGCCAGGTCCTGCCTCCGTGCCAAGCACAGGAGAGCCGTCAGCTCAAATGGCCGCGAAGAGCTCAGAGGACAAGGGCCAAGCTAATTGCATGCCTTCATGTGCGTGCACCCTTATTCCAACTGAAAGAACAGTCTGGGAGCCAGGACCTTATTTTGGGACACGAGCCAAAAAGGGCCATTTCTTATTGCAGTCCTGTGCATCGCTGGGTGAGACGGTCTTGCTCGCTGCCTCCTTTCTCCATCCATAAAACTGGCCCTACTCAGCCTCCCATAAACACACCGGTCATGAGGAAACTCAGATTGTGGCGTGGAAATGGAGATAAACATCTCGGATAGGAAAAAGCGCTGTTCTTTCAGTGCACTGCAATGTGTTTCTCATGCTTTTCTGGCTCGTATCAGACACAGCTGAGGTGGGGCCGTATTTTCTCTTACGCTTGTGACGGCTTTCTGTCACACGCGGGAAGGCCTGCCAAGTATTTCTATTTTCCTCACCTGGGAAAACCAGGCCTCGGATGCACGGGATGATTTCCACCATAAAAGACGCAGCCTTGTAGCACTGAGAATATTTGTTCTGGAGTAATGAAGCAAGAGGAGAATGGCTGTTGGGCTTGCTGAGGACGAGGTGGTTTCCCCTCTTAAACTGCAGCAGCTGGTGGAGCATGCTCCAGCCGAGGACCGTCCCCGGCCACTGCTCCCACCAGCAGCTTGTTGCTGCCATTTTGGAGTAATGCTCGTTATCTGCATGGGTTGTCTTAACGGCGTAATTGTCTGGTATATAACAGCGAGCACTGCTTCTAATCAAAACAGAGTCTGGTGCATAAATATTTTACTCACAGAAAATTGTCAGACCAAGCTTAGCGAATGCTGCTGGAAATCCATGAACTTTAAATAACTTCCACGTGTGAATATAGGCCCTATTTATTAGCAGAAAAAAAGTGATTAATCCTTTTGGTCAACACATCTAATTCAGTCTTATGCACCCCATCTGTCACCAAGTCACTCTGAGACAGTTAAATGCATGAGCGGTGACATTTCATACTTTTTAAATGTAATTTGTGGGAAAAGTTTGCAGATCGGAGCTGCGGAGATAATAAAAGGAGGTAAGACAATGCCCTCTGGGCCCTGCTCGTTTATCTTGCAGGTACGAGGGATGGTGACATGATGGCTGGCTGGGCGATGGGGGGGACCCCCGGCCCCCGCTCCCTTGGGCTTTCCGAAGTGCTCAGAGACGCCCCGGGCAGGAGACAGAGGCAGGAACTGTGCTGCTCGTTGAATGGTCTCCTGACCATTGCATGAAAATCCTGACGCTGATGCACGATTTGCAGGTGCCCATGGACTCTCCAAACCCTAACGCATTTAAAAAAAAAAAGTCTTCCGCCAATACAGGCTGATTAGGGCATTTCCAAATTCTGAAGAGGACAACATTCATGAGGTTCATGGTTCTAGGCACACATCTGGGATGAGTTTTTTAGTTTTGTGTTTGTTTTTTTTTTTAATATATTTTTTGTAAACATTTTGCCATGCACTTGCATTATCTGTCTGTCCCCTTTCCTGTCTCTTTGCTCTGCTGTCCCTAACCTGTTGGTCAACAGAAGCAAGGGGAAGCAGCTGACAGCCTCCTACCTCTGTAAGCATCCCCAAAATGCTAAGCAAGGCTGGAGAGCACTGCTGTTGGTACCATCCTTGGGGGGCACCTGTGATGCCCATGCGCTTTTCTGCTGCCCATCACCCCCAGGAGCCAAGGACCTGTCTCAGCACGTGGTGTCCCACGCACACACCACGGAAGGGAGACGGATGGGAACTGCGGTCTCCAAATGGTTTGGAAACCAGTGTTGTTGTCCAAAGAGGAGCGGCACAGCAGAAGGTGGGGGTCCAGGTCCAGGGGGGTGGGTTGGGGCTGGAGGAGCCACGTGGGCTCCCCTGGGCACGGGAAACGTGGTGCCTGCGGAGCTGGGTGCGCACAGTGACCCAGCACTCTCCCTGTAGCTATCCGATAATAACCTCCCATTTTAATACCATCAGACAGTAATGGTTAGAGAAATTGGTGCCTACAGCTCAGGGAAAGTTGGCGTTAGTTATGAATATTGGGTCAGCTGCTCAAACAGCAGAGGAATTACCTCTGACTGTCAAAGTTACGCAGTGAGTTGCGTGTCACAAAGATTTGGCTGTAGATGTGCAGGTGATAGCTCTGGGTACTTTTGTTGCCTGGTAGGGAGGATAGGCTTAGCTGTGTGAATACCCCGTAACACTGGTGTTCCACTCCCGGTCCCCTTGTTCAGCAGTGACAGCAGCAGCCACCCCTCGGCTCCTGGGGCAGCGATGCAGCACGAGCTGTGGGTCAGCATCAGGGACATCATGAGCAAGGGGAAAAAAACTGAAGGGAAATGTAGAAGTTGGCTGGTTGCGAGTGGCTTGGAATTGAAGGCAAACAGGGTTTTTTTAATTTAATTTTTACTCTTTGGTGGAATCTGGTTTGTTTAAGGACGTTTTCAAAGATATATTTGATGCCCTCAATATTTCTCCTAATAGAAACAATCCGGAACGCTTCAGATTTGGAATACTGCTCATTATAATAATGTCCTGCAGTGCTTTTCTAATTAGTAGTCAATGTTAGTTCAGGACCGTAACTATCCTAGCAAGACTAAATCACATTTTCACTGTAGCTAAACATGTATTTAGCAAGTGAATTTTAAATCTTTATCTGCAGTGCCTTCTCTGTCATAATCTTTATGTATCCAGTTTTGTAATAAATTAGAATTGGGATAGCCGTGGAGTGAATTCCAGTGGCAGCTGTATCTCAGTTCAGATTTGCATACCCCTTGGGTATTTTGCTTCACTAGGAATTCTTTTTCAAAGCCTTTCCTGAATTGAAAATTTAAAAAAAATAAAAATAGATGAGACAAGAGCACATCTCCTTTGCGCAGTGTGTGCTTTCATACCCTAATCGTTCCACAGATTAAACATTAAGCTGGCTCCCTGATGCCATACTCTGTGCTCAGTCCAAAATATTCAAAAATACCATATGTCTAAACCAGAAATCGTTTCCTTTAACTTAAAATGTAGAAACTCTGGCAAGGTAAGAGCATGTCTGGCATCCAGATCCTCATGGGATGATTCGGGGTCATGTTGCGGCAGAAAGACAGCTCTGGATAGAAGGGGCAGCCTCTCTCACAGCTTTACTGGGGGCGATGGGATCTCAGGGCTGGTTTCCCACAATTGAACCTCAGAGGTGGGAGTTGTCCTTTCCCTTTGAAAAGCAGCCGGCAGAGCCACCTGGGCCGTGGCTCACCTGAGCCCGGGGGAGCGATGCCGGTCCCTGAGCTGCTGCGATGGACGCGGGGAGCGGTTCTGGGTTTCCACCCCACAGGAGCAGGGACGAGGGTGCGGAGCAGAGAGGAGCAGGGTTTCCATTTTCAGCTCCGTGGGACTGCAGTGGCTGCACGTGCGCTAGGCGCAGGGCTTAACATTCTGCGGCTTGTAAGGATGCTCTCTGCTTGTGCGGGCTGCTGGGGCGTAACAAAGAATTTCACTGTATAGTTGCTAAAACCTATTGATCTGATAACCAGTCCTGAAAAATCTTGAGGGTTTCTTTCCCCTTTTTATTTTCTTCCTTTTTCTCTTGCACTAGATGTTGCCTAATGGCGATCAGAAAAATGGTTAAGTTACTGTCTTGAACAGTTGTGAGCTATCAGTGTTCAGCATCTATTCAAACGCCTTCGTACGGTGAGAACCTCCACGGAGGTGAACAGCTTTTAAAAACTGGACTCCTGTTGCACACAGAAATATTTGAAATGTTGAGGGTTTTTTTTAATCTAAGGATTTTCTTGCCTATGCTTTTGGGATCGGGGCTTTGAGAGGTTGTAATCTACCCTTTCCCATCAACCAGGAGCTTGAAGGGTTTTTGCATCCCAGAAGATTCCCCAGACAACAGAGGGGCCGGTGGTTCCCGTCCCCCTGCTCAGCACACGGACCCTGATGGGGAATGCACGGAGTCTGGCACCAAATGGCTGTGCTGGGGTCTGGCCTGGGAAGGGGCGACTAAAGCAGTGAGGAGCTTTAACCTTGCTTTCCCGTAGCCTGTATTGACGGCACTAACCTCTCTTCTTCTGTATATTAAACATTTAGATACCATCAGGTAGACTTATGCGCAGCTATTTGCAAAATGGTCCCTGAGATGTATTCAAAAACCTTCTTATGAAAGTTATAATTGGGGAATAGAAATAAAAAAATGTAGTATTCATAGTTATTTACCGTAAATATCTTCAGTATAAATTAATTTATAAGCAGGATTATATAATATCATTAAGATTAAATGCATGATCACTATGAAAACCTCCCTGCTAGATATAATAATCCACTTCTGGATTTGGGATGTGTGGATTAGGAAAAAAAGGGACTTGTTCTTCCATGGGTGTTTTGACTGGTCCTCGTGGCACCAATACAGTTAAATTTGAGGTGAACTGTTTAGTGAGGATAAAAAGGAAGCCTCTGAAGTAAAGCAGGGGGAATTGAGCTGGTTCAGGTAATATGAGGTGGAAAAATTTCCTCTGAATCTGAGTGATTTTGAACCTTTAAGAGGTTAGAAAAACATCCAGGGTGTATCCCATTATCTGCTTCTCTTGCTTTCCTTTCCAGCCTGTCTTTTAAACAATTTGCCGTGAAATGGCAGCAGCAGATACACGTATCTGGTAACAAGGTCCATCATGAACGTAAAGGCAAGAAAGTGTCTCCCACAATAAGATTTCCAGATTTCATGCATCTGTCTGAAGTTGGCGAAGGGATTTAATTCTGCCCTCTAGTCTCAACAAGAAATGGATGACTCCTTTGGAAGACAAACTTGTATTTTTATTTCCATTCAGATGCATAAGAAAGTCTTGATTTGGGCAAGGAGGATGGATGCCTATATAAGTAAAGCCAAGAAGGTAATGTTAGTATAATTAAAATATTAGGAGTCTAATAATTATTAATTTATATCTAATTGTTACAGGAAAAAAAATAATAGTGCAGTTAAATTGTTATGTGTTGCTCCCAACTGCTCTGGCCCTGGGTGTCACGGTGTGTGCCAGCACCGGGGGTCTTTTGCTGGGACAAACGTGGTGTCCATGGCAATGGACTACAAGAAAAGCTGTTGGTCCATATATGTGATCCTCCTGTGAGGAGTGAAGAAGCTTTCACCGGCAGCTTGAATCCCTTCTCAAGCCTTGCTTCTAGCCCTGAGTTATGTTGAAACCCTTTTAGATGTTTCAGTTCCTGTTTTTGTTTGTATTTTGGTTTTCCTGCTCCTTTTCTCCTTTAATGAATTCCTCAAAGCAGATGGTCTGCAAACTCTGTCTCTTTCAAGAGACATATTCTCTCACCAAGAGAAACATATTTCTCTCATCTGAAGAGCGTACAAGAAGACTTTGTTGCTTTTGGGAGGAACATGTATACCCAGAAAATGCACACTTTGCAGGGGCTTTAATCCTCAGGCCTGCAGCAAGAGGAGAGGCTGTGTTTGCTATTGTTTGAGAAGCTGTCCCATTTTTCCACTTTAGATCTGGGAAATCTTGAATTTTAGGGATCTATCTATGTGTTCAATCCCAACTCTTTCTGGAAGGAGGTAAGAGTCCTTCGGTCATGACTGCAATACCAGAGGAGGACTTCTCTGGGGCAGCAGGAGAAAGTAGCTTCTGCATCTCTGTTTCCTCCTGCTGTGTGATCCCCCGGCCTGAAGTAGTCTGGAGCGTGCTGTTATGAGAGGATCCAGTCATGAAAACAAAATCCATGTGCCACCTTCCTCTATGTCGTGTTGACTGAAGGGAGTTGAACTTCTTCCTCAAGGTCTGCCTCTACCTGAGATTCGTCACGCCTCTCAGCCTGCCTGCACCACAAAGTAGAACATGCACTGGTACAAGTCACAGCTGCTCTCCGGTGCAGTGGCATGGCCAAGGATGTCCCCTTTTCTTCCACTTTGATCCTGCCTTTTTGGCAATGGGATCAGTGCGTTCTCTGACAGAAAGATGTCATCTCCTTCAGTGTCCTTAGACTCACTCCGGGCAGAGATCCAAGCCCAACAGGTGCTCCTGAAACCTGACTCAAGGGTCCTTTTTTTCATTGTCAAATCTTCCTGCCTCAAGGAGCTGTCAGAGACTATTTTCTTCTTTGTCCAAGGACGAGCACTCTCAGGAAGTCTCATTGTCAGACAATTTGGGCTTCCACCAACCTCTGCAAGGAAGTGACAAGTGAGGTTCAAGTACCACTACTGTCAGTGCCAAGTCCTCCTCTCGGTGGTAGACTCTGCATCTCCATCTTGACTTGCCTCTCTTCAAACCCAACCGCCTGTAACCAGGTGGGTGTCCCTGGTGCATCCCTGCTGGGCTCCAGCTCAGCAAGTGACTCTGCCAGATCCTGGTGTCAGGGACAGGGTTTCTTCTCCCACACATGGATTAGTTAACACTTAGAGCATCTTCAGATAGCTTATTTGTGTAGTAATAGGATTAGCAAGGAATACACAAGGGAGGATGCTCAGAGAAAGAAACAATTGTACTCTTTCAGTATATATTTAAACCTTTTTAGTTTAATGTGTGCATTTGATTTGACCAGAAAAACTGCAAAAGCACCCTGAGATAATCTGGCAGTAGGAAACACTGATGATGTGGCCTGTCAACACACAGTCTCCAGATGTGCGGCTCGTTGCCTGCAACGGTGTCGATTGCTTCTTATAATCCAGTCTGTCACTTTGATGAGCTCCAAACTGCACTGGGAGATGTCAGTCCACTCTCCTATGCCTTAATTCCCCTCTCAGCAGTCATTTCAGCATGTTTTTCTGTTGTGCAGGCATGCCAAGCTATAACATGTGCTTTACAATCCTGGCACTACAACTGCCCCAGCCTCTCTGTCTGTTGTCTTTGCAACCCTTTCCTAGAAACCATCCCAGGAGAATCTGCTACAGCTCTCACTGCTCCGAATACAGGAATTTGTCTTTTAGTAGTGGAAAGCTCTCAAGACTTTATTGTGGATAGGTAAGAAAATACTGCACCTGAATCCCTCACCATTTTCTGAGAAAGGCAGGCAACTTATGCTGGTTTTGGGACAGACCACAGTCTTATTTTCCCCCAGCGGTGTTTCGGATCCAGCAAACATCTGCAGCAAAATTCCCTTCCAAGTTGTGCCTCCTGTCAGGACGGCAGCAATGGCAGGTGCCGGCACAGTGAGATGGGCACACGCTCAGATCTTCGGTGCCTCCAGGCATTTCGTCTGCTAAGAAGGCTTGTTAACATGCAAACGTCTTGGAAATGCGAGCCGGCTGGGAAGTGAGCTTTGTGTCAGCAGCTTTATATTCAGGTGGAGACTGACACTGCCAATATGGTCCTCTCCATCAACAAAGCCCGCAAATGGTGTAACCTACGGCAGAGCCGCTTGCTGCCTGCTTGCATTTCAAAAGTACTAAATACCTTAGCAGACCAGTTGAACTATTTTAGGTAGATAAATTGCACATGGGAGGACTGAGATGACTCTTGCAATTCGTGTTAATTTAATATTGATTTCTTTACAGACCGGAGGACCGAAGAGGTCACACTGACTTCAGGATGGAGGATCAGGTAACCCGTTCAGATGTGTCCGGGAAGATCCACAGATCTTTCTGCCTTGTCCCTTTCATTGCAAGAGTGCGGTAGGAGGTAAGTCAGAATTTACCCAAGGAAAATTATCAGAGCTTTAATTGCCTGCAAGGATCAAGGGCAGGGTGGTTTCAGGACCGGCACCTTGTCTCTGATCAGACATCCCATGTTTTCATTTTAGCACTAGACCGCTGCTCAGCAATCCTCATATCATGATGCTTATGTTGTCCTCGGGGTTAAAGTGGACTACTTTTCACCACCAAGGGATGCTCTTTTTCATTTCTTAATCTCTTACACATCTGCAACATTTTTCTGTGGGGGGAGATGCCCCAATGCAAAAACATCCTGAGGGTGGGTGTTTTGAAGGGGAATGCTATCCTGCTGCAGTGCACCAAATATAAAGGAGACATAAATATTTGGTTATATAACCTGGAGCTTATATAGTGTCGTGGTTCAGCCCCAGCAGCAGCTCAGCACTACGCAGCCGCTCGCTCACTGCCCCTGCCCCGAGGGGATGGGGGAGAGAATTGGAGGAGTGGGAGTGAGAAACACTCCTGGGCTGAGATAAGAACAGGTTAAGAATTGAAATAAAATAAAGTCAAATAATAATAACAACAATATAATAATAATGATAATAACAATATCCAAAGCAAGTGCTGCCCAATGCAATTGCTCCCCACCCGCCGACCGATGCCCAGCCAGTTCCCAGCAGCGATCGCTGCTCCCCGGCCAACCCCCCCAGTTTCTATACTGCCCATGACGCCGGATGGTATGGAATGGCCCTTGGGGCAGTTGGGATCAACTGTTCTGGCTGTGCCCCCTCCCAGCTCCTTGTGCCCCTGGCAGAGCAGGGGAAGCTGAAAAGCCCTTGCCTGGTGTCAGCACTGCTCAGCACCAACTAAACCATCAGCGTGTGATCAGCATTGTTCCCATCCTAAATCCAAACCACAGCACTGTGCCTGCTGCTGCTGGGAAGAAAATTAACTCTATCCCAGCCCAAACCAGGACATATAGTCACATCAAATTGGGGATTTTTTTTCTTGCAGCCCAGTTGTTCATGGATGGGAGTTGACTAGTGCCTCCCACCCGGAATGATGTCCTCCCGATGATGCTCTCTGCTCGGTAGCTGCGGGCGTCCCTGCAGAGCCCAGCGAGGCTGCGTGCCGTGAGCTCGCCTGCCCTCGGGGCACGCACCTCTGCTCGCAGCGCCGGGCCCTCTTGGCCGCCGCGGCCGGGGTCTCTAGGTGTCGAGGGTTTCCTTGGGACTGCGCGACTGTGTGCAACGGCACCTACCGCTTCTCTGAATTTCTGTTACGTTTCTTCTACATAGACACACATTCATCTCTCTGACACAACAGCTATGGAAATTCCTGCATCCATGTTATCTTGGGTGAACCTCATTGCACGTGAAGTCATCTGCTGTTTCACTTAACTGGTTTGATAAAGAAGCATTGTCCTTACGTCTGTCAACGAGCAGAAACTGTTATTAATTTCTATTAAATGAATGACAAGCTGTAACTGCATTAGAATATTTTAATCCATCTTCCTGGATAATATAATCTGTGATCTCTCTGAGTTTGCCAATTTTTGTGGATGCAAAACTTTCTTATCTACTCGCTGTGATATTTAAATTCACCCCAAGCCATCTCTAACTGCTTCAGCAATGGGGTTTGCATGCAACAATAAATTTCACTCAGAAAACAAATGATACAACTATGGGAAAAAATTGTGAAGCTAGGTTTCTAAATGCATATGCCCAACTACTTATGTCAAAAGAGTTTATCAGTTTGCCCAATCATTCCAGCAAGTACCACATAACTTATCTTCAGCTAGATAGCAAAGCAGACATTTCAAACACCCATCTGCAGCATAACAATTGGTCAGCTGTTGTTAAGAATACGTTCTGCCATGATCACAGATATTCAGCGAGCAGACAGACTAGAGCCACCGAGTTGCTTGATAGAAATGGGTTGCTCTAATAGGTGTGATTACGTATGTATATATGCACTGTTTGGTAATAGGACTGAAATGTTTGTGCCGTGATGGAATGGCTGTTTTCTGTTTAAATATTGCCAGAGGATATCTGCGGGTCATTGATAGCTGTAACTTTTGAATATTAAAATGAAGTTTTATTTTTCTTGAAAAGGAAGAAGTGTAACTTTCAGATGAAAAACTGTGTGGCTGTGGAAGGTCTGCTCAAGGTCTGGGAAGAGAAACTGAACTTGGAAGGGAGTTTTAGGAATATAAGGTATTGGAAATTAAAGTGGGATTATCAGCTGTCCTTCTGCTGTTCCTATGAATAAAAACCTGCATGGTTTTTTGTCCTTCTGTAAGCCTGAAGCTTTCTTTTAAATTTCATACTGTTAAGCAAAAGATAGCATAGAATATTATAAATGCAGAAATCTTAATTATGTGAAGGAGAGTCCTGTTTGCTTACTGATGCATAAAAAGTTCATATTGGGGACTTATATCTTGGTTATGTCAGTTTAGTTTTCTTTTATATCATGTTCTCCTACAAAAATTGCTTTTAGTTTTTCTGTGTGGCATTGGGTCTCCTATTTTCAGACATTGCTGCCTATAAAACCAAATCAATAATCTAAAAAAGATTCTCTATTTGTAATTTAACCTGATATAACGGTGTAAGACTGCTGATCTGTATATCCATGGAAATCTTCTGTGGGTCAGGCATTTCCCAGACTGCAGACTGGGAGTAATGGTGATTTCTGGTTTATATCAACGTCCCTCTTGCAGATTTAGCTAATACTTTGGTTAATCCTTGTTTCCAACCATGTCGTATCGACCAAAATGCCTTTGCTGAAGCAGAGCTTTCTGAGCCACCCTGGCACGTCCCCAGCACGGGGGCAGGACCTCCAGGTCTCCCAGGGAAAGGTGCCGGTGGAGAGGGCTCTGCAGTCCCTCCTGGGGAACCGGGGGGAAGCTCTGCTCCTTGTAATTACACCTACAAAGTATTGAATGAATTAGGTTGATTGAAAAGCTGGAGGGTCAGAAACTGGAATTTTTTTACAAAATCTGTACCTACTCCTCGGGTGGGGGTGATGTCCTGTCACTCAGTGTCAGCAGCATTGACTAATTGCCATGTGGATTCCCTCCAATTATTAGATTCCTAAATCCCCAAAGTGCTTTCCA
This sequence comes from Pelecanus crispus, assembly GCF_030463565.1. NCBI lineage: Eukaryota > Metazoa > Chordata > Aves > Pelecaniformes > Pelecanidae > Pelecanus > Pelecanus crispus. Next base: position 74,175,847 of record NC_134648.1, read on the forward strand.
AGGCGGTGTTTAGAAATGCATTTAAATGCATTTACTGTCGTCAGTTCTGCTAAGTGCTCTTCTGGCTGCCTTCTATGAAAGCAAGACCAACACCGGTCATTTTGCTGTGTTTTGCTCGTGGTAAAGACCCCTGCCTTTAACAGGTGAAGCTTTTCATTAGGCTGTTGTAGGAATAGTGTGAAAAAGGTGTTATTTGCCCGCTGACCTGCCTTGTTGAGAGGAGGTAGGTGGTAAAGGTGAAATGAAAGGAAACAAACTGCGGTGCGAATCCTTGTAGCTGCATCTTCCACGCACCAGCTGCTCAATGGCAGCCAGGGTCTGGGAAGGGATTTTGTTTCGTAGCTGTTGCTGTGCTGCAGATCTGTAATTCAAATACGGGGGAGTGTGCTGTAGGTCTTCATCACCATCATGAGAGCAGGGTTCGTACCAGATCTGACCAAAGACCCTCCGGGGCTGAACCCCGCTTTGGCAGCAGCCCACAGCAGATGCTGAAGGAAGAGGATGAGGACAGAGATGGAGAACAGTGATGCTTCTCTGGTAGACAGTCCCAGCATCCATATACCTAAAGCTCAGGGGCTTCCAGAGTCAGGTGATATTTTTTCTTTAAAAGTTCTTGATGGGTTACTTTTCAGTGAATTTACTTAACTGCATTTTCAGTCTAACTGTCTTTTTAACAAAAGTAAGTGTTCATTGTCCAGCGCCTCTCTGACTCCATTCTGCTTTGACATACACCTCCTACATGGATACAGACAAACACAGATACAAAAGATTAACCTCCCCAGTGAGATGTTCCTTGGCATCCAAGGGATTCTGCAGCACCGCGGCAAACCACATCAGCTGAAATTGGCCCTGTTCCCCTGTGTAAGCCACATATGCTTTTGAACAAGCCATCCTTTAGGAAGTGGCGCTTGTGCTGGGCTGAGGGGATGCTAACTTCTGGATGAGCAGAAGTGGCTCCCAAAGGGGACGATGAGCAAAAAGGTCATTGCATTTATCTGAGCATGGGCAGGGACAGAGCGAGTGCTGACCTTCGGAACACAAGGTCACAGGTGCTTTACATGGGGCACACCAGCTGCCGCCAGGCCAGAGCTCCTCACCAGGGCTGGGTGCACACCGGCACAGCTTACTCCAGGGTGCAAAACACGCCAGGTCCTGGGCAGTGCTGTTTGCTCCCTCTGCAAAAGCTTTCTGATGGGACTCCAACCCGTTCTTCCAAGGGATGGAGGGAGGTGCTGCATCACTGCCCAGCAGGTTTCTCTGCGCTTCTCGCCCGTGTCCCCAAGGGAGGGACAGCTGGGGTATGCATTTCATATCATTCCTTTTGCCCCCTCCAGCCATGGTGTTTTGCTGCTCAAGCTGAAGAACAAAGTAGGTTTTGCTCAAACCCCAAACCAGTAGAGCTGGAACATGTCAGCTCCCGTCCAGGGGATTGTGCTGGGGCGGCAGAGCTGCCACTGGCGGTCGTGTCACTGCAGTCTGCGTTGTTTGGTGTTTTCCTCTAAAGTCCATGACAAATTCCCGCGTCGCCCATTCTGAGAAGTCCACTGAGTTTAAACCTCTTGGAGCTCGGTGCCCAAGTACTTTGAAGCTGGGCAGGTGAGAGGCCTCTGCAGGGCTGGTGATGCTCAGAGCCGGCTGAGACTCACCTCGCTTCCACGGAGTTTTAATTGCTAATTGTTTCCTAAATATTCCAATTCATTTGTAAATCATGTTGCCATAGCAACAACAATTTCTATGCATTACTAATATCAGACACCTCTCGAATCAATTTGTTTTCCCTTGTTGCCATAGTGACAGACATTTTGTCAGAATTATTTAGGTAGAGAGAAATCCGGAGACCTTTGTAGAGAAGGAGCTGCAGAAGGAGCCCTGCGGGGAGCCCAGCCTCCCTCCCTGCCGCTCCTCTCCTCCCATCTCCTCCTGCCCCACTGCAAACAGGGCCCCCAGACCCCAGCAAGCGTTAGTTGGCTTGGATGGAAACAGCCCCCTCAGCTTCTGCCCCAGCCCCATCCTTTCCACCTCCAAACTCGAGCACATCGCCTGTCCGTCTGGCTCAGCTTTGGACCTCTTCCAGCAGCCCCCAGCGCCTTTCTTCTCTGCATTCTTTAATGGTTTCTCCTTTGACATCTGGGTCTTTGGTCACACCTCAGCCTTCCTGGTTTTTAGAGCAATGGCTCATAAAACAGGTTGGAAAAAAAGTGTTTGTCTGCTACAATCATTAGTGATGCAGAATAAGCGTGTTTTGAAAAATCTCAGCAGCTCATTTAATTGCCTAACTGGTAGATGAGGTCTTTGAAACCTCTGGCTTGCAATATCTAGCATGCAACCTATTTTTTCTTCAGAATCGGTGCTGCTTCACAGTGGCAGTTCAGTGACGAACTCCGCAATCAATTTATCAGACTCTTTTGGGGCACTCTGCCTTCTCTGCTCCTCTAGCTCAGCTGTTGGGCTGTCAGGGTCCACCACCCTGGGTGAGGTGGGCTCTCAAACACTGCCGCTGCAGCCAATATTACTCTTAGTTTTTACGACTGCGTGAAATGCTTGGGGTGGAAGAAAAATCACAAGGGAAAAAAAAATAATCTGAGCATTGTTGGTTCGATCACCCACATAGTCCAGGTTCCTATAATCTCTTATTTGAAGAATAATAATGCCATTTTGAGATCGCATCCTATTGACTCCACCTCTATTTGGCAATCTAGGAAATAAAAAATATTTGAAGGAATCTGTCATTAAACATGTGAGTGCTCAAATTATAGGTGAGCTTTGGAATACAAATTAATCTTCTGAATAGGAGTTAGGAATCTCCACTGTGGGCTTGGAGGCTCCAGCAGGACCCCAGGGCTGCGCTCCTCTGTGCTGCGCTTCCATTGCCGTGGGACATTTCTGCTCACTTACCCAGTCTGCAAGGGGAAAGCCTGCTACCTCCTTGCAAAATAATATGTAATACTTCTTGCATCGGAAATGGCTGGGCAGAGGAGCCAGAACACTGAAGCAGCAAGTTGACGTCTGGCAGACTAACAGGAAAATACCTTGCAGCAGATGAATGCTTCTCCATACTGTTCCATAAATCCATCCATCCTCTGTGTATGTATATGCATGCATAGTGCCTCTGTGTATGTAATCCTGAGCTTCAGTACAGCGCTACTGGATGTATGAATACCAGCATGACAGAGGGGAAAATCCCCTGAAGAGAACCTTTCTCTTCCATACTGAAGATAACCAGAAAATATAATGTGGTGCTCTTCTTCCTGAATAAATCACAGGAAGCAGTTACAGGGATTTACAAGACCTGTCTGTGTTGCTCTACCTTCCCCTGCTGCCATGGCTTCACCTGCACGCTTACCTCCACTTGGTGGTAGCATTTTCTCTGTCTTCCCTCCTCTCTTCCAGCATTTTGAGTAGCTGTGGATGTGTGCAAGGAGACAGTTCCCTACTAAATGTATGACTGAAGTTGCATTGAGCCTGTACTTTTCCTCTGCGATGCAGTGAAGTTTGATGCTCGGATCCTTCCTGGACTGGGTTTTATGGCATTCAAAGCACTTTCTTCTAATGTGGAAAGAAGAAAAAAAAAATCTTAAAAGACTTCAAAATGCCGCCCCATGACTGGTTCTGCCTTGTCCTCGGGTGGGCTTGACGGTCTGCATAGACCTGACCCTGGAGGGAGGCAACAGTGGAGGGCCAGCACTGTGTCTGTCCCAAAACTAGCCTAAAACCTGATCCAGGTTAAGGGGAACCTGGCGGCAGGGGTTTCTGGTGGTCCTCTCCGGGCAGGTGCAGTGTCATCAGGTGAAAGCATCCCCATGTCCTGCCTCAGCGATTTCTTCCTGATTCCTTCTCTCCTGGTGAAAGGTGTCAGGGTGAAGGACTTTGAGCTACCAGCAATGGCGTAACATTTTTGGTGAGCAATTCGCCTACAAGGCGGGAGGGACAAGCATCCATGCGCGGTGCAAGGTGACTCTTGCAGGAGCACCGCGGGTGCTTGGAGAGCCTCGTGCCCTCCCGGCCCCGTCTTGGGCATGGCTCTGGTGGGGTCAGTACCTGCTGCTGGAGGAGTCTGTGCTGGGGTCTGCCTGGTCACCGGAGAGACAAGCACTGCTGCTGAGGGGTTGATTTCCACACAGATGAACAGAATAGGAAGGGGATTTTTCCCACGGAGAGAAGCGAAGGCGATGCTGCAGGAGGAAACCTGTGACCAGCCCAGGCAGTGCCGTGCACAGGCAAGGTTCTCTACGGACGGTGCAGCTTGCTCAGATCAAGACAGCAAGAGATGATGTCACTGTTGGCTTTATTTTTTATTCTAGCTATTAAAAATCTACATAAATGCTCCACCTTGATAATGGGCTGTACTTATTTTGCTCTTACTACTTCTGGCTGTCATTAACCTTTTGTGGTCTGAGTAAAACTGCAATTAAACGTGGTGAGGTCTGTTGTGCCAAGGCATTTCCTTCTGTTTCTGTGCTGCACAGGTGCATCTCATTTTCTGCAGAGAAAAATTGCAGCACCACCTGCTGTAAATGAAATTATTGTAATACTATTTTTTTTTTTTTAATTTAAGTGTGCCATTTATAAATAGCTTATCTGAATGACATTTACTGCTGTTTTCTTTCCTAAGAGCAGCAGGCTTCCAATCACTGGAAACTCATGGTTATTAAGACATAGTAAATTGGTTTGCACGTTAAAAACTCTTATTCTTTTCTAAAGAATTGATTGCCATAGGGGCTGGCTGAATTGTGAAATGGAAAGGGAAAGGAAACTTTTTCATCTCCTAATATCTCAAGTACATTGGCAGCGTGGATTGTGGTGACAGCGCTTGTCGTGGGTTGTGCCACGCTTTGAAAACACCTTCTGTGACTGTTACGTCTGTGTTTTATCTGGAGATAGGATGGGGAAGGAAAACAGTGGAGAATTTAGCACATTTGCTGGTCAAACCCGGTGCTGACAGCTTTCTGCAGAGAGGTGCGGCTGCTGAGCACTGCTAGCAGGTTCTTTGCTCTGAAATGGTTTTGCTTGGAGATGTGCAGGCAGATTGACACTCGCTTGCTTAGTGCGCGGCTCCTGCAGCCGCGTGCACTGCCCTGGACCGCGGCAGCCTGTAAGGATGGCCCCTGGCACGGGCGCTGGGCGTCCTGCTTCTCCACCCTCCTGACAAGGGCTCTCTCCTTTCAGAAAAACCATCGTTCTGCTTTAAAGCGAGTGGTGCACCCAAAGATTACGATGATAATAGCTCTTTAATTCCTTTGAGACCTGGGTGGAAATATTGTTTGGAAGGGTCTAGGGGACAGAGGTGCGAGGCGAGGCGAAAATTGTCCACGCCTCTTCCCCCACAACTTTTAGGGCTGCCCTCCCGCCCACCACCTGGCAGATGCTGAACGTCACCCTGAGGCCACGGCGATGGAGGCCTGCCCCATGGATGCTCTCCATCACTCAGCCGTAGCAGATTTTCTAATTTGCTTCGAAGTTTGGCTTTTTTTTTTTTTTCCCCCCCTTCAGGTGCTGTGGATGAGTAACAGGGTCTGGCACAGCCTCCCGAAGCCTGTGGCAGGGAGGAGAAGAGGCCACGTCTCCTCGTGCTGCTCTGCGTTGCAAGAGAAGGGGGATATTTATGCTGGAGAAAAGCTGCCGTGTCCGTGCTCGGTGCCGACAGCTTGCAGAGCTCACCGGGGAGACGTCGTGCGAGAAAGCCAGAAACTGCGGCAGCCTCGCACCGGTGCCTATCAGCGTGTAGCCAGAGTAAGTTGGATACTGCAGACTTTATGATGGCTTTATAATTACAAGGGCTACCCGTTCTAATGCTGTGCATTAGAAATCATTATCTAGGATGAGAAATAAACCTCTTAACAGATTACTGTTGCAAAATGTATGATACTTGGCTTTCTTGGAAGCAGCCAGCTTCAGTCTCTGTCAAGAGTAGTGTAATTACTGTAATGAGCTTTTGGCAGGCTTTTTTGGAAGTGCAGTTCTTTTTATTCTTCTTTTGAGAAAGCAAAACAAATATGTGACTCTGGAAAAGGAAGGTCTCCTCCAAACCCCTTGCCCCCACCTTCCTCAACGCCTACATGCACAAAAAGAAAGAAGAGAGGGCTTTGCAAGTGTCTTGCTAATGACAGCTTTTCTTCCAAAGTGATGTCTCAGACTGTAAGCGGCTGCTTTTGGAGAATTCAACCTTGACAAGGCATCTGCTCCAACTGCTTTGGATGTGGCAGCACTGGGGGAAGGGTTTTTTTCATAGCAATTGCCTAAACTCCTGGAATTTTACTGTGAAAATAAAGCAAGAGGCAGATGGCACACGTCTTCTGAAGCAGCAAGGCCAGAGCTAGTGGTGGCATTGTGAAGAGGCACAGTGACTAGCAGGATCACAGAAATAGTGACTGAGAGCTAGAAATAGTCCCAGATCCCCATAAAAGCTGTTACTGTCTTCCCATTTAAACATGCAGCGCTCATGGAAATGCGATCACTGTGTGTATTATCCATTTAAAACATTACTTGAACCTGTGGTTTTCCCTTTTCAAAACCAACAAGCCTGGTTCTCCGTTTCTTTGCATTTGGCCTTTTTTTAACAACTGAACGTATGTAATGTTTAGGAGAAGCCTGTGCTTTGCTGGCAGAAGCAAGGCGCCGCTCAGGTGCCTGCGTGCCGTACAGCCCACCGACGGTCCCCAGCAGGGACCCGCCTCATCCCTCATCCTCTCTCCCATAGCAGCCGCTATCAGCTGCTTTGGTGCAAGCCCAGACCATTCCTGCTGGAGATGGGAGACCAGGTCCTGGGTGCAGACCGTGGTCCCCGTTCCTCCGGAGGTTTCCGTAGGTGGGACTGGCTGCAGCAAGCGGGGCGTAGCCCCAGCGCATCTCTGCTGCAGGAGGCAGAGGCCACTCTCATGGACAGCTGAAGGGATGATGGGTCCTGGAAAGGCTGTGGACTGAAAATCAGCATGTGGGAAACAAAGGCAGGAATGTCCCTTTCTGCAGAGGGGCTGGTGTCCAGGCAGCCTTGCCCCCTGGTTTAATCTCCTGGTCCCAGGGCTTCAAAACAGAAGTGGAGGTTGGTACCATTTCTGCAGCATTTTGTTCACCCTGAAATAGTCTGGAACATCAACCTGACCTGCTTTAACATGCCTTTCAGTAGCCAAGGGGGCTGTTAAACTTGAATTTGCAAGTAACTTCTTCCCTGTGAAGAAGTAAAGGCGAGTGAGGGAACACCAAGTATGCCACCATGCTCCACTCCAGGAGGGCTCTGTCCTACGTGAGCGTACCCATTGCTGCTAGATCTCACCCGCTGTGCGCCCACTGTGCCAGCAGCTTTGCCTGCTGATAACTCCTCTGCTCAGCTAAGGAGAACCGAAGGCACAGCAGGGCACAGGGCTCTACACCGGGCCCGGGAGGCGGATGGTCATAGAATCATAGGATTATAGGATCATTTAGGTTGGAAAACACCTTTAAGATCATCAAGCCCAACTGTTAACCTAGCACTGCCAACTTCACCACTAAACCATGTCCCTGAGCGCCACATTTACACATCTTTTAAATATCTCCAGGGATGGGCACTCCACCACCTCTCTGGGCAGCCTCTTCCAATGCTTGACCACCCTTTCCGTGAAGAAATTTTTCCTAATTTCCAACCTAAACCTCCCCTGGCGCAGCTTGAGCCCATTTCCTCTCGTCCTATTGCTAACTCCATGGGAGAAGAGACCAACACCCCCTCCCTGCCCCCTCCTGTCAGGCAGCTGTAGAGAGCGATGAGGTCTCCCCTCAGCCTCCTCTTCTCCAGGCTGAACACCCCCAGCTCCCTCAGCCGCTCCCCACCAGCCCTGTGCTCCAGACCCTGCCCCAGCTCCGCTGCCCTTCTCTGGACACACTCCAAATCATGGGAAGTGGTTGGTGAGCACTTCTGCCAGCTCCCTCAGCACCCCTGGGTGGATCCCATCCGGCCCCATAGACCTGTGTGTGTCTAAGTGTTGTAGCAGCTCACTGACCATTTCCCCTTGGATTATGGGGCTTCATTCAGCTCCCCGTCCCTGTCTTCCGGCTCGGGGACCAGCCTTTGTCTGCAGCGCTGCCTCTTTGATCAGAAATGCTCAATCGCAGGGATTGCACTTGGTTTGGAGCCTCTCCATGGAGTGGCATGCTCTCTTGAGACAACCAGGAGCCCCGACCTACAGGAGCCTGTTCCCGGTACACGGCAAGGAAGGCAGGGGCAAACTGGGAATTAGCAGGAAAACAGGCTGGGCGGGCTGGGTATGACCACGCTAGACTTCAGTTAGCAAAAGGCAAAGTGCTCATTTTGCTTTGCTTATTTGCAGCAGCGCAGACCCCATGGTACCTGTGGTGAGGCTCCACTGCGGGAAGGAAAAGGGGGCCGGGGCTGGGGAGCGCGGCACGGCTCATCTGCTGGCACGGCCGCTGGCAGCCGTGACACCCCGCGGCTCTGCTCCGGCTGGTTTGAATAATGTTCACAAATAGCTGGACCTCTTTTTTCTCCTTGTCAGCTGATGAATTGATGATTTATGAATATATTTCTGTTATATGACTGGCTCCGTGGCCCTCTAAGGATTATTCATAATAAAAAAGATTGACAGAAAGTAAGGAATGCAAAAGCCTTTCTAGCAGCTAATGTTGTGGGTTTGTGTTTTTTTTTTTTCTCATGATGCCAGCTCAATTTTCATGGAAGTAAAAAGTAGTGCTTCTGCAGCACAAAACTTATCCTGATGGCAAATTAGCTGCAGCCTTCCCGCTGGCCGAGAGCGTGGCCTTATGTATGGCACTGGAATATCCCAGGGACTTTGGGACATGGTTTACTCTACCCTTGACTGGTTTAGTGTGGACTTGGTAGTGTAGGTTAATGGTTGGACTGGATGATCTTAAAGGGCTTTTCCAACCTAAACGATTCCATGATTCTACGACTTACCTCCTGGAGCAGGTCGCTTGCACAAGCCAGCACAACCCGCTCCTAATAGGGGTCTGGCGTGTTCATATGTGCTTTGAAATAATTAGCATGAGGAGTGGCTGTTCACAAGTTACAGTTGCATCTCCTGGGACACCTGGACTGGAAAATGGACCCAGTTTCCACCCGTTGTAGCTGGTGATGCTGAGCGTGCCTGTCCCCCACCCTGTGTAGTTTCACCTGGGGCTTGGCTGCCTCTGCCTGCTGGGAAGGCTGTTCCAGAATCTCATTCCACCAGCGCTTAAAAACCCTATTCCAAATTTTATGTCTTGAAGCCACAAAATTTCCATTTTTGGAGGATCCATAACTTGTGTCTGCTTTTCACCTGTCATTGCTGGTCCTGCCCGTGCGGGGAGCCCGGGAGTGTTCCCTGCCCTCCCGCGGGGCAGGGGTCCCGCAGCCCTTGGGGACCACCCAGCTCTGCCCCGTCCTGAGCAATCGCCGCGAGGAACCCGCTGCGGTTTTTGCAGACTGATGTTGGCATTGCCTCATGTTGAGTGCTTCTGTCTGAAACCTGAAAGCCCTGTAAAGGAGCTTATAGCGCTCACACCTCAACAGCAGATTAATTTGAAAGAAAAGCTGCGGATTCACGTAGCTGAATAACCCTTAAGCACAGAACTTTGGAGCAGGAAAAAGCAGTGCTGAGAGAATGTTTTTGTTCACATTTTGCATGTGTTTGATACTCTGAGAACTTGAATTTTTGTACTTTCTAGTTCAACCTGGTGCTTTGATTCATCTGATGAAGGGTAGCTCCAGCAGCTACATCTTAGGAACATTTTCCAAAGGAAAAAAACAGCCCCTTGTTTGTGTAACAGCCTTGAAAACAAAGCAATTGCAGGCTACTCAGAGCATAATAAAGGCCTGTATAAAAGGTGTTTTGCTCACTACTGTCAGCTCTATTTAAATCTTCAAAGTGATTGTTTTGCGTTTAAGTATATTCTAATAGCTGTCTGTATTGCTGCATGTGAAATCTAATTTCTGTGACAAATTGTTTTCCTATTCAGTGCATTGGGTGAAAAGCGACCGCATTTCTAAAGCTAAACTGGCCCCGTGTTAACAAAACTGCTTACAAAGGTGCTGCGATTGCTACTAGCATTCCAGTCGTGCACATACAGACTGCTTTCCCAGTGCTGCCTCAAAATTTTTTCCTTTTGCAGCTCATGGGTTTTTTTGCTGAGCTTCATGTCTTTTGCAGCTCTTCTTTTGCCAGTGTCTGTACCTGCTCTGAAGGCACCTCCGGCTTACTGGGAACAGGATAACAGCGCTGGTTTTCTGCAGGGACCTGGCTCTCTTCTGCTGGAGCCCAGAGCTTTGAAACAACCAAAATGGAAGGGAAGTGGGTTTGAGGAAAGTAGAGGGGGAAAAAAAGCAAAAGTATGCTCCCTTTTCAAAATGTGACTAATTTGGCTCCAGCCATGGCAGAGTGGTTTGCAGCCAGTGCTGGTCAGCGCAATTAAAGCAGTGAGTGCAGGGAAGCCAGCGAGCGCAGGTGCGGCTGTCAGGGCTGGGAGGTAACTCCGCATCTCTCTGGCTTCTTTGGCTTTTTGGTCCCTGAGGGACTCTCCCGAGTGAGACGGGTAACAGGGATGTTTTCCCAGGCTCTGGGGAGGTCAGGTGCTGCAGCTAGGCTGCTCGTGAATCTGTAAGCAGCGCAGCTGGCTTTCTGTCTCAGGGAACTTCTCATTTACCGGAGGTTGCACCAAAATGCAGGACAGGTGTCCTGGTTTGGGCTGGGATAGAGTTAATTTTCTTCCCAGTAGCAGCAGGCACAGCGCTGTGGTTTGGATTTAGGATGGGAACAATGCTGATCACACGCTGATGGTTTAGTTGGTGCTGAGCAGTGCTGACACCAGGCAAGGGCTTTTCAGCTTCCCCTGCTCTGCCAGGGGCACAAGGAGCTGGGAGGGGGCACAGCCAGAACAGTTGATCCCAACTGCCCCAAGGGCCATTCCATACCATACGGCGTCATGGGCAGTATAGAAACTGGGGGGGTTGGCCGGGGAGCAGCGATCGCTGCTGGGAACTGGCTGGGCATCGGTCGGCGGGTGAGGAGCAACTGCATTGGGCAGCACTTGCTTTGGATATTGGTATTGTTATTATCATTATTATATTGTTACTATTATCATTGCTATTTTACTTTATTTCACTTATTAACTTGTCCTTACCTCAGCCCAGGAGTGTTTCTCACTCTCACTCCTCCCATTCTCTCCCCATCCCCTCGGGGCAGGGGCAGTGAGCGATGGCTGCGTGGTGCTGAGCTGCTGCTGGGGCTGAGCCCCGACAACAGGAGATGAGGTTCAGCGCCGCGCTGGGAGCAGTAGCGCGGCAGGGGGAGGGAGCAGTGCTGAGCGGGGCATCCCTGGCTCTGCAAGAGCCCCGAGCCACACTGGCCATGGGGACCAGCACCGCCGGAGCCCTGGCAGGTTTGTCTGCTGCTTGCAGCAGCAGCGTTGACGCACGGGCTGGCAAATAGTGCCAGAGATGGTTTAAATTGCATCAGGTACATGATGATGTCTTTCCTGCTTTGGCTGGCATGATTTAGCTGGTGTTAAATGCCAGGTAATTTATATGGCAGGTGCATGTCGTAACGCCTCCCCAGCCACTGGCAGGAGCGGGGTGAGGAGGGTGAGGGCAGGACAAGGTCAAGCTGCATCGTCCCTGAATGAAGTCTGTGATGGTGAGAGGTGACAGCAGAACAGCTCTGTGTCTAAATCTCTGCAGGAATTGTAATGCATATGGATGTTACTTGCTTGAGGGATGGATATGTAAATTTAAGCCATGATCTGGGCCTTCGGTGACCTCTGTTCATCTTCTTCCTTCTGTGCCCTCAGGAGCTCGAGGTGCATCTTCTCCAGCCCCTGAAACCACTTCTTGCTCCTCCCCATCATCTCCTCTCCCAGCAGAGTGATGCCATGAATATTTCTTTGTGGTCCCCTCTACTCCCACTGCAATTTAACCTCCTCTCACCTATGCCCAAGAAACAGATCCACAAGCGCAGGCATTTCATGGCTCTCAACTGCAGCTGGCAGAACCTGTGTCACTGGGCTGGCTGCCTGGTTTGTGCTCGGGGCCCAAAGCAATAATTTTCTAACAGTGATGTACGCTCAGAGCAAGTTGCAGAGACCCACATTTCCAAAAGCCTACTGGATTTACGTCTCTGTACTTGGAAAAGTCCAGAAGAGCTGTCTTGCTCTCTTGGCTCCACCTTCATCACTCTTCTCATGGCACTGCTTGCCCTTGGTGTTTACAGGGATACACAGGTACCTGCATGCATGGGTGCAGCAGGGTCAGACTCTGAGCTCTTCGCTCCTGCTCTATGGATAGCTTTGAAACTTTGGACCTTCATGTGTGTCTGAAGCTCTCTTTTCTGATGTCTGTAACGGAACAATAATGGTTTTCATTTCTTTACCTCTCCTGATACAAAATGCTGTCTGATTCTCTAAGCATTGGTAAAATTGAAATGCTTTTTCATGATACAGCTACCTTAATCACTGTGCTCAGATCATCTTCAGTAACCTACAGGAGGGAAACAGGCTCTCTAGCCAATGGAAAGGTTAAGAAATAATGCTTGGTCACCTTGCAAAGCAATTTGGGCTCTATATGTGACATAATAAGCACCAGATGAGAGCTATGCATTATTAGCCATCTCTTATCTCCAATTGACCTTTCCTGGTCAGTTTAACACCCAGTCAAAAGAAATGAGGACTTGCATTTTACGCTAACTTGGCAATGTGCCTGTAGCATGTATTAGGATGTCCCAGAAGTGTCTATTACCTCATCACACAGATCATTATGGTCTGCTTTGGAGAGCCAGAATGAAACCAAGGTAAAACCATGCCGGACAGGCTGTAGCTGATTGATGGTGTCAGACCGCAGAGACACCAGAAGAGCAAAAGACCCGGCGTACGGCAACAGACCTTGGCAAAGCACTGGGAAGCTTGAATGGAAGTGTTTTATTCCCTTGGCTGTGTTGACTGAGTGGCCACTGTCTCCTGAGCAGACCCAATCTGTCGTGATGCGGTGTGATGTTGACAGCGTTGCTTCTCTGCACAGCATCGCTGTCTTCTCCTGCATCCCACTTCTGGTATGTTGAATTCTGTGACTCTCCTGGCACTATAGCATCACAGAATCCTTTAGGTTGGAAAAGACCTTTAAGATCATCCAGTCCCGTCATCTCGGCTCACAGTTTCTTCGGTAGGGACTTGCCAGTCTCTGGCGTTCAAAAGCAGTGGGGTGAGGGCTGCAAGCTGGTCTGGGGCAGGGCAATGTCCCGCTGCAGGGTCATTCCCTCCTCTTTGCCCAGCCTGCCGCTCCCCCGCTGTGCTGGGAACTGCTGGGGAGAGAGCTTGCTATGGGGAAAAGTCCTTTATTTAGGTTGGGTTATTTTCCTTCAGGACCAACTCTCTGATACGTGATGCTGGGGGAAGCAAGGGGTCATAAATCACTCTGCTACTAGTCACAGCCTTCAAAAGCTGCCTGCCTGCTTGCATCTGAGTCCTTCGGGTAGCTCCTGGGCCCACGCTGACCTTTGCCAAAGGCCACCTCACTCTGACCTTTCTAGATGGAAACACGTGTCACTAAAATTTCCTTCCTCTCCACCCTTCTTATCACACTGAACTGTAAGGGAGTAATTGTTGAATAATGAGTAACTGAACTTTAAATCATTTTACTCCGTTTTATGTTCATGTCGGTTCCCTTTTTGATTAGCATTTTGATTAGCATCAGCACACTTGAAACAAGGAATCTGCAACAGGATTAATTCCATTAAACTCTGTGTTAGAAAAAAATTTCAACCATACTATTTCTTGAAGTAAAAATGAAAAGAATAGTGGAATGGGGGCAGCTCATCTAGGACTGCTCCTTGATAGACATCCTGTTAGATGTCTGATAGACATCTGATAGACATCAGTGAAAGAAGGTTTTGGGAAGAGGGGGGGTGTGTGTGCATGACACAGTGCTAACTATAGCACAAGGCACTACATAGAGAAAGAGGAGCTATATGGATATTTCCAGTACTGAACTGAAAGCAGGACAGCCAAAAAATATCGGATAATCTTGCTTGTGTTCCGTCTTCTGCAATGCCTGGTGTGCTGCCCCTTCTTGCTCAGTTGCCGGTCTTTCTGTTAAAGCAAGCTAAATTTGTTACCAACAGAATGTGAGGCCAAGCCCTGAACATAAAACCAGTGTGCAGGACCTGGGGGGAGCCCCTGGCTGATGTGAGCAGGTTGCCCTGATTCCCAGGCCAGGGCTTGATGAGCAAATCTTGGCACCTCTGCAGAGCAGCGCATGGCAGAAGGGCTCCGTGGGACAGGCTTGCTCTCGGGATAGTCTGAGACATGAGTGCAAGGACACCTGTAGTGGGCACACGAGCACTTTGGTCCCCTCTTTTACTGTAGGTTTAGGTGTTTTTTCTTTTAATTTCCACCAGTTTTCTGTCTTCTTGGAATAAGACTTGTTCTAATGAGCTTTCATGCTGCACACTTTTTGGGAAAGTTTTACTTATGTGTCATTCTGGGCAAAAATCACTGTAAAGTGTTGATGAACAGAGAGGACAGAGAGAGGCAGAGGCATTGGGCTGTGGTGGGAAAGCCTCTGGCAAGACACCTGGAGAAGCAAAGGAGAAAAGCTAGGGATTGCTGGAGTCAGCTGGGTCTGATGTGCCTTACCCAATGGTCCAAAAAGGGCCAAACTCCCTCGAAACAGATGGAGATACTCTTTCTGCACCTGGCAGAGATGTTTAGCCCTTCCCTCTTGTCTTCTGGGGCTCTCTAGTCTAATTTAATCTTTCACCTTGAAAGTCCTATTCTGCCTGCGTGTAAGAGACATCTTGGCTACCCTCCACAATTGTGTGCGGAGACATTTACACACTTTTGGTATACAAGGAGTCATTTAAAACATTGAGTTGAAGCGAAGAATTATTTCCTGTCCATGAGATTTACAGCCATCTCCCCTCCTTTTGGTGGCCAGGAGGCATTCTCCTGCAAGAATGCATCTTCCTCTGAACCTCATGTTTTCTGCTTGTCCACGCATAAGAGGCATGGTGCAAACTTCCCATCAGTCCCACGATATACAGCTTATAGCTGCCTCTTGAGTAAGGCCAGATGTGACAGGAGTTAACTGCTTTGGGTGCCCAGGCATCCAACTCTTCCTCCCAGGCAAATGGTAAGAGCTGCATTTGCACATCTGTGAGGCAAAATGTCCAAAAGATGTATGTAACTTGCCAGGTTATTTTGGTATTTTTGGCATTTATAGACTGAGCTCTGTCTTGTACGTGCTCTGCTTCTTGTTTGAATGCTTGCAAGAAAGGAAAAGAGCTGTGGTGCTCTGAGACCAATAAACTGATTATCCAAATTAAGATGAATGCAACTGGGATAAGTGCAGTTACAGAATGAGGTCTCCAGGCATCTGGAGAGTCAGTACTAACACACCTCGGCGGCTTTGCCTGTGCCCCTTCAGAAGAAGGTGAAGATTGGCTTCCATGCCTTGAAAAAAGTGTCTCACATTCCCAAGCGCTTGATGTGCGAGGGCATCAGAGCAGCGTTTCTGCGGCCTCCGCTGCAGCGTGCTGGGAGGGAAGGGCCATGCGCAGCCGGAGATGGAGGCGTCTCCCCGGGAGCGATGTCCCTTCCAGTTCCCAGCTCTGAGAGTGATGCTGTCTGAATGGTTGCTATCAAGAAATCTGCAGAGAGGATGACATATTGACAGTTCAAAAAGGGCTTCGATCTGCTGCGTCAGCAGTTTGACACGCAAGCCTCTTTCATCCTTCAAAAAGACCGTGTAAAAGCTATGCTTCTTGCCTATCTCTTTTGCTTTGCCTTTCACTCTCGTGACATAAGGACTCCATAGCTCTGCCTGAACTGGCCCCAAATTCTATGTTTTCTTTTAATTTATAATGGTTTTTTGGTGACATAAATAGTATTTATTTGAAAAAGGAATGGCTCAGAAAAGAATTAATTGTTCTCCTGCTTCCATTTATTCCAGCTCTCCTGGTAGGCATCCCACTCAGTATCCCATAAATAAATGGGAGTTAAAATCTCATCGCAATCTGGCTGTGCTGGGAACTGGCCTTCTGGCTATGTTATAGTCAAGGTGGAATTGCTGTAAGAAGCTAGTAATTTACCATTACTACCCTAATGAAATATTTAATCAGATTAATCAATGTAACTTCATTAGTCAGTGTGCTTCTTGGACTGAGATCTGGTGCCATGGCTTCCGCGTCCTTTTGTAATGTGCTTTGGAGAACTTGATTTATTTATCTCCAACATCTCCTCTCTTATATCTGAGTTGCTACAGCTGGACTACAAAATCTGTCGCTCATTGATCAGCTCCAGGGGAAAGCATTTTCAAGAGCTGGCTGGAGAGGAACTGGTGTGTGATTAGACTGTAATCAAGGGTGCTTCATTTTTTCTTTAGAAAGTCCCAGATTGGTTGCTATAACGAGCCCGGGCCATGAGAGCTGTCTGCTGAGTGCTCCAGCGTGTGCCCTCAACGCTTCCAGCTGCAGAGCAGGGCAAGGCTGGATAATGTTGGTGAGGATCAGGGGGAGCTGCAGGACGACACCCTCGCTTCTGTACGAATGATTGTCTGTTTGCAGAGCTTTCTTACAGCTAAACGTGATCTGTGAGAGCTGCTGGGCGACCTGCCGCAGCCTCCCTGGGCTGGTGGTCTGTGGTGTGGGGCTTGGCCATGTTCTCACCCGGGCACACTGCTGATACCTGCGGCTCTGTAGAAGGTGTAGGTATGAATAGAACAGACAGAACTGAGAGAGAGGCATTTTTACTGTTTCCTTTTTAAAAGCAAACCTCAAATCCACAGAAAAGTTTGGTGGTTTTTTTTTTTCCCCACTTCCCCCCTACCCCATGTCTCTGAAGCAGTGCTGGTGATGGCACGGCGCAGTCAGTATGGTAACATGCAATGCTTCTTTCCAGTGCAAATGTTCAGCGTGGTAAGGTGTGCTACTTCTTTGCAGTGCCAAAGTAAATAATAAATTAACCACATGAAATGAAAGGGTGATTTATAGGGACACCCCTTCCAACACAGATGTACGTGCTATATTATTGTCTCTGGTTTCCCGTTACTTGTCAGCAGTGTTTGCGCTCCGCCAAGGATTGAGGATCTAGCATCATACAAAATCCGTCTTACTACAGTTAAGTCCTTCTGGAAATAGTTGTACACAACACAAAACTATTTGCTTTTTGCCAGGAATCACGTGCAGCGCGCTGCCCACAGGGAGCTGTTATCCGGGTCTCTGAGGTGAACAAAGCAGTCCCTGGTTTGCCGCGCACCTTTCCTTGCACACCCAGCTGGTCGTCCCCGGCGCTTGGGCTCTCCCTTGCAGAAGCTGTCGCTGGAAACAGTGCCTGGTTCCCTCAGCTCTGCTGACCTTTTTTTGCAGCCTGCCACTTTTATAAGTTCTGTAAGATTTCTATTAATCTGCTTACATTAGTACTACAGCCGAACCAAACCTTGGAGAGATGAGGCAATGCAGCCAGAGCATTCAAGCCATAGTTTCTCTGCAGCTGGGCTGCTTGTCTTGGTCTTTACTTTGGGGTTTTTTTGTTGTTTTGGGTTTTGTTTTTTTTTTTAATGCATCCCTTGGAGCAGTGGCCCAGGCCTGCAGTCCCTCGTGGTGGGACGGCGTCTGTGCCTCTTGAGCAGGTTCACCGTGCTGCAGCCCAGCGTGGGCAGGGCTCCCACTCCTGCCTGCCTTCCAGGCACCTCCCACATGCCTTGCAGGTGCTTGCTGTTACCAGTGGCTTGTCCTTTACGTGCAGAGTTGATTTCCTTAGTTAATTTTACTGCTGCTTGTCATGGATAAGCATCTGCAGTATACAACTGCAGCTACCGCTTTCTTGGCAACTAGTAATTTGAAGTTTTACTATACATTATATTATAGACTACAAAGTCATTGACTTCCTCTGGCTGATCTCAAATGCACTTAAATCACGGATGAATGACTATATTTTTCAAAGATAAGCCCAGAGCAAATGAATTGGATTTATTTTTAATGCTGTCTTGTTTCTAATGCCCAGTGACACATGAACAAACGATTGCCATCACTTGTCCTCTTTCTCTGTAGGATATTGCTTTGGGCAGGATAATATCAGTGCATTTAGTGTTATAAATCATACCCCCAGCTTGATATTTCTTCTTTAAGGAAAAGGCTCAGATGCAGCCTCCAGAAGATCAATCAAACCTTCCTTATTGTCGTGATACCACTAAAGTCAACAGCAAAGCTCACACGATTTGAGTGATTCAAGGACATCAGGGCACGGACGTCTCTCCATCGGCTGACCTTGCCGGACCCTGGCTGAAGACAGGGAGAGGACACTGACGGGTTTGGGTGGCCCCCAGGACCCCCGCTGCTCTCCTGGGGCCGGGCACAGGGCACCCAGCCTGCAGGAGCGTGCCTGGACCAGAGCTCAGGGTTTAGGCACGGTCTGTTTGCTGCTGGGTGTAAAAGGTCTCCTGTAGCTCTGGTCATCCCCTGCGGCTTTTCCGTCTGCTGCACCCTTTTGCAGCTGAGGGACAGTGACAAGGCTCTAATGCCATATTCGATGTATACAGGCACCCCAGCTTTGTACGATGGCCTAATAGTGTTTTCTGGCTTTCTTTTCCATTCCTTTCCTAGCTTTTTAAAATACTACTTCTGCTTTTGTGATTTCTGTTAAGCACAGAGCTGGTATTTTCACAGAGCTCTCTTATAACATATCATATCTTCCAGGGAAGATTGCAATTTCTTTGTAAAGGAAAGCATTTTGCTAGACTCACATGTGTAAGCCATGAAAAGACCATTCCCCTGTGCTATCGGGAGAGGCGAACAAACTAGATTAAAATATACCAAAAGCACAAAAAGATTCCCAAGAGTGCATCTCCAGGTGCAACTGAAAAATCAGTATGCTCAAGGACTGTGATCTGTTGCTCATCTGGCAGCATTTTCCAAGGAAAATAAGAAATCGTCCCTGGAGGGAGGTGTATGCAGTCTTCCTGCGATGCACCGGCAGCACCTCCACTGCGAGCTCATCGCGTTTCAGGTAGTGTTGCCTTTGGAAAGAGGTAAAAAAAGACCTGAGTGTGATGCCAGCATAGGGATGAGGTGGGGTATGAAAGCATCAAAGTGCACTCTCAGCTCCGAGGCTCTGGCACGTGAAAGGGGGGGATGCACTTCCCTGTGGCTTGATGGAAGAAGTGTTTGGTGCTTTCTGCCCGAGGATGGCCAGGCTCTGCCCTGCTCCCTGGGAAGCCCATGGACATCGCCCGCCTGCGGGGTCCGCGCGCGGCGCGGCCGGAGCCTGCGGTACGCGGCACAGGAACGTGAAAACTCAGCACAGGCAGTAGCTCCTGGAGGCTTTTGAGGCCACAGCAGAGGTGTTGTGCACATTGTTTAGAGGAGTCTGTCTTCCTTTTTTTTTTTTCCCCTTTTAGTAGAGCGCCTGTTTTTCGACATTTAGGCACATTGTGCCATATGTTGTTTTTCACAGTGTAATGATGTGAGGCACCTTAATGATGAAACGCTGGCATCCTTCCCAAAAGGTAAAGCAATAGAAACTTCTTCTTGCTCGTGACAGTCTGTGCAAACCCATCGGATGGGCTGACACAAGGAGCTCTGCGTTACCTGGCAGCTTCGGCTCGTGAGGAACGGGGCTGCCATGCGAAACGCTGCTCAGGCGCGATGTGTCCTGCAGCCGTGCCGCGCGGTTCTGCCACTTCATTGAAGACGACGGCCCTGGAGGGGCACGCGGTCCCCCGCGGAGCGAGGGCATCCCGCTCGGATGCGTTTCCCTCCCTGCATTGAGGAGAGGGGCTGAGCTGAGTGGCCCCAGTTCCTGGCACTGGGACAGACCTGACCCCCCACTCACACCCTTCCAAATGGTGCCAGAGTCTGTTTGCTTTTCTACATATCATGGTAACGTTATTATAATGGCTTTTTAAATACCCTTCAGAATATATGCTAGAGATCTAAGGAGCTATTAATAGCATTTTAAATCTCTCTAGTATTGTTTATGGCAGCCTCTTGTGAATTTGCAATGAAACGATAACTCTGCTGGGGGAAATCAACTATGTCAAGCAGTTTGTTACATCATTTTTCAGCATATTACTTTTAATTTCAACAGAGAAAAAGACATGGTGAATCCATCTATCATTTTTGAACGAGGTGGTGTACAATGGCCTCTTGGGACTCCTCCAGTTCTGCAGTCACTGCTATCACTAAAGGGGAAGGAGAAATTTTGGGTAATTTCCAAATGTGAGAAATTGTTATACCTTGGAGTGAAGCAACAAATGCAATTATCACAGCCTAGGTTTATTCACCATGCTGGGCATACAGCATCCTTTTGGCTTTAACTGAACAAATTAATGCAGATAACTATTTCGGTGGAGTTGCACGCACACATATTTCAACATCAGGGCACGAGGGCTTCTGGTTCACCACCACTTCGTTTGTTGTATCCAGGTTTGGAAAGCACTGCTTTTGCCTAGCTGCAACACACCATTGAACCTGGGCTTCGAGTTCATAGTATCATAAACTCTTTTTAAAGAACCATCACTTAAAATGCACAGTTTACTTCATAACCATGGCTCTTCCATTTTGCATGGGATAGCTACTCTGCTTGTCTCTCATGCTGGATTTGGTACATTTAAAAATAATTGCTAAAATTACAGAAAGAGACACTATATGTCCCACCTATATACCTATATATTGTTTTGACACCCTCTATACCCCACCTTCTAGCCACACACGGTTAATGTCCAGGACAAGTAGGGTAAAAGCATTTTTTGGGCTCAAGCAAATTTAAAGACTAACATAGACCTTAAACCAATCCCATGGCGCTCTCAGGTTCTTCCTTAACTAGAGAAAGATATTATCCTTTTATTGGAACTTTTCATATGAAAACAGGGATTTCTTGTGCTCCATTTTTTATCACTGTGGTCATCACTTTCCTACCTTTTGTTCTCCTTCTTTATCCCACACATCTCTGTTGGTACTAAAATGGAAGAAAGGGAGAAAATGAAAGTTAAAATTTTATCTTGTTATTAAAGTCTACTATCTTATTATGTGGAAAAGGAAGAATAAATGGTGACGTTAATCGGAAAACCAGGAAAATGAAAAGTAATTTGAAATATATTTATTAGCCTATGCTATCCCTTTCCACCTCTGCTTCTGTTTTTTGTGAAATTGCCTCATCCTACATCAGCACATAAAATCACCATGGGCAAGAGCTGCTACAGGGCCATGAGTCAGACCGGCTAAAATGAAAAGCCTTTCATCACTGGCTGATGAAGTCCAATTTCATCAGTCTTCCACGTTACTCACCGAGCATGAACTGTAATGAGCATAAGTAATAATAGTGGAGTCTCTCGAGCATCTGAATGAACCCCTGGGCATGCCGTAAGGCTGGAATACCCTCTGCTGTCTCTACTCAATTCCCCAGTAAAAGTGTAAGGTATCACAGTTACAATTCAGTGTATTTCTAATAGGAAGGAAAACCAGGCACAGATATTCTGTGTGCTCACAGGATGCTTTATTTCATGTTTCTCTGCTCACCTGGGGCGGGAAGAGGGATGAAGTAATTCAGCCTGCCCATGCTTTGGTTCTTGAGTGGCAGCAGGAAGGATGGGGTATGTCCTGGTGTCAGTTGGGATAGAGTTAATTTTCTTCCCAGCAGCAGGCACAGTGCTGTGGTTTGGATTTAGGATGGGAACAATGCTGATCACACGCTGATGGTTTAGTTGGTGCTGAGCAGTGCTGACACCAGGCAAGGGCTTTTCAGCTTCCCCTGCTCTGCCAGGGGCACAAGGAGCTGGGAGGGGGCACAGCCAGAACAGTTGATCCCAACTGCCCCAAGGGCCATTCCATACCATACGGCGTCATGGGCAGTATAGAAACTGGGGGGGTTGGCCGGGGAGCAGCGATCGCTGCTGGGAACTGGCTGGGCATCGGTCAGCGGGTGGGGAGCAACTGCATTGGGCAGCACTTGCTTTGGATATTGGTATTATCACTATTATATTGTTACTATTATCATGACTATTTTACTTTATTTCAATTCTTAACCTGTCCTTATCTCAGCCCAGGAGTGTTTCTCACTCCCACTCCTCCCATTCTCCCCCCCATCCCCTCGGGGCAGGGGCAGTGAGCGATGGCTGCGTGGTGCTGAGCTGCTGCTGGGGCTGAGCCCCGACAGGTAGAAGGGTGGAGGTGAAGATGCTCATGCCCTGGAGCAATACCTGGGCCACTGACTCTCAGCTACCCCCCTGCTGATGATGGGTTCACTTCCCCAAAGCTCTTTGTGGTCTGACATCAAGTACCATACCCTGAGCTCACACACCAGCATGCTTCCATGCATCTGCGTTGCAGCAAAATGCCCTAAAAGTCTAGACAAGCTTCAGAGAGAGACAACATCCTCTGCTGAAATGCAACGTTCAGGATACGGTCCCAAGGCGTTGTGTTATTATTGCTGTAGTCACTCAGCCTTTGGGTTTGCTAGGAAAGGTGTTAGTTCATGTACGTGGTGTGGCCAGATACCGCTGCTGTGGGCTACAGTGCTGGCCATGTGAGGCTCCTTGGTGGCCACCAAGTCTCATCTTTCTCCTTCCTTCTCCCTGGCTAGGGTTGATCAGAAATACCCCTTTTTTAACCTGTCCTGGCACATTTCTCTTTGGAGTGCCCCCCAATGCTATGGCATATCTAATTTATGAGACTGCCCAGTGATTTGTCTTACATCTTCCTTTTCTCCTGCATTGTTAATTCATCTGTTCTCCTCTCTGCAGCTGTGGAAGCTGCTCCTCTTCTCCCGGCGAAGCCTCCTCAGCCTTTCTGGGGTACCAAGCAGCCCAGTGGGTGTGTTGGTCCACGGGGAGCTCAGCGGCACCGAGATGTCCGGCTCGCGGTGCGGTGACCGGCACCCGGCACGTGCCTGGGGCTGGGAGGGGGTCGTGCCGGGGCAGCCCCGCGCTCGGCACAGCCAGCAGCAGCTCAGCCCAAGCCCCGTGCCAGGCGCCCAACCTCTCGCTCAGCCAGTGTAACCTTGCAGCTACGGGTCCAGCTTGAAGATTACAAACCAGGAGATCCAGACAACTGAGGCAGGTTTTTTCCATGATTAATTACTCTCAATTATTGGAGAGTGGGTGCATTTATCATGCTTTGTGCTGCCTCCTTTATTCCTCTGCGCACCACTATCTGCAGCGAACCAGAGTGTCGCAAGGGAATGGGACATTGCTGTGGCACATGGGAGCAGTGTGAGATGGCGCCTGTCCTCTTCTCCCTGCTCCTCCTGCCTAAAATATCTCCTGTTCTGCCCTAGGAAAGGGAAAGAAGGGAGATCCCGGCTCAGCAGGAGACGACGGCATCGCTGTAAGGTGAGGAGGGAAAACAGCTACCGCACTTCTCAGCGGCTGCAGCCCCCCGAGAGCAGAAGCAGTGGTAGGAGCAAACGTATTAAGCGTGCAACCCATTAAATGTGGAAACCCAAAAGATTGCATCTTTTCAAGATGTTTGTGTAATACATAAATAAACCATGCATATTTAGTTCATATAAACCATGCATATTTAGTTCATATAAACCATGCATCTTTAGTTCATATAAAACATGCATCTTTAGTTAATATAAACCATACATATTTATTTAATATATTACATACATGCTTGTGCATACATACATATATGTATACAGGCCATGCATATTTATAAAATCTTCAGCCTCATGGTCAATGATGTACTGATTTTTTTTTTTTTTACCGCAATGAAAACATAACTGCTTTTTGTGATGCTTGCACAGATCAAATGCAAAATTATTCAGGTTAATCAAAATTAGAGCTGAATGTTAAGTATTGCAGAAGGCTCTTACGATACTGAATAACTGTGAAATAAAATGGCTGATGAAATTTCATTTAACAATGAGCAGTGCTGCCCAGGAGAGAAAAATAACCTTCATTGTACATCTGCAAAGATGGGCTCCGGCTAATATTACCCAGAAAAGCGATCTTTCCTGCATAGAAAAATAAATCATTTCCCTGTAAGCCAGCAGTGCCGGCACTTCTGTAACAGCGGGAACGAGTCTGGTCGTATCTCCAGGAGAAGTAAAGCCTGGGCAGTGAAGGACAGCAGAGCCAGCCTTGGCTGCGGGCTGAGCTTTGAACAGGGGCAGAGCAGTCCGGGAGAGGAGAGTAGGGAGAGGGAAGACAAGGCTGGTCTGAAATCCCGCCGGAGAAGCTCAGCGGGGAAAAGCTCATCCCTGCTTGTTGCTGGAGGCGGCGGCTGTGCCCAGGACAGCGACCGAGGAGCCGACTGAAAGGAAACAGCAGTAAACCCCCGTGGGGTGTTTCTCACACTGTACTAAACTATAACGCAAGCTCAGCTGCATGAGGCGTTGTAAGACCAACGCTTCAAAGGCAGTGAGGGCGTGAAGAAATTCCTGGGCAACAGGCGCATCGGTGACCATCAGCCCTGGAAGTCTGGGCACAGCCTCTGGCTCCTGAAATCCCCACAGACCCCTGCCCTCTGGGGCTGCAGGTGTCCAGGACCTCCCAGACTTCCATTCCTATCCTCGTCATTAATCATCTGCTATTGATCCCCGTCCCCGTGTTTCGTTCAAGGTTTGGGGTTGTGTGGGTGTTTTCGGAGGAGTTCTTTTTGCTTGGGTTTTGTTTTATTCAGACGCAAGGAAGCCTCAAAAGTTGAATTCGAGGTGGTGGTCATTCCTCTCTGTGGAAATCTGTCGGCAGAGCTGGCAGGTTTGGTTGAAGAGGAGCCAGGAGGCTGGTTTGACTCTGCTCTCCCGGTGTACTCTGTCCTGGAGAGCGGGGCTGGCCCTGCAGCCACGGGGCTGCGGTGCCGGTTCGGGGGGCTCTGCGAGCCCCCAGCACGGGCAGGGCGAGACGGCACGCTGCCGCGAGGGAGTAGCCACGGGCGGCTCGTGAGCTCCTGTAGTGCAAGGCTCGTGTTGGTGCGTAAGTGCCGAACAGCCAGGTGAGGAAATGCACTAATTACAAAGCGCAGGAGAAGCTTGATAAAGGTTGGTTGGATAAAGCTGTTTTTTTATGCCATCAGTTACACGTGTGTGCCTCGCGCCGGTGGTTGTGGTGAGCCGGCTCTGGTTCATCTCTCCTTGTTCCTGCACCCCGTCGCAAAGGAAAACCTCAGCGTTCTGCAGGTGCTGGTGAATAGTTTGTTATCTGGACAACACTGAAAGCTTTGTAGCTTTGAAGCAGAGATCTGTTTAGCGAACAGGTGCATAAAGAACGGGTGTTGGGAGAAGTCATGGGCACAACGTACCACTGCAAACAGGCTTTATCACAGCGACGGCCACAGCACTTTGTTTCTTCCTTATTAACTACTCCCGTTGTTCGCGGATATGTGAAGCAATGAAGTCGAGACTTATCAGCTTGCCATAAACACTGATCTCTTAAGGAACTTGCAATGTGCTTAATCACCGAGAGGTATTTAGCTCCAGAAATTATCTGTAGGGCCAGGAGCAGATTCACCGTGACTCGCACATCACCCTGTGCCAGCCAGCAAAGCCGCCTTCAGCTCCCCTGGCACGCGGCTCTGCTCCCCTCTGCCTGCCACGGCACAGCTTCTCCCTGGATTCGGGGCATTTCCTACCACAGAGAAATGTTTCACCTATGCATTTATTCAAACATAATGTGCTTTTATGGCCTCTTATTTCTTGACTGTTGTAAACTTGCAGCAGATTTTTATGGTCTCAAATTTACATTGCACCAGTTGGATATTTTAATCCCAGGGGGAAATACTCCAGTTGGAAAGTCAGGATTTTTATGCCATCGTAAAATCTACGGTGGCAGACATAAGCGGCGAGGGTGGGTATGGATGAGGAACACGCCAACCTTCACGCTGATTGCCTCTTGCGCTGCACGTTAGTTAACGATGTGATCGCTCATCTTCAGGTGCTTTAAGACTTGTGGGTGTTGGTAATCCTTTTCTTGAAGTGATTATTCAATTCAATCAGCAAAATAAGAAGCCACAGGTCACTAATCCCCGAGCCTCAGGGTTCGTTGGGGTCCCTCTGAAGGTGATGCCCTGAGCTGCGCATCATAGAATCATAGAATGGTTTAGGTTGGAAAAGCCCTTTAAGATCATCCAGTCCAACCATTAACCTACACTGCCAAGCCCACACTAAACCAATCAAGGGTAGACCAGACTGAACCATGTCCCCCAGTGCCACCTCTGCCCGTTTTTTGAACACTTCCAGGGATGGGGACTCCCCCACCTCTCTGGGCAGCCTGTTCCAATGCTTGAACACCCTTTCCAGAAAGAAATTTTTCCTAATTTCCAACCTAAACCTCCCCTGGCGCAGCTTGAGCCCATTTCCTCTTGTCCTATCGCTAACTGCGTGGGAGAAGAGACCAACACCCCCTCCCTGCCCCCTCCTGTCAGGCAGTTGTAGAGAGCGATGAGGTCTCCCCTCAGCCTCCTCTTCTCCAGGCTGAACACCCCCAGCTCCCTCAGCCGCTCCCCACCAGCCCTGTGCTCCAGACCCTGCCCCAGCCTTGTTGCCCTTTTCTGAATTTCTCACAACACCTCCCTGGGGGAAGAGCATGCTTCCAGAAAGAGATTCATAGAATCAAAGAATCATAGAATCATGGAGCAGTTTGGGTGGGCAGGGCCCTTCAGAGCCCCCCCAGCCCAGCCCCTGCAGTGCCAGGGACAGCTTTAACCAGCCCAGGGTGCTCAGAGCCCCGTCCAGCCTGGCCTGGGATGTTCCCAGGGATGGGGCCTCCACCGCCTCTCTGGGCAACCTGTGCCAGTGCCTCACCGCCCTCACTGTAAAACATTTCTTCGTTATATCCAGCCTATATCCAGTTGCCTTGCAGATACACTGGCTTCAGGTGAAACAGATAATTAGGGGGAAAAAGAAGCACAGTCAAGCACCACAGCAGGCATAGGAGATTTTGCTTCCAAAGTGCTTCCTAGCAACCTCCATGCCAGGAGAGCCAGCCCTCCGGGGAGGTGAGGGACCTGTTCTTGCAAGAAAGCAGGCTTGAGCGAGGCTTTCCTGCAGCAGCCCTCAGCGTCATCTTCCTGCAGCAGCCCTCAGCATCATCTTCCTGCAGCAGCCCTCAGCATCATCTTCCTGCAGTAGCCCTCAGCATCATCTTCCTGCAGCAGCCCTCAGCATCATTTTCCTGCGGCGCTGGCGGAGCTTGGGAACAGCAGGCTCTGCGAAGCAAAGGGCTTCCATGTTGGGCACTTGGCGCCCAGGCACCACAGAGGCACCGAACCTTCTTCACCTGAAACCTGCCTGCCGCTGGGACTGCGGGAGGGTGTGGGCAGCTGCAGGGACGGGGTGGGACGTGATGCAGCAGGGAGAAGCCTGCGCACAGCTTGGAGGCCAGCTGGAGTCACAGCGGTTTTCTCTCCAAACAGGCACTTTTAGCTGTTCAGAAATTTGCTGACGCCTGTGCCCAGCGAAGGGCACACAAGCTACGCTGCCCTTCGGTACCCAGGCCTGTTCCTTCGGGAACTCCCTTTCAGAGCATCACTCGACCTCGGAGTGGAAAAAGATTATCAACTACAGACCAGGGCCTTGATTTCTTTTCAGTCATTTAAGATTGACTCGATATATGCAAGTACCCTCTTGGCTTGAAAATCAAATCTAGTCTCTCTTGTTTGAGCTTTCTTTAAAGTTTTTCAACATCCCAATGAGACTGACAAGTACTGTGGATTTATGGGGTTTTCAAGCCTCTGAAGGCTACGAGTGGTTGTACGAGCGCTGGGAATGCGACCTTGCCTCCCTCCAGTACTGCCTCCCTCCTGCTGAAACCCGCGGGCCACAGGCCGAGCACAGGGATGGTGTTTCTCCATGTCCCCCGTGTGTCTTTAATCCATCTTCGCTTTTCGTTCCCCTTAATAGAAATAATGGTAAGGCTGAGCAGCCGGAGACATAGTGAGTGTTTTATGAGCCCTGCCATTTGATGAATAACAGCCACTGAAAAATTTATTCAACGGTATATACTTTACAGCTTTTTCTGTATGAAGAGTTTTTGAGCAGTAAGAACACTGGGAGGATGCAGCATTTTTGGTGAAAGCCGCTGTGGCTGCTTGCAGGTGGGCTAACCGCAGCCGGCTTGGAAGGGGAAGGAGTTTGGGTTCCGGGTCGATAATCCCACTTGCGGGCAGCTCTGGGATGTGTGGTGGTGCCTGCCTGGGGGACCCAGCTCTTCCTCCTCTTCCTCTTATAAAAAAATATTTATTCTATTCTATTCTATTCTATTCTATTCTATTCTATTCTATTCTATTCTATTCTATTCTATTCTATTCTGTTCCCACAGAAAAATTCTATTCTATTCTATTCTATTCTATTCTATTCTATTCTATTCTATTCTATTCTATTCTATTCTATTGCCACAGCAAAATATTCTATCCTATCCCATCCTATCCCATCCTATCCCATCCTATCCCATCCTATCCTATCCTATCCTATCCTATCCTATCCTAACAGTGACTTTATCAGCTAGAAATTGCACAAGCGTGAGGTAATTACCAGGGGCTTTTATAAGAGGGTGCTAAAGCCTGCATTTTTGGTGGTTAGTGTATATTTTCATCCTCACCAGAAACACCTTGTCTGAACACCCCCAGAAATTTTTTTCTTACTGATGAGTGCGTTATCTTGTTTTCTGATCATGCATGTCTGCCGGGAAACGTGTTGCTAAAGAAACAGTAATTATGCTGGAAAACCTGTTAGGTAATGGTGGGCTGCTGCATTAACAGTTTTGAGATTCAGCCCTGGGAATAATTTGGAGACTGTTGAAAGGGGAAGGGTATTCCACTCCTTGTCACATTTAAAATTAAAACTGCAACGAGAGCTGCCCGGCTGAACGCATCCCAGCAGGGCTGGGGCTGAGCAGGGCTGCCCATGGCTCATTGCTGAGCACGGCGCAGGACGAAATCAAACTGGCTGTGGCAGAGCTGTGCCGGACACAACCCCGAGCTCCCTGGGCACCTTTCCATGCAGGCGAGTGGGGACATGGCTCTGGTACAGCTCTTTACCCCAAAATGCCCAAAATCACATTGGCAGCAAGGGGAAGGTGTTGCCATGATGCCCACTGCAGAGGAGCCCTTGGGGTGTGGGGGCATGCTGGCCATGGCTTGACATGAGAGCATCAGTCTCAGGTCCACAAAAAGTTGTCTCAGGATGCTAAGACTAGTAATTTTTTTAAAAAAATGCAAAGATACAGGTGACAGAATAGTGAAATTCCCCTTGAACTCTGCTTGGTGTTGTTCATGTTTGTTGCTAAATTCTTATTAAGCTGAATGCTCTTTGGTGGTACTTCTTTTCATAGAATCATAGAATCATCGAATTGTTGAGGTTGGAAAAGACCTTTAAGATCATCCAGTCCAACCATTAACCTACACTGCCAAGTCCACCACTAAGCCAATTAAGGGGAGAGCAATAATTTCATGTTTTCTGGCTTGGTGGCTGGATTATTTTTAATAAAAGTAAAAACTAGGAATCAGTAAGATTGGAAAGGACCTCTAAGATCATCAGTCCAACCATCAACCCAACACCCCCATGCCCACTAAACCATGTCCCCAAATGCCACCTCTGCCCATTTTTTTGAATGCTTCCAGGGATGGGGACTCCACCACCTCTCTGGGCAGCCTGTTCCAATGCTTGACTACTTTTCTTTCGTACTCTTTACATTTATTTTAAAATGTGTATTTCTTCACCCAGGTGCCTGGAACAACGACTCTTCCAAGTACATATTTAGACAGCCTTTTTGAATGGTATTATTTGTCTGAAAATAATATACAACGTTGGATAAATAGCACGTGGTTATTTTGAAGCATATATTGTTTCCGCAAACAGACAGCTGCTCTTATCAATTAAATAAACAAATATTCCTGACGGCTTCAGACAGCTCACATATTGCTGTTCTGGACGTTTCTCATGCACACGGAGAGCTGCCAGGGAAAGGGCAGTGCAGGGAAACCGCTGTAATGGCCCAGGCACCGCGGCAGGCAAAGGGCCGCGGGGCCGCAGGAGTGTGCGTGCAGAGGGCAAGGCAACGTCTTCTCGTAGCGGATGAGGTGACAAGTGAGGTGACAGCAAGCACACTTAATTCATTTTCACTTCTACCCCTACCAGCTGCCTGCGTGGGGGAAGAACTTGCATGCTCATGGTTTCTTTCTGATATGGTTCTATCATTATTGGTAAAATGCATCTTGCTCAGGACTTCGGGTGTTTATCTGTCAGTCTCCAGCCTTTTAATAGGACCAGTCACGGTACTGCCTGCTGCTGAGCTGACACTCAGAAGTTTATTTGGAGTCTCACTGCAAAATTCATGAATACTGAAGAACAGAAAAAAAGAAAAGCCAGTGGCATGGAGCAACACTTCCAGCTCCTATCAGCCGGCAGAAGACAGCCCCTGGTCAGCGTGCGCAGGTGAGTTATCGCCAGGTGACACAGCTTTGACATCTGTGCTGAGATGGTGGGGAAAAGCTTCCTAGGATGCTTGCTGTGCTAGTAATGCTGGGGCACAGGTGAAATGGGCTGCGGCCTTTCACCATACGCCCTATCTGAGTTGCACAATTTATTCTCCTACAGCCTAATTCACAGATTTTTCAAGAATGTTTTCCTCTCTGGAAAAAGGGGGGGAAAATAAGAAAAACAACGCTCAGCTTATTTGGAGAAAGCAGGGAAGGAGCCATGAGGGGGCAGGAGCATTTGCCAGGCTTAAAGGCTTGTTAAAGAATGTACCTGCAGAGTTATTTTGTTGCATGTTTTAAAATAGTCTTTCTTTTGTCATCGTGTTTTTTGTTTTCTCACCGTCCTACTTCATGTATCATTAATCCCAATTGTGTCTGGACAGAGATCTCTGTGTTTCCCCGGCTCAGAAACCTGTGACAAAGGCACTGTCTGCAATGAAATGCAAAGGGACAAAAAGCAGTTGTGCAATGAAATGTGTAAAATAGATGAAAGGAAGAATGCGTTGCACAGTGCACCATTATCATCTGTGGCTTTATTGATGGCCCTCATTGCAATGAGACACTGCCGAAGCTGAGAGTGTATTAGGATTTAAGATGGTTTGAAGTCTCTGTGGGTGAAGAGACCATCCCCAGTAATATTAGGTAGAATAAAAAACGATGCAGGTGCTTTTGCTTCAAAGTATAAGTTGCCCAGAATTTGATGAGCAGCTGGGAGAAAAATACCGTTTATAGGCAATTCCTTTCATAATTCCCCTCCATTTTTTTTCTTCCTTTTCGGTGGTTGAACAGCTGCGCCCATGACAGGAAGGAAGGAAGAACTCATTCTGCTTGTAGAGATCGGACCCATCTCAGAGCAGTGTCTGTGCAAGCGCAGATGGTTAGTTCCTGGAAACAGTGTTGAACAAACACGGTGAACTCAGGGAAAATTAAGCGTGCGTTCAGAAGACCGACTCCTGTTCAGGTCACTCATGAGGTTCAAGGAGCCAGGTTCAAGGGGCCAATACGTACAAACATTAGTTTGTGTACAGATTCTCCCTCTTCCACCGGGATGAATTAGAGACACGGCGTCTTTAGCCAAAAAAACAGAGGTTTATATTGATCAAAATGCACATCTGCAGTTTTACAATATAGTTATGGCAACCAAAGTGCATATTCTAATATCCTTTTCATTGTCTGCTCAAATATAAAACCGAAGCAAGCAAGGGGCCAAGGCCGGCGGTACCAACGCTTGTGTATTTTGCTCAGTCAGATGCAGTTGGCCAGCCGGGCAAAGCCTGAGCGTGGGCCCGATGAGCTGAGCTGGAAGGACATCTCTGGTCATCGTGGAAGCAGATGGGCACTTTGTTTCATGGTGTTTCTCTGCATCATTGCAAAATGTGAGCCTTTGAATACAACCTCTGATCAATGTCCTGGTTTTGGCTGGGATAGAGTTAATTTTCTTCCCAGTAACAGCAGGCACAGTGCTGTGGTTTGGATTTAGGATGGGAACAATGCTGATCACACGCTGATGGTTTAGTTGGTGCTGAGCAGTGCTGACACCAGGCAAGGGCTTTTCAGCTTCCCCTGCTCTGCCAGGGGCACAAGGAGCTGGGAGGGGGCACAGCCAGAACAGTTGATCCCAACTGCCCCAAGGGCCATTCCATACCATACGGCGTCATGGGCAGTATGGAAACTGGGGGGGTTGGCCGGGGAGCAGCGATCGCTGCTGGGAACTGGCTGGGCATCGGTCGGCGGGTGGGGAGCAATTGCATTGGGCACCACTTGCTTTGGATATTGGTATTATTATATTGTTATTATTATCATTACTATTTTACTTTATTTCAATTCTTAACCTGTTCTTATCTCACCCCAGGAGTGTTTCTCACTCTCACTCCTCCGATTCTCTCCCCCATCCCCTCGGGGCAGGGGCAGTGAGCGATGGCTGCGTGGTGCTGAGCTGCTGCCTGGGGCTAAGCCATGACAATCAACAATAAAAATAAAAAAAACCCCAAACCCAACAATCTCCCTTGTGGCACATTAAACCAATTCCTAGTAAAATAGACGGATAGATGGATAGATGGATAGATGGATAGATGGATAGATAGATAGATAGATGGATAGATAGATAAAAATGGTCTGATTTAGAGGAAAGTTATTACAGATGGTCCAGTCCCCACACTAATTCTAGAGGAGGGTCCGTCTGTCTTCCCTGCTGGTAACACTTCCCAACCCTGACATCAAATACCTTTGGTGCTTTCCTGCTCTTTCTGGCAGATCCGATATCCAAAACACAGAATAAAGCTGGGAATGCCGCCGATCTTAAGGCAGTTCTTCAGCACACTCGCTCTCTCCCAGCATTGCCTGCTATTACGTTTCATGCAAACACTCGTTACCCCCAAATAAATTTTTTATTAAACCCATCTTCTATACATAACAGTTTTGAGTCTGGTGCTGTATCCTATGTTTTACTGATGCCCGGATCGGTGGGATCTACCTCATTTCCCTTGCCTGCACAACCACAGCGTTTGCCAGGGGAAGCTCTCCCTGTGGGGTAGCATGGCAGTGGACCCCAGCTCCACCTGCCCCTGTGTCAGCAATCACAGCTCCGGCAGGGAAATCCGGAGCCCTGCTCGCCAGTCCTTCCTCCAGGTGAGACACGGCGGTGAGGGCAGTTTTGCAATCCTATTTCTTGTCCTTCTTCTAGTCCCTAAACTCATGATTCCAACTGGTGCTCTTAGTTTGCCAATTTGCCTTCTGAAATTGCAGATTTTCCACGATCATGTGATTCTCTGAGGTGTTTGTTGCTCTAACAACACTGTAGGCATTCCTCCGGATATCCAGCCCTGATCCTGGGAGCTGGGAGCAGTCTCCAGCAGCAACGGGCTCCTCATTAAAACACTTTTATACCTCTTCCACAGCAAGACCAGCAATGCCCATGTTGATTCTGCTTTATCCATGTTATTCTTTATAATTTCCCCATAGACATCAGCCTTGTTCATTCCCAATTCTGTCTCGGCACCTTTCCTTCTGCATGGCTTTGCAGAGCAGAGTGTCTTCCTTGAACCCACGAGCACCCGCAGCTTGTCATGCTCCTCAGCCTCCAGCAGCCCATCGTCACTAGTGCTTTGCTAGAGCTTTTCACCAGCGATTGGCAAAATTTCTATAATACTGACTTGACGTGCTCTATGGGTCATGACGCCCATGTCCCGGGAATGACTTTTCCTAATTATGGTGACTGCAACGCTGCCGAAGTAATATAAATATCTCATTTTTCCCTTCTACCCTTAGATTTGGGTTGCAAAGGTGCAGACCCAGGAATAGCGCCGCATCGCTCTTGTTTTACTTCATCCACAGTTGCACTAGTCACCTAACATCTTCATCATGAACCCAGGCATTTTGCTTATTTTTGTGCTTTAGACCCAAAGAAATAGGAGAGGCATGCTAATTACTTTCATTTGCTCATATTAATGAGATCTTTGTGCATTTGCCCCTCTGGAGCTGCCCAAGCCCTGGTCCTCCTCTGCCCCATCCCTGCTCCTCTGCCCATCCCTGCTCCTCTGCCCCATCCCAGCCGCCTGTTCCCACCGCAGCAGTGGGATGTTTTAACAGGGAACGCTCTAACGATGGTAAAATACCATTCGGAAGTGCACAGTCTTGCAGAAATGCAGTCAAACCCATTAAGCTGTAGCAGGAATACCTTATGCTCTCACGGACCTTCTGATGATTAAATTGACAAATCGCAGAACCATCATCTTGCTGCTTGCCCGCTCCAGTGTCCCCCACGAGCAGCCTCAGCGCGCTGGTCCTAGCGCAGTGTATTTCGGGTGTCCTTGGGGGCCAAGTCCAATTAGGCAACAAACACAGGCTGCTTTAAGGAGCCCATAAAAATCCAGCTGCCAGCAAAGGGCAGAAACAGTAGAAGTTGGCTAATGGGTTATCTAAATTGGGAGAAGTCGAAAACACCTCCGTGAGCTGAGAGGAGAGCTGGCATCGCACTGCAGACGTCAAAAAATAAAAGGTTATTTTTTTTGGTGTGAATTGCAAGGAGCAATAAATGCATTCTGCTGCGTAATCATTTGTTCATGTTAGCAGACACTTAGATATCTATTTATATAATATAAAACCTCAGGTGGTGTGAGTTTTAACTCAGCTTGGAAGTAATTCACGTTCTCAGTGCAGAGACAAAAATAACTTGTCCAATTGTTTCTGTGGTTCTTTCTTAAAGAAAGAGGAGAACCCACAGCAGGAACAGCACAGAGCCGGCTCATGGGCAAACCTGAGCAGAGCCCGTGCCAAACGCAACAGCCAGCACAACGTCTGCGGACCTGGGGCTAAATACATCGAAAAAGAATTGGCTGGAGTTGAAGCTGTCTTCATTGGCAGTTAGCTCGAAAACACCGGTCCACGCTGTCGCCGGTTGGAGCTGGATTTGTCCTGCTTGGAGGAACAAGGCTGAGATGGTTTCTGCCGGCTCCATGCGAAGCCCGTGTGTTTTAACGTTGCTAAGCACTGCGGAGGTTGGCCAGCAGCCGGGCTGCGGTGGCCACCACCCGGGAGCCCAGGTCATCCCGCCCCGGGGCTGCTTCCTGGGATGCTTCCTAAGCATCCTCGGATTGTGCTCCTGGGTCGAGAAGGTGTACCCCCGGAGATATTCCAAGGTATATATGTGTATGTGTATATCGATAGGTCTGTATCTATATCTAAATAATAGGTGTATTTTATCTACATGTAATCTATCTCTGTGTCTAATTATATCTCCATCTCTCTCTCTACCTCTATCTCTGTATCTGTACAGCTCTACCTCTACCTCTACCTCTCTGTATCTCTAATCTCTATATCTCTAATCCATACCTACAGAGATTATAGATATATTAATGATATATATCTATATCTCCAGATAGAGACAAGATACATTTTTTACTCCTGTTGAACTGACAGTAAACTTGAAATTTCTCAAATTCGCATGGAATGCAAAAACTGAAAAAAACCCCCCACACATTGGCAATATCAGAATGTTTTCCTTTGATCGCAATAGAATGTCTTTATTTTTTTAACAGCAAAGCCTTCAAAGTGTTTCAAGCTATTGAATAAATCCAATAAAATGTCTGTTCAGTTTTCATCTGAGTGCGCCAGTAACGGCGCGTTGAATCGCCACATTGATAGTGAAATGCTGTTCGTTTCACAGTGAAAATATTTTATGTATGCCAACTTTTTGAAAATGGAGTTTTCTGAACAGAATGAATGCAAGTCATTTTTTTTTTCAGGAGAGAACAAAATACTTTCAGCAATATACATATATATATATTTAGTATAGATATTCCAAACTAAGCCTGCATTATTTTTAATATATATATATATATAATTGTATGTACAGTATCTATCAGTTTTATATAATGTGTGTAATATATAAACGACAAATTATATATAAATATACAGTAATATATTAATAATGGTTTTGCATTATTGTGTGTATTATGCATTATATCTTTTATATATTTTTATACTATATATTTATATTTAAGTATAAAGAAATAGAAATACATTTCTATTTCTTGGTAAAAATAAATGTATATATAAAGAAAAAAACACATGTTAGAATATGCATCTTCAAGAAAAAGAAGTATATATGTATATGTACTATAGATAAACGTAACATAATGCATATAACTATTCATAGGTACTGTTTATGTTTCGAACTTGTATACATCATTTATATGTACATAATATAATCTCATTCTCTATTATTTCCATCACTTGTTTTAGAACATTTCAGAAATAGGTTTTTACTCTTATTCACAGTTTAAGAATTTTACTCTTACTCATAGTTTGGGAATGAGATCAGTGCCAGGCGCTGGGTTTCCCGGGCAGGCTGCGCGCCCCAGCCCCCGTCCGCGCCGCCGGGGTGGGTGCAGGGGGGACGGGGCAGCGCCGGGACCCGAGCCGAGCCGAGCCAGCCCGTGCCGGAGGGAACGCCGTTCGCCCCAGGCCTTGGCCGGCGACAGCCGCTCCGTTGAGCCTTACAAACCCCTCGCAAGTTTTGAAATAGGTCTCTGAAGTTCGTCTTCCCCTGCAGCCTCCACAACGCGAGGCGATTTGGGAGCCTTAATGGTGAACGGTTTATACGCTGCGGTGAGTCGGACCGGCGTCTCATGATGGAGAGCCAGGCTCCAGCAGCAAAAACCAGAAACAGGGCTGCAGGAAAACCCAGGGCGCATGTAGCTTCCTTCTTGGCCCTTTTTATCATTTCCCCACAGGCTGGTGACCATCTCTCTTGGATGGAGTCAAACTGCATGAGTAAAATGAACTGAGCATTGAAATAAAGATAATAGCAAGAGCAGAAGGAGGCAAAGAAAAGGCTTTCAGATCCTCTGCAAAAAACAGATACCAAGAATGTAATGAGCAGCATATCAAACCATTATCTTTTTTAATGTAAAAGCTGCATAATGTTGGAAAACCATGGAAACAGCGCTAGAGGAGATAACCGGTTTTAAACATTTGCAGCAGAGGGGAGGGCAGCAATATGCGGTTGTTGATATTTATTTTAGACATGAGTAATTTTGGTAAACGTTGCTGGAAACGGGATGAATTTGGGATGAAAATGACCGCCATGCAGACAGGGACTGATCAGTACAGACTGGCCAGTCGGAGATCATAGAATCATAGAATGATAGAATGGTTTAGGTTGGAAAAGCCCTTTAAGATCACCCAGTCCAACCATTAACCTACACTGCCAAGCCCACACTAAACCAATCAAGGGTAGACTGAACCATGTCCCCAAGTGCCACCTCTGCCCGTTTTTTGAACACTTCCAGGGATGGGGACTCCCCCACCTCTCTGGGCAGCCTGGTCCAATGCTTGACCACCCTTTCCGTGAAGAAATTTTTCCTAATTTCCAACCTAAACCTCCCCTGGCGCAGCTTGAGCCCATTTCCTCTCGTCCTCTCGCTAACTACGTGGGAGAAGAGCCCAACACCCCCCTCACTACCCCCTCCTTTCGGGTAGTTTAGAGAGCTCGTACGGTGCCGGGTCAGGCTGCCGCTCCCTTCTGTCCTGCCGGGCAGGGAGCTGTGCCCATGGGATGCTGAGCCCCCGCATCCCGCCGGGCTGGCGCAGGAATCTCTGCCCAGTGCTGGGACGCTGCCGTCCCTGTGGGCTCATCCCGCCCTCCTGCGCACGAGTCCGAGCCGAGATGCTTCACTTCGATACCGGGGAGCAAGCCTGGAGGCAGGCTGGCGAGCCCCTTGCTTGTGCCTGCGTACGGGAGCGCCGGGCCATTTACATTAACACCCAACAGGAGAACATAAATATTGATGTGAATCTACCCAAGAGAAAAAGAGCCAGTGAATCGAAACTCTCTTTGAGACAAACAGCTATTTCTCTTGCTGAATGGCATCAAAATACCAAGCCCCGAAGCTTCAAAATATTGATGACATTATTAAAATGGGACCTTTAATTTTGCATTAAGATCATTTTAACGTTGGAATTTGGGAATTTAATTATGCATGAGCCCCAGCCTCAGTGCTTTGCTGAAATTAGTTTGCAGTTTTCATTTATACTTCTACACTTAACGTGTAATTTAGCCTCTTGTATAAAAGGGCTAAATGCTGCTAAATGCCTGTTCGTGGTTAGCTGCAGTAATCCCTTTAAAATAGATGCACAGATACTGTACTCACGAGTAAGCGCGGAAGGTTATGAAGAAAACTAGGAAGCAAATTTGCAAAATTGATCCCAAAGAGAGCTGCAGCGAAGGGCACAATTCGAACGCTCTGCGGAGCAGCATCACCCATTTGACCGCTGCGCCCCAGGGCTCCGCTCCGCAGCATGTCCCCACGAAAACCCTGGCGCCCGCTTCCCATTCCTGCAAACGGGGGGCTCGAGCCTTCGGCAGAACTGGTCCCTCTCGACGGCGGCTCGAGCCTTCGGCAGAACTGGTCCCTCTCGACCCCTGCCCAGAGCTGCTGTGCGCATACTTTGCCTTTTCTGCCCTGTTCAGATAATTCCTCAGGAGCAGACTAAGTGCAGGTTGTGCAGGTTTCTGCAGCATGGAGACGAGAGCAAAGTGAGCCTCCGTCTCATAAATAAAAATATTTTCATTAGAGAACTGTTGTGTTCTATCTGTGAAATACGATACACAATCTTTTTAAGCTATGAGAAGAATTGGAAAGAATTGAACTAGTATTTTTTCATGTTGCATCCTGCATGCGGTTTTACCGGTAAGGCAGCGTTGATAACCTGAAGCTCCCCAGCCAGGACTGACACAGAAACGGGATCTGACGAACCCTGCCAGCAGCAGCAAAGCGGGGGGGACCCGGCCTGGGTCTGGCTGGGAGACCATCCCGGGATGCAATCCCGTGTCTTCTGCTCATCCTGAACGTCCCCTGCCCCGTGGCTTTCTGTCATGGTGGGAGCAGGGAGATGAACTTCGCTTTCTGCTTCAGATTTTTCTCTTCCTAATCCATATTAAATTTTTGGCAGATGAGTAAGGGTACCTTTTATGCCTTCCTCCTACATGTTTGGGTGGGAAACTTTAAGTATTGATTTTAAAAGTGTATTTCCTAGGGAATTTGAAGTCTTTTCCCCAGCAGAAGTGCCTGGGAATGAAACCTCTGATCGTAAAAATATGTGTGTTGAAAGAGAAACTAAGTCTGAAATAATCCAGTTGTTTTAGACAGGAGAAAAGATAGCAGCTTAGCTCGGAGAAAAAGGAAAGCAAACCAAACGAAACAGAAAAATCAACATTAAAATCAATCTGCACTCCATACGATGTTTGCTTGTAATGCCAGAAGTGTGTCTGCAAAAATAACGTCTGCATCAATGTGAATCGCATCCTTTGAGAAACAGGCAGAGCTCAGGACTACAGGAAGGAGCAGGGGAACAAATCGGTTCTACCGCTCTGGGCTAATGGCCGAGGAAGTGCAAAACTACAAAATCCTGCGATAAGGATTTTCCTTTTTCTGTGCGGGTGCCCGTGTTTAACTCCTCCTCAGCTTTCCGGGCTGGTGTGAACTTCACGGGCACGGTTTTTCAGATGCCCGGCCACCACCGGCATGAGAGTGGGAACGCGGAGCAGCAGCCGAGACCATGCAGTTTCCAGAGATGGAAAATCAGTCCTCAGGGTTTGGGAAACGTGGGCATTGATGGAAGGGGTGTGGGAGAGGAGGTGAGCCCCAGAGCTCCCCACAGCCTCTGTGCAACACTTGTACCTCTTATAGAATCATAGAATCATAGAATCGTCTAGGCTGGAAAAGCCCTTTCAGATCATCCAGTCCAACCATTAACCTACACTACCAAGTCCACACTAAACCAATCAAGGGCAGACCAGACTGAACCATGTCCCCAAGTGCCACCTCTGCCCGTTTTTTGAACACTTCCAGGGATGGGGACTCCCCCACCTCTCTGGGCAGCCTGTTCCAATGCTTGAAATGTTATGAATATGTTATCAACGTATTAGCGCATGCTCCTTTTCATACGCAATGAGATGCAAATGTTTATTTACAGCGCCTGTATGATCAGAAACAGCAAAGGAGACGGTAATAAATCAGCAGTCCTCTGGCCATGGGAAATTAAAGTTCTTTGAGAGATAATGCACAATTTTAACAAACTTTTTTGTATGTCGTGGCGCTTTAGCATTTCAGCGAGAAAAATATTAAGTTCGGTATCCCAAGAGGGATTTGGAGGAGCTTTCTGGCTTATTGGCGAGGTCACTTTGGGATGGTCTATGCAGAGAAGATGATCTCCCTCACCTCATCTCCGGCACCAAGCATGGACAAGCCAAAAGCTTTGAACCAGCTTGGGGCTGGCCAAGCACTGCCAGGCTGTCCTGCCTGCCCCGAAACGGAACTCTCCCACCTCGCCGGGCTGCACCCCACCTTGAGCAGCACCGCTTGCCACAGAGGGGCTACGTCCTGCCCACGCTCGTCCCGTGCCAGCCCTCCGGCAGCCGTGCTTTCCCCGCGCGCGCTGCACAGCCGCCCCCAGGCGCACCCAGTCGTTTGGGTGTTCGTCCCCGACACGTTGGTGACTCCGCACATGTAGTGCCACTGTACACTTGCAGCTTTAATTGAAACTGATTCTTCTTGGCTGAGCCTGCTTCCCCAACATCGCTTTGAAGAAGACCTCATGTTCCCTCTGCATCCTTGCTGCAATTCCGAACATCTGAGTGCGAGTCCCTCTGTGCCACCATCAGCTGTTAGACTTTCACTTAACCTTGCCACTCCTCTTCTCCATGCCTTTTTTTTTCAGGTTAACGAGGTAAACTTTGATTTTAAACTGTTCAAACATTGGCTTCATTGACTTTTATTTTTTTATGTTAAGTGTCTCTTACACCTGTGGCATTTTTGGAATAATTACGTTTCTGGTATTTTAACAAACAGTTGCAAATTGAAGGAGTGCATGCTGAAGTCAGAGCAGATGGGCTGAATAAATTTATTGATTTGGGAAGAATACCAAGAGAAATAACCTCCTTTTTTAGGGCAGGGAAGAAGAGAAAGGATGAGTAAAATTAATAGAATAGCTCAGCTATCTTCAGAAAAAAAATGCCACGAGCTCAGTAGCAGTTTATGGGTGGGCAGCTGTGAGAAGAAGGATGTGAGAGAAAGCCAGACTTGGGGAGGTTACAACATTGCAAAGGGCATGCGTGGTGGCTGTGCATGCATGTATGCACGTATGCAAGCTCACAGACCCTAATACGCATGAAGCAGGACATTGTAAAGCAAACTGACCTGACCCAAACCTTGGCTGCAAGCTCTGACGAACTCAAGCAGCCCAGAGGCTGGGGCGAAAGCAGCTCTCCTTGCACTTCACACAGCTGTCGCCAATTCCCAGGGCTATTTAGTCTCCTCTGGGGACCACAGGCAACCCCTGGAGCCGAGCAGTTGGTGCTTTGGGTGAGGAGGCAGCAACCTGCGTTGAGAGCGGCATCGTGCTTGCAGCCGGGCCCCTTCCCACAGCTTTATTTGCTGATGTAAGTTGAGTTTTAGCTCTGCTAAGGTGCTCCGTGATGGGTGGCCCTGAGGACCCTGTGTCCATGGGGCAGCCCTGGCTCCCAGGTGCCTGGCAGTGCTCGGCTGATGCAGG
Organism: Pelecanus crispus; assembly: GCF_030463565.1. Classification (NCBI taxonomy): domain Eukaryota; kingdom Metazoa; phylum Chordata; class Aves; order Pelecaniformes; family Pelecanidae; genus Pelecanus; species Pelecanus crispus. Next base: position 74,217,285 of record NC_134648.1, read on the forward strand.
TGAGCTCAGCTCCTGCCTGGCGGTGGCTCTGTGCTCTTCCAAGAGCTGTTGCTTGGTATTTTGAAGCATGACACCTTTCAGTCTTCCCCTTGGACAGCTTCTACCTCATCTATGGCTTTCAGACTAGAGCTGAGAGAATTTTTACATTTGCTTCTATGCTGCTCTTGTTCTTCAGCTCAAGTAGCATTTCACCTTCTCAGTATTTTCCCATTTCCAGGCAGCAATAATATCCACAATGTTACACAAAAAATAGGCAAAATGAATAGTGTGTAATAGGGCAAATACTGTCTGCTCAGCCTTTTAGGTTGGAAATTAGGAAAAATTTCTTCACGGAAAGGGTGGTCAAGCATTGGACCAGGCTGCCCAGGGAGGTGGGGGAGTCCCCATCCCTGGAAGTGTTCAAAAAACGGGCAGAGGTGGCACTTGGGGACATGGTTCAGTCTGGTCTACCCTTGATTGGTTTAGTGTGGACTTGGCAGTGTAGGTTAATGGTTGGACTGGATGATCTTAAAGGGCTTTTCCAACCTAAATGATTCTATCATTCTGTGATTTCTCAAACACACTGCAGGATGAGTTGTTCTGGAAGCTTGTGGCTTCATCTCCTTGTTTGCCCAGATATTGGCTGCCGGGGGGGCCCAAGGACTCAGCCCACCTAGGAAGATAATGGCAAATTTCCATGTTTTTTCCCATGGCTGGGATACGCAGCTGCTGTTGGAAGCTTTTTCACATCGAGTAGCAAAACTCCAAAGCATCCATTAAGTGCAATTACTTTTTATGGGAGTTAAACCTTCCAGTTACACGCTGTAGCCCATAAAATGCACAGGAGAGTTGTTGGGGTGGTGGTGGGGTTGCCACCAGGTGACTCTGTGAGAACATCTCACCGTAGTCTTTCTTAGATGTAAGGATTTATGGGGCTATTTTCTGGTCTCAAAGATCAAAGACTTTTTGTATTTCTATACCACAGAAGTTCAGAGAAGAAATTGATGTGTTCAGCTCCTCTTTTTGTCCTTGATCACTTCAGTTATTTGCTGTCAATTTGAAATGCTTTGCCTGGACAGGCGGAATGAGCCGCTCCTGCAACCTAGTAGAGACTGCAGAAGCTGTCTGAAAATAGTTTCCCTTGCAGGTCTCTCTGGCATTTATTACATAGAATTGTAGACATTAAATCAGCATAATTACTGCAATGCTCCAGCCAAACTGGTGACTGGATCTATACATGAATTTACAAGTTCATTAGGGAGCTGCTTATATCTGGAACAGAGGAGGTTAGAAAAGGAATGAAAAAAACAGAATATGGGTATAATGAAAAATATTTTTTAAGTGCTGTTATTAGAGCATTTTTGCAAAGCTTTAGTAGCAGACAGTCAATGGGCATAGATGGATTTTTTTTAAAAAAAATCTAAAAAACAGGTTAAGAATTTGAACTGAAGGTACTTAATCTTTCCATTATACACTCAGAAAGCAAGCAGGATGGTTCTTTTTGTCGGCTATAAGTGGATATAGTACACACATTGCTCATGGTTTTGTCTAATAGGTTCAATTAAAATATACTTAACTATTTTCTGTAGTCTAGTTATAGAAATATACAAGTACGTACTGTGACAGGGGTGGTGTGTATATATAGATGCATAAAGAGCAGGACATGTGCATATGGAGAAATTTTTTGAAGGTAAAAGCTGCTTTTTGCACAGTGTTTTTGAAACTGAAGCACCACAGTCACATAACACTTCAGATGATCAGATGACTTCTGTATATAGTATTTTCAGAGGATAAGCCAGTTCAGATATATGCATGAGTTTTGAGGACAGGTTAGCTGTCTTGCCAAGCAGAGAGAGTCAGGGAGTTTTATTTTACTTTTAAATGTAATGCTCTGGGTTTTTTAGAAGTTCATACTGTATAGATTTCAATTCCCATATTAGCTTTGCAGATTAGAAGTGCAGAAAGAGCTGCTGTACTAAGGGAGCTTGATCTCCTGCATAACCCTCTACACTTTCTGCCTTTTGGGCAGAAGTCTGCTTTGAATGACTCTGCTTTAAACTGGTTCAGCAGAGCTGATGCTGGTTCAGTTTATATGTTATTATATATATTATTTATTATATATATTATAATATATTAGATATACTTTATTTCTATATCAGAGCTCGACGCGGGCAGGATGCATGTAGCTGTATGATGCTGTTAGTGTCCTCACGCAGACTGCTGAACACCAGTGTGGTGTGCTGGGACACCCTCCTTGGGATGGAGACCTTGGCACCAATCCGCAGATACCTGCTCCCAGGGCATTCCTCGCGCTGACTCCAGCAGCTCTATCTGCTCTGTTTTACCTACCCTTCTCCGCTCCCGCCCGAAGTGGTGGGTGTGTGAAACGCACTCTGAGCCAAACTGATGGAGAGCCGGGCTGCTTCTGTGCAGGCAGGACGTGGTCGTGACATTGCTGGTCCTAGAAACAGCCACAACGCATGCCACGCTCCCCTTGCTGTAGCTCTCATCTGGGCTGATATGCAAGCCGGAGACAGCTCAGTTTGTCCCAGACTGCAAAACCCAGGAATCAGCAAGCTGTCCCAACTCTCATGGAGAGCGAACGAGTGGCGCTTGCTTGGTGCCTTTGGGGACGCATGCCCCGCCAGCAGCAGCTCACCAGCATCACCCGGGGGGGCTGGCAGCCCAGCACCAAACGGGCGCTCTGTCCTGCAGAGCCTTCCGGCACGTTAACGTCTGCTTCGGTTGCAAGTCAGAGCACAGAGCAGAAATGCTTCCATAAAAAGCACCTCTGCTCCAGTCGCTGCCTGGGAATTGCACTCCTGGCAGCACATGAATACCTCTGAGCCCTTCCTTGTGCCTGCCCTGCCCTGCGTGAGGGGCAGTCGCTGCCTCCGCAGAGCCCGCAGCTCTCCAGGCAACCCACCAGCTGAGGAGGGGTGACGGGTTTTTCTTCTAATGTACATCAAAAGTTGGAGTGATAAGGTCTACCTGCCTTTTTTCCACAGTACAGGCTGGGCCAGGAGATTTTGTAGCACCTGCTACAAGTTTTAACTTGGGTGTATTCAGTTCACAACATTGGGCTGCTCCAGGCTTGACTGGATTAAAAACTTTCTAAGCTACTCTAAATCTATATCATATATTCAATATCGATCTAGTGATGTACTGATGCAGCTGTGATTAATCTATTATGGATAGGAAGCCACTTGGTTCCTGATGATCACTTCAGAATCACAGCGATGGTAACAGCAATGATAGGACTGGCTACACAAATGTAAGAGAAACATCCACCTTCTGAACTGCTTTAATATATTTTTATATGCTCAAATATGTTTTGTCTAGCTTGCTAGTTCTAGAAGACATTTATTAGTATGTTACTATATGGTCTTTTTTGAGTTTTGTTTTCTGAAAACTTTTTTTTGGGAGTGAAAACAGAAATCAAAAGTACAAAAAAGAGCATTTAGTAAAGTAAATAGTGACTGGGTTGTAGTGGAGCTCCTTTGGGAAGGAGTGCGGTGTCTGTAGCACTTACACCTGGGTCACCGAGGTTATGATGTTCAAGATTTGTTTTGCTCTTAAATGTCAGGAGTGCCGAGTGCTTTCCCACAACTTCACAACACTTGTATCTCCCTAGCTTTAGGATAACTAAGTAATGTCAAATTTAATCTGAGAAGAATAATAGTTCCCCAGGCCAAGTGAGATGTCCCACTATATAGTTGCCTAAAGAGATTACATTGGGTAGGAAATCTATAAAACTGAATTAAAAACGTTCAGACTTGCTCCTGGACATTCCTGAGGTTTTCATAGCTCTGGTCGCCCGTATGAAAAATGCAGAAGGTGCTGGCATGCAGGTATGGTCTTTGCCACTCTGTGTCCAGCTGAAAATAAAATACAGCGGACTGCCTTCCCTTGTGCTCTAGCATCACAGGAAATAAATGGGCCTGAATTAGGTAGACTATTGCTGTGTGCTCTCTCACTCAACTACAGAATACTCCCTTCACAGAAAATTTGTCAGAGCAATTGGATAAAATAAGGAAAATAAGCAAGAAAAAACCCCTCACGGTAGCCACTGCTGTAGTGGAGTGTAGTACATCCACTGGATCTCATTTTTGTAAGAAAAAGACTAGAAGACCTGTCTGGTAGGAGGCTGATTCCAAGAATACGGCACCAGCTTGCACAGCCCTGGGCTGTCCCAGTCCTCTCCTTCGGGCTCGCCGCTGCCCGGTGTGAGTTGTCCTCCTGGGCCCATGCACAAGATCAGCCACCTGAGACTCACGGGGCTCAGCAGAAGAACCCTAAGCCACTCCTCGATTAGGGAGAGATTTACAGAGGCATTGTGCAAACTGCAAGCGAGGCGTTGCGGTTTAGTGGTGGGTGGGAGGGAAAGCATCACTGTTCCTGGGTCACTTCTGCTTAGACTATGGTAATCTTCCACAAGAAGATATTTTTGGGAAATATGTTTCATCTCAAAAGGCATTTTTCCTCATATTTTGCTCATTAAGTTGTTCAAGAAAAATTAACAAATGAGACTATTTGCCAGAAAAATTGTGCAGCTGGTGTTCTTGAATGCTAATTGGTGCTGCTGGAGGATGCCGTATTGCTAACTGCTGATAGATGGCATTGAACGCTACCTCCTTCCCGGCAGTGCCTGGGGCTCTCACGGAGCTTCTCCCAAGTGCTTCCCTTATTTTCTTTCCTTTTTTTTTAAATCAGCGCATGGAGCTTATGCCTCCCTTCCTGATAATTGTCATATAGATGCCTCCCTGCATCTGAGAGGAACATATGGTTCAGCATTGAAGGCACAATGGCAGAACCCTCCTATAGGGAAGGGAACATCTGCCGGCTCCTATGGGCTGTAACCAACCCTACAGCGGCAGCACTGCCAGCGTCGTGCCACAAAAAGTGGCACATTTACATCCTGGGGACTTCACTTGTGTCAGGCTACTCGTTCAATGTGGGACTTAACAATTGTGCTCGTACCCAACAGTACTCTGCAGCCGGTGGTCATAACTTCGGTGTTTGGAAAGAGAATGGAGACCATGGGTGGGAAAATGAAGGGCTGGCCTGGAGTCCCACCAGGCTTAGCCTGGCCTAGGAAGACCTGAATTCTTCCCTTGTGTCTATGGGGATCTCATGGGCAGCTACAGATATCCTATGTGGTTTTATGAGGCCAAAAAAAAGGTGACGTTTTCCCAATTTTTATGGGAAGGGTCATATAATGGTATTAAATGATTTAGGAGGACATTTCCCATCCTAAGTTCCTAACCTGATGCAAGGGCAGAATTTTCATACCTTGCTGTAGGTGGTCCAGTCTGTCTCTAATTCACCTTAGCAGGGTGATAGAAACAGTTGGAGAATTATAGATCCCAGCAAATATGACACCACACACTGCCCTCAAAAAAAAAAAAAAAAAAAAAAAAAAAAAATCCTATTCTGGGAGGTATTAACAAGAGTTCTCTGAAGCTTTGAATGTCATTAGGTGGCTCTGATGTAGTTAATCTTAGCATGCTGCAGCTAATTTTGGGAACTAAACTGTAAAAAAAAAAATTATGTATAAGGATATGGGACAATTATAAAATGGCAGTAATGATAGGAAGCTTGGAAAGTATTACAGACCAGGAAAGGTAGGAATAATTTTTCCTGGTGAATTTCTGGAGTGGTGGCATATATGGCATGTACCTGAGGAACCCTGTGGGGTTTTATTCTGCAGAGGTTTTCAGAGCACGGGATTGTGGTTGCAGAAGGTGGCAGTAGGCAGTACCATGTCCTGAGATGTTGCAGGTGTTTGGCCAGAGTGTTTTGGCCAGCACAGATTTTTACAGAATTTACCTTAAACGATTATAAAAGTTTAATGGTTATGTGTAGAGTGATTTGCATTTTAGGCTGCATAAAGTTGAATGATGTCCTTTGAACTTGATTTAATGCCTTTGATATTGACAGTAAGATATCTACCATGTTTCCTCCTTTATCACTTCCAAATAGTTTTTCCCACCACTTGTAGTTTGACGCAGCAAACAGATTCTGCAGCCTGATTCTCAAGTTCATTAATATTATCAAAGATTCTTGTGGGGATGGCAGAGATAACTTAAAGCTCATGCAGAAAAGAAAATCTACTTTTAAAAGAATAATTAACTTCAGCTCTTGCTCGGTTCAGAGTTTATCAGCAAGGTTAGGATGAATTGTTTTAAAATCTATTTTTAAAAGGATTGTAGCTTCATTATCAAAGCACTGATGACCTCTAACAAATTAAGCGTTGCTCTGCTTCTCACCAGGGCTGCAGGGAGCTTTGCTGTAGGTGGAGGGGAGCGAGCAGGCACACCACTTACCAAAATTTGAGTTTTATGAGAAGGTTTTGAGCAGCGAGGTTTCCATTCTGCCCTACGTGTCGCTTGGGCTCTTTTCCAGGTGCGTGGCTTGGGGTGCTCCCCTGCAGGCTGCAAAGCCCTGGGCACGTGGCTGGAGCAGGCGAAGGTGCGTGTAACTGCAATGGACTTGTTCAACCTTGGGTCAAGCAACGTCAGCCAGAGCTGGAGCGGGTCAGCAGGGAGCCCCGCAGGGCAGGGGAGCAGCCAGGGTGGGAGAGGAGATTTTTGGGCTCCATGACGGGTGCTGTATGAAGCTAATAGATGCTGGAGACCAAGCATTACCCGGGGCTGTACCAGCTGGCCGGGCACCTTGCAGGGGGTTGCTGCATCAGGAGAGGCTTTAGAAGGTCCCCAATTTATCGTTATAAGTCCAGTCGCATTCAGTGCACTGAACTATCACGATTACGGATGCACAACTAACGTAGGCACCTTTCGTCTAGTTGTGCTGCATGAACTATCACGGCCACACTTAAAGCGTCTGGTCGCGTTCAATGACCACTATCACGCTAGACCAATAAATCAAAGCAATTTATTAAAGCAACAGACACACAGGTTCTTTGGATTACCGGCGATAAATTCACTGACTGCAAGGCACATACAAGTGCCAAAGTTTAGAATAACACAGATGCACTAAAAGACATAAAAATGACTCTACAGAGGTTTCTAAGTTTCCCGGGGAGGCACTTGGTATAACCAAGTGTTGGATTCTTACCCAAAGGCGTCCCGATGGGGGGGAAGAGAGGCTCAGCCCGGCGACTGATCCCAGAGGTCAGAGTAGTACACGATGGTATCTTCCCCAACATCTCCTCTCTCTTAGGCCAATTTATAGTATTTTTACACATCAAGTGGAGCTTGAGGGACTCTAGTCATACATACCTTTGTTACGATTAGTGTAAAACTTTCTTGCTTCGTTTTAAAGGTACAGGCTCATCAAAATTCAGAGCGCAGGCTCAGTGAGGGGGGGTCTTACCTTGGAGGCGGGTAGGTTTTGGGATGGGAGTGTGTTCTAGTATTATAATGATATTATAATGAGTAAAGTTTACTAAAGTACAGCATTTTCGTCAACATCATGATAGTTTGCTGACTCAGGGTATCACTGATGCAGCTTATCAGGGCCATGGTGCCCCTCCGAGTTCCCTTATCTCAGGCCTTGGCCGTGATGTCTCCACACCACTCCACCCCCTGGGCAGCTCCTCTCAGAATCAGCACACCAGGCTCCCCTGGGTTGCGACATCCAAGGTTACAGGCTTAGGAACTTCCTGTGGGATAGATTCCTTGCATCCAGCTGCATTCCATCCAGAGAGCTTCTTCAATGCTGTGCCTTTCTTGTAATCATAAATCTAAGTCTGATGTCTAGGTCACCTCCAGCAATCACTCCACAGGGGTCTGCTCTGCCGCTTGGCCAGCCCAGTGTCGGATGTGCTGGTATGTCCCCAGGGACAGGGGCTCTCGCCCCACACGCTGCCGGTGTGCCCTACGTGCCCGTGCTGGGGACTAGGGTAGCTGGTGCAGGCAAGCGTTGTGGTGGCCCACCAGGAAGGCTGGTGGTAGCCAGGACATTGGCTCTAGCGTGGGGATCCTCAGCAGTGACTCGATGGAGATATCAAGAGTGCGTTAGAAAATACCAGTGAACATTCTGTGATGTGTTTTGCTGAGACTGAAGCTGTTTTTACTTTTAGTTTGTGTTTTGCAGCCGCTGGGTAAGTGCCAGAGGAATGATTGTTAAATTTAGGATTTCATTGTTTCACTGAAAATGGGTGCAGTGTGGACTTAAGCACTTCCCTGGACACCCATATTTCCATATTTTCTAGAACCCCATAGAGCTCTTAATAATATACTAAGCATTTTAAGTAGTAACCATAACAAGTTACTAACCTAGGAGTTTAGATAGCAAAACAGTTTAGGAAACTTAAAATTCACTTGCCAGTTCTGCTGCAAACTTCTGTAGCAGCTCATATGACTACTTAATTGTCTTGTAGTGCATTCTTTGTAGAAAAGCAATGACAGTTCTCCTCTTCTGGACACTTCTTTCATTATTACTTCATAGTTTTTTAGCTACTGACCTCACTGATGGATGGTTTTCTCTGTAGAAGTAGTAGATCAAGTACCCTATACTGCTTTTGCTATATTTAACAAAAGTTTCTTCAGAAGAAGGATATATAAACTGCAACTCAAGTTGGACACTGCTTATTGGGCCATCAGGACTTTTACACTGAAACATGCTCATGTGTCTTAGAAATTATATAGAATCAAAAAAGCTCATTTTTAAAGCTCTTTCAAAATATTTTTGTAATCAATTACATTTAAGAGCATTACATTAAGGAGGTTGCAGAGTGGTTGGTGTTGGAAGGGACCTCTAACCCCCTGCTCAAGTAGGGTTGGTGAGAGCAGGCTGCTCTGGGCTGTGTCCAGTCAGGCTTTGAACATCTCCAAGGGTGGAGACTCCACACCTCTGTAGGCAACCTGCTCCTGTGTTTGACCAACGTCACAGCACAGTGGGAAGGAGGAAGTGTTTTCTTATGTATAAATGGAATTTCATGTGTTTTAATTTGTGTCCATTGCCTCTTGTTCTGCCACTGGACATCACTGGAGGGTCAGGCTCAGTCTTATTTACATCCCCCTGCATCAGCTCTTTATGCGCATGGGTAAGATCTCCCTGACCCCTCTTTTCTCCAGGCTGAGCAGTCCCAGCTGTCTCAGCGTGTCCTTGTGTGAGAGATGCTCCAGCCCCTTCACCAGCTTTGTGGGCCTTCACTGGACATGCTCCAGTAAGCCCATGTGCATCTTGTACTGGGGAGCCCAGCACCCCAGCTGTGCCTCACCAGTGCTGAGCAGAGGGGCAGGATCCCTCCCCTCGACCTGCCGGCCACACTCTGCCTGATGCAGCCCAGGAGGCTGGTGGCCATTTTGCTGCAAGGGTGCTTTGCTGGTCATGGCCAGCTTGGCGTCCTCCAGCAGCCCCAGGTCCTTCTCTGCAGACCTGCTTTCCAGTCGCTTGGCCCCCAGCGTGTACTGGTGCATGGGGTTGTCCCTGCCCAGCACTTTGCTGTTCCCTTCGAAGTCCACCAGGTTCCTGTTGAACCACGTCTCCAGATGCCTTTTGCACTCTGGTTGGAGACATGGAAGCCCTTGGTGTTGCCCAGGGTGGTGCTTTGCTCTGGCATGCACATGGGTGATGGCGGGCAGCGGTCCCAGCTGGGGCTGGCGCGGCAGTGCTGCTCCTTGCTGGAAAATGCTTCCTCATTATTTGTACCAGTTCCAGTTTTTGTCATACCCGTTATTGAACTCAGTAGAACGCCTTACCTGGTTAAGGCTTTTTCCTTTTAGCACTTTCTCAATGGAAAGAAAACTAAAGGCAGAGCTCTGACTTTGTGAATCAGTGAGCAATACATAGAAGGGCAGCGACGGAGTATTTATGAGTTTGATGTGGAGACACGACCAGAGCCAGGCTGTCTCACTGCATACGCTGCAGAAAGGGGAGAGGGGCAGCAAGCGTGCACGGCTGGCTTGCTTCTCTCAAAGCAGTGGAAACGCATGCTGAATCAAAATGCTGTTGCAAAGGGAAAGGCACATATTTGTCCGTGGTATATGAGCCAGAAGGGACTGCTTCCCTCACGTCCTCGCTCTGGGTTATATACGAGCAGAAGGTAAAAACTTCCAAGGCATTAGGAGTATTACTCGAGCAGATGTAGGGAGACAGCTCCTTACCTCCTCTTCCCCATCGTGACTGTGAAATTAGTCCCTTGGGTGAGTTGTAACCAGATGTGGAAACATTTTCTTTTCAATTTATTTCAGGTATATTAGCAAGAACACTTTCATTTATTTTTTACTTATCCTTTGCTTCTCATCCTGGTATAGTGTAGGAACCACTACAATTGTAACATTTGCCACCCTTTTCCACCTCCTTAACTTAAATGCAGGGAAAACTGTAGCTATCTCAGATACTCCTGTGTACTGCCCCAGCAGCTGCTGATTTTGGTATGTACAGTTTTAGGAGATGGCCCAGCACTTGTTCCTGCCATGCCCTTGCAGTGCACCGCTCTAAGGTTAGCATGGAGCATCAGAAGGGCAGTTCAGAGGGGCAGGGAAGGCTGTTCTGCACGCAGAGCTGTAATTAGGGGTTCCTCATACGCGTCACCTTCCAGCAGCACGCAGACAAAGGTAGTGTCTGCACAAAGAGCGCAGGAACGGCTGTGGATGTGTTCAAAGCTGCAGCCATCTCAGATTGCAAGCACACGCCGAGCCAGGACACCTTTCCAAAGGTGTCTTGCCATGGCAGCGGTCCCTGACATCCTCAGCTGGGGCTGCATGCGTGTGGGGATCGCAGGAGGGGACATGTGGGGAGGAGGTCCCCACGTGGCAGCCCCTCCAAGCCACTGCTTGCAGAGATGCTGCCTTAACATGTGGCTGAGCAAGCTTTCAAGGTGTTGGGACCGCTCCTCTTCTACGGCACCCTGCTGCAAAGGAAACGGAGCTGTAGGGGAACTCGGAGAAAGCCCAGCATTTACTCTTTCTTCCACACCTGCCATGGCTCATCATGGTGGCGATGCTCGCACCGAGCCCTGTGCCGGTGGCACCAGGCTCCCGGGGTGTCCGTCAGGGACTGCAGCACCAGCTCCCAATGGCTTTGGAAGGAGATGGGCCCCCCCTGGGGCTTCAGTTCTTTGGGAAACTTTTCTCTTGGTGACTATGGGTGCTCAATGTGCCGGAGCCAGTTACGCTAACAGTTTCCATCTGGAGTTTCAAGACCCCTTTAGATGTTTTTGTTAGCTTTTTTGTTTTTAAATTTAGCCCTCTAGCAGCAAATTAATATATTTCAAGGGACTGCATTGAAAACTTATGTAGGTGAGGGTAGGAAGACCCAATTTTTTTCTAAAACAGCTCACCCATGGCACTTAAACATAAAAAATTTCAAGCCAGGATGAGATTTTATTACCAAATATAGTGGACTAGAATATTATTCTTTTCAAAGGAAACGCAACTTGCAAAACCTTCATCCTTAAATTACTGTTCCACAGCCTTGTTCTGGCATCATCTGCCTCCATTACGAACAGTCAAAATCTGTGTAAAGGTATCAATTATATCTGGAATTGCCATCAATATGGCAACTTTTCTTTTTGTTTCCTCCCAGAGCTTTAGATGCTGCTACGTGTCTCGTTGCTGTCTTACATATAGTAGGATGTTCAATAATGCGGTAACAATACACCATTATACTCAACTTTTTTAATATATTCTAAATCTCGGGGTTTTTTGGCACAATTTAATAGCATAAATAGGTATGAATATACATTAACCCTTGATTTGCATAAGATCCTGCAAGAGGAAAAGCCAAAGCCAAGGGCTGGGGAACACCGGACAGATGAGGGCTGTAGCAGCCAGAGGTTTGGTCAGCTGAGGGAACTTAGACCCTGACCTGCTGATTTTAAAGCGAGATGTATTGACTCTGATGCTGTTCGTTGAGCCCTTTCATGACAAAGCAGAGAAGAGATGTGCATGCCTTCACCTCATTAGAGGATAAAGTGAAAGCAGGTCTTAAGACTTAAATCCGGTTTCTGTTCAAAGGTTTTAAGTAGCAGTGAGTCAGCTGGGCCTCTGGTAAATAGTGTTGATAGTAATTATCTTGGTAATTGCAGTAGGATTGTACAAAACAGTTTCTTTTTTTGGTTGAGATGACTCCTAGAGTAAAGTTTCCCTACTGGAAAATTATAAGAGGGAATGGATAAGATGTTTCCCTTGTCCTTACTTCCCTTCCACCTGTGAAGCACGCAGCCTTGTGCCATTTTGCCAAGTGACCAATGTCTTCTATTGCAGAGCTGTCCATACTTTTCTCCTGAGTATAGGTTGAACAAGAATGTTGCATCTTTAACTGTTTCTCTCAAGGTCTGGCTATTCTGTGATCACATCTGGGAAACTGTTGAAGGAGGTTTTCTCCTTTGGCTTCTTTTTCAGTTGGCTGGCTTAGAAGGGTAAGGGCTGTAGACAGCACCATTCTAGAGAAGTACAGCTACCAAAGCCTGACAGTAGGGCTCAGCACAGCCTTGTTTTGCAGTGGGATATAAAATGAAAAATGCCCCTGGATGCGTGTCCCTCTGTCTCCTGTGCACCCAGGCAGTCGCACTGGGCTTCCCCTGACCACATCTGGCCTGCCCCAGGCACCAAGCTGGGGTCTGGATTCAGCTCCCGGACCTCTGCAGGAAAAAACAGGGGCAGCAGTGCCCGGAATGGAGAGTATGCACAGGGACAGAGCAGGCAAGTATTCAGAGGGGGCACTCACTGGGTGGCTGTTAAAGAGGGAAGATTTTCTGTGCTTCAGGCTGGACTATGGAGGAATACCACATATGCTTTCCCCGTTCTTGCGCTTTCCTGGGTTAAGCCTCGTTAGGAACAAACATGATAGTGTAAGCTGGCAGGTCCTGAACCGCAGCCAGAACTGATCGGTTTGGGGAGATGGCGAGAGGAGGAAACAGCCAGCTCCTGGGGCTCCCCCAGCTCCCAGCGTGACGGTTGTGCAGGTGCCTCCTCCCGTAGCGTGCGCGGCGAGGCAGCGCTCTGCTGTAACCATCACTCGTGTTTCTGTTTGCCCGGAGAAGCTGGGATGTATAAACCCTTTGGGAACATTTTTGTGTGGATTCCCATTTATTTTTCTTCTTGGGCTAGGTGCAGTAACAAGAAGACTTTTATTCCTTCAGGGCACTAAATAGACCCTTTTGGCTGGTTCTCAAAGACCTGGCAATTTGGTCTTTTTTTATTAAGATTTAGGAGACTACACACACTTCTCATTAGAGCTGCTGGAAGCAGTTTTTTTCCCAGTGCCCTGAGCTCTCCTGCATGTGAGCTGTGGCCCCGCTGCCCCAGCATCACAGCAGGATCAGACCTGCCGCTCTGACCTCCCAAGCAGAGTCATAGCCGGGATTTGTGCCCGTGGCGTTGTTAGTGACGATCCTACCTGATGGAATCGAGGTGCTGGGACCAGGGGACGGCATTTGAACGTGGCACCTGCCCAAGAGAGGTGTGTGAGTTTCAGTGTATTATCTCTGTATTTCCTCTTTGTAAGTAATTCTCCCCTTCCCCCTTTGCACTTCCCAGGGAAGCTTCAGGCTAGACCAGCCATAATTTAATTTAAAAAAATTAATATTTTTAGTAACTTGTGAGTTCAATGAATCTCTTTATTTTGAAAAGAAAAGCTCCCAAGAATCTATTCTCTGGGTGAAACATGTCCCGCTCTCCCCCGGGAGTTGCTGATCCCCTGCTACTTTCCCAGCGATGGGATTACTGCACGGAGAGTTTCTTCCTAATAAACTACAATGTGCTGGACATGGTGCTCAGAAGAAATATCCCATGTTATCATGCAATTAACAACTGCAAATTTCTCCATGTGGGAAGGGGGATAAAGGTGAGAAGTGATTTCATTACTTCTATCCTTTTTTTGGGTGGGTGGGGGGGTGACGGGTGATTCAGGGGTGTTTCCTGGTCTAGTTACTGTTATCTACAATACCAACAATTAAATGTTTTTGCACATCAGTTCATTGCTATCTTCATGTAATCTTTGGACTTAACAAGAAGGCTGCCCTTGTCAAAAGTCAATGCAAACGCAGTTCTGAGTCGATGAGGAAGTGATGTATTGGTAATGAATTAAATTAATTTTCACAAAATGAGCTGATAGCAGGATTTCCATGAATTAGTGTGGCTTTATGCTGGACCTGCTGTTATAGCACACATGAACTGTTTCCCTGCCACTGAGCTGAAAATGAGTGTTGGCAGACAGGAAGAACCAGCTTATTTCAAGTATACCGCTAAAGCCTATGTTAAAACAAGTTCCTAAAATGTCTTAAGGAAATGGTTTATGAAAGGGTTTATGACAGGTGCTGATGAGTGATTCTTAAACCACCATGGGTGGTTTTTTTGACAGCATATTCAGATCCAAAACCCAGTTACCTGGCTCTGCTAAGAAGCTCTACGGAAGCTGGTAAGATTATTTGCATGAGTAATGACAGCAGAAGCATTTTCTCTATTTGCACAAGAAAAGTAATTTCAGAAAAATATTTAGTTTATGGCCATAGTTGACACAATCAATACTAAATTCACAGTATAAATATTTGATTTTCTATAATCGGTTCTAAAAAAATAAAATAGTGAAACATTGTTGGAAGGGGAGAGATAATTGTGGGTTAGCCAAAGTACTTAGGGTTTTTTCCCAACTTTCATATCCTTTATTTATTTATTTTAATAAAGGGTTCTCTGGAATTTTATGCTATTTCCATAAAACGCCACCTTTTTCTGTCCAGCAGAAATGTCAGAATGCGATGCTTTGGGTATTTCCAAACTTACGCAGTTTTACAATGAAAACAGTGTCCTGAAACGAAGGGAAAGGGTGCTGTGAAAGCCAGCTGTGCTGCGAGGGCGGTAGGGAGGGGCTCTGTTATCACGGGCAGGCGAGAGCAGGGATGAGCAGGGGTGCTGCCCGCTCCCTTCCCGGGGTCTCCCCCGGGGCGGCGGCACCCTGCTCTGATGGGAGCAGTCGGAGTTCACTTCATCAGCTGCGCCAGAGAGCTGTCGCCAGCGGCAGTCTTTATTTTCCTCTGACTTTTCCCTTCCAAAAGAAAACCGCTGGAGACGAGTCAGGGCAGCATTTGGTTCAAAGGAGCGGCCGCAGCCCCGCTCCAGGAGGACAGGGCGGTGCAGCACCAGCGATGGTAGCAGGCTGCGCTTGCAGCGTCCTCACAGACCTGGTTTACAGCTGTACTTGGAGCAGCAGCAAGAAATGGCCCACCAGTGTTTCAGAAATATTCTTCAAATACATTGGCTAATGGAAGAGCAGTAACTAATTTTTTAAAGTGTCCTAAAATATAATTTCCTGTTTGTGCATCATTTTAGTCATTGCTTTTGAACTACGTGGCAGAGAAATGTCTCCTGTTATTGCAAGGACAAGTGAGACCCAAATCTCTGCTCGCACATCTCTTGGGGAGCAATAGCATCAGGATAAATCCAGGAAACTCAGCTTTATTTAGATGACTGACTGTTGAAGAAGGTTTTAAAATAAATATTACAGGCCTTAAGTTTTTTTTTTTTTTTCCCCTCCCTAAAGAAGTGGGAGGTGCTGAATAGACCCATCGCTGCTCTGCGTGAATGCAAATGGAAACAGAAAAGGCCCTTGGGAGCACATCTCCTGGCAGAGCGTACCTGGGCTTTAAAGCAGAAGGGTGGATGCCTCAGAAATAATTGTTTCTTGGGCTTAATTTCGCTCGCTTTAGAAGAGACAAAGGAGACAAGTGGTAATGATGAAGGATGTTTGGATTTTTTTCTCAAGAATAAAATAAAAAATCATTAGGGAAAAGTTATTATTAGGGATGCACAGAAAATGTACTTAAGGCAAATTCCAGAGAAAACACAAGGGGATAGTCTGAGATATTTTGAGCTAGGCAGAGAGGGTTCAAAATGGACTGTGAGGAAAAACAGCAATCAGCAGAGCAGAGGTGTGGTGGCGTGGGCTGGGGAGGGAGCAGGCTGGCTGGCAGCGGTGTGCCCGTGCGGCATGGCCAGGGATGGGTCCTGGCTCTCCCCTGAGGCTCTCCTCGGTGCGGCTTTGCTCGGGCAGCAGGGATGTCCATGTGGCTGCTCTTGCCTTGTGCTCCCACCATCTCCCTGGAGAGCAGCTCTTCCTTCCCCCGCTGCCTCGGCAGCCCTGTGAGCAGGCGGTGATGTTTGGGTGGGTTTTGCCCCCCTGGGTGGGAGCCACAGCCCATTGGTGGCTCACAAATGTCCCTAAATAGGTACATTTCCAAGCACATGGATGTGTCACCAGTGGCATGGAATCATTTAGGTTGGAAAAGCCCTTTAAGATCATCCAGTCCAAAAATTCACCTACGCTGCCAAGTCCACACTAAACCAATCAAGGGTAGACCAGACTGAACCATGTCCCCAAGTGCCACCTCTGCCCGTTTTTTGAATGCTTCCAGGGACGGGGACTCCCCCACCTCTCTGGGCAGCCTGTTCCTATGCCTGACCACCTTTTCCGTGAAGAAATTTTTCCTAATATCCAACCTAAACCTCCCCTGGCGCAGCTTGAGGAGGTGCTTGGGCGGGGGCTCTGCAGGCAGCACACCCCGGCAGCGGACAGGGTGCGAGGAGCGGGCTCTGCATGAGGTCCGGAAGCCTCTTACCAGCAAAGTTAGTCCTGTGGGAAGACCTGGGCTCTGCAGAAGGGAAAAAGCAATCTGTGAGCAGCTGCTTCTTCCGGATCTCTTTTTCCAAAGGCTGTAAAGAAGGCTTTTGCTTTCCCCCAAGACTTTTCTTCACAGCAATGCACTATGCAGACCCTGAAGACAGGCTGTGTGCTCGCTCTGGAGGGACCATGCCTTCTGCCTGTGACAATGCTGCTGCTGGGCTCCAGAGAAAGGAGCACTCCAGGCAGGGGACACGCTGCCACGCAGCCTTCTCTTGGGCAACGCTGGGGCGATTGTTAATGCAAACGTTGTTCTTGCTGTGGGTGGAAATACCTGTGCAAAGTGGGGCAGCCAGCTCCCTCAGCTCCGAGGGTGTGAGGACCAGCCCGGCATCAGCAGGGCAGGAGGCTCCCAAAGCTCTCCTGCGCCTTCTTTCTGTGACTCCCACCCCAGTGCAGACGGGAGTGCTTGGAGCCCCTCCATGCACCTTTCAATGTGGCTTCTACCAGGGTCTCGTGCAGCTGCTCTCCTTGGCCATGTCCCTGGTGGCTGTTTGGTTGCAAATACATTTAGTTTTTCCTGACTTGTTGTGCTGGTGCTTTACATGTACCAGTGGAGGGCTGGGATGTCCAAACATTGAAAATCCGTGGGTAATTCTATAGATCAGAAGATTCTAGCAAAAAAAGAAAGGAAACATTTCTTTTTTGCTTTGCTTTTGTTCAATGAACATTTTGAGCTTGCTGATATCACAGCTCTGCAGCCTTGGGGATTGAAAGCAAGACCCAGCTGGAGACTGAAGGAGGTTATTCATGAAAAACAAACTTTTTGGGAGGTGCAAAGAGAATTTTTAACATTATCTTTTAAAAAGTTTTCTATTTCATATCTCAATTCAGACCATTTATTCTGTGCCAAATGGTCTGTTTAATTTCATTATACTTTAACAATTTTTTTATTAAATATACAGTGATCATAAGTCAAAATAACATTGAAACTGAAACAGTTCCTAATATTTTGATATCCTCCAATTTTTTCCCCCAAATTATTTGTCTTGTAGGAAATTTCTGAAATTAAGCTTTCCTTTCTGATTTATATTCCTTTTTTCAGTCCTTGCTTTTTTCAGGATTTCCCTTGGAACTCAAATTTGAAACCACAGCTGGATTTGCTAAAAATACACTTGTTAAAACCTTTGGATTTCATTTAAATATATTACATGCTCAGTTGTCTCTGGGCACAGGGATTTTCTGTAAAACATCAAATATTGGGAAAAACAGAAACTCTGTAGGGGATGCTCACGCACTTCCACTCTTTACCGTGGGGCTGGTACGAAGGAGCAGGTGCTTCATGAGCCCGGAAGGCATTTCAGTCTGGCATGAGGAGTTTAGCCAGCAGGCAGGTATTAAATAGGTAGAAAAGCTAAGGAAAAAAGGTTGACCTGATGATGAGAAAGTGGTGTGCAGAATGGTCCCAGGGTCATGGTGCAATGGGTGTACAACGGGAAGGTTGAAAGTCGAACAGGTTCAGCCTTTGAGGCTGTCCTGGGAGTGCTGAGCCCTGGGTGGGCTCGGGCAGAGCCCCTCCAGCCCTCTGGATCTTCACTGCAGCATGAGCATCCCCAGATCCCATAAAAACCTCCCGTACTCTGCCCAGCTGGGCATGCCGTGTGTTGGAAGCTTGCAGGCTCCTACCAGCCTCCCCACGAACACCCTCCTGGGTTTGGTATCTCCTCCACAGCATGTGACTTGTTTGCTACCTAGAAATGGTGAAAAACATTTCTGGGCATTAGCATGCATTTGTGTTGGCGCATCTGTGTTTGGGCAGTAAAATATTTATCGAACGCCTTGTCTTTTGTGCGGCTTTGCTGTCTGTAAGTGAAGTGCGTGGATGGGGCCTTCCAAACAGGAGCATGTTCTGTGGTGACCAGGTCCTAAATCAAACCATGAACTCCTCTGAATGCTGTAGCCACAGGGAAATTTCTTCATGCTTATAATTAGATATGAATTCCTTAAATTTTTGATCTCTGGAAGGGCTGGAGAACACTTGCAAGTAGATATCATGGGGTTTGGTGTTGCCTTGATTCTGGCTACTCATAGGCTGTCTGGGTTGGGAGAAAATATCTGCAGTTTACTTGCAGATGATAAAAAATAAAACCTTATAGACTTGTAAATAAGACTGGGGCCAGGTCAGTTGGACAGATGGATGTGGACCAGACCATGAGATGAGCTTGTTTGAAAAATATGGGTATTTTAACACAGCCAAATGGAGAGGTGCCTCTTGAGCAGCCAAAATAGCTGACATATGAGGGATGGGGGTCTGGAAACCTGTGGGATTGTAGCAGAGGCTTCAAAATGAGTTCTCGATAAGGTGCTGAAAGCAAAAGGGTAGCTGTGATTGCTGGAGTTGCAAGTGATGTATGTGGGGCAGGAGGAGGGGCTGGACATGGCTTTGAGATGAGATATCTCAGCCCAAAAGTGCTGATCCTCAATATGGACATGCATGAAAATCTTTGTGTTGACAACCCCAAGCACGTTTCTTCTGCTTGGAGCTTCAGACGAGGAAATGTTATCGCAGGTGCTCGCCACTGGCGCAGCACGCTGAGGCCTGTAAGCAGGGCTGGGTGCAAGCCCACGGGAGAGGTCTTCGGCCACCTTTTGTGTTTCACAGGAGAGGAATAAAGCTTTTTGTTTAGATGAGGGATGGCAAGATTGCAAATGCTTTGGTTTACCATGCTAGCATGCCGTGCAGGTAAAATGCACTGAAAAGTCAGATAAGTTTAAGAAAAAAAAAAGCGATTGAACTATTTTGCAAGTATAGTGTCAATAAACTGTTACAAATACTTTGATATTTACCCACACGGCTCTATCAAATGATTATTATTACAAGCACGTGTTCTACTAGTCAGATGAAGGAATATATGCCATTAAAAAGTTAACTCTAATTTCCAATGTAATATTGTCATTAAATTTCTGTAAATTAAAATGGGACTCCCTCAGGATTTTAAAGAGATTGTATGTCAGACTGAAGACACTGCAGTGAATAAAGCCTGCATCTGTTTAGCCAATATCATCAGGCTTTTAAAATTGAAATACACTGCCATAATTCTGCATAGTTTCTATTTCTTTGGAATATTTTATACTTTGTATGTGTAGTAAGAAATCATTAGACAATGGTTGAGAGCGGATAGAACATTTGTGGAAGCATTTAGAAAAGAAAACCTTAGCAATACTTAAAGAAAACATTTAGTAGGTCCAAGCCTGCACGGTGGTTTGTGCCCTGGCGTTTCTGCCGTGTGTGACGTGGTCACATGTCACCATGGTGTGACATGGTGGATGATGCTTCACGGCGCTGATGAGGTCAGGCAGCGTCTTGCCGGGTTCCCTTGCTCTGCGGTGCCCAGGGTGCCCACCGCTGCCTGCGGGAAGAGGCTTAAAGTGCTTTGGCAGCTTAAGCCTCCCCATCTGCCCGGTGCAGTCCCTGCATGACCAGTGTTCGCTCTGACGTTCATCTGGGGAAGAGACGGGTCATGTGGAAGCATCCAGGAGAGTGTGGGTCTTGGGGTAAGGCATTTTTAAGCTATTGGTGTTGCCTGTTGTATCCATCCCGCTCCTCCTGTCACGGGAGAAAGCAGGGAGAAATGGCGTGGTCCAGGGGAGATGAAATCCTTGTCCTCCCCAAGAGCCTCAGCCAGCGGCTCAGTGCATTTTAGTCCCTTGACCTCCCCCAGCCGTCCCACTGGGAACCATGTCTGCAAGCGGATGATGCTTCATGTTGCATCGGGCTCCAAGTCAAGAGCCCAACGCAGCCGCCACGAGCACGCACGGGGGCAAATCCTGGCTCTGCTGGGGCTGGCATGCAGCGGTTTTGGAGGAGAGGCCCCACAGCTGCCCCGGCTGTGGAGAACGGGGGAGATCTGAAGAGGAGGTGGCTTGAGGGATGCAGGCTTTCCTGCTGTGGCTGTTCATCGATGCTCAGGTGGGGGCGAGGGGAGGATGGTGATGGTGACTTGTTTCTCATAGCCCCTGCAGAGTTAAAATAAAGTGGGGTGAGACAAAATTCACCTAAGATCTTCCTGCACCAGAACCTGTTGGGAATGCATAGGTCTGGTGCTGCAAAGTCTTCTCAGAAATCTGATTTTCCATTTCTGTGGAAAGTGTACCCATGGCTGGGAACATCACAAATAGCATAACAGGGAGAATTAATGTATTTTTATCTTTGCTGAGCACATTTTCTGTACTGATTTGGAAATGTATTGTCTGACTTCAGCTGGAAACAGCACATACATTAGAAGAAAGAGAAATCCATCTGTGTATAACTCATGTCAGTGCTGCCACTGACATGAAAAACCCAAGTTATGCAGACAAGCACAGTTGGGCTGGTGTAAAATATTCCACTGTATGATGCTCCAAAAATTTGGCAAGGAATTAAGTAAACACCGTCTTTCATCCACTCAGGGTCTAAATATTTCGGAGGGTTACAGCCCCCATGATCACGATTTGGCATACAGCTGGCCAAGACTTACTTTTGACTGATGGAAGTTTTGTCAAGCTGTGAAGAGGCAGTGCCATCAGACAAAGTCTGAAGATAAAATGTTTTAATTAGCAGACTCCATCTCCCGCTGTTCTGCCCTCAAACTCTTATCAATGTGAGCAGCTGGGAAGCAGTGCTAGACCCAGGCATTGACCTTATAATGCAGAGAGGAACGTTTGTCCTGTAGCTCTGCAAAAGCCGGGAATTGGGAGCTCAAAGTTGTGCAACTTTTCCATGTGTCTTAGTCCTTGAGGATGGTCCTTCCCTTCCACTTTGTGTTGTCTGTTCTCGTTGTGGCCCAGAGGACCACCAGGAGAGCGGGGTCAGGTTGTTGTGCCCTTGTCGCATAGCATGGGAGTGTTTTCCAAATGGGGCACAGCTCTCAAGGGTCACCTGTGGATCAGCCTGGGAAAGCTTGTCAACTCTGAAACCTCTGGAGGAATCCAGAGAGGTGTAGGGTTTGGGAGGCTGAACTACCACCTACCCATCCATCCATCCATCAGTGTGGGTTTCAGTGAGCCAAGGAGGACAGGACCATGGTGTGAGATGGGAAGGACGCAAGGGGCTTGGGGTCGGGTGTCCTCAAAGTGGGTGAAGGTAGCTGTAAGGGGTTTATGAAAGAGCAGGGCACTTGAAGCGTGCCACCACGGAGGGTAAGGCTGTCCCCACGGCTCTGACTTGGGCAACACCCATGGTGTCCCCAAGGGCTGCGGGGACCCTGGTGTGCAGAGAGCCGGTGTTCTCCATTCAGCACTGGGCTTTCCCAGCTTTGAGAATGTCACTCACTGGGTGCCTTCAAAAGGCCATAAACTTGCAGGAATGCCCTGACTGTCCCCAGGACAGTGTGGCACCACCTGAATCCAGGTGACCCCTGAGCAGAGATCTCAAATCCATAAGGGCTGCAGGGACAGACACAGATGCCTACAGGGTGTGTGGGGGGGGGCTGGGGAATGCAGGAGCTCCTTCAGGAGCAGGGTGGTGAACCTCCACAGGTCCTCCATCCTCCTCACCCCTTTGCCTGATGGACAGCAGCTTGGCTGTGCTGGTCCAGGCTCTGAAACGGTTAGTGGAGACACCTTCCTGGGCCCCATGGAGCAGCCCCGGCAGGCTGAAGTTGAGCTGGAATTTTCTAGTTCAACTCGCAACTAGAGGTAGTAAAAATGAATAATGAATCAGTTCCTCAGAAGACTGCATGCGGAGTCAGAGACCTCCGAGATCACAGCAGACGTCTATAAAGTGTGTCTCATTTTCCTACAGTGTCTGGAGCTAATTGGAGAGGGGGGTCAGATAGGGCTGAGTTAGGAGGGTAATTTTTGAATATACAATTCTGTAATTGCTTTACTCTTGTGGTTTGAGACATTATTATCAGAATTCAACAATGGAATTACATCCTTATTAATTTAAACACGTTGTGGGGGAGGAGACAAGATGATTGTCTTTCTTTGGGGGTGATCAGAGAACTCCTGATGTAGTGTGCTTTTGGTCATCCCCCGACGGCAGAGCAGCTAGCGGGGAGCATGCACAGCCTCCTTTCCAGCTTCAGAGGCATTTCCATTTCTGGCTGCAGTCCCTGTTTTGAATGTACGGAATAGTAGTGGAACTGATAAAAAAACCCCACAACCCTCTAATTTTAAAGTGATATCTTTGTAACATACTGTAAACACAGTTTCTGTAAGATTTTTTTTTTTTTTTTTGAAACCTTATATTGCATCATTCAGTCACTCCTCCAGGTAACAAACAACTAAAATGTGGGGGTTTCTGCAGTCACCTCCATGGAGATCCCCACCGCAGATCCAGTAAGAAAACTGGGGGCATTGGTCATTGTTGTTGAAGCAGTGAACGGTTTCTGTTCTGAGAAACAGTAGAAGGTCCTGTGCATCACCCAGGCCTGCGCTGGGAGGATGCAGAGAGGCTGGCGTGTGAAGCTCTGGCTCTGGCTGGCGCAGGCTGGGTCGCAGGGCTTTCCTCCTGGCACGCACCTGTACCTGGCTGGGCGATCCAGGGGCAGAGCCTCGCGGTGATGGGACGCGGAGCAAGCGGCGTGCTTGCATGGAGAGGGGCTGCATGCTTGCCTAGCACCTTGGCATTGCTCTTAAAGCAAGGTCAAATTTTTATTTGAAAATGAGCTTTTTCCCACTTGAAATAGCAGCCAATTTCTCAGCTTTCTGGGTTTGGAAAGCGGATGTAAGGGCGCAAAGTAATAACATATCTTATTAGCTACCTGTATTTGGGCTGATTCCCCAAGTCTCCCCCAGACTTAAATCTTGCAAGATTCATGCAAAATCAGGCAAGCCGTGTCCCAAAGCTCTGTCCCCATGCTGGAGCTGGGGAAAGCCAGTCTGCATGAACCTCGCTCCTCCCTGGGGCCCTTTGTGTGTGCAAATTATCCCCAAGGGGCTACTGCAACCTGGTGCTCTGATAACTGAATTGATTGGGATGCCCATTGATTAGGCTCCTGCTAATGAAGCGTTGGCTGATGCTGCAGCAGCTTCTGATATTCAGAACTTTTCTCAAGCACTGCCTTGTCCCAGGCAGCTCTGTTGTCAACAGACAGCTGATACCTGCCACCCAAAAACACCTTTGCTGGGTGAAGTGATGCCAAACTACCCTGAGGGCTTCGCAGTACCAGCCACCTTGGTGGAGAAAATGTAAAATATAACTGCAGAGCAGCATGCATGGGCATCTTAGTGCAGTGTTTCATATCTGCAGCTTCCAGGCCCCTCGAAGACAGTTCAGGACTAGGACAGCTGCTTCCTCACAGCTCATGATTTGCATAGCATGTTTGCATTTATTACTTAGAAGAAATGTGCGGGATGCATATCCTCGGTGTACAGTGAGCTCAAACGTACAAAAAAATGCCTGGCTGGCGTGTGCTCAGCTGTGTTTATCCTGTCTGGTAAAGCCTGTGCTGTCTGTCCTGTGCTACTTGCGCTCCAAGGGTGCAAACCCACACTGGAAGATGTGGCATCTCGCAGCAATGAGCAACTACCACGGTGTCGTTCCCAGCAGGACAGGGGGTCCAGACACCCTTTTTGCATGTTTTAGAGGTAAATGGATTGATCTGCGCATTAAATTTGCTCGCTTCCACATTGTGTATTAAAAATGAATTCTCCTTGTGTAGTTGACACTGGAATTAGAAACCAGCTTCCTGAAGGCAAGAATGAGGAATCGTTTAATTTTTTTTCTTGTGGAAGAATTTAAAAATGGAAATGGAAGCTACTGTACGTTTTTTCCCAATTATGAATGTTCAAGCTGTTTACGAGGCAAGATGACAACAAACTTACTTGCCATTTAATGAGCTAAAGATAACTGTAATTAGTATATGAGTCAGTCTGTAGAGCCATTAAAACAGGGTATTGCACCTGCATTTTTAATGGTCTACAATACGGTGGCGCCGAGGATGTCTTTCCTTGCATTTTTATAGGTTCATGGGCATCAGTCTGATAATGCAGTTACCTGCATTTTCAATTTGAAATGAATAGCCAAGTTTATCCAGCAGAACTTGCAATTGCTTTTATAAGTCCCACGGAATCACTGGATCTAAAATGGTGCTTAAAGCAAATGGTTTTGCTGTAGAAGGATGGGTGCGAGTCTGTATATAAAGTAAAGGACGTACTTAAGCAGTTGGTTGAACTTAGTCTTAAAGATGGGCTTGTTAAAGAGTTTTTACTCTTCATGTTTTTGGATAATATGAAGTGTTGAAAGTCTGCATGATTCAAACTTTATAACATCTGTAAAAGATATGCTAGTAACAGAATGAAAGGCCCTTAAGACTTTTGTCCTTAAAGAAGAATTAACTTTGAAGCATGCATTGTACAAGGATCACCAGAAGCGTGATGCTTTCTAAATAACTACTACTTTACATTTATTTTTCATTTGCCAGCTCTGATTTGGGATATTGAGTAATAAAAGGATGAGCTGGTGACTCCCTTTGCCTGGAGGGATGCTCACGCTGCCCGTCTCCTGGAAGAGCCTTGGCCAGAGCTCCTGGAGGGAGCAGGGGAGCTTTCCCTGCGGACACCTGCCGTGGTCAGCACTGGTGCATCTGCTGTGGCAGCCCCGCCGAGCTGGTGATGAGAGATGAATTCGCAAAAAGCACCGCAAAGGGACTAATTAAGGTGAGCAAATTTCCTTTTTCTTTTCCATTCCTCAGAGCAGCCTAATTGGAAGGCAGAGGCATTTTCACTTGGAAAAGGATTAATTTTAACTGATAAATGCCCCGGTCTCAAATATTTTTCTGTAGACTACTGCAGTGACATTATTTAGCAAGATGTCTCAGACTGTAGCCCAGCAAGGCACTTACACGTGAATCTGAGTTTCAACACCCAAGTAGCTCTGATTAATAAGAAATACTTAAGTTAGCAGAAACTGAAGAAGCTTCTTGGTTGAGAGTTTTGCTCCACTAATCCTCAGTTAACTACTCCAGAGCTGTCCAGAGAAGCGGTGTCCTTCTATAGGAAACATTAAGATATACCATTATGGGTATGATGGTCCTAGCTGATGCAGTAGAGGCATTAAAATGTCTGGCTCTTGAATGTCCTTGCAATGTGCTCCTGTTAATAGGTAAAGGAACTGCTTCTGGTCCTGCTCATGAATAACATGCGCATCCTCTCAAGCAGCTGAGGGGCCTGGGAACCCCTTGCTGGTGTTTGGGGATGCGCATGGCTGAGGGGAGCTGCACCATCCACCATGGCCCCTGGCCTCAGCGGGCGCTGCCTTCGGGATGCATCTCTGGTGCTTGGTCACTGCGGGATATCTATTGCATAGAGGGAAGCTACCCTTCCCTTCACCCCTCCGCAGGGATCCCTTACAGCATGGCGGGGTGAAATAACTTGTTTTTGCTGAACCGGCGGCGCTGATCTTGCGCAGACTGGCAGGCAAGTCCATTACAGCCAGGGTGCTCTGTGGTGCGTATAAAATTAACGCGGAACAGAGGCAGGGTGTGATGGTGAGCCCCTTCGGTGCTCCTGAAGGGCTGGCCTGTCTGCAAGGATGGAAGAGTGGAAAAGACAGGGTGAGTCTTGTCTCACTCTGCAGCGGTACCGAGCTGCCCCCGTTCCCAAGTGCCACCCAAGACCTCCCCGCTCTGTTGCTCTCCCAGGATGTAACGCTGCACTGGGTGCATGTCTGGAACAAACGATGGGTAGCACAGTGTTTCCAGGCCTGGTCTCTTCTTATCTGCAAGATGAAATCCTCAGATATTTTACTGTTTCATCATCATCCTTCTGTTTTATGAGAAATCTTTATTCGATTTTTTTTTAATGTTCTTTCATGCAGAGAAGGAAAAACCTTTTGTTATTTTACTGCTTGAGATTAGGATTAGTCTTTAAGAAGTTGGTGTTCGCTTTATGACCTGTTTCTGATTTATCTGCCTGGTTTTACAGAAGCACAGTTCATTTGGACAACTCGTAGCTTAGGGATGTGTGGTTGGAGAGTCTGTACTATACATGTTGTGTTACTGGTCTGCACTGGCACCTTCTGAACTCCTGAAGAGGGAAACTGGGAGCAGTATTGCAAAACCGGAGGCAGTGGGTGCTGGAGGGTGGAGAGGGGCTCTGAAGACGTTGGGTTCATCTCCTGCTCACAGCAGGGGTAACACCATGGCCAGGCAGGCTGCTCAGGACCTGTCTAGTTGCATCTTGTACGTTTCCAAGGACAGAGATCCCACATCCTCACTGGGCTCCTCTACCAGTGTTTGATCACCCTCAGGAGGGTGATTTTTGATACCTAAAGGGGATTTCTCTCACTGCAGCCTGTGCCTGTGGCCCTTCCATCAAGAAGAGCCCGGCTCCATCCCCATCACGGGACATTCACAGGCAGCAACAAGCCCTTTTGCTGCCTCCTCTCCTGGTGGCACAATCCCCCCAGCCTCACCTCTCCTGTCCCAGTTCCAGCTCCCACCACCTTCATGGTCTCGTGGGGCTTGCACCAATGTACAGGGCTGTCTGGTACCGGGGGCCAAACAGGACCAGTGCCCAGATGGGGCCTCACCAGGGCCAGGCAGAGGGGAGCATCCTCCCCATCTTGTCCGTATCTCTCCAGTTTGGCTATCAGGGTTGATCAGGCACAGCTGTCCTTAACAAATGTCTACTGGCTGTTCCCATCATCTCTTTGTATTTCATGTGCCTGGACACAGCTTTGAGGACAGCCTCTTCCATCTGCGTCTCTTGGGATAGACATTGCCTCTTGAGGAGATGCTCTGGTCAGTAAGCTGCATTGAGATGATAAAACCAACTCAACTAAACCTTTACTGTGAGTTATCTTGCCCGTTCTGACCACTTTGCCTTCTTTTACCCCCCAGATAGAGATGATGTATGGACTTTCCTTCTCAACTAAGTTGGATATTGATGAACAAAACTTTTGAAAAATATCATTTTTGATAGTCTATGATGTATTCAGGCTGTGTTGCTAGGCTTGTCTGAAGCAACAAGCAAGGTCAAAAATAATGTGCTGAAACTTCCAATAATAGAGCAATGAAGGAAGCAAATTTGTGCAAAAGAAGCAACTAGCTAATTCTGTGCTGCAATAACTGGAAATGCTGTATGCTTCTTGTAAGGACAAATACCTAAGATGTTTAAAATTGCCAGACTTCCATGTGTTGTGCAATTTCTCAGTAATAGCAAAGAATTTTAAGTAGCTTTTGCACACAATGATCAAGTTTGCAGAGAACTGTTGGGTAGTGCTTAAAAATAAAGAAAAAGAAAGAATCTGAAGAGCAAGGGAGGCAGGGGACAGAAGTCCTTCTCTTCTACTTAAAACAAATTTTCTGGAATCGCTAAAAGTGACTGAACTTCAGGTTTCACAAGCTCAGGTGGAAGCTCTATAGAAAAGATGTTCTCTGCCGTGCACATAGGCAGCTCTCAGAAAGCTTCCCAGATTAATCCAAAATGAATTTTGCTTTTATATGAAAAACTTGCTTATGACTTTTAAAAGCAACTGCTGCAAGGTGTACATCGTGATCTGTAGGGATTTTGCCTCCTGACTTCACCATTTTAATTGAATTTGTAAGTGTGTAAGGATTTCCTTAGGTGGACTGTGCTTGGATGATAGTGCTGATTTCATCTGCCACCCAAGTCATTGGACTTTTGCTGGATCAGGTGACAAGGCTGATAACTAAATGGTACCAGTCCATGGTATAAAATATGACCGGTGTTTGTTCAGTTTTTTTTTTCCTCAAGACTACTGAGCGTGCACTTCATACACCAGATTTGGTGGGCTCACAGTGGTCCCAGAGCTGCAGTAGCAGGTGGAATGAAGGAGTTGACACCAAAAAAAAAGTGAAAAATGGGGACATTTCTGGGGGAAGACTGAAGATAACATGCCTATTCCACTAATAAAAATGCTAATAGATGTGGAAATAAAGAAAATGTTTTGGACTATAGTCTACATACTGTGGTACTCCTGACCCAGTGTGACTTCCTAATTCCATCCTTGTAGGGACTGATCTCTCTTTTTAGTCTGAGAAGCACATTTTTTAACTTTTCCCTTTTAAAGAAAACTGTCCTTTACGTAGTGCATGTGTATAACTTGTGGAACCCAGTGTTCTTGGACATCAGAAAGGCTAGCTAGATTTGGAAAAAGAAAAAAAAAAAAACTAAAAAAACCCCAAGCCCCACACAGATATGGATGGCTAGCCAGACCTGGCTATCCAACACAACTTTCCAAGGAAAAGAGGGTTTTTTTGTGTTGTACTTCCTGACTTTAAACATAAAATTGTTTTTTCCTTCCTTTTTTCTTTTTTTCTTCTTAGTAAGAAGTCCATGGAAAAGCTGTCTCCTGCAGTTTCCCATATAAGCATCGTACACAATTTCAGACCCATTTGGCTGAAGGCGTGTGTTTGACAGAAAGGCACAGCTGTAATTTCTCAGGCCTAGCTAGGGATGCCAAATAAATCTATATCTTCTTGACAATTACATCTTTACAAAAGCTTTGGAAAGAACAGCTAAAAAGTGAACTTATTGACAAGCTTTCTTATTAGAGGAAAGTCCTTTGGCAAGGCCCATGAATGCAGTGTTTCATGATGGATCTCTCAGAAGAAGCAGCTGTGGGAGGCCGGTTAGAAATAGCTTTTTATTGACAAACTTTTATTTTAGAGGAAATTCTTCTAACAAAGCCTTAGCTTGAGTCATTTCACAGTGGATCTGTAAAACCAGATATGAGGTGTATGTAATTTTTACTTGAGTCAAACCACAAAGCGAATCGGCTCAAATGCTTGTGCTGGTGGCACGTTGACGCCGGTTCACAAAGGGGCCCCATTTGCAGGAGCTGGTGGATGTGAACCCATCCCAGCAGTTCTGCATTTCTGGCAACTATAGGGAATCACAGGACGGGAAAAACCGATAGCAGGGGGGTCACATCAGTCCTGCTGCCAGACAGCGGCCCCTTTCCCCGCGTGTGCCCCTGCCGATGGCTGGCGTGGGGTCTGCTTCTCCAAAACTGCAACAGCTCCTGGGAAATTAACAACTGGGCAAAGGAAATGGTGACTGGGAGGGAGAACAGGGCTTACTAACTACTCCTAGGAGCAACGCTACAAGCCAAACAGGAAGTAGTTCCAAAGTCAAATATGAGATTAATTAATGTTACGTGTGATCTGGTTACACAGGAGAGCTAAAGCCTCCAATTTTGCTCCTTGTTCCACGTCCGTGACTCCCCTGTAGTCAGGCTGTCGGAAAGGACAAATGCAGCTTAATTCACTTTGCTATTTAGGACATCTATATATAAACACAGGAATAGAAGATGTGACCCCTGGGGGGACCTTTATCCACTCTCCT
The DNA here is from genome assembly GCF_030463565.1 of Pelecanus crispus. Taxonomy (NCBI): domain Eukaryota; kingdom Metazoa; phylum Chordata; class Aves; order Pelecaniformes; family Pelecanidae; genus Pelecanus; species Pelecanus crispus. Next base: position 74,247,087 of record NC_134648.1, read on the forward strand.
ATTTGCCCTAATTCTGGTAATTATGTTTTCCAAGTAGGTACTTATTCATGAAACTCCTCGTAGAGCGAATGTCTGTAAATTCTGCAAAATGTATTTTCTGGTGCTTTGTTAAAGGCATTCTTAAACCTGAGCAGGCGGCTTTTACCTGCCAGCAGTATCAAAATGTAGTACCTATATGTCAAATGCTTTCAAATTTCCTGTGCTTTGAACAGGACCCCGTTAGGGCTGAAGCCTTCTTGCCGTCCTCGTGGGAGTCTTCTGTGCACTGACGTGGCATTTTTTGATTATTCTCAGCCCCAGTGAAGTTCCTTCAGTCTTATAGCAACTTAGCAGGGATTGAGCTGGAGAAATAAGGAGGGAGTTCACCTGCCCAGAGGAGCTTACAGCAATCCACAACCTCCAAGTTCTGCGGAAAACAAAGCAAAAAAAGAACAAAATCAATTCAAAGCTGGAAGAAAAGCTGGCAGGATCCAGGCGGTGGTGAGCACCACCCAGCAGCTGGCCTGCTGGGTGAGTAATATTGAAGCAACAATCAAAGTAACACTCACAGAAGCCATGAGCAGTAGATGAGCTGTCGGAATAATGCAACGCTAGCAGGGCTGGGAGGAAGAACAGCCTCAGAATAACAGAGGCAGAGCAAAGCGGAGGGAGGGAAGCCTGTTTTTTGAGCAGGAAGCAAGCAAAGCTCCTGGTGGAATGTGAACCTCCACCTAGGGATAGAAATACAACCAAATGCACAGTGGGTTTGATTGGTGTCTAAAAGAAAACAGGAAAAACCTTGCAAACTTTGTGCTGGCCCAGGTTAGCTGGCATGGTGGGGTGCAAGTGCCTTTTCATGTGGCAGAGGATGAACTCGATGGAGGTTGTGCTTGGCTGAGCCCTTCCAGCAGAGGGAGCTCAAGGTGGATGGAGCGATGCAATGTGCAGTGACATGATATTTTGAATAAAATCAGAGTCAAATATATAAATATTTATATCTGTTTGCCTCACAGCATTTCTGTGGCTTGAACTCTCATGCTCAAATGGGAAAATCATATTCTAGTTTTGATCTTTTGACCAGGATGATATCTGGGACTGTAAAACGCTAAAGAGGATTAGAGAGGTTGCAAGGATTTAAAGAAGTAATAAAAGATTTCACTTACTTATCAGTGTTATACACAGGCTACATTTTTAGATGCAATAAACAATTGCTATTTGTTGAAGCAGGCAAAAGAGAAAAGCAACTGCAATTTAGTCATAAGCAGCATGCCGATGGGGCCATAGATAGAGCTATCAAAGAGCCATGTTGTGATAGAGATCAAGTCAACCTACAACATTCTTGTAAAAGGCAGAAAGTAAAAAAATATTTATGATAATACTTGAATTTAGATCAAGAGCTATATAAAATAGAGTAAGATAATTAAGGGATCTGATAATGCAGCAGAAATGCTTCTGGAAAATTGGGATCACGTGGGATATAGCAGGCAGAAGGCTCCAAGTGCCCCGTGCCCATCACGGAGTGCTCTAAGGATACGCTCCCCTTTCACATCTTCCAGCTCTGCCCCATGAGAGCCCTGTGTTGCAAAAGAAAGCAAAAGTGAAAAGGCAGTCTCCAAAAAGTGCCTGTCTTTCCTAAAGGAGGAAAATAGAGAAGAGCATAAGCACTAGTGTCGTGGTTCAGCCCCAGGCAGCAGCTCAGCACCACGCAGCCATCGCTCACTGCCCCTGCCCCGAGGGGATGGGGGAGAGAATCGGAGGAGTGAGAGTGAGAAACACTCCTGGGCTGAGATAAGAACAGGTTAAGAATTGAAATAAAGTAAAATAGTAATGATAGTAATAACAATATAATAACATACAAAGCAAGTGCTGCCCAATGCAGTTGCTCCCCACCTGCCGACCGATGCCCAGCCAGTTCCCAGCAGCGATCGCTGCTCCCCGGCCAACCCCCCCAGTTTCTATACTGCCCATGACGCCGTATGGTATGGAATGGCCCTTGGGGCAGTTGGGATCAACTGTTCTGGCTGTGCCCCCTCCCAGCTCCTTGTGCCCCTGGCAGAGCAGGGGAAGCTGAAAAGCCCTTGCCTGGTGTCAGCACTGCTCAGCACCAACTAAACCATCAGCGTGTGATCAGCATTGTTCCCATCCTAAATCCAAACCACAGCACTGTGCCTGGTACTGGGAAGAAAATTAATTCTATTCCAGCCAAAACCAGGACAACTAGCTAATTAGCTAATCTGCATTTAACAGGGCTCAAAAAATTTCTGAGGAGCAACAGGCTTGGGAACTAATAAATAAACTCTTATTACAGGGGTCAGAGTTGAGGTGTAACAAACTCGAGGCCAACCGTTAATGAAGGTGGGGAGCGGAAGCGAGCAAGAAAGCTTGATGAATTCTTTGTGACAAGTGCTCTGGGAGAGGCGAGATTTCAGCCCTGCAGCTGCTCTCTGCAGACGGCGAGTCTGGGACTGCCTCACCTAAAGGTCCTCCGAAAGAGCTTTGAGAACAAGCTGAAAGCACAGCAGAGTATCTGGGGCTGGGCAGCATTCTCCCAAGAGCTGCAGGAGCCAAGGTGCAGCATGTTTTAACGCTGCAAACTAGTCCATGAACTATCGCTTGCTTCAGCCTTCCTGCCACGGAATGGAAAGATCTAATGCATCCTTTTTAAAAGGATGGCAAAGGTGGTACTGCAAGTTGCAGACCAGTAAGTTTGATTTCTGCATCAGCAATTTAATAGGAGTGGTGATGAAGAACAGACGACCAGACTCAGACAAATACAAAATCCTCCCTGGCTTCCAGAGAGAGGAATTGAGCACATCCCTTGCCCACATGTTGATGTCCCTTTTACAGCACTCGGATCCATGCGGAATGCCTTTCCTTTACAGAAAGACGCAGTTTCCTTCCACTGTCTCAGTTCTTTTCATATATCTTCTGATCCTACTCTTAATGATCCCTCCATCCTCCCTGATGTGGAAATACATCACATGGAGGTGAATGTCCTTTTTAAAGTGCATGTCAAAGTTCCATTGGATAACCCTGCGTGTTCTTGTGTAGTGATTTTGAACAAGTTTCTTATGCGAGTCCCATCTAAAGTCGTTTGGGCTGTGTCCCAGCTAGATTTGCTATGTCCAAATCTTGCCCACTTTGACCCCTGGGATTATTGATAAATCACTTTTGCGACATTTTTGGCAAGTTTTCAACCAGATAGTGCTATCTGATCCAGTCTAGCAGAAATACAGGTGTGTCGCATGTGTCCTTTGTGCCCAGTACATGCTTGCTGGGACCTTTTGGTCCTACCTGCTGAACAGCTCTCCAGGTAAATGTCACATGGAAAAAAGCTGCTGCTTTACTGACAGATTTTTTTTATAAGTCAGACAAGCTGGTGTGTCCTTTCATAATTTTGTTTCCTATCGTTACTTTCCCAAACAAGATAATGAGGTTTTATAATGATGTACCACATGCCTGAATTAATTTGTGCCTGGTCAAAGATTGTTCACTTTGGTGGTGGGGGATCATCCTAGTTTAACGTAGGCAGACTTTATTTTTCTGTTTGTCTTCAGTCTGTTTTAAAATATGACTTTTCATCAGCCCAATTCTAACGACAGCCGAGTCCACTTTTATTATAATTCCCATTTGTCTGTCGTCCTTCAGAACGGTTGGTTGTGTGTTGAGGAGCTGCAGAGCAGGTTCTGCTCTTTCCTTATGGTCTGTCTGTTGGGTTTGGTTTTTTTAACCTCCTCCCATTTAGCCTCAATGTTGTCATTTTCGTTTGCTCCCTGCTGGAAAATATACCCATTTCTGGTGTGCCGGTGGTGGTAAAGATGGGACTGTGGGCAGGGGTGGGTGCTGTAGCTCAGCAATGTCTGCTCTTTCTGCAGCTGCTCTCTTCTGCCCAGGATCTCGGGAAGTGGCAGCCGCCCGTGTTTCTCCACAGCATCCAATTCACTTACAGAAGCGTTCACATGTTTGTCTTGTGCAAGTCGTTAATTCTCAGTCTCTTTTACTTGGTCATTTGCTCATTTTTCTCCCTCCCTTCTGGTCTTCTTCCTCAGTGATTTATTCATCTTTCATGCCCTCCCTTTTCTGTTGGCCCTGCACATTCCCCTGGTCATTTGAGCAGCGTGTCTCTTGCCTGCAGCATGGAGAGCTCCCCGCCGGTGTACAGGATAAGAAACATCCTGTGGTTTCCCTGGGAGTACTTCCCATTTCCATTGATGTGCTGCTAACTCACGGCACTTTCCCCGTGTTTTGCTCAGTAAAGTGTGCCTCTTGCCTTGCATCCTGTCACATTGACATTTTTTCTTTGCTTTTCTTTTTTCCCGCAGCTTTTAGTGTGGCAGCAAAATCAGTAATGTGTGCTCCCACTTTTCTCCTTGATCTCCAGCCAGTTTGCCTCGTAACTGTAAGCATTGCAGTGGACTATCAAAAGCACTGACGGGGCACCAGACTGGGGTTTTTCATCCATCGGAGCAGATGGGGCTACTCTACGGGGCTTAACATCTCGTTGATGCCTGTGGGGATGCTCAGAGCTGTCCGACACCGCCCGGTTGTTGGAAAGAGGGGTGGGAGGAGGGCCCACCTTATGCTGCTGACAAGGTGAGCATCCTCTGGTTAGCTTTTTACTTCTCAAGGTTGCTTCTTATTTTGCCTTTTCTCCTATGTACTGTGCAACATGGTCTGAAACAATCCCTGCTGCAAAAGAAAGTCTGCCAGACTATTTTATTTTTCAGGTGCATATCTGAAATATTTCTGCTCTTGGGGGCTTTCACTGTTCTGTGTTTGTAGCTCCCCATCTGAGCTATTTTGGGAAGCTTGGATGACCGCTGGCTGTACGATATATCTGTATACTTGGCATTATTTAGTTGTTGGCAAAACGAAAGTGCAGTGCACTCATTCCCATGTTAAAGACCAAGAAGATGCCTGCAGAGTTAGGTCCTCCCAGTTCTCTCACCTGCTGCCCGGAGCCTGGGACAACGCGGCAGCAGGGCACAGAGTTTGGCACTTGGCTAGGGTGAATGTCATGGGCTTCACCACACTTTATAGAAACCTGGGGCCCAAAGGCTTTTTATAAAGTCTTTTGGATGCTGCTTCATTCAGGAATGCCAGTCAAATGGTTTGGAAGGCTAATAACCACTTTTAAAAGTGACTTTGGCACCAAGACCTGGAGTTGCAAATCAGTCTGTAAATACCTGTAAAACTTTAGCCTGAATTTCCCCTTGTCACCCAGGAAAGGAAGAAGGGGAAATTTGTTGGGCGAGAGAGCTGAGCCTGATTCCCAAGCCCAGCGTGGGGCCCTGCCAAGGGTTCTGAGCACCCAGGGAGGGCTGTGCTGGCACACAGCTCCCACCCAGGGCTCCCCATGAAACCTGTAACTTCTGAGCTAGGGCATCTCTTCAAGAATAATCATGTAATTAAGTCTTCAGATGATAGAGAATCTGCTCCATATTAGCTTAGCTGCTTCACTGCTTAATTGACTTTATTCCTACTCTGGTTTGTTTAGTTTCACCTTCCAGCCTTTGGCTCTCATTATGACTTTTTTTTTTTGCTAAATTAAAGAGCTGCCTGGTATCAGAATCTCCTCCCCATGATGGCACTAAAGAACACAGTGAAATTGGCTGTTACTCTTCCCTTGGATAAATTAAAAAGGTCAAGTGCCTGTAACCTGTCTCTCTGTATAAAACTGGCTTTGCAGGCTTCAAATCACTCTCGCGAGCCTCTGAACTTCGTCAGGTTGCATCCTGGTGCCCCAGGGCTGGATGTAAGGTCTCGGTAATGCAATACCACCCGTGCTCCCTCAGCATCCCCTGCTTACGTCTCTTACCAGTCACAGCCACCCCGTCCTGTCTGGCACACGCCTGCAGTTGGTATTCACCCCGCTGCTTCAGCTCTTCCGAGGATCACAGCTCCCTGAAAAAAACAGCATCATGAATAAACATCATGAATAATTTTCTGAGGAAAGCATAACTTTATCACTGACTGTAAGGAGAGGGACAGGATGAGAGCACTGATTAGAATATTTATGCAAACCAGTCTTGATGAGATCCATCTTGACAAAACAGTCATAGGTCGATCCATTTTAATTTCATGTAAATGCCTCGTTTTCCGGGACGGCTCAGCGCAGTTAATTGCAGATGCTGACCCACGTCCTCCAGCTCTGCAAACCCTCTCTCGGGTTGAAGGGTGCAAAGGTTGCCTTTCTGGTGTGGCTCACGAGAGGAGCACGGCTCCTGCGCCTGTGCAGGGTCTTGGCTGCAGCCCGGGGTTCACCAGGACTTGGTGATGCTGAGCAGGATGCTTATCTTAGCTGAGGCTTTGAAAAGTGCTTTTAAAATCAGCGCCTGGTGCATTTGGGAGCATGTGAAATGTATTTCTGTTTAACCTCTCACCTAAAGGGTTGTGGTGGGCTGACCCTGGCTGGAGTGCCCACCAAAGCCACTCTATCACTCCCCTCCTCAGCTGGACAGGGGAGAGAAAATACAATTAAAGGGTCATGGGTTAAGATAAGGGCAGGGAGAGATCACTCACCAATTACCATCACGGGCAAAACAGACTCGACTTGGGGAAAATCAGTTTAATTTATTACCAGTCAAATCAGAGCAGGATAAGGAGAAATAAAAGCTAAATCTTAACACACCTTCCCCCCACCCCTCCGTTCCTCCTGGGCTCAACTTCACTCCCAATTTTCTCTCCCTCCTCCCCGCAAGCAGCGCAGAGGGACGGGGAATGGGGTTGGGGTCAGTCCATCACACGTCGTCTCTGCCGCTCCTTCCTCCTCGGGGCAGGACTCCTCACACTCCTCACCTGCCCCAGCGTGGGGTCCCTCCCATGGGATACAGTCCTCCACGAACTGCTCCAGCGGGGGTGCTTCCCACGGGCTGCAGCTCTTCACGAACTGCTCCGGTTGGGCTCCTCCCCGGGTGCGGGGGGATCTCTGCTCCCCGGGGGCCCCCATGGGTGCAGGGCACAGCTGCCTCGCCACGGGCTGCACCAGGGGTGCAGGGGAATCTCTGCTCGGCGCCTGGAGCCCCTCCTGCCCTCCTGCACTGACCTGGGGGCTGCAGAGCTCCTTCTCTCTTTGGCTGCAGTTGTGCAGGGCTTCTTTTTCCCCCCGCTTCTTAAATGCGTTATCCCAGCGGCGCTGCCACCGTCGCTGATGGGCTCAGCCTCGGCCAGCGCCGGGTCCGTCTCGGAGCCGGCTGGCGTTGGCTCTGTGGGACATGGGGGAAGCTTTGGGCAGCGTCTCACAGAAGCCCCCCCTGCAGCCCCCCGCTACCCAAACCTGGCCACGCAAACCCAATACAAGGGTTGATTTCATTTTGGGTTTGGGTTACTTCTAGCCTTTTGCTTACCAAAGATTTTGAGGCTGGTAGGAACACGTGTGTGTCGTGCCAGTCACTGGTAACCCTCACGAAAAGCACGAGAGGTTCTGTGGGCAGGACCGAGCCGATACAGCAGCGGGTCCCGCAGGAAGGATGGGTGCCGCGGCAGAGAACGGCCGGCGCCCGGCAGCATCCGCTGCTCCACGGCAGGCGTTTGTCTGCCAGCGCGCGCGTGGGATCCGCTCTGCGAAAGCAATTCTGCGCGTCCTGCTGCAGCCAAGCGACCTGTGCTTTGTTTCTGCAAGCGTACCTGCAGGTTACGTACGTGGGTGGGTTTTAGCAATATTAAACGCAAACGCGCGGGTAGGCATTTGCTGGGCGAGGATCGGGCATAATTGTGTGGGACTGAGTGGCTAAAAGTGCTTCTGCGGTTGTCTCTATTTTTCTGTGTCTATTAACTTCAGTTATCTGCAGAAAACGTGGATGTGCTAATTGTCGCTGCAGTTTAGCCAAGTGCAATGATGAGGTTTCCCTTCTGTAGCCAAAGGTGCAGCCCTGTGGTACGGGCCATTAAAATCTCCCTGCTCTGAGGGCAGATGTGCCCAGTGAGGGAGGGAAAGGAGCCCTCTCCAAAGCCTGAAAGCCTGCCCAGCAGTTTGGGATATTTTTTTGTTAACTGTAAAAAAAAAAAAAAAAAACCCTATGAATTTTTAAACCTCTCATGTCCCTGATTTCAATAAAATTTTGTAGTGAAAGATTAGAACTAATTATATGTTTTAGGGAAAATAATCATTTTATTGCCCTGAGTTTGTCACCTTTTTGATTAAATGATTTTCTCATTTATTTGCACTCCTAATTTATTTTCTTCCTATTCTTTAGACCCATTCTTAGGTGGTTATTCTTCTGTCTAGTACATAGGACATTTTATATCCTGGTAGTGCCAGGTGTCCCAGTCAAGGTCTGGCACTGAGAGAACACCCATAGTTTTAACAACTTACATTTTAAAGATATGAAGAAAAACAACCTTTATTTGAAAATAAGCCAGAATGGTGAGTGTGGAAGATGACTACCTCTGGATTTGCAGGTGCTTAGTCACTGGAGGTAAACGCACAAAATAAAAATGGACAGGTGGATGTATGTGAGAAGGGCAGAAGCACGATGGAGATGAACCGCCCATGTTACCTTTGGCCATCGGAGCTCCTTGTAGAGGTGAAGCTGAGTAGAATTAGAAATGCAAGGTTGTGTCTGTGCACACTGCACCGGCTGGCGCGCGTCTTCTGTCTCAAAGACCAAGGGGTCTCATCCTGCCTGAAGGACTGTCTCATGGAGCTGTTCCTTCTTTGCATTCTGATAAAATCCTCTAGAATCCCTCTGCTTTCTGATAAAAATCTGCCTTTTTTTTTTTTTTTTTTTTTTTTTTTTTCCTGAGCGCCTTTTCAGGTCTGTAGTTACTCCTGCTGAAATCTCTGACCCTGCTGTTAACATGGTGAGCGTGCAGGTAGGGTGATCAGGGCTGAACACGGTGTTGGGGTGATGGCACTGGATCTGCCTGCATTTATGATATGAAAACAGCACTCTTCACGCCCGCTGTGATCTGCTGGGGGGTTTTGCAGGGCACCTGCCAGCTGTTAGCAGAAGTTACACCTCTGGTTCGCTAAGACCTTGCTCTGGCTAGGGAATTCCTGCCCTGCCAAAGGCGGGATGGTGCAGCAGGAGGAGTTTCTCTGCAGATATCCCCTGTTGCTGTAGACCCCGCAGCCCGTGCCCAGGCACTGCTGAAACCCAGGGCATGGAGCTAAGCAGAGCCTTGCTCTCACCCCACAGCACTTCTCACATCCAGGTCCGCTCTTCTGGCCTGGCCAGGAGGAGACAGCAGCAAAGCCCAGTCTGCTCTTAGTGCCCCTGCAATTTCTGCTTGTGTGCATGAAGTATTTTTTAATGAAAAATTGCTGTATTCCTGGGTATTGTAACTTACGCTTTAAATGGGCGAAGTAATAGGGAAAGGGCCAACAAGGTAGACACGTGATAGAAAGAGAGTAAATCTGCTAGGAAAAAAGATATACCTTATTTTCTCTCCAAAATAAATCAGCTGGGAAAATGCTGAATCAATAAAGTTCACTTTCAGCAAGCGTCCTTATTTCTGGTCAGGAGATGTATTGCTTGTATGTTAATTGGCCCTCTAATTGTTCTCTCTGTGCTGGAGTGTCTGCTTTTTGAATTCTGCTAGTAGCACTGTCTCCCGTTTCTGTGCCTCTATGTCTGTCTTTTACAGGAATAGTAGCTGAAAAAGGCCTAACGTGTTCCATATATGCAGAGGAGCTATGCTGTGCATGAGCAGTTGACTGCTCCACTACAGGCGGGGCTTCAAGCCCGTTTTTGGGCATTTTCTGCCAGGTGTCTGGAACCCTCTTTCTGTGTTACTTTCCATCATTTTTGTAGAGTTAGAAAAAATAAGTGGTTCTGGTGTTGCACACGTATTCCCAACACATTTTGAGCTATATGATGAAGCAGCACAAAGCTTGGCAGGAGTTTAGTTTCTCTGCTAATTAGGATTAAAAGTGGAAGTGGTCTATTACAGGGAAAGCAACTCTTAATGAAAAATTAGAAAGAGTTGAGAAAGAAGGCAAAAAACCATTTTGCTTAACGAATCAGAAGAAATGCAATGCACTCCTAACAACTTGTTGTATTTTACCATGTGATAGCTATGATTCATCTTGAAAATGAGACCTGTTGACACAGGACTTGCCAGTCGGAGTCCACTGTGTGCAGCCTGGGATGACAATTTTGTGTGCTCTTTGGCTTCTTGGGTTCTCTAGGGATTTTCACAGCAAACTCAAGGTGTTGATTTTGGGCTTGGTGGGAAGTGCAGCAGCAAAGTTAGCAAAAGGTTGCATGATTCATCTCCCAGAAAAACAAACATGGAGTTTTAGAGCTCAAAGAAGAAGGTGAATACAGTTTTACATCAGTTAGAAGTGTTGATTTAGCTCTCCGTGCGTGGCTGGCCAGCTGAAGGGTGTTCCACCTCCTCCCTGAACGCTGCATGCGGTTGGAGGCAGTTTGTGCTAATGGCGAGGCTAAGATCAGACATGCAAAGGGGAGGCTGTCTTTGACATCAAGCCCTGTATAGATCTATCTGTTGGATCTAATTTTCCCTGGCATTCAAACCTTCGTGTGGCTGACGAGAAGGAAGGAACGGGAGGTAACATTGAACTGGAGCTGTGTGGCAGGTCTGCCTTTCGAATGCAGGGTTTCCTGTGGCACCACACTGGGAGTGCTACAACCGTGCAAAAACTGGGGATGCTACATGTGAGGGTTTTGGTGGAAATGGCTTAAAGGACTGTAGGGATTATGTCAACTGATGAAAGGAAATCTGATTGCAGTGTGATGCAGAGAGAAGACAAGGAAAGAGACCTGTGAGTTTAGACAAAGTGCCTGAACTTCTCAGAGAAATGGGAAAGACTAATGTATGATGGGTGGCTACTATAACATGCACTATATCATCACTTGTGTGAACTCTTTCTGGGTCTATCTAAATTCGCAGTAACAAAATGCTATGTACCAGTCCTATACTCTCCAAAATCAGCTACGGTTGCATATGGGTGGATTGCTACCATGTTCAGTGCGTATCATGCTTTAGCTACCCAAGTTCAAAGTGAATTTGTGAATAATCTGGTTCAACAGGGAAGGCTTCAGTAAAAAGAGGTGTGTGCTTTCATGTGAAGATCTGAACGGATCCAGCAGGATGTGTATTTCTGTCTTTCCTAATTTCTGGATTCAATTACGTCTTTGCAGACAAAGCCCTTTGCTTCTCCCAGTAGACACCTGCGGCATAGCCAGGTTGCTCCAGAAAAGCTCACCCAGAGCCTCCTGGGAGCTGCAGGGCTGGCGTGGGTCCCGTGCTGCTGCCCAAGCCTGGTCTTCTTTCCTTAATACTATTATTATTAGTTCTGAATTAATCCTGGCATCAAGCGTTGCCTTTGCTGCTGTCCCAGGCGGTTGGCAGCGCAGGTGGTGCTGCCAGGCAGGATGGGACCCTAAACCCAACATCTCAGTCACGTGTCTGCTACCTTACCTGTCTGCAGCTTCTTGCAGAAGTTACTTCAGATTCCCTGTGTAACAGGTCACCTACCCACAGACTCAAGTTTCTCCAGTGCTCAAGAAAACTCATCAACAAAAATAGAAAAAGCAGCTTTCACCTTCCCACAGATCCGGTACAGTAAAGAAACTGTTCTCACAGGCTCTTTTGGATATTTTCTGCTGGGAATATTTTGTTCCAAGCTGCACAAGAGCACTCCACTGAAGAACAAATCATGCTATTAGACTTGCACTTTAATCTTCCCTTTGGGAACACAGAGCTTCCTAATGTAATCTTGATGGTACCAAAAAGCATTATTATAATTTTAATGCACATAACAAATTACCGTTGTCCCCTGTTTGCAAAGGTGAAGGAAGATATCTTTTATGCATAGGCTAGAATGAATGTAGTAACTTCTGTTCTTGTTTATCCTGGTTCAGACCTAGCTTGACTGCAGTGAAACCTGTTTTTTAAAGTAGATGTGTTCTGGATGATCACTGAATTATAAACTTAAAATATGCCCCTACAGGTTAATTGGGGGACAGCTGTATTTTGTGTGTTATCCCAGACTTCATGATAAAAGACACTCAAATTGGCTTTCCAGGCTGTGCTGAAAAGCTTGATCTGCACATTGATTCAAAATGAGCATGTCCCATCCGGACGCCGATGCTCAGTTCTTGCAAAGGTCTCCCAGCACCTGACTGCCCCCAATTTCCCCTCTCTGCCAGCAGAAAGCCACAGGACCCTGGGGTTTAAATGCCTTTGCATTAAATGCCTTACCCTGAATGCTGGGAAATGCCCTTTTTTCCCTGCTCCTGATGCATTTCCATGGGTTACGGTGCATGGCCCTGAGCAGCGGCACTGCCCGTAGAGTCCGGCAGTGGGAGAGCCTGGTGCTGCTCCTCACCTGGACCCAGGTACCTGCGAGTGCCCGGCGCGGTGCTGAGGCCATTCCTTGCCTTGTCTGAGCCTGCTTCTGCCCCGATGCAGCCCAGAACTGCTCCGTCCCCTCTCCCGTGGGCAGCAGCTCCCTGCCCCGGCCGTGCGGGGGACCGAGCTGGAGGGTGCCCTGCAAAGCACGGCCATGCCGCGCTTCTTCCCGGCCACGGGGCCAGCGCGGGAAAAGTAATTGCAGCAGGGTTGCTGCTTCTCAGCTGGGAAGATTGCAAATGGTGACACCCTGGCAAAACCCTCCGGGAGGAGGGTTTGCAACAGCAAATGTAGGCAGAGGATGGTAACCTACAGCATCCACACCCCAAGGGCGCAAACAATTTTCATATTGTCAGCCTATGGGGAACAAATGAGAGAAAAGGATCTCCAGGAGTTTCTTGTATCGGTACAGAAATACCTCACCAAGAGAGGAAAACGTATTTTATGTGCTACTATTCTTTGCAGTTACCGTAAGCATCCTGTAACCTCTGGTGGGTAGGCAAAAAAAGTACATTGTAAAAGTGCTGGCTTTGAAAATTTGCTGATGTGAACCCCTCGTGCAGCTGAGGCAGCAGTCCAGTTGGGGACTGGAGCGGAGCTTTGCTTCTGATTCAATCTTTTTTTATGCTAAATATGCATGTTTATGTTGAATCCAAACTGCAGGAGAGTTAGCGGGAAAGAACCGCTCCCTGGGCCCTATTTCTGTTTTGAAAAGCTCATGTAACTCCACTAAACACGCTGGATTTTAGCTCATGTTGCTTTGCTGTCCTTAGGCTCTCTCACAAGTAAAACTTTGCACATGCAGAGGGGGGAGTGAAAAGAGCAGAGGGTGCAGGGGAATTCACGCTGCCATCAGGTCTGTGCTGACAAAACCGTGCCATGTTCTGCCACCAGTCGAAGCAAAAGGAATGACAAAAATACCATGGAATACTGAGCTACAAAAAGCATGGTAAGTAGGTATTAAGACCTACTCCTAACTACTCCTCTTTCTTCCCTAATACCTACATGGAAGAAGGGGGAAAAGAAAAGAGTGAGCATATTGTGCTGTGCAAATAATGCAGGCTAATAACAAGAAATGGATGGGAACTTCGTAAACATCCGGCTACAAAATATGTTGACTTTATTTTGGCAATATCTTCCATCTTCAGTTAGAAAATCTACGTTTTCAACCATGACTTTTATATTTAGATTTTTTTTTTTTTAAATGGGCAAACTTATCAAAAAACAAGTATTCTATCAAAGTGATGCCTTTTGTGGAAAATGTCAGCTTTTTTAGGGAAAAAACTGACCACCACCACCCCCAATGCACTATATATCAGATAGGCTTAGAGGTGGGAATTTGAAATCTAGCCTAGCTCAAACCTGAAATGAGAGATGTTCGTGGTGAGGGGAACTGCCTTTGGGACAGCTTGGGAAGGTCTGCAGCGGCTGCTCAGCTACAGGCATTTTAAAGTAAAGGATAAATGTTCCCATGCACTATTTCAACCAGCCCATGATTTAAAAGGGTTATATGGTCTGGAAAATTGTCTGTTCTGATCCTGTGATTTATTAGCCTGTTGCTACGGGAAAGACTGAGGATATTTCTGGGTCAGTTCTGGATGCTCGTGGTTGCTTGGAGAGCATCTCCTTCCTTGCCTGTTTTTTTCTGGGAGGAAGGGAAAGGTGCTCCCCAGTGTCAGGATGATGGGAGGAAACATGTTGCTAGGTACACGCTCTCTTTGTAGTGCGTAGTACGTTAGTGTCCTGGTTTCGGCTGGGATAGAGTTAATTTTCTTCCCAGCAGCAGGCACAGTGCTGTGGTTTGGATTTAGGATGGGAACAATGCTGATCACACGCTGATGGTTTAGTTGGTGCTGAGCAGTGCTGACACCAGGCAAGGGCTTTTCAGCTTCCCCTGCTCTGCCAGGGGCACAAGGAGCTGGGAGGGGGCACAGCCAGAACAGTTGATCCCAACTGCCCCAAGGGCCATTCCATACCATACGGCATCACGGGCAGTATAGAAACTGGGGGGGTTGGCCAGGGAGCAGTGATCGCTGCTGGGAACTGGCTGGGCATGGGTCGGCGGGTGGGGAGCAATTGCATTGGGCAGCACTTGCTTTGCATATTGTTATTATTATATTGTTATTATTATCATGACTATTTTACTTTATTTCAATTCTTAACCTGTCCTTATCTCAGCCCAGGAGTGTTTCTCACTCTCACTCCTCCGATTCTCTCCCCCATCCCATCAGGGTAGGGGGAGTGAGCGAGCGGCTGCGTGGTGCTTAGTGCTGGCTGGGGCTGAACCGCGACAGTTAGGAAATACATCCCTGAGAGAAAAATCACTGACCCTGCATTGCTGTAGCTGCTGCCAACTGGCCTGATAAAGCCTGGTTAGAAATGTCTCAGGGAACATCCCTGCCCTAGCACCACTAGTGATTGGAGATAGGGATATGTGGAAGTTTAATCGGATCAGCTAATCTCTAGTTCTTAAATTCTCCCAACGTATGCTCTCCTAATACACGACTTTTCTGTCCTGCCCGCCTATTCAGAAGACCATCCTCTCCGGGCCAATTTGCTCCTTGCTAGCGTAGCTGGCAGTTCCTCATTGTTCCCCCCTGTAATTGCTCTCTGTGTGGCTTTGGGGTGCCATGCGTAGCCCAGAGCCTTCAATACCAGTGTCCTCAATAACGTAATCTATTGAGCTTCTGCATCAAAACTATAAAAAAAGCTAAAACGCCAAACAAAAAGCCTCCGTGGGCTGCAGGGGCCCAGCTGCCTCTCCAGGGGTGCAGGGGGATCTCTGCTCGGCGCCTGGAGCCCCTCCTGCGCTGCCCCTGGGGGCTGCAGAGCCGCTCCCCGCACACGCTCCCACTCCTCTCCCCAGCTGCAGTTGTGCAGGGGTTTCCCCTCCTTAAATGTGTTATCCCAGCGGCGCTGCCACCGTCGCTGATGGGCTCAGCCTCGGCCAGCGCCGGGTCCGTCCCGGAGCCGGCTGGCGTTGGCTCTGTGGGACATGGGGGAAGCTTTGGGCAGCGTCTCACAGAAGCCCCCCCTGCAGCCCCCCGCTACCGAAACCTGGCCACGCAAACCCAAGACACCAGCATATCACTTTTGTGACAAGACAACATTATTAACTCATGTTCAATTTGTTTTCAGCTGTCACCATTGCTGCTTTTTTCAATCCTGCTGCCTAGCAGACGATCCCTATTCTGGTATCTGAATATTTGTTTTTCTCTCATTTGTATGTGCACTTGTCTTTATTGAATTTTGTCTCTTTGATTTCAGACCATTTTCCAATTTATCAAGATCACTTTGAATTCTAATCCTATCTGCCAAAGCACTGGTAATCATTCCCATACTGATGTCATTCACAGTTCCCTCACTCGTGTTGCTGAAGTCATTAATATTTAATAGAAGCACAACCAGTAGGGTCCCTGCTCAATAGTGTTTAATATGTCCTTTGCTACAGAATCGTTTGGAGCAGCTTTTTGCATGTGTTTCTGGGTCCCTAGTCCGTTCTCACAGTCAATTGCTAATAATTCAGCTAATGCTTTTGTTAACTTAGTATTTTATGATAAATTTAGATCATTGACTGTAACCTCAGGTTGCTTTCTCTAAGGTGTTTTCCCTACTTGATCCTGTGCTGCCATCCTTCTAAAAGAAATGTTCTTAGTCTTGGTCCCAGATGTGAACACACACACATTCAGCCTTTTCTACGGCATCTGATGTGCAACTTCTTTGTTGATGAATGACTTTATACTTTGTTATTTCCCCTTGCTGTTTGTAAGTCCTGTACCTTAGCGTTTGGATTTTGGGTTCCTCCTGGCTATCCTCAGCCCTGCATCCCTGCTGTCACAGTCTGTGGATGTGACCGTTTTTTCCAATGACGGAAAGGAAGCAAAATGCACTTTGCTATTTGCACACCTGTAATGTAAGCCGTGCTCGCAGGAGAGGGGGCCAAGCCTTGCAGGGCATTGCTTTGGCAGTGGGTTGGCAGCTGTAGCGGACAGGCATGAGTCCCACAGCACAATGCTGGTCCCAAATAAGCTGCGATCATCCCAGATGTTATCATCAGGGAAGCACTAAGCGGAGCAAGGCGGGATTTACATCTGTGCATGCTGCTAGTGAGACAGGTACCAAAGCACCGTACTCTGATGTGACTTTATGCTTCTCGAAATTGCGTTTAGGATGGCACAGAGCCTAACTGGGAAGCAGCTCTTGGCTAAGGACTTCAGAGATGAACTCTTTCTCCTCCCGAGCAAAAGCTGCGCTTCACTGTAGTAAATATCCCAATCTATGGCAATTGCCCGGTGGTGCCCCGAGACCCCGGTTGAGACACGTAGCAGAGCCCAGAGATGCTGCGGGCATCGTGGTGCCAGCCGCGTGGCGAGGCACTGCGCGCTTTGTGCGTACCCTGAGTGCCGGGGGACGTGCTCGGGCACGAGGGGTTTCCAGCGTGCGGGCACTGCCCGTCCTGCATCCCTGATGGGCAGCGCAGGGGAAGACGGGATGGACCGAAGCTTCGGCGAGCCCTGTCTTTTTTCCCCACCTGAGCACTGAGGGGGTGTGTGACATCCTCACGCCTTGTGATGAGATAAAGGATTTTTTTTCCTTTTCAGTGCATTCTTAATCCACAACACAAGAAGGAATTGTTTCTTTTTTCCCTTTATAATCCACCAATACCTCTGACTGTTGCGCGATTTCCTTTCACAGCTGGTTGTGAAATGATAAGATAAGCCTTTAAAAAGCAACATTTAACCCACGTTCAGTTCCAATATTTGAAATGAGGTTGTTTTCATAGGAGCCATCTTGCACGTCCCTCTTGAGGCTTTTCAGCCCGAGAACTAAGACGTGCTGTCTGCGTGCAGTGCTGCAGAGCCGGCACACAGCCGCACTCTGGGGCTTGCAGGGCTCGGAGCAGTCTCAGCTCCTCAACAGATGTTGCTGGTTATAACTGGTAGAAAGCACAGTTTCTCTCCAATACAGGAGTAGAACTCTTTTCATGCTGGACTGGAAAACAAACTCACATTTCACAACCATTTGGGGAGTTTTTTCAATAATTTTGAGAGCATCACATTGTTCGGTGATTGATGAAGTTTGAATGTTAAAATGTTAATTAGAGTTGATCACCATAAAAGTTAAATTAAAAATAAGTACAATTTAAGAAGTTGAAATTAAGCTCTTTGCTGCTATGAAAATAGGAACTGGTGTTAGTCCTTTTAGTGTTTTCATCTAAATAGGTTGGTTACGCTGATGTTCGCCATCCAAACACTTCCTCATGTTGTTGAGCAAACTGTATAGCCTGTATATTTTTCCCAGCTAGGTCTTTTGTGTCAGCTTGGCAAGTTTTGTGGTTGGTAGCCACCTCTCTTGCTGCCACAGCGACAGCCTGATCTTTATTTGTATCCCAGCCTCTTCCAAGCAGCAAAGGAGGAAGATCAAAACCCAGTTTACTTCCCCTTCACTTCCTAAAGCTGTCGTCAGGATGGTCACGGGCAGAGGTGGGAGAGGACAGGACGTGTCTGAAGGGCTGGGGTCCAGCCTCTGGTCTGCCACATGCAACCGGTGCAGAGGACTGGGCACGGTGACCCACTCGCAGCACCCGTGGGTGCCATGCTGCTCCGCAGGAACACCCTGGGGGAGGCCAGGACCCTTCAGCCCCCAGCACCAATTAATGGCAGCTCTTCCCAGCCAACAACCAGCATGGCATTACTTTAATTACTTTGATTGCTTTGATGACTTGGTTGGACTGATGATCTTAGAGGTCTTTTCCAACCTTAATGATTCCTAGTTTTGACTTTCATTATAAATAATCCAGCCACCAAGCCACGAAACATGAAATTGCTACTCTGCCCTTCACTGGTTTAGTGTTGGTCTTGGTAGTGTAGGTTCATGGTTGGACTGGATGATTTTAAAGATCTTTTCCAACCTAAATGATTCTATGATTCTATGATTGTGCCAAAGGACTTGAGAAGAAAGTAAGAGAACGTTCTGCACAAAAAGCAGCGTAGATGTTCATTATCAGTTGATAGAGGTGTGTTCATTCCACGCCATGTGCTGTCATCAGTGAACCAAACCCTTGCAGCCGGCATCGAAGTTTATTGAAGAGTGTGGTAGTTTGATAGCAAAGGTGAATCTGCAGAAAGGTGAAAACTAATCAGTTTTATAATATTCAACTGGGAATATTAACTAATTTAAGGATGGGTATTTTGCAGAGTAAAATGAATACCTAATGACTTAATTACTTTAGGAAAGGTTGCTCTGTAAGTTATCTAAAAGAATTTGCCTGGTTAGATGAATATTACAGCTGAGATTGGAAAAGTGTTATTATTACCATCTATCATAAAATGCATGTGATGTGACCAGATAGTACATACCTCCCATTTTATTAACTGTATTTCAGTGTAACTGATGAGGTTCCAACCATTTTGAATAGCACCTTTGTCTTTAATGGGGTTGTAAGGTTCTTTTCATAATGCAAAGCTGAGATTGGCAGTATTGACAGGAGAGGCCGAGTTTTGCAGGCAGTATCATTAGGTCACCGACTGCGGCTCTGTAGTATGCGTTCGGTTCTTTTTAGTATCCAGCCTTTTGAGTAGCCTTTAGCTTTGGCTCTTGCTGTGCCCGCAGAGCCGGCTGTGTGAGGGAGGGTGCATGGGGAAACGGGCTGTAGTGCATCAGGCACAGCAGGGAAGGGAAGGGCCTTGGTGTGGCTGGAACCTCAAGTTTCAATATAGTTTTCTTCAAAACCAAACCAAACAACCAAAAGGCGCCCCAAAAACTCCTCTTGCTAGCAAATTTGAAAATGCAGCTGATAGAAGCAAAAGGCTGTTTAAAACTGCATTTAAGCAATGCTTACTCAGCAAGACCCGAAGTTGGCCGTGCCGGTTTCTGGAGGCAGAGGCATCTACGAGCGTGCCTGCGGCAGCCCGGCTCGGGAGGGAGCAGCCGCTCGGCAGAGACCGGAGCTCCCACGTGCAGCTGCTCACAGCTGGCCTCGGCCGGGCTGCTGTGCAGGAACATTGCTCACACGTTATCAATTCGCGTCAAGTCAGGGCTGTTCCTTGCCTGTGCAAGGGTTATTAAAAATACAGCTTTCCCAGCGTGCTTCTATCATTTTCCTAGGCACAGGTATTTTTTAATTAAGCAGATCAGTTGGTTTCAGCATACTTCTGGTCAGCAGTCGCCTAAGAATACAGCAAAAGGTGAAATACTTTTGTAGTTTGTTTCCATTTTTCTCAGGAATTGTCAGACAAGTTAAGAACTCGGGAACGCTTTATTATGAAAAGCTGGAAGTCAGCTCTACAGAAATAAAGTTTAATGGGCTTGGGGCCAGCCTTTTGACATTTTCTGCCTAATTCCTAGCTCTGTGCCATGGCCTTTATTCAAGTCCCTTGACAAAAGCATTCTAAATAACTCTAGTATGACTGCCAATAGTTATTATTTTATCAATTTTTGTGTGTGGGTTACTTAACACAGAAAAGAAGATAAAAAATAGGATTGTTTTTTATCTTTTGAGGAAGAAGGTCATGTTTTTAAAAAGTTAATTTGTGCCTGCTATGGAGTATTTTCAGTTAAAAGCCAACATTCCTGCAACACTTCTGTGGTCTGAAAGCAGTTCCACTTGCTTTTTCTGCAGAGCATTAAAAGCCTGATATTCTGGATTTGTGTAATTATGCTGCAGCACTGATAGACTGTACTTTTTTTACAGTTAATCTTATCTATTGGACATCAGCGAAATTCAGAGTAGATGCAGGCTTCTGTGCTCGCTGTCCCATTTATACAGTCTGCTTGCCCACACTTGCTCTGTGGCTCACTATCTTCGGCTAATTTATCTTCACAGAACCCTCAGCGCCCATGTGCCGAGAAGAGCGGGTGGATTCCCAAGGGGTATTTTCCTGGGAATCGCATCAGGAAAACCAGCCCCTCGAGGAGGTTGCTGGGGGTGATGGGCATTGCATCTGCAGACCTTGAGGCTGGAGCTCATACAAACTGCTGCACGGAATGGGGTCAGCATTGCAGGGACGGGGGTTATGAACCTCAGCCACCTCAGTCCCTGTGGGCTCTAAAATAAAAGGAGATTGCAGCGGCAGCTTGCACAGGCAGTGCTTGGGCTGGTCCTCCAGCTCTGTCACCAGCTATAAGCACAGTTTGGTGACACAGATGCCACCCCTGGCTCAGGAAATTATTATTCTGCTTGGAAATACCCAGGGTAAGAACTGCTGCTAAAAGAGAAGAATTATCTCTGTAAGATGGTGGAGAATGGATAAGGTGGAGTTTGTCCCGAATTGACAAGGTTGGTCGTTTCTTTGCTGTTGGCAGCAGGAGCAGGGAGCACAGGGACTTGGAGATCATAGAATCATGGAATCGTTTAGGTTGGAAAAGCCCTTTAAGATCATCCAGTCCAACCATTAACCTACACTGCCAAGCCCACACTAAACCAATCAAGGGTAGACCAGACTGAACCATGTCCCCAAGTGCCACCTCTGCCCGTTTTTTAATGCTTCTAGCGATGGTGACTCCCCCACCTCTCTGGGCAGCCTGTTCCAATGCTTGACCACCCTTTCCATGAAGAAATTTTTCCTAATTTCCAACCTAAACCTCCCCTGGCGCAGCTTGAGCCAGCTGGAATGCCCAGGCCTGGGACACCAGCTATTCCAGCACAAGCTGTAGGAAAAAGAGAGCATAGATTCAGGTGACATGATCATTTTGCTCCCCTTTGCAGGGGACGCTGATAACAAGAGGGGAGCGGAGGTGAGGGCTGAGGCTCTGCGGCTGGGAGGCAGCAACCCCCCTTGGGGTGCCAAGCAGGAGCGCGCTGGCAGGTGCAGAACGGCTGCTGCAATAACCGATTCCAAACAATTTGTCTCAAGATTTGTGCACCTGCCTGCCTGCTGTTCAGGCCTCTGTTGAATCTCGGTGCTTCTGGGCAGCCGCGTCTCCGAGTCCGTGCCTGTGGCTCCTTGCTTGGTTCAGTTTGCTCCCCTGCTTCTGGCTGCCAGCCAGCACTCACCGCTAAAAGGATAATTTAGCTCAGTGGGGTGGCAGAAGAGGCTGGAGACAGAAATAGCCACCGTGGGGAGAGGCTTTGAAAAGCAGGGCAGCAGGCTGGCCAGCCGTCATGTCCAGGAGAGCGGACGGAGCGCTCGCAGGCTGTGCCTGTGGGAGGCAGGCACTGGGATCCTGCCAAAATGCTCGCTGCTATGGGGTGCAGCTGACCCAGGGTTTGTCCAGCAGCAAACAGAAATGCAAACACCTAGAGACTTATGTGCAAGCCCTAATAAAGGTCTCTACGCCACTAGGGCATCAGGTTTGATGAGGATGAGGATGAATCTCTTTCTGAAACCAACCCTCGGTGCTCCCGACCCGTTCCTCATCCCTGCACCCACTCTGCCAGAGCAGTGGGAGACCCAGAAAAGGAGTATTTCTTCGATTCATCTAACCCAGGTATGGAAAGAGGAAACAAAAATGGCATCTTTACAGAACTGAGTCATCAGGAAATGTAACCTTTTGCAAGGAGGCGAGGCAGCTCTGCTTGCCCTGGGTGCCTGGCCCGTCCCTGCCGCACATAGATGTCCCGCAAAGGTTTGCAAATAACAAAAAGCATAGGGGATTCTGTGCGTGTATGCATGCAGAAGTATCAAACACCTTCTCCTGTTCCAAGCTCACTGAAACCCTCCCACAAGGCGTGGCTACTGCTGTGTTACCTGCTGCAGCTGTGTGGTGTCAATGGAAAGTGTAGAACATTGAATTCTTGGCTAATAGGTGGCGTCCTGAAAGCTCGTTAAATTACTGTTGTTGGTCTCTGCTGTGTTTTATTGAAGCACATCTGTAAGCCTGGGAGAATAAGCAACAAGTTTCCATCACTTGTAGGTTGATTTGCTGAGAGGACACAGCTCAGAACTGATTCAGAAGGTCTAACTTGCCATTCAATCCCTGCATGAAAAACTGATTTTGTTTTGGTTTTTTTTCTTTTTATTTTCTAAAACCTTTATTCTATTGTGTTTCATTGGGAAAATATAAGGAATTTGTTGCCTTAATCTGTACAGACCAATCTCAGGGCTGCGGGTTTTCCTGGGTGACTGGCTAGTAGGCAGAGAGGACTGTTATCATGTTTTTAAATTTGCACGGCCCACGTGTGCCCCAGGTGATGCGGGTTCTGGGCTTGGTTCCCACTGCTTTCATGGGAGGAAAACCCGCTGTTATTCCCGCGTCCTTCGTGCCCGCTGCTGGGGGCTGCTGAAGGGCTGGAGAGGGGTTTGTCACCTCCTCAGCCCCACCTCACCCCGTGCGTATGGGTCTTATCCTATACGTACAGGCTGGGGAACGCACAGGCGTCTGATGGGTGCCAGTGGTCTCCCAGTGCTCCCCTGTACGTGTGGAAAATCTCCCACCAGAAGACAAAGTTACACTATTGTGCACGCAGGGGTAAGAGATAATTGCGCTTCACTCAGGATTATTCTTGTAAATGCAAATCGCTCGAGCATCTGGACATCTGTTGAGCGGGTATTGATCGAGGTGTGACGTACAGCAGGCGCATTGTACGACAAACAGCGGCGGCAGCGGAGTGAGCAGGGGCCGTGAGCCTCACGCCAGGGAGGCAGGGAGAGGCAGAGACGGGGATGTCCGTGAGCAGATCCGCAGCAGCTGCTGGCCCTGACCGGCAGCGGCTCCGAGGGTGTCGCACAGCCCATGCTGCTGTACCGCTCCTACAGCCTCTGTGTCGGGGCTCAGCCCCAGCAGCAGCTCAGCACCACGCAGCCATCGCTCACTGCCCCTGCCCCGAGGGGATGGGGAGAGAATCGGAGGGGTGAGAGTGAGAAACACTCCTGGGCTGAGATAAGGACAGGTTAAGAATTGAAATAAAGTAAAATAGTAATGATAATAATAACAATATAATAATGATAATAACAATAACAATATCCAAAGCAAGTGCTGCCCAATGCAATTGCTCCCCACCCGCCGACCGATGCCCAGCCAGTTCCCAGCAGCGATCGCTGCTCCCCGGCCAACCCCCCCAGTTTCCATACTGCCCATGACGCCGTATGGTATGGAATGGCCCTTGGGGCAGTTGGGATCAACTGTTCTGGCTGTGCCCCCTCCCAGCTCCTTGTGCCCCTGGCAGAGCAGGGGAAGCTGAAAAGCCCTTGCCTGGTGTCAGCACTGCTCAGCACCAACTAAACCATCAGCGTGTGATCAGCATTGTTCCCATCCTAAATCCAAAGCACAGCACTGTGCCTGCTGCTGGGAAGAAAATTAACTCTATCCCAGCCAACACCAGGACAGGCTGCTACCGTGCTGGGTCCCTTGCGTTCGTGCTCCCTGGCCGAACCGGGCAGACGCCGAGTTGCGTGCCTTATGCCGTGCCGCTCCGCACACACTGCCTGCACGGTTGTCAGCCGGCATGGGAGGCACCACCAGCCACGCTGCAAGGATGCCGGCGGGTTGGATATTACAAAGTGCAACCCCAGTGATGAAAAATAAAGAATTATTCTTCTTTCCTTCCAAAAGATCCCTCTGTCAGTGTGAAGACCTTGGATGGTAGGAAGACAAAAATTCGTAAAGCGAACGATCAAAGAGCTGTATGGGCTGATGGGCTTGGTGCTGTGACGAGATCAAATGTTATACATCAAGGCGCTTGTCAGAGAGCCGTGTTCAAGGGAAAACAGCTGTCAGCACGTCGCTTGTTTGCTCCCCGCACGGATGCTAAATCCAAGCGACGGGACCGGCACCCGCGTCCCTCCTCAGCACCTGCCTGGGCTGCGCCGGGCAGCCTGAGCATCCGCAGCCCTGCGCCTGTCTACGGGCATTTGGGGGAGGGCAGGAATTCCTCTCCTCTTCTGTCAGTGAACTTAGTGTTCGCAGAGCTGGCGTACTAACGCCACTGGAAAAAGCTCAAACACAGGATGTGCTGAATTTGCCCCTGCAGCTCTGCTAACGCCCCGCTATCTCCCCAAACACACCATCTCTTGTCCTGGCTCCTGCTGGCTTCAGCGAGCTGCTTTCTCCTTTTTGCACAGATCAGGCAAAATACTCCGATGTCTGCATGGGTCCTGCAAGCCGCTTCCTCCCCCAGCACTGCTCAGCACTGTGAGAACAGCCTTTCCCCCACCCACTGAAATAAGCAGCTCTCCTCCTTCCAGCACAGTGCTCAGGCTGGGGCAGGGAGCGGTTTGCACTTGCAAGAGTTAGGAGACAAGATGTTTGCACCGAAAAGCTCTGTTACTCCTTGAGAGCATCCAGATCTGCTCCGCGGTACTCCTTCCCGAGATGCGGGTGGGCTTGTGAGGGTCGGCGCTGGCAACGCCCGCCCCCCTTTGCTGGCACCGGGCTCGGGCGCCGCGGCCGCGAGCCCTCTGCACGGAGCGGGAGCTGCGGGCGCTTGCGCACGGACGGATGCTGTCGTGCTGCCGAGGGTTCCTCGCCGAGACGCTGATGGTTCCCCTCCGCCACCCCGCTGGCACTGCCGTGTTTTAGGCACAGACTTGCTACGCGGGCAGCAGCTCACCCTCAACCGCGTGCCAGGTATTTTTTAATGGCTTTTTTCTCCAGGTTTCTGAGGCAGGCTTGAGCCGATATATTTATCAATGTCCTCTGAGCCTGAATGCATCTTTTTTCTCGAAGATGTGAGTTAGAGGGGCAAGCCCTCAGACTGGCGTAGGTGCACCGCTCTCAGAGGGGCTGCAGCCGCCGTGCCCTCCCGCCCGGCGCAGCCCGAGAGCGGAGCGTTCGTCGCCGGCTGGCTCCGTACCACGCGTCTGGCACTGTAGCAAAACTGCGCAAGGATAAATGTCCTCTTCCACCAGTGCCTCTTCTATTGCTTGAGTCAGTAAAGATTTCTTTCCTGACATCAGATCTCTTATTTAATCATGCAATATATTTGCCAGTGCATCATTAAGCATAGATTTGTATATCCTTAAATTAAATTTAGCTACTAGGCCTGAGTTATTTCCTTCCTGATTACCCATTTGTATGAAACAATATCCATTAATCTCTCTCCCTTTTGCTGGTGTGCTACTTTTAGAGTTTACCACAGAGGGCTTGGAAGAACAGAGCAAACACTGTCATTCCTTTGTAAAAGGATTTCAGCATGCCCTTCTCCTGCTTTGTACTCAACCTCTGCAGATTAATAAGCCCCTATTCTGCAGTTAATTTATCCTTCACTCCTGTCTGTGTCTCTGACTTCCATGTGAGTTGATTGAAAATACGGTGCTAAATGCAGCTCTTCCATTTGAACTAATGCAAATTACGCCAAGTCCCAGTGTGTGAATGCAAACCGGTTAGCACCGTGAGGGAGGGGGCATGACCGGGGCAGGGGCGGCGATATTGCTGAACAGGGGAGAGAAAATAGGAAAGGCTGTTATCCAAATGGTGGCTGTTGGAAGCAGAATTTTTTTTTTTTTTTTCCCCCAGCTCCGCTCACTGCTAGTGGGGAAAAATAGCTCTGCCAATTAAGGAAACATAAATTAGAGCGGTGAAGCTGTCTTTTCTGCAGCCTGCCGAGATGGGAGGGCAGGAAGGTGCCGGCGCATGGTTCGGTTAGGGGTGCGGGCACCGGGGGGGGAGTCCCGGCACGTTGGGCGCCGTGTTCGTCTGGGGTACCTGCTGAGTCGTGTCTGGGGGGATGAACTTCCCGGGTCCTGTTTGACCCCTGAGCTCAGCAGCAGCCCTGGCGGTCAGGAAGGACGCATCTCAGAAGGGTCGAGGTTTGACGCAGTCTCCATCATCTGCTGCAACTCAGCACGGGTGGGATGCCCACGGTCCCTCCCTGCCCCATTAATTGCAATTTTCCAACCAGCAGGTCATTCGGCACGAATACGGCTCTGAAAGCCCTGATGTTTGGGGACCGTCCTCAGCCCAGAGACCGTTTTGTCCAACACGATTTTTCTGCTGGCAATGATGGTTTCTCTGCGGCACTTCCTAAGCTGTGCTCTTGATAAACTCGCTAGTGGGGGTAAAGAAGTGAAAATCACCCAGGGACATCCCAGCCCAGCTGACACCCCCCTGCAACCGCTGCTCGGATCCCACACAGTCACATTTCTTGAAGAGAGAGCCGGCTGCGATCAGACAATGTGGGGTCACCGTTAGATCCCTTTGGGGACGCTGCAGGTTCCCAACCCAGGGTTACATATAAGAGTCATCAGAAAGTGTCTAAAGAGGGTACAAAACTTTTCAGCTGAAGTGAAATAGGACTAGAACATCTAGATACTTTGTCTGCGTAAGATGCAATATATTGGGCTGGATATTACTGGTCTTTCATTTGAGAAAAGTCACTGATGCTTCTGTTTTCATCAAAACACATTTTATTGAAAAGCTATATTTAATACTTCTTCCAAATGACCAGAAATTCAGAGAACTTTGTATCCACCAAAACCCCTTTCCTACCCACCCTCCTCTCTCCACCCCTGTGGTGTTAATTGTACAGGAAAGCTGGAAGGCAAGGAAGCCGGTATGCAAATCCCAGGGAGATAACCAGGTGGGAAGATCTCCTGGCTGTGCCTCTCTAAGTGCATTATTGTCTTCAGCTTTTCCCTTTAGCAAACCTGTTGCTATGGCTGCAGCACAGGCACCGGAGCTCTCCCTTTAATGATTCATTGCATTCACCACTCTTGCCAGGTAAAGCCGGGGAGTTTTTCTTCCTCTCCCCTCAGCGCAGCGGGCAGCCTGGCTCCCGGCTCTCTGCGTCTGGAAGCCGCCCGTCGGCACGTCTACAGCAATGGCAGCTTGCACAAAATATTTTCCCTGCCTTGCAGAAACACGGCTTTTTCATTAGCTTGTCTTCTCTCCCCCTTCCATCACTAATGCTGACGTGATGCCGTCATCACGCGAGTTCTGATGCTTGAAGCAAGTTTGAAGTAGAGGAGCAGAAACACAGGTTTCCTTCACACCACGCCAGCAACCACCACTACCTTTTAAGCCATTTTGGGGAAGACGGAGAAAATTAAAAAAAACCTGAAGCGTGATTTGTCGTTCAGTTTCCCTTTAAAGCAAAGGGTTTCATAAATAGAAGTAATTCGAATGGCATTATTTGTCTGCTGTTTTATTTGTCTTTTAAGAGGAGAAAAGCTCTCTGAGTTGGGCAGAAACTGGTTTTGAGACCCAGCCCTACTTTTCTGAAGACAAAAGAAAACAAACACACAAAAGGCAAAAGGAAGCATTAGCTCAGCGGAAACCCCCATCCTCTGCTCCTGGCTGGTTCCCCTCCAAGGGAACGGCGGCCGGCCCGAGCCCCCGAAGCCCGGCAATGCCAGCCAGCATCTGCTTGCCCAAGATAACGCTTCCAGCTGCCCGCTGCACCACAGCCTCGCAACAGGGATGGCCAGGCACAGCCGCCGGCGGCTCAGGGCATGGTGTTACAGACGCTCAAGGTAACCCGGCAACTTGCCGCCCCTGAAAGCAGAGCTTTCCTATTTTCTCTTCTCCCCCAGCTTTTAACTGCATGCTCTTGCTGTTCACCTTCTGCCAGCTCCGGCGCTTGTCAGAGCCTGCTCTGAGCTGATTTAAGTCACTGACCTGCAAAAAATACCCAAAAGAAACCCACTCAGCAAAATAAGCCATAGCTGTTCATTAAAACTGCTCAGGAGTGTCCATGAGCATGAGCTCCTCAGGAGGCTCCTCAGGATACGGTTAATCTCATTCTGGCAGCGACGAGACATTAAAACTGCCAAAGGGTTGGTGAAACAGCAGCTCTGAAAGAGGGCAGTGGAAGGTGCAGATATAGAGGGGAAGGGAGAAGGTGGGGGCTTGCTCTCGCCCATGCTTGAGATTCGGTCCTCGGCCAAATCCGGTGGGAGGATGCGGAGTAGGTCCTCCCTGGGCATCCAGGAGGATGCCTGGGATCAGGGCAAGAGGAGCCCAAAGCTGTCCTGGAAATGCAGGGAGGAGGCAGCGTCCATTGTGGCAGTGACGCTTCTCCCCTCGTTCCGGCCATTTTCCTTTCCCTGGTGAATTAAGGGATATTAGCCATGGCGTGGGATGGGCTAAGCATCCCCGTTGTTTGCTGATCAGGCTATTTCCACGCCGTCGTTTTAGAGCATGAATTTCTGAGCCCAAGTCCTTCACAGGTGCTAGGCATGATCCTCACTACGGTAGTGCATCTGTTTCGTAGGGAACCGTTCCCTTTTCGTTTCTACGGAGGGCAGGAAGAGCCCTGTGCCAGCAGGTCACCTGGATTTCGGTGAGTGGGCAGCGCAGGGGCGGTGGCTGGTACTGCACCCCGTCACGCCAGCCTGCCTGGGCGCTTCCAGCTGTGACCGGCTCCCCAGACATTTTGACATATCCAGATAACTTTTCCTTGAACATTTGGCATTGTAAAAAGTCCGTTTTCTTATGCTTTACTCTCTTGGGTTGACATGCAAGTGAATTCAAAGTACAAGAATTTTCTGCTGATGGAAACCCCCATTTTCCAGTGGCTCTGACTGCTGCATCACAGTGGTATGGACAAAAAATTGCAATTATAGAAAACTGTATATCTGGATAGGGCACAGATTTGCAAGGCTTACCGTGGAGAGCTTGGAGTGCGAATATCAGCTCTCACACTGGCATCAGAAGTAGGCCACTGTGATTCTGCCCTTATGCTTGCCTTCCAAACACAATAAAAATGAAATTTGTGGGTTTATAGGGTCAAAATGGTAATTTTGAACTTTAGAGCATCTTTTTCAATTTTAAGAAAAAAACACTTTGCTGAAATAATTTATACTGTCTAATACTTTTGATTCAATGAATTCTCATTTTCAAATGGAAAAAATGGTTATCTGAAAGACTCCTGACCTTCTCTATCAGGTCCAGACTGTGCATGGCAGCAAGCCTAGATATCAGCTGCTTTCCAGGCATGAAACTCCTCAGAAGTCATCAGCTGAAAGAATTAAAAAAAATTTTTTCAAGACTTGTGACAAGGTTGTGACAGGAATCTTTAACTTCTGCCCTGCAAGCATTTTGTATATTCTTAGGTCATACAGCAAGGGGGAGATTTATGGGTTTTCAGCTGTACTCATGTCTATCTCAGAGCAGCAGTTCCATGATAACTGCATAATGCCATGCAGAATAAGGGAAGCTGCAAGGAGGGAAACAAATAGAAAAGAAAATATGAATAAGATACAATCTGAGAAAATATGGAAGGCCCAGAAGAGGAAAAAAAACTAATGTTTGAAAAAGCTAGTGCTGCAAAATGGAATTGTAGCAGGGCAAGCTGCATGCAAATACTGAAGTCGGTCAGCTTGCACGGCGAGGCAGCTGAAGAGGAGCGGGGCTGGGGGTCTGCAACGTGCCGTGCTCTGGGTGACCCCGGGAGAGGGGTGTGTGGGCACCGGCTGGGGTGCAGAGACCCTTTGAGGAGAGCCGAGGGAACCAAGGCGCTTTGCTGCAGCTGGGGAGCAACCTGGCTGAAGTGCAGCCTTTGGCTCTACCCTACAGCATCGCAGCGGGCTGCGCCCAAAACCACAGGCTGCTCGGAAAGGCCATGTTTCACACAGGTGTGCCATCGTTTCGTCTGACAGTATAATTTAAGTTCCATGAAACCATTAAGCAGGTATTCATATGTTGTAAAGCAGACAGAAATAATGGAATATATTATGGAGAGGGCCATCATTCATCCCATTTATTATGTTACAACGTTCCTCTGATTGAATTATGGTTGTGAAATTACTCTCTGTCCATCTATTATCCTATGTTTAATGTATAGGGTACATCTGTTCGGGTTGGGATGATAGACTAGGGATGGTTTATTTCTGCAACCCTTGTTCTTATAACTAAGTCACCCTTTTATCACTTGTGCAGTAGCCAACGGGCACACGCTGGGGAAAGAGCACAGCGGACTTAACTGCTGCGCTCTGCAGTCATGACTCCCCTTAAAATGAAAAATTAGTGCTCTCAAAAGGTGGTAAGGTTGGAGCTGGTGCCAGATCCCCTGCAAAGAGCTATCGGAGAAACTCAGACTTGGCCTGCTTGTCACCTCGCAGCCTTTGCTGGCGTCTCTCCAGCGCGGTGGGTTGCTGCTGGGGTATTGCATTCAGGCCACTACAAAGCTGAGATGTTCTCCTGGGCACTCGGTCCCCTTTGTAACAGACAGACACCCTCATGGCAAAAGGGCACCTGACGAAAACCAGCAGCCGCAAACCCAGAGCCGGCTGGGAGCTCTGGGGAGTGAGTTTTCCGCCTTGGCCCAGAGGCCCTTCCAAGAGAAAGAGGTGGATGCGCGGTCTAAAGGACGCTTTTGCTGGTCGCTGCTTTGCTGTCTCCTGATGGACAGAGACTCAGTGTCAGGCTATGGGCTTGTCAAGATAGCTCCTTCCTTGGTGCACAGTGCATGGGTAAGAGACCCTCCCGTTCACTTCCAGAGCGTGCTCTGAAGTCAAGCTTCAGCGCTGGCCCCTGGTCCCAGCCGCGCAGAGCAGTGAGTGCGGGAGGGCAGGGTGTGCTGCTCCATCACCGGGGCTCTGCTGCAGACCCCATCACCTGCTCCTCCTGCAGCCGTCCCTGCCTCTACCAGCCTGTCCCCTCCCCCTGGCAGGGGTTTGGGCACCTCTGCTCCAGGTACTGTATGTACGTGATTGATGTGCTGCTGGCTCATCGGGGTTGGGGATGGAAAACCACAAAAAGAGCAAAGCCCAGAGCAGCGTTAGTGATGGAAGCTCCAGGTATCCTCTCCTTCCAAAGCCAAGCACAGGCACTATGGCTTGCCCAGGTGCTGGACTCAGACTGGAGGATAAACGTATGAAAACCGATGTCTTGTGACAGCAGGGGCAGGTGAGAAGGATTTAATGGTCCTGCCTAGGCTTAGACTCTATAAATCTAAAAAAATGGTAGTTGCCCTGGGTAGGAGCTAGTAATTTAAAGCTCAGTTATGTATTGTCAGCTATAATTCCCAGTGGAGACGTCTGAACCTTGCTGTTTGCCCTTGCTGCGCATGAGACGATAACACAGCTTTTAGCTAGAGCCAATTCAATCCAGCCAGGTCCACACCACAGGAGATTTGAGGCTGGGAGAGAAAACCCCAGCTCAGGCCAAGCACAACTTATCCAAACGAACTAAACTTTTCATGGGCTTGAAAGTTGTGGCAGAGCTCCCAAATATCCGAATGTTCAGGGTTAGCCCCTAGGCTGTCCCGGTGGTGTCACCCTGGGCAGTGCCCTGGGGACATTCTCCATCGCTGGGTGAATCCTGCAGTCCTAGCACACCAGGCAGAGCTGTGGCTCCCATCCCATCCCATCCCATCCCATCCCATCCCATCCCATCCCATCCCATCCCATCCCATCCCATCCCATCGCATCCCGTGCCAGCTGTGTGCACACCTACCCCAGTGCAGCAGAGGGCTGTGAAGGGACACGCCAAGCACCCAACCCAGACCTCACGTGGGCAGAAGCAGCAGTAACCACCCAGAAATAAAACCTTCCCGCTGAGCCTGGCAATTTACAGAGCTTTCCCCCAGGGAAGAAATAATGCTGTGGTAAAAATCTATCTTCCTATAAAAACACCTGCATGCGGGAAAAGCAGATTTTCTGTCAAAGAAGCATTTAAGTAGGCACTTTTCAACCAGATCTGCTTTTAATCTTGCAAGATGTTAATATTGCTGTTCTTGGCCTGATAATGCCTTTCTGTTACAAAAAAACTTCAAAATCTTTTACAGACATTGTATTCTCAATCTTCCTGTCATACAGATAAGTAAAGCTGGTTTTATGAATAATGGTATGGAGAAATTGATAGACCCGAGGACAAAAAAGGAAGATAGAATTAGGCTTGGGTTTAATTGTTTTTGAGCTCCGATTTTTGGAATAATTTCCATTGCGACATATAACGGGATGTTCCAAATCCCTGGTGTTTTGTTGACGGCTGCAGGTTGGTTGGGACTTTGCATATAGGGCAAATGAACCTGAGTCTGAAAACAGCTGCCAATGCAGTAACAGAGCTGACCATGAAATCTCCCTTCCTTATCACGCATGCGGTAATAAGTTTTACCACCTGGCATTGATTTAATTTCAAAGGCGTTAATTGTTTGTGGGGAAGGGTGGGGTGAGGCTGAGTATCACCCCCATGTGGAGCCACAGCACCCGCAGCAGCCCCGAGTACAAAGCTGTGAATAACTAGGAAACACAAGAGTACTGCAGCTGTACCCCAGCAAGGAACCTCAGCTGGAGGGCTTTTGATGAAACAGGTATTCTTTCCTGTAAAGAATTGCTGTGGTTTGCTATTGAACTAATTGCTGTTAATGTAAAGTACATGACATTGCCAAATCAGGGTTCTTTGGAAATTTTTCTGTAGCGTGTTTTTTCACACGTGCTGTTTCATTGCTAACTGGTTTTGGAAATCTCGGTAGATAGTTATGGAACATATGTGCCTTCTATTTCTTCTTCCCTGCCATGAATTTCATTTTCAGGCTGTAAATGTATTTTTCTTCTTTTACTGGTATATTATAGCACATCTCTCTCCTAGAGAGAATTAGCTAGGAATGTGGCATTAAATGGCAGGAGATTTTAGATTCGTTATTTGTTCATTTATTTTTGTGCCTGTCTTCCCTGCCTGTTTCTCACCCTTTGCCCACTTGAGTTGCATTAGTAGTTTTGAACCCAAGGAGCTCTAAAATGTAATCTAAGAAAATGAGGCTGAGTTCTTGCAGATCATCTGGTCAATTTGCCCAATAATAGGCCTGATAAACTGTATCTCAGTTTTCTGACAGGTGCTTTTCTTACTTGTTCTTGGGAGGGAAAAAAAAGAAGCTTCTGTAAGTTTTCCAATAAATCTATTTCAGTGCTTCAGTCTTCTGCTTCTTACCCTGCTTTTCTTAGTATTTAACCTAGATTTACCTTGCTGCAGTATTTTCTGTTATTTTTTGTCTTACCTCTGGCCAGTTTGTTTCACAGAACCGCTGAGGCGGGAGGCAGCTCTGGAGGTCACCTCACCCAGCCCCTGCTCCAGCGGGGCCACCTCGAGCAGGCTGCCCAGCATCGTGTCCCGTTGGGTTTGAGTGTCTCCAACAATGGAGATTCCAAAGCGTCTCCAGGCAACCTGTGCTTTGGTTTTCTTCCTGCACTTTATTATGTACGTGAAGACTATCACCATGGCTCCCCTCTGTTCTCTCTCTTTCTAATTAAATAACACCACTTCATTCGGCCTTTCATTGTAGGCCAAGTTTTTTGTGCGTCCGATCATCTGTGGTTCTCATTTGGACCACATCTTCTTCGGAAACATGGTGTCAAAAAAAAATCATGCATCTTACAGGGCTTAATGTTGGTCGTGCATCCCGTTGCTGTTCGTCTTGTATGTACCAGAACAATGCTGGTGGCCATTTGTAATTGCACGTATCCCCAAGACCTTTCTCTGTAAACCACTACCCAGCTATTTCTCCTTCATCTGGACAGGATTATTGCTTATCTCATTTCATCCTTTTTCATTTAAATTCTCTGATATGGTAGAACTACCTTGAAGTCTAATCTTGTTTTCCAGCATGCCTGCATCCCTTTCCAGTTAGGAATCACCTGCAAATACAATCAACATACTGTATCCCTCATCAGCCAGGCCTTTGCTGATAATGTTGAGTAGCACCACGCTGAAGGAACCCCCACGGGACCCCACCAGCTCCATCTTCCCACTTCTGATGCTCAGCTTTTCTGATCTGCTTTTTGGGTGACGGTAACCCACCCAGCTTTTACACGCTTTATCAAGAGTATGTTTCTCAGCCTTTCTTACTGTGGGAAAGAGCATTAACAGATTCATTAAGCTCATTTCTGCGAGATCTGCAGTTGCCCTCTGTCCCCAGCCCCTTCCCCTGTCCCCGGAGGCACTGCATCCACAGTCAGAGAAAGGGGGACGGTGGGGTTGCCATGAATCATTCCAGACAAAATCATTCTTGTTACCTATCTCCTTGGGATCTTCTGGGGATTTGCAAACACGTGGTTTGATTATTAGTTCCCGGGAACTGAAACTACACAAGGAGCATTGCATTGGAAGCGCAAGATAAGCAACGGTTTGCCCTTTTTAAGCCTTTCAGTCTCATTCTTCCTCCAAAACTTCTCAGAGATAGCAGCAGGCAGTTCTGAAATTATTCCAGTCCTCTAAGAACTTCAGGAAAATTTCAGCAGGCTCAGCTCATCTGAAAACATTTAACTTTTCTACCCTGTTCTTTTCTGTCGCAGCCTGAGCTATTACCCTTGTGTCAATGATGCTAATCGCATTACGTGGCTGACTGCAGTTGTCCTTTTACTGAAGAGTTTAGCTAAACAGTAACAAAAAATTATTAAAGGTGTGGCTTTTCAATATTACTTGCCATAAGCTTTTCTCCCTGGTGATTTGTCACCTCTCTGGTCACTCTTTTGCTGACACAGCCCATTCACAGCATGCTTCCTCGGCACTCCGATTGTACCTCTCCAAGTGCCTTGGCTCTCCTCATTTCCTCCCTGTGTGCTCACGCCATTTTTTTCAGTGCTTGCCCTTAGTACCAGTTGAACCAGTTTCTGCTTTCTCTGTCCTTCCACCTTGTACCTGTGAATCACTTGTGATTTGGGCAGGTGGTACTCTGTCCTTCCTGTGTACTGGATGAGGTTGTGTTTATGCCATCAATATCACCCCTTTAAGAAACTTAATTTCCTCTGGTTCTCTGAGATCACATGCGTGCATCCTGAGGTTACTCTCTTCATCATCATTTTTCAGCAGGCTGCATTTCTATCTTCATTTTCATGCGTTTTCCCCTGCGGACAGCAGTCATCCGCAGCAGAGCTTCATCTCCGCTTGCCTTCAGGTGATCCAGCCACTCCCCTGGCACCACGATACCGGGCCTTTTGCAGCAAAAAGCAGGGTTGCACCTCCTTTTGTTGTCAGGTAGAACCGGTACGAGTGTGACCTTTTCCTAGGATAAAGCTAGACTTTGTGCAGCCGGGCTTAGCAAGCGTGATATGGTGCATTAGCGTTAACAAAATGGCTTTGGCATATTGCCGACTACGGGAGCGAATGCCCACCTGCGGTACCCAGTCAGCAGCAGTTACTGCTTCTGAAACACAGTCTGGGAACCAAAGCGCATGGTTTCCCCAGGAAATGTGCTCAACCAGGAGTATTTTCCTTGTTTGGGAGTTTATTGCAACCTGTAGCTAGTAACAAAGCAGCTAACAAGACCCAGGATTTGCTCCCCTCACCCACCCCAGGCTGGCCCCGGCTTTTCCCAGGTCCAGGGAGCAGTGGTGCCCTGCCTGGCACCCCCAGTGAAAAACCCTGCACCATTATCAAAGGTGACTTAATTTGCCTCTTCAGATAATGCCAGTCCACATTCCAAGCCTGTGGCATCCCTAACGGGCAAACATCACACAGCTCAGCGCGATTTGGCAGTAGGTAGGATAAGGATGCACCTACCCCACGCCAGCTGGGTGCCGCTGCCCCAAAATGTTTTAAATGCCTCGTTGCTTAAGGACCTGGCACCCCGAGCGTGGAGCTTCCCCTTCCCAGCCCAGACCTGCACGCTTTCATTAACCCTCGGTATTAACAATCCAGGCGCCTGAATCCAAGGGGTTATGAGGTTTAGTTTAATTATTCCTGCTTGCAGTCTTATCTGTATTAAGAAAAAGGCTTAATTACTTCACTAATAGCTTAGCCTTTTTCACGGGGCTTTTTGTTTCTGCCAGCCATTCTGAAGCCAGCCACCTCTCATTGAGCATGGATGCAGGGGGCTGCGAGTGAGGGGCAGGGGTGTTTGTGGTTGGGGGTTTGTTAAAGACAAAAAAGCCAGCTATCAAAAGAGCATTAAGCTGCATTTCCTATCACAGGTTTCAGAAAATAGTCATTAGGGAAAAAGAAATATTTACCTCTCACAGTAAAGTGACAGTAAATGTCACTGTTTTTAAATAGCGCATGTTGTACCTTGCTTGATTCAGTGCACTTTCCCTAACTGGAAAACAGACAGGCACCTCTCCAGCCTTCAGCACTATCCAGCGAGAGGAGAAGCGTTAACATTTATCACTCGATAGTAAACATCATTAGCTTGACCTTTTTGAGACTTTTTAAAGGAAAAATACATGTAACAGAATTGGGAAGTCCTTTCTCTCAGAAATATCCAAGGTTGCAGCTCTCTTCACAACTCCTCTGTATCTGACAGGGAAGCCAAATACTGCCTTCGCCTAACAGCGGCAGAAGGAATAGCTCTGTGCCCCGAGCGCGCTGCGTTTCTGGGTGTCTTTATCAGTGCTCCAGAGGATGCGACAGCTCAGGCGGGTGGACGTGGAAAACAATCACAGGGGCTTACAGGTTTTTGCTGATTTTTTTTTTTTTCTCATTTCCTATGAATATTATACATCATTGAAGAGCATGGGAGTGACAGAAACCCTTTGGGAAGTCTTGTCAGTAAATGCTATGAAGAAGCGACTGCTTCATTTCTGGTTTAGCATCAGGTGCAATCTAAGGCATGTGAGGCAGGAAATCAGGGTGAAATGAAGGTAAGGGTGTAGCTGGTCCTGAAAGCACACTTTCAAGGTACGAAAAAGCACGCTCCTGCACCGCACAGGCTCTTCGCTGGGGCGTGAAAAAGCCTTTTGTGGCATTGCATGGGCATTACAGTGCCAGTCTGCGTATCCTGAGGAGGGAGATTCTGATATTCCAGGGGGGATTAAGCTATATGGCACCGAGCTAGCGTTTTCAGAAATGCAGCTGCAGAGCCAGCGCATGAAGATCCCTTTCCCAGGCATCGCCCCGCACCCAGACAAAGCTGTCTGGACACCGCCTTGGTGTCTGGAAGTAACAAGGGGTGTCAGCAGCCCCTTCCCTTTTGCAGTAGCGATGGGAGAGGTTTATGAGCACAAAGAAATAATCATTATCTCTGCAGCTTCTCTCTTTTCCGTCCTTGGTGCTTCCCTGATGCAGCCTGAGAGGGAAAAAAAAAAAAAGCAAGAAAATAAAACAGTACTTAAACCTGTCCCTCCACATCTTCAGCTAGGTTAGAAGTTCTCCTTTTGATTAAACCTGGTGATTTTGGAGCATGAACCTGTATGTACTCAGCTGGGCGTAGCTGGGAGGAACGGCAGAAAGCAGAGGCAAAGTCGCAATCTGATAAGAACTGCTCATTGCAAACTAGCCCAGCTTGTCTGTTTGTTATCAGCAGCTCTTCACTGGAAATTAAGTGGGTTTTAACAGCACAAGATAAAATTTTGACTGCCAGCAGATATCTGCAGATCCCGGCTTGTCATGAGCCCAATTAGTACAGGGGCTTGGAAGTGCTTTATTACCTGAACTGAGCGCTGCTGGCTGTTCAGACAGTGTTTGCTGGAAAAAAATGTGTGTGCGTGTATAATACGCTTGTATGTAATACGTATGTGTGCATGTAGAGGTAGGTACCTCAGAAAGGAGCAGCAGCAGCAGCACAGCTGGCACACGTCTTTTGCAGGAGTGATCTGCTAGCGCCAGCTCCCAGCCTTGTTTCCCTCAGGAGGAAGGTGATGGGAATAGCATTCAAAAAAACGGGCAGAGGTGGCACTTTGGGACATGGTTGAGTCTACTCTGCCCTTGATTGGTTTAGTGTGGACTTGGCAGTGTAGGTTAATGGTTGGACTGGATGATCTTAAAGGGCTTTTCCAACCTAAACCATTCTATGATTCTATGGTTCTATGATTTATCTTTCCTGTAGGATGATGAGCCAAGGCCTTTTCCTACCCTATGAAAAAGCAACTCCCAGCTGCAGGCAGTGGTTTTCCAATGCAGCACTGCATTTCTCCGTGCGTTGCCCACTGCCGCAGGCGTGCTGGGCTGAGCCCACCTCTGCAGCCGGCTGGGAAGCCACGGCTGCGGGGGAGGCTGTGCCAGTCGGTCCTGCTGGCACCTGGGCCCTTAATTGCTGGCAAAAAGGGATGAGTTGTGACGAAGCGAGGAAGGGACGGAAGACGAGTGCCTGGCCTGGGCAGGACAGCTCTGCTCTAGCAAGGGGTGATGGGGATGGGGCTGGTGCGCGCGCCGCAGCTCAGCCTGGGCGCCGTGCGGGATGTCCCAACGCCTTCCCTCCCCGCTCCCCGCACCCCAGCCAGGGTGGTCGTGGGCTGGGCGTGCTCCTGCCAGCGTGGCCGCCGGCATCGCTCCCCAGGCTCGGGCGGGACGCACAGCAGCTGTTTGGCCCGGGGCAGCCCCGGTGTGGCAGGCGTCTGTCCGGTCACCGGTGCGGTGTAACCCGCAGCTTTCCGCGTCCCTTTGGGAGAGCGCTGCCGGGGGTGCCTGGGCACTGAGCTGGCTCCCTGCCTGTTCGGCGTGCGGTGGCAGCTCCTCCGCCATACCCGCTAGTGTGCATCACACACGTGCATGCGTGTACGCGTGCTCGTACACACGTCATCGTGCTAGGCTTCCCACAGCATTTCCCAACCAGTTTTTGTGTGATGAGTATGCAAAGGAGATTTATTTTCTTCGAAACACAGCAAAACTGGAGATTAGAAGGATGAAAAGTGGGTGGCACCACGTGCAGGGAAAGAATGAGGGAAAAGTAAATTGCAAGAAGGAAAAGGGGGAGCAGGAGAGAAGGAAAACCTTCAGACATCCTCTTTAGACATCCTGGAAATTCTGAGTTTCTTCCTATAACCTGTGAGTCCGTCGAGGGGCCCCGTACTCTCTGAAAGCCTCTTTATTAGACTGACGTATTTTTATATGTTCAGACCTTTGACTTCCCATTTTCATTTTACCTCTAAAAGACGAAACTCATGATCTAAGAGCTCCTAAATGGAAACAGCCTGGAACAAAAGCTGCCGCAGCCATGGCACGCTTGCCTGGCGAAGGAGGCGGCACCGTGGCCGTAACGCCGGGGTGCAGAAGTGCTGGTGCGGTCAAGGGCAGGGGCTGGAAGCTGGTGGGGTGGACAACCCTTTCCAGCTGGTTGCGGCACCTCAGCAGTGGATATGAACCTGCTGCATGGGGTCCCAGCACGCCCGGGGGTCCCAGCATTCCCGTGGTCCCTGCTGCCTGTCCCAATCCCAGCGAGCGCTTCCCGGCTCAGCCTCCCGGTGCTGGCACAGCCCCTGCCTGCCCGCCTGCCCCGCCGCTTGGAAGGGAACTGTGCCATTGCGAATCGAGCCGCAAATAAGCATTTAAATTACCGCTGTAGTATTTTTCCACACATGAAAAGCCATCAAAAGAACAACCAGTTGCATCCTAATGGAGTAACTGATCTGTGGTTGTTTCAGTCCCTCCAGCTTTCTGTTCGTGGGCAGCTCCCATGGAAAGCCTCTTGCGTGCATGATGGATCTCAGTAGGGTTGTTAATCACTGTCAACAGCTCATATCATGCTAAAACACAGTGCTTTTGGATGCACCATGTAATTCCGGACTGCACATATTGCCCCCCTGCTGCTCATGCCTATATTTATAACAACTCTAATTTTTGTTAGATTCAAAGAGCTTTTTGATCATATTTTTGCTTTAGCTGCGTGACACAGTCAAATTGCAGTAGAAAAAAGTCTGTTGTAGTGTTCAGTGATTGTCTCCTGTGAAACAACCCAGTTATCTCAGAGGGGCACATTTATCATATATGAAATTAGGCATTTCTCATAGCCCTGCAAAGGCTTGCTTTTGGCAGACAAGCTCTGTCAAATGACTTTGCTCAAGTAGCAAAGACTTGCAGGAAAATCTTTTAAAAGTACGTTTTCTTGATAGCTAATAGATTGCTAGTGTTGGATCTTGCATCCCGACGGGGACAACAACATATGTGATGCCTTGTGATTTTTCTCTACGTGAGGGTAAATGCCAAAATGAGATAATGATATTCTGCTTATTTTTATAAGGAAATAAAGAAGTGAAAGGGCAATAGTTTATTTGATAAAAGCTAGCACAGGTGGGCCCACATTACAGTAATTCTGTACAAATTCCTCAGAAAAACTTAAGTTGATAGTGTTTCAGGTGGAACAAACAGGATCTGGGGATCTGGTCAGGTAAGAGTGATTCTTATCGATAAGTAAGCACTGATTTGGTAAATGTGCATCATAAAAGAAAGCAAGATTTTAGTGGTGAAGGGGATGAAGGGAGATGGTTTTGATGGGAAGGCAAGTGAAGAAAACCTTCTTGCTGCATGTTTCACGCACAGAATCTCTCTCCTGAGGCTAAAACCGAGTACTACAAAATTTCTGTTTTCCTAGGAAGGCAAAACCAAACTGGTATATATGGCAATGGATGGGCTCCCGCTGAGATCTCTCAGGCCCTGGAGCAAAAGCTTATGAGAAGAAAGTATCAACATGCCTTTGCTAAATCAGAAGCGGAAGGGCTTGCTCCCAGCAGATCTCAGAGGAGTCTGACTCAGTTAAACGTGTATAATGCTGGATGTTACGAATGTCGTGCTGAAATCAATTCCTTAGGAAAAGGAAGGTGGAATATTAAGTTTGAAAAACAAAGTGGGGGATAGCATAGGCAAAGTCTTGCAAAGTCTTTCAAATGTCAGGAATTTTCCATGGCATGTTATATATTACATCTTATTTTGCATTTCAGATTGCATTTTATGATCAGAGCGAAGAACTAGACATTAGCTGGTTTAGTAACTAGAATAATGGCTCTGTAACTTCAAGACTGGGCTGACAATGTCAGTTCAACGTTTGGCACTATTTTCCATTTTGCTACGAAGTGCACAGCAAGGGACGGGGACAGGGAAATGTGGAGTTACAAAGAAAATGTGAAATTGGGAATGTATATTCCTAGCCATGTTTTAGGGAGTCTTGATTACTGGTAAGACACACAGCTCAGATTGATGAGAAACATGAAAATTAACAGAGGGATTAAAACATCTTCCATGACGGACAGATGAACCCGGAGAAAGAGCAATGTTAATGCTGGCATTTTTGGGGGATTCATTCTGATGATATTATAAAATTCAGGGTATGTAATCCTGCCTCCCAACCCTTACTCTCTGCACTCTCAGCTTGCATGTTGCGTATTTGGGAACAAGAGCTTTTCCATGCCCCATCCCGCCCCTCCTGAGGACTGTCACTGGACAGTCCTGAGCTGTGGTGGGTGAGAAAGCAACAGGTGCTTTACCAGGGCATGGCTGCACACTGCAGCAGATTTTCTTCATTTCTTTGAAGTATTTTGAATTTTGCAGCTCAATGAAATCTGCCTGATAAAAATGTAGGGTCTGGCTCTGCGTAGCATTGAAGATACAGGCAAATAACTGTATTTTTTTCTTTCATCTTTATGTCTTCTGCAAAAGTAATGTGCATCTACCAGTGATGTTAATATTCATATTTCTGTGCTTTCCTCTGATGGAAAGATGTTTCACTAAGTATAAGCCCTTGGCAAAATGTATTTGGAATAGGTAAAAAGAAAAAAAAAAATCTGGCTCTTAATTTTTCTTCTGCATTCCTCATTCAGATTTGGTAATTAGTCGCTGAAATGATTTGTATTTCAGATTTCATAGTTGACCACCAGCTTCTGCTGAGGAAGAAGTCTGCAAAGCTCTCTCTCTCTCTTCTCCACTTGCCTTTTGCTTCTGGGGAAGGTGGTTGTATGAGGACTGTGCTTCACAAGAACTTAAATGCGAAACCTACACCCACATGTAAGGCACCAATGGTACACCATATGCTAGAAAAAGTTGGAGTCATGTCCTTTGAAATGACATTAATACCTCAAACTACTAGTAGTTAATAGTCAAGCTTTTCTTGCTAGAAAAAGATTTTGCCTGTCCTGCCCTACATTTGGCTTTTTGATGCCTCTCACTGATGATTTGTACCTGTCCTCTGGTTAATTAGTTTGCTTTTCTTTCTGCATGTCAGACTGAAGAATTCCAAGATTTCAGAAGAAATTCTTGTTATTTGATCCAGCACTTTTGACTGTGGACTTTCAACTAGAATATCCTCTCACCCCGCTTTTTTATTCAGGTAGTTCATGTCTGCCACGCTAGAACATCCTCTTACTCTTTTAAAAAATCAAACTAATGGTTCTGCATATAAATTTTCTTAACATTTTTTTTTTCCTTTTGAATACTTCCAGGTACATGCTGATGTACTAAAGCTAAATACGTATATAAATTATATCTGTAAGAGTCAGTGATGCTCTTAATTTTGGGGCTTTTTTTTAACTTCCTCTTTTAAAATCAAGTGGAAGCCACATACTTTATTACAGTGTTTTCCTCTGATTAGTTCCCACAAATGATTATGTCAAGAGCAGTCAGCTAGCAGGAA
Source organism: Pelecanus crispus (assembly GCF_030463565.1). NCBI lineage: Eukaryota > Metazoa > Chordata > Aves > Pelecaniformes > Pelecanidae > Pelecanus > Pelecanus crispus. The sequence goes on from NC_134648.1 coordinate 74,289,475, forward strand.
CATGAATCTTTTCAGCCATCAAAACAAACAGTAGTTGTTATGAGCCCAGGACAATTTGAATATAATTTAATAATGGCACCTAAATCCATACTTGTCAGGTTGCCTGACACCAGGATCCCAGGAAATAATGAGTTTGTGAAGGCAGCCGGTGCAGCAGAGCACTCTTCCTTCTCCCCTCTAATTGCAGCCAGCGCTGCCAGCGAGTGCCGCCTGAAACGCGCTGACCTTTCTGAAAGCCTTTGGAGCTGCTCTGCTTTCAGTGATTGAGTCTTTTGTTTCCCCTGCTCACTTCGCTCCCTCTGCTTCGTTAGGCAGGCGCTGGAGAGACAGGTTAATAAAAGGCGAGATTTAGATCAGTCACTATGCAACAGTGCAGAAAACCAAAAAATCAATCAGCTGGCCATTCAGATAATTCCTAACCACAAATTTCATACGCCGCTGGCTTGGGGAAGCATGCGTGCTCTCCAGCTAATTGCACGAAAGTCGGATGCACGTTCACAGTGCTGTGAACAAAACTCCATCCCCAGCATCTTATTTGTTTCTCTGTTCCTGCATCACCTTCTGAAGCGGATGATTGGGTGTGGGTAATCATTGAGTGTAGTGAGAGACTGTGAAATTACGTGAGACCAGCATCCCACCTCGAGACACCAATTAGAACCATTATGCATTTTATATTGGTTGTCCCAGTGTAATATTCAGAATTAGAAGGTGTTTTCCTCTCACTTGCTGAAAAAGGCTGTGCAGACTCAACCTGATCCCTGGCTTTAGCATGGAGTTCTTGCAGCACTTGGTCTGAAACCTCCCAGCAAAACTGGTGAACCAAGCAGCACGCACCCCTTGCGCCCTGCCTGTGCTGGCACGAATGCCAGCCATTTTCAGAGCAGAAAGTTGCGGAGGGCTTTCCTGCTGGATGTACTTTTAAGAAAAAAAAACCCGGTGTCACAGTTTGTTAGAAGTTGTCCTTGAGTGTGCTGAAAATTAATTCCTTTAGGCGTATGGTTTTATTCTCACTGTGGCTCTGTCTGACCTACTCAAGAATCGAGCTGAAATCTGAACTATTTTTAATATAAACTAGTATGCCTGACCTAGATCCCATGGGAAGACAAACTGTGCTCAGCAGATGTCTGTGTGTTTATTCCTGTGCCTTGCCATGTCCAGACAGTGCTTGAGTTGATCTTTCTATTATTTGCTGTAATTCTTGTATTTTCGTTCCTACTGTCCATGCCTATCGCTCACATCAATATTCACGCTGTTGTTATTCCTGAAAATGTTCAAAAAACGGGCAGATGTGGCACTTTGGGACATGGTTCAGTCTGGTCTACCCTTGATTGGTTTAGTGTGGACTTGGTAGTGTAGGTTAATGGTTGGGCTGGATGATCTTAAAGGGCTTTTCCAACCTAAACGATTCGATGATTCTATGATTCTATTCATAAAGTGCTTTGCAAGTATGTGGCAGTGGCCGGGACGATTTTCACCATTTCTGGTGTATATCATGTGGGATGTACCCTTTCACTGCATAAAGCAAAAATAAAGGTCACAGAAAGACTGTGGCATATCTACAAATGCAATTTATGAATCCCACTCTTTTTGAGATGTATATTTGTATCTATCCAAGCATAATATGGTGGTAATGCTTTGGAAGGATCTACTGATCTTCTCACAGGTTCCCTTAAGCACAACTATTTATTCAAAACAAAAAGAAAATGTTGTATTTGTCACACTTCTACCAGTGAGGAATTAATTAAAATGGCAAGGCACACTTACAAGAGAAATATGGCTGTATTATTTCTCAGGACTCTGCTATTAAAAATAAAAAGTGAAGCTATTAGTATTAGATTTATTTAGTATTAAATTTGCTGTTCAAAAAACTGTTCAGAAAGCCCATAAAGTCAGACAGTTACTAATAGGCAATTTTAAGACAACTGGGTAAGTGAAGTGTGAAAGGCTGAAATGCCCAAAAGGTCAGATGCCTCAGAGATTTGATTTTTCTATCCAGTAAAAGTCTTAATGACTAGTTTAATTATATGACATATTATAGCACATTGGTTCAATGAATCCAAGGAAGTTAGAAATTGCTATTTTCCCGGATAAATCATTTGAAAATAAGTTGAATTGTTAAAATAATCATTGACTACTTCAAAAGGTTTCCACTGCCGCTCTCACAGTTCAGTAGAACTAAAATATGAGCCCAAACCTCATTGAGCTACAAGCACTTAATTGGAATATATTTTTGTAAGTTTGCTTTTTCCCTTCTGATAACTAGACCATGATGGATATAAACAAGCTTTGGAATTGAAGTTGGTCACAGGATTAATAGCAAGTGATTTATTCAGCACATCGCAGCCCCTGTTCCTTGCTGTTCGGCGGCGGACGTGGCTGCACCCCGGCTATATCTCAGCCGTCGGCCCGCGGCTCGCCCGCGCAGCCTCTGCCTTCGCTCCGCATCCCTGCTTCCCCTCCTGCGGTGCCTCCGCGCCAGTGCCGCTTCTCCCAGTCTTGCTCCCCACACTGCTGGGGCTGCTGGGAGGCAGCGGGATTCTATTAGCCCTTGCACTCTCCGAGGTGAAGGCAGGATAGTTTGAGGGTGTTGCACGGCTTTTGGAAAGGGGAGTTGAGCCGGTCTTTGCTGAAGATGCTACTCTCACCGGTGCTGATCTGTAACGGGGGAACCCATCTTCCAAACAACCTGAATTACCCATTCTGCTACTGCACCATCGGAGCATGTTGCAGCGCTTGTTGTCAGTTTTTAAGCTGAAAAAAACCCCGGTGTCACAGTTTGTTAGAAATTGTCCTTGAGTGTGCTGAAAATTAATTCCTTTAGGTGTAAGGTTTAATTCTCACTGTGGCTCTGTCTGACCTACTCAAGAACAAGAAGAACAACCTTCCTACGAGAAAATGTTCTCCTTATCATGCAGATGGACAATTCCATCATGATAAGGCTAAGGTCCTTGGAGGTATTGAAGCTGCTGATTTTAGGGCGATTTCCCCCAGCACTAGACACCAAAGACCTTCTGAGGAACTTGGCCGAAGTGATTGCCCCAGGTCTGGCAAGGAGCCCGTGCAGCGACCCACATCACGTTTCTTCCATTTCCTTTCCTCAGTACAGAAAAAGGGATTCTGTATTAGCACCAGAGGTGTGGCCCACGCGTAAATAACATTTAGGAGTAGTTCGGTTTCTCCATTGCCTGGGTGACTGTGTATAGTTGTAGCTGGTGGAGAATTTCCAAGAACAGTCTCTATAGGTGTATAAATAGCACTTAAACGAGTGTTAATAACACAGCTTTATTTTTAACTCCTTTTCCCAGTCAGTGGCATACAGAACAAGGATAGCGATAGGAGGAGTAAGAAATATGTCCAAAAAGCTTTTGAAATCCGGGGGATGAATGCAGCGTAGCCATCAGTATCGGGGATTTTCATAGCTTCCCCTGAGAGCTGCAGTGGTGTAACTTCTGCTGCGTGGTGTCGTTGTTCTGCATGGAAATACCAGTCTATTTTTCACTTGAGCAAGCAGGCACAAAGGAGCACCATCTGACATAATTTATTTGGGCTTTCAAAATGTCTTCAGCCAAGTCCCAGAACACAGAGTAGGAATAAATGGCCATTTGACTGTGGCAAAAGGTTAACGGTAGGGTGTCCAGAGATTTCCACATGGGGACTGTTGCTGTCTGGCATGCTAATTAACGATGTGGGGAAGGGAATGATTACTGATGTGGTACATTTGCAGATGATAGAGTTATTTAGATCAGCCAAAGCTGCAATTTCTCCGGTCTAAAGGGACCCTAACGAAGCAAGGTGATCAACAAGATGACAGCAAATAAAACTCAACGTTGTGAGCTACAACTTGTGTAGGACAGAATAATTTGGAAAACTCATATGTCTGGAACTAACAGCAGCAACATGAATTGTAGAAATACTGTTTGGAAGGGACCACTGGAGGTCATCCTGCCAAAGTCCCACCTTGAAGCACCAGTGCAGGTCAACCGCGACTTTGTCTAGATGAGTTTGGCAGTCTCCAAGGACGGAGACTGCACCAAATTGGGGTTCCTCTTCCACAGCCGCCTACCCTAACATCTTGTCTAAAGCTTCCCGAATTGCAACTCGTAGCTACTGCTCCTGACCCTACCAAGGAGGGTTTGGCTTTGCAGCCACCCTTCAAGAGGTGGTAGGCTGCCATTAGATGCACAGGCCCCTCGTTGTAGGTGACATGCTCTTGGCCCCTGACCATCGGGGGAGCTGACGATGAAGTCTCTGTAGTTTCTCTGTATTCTCTGTCTTGTTGACAGCAAAAGAGCCTGTCTAACCCAGGTCAAATGTCATTAAAAAATTGGCCAGAATCAAACTTTTTTATTACTAGATCTTGTAGGAACATTACACTAGAAATGTTTTGACACAAATAGCCTTCTTTATTAATCAATGTTTCTGAAATGCCTGCCTAGAGTTGTACCAGCCATGCGCCATCAATCTGTGCTAGGAAAGGATGAGTTGCCCGAACACTTGATGAGTTAAACATGTTGTCTGAAGTCAATTACTCATTTTGTCTTCAGCAATCAGCACTGTCCTGCTTCAAACCAGCAATCTCAGCAGCAACAGCCAGCTCTCCCCAGCCCCTCCTGCTGCTCACCTAGGCTGTTTAAAAGCTGCCTTGTCCTACTAATGAGCTCCGAACACAGGCAGCTGGCTGGGAGCTGAGTTTAGCCCAGGCTCGCCCACGAGCCCCGCGTACGGGCGAGGTGCCAGCCAGCCCCACTGCCCCAGCTGTGGGATCCGGCTCCCCCGCACCTTACCTGCAGCTCCTTCAGCTGCTGGCGAGATTAACGCCTGTGCCGTGGGAGTAGACGATAAGTGACATAGTTAAAATTAAGAAATTAATATGACTGGTTTTAAATTGCGTAGGAGTTCTGTGGTGGGTTTAAAGGTGATCAGACAGCAGACACAGCACGCGGAATATTGATTTTTCTGTGTGACAAGTACTATTTTTGTATTCTTGACTGTCAAATAAACAAAACCTACAATACAAATTAAGGGGGCATGCCCAATAAATCCCATGTTTATAAAATAGCTGGATTCTACAGGGCAGATTAATTATGGATGGCAATTAATTTGAGATCCTAACAGCTAAAATCATGAATATTTTAGTGGAAGTCCACCTACAGCACCAGCCCTGGAAATTACATCCTACGTTCCAGTGCCTGCTTTTATTCTGAAAACATTGCTTCCATTCGTGATGGGAAGCAACAACTTATAAACACTGCAATAATCATACAGCACCACACGCTTTCTGCTTTTCTGTATGCCAGATGAGTCATCCCGGTTATTTTGTATTACAATGTTATCAGAATGGATCTCATGATATGATTATAATGCATGTAAAGCTTAGCAAGGAAATACTATATAAATTTTTAATATAATTTTCTATTCAGTGCTCATATTTTGTAGTGCACAGAGGCAAATTATTTTAACTACTTTATGCCAGAGTGCATAGTTGCTGCTTGAATTACTTTATCTCCATCATCCAAAACTCAGTTTGATGAGAAAACACTTACTACATAATTTTATGAATACTGTGCCATGTACATACTATGTGAAGATTGCCCATAGTATGTAATGGTCTATTTTTCTATTTGAATTTTTATTTCATCCTGCTGATTGCCAAATAAGACTTTTATAGAAATTAATCATTTTTCACCATGTGGTTCTTCAAATACAGAAGTGAAATACCAGTCTTCTATCTCATCATGCATGTCTGAAGGTTAAAGAAGCTTCAGAAAGGTGATCTTTTTCCCCAAAACACACTAGCCCAATGATCAGGACTTGCTGAAATTGTATTTGACATTTATTGAAATCATATTCCTTTTTCATATTTTTCTATTTTGGAATTCACTTGCGAAGTGGAGAATTTTAATGCCTAGGTAAGTAAGGGTTTGCTAGCAATATCTAGAGCTCATATTATGCGAATCCAGCCCATCCATGCAGTTTTGCTCTCTCTGTGGGCTATGGTGGACAGACATCCATCCCCCGGGAGCTTAACCAGCCTACTGGGAAGATTTAAAAGCAGGGCACTGAACACAATGTCATAAAGTGCAAACTCCTAATGGAATAAAATACCGGAGCATTCCAGAACAAAATACGAGCCATGTTGCAGCCCCATGCAGCTGGGCTGTGAGGTAATTAGAAGCACAACGCTCAGATGCAGTTGGTTTTGCATGAACCTGGAGCAGTAGATACTGCTAGAAAGGAAAGAACAGTGACTGTGACATTTTTTTCTGTTTCCCTGAGAATTTTGCCCTTCTGCTGGCTCATCATCTGTAAGAAAAAAGCATGAAAAGAAATTGCCTAGGTGTGGAGTGGTCTAGCCTGACTAGATAGTTAATTAAGAGGAGGCTTCTCTCAACAGGGAAACCAACAGTATCAGAATAGCAAATGCAACAGACCTTGAGGAAAAGCACAGAGAAACTCTCAGCTGGGAAATAACCCATGTCTGTTCCCAAATACTCTGACAATGTTTATTCATCCCCACTGGAGCCAAAGTTTTTGCACTGGGAGTTGAGGAATTGAAGGGAAAATGAACACCAGGGGTAGCTGATGGAGAGGGGGGATTTTCCGTAAGGGCAGTGGGCTTCCCCAGAGGGATGCAGCTTGGGCAAATGAGATTTAGAAAAGTTCACAGGAGCAGGTTGAGGTTTATGTTAAGGAACGGGGGAGCTGTTTTTTCAGGTTTACCTTTTGGGTTGAATGAGCACATCATGTGAGTTCATGCATTCCTGCTTTTTTAGCAGGGACGAGTCATTTAAATCACCTGCTTTTGTGGACTTGCAGAGGGGAAAAACATCTGAAGGTACCAGAGTTGGGCTTGTTGGGAAGACTGGGGGAGAAGCAGTCTAAAATGGCCATAATGTGTTTTATTCATATAGAGAAAGGAGACAATATTGAAATCTGTCTCCAACAATACAGTCAGGTGAAAGCAAGAGTTTATAGTGTGGCCATCGAGAGGATGACCACCGGAGGTAAGCCTGAGGGACAGCAGTCATCAGAGGAGAACTGAGACAAGGCTGGAGCAGTAAATCTTCAGGAGTAATGCAAGGCAGGAGTGGCTGCAGTAAGGCTGACTGAAGGCTGGGCAGGGTTTTAAAAGCAGGACATAAATGGAGAGCGAGCTTTGGCAGGCTTCAGACACCACGGTAAGAGCACTGAAGATTAGAAAACAGCTGCAGTGGTAAAGACTTCAGGGTTATTTTTACAGCCAACTGGCCAAGTCGGAGACATCTGTAGGTATCCTACACCGAGAAGGACAAAGATAATTGCAAAGTTGCAGCCACATGGCTCTGTCCTTTGGAGTCTGTAGCGCTGTGTCCTCCACGACCGAGCAGGCTGGCACAATTAACTTGGCGTTAATCACACCCCTTCTCCGCGCTCATATCAGAACTTACTGGGGAAGGGAAAAAGTGCAGCTCATGAATATTTATGGTTGGTATTTACGCAGGCAGCGCCTGGTTATGGAAACACAAAAGCATAAAACAGTTTAAGAGACTGCTTTATTCTTAGACTAAATGCTGTCACTTGACAAGTCTTCTTCCATAAAGATACAGACACAGGAAGTAATATAAATAGTAAGAGTAAAGGTCAGACTGACTACTCCTGTATACATCAAAAGATTAACATTTTAGAGAAGACATATGAAGTCTCACATGTCTAATTTCCAGCCCTGTCTGTAAAGGACTGAGGAAGGATAGAAAAGGCTGCTTTTTTCTGTGGCATACAAAAAAGTACTCAGAAACCTGGCCACAGCCTTGCCACTCTCAAATTTTGATTACTTTTCACGGAGGACTTCTCCAGAAAAGTGAGAAATTAATGGTTTGGTATCACAAGGAACAAGGAAGGGACATCTAAGGCAGTATAGTTCATAATCCGGATTTAAAAAAGGAAGTTGGCTTTGTTAACACTAATTTAATTCAGATTCTGAACACTTATCTGAGAAGAAAAGCTTTCCTTGGGAAAGATTCGCATGCCCAACTCTTTCAGCTGCAGAATAAGAAAGCTTCTTTTTAGATTTTCTGGTTAAAGCAGATTAGATGAGACTTAATATTCTTGATTTATTTGTTTACGTTTTTATTTGCTTTTTAAACCTAAGGGTAAAAAACATGAGCAGATTTTAAGTTCTTTCATCTCCAGGCACTGTAGTTTTATTTTAAACCTTGCTTATATAACACAAAGCAGCAAAATTGTGATTCCCTTTTCCATTTAAATAGCCTTCAATATTTATTGCATGGAGTTAAAAAACTCGATCCCACAGCTCGACACACAGCAGATCAGTCAATTACAAAGCCAGAAGGAACGTCTGCTTGATACCAGCTATAAAGCTTCCCTGAATTAATTTCTATTTTAAGTAGAGGATGTCTTAGAAGAAAAAAGTCCAGTTCTGATTTTTGGATTACCATTGACATTGACTCTAAACAATACTCATAGGTTTTAAATGTATTTAAAAAAAAAAGAAAAAAAGAAAAAAAGGAGTCCTCTTCCTTTCGTCTCGAAGCCAGGGTGTCCGAATGCTGCCAGCAAGCCCTGCTCAGCCTTCCCCTCCTCAGGCCGAGTGTAGGGAGCTCCCTACACAACCACCTGTCCCTGGGGACCCTTTCCGCCGCATGGATGTCCTTGACTCACAAGCACAGAAGAGGACCCGACGCTCTGCAGCAGTGATGAAGGCAGAAGCTTCCCTGCCAGCTCTCCGCTTGCTTCTCTCTATGCTCACAAAATTTTCATCAGCTTTGGTGGCCGAGGTGTTGGTTGGAAGCCAGCGTTGATGTTCACCTGCCATGGACCCCATCTCACACTCGGAGCCACAGTGCTCGCAGTAAAATCCCCTACCCCCAGGAGTGGCCTCATTCTGCAACCTGGGATGGTAAAATTGGCTTTTATAATTGACCTCACCTTTAGATTAGTGATTTGCATATGCCAAGCTGACCAAGAAGCTGGAGCGCTCTGTTGTCCCACCATCCCCATCTGCATCCCCACAGCCTCTGTGCCATCTGCAGGCTTTATACAACATGGTTTTATGCTTCTTCCCAGGCCATTGATTGAAATGCTTAATAACCTGGGCTGAAGACCAGCTCTTTGGTACCCTATTAGCGATGCACCAGTACCCAGGCCCCAAAGTCACAGTACCACTGAGACCCATCAGCCAGTTTTAAATCTACATAAACTGTGCTGTGCTGCAGAGTTGTTCTGCTGTACTGCAGAAATCAGGAAAGCAACGTTTTGCTTCTTACAGTAAAATCTAGCTGACGGGGTTAAGCTTTCCTGCAGAAAATGTCTGTACTGGAGGTAAGGAAGCCTCACGTTTCAGCTGTGTCCCTTTGTATTTAAGAGTGGTAGAGAGGGACTGGAAAAAATGAGGACTAAAGTCTGCAAGCAAGACAGAAACTCTGTGTATTTTCGCTTACTTTCAGGAAAACAAGTTGCTTTTGCTGTGTTCAGGACTTCTGCATTTGTATGCAAAAAAAAAAAAGGACTGATTAATGCCTAAATCGTTATACTAAGTCACTTACATAATCTATTCATACACTATCTATATTATGTATTTCTGACATTTTTAGGATAAACTCGTTTTAAGAATTTGTTGAAATACGAAAATGTGTTGAAGCAAATACTTTTTCAGTAGTTTTCCCATATAGTACAGAAATCTCAGGCATCTCACTAATCGTATGGCACCTCTTTTTTCAAGTCAGAAACCCAGAATATTGAGATTAATACTCAGGTAGCCATACAGGCACCAGAAATTTAAAACTCCAATTAATATAATCCAGAGACTGACATTTCAAATACTGTTTGCTTGATACTGCCAAAATATAAATGTCTGCCTAAGTGTTAATATTTTGTGATTTAATATGTAGTATTATTTATGTTTGTTTCTTATACTGCCCAACAGAAAAAAACAAGAATTCCTTCTGGAATCCAGACTGAGGATCGTGTCCTGCTCCAGTGATGGAGGCACTGGCTGAGGACCTTACCACCAGCCAGCACCAAGTGCCGTGACCCTGCCCTGCTGCCCCTGCCTCAGGGGGCATCTTGGGCGAAAACTCAAAGCAGCACCCTTTGCTATTTCAGCTGATCTGCACCAACCGCCAGCTAGATGTTGATGGACATCCTGCTTCCCACCAACTTCCTCCAGACACGGTGGGAAATGTTCCTTGAAAAGCGTCAGGTCATTTGCTCACCTTCTCACAATTTTGGAGCGACTGTTTCTAACCAAGATAGATTAACCTGAGTAGGAAGCTTTTAGCAGAGCCTGTAGCAATAGGACAAGAAGGAATGGTTTTAAACTAAAAGAGAGGAGATTCAGACTAGATATAAGGAAGAAATGTTTTACAGTGAGGGCGGTGAGGCACTGGCACAGGTTGCCCAGAGAGGCGGTGGAGGCCCCATCCCTGGGAACATCCCAGGCCAGGCTGGACGGGGCTCTGAGCACCCTGGGCTGGTTAAAGCTGTCCCTGGCACTGCAGGGGCTGGGCTGGGGGGGCTCTGAAGGGCCCTGCCCACCCAAACTCTTCTACGATTCTACAGTTCTATGAACTTGTAGTGTCCAAGAAGAAGAAGAGAAGAGATATTTCATGTCTCATGGTCTGTGGGAAGAGCATTACAAACCAAGCTCAGGAACGAAAATGTTCAAGAGCCTCTCAGGTTCGAGAGGCTGAGGTGCGAAGACGACATTTCATCTTGAGCAGGAGGTGGTGAAGGCTATAATGCCTCATTTATCTCTTGGGGCTGTGATCAGTGCGCCATTTATATTTACTACCCCAGCATCAGAAACATGGACCAAATCCTTGAGAAGTGCCAACCAGACAATAGTCTTGGGTATGATTAAATAAAATAATTAAATAGGGCCTATTCCTTTTTAATTAGATTGCATCAGAGCTTCTTCCATTACAGAAAAGATGATTCAGTTCAATTAGCTTTATTCTCAGATGTGAAGCATTCTAACATACTTTTTTTCCTTTGTTAAATTAATTTAATTAGAAAACACTGTTTTTATGAAACAGGATACTGTAGCTTCAAGAAATGAATTTTCATATGCAGACTACTTGGGAAAAAAAAGCAATGAAAATAATTTTGATAAGTAAGCCTCAGATTGAATATCTCTATTGTTGCTCATGCCCTGAGGTTAGATTTTTAATTGCATGTAATAAATATAACTTTATTAATTAGAAATTATCTGGAAAGGAAAGAGACATTTTTTTCTGCTTTATGCTATACAGAGGCTTAAAATAAAATTACTGTTCCTAGGGGTAGGTGCATCTAATCTACCTTTCTTTTTTTGCTCTTAGGCTGACAACAAAATCAAGAATATAAAATCTTTTCTTGCTTGCAGGTTTTTTTTTTTATAATTGAAGAACCAGGTTGCTAGCCTTTAACTGAAGGAAATTTGGGAAGTTTCTTATGTGACTTCCTCAGGGAAGCTTTTTTCCCCAGGTTTATGATGGAAATCTCACTTTCCAACAAAACCAGGGTGTCCATGCTTTGTATTCATGTTTTCCTTGCATCAGATTTTTATGTCTTATTTCTTGCAAAACCAGAATGTTAATTTTCTGTTCTGCAAGATGTCTTCCATACACAACATAGTAACTTTGAGGTAATGATGGATTTAAGATTGACGACTTGGTTCTAGGATATAAGAAAAAGGGAAATAGTAAGGCACGACATCTTTTTGTCCTTTCTTTCACTCTTAAATTTAAAATGAGAAAAAAATTCCATAGATTTCAGATATCTTTACTGGAGGAAATTTCTCTCAGCTGTACAGGACAAGTTAACTTGACACACAAATAATAAGACTAAGATGTTTCAAATTTTACTAGATTTCATACTAAGAGTGAGAAAAACTTCCCACGCAGTTTGGGCTGCATCCTTGCTGGAGCTTCTTATCAGCAGCTCCCCTCTCCCACAGCACAGCTCCCACACTGGGACCAGACATGGAACTTGTTCTGAGAGGCTTTTCAGGGACCGTTTGGGTGCTTTGGCTGCTGGAAGTGTGGGAAGACCAGCGCTGGGGTGGGCTCGGTCTGTGCAGGACGGTCAGGGCTTTCGCAGATGGAGGTTTGGTGGCTCCAGGTCCTCGGCTGAAGCTCAGCCAAGTGCTAATGGAGGGGGAATAAGCTGGTTTGATTTCTGCTTGTCTCCAGCTGCTTTCTCTTTTGCCAGCAAGAAAGAGAGGTGCTTCCAAAGCACAATAATCCGTAGAGTTTTCTTCCTTCCTAACAATGACAAAGATCATCTCCCATCTTATTATGTACACCTTAATTTTTGTATATACATTTCTCAACCAAGAATCACAGAATCACAGAATGGCTGGGGTTGGAAGGGACCTGTGGAGATCATCTGGTCCACCCCCCCCCGCTGAAGCAGGTTCACTGAGAGCAGGCTGCACAGGATTGAGTCCAGGTGGGTTTTGAATATCTCCAGAGAAGGAGCTTCTGTAACCTCTGTGGGCAGTCTGGTCCAGTGCTCTGTCATCCTCAAAGGAAAGAAGTTTTTCCTCATATCCAGATGGAACCTCCTGTGTTTCAGTTTGTACCCGTTGCCCCTTATCCTGTCACTGGGCACCACTGAAAGAGTCTGGCCCCATCCTGACACCCGCCCTTAAGATATTTGTGAGCGTTGATAATATCCCCTCTCAGTCTCCTCCCGGCTACACAGACCCAGCTCTCTCAGCTTTCCTCACAGGAGCGATGCTCCAGTCCCCTAATGATCTTCCTAGCCCTCCGCTGGACTCTCTCCAGTAGTTCCTTTTCTTTCTTGAACTGGGGAGCCCAGAACGGGAAACAGCACTCCAGATGTGGCCTCACCGGGGCAGAGGGGGAGGACAACCTCCCCTGACCTGCTGGCCACGCTCTTCCCAGTGCACCCAGGATGCCATTGGCCCTCTTGGCCACAAAGGCACAGTGCTGGCTCATGGCTACCTTGTCCACCAGGACTCTCAGGTCCTTCTCTGCAGAGATGCTTCCCAGCTGGTCAATCCCTAAACCGTGCTGGTGTATGGGGTTACTCCTCCCTAGGTGCAGGACCCTACACCTGCCTTTGTTGAATTTCATCAGGTTCCTCTTCGCCCAACTCTCCAGCCTGTCCAGCTTCTTGCTGCAGCACAGCCTTCTGGTGTATCAGCCACTCCTCACAGTTTTATATCATCAGCAAACTTGAATCTAGGCACGTGCTTTTATGCCTGTTTGCAGAGAAGAGCAATTTAACCCAACCCTTATCTGGAGGTAAACAACGCATTTGAATTTTTGGCATACTCCCAGATGGAGTCCCACTGGCTGTACACTAGAGCCCCGCATCCTGCTCACTGGGTCTGCCCGGGGACACCAGGTGCCTCTGTGTCGGGGCTCAGCCCCAGCAGCAGCTCAGCACCACACAGCCATTGCTCACTGCCCCTGCCCCGAGGGGATGGGGGAGAGAATCGGAGGAGTGAGAGTGAGAAACACTCCTGGGGTGACATAAGAACAGGTTAATAGTTGAAATAAAGTAAAACAGTATTGATAATAATAACAGTATAATAATGATAATAATAATAATAATAATATGCAAAGCAAGTGCTGCCCAATGCAATTGCTCCCCACCCGCCGACCGATGCCCAGCCAGTTCCCAGCAGCGATCGCTGCTCCCCGGCCAACCCCCCCAGTTTCCATACTGCCCATGACGCCGGATGGTATGGAATGGCCCTTGGGGCAGTTGGGATCAACTGTTCTGGCTGTGCCCCCTCCCAGCTCCTTGTGCCCCTGGCAGAGCAGGGGAAGCTGAAAAGCCCTTGCCTGGTGTCAGCACTGCTCAGCACCAACTAAACCATCAGCGTGTGATCAGCATTGTTCCCACCCTAAATCCAAACCACAGCACTGTGCCTGCTGCTGGGAAGAAAATTAACTCTATCCCAGCCCAAACCAGGACACTGACACAGCCATGCCACATGGGGCCAGGGTCAGAAATGTGGGCTTGGGCACCCCAGCTGCGCAAACGCCTCCTTAGCAAGGGGCATGGTGAGGGTTCTGAACACGGGGATGCATGCAGTAGCTTGCTGCCTTTTCCCCAAATTGTTATCATGTTTTACTGATACTGGTTTTATCGTGTCTTGGTCCTCAGGAAGCCAGGAGGGAAGCGCTGGGCATCGTGCATCACCAGGGACCTGCAGAGCCTTGCACGACGTGCAGCTCCTGCCTGTGTGGTGCGTGTCATGCACGGGCAAAGCCGAAGGAGATGATCCAGACCCAGACAAACTGCCTCTGTTTCCAGCCTGCTTTCAGGTGGAGGTATTTGCCTGTATTTTTGAATGCAAAATATTCTGCCATTGCTTCTGTGAAACTGAGTTTAGGATCGAATACTCTCTTCCTAAAGCTTCTTTTTTTTTTTTTTTTTTTTTAGATTTGAGAAAATTCTCATCAGGCTTCAGTTTCAAAGCTTTTCCTGCCTCATTTGTTTTTTTTGTTATCATAGACATCAAATACAATAAGTTAGTTACCTGGGAAGATAAATGCATTTATGCACTGAACTACTTCAATCTGAAAAAAAGGAATACACAAAGTTCTGGAGAATATTCTGAAGAATATTAATAAACATTTCATTCATTTAAAAATAATAGTAATTCCTGCTTCTCTGTGATCCTGAGACTTGCAGCTCCAGAACTTGCTCCCACCATGGCTCAAGCCATGCAGGCAAGGGTTCCTGTGATGGAAGCAGGTAGATGTGGCACTTGGGGACATGGTTCAGTCTGGTCTACCCTTGATTGGTTTAGTGTGGACTTGGTAGTGTAGGTTAATGGTTGGACTGGATGATCTTAAAGGGCTTTTCCAACCTAAACCATTCTGTGATCTATGATTCTATGGGTAGGTGGGGATCACGCACACCTTGCTTCCCATCACCAGTTTCCTCTCGCTCCTGTACTACCTCTCTCATTGTGCTGTCAAAACTGCTGGTGCTGATAAACTGCAAAATGATTTTGAGGAAGGGGAAAAAAAATAAACAAAAGTAAGAGAGTGTAGAATTTTTTTTTTTTTTCCTTTTCCATCTGGTCGAGTTTCTTGACCCAGTTCACCCTCTGGCCACACAAACAGCTAAGCCAAGAAAAGGGAGCGGGGGGGAAAGCAGGAACAGGTCGGCTGGAGAAGGGATGGCTCCAGCGGAAAGCACGGCTGCCTTGCAGAGGCTGGAGGGGAGGCTGCTCCCAGGAGGTCTTGTCATGGACGGTTTGGTTAGTCCCAGCAGATATCATCATCACAGTTAATCTAAAGCTACATTTATACCTAAAACCCAAGACATGACTATGCATCTTTCTCTACTATTTTTTTTTAAATCTCTATTACAAACACTACTGAGAAAGAAGGTGTCTTTGATTGGAAAGCAAAACAAAATCTCCACCTGGGTTTAAGAGGGAAGAAAACACCACCAATAGAAAAAGGCAAAAGTAGAATATAGGGAAATGTGCAAATCCACAGCTGGGAAATCAGAACAGGAGATAAGCAAAGCTCTGCGTGTCAGTACAAAGGGACGGGCAGTGGGGTTAAGCAGGATGAGGAGGGATTCTCTCTGAATAAATAAAACCCCAGCAGTGTGATTGGGCTGCTCTTAGGCAAAGACCGAACATATTGGGATACAGAGACGTTGGAAGCCCTAAATGTGTACTCACGCTCTCTGTGTGGAAAGAAACAGGATGATTTATGCACGTCTTACTGTGATAATTAAATGCTTTCTATTCCATCTGTAACTGGGGAGGATGTTAAAGAGCAACTGCTAACCATTTCCGAATCAGCAGGACCACACAGTTTGCATCTAAGATCGTTAAAAAGTGGCCAGGAATCTCTGGGAGCTGCTAACCTTGTGGATTTTTTTGTCTGCTATTTTTAACAAATCATGAAACATTGGGAAAAGTCTGTGGGAACAGATAAGTTACATCATGTCAGTATTTAAAAAAGGCAGGGGGATGTCCTACAGTGCCAGAGAGTCTGATGTGAATGATGGTAATGGGTTATGGCAAGGCTGACACAGGATCATCTAATGCATGACCAGGTGATACCTCATATTTGATTATCTAATCATATTTGCTTGGATGTTATGTTGTAATCAATACGAGGTCAGAAGGTTACAGCATAATTACTGCCAATCAACTTTGCTTAACAGAAAAAGTTTTCTTAAGTTTGATTCCATTTTGGCTGGTACGTTGCATTTACTTGACAAAGGTAAATGAAATATTGTAAAGTGCATAGGCGCTTTGTGCTCGTACCGCTGCAGTGTGCAGAGCCACTTCAACACACTCTGAATGGGTGAAAACAGCAAATAAACAGCCAATAGAGTTGACAGTTCTGCAGAAAGTTTCTCCTGTGGTTTTCCAGGGAACTGCCCTTTGCCCAAGGCTAATCAGTATCTTTACCAGATACACCTGATGCAAAAACCCCTCTATTTTGCTAAGAATTTGTAAAGATGCAACCCTAGGAAGCGTCTCGCACCTAAGACTTATATTTCACTTGGAGACAAGAGGAGGGAAATTACAGTTGGGAGAGTGTGACCTGCCATGGTCCGTGGCAGAGCTGGCAGGACAATTTAGGGTGTCTGGTTTGGAGCGTGGGGCTTGCCCCTACAGCACAGGCACTTCCAGTACAGCCAGAGGACACTCGTTTGGCTGTTGGTTGAAATGCAGAGAGATTACTGGAGAAATTTTGCTCCCACAGCTTTAACAGGGCCACTGTAACTCCTGAGGGGTTGTGAAGTGAAGGAGGCTTGAGGAATCAGTTTGCTCGTGTGTTTAGTGACAGCATCGTTTTGCTCTCAGATCTGTCCATCTAGGGGCCGCGCATCCTGAACTTCATTCTGTGTGTTCTGTTCCAGTTGTGCTGGTGGCTGTTTAACAGTTTGTAATGGAAATTTGCAGAAAACGGGGTTTGAATGATTCATCAGGGAAGCACTCGGAGCCTGAGAGACAGCATGCAGAAAAGGGTGCGCCCCGTGACCCCTGATGGCAGAAAGCAACAGGCAGCGGCACACCCCGAACGTCGGGGTCACATTCTCACGGAGGAGACCAGGACTCGCTTCACTCTTGGCATCAGCAGCCAGAAAGTTAAAGATGATGTTGGTTAGCAGTGTGGGTGCTGTTAGCCAGCCCGGGGTGGCTGGGTCTGGAGTGGCTCCGTGTGTCCGATGCCCTCCAGCACGGGGATGCCCACGTGCGCCCGCGTGTCCTCTATCCCCTGGGGCATTCCCACCGGAAAGCCTGGGGACGTGATACTCCAGACTGCCAGGCCTTGCCTGTGAGATGATGGATGCCATCGCCCAGGGGTCCTTTTCCTTTAGGTTTTTGCCTTCGTGGGAAATCACTGCACAGACGCGTTGTGAAGGCAACAGTGCCGCAAGGGGAATTGCTCTGAAGCTCAATCTCAAGCCAGCATGAAACCAGCTCTGCTCCTCAAGGCTACGCAGGGACTCACATTTCTTACCACACTTAAGAAAACTCACATTTCTTTCTAAACCTCTTAAAAATGCTTCAGGGTGTTGGCTGAGTTGAGCTTCATGTTGACCAGAAATATCCAGGTGCTTCGAGGTATAACCATTGCTTTTTCTAGAGCTACGTGGGATCTTTTATATTGCTTGCCATAGTTGTCAAAAAAGAAAAGGATTTTGGAAAGGTTTTCTGAGTCAAAGGTAATGATCTCTCAGGATCTTAGCAAAGAAGTGATAAACTTTGAAGCTAGCTAAAAGAATGAGTAGAAACAAAAACATTAAATAATCTATTAAAAAATGCTTAAATGGAAGGATGAGCCCTTTGAAAAAACTCCTGGGGTCTGACAGTACCACTGCTGAATGCAAGTCTCTCTTGAGTTATCAACACACTGGCATGCGTGATATGTCAGTATTTAATGGGAGAATATTCCCCTAGGAGCACCAAAACATTTTTAAAAGGCACATTTTTTGCTGGAGCTTTTTAAATATTGCTGATGAGGAACTAATGAAAGTTTGAATGTCAGCCCTTCACGGCCAAAGGGCATAGCCCTCCACGTGGGAAAGCAAGGGGTGGATTAGAGATTTCTCCAACGTATTTAGCATTGAACAGTTGTACAGCTTTCCATTTGAGAAACTAATTGTGAATACCAGGAAGCTAGGCTGTTAAATGTCTTGTCTCTGCGCCCTGCACGGTTCCCCGTGTCCCCTTTCCAGCGCTCACCCCTCCGCTCCAGGCTGCCGGGGCTCGCCTTGCTCCCCCTCTGCTGCATCCCCAGCTTTGGCCAGGCGGCACCGGAGCACAGCATCCCGTGGGCGTCGAGCTGGGTGCTGCGGCACACCTCCTCCCGCTGCTCCCGGCGCTCCAGGGAATGGGGAAACAGCACTCGTTAGTTTGCCACCACCTAGCAGAGGACAGTATTTGGGGCACATTTATGTGAGTGTTGAGCAGTGGAAGGCAGATGCTCTTTCTGCTTTCTCCTTGAATTAACAGGCTGGTAATGCGATACGTTACATTTGCATCAATTATTTTATAATAAAATGGAACTGAAAAAAGAAATCGATTTCCAGGTCAGCAGTGCAGCAGTGGGACCACACACACAGGCGAGAGGGACTCCAGGAGCCGGAGCCGGGCTGCCCTGACTTAATTCTATGATTCTATGATTCTGCGATTCCCTTCCTTGCCTTTGCGGTGAGAGTTGGCCCTGCCTCTTCATTTTTGCTGGTAGCCTGGGGTGAGGGGGAATGTTTTCTGCTCTGCACATTGGTTTCCTGTCTTTGACTCAAATTCAGGATATTTGGGGGCTGTAATTAATACTGGCCATTTTTTGCACTGTTGTTGCAGGTTGGAGATGGGCGTTAACACGTCAGCAAAGCCAAACTGCCTTGTTCCAGAGTCTCGTAACCCCACGGCCGAGTGGACAGGATGGGAAAAGTATGTCATCTAGCAAACGAGCATGAAATGCTGATACTGGCAGCTTTGGTAAGTTCACGAGTGAACTATGAACCAAGCCAAGAGATACTATATATTTACTTATTTGCATATTTACATATATCATAGAATCATAGAATTGTTTAGGTTGGAAAGACCTTTAAGATCATCAAGTCCCAATGCAGAGGGAGGAGGGGAGGACTGCTGCTAAAGGTGAAGCTGTATGAACATTACAGACTTTCAGTAACGTAATACCTAGTGTCTTATTTTTAATTAGCTCCCTGTTTTATATGAATCTTCATTTAATTAGACCAAACCAAGAGTAACTAAGCCCCTTATGTGACCTCTTTGTCCTGCAGCTCACCCCCTGCTGCAAGAAGGTTTTGCTGGGAAATTCAGTGCCTTTTGGTGGTGCAACTTTGCAAACTGAAACGAAGGTGAAGGGAAATGAGCTGCAAGAAGTCCTACGAGGTGCAGCTGGCACATCGCCACGCAGGGGAGCACCGCTCTGGCATCTGGGCTGAGGTAAATGCATTTCAGGGATGCTTTTCCCCAAGCCCATTCTCATGATGCTCTTCCCTGAGCCCATGCTCACCCAAGCTGCGCATTTTTCATGGGTGCTTGTATTTAAGTAATGAAGCTTAGGAAGCTGCCTGAAGCCGGGATGGCACGGAAGAGCTATTTTCTGCCAGTTTTCTGACTGCCTTATGCTCATGAGGCCGTCTTTGGGATGGTTGGGAGGGCTGGGGCAAGACCTGGTGGTGATGCTCATGGGTCTGGCAGGGACCACGGTGCAGTGCTCTGCCCTTCTCTGCCCTGACCCACCCTCCCGCAGAGGGCACATTTGTCATTGCATCCCTTACTGAGCACTTCTCTCCAGGAGTCACTGCTGTATGGGTTCACATGTGTTACTAATTTATTCCCCAAGACTGATTCACGATAAAAGTCTCCAGATAATATAGGCAAGAAATGCTCCTGTCCTTTCCCAAATGTTCTTTTCTTTCTTCTCTAAAATACCAACACAGATGTGCTTTGAAGTCTTCTGTTCTGGGCCTTGATGTCTGTGTTGCTCTGCAGAGCATGGGGGAGAGAAAAGCATTAATATTTTGTGGTGGTGGTGTAGGGACAGGGGAGGGAGGGGAAGATTGTAAGATTCTGACAATAGGCAAGGATTTCCACATAATATCCTTTCATGCTTGGTTAGAGTGAGACTCCAGTCATGGTTATTACACTTAATGATGTAACTGTAATTGCTTCTCTGTACAATGGTATTAAATTAAATTCACAAAATGTCAAGGTCCTTTGCATTTAAGTACAATTCAGCAAGGGTTTTAATCATAGAATCATTTAGGTTGGAAAAGACCTTTAAGATCATCCACTCCAACCGTTAGCCTAACACAGCCAAGTCCACCACTAAACCGTGTCCCTAAGCACCACATCTACACGTCTTTTAAATACCTCCAGGGATGGTGACTCCCCCACCTCTCTGGGCAGCCTCTTCCAATGCTTGACAACCCTTTTGGTCAAGACATTTCTTCTAATAACCAATCTAAACTTCCCCTGGCACAGCTTGAGGCCATTTCTTCTTGTCCTATCACTTGTTACTTGGGAGCAGAGCCCAACACCCCCTCCCTGCCCCCTCCTGTCAGGCAGTTGTAGAGAGCGATGAGGTCTCCCCTCAGCCTCCTCTTCTCCAGGCTGAACACCCCCAGTTCCCTCAGCCGCTCCCCACCAGCCCTGTGCTCCAGACCCTTCCCCAGCTCCGCTGCCCTTCTCTGGACACGCTCCAGCACCCCAATGTCCTCCTTGTGCTGAGGGGCCCAAAACTGGACACAGCATTCCAGGTGCGGCCTCACCAGCGCCGAGCACAGGGGCACAATCACCTCCCTGCTCCTGCTGGCCACACTGTTCCTGACACAAGCCAGGATGCTGTTGGCCTTCTTGGCCACCTGGGCACACTGCTGGCTCATGTTCAGCCGCTGTCGACCAACACCCCCAGCTCCTTTTCGGCCAGGCAGCTTTCCAGCCACTCTTCCCCCAGCCTGCAGCGTTGCATGGGGTTGTTGTGACCCAAGTGCAGGACCCGGCACTTGGCCTTGTTGAACCTCACACAGTTGGCCTGGGCCCATCGGTCCAGCCTGTTCAGGTCCCTCTGCAGGGCCATCCTACCCTCCAGCAGATCAACACTCCTGCCTAGCTTGGTGTCATCTACAAACTTACTGAGGGTGCACTCGATCCCCTCGTCTAGATCATTGATAAAGATATTAAACAGAACTTTCCCCAAAACTGAGCCCTGGGGAACACCGCTCGTGACCGGCCACCAACTGGATTTAACTCTATTCACCACCGCTCTTTGGGCCTGGCCATCCAACCAGTTTTTTACCCAACGAAGAGCATGCCCGTCCAAGCCATGAGCTGCCACTTGCTCCAGGAGAATGTTGTGGGAGATGGTGTCAAAGGCTTTACTAAAGTCTAGGTAGACAAAACCCACAGCCTTTCCCTCATCCATTAAGCGGGTCACTTTGTCATAGAAGGAGATCAGGTTGGTCAAGCAGGACCTGCCTTTCATAAACCCATGCTGACTGGGCCTGATCCCCTCGTTGTCCTGTACGTGCCACGTGATGGCACTCAGGATGATCTATCTGCTCCATGACCTTCCCCAGCACCAAGGTCAGGCTGTCAGACCTGTAGTTCCCTGGATCCTCCTTCCATCCCTTCTTGTAGATGGACGTCACATTTGCAAACTTGCAGTCAACTGGGACCTCCCTGGTTAGCCAGGACTACTGATAAAGGATGGGAAGTGGTTGGTGAGCACTTCTGCCAGCTTCCTCAGCACCCTTGGGTGGATCCCATCCGGCCCCATAGACCTGTGTGTGTCTAAGTGGTGTAGCAGCTCACTGACCATTTCTCCTTGGATTATGAGGGCTTCATTCTTCTCCTCATCCCTGTCTTCCAGCTCAGGGGGTTGAGTAACCAGAGAACAACTGGTCTTACTATGAAGGACTTCAGTGCTTTAAGTGCTTTAAATGGACTGATATCAGTTTGTCCAACTCTGTTATGAAACATCAAGACAACAAAACACTTCACTGGTATGCCTGGGGGAAGTCGTTTTACGGTGTTTGAAAACAGGAAGTGAAATAGCCCCTGCCACATAGGCCTGATTGTTGGGATCAGATGCCATGAAACAGCACAGGTGAGCTTAGAGGTCACTTTTTTAGTGAACTTTCACTGAGTTCAACCAAAATTTAGATGTTGTTTTTCTATCATTTCAGGTTATTGCGAGCAATACAGAAGTCAAGGTGGGTAAAAATAATCCCTATGAAACACAAAATGTTTTTTTAAGCCTAGAATTATAAGTTGTATAGATGAGTTGGGAAAAACATCTTCTTCATGTGCTACTCATGCAAAAGTGACAGATGGCTCCATACACCTATGGATGCAGATGGTCAGCTAAGTCTTTTTCACGTCTTTTTTTAGAGGTAACTTAAAAGTTAGTGACAAGACAAGGAGCAACAGTTTTAAACTGAAAAAGGGTAGATTTAGATTGGGTATGAGGAAGAAATTTTTTATGATGAGGGTGGTGAGACAGTGGAACATGTTGCCCAGGGAAGTTGTGGACCCCCCATCATTGGAGGTGTTCAAGACCAGGTTGGATGGGGCTTTGAGCAACGTGATCTAGTGAAAGATGTCCCTGCCCATGGCAAGGGGGGTTAAACTAGATCATCTTTAAGGTCCCTTTGACTACCAATCATTTTATAATTCTATCCACTCTGTGTAATGGCCTGCGAGCCCATTGGTGCTGATGGACAGCAGCAGCCGGTCATGCAGGACATCCATAAGACACTTTCTGCTCTTTTGCTACAAATATTGTGTAAAAAAGAAAGACAAAGAAGTGAAAGGGTGGAAACAAATTATCTCTTCATGCTGCCTCCTCTCCATGCCCCTTGCAAAGCCCTCCTGGCTAAGCCTTGCCGAAGGCAGCCGCCGTTGCCGTGCCAGGGCTGACCCCCGGCAGCTCGCAGAGATGCCGAGCGGGAGCGATGGCTCTGGCAGGAGCGAGGACCCAGTGCCTGTGTGCTGCGAGGAACGCTCTTTCCCAGTGGTGGGCGAGTAGCAGGCGGCGGCAGAGAACGGGGAGGCTGCTTAACAAGCTCTGCCTGCTGCTGCCTGCCCACCTTTGTTCCTGATTAAGTCTTCAAGTGTAAAGTAATGTGAGGTGAGGGAGCACAGTCCCATGAAATTACCTTTCCATTAAACTCCTTGTCATAAATGAGAGGGAAGGTGGTTAATTCAAAGCAAAGGTGAATGAAATAAATTTACTGTAAATCCTTCCTGAGCTGCCCCTTTGCTTAAGTTTTGAGCCTGCTGCAGCACATTATGTACCCTGTAGCAGTGAAGGCTTTTGATCTGGCAGGTCAATACTTCTTTCCCTTTGAGCCGATGCTACAATGAATTGCTTCATCTTCCCTGGCGGGAACGCGTCCATCCCACTGAACTGGCCTCCCACAACAACTCCCACTATTGATCTAATTTATGAATGAGGCCCTTGATTAAATTACCATTAATGGATACTGCTTATGAAGCAGAGGCAAATGTCAGGAGGGGTGTTAGAGTGGGGGGTTCTGAATTATTGAACGACTTTTATTGTGCTTGCAGCCAACACTGCATTCATTACTCGGGAGCTGGGGCTGGGGCCACTGAGGCCAGGGAGCTGGGAAGTCTCTGCGGCACTGCAAGCAGAGGCGTTGGGCTGGGGCACGGCAAAATTTCTTTACGGAAAGGGTGGTCAAACATTGGAACAGGCTGCCCAGGGAGGTGGGGGAGTCCCCATCCCTGGAAGTGTTCAAAAAATGGGCAGAGGTGGCACTTGGGGACATGGTTCAGTCTGGTCTACCCTTGATTGGTTTAGTGTGGGCTTGGTAGTGTAGGTTAATGGTTGGACTGGATGATCTTAAAGGTCTTTTCCAACCTAAACCATTCTATGATTCTATGATTCTATGTGCAGACGCAGCACCCTTGGGAAGCTGTCCGCCTCCCAGGCAGCAACGCTCAGGTCCAAGCTCGCTGTCGGGGATGGGCCTTCCCTGCCACGGGACTCGTCTGGGTCCTGGGAGCCGGGCAACTCAGTTTCTCCCAGACCTCTGCCACTGACCTGAGGGTTTGTCCTAGTGCTTCTGCTGTTACTGCTCTGAAAAAATTTATTTCTGGCAGCTGCATCCCCTTTGCTGGGAGAACTGTTGCCTCCCTGCTTCTTGCTCCGGGGGAGCTGACTTTTCCCTTTGCTGAGCTACAGCCTGTGGTTTTCCCTGGCTCATCCGCAGTGCTCTGCAAAATCCTACGTTGCTGGAGGCTGCAGAGAGTGAGGAATATGCTGGGAAGCACAGAGAGCGATTCCTGCCCCAGCCCACACACCATGGCTTGGCGAGCCCTGTCCAGCCGCTGCCCGAGGAGGTTTTGGTGCAGGCAGCTCATCTGCGGGGACAGATGTCGGGGACCACGGGGGCTGGTGGGGCTGGGCCACCTCGCTGCACAGCCGTTCCCTCTTTCCCCTTGCATTCCCCACCGCAGGGCATGGCACACAGTCCTGTTTGCTCGATTTCATGTTCTGCACAGTCTGTGTCTTTATCAGTCAGGAAATGCTGTAGCTATCAGCTAGCAAAATGTTTGTGCCCTGGCCACCACCCCTGAGCTGCTCTACGAAACTCTGCCTTGCCCCGTCGTGCAGGGTGTCACAGCTCCGCTATTGGCTGCAAAATGATACTCTGTGTGGGAAAAGGAAACTTTGGGTTTTTTTTTTTTCTTCAATAAATAATTCTATGTTTCATGCATAATTTCACACAATTCATTTGTAATACGTAAGGGTGCCAGACAACTCGGGTGGTTTCTCAGTGGCTCTTCTTTGCAGTTCTCCCCCATTCCTGCTTTTCATAAAGGGAAAAGTAGCAGGGGCATGAGAGGGCAGTTTGTGGACATTTGTGTCTCAAGAAGTCCCTCATAGAGCTGGGGACCACAGGGTACGTCGCCACAGGCTCTGCCACCAGCAGAGGTGGGAATGGAACACGTAGAGGCGATTCTGCGGAGGGCAGTACCATCGCAGGTAGATTTTGCACACCAGCCTTACCCTGCGCTCCCACCTCAGCTTCCAGTGTGCGTCTTTGCCCCACGGGTTCGGCACATTGGGGTACGGATTGCCATTAGGGCAGCGTTTGACTGACCCTTACAGGTTCTTCTGATGTACCAAACCCGCTGGGTGCTGTTCTGCCTGTGGCAGAAAGCATGTCGCTAAGTTAGGCCATCTGCATCAGAATATTAAATAACCATCAGAGTATTATTTACTGCATTTAAAGACAATTTTCTGCCATTTAGAATGAAAAGCACGGTATGTGTAAGTGCGCGCCTGCATGTCCACACTGCTGGAAAGGGGCAGAACAATGCGATTGTATTTGTAAGGTTGTGGATGTGGGGAACAGCTCGTTTTATCTTATTCCTGTAGTGCAGATGTTGGTTAGATGATCCTTTACAGAGATTTGAAAAGGCAAGTGGGCAGCTCCAGTCAAGACTTAGCAGTTTTGGTTTCAGATTGTGACTTGCTGTGTGACTCTAGGCAAATAATTTCATTTTTCTGTGCATGTATTTTCCACCTGTAAAGAGAGGGTAATATCTTTAAATGGTGATGGTAACTTCTGCAAGCCAATCTGACTGTTAGGAGGCTGAATAAAGATGAAACACCCCAACGCTACAGTATTAGAGAGATGTACGGTAATGAAACCCTATAAATATTTAAATGTAGTATATTGGCACAGGCATAAGCAGATAAAAGTTTGTACTGTGCTCATACAGGGTAATCTTGTGGGATTGGTTTTAGCAGGTTTCATCACACTGAAGACAAGTTAACAGCTTGAGAGCAGATCTTGTGATAAGTCAAGAGTACATGTACAGCCAAGGGTCCGGAGGATCCCTGGTTTTCGGGATGACATTGGGCTGCTTCTAGCAAGTAGAAAGAGTTGGAAGAAACCACTGCCTTTAGGGGAAGCTGCAGGGTCTTAGCATTGAGGACGATTTTGAATCCTCTACTCACCAGCCAAACCATCAGGCAGTGCCAGCTGTGCACGGCTTCCTCCCTCCCCAGGCATCCCTCCTCATCGGCACCAGTCTGAGCTGAGGCAAAACACCTCAAAAAGAGAGACAGGGCCTGCTGGCACTCCTAGC
This sequence comes from Pelecanus crispus, assembly GCF_030463565.1. Taxonomy (NCBI): domain Eukaryota; kingdom Metazoa; phylum Chordata; class Aves; order Pelecaniformes; family Pelecanidae; genus Pelecanus; species Pelecanus crispus. Next base: position 74,315,579 of record NC_134648.1, read on the forward strand.
ATTTCTGAACAGTGCATACGTAATATATGTGTATGTATACTTATATGTGTATGTATATGCACACACAGGGACATGCAGACATGCTTGCCCTTTTTACCCTGAACTCCTCCAGCCCTGGGCAGTGGACCTCTCTTCTCTCCTGCTCTAGACATACCAAATTTTGATGATGCTGATTTGTTTTCTTCTGTGACTACAGCGGCAAAATTATTGAAGGTGAGAAGAAATGCCTCGCATACAGCATGAACGGCAAACAGGCTAATCAATACCAAAACAACAAGAAGAAATCTGACTGAAACAGGGCTTGAAACATGGCTTTTGCTCTCTAAAGGCTATTCACCGTACGTGGAAAACAAAACCCCTCCAGGAGTTAGGGAGAAGAGGGGAAGTCAGGTGTGTTAGAACAGGAGACAAAAAAGGTGCGGGAACAAAGGTCAGCAAACTGGTGAAAAGCAGAAGGTCAGCAGCGTGCCGAAAGCCAGGCGGCTTCACCGCAGAAGCTCCCGGTCGGCGCTGGCAGCAGGAACAAAGAACTGCCCAGGATAATTAGGTGCGTGGTCCTTTCTCTTTCTTTGGCAGCAAAGTAGGGTAGTTTTTTTTTCCTTGGTGTGTTACAGAAAAAGATTAAATACGCCAGTAATCAGAGAATACAGTGGAAACAATTGTAAGCTGAAAAATAAGAAAGAAAAGAAAAAGAAAGAGATACAATGTGACTAAAAAATGAAAAGAACACAAATAGCTAAGTAGGCAGCAAATTGGGAGATAATTATATCATTTTAAATAAGGATAGTAAGAAAAGTTCATGCAGTTGGCATAAAGGTTCACCTTAGATTGTTATGCTCTTTTCAGCCCATAAAAGACATAAACGTTCCACTAAGGGAAGCCCTGGGATAGAAAGAGCTTCTATAGACCTCTTAAATTTGTGTGTAGGACTACAACCTGTTGCAACCCAAAGGTAGTTACTGAAACCCTCTCCCCCAATTTTTTATTAATCATCAGAGCTATTACTTATATTTCTAAAACATTATCTGATCTATAACTCTTTTTTGAAGGGAAGTGTTATCACTTGCAAATTTGATATGTTCTACAGATTTAGAAAAAACAAAAGGTAGCGTCTGAGAGACCAGCCAGACAGATACCAGTTCTCATTATACTTGGTGCCTCAAAGACCTCAGCGATTTAACAGGCTTAGCATAACATAGTAAGGGTATCCTTCCAGTCAAGTTTCAGATCTTAAAACCATTAGCTGTAAATTAAGGTATCATGTGGAGAAAACACATAGCAAAAATGTATATGTGGAGCAATACACCAGCTAACTTGTTCGCAAGTTGTGTTCTCCTGTAGCAGTAAGTAGCTGTCAGCAGCCTGACAAAAATGCTCCGAAATAAGAAAATTACAGCAAGAGTAAAGGGAAATGAAAATACCTCAGAGCACTAAGAAATTCAAACTGTGAAAGAGAAATGTGTAAACCTTAACCGCCACTGTGGGGCACTTACGCTGTGACAGCCTCGGCACGATGTGACATGGAAGCAACCAGAAAATGCAGTGGTGGGTGTAGAGGGTAAGAGGGGACGCAGCAGAGCCTGGGGACTGTGCTGCAGCACCGGGCGGGCTGGCGCTGCCGATGGAGGAAACTCAGTTTTGGGAACGTGGTGGGCAGCCAGATGTGCAGGAATGAGCAAGAGCTCATTGTCGTGGGTCAGCCCCAGCAGCAGCTCAGCACCACGCAGCCATCGCTCACTGCCCCTGCCCCGAGGGGATGGGGGAGAGAATCGGAGGAGTGAGAGTGAGAAACACTCCTGGGCTGAGGTAAGAACAGGTTAAGAATTGAAATAAAGTAAAATAGTCATGATAATAACAACAATATAATAATGAAGATAATAATATGCAAAGCAAGTGCTGCCCAATGCAATTGCTCCCCACCCGCCGACCGATGCCCAGCCAGTTCCCAGCAGCGATCGCTGCTCCCCGGCCAACCCCCCCAGTTTCCATACTGCCCATGACGCCGGATGGTATGGAATGGCCCTTGGGGCAGTTGGGATCAACTGTTCTGGCTGTGCCCCCTCCCAGCTCCTTGTGCCCCTGGCAGAGCAGGGGAAGCTGAAAAGCCCTTGCCTGGTGTCAGCACTGCTCAGCACCAACTAAACCATCAGCGTGCGATCAGCATTGTTCTCATCCTAAATCCAAACCACAGCACTGTGCCTGCTGCTGGGAAGAAAATTAACTCTATCCCAGCCCAAACTAGGACACTCATCCACACTGCAATAGCCAGCCCTCAGCAAGGGCTTCCATACACAGCCCAGGAAGTCCCATGGTGAGCCCCAGCCCTGAACCTTCCACGCCCTCGGTTTTGTAGGGTGACCATACAAAGCACTCACCTGATGAGTTTGAACCTTTAGACCAGTGAAACATTGAGGAGTTGTGATCACACGTAGTGTGATAGTGTAGATTTTTTCATTTAATAATTATAAGCCATGTGGAAAAATTTGATAAAATGCTTTTGAACGGTCTATTGAGTCATGCATGCTTCAAATGAACTGAAATAAACAACCTGGTCTGAACTGAATGAGAGTGAACAAGATGTTCATCTTTCCAGAAAGGTGTGGATGGATGGATCCTGTTAGGTTTGCAGCGGGACAGGATGGGAGCACTGGGTGGTTATGCCAAGGGGCCAAATATTGGGAAGGCCGTGATTGCATCCTCGAGGTCAGGAGCCCGGACCCAGGCTCCGGCGTGGATGCTCATCCATCACCTCCAGAATTACATCCATGCAGAATCAGCCAACAAAGATGCCAAGGAGTCCCTACACAGCCCAGACTCATCTCACTCTTTTGTACGTATCTCATTACCTTAGAAAGCCATCTCACAAAAAACTAATACCTATCACCTACAGCGAGGAAGAAGATTTCTTCATGCCACAGGTTGGACCTGGGCATGAGCATTCAGAGAAAATGCAAGGGCCTGGGCACTACTAGGAGGTGATTTTACATGACTGGACTTTGCTTTTATTGCAATCTAACATTATCAAACACTTTGAAAAGGGCCTGGCACATAAATTGCTTTCATCTTGCAGGCCAGTTTCCTAAGGAAATGGAATACATGTGTCTGCTCTTTCCATTGGTGCATCTCTCCGACAGTCGAGCCAGCATCAAACAGATTTGCTAAAAAGAAGAAAAGAGATACAAATTAGGAATTTTTTAAGGGAAATTTCCCAGTGTAAGCCCAGCAGATATCTGCTCTGTTTGACCGGTCAGTTGGCTAGTGCGGGTCACTCTGGGGTAGTCACCAAATTAATGCCTGCCAGTGACACAGGGGGCCCAAGGGAGGAGTTAGGGACCAAACAGCACAAATGGGAAAGAAATATGCTCCGTTAACACCTCTCCTTACAAAGGTAGATACTGCTTCTTTACCTGACATCTCAGAGTAAAAACCTTAATGTAGCTTGAAAGGAGTTCACTGAGATCAGAGGGAGCGGAGTGAGATGAGCTGAGCTGAGCTTTCTGGCACAGCCAGGGCTGGGGGGAGATGGCAGCTCACCTGCTTTGAAAACAAGAGGTCTAAGCACCAGTTCTTTCTAAAGCAGCCTCTCTAAAATTGATAGCGTTGATATTGCTGCATATTTGAGTTTCTGTTTGGATTTGCTGTTGCGGGTCCATACAGAAACGTTGGGGAGGGCAGCAGTTTCTCTGTTGGTGCCCTGGGGCTGGCAGCGGGGAGGTGCTGGGCTCGCTGCATGGGGGTTAGAGCAAATGCTTGTTTCAAGCAGTCAGGACATTGAGTTTCAGGACATTGGGGTGCTGGAGCGTGTTCAGAGATGGGCAACGGAGCTGGGGAAGGGTCTGGAGCACAGGGCTGGTGGGGAGCGGCTGAGGGAGCTGGGGGTGTCCAGCCTGGAGAAGAGGAGGCTGAGGGGAGACCTGATCGCTCTGCAGCTCCTGACAGGAGGGGGCAGGGAGGGGGTGCTGGGCTCTTCTCCCATGGAGTTAGTGATAGGATGAGAGGAAATGGGCTCAAGCTGCACCAGGGGAGGTTTAGATTGGCTCTTAGGAGAAGTTTCTTCATGGAAAGGGTGGTCAAGCATTGGAAGAGGCTGCCCAGAGAGGTGGTGGAGTCCCCATCCCTGGAAGTGTTCAAAAAACAGGCAGAGGTGGCACGTTGGGACATGGTTTAGTGGGCATGGGGGTGTTGGGTTGATGGTTGGACTGATGATCTTAGAGGTTCTTTCCAACCTTAATGATTCTATTCTAGTTTTACTTTCATTAAAAAATAATCCAGCCCCCAAGCCAGGAAGCATGAAATTATTACTTTACCCCTAATTGGTAGTGTTAGGTTAATGGTTGGACTTGATCTTGAAGGTCTTTTCCAACCTAAACGATTCTATGATGCTGTAAGTGGTGATGCCCTGCACATCACTAATGGCTCCGTGCCACCTGGTGAAGCGATGTGCTGCTGTTGGGTGAAGTGATAAACTCTGCATACACAAGGGAGGCAGAAGGACACAATGGCAGGAGGAGTAACTCCATCGACAACCTGCCCCAGCTGCCCCCAGAGCCATCAGAAAAGAGGCCACCAGCCCACCAAAAACCATCCCCAAACCCAGAAGGTTTCTACCCAGAGGTACAAGAGCAGGTTGGGGAGCCCAATTACGGAGCCCTGAGGGACAAGGTAAGGACCACCTCAAGGATGGTCCCAGCAGGGCCATCAGCCCCATTGACCGGACCTGAAGCCTACCACCATGGGAGCAGCTCCCGCACTGCCTTGCCAGCGCAGGGGTGAGACACACGATGCGATGCAGGCAAAGAGCATTTGGGGATGACACAGGGCTTGTCATGGGATGTTTAGGGGAATCAAAGGAAGGAGGGGAAGGGTTTCGGTGATTTGGGGAGGAAGAAGCATGGGAAAACAGCGGGGTGAGGGGTAAGGGCTGTTGATCAGCGCCGTTGCCCCGTCTCCATGCTCAGCACTGGCCGCAGCTCTCTGAGGGGCCCCTTACAGAGGAGGAGACGGGGGTCCAGGGGCAAGCACTGGGCAGGCAGAGCGCCTGCGCTCGGCTGCTGGAGGGGTCCACCTGGTACATCTATCTCAACATACGTATATGCCTGCTGGTGGGCCCCCATCCTGCTCAGTCAGAGGAGCAGGATGAAAGCGTTGATGTTGACACCAAGTGCTCCGTGTGTCTGTCTGTGCAGCCGGCCGTGCACATATGGATGTGTATTGCATATAGCCTAAACTGTCTACCGGGAGTACATGCTCACCTTGGCTGCTGGAAGGAACTGGGGCTTGGAGGTGAACTGGGAGGGATCAGGGCCCTGGAGACCACTGTAGAGGTCCAGATCATGGGGGAGGAGGAACCTCCCAGGCTCCCGAGGTGGGTGTCAGCCCATCCTACAGTGCAATCCTGGCGCTAACCATGTTTCCAGCTTCTCCAGGACCCAGAACTGGAGCAGACTCATGGGTGGCAGGACTGGATCTCACTGCCGTGAGATGCAGGGCACTCATGGCTAGGATGGCTGGAAGACAGCGTGTCAGTTTAATCAGTGGCATCAGCACACAGTCAAAGTGTGTGCTGATATCCACAAAATCACCTAAGGAAGCTGGTATATGCAGTTTGGATATATTAGTGGTTTAACTAGGTTCAGATCCACTAATACGAATCAAAATTACAATAGCTAGAAATAATGTGGCAGCAAAATGTGCAGATTTTTAATTTCATTGCAGATTAGAGGGAACTGGGACTTTGTATGTTTGAAAAATGACATACTTCATAAATATTTAGTGTGTCAGATTGGCGAGTGCAGATGTGTCATAATAAAATCTGAAGAAAATTGGTCTTCCTCCAGCCATTAATAACTTCCAAGCAAGCCATCACAGTAATGAAAATTGATCAGTGCCAAATGCCTAAACACAAAATGTCAGCCAGAGACCTGATCCTGATTGCCAAAACCTGGCCCAGGCGCTAAGGCCAAGGTGGGCTCCCCGGGGAGCCCTGTCCCGGAGGAGCTGCACCCCCTGGTCTCGGGGGGGTGGGACCGGCGGGGGCCCTTCGTGTCACCACGTCCCACCCCCTGCATCATGCATTGGTGCTCAGGCATGGCTGCAAGGGTGCTGCAGGGTGCAGGGGTGCTGTGGGGTGCAGGGATGCTGTGGGTTGCAAGGGTGCTGCAGGGTGCAGGGATGCTGCAGGGTGCAGCAGTAGCGTGGGGTTCAGGGATGCTGTGGGGTGCAGGGGTGCTGCGGGATGCAGGGGTGCAGTGGGGTGCAGGGATGCTGTGGGGTGCAGCAGTAGCATGGGGTGCAGGGGTGCGGTGGGGTGCAGGGGTGCTGCGGGGTGCAGGGATGCTGTGGGGTGCAGCAGTACTGTGGGGTTCAGGGATGCTGCAGGGTGCAGGGATGCTGCAGGGTTCAGGGGTGCTGCGGGGTGCAGGGGTGTTGTGGGGTGCAGCAGTACCGTGGGGTTCAGGGGTGCTGCAGGGTGCAGGGGTGCTGCGGGGTGCAGGGATGCTGCGGCATGCAGCAGTAGCATGGGGTTCAGGGATGCTGTGGGGTGCAGGGGTGCTGTGGGGTTCAGGGGTGCAGTGGGGTGCAGGGGTGCTGCGGGGTGCAGCAGTAGCATGGGGTGCAGGGGTGCTGTGGGGTGCAGGGGTGCAGTGGGGTGCAGGGATGCTGTGGGGTGCAGGGGTGCTGTGGGGTTCAGGGGTGCTGCAGAGTGCAGGGATGCTGCGGGGTGCAGGGGTGCAGTGGGGTGCAGGGTGGTTGCAGGGTGCCATGCACAGCAAAGAGGCTGAAGGGCAGGCGGGTGCTGCTTTGACTTCGCAGCCGGAGGAGGAGGAGGAGGCTGCGGCTGCTCCCGTGGGCGAGGGCAGCTGGGGAGCTGCGCAGCAGCGCTGCTCTGAGTACCCAGCCGGTGGGGGATGATGGTTTTCTCTCCCGTATTTGGAATCAAATCTTTTGAATGTTAGATTCCATGGGAAAAATAAGCAAGAAAACAGAAGTATTTTTTTTTCTCCCAAGTTGATGGTAGGGCAATTTTGCACAGAAAGAAATGCCATTTTACACTCGTCTCTAGGTTTAATAGAAGCAAACCAGTAACCATGTTACACGGATGTGCTCATAATGCATAATCATTTGTAGACATTTAATTTTTGAAACTATTTTAGATAAATTGCTGTTCTTCTAATGCCCCCCTCACCTAAAATTTCTCTACCTCTTTCTGAAATGTGGCTGTTATAATATGTGGAGCTTCAGGCATGTGCTTTATCTTTCTTCCATCTCTTTTGAAATCTTTGATCAGATCTACCATTTCATCTTGTGCAAAAAAATTATGTTACCAACAGTATAATGTGTCTTTAGTATACAGTATGGGTTTTCTTCAAAACCCATTGAAGTTAACAGGAGCATTTTCATTGACTGGTCTGTGTCTGAAATGAGGACATACTTATGTCTGGAGACATGAAAGCGCTCTAAAGTCTAATTTCAAACTCTAATTCCACATAGGAATTCTTCAGGAACTCAGATCCCAAGTGGTAAATGTGTTTCCTATGTAAAAAACTTGCAGCTATCATGCTTTATATTCTCCAGAGTGTTCTGTGACCTACCCTGTATTTCGGTTAATGCTTCCTCCTGGAAGTTGTAGGATAAATCTGAAGTAACAAAAATTTGGGCTTATTTTTCACTATATCATGGAAGTATCCTATAGGTTAAGATACAGTATACAATGACCTGGGCATCTGCTTTTTGGCCTGTTGGAGGTGGGTGTTGGACCGCTGGATCTATAGTTTGAGGTATTATAGCCCTTATTTTAGTAATAAACCCAACTTTCTCTTCACATAGCAAAAATGCCAGGAATGTTTTGCTGAGCAGCTTCTATGCAAACATAAGTTTTTGCACAAGATGAGATGATGGATCTGATCAAAGGGAGGATACTCAGATTGCCCTTTTAGTTCCTTCTATCCAGCTAGAAAAAATATTTGGGATCAACAGGTTTGTGTGTCCACACCGGAATGGAACATTACCTGAGTGAAAGCCTTGTCAGGTTCCACACCAGTTCTCAATAACTATATCATTATTAAAAATTTAGGTTAATGGTTGGACTGGGTGATCTTAAAGGTCTTTTCCAACCTAAATGATTCTATGATTCTGTGATTTAAAATAGATATATGAAAGTGCAGCCACATTTTAACTCTATAGGTGGGGCAGTCCAGACGAACTCAAGAACATTCCTCATCCCTCCACTCCCCACCCCTCTCCCGGAGCATCCCTCTGCCATTCCCGGTGCTGAAGCAGCTCTAGACAAGGTGACACTCTTCCCAGGGCTTTCTTTCATGTCCCCAGAGGGCAGTGACCTCTGCAGAGTCCTTCAGCCAGCTCTGTCCCGGGTAGGCAGGTTTCAGCATTTAGCAAGTTTTCCAGAAAAGCCAGACCGAGGCAGCTGGTTTTGCAGTTGTTCTGAAGGCAGAGCAACCCTTCAGGTTCGGTACAGCCCCGAGAGGAGATTCTGCGGAGAATGGCCGAATAATGGCAGAGTAATCAAAGCTAATGGCTGTTTGGTTGCTGAAGGGTATTTCTGCGGTAGGACCCGTGTGATTGCCGGGTGGCACGGCTCCGCAGGCACAGCCAGGAGGGCTCGTGCCAGCCTGGTCCCGCTCGCCTCCATCTCCTGCGCAGCTCTGCCCCGGGCTGTGACCTTCTGCTCCCAGCCGACTTGTCCGGAGCGGCTGCGCCCACAGCCTGCTTTCCAGCCACGGGCCCTAAGCCCAGCCCCGTGCACTGCCTTCAGCTTCAGAGTTTCATAGGACAAGAGGAAATGGGCTCAAGCTGCGCCAGGGGAGGTTTAGGTTGGAAATTAGGAAAAAGTTCTTCATGGAAAGGGTGGTCAAACATTGGAACAGGCTGCCCAGAGAGGTGGGGGAGTCCCCATCCCTGGAAGCGTTCAAAAAACGGGTAGATGTGGCACTTTGGGACATGGTTCAGTCTGGTCTACCCTTGATTGGTTTAGTGTGGACTTGGTAGTGTAGGTTAATGGTTGGACTGGATGATCTTAAAGGTCTTTTCCAACGTAAACCATTCTATGATTCTATGATTCTATGATTTTGAGGAGCTACTAAAGGGCACTAAAAATCCAAGGTAGCAGGAAAGAGAAGAAAATGGTCTGCAGGAACTATGCAGTAGTAAACAGATCATATGGCTATGTTGTCCTTGAATTTTTTAACAGAGGCGTGTAATCCAGTCTGATTTGGAACAGGGCAAACACTGCCTGCCTTCCCGGGTAGGACGCCGCTGACAGCAGCAGCCCGGCTGCTTAGCTTTCCCATGGGAATGAAGGGAGTCCTTGGTGTTGCAGATGGGAGGTGAGTGGCTGCTGCCTCTGGTGCTTGGCAGGAAAATGCTGAGCGTTATAATCAAAGTTGGAAGACGTTTTCAGAAAAAGACACTTTTTGGATGCCTGATTGAAATCATCACTGTATATCTGTTTCATAATTCAGGGGCAGAGGAACATAATTTAATATTTCTGTAGGAGGTTTGTTTGTAGATCTTTATTTAAAAATTTGGGGATAAAAATAAATCACTGTAACATTTTCAGTTAAGTACAGACCACTGCTAATCAGGTTTTAGTCTGGGTTGGGACAAGAAGACTGGGGATGACCGAGGGGCTTGTCAGAAGAGGAGGCGCTGGCAGGACAGGGTCCGCGAGCAATGCCCAAGCCTTCTCACTGCTGCAATCAACGCCAGCAGCTGATGAGGGTCAGAGCACAGGACACCTTATCAAAATACACACCACATCTGTAAGGCTTTGGACAGCAGGCATTGCTCACACTTTTCATGACCCTTCCACTTCAAGGACAGCTTTTTCTGGGAAGGCAGTTAGAAATCTGCAACCCACAACCTGAAATGAAGATTAACTGGAGTGTTTTTTTGGACTGCAGCCTCCCGCAGACCATTTATTGTTGACTGTGATGCTTCCAAATGGTGATGGACTTGAATTTAGAGAAACAAGATGGCACTGACAGATGCAAACCATTGCTTTTGGCAGCTGGAAGCTGAGCAGCTGAAAGGAATGGTATTTTGCTGCGGAGCTGGAAAACTTGGCAGCAGCTCAGGCTTTAAAAGCCCACCACTGTTGCTGGGTGGATGGTTTATAGTCTTCACAGATCATCAGGCTTCATAATGGGAAGAGACACGAAATTTGGAAAGAAGTGGCAAAACAGTGGTGATGTTCCCTTGCTAATTGCCTCCTGCTCTGCCAGAACGAGGTGGCAAAAAACCCGGGGTCTTTCAGTGCTGCCACCACTGGGACCTCCAGCAGAGCCCTGCTGCCCGGGGAGAGGGAAGGCAAGCGGAGGAAGAGATCAGAGCAGAGCTGGAAGAGATTTAACTGGAAGCTCAGTGAAATCTCAGTGGCACAAATGCAGCAGGCAGCAGCTGATTGTGGAACAGATGTCCACATCTCTTCCTTCTTCTGGAGAGATAAGGGCAACACAGTTAAAACAGTGCTGTGGAAAAAAAAGGTTTTAAGTAAACAAGAATCTAACAAGAATTACCTTGTTTGCCTGAAATACGTATTGGGCAATATTTCAAGCAATGGCTGTTTTTCATTAGTGTTTAAAGGCTTATTTAATGTGTGGGCTCTTTGGGACCCATCAGTGACCAGAGCCATACTGGGTATGACCATGAAGCAGTGTGAAGAGCTTTGACAAGCTCTTGGTTCATCAGCAAGGGCCATGGTGGAGGGGATGAAGGCGATGCATCCGCCCGAGCGTTGGTGTCTAACGCTGTTTGACACGGGCAGGAGCCCCCCGTGTGCCCTGTGTCAGAGGCTTGGTCTCAGAACCAGATGGAGGACCTGTATGGGCACAAGCTCTGATGGGCAGAGACATGGGATGTCGTCTCCGTAACAGAGGGAATGCAACAGGTTCTGGCGGTGGGATTGGTTGGTTGGTTTGTTTTGCACATAGCCATGCAATCTCACTGCCAAAAAAGGATTTCTGCTCTTTTGTGTGATTTTACTGGATTTTCCAGATGTGAGGCCCTAGCGTTGCCGTGGCTGTGCCACGGTGCGTGCCAGGGCAGTGGCGAGCCAGCCGTGCAGTGCAGAGCTGACAAAGCCCCTACCCTGGTCTGCCCGACCAAACCAAAAGCCCCATCGTTTGATCGGGTGCACAGGTCATGGGAAGGATTTTGTTCTCCTCAACACCCCACACCTTAACGTGTCACGCCGGTCACATAATTTTTTTACCTGTCTTTTCCCTCATCCGAATGAGGCTGGCGTGATGGGTGCAGCGGAAGGATTGCTGAGTCAGCGGTTTAAGGCGTTGGGTGACCGCGCTGCAGGGTGAGCGCGGGGAATCCCCCGCTGGAAATGAGACGCAGATTTCACACTGGAAGGCGAGGCTTTGCCTTCGCTGAGTTCTTAGGAGCATCCCATTTCACAAGGCTAAAGGGAGAAATAGTTAAACTAAGGGAAGAGCGTCCTGGCTGCCCACCTGGGGAGCGCGAACAGGCACCGCTCGTAGCCCCCGATGTAACTCACACACGTGTGGGTGTCTTGGAAGACTCGGGATATGAAAAACCCACTAACTGTGATTTGTTAAGAGCTTATGGGGCCAATACGCTTAACGTTCAGTGCATTGCAGTTCCCGCACGTTTGTTTCTTCTGCCTCCTAATCAAACTAACAAATGTGTTGAGTTTTTTTTATTATTTAAACTTCAAAAGAAGAAAACAAACCGCGCTCGCTCCTACACTTAAGAGAAAAAAAGGGTGCACTTTCAGTCTTGAACTGTGTGAGCCATTTGTAAACTAGATTATGTGGTTTGCTTCTAAATTTCATAGCATAGTAAAAGCTTGTTATCTTTTGGGACAAATCTTGTGAGACCGGCAGTCAAAACACCAAAGGTACAAAACATTACAGCTACGAGTGTTGTACGGCTTATTGTATCAAACATTTTTTTGGTAGTGCTGGCCAAACACGACACTTTATTTTACCTTGTTAAAAGGTTAAATAAATAAATAATCTTTAAATTTTTACTTTAAAATGTGATTTTTTTAAAACAACGGTTTATGCACTCTGTGTTTATGTGCATCTGTGCTTGGCTTGCACTTACTGCAAATCTCACAAACACATGAATATGCAGCTTTCTGCCTCCTCTAGAAGTACCAACAGCTTTTTATTGAATATGTAAACTGAATATTTAGCATGTAAAAAAATTAATAGAGTCTAATGTTTTTGTTTTCCCTGTCCACCTTTCTACTAAGGAGCAGCTTTGCTTCTCAGCTCTTCTTTCCTCAAATCAGAAGCGATACCTAAAGGAGAGTTTGCTGCACTGTTGCAGAAGGTGATAGCCCTGAAAAAAGGTGTGAAATCCAAGATCGTTTTCTGGTTGTTATGTATTAAATTAGAGTAAAGCTGCCAAAGTGAAAAGAATCTCTCTCCATTACCACACTCTTGGCTGTAAAATGTGTAGGTTGCATCTCATTATCACTTAAGAAATTAGCACCTCAAGGTCAAGAGTAACAAAATATCAGTGATGACCCTCTGCAGAATTGGCTTATTAAGTCAGTTAAGTGTATGTGTAATTTCCTATCCCTTTTATGACCTTCACAGATTAAGGTCACTGAAATATGTATCAGTAGAGCATGTTTCTTCGGGACCCTTAGTACAGGATTAGTTTATTTAGAGGCATTTCACTTGGTGGATGTTGTTGCAGGCTGTGGAATTTTTTGGTGCCAGCTTGACCTTGGTGAAGGGATGTTCGGTTGTGTCCCACGGGGTTTAGGACCGCAGGGCGGGAAACGTGCACGTATGCAGTACTGAACCCAGTGCAGGAGAGCCGCCGTGCTGGGGGCACGCGGGGGGATGGCTGCCTGGGGTGCTGGCTCCGGGAGTCAGCCCCCACCACCCCGGCGAGCTCAGCCCATGTCTGGGGGACACGGGGCGGCAGTGGGGAGGCTGGGCGGGCGGTGGGGTTGCAAAGGGGTGTCAGCACAGTCCCACGGTATGTGAAGGGTCCAGGGCATCACTTCCAGCTGCTTATTTATTCATCAAATCACCTGTAAACGCTGAGAGGTACCTGTGGTGCATCTGCAAGAGCGTGGGCATGGCGTGCTGGGTTTCAGGGGCTGTTTTCTGTTCTGCAAGAGAGTGAAACCTCAACCATAAATGTTTGGTGAAAAAAATTAATAACCCCAAACCAGCAAAGGCTTCTGTAGTTCAGTCATTCACCTGCACCACCATGACACTGGATTTAGCCTATGGCCAAGGTACACACATGTCTGGATGTGCCTCCTGGGCTGTAGCTGTCTTTCTGCCGCAACGAAGGCTGTGGTGGCAGAGTTTCAACGGGACGTTATTACATTAGCATTACATTAGCAGTTTTGCTTATATCCTTTGGGGTTTTTTTTTTCCTTTGTTCATTTTTTCCTCTCTCTTTTGCCTGAGTCATTTCACACAATTCATCTTGGACAATTTACGTATTCATAGTTGTCTGCGTTGATCTGTTTTTTCCCTTTTGCCTGTAACTTGTTTCCGTGGGTCGGTGCACGACCAGCTGTGGTGAGAAACCACTTACATAAGGTGACTATACAAGAAAAGACAGCCTCAATTTCTTCTTTAGAGTTAAATAGTTTTTCTTTACATAAAATTTGTTTTCAAGCTATCTTTTTGTGTGTGTTCGTTTTTATCACAATAACATATGGTACAGTGTATGTTGCCTAACCGCTATAAATAGTTTAGCAGCAAGTAGGTGATATAAAATACGTACCCCGGCAAATGTGCAAGTCATTTTAGCAAAATTTATAATGGAGCAGTATGACAAAGAGGAATGGAGAATACACTGAAATATGAAAATCCTTTTATACATCACAACTGTAATTCACTTGCGTGATGTGCAATAACGGGTTTAGTGAATGGTGCTTGCGATATAAAGGGTTAATAATGATCTAACTGCTTGCTGCATCCTCTTCTCTGGGCTGTCATCCAGTGATTTGCAATCATGCCAAATTGTACAACCGTGCCAGAGTCAGAATTTTGAATATTCTAAGTGATTTAGAGGTTTAAGCAACTAGGAAGCTTAACAGACATGGAAAGTTAAAGCAATTTCATGGGAAAGTTGCTTTTCAAGTTTTTATCCTTCACTACCTGCTCTATGAAATCATATGCCAGATCTACTTCGTAAGCCCTTGAAGAAGAAAATTCACAGGCCTTGTTTTTCTGACTAAGGCTCAGAAAACTCAGTTTTATTACAATTAGATTAATATCCTGTTGGCCATTATGTTTTTCCAAGAGGTTTCAGCCAGCTTTTTTTTTAAAAAAAAGGTGTAACATTTGGAAAAAAAATGGGATTGTTCTTGGTTTATGTCCTATCGCCTGTGGTGTGATGCCCTGGTGTTAGTGACCCAAAGAGCACACGGCAACGGGTCACTGCCTCCCGTGCCTTGCTCTGCCCCCAGGCCTGGGCAATAAACCTCTTCCGTGTGCTGGAGTAAAGGCTGGGGATAAAATCAACACAGGGGTAGGGTGGGTTTCAACAGGTTCGTTATGGCTTCCCCCACTCTTGAGTAAGCACGCACTGTTTGTACTCATATAAATAGATCTATAGGTACTGTTTGTGTGCATATAAATCTATATGTTTATATATAAAATTATATATAGGTTATTGTACATATATTTATATAAATAAAACTCTATTTTTATATATAAGTTTATATATAAAAGTATATATATATATTCATATATATGAGTATATGTATAGAAACAGTACTTTATATATAAGAAAAGTCCCCCTTCAGCTCAGGGGATACCCATGTACAGCCCTGGTAAATGGGCTCCAGCCCTGGAAAACGTCCTGACCGAGTGAGGACAGGTTCAGCCCCGAGCCCTGGCTCTCCCAGTGGATCCAGCCATGTCCCAGGGGTATCTGCCAGTTCACAGACCACGTGTTAGACACCGGCCATGCTTAGCATCTCCCGCTTGCCCACAGCTCGCTGTGGGAGCTGTTGAGAAGCTCAAGGTCCCACGCAAATTTGATGCCTAATCCGTGATTTCCAACCCGAGTGTCTTAGCTGTTGCAACAGTCAAAGTCAGAGACTAAAATCCTTCTTGGTCTACCCTGAGCCCTCGCCCTGCTCCCTGGGCTGGGTGGAAATGCACGGCAGGTCCTGGGGCTGGCTGGATCCAGGTGGCTGCATCCAGGTCCCCAGAGGGACACCGGGTACCAGGTCACTCGAGCCGCCACTTCTGCCATGGGGATGAGAGCTGGTTGCCCCACAAAAACCTCCAGGTCACCCATAAGTCATGACAAGCTGGTATGGGAGGGAGGAGAAGCAAAGAACAAGGATGGTCTGATTTTCTGATTGGCATTGAACACTTTGCTATGTAATCTGGCGCACTTGTTTTTAAAAAAAACAATGCAAGGTTTGCTTTGGAAATGCAACATGAACAAGCATTCCTGTTCTTAAGTAAGCAAATTAAAAGTCATCTTTTCTAATGTGTTAGTATCTTGTGCATTATTGCTTATTACCTCACAAATCTAGAGTTATTGATTTCCACGGTGCCTCCCCCAATACTATTGGTAATTTTAGATTCCCTGCCTGCCCTCTGTCTTATTTCACAGCACAAATGGGCTTTTTTGAGTCATCGCTGCTCACTGTGCGGAGCGTGGCCGGTGCTGGCGTCTGCAGGCAGCGGGAGCTGCAGGCAGCAGCTCTTCCTCCGCAGCACAGGGCGTGCAGGCAGGCTGGGAAAACCGCTCCCGCTCCTGGCAAGGGAAATCTGCAAAACCCTTTTAAGATGTTCAAGGGAAATTACCATTCTTAAGCTTTACACATATTCTTTTGATTGCTATCATAATTTTTAAAGCAGGGGAACGTGTAGAGTTGTGACTGGAGATCAATATTTCTATTTTTTTGCTGACCTTTGTCCCTTGCTTTAGTTACAGAAGAAAATTCAGTGTGTGCCTGGAGGTGCTGCAGTTGTGCGGACGTGTGTGGTTGCCCTGTCAAATTGTTGCTGACTGACTCGCCTTGACGGAGAGATAAATCAAGGGGCTGTGCAATGATGTACCTGAGTACCAAGGTCTCCTTTGCCTCTTTCTCTCTCCTCTCCAGAGCTCCCACCTCTGCTTGGGGAATGCTGCCAGACCTCAAGCACAAACCAGCAGCTTTCCCAGAGAGGGAAAACATTGAATAGTAAAAACTGCACTTTAGGCAGCATCTCCTTGTATTGCTGGTCCTTCCCCCCTGCCAAAAACCGATCAGGAAACAGGAGGTTCTGCAGGATGATTTGTTGGCGTACGCAGTGATCTTGATGGGGTTTTGATAGCTGTGGTCCAAGCTCTGTGCTCAACATATAATTTATACCAAAAAGGGGACACGCAGATGGTGCTGCAGTATAAACAGACAATAATTTGCATCCGCCGGCACGTCAGCTTGGAAGGGAACCGAAGGGGCTTTTCCCACTCATGCTTCGGTGAACCACAAAGCAAGCGTGTCATTTTGGGGGGCAGAGGAGGCGGGGAGGTGGGAGAGGGGGTGGCTGCTGTGCAGCTCGTCTACAATCAAGCCTTCCTCGGACGTGTGTCACAATTTGGCTGCATGTTCTGTTCACATGGCTCTGCGGCTACAGTGGGAACAAAAATATGCCTTCCTTTCAATAATGATTTCTAAAACAATGGCAGAATGAGAGGCGTCAAAACAGAGAAAGCCCTGAAAAAGCAAGAAAATCCATGGTTTTAATGAAGTGCGAAGAACAAAATGAGAAATGCAAAACTTAAGAAATAAAAATACATTTCTTTTTTTAAATGCACTGCATTACAGTAAATTCTAAAGCAGTTTATCTCTCCCTGGCTTCCATGCCTCCTACAGCATGCATCAAGTTGGGTCTGGCTGCCCTGGCAGTGTTGTGTTTGAATGGGCCCATCTCATAGAATGGCAGAATCATAGAACCATGGAATGGTTTGGGTTGGAGGGCCCTTCAGAGCCCCCCCAGCCCAGCCCCTGCAGTGCCAGGGACAGCTTTAACCAGCCCAGGGTGCTCAGAGCCCCGTCCAGCCTGGCCTGGGATGTTCCCAGGGATGGGGCCTCCACCGCCTCTCTGGGCAACCTGTGCCAGTGCCTCACCACCCTCAGTGTGAAACATTTCTTCCTTATACCCAGTCTAAATCTATTCTTCTTTAGTTTAAACCCATCACTCCTTGTCCTGTCACAACAGGACCTGCTAAAAAGTCTGTCCCCAAGACTCAGCTTGCGGGAGCTACTCAGTTATTAATCCAGCATATGTTTTTCATTGTATTTTTAATGTGAATATTGTACATTTTAAGTCAAATGCCTTGCAAATTTGTCTTACGCTACCTTTATTCAATTATGTTATATTAACTATACTAGAGCAGGACATTTACTTCTTCTGTTTTCTGAGGAGGTTGGTTTGGGTTGAGTTTTTTTGGAGATTCCACTTGCGTGAAAGACTCTCACTTGTGTCACTGCCACATTGTAACAGGGATTTATGCGATGATGAAGCTCAGATTCTCAGAAGTTTATCACTGCATCAGCTGCCCACAGTGTGCTCATTAATTGTGCCCACAAAGCGTCAGCCTGCAGCTGTTCCCATGTCATGCTGGTGCCACTTTGCCTTAAATGATAGCCTGTTTGGCACATCTATCCTGCTCAGTCTGCTGACCCCCAAGGAGAGGGGAAAAGCGGGATTTTTCTGGAGGAGCCAACAGCTTTGCCTGGTATTGAACAGTTTGACAATGCTTGGGGTTGTGGATAAAGGGACTGTAGCCTGCTTAGCACCATGGCAAAAATATATTCATTCTTTGAAAAAATGTTTGACTTTGCATGAGAAATGAAGACTAAAGGACAGGAGCAACTTGTCTGAAAAGTGACACACATTTGAGCATCTTCCTGGCTGGGAAAGATTTCGGAAGGCAGCACAGCAGGGCTGATGTCCCTCACACCGTGGTGAACGCCGTCTCCCCCACGAGCTGCTGCCCCACCTGCCCAGGTGCCGGGGCGGTCGCACCTTCGTATTGCACGCTGTAGTGCAGGAGCCGCTGCACGCGGGGTCCCGCGGGGTCTGGGGTGAATATTGGCATGACTTGAGAACGCATGGCAATGCACACCCTGCTGCATATAACGTGTCGAACTTTCCACCCACGAACTGTCCTGATGTTTTTGGTCAAAATGAGGAAGACAGAGCTGCAGCCCCTGGGTCCGACCTTCCCTCCCAGCAGCCTGGCTCTGGGAGATGGAGACCACAAAGCAGCCACTTCTTCCTTAAAACAGTCAAAATTTCCCGCTTCCATTATGCAGATCAGCATTTACCAATATTTACAACATCAACAATTTTCATGAAATAGAATCACTCCCTGGCCAGCCGTTATTATGAGCAAGCCTTGACTCTTGAGTTTTCATTCTACCGACTTCAACAAATGTCATTTTGGTGAAGCAAATTCTGCAAAACATGTGATTTTCCTTGTCAAAACAATGTGTATAAATGTGAGATTTTGACATTAGAGTTTTAGGCTAAAACACATTTTGATTGGGTAAATTTAAAAATACAGTCATCTATCAAACAGTGTTTCTCAGTTTTGAAGGCAGTGAAAAATAGTGATTGATACATGGTTGGGAACTGCTCCTTCAATCTTCACTGGCCTGTCATTAAAAAAAAAAAAATCGCAGTTCAGTCCATGGCCTATGCATTTTTCTTCTGTGAAATTTTGCAAGGTCAAAGGATTCTCAACATAACATCAATATCAACAATATATTATACCATATCTTGACAACAAGTTCAGAAATAACAAGTTTGCTGCCAGCCTGGTAATAGTAACTTACATCTGTCATTTATCAGGAGCTAGAATTGATAAAGAAGAAAATATCTTACCAGCACTGCGACTGTGGTGTTTTCTTGTTTGGTTTTGTTTTGGTTTGTTCAGTTGTTTTAGGCTGTCAACGACTTCTTCAGCAATACAGCTGCTGCCAGTAGGAGGCTTGGAAATGTTAATTTTTAATTTATAAATATTGCCAGTTTAGCTTTAGGGTACACCAGGGAGTATTTTATGGGGTCATTAATTCTTGTCTTGAATGTGATGTGTTGGTGTCTTCATTCCCTTGGGGCACTTTATTAATAGTCCCATGAAACATGCCTTGAAGTTTCTAATAGCAATTAAAACATGTCCCTTTGTTCCTAAATTAATCTTTCTAATTATCCTCTTTTGAAAACAATTTACTGAAGAGCCCTACATTTAGAAAAGTGCTTGTGCACAAGCTGCAAACACTTCCTGAAGATGCTCTTGGGATCAAGGGTCCGTGGGTTAGGGGTGATTTCAGCTGCAGGGTCAGCAACATTCATCACCAAAGCAGACCAGCAAAACAATCTTTGGCTTCCCTTCCACCACCCCTCCTGTCCCCACAGTCGGCACCTTTGGTTTGTGTTCAATTAACTGAAATACTGTCCTTTCATAGTTATACAAGGAAGAAAACTTTAGGCCTAAGGAGTTTCCTTGACGTAAATAAATGGCACTGTGGGGATGCTGCAGCCTACCCATGCAATGACGGTAGCACCCAGAGAGGTCTGCTGCCTTCATCAGCGAGTTAGAGCATTATGTCTTTGCACACGTAGAAGAGAAACTGCAAGTGGTTTGCTAAACACTGGTTTTGGGTTAATAATGAAGTGCAAGGTTAGACAGCAATAGTAATGTAAGCACGGCAGCGTATTAATAAGTGGGATGTGCCGTTAGCAGAAGTGGTTTACTTGACCCCTATGAGATAGCTACAAATGCATTAGTCAATGCAGCTAAGGCATGCTTTGAAATAAAACTGCAAATTAGGCAAATAAGGTACTGACAGTACATACAAACCAGTGATTTTGAGGGGAGTTCCCAAAATGATTTAAAATGCTAATTCCACCTCTTAATTTCAGTTTAAATAAATCTGTGGTTGCAATAATTATAGTGTGATTGATCAAAATCAGTCTAGCAGAATTAGCTGGTCTTAATTAGGCACTGTCGAATCTTAATGTAAGCTGACAATTATCACCTGCAGGAGGGCTGATGGCCCTTCAAAGGAGGCAGTCGAAGAGCCCCACCAGTCCTTCCTAGTCAGGATGCTGGTGGGGAAGGAGTGCTGGTGGCTCTTGGCTGTGAGGTGAGTAAGAAATTTAACGTAGATATGTGTTTCAGCAGTAGATGAATTTAAGTTTGGGTTCCTATTTGTATCCTTCTAGTCTTTTAGATGATGAAAATGGAATCTGGTCGAAGCATGACTACTTTATGCTGTTGTAATGTGGCTTTGAGAGATAGACTGGAGAGGGAGGTGTAAGCACATGTGAAAACCCAAGAATCTGATATGAAAAAAGAGGCTGCAAGATTTCTATTTGTGACAGAGTTTGAACACATGCACAGGCCATCTCCTGATTTAGGAATGTGATGTGGGACTTGCAGAAGAGCAGGCAGCTTGCAGTGGTGGTCATTTGTGGAGACTGTGGTGGGGCAATTCCCTGTGCCCAACAGGTCTGAGCCATGGGCTGTATCCTCAGAGCTCCTCAACGAGTCTGATGCCGTCTGTGCTGCCTGCTAGCTTCTGGCAGGGAGCTTCTGATCTCCTTAACGAGAACAGTGGTCGCTTGTCTTGAAAGGCAGTCTAAAACCTGGTGCAATGCTTTTCTAGCAGCAGTGTATTTTGCATGCTCAAGGCAGCAAAGTACAGGACAAGGGATGCCTAAATCTGCTGGGGATGCTTTGTTTTGTTCCCCCCATTACCCCAGGAAACCAAGTGCTTCACTGGGAGCTGCGCTGTGGGCACGGCTGCTGCTGCAGCCCCTGCCCAGACCCCCAGGCAGACTGGTCTTTGGGGAGGTACCCAGGGAGGTTTAATTGACGGGAGGGAGTGAGTAAAAAGCCCCTTTGTTTTCCTTCTCATGCAACACTCAGGATCACAGCATGCACAGTGCAATTCTGCTTTGTAACAGTTAATCCTCTTCTTGTGATAATGGCTGTAAATTTTCCATTCTCTTACTTCTGCTGTATTCCCTTAGTTGGTGGTATGAAGGGAGGAATGTTAATGATGCCCTTCTCCTGGTCATGCGGATTCCATGTTTGCCTGTTGTTATTTAAGGCTTTTTGTTGACTTTGTCTTTGATTCATATTAATTCCCCTTTTAAAATGGCTGAAAACATATGTAAACAGAAAAGTGTTTTCTGTCCTCTTCTGACTTAAGCAATGGTATCTGCTGCATGAAAAGCCACGACCAACTGAAATTTTGCTGAATTACTGACTGATGTTGATGTGCATATGAGCAGATCAGAGCACGTGAGAATTGTATTCCTAGACTGAATGATTTCAGAGACGAAGCACAGAGATCCTGGATTTAAATTTGCACTCGATGAGGATAATTTTTTGCTGTTGTTCTTTTGTTTTACTGTTTTCTTAATCTGATGCCTTCAGTTCCTGCCATCATTCCTGCTGTTGACTTGTTTGCCTCTTCCCAAAGGCGATTGGTTGTAAGTGAAAAGGCAGTGCACGCTTGTGCTTCCTCTGGAGAGAGGATTTAATCCCACGTGGGGAGTGTCTTATTTGCAAGGTGCTTTTTCTTTTTAAAATTGCATAATCTTTATTGTGCTGATGTTGATGTGTTTTTTAATAAAGTTAAAAGTGATACAGAGCATGGCGGTGGCTGCAACAACTGAGTGTGGCTGTGTGCTTGAGTTGGTTGTGTGTTTTAGTTACTGTTGTTGATGTGACTTGATGAAGAATCTCCATCTTGAAGTTAGTTTTGGGGACTTAATAAGGCTTAAATACTGATTAAGGGGGAAAAAAATAAAAAGTTATATCTTCTATTTTGGATGATACAAGACTATTTTGTCTTCCAGCACACTAGTAACAATATTTTTCTGTATGTTTTTGAGAGGGACCAACAAAAAGTAACAGTTTTAACCTGTCTTTAAGGTGTGCAGATGCATTGCCAGGCTGCCAGTGTAAAAAGAATGACTAGGAATGGGTATTGTATGTGAGAGACACTGTGAGGTGTAAAAACATAAGTGTCCCAGCTGTCAGCGGAGTACCCTGCTCTGCCAGCTATGAAGCTGCAAGTAGCTCCGTCCTCTCTTTGTGTCAGTTGTTGGGGAAGGATGTTTCTCTAAACTGGAGCTGAAGAAAAAAAAAAGCTGTATGCAGCACTGCTTGGGAGCAGCAATACTGTCCTGAGGGCACTGCTTCAAAGGGATGACTGCCCTTTACTGATTCCTGTGCTACTCTGCTGTGAGGAGGCCCACTCCTTGGCTTTAGTGTTGTGTGTTGGGTTTTTTTTTAAGCTAGAAAACAGCCATTTCATCTGATGGGTTTCTTTGTAAAGTGCCAGGAAGGAAAGGATGAGAGGCTCACTTAGGATGAGTTATAATGATGATGATGATACTGCAGCAACTTTGCTGAAATTCCCATCGGCGCTGCACCTGCAACCGTGCACATCAGTGAGCTTTGGGGACAGGTACTAGAGAGCATCTGCACGTCAGCTACACTCAGTCCAGCGCATTGCTCGGTGACTTGGTACCCACCATTGCATCTTTGACACAGCAGAATAAGAGGACTCTTGTGTTTAAGGAAGGAGAAGAACTGACAGGAGGTCTGGCTTTGCTATTTCTAAAGCTCCTAAGTTCCCTTTCTCTCCTCCCTTCCCCAAAAGAGCCGATGTGAGGCTGGAAGATGCAGCTAACTGCTTAATTCCGTTGCTAACCTTCAGGCTTTGCCAGATTTGCACCTCCCTTGTCTGAGCAGTCTGATGCTTTCATAGCCTATTTTCTTTCTCTCTGCTCCAATTTCTGATTATTCAACCCTAACAAGGAGAGACTGCTCCTACCGTGTGGAAGGTGCATGTAGCTCTG
Organism: Pelecanus crispus; assembly: GCF_030463565.1. Lineage (NCBI taxonomy): Eukaryota > Metazoa > Chordata > Aves > Pelecaniformes > Pelecanidae > Pelecanus > Pelecanus crispus. Next base: position 74,338,441 of record NC_134648.1, read on the forward strand.
GGCCTGTGGTGCTCTGACCATGAATGAATTGCCCTGTTCCTGTTGATGGCTTTTTCTCCGCTCTTATCCAAAACTGTCTTGATCAATACGTTCCTGCAAAGACCATTCCAAGAAGGAACCATTAGATCCATGGTCTGACCTCTCTGGCCAGTCCCCAAGAGATCTGGTGGTGCTGGGAAATGTTGTAGGGAAGGGAATGTAGATGTCTTCCTTTTGAAGATCTTCAAATATCTAAATAGCCCTGTCTGTAAAAGAAGGTGTGACACCAGGACACCCTGACAAACCTGCCCCTGGGATACTGCTGGGTGCTGCTCTCATCTGAAACCTAATCAGCTGTGCAAGTGTGTAAATTAGTGTGGAAACAGCCCTTGAGTGCCCTCATAAGTTCACATAGAAACATAAATGATCTAATCTCCATACTAAAATAATAGCCGTGATACTAAGGAGATGTAACTCAGTGGGAGGTTAGCTTTTAAGAACAAATTAATAGATGGTATGAATAAAACAAGCTGTAAGAGCCTGTTTTCTTCTGCAATTAAGATATACTGCATGGAAAGTACAACTGAAAATTGCTTCTCTTAGCAAGTGCATGACTTTGATGGAGAAGTAGATGTTTGTATAGCCTGGTAAGGAGGAAGCGGTGAACAGAGAGAAAGTGAGGTGTCAGTCTCCTGTGTTATTAAGCTGTGTGAAGTATTGACCATATCAGACAAGTAGAGAGCAAATCTCACACCAGACAAATCTGAATTCCATCAGGCCCATTTTTAGGATTATTTTGCTGGTCCTTCAGGAAGTGTTGCTGAACCTTTGCAGGGCAGTGGGCACTCACTGCTATGTACCTGCTGTCTGTCCTCCTCTTCCCTGGGTACTGCTTCCCATTGCTCCCTAAAATCTGGGTGTCCCTCCCGTCCTTTCACCTCACTGGAGGGTGCTTGGATGCAGCTCTAGGTGAGACCACATGCAGGTCACCTGCTTCTCCCTGCTCTGCAGGACTTGCTTCCCCAGCACCAGGTGTCTGTCATGAACAGCTTCAGCCAGCACCCAAATTGTCCCTCTGCTCAGGGCTGGCTAATACCTGTGCATTCTTGGTGGGTCCCAGCAGCCACCCCTGAAGGCTCAGCTGACCAGCTTTGCTGCTGGTCACCACAAAGGTGTCTCCAGAGCGGTCGCGATCTCTGTCACCCAGAGACACCGCCTGCCCTCTGCAAGCAGCTCAGCAAGCCTGGCCCAGGCCAGCCTGCTCTGCTGCTGCCTGGCTCTGCTTAGGCAGCCTGCAAACAAATGCCCTCCAGCTCCTTAGGGGACTTTGAAAATCAACAGGGTCTCAGAGAGATTTTCTGTAGCTGAAGATAAATTGGAGAGCCTGTGTGTAGTGTCTGCAGCTGGACAACCCTGCTAAATCTGACCCTCACCTCCACCCCCTGCTCCAGAACATGTTCAGGAGGTGCAGTAAAAACAACAGCTCAGGAAAGTCTCTGGGCATGGCTTTGCTTGCCACTGGCGTGAAGCAGCCTGCTGGGGTGTCTGGCTGCTGGTGTGGGGCTGCTGGCACAGAGCTCCTAATTGTGGGTTTCCTCTTGTGCTCCCAATGCCAGGGTTTCCCCGGCATCATGCCGTGGGGTTTTTGCATTTCAGCAGGACCCCTCCCACTCCCGTCCCGCACAAGTGTTCCCCTTTAAAGAGACGCTTCTGGGATCTTCTGCTTTTTCTGATTCTAGGTTCTTCAGGCTGTTGTTTAAGTAAATCAGCACTTTCAAATTCATATGGAAGATGTGCAATAGTGAGGCACTCAATCTTTTTAGAGATGAACTTAATTGCTACTCGCTGCATGCTTCCAGAGGGCACGGGTCCTTGCACCTTTCTGCTCTGAGCTTGCTCCAAGTTTGAACTTGAAACAGGGAAATATGTATCCAGTGAAAACTGTCTTTATTGCATGTGATTCAAAAGGTGTTGATTTTATTATTAAATTCATATGGAAACAGCATTCAAGATGTGAAAAATTGGACATTGAGCTCATGCTGATTTAACACAGCTCTTAGATTGGAGAGGTTCCTTCTTGCTACTACAAGAGATGCAGCTTCATTAGAGCTAAATAAGAATAGAATGAATTACCATGGAGCACTTCTCTCTTTATAGGTTCCCTGGTTTTACAAAGCCACATAAATCTTCTGAGTGAAATACTTGCAGACTCCTTTCATTAGCTCAGCTCATTCTTCAGAGCATCTCCAACAACCTGCTTCATGCCAATCTTCCCCTGAGGTGCCAATTCCTCTTCTCTGCCGGCAGTACAAATCCAAATCGGCTGCACTCGATGCACCAGCGTTGGCCTGGTTTGGCACATCTGTAACTGTATCTGCCTCCTGGAGAGCCCCAAGACGTATCTGGCATAGCGCGACCCTGCCTTACCCCATCAGCTGGGAGCACTGTCCCAAACGCTGCATGTCAGGGTGCATCCTGAGTCATGCTTCTCCCTGGAAAACCTGCTAGTGCTCCTCTGGTTTTATAGTGGAGCATTAAATACGCTGCAGTGAACATCAGAGAAAAGCCTTTTCTATCTCACAGTGCTGATTGTGCCCTGGAACAAGGAGGTGAGCAGGGTAAGACGGCTGAGCAGATGCGCCCGACCGAGTGGGATGTCTGTCAAGGGATTAGTGGAGATCTGCTCACAAGGGCTGCGCTCTGAAAGCAGGAGGATTGTGTGCTGAACTGGGCTTGCATGGCAAGGTTTTGGTAGTGGGGGGGGCCTACGGGGTGGCTTCTGTGAGCAGCTGCTGCTCCCCTATGTCCGATAGAGCCAATGCCAGCTGGCTCCAAGATGGACCCACTGCTGGCCAGGGCTGAGCCCACCAGGCTCCTGGCAGGAGCTGTGGCCCCGTGGGGAGAGGAGCCCAGGCTGGAGCAGGGTTGCTGGCAGGGCTGGGGACCCCGTGGGGGACCCATGCTGGAGCAGCCTGCTCCTGAGGGGCTGCACCCGGGGAAGGGACCCACGCTGGAGCAGTTTGTGAAGAGCTGCAGCCCATGGGAAGGACCCATGTTGGAGCAGTTCATGGAGGACTGTCTGCCGTGGGAGGGACCCCAGGATGGAGCAGGGGAGGAGTGTGAGGAGTCCTGCCCCGAGGAGCAAGGAGCGGCAGAGACAACATGTGATGAACTGACCCCATTCCCCATCCCCCTGCGCTGCTTGAGGGGGAGGAGGGAGAGAAATCGGGAGTGAAGTTGAGCCCACAAGGAAGGGAGCAGTGGGGGGAAGATGTTTTTTAAAATTTGGTTTTATTTCTTATTATTCTACTCTGATTTGATGGAGAAATTAGTTTAATTTATTACCAAAGTTGGGTATGATTTGCCCATGATGGTAATTGGTGAAAGATCTCTCCCTGTCCTTATCTGAACCCACAAACCTTTCGTTATATTTTCTCTCCACTGTCCAGCTGAGGCGGGGAGTGACAGGGTGGCTTTGGTGGGCACCTGGCATCCAGCCAGGGTCAGCCCACCACATGGACAAACGCAGAGGTGCCCTACTGTATTGCTTAAACATGCATTCGGAGCTGAGGAGAAGTTGCCCAGAATGACTGATTGTGGATTTAGCAGATGAATAAAGTAAGCAAGTGCATGAGGTATGACAGCCAATAGTATGGAATCTCGGATCCTAATAAAGGACAGAAAGCACTTGGATTTTCAGCACTGGATGGTAGGATGCTGTGCCACATGGTCCCTGATACAGGTAACACAAGCATCTCGGGTACAGTCCAAGTAAAGGCATCCAAGTAAGGTACTTGGTCTTGAGTTAGATTATTGCTGGAGGTACATGGGGGCTTTGAGCTCCCTGGCTGATAGGAGAAGGGGAGTCTGGAGCAATAGGTGCTTGCTGGTCAGAGCTAATAACTGGTGCTAGACTAGGTGAGGGGCTCTGATGAATACTGGGCAGTAGGAGAGATGTAGCCTCGTGGGAAATGCCCCTGGTGCTGCTCAAAGGTGGTAATTTGATCCTCTCAAATGAAGAAATCTGCAGTTAATAAGTTTTGATTTGTATTAAGGAGGAGGAATCACTTGGTTTTGGTAATGCCAACAGCTTCATCATGAAGGCCTTTGTCAGCAGACGTTGCCTTGTGATTTTAATGCCTGTGCTCAAAGCAGCAAGTGCAAGGTACAACTCAGTTGAATGACTCCACGATGAAGCAGTAAAATACAGAGGAAAGATCCAGAAAAGCTCCAGCTGACCAGGGTCCATCCTTCCCTGCTTGCCTTTCCTTCCCAGCACTACATGGAGTAGATCCTTTATTGTAAAAGCCTAGCAAGGCAGGGTGAGAGTTGTCTTTTCCACATAGCTGGATCAATTTGTTGGGGAATTCTTATGGTACCCTTTGAGGTGAATTAAACACATGGTTCTGCTTAAATGTAAAATAAAAAAAAGGAACAATGCATTGGGCAGAGTCCTACTGCAATAGGTGGTTCTACATGGAGTCTGCCAAGATGTGTCAGAAGCAGGTTCCTTGTACCACTTGCACCGTTGCCCATCCTGTGAGCATCAGCATGGGACACCTCAGCCCAGCCCTGGGCTCATCCCCCAGCCCAGCTCTGCTACCCAAAGGTGGCCCCTGAGCCTCCCATGGCTGCAAGACAATGCCGAGGCTGTTTCTTATCTCATCACCAAGGGAAACTTCACTCCCTTCTCTGGCATTCCTGCTTCCAGCCAGTTTAACCCCTTCTTGCAGCCGGGTCTCCTTGCCAGATCATCCCTCAGTCACAGGTTATCACAGCTGAGCAGTTACAGTGAGAATTTCCCCTCCAAATCCTTCATCTTTCTTGCAACTCTGAAAAAGCAATGCACAAGAAATGGGTAACTTGAGGTAATGCTCCTTGACCAAGTTGTCTCTTGCTTCAGCTGGGATGTCCTCTCTTGTGCAGCAGGGCTGATGTCAGCTTCCAGTTTTAGGAAGAGGTGCAGACACATTACTTGCACTATCACATAATGAGCACCTTTGAAAATTTCCCATCTGTTCCAAGATCCAGTTTAAAATTGGTCTGCTAGTCTGAAAAACTAGACAAACCTTGTCATTCTGCATTTCTAACACTTGGCAGTCCCAGCTCATGCTGGCAAACCCAGGGCTCTTTGATATCTTTAACTTGTCCAGATCACTCTTTCCAAATTTCATATGAGGATACTTCTACACTTAGGTCTTTCTGCAATGAGTTTTGGTATAATTTTTAGTATCTTTAAAATATGCTCTGCAGGAAGTTTGTGTACAAATCCTGATATTGTGCGCACTCCACCGCATAGCAGCAGTGTTACTTAGATGTGAAGCTTGCGCGTGATGCTCCTACCCAGCTCAGCCTGCATCAGCTCACCCGTGTGCCTTATGGACAGCCGAGCCAATGGCCGTGTGCTGCTCCCTGTCCTCTGTACTTATAGACCCAAACCAAAAGCAAGTGCAAACACCCAGTGAACAGCCCGTGCCGGCATTTAGGGTGAGGATTTTTGTTCACCTACAAGCTTATGGCTTTAAAAGTACAAGGGAGCTGCACTCATTGATCTGGCAGAGAAAATTAACCCCTACCTCCATCCTTTTAGCGCAACGTAAATGAGTCTGCTTCATGTAAAGCTTTTGCTTTGCTAGCTGGCCACTTTGAAAGAAACAATAACAGAAAAACCCCAACATCAAAGAAACTAAACCTTTCTTGGCAGTTGATTGAAACAATTTTATGCCTCTGTGGCTGTTTGCATCTTGATGCACTTCTTAAACTAATGTTTTATTGCTGTAGAGTAATTCTTATTTTATTACTGTTAAGTGCCTTATCAGCGCACTTGGTAACATGAATTATTTGCAATATTAACTTATGTTCTACAGCCGTTAATAGCAGTAACTACACTCCACAAAACAGCACCATTGTTCATCCTTAAGGGTGTTTTCTGAAGTGGAGGAGGAACCAGTGCACCTGCGAGGTGGGAAAAGAGTGAGAGGAGCTCCCACGGGGGCAGTGAATTTGTTTCTGCTGAAGTGGGGAGAGTTATTGATGAGCATCCCAGTGCTGCAGGCTTTCCTTGGCACATTTTGTGTGCTGTCTTGCAGCTGTGAAGGATCTGGAGAAGCAGAGGTGTGCTAACCCAAAAGGAGCGCGTTGAAATTGGTGCGGCAATGACTGTCCTGGGGGTTGGGAACCCGCCTGTCACTGCAGCACCAAGCCAGCGCCGGTAAATCCCAGACTCGGTGAGAGTATGCGTGGTGAGGATGTGCTATGTGTGTCAGGAGTGCAGCTGCCTTGTGAGAGTCTGGAGCAGTGAAATAAATGCTGTCCAGGCTGTAATTAAAGGTACTTAAGGACCATTAGCAGAGCTTGTAAAAATGCTTTTTAATCCAGTTTAATAAATGGGAGTCCTAGTTTAATTGGCATTATGAAAATTACATGTGGGCTATTTTCTATAGAAAATTATAGGTGGAATTGATATCCCTGTGATACAACCAGTGCTATCCAGACTTCAGATTATGTACTGAATATCGCATGGTCTGCTGACTGTAACAGTGCCATACATCACGGCTGTCATCAGACGCAAATGCGTTCTCAAGATTTGCCAAAACATGGGAGTCGAGCACTATCTGTTCATCACAAGCTTACTGTCTTGTAAGAGGAGATTTCAGTGTGCAAGATTTCATGGAACTGTTAAAGTTCTTAATGCTGCCAAATATGGAGCTAAGGGTTTCTCCATCAGCTCTGACAGGACAGCCTGCATGAAGGGAAGATGATTTGGTCCTGAACTGGAGACTTCTCTTTTGAGCCCCACCACAATACTGATTATTTTTACTAGAAGTCCTCACTTGCAACTGCCCTGGCTGCTTCTGCTTCTGCCACATTCTCTCATTTGTCTGATATTTCTTTTTGGGCTGGTTTGCAGTGCAGAGCTCTCTTGCCTGGCTGCTGTGGAGCTCCTTGAGTGATACAAGGTCATTTACAAGATGATACAATAACACCTTCCCCCGCATCCTCTTCTTTTCCTGACTTATGCCAAGCAAAGTTTGGCTGTAGCACAGGATCCGAATGAACCTGTACAACCCAATAGCAGTTAAAATTGTTTTTCACACCCCCTCTAGTCCCTGTTGCATGGATACCTATTCGGCTGTGGGAATTACTTTGAGAAGGGTGTAGCAGCTGTGAAGAAACAAAATCCTGTTATGACTTCCCTGCACCGTGCATTGCACAGCAGCTCAGCAGAAGCCCAGAAATAAATTGCGTTGGACTGGTCCCTTCTTGCGGCCAGTTGCGATGCTCGTCTCTTGCTTTCCTGTGCAAGGCAGCAGGGAAGAGCCCGGGGGGCAGGCAGGGGGGTGCTGGCAGGGTGGTCCTGGGGTGTCCCTGGGCTGTGGCAGTGCGCAGGTGTGCGGGGCTGAACAGGGATGCTCTCCCGCGTGCCGGGGCGTTGGCAAGCTCTCACCCTAGGGCTCAAAGAGGGGCTCGGTAGTCTGTGGCTGTACACTGAGCTCTTCTTTTTCCATAAGAAGCACTTGTTCTATCTTGTTCCCAACATAAAAAAAAAACCCAAAAAACAGTTGCATTCATCTTCCCTACTGAAGAACCTTCAGTGATGTCTCTTAGTTCTTCCTTTTTTTGCTTCCATTTTCTGTTTTATGGGCAAAATCCTGACTTTAATGAAGTCATTGGGAATTTGGCCACTAAACTTGAAGGGAACAGCCATAGCAGTATCTTCATAACTAGATTTTATGTTCTTCTTTGCTATGCCAAAACAGCACACTGCAGTGGAAGGTAATGAATGATAAGAATTTCTTTCATACAGAAAAGATGAAGGACATTGTTTATTCTTTTGGTTTTTCTCTTGGTTTCAGAGAAAAACACTCTGAGTCATTGTACTTGAATCAATCCATTACACTCCCCACTCTGATATAAACCACTTTCTTTTTTTTCTTTGCAAGTGGAAGTAGTTGGCAATATCTAAATTCCTGTAAGTCATGGCAAGAATTTGATATCTTGGTGCCTGGAGCAGCCCTCAGGGTTGCATGTTGATGCTCCAGGTTTCAGTGGTAAAATGAAGGGGGGTTAAAAAAGGACAGACTTTTTTTTTTTCCCCAAGATACTTCTCAATAGCTATAGTAGCCTTTAGCATTTTCTTGCCTAATAATAATGTATTTTATTTTAAAAGCATCTTTATGGTGATTGCTTTTGTATTACTTTTCTGTGTGCTTTTCTGTCATATTTATTTGAGCATGTTGTGTTTAAAAGTGAGCTGTCCGAGAGCAGGAGAGAGCTAAATGCAAGGAAGTGGGCCTCTTTCTCCTGGAGGTGCAAAGCTCCCAAAGCAGGAACCTCTGGTCTGGGGTCAGTGGTGGAGCCGCGGAGGGGGCTGCAGCGCCTGTGAGCTACAAGCTGCCAGATTTACCTGCCCTCAGTACGCTATTGCTGCCGCATGAGCTCACAGCGAGTGTTTAACAAGGCTGCAGAGGACTTTAGAAAACCAAGCCAGCATTTGTATGTAGATGCCTAAATGTCTGGGGTTCTCCCAGCTACACGGTAATGCCAGAAGAGCAACCAAACCCTCTCATTTTCCTTATTGAATTTCCTAGAGTCGCTGATGCCTGACTCCTGTTTCTCCTGATACTGCCACTGCAGAAACATGCATCCAAAGAGAAAATGTTACAGTTCAGAGACTGCTGCGTGTACTGCCGACAGCTCAAAGAGAAATCAAAGTCTTCAAAATCCAGCACTGCTGCTCAGCAGGAACAGCTGGGGACTTCCAGAAAAACCCAACCCAAACCAAAAAAAAAAGTTGAATATTCTTGGAAATTCCTCTCCCGCACATCACTTCTAAATCTGGTGGGCCACAGTGGTTTTCGTTGAGCCAAAGTGGCTCAATTCAATAACAACACAGTTGCCCAGACCTAGGGATGGGGGACTCTGTGTCAAAACTGCCTTGGAGGACACGTGCCCCGCTTTCAGGTGTGCTCCTCGTAGAGCAGGTAGGCAGAGGGGCATAGAAAGGTCCCAGATCTATCTGTGGTGTCCAACTGTCTTTGAGTAATGTGATTATTTGGGTGGGGTTTTGCGACAAGGAAACATTTCATCAGGAGCAACAGGAGACAAGAGCTGAGCCTGCAGTGATTCACTGGAAAGGCCAATTAAATTCAGAAGCTCGGCATCATTACGAAAAGGAGACCAAAAGCTAATTCAGTGCTGTTTACACCCGCACCTTTGCTGTGCAGTACTGGCGTTAATGGCATGATGCTTTCCCTCTCTCCTGAAGTAGGATTTCTTTAATCTTGCCAGATAAAACCTTGATCTGACTGAGCCTGGGCTGGAAGGCGAGGTCTCTCCCAGCTCATTAGTGGTGCTCATTGCTGTGGTAGCAGGTGATCTAATTCAGAATTTTGGGAGGGATTTTGTAATTATTGCTCTAATTTATCTTGGGTTAGGTCAAATGATAGTTAGCCATGTGAATTTTGGGACCATTTCTACTCATCACTAGAGAAAAAAATTAAAAAAGCAAAGGAGAAAAATGAAGATCAACAGGGCAAAATGATACAGTAACCTGTTAATAATAATAATTCTGAAGAAAAGTATACCTTAAAGTACTCTACTCTTAGTTTTCTGATTGCCTCATTCATTTTTAGGCAGAAGGGTGTTTTGCAATATGTTCAGCCTTCTCCCTGCCCTCAGGAAAAGTGCTGAAGCTGCAGGAACGGGACCCACTGTGAAATCTCGCCCATTGCTGGAGGACGTCTGGTGTTTGAAATGGCGATGTGCTTCCTCCTTCCACCTGCTCTCACCTTGCATTCCTTGCTAGGCTATTTTTGCGGCATTAGTGTTTCCATCTCAACTTAATCCTCACTAGTTTTCCTTTTAAAAAGCAAAAAGTAAGATCACATAAAAACTCTTTGCTGCTTGCATTCATTATCTTCTATTTTTTAAAACTGTGGCAGCTCCCACTGTCTCTTCTGTAAGCATCTGTCAGTGTTAGCATTGGAAAAATCCCTTTTTCCCCTGGCTTTAACTTAGCTGTGCGTATCCATTCTGGATGGAAACTTGTTCATGTTTAGCTCCTCTGGAGTGATTGCTTCCTGTGGACATTAAGGCAAAGTCTTTCTATCATTCCTAAACTTGATATTTTATTTTTTTTTGCCCCTTCTGGTTCTTGGGCTTATCTGCGTCATTGTATTTAATCTGCTCTGTGCTTAGCAATTTTTTTTATTTAGGAAGAGCAATGAATGTTAGAGGCAACTGTGTGGTTCTGTAGACAGAGTAATTTAACTTAACAAAACCAAAAGCCCTTTGGGGTGGGTTGTTGTGTGTGCTTGCAATAAAGCTTCTATCTCAGAAGCACTGGAAGGAGCAGACTCCTACAGATTCATGGCTGACAAATTTCAGTGGAATCGAATGGGCCTTGATTTTTTACAGATTTATGCCGTTTATTACTCCCATTGACTCTGAAAGCTTCACCCAGACACCATAATCAGTGAAGCAGCCATTCCTCCACAGAACACAGAGTGTTGAACAATAATCGTTAAAGTACGAAAAGAAAGATCTCCTACTGCAACCACCACAACCTCAGTGGTGGTATGAGTGGAGAGGTGAAAATAAAACCCCAGACAAAAAACCCTCAATAAAAATGAGAATGATGGAAGAAACTAGTTTTCTGCACATGTTTTATAGCCAATTTTCTTTTGCATGCGAGTCCCAAGCTTTTTGGACCGCTCTGAGCCGTGGTGCCTGGTGCTGGGCCATGCCAAGGAGCCTTCCCGCTCCTGGCAGCAGCTGCGTGCCTGCTGGCCGCTGTGGCTGGTGTGTGGATGTGATTCACCCCGCAAAGAATTGCAATGAAAGCCAAAAATCACCCAGGAATCAGTCTCTGGGTTAGGGCCTTGGGTAGTGGGAGCAGAGCCCTTACCCCAGTCCCATCGGAGGGTTATAGAGGTGCTCAGTTCCTGAATTTTGGATGAGGATGAGGAGTTTGGCTGGTGGGGTGTTGGTGCCCCCAGACCTCTGGCTTGCAATTGCCCTGCTGCTGCCAGCCCTTCTCTCCTGCGCCCACGTCCAGCCCTGACCCCCCCTTGCCCCAGCTGCACCCCATGGGGCTGGGGGTGCTGCCGCCTCCTGCTCTGGGGGCTTTGGGGAAAGTGGAGAATCATAGAATGGTTTAGGTTGGAAAAGCCCTTTAAGATCATCCAGTCCAACCATTAACCTACACTGCCAAGTCCACACTAAACCATTTAAGGGGAGAGTAGCAATTTCCTGTTTCCTGGCTTGGTGGCTGGATTATTTTTTAATGAAAGTAAAAACCAGGAATCGTTAAGGTTGGAAAGGACCTCTAAGATCATCAGTCCAACCATCAACCCAACACCACCATGTCCACTAAACCATGTCCCCAAGTGCCACCTCTGCCCGTTTTTTGAACCCCTCCAGGGATGGGGACTCCACCACCTCTCTGGGCAGCCTGTTCCAGTGCTTGACCACCCTTTCCAGAAAGAAATTTTTCCTAATTTCCAGCCTAAACCTCCCCTGGCGCAGCTTGAGCCCATTTCCTCTCGTCCTATCGCTAACTCCATGGGAGAAGAGCCCAACACCCCGTCCCTGCCCCCTCCTGTCAGGAGCTGCAGAGAGCGATGAGGTCTCCCCTCAGCCTCCTCTTCTCCAGGCTGAACACCCCCAGCTCCCTCAGCTGCTCCCCACCAGCCCTGTGCTCCAGACCCTGCCCCAGCTCCGCTGCCCTTCTCTGGACACGCTCCAGCACCCCAATGTCCTCCTTGTGCTGAGGGGCCCAAAACTGGACACAGCATTCCAGGTGTGGCCTCCCCAGTGCCCAGTACAGGGGGACGATCCCTGCCCTGCTCCCGCTGGAGCAGAGGAACCGGGGCCGTGTTCCAGCCCCGCTGAGCTGTGCCGTGGGGAGCTGCACCCGTATCTCCGCTGTGCACGCAGCTGCCCCGGCACCCTCCCCTCCCCGGGTGGCAGGGCGCTCGCCTCCTGCAGCCATGCAGCCCCACTTAAACGCCTTTTCATCTTGCAAGTTATTTTCCCAAAAAACTCATAGCTCGTAATTTCTTGCTGCTGCAGTGGACTGGTGTTAAGTTTCCCAGCTTTGAAGCTGGGAGAACAAAGGAAGATTCCCTTTTCCTCCTAATTTCCTGCTTCGCAGTGGCAGGGGCTGATCCTCACACCAGAATGTTTTGCTGCGTCTCTGTTTCGCGCCTGAGGCTTAAACATTCTGGGCCAGCTGCTGTTCTGTGTGGTCTCGCTAATGTTTCTAATGCAATACTTACAATAACCTGCGCAGCAAAGAGAACCCGCAGACCCCAACAGCTGCTGTTCCCTTTAATTTTTCCTTCCTGCTTGCTCCTGGCAAGGCCAAAAATGGAGAAGTGAGAGCCGTGCCAGTGATACTCGGTCTTGCTGTTCAAAACATGGGTTCGCTTTCTGTGCTAATCTGTTCGCTGCAGCCTCCCTAATAGTCTTTATATGGAATTATTATGCATTGGCAAATAAACTAACCTGATGAATGCTGGTATTTAGAGGGGCAAAAATTCAAGCTAAATCTGTTTCAGGAACAAAATCTGTCTCCGCATAGTGTCAGGTCTGCCCTGATAATGTGGTTTTGTATTTTATTTAGGTGATGCTCAGCCCTCTGAAGTGCGTCATGCCCTCCGGCAATGGCTGCTCTGATCAGTTATGTTTTTCTCTAGGTAGAGCAACGCCATTTGTCAGGCACGCACAGGCAATATTGGGTTTTCTCTCTTCAATATGCAGTTTGCACTGGTAGTTAATGACTGAAAACAAAACTAGTACGGCTGACCTCATGGCCACAACTTTGTCGCTGCACCACAGCCACGATTTAGCCATGTAGCTGCGATTTAAAGAGAGTTTCCATTGAAATAGCAACAATAAAATGGATGAATGTCGCTGCTAGAAAGAAAACGTATCAAATGCAATCTGCATTCTAAATATTTCATGCAATTAAATGAGGAAGCATTTTTGGAGAGCTCAGTTTCTTTTGGTCTGTAGTTCTAGGGCATGGTCTCCCTGGCCAGGGACGGGAAGAGGAGGAATTCAGTTTTGCACACCGAATTCAGACATGAAACCTGTTCTTGTTCTGAGCCAGGAACAAAATGCAGTCTGTGTTACTTAGGCACCACAGGAACCTGCAGTGGGCAAAGCTTGGTTGCATCTCTTCCACCATCTTTGGGTTTTCATGGAAGTCTCCTGCTTGCAGCCACTGCTGTCCCTGACTGCCAGCCGCCGCCTTGGCGAGTTTGTGCTACAGGAGCTCAACTCTATCTTCAACACTTTGAGGTTCTGAATGACCGACTTGTGCGTGCACCAGCTGGGTGGCTGGTCCTTTTCCCTGTTCCTGCAGATGTCATTTCAAGAACTGAGCTTCCCTCCAGGTGGACCCTCCTTCCCATGAGGAAGATCAGTGGGTCCTAGGGCTCTTGGTCGCTCTTGTTCCTGTCCTGGGGTGAGAGCACAGGCTGAGCTGTGGTGGGGTGAGCCCAGAGGTGACCCTGGGGACTGGGGACGCTGGGAGAGGAGCAGGACTGGGAGCCCACATCCCAATGGCCAACTGCTTCTCAATTTGCAGTTTTCAACCCCCTCATCCCAATTCCAACAGAATAAGTGAAGCTGTAAGTGAAACATGCTAGAGTGAGCTTGTGGTCAAGGTGTGCCTCAGGGTCCTCAATATGCTGATCTGTCTGGTTCATGCTTCTGTAAAAAAAAAAAAAAAATCTGTTTCCTGCAAAAACCTGTGCTGCAAGTAACGGTGAGAAAGAAACTTTTAAAGCATGTACATGTATTAAGTAATGGTTTCATTTTAAGATTCCTTTATGGTTTCTCATGTAGCCAAAACAGGCTCTTACAGGGGAAAACCCTTGTTTGATAATCTTAGAGACCTTTAAAATAGTTTCCTTGTTCAAGGAAAGAAGAAAAGCTGGTTGATATGCTGATTACTAAATCTGATCCTATTTCCTTGAGGGCTGAACAAGAAAAACATATTCATAGAAGGGAAAGAAAAAAGAAGAGCAAGGTTAAAGGTGGCTTCCATCAGTCCATGTCTGAATCAGCACATGGCTTCACTGCTTTCTCTGAGAGCAGGCGAAGATGAATCAATGTTGGGCTCTACAGGAACTGCTTCTGAAAGGCATTTAAGGCACAGGAGTGATACATGGGAAACAGCTATGCTGTGCCAGCTTTATAAGCATTTTTTTTAAAGTTAAGAAGCAATAGATAAGGGGTGTAATAAAAGGAGTGAAGACAAAAAATAATAAAAAGTGCAATGCTCATATGTGATCAGATCTGAGCAGAGGTGCCATTCTCGCCATCATCAGCACGTGCTTGCCCACCTGGTGGGATGCTGGGCTGGGCTTGGGGGGCTGTGGGGCAGAGCTGCCTGCTCTATCTGCACGGTGGGCCCCACGGGGTGCTGCACCACCACGTGCTGCTTCGCTGCTCTGCGCTCCTCTTCTCCAGGCACAACAGCAAAACCACTTCTGCAGCTTCATCAGCCCTTTTTGGGGGCACTGGTTCAAGCTGCCTGCCTTTTAACCTCAGCTGGCCATTGAATGACCTTCTGTAAAGAACTAGCTTAGACTTCTGGTGGTTTGGCTGGTTATATCAGTTAAATCACAGAATCATAGAATGCTTTGGGTGGGAAGGGACCTTTAGAGCCCACCCATCCCAACCCCTGCAGTGACAGGGACAGCTTTAACCAGCCCAGGGTGCTCAGAGCCCCGTCCAGCCTGGCCTGGGATGTTCCCAGGGATGGGGCATCGATCACCTCTCTGGGCAACCCCTTCCAGTGCTTCACCACCCTCAGTGTAAAAAACTTCTTTCTAATAACAACTTCCCAGCCTCTGGACCTGGCTATAACATGTGGCAAGCCCTGGGCACCCTCTGTCTCCCAAGGAAACCATGATGCAGTGGGGAAGCTGAGCAAAACGGGCTGGAGCAGACCCGTGCATGCTTCGGCTCCATCCCTGCCACCAAGGAGGCCACCGGGCATGATGCTGAGCAAGAGCATCTATGGCTGCTCCTGACCTTGCAGGGGGGGAGTCAGAAACCATTATTTAATGAATAAATAATACATCGTTTTACACTTGCTGACACATCTGAAATCAGGCCCCAGTATCTTTCAGAATTTAGCTTCTAAATCCGAGTAGAGCCTTTGGCATGTAGTCAAATTTTCTGCTCGAGAGGAATGGGTTTATGCAAATCAGTGGAAATCGGAATTAAAAAAAATGATTAAGTGACTGAGGAGCAGAGCTGGTTTTGAAGGTGTTTGCTGTAGCCCTCTGGATGATGTTAGGGTGCGGGGAGCGCTCCCCGTCCTGGCAGGGGATGCTTCCAGGGCACCTGGGCTGCGGTGGCCCCGGCGGAGGGGACGGGGGGTCCCTGCCCCGCAGCTGGGGGTGACGCAGGCGCGGGGCTGCTTCTCCCACCGCCCCGCGAAGTGCCGCCCCTTCCCGGCAGCATCCTCAGCAGGTCCCCCTGCAATCCCTCCTGCTGCGCTAGGCGTCTCGGAGCGGGTGGGTACCTACCTCATCCGTGTGAGTATAATTGAAAATCAAGGTTTAGCAGCAAATTTCTAAACTTCAGATGGTTTCATCCTTTGAACAACATTACAAAAAAAAAAAACCCACCCCAGCCCTCCTCAATGTACACTTGACATGGTATCTTCCTGTTGGAAAGAGCCACTTAGAAATATTTATATGGTGGCTTGTTAAAGCAGCTATAAATAATACATTAGTGTTGCAGAAATGTCTGTTAATGTTACTTTATTTACTGGAGGTGTACTTTCTTCCTGAGACAGGGATTTTTTTTCTTAACTCTTTAATTCCCAAAATACTATTGTGTGGACTATAACATATAGCAGATATATAATGTAGGCTAGAACATAGATCAAGCTATAACTTAGCAGAAGTGTGTCCTGAGGCTTCTCTGATAGTACATGTAAGGCTTTTTCCCTTAATTATCTTGTCATGATAATTCCCTTTAATTATCTTGCCATAATAAATTCAATAGGTGAATTAATGCAGAATAGTCACTGTGCAACACTGGTAATTTCAACAGCTTTGGATTTTCTGTCAACGTTTTTGCTGACAAATCAGAATCCCTTTGCTTCCTCAAAGAGCTCTTCAGTGCTACCAGTGCCCCATTTTTCTTACGCCCCATATTTCTCCGTTACAAAGAAGAAGGCAGAGTAGAGGGAAGTGTGCAATGAGCGGCATAGCTGTGATTTGGCTCTGTCAGCGCTGTAGGAAATAAAACTTTGTGATAGTTAAATGGACAGAGAAATTCCGCAAACTTTTGCTGAAATAGTTTGCTACTGCTATTCGATTTAAAGGTTGTTTTGGAGGCGTTTTGGGGGGGTTTAAAAAAACACATCAAAATACTTCTTTTCCATATAAAGATTTAAAGGATTTAAAATATACACAGAGCAACTCAAGCTGAACAAAACAGCGTTCTGACAGCCCTTGTTTGCAGTGTCGGTGCCACAGCAGGACCTTTAATTTGGTCTTTTCTTTCCGGTAGTGTTTGTGGGGAGAGAGAGGGAGAGAATGGAGCAGCGGGGCGGTGGAGATGCCTTTTCCCAACCGGCTGTGGAGCTCCTTCCCCGCCGGGATGGGTCCGGTGGCCAGCGCCGCGGGTCCGGCCACCGCACCGGCTGCAGGCAGCTCCTGCAGAGCTGGGCTTAACCCCCCTTTCCTTCACGTTAGGCAGAGCCAGAGCATCTAGCAGTGATCTTAATTCTCTGGGACAGAGGAAAAAAGACCTGTCTCTTTCTGATCTTGTTAGCTGAGAAGTGAATCTCGGTCTTGTTAGCTGGTGCTGCAGTGCAGTGTGTGCTAGCCCATCAATCAGGAGGCTGCAGTTCAGCACCCTCAACAGAGCTGAGGAAGCTTTTAAATACAGACAACCTGCATAATGTCCTACCAGAGTCTAAATCAATAATTTTAATTTTTTTTTTTAAATTAGCTGATTTATGTAGGCACTGTCTCACGCACAAATTGTTGACGAAAGCTATCGTGGTCATCCCTAATAGCCCAAGGGCTATTTATGGTGGCCGTGTGCAAGCACTGATGGAGGAGCTACCAATTCTTCATGTGCTGCCCGCTGCCTTTTTGCTGCACCCTTCGCCTTATCCGGCTCTGTAAATCTTCCAAGCTGCAAGGCTGCGTTGTTGATACTGTTCTCCAAAGCTGATAAAGCTTAGAGGGTAATGAAGTGCCCTGGCATATGCCAGAATAAAAAGGAGGTAAATAAAACCTTGCAGACCATCTCATTGCTTAAACAGACTTATTTCATTCTGCTAAATAAAACCCTGCTCTCCTATAAGACCCATTTTGCCTCACACCTGAGCTGTGGTCAGTTCTCTTCCAAGCAGCTCTGTCCTGCTGGAGTGTTCGGAGAGTAAATACCACCCTTGCCTTTGCTTTTACCAAAATGTGGGGTGTCGCTGCTTTGTTCCTGCAGCACGCTCGCGCTCTCTGAATTCCAGACGGGGCATTAAAAATTCATGGCTCATGGCATTCTGTTGTAAAGCTGATAGTTATAATGACATTTATTCTGAGACAGCACAGCTCTCTGGACGTGCAGGAAAAGAAAAACTGGGAAAGAATAAGTGGCTGGTGAAACATCACTTTGAACCGTGTGAAGAAGCAGCAAGGCTTGTTTACAACAAACATCTAGATATGTTTTTTCATTATTTTTTAGGTGATTAGCCTGTGGAAGAACTCTATTTTGATTTGGTTTCACATGTAACTATAAAGGACATTTTTGCTGAAATTAGGTCTGAGCACCAATGCAGTGCTGCACGGAAACTGTAGGTTTCTTCTTTAGGCACAGATTCTGCAGTGCATAATTTTTTTTTTTTTATTTTAAGGGGTCAGTGAAGCCCAGCTGATGTGCCACTGGTGGAGGAGTTTTCCTAGGAACTTGAGCTCTGGAAAAAGTGGTGTTGTGCTCTTCCTTTTTGTTTTTGGTACCTGTTGCAAGTGTAAGCCCAGCCCTTGGCAGACCCTGTCAGCAGGGCATGCCTTTGCTGGCCAGCAGCACGTTGCACCGATGCCAGATATGTTTGTCACTGCAAGATTTCTATCTCCTAAAACCGGCATGACACCTCAGGCCATGCCTTCTATGAACTTATTCTATGAACTTATTTCTGCCAGACTCTTGTGCTGCCACATGCCAGCATTTCAGGCAGGACTTTGGTGTCCAAGGGGTTTGGAGCAGTGGTGTGGGGATGAGTGAGGGACTGGAAAGCACCTTGCAGGGAAGGGCTACCCAGAGCTCATTCGAACCTGTTACTGCAGGAAGGAAAGGGTGACTCTTAGGGAGGGTGACCTAGGCAATTATGTGGGAGTCTGTGTAACCTTCTGTATTGGATTTTAAGTAAGTGCACATCTATACCTTCAAACTTTATTCAGACCTTTCTCTGGTACCAGATTTTGTGGCACCCACCCTCTGGAGCACCCCATGCGTGCACCCCCAGCACCGCCCGCGATGCCCCGGGGCAGGCGTGGGCTTTCCCTGGGCCCAGCTGGAAGCCGAAGTAACACTGCATTCTCAAAATGGTTGGCCATCTTTGATTAGATAGCAGTAAAGAAAAGCATCAGTAGCGCTTCTCTCGGAAACAGCGGGTTAGGCGACGGAGAGCTGACACTGAACAGCTTCGTAGCCTGCAGTGCGGTGGTAAACCACGGGACGCCACGGATTGCTGCGCTTCCCGAGGCAGCCGTCTGCCTGTGGCACTTCTGGGCGTGCTGGCTCCTCCGCACCCATAACTGACGCTAATGTGCACCACTTGCTCGAATTTAAGGTGTTTCTACTTTGGTGAACTGCAGGGGGGAAAAATAAAAATATACAGCGACTGTATTCTAGTTCAGCACCCAAAGTGCAGACACGTGTTCCTTTTCTGGATAGACGTCACCTCGGAATATAATAAAAGCGTTTATCCTGTTACAGATGAGAATGTTACGGAAATATTCTCACCATTCATACGTGATTTCACAGTTGACTTAGACGATGTGAATGCATATAACAACCTGATGAAACGCAGCAAAGAGCTGAGAAGCAAGCTCAAGCAGCTTTTCTTAATTTCTGAGTCTTGTAAGGTCTGGCAGAATTTGCTTCTTAATTTGGTATTGCAGTCGGGAATTTCTGAGAGGTCCTGTCCTTCCTTCCAAAGACTCACGTAACCAGCTCCAGCAACTGCTCTGAAAACATTCTCAGCAGTGCTTGCAATTCAGTCTTTGTGTTGTAATGGCTACAGAATTACAGCCATTGCTTTTCTTTTTTTTCAGTTTTTATTGTAATTCCTACGTGTTGAAAGGGAGCACCATAGGCAAATGAGGATATTTTCTGCACTCAGAAATACTGGGTGCTAGGGACAAGGTGTTCATGGACTCAGTGGGTCTGTCATGCTGGGCTCTTGTAACACCTGCAAACAATGCAATTTATATTTAACGTGAACTACTTCAGTGTGCTAAGGCAAATTATGTTATTAGGAAACTTGTGCGTGCACTCGCACTGTTCTTTATGCGTGTACTTCCCAGGAGCCGGCCCGCTCGCAGGCGGGGAGAGCCATCGAGCCATAGTCCAGAGCTGCTGTGGCAGTGGGCACGTTCTCTCCCAGCGGGCAGTGAAACCATACCTTGTTTTTCCATCGCACGGCCCCACCTTGGGCAATCTTGCCTTGATTTAGAACTTTCTGTTGCAGAAAAATCACTCGGGTCCTTGCTGACTTCTTTCTGCCTGTATGTGTTTATAGTGTGCCATGTATCACTCGTGTCCAATCACTTCTGGAACTTATATTTTGAAAAATAAGCTGTTATTATTGAACCACCATTCTGGTGACTTTGGGGTCTTTTGTCCTTTCTGTTTCCATGACTTTAGAAAGTTGTTATATGCTTTTTGCCTCCATTTGCCCATATGCGAAATGGATGTAATACTTACCTGCCTAACAATGTTGTGAAGCTCTTATTCCTAAAAAGAGGTGGTTTGAATACCTTAGGATCAAGGTACAATTCAATCCTAAATGCAGTGTTGTATTTCCTCCTTCAAGGTGTTTTGCAGCCCTGTTATTTCTTCAAGCTTACCGGCAGCGTAGAGGTGAGACGGGTGCAGCAATAAGCAGTGGTCTGTGCCCTGTCCTCGTCCCATCTCTGAACACAAATCTCAGAGGGATCAGGAGAAAGATAAATTCGTGTCTCCATCTATCTCCATTTCTATCAATTAGAGGAGGATCGAGATCATGCCCCTAAAATCAGTAGTCTTATCAATGGATGAAGAGCTAACATGAATACAAAATGCATGAGAAACAGTAATGCAAAGCTGGCTTTTATTCTTAGTTATTCTAGAGATACTTGGACCAGGAAAGAAAGCAATTGCAGCAGAAAGCATGTAGGCCACAGTTAAATGATGATGTTATTACTAAAATATATTCTGTGTCTCACTCTAAGTTTTCTGAGGGCTAAAGTTCAAAACAATCTGAAAATTTTATTTCTTGTAAACAGGGTAAAGAGAAAAAAATTTATGCTTAGAATATAGCAATGGTGATAAAACTCCTGACATCTAGATCCTGATCCATCATCTATTCATGCTAATTGAAATTCTGTAGTTCTTTGCATTAACCTCACTGACCATGGGATTCAGGCATATAAAGCTCCTGTTATTCACACTCTCATATCCTCACTAGAAGTAATGGCAGAAAAGGGTGTTTGCGGTTTGGTTTTATTTTTACTTTTTTATTTTAAATAAACCAAACCCTCATCTACGGTGGTTTCTAAGCAACAAAGTACAGGGGTGAAAAAAAAAAAAAACCAACCACCAAACAATTTCTGTTTCCTTGTATGAGCCTTTTAATGTTAATGTTTAACATTAAACAGTCGCGCTGGTTTCTCCTGACAGTGGCAAGAATGCTCGGTGTAAGTCGGTGTTAATTCCTCTTTGCAATCTGCAGCTCCTCAGAGTGTTTGATTAAGAAGTTACTGACTTCTCTGGCCCTTCCAAAGCATTAGAGAGAAGCGCTGGAATACAGCTAATTTAGCCTCATGAGTTCAACAATAGATCAAGAAAGCATTCAGTGAGTTATTGTCCTGGGAATACGGCTCCGAGTTATTTACAGACAAGGCATGAATGAGGGAGGGAGAGCCACTAATGAATAGCGTGCTTAAACCAAGCGTAGCCGTACAAAGCGGACGGTGGCGGTCGCCTTTGAGGCAAGAGCCTCTAGGTCATGGCTGTTTAAAGATTAAGCATCTTCACCACATTGTTGTCGTATAGTGTTTATTTGAGAAAAGAGAAATCCTTCTCCAAGGGCCTGAATTGGTGTACGACTTGGATATCTCTGGAGAGACAAACCCAAAGATTTTTATTCTGTTTAAATCAGTGGCAGCATTTAGAGCTGTACGAAGCTCCAGCTGCTGCAATATCCTGTCTCAGGAGTGGTTGGTAATGAGTGCTGAAGGAGTACCACCATAGCAGCACGTGCCTACCGCCCTTCCCGTCTGGTCTTCTCAACTCCCAGCTTTCCTGGTTAAGCACATGGATTTTACTATCTTTTTTCGGTGCAATAGGAGTTGAATTTTCAGGTTTTCATTTTCAGGGATTTAATGACTTCAAACAAGGCAGTCTTGCCCAAAATGCCCAAATGGGGAGCAAGCATTTACAGAAAGATGTCATGAGCAGATGTTTTCTCTGCTAATTTCCTCCACGTAACATGGAATCTGGTCAGCAGCACCAACATGTGACAAAGCCCTCTGTGCACGGGATCTCCGGTGTGAAAATCACTGCGCTTCTGCGCTCGTAACGCAGCGCCCTGCACCTCAGCTGATGGTTGCGCTCGCGGTGCTCCCCAATCCTGCCTCTCTGTGCCTGGCGATGGTGGCGTGGGTCGTGCATGACTAAACTCTCTGAACAGCATCTCCTCGTGCTGATGCTCGAGCAAGGGTGGGATCTGCTGTTCCTTCCCGAAGAAGGGGGCCAGGGAAGAGGGGAGGCACCTCACGGCGTGCGTGTGTGGGTGCAGCAGGGTGAGTGGGGGCTGCAGCGCACCCCCTGTTCATGGCCACCACGATGGTCTCCTCCCTCAGGCTAGAATTAGTTTTTACTGTGAACAATAATATAAAAGAGATGTTTGACAGTGATGGATTTTCTTGGGAGGGTGATGATGTGAAGGCATTCATCACGCTGGCAAGGGTCTCGTTTCCTGCCATCCTTGCTGTTTTCAGGGTACCTGGCTGCAGTGAATAGAGCTGTCTAAAGAGCCTTGCTTACGTCTGCTGAAGGCATTTGTTTGGGGCAGTTTCCTGCTTTAAAGGTTTCTTTGTACAAGACTAATGGAAATGGTTCATTTCCACTTCCAAGAACACATCCGCTAACACAGGTGAAGTGCTCCGACCTGCAGCATTGCGCCCTAACCCTGGGTGGAGAGGAGACCTGGATGTCCCTGGCCACCCATCCTGCTCAAGCAGAGTCAGCCTGAAAGGCAGGTCAGGCTGCTCAGGCCCTGCCCCGTGGAGTATCTCTAAGGATGGAGACCCCAAAACCTTTCTGGGCCCTTGTCCCAGTACAGTACTCTCCTTATGGAGACTTTCTCCCCGCCCTTGTATCTGGTCAGATTTGGCCACGATGGAGCTGGTGCCTCTTGCCCTGCCCTATCCATGCATTCCTCACCGTCTCTGGAGTGACCCCCAAACCATCCTCAGCCAGGGGACCACCTTAGCTTCCAGACCTGGCTGTCTCGTTGGGAATGCTGCACCAAACAGCAGATGCAGGCAAACATCCCGGAATCCAAAGTTTTGAATTCCCTGCGTGCTGGTAAAGATATTCCTTAACACTTCATCAGAATAGCAGATAGCTGTATCTCTATTCCACCCCAGATATTGAGTAAAAATCTTCCATTGCCTTGTGGGGTTTGTTAGGCTCCTTGCTCCTCCGGCTGCTCCCGCTTGCGTTGCCTCCCTTGGGAGGGCCAGGAGATGAGGGCAGCGGCTGCTTCTGCTCTCCTGCCTCTTGTGGGGTGTCTGCTGAGGCCAAAGCCAAGCCTGGATTTTGGCGTTTCCAGGCAGCTTCCTGGGCGCCGGTGCAGACTGCCTGGCAGCCAGCAGCAGCGCCAGGAGCCGAGAGCATCCTAACAACCTCGCAGAGGGCAAGCTCCTCTCCTGCCACCCTGCAACCATTGCTGCTGCTCGGGGGCTCTCCCCAGCGTGAGGGCACCGAATCCCTTCGGGCTCTGCTGCTGCTCCAGGCGAATCGTCAGCTCCGTGGCGTGCGGACTCCTCCAGCAGTAATCCTGTAAGAACGGGTGCCTTGGGGCTGCGCTGTGAGCTCTGACACAGCACTAAATGCAGA
This sequence comes from Pelecanus crispus, assembly GCF_030463565.1. NCBI lineage: Eukaryota > Metazoa > Chordata > Aves > Pelecaniformes > Pelecanidae > Pelecanus > Pelecanus crispus. Next base: position 74,361,787 of record NC_134648.1, read on the forward strand.
GGGAGAGGCAGGCAGCAGAAGGCCATTTATGATCACGCTTGGCACGGAGCGCTTTGCCCCTCCAAGCACTAAAGCAGGCGGGCGACTGCTGTCCCCAGGGCTGCAGGCGGGGCTGTCCCTGGGAGCCGAGCTAACTGGAGGCGTTTCATACGCCCCTCTGGTCAAAGCTTTGCTCTGAATGTCTGGATTGCGGCCATCCTGAGTGCAAGCTGAGTGGTGCGGTTGACACGCCAGAAGGAGCAGATGTCACCCAGAGGGACCTGGGCAAGCTGGGGAGGTGGGGCTGTGTGACCCTCATGAGGTCCAACAGGGCCAAGGGCAAGGTCCTGCACCTGGGACGGGGCAGCCCCCGGTATCAGCACAGGCTGGGGATGGAGGGATGGAGAGCAGCCCTGCGGAGAAGGGCTTGGGGGTGCCGGGGGTGAAAAGCTGGACACGAGCCGGCAATGTGCGCTGGCAGCCCAGAAAGCCAACCCCATCCTGGGCTGCATCCCCACAGCGTGGGCAGCGGGGCGAGGGAGGGGATTCTGCCCCCTGCCCCGCTCTGGGCAGACCCCCCTGCAGCCCTGCGCCCAGCTCAGGGCCCTCAGCACAGGACACGGAGCTGCTGGAGCGGGGCCAGGGGAGGCCACAGAAATGCCCCGAGGGCCGGAGCCCCTCTGCTGCGGGGCCAGGCTGGGGGGGCTGGGGGTGCTCAGCCTGGAGAGGAGGGGGCTGCGGGGAGGCCTGAGTGCGGCCTGGCAGTGCTGACAGGGGCTGCAGGAAGGTGGGGGCAAGCTTTAGCAAGGCCTGCTGGGACAGGACAGGGAGTGATGGATTTAAACTAAAGAAGAATCAATTTAGACTGGGTATAAGGAAGAAATGTTTCACACTGAGGGCGGTGAGGCACTGGCACAGGCTGCCCAGAGAGGCGGTGGAGGCCCCATCCCTGGGAACATCCCAGGCCAGGCTGGACGGGGCTGTGAGCACCCTGGGCTGGTTAAAGCTGTCCCTGGCACTGCAGGGGCTGGGCTGGGGGGGCTCTGAAGGGCCCTGCCCACCCAAACCATTCTGTGATTGTATGATCCTGATGCACCGGCTGATGCGTGCTTCTCTCTTGGCAGCATCACCACCATCCTCTCTCCGCTTGGGAATCTTTTCCATATCTGAGGATCAGTTGTGAGACCGCTTCAGCGAGGCCAGCCCCGGGCAGTGCTGCCAGGATCAGGCAGCCCCTACCTGCAGGCAGCATTTCCCCCAGGGCTGGCTGCATGGAGCCGCTCGCCCGGGCTGCGTCCCTCCCAGGGGATGCTCCGGAGCCTCTTTGCAACTGCCATGCACTTCAGGGCTGACACCCATGGTCCTGGAGACAGGATTCGGCCCGTTGGGCCCCTCAATACAGGAAAGACATTGGGGTGCTGGAGCGTTACAAAACCTTTGCTCCTTTCACAAGAGTGAGACTATTGTGAGACGTCAGAAAGGCAGGAGCCAGGCACCAACAGCACCATGCGCACGTGATCAGGAATATTGTAAAATTGGAAAATTGTATCAGGAATAGTGTGGCCAGCAGGAGCAGGGAGGTGATTGTGCCCCTGTGCTCGGCACTGGTGAGGCTGCACCTGGAATGCTGTGTCCAGTTTTGGGCCCCTCAGCACAAGAAGGACATTGGGGTGCTGGAGCGTGTCCAGAGAAGGGCAGCGGAGCTGGGGCAGGGTCTGGAGCACAGGGCTGGTGGGGAGCGGCTGAGGGAGCTGGGGGTGTTCAGCCTGGAGAAGAGGAGGCTGAGGGGAGACCTCATCGCTCTCTGCAGCTCCTGACAGGAGGGGGCAGGGAGGGGGTGTTGGTCTCTTCTCCCAAGTAGTTAGCGATAGGACGAGAGGAAATGGGCTCAAGCTGCGCCAGGGGAGGTTTAGGTTGGAAATTAGGAAAAATTTCTTCACGGAAAGGGTGGTCAAGCATTGGAACAGGCTGCCCAGAGAGGTGGTGGAGTCCCCATCCCTGGAAGTGTTCAAAAAACGGGCAGAGGTGGCACTTTGGGACATGGTTCAGTCTGGTCTGCCCTTGATTGGTTTAGTGTGGACTTGGTAGTGTAGGTTAATGGTTGGACTGGATGATCTTAAAGGGCTTTTCCAACCTAAACCATTCTATGATTCTATCTCTGAAGCTCTTTGCAGCGTGCACTGCTGCAGGGAGCACATCCTTCACCCCAAATGCATTTTGTTGTCCTTCCCAAGCGGTGTCCCCGGTGGCCCGTGGGTCAGCAGCGGTGCTGGCTGGAGGGACCCCCAGGATGGTGCTGACCCCAGGCTGGGGCCGACCGTGCTGTGGCTGCTGCCGAGGAGAAGGATCTCCCCACCCTGGGCGCTGCGGGAGAGCATCGGGGATGGAAGCCACCGTGCAATTTAATCGCTTTTGGCCTGGTAGGTTGTTTTGTAGCTGCCAGCAGCAAACTGCCGAGTTTGAGCAATCTTTTCATGTAACAGCTCGAGAAAGTGACATTTAGATTAAAAGGGGATTTTGTTTTTTGCTTTTAGGGTTTAAAAGCACTGTTAGCTTCCCTCTAAGTACATGTTGTTCAATTTAAATGTATGGCTCGGCCACTGTGAATGTTTTCCACTTTAAAATATGTTGTGAAAAACTTGTGATGAGAAATTAAAAACACATTAAGAGAGTCAGACATCATCCATCAGACTAAACCCATCTGTGGACTACCAGAGCTATAGAGCTCTCCTTTTAGTTATGTTTGTAAGTGTGTAAGACCAGACAGTGACTTCGAAACTCTAGTTTTATAAAAACAAAGTGAAAAAAGTGACCCTCAGAGATGCCCATAATTCATGCCCTGGATATAAGTAAACACTACTCATATTTTAGTTCCCTGTTGGCAGCAAAGTTTGCAAAATAGCAATGTTTCCCTTGGAATAACGTTTGGGTTAACAGCATGAAATCTTCAATGTCAGCTTCCCCAAGATGTTCGGCTGCGGCTGTACTTCCAGCGCATTGCTTGCCTTTTAAACTTTATGTTCCCCTTCCTAGTGGAAAGTTTCCTCTTCAGGAGGGGATGGAGAGGTGGCTTCATCCGCTTTTCTCCTGTAGAAGATGGAGATGTTTCCCAAGCCTACCGACCCCTTCCCTGCTCTGCACTTCTGTGTCCCCAGGTAGTACCCTTTACGGAGCAGCAGATATCCAATGTTTGGCACGGAGGATGCTTGGGGCTGTCTGAAGAGCGAGGAGCTGGGCTTGGTGCAAACCCGGCCCGAGGGGGTGTCGGGCTCCAGCAGCGCGGGGAGGAGGGGACAGGGGTTGCACCACAGCAGCGTGGACAGACCCGTCTGCTCCATCCCGGGCTGACACCTCGGTGAAGGAACACTGGGATGTCGTTGGCAATCCCTGAACAGCTGCCTTGTTCCTTGTCTGAAGGTTATCACGACATGTCACAACACACTGGAGAACGCGAGCTATATCGTCTTAAAATTCAGGAAGGTAGCAGAGGAGAGCAGATGTCGAGGTTGGAAATGCTGATGGAAAATGCAGCTTAGTTTTGCAGAGGTGCCGTGGCACAGGGCAGCCTGCCGCCCACACACCGACCGCCTGCCCTCACCCTCTGCCCCCAGACCCCCGCGCCCGCACGGAGTGCTTCCTGCCCAAAACGGCAGCTCCCACCTCCTCAGCCTCTCTGCTGTCGGATACACTGGTGTTAGGCCATATACTTCATCTCGTGATTTTTTTTTTCCTGCTTTTCCCTCTGCAGTAACCTTTTTGTCATTAGGAATTGGGATGGTGCATGTAAGGGTGCTTTGTACTGCAGCAGTTATGTCAAGCGTCAGAGCTCCTTGTGGGGAGAAGTCATGGTTTCCACCAGCGTGTCAAGCTGCTATGTAAAATACTTTACAATACTATTCCATTTTTGTAAATAGAATGTACCTGGAGTTTCTGTTTATGCATGGGAAATATTTCCTGAGCATGGAGTTGTGGTACTGAACAAAGTGAGCTGGTTTCCCTTTGCTTGTTTGTTTGTTTGAATGTAGATGTTCTTCAGCAGTAATAACAGGGTGAGGAGAAATACCAGGTACTTCCCACAGGTCTCTCTTCTAGCCCCTGCTAATTGCAAGACAGCTTTTTTCTCTAAATTGTTCCTCACCTAGAAGTACCAGTAGAGAAGTTGTTTTTTCTTTGTCATTATGGGGAACTTAATTAGTAATTACTCCAGTTCTTCCGTTGCTTGGGTGTTTTATGATGTGAGACTTCGTTGCCTACTCAAACACCGGTCGTGGTGTTTTTTCCTGGGCTTCCTGAGTACACGATGTTCCACTGAGGAGCCGCATCTGCTTGTTTCTTCAGTTTGTATCAACGCAGAGAAAAAGACTTGGGCAGACAGAAAAATAACCTCTTCTTTTCTCTTCAGCTTAAGCCCCAGCAGATACAACAGGGCAGGAATGCAGTGATCTTCCCAGTGGCGGAACTGCCACTTCAGGGCACTTAGAGGCCATTTGACTTCTAGTAATAGACATCATTTTTGAATTACAACCATTTCTTCAGAAGCACCGGGAGGACACGGGTGCACAGTGTTGCCCACCCGTTTCTCACCGCCACCCGTACGGCTTCCTGCGGGTGCAGGGACCAGGATAAACCCCTGAAAACTGGCGCAACCTCCCTGCGGGACTGTACACGTGAGGAACAATAAACCCTCATTAGCAGGACTTGAAATGCCAACCTGATGGCATCCAAAACGTTTACAGTAACGCCAGAAACGTTTCTGTTCAACCCACCACGCAACACAAGGGGGTCAGTATTTCCAGGTGGTTCAAAACGGGATGAAAAGAGACAGTGAGAAGTGGGCAAAAATGGAACATATTACAAAATGGGCCATATTGACTCCAGGTTCAGTTTCGTGAAGCTAGAAGAAAACATTGTTAGGGTTTTTAAATTAAAAAAAAAAAAAAAAATTGTTTTTAAAAAAATTCAGAATCTTTTTAAACAAACAAAAAAAATTAATTAGCTGATGTTAAGCATAGCGCCAAACACCAGTAGAACAGGGAATCATGTGAGATTTTTTCAATGAGTCACAGAAGTGCAAAAGCCCACTGTGAGATTCAGCATCAGCAATTCCCCCCAAAGCCGGGGATGTGACCGTACCCTTGGCAATGGTTAAAATGCTGGAGGATTATTAGTTAGCATATTCTAATAGATGCACAATGAAGCTGGGGAAAATATTTGACATACCAAGTACAAGACAGGGAGAGGTGTGGAAAGAGGCATCCATGGGCACAAGAGCGATTCGAGGGTTTCCCTCGGGGACGGCATGAGACGAGTGGCCCCGCAGCCTGTTTGAAGATAAAATGGAAATGAGAAGAGAATTGGTGTCAAGCAATTGTGTGTCAAGCAAAACTTCTGCTTATCCCTGAGACTGTGGAAAAACTCTTAAAATTTGATTCCACTAAGCTGTAACTATTTCTGGAGTTAATAATATTCTGGGGCATACTTGTGAGAACTGAGTGGTTTTATTGTGCAGAAGTTAATTTCAGAAGTTAATTTTAAAATTCTGACTTGAATTATTTATAGAATAGAATCATGGAATCATTTAGGTTGGAAAAGCCCTTTAAGATCATCCAGTCCAACCATTAACCTACACTACCAAGTCTACTCTAAACCAATCAAGGGTAGACTAGACTAAAAATTTAGAAACAGAAGAAAGCTTACTAGGCATTCACTAATGACAGGCTTTCTTACAATTCAATGAATAAGCTGACATTTAATCTTGGTTTTCCACTAAAGCAAACAAAAAAATTATTTACAAACTGCAACTCTCTGAACCTTGCTTAACTCCAGGCGCGTGTACAAGGAGGCTACCTCAGGCATTTACAGCACAATGTGGCTGTTCCTGCAAATTCACTTTTGTTTTGCTGGTATTTAACAGCAGTAATTTATAGCTGCAAGCTATTGAAAAGTAAAGTAAGTTTGTAAACAAAAGAAAGCTCCTATTTTAATGTAATCAGTTAAAAGTACAATCATGCTTAATTTCATTATAACTGTCCTTTAAATGTGACATTTAAAAACTGAATTCTTGCTTCTGAAAGGTTTACCTTCTATGTCTTCAGCGTGAATGCATGCCTATCATTTCACTCACTGCTCAGCACAAACAGAAACCTGAAAATAAACTGACGTGTGCCCAGGGGTATAAAGTGGCAGCAGTTAAAGCCCGGCAAGTTGTGAGATCAGAGTGCGGACGCTGCCAGTGCGCGGGGAAGCTGGTACAGCCGTCGGAGCAACAGAGCTCACGAGGCTGGATGTGCCTTGGATGGGGCTGGAAGAGGTCTTCAGAGGATCGAGTCTCCTTATTAAACAGCAAAAATGTTCAAATTTCATTTTATGATTAAATGCAAGGGAACAAAGGCTTGCTTTTGTTGCCTTAGTGAATGGGGTTTGCTTATCTTGTACAACCCTCAAGCCTTGCAATGCCAAGCGCCTGGCTTGGGAAGGGTGCCCTGGCCGTAGGTGGGTGCCTGGGGACGTGGTTATGGCAAGCAAAGTGCAGGGGCTCTGGCTTTAATACTCTTCCAGCTTCCCGTTGTTCGCAGCTCAGGGCTTCGCGGTGTTTCCCGATGGATGTCCTTTCCATGAACACACACCATTTTCCCTTGCCAACTTTCATTCTTCGTAGAAAATATATTTTCAATAATATGGCTACACCTTTCCAAACTTTGCCTTTCCTATATCTTTAAATCACAGTGCCAACACCACCACCACAAAGTCTTTACACAACAGTGTACTGTTACAAATAATAGAATTTATGGGAACAATTTCTAGTTTTAATCGAAAGAAATCATAAAAATATTTTTTTCTTTTGTTTTATTTGGTGACAAGGTGAACACTGAGTAAAAGTGTTTTCCTGCAAGTCTGATGTATACTTTTTATTCCTAGGAATCTGGCCAGATGTTTAAAAGTGGTGGAAGGAATATTGCTCTAATTATCATAAGATCCCCGTTGCATAGCATTAGTGAAATAGGTTTTACTTATTTATCACTGTTCCAATTCTGTTGTCTTCCGCAAATCTGATCAGTACTGATTTTATGTTTTCTTCCAAGCCAATGATTAAAGCGCTCAGCAGCCTAGCGCTAACCATCAGTTCCTGCAGAGATGAGATCTCTCGGTGGGCTTTCCGTCCTGAGACCGATCACTGAGATAGCATTTAATTGTTTAAAGACCATTGTATTGATTTTGTATTTTTCTACTTTCTTAGTTAAGAAACTGCATGGTATTGACTCAAATCTGAAGTATATTATATCAGTACTCTTTCATTTATCACCAAAAGGTGTAACCTTCTTCAATCAAGAAAGTTGTTAGATTATTTCTACTGTAATTAGGTACCACAGACTAGTGTTAACTGTTGCTCACTGTATTATTAAAAATAATTATATAGCTACATTTTAGCCTTTCCAGTACTTGAATCAATTTTACTCAGATAAACAGGAAACTACATTTTTTCTAGAAAAATCTTTTAATCCCTTTAAAATAGCTATAGATGATCAGTTTTCTTTGTGTTTTCAGATTTCCCTGCTATTCAATTTTTTCTGTTATTTCCTAAAAGTTTAGAAATATTTTATTTTCATAGGTGCTATTTAGTAGCTATTCAGCTTCTTGGTAATTGTAGAAAAGACTAAATATCCCACCGGCTGTTACGAGCACATGCATCTCTTCAAATACTGCAAAATACATAGCGATACTGTTTTTTTCATCTTATAGACAATCATAGGGTTTTTGTCTGCATATTTATGAATATAGTTTTCAAGATCCCTAATGAACTTTTAACAAAAAACTCATGGTATTGTCTCTGCTGGCAGAGGTTTTTCAGGTACGGTATCGTCTCTTATCCAAATTGCTCAGAATTCCTGGTTTTATACATATTTTTATATTTCCACTTTCTTCCCTGTTTATCCCGAGTGCAGGGCTGGTTTCTTGGCAGAGAGGCTCTCTTGGGCACAAAGCTTCTTTTGCGCTGTTCCTAAACAGCTCTTAATTCTCACTCTAGAGCTGATGATAAAGTCCTTCCTTCGAACTGTGACTCACACCGGGCCCTTCGGGATTGCTGCGTGCGCATCGCTGCGGTGCTCTTCACTCTGTTTGCATTTCAGAAATGCAATCAAGCCGCGGTCTCCCCGTGCTGAGCGACCACCTCTCATTCCGTGGTTGACTCCACTCGCTCAGCCGAGGCCTGACCTGAAATCCCGGCGCGGTGTTTTGGCACGGCTTGGGGTTAGGAATTGCTGTCTTGAGCTCAAGGAGCCCTGCGGCTCCTTGGACGCCTATCGCCAGCTTTTGGCTCTGCGTGGTAACACGCGGTTAACATTGCAGAGAGGTATGTGCCTTTCCACCAGTTTTCAGGAAAGCAGCCAAACCAAACGCAAGGACCTAAATAAAAATACTTTTCTACCCAAATTTGGATTCTGCGTCAAGTAAGAGAAGAGGTGCTGCTAGGTGACGCTCAGTAACATGTCGCAAAATTCTTTTTTCATGTATGACTAAAAATCTTCAAAGCACCCCCCTCCTAGCCCAAAGCAACCCCCTATGCCCTCCAGGTTGTGTGCTTTCAAGTCTTCCTTTGGCTGTTCTCTGCGTCTGCTCTCAGCAGCAGGCAGGGCAGACCTCTCCCCATTTTGGATGCTTTTAACCCCCTCGGTGTGCTGAAGCGCGGCAGTGTCCCTGCCGATGGCTGCCAGGCACCTTTCAGTGCTGTAACTGGAGCCTTGAGCACCTGAATAGATCGAAGGAGCGAGGCTTGCTTCCGAGCGACAGCTGGGCGCTTGGTTTATTTTCTGCAGCCGTTGCATCCAGCCAGCGGTCTGCATACCTGCAGTGCTGCACCTGAATTCATGGGTGATTTCTGACAACTTAGCTGGCTCTTCTCTTTCTTCCTCCTCTGACATCGTTCTTGCCCCTGCTCTCCCCTCTTCTGCAAATGCTCTGGTAGATCTCAAGGTTGCACCTTTGAACATCAGCCAGTTCAGATACTGGAGAACAATATTCGCAACCTAGAATTAGACACGTGAGTTTGGAAATGCTGTCCTTAGCAATTCCTGCGAGTATCTGTGTAGAAAACACAAGCTGAAACCATGGAGCAGCTTGAGAAGCTTCTCTCTCATGTGGCTTCAGCAGGAAACGTTTCTCCTCATTTCTGGTTTTATGAGCGAGAGCCTGGCTGTGCTCGCAGGGGAGGAGAGGGAGGCCCTGCGCAGCTCTCCTAACCGGACTGATCAAAGGAAGAGGGGTGCGTGGGGATTAGGCTTGTTTCTACACTACCTTTTAAAGTTTTTGTGTTGGGTTTGGGGTTTTTTGTTTTTTTTTTTTTTTGCTGAGTTTCACTTTGTCTTTCTGAGCCATCTGCATTTTCTAAAGAAGGAATAATGTTCTTGCTTTGTCGTCAGATTTTCCTGACATCAGTCTCCCAGAGCACTCGCAGCCAGGGAGCAGAGAATAGGAAAGTGACAGTTATGAAGAAAAGCTGATGGCATCCACGTTAGATTGATTTGTATCATTAGTGACAGCACAAACTCGTCCTGAACCCACAGGAAAACAAAGAACTTCAGACAAGAGCTTTCTTCTGCTAGCTGAGGCGATGCTCGTGGCACAGCGTGCGGGGAGGCGGCGGTGCAGGAATCCGGCTCAAAGAATGTGTTTGCGTTGCCAGAGACACCGTTACCGCTGACTTGCTTTTGCAATGTGCTCCAGCCTAAGGTTAGCTGCATTTTAAATATAAATAATTGCTCTCCAGAGTTTATAGAAGACGCCAATTTCCTCATCTTGAGCTTCTTTTCACTCTTGATCCATACTTCTTCTATAGAAAGAAAAGAGTGAAACTAATAACACCGAATAACAAAGTATGTGCTAGTGCTTAGCTAACCGTGCTGGGATGGAGAGAGGAGTTTTAGGAGTCTCCCATTTTCAGGGCACAAGACCCTCCTGTAACTTTTCCAGGCATGATACTTAGAATTTTTTTTTTTTTTCCTCTTTCTTTCCCGTTTTTAGCATGCTGCTGCACATTCCAGTGCCAGAGCGGATACAGCGTTGTATTGATTTCTCTGCTTGTTCAGAGCAGCGCCAAGTCCTGGTGGGCATGCACAAATGGGAGAGGAGGGCTGTGGCACGCAGGGCTGCTCCGGAATCGCCTGTGCAGGCATTACCGTTGGCTGAAGAAGTATTTGTAACTTGTATTGAATGGGAGTTCAAAACCGCCAAGTGCTTTGTCCGGTCTGACAAGCTGGCCTGGCTCTTATCTAAACAGTTTGTGCCGCGAGATAGCAGGGAGGAAGGCGCGCTCTGCCCTCCACGCTGCAGCAGTAATTAGGCAGGCCAAGATGATGATCCTCCCTTTTTCCCCTCCAACACTTCACAATGACATTTGATGAGAAGATGAGTATCGCCAACCAGTTAAGAATAACAGATATCATCTGGGTTTTTGCTGATTGCTTTGGAGAATGAAATTAATTTTAGATCCAGGCTTGGAAGTTACAGGGTTTCCTGGACTTGGAAGTTATTCAGACAGGTAGTCAATTTTTTTTTTTTTTTTTCTTCTAGTTGCACTTACAATAGCGATAGGCTGGGAGCTGGCTGCAGCATCTCTAGAGAGACGCAGGACATGGAATTGGCTGTGGAGGGCCAGAGCGAAAGCCCAGCTCTGGCCGTGCCCTGGGGAGGGGGCTGGAAGCAGGACCCCCCCGGGGGTCCCTGTGCCCCCTCCTGCCTTCTCCTCTGCCTCCAGCAGGTGCTCCCTGGGCCAGACCTCATCCTCTCTCAGCACCCCGCTGCCAAGGAGTTAATTAACCTGAACTCCATTGTACTCCTTCAAATTTTCTACTGCAAACAGAATTTTGCTTTGAGGTCTCCTGGGCCTTTCTCAGATCTTCCCAGCTGCTAAAATGCCATTTTGATTTGTGCACCACAGCCAGTTAGGAGCAAGTCTTCAAAATCCCAACAGCTAGGCTTGGCTTGAACATGGACGAGGGGAAATGGGCTCAAGCTGCGCCAGGGGAGGTTTAGGTTGGATATTAGGAGACATTTCTTCACGGAAAGGGTGGTCAAGCACTGGAACAGGCTGCCCAGAGAGGTGGGGGAGTCCCCATCCCTGGAGGGGTTCAAAAAACGGGCAGAGGTGGCACTTTGGGACATGGTTTGGTCTGGTCTACCCTTGATTGGTTTAGTGTGGACTTGGTAATGTTAGAATAATGGTTGGACTGGATGATCTTAAAGGTCTTTTCCAACCTAAACGGTTCGATGATTCTGTGATGCAGGCTGTAGTGGAAGGTACCACGTGCATCACCGCGCCCTTTGCGTCTGCGCCGATAACAGATGTGTTGGGGGAGAGAGAGCAGGTTATGTCTCTGCAGAGGGAAACCTCTCTATACAAGGTTTTTCCAAAACTTTCATTTTCAGTGGCCGTTTAGCATATCTGAGCTAAAAAGTAATGAGAAGATCAAGGAGTAGCCAACTATCGCCGCTCTCAATGTAGCTCAACCACGCATGGCAGCCCCTTCCCGGGCTGTCTGGGCGGCCGTGCCCAGGCGGGATGCGGGATGCAGGATGCTGCCCCGTCTGTCCCAGCCAGCACATGAAGGTCACATATCTTCATGCATGCACGTCCTGAGAACATACCACTTGGCTTCATAGTCCAGCCTACGACTAATTTAGCTAATTAATGGGCACTGTGGAAAAGCAGCCGCCATCTCACAGGTCATTGAAAACCGTAGTGACAAGGAATCGACGTCTTCCCTTACAGTGCCTTTCTCCTGAGAATGCATCAGATATTTTTTAGCAAAATCACTCAAAGGCTCTTCAATGGAGACAAGACTCAGGTTCATCTCTTGATTTTAAAAGATTAAATGCTTAGCTTGTGCCATAGGAAGCAAAGTTTTTCAAGTCTGGCATTTTGGAAAAAAAATACATTAATACTAAAAAATGGCTTTCTAATCCCATGAATTCAAAGTGCTTTTCAATCTGACAACAATTTTAATGCATTATCAATCCTTTTTAACTGGCTAAGTGTTTTTCAAATCGTAAAATTTTTAGTTGGTAGTTTAAACTGCAGTTTAAAGTTGTGAATGCAATTCCAAAAGCAAGAGCCTGGCAAGAAGGGGTGTTAGATGCGGTTAAGCACCTGTGAGACTGGCGATCAGCTATGCATCTGAGAGCGTGAACCTTAGCTCATAGTATCATTAGATTGGGACAAAAAGAATACTTTTAAAATTAAACAGAAATTAATGTATCAGCCCAAAGTATTCTTTCTAAAGCTGCCTTTAAAAGAAAATAAATGAAAGGTTGTAATTGCAGTTATGCTAAAGCTTGTCCCCAGGTAATTTTTGAACGTTGTCTTGCACAGAAGAAATTCATGTTAGTAATGATGATAATAGACCTGTAGTGCCACAAATGGATTTCAGCATGCTATTTTCCACTAGAAAGGATGACCCTCAGAATTCAACATCCCAAACAACTGAGATGGCTTGTTGGAAAGGAGGGGTAAGGCGATGGTTTCTATTGCACAGCACAAAAGAGATGATTTAGGGGAAATTGTCCAGAGGAGAGCTGCAGCCTGGTTGCCTGGGGAGCAGGGGGGGACCTGGCCGCCGGGGAGGTTCCCTTCTGCTGGGCTGTGCTGGCTTTGGCGCGGGAGGGAAGGGATTCCAATAAAGCTGCGGCGGGGAACACCAGAAAGAGCAAAGGCACAGAGCTATTAAATGGATGAAAATTGCGTGGTCATATTTCCTCGCCTCTCTATCTGCATCTCTATGTTTTGTATTAATCAGCCCTTAGGGTTCCCATGTTTATATTTATTCCATTTTAATTTTTAATGTTCTTTTGTAATGTGGTGCTTTAGCTATTCCTTATTCCCACATTTGTGTGCGCATCAAAATATTGTCTCTTATTATTTATTTTAACCGTGCTGTACTCAGTACTGGGGTTTAGTTTTGCATGGTTTAATTTAACTATATTTAATATAGATATAGCTAAAGAGATGTTAAATGTGAAGCAATAAGACTAAACGGTTGCATTTCTCTCTCTAGTAATATTATTTCTCTCTCTTCACTTTTCTTTCCCCACTCTGTTCTCACTTTAATATCTACTGAAAATACATCAGTAGCATGCTTCAGTTCTTGAAAAGGTGCAGTAATTATATCTCATTTGTTGAATTCCTTTACTCTTTCTTTGCCTACAAACAGCTTCTTACCAGTGTTCCCAGAATGGTACAAAGCAGTGCTAATATAAATAATATAAAATGATGCACAAAGTAGCTGAAATTGAGGCTTTTTGGGGGAAAAAAAAGAGATGGAAATTGGTCTGTTGTTAATTTGGCAAACTATTAAAGACAGAACAAGAAATTGGTCTGTTGTTAATTTGGCAAACTATTAGAGACAGAACAAGACACCATCTAATTTGACTTTTCACCCCAGGTACAAAGTTCTGGGGAAAAGCAGGCACCAGGTCAGTGCTATTATTGTTGCCACCAGTAGACAGATGCTGTGTCTCCCGGTGGGATCCACCACCAGATGTGATTCCTCATGTTCCCGTCACTTGACGTAGAAAGACAAGACATGCCCACAGATGCTTCTTTTAGGGCCACAGGGACAAGTGGCTGAAGTGTGGTAGAATCATAGAATGGTTTAGGTTGGAAAAGACCTTTAAGATCATCCAGTCCAACCATTAACCTACACTACCAAGTCTACTCTAAGCCAATCAAGCGTAGACCAGACTGAACCATGTCCCAAAGTGCCACCTCTGCCCGTTTTTTGAACACTTCCAGGGATGGGGACTCCACCACCTCTCTGGGCAGCCTGTTCCAATGCTTGGCCACTCTTTCCATGAAGAAACTTCTCCTAAGAGCCAATCTAAACCTCCCCTGGTGCAACCTGAGCCCATTTCCTCTCGTCCTATCACTAACTACTTGGGAGAAGAGCCCAACACCCCCCTCCCTGCCCCCTCCTGCCAGGCAGTTGTAGAGAGCGATGAGGTCTCCCCTCAGCCTCCTCTTCTCCAGGCTGAACACCCCCAGCTCCCTCAGCCGCTCCCCACCAGCCCTGTGCTCCAGACCCTGCCCCAGCTCCGCTGCCCTTCTCTGGACACGCTCCAGCACCCCAATGTCCTTCTTGTGCTGGGGGGCCCAAAACTGGACACAGCATTCCAGGTGCGGCCTCCCCAGCGCCGAGCACAGGGGCACAATCACCTCCCTGCCTCTGCTGGCCAGCGGTGGTGTGTCCAGCTGGTAGCGGTGGTGCGTCCCAGCTCCGCACGTTTCTGTGTGTTGTAGGTTGCCCATGGTGCATCTTCCCTTCGTCATGGAAAGCTGTGGCTGGGAGGGATCGAGGGTGATGAGCCTGGGCCGTGCCTTTGCACTGAGTCAAGCTCAGCAGTGCAGGTGCTAGGTCAGGTCACGCTGCTTGGACAACTAGAAGTTCAGGCATGTGTCATGGACCCTCAGAAGGGCAAAGCCATGTAACTTAGCTTAGCCCAGCTGAATGGATCAAGGTCCACTTAATTAGCTCAGGCTGCCAAAGGCTAGGAAGTGACCCATGAAAAGTTCCTCTTTGACATCTCTGGTAACTTATTAAGCTGTGAAAATGTGTTTGTGCGGCTGAGCCCCTCTGGCTGATATTAGTCTAATCCACACAAACAAATGAACAAACAAAACCCAACATAAAACAAACCAACCCCCTGCAGAAAACAGATGAGGATTTTGTCGCTTCCTTGGCCAGCCTGCTCTAGCACTCCACTGGCCCTAGCGTTATCCCTGAAATCCAGCCTAAATTACCTTTGCTTTCACTCAACCTTATGTCATTTTGTCATTTTCTCAGAGCATGCAGAGATGAATTTGTCCTCCTTTCCATAACAACATTTTGCACGTGGAACAAGTGGGGTGTTGCGGTCCCCTGCCTGCCCCCAGGCTCCGGCTGCTGTCCATACGCGCCCACCGCTGGAGTGGGACCCCCCTGCCCCTTTCCCCGCTCTGCCCCGGTTCAGCAGTGCAACCTTTGAGCCGCAGCACCCTCCTGCTCCCACCGGCAGAGATGAAGGGCTTAAGCGTGGCTGCAGGCGCCCGTTTTAACAAGAGGGTTTTCCCAATCCTGGCACTGCAAGGACAAAAGCGTTTTGTAGGAGGTCACCACGGAGCAGGACCAACAAACCGGTCGGTGGCCGATGGGAATTGCAGCCGTCCTGTGCAAATGCTGCTGTTACGGGGAGTCTTGCTTGTCAATCACCTCTGTAAATGAGAAGAGGCGAGGAATGTAAAGAAAAGCCACTTTCTTCAGTAAGACTGTGGAACAGCTTTCATATGATCATTTTGCAAAGCACATACTGTCTTCAGTGTGTCCTGCTAACAGGCAATATTTTAATTTATCTTTTTTTGCTGAAGTACCGTAGCTGAGAAATAGGAACAGATTCTTTTCACGTTCTCAGGAGTCAGATTCCTAGGCTTTGGATTTTTTTTGGCCATTTTGCTGATATGTTATTGACGTTGCATAATAAAAAGGTAGTTTGATTTTACTTTCACCTATTCCATGACGTAATGAGTTCCCAGTCCAGTTAAATATTTTTTAAAAATATTTTCATTTTGGAGATATTTGGATAATTAAGCCAATTGCATCTTCAAGTAAGGAGCTAAAATTTAAATTAAGCTAGGGCTTACCAGAATCTGTTTAGTAAATGTATTTTGAAGGAAATTGTTTGAATAAAATTGATACTTTTTCACACATCCATTTTTAATACTTTGCCTGGATGTTTATCAATTCAACACATAGCATGCATGGATGAAGAGGCACAAGGAGAAACTGGAAAGCCAAACTCATTTGTGTTTTTCCGTCTATTTGAAGTTTGAAGACGTGGAGCTGATTAGAGATTGCTTGCTGGTGAAACGTTAGATTGCAAAGGCAGGGAACAGCTTCATAGACTTTTACCAGGAAAAGCAGCAGTTATTTAATGAAGTGAGCTGACATCAAAGATCCCGTGCGCTGTTTCACTTCACTTTGCCAGTTCCCAGCTCTGGCTGACCGGCCCCAGTCCCAGAGGCAAGCGCTGTGGACAAGGCAGTGGTAGGGAGGTCGGAGGCATGACCAGGGCAAACCCGTGCTGATACTTCATCACAACTGCCAGCTGCAGTTTTACAAATCTATAGTTATATCCCTGTGTCCTTAAAATGACAAAGCCCTTCACTTCTGGGCAGCAAAAGCTCACAGTCCTTGTCTGTTCAACGCCTCGGCAGGTCAGCTCTTCCGGCTGGAGGAGACGTCGCGGCCAGCCCAGGTCACACATCCCCTTCTCCTCTGTGTACGCAGTGGCTACCGGTCCTCAAAGCTGAAGAGCAGCTCCTTCCACTGCGCAGATCAGAGGGTGCCCAAAAGCGCTTCTGGGCTCAGGAGCTAATCGGCAGGGAACGAAATAGGAAGCTGTGTGTTTCAGCAGCAGCTGCTCCCTTATGAGACATGGTGGCAACACTACTTAATTTAAAGAAAGAATCTTTTTCTGTTATTTTCCATCGTCTGCATGTTCAGAGCTCAATAGTTAAGTAGCTGGAGGGAAAATGAGAAAAGGGTGTTGTATTCTACAAGTTCCTCACTGAAGCGGCATAGCATATACATTAAATAAATATTAAATGGCAATAATTACTAAGCTATGACCGAGTATATCAAACATAAAATACTAATCTACACAAAAGTACTTCAATGTTCTTTCTCTGCCTAATTGATTCGTTTAATAAATCCATTAGAAAGAAATTGAAAGGGCAGTTGAATTACAGAAGTAAGGAAAATGACAAAGGGAAGGAGGAAGGTGGGGAGATACCCTACAGGTGAAAATCTGAGGCTCAATATAGGCAGATAAACTAGCCCGTTATTCAAGTCAAAACTCTTACATAATAAAATAATGGAAGTTGTGAAAAAAGAAAAGCAAAGGGCCAGGTCTGCCGTTCTGCTGTCTCAGGCTGAAAAGCGAAATATCCCAACATAGCTACTGGTCTTAGAGACTAAAAATGCAGATATAAGCATGTTGTGTAATATCATCTGTCGCTACCCATATGGCCTTTATCTCTGTCGTAATGTTATCCTCTGGTGATCACACCAAGGAATAGGATCAGTACAAGAATTTGTTGTACTTGCTCTTATGCTCCTGGGGTTTTCACCCCAGTGCTTCTCCTGTGACTTCCTACTGCAAGGCTCAGCCTCGAGCAAAGGCAAGGTCGAGCAGTGGCATGGATGGGCTGTCCCCAGCCCTGTTCTCCAGACTGGTCCCTAGGGAGGGAGCAGGTCCGGGTCCAGGCTGGGAAGTCGAGCCTGTGGGTCAGGACCAGGACTAGAGCACTGGCATGGCTGCAGCACCATTGCAATGCAACGTATTTTGCCAAGTTGTGAAAAAGCTGGAGGTTTGTCTGTTAAAATATCAACCCAAGGCATTTCAGGATTCCTGAAATTGCTCTTGTGGTCCTGGAGCTTCCTATGATGGTGCAGGATGTAAACTGAAAGAATAGGCATGAATGACATTATCTGTTCTCTGAGTAAGGAAGAACCCTTCGAAGATGAAGTCACCATTGGATAGCACATCTCCTTTGAGGGAATGAAGTTCTGATAGTTGGATTCTCCATGCAGACTCTCAGGGAGACTCCTCAGTGCTGCTACATCAGCCTGTTGACTTTCAGAGTCCAATCAGGCAAAACCAAGAGTGAATTAAAAAAAAAAAAAAAGGCAAAAGCGAGAGTGAATTTAAATCACTGTAACACCTGCTTAAAAACAATAATAATAATACACATCAGGATCCACTTGATTATTGGGAAACTAGTTCAAAGATCTTCTTCTACCCCAACAATATAATTTTGACAAAAATCTGAGTTTTCCATGAAGACATAAAGCTTTCCTTCCAGGCACGGTGAAAGGGAGAATGACAAACACTTGCAGCAGGAGGATGTTAGTTCTGAGCTGTTAGATCCTTAAACAGCAGGGATTTTCTTTCTAAAAACTTGTGTTGGTTATTTTAGTTACGTTGGTGAATGAACATGAGAGTTCTCAAGTGCCATCAGCAGCACAGTGCACGGGAGAACAGAAATCGGCTCTAGAGGTGATGGGTAATGGATCATCCAAAGGAGTTGTCTCTGGAAGTGTTCATTGCCACTTTCTCTTGGAGGTGAGCTCCCGTATGAAAGATGTCTTTACACCGTTGTTTGTGGTCAGGTAGCATTTTATAGGATAATTATTGGGTTAAAATAGCAGCAGCAGCTCCACATACACTAAAGTGGTTTTGTTGAAGCATGCAGGAACGAACGCAGATGACTCAAGAGGACATTTATTTTTAAAATGGAGGGTGCAGAGACAGTAATTTTACTCAGTAAAAAATAGAAAGTCAGAATTCAATAAAGATTTTTTTATTAAAAACAACTACTATGAAAGAACATTTTGATCTATAGAGAAAACAGAACTGCAAACGCTACCTCCGTGAAAAGTAATGTGGGAAGAAGTGCCCACTTAATTCCGGCAGCGGCGCTGAGTTACAGCAGCAATCTCCCTTCCCTTCTCACCCCACCCCACCAAAGAGAGTTCTGGAAGGGTGAGGAAGTACTCTGCTTAGTACTAGTTTTTAAAAGACTTTCGAAATGACGATAAATTTAGAGGCCTTGATGAACGGGCGGTGATGAATTGAGCTACTCAATAAACCATGAGCACCGTGAGCATGAACCACAGCACCGAGCAGAAGCGATTGGTGCTGTTCTGAGAATTTCAGAACTGATTTAAAGAATGTAATGTTTAATGCAATATGCTTTAGGCTTTTTTTTGTTTATTATATTAATGAGCTTTTAAAGTATAACTTGCAAGGTTTTATTCTAAATTATACTGAGAACTCCTTGGCTCTGCAGGTATCTTGTTCTGCTTTCCTATTTTAGTTTCTACAACTATTTTTGTTCTTGATATAGACATGCTTAAGGAGTTATGTTCACTTTCTCTCCGTGAAGACCATCAGAATTTGGGAATTCTCTGGTTTAGGGTTTTGAATTAAAAGGGTCTGTCTGATAATTTTTACAAGCTTATGCATTGCTTCCGTTCCTTTTCAATTCTTTTTCTGTTACTTTGCACATGGGAATTAAATCGCCCAAGTAAGGCATTAATTTGACCCCCTGGCAGCGATCTCCTGAACAAAGTTGTGTTCTTGTTCTCCGACATCTGGCAACAGCTTTGCTTTTGAGGTTTCCCCACTCTTCTTTTCAGGAGCTTTCAGGCTTCGTGTCTCAAGAGATAGCTCAAGGGTACTTGAGTACAAACACTCTCCTTCCCTGCGTGGGCTGCGCTGCAAAGATTGACGTTACGTGTTTTTACATGATTTACAGTTTAGGGTAAAGAGCCGTATTCTGTATATTGTACACAGGTAAGAGGAGGAGCGCTGGCAGGGTGTGCCTGGCAAGGGTGTTAAAGGGTCTGTAGGGTTTCTCCACCATGCAGGCGGTTCCTGTGTTCCTGTGCTGTTTTTCACTTTACAGACCCCTCCTGCAATTGCCAGAGTCCCTTCCCAAAGCGGGAGACGGGGCAGAGGTGGCACGGCGAGCTCAGGACGTGAGCTGCATCCAGCTGTAGCCCCAGGCGTGGGTCTGCTCGGGTGAAGCCTCTGGCAGTCCCTGGGCTGGCGGTGCTGGGCTGGCCAGCCCCACGAGTTTGGGCAGCTGCAGTGCTTGTCACTAGGGTGAGGGTCACTGCAGCGCCTGTCGCCGAGGTTTGAGTAGTTTCAGTGCCTGTCGTGGGGTTTTGAGTAACCGCAATGCCGGTCGCAGGGCTTGGAGTAGTTGTAGTGCCTGTCGCTGAGGCTTGAGTAGCCGCAGTGCCCGTCGTGGGGGTCAGAGTGGCCGCAGTGCCCATCGTGGGGGTTGATCTCTGGATGATATTCTTAAATAGTTGTTTAACCCTAAACAAGACCTGAACCGCGTTCAGGAGACATAGCAGTAGGAAGATGCAGGTTTAAATGTCCCAAGGATATTAAAAACTCTCAAGAGCTGTTGTAACTAGGCTGAAGGAGAAAGGGATGGTGAAGGAGTGGGGTAAAGTGTCCCCCACTGTCTGCCCAATAGATTGGTTCTCCGAGGAGAGGAGGTAAAAAGTGTAATTATTAGTAGTTTCTGAGAAATGGCTCCTGAAGCTCCCGAAGTACAGGAATGATGGCAGTGCTGAGTTCAGTCCCATGACCAATAATTTCATCATACCATAAACCAGTGTTAGTACAGCAAAGCGCTAACTTTAACCCAGCTCCCAGAGGTGATGAACAGCACCACAGGGAGTGCGTACGGCAAGTCAGGTGTTATGTGGCACGACTGAGAACACGCACAACTCGGAGCAAATGAATCAACATTGCCACCAGTGACTATTAAACTAATATAATGAATGCTTACCACAAATTTGTTTTAACACTCTCTGGTCAGACCTGTCATTATCTCGAACCCTTCGAGCCCCACTTTGGGTGACAAAAAGGACTCTTGCCCCGCAGGCAGCTAAACACCACACAACTGTTTGCTCACTCGCCCGCTACCCAGTGGGATGGGGGAGAGAATCAGGAAAAAAAAGTAAAATTCATGGGTTGAGATAGAGACAGTTTAATAGGACAGAAAGGGAAGTGAAAATAATAATAATAACAATAATATCCAAAGCAAGTGCTGCCCAATGCAGTTGCTCCCCACCCGCCGACCCATGCCCAGCCAGTTCCCAGCAGCGATCGCTGCTCCCCGGCCAACCCCCCCAGTTTCCATACTGCCCATGACGCCGGATGGTATGGAATGGCCCTTGGGGCAGTTGGGATCAACTGTTCTGGCTGTGCCCCCTCCCAGCTCCTTGTGCCCCTGGCAGAGCAGGGGGAGCTGAAAAGCCCTTGCCTGGTGTCAGCACTGCTCAGCACCAACTAAACCATCAGCGTGTGATCAGCATTGTTCCCATCCTACATCCAAAGCACAGCGCTGTGCCTGCTGCTGGGAAGAAAATTAACTCTATCCCAGCCAAAACCAGGACAGGAGCACAACAACTTCCCTCCATCACCCAAACCTGCTGACGAGGGAAGCTGTCCTGTGGTTTTAGTGACATCCATTCGGAGGAGCTGGGAGGGCTGGCAGGAGCCGTTGCTGCCGTTCCCACAGCACGGCCACAGCCCGGCTGAGGTCCGCTGCCTCAGCGCCGTAACTCACTTCGGGGAGCAGTAAACCACCGCCTCCTTGTTTCTGTGGCTGGGATCACAGGGTAAGGAAGGGGTGCCCGGTCTGCGCTGACAGGCTCTGGCATGGGGTTCGCTGGGACGCGCTGCACCACTCGCCGCGGCGGCAGGAGCAGCCAGCCTCCCCGCTGTGCCCGGTGCAGGCACGTGTCCCCGTGCAAGTGCTGCGTGCATGCACTGCTTGAACAGCTCACGGGCTTTAATTTACCTGGCCCACCCATCAACTAAAGCATACCAGAAGCATGTTAAAGACAGAAAGAAGAAACACTGGGGAGAGTACGCTTGAAGTCTCTTTAATTGCTGAAACAGCCCAGAGCCAGAATCCTGGAAATTTCCAAATCCAAATGCCCACTTCCCCGCATTACAGAGAAGTTACAGCCAGCTCAGCACCGCAGCTCAAACAGCCCCGCTGCAGCGGATCTGCGTCCAGGCTCAGACTGAGACTAGAGCCTTATTTTCTGTTGCAAAGTGCAACCACCTGATTAAGAGAGCCACAGTGCAAATCCCTGTCTTATTGCTGGTGCAGAAAAGCACTGACCTTGTGGAAGCCAAAGTGTTTAAGAGAAGGCAAGGATAATTACTGGTGGCCAATCGAGACTGGTAGCAATTACAGCAGTAACTTAAAGATTACAAGATATTAGTTTTCCATATTAAAGCGCATCTAGGCCATTCAAAATGCTTTATTCTGGGCGTTTTATGATACTGTTTAGCTCCTGCGTTACAGCTTGCTGGACAAGGATCTGCACGCGGCAGTCGCCTGTGGGAGGGAGGTGCTGGGAACCCGCGCGTGCCCTGCAGCCCCTTTGCCGTGGGATCGGGGCAGATTTGCCCCCGGAGAGGACGGGCTGGTGGGAGCTGGCTGCACGTCACGAGGGTAACGGGGGGACATGGGGAGGGGGGGATGGGGCTGCCCGCACGCCCCTGCTGCCTGCTCTCTGCCCGGCCCATGGTGCTCTGCAAGGCTGGGGGTCCCTCGTTTGGGGACAGTTTCTGAGATCTGTGCGAATGCCACGCTGTGCTCCCATCCCGCAGTTTAATTGTTCTTGAATCAAAAAGATACTGTGAAGAGCTGTAATTATGCTGGGTGTAAAACTCACAAATATTTATTTCTCATTTATGTTACTGACAAAAGGCGTAGCTTAGAAAATTATATTTCTATAATACATTATAATCTCCTTTCGGAGTACAATACAGATATACGTAGGAGGATCACTACACTTGCAGTTAAAATCAGGGCTACCACAAGTAAAACAAAACAGAAGACTATGTGAGTATGTAGGCATAATATTTCCATGAAGCACAAAGGATTTTTAGGCAAATTTCCTCTTTTAAAATAATTCTCTTCCCCTTCCCCCTGCAAGGCTGTGTATGAAGCATGCATCATTTCAGGCTCCAGAATGGTTTATTTGAAAAATCATTTTTTTAAAATGATCAAAAAAACCCCCAACCTCAAACACTGGTTTACAAAACAGGAAGAAGAGACATAACAACTTTTGATATTTAATTTTTTTGCTTATGTGTTTGATCACATACATTCCCTTCACTTCCCTCCAGCTCATGTCTTCTGCTTTCTTGTCTCATCATACAGCGCATGTCTTTAAAATACACCTATGAATATGAAAGGCTTGTCAGTAATTAGCTTGACATTAAATGCTAATGTGTCCGTGTCACCGGGATCACTTCCACATGCATCAGCCAGGCAAGACACTAGCGAGTCTGTTTAAAATGGGTGCATGGGGTAACAGTTTGTGTAGTAAGGGCCAGTGCTCCTCTTTGAGACCAGCCCCCAAATGGGGCTGCCCCCTTCCCACCCCTCGCCCCACATGCGGCTGCCTGCGCTCGCTGCAGGGTCCCTCTGCGCTCGGAAAGGGGCTCTGGGCAGGGGTGCTCCTGGAGAAGTTTGCCTCCTGGTGCAGTATGGCTTCCTTGCACGGGGGAGGACCGAGCCCCCGAGCAGTTTTGCTCTGGGGCATTGTGCTGCGGAGACAGCAGCTCCCGTGCTGTCAAAGAGCAGATTTTCAGTGCATTTCAAATGTTTTGAGTGCGACGTTCCCTTTGACTGGCCTGTTTTCATGTTGCCCTTGGAGATGCAGCATCTCCATTCCTCCAAGGCAGGGAATGAGCTATGGTTATATTCCTTGGCTTCAGATTAATTCAGCACTTACCCCCTTGCTCTTGACCATTGCTGCTTTTCCTAATATTTTGAGATTCTCTTTGAAATACATTGCAACTCAGTAGAGGAGGGTCATGATCCCTGGCTTGCAATGCACTGCTCTGGTGGGAGGTGGCCACTGGTTGCCTGGGCACTGGCAATTCTCTGGCTGGCGTGCAAATATCTCAAGAAACTGGGTAGCAATGATTGGCCTTTACGTCTCAGGTCCCTTCCCTGTCTCATCTAGCAGCCAGAGGCTTTCAACAGCCCTGCAAGATGTGGTGTGAGTATGGGTGTGAAATGTAATACCTCAGTGTTTCCACTGGCCAGCTCTAGAGAGGAACACACACCTGTCTGTGAGCTGTGGCTGGTTTCTTGGTTTTTAATCTACTTTCCCTTCCTCTGAAGCCTTAAAGACTGGCATCAGCTAGGCACAGCACAGGAGGCTGTGTAAGAGTCATAGAATCATAGAATCGTTTAGCTTGGAAAAGACCTTTAAGATCATCCAGTCCAACCATTAGTGTTCCTAGTATTGACAGAAACAGCCACTCTTGCCTCAAAAGTGGTGTCACACCCTTCTGGTTTCAGTTGGTCCTCGAATGGAGGCAATGCCTGGACTGAGCACTTTGCCTTCCTCCATATCACATTTACTTCCATGCACTGCCTGGGCATCTTCTTCCCAGTGCCCTGGGGCGCGTGCACGGAGGTTTGAGTCTTCTTGTGTGCGGGGCTTCAGCTCCTCTGGGAGATCTGTGGGCTTCTTCATTTGGGGGGCAGGAGGTGCTTTGTCTTACTCTGGACTCGTATCTGCTGCCTGTAAGAAGTGTTGTTCGAGGTGATGACCAGGGAGTCCCCCTTTGTCCTTTTTCTACAAGACTTATTCCAAGACGTCGGAAGGTGTAAAAAAACGAGGAGGGAGTTTTCTGCTGGGACATCTATCCACAATGCAGACAAGGCTTTTCTCCCTGTTGTGCAAAGTCCTGCCGGCAGCGGCCCCCGCAGCTGGAGGGCTCAGCGGCGTGAGGCAGGCAACCAGATTGTGACAACTCAGTCTCTCAGTGCAAAAACAGTATAGCCATGTGTGCACTTCATTGAAACGTCCCCGCTGAGGTGACATTTTCCAGTGGCAAAGAACCAGATAGTTGGAAACACAGAGCTTAATCCTAGTTTTACAGTGACTTATTGTATGACCTTTCGAGCAACCACTTAACTTATCTGAGCCTCCATTTCCCCATAGAGGTAGCACTGTATCAGAGGGATTACAGATTAAATGGCTCGTTGGCTTGAAAATCACGCTTCTTCCTGAAAATCATTTCCCTACCGTTTTTTTCCAAATGACAGCTGGGATATCCCCTATTCCCTTGGATGGTGGTTAACCCCAAGCTGTTCCCCCATCTGCCTGCTCAGCGTAGGAGTGGGTGAGCCCTGGCAACTGAGATGTGTGCTGGGATTTGGGCATCGCAGACAGATGCTGCCGGGCCGGCTCCATGTAAGCCTTGAGTCAGGACTGGGGACATCAGTCACCTCATGTCAAGACTGGGGACATCAGTCGCCTCGTGTCTGAGAGCAGCAAAGCCTTGGGCCGAGCGGGGAAATGAGGCTTACCAGCTCGGGGATGGGGCACGTCCTGGTGGACCATGAGCCTTGGGCTGGAGTGACTTCATGCTGCAGTGCTGGGCTACTGGCACTGCATGACCAGTGCCAACGTTGGATTTGGGATACCTGCTGTGCTTGCACCCGGCAAACCTACACAGTTTCCTAGAAAATTTGTGTTCATAACTCCCGAGGCTGTAAGTCCTTTAATGAGCTAGTTTCTTTAAAACAGGCAAAGAATTAAAATGGTAGAAAAAATGAGGGTTAAAAACCAAAGAAACAAAAATAAAAAGGAAATAAAGTTGTGATAACTCCCGAACGATAAACTTCCAAAGTTGAAATTGCTGCTGGTATTCATCGTATGTAGAGATTGTAAAGCAAAATAGCACTTGACTCAGATTCAGGTCTTGAAGTGTTTACACAGTTTTTAACCTTTCCTTGTGCAAGAAAATAGTATCATGGCTGTAGATATTACAGAAGCTTGCAGAATGAAGAACACCAGTGACCTGTGTAATGCACAGAGACTTTTCAAAAGCCTTAACTTCAACGTAAAATCCTCCAATGTATTAAGAAGCTATGAAAGCAGAAGTTAAATGGATTAAGAGCAATGAAAGGGAATAACTGCATGTTAGAAATCATCGCTGTGTAGAAATGTTTGCACTGAGACTCTGCAGGGCCTCTCTAGCATTTGAATCAATCATTTTGAAGGATATTACTGTTGATTAAAATGAATAGAAAACCTACCCAAACTGTGGTAGCTAACACTGAGCTGATGCTGAACAGGAGTCATTAAGATGGAGCAACATGGATCATGGATGGGCCCATTAAAAAAAAAAATGTAGGTGTGCGTATGCACAGGCAGGTGCGTCTGTCTGGAGCAGGACAGGCAGGCTGGGTTTACAGGTCGGGTGGCTGTGTCTGGGTTTGGAGGACAGGGGACAAACTGTGGGTTTGGTGCTATGGGAAATACAGCCATTGCTTGGAAATCGTGGGCAGTGGGGCAGTGGCTGCCCTCCTTCTTGCCCCCTCTGTGCGTGGGGCCGCTGAGACCATCCCCGTGTGTGGTTAGTGTCCACCTGCAGAGAAGGGAAGGAGAAGGTGCAGTGCATAGCCACAAAATGCTCTGGCGTCGGAAGAACGTGCCTTAAATGAACACATTAAGGAACTCAGTCTTCTAATTTATCAAGAAGAAGACTGAGATGGCTTGAATATGTCCCACAGGGACATCTGTGGGAAGAAGATCTTGATGATCTTGTCTACGAGAGAGTGCTTCCTTCTGTCAGGGAAAGGCAGAGAGGAACCAGTGGTTTAGTGGGAAAGCCAACAAATTCGGTCTGCAATAAGACCTGCTTCAGCAGCAAGTGTGGCTGAACTTGGGTGTCCCTGCCAAGGGAATAGCTGGGTGCTTCCTCTCCACGTGCCTTCAGGTTCAGAATGAGCGTGGCATCCATGGGAAGCTACCCTGCAACGAGAGCAGTTAGTGGTCTCACAAAAATGTAACTGCATGAACACTGTACCTGGCTAGATTCAATGGATTACAGGTGCCCCTTACCTTAGAGTCTATGCGTTTATGATTTAATTGACATATGTTTCTGATGCAGTGTAAGAACTGGCCTTGGAGAGACAATCCAGGAGCACTCCTGTGCTGGAAGAGCAGTGGTGTGAGCTTGGGGAAGGTGTTAGACCTCAGCTGCAGTCACCCTCTAGAGGTAAACACAGCCGGTTGCACTTAGTCCAGCATGAAAAAAGGAACGGGGATTTTCAGTACAGAAGATTTTATCTAACAGTTCATTAGTCTAGAATCAACAGGCTGTCCACATGTGGTTTAGAGCAATCCTAAGTGGATCTTTATTTCTGTACCTGTGACAATTTCTGCAAATATTTCCAAATCATACTGCGTGCATGCACGTGTCTGGCTTTAAAGGACGTTGCTGATCCTGCGCACAGGGTGACGGCAGCCAGTGGTGTCTGTGATGAAGAAAGCCAGGCAATGGCTCGAGGCCTCTTTCCATGGTCCAAGGGGTGGTGGGAGCTGGCCTGGGTGCAGGTCTGCCCGGGTGTGCGTGCGTGTCTCTACACCGCCCTCTCCCTGCGCTTGGGAGCGTGTTGGTGTCCCAGCCCATCGCCTGTAACCCTACGACTTGCGCGTGGCTTCAGGAAAAGGCAAGCCAAGCTGCTGCCCTGCTGCTGGTGCGGAGGTTATTCTGGGGTTTAGTGTTTATAGAACAAATACGGCATCCAAAAGTACCTTGTTTGTTTGGTTTGCTCAGTCTTGGGTTAACTGGCACAGGGATCTTAACACGCAGTCACTAATCACACCAACTAACACCCACGTTCACACTGTAACGTGCATTAATAAATCACACTTTCTAATTGTCAGAAGGAGGCTGGTCTGCCTCTGCTGAACTCTTTCTCGTCCTATATTTGTTTCTGTAATTAAATATTTTTTCCCCTTGGATTATGGCTAATTTAAAGGCACAAATATTCAAATGTGTAGAAATAAGTTTTATTAAAGTTCAAAAATGTCAAAATCATTCAAGCCAAAAGCAAATGAAAACCTTGATATAAAGCCATGAACACAGAAACTTTACATTTCTGCGATGCAGACTAAGCTGAAACTCATGACTGATCTTCCTCCATACCACTGTGCTGAAAAGCAAAACACAACTTGCAGCTAATATTGACTGTGAATTCATAAAATCAGAGAGGTTTCAAACCCTTTTTGAAAACCTTTTCCATTATAAAAGCATCAGCATGGGCCATTTACACCACCAGCCGTTCCGGTGGCAGCTCACATCGAACCCTGCCCTTTCTCGCTGGGCTCAGTTCTCAGCCCTCTCCCCTCTTCCCTGTGCTGGCAGTGAGAACTCCTCCTGACACCTGCCAAGAAAGATATTTCTTAGAATCCTGGAATCATTTAGGTTGGAAAAGCCCTTTAAGATCATCCAGTCCAACCATTAACCTACACTACCAAGTCCACACTAAACCAATCAAGGGCAGACCAGACTGAACCATGTCCCCAAGTGCCACCTCTGCCCGTTTTTTGAACACTTCCAGGGATGGGGACTCCACCACCTCTCTGGGCAGCCTGTTCCAATGCTTGACTACCCTTATGGTGAAGAAATTTTTCCTGATTTCCAACCTAAACCTCCCCTGGCGCAGCTTGAGCCCATTTCCTCTCGTCCTATCGCTAACTCCATGGGAGCAGAGCCCAACACCCCCTCCCTGCCCCCTCCTGTCAGGCAGTTGTAGAGAGCGATGAGGTCTCCCCTCAGCCTCCTCTTCTCCAGGCTGAACACCCCCAGCTCTCTCAGCTGCTCCTTCCCAGCTGGAATGCCTTTAAATGTTTAATTTTTTACTCCCAGCCCATTCTCCTGCACATGCTAATGTCAGGAATAGGGACATTTCTCATCTTGCTTCCCAAGGGTTTTTTATTTACATATATCTAAATAACTTTATCTCCCTAACTACAGCAGGCTAGGTAAAGCTTTTAAATTAGACGCCTCAGGAAGCAGTGCTAACACACACTGCACAACGAGCTTTACATAAAGGCCAAACAGGACATCGATGTCTGTGAAGCTGGGACTGACGGGCTTTGACTGAGCAACCTTTTCCCACATCTGTTGCTGGTTTTAGCACGGTGGTTTCGAAAGCCCCATCACGCTGCTTCCATCAGGGCTCCAGTAACACAGTACGCGAACCTCAAGGAAAAACATCAGTGAGTTTGTTATGGCCAACTTTTTTATTAGGCTGAAACTGTGATGCAGAAAAAGTAGAACAGTGCAAACTCATAGGTGGCTGTTAAGGGTGGTCCAAGCACACCAAGGCACAGAAGAGACTTTCATGCCATGCCATGAGCTTGTTTGGTTTCAGTGATAAGGGGACTCAGCAGCAGAGTTGCAGCACCTCTTCTGAGTATAAAGGTCTGCCAAAAGTGCCTGTCTAAGCCTGGATAAAAGTGGCAGGGGGGCATCAGCACTGCTGGCTGGCTGCTTACTCCGGCCAAGCATCCTCACCATGGTGCACGCACGGTGCTCCTGCCTGCAGGTCGGAGGAGCAAAGCATTTCAGCACCCCTGCCAAGGTGCAGCTCTGAATTACATTAACACCAATTAAAAAAAAAAGTCTTGTTGGCCTGGCTTGCAAGCCTTTCGCTGAGGATGCCGCGGTGGGGGAGCGCTGGCAGTGCGTTCAAAGATTTGGAGAATGAGCGTCACCTCTGGGGTACGGCTTGCAACTCGGCTCACGTTGGGGCACGCTTCTTTCAGCGTGGCTTCATCTGTCATTGAGTTGCTGTCTGAGGCGTCTGGTTTTCTGTTTCAATTAAGTACCCTGTTTAAAAGATAGTTGCTTTCCCTTGTCACGTGTACTCTGACTGTAAGAGGATTACCCATATATTTTGTGTGGCTGCTGATCTTAACGGTATTACCCAGGTCAGTTTATCACATACTTATCTCATTATTCATTACCATTACATCTGTGACAGTCATTTCATTCTTCTCCTGCATTTTTCTAATCCCGGAGATTCAACAGCCCGAGGCCCCGCTCCTTTGCTCCCATCAGCTCTGGCGCAATCTTTACGACTGCAGAGATCCAAGGGAAGGATAAGGGACTAAAAGCCCCATACACAAGGAGTGCATATATTGAGGCGTAATCGGGTGGTGATGCAGCGACAGGTTTCACAGAAATAGCCCCTTTTCTCCTGCATTGCCTGAGCACTCCAGCCCATCACAGGAAGGTGTACGGACAGCCAGGCTGGCGAGCCAGCGGGCTGAATAAATCAGTGTAGGACAGCACTGCCTTTGGCTATATGGCCAGCTTGGGTGCGCTCGGTGTCCAAGTAGGTGTTGGGTTTGTTTTGTTGTTACTATTTCTCCATGTGAGGTGTTCACGGCAAATTAAAAATATATCCACTGGAAAGCATGAGTTGGGATGAGCATTCCCGGTGCCCCTGTCCCCAGCTGGCACAGCTATTTTTTGGATGTTGTTAGGGATGGAGCAGGGGGTTTCATGGAGTGCCGAGTGCCGGGCAGTGGGAGTTTTGCCCGTGCTTTACCAGGGACAGGACTTCAGGACAGAGCTGTTAGTTCCTGGTGGCATGTGAGTTTCCAGGAGGTCCTGCTCCAATTTCTCAGTCCAGAGCTCGACTGTCTTGTGAAATGCATTTAGATTGCATGAATCCAG
Organism: Pelecanus crispus; assembly: GCF_030463565.1. NCBI lineage: Eukaryota > Metazoa > Chordata > Aves > Pelecaniformes > Pelecanidae > Pelecanus > Pelecanus crispus. The sequence goes on from NC_134648.1 coordinate 74,391,898, forward strand.
AACAAGGATTATGGTGATGGTGGTGGTGAGACTGGATATTTCTAAAGATCAGCTGCTAATGTCCTCTGAGACCATGAGAAGGGTGAGGATGAAACCTACATGAATGATCTAGCAAGATGACTGAACCATGGATTGAGCATCCTCAGTGAATGCGAGGACAGATCAGCGCTGACTTTCTAAAGAGGTTTATGAACAAGTCATCTTGATGCCTGTAAAATTTTCCAGATGTTTCTTCACTTTTTCCTTGTGCCTTCACAGAACAGAAGGACAAGGGGATGGCCAGAGTTACTGTAATTTACACTGAGCAAGCAGGACTTGGATTACTCTGGACGAGGACACTTTCAGACTAATTTCTAATTCAAGGTGGCGTGTTTGATACTAACAGGTCTTGCACCTTGTCCCTCATTTTGGCTCTTCATTACAAAGCTGACAAACATTATCTCAGAGGCTAGGGAACATGACAAACTCAAGGAAGGTAAGATACACCATTATCCATACCATTGGAGGAGAAAATAAATGTAACCTTGTCACCTCTCTGTGGCCATGACACACCTTTCTAAGTCTCCTATTCATCACCTGGAGAGTGGCTTTTCTAGGACATTTGTTTGCAGATAGTTTCCCTGCAGTAGAATTACTGTTCAGGAGAGAAATCATCTTGGCTGGAGTTGTTCATGCTTTAAAAGAAGAAAAGTTTCCACGCAATTGCAGTGAGGAGCTGCCTAACTTACCGCTTGATACAAGACACTACGCTCAGAGGAGCAGCAGTAATTGTTTTGCAATTTCTTTACAGGAATTAAAAAAGAGGCCAGATTTGCTTTATTTGGAATTTCACTCTTTTTCCTAGCTGTCCATGATGCTGCTGTGTTGGGAGTGATGGGGCTTTTCAGTGCCTCCCACGCGTATTAATTGTGTGAGGGGGAGTGGGTACAGCCTTTAAGCCACAATAGAAAAGTCTATTTTTCAAACATGTTATTCTTTTTCCTGGTCAAATTGTAGAGTATTTATGGTGTTATTTGTAAGACTTTTGTTTGTTTTAGCAACATAGACTACATATCACCAGGACCTACCTCTAGAACAGTTTTCCTCCATAGGAGATGAACAGCGCAGACTAACTCATAACTTCTGTGAAAATAGCCTCTGCAGTAAAGCAGTGAGAAATCCTAAAGAATGGAAAGCAAACACATAGGTCTGGCTGCGAGGCAGACCAAAATAAATGGCAAGATTTGTGCAACTGAGGAAATAGTAAATAAAAGAGCAGTGTTAAGTGGCAGTACTGATAGCTGCAGCCTGAAAAAAAAAAAATCTGGAAAACAGCTCTGCAAAGCTTGGGGGCCGAGAGTCCATTTGGAAAACAGGGATTCTTCACTGCAGTAGAGGTGATTTGATACAGCATTTGTACTGATACATTAAAATACATAGAGTTTGAAATACTAGAGCTATTATTTGTAATATTTGAAATGAAACTGTAGGTATGCATTGTGTACCAAAGAGATCGGCATCGATACAGGAGTCACTGAGCAAACCCTCATTGAATGGGTGATGCTGAACATTGCTCATGTCCAGTGAGTTCAGCATTCATCTTGGGCACAGACCTCCGCAGGGCGAGACCAAAACTGAAACAGTTTGCATCCGCTGAGAATCAGATTACTCTTCTAATCATCCTCCAGAGGGAGGGGGAGGGAAATGTTCTGTTCTTTGATAACTGGGCTAGTTCTAATAATCAATACTGTATTAATGGGAAAATGCAAGACTGCAGGTACAGGAAGAGGGGAAGGGGCTGAGGTTCACAAGCTGGGGCTAACATTTTGGAAAGACTCCTAGTGACTTGGACTTGGAGGTTTTCACAGTCTCCCTTGCCCCTGGACACCAAAGGATTTTATGAATCTGGGGTGTAGGAGTCACAGTGCACAAATACATATTTTGGTTTTGCAGTCTAGGAGGCGTGATGGTAGAATAGGGCTTTGCAGATGTCCTACATGAACAGTGCTTAAGAGGGATAACGCTTGGTGCATAAATAAATATTGAATGATACCACAGAGGTAACCATTTTCTTTGAATACCACATTAATAGTTGTAATTTGCTGCTGCAGCAGTGATGATAGAAGACTATAAAAGGCGGGAGCTTTGTAGGGAAAGGTAATATCTTTTATTACTATCAAATCTGTTACACAGATGTGAAAAAAGGTTTGTATATCCAAAAGCTTTTCTGATGTTTCCAGCTACATCATTTGGCCTAACAAAACATACCCCCTCCCCCTGCAAGGTTTTGGTCCCCACTGCCGTCACGGCTGTAACCGCACACGTTGTGGAGATGTGCACAAGGGCTTGCATCGGCTGGTCTAGCAGAAGGTGCTGCTCCTCCTTAAAAGCTCTGTTGGTAAATAGGACAGGATTCATAAAAATGATAGCCCCTGAAGTTATCTTCAAAGGAGACACAAAGCTTGACCTACCTAGTCTGTCTGAGGGATGTTTAGTAGGTACTTTGTTCGCAGTCTACCAGTAACTGCATGGAGAACAGCGTTTCAGTGGTAGGAGACCCCTTAGTACAGACAAAAATGCAGAATGAGAGAGAGCCTGTGTAGAGGTGTCGTGGGTCAGCCCCAGCAGCAGCTCAGCACCACGCAGCCATCGCTCACTGCCCCTGCCCCCAGGGGATGGGGGAGAGAATCGGAGGAGTGGGAGTGAGAAACACTCCTGGGGTGAGATAAGAACAGTTTCATAATTGAAAGAAAGTAAAATAGTAATGATAGTAATAACAATATAATAATGATAATAATAACAATAACAATATGCAAAGCAAGTGCTGCCCAATGCAATTGCTCCCCACCCGCCGACCCATGCCCAGCCAGTTCCCAGCAGCGATCGCTGCTCCCCGGCCAACCCCCCCAGTTTCTATACTGCCCATGACGCCGGATGGTATGGAATGGCCCTTGGGGCAGTTGGGATCAACTGTTCTGGCTGTGCCCCCTCCCAGCTCCTTGTGCCCCTGGCAGAGCAGGGGAAGCTGAAAAGCCCTTGCCTGGTGTCAGCACTGCTCAGCACCAACTAAACCATCAGCGTGTGATCAGCATTGTTCCCATCCTAAATCCAAACCACAGCACTGTGCCTGCTGCTGGGAAGAAAATTAACTCTATCCCAGCCCAAACCAGGACAAGAGGCTAAACCACAAATGGAGAGCCGAGCCCAGCAAGGAGCCCTGTGGCTGGGCTGGGCGCAGCGGCGAGCAGTCGTGCTCAGCCACAGGCTCTGCCTCGCCCCCCGCTCTCCCGGGAAATGCCAGCGAATGGCTCTGTTGCAGATGCCAAGTGACGCGGGAAGCTTTTAGGGCAGTGGTTCTGCCAACATGCCCTCACTTGGGGCAGCTAAAACCATTTTTTTTTTTCATTGGCAAAAAGTGCAAAGTGATTTGCAATAGTCTAATGTTGACACATTTAAACTGTTAAATGACCAGCAGTTTTTGTTAGCGTAGGGAGCTGCCACTCCCCGCGTGCTCCGTGCCTACCCTAGCCATGACGGGCACCTTCAGGTCCCCCAGAGCTTTCAGCCACAATGCAGCTACGTCTTTCTTATCACCTAATGAAGCTCCCAGCACAAGGGGACGTAGAGTGTTGCGAGTCCCCACTTCCACACAATTACCTAAAAGCATTAATGCCGTAAAAAATGTAAGGATCCAAGCCCATCTCCAGCGTGCTTTGTGCAGGGGCCTCTGGAAGAACTTGCTTGGCCGGTTAATTTGAGGTTGTGCTGTGCATTATAAGAGAAGAACAGAGGTCAGAGTTTGTTCTGAGCAAGCTTTACATTTCTATTTCTGTATTTTTTTGGAAAGTTTCTTCCCTCTCCTTTTTGAAGTTTTTAGCGGCGGCGAGATTTCAGTCCATTCACGGCAGTTCCTAAGGTGTCCCCGTATCCGTGTGTAACTCCACCTCTGGCCAAAAGGCCACCGCAACGCTCTCCTGCACCGCCGTGCTGTCGCCCATGAGGCGCGTGAGCCGCCGGTGCTTCGCTGACCTTTTGACAATGGCGTAATGGCAGCCGCTGCCAAAAATGTCTCTCCTGTCTTGGAACATTTTGTGGCCATAGAGTTATCTACCTGCCAGTGTGTGCTCCCTCATTTAGCCAAAAGGCACAGAAAATGCCAAAGCTGCTAAAACGCAGCTAATTTGAGGTTGTTAACATTTTCTTTGTCTTTTGCCTAGAGGGAGGAGCGCAAGCTCTGAGTCCCTCTGCCATCCGGAGAAAGGCAATTCTTCATGACAACAGCTGGCAGAGAACTGACTGAACTCGCAGACTCGGATCTAGACCCTTGGAAAAGCAGCTCAGAGCCCTGCCAGCTGGGCAGACACGCCGCCTCTGGACGCTGCTTTTAAGCCTCTTGCAGCGAGCAGTTTGTCACACGTCCTTAGTATTCATTGCAAACGTTGATATTTTTAACAGCAAAGTGCTAACAGCGAACGGCAGCTTCCAGGCTAGGAACTTTAAGTTTTAAAACCAAAACCAGCAGCAATAAAAGTCTTGCCCGATAATTGTACTCTTTGCCTTTTGACAGCTCTGACTTTGGCGTGACTGCGCCTGTATCTCTCCACAGCACGACTGTCCTACAAGTCTGAGTTATTTTGTCTCCGAGAGTGCTGCGGACGTTGTCCTGGAGCTATCAAAGCAGCGGAGTGAGTGGGAGCTTGGAGCCTGTATCCCAAATTCAGAGAAAGGGCTTTGAATAGCTGGCCACACTTCACTGCACCCAAACTAGGGATAAGCAGGGATTATTTAACGGCACTAGAAAACACTTCTGCTCAGCCGGTGAGTAAAAGAGGAGGCCAGCTCGTGCTGAGTGTTTAATGCTGCCTTGAAGGCACAGATGGGAGCCAGATGGAAACGACGATTTTCTACCCAGACCTGCAAGGTAGATGTGAATATATCACATATACATATCCTGCAAACACTCCATTCGGCTGTCCAGGCAGGCATAACCACCCCAGCGTGCCTTCCTCCCGTGCGCAGCGTTTGCTGAGAGCCCAGCTCCAGAGCAGGGGTGTCGCCGATCTCACCAAATACCGTCAGCAGCCTGCGCCCCGGGAGACGCCGCCTGCACCAACACCCTCGGGGCTGCAGCTACAGCTGGAGCTCAAGGGAGCTTCCAAGGGGACCTTCTGGCATACGTTGTGGGTTGCAGCTTCCTTCTCCTGGGGAGGTGACCTGAGGATCCTGGCAGCGCGGTGGCCGGGGCTCTCGTCAGTAAAGCGGTTTGGTGTCCCAGCGTCTGTTCGGTGGATCGAAGGAAACCAAGTACTCCTCTCTTTCCAACTTCACAGGAGACCTCTGGAGGGTGCGAGGGGACTAAAACCAGCTGAGGCATTTCCAAGTTCTGAAATTCTATTGTAAACATTTTCAGAACTTAAAAAAAAATATTTCTAGTCTTTCAGAGGATTCATTTTATATGCTTTTTGTTATTCATGCATTATTTTATGAGACAGCAGTCAATCCAATGACTTGTCATAATATGACACTATTGCTGAAACATTCTCTTATTTTAATGTCATTTATAAAAATCAGCAACTACGACTGATCAGTGCTGATTAAGATACATAATCTTCTTTTCTAGATCCAGATGTCTCTGCTGTATGGAACAGTGATGGAAGGGATGGGGTTTTTGTTAGTTTTTTCAAAGTTTCCTCTGCAGTGGGCAGTCTTAGAAAGCCATGGTCAGGTAATGAGTTGTTGGTTTTCTGCAGCTAGCGTACAGCCCATGTCTATTCCACATTGTGCCCTGGGTAATTTTCCAGAAATTAAATGTAGTGCCCACTTCTGATATAGGTCGTTACAGACTTGCTGGGTGATCTGATGGTGGCCATACCTAGTGCCAACGGCCAAGAAAACCTAAGATGAACTTAATTGCCTCCCATAAAATGGTGTTGCACTTTGTTTCCAAGACACGTGAGTTTGTAATTGCGAGCTGTTCAGGTAGCAGGGAACGAGAGCCGTATAACAGCCTGCGTAGTTGTGGGGCTTGGTGTCCTGCGAACGCAGCAACTTGCGTTGTCTGTCACAGCTGGAGGTCAACACCTAGAGTGGGGCATGACATGAAATGCCGCCAATGCATTGCTGAGTGTCCCACTGTATTTAAAGCTGGGACAGTACAAGCAAGGGACTCAAACTGCCACTAGTTCAGAGATACGATATGTTCTTACTGTATGTTCTTATTGCCCACTCTTTCTTGGGATGTGAAGCGTGGGGCTGGATGGGCTGCCTGCGCCTTGCACTCATGGTGAGTGTGGGGTGTCCTGCACAGCTACACGCTCTTGAATCCGTCTTTTTTTTTTTTTTTTTTAATGAATGACAGCATGAGCGAGATGAACACACATTCATAGTTTTCTTTTTGAGGTTGCCCCATGCTGAGAATCTGAGCTGTTCAAAAGCATCTAAATGAGAGGTACATAATTGATCCTGACACTTCTGTTCCCACTGGAAGCAATGCCCCTCTCGTCTCTTAACTCGTTGGCTTGCTTTGATTTTGTGCAAATCTGTCACCTGCTTCTGTGATACATTTCCTCATTTGCAAAAAGAGGTCTTGCTGCTACACTGATCTGCTTCCAGTCTTCTCGGTCTGCATTTTTTAGCCATTTTTGCTGTTTCATTGGTTTCGGGACATAGGTGGAGTGCCAGGCACTGGTCTCCATGGAGGTACAGAAGAGCAAGGTCAAAACATGCCACCAGTTCCACTGCTTGTACTTTCTCCAAGAGAGCTCTCCTGGGGCTCATTCTGTTCCACCTTGGGTTATGAAAAACAATGCATTTTTTGGCTTTAAAAAGCAAAAGTAGGCACTACTTCTTGTCTTCTAAGACTCTAAGAAATATGCGTGTTCTGATTTAAAAATGCCCTTGTGTCACAATTTATGCCCGCTCGAGCTCAGCTCTTTATGAGTTTTTCATATTAGAGTATTGCTGTTATTTATTAAATCCCTGATACAGCTACACTTAATGCTCTCATAATAGAATATGCATCTTTAAATCTGCTGAATATGTGGTTTGTCACTGATGCAAAGTGTACTGATCAATTAAATAAGACTTAGAGATTCATAAAGCAATTTCTCCAAAATGAAATGTTATTTACATCTAAGTATATTAACAATTATGGAAACTTAATTTTTCCCTTATACAATCTGTCTTGAAATTCCACTGATATTTTAGCAGTCTCATGATTTAATGATTTAAAATTTATTTTCAGTATTGAACACATTTGTAAAAAACCCAGGAATATTTTTCAAAATAATTAAGGTTAGTATTTTGCATAATGGCAATTTTACAGTTCTTGGGGGGGGAAGAGAACAAGGGAATTAAAACCATATGTGATTTTCTGTCCAATTTTTTTAAGTAAATATTTTAGCTGTCATAACTGTAGTGTATGAAGCTTGAAATGTCCTTGTATTATGATGAATTTTTGGTAATGAAAAGGTTGCCTATCTTGCTTTCATGGATACCGTATTCTGGGTTGTCTCAAGTTCTGCTGCCACTTGTTTATTATCTATCAACTGTTTACTGAGCAGTTAATCAGCCAGCACCAGACAAATTCAGTCCTTTATCAAGCACTTTATCAAGGGATCATCAAACGGCTGGGGGACTGCTCAGCCCAATGAGACCTTACTGCCACAGCTGTATTAATTCAGCTATAAAAGACAAAACCTCATTCACTTGGCTCCTGTTGTTTTCTCTTTTTCATGTAAATGGGAAAATGAATGATGCATCAGATATCCACGTCTCTCCTTCACCAAGGTCTTTGGCCGTATGTTTCCTTTTTATGTAATTAATGTAATAGATAGAGGGCTGAAGGTCTGGGAAAAGTTTGGGATTTCTAAGACCAGATGAGAGTTGATGGGTGTCATTTAGAAAAACGTTAACCCAAGATTTGGTCTCTAGCAGAGGAGTTTTCATAGAATCATCGAATCGTTTAGGTTGGAAAAGACCTTTAAGATCATCCAGTCCAACCATTAACCTAACACTACCAAGTCCACCACTAAACCAATCAAAGGGAGAGTCATAATTAATTTCAGGTTCCCTGGCTTGGTGGATGGATTATTTTTTAATTAAAGTAGAAAACTAGGAATTATTAAGGTTGGAAAGGATCTCTAAGATCATCAGTCCAACGGCCAACCCAACACCACCATGCCCACTAAACGATGTCCAAAAGTGCCATTTCCTCACTCCTTTGATACCGTGTTTGCTATTGAATGGTTCCCAACAACATCTCCTTGTGCTGAATCTTGTGCCCAATTATCACTTACAGATCAGAAGTTCATTAGCAGCCTAGTTCCCAGGGCCCGGCTTACAAACATCAGTGAAAGCCCATAGGAGCTGTTCTCATTAAGCCTTTAGTATAAAGGTTCAACCACACTCCAGCCATACATAACATTTTTTCATTGAATTATTTGTTTATTAAATTCATCAATATGGCACATTTCTGCTTGCTTCTAACCTCTCCCAGCAGTGAGGGTACCCTTGTCCTTCAGACCTTCTGTTTTTACCACTCTTCCTGTGGGCACCTGGGGATGCCCTTTGTGCTTTTTTCTTCTTTCTTGGTACCACCTTTTCGGCTCACCTCCTACTTCAACAATATTTCCCCACTCAGGTCAGGGATCGCTGCCGTGTGTGTTTCCCATCGTCCCCCATACAGCAGGTTGTGTCGTTCACATGTTCCTGCTGAGCCCACCGCTCTCTGGACAAACACCCTTGACCTGCTGTGAAGGTGGCACCGCTTCACCTGCAAGAATAAATAGAGTAGAATCTTTTAAGTTGGAAGGGACCCACAATGTTCATCTAGTCCAGCTGTCCAAGAAGTTTAAAATTAGTTTTACTGCTGTGCCTCGTTGCCGACTGTGAATGAGTATGCAGGCCAGGAGACTGGTGACCACTTGTTTTTTTGTTTTTTCCAGCCAGCTAAATGGACTGTGAGCTCTGACCTTAAATTCCCTGGGGAGGTGCCGGTCTCCCCCAGCGTTGCCTTGGGGGCTACCTTCAGCCCAGGCTTGTGGCCCGCTGGCTGTGCCATGCGGTCTGTGCCCACCACCTGCGTGGGTAAGGTATGGGTGCATTTCTGCCTCTGAACCTTTCGTCCCCAAAGCACTCAGTCCTTCTCTGCTGGGTCTTGTTGTGAGACACTTGAGACTGGTTCTCCATGGGAGTGAGATACAAGACTTGAGTGTTCTTGAATTTTGCCCTGCTGTTTTGTTTGTTAGAGAGAATAATTTTCCATAGGGGGGTGGAAATTTAGAGTTGTTAAAAATGACTGTGTCTGGTTTAAAAGTTTTCAAAAATATTTGCAAAGCATTTTAATTTCTGTGAATGGTGACGGCGTGTGACATGAACTGCAGTGTGTAACATGAAGCACTCGAGCTTTAAACCACTTTGTTTTAAGCATATCAACCTTTTTAAAAAGGCCTTATCCGAATCTGTGGGTCTCGTTTTCTGGGCCCCATGCAAGGAGAAAGTTGTGCCTAAGGCATGTGCCATGGATGCTCTCCTCCATAGCAAGACAAACCCCTCCTGCAGCACAACGTGGCGGGGAGCAGGCGGCATGCACCAGCACTTGCAGGACCTGCTAGAGGGTTTGCACGTGAAAGGTGCCGAGCACCTCCGTTATCTGCTGAACTGTCCATGCTCCCTCCTCTGCACCTACCTCTCCCACATCTCAGCCCTTTAAACCTCTTCTCTCTTATGTGGAGCATTGTGCTGCAAATGTGTACTAAGTAAATCTGTCATAAGGATTTTTATTATGCAATTCGGATGTGCAAGAATGGTATCTAAGCTGTTTAGAGTCATTGATTGCTATTGAGCTAATGAGCCAAGTGCTAATCAATTCTCTAGGAACTGCCATGAAAAGCTATTACACCTCCCACAGTGCCTGTATTGACTGCTTATTGGCAGAGTGATTGTGTTATCTGCCTCAAATTTCACCAGACAGACTATAATAATCTAGGAAAATAATTTACCGTGAATGATACTATAAGGCTTGACTGAGAATGATGAAAGAGGACGATGCCAATAAACTGCTGCATGCAACCTTCTTTAATTGTAGATGTGTATTTATACACTGCATATTCTGTTGCCTCCGCCTAACGCATGCCAGGGCACGGGAACTGGGTGGATGGCCTTACCTAACTGATTTTCGAGCATGGCAAATGCAGTAGAGGTACTCTGAGGCTTCAGAAGAGCACTTGGCACCGTGTCCCAAGGGAAACTGGTGTGTAACCTAGGGGAGGTATGACCTGGTATGTGAGGTAGCAAAGGGACTGAAGGGTAAACCGGCATGAGGTTGTTCCTCAAGTGGAACCACTGGGCTGGCCGGGGGAGGCTGGGTTAGGATTTTCAGCAGTGACTCAAGCGTACAGCGGTAACAGGTAGGAAAATTGAGAGGTTTCACCAGGGTAAGGGAAGGAAGAGTGCAGATGGTAGGGGTTAAAAAAAAGATGGAAGTTAATAGTGAAAGTAGAGGACTAGGCAAGTTAGGAGTTATGATATATTCATGCCACCAGATGAGAGTAGATTAGTTGGATATAAGTGGAAGAGAATACAGATATCTCAATGGATGCCTGGGTAACTATGGACCAGCAGTCTGATCCTTGAATACATTACGTGCAGCATTTCCAGACTGACTGGATGTAAGTAACACAAAGCAATAGTCAAAAAACAACTCTGTGGGATTCTGGATTCCTGAAAAATAACTCCAATTCAAACTGGCTTTGGGAGGTGCTCCCAAGATGTCTTGGCAAAGGCTGTTGGAGAGCAGAGGGTCTTCTGAAGTCTGCCGGAGCAATGGGCCATGAGGGTAACATTTCTGCGTACAGAGCCACCAGGAATGGTAGACAAGGGTGTAAGAGGATAATGTTTGGAAAGAGGATTGCAAAGTGGTAAAAAATAAACATAGGCTGAAAATTACGAAGCAGAGAAGTAATTCTGCTTTTTTAATGGTATCCCGAGGGATGTCAGTGTGGTTTTCTCTTCTCCTTCCTCCAGCGCTGCCTCCTGCCAGAGATGGTTTTTGAGGCTGGATTTGCCTCTACCCCTGTTGAAGACTGGTGCCCTGCAGCCTGTCTGTGTCCATCCTCTTCCTCCTCCCTGCTTTTCCTTGCTCTTCCATCCTGTGGGATGAGGCGTTATGGCACAGAGCTCCCTGGGTTCACACACTTTTCCCTGCCTTGCTCCCTGGGACAGGATCAAGCTTGTGATGTGTCCCTTAATTAGCTCTCTCCCACTAGCAGAAGTGCTTTTCACATGACTGACAACATTTACAAGGTTCTGACTGTATTTAATAAGCCATATACCCTAAGATGTATGATCTGTACACACTTAGCTCCATGTATGTTTATCCCAGCTTTCCATGCATGCCATGCGTGATGTGGCTTACACAGAAACTTGGCAGTCGCTCTTTCCTGGGTGTCTTCCATCAGCCTGCACTCCTCAGTCTTCTCCTATGCCTTGAAAGCATCTGTTAAACTCCCCCACTGTATTACAGCGTTCATCGTGAGCGAAAGCCTCTACTGATAAACTGCTAAATCCAACCCAGCTGTAACTGTAATATCTTCCTTCTTCTATCATTTTCTCTTTATTAGCCAGGATCATTAAAACCAAAACAAATTGATAGTGCATATTCATTGATAAATATATTTCAATTTGTCTTAGCATCCAAACACCGATTAAGCTTTATAGAGTTTTGTACCTCAGAGCTTAATTTTATTAAACACTGATATAACAAAATTGAAATATAATGTCATTTCTTTGCTAAGACAACCGAGTTTTCCCACCCACAGTTAATTGCATTGTGTTGTTGTGGGTGGTTTTTTTTTTAACAGGAATGGAAAAAATATGCAGGTTTGACTGAAATGACCTTGAGTTATTCATGTCACCAGCTGATAAATCCTAGGACAGTTGCAGACATTTTCACGTGTCTTCTCAGCAGCCGGAAGGACAATGATACATGGCTGGAGAGCATACGCCTGGGCTTCCTGCCTGTAGGAAAGCAGGAGCCGTACCAAGTCGTCTCGCAGTGAGATGGCAGTAATTTTCCTGGGCTGTCAGACCTGATGGCACCATCGGACTGGTGCTGCGGGATGCTGCTGTAGTTCTTTGGCTACTCATACCTTCAAAGCACCTGCCTTGGGAAGGGACCACCTTGTTCAGTTATCTGCCAACACAAAGATGACTTAGTGCTTCAGGTATATTATTCAAGCAGTGAATTCTAATTCTAAGTTAAAAGAATTATAGAAGAATGACACAGTGGGTTGGAGTGGGATTAGGGGCAGATCTCTGCTGAGCCTGGCTGCCCAGGGTGCAGGGCTGACCAAAAAAACCCACCTTCCCTGCAGCCGGTGCAGGAGGTCCCTGCGCTGCAGGACCCAGCTCACCTCCAGGTTCCCGGCACCAAGGTAGTCTGAGAGGAGAGAGAATCCCAAATTATGAATTTTAGCTATTTCTGCCTCAAAGTGGAGCTGTAGAAACAATCTGTATCGTGATACTTCCCAGCAGCAGCAGATGTAAGAGTCAAGAAGTCAAGGTAGTTTCTGTGACACCATGCACTGATCTTTCAGAAACTATTCCTGTTTCTCACAGAGAATTTTCCAATTGGAAGAAAAGAAATTACAAATGCAATTACCCAATGATAACAGAGGGAGCCAACGTAGTTGCTCTGTAGTTGTGAATGCTGCAAGAATTTCACCGCATCTTATGGAAGCTCTTGCTTTAAGCCATTGTCCACCCACTGCTGCAGAACACAACTTAAAAGATAATTTATGAACGCATTGGAAACTTTGCTATTTGTGAGTAGATGGCTTGGTGTGTGTTTGTCGTACATTCCCTCAGAGGTTGAACAAGCTGTACTTGCCTCGGTGATGGTTGGCTGTGAAGAGCCACGCTCCGGGGCGCGCTGGCTGGCACGTCCGCGAGCTGTTCCTGGGCACGGGCGTGGCGTGGGCTAGAGCGATGCCTCCGAGCACTCCTGCTTAGAGGCCAGCAGGGACCAAGGGCCTTTTTTCCGCCAAAGGCCAAGGGGATGTACCGAGGAGGCAGGTCTGACCCGTGGCAGGCCTCCTGGAGGGGCACGCTCCTGGGAATGGGGACCCTCCACAGGGATCCGGCACAGGGTCTGGAGAAGAGCCAGCCTGGAGAAATTGCATCAAGGCAGCGGGAGAGTCTTGTGACTGCAGATGTGCTTTTGCTGCCTGCATTAGGGAAGGGGAATGCTGGCCATTCTGTGGTTTTGTTTCATTTTTTTTTATCTGGAGATTGCTTCTAAAGAAGAAGAAAAGGTAAATTTGCTGTTTTCCTTCATGTTTTTTTCGCTGTGGTTAATCACACCAGCTCCTCAGGCTGCGTGCCTGCTTTCTTGGAATTTGCCTGGCTTCAGCTCCTGCCATAGCTTCTTGTTATGCCTGCCTCAGATTAGAGAGACCTTTAGTACCTGTTGTTTTCTCCCTGTGAAGGTACTTATACGCTGTAATCAAGGCTTCTCCTAATCATCTTTCTGATGAACTAAACAGATTAAACTCTTTAAGTCTCTCTGGGTAAAGAACTTTCTCTAATAGTCAAATTATTTTTGTAGCCATTTCCTGCCCTCTCCTTAATTTGTTGAAGGCTTTGTAAAGCTGGGAAAGTCGGATTGTGCAGTTTTTCAGCGAGCCTCCGCTGTGCTGCACACACCGATGCCGTCTCACCGACACTAACCCCACGTTTGCACACCCAGGGGCCGCGTTGCCCTGGTCCCGTGCTGGTGGCCCCGTGGAGAGAAGGACCGGCAGCTTCCTGAGGAGCAGCTGGGCAATTTCACTCCAAAGCAGGATCAAACCTGCTTAAAGCCTGTTGGAGACGTTAATTTGACCTGATGTTAAACCTGGTGGTGGAGTTTCCATGTTCCGAGTTCTCTACCCAGACGGCCCCAGACACCTTTCAAACTCCTCGCACTCCGGGACTGCAAGCCAGGATGCCACCGGCACGTCTCCATCCCCCGTGGTATTTGCCATTGATAACTTCTTCGTTATCCATCAGCGTCATCAACAATGAGTGCACGCTTCACTCACTGACTGAAATGGTGACTGGGCTGCAGGGCTAGTCCTGCCCCTCGCAGATTCCTGTCTAAATTTCCCCAGACTCCCCTTATTCCCCGTCTCTTCTCCCTGTGTCGTTCACCTCAGTGATTAATGACTATTTCTGGGCTCCCGGTGATGCAAAACCAAATGCCTTGCAAAAGTCTGGCTACCGATCAGATGTACCCAGGCATCCTGCTTTGGAGCCATGAAATAATAAATGCATGGTTTTTTTACAAGTTATATGTGTTTTCTTTTTTTTTGCAGGCTTATTTATAACCACACCCTTACCTCATTTATTTGAATCCTATTTCTGGTTTTCTACTGGTTTTGCCTGGGATTTATTTTGGACTAACGGACCTATGTCTACTCAAGTCTGCGTCTTTTGAACACTGACACATTTTTCAGTCTTTTGCTCTTTTCCCAAAAATTTAAATTAATATTTATGTGTACATATATAAAAAAATATGTATGTATATGTGCATGTATGCATGCAAATTATTTCATTCACCATCCTAACACTGATTTTTTCTTACCAGGGCTTTAACAATCTTCAGACTCCATACATCTTTTACATATTCTTTGGCTGTGAAGAAATGGGAAAATAATTGACGGTCATCATGTAAAATTTATCCACTTATTATTTAATAATTATTTATTATTTATTATTTATCCACTTTAATTCCTTCAAATCCAGGCAAACATCGCTTTTCCGTAGCTCTCATTTTTTTCAACACCGCTACTATTAACTTGGTATTTAATGATGGACCTTTTGTCTTAAACCTGGATATGACTACATGGGGGGGCTGCCAGGCTCTCGGCAGCTCTGCCGCGCGTGGCACCACGCAGGAGGCTGTTGGTGAAGCAGCAGCTGGTGCTGCCGTACCCCTGCTTGGGTGGTCTCCGACCTCCGCAGGTTCGTTAGCATCGTGGCTGAGCTGTGCCCACTCGAGGTCCTGGAGGTCTCGGTTTTCAGCAGCTGGAGAAGAGATCAGAGAGGCTTTTGGGTGCAGCCCCAACCTTGCCCTTTGGCAGGCTGAAAGCCAGTGCCGATGTCCCCATGGCCATCTTCATCCCGCCAGGGACGCTGCATCTTCCCCCGCTGGCACGAGTTTCAGTTCCTCGGGCTCACTCTCCACTTTACAGGCAATTAAGGAAAGGGGGAGGAAAACCACAAACTTCTCTTTGCTCCTGGCCGCAACATTTCAACTTATTTATGGTTTGCTGAGTTTGAATTTAAACCATGTTGGCCTTGTTAGAGCCCAACCTTCTGGTGTTAGACTGAGCGCTCTGCTGGATGTGCCAGCCAGCCTCTAACCCAGCCCATTAGCTCCCTTGCCTGGGAGAAGTGGTCTGGCTCATTTGCACAGCCTCCATCCAACAATGTGCTGCAAAACCGATCTTTATTTTACTTTTTCCATTTTTATGCCAATCATATATCAAGCTGTTCAGCTTCAGTGTCTTCTGCAGTCTTCCTGCGGGACCAGGAAGGTCTCTGAGAAGACCCCTTGGAACCGTCTTTTCTGCATTTCTTTTCCAGAATTGGAGACATTTGTTAATTTGCTATTCTTTACACTTCCCTCAGGCAATATTCTAGGAGAACTTTCTAGTAGTACAGAGTGCAAATCAGATGAGCCAAGTCTTTAGAGTGTTTTGAAGTGTTTTGCTTCACACAAGCCATTTGGAGATACTGGCAAGAGTGAAACATGGACCAAGCATATTAGCATAACTCATGTGATGCCTGTTACTCATTGGATGACGGCGTGTTTATAGCGCAGCTTTTCACTTGGTCCTGATTGAAGCTGGCATCTCCTGGAACACAGGTGCAGCTCGCGGGCAGGGGGAGAGAGGAAATCTTTTGCAAAAAGTTAAAGGGAAAAAGCTTTCATCTCAATTAGGTTTCAGACACCTTTTTTTTTTTTTCTTTTTTTTTTTCTTTTTTTTTTCTTTTTTTTCTTTTTTTTTTCTTTTTTTTTCTTTTTTTTTCTTTTTTTTCTTTTTTTTTTTCTTTTTTTTTTTTCTTTTTTTTTTTTCCAAGGTGGAGAGAAATGATGAAGGTAGTATTTGGCTACTTTCTAAGTAAACACAACAAGCTTTTGCAAGTAAACAGCTGGGACTTTCTGTTGGCTTAGGAGAGCGGGAGGAACTTGCGTGTGTGATCTCAGAGGCTGCAGGAAAATAGGGGCAGGTTTCCAGGTGCGGGGAGAGGCAGGAGGCTGCCTGCCTCCCCAGACCCCAGTGGCGATGGTGGTCCCAGGAGCGCAGGAGAGGCGCAGATGGCTGTCCTCAGGCCCCGCATGGAGATGTGCCAGCGGCGGAATGCACGCGGTGCACGCTCGTGCCAGATCCCAGGGATGCTGAGGGCTCGGCGCGCTGCCGAGTGCCTGTAAGAGGTCCAGGTGCGGCAGTGCCCTCCCAGCCGCTCTCGGCACCCAGTCACTGGTTTCCCTACATCAGGTCGCTGCCTGAGTTTGGTTTCCTCTGTCGCTTTAACGCTGTTTTCCACATAGAGAAACAGCCAGTTGTGTTAATAGGATATTAATGAGAACAGCAACAAAACTCCCTTGTTACTTGGAGCTATGCAAATAGTGATTATTTTGTTGTTAAAGATCTTGTTCTACAAAGATAGCGCTACAGCATGCCATTTTCTCCTTGGGGTACTACTTTCCAGCAAGAGTTGTCTCACATGAGTAGGCTTCGGTTAACTTCTTTTTTCCCTTTGCCATAGGAAAATCTGAAGAAAAATGATGGATAGCAGGGTTCAGGGGACAAGAAAGTTTTAGTTCTGTGTTTAGGTGACGTTACCAATATTGGTAAAATGGGCACCTCAACTTAGAAGGCCACCTTGGGTTTTCATCCTTCTACCTCTTTTTGATTATGGTGGCAATGATACCTGATTCAGTTTAACAAAAGACAAACAAAATTACTAAAGAAAATATGTTTGCTTTCAAATCGTGAGACATCCTCTGACATTAATTTTTAGGAAGTGCTGAAATATTTATTTTCTTTATTAACAAAACTAGAGACAATGGTAGCATTTTTTTTAAGCCATAAGAAATTAGAAGACAAGTAAATGGAAGGAAGAACAAGCACATTTTTCATGATAAAGGAGGAGGTGTTTAGAAATCAAGGAGCTGAACCATGACTGATGAGCTTAGGTTAAGTTCTCATCTCTACCAAGGGCTTCTTGTGCAACTCAGAAAATTAGATTTCTGTGTCTCATTTTGTCCATCCACAGCTTTTCCTTCTGAGTTTGTATTTGTTGAATGTGACCTGCTGTTAAAGGCTGGATCGCCTTCCTTAGCATCACCTTTGTGCGTTGTCTTTTGCTGTAGGTAGCAAAGCATGTCTGAAATAGGTTGGAAAAAGCTGTTGTGGAATTTATCTAACCCAAGCTGGGTGACTGGCAGAAGACTCAGAGCTCCTCCAATGAAAGTCAGCTTTTATTTAAGTGCATCCTAATAAACACGCAGCAGTATGAGCCCCAAGAGTCTGCTGCAGATCTCATTTGTCTTTCCTAAGTAAAAAAAAATAATTATCATCAAAGTAACCTTACTTTCCAACAGTACTCCATGTTTTACTCCTAGGACTTGATTCTCTAGTAGTCTGTGGTTCATTTCTTTGTGATTGTAGACTACATGCTGCTACAAAAAAAAAGTTTAGTTTTTTATTATTGTTGAAAGTAGAACTTATTTTTGACATGCATGGCTATTCTTTAGAAGGGGGAAAAAAAAAAGTTAAAATATGAGATTACTGCAGGATGGGGAGGCTGTTTATCATGAGAAGTTTGAAATGGGAAGAGGATGGCTTTAAAGATCTGCGTGCCGGCTCATCCAGGACTGGTGAGTTTAGAGCAGGAGTTGTGGCAAGAGGCCCTGTGGCCCCTGTTCTGCAGGAGGCTGGAGCAGATGGTTCAGATGGTCCCTCCTGGCCCTGCAATCTGTGCATCCTCAGGAGCAAAAACCTGCTTTACAAATATGCAAAGTTCATGTACCTCAAGTTTCAGTGGCTTTTACATTAGCTTGAAATAAAGGATGGTACCAGTACCGAGTCATATTTTCGAAGACTTAATAACGTGATACAAATTAAGTATTTTGGGCAAAAGAAGAAATATAGTATAATATTCCTATTTTATTCTCATTAGTTCTTTTTGTCTATAATTAGTAACCATGCAGCGTATAATATATTCTCTCACGTCAGAATTTATCAGGGGAGTGCTTTGGCTGGGCAATTGCTGTGTGAAAAATTAAGGGTTTTGCCTTGTTCCATCAACATGTTTTGGTTTCACTGTTGCATAAAAATAGATTTTTTAAGTAACAGTCACATAAACTACAAAAATCCAGAACAGAGCCCATTTTCATTTCAGAGGCGGATTCAGCGTTGTTTGATGAAACTGGAATAGATGACTTGGTTATTCTAATTACTAAGGACTGTTATTACAAATGCAACCAAAAAAACCTAATGAACGTTGTAGTAATGCTAATTTATATCAGCCAACTGTGACACGTCAGCCAGCTTTCCTGCACAAACGTGTGGAAGGGAAGAGGGTAAACCAGAGTTACTTTCCATGCTGGAACTGCAGCGGCTGTTCCTGGATACTGTGCAAATCCAAAGTGACTGAGAGTCACAGTGCTGTTGCGCTGATCTAATCTACGTATTTATTAGTTTTCCAGGGTGCACGGTTGATTTCTGGCAGTGGGGAGGCCGGTTATATGGAGAGCCGAAGGGCTCGGCAGGGTGCTGATGGAGCTGGTGCAGGAGAAGATGAGCAATCACAGGCAGACAAGCCCGCATTAGTCAGACGCGCCTGTGACCGAGACGTGATCGATGCCATTAGCATCACCTGGAAGAGCCCTGGGAGAAAGTGCTATTTTTGGCAAGCACCTTTGATTTCTAGAGAATGGAGATGATTTATGATTAGGGAAGGCTGCTGGTGGACTGGCTTGGTGCTGGAGAAGTTAATCACTTGGTATGAGGATACTGTGATTTGTTTGACGTTCCCAACTTGTGTTGTAAAGATTTTGTGTCAGGCAGCATTTATGCAGGAGCGAAATGAGTCTTATTCTCATTTCACTCTATTTGTACCCCATAGGGAGAGGTCTTAAAACACCCTTGGTGGTTGAAAGCAGGTGAGGCTTTGGGGTCTCCTCAGTGCTGGCTGGCAGGGGAGCATGTGTTCAGGCAGGCAACTTTATGAATCCCCACAGAGCAGAAGGAAAAGACGTCTTGACACTGTGCTTCTGGGCACAAGGGCCGATCTTGTGGCAGTAGATGATGGTGGAGTTTGCTCCTTCCTGAGCATCCTACACACCATCTCCTGGGCGTAAGGGGTGGGAAGAAAGCAGAGTCCACTGTGCTTTCAGAGGTGGGACATGCCCTGCCAGGAGGCAACAGCCAGAGCCTCCTACCTGAGCTCGGTTGGGGTGGTACAACCTTCTCACCACACAGCCACCCTGAATTGCCTCCTGCACGCTCGCTGACATTGGCAGCTGGGACAGAACCTGCCTCTTGGTAAAGATATTTGGTGAAATGTGGTATAATAGGACTCTTGTATTTTCTAAGGGTCTCAAACCGGCGTGGCTGGGAGGGGGAAGCGACAGTGTGTGACTTACCTTCCTGGGCTCTGGTTTCTCCAGCACGGCAGTGTGGTAGAGTCAACGACAGCTATGATTTACTTGGAGTAAAAGTTCCTTAGCTTCCCTGGAAAACACTGTCAGAAAAATTTCAAAACTTTTTCCCTGGGAAACTATGAACTGATTCACGGTACATCACAAACCAGAGTGATATGAAAATGAATCTGGAGATACTTCATTGTTAACATTGGAAAACAGTGGCACAAGCTTTCACTAAAATGAAAGCTTCTCACCTAGAACTACAACTTTTCATTCCGATTTGCAGTGTATCAGTATAGTGGAAGGAGACTAGATGGAAGGCAATGCAATTTAATTAATTAAATCAACACCCTACTGAACAGGAAAAGACTGGGACACTCTGCACCCTGTGTGTTTTATTTTATAGAAGCAAGTGTTTCAGACACCTGAGTCTCCACTCCAACCATGTGCTTGAGCACCTGGTGACGTTTGTCTGTCTTCAGTTAAGAACTTTAGAACAAGCTGAACGTCAAGAGGCGTCCATCCGAACCGTTGCATGACTCATATGAAGATTGTTATTTAAACATTTCAAATGAATCAAGAAATCTGTCCCAAAGCAGCAACAACAGTTAAGCGTTAGCCTGTCCCATCTGGGAGCCAAGCCAGGCACTGTTCAGGACAAGGTAATTATTGCTGGCAGAAAATTCTGAACTGAGTTGACTGAGAGGCTGTTTTTAAATTCATTGGTGAGAGCTAACATGTGCAAGTCACTTCTGATTGCCAAAGTGGAACCTGTACCCACAGAGCATGCTCTCAGAGGGGAGAAAATAATTTGGTTTAATATGAGTAAGGATGGGTTTATATGAGCGATGTAAATACCTTACAGAGAGCATGAAGAGCTGTAATCAGTCAAAGAGGTAGATAATAGAGAATGCACAGAGTTGAAAAATGAGTGAAAATGATTGTATGTGTTTTTCTGGCACTGGGAGTCAATGGATGAATTTGGGAAGGCTGGATTTAACTCCGTTCCCACCCACACATTTCAGTTCCCTGGCTCCGTTGGCCGGCTGACCAACAGGACTTCAGGGCAGCTGGGTCTGACAGTGTCACCCACCCTTCAGCCCCAGGTAATCCCACACGTTTGTATTCTGCTCTGTGAACGTATGTTGACTTATCTCAGTTAAGAAAAATCGCCCAAAGGTCTATTGGAAAAGTATTATGAAAGGGCACAGACAGCTATTTTAGATTTTATATTTCCCGAAAGAAAGGCTGCTGGAGGAACTGAAGGCAGAAAGTAATTTTGGAGATAATGACCATAAAACAATACAAAATGATGGAATTTGTTATTGTAAAGAAAAGAAGGAAGGAGAGCAACAGAATAATGATAACGGAGTTCAAAAAAGCAGCCTTCAGTGAAGTCAGGGAAGCAGCAGTGAGGGCGTCCTGGGAGGATATTCAAAGGCAAAACGAACTGCAGCAGAACAGGCTGTTACTGAATGAAGCTGCTTTAAAGGCACGACAACAACCTCCTGTTGCAAAGGAAAGACAGGCATTCCCGAGGCTGCTTCTCGGCTCTCCGAGGACGTGGAGAAATAAAGAGAATCCTCCAGAAAACCAGAAATAAGGGCAGATGACTAAGGATGAATATGAAGGAATAAACTCCCGCCTATAAGGATAAAATCAGAAAGCAGAAGGCATAAAACGGGCAAAGAACATAAAAGGCAGAAAGGCAGGCATCTCTAAATGCGTCAGAAACGAGAGGAAGACAAAGGCACGTACAGCCCCGGCACTGAGCAGCGAAGGGAAGTGAATGAAGGCTAAACTCTTCAATGCCTTATTGTTTCAGCCTTCAGAAGAAGGTTAATTGTGACCAGACACTTACTGCAATTAATTTTAACAAGGGGATAACAGGGAAAGAAAAGATTGAGGTATACTTAGATAAATTAGATGTTTTCAAGCTATGGGAGCCTGATGAAATCGACCCTAGAATACTTGCTGAATTGCCCCAGAAAACCCCTGAAGCCGTGGTGATTATCCGTGGGGAGCTGGGGTGGTGAGGAACACACGGAGCGTGCTGGAGGATGGCAAACCGAGCAGCTCTCCCTCAAACGCACTCAGAAAATTATAGAGCTGGAAGCCTAAATTAAGTACCTGAGAAGGTACTAAGACAAATTATTAAACCATCAGTTTGTGGGTATATAGAGGATATTAAGATGGTAAGAAAGAGCCGACAGGGATTTTTCAGGAAGAAATGATGACAAAGCAGCATGATTTGCTCTGACAGGATAACTGGCCCAGAGGTGGGGGAAGCGGCTGAGGATGCAGCTCCAAGTCAGCGACTTGGGAACTAAGGACCTATGGCCTGGATGAACCTGTGGTGACACTTACCTTCCCAAACCCCTCCTGAAGGCCGTCAGTGACTTTCTGCCAAACCCAGGAACATTTTATTCGCTATTTTTTCACCTGGTTGTTAAGAAATGCTTTAAGGACAGAACAGATGACAGAGGTGTCCCTTTTTGAAGCATTGACAGATTTCGGATAAATAACAAAAGAAAAGCAAACCTGAATGTAGAGGAGAGCTCATCTCATGCTAGGCATCCCATCCAAAGTTTGTTGATGTATCTCCATGGTGGTGGAGTCCCCATCCCTGGAGGGGTTCAAAAAACGGGCAGACGTGGCACTTTGGGACATGGTTTAGTGGGCATGGGGGTGTTGGGTTGATGGTTGGACCGATGATCTTAGAGGTCCTTTCCAACCTTAGTGATTCCTAGGTTTTACTTTCATTAAAAAATAATCCAGCCACCAAGCCAGGAAACATCATATTATTCTTCTCTCCTTAACTGGTTTAGTGGTGGACTTGGCAGTGTAGGTTAATGGTTGGACTGGATGATCTTAAAGGTCTTTTCCAACCTATACGATTCAATGATTTATGATCTGATGGCTTTAGTTTTTCAAATAACAAAAAAGTTAAAAGCAAGTTTTAATTAAGAACTCTTTTCTAGTCTTTCTTTGCCCTAGCTCAAGAGGAATTTCCACTCCCCCTCCCCCCCACCTCTCTAACAAATTTTTACACCCATTTCTAGTAATTAATGGGTGCTTTGCTTGAGTGTGCAATAAGCCTGAAACAGCAGCTCTGAGAGCTGAGGATTTGGGTGCCTCTTAGAAGCTCTAGTTTGGTTCTTGGACCCGGCTAACAGCATCTCAGTGGGATACAAGGCTGGATGACCTGTAACAAATATATCCCTGCTTGGCCAAAGTAAACGTTAGCTGTGCTGTCACTCATCTTTAACTGGGGGGGTGGAGATGTGGCCTGTCAAGGGTCCCTCCTGGGCTGCGTAGGTGTGTGTGTTGGTGTGCACCTCCTCTGCCATGGGTGGATTGGGCTTGGGGATCCTTCACCTGCTGCCTTTTAACCTCCAGGATGGAAAAGCCGCATCCCAAGTGGGGGTGGGACAACCACCACAGGAACCTTGAATAATTTTGGCTGGGAGGGACCCCTGGAGGTCCCTGGTCCAACGTCTTCCTCAAAGCAGCATGAGCTTCAGAGTTCAGTTAGGTTGCTCTGGGGCTTGCCTATTTGCACAGTGAATATTTCTAGAGATGGAGGATCTACGGCTTGTCCAGGACCTTGTTCCTGTGTATTTGACAAAGCTGTAATCCCACAAGTCAGAGGATTTTCTTCTAATCTCAGCCTCTAGACATCTGTAGAGCAATAGATAATCACTAGGTGTGCTAGTACCTTTGTATACATATAGTATACCACTGAAGGTATACTTCCATTCATATCATATATGAAAGAAATATTTTAAAATTAAAAATAGAATGCTGTAAATATTTTCAATTTAAATTTTACATTTAGAATTCATTAAATTAGTTTGGGAAATGCTGTACTTCAGGTAATGGGAACATCCTAGCTTAGGTCTATTTCGGTTTATGGGATTCCTTCTAAAAACATCCTTCCATGAAAAGGCATTGTGGCACCAGAGCAAAGAAAATCTTTTGTGGTGTTATATCTATTTGGAGCAGTTCTCACAGAGTTTCATAAGCTCTGAATAGTGCATGCTGGAAACAAGTGAATATTCCTGTGCTTTGGTTGTGTTACTTAATTTCCCATAGAACACAAATATCAAAACCTTGAGTCGTATCTTAAATGCTTGTAACCAACAACTATATTGAGGAAGAATATGCTTATGATGGTTTTTTTTTTTTCATTTTTGCAGAATGCCTTTAGTAGAAAAGCAAGCAAGACATCTGAATGAATTTTATATGTTCCCTGAACTGCTCGAGCCTTTGAAATAACTCAGCTTGAAGTTTTAGTCAATATGAATGGAGACATTTAAAAAACCTGTGTGCTCCTCTGTCAATAAAAGATGGCAAAAGGCTAAAGAGATGAAAACAGACAGTAGAGTCAGAGATGCAACCAGTACTGAGCAAACCCCACAGGGAACAAGCCATTAGTAACTGTAATTGACAAATTTGATATGAATTTATAGAAAATTTAATAAGTAAAGAAACACCTTTCTTGCATACCTTTGAAAAAAAATTAGTGGCTTCACCTCTCCAAAACCTAGCCTAATTTAATTTTTGAAATAGGCGCATGTAAAAGTTAAATAATTTGAGCATTTTACAAGTATCATTAATAGGAATGACTTCTGTTGGCAAGTGGCTTTGCTCCCTTATGAGACAGATGTATGCATGTATCAGCGTAGAGTTAAAATACTTCTTTTAATTTAAAACGTAGGTAAAATTTTAGTTAAGTCAACAAGTCTTCCACACATCAGAGCAACTTGGACCTAGGGGCTATGTTGTTCTGGGACACAGGGCTGGAGGCAACCCTGGACCACGCAGCAGAAAGCAGGGTCACCGCTGTGTGCGCTTGGCTCAGACACCTCTGCTGTCCCTCCACACCGCGGGACCACTGACCTGCTCACTTCTAGCCGGGCGTCACCTCATCGCAGTCCACCGCATGATGTGGAAACAGCCCATGCCTGATGCCACTAGTAGAAATTGCTGATGAAACAGCCCATTAATGCATAATTCAGTGCCTGAGAAATCTTAAATTCCCTCTTTTCCCACCTCCCTTTGCAAATTCTGGGTGCTCTCTGGAGAGCCCAGCAAGGTGAGGAATTAGGCTCTGTTATTAAATGGCAGCGAGCAGTCAGGCTTATGTGAACCAACCACGAACCACAGACAGCCTTCATGACTGGGGGAATGGAGAAGTACCTCCATGAGCAGGAATTTGAGGACAATTCAGAAAGCTGCAAACCTGGAAGAGTTTTGGGTGCGTTCACCAACTTCTGCTGTGGGGTTGTGGTGCTTTCTAAACATCAGCTGTGCAGCAGGACATTCCTGGCACCAAGCGGGGAACAAGATGCCTTTTGAAAAGAAAGTCAGACCAGATGATGTTGTGCTAGTCAAGTCTGATAGCCCTCATGCTTCACCTAAATATAGAGGGTGCTCCAGAGGTTAGCACAATGACCTGTGCCAATGTATGCCTCTTGACTTGGTTGGATTTGATCATTATGAGTTGTGTGAGGGTGGAACACTGGAGGGCTTTGTATATAGGTGTAGTAGGGAATTTTTGATGGGGAACTGAAGCAACCTGTGAGCGTAGTCCTTAGCCTTGTCATTGTAAGCGGTACGGCAGGAGAACTTAAATCGCCCTTGGTACTTCTTATAGTCTGCACCAACATAGCAAAATATTAGGTTTAGCTTTTGAAAACATGTACGCTACTTAAGAATTGGAGGAGTAGGTAGATGCTAAAAACACATCAGAAGCATGGGATTGTGAGATATGCCCAGAAGTAAAAAAGGGCAGGGGTGCATAGCAGGGGATGTCTCATGTGACTAACCTTGTATCAAAGTTTAACTTCTCATGAATGTGGATAACAAAAACGGTTTTTATGTGCACCGTTTTTCCTGGTCCTGGAAAGGACTTTCATGCCATGGGTCAGATTCATCTCACCTAACTTACAATCATCTAGTCTAAACTGTTTGTCAAGATCTGCACTACAGTCCTACTACTTGATGTATCTTATGCACATGTTGCAGTTTGCAAGTGCCATGCATCTGGCAACGTGGGGAGCCTGCATCCCTGAATGTCTTTGAAGTACTCAATGTTAGGAGAGATAAAATCCCTCGTTAGATTATATCGCGTGTGATACAGTAAATTGGTCAGCGTCTGAGCAAATTATAAAAGACTGAGTAGTCTGGGAACGTTCTCCATTTACCAGCATCCCTGAGCCAGCTGGTAGGACAGAAATAAAAGTGCCCAGGCTGATGGCAGCTATCAGAGTGCTGTGAAGTTATGTGGGTTTCCTGAGTAACTTGGACTTAGGTTTATAAGTCAAAATCAAGAACCTTAATTGGACCCATAAACAGCAAATGCTGCTGTCGATGATTTGTTCCGACGTTTTAGCAGATTCTTCAGGCTTGTAAGGAAAACGTAGCTTTGTTCCCCCTACCTTTCCTCTTATCAAAAACACTTGCCAGGTGGGGACCTGGACTGGGGAAGGCTGGAACTTTAAATATCCCCAACTTCCGACAGTAGTGTGGAGGTGCGTGTCATTTCCCTCACTCATACTCTTCCTGCCGTCAGCTGGGCTTCAGTGCATGAAAAACAAGTTTGGGTTCAATGAAAATTGGAAGAAAAGAGTTATTCATGGTATAGAGGTTATTATGTAATGACCGGTAGTCATCCATCAGAGCATTTAGTCTTGCGTGTCTCAGCGAGGTTACCTCACCGCAATGCTTTCACCTTTTGTATTCTTTGTCCCTCGGGAGCCCATTCCCATAGAAACTTGATCATCAATGCATCTCATCCTAAATAAAACTTTGGCATAAGGAGGATCTATGGAAAATACTTTACCATGTAGTTATGAGAAAAGCACCTGTGTTTCCTTCAGTGGGCACTAGGCAGTGGATCACTCTAATAGTGCTGTTTGCAAATATCAAATAATAATGGAAAGTATGACAATAATGAAGTAAGTAATCAGATGAACTGTTGAGTACAGGTGCCTACATTTACAACTCTTTCATCAAAGAGAAAATTAAGCGCTCTCAGAATATTATGGCAAATTGCTTGCTGTTATACGACTACTAATCAGGTGGAGTACATAAATGCATCAGGAAAAATCTTCTTGAGCAATTATGGCAGTAGATGATTAAGGCACAGAGCACATCATGGGACAGCAAATGGGCTCCTTTTCTCTGCCTGCAGATGTAAACGCTGGTTGCAAAAACAAGCAACAAGAGCCCAGAGTCACCAGCACCTCTGATGAAGTTCAGCTGATGGTACAGAGTATGGGAGAACGTGACTCCTGCGCCTGTGCGGTTGTGTCACACAGCCCTCTGAGTGCCCCAGGGCCAACTCGCCTCTTCAGGGGCTGGAGTTCACGCAGGGGCTTTAGGTAAATGGTCTGTTAGCAGGTGGAATGTGGGGTAGACGTGGCATTACCTTACCGCACTTGCACCCTTCAATGCAACGCCACACCTGACACTCAGATGCAGCCCAGAAGACTTTGTCCCGCCAGCCCAAGCCCTGAAAAGCAGAATGGTGGGGCCATGCTCTGGCACCCTTTCTGCATGCTCTGCCTCTCCAACCACCTCGGGACGCAGAGAGGGTGCCTATTTTGCTGCTCCCAGTGCCCCACCAGTTCCCAGCTATGGCAGGGGGATCCCCAGTGGACATGGGCTATGAGCACACCCATGCCTAGGGGTGTGTTTACCCACCTCAACAGCTTCCCAGGGAAAATAGCATTGCTACTGCATCATCTCGTGCCTTTTACCCCTCCCACGGCTTTCAGAGAAAATGTGCTTTCCTACCTACTGTTTTGCAGCACCTCAGGCAGCTGATCAAGCCCTGCATTTTTTTCTTGCTTCCTCCTTGTCTTCTGGAGTTTCTCTGAGATGCAGCAAGGCCACCTCCTCAGTCAAAACAGGAGGTCTCCTGAGCCAAACTCCTGCCTCTCAGCCTAGGCTTGCTGCTTACTGGGACTGCTGCAGACAAGCTTCATTCTGTGCTTGGCTCTTCTGAGTCTCTCAGCTGAGGGAAGAACATGGGAAGGGTTTGAGAGAGGGCTTTGACTCGGAAAGCAAGCTGAAGACCGCTCTCCTGTGCTGCAAGGCAGGGGCTCAGCCTGGGGATGGACGTGACTGTCCCTGTGTCCTCGTCTCTGAGGGGAAGCCGGGCTGCCCTGGCAGGATGGAGAAGGCTGTTGCCACTCTCCTCCTCCCCCAAAAACCTGTTCTCTAAGCCACCGATAAACATGCGATAAAGCCAGTCTCTCGGCAGGGCCCTTTCTGCAAGATGGCTTTGTGAGTCCCTTCTCTACCAGCTGAGGAGGAAGAAATAATTTGGAGTTACAGGATGCAACTATAGATCTTGACTGCAACACAGAGCACATGTCCATGCTGAATCAAATGACTGTTCTGGAGGAGTGCTGTGTTGTGCCAGGCTCCTGCAGGCAGCAGAGCTGGTATAAGGTTTCCGGTATGGTGCTTTCAGCGCGGCAGGATTGCTGGGAGGAGTTTGCAATAACATTTCCCAAAACCTGCGTATTAATTGCAGGGATGCACAGTAGGAAATAGCTAACTGCTGTGTCAACGCATTGTGTCACGTTTGAATCCCTGATCAATAACCAAACCCTGTTGTTTGATACTTAGAGACTAAAAAATAGCATACTCATCCAAGGGCATGGAAAGTATCCTTTCATTTAAATGGCACATATGCATCCTTTCAGTTTATCATGGCACCACTCTTACCAAGTAAGCATCCTTCTGTGTTCTGCCTTAAAGGCTGAGCTTTCTGCTGCCCAAGCCCTTTCATCACATTATACCTTAGCAAAGATCCTTGTGTTGTGAGAGCATGCAAGCTCTCTGCCAGCCTCAGTGACTCATGATTAGTATGGCAAGCCATACAAAAAGCTGAATTGGGTTTTGGATATCTCAGGATAGAAGATAATATAATCCTATTATAAAAAAATGGTATCTTCATCTGTTCTCCTCCGCTAGTTTCCAATTCTCTGTTATTGGGCTTTACAAATCCTTCGTATTTCCTTTCATTTAATTTCTGGTGAGTTTAGGATTGTGAAGCTATTCCTATGCTGACACTTGAATAGCAGATGTGCTAATATCTGCATGTATCCACTTAGTCCATGCATAAAAAAAACAACTGCTGCCTTTTTTTTAATTATGTGCGAGTCCACAGTGATAGTCCACATCCTGTCATCTTAGCCACTGCTTCACACACACAGCTCATGGTGGAAAAGAGCTGGAGTCCAAAGAGAAAACTCTTGAGGTGGTTGTAGTATTTGGCTTGTGTCTTACAGGGGATGGAGGGGTTGCATCCAGCTAGTTCCTTGGAAAAGGAGGGATGGGAGTCTGGAAAGCATTGGAAGCATTGGAACAGGCTGCCCAGAGAGGTGGGGGAGTCCCCATCACTGGAGGGGCTCAAAAAACGGGCAGAGGTGGCACTTTGGGGCATGGGGGTGTTGTGTTGATGGTTGGACCAATGATCTTAGAGGTCCTTTCCAACCTTAGTGATTCTATTCTAGTTTTACTTTCATTAAAAAATAATCCAGCCACCAAGCCAGGAAACATGAAATTAATTATTACTCTCCCCTTAATTGGTTTAGTGTGGACTTGGTAGTGTTAGGTTGATGGTCGGACTGGATGATCTTAAAGGGCTTTTCCAACCTAAACAATTCTGTGATTCTATGAAAGGTGACTGAGTATGTCCTGGATGTCTGGATGGGAACGTCAACTGTGCAGGTTAACATTCCCAAAAATCATGATGCATTGATAGGGCAGAGCCCTGTCTGGAAAGCATTCCCCTCTGCGACAAGGACGCGGGCTGCTCAGCTGCCTACCATGGAGGAAGTTCTGCTAACGCTGCCTTAAACGTGTCTCTGCTTCCTCGGGCACAGCAATCACGGTGTGAAAGATGCAAGAGCGTGGAGACACTGTAGGGGCTGGCCTGACTCTGGGTCTGCTAACAGGTACCCTGCACCTCCCGTCGCCTTCCCCCACCGCTCGCCCCGAGCAGCATCACGCACGCTCACCGCTTCCTTCCCCAGCTGAAATGCAACGCGCAAAAGGAGCTCGGGAGGCGAAGGCTCAAAATGCGGCGCATGCAGACCTTTCTCGCACAGGCCGTGCTCTCTGAGTTTAGGTCCGTAGCACAAAGCTTTCCGAACCCTTGGAAAGCCACCACTCCCCTCCACCCCGCCCCTGTCCTGGACAAGGATCTTGCTGACGGTGCTCCTTGGGAATCAGTCTCTCTCTTTGCCCCCTGACCAGGACGAATTTCAGGAAAAGAGGTACAGATCTCTGAAGATGCTCACACGCTGCCTCCTCCAGTGTCCCCGGTAAGCAGGAACGAAGGCGCAGCTCTGCCGAAACGCCAACTCCTAAAGGTCCGTGTGAGCTCTGAAAGGGGCATGGAGGAGCCTCAGTCGGTCCGGCACTGCAACATGCACCCGTTCATCGTGGCTACTGCAAATACCTTGGAGATGTGGAAGCTAAACCTTCGGAAATAAAACCGCAAATCCCTGAATGGAGCTGGAAGGCAGTATTTTGCAATGCTGCTTCTCTAATTCTTAGGTATAAACCAACATCTGCAGCCCTCTGACTATGCTGCCAAGTGGTTACATTAGGGATACACTTATCAGTCCGATATATTCTAAGGCTGAGTGCAGCAAGGTGCTGAGAGCCCAGCATACCCCCTGCGATTTATGAGAGCACTTTCCCTGGGCACATTATCTCTCACAATCCTGACGCTGACTTTCCCCGTGGGACCACTTCTGTGCTGGAAGGTTTGCAAGTCTATATCTTAATTTGATACCAGCTGCTAGCAATATAGCTTTGACACCCCTACATCATTCTTCTTCTTAGGCTACACGCTGCATCTCATAGGCACTTAAAAGTTTTTCTAAACATATTTAGGAAAAAAATAAATCTGATTATGTAAAGTTTGTTAGACCGTGAGGGGTTTTTATAATCTTTAGGGGTTTGAGACTCACAAGGAAGATGGTTACTGCTGTAATTTCTACAACTTGTATACTTAGAAATGGGAAACTAAGAACTTGTATGGCTGCGCTCACAGAAGAGGAGCCAGGAGGCCTCCCTGGGACTCTTCTGCACTACAGGAACAGAAGGTTCCTCTGGCTGGAGCACAGTGGTTGGGGACTCCAGTTATCCAACACCTCCTGACTGGAGCTGGCACATCACAGGCAATGCAGCCAGAATTGTTAGCGGTTCCTGGAGGCCCGCGAGAGTGCCCTGCTCAAGGTGACAGAGTGAGAGGGCATGGCTGCAGACATCTGATGCAGATGCATCAGGCCATGCACGCAGTTACCTCTCCTGTCCGATGCAGATGCATCAGGCCATGCACGCAGTTACCTCTCCTGTCCGATGCAGATGCATCAGGCCATGCACGCAGTTACCTCTCCCATCTGATGCAGGTGCATCAGGCCATGCACGCAGTTACCTCTCCTGTCCGATGCAGATGCACCAGACCATGCACGCAGTTACCTCTCGTCAGGCCATGCACGCAGTTACCTCTCCCGTCCGATGCAGATGCATCAGGCCATGCACGCAGTTACCTCTCCCGTCCGATGCAGATGCATCAGGCCATGCACGCAGTTACCTCTCCCGTCCGATGCAGATGCACCAGGCCACGTACCAGGTTACCTCTCCCACGGAGGCTTTTCCCACCAGCTTTGTTCCATGTAACGACAAAAGTGCACCTGCAGAAGCTCAGCAATAGAAATAGAAAACTTGTCCTCAGAAGAGAAATTTGTAATCTGCTCACATCCTTGCAAAATTATAACCCACATATACCAGCAAACCCACTGGCTCCACAGATCAGTCTCTTTGCTTCTTGCACTAAAGCTACTAAATCAAAAGAGACAGCTAGGAAAAGCTGCCTGCAATTATTCACAAGCACTACACTTGTAACTCTCAATGATTTCCATCACTAATATTTGTGCTGTTGCACTTCCCTTGTATCTGGTGTTACCCGTTGTTACCTGAGTGCATGCCCGTACCTGCCCAGTTACCTGGGTCTGCGCTGGTCTGTAACTGGCACAGTCTCTGCACATGCAACGCGCAGGCTCACCAGGGCTGTGCGGGTACCTTTGCATGATGCAAGTTGAAGATGTGGTTTTGGAACCAGGAAAACAATCAAGCTCCTAAATGATTTGTGGACTGCCCCACTGAAAAAGTACTCAAGTGTTGCACTGCAGAAATAATCTCTGTCTGGTGTTTGAGAGATGTATTTGGCATACTAAAAACTTATTGTTATTATAAAATAGGAATATCATCATATTCAGCACATAACCAAAGAATCCCCGTGTACACCAATATGGTGATATTATGCAAAAATGGTTCGTAAAGCCAAACATGGCCTTGGAGCCAGCTGGGTGTACAGCTGCTGTAGTTACTGTTCTCAGACTCACTTTTCAAAAGTGCATATCCTTCCTGGGATGATAGCGACAAGCTGTAAACTTGCTTTACATTGGAAGACTAAACAAGCTCAATCTATTTAGTTTACCCAGTGAAAAAAATTATTTCATCAATACCTAAGTACTTGCAGGGGAGAAGATTTCTGACAGCAAAGGGCTCTGTTTATCAAGCAAAGGCACAACGAGGTCCAGTGCCTGGGAGCAGCAGCCAAACAAGTTTGAAATAGAAAGAAAACATTTTTAACACTGAGCAAATAAAACCAACCTATAATGGTAAGCAAGGCGATGTGGATTTTCTGTCACTTGGGATTTACCTGAGGACAGGATGCATTTCTCCATCAGTCTGTGGCAGGGGTCTTGCTGGCAGAATCGGCACTTACCTCTGGCTGTCCAGGAAAGAAGAAACAAAGATAATTTTCTTAAGTTAAAGAAACAGATAAATAAGAAGATTGAGCATACTCTCAGCTGGAAAAAGGTTTTGGGGATAGCAGGTACCCAAAGGATGAAGTCACTGATTTAGCTCAAATCAAAGTTATGGAATTTATGCATACATTGTAGAGTGACTTGGTGTACCTCACTTTAGACCTTGTTGTCTTTCCTTCAAACCCGTATAGCACGCAGCTACTCACGCGGCTCAGGCCAAAAAGCCTGTTGGCGTAGATCAGGAGGGTCATGCAGTAAAAATACAGTTGGGCCAGTTTAACACAGGATTTTTGATAGCAGACTCATCACTGTCTGTAAGCTGATGTATCCGTTAGAGCTGGTTGATCCATAAGGTATACGATGCATTAGTACATTATTAATGTGCAGCATTTTCCAAGAAACCCTCCAGCGCGTGTGTGTGTGGGTATACATATCGATACAGCGTAAGCGTGTGTGCACAGTAACATACCCTGGGTGCTCTGCCAGAAGCTGAGCTACCCACACCGACCCCTCTCGCTGCCGAACCTCCGCACCGCACGTCGGCGAAGGGCGGCCCGCGGAAACGATCCCGGCTCCACATCCCTGTCACTCCGGCTTTGTGCTTGAGTTGTCTCCTTTATAATGACAGCTACTCGAAAAATACGCATTTAAATGTATATTCTTTACTTTAGCGGAACCATTTGTGCGTAACGACATTTCATATATCCTTTTGGTTTTGCTCTTGGTAAAAATCTGAATGCAAAAACTTCATCATCTTGTGTTTATTTATTTGTTTACTTGTTTATTTATTTACTTAGTTTCCTTCTTGCTTTTCTCCAGCTCTTCGTGTTTCTGTGGAAAAGCAGAGAGAAGTTAATCTGAACAAAACATGGTAATACTTGAAAAAGTCCTTCCCACCAAATTATAGGGAACAACATTTACTTTTCATCTGTGTTCCAGATTTTTGTGTCGGCTCTAATCACAGTCTACATCAGGCAGCATATGCCAGGAAGGATTTGCTGTCCTAAATCGCTTGGCTGCATTTCCCCCAGAGACGACCCAATGGCAGAACCTGACAGGCTCTTAGGCTTGGGGAACTGATGCTGATCAAAGGCACAATAAACAATCCGTGTGAAAGAAATCAGTGGGAGCAGTGTTTTTTCCTCCCAAAGGTCTACCTAAGTATAAAAATCTCATTGGAATATTTATAATCATTTTTATATTTAATTTTAAAGATTTTTTTTCGCTCCTTAAAACTGTTGATGACATCCGTTTCATCGTAACATCACATTATATTTTAAAGACAACTTGCATTTTAATTCACCGTCTTTTATAAATAGCCCGTTGATTTATTTATTTCAAAAGAGCTCTATGAAAGCATTCATCTGCCTCCTGCAGCATCCTCCAGTGAATAATTTTCCCCCGCAAGGTGAGGAGGGCAGGGTTGCCCAGCAGCTGCCGCAGGTGCGGGGCAGAGGGAGCTGCTGTCCGGTGGTGGTGTTGGTGTTGGTGTTGGCAGTGGTGTTGTTGGCGTTGGCGGTGTTGGTGTTGGCAGTGGTGGTGTTGGCGGTGGTGGCGGTGGCAGTGGCAGCGGTGGCAATGGCAGCAGCGGTGGCGGTTGTGGTGGTGGTGGCAGCGGTGGCAGTGGAGGTGGCGGTGCATGCCCCCACTTCTACACCAGAGGGCAATAAAGTGAAGGTAAAAATTGTTTTTCCTCTATTGAAGAAGGGTGGTTCGTAGGACAAAAGTAACTTACATTATTATTTATGACTTGATAATTGAATATATTATTTACCTGCCAAATCTTTTATACATTTGAGAAGCAGAACTCTTTGTATGTTGTTAATACATTGAAACAAGGTTTTTTTCTTCCACACAATTGTATTTCATAAAGCTACAGTTGTACCGACCTTAAGTTTTTACCATGACAGAGATATTTATTTCTATTTTTTATTTTTGAACAATAGATAACTTAATAGTATTATCTGTCATGTGTTCAAATATTTATAACCACCCATGGAAAGAAATAAAGGGATTATTTCTCTCAGGAAATTAGGATGCCAGCTGCAAACCTGAAATGCTTTGGATTTTGCAGATAAATAAAACACTCTCTTCCATTGCATGGGCTGCTCCTGGAAATGTTGTGTAGCAGCTGGGTGGTTTTTTTAAAGCTGAAAGCACTTGACTTCCCAAACCTTTAGTGCAGGTAGGAGAGAGGGAGGAATTATCTTAAACATTCTCCCACAGACTGTACAGAAAGAGTCCCAAAATCCATTACCAGTGATGGAGAAAGAAATACAGAATAGTAAGCAAGGAGTGTTTGGGGGCTCATGAAAAGGGTAAGCTAAAAATAATTGCAACAAAAAGGAGATTCAGGGATCTGCTTTGTACGGCAGCGATGGCGGTGCTTTCTTGTCACTGTGTGAGAGCAGAAGGCTCAGCCAGTGTCGGGGTGCCCAGCTCTGCCGTCGCGGTGTTGGGCTCTGCCTTGGTAGGGAAATGCAGCTCCGGGTAGGGATGAAGTTAACGAGGTCTGTGCTAAATATGGCTGGGAAGCAAGTAGACTTGAATCATTGGAGAATACACAGATGGTTTTTAAAATGCTGATGATCAAAATATCAAGCAATGAATTTGTGATTGTATGAACCCAATCAGCACCAATAGCCTTGAATGGATATGCTGGTGAATCAGCGTGCCCGGTGGCGTGCTCCTGAGCTGCAGCTGCTGCCTGGGATGATCCCACAGCTGGGACGTGACTGCTGTCAGCCCAAGCCTCGCATCCGCCATCCCTGCAGATGCCCGAGCTGCACTGCTTGCAGAAGCAGGAG
This sequence comes from Pelecanus crispus, assembly GCF_030463565.1. Lineage (NCBI taxonomy): Eukaryota > Metazoa > Chordata > Aves > Pelecaniformes > Pelecanidae > Pelecanus > Pelecanus crispus. The sequence continues at coordinate 74,427,249 of NC_134648.1, forward strand.
AAGCCAGTAATGAAGGGCTAGGAACTGCAGACTAGCAGCATGGAGGCTGTTTTCTTCCTACATAGGACTTCATTTATGCCTTGTATAATTGCACTGAGACCATATCAAGAGCTACATGGAATTTACTTCATGGCAGGATGGATCTGGAGGGTTCATTCTGCCCCTTTGGTGCTCACAGAGGAATTATCCCAAGCGTTGGATCATCAGCACCTGCGAACCCTCAAGGCTGATGTTTCCTTCTGTAATGACTTCTCAGAGCCAACCCTGAGTCCTGGCTTGTGTTTCTTGTCTGGATTTGCCCAGAACTCAGCAAAACAGGGCTCTGTTTTCTGCCCGGTGGTTCAGGATGAACATAGAATAGAATCATGGAGTCATTTACATTGGAAAAGACCTTTAAGATCATCCAGTCCAACCATTAACCTAGAACTGCCATGTCCACCACTAAACCATGTCCCTAAGCACCACATCTACAGGTCTTTTAAATGCCTTGAGGGATGGGGACTCCACCACTTCCCTGGGCAGCCTGTTCCAATGCTTGACCACTCTTTCCATGAAGAAATTTTTCCTAATATCCAAACTAAACCTCCCCTGGCGCAACTTGAGCCCATTTCCTCTTGTCCTATCACTAACTACTTGGGAGAAGAGACCAATACCCACCTCACTACACCCTCCTTTCAGGTAGTTGTAGAGAACGATCAGGTCTTTACCCAGCAAAGAACATGCCCGTCCAAGCCATGAGCAGCCAGTTTCTCCAGGGGAATGTTGTGGGAGATGGTGTCAAAGGTTTTGCTAATATCTAGGTAGACAAAATCCACAGCCTTTCCCTCATCCATTAAGTGCGTCACCTTGTTATAGGAGATCAGGTTGGTCAAGCAGGACCTGCCTTTCATAAACCCATGCTGACTGGGCCTGATCCCCTCGTTGTCCTGTACGTGCCACGTGATGGCACTCAGGATGATCTATCTGCTCCATGACCTTCCCCAGCACCAAGGTCAGGCTGACAGGCCCGTAGTTCCCTGGATCCTCCTTCCATCCCTTCTTGTAGATGGACATCACATTTGCAAACCTGCAGTCAACTGGGACCTCCCTAGTTAGCCAGGACTGCTGATAAAGGATGGGAAGTGGTTGGTGAGCACTTCTGCCAGCTCCCTCAGCACCCCTGGGTGGATCCCCTCTGGCCCCATAGACTTGTGTGTGTCTAAGTGGTGTAGCAGCTCACTGACCATTTCTCCTTGGATTATGGGGCTTCATTCTGCTCCTCATCCCTGTCTTCCAGCTCAGGGAGCTGGGTACCCAAGGAAAAACTGGTCTGATTATTAAAGACAGAGGCAAAGAAAGAATTAAGTACCACATCCTTTTCCTCAGCCTTTTGTCACTATGTTATCCTCCACATCCAATAAAGGATGAAGATTCTCCTTAGCCCTCCTTTTGTTGTCAATGTATTTATAGAAACATTTTTTAATGTCTTTTACAGCACTAGCCAGATTAATTCTAGTTGGGCTTTGGCCCTTCTGATTTTCTCCCTGCATAACTTCACGACACCTTTGTAGTCCTCCTGAGTTGCCTGCCCCTTCTTCCAAAGGTCATAAACTCTCTTTTTTTCCCTGAATTCCAGCCAAAGATCTCTGTTCAGCAAGGTTGATCATCTTCCTCTCCGGCTCATCTTTTGGCACATGGGAACAGCCTGCCCCTGTGCCTTTAATATCAGTAATGTAACCACTATCATCAATAGCAGTGCTTTGATCTCGGAAGAGTGTTTTAAAGAGAAACCAGAGTGGGCATGAACTATGGAAGCTTTGACTGGGGGGCACCTTGTAAATGTCATTCTTAAATTGAAGCACAACTCTGCTCGATTTGGGCTAGAGCAGTGGTTCGTGCACACTGTGGAAGACGCTCCTCAGGTGGATCCTTCTGCAGCCCAGGCGGGTGTCCTTGCTGCCCATGACTGTCAGAACATCTTGTTCTCTTGCATGACAATGCCAAAGACAATATAGAGCAGCAACATACTGGAGGCACAATAAGATAAACTGAGGTTGATCTTTGTGACAAAACAGTGCTCTGGTCCTCTGTTGTTGCTGCCTTATCCTGACACATGGGAAGCAGCATGACTCAGGCCCTCCTTTGGCTGCTGTAACCTGTCCAGATGACTTTTTCTGCTCCTGCTTGTATTTGTTTGTATGAAGCTGGTGCACCGGAGAGCCTGGGCTGCTGGCTGTGCTCCCTGGGACTCACCTCCACCTTATCATCCCTTCTGGTGAAGTCCTGCTGAGCTTGAACAAAAACATAATTTTATTCTGTGAGTCTAAACAACCACTTTTGACCTTTCACACCTTAAGATTGTGCAGATTTACAACATTTGCCTTGCTCAGCCCCCCTCCCCCCTGGAAGCTCCTTACCTCAGTCCGGGAGGTTAAACGTTCAGCCAAAATGAGCTCTGAATGCAGGCGGTGCCTGCTAGAAAATGGTCCCTGAGCAGAACTGCTGTTCACGGCTTCTCCACCATGGAGGGATACCCCTACCGACCGTCCCACCTGGGTGGAGGTTGCCCAACGACTTGGGGAAGGGGAAGGCTGGGCAGACCTGGCAGACCCCTGACCGCTGTTGGCCTTGCTTGCTAACCCCCGTGCGTCCTGCAGCACCAAAGCACTGCACCACCCTAAGCCATCAAGGTGGTAATTGGGCCAGATTGGGCTGGATGAAAGCAAAGCTTCTTTGAATCCTTTTTATCCTGCCTATGTGCTGTTTTAAATGCTGTATTAAGGTGATGCAAAGAAGGTACCACACAGAAAACTCATGCACTGCAGAAAACATGCAATGAAGGCCCTTTGCAGGCTCTTATCTTGTAGTGAGGAGGAGGAGGCAACCGGAGGAGCCACAGAGTGGGGGCAGAGAGCTCCCCAGCTGCCTGCACTGTGCACCCAGGGAGCGGGCACTGAGCTGCGGCTTTCCCCCCGACTTGCTGTGCTTATCCCCACGGTGATAACAGAGACAGTTTTACTACTTGCCACCAGCTGCAGCTGATGGGTATTCTGTATTGGGAGGCTGTTAGGTCATAATCTCACCTGTGTCCCCGTTTGCGGATCTACATCATCCCAGAAGAAGCGTTGTCAATAAAGATGGAGTTACAAAATGTGTAACCTCTTGGAGAGCACAAGTGGGTTACAAAACCTTTGCTCCTTTCACAAGAGTGAGACTATTGTGAGACGTCAGAAAGGCAGGAGCCAGGCACCAGCAGCACCATGCGCACGTGATCAGGAATATTGTAAAATTGGAAAATTGTATCAGGAATAGTGTGGCCAGCAGGAGCAGGGAGGTGATTGTGCCCCTGTGCTCGGCGCTGGGGAGGCCGCACCTGGAATGCTGTGTCCAGTTTTGGGCCCCTCAGCACAAGAAGGACATTGGGGTGCTGGAGCGTGTCCAGAGAAGGGCAGCGGAGCTGGGGCAGGGTCTGGAGCACAGGGCTGGTGGGGAGCGGCTGAGGGAGCTGGGGGTGTTCAGCCTGGAGAAGAGGAGGCTGAGGGGAGACCTCATCGCTCTCTACAACTGCCTGACAGGAGGGGGCAGGGACGGGGTGTTGGGCTCTTCTCCCATGGAGTTAGCGATAGGACGAGAGGAAATGGGCTCAAGCTGCGCCAGGGGAGGTTTAGGTTGGAAATTAGGAAAAATTTCTTTACAGAAAGGGTTGTCAAGCATTGGACCAGGCTGCCCAGAGAGGTGGTGGAGTCCCCATCCCTGGAAGTGTTCAAAAAACGGGCAGAGGTGGCACTTGGGGACATGGTTCAGTCTGGTCTACCCTTGATTGGTTTAGTGTTGGACTTGGTAGTGTAGGTTAATGGTTGGACTGGATGATCTTAACGGGCTTTTCCAACCTCAACGATTCTATGATTCTATGATTCTGTGATTCCCAAGTGTCTCCACAGTGGCTTTGGCTGGTGCTTTTGGAGGCAAAGACGAGATGGGACAGTTATGGGAACAAGCGTCAGAGAGCCCTCAAGCCTCGCCTGCAAATCCGGGCTGCCAGATACCTCCTGAGAACGAGTGATAAGTGTCTGCTCCGCCTTGGTTGAGCCCAGACCTAACCAGTTGGCTCCTGGTCCTGCCCAGAACCTGTTTCACTCTGTAAGCCCCTGCCTTTCCTCAGGGCATGCCCCCGCACCGCTCAGTACTGGCCCCTTTAACAGGAGCAAATTCCCAATGGCGAGGATAACGCAAGTCGATGGTAACCTCCGCCTGTAGCTTCTCCAGTTATATTTTCTATTTATCAGTATTTCCTGTTTTGAAAGACATTATGTCAGTGTTCAGAAAGTGCTCCCTGGTTTAAATTAAAGATTATCTGTGATAACTATAATTTGAAACTTTTGAATCAACTCAAAAGTCAAGTGATATTGACAGCGCTCTAACTGATAAACTCATCCTGCCCTTTGTTTGACACACCTGTATTAGAGCTGCGTATGTACTCTTTTTAATGCAAACTGAGACCTTGAGGATTATTTCTGAACAGATGATGATCTTTTCTTGTTTGCAGTGCTCTGCGGCAGAGCCCCACGCTGCCACAGCCTGGCAGAGGGATGGCTGAGCAAGGAGCGCTGTGCACCCGCGTTGCTTAATAGCACTTCATATGACTTTGTCATCTTTTTTAAAGATTACTCAGATAATATAGTTGAAAAGGAAGGCAAAGGCCAGTGCTTGAAGCTCCCTGCACTGTAAAGCCATAGTGAAACTTGTGCTCTTGCATTGCACGGCACAGCATTGCCAGCCATGGGCATGGGATTTATGCCTGCTGTGAGGGAACTGGAAATTAGGGGTATTTTCCGCTCGAAAGGATGAGAGGTCAGCAAAAGAAGAGGCTGCACACGTGACTTGTCACTAATAAACAGCACCTTCCCCTCCAGCGATGCTTGAGATTAGCAGGTTCAGTTAAGAAGAAGCTGTAGCTTGGGTCGTTAAAAAATGAAGGCAGCAAAGCTGGGCAGAGTGAGGAATGATTTTCCTGGCATTTTAAAGATTACCTGAAAGCACCCAGGATATTATGACTGCCTGCTGACAAGAGGCTTGTTTTTCTTCCACCTCCTCTGCCTTTTTGCATCCACAGGCTGGTTTGCTGCCTGCATCCCTGCAAGCGCCAATTCATCAGGTCCTTGAACATCAAAATGGCACTTTTTTGTCGTTAAATTAAGTGCAGGCACAAGAAAGGAAGGCTGGATCCTCGGCAGCTAGTGTGTGGAGGAGGAGCCCAGGTTACTGTGGCAGCTTCTTTTTCCAAGTTTAGCATGAACCCTGAAAAAAATTTCATAACGTTGAAATTTGGCAGGCTGCTTGTAACTGGGGAGGTATTTTTTTTAGCGAGTAACTGAATAGCAGCCAAAGAAGGGTACGAGATGTGAACAATGTTGCTCATGAATATTTTGCAACATTGCCCTTTAAAAATTAGGGTGGACTCACCTTTGCTGTTTTATATTGCTGTCACCCAAAGATAATCTAGAGATCGGGGCTTCTGGCTTTCATGCCTGTGATATCAAATGAAGCTGAATGTTAAAAATGACCTTCTTCAATAAATCAGGAACAGGTTGAGAATGTCCATTTTGCAGGAATCAGGGAACTTCAGGATACCTGCACCCATGCTGGTCACCAAAATACTAATGCCTGCCTCACAACACACTTTGGTGCTCTGCCGGCACAACCTGCAGCTGCTGCTCCACAAGCCTGCTGGGTCCGTCACTGTACCGAGCTTCACAGCACTGCATGAGTCTGGGGAGAGATGACCCACAGTAATATGGAAATGCAAGTTGCTGTTCTTTCCACAGGAATTTTTTCTATACTTAAAAAAAATCTGTAAAAATGATTTTTTCTTCTGTGGAAAATATTGAGGATTTGCAGTTATTTTGTGTCCTGAGCTTCTACCCTGGGAAATGCCATGTAGATCCAACAAGATGTGGATGTGCCATATGTATGTACCACAAGAATCTGACTTTTCAGGAACCCTCCTTTAATGAATATGCAAAATGTTAGTGGGGAGCTTGTTAAGTTGCAAAAAACATCAGTCGCTCTACAAAGTGGCTGGCAGGTACTGCTGTACTCAAAGGTGATGGAGGGGTTGTGGGTTGGCCGTTTCTTGTGCGTGAGTGCCATCTGCAGAGGTGACGTTTCTGGCTCACGCTCTTTAGCACTGCGCTTCCATGCTGCGAGGAGGAGGCTAAAACTCATGCAGGGAGCCAGGGTGCTTGCAAGGATCTCACAACCCTGGGAGAGACCACCAGCAAGGTTTTGGCCAGATCCTTTTCTCATCATGATCGTGTCCATGATTGTGTTCAAAAAACGGGCAGATGTGGCACTTGGGGACATGGTTCAGTCTGGTCTACCCTTGATTGGCTTAGAGTAGACTTGGTAGTGTAGGTTAATAGTTGGACTGGATGATCTTAAAGGTCTCTTCCAACCTAAACCATTCTATGATTCTATGATTCCAGATTGCTTCAGGTCACCAGGAATGGGAGAAGCCTGCACGTGACACCTGGGTCTGTCGGCACCCATGGCTGGAAGGCGGCACGTGCAAAGCTCCTTCGTTGGGGACCCATGGGAGGGGAGCCATGCGGCGCTGGCACAACGGGCCCCCGCTCTCGCAGCCCTGCTCCCATCAGCGCTGCGGGACGGAGCAGCCAGGCTCTGCCCATGCTCTCCCTTGATTTGGGACTCGCCCAGTTCAAAGGCAGGCTGCCTGAAGGAACCGTCAGGTTCATTTCTGAAACCACAGCAGCATGCGGTGCGTTGCTAGGAATTTTTCAACAAATGTGCAGTTCTCCTTTTGCTTCATAGCTGCTCAGCAATAAAATGAGAAATTGGTTCTGAAGACAGAGTTCTTCCAGCAAAAGCATTTCAAAACCTACCTGGTGACAAATGGGGATGCATAATTTAAGCAATAAGTGTTTTTTCTGCACGTTGTTGCACGCAGCCTGCTGAGTGCCCAAGGAGAGTCTCTCACCCAAGCTTCTGTTTGAAGTCTTACATTGTTTTCCCAGAGCTTTCTATAAACTGACAAAGGGACTTCATTGATGAAGAAGATAAGGTCCTTCCCAGAGCCTTAGAAATGACCCAGAAACTCAGATTTACAAAGTCTGTCTACCCTGCTGTCTGTCAAGGCTGTCCTCATTACCACCATTTTATTTCCAGAGCAAAAGTAAGGGAAATTGCAAACACTGTCTTTGGGCTTTTCTGATTTTCTTTCTGCTATGTTTCTTTTCCCTTCCTTACCACACATCCCGTTCAATAGTCCATTATTTTCAACAGAACTGGTTTAAATCTTTGTTCACTGCGAATTCAGCATTTGCTCCTGGGTTATTCCTCATCTGTTCTTGATTTCTTCAAATGCATTTTGCTGTGTCCTGTTAGCAAGGATGTTAAAGAACTTAGGAACTGTGTTTCTAGGCAAGAATAATCTAATTTCTACAAGAGTCTCATTTTAAATGTATCATCATTTTTCTGATACTCTTAGTTTTAATATCGTTTTTTTTCTTTTAATAGTTGAATACTCTATGGATAGAGTCCATTAAAACAGTTGAAGAAAAGAGTCAGATTTTCAACATAAGCTAATGGTTTAGCTACTGAGTATCTTAAGAGCTGATAAACTTGGCTGTTTATTACTAGCTACTCATGGCATGGACAATACACAGCGATGCTGCAATCTGTCTGATATCTCATAGGCTAACAATCTTTTTTTTTTCACAGAAAACTAATCAACAACAACAACAACTTGGAAGTTCCTGGTCTTGCAAGTGAATGTGAGTATTTTCATCAAATGTTCATATTTTTTCAGTATCCGTGAAATCAAAATAATTTCTAAGAAGCCAGCAAGAACATTTTGGAGTCATGGGGAATATCCAGTTTAGTTTGCTGGAATTAATAGATGAAAGAAACAGTGGAAAATAATAGTTGGCCAGATTGGTCTCAGGAAAACGTGATAGAAGTTAATAAAGCCATTGTGAAAACCAATTTATCCTAATAAGCCATAACTATATACACTCTTTTAACATTGTTTCTAGACTCAGAACAGTATATGATTAATGGATCAAATAGGATAAGCCTGACCTGAAATGTCTATTTGAAAATATGATATGTCAAATGCAGCTGCACATTTTCATAGTCTGCCAATTAATAAAAGTCACAGGGGAAGAAAAACACTAGAGGCCTGTCTTCTCTGTGCAAATAACACCTTGTGTTATAGAAACAGAATAATGTGCTGTGGAAGTCTCTGCTGCAGTCTTAGATGACCACAGTGAGGGCACTGATTTCCAAGGCAGGACAGATAAGCCTTCTGCCAAATCTCCACTCTATAGCACTAATAGTTCTGGACAAAGCGGCTAATAGGGGATCTGCTTTGGTGTTGTACAACCCTTCGGAGCTCCAGCAAGGAGGGAAAGAACCTAAAGAATACAAAACAAGAACAGATTTAATGAGAGTTTTTTTCTTTGTAAAGACTGCAGCACCAAATCCAAAATAATGGAGAGGGAATAGACTGTTTTGCACAAGGTAAGCACTGTGCTGCAGCACCACTTCGTCCTACTAAAGCTGTAAAATAGGATTCAGCTGAAACTGGGCGATGCCAAGCTCTGTTCTGGCTTCCTGCACAAAGACAAATGTGTTACCCTCAGCTGTGCCTGGAATGTAATTCCGCTTCCTTGCCATTCCTTTGTCCTACCTTTGTACATTTGTGCTAATGAGCTGGTTTTGGGTTGTTTTGGTTTGGGGTTTTTTTTATAAAAATCTGGAAAAAAAAACATTCCAGGAAAAAAAAAAAACAACCCACAAAAAACCCAAAAGCTTAACTTGGATAATGTCTGTTCTGTAAAACTAACATTTATTTAGGCTTTGGAAAGATTTACATTGTTTTGTGCTTTTTGCTTTGCAAAACAAAGCTGACTATTTCAGTAAACCGGGCTGTGATCTGCTCGTGGTATTGGCTACAGGAGGGAAACAACTGCTCCTGCAGTGTTTCGGTGTGGTGAAAATCAGGGGGTGTTGGGAGCTTTTCGGGAAAGTTTATATTCCCAGGAGATCCGATCCAGTTTTCCTGTTGCAGCTTACTTCAAAGGATGCAGGGGTTCACCCTTTTTCCATCTGCCATAGAAACATAGAATCATAGAATTGTTTAGGTTGGAAGAGACCTTTAAGATCACCCAGTCCAACCATTAACCTACACTGCCAAGCCCACACTAAACCAATCAAGGGTAGACCAGACTGAACCATGTCCCCAAGTGCCACCTCTGCCCGTTTTTTGAACACTTCCAGGGATGGGGACTCCCCCACCTCTCTGGGCAGCCTGTTCCAATGCTTGACCACCCTTTCCGTAAAGAAATTTCTCCTAATATCCAACCTAAACCTCCCCTGGCGCAGCTTGAGCCCATTTCCTCTCGTCCTATCGCTAACTCCGTGGGAGAAGAGCCCAACACCCCCTCCCTGCCCCCTCCCCCCAGGCAGCTGCAGAGAGCGATGAGGTCTCCCCTCAGCCTCCTCTTCTCCAGGCTGAACACCCCCAGCTCCCTCAGCCGCTCCCCACCAGCCCTGTGCTCCAGACCCTTCCCCAGCTCCGCTGCCCTTCTCTGGACACGCTCCAGCACCCCAATGTCCTCCTTGTGCTGAGGGGCCCAAAACTGGACACAGCATTCCAGGTGCGGCCTCCCCAGCGCCGAGCACAGGGGCACAATCACCTCCCTGCTCCTGCTGGCCACACTATTCCTGACACAAGCCAGGATGCTGTTGGCCTTCTTGGCCACCTGGGCACACTGCTGGCTCATGTTCAGCCGCTGTCGACCAACACCCCCAGCTCCTTTTCGGCCAGGCAGCTTTCCAGCCACTCTTCCCCCAGCCTGCAGCGCTGCATGGGGTTGTTGTGCCCCAAGTGCAGGCCCCGGCACTTGGCCTTGTTGAACCTCACACAGTTGGCCTGGGCCCATGGGTCCAGCCTGTCCAGGTCCCTCTGCAGGGCCATCCCACCCTCCAGCAGATCGACACTCCCACCCAGCTTGGTGTCATCTGCCAACTTACTGAGGGTGCACTCGATCCCCTCATCCAGATCATCGATAAAGACATTAAACACGGCTGGCCCCAAAACAGAGCCCTGGGGAACACCGCTCGTGACCGGCTGCCCGTGCCTTCTCGCCCGGGGCAAAGCGTGTCCTGCAGCACAGCGACCGCCGTGGTGCTCAGCGGTGGGGTGGGAGGACCCACAAGATGACAGCGTTCAGATGGCCGCATCCTGCACTGCTGCCAGCTGCCAGTCCCCTCAGCCCCTTGCAGCTGTGCAGATGCCGAGTGCAACCTCTGGGTAACTCACGTCCGCTTCAGCGTTCTTCGCTGATGTCCTAAATCTTCCTCCTTACCATTTCTGAGGCCAGGACTGTCTCATACATCAGCCCAGCAGAGTGGAAGCAGAAACGATCTGAGAAACATAAAGAAAAAAATACCTTGTACTTCGAGCTTAGAGAGGGGAAAAAAAAACCATGTAAGGCTTCCTGGAGCTATACAATCTCTTGAAAATAAATGAACAGATTGCCATGAATGAATAAACTGCTTAAGACACTAATTCACATTCAGGAGGCCGTAGAGCTGAGAGTACCAGAGAAGATGACAGAAATGTTTCGCTGTGATTGTTCCTGCATCGTGCAATTTCATTTCTGAAGGTAGCAAACAGAAGGTAGCCGTGCTCTGCAAACAAACCGCTCGGCGCAGATGGCACAGAGCGCTTCTGCCGGCAGTGAGATCCCGACAATGCTCCTGCCCAGGGAAACTGTCCATGCGCGCACCGGCTCGGCTAGCTGGCTTTGGGAAAGAAGAAATGGGAAACTCAGACCGTAGCAACCACAGGACAATGAAACCCGAAGCCTGGAGGGGAACCTGCAGGCACAGCACATGTAGGCGATGGTGATGAGAGAACACCCTGGTGCCGATTTGCTCGTCCCGGTGTGTTTCTGTGCGACTGCAACACCTCGGGCCCCGCCGTCCTGCAGAGCCGTGGTGGGCGCAGCGGGGCTGGGGCTGCAGTGGCACCTGGGCTGGCAGCTGGCTGCACACCAGCGCTGGGCTCATGCGCAGGGATAACGACCCTCCCTTCGATGCTGGGTGGAAGTTTCCAGAGCTGACAGGCTAACCAGTGCCCTGGCACCTCTGGCCAGGGACTCCCCGAGCTGGGGTGTCTGCATCGTGGGCAGCCTCCTCCTGCACCCCCGTGCCCCCATCCTGAAGCTCCCCTCCGGAGCGACGTCTCTGCCTTTCACCCAAGGCGTTCACGCTCCCCAGGGCCCGGGTCAGATGCATCACTGGATACTGCGTGTGTGTGGAGCTTACAATAATCTGAAAGCCCATTTCAAACAACGCCTGATTTGATCTGAAACAGCTACCGAAACAGGGTGGTTTGGCGGGTTTGAGGTTTTTAAGAGGAGCCGTTGCTATTAGCACTAGAAACAGCTGTTTCGCTGCACTTACAAATGGTGGTTTGATGAATTCCTTGAGATGTCAAAATGGACTGAATATAAAAATCTGCGTGAGAGAAACAACTTGTTAGGGAAAGAGTAGAGTTAAATTGCGTTCAGCTGAGTGAATTATGGATGTGCTATTCAGTACCTACTGGGCACATAGGTCACTGCTTTTAGCTTTCATATGTAGACAGTCTCATTCAGCAGAACAGCATTCTGACATACAGAAAAGAAATTCCTAGATCTTACCATTTAATAATAGTTCAAGACAAATTTTTGCTGTAACTTATGCCCTTGGAATATCTAACACTTTGCTTGGGGACAACCAAGGGGAGCAGAGATGCTCCTGAGGCCATTTTGTAGCAAATGTTGATCACACATTGATTAATAATATCTGTGTTTAGTGGCTCATTAACATTATGCAGCTGACACTGATGGGAGGTTAGGCAGCTACACAGGAGGTGCTCATCTCATTGTCTTTATAATGCTGGTCTTCCAGTTCAGCCTTAAAGCTGGTGCTGAGAAGACGTTTTAGTCTGCTCTGTGTTACAAGAAATCACAGCAGCGTAGCTGGACTGGGAGCAAGGGTATGGTGCTGAGCATGGTGATGCCCAAGTGCTCGCTGCAAACAAACTTGGTGTGACTGTGGCATGAGGTAAGGCGAGCTTGCTAACGCACGGAACTGATATTTGTACTGTGAGCTCCAGCTTAATGTTAACAAAGCAGTGGTGCCAACTCCAGGGTGCTGTTACCAGTTACTGCCTATGGGGATAAATAATGCGTGGCTGGCGCTTGGTGTTTTGTTGGGCTCCACCGTTTCTGCTCTCTGATGTTCTGAATGCTGTGTTGCTTCCTAAGGAAACAGTCTTGCAAAACAGGTGACTGAGTCTTGTTGCTTTTATCTTTCTCTGGACTGGCTTGTGCTATTTAAGTACAAAACATAGATTATTTACTCCTGTGGCTTTTACTGTGTTTCCTAGTTGCCTAAACGATGGGCTGGCTTCTCTTTTGGGTGGGAGGTGGGTGGATTCAGCTGGAACACAGCACAGTTAATGAGACCCTGGCAAGAGTCTTCTTGACAACACCTGATTTGGAAAGGTCTCATCCAGCAGCAGGGTGGGGGGATTATTTGCAAGAGCTGAGTTACTTGGGTGGTTTCAGTGCCAGAAGGTAATGTCCAGAGGGGGAGCAATGGAGCACCTCAAGTTCACAGGGGTTCAGGATTACAAATCAATGTTTTGGCCTCGTGCATGCACAAGGTGTGCTGCTGCTGCAGGTTGTGGATGTGGGAGTAAGCCTACAGCATGTGTGGGTTGCAGTTGGAGCATTTGGGTAATGAGGGAAGAATCCTGTTTGAGAGGTAATCCTGAAAAGCCTTTGAGTTTAGCAAAAGCAAACAGGTTCTTCTCTGCAGCTGAGTTGCTTTACTTTGGACCGGTTGAAACCATTTCTCCTCTGCTGAAAAGCCAGCGTAGCTAACTTTAGAGGCTGTGAAACCTTTTTTGAACAAAATTCAAGAGCTGCTGCAATACATGGTGCCTCCTGTCGTGACTGAAATACATGACACCATGCTCCGAGAGCAAGCTACTGGGGCTTAGACGCTGCCTGTTGGGTGGACCCCATGCTGGGGGGCAAAAAACCAAGGCAGATATGTCCTCATAAATGGGGACAGAGTACTGTGTGAGGATTTGGTGCTACCACAGGAGAAAATAAAAGGGAAACACATCGATTAAGAGTTTCTCCCTTGTCCAGGCAATGCTACCATGAGCAAAGCCTTCCTCTGCCCTTACTCTTCTGGGCTCTCTGGTCAGGCTCACATGTGTGCTTTTAAATACCACCGGAATACTTTGTCCTGAGACCTCAGGACTTGGTTTCCCTTGGTGACCTAGACACTGTAGGGCTTGTTGTGTTTGCTCAAATAAAAACACTATTTCATATTAAAATGAAATTAATGCCACACTATTTAATATTAAGACTTAGTTGAGACGAGTGACTGGTTGACAGTAGGTGACTAAGAAACATTGTGAGAACTAGATTTTGAATGGGGTGGTCCTCCCTCTGCTCTTATTCCCAGCTTTCAGCAGTTACTGGCATGGGGATTTCTTAGCAGTTTGATTTAATAGCCACCAGTGGACCAGCCTTACACAAATATCCCCAAATTACTTTTGAATCCATATATCTCTGTGATAACTGATGGCAGTGAGCCGCACAGATCTTATTATGCATTAGCTTAAAATGCATTTGTTTTGTGTTAAATTTCTTTGAAGATATTTCTGCCATTTAATCTCCGTGAGAGTGGAAGACATCATGTGTAACTGGGATACTGAGGTCACTGAAGAGTTGGAGAGCAATGGGAAACATGGTCCTGAAAGAGATGGTGGGTGGGAGCCTTGCCTTTTTTCTTAAATCGCGTGCACATGAAGCTTTCCCTCTTGACTCTGGAGGATATCCAAGCAGCAGAGTAGCTATTTTTGTTAAACTGTTTTCCTGAACAGCTGCCTACACGAGTGTCCCTTTCCATCTTGGTATTCCTTTGGTAATAGAACACAGTCATTTAGTCTCAGATGAAAAAGGGATTGAAAACCCAGCAGATATGTAGGTCTGGGTTCTCTCAGTACTTTTCTGTTGTTGCTGTGGGTAGTTGAATTTGACTCGTAATTACATGGTACAGTTTTGCAGACTAGGCAATGTTGATACTTTTAAAGTAAATTCTAAATGGCAATTCTTAAGCAAAGCTGTAGAACTGCTTTGGATACAGAAAATGTTTGGTGTCTGTGCTGGCTGCTTTATCAGACTAGTCGTACTTGAATTTTGGCACGTTGTTCTGTGCCCAAGATATTAATATTTCTATGTACCTGACTATCTTAGTGAGATTTGTATTTGTACACAGGTGTTGGAACATAAAATGTCTTTATACAATATCTGAGGATCTGTTCATTATGGCAAGGTTAACACATAATAAAATTCAGAATTTACCTAGCACTTACAGGCACAGTCTGATTCTCCTCATCACACAGATGCAAGTATTTTAGTTTTCCAGTTTGAAACTTTGCTGGCTCCAAAGAATGGGCAGTTCAAGACATCTTTAAACTAAGCATAACAACTCCTCTCATTAAGTCTATTTGGGGAGAATCGGGTCCATTTCATAACTGACATTATCTTGTACCATTCTATGTCTTATCCAAGGAGAAGACTGGATTAGGATGTATCCAGAGGGATCCCTAATTGGGGAAGTCTATTTTGAGTCTTAGTGAGAGCCAGAGGGATGCTGATTGACTTCAGGAACCAGAGCTCCAGCTGCTGAACACACCAGGCAGATTCAGAGCTGCTCTCATGCAGTTGCATGCTGTGGCCAGCACCTTCAGCCTACTGGAAAAGGGGTTCAGGTGCAAGGTTGAAAGTGTCTATAACTATGCAAAATAAGCTTGAAAATTATTTAAATATAACTCCCTGTAGAAAGCTAACAGTAGCAGATTAAAATGTTGATGAAGGGCCTACAAAATAAACCACCATGGCATCCCTGCAGGTGACTAGTCTTGTCTGTTGCCGCAAAGTGTTGATTCGTAGCCTTAAAGTAGAGGCTGATTACCTTGGCTTTGCCCGGAGCAGTGGGAAGGGGTGGTGGCGTTACTATCGCTGCACAACACTCTTATTTGGGTGTACCCTGAAGCACTGTTAGCCACTGATGTGGGCTGGGGGCTGCTCCGCGTTGCCCAAGGAGGAGCAGTGCCTGTGCAGCTCTGCACCCTTCGGTGGCACTGGGAGACAGGGACATTTCCCCCTCTCTGGGGACAGTTCATCCCCTTCGTGTGCCTCCCTGTACCTGAAAGTGCAGAAGGACAGATGTCTGTCCAGGCTCACCTTGCAGTGTTTGTTCATGTGCTTCCCGACATCTGCTGTTAACAGATTTCCCAGTACAGGAAACTTCTCTTGTGCAATTTTTAACTCATTACTTTGTCTTATTCCCCATGGATGTCCTCCTCCTTCCTCTACTGAACATACCCAGCAGGATTAAGCTCTCTTCCCCCCCCCCCCCCAGCAGTGTGTTGTTGCTGACACAGGCTCTGCTTGTGATCTGGATCCCTTCAGCTGAAAGAGCTGCCTGGTTTTTTTCTTCCCCTATTTCAGTGCTACTGAACTTTTATCCTATTTCTTTGTCCAATTTCTCAAGATACTTATGAGCTCTAATCTCGCCCTCTTGAATAACCAGTGTCTTGATGCCATCAACAAAAAAATAAACAGGCCCTCTTCCATCATCTGCACCCGTGATAGATGCATGGAACAGACCCGAATCCAGCCTCTGCACAGCCACACTGTTGATACCTCGCCTTGAAGCAGAACAATCCTGCCAGTCTTTCACTCGGCCTATAGCTCAAGTTTACATAGAAGTAGTCTTGTAAGCTGGTCACAGTCATTGCTGAAATCAAGCTGTGGGATGTTTACTTCCCTTCCCAGCAGTTCTGCTGTCTCACTATGGAATGTCAGGTTTGGTTGGCAGGACTTGCTCTTGATAAATCTAGTTTGGCTACTGCTCATCACCTTGTGATTTCCTGGTGCTTGCAAGCTCTTGTTTGCATGTCTCTTCCAAATTTCTTATGCTTGAAGGGAAGGTGATCTGTAATTATACATCCCCCTCTTTTTGTCTTAAGACATTCATGTGTTAAGATCCCAATTACACAAACATACACCAGCTTGTAATAGTCCTGGCAAATACCCATTAAATGTATCTGGCTGCATTATTTTCTTATTTAACAGAAGATGCAGACACCTGCAATAATGCAAGAATAGGAATACAGCATGTGCACGGTTAAAAAGAGACGCTTTGTCTTGTTTCTTCATTATATGGCTGCGTGAAGCGGAGATGTGCAAGGTGTAGCTGAGGGCAGAACAGAGTCCACAGTTTATGACACAAGGATCTAATCTCTCCATATAAATGGCCTGCCAAGTTACTTACATGATCAGCTATTCAAATATGGATGAGATGTTTTTTCACTCCCGTTCTCAGCTAGGTAAGTGCTGAGCTTAAGCAGATCACTCTGGCATGCCACTTGGAACGGCGCGTTATTTTCTCACTTTCTCTTGAGTAATTTCTTATAAGTTTCCTGCTTCCCTTTGAATAGAATAGCAGCTACTTTGGTCATCCATCAGAGCAGAGCTTAATGACAGTAAGTTTTACAGTAATACTGGCTGATTCCTGGGCAGAATAGACATCAGCACTCCACAAAGATAAAGTTGTCATCACAGATCAAAAACCTTGGGAAAACTCAGTGATCCTTTCTTCTGCTGTCAAAGCCAGAATTAAGAAGACAGTAGGAGAGATGTAGTAGTAGAAACAGCATACAAATACAGTGGTTTAATCTTTGGGACTTTAAAAGCCTTAAAATTTGGGATACTGCCCCCTGAAACACCTGCAAAACTAGAGCTTTCACTGTATGATTTGCATACAGAGGCAAAATACATTTTTCTTTTTTTAAGAATTAGTAATTTCACTGACTGTAATGCCAGGCTAATTCTAATTTGTGGAAGAAGTGACTTTAGATTGACAAATATTCCAAGCAATTTTTTGTATTCAGAACAAAGTGTCTAAAAGACAAAATGGTTATCCTTCAAACTCCTGGTTCTTGATTCTACTTATTTAACACCAAGACGTGGAACTTCTCTTCCCTCTGGACATCAGCCCACTTGGAGAGAATGCTTCTCTTGGCAAAGTGAAATCTGTACCCAGTGCAGTGTGACCCCAGCTCCCCAGCACTGCTCATGCCGCAGCTCTGGGTTAACAGGAGCAAAGCCAACTGCTGCCTCCTGCCACCCAACAGCACTTCTGCAAGCCTTCCTGAGCCCTGGCTTGATCTACAGATAACACAAAACAACGGCTTTCCCCGGTTTCGTAATGAAAATATCGTGCAGCACTAAAATGAGCAGAGCAGACGGCGTGTGTCCGCTCAGGCAGCAGCAGACGGTGCTGGTGCCGCAGCTCCCCATGCCCTCACCTCCCCGGGCCGTTCCAAAGGATGCTGTTTCTGATGGGTACGGCCGCATGCTGCTGGCAGAGTAGCGCAGCAGGTCAGAAGCATCCTGCCAAGAGAGGTTATTGTCAGAAAGCTGCCACTTCATCAGCAGTGATGTGTTTAGCAGAAACCTGTCAGTTCTGAGAAATTTAAGAGGGAGCAGGCAGGCTGATGGCAGGGCTTGGGGAAGGAGGAAGCATAAGGTCACTGCGTTGAGTCTGTTTTGTCACAAGCAACCTGAGTGTATATGTACAACTTGGTTCAACTTGCATCCTAAAAATAGTTTGACTATCTGTCCCCTACATCCCTGGCTATGCGTGTGTCCCAAAAGCTCACTTTTGTTTTTCAGCCTTATATACTCATGTCCACTGATGCTAATCTTGCTTTTCAACATAAATACAGTCATTGTCTCCCTGATGATATTTATACAGAGCCATCACAAGCGCTGCCAACCTTTATTTTGCTCACCCATATGATCTTCTGCTTGTATGAGCAGGTCTCCATTCCCTGACTACCCCAGTAACTGTTTTCTGGCATTGCTCTGGTTTTAATTCCTCTTTCTACATGGATCCTGGTAAGCTTGATGTTATGCCTGTCTGTATACATGATGAGCTACATAGCCTATCTATGAATTCAAATGTAAATGTAACGCCTTGCTCAGAGGAGACTCGGGCTTTTTAGAGAATAGAATTAGACTTAAAAATGAGCTTGACAAATGGGATACGTGTTTGGGGTAAAAGTGAGATGAAATTCAAGATAATATGAAACTGCATTTTGGCTAGAGCAATCAACTTCACAAATTGATGCTGGGAGTTAGATGTAAAGCACTGGATATATGGACCAATATGTATATCTCTCCATATATAGTGCCTGTTGTTATTTTGGGTATCTTGATCCTCCCTGGAGCTTCGTATGAGCTCCATCTTCCCTTGTGCTGGATGAAGAACCAGGTCACAAGACAGTTTTCTGCCAGCTGCAGAGTCAAAATGGAGCGAGAACATCAGAGTTATTGAGCTGATGGTGCTCCAGGGATCGTGTGCTGTCTGGAAGAGGGGCACGCTTTTCAAGCTAGAGTTCTGCTTAGTAAGAAAGCTTCAGAGACACCAGAATTTCCCCAGCTGTAGGAAATGTAAACTTTGCCAAAACATCCAAAATAGGTAGTATAGCTGCAAGGAAAAACATTTTGGTTTCTTATACCCCAAAAGTTGAGGGTAAGAAGAAATCTGCTGTCTCATGGGAAACAGTTTGGTGAAGATGGGATGAAACTCAAAGGGGGATCCAGCAAAGCAACAACTTACCTGGAAATCAATCAAAAGACCCCAACGAACAGCACAAACTCAAATTTTCCCACTCACAGTTTTTCTGTGATTCACAGGTAGCTTTGTCAGGTCATTCCAGAGAGCCCGTGTTAAAGTGGGTGTTTTCCAGCTTTGTGTAAACACACTTCTTTTTTTTTTTCTTTTGTGTTCAAAAAACGGGCAGAGGTGGCACTTGGGGACATGGTTCAGTCTGGTCTACCCTTGATTGGCTTAGAGTAGACTTGGTAGTGTAGGTTAATGGTTGGACTGGATGATCTTAAAGGGCTTTTCCAACCTAAATGATTCTATGATTCTTTTAGCAGAAGTAGGCAAGAGTTCTGCTTGTCTGGTTCCCACCTGTAACTGCAGCAGGTAAGTGTATGCTGGGCAGTTGTGAATAAGCTTTCTCAAATACTTATATTGGGAGATGTATACTATTTTGGCAACAAATTTTCAAAGCAACATATCTTTGAATATTCTTAGCTCTCTAATAAACAGAGCATTCCAGACTCTAAGAAGTTATTCAAAATTTATTTGCAATATGTATTTATACTGGAACTCTTGCAATCATCCCCTAAGTATTTATTTGACAAGGATTTTCATGGTGTATAACCCACTTTTTCTCCAACCGAATGAAATTCCCAAATATTAGGTTGTATAATCTACTTTATACTTAAAGAAATTGAATAATAGAAGTTGGTTTCTTCAGGCTTCTGCATCCTTTCTTGCAACTCCCAAGGAAAAAATAAATGAGGGAAATCCCAAGCAGGAAAAATGCTCAGAGCCCAAGGATTCTGGGTAATGTTTTCTTTTAGAACACCCTGTTTGCAGATACAGTTAAAATGGAAAAATCTAGCTTTTCCAGAGACCAATTTTACATGAAACTATAAACTTTAACCTAAAGTTTTCATTGTCTGTTCCTGAGGAAAAAAAGGAAATACTGCACAGGCAGTCTAGGGAATAAGAAGGAAAAAAAATCAATATCAGTAGCATAAATCAGAACAATATTTAAGCCAGATCTGAAGCACACTCTCACTCTTCTCAGTTTTAAGTTAAGCTGTGCAAAAGGATGCAAAGAGGGACTGAGGGAACTGGTGAGAAGCAGTGGTAGCCTGCTTAAGCTGTTGATAATCCAAAAGTCTGCATTGTATGTTGATCGGAATTTACCATCAGGAAGACCTAGGGAAAGAGGTAACTTTTAGAAAGGAAAAATGAAAACTATCATGGGAGAAGGGGGAAAACTATTTCAAAATAATGGAAATATGGACTCTTTTCTCAAAATTATGAAATATGCTTGGCCTGATCAACGTGAAGAAGATCCTGTCTTGGGAATTAATTGGGACTTTGGCAAATCCGGGACAGGATTTGATACTGAGGGCAAGAGCTGAAGCTTTGTGTTTCATCCTAGGATATGTGAAAACCTGACGTGTGTTCCTCAGTCAGGAGTCTTTAGGGGTGCTCTGATGAGAAGCTGTCCTCCCTATAGCTCCTCCCATGGCCAGAAAACAGAGGTCCCCAATCTCTACCTGCACATAGACAGGCGATCCACAGGACTGGTGCAGTCAAGTGAACTGCAGGAACAAGATCTCATAGAGAAGAGGAGGCTGAGGGGAGACCTCATCGCTCTCTAAAACTCCCTGAAAGGAGGTTGTAGCGAGGCGGGTGTTGGTCTCTTCTCCCAAGTAGTTAGCGATAGGACGAGAGGAAATGGGCTGAAGCTGTGCCAGGGGAGGTTTAGGTTGGATATTAGGAAAAATTTCTTCATGGAAAGGGTGGTCAAGCATTGGAACAGGCTGCCCAGAGAGGTGAGGGAGTCCCCATCCCTGGAAGTGCTCAAAAAACGGGCAGAGGTGGCACTTGGGGACATGGTTTAGTCTGGTCTACCCTTGATTGGTTTAGTGTGGACTTGGTAGTGTAGGTTAATGGTTGGACTGGATGATCTTAAAGGGCTTTTCCAACCTAAATGATTCCATGATTCTATCACAAAGTGTGATACAGTGAGCTGGCAGAAACCAGGTAGGTCTGAGAGCAAAGGGGCAAACCCAGAACAGCTAAAGGGAAGGGACATAAGAAAAAAAATCACTACACGGAGAACAATGCTGAGAAAACCTGCAGTCTTATCTCTGCCTGCGTGTGGACGGACTGGCATCCAAGATTCCGTAGTAATGTTTGTCCATGCATCTGCAAGGTGAAGCTATGGTTCTGCATGCGTGGAGCACAGCGAGGACTGTGCTTTCAGCTCAGGAGGGGAAACTCCTGTGAGCAGCTACAGGCTCGGAATTGGGTCGCTGGTATTGCGAAGTGTTGGTGCACCTTTATGCTAAAAGTCATTAAAGAAACATGAGTATCGATAGAAAATGGAATAAGGGTGAGGGCTGGTTTAGCAGAGGGAATTGCACAGAACTAGCAGGACACTCTCCTTTGGTCAGACAACTGCTCTTTTCGCTGATTCTAGGTACTGAGGCTTCAGTTACTCTCAATTTCACTGCAAGCTATTAGTTCAGCTGGAGAGAAGATGGGCTAACACAAGAATTATGCAGGGATTCGGGAAATGATGAAGGGCTATCCTTAGAAATGTGGGAAGCTTCAGTGATGTCATCAGCATGAAAACTGGAGTGAGATGAGGATGAGCACATCTCAAAGGAAGGCGTTGGTCTGAATGAACGGTGCTGGTGGGGAGGAGGAAGGACCAGAGCTTGTCTTCTGAGTTTGGGGGATAGTTTGTTAATCTACGTACAATATTTTTCTGTTTGAATTTATTTTCATAATAATACATCTCTTAAATGTTATCTGCCATTGCAACAGTGCAGTGGAAATGGCATCCGATTACGCTCTGACCATGAAGAAGGGAGAGCTCTTTCTTGAACGCTACCACATTTTTGTATTTTGTTGTGCGCCTCCCCCCAGTCAAGGTTGCTTGAGTGTCAGTAGAGAGCTCCTAAAGCAAAAACAGACTGGCACTGCTATTTTAGCAACTTCCCCCCAAACCAACTGTCCTTCATTCTTCCCTCTCTTCATTTAAAGAGGAAAAAGAAATGCAAACCTAAACCAGACAATTCTGGGAAACTAGAAACCTTGAAATTGTTTTATGGCTATATTCTGTGTCTACATCACCCCTTGCTGACCTGCTTTTCACCCTGCTTGCAGCACAGAGGTATTTGGGATGATGTATATACTATAATTCAGATTCTCCTCTTTGCTTTTGTTTCTGTTTTTCTCTCCTTTTTGTAATTCTTTTTGTTAAGTAGTGCCTATTTTGTATGATACAGCTTACGGCATTATCTTATTCAAACCAAAAAGTATCAATGTTTTTTGTTGTTAGTGGATATATGTTGTTGGTGATGTACAGACTAATTCAGCTGTAGGCATGTGGGTAAATACCTGTTTCACTCTAGGTTTTCTATATATTGCAAAAGAAGTCACACTCACAAATTATGATAAATTGTTGTAAAGTGTTTGGGGTTTCTTAAGAGAGGTAGTAAGTGGCTTTCCCTTGTGGGGAAAAAACTCTGCAAGTCTTAATAGCAAATGCTACCCAGCTGCCACTGATTTGGGCACTTGGAGGAGACCAGATTTGGTCCCATTTTGAGGGGCATTTGCCCCATTCCTGTGGAGGGGAACCTCTGTGCCGAGGAGGTGCCGGGACCAGAGCTGGGGGTGGTGACGGCCCCAGCCCAGCAGCCGTGTGCGGGTGCCAGGGAGCTGGGAGCAAGGACCCGCTTTTGTTGGGAGAGCCGTGGTGATGCTGCTGGGGAGGAGGAGAGAAGCTGCCCCGCTGCCTTGCTGGGGTGGGAAACACCCCTCAGATCCCACAAGATGGGAGTTCTGCCTCTCCAGTTCTGTATCTAACCTGTGTGTTCAAAAATCATTACTCGGTTTTATTTTTTTTATACAAAAGGACAACAATAAGCACTTTTCACTGTAGAAAAAAAAAAACCCACACAACTTTGATCTCCTCCAGTTTATTTCTATTTGCAGTACTATGCAAGCCAAGCTTCAGTCATGCCAGCAGTGCTGTTGTGTGGCACTTAATTCCTCTACTCCAGAATACTTGGTTAAGCAGCCTGATGGCTGCAGGTACCTGGGAAAAGCCACTCTTGGCAATGTCATAGTAAGTATCATTCACTTTTATATATTTAAAAAAAAATCTACTTAAAAGATTAATTATTCCTGTGATACCCCTATGGTATCTGTGAGAGCTAAGGACATTCGATACTGTTGGACAGAAGAACATTTGAAACCTAAAATCATGGGCTCCATAAAGATAAGTTTTACATCTCTAATATAAAGTCTATAGCAATTTTTTTATAGTTTCTGATGAGCCAGAAGGAAATACATACTCTAGTCAAGATAAAACTTTCCATTTTAAAATCAGTTTACAGCAATAATTGATGAGCCAGAAGGAAATACATACTCTAGTCAAGATAAAATTTTCCATTTTAAAATCAGTTTACAGCAATAATTGTATGTTGTCAAAGTTAATGGCATTCTCACCCATACATCACCAGAACAGTGTCCAGCTTCAAACGCGCGTCACTAACACCTGGGGAAACCAAACAACAATAAAGCAGCTTTAATCAAAGCCGCGACCTTAGCACTGAAAAGGCACCAAGCTGTAACAAATGCTTTTAATTGCTACCAGTAAAAATATACTTCCAGAAACGTCTTTACAACCTCTGTGCTTAAACTCTGGCATGCGTTTCTCTTGCCTCATTTGGCTTTGCCCACGCTAATGCTTTAGAAACTGAATTTGCTGAGATGGTGCTTGGGGCAGTGAGACCCTCGATATCAGGTGTTTGGGTGGGTGGTCCTGCAGGTACAGGGGAGATGTTGGTCATGTTCAAGACTGTATTGTCCAGGCTAAAGTGCAGCACTGCTGGAAAGAGTTTTTAAAATGATGGCTTGAAGGGTTTGATCCAAGCAGGCTCCATTTACTGAAGAACCATGTACATATCAACAATTGTACCAATGAAATTTTCAGGTGCAGTGAAATTTTTATTGAAAATTATTTGTGCAAGCTGGACTGGCTGGTGGGGTGAGCAAGGAGAAGCAGAAGAGAGGACAGGGAAGCCAGGACATTGGACTGCCAAGCAGTGACGGGGTGAAGGGGAGTCCTCCTGTTTCACAGTCGACTCTCCAAATCTCCTGGATACAAAAGGGATTTTCATTGTTTCATGTGAAATGGAACAGCCCAGGCCCCAGGAGTTTTCTCACAGGCGTTTGGGTCTGTGTGGGGTGAGAGCAGTGTCTCCAGCCAGGGAATATTTGTGAACCAGAGCAACACCTGGCTTGGAAGCGTTGCTGCTTCTGTTTCTGGTCTGTTTGGTTTTCTCCATGGTCCTCGAAAGTCTTGTTTTCATCCTGTGTGTTGGAGGGAGGGAACAGCAAGCTGTGAATGTTTTTTTTTTGCAAAGGAGGATTCGTTCTTTGTGTGCCAGCCCTGTCACTCTGTGCAGTCCTGGGTGCCATGGAGGTCTGTGTTACGCCCAGGAACTGCATGAAGGAAGAAACCCAACTCATTTTCATAATTTTATACAGACAGGTAGGAGAGTGTTTTGCCTGTCAGACTTGCTAAATATATTTTCTTTTTCAGAAAGGCTGGTGTTCTTATACAAACATTAGCAATGAGAGGGAACAACTGCCCTGCCCAGGTCCTTGTCATGGCCCATTTCCTGATGCTTACAGAAGTGTAGGAGCTGGGGAAGCACACACTGGTTTTTCTCCGGATTATAGCCTCCAAAAGTCTGCAGTGCTGTTACTGAGGGATTCAACAGCCATCAGTTCATTTTTCTTCATTAGTGCATCCTTCTGAAAATCCACCACGCCCGGCAGCGAGGAGCCCCATGGTGCAGCTGCGCAGCGTGTGCACTTCAGCGCAGTACCTCCGAGCCGGAGCCGTGTCTGCCACCGGTGCTTGGGAAAGACGAAGGACGCTCCCTGTTAACCTCAGCAGCCCTTCACGCTTGTGTTGACCGACATCCTACTCTCTTCTGTTCTCTTCTCTGTGCTGGAGAAGCACAGATTATTTGGGGAATACAAAACAGAAACCCTGAAAACATAGTCCATGACAACGTGTCAAGCTGATGGCTTGCACATTACAGAAGCCTTTAATCTTCCTTGGGATAAAGTAAAACCGAAATTACCAGCTGGCTGGGAAGCGCTGTGATGCTGAGCTCAATACCAGAACAGGTTGATTCTGGGCGCACAGCCAGGGGATTATTTGTAGGACAGAATAAAGTCCCCAAAAATGTTCAGCCTCTACCTCGCCCCCCAAATCTCTGTGTGTAGTTCTATAGACCTGATTTGCAAATATTTAAAACTGGGGCTAATATTAGCAAGAGAATATTACATGTTTTCTTGCTGAAAAATTGATATACAACTGAAGAGCATTGCTTTAAATGATACTATTATCAAAATGATACTATTATCACTCCAATCCTTGAAAATACTTCTTAAGGTAATACTTATTTCAAAGTAGATACTCCCAATTTCAGAATTATAAATATTAGAGCTGCAGCTTTTGTACTACACATCCAGATGATGTGAGTGCAATTGCAACTGGTGCTTAATATTGTGCTGCACCTGCTATACTAAAATGAAATTGTATAGAAACACTTTTAATTTGCCAAGTTTTTCTCTAGATGGGTGTTTTTCTATATCAGAATTTCAGTCATTTATCCTCTAAGTTTTGTAATATAACTTTCTTTTTGCTTACAGACCAACAGAACTTTTCTATTTTCACCTTCCTAAATTGTTCATGTTTCAGAACTGTCAACAGCCAAAACCAAAACAGACAAATTTGTGTGCAGTGCAGCTCTGCTGCAACACTGAGTAACTTTATCACTCGTACGTGAAGAATTTATATCAAATATATCTACAGCAATACTTTCTATGTATTAACTGATTCCATGTATTTCTAATCTTGAAAGAAAATAAGGACTGGTTCCGTAAAGGAGTGACTAGGTCAGCTAGTCCAGATTTTGCCAGTACTATTGTTTTCTGCTGTTAGATAAAATAAAATGTTTTTGCATGCCTTCAAAATTTATGACCGGCTTACATGTGCAGTCTTACCTGGCCTGTCAAAGGCTGAATGGACTGGCTATGGTAATGATCTGCCACCTTGATTTCTCTGTAACCTCCTTGGTTTCTATAACTGAAATGCAAACTGTATATGTAATGATATTGTCCTCAATTTTTAGGCTCTCCACCTTCCCTCGGGAGATGAGATACAAATACTGAAGCCATAATCTGAGATCCAGGGGTTCTGGGCAGCAGCAGTTCTTGTTCTGCTTGCGTGGCTAGTGAGAGGTGGTGTGTGTGTCCCTGCCCAAATGGGAGGTAAAGGGAACTCAAGAAGCATAATCAGTCTGCAGTAAAGGAGGCCCTTCTGCTGAGTTGTGATTCTTCATCTGCAGTTCTTCAGGGGTTTAAATCCTGAATGGCAGGCCAGGGTAAGTACTGCTCAGTTTTCAGTGGGTTTTGTTATATATCTTCCCCAAAAGAGCATGTCACCAGGAAAAAAATTCAGAATGATTATGCTCAATTTATAGTGGTGTTCTTGGTAGGGAGGGCAGGGTCTGTGCCAAACGTGTCTTTGGAAAGAAGCGGCTAAAATGCAACAAATGCAAGCAGCAATTAGCCAATCTCCCGGTGGTGGTGATGATCTGAGCTCGTGTGGTGTCTGTGGGGGCTGTTAATCACAGCCAGTTCTGGGCACTCCTGGCCACCCCACACTGCATGTCTCCATAAACACAGGTGGCACTGGGATTGCTGTTTCACACAGCATCGCTCATGCCAATTTGATATAACCTGTACTTGGAGGCCACCAAAAGTCCATCACATAAATATTTGTGGGTGAGGAAAGACACATGTCTGAGCAATGATGTGACCTGCAGCATGAACATCGCCAAACCACAAAGTCCCCTTTGCACTTGCCATCACAAGCATGGCCTGGAGCTTGACTCTGTACCCTGTGGTGCCTGGGGACTGCGATGCTCTCATCAGGCACTGGGCCATGCCGTGGGCACGCTGGGCAGTGCTGGGCAGTGCTTAGATGGACATGATGAGCTGTGATGATCAAAGGGGAGTCCTCCAGCCATGTTACCTGTCCACTACAGGCAGTGACTGATGAGCGGTCCTCATTCAAGCATGGGAACAGGCTGCCTAGAGAGGTGGGGGAGTCCCCATCCCTGGAAGCGTTCAAAAAACGGGCAGAGGTGGCACTTGGGGACATGGTTCAGTCTGGTCTACCCTTGACTGGTTTAGTGTGGGCTTGGTAGTGTAGGTTAATGGTTGGACTGGATGATCTTAAAGGTCTCTTCCAACCTAAACGATTCTATGATTTAAATCATTGCAAATGTGCATTAATCTAACTGTTGTTAGTTGTTTTTATTGACCTTTACCATGTACTTCTGCCTTTTCCCCATTAATATATGGACTGAGACACTGCAGTGACTACTCAACAGCTGAGCTGAAACGAATGAGGCAGGTGGGACTTTGCTCTTTCCTTGAGCCTTCTTGGCTAAGGGTGTCGTGCCTGAGCGAGACAAGCACATTTGCTCAGTGCTGAACAGGGTCTTTATGTGGGTATTAGCAGTCATTTAATCACTGAGTCCCTTTTACCCACTCATGGAAATCTTGTGAATTGCTTAGGAAACCAAACATTAATTTACTGGTGGGATTCACCTGGGGACTTCCCATCCTGTTTTGCTTCCCAGACGCAGAACTTTGAATCTAAATGCATGAGAGGTGCAAGGTTGTGGAGGGAAGTGAATGCTGCATAAATCCATATTGGTGCACTCCACAAACTGGCTTCAGGCTTTTGAAAGCTGCCTCCTTTATTTTTGTGCTTGTAAATCTTAGTCATCAACCCTTTACCTTTCTCTTAAGCATCTTAGTTTGTTATATTAGAAACAGAAATAATTTCTTACTTGACCGTCCCTTTATCTTTTGCATATTAGCTGCTTGTGCCCTAACCAGCAAACCAAATGTAGTGTGAAGGCACTTGGGCAAGAGTCACCTTGGACCTTCCCAGCTCCTTGTAGCAGGAGGAGCAATTCCACACACCCCTGTCCGTAACCCTCTGTTGTAGCCCCTGTAACCTTCTAGCAGTTCTGCTAAAGCACCTGCGATTGCGTGCATGTGCCTTTGTGGTGGTCCATCAGGAATGGAGTCGGGAGGAAAATGTGGGTAAGATTTGCAGGGCCCCGGCCACAAATTAGGATCTGAATTTCAAGTTTTGCAGAACAGTTTGAAAAGTGGTGATTATTTTCCCCCCCACCACCCTGCCATGTATGTGGATGAAAATTTACTTTTTTCCTGTTTCACTGTGAGTTCTTCACTTTCTGAGCTATTTTCTTCTATTACTTACGACATGGGACTTTCCTTACAGCTTGCTTTCAAACCCCCAAGGTCCACCCCATGCTTTCCGTGGCGTGCTGCTGGAGAGCCCGGCAGCAGCAGCCACTGATGGAGGCGGCACACGCTGCTCAGGCAGCGCTGGCAGGGACGCGGATCATCTCCTGGGAAGCACCCAACACACACCGTTAGCTCCTGAGCATGCATGGGCAATCCTTAGCGGTTCGTCAGTGGTATGCATGGACTCTCCTGCCCTGAGAGCTGAGAAGGGGCACGGAGCCACGCGCGATGGTATGATGGCGGTGCTGCGAGTGTAACCTGCTTGTGGTATCTTCAGCTTCTGGTGCAAACCCTGGCAAAGCACCAGCCCTTTGCAGGCAGCCTGCAACCCTGGTGACTGCAGTCATCATGTGGAGTATGAAATCCAGTCCTTTTCTCTTAAAAATAAAAATTGAAAATATCACTACACTGGCTTGTTAATTTTTGGCCTCTTCACTACTTGGTCATTTTATTCTTCACCATTTAGATCTTTAGTGGCTGTTAAGGAAGAAAATCAGGACATAGAGCCTTTCTTCTATGTCCTTCCATCACATTCAGCCCACTTGAAATATCCACTTGAATGGTTTATGCTTTAAGTGTAGTGCCTTAAGATCTCACAAATGCTGCTCTCTGGGAAGGTTTGGCTGGGAACTTAGAGGCAGGCTGTGGGTATGGCAACCGCATGAAATGAAAGAGGCTTTCGCCTGTGTCGTACGTAATACAGGACTGAGGAAAGAGATGGTGACTCCAGATCACAAAACTGCTTCACCATACTAAAACTCAGGGGGATGCAATACCGCTAAAAAAAACAGGGAATCATACTGAGTAAAGACACTGGGGGTTTTTATCACTGTTTTTCTCTATGCAGATTTTACATGGTTTTGCTCCTTGAAAAAATAGTTGCTCATACAGCTAAATGATATGTTTACTTCCCCCTTCTCTGCCTTTCAAGGTCTGGCTGCTGCCACTGGCACGTGGCCGCTTCAGCTGAGCGGAGGGGTGAGCAAGGGCCTGCGGTGGCACAGATGAAAGCCTGTGGCTGGAGCCTACCAAGAAATGATGGAAATGATTACAAGCAATGGATGCCAAACGCCTCTGCATCACAAAGCTTGGTGTTATATTATGAGTACAGTATGTACATGAGGGTTAGGGAGCTTTATATGGGTTTTTTGGGGGTGGGGTTTTCTTTTTTTTTATTTTAGGAGAAGTGGCTGAGTCTGGGCTGGATCTGCTCCATGTAGAAGCGGGACCACCAGCTGGGCCTGGCAATTAAAATGTGGGGGCAAGTCTCCAGCTCCCTGGGTGCAGGTGATGCTTTGCCAGGCTGGAGGGGCTGGGCTGGACCAGGTGAGTGTGACCTGTGTGACTGCTGAAGAACAGAAACGGCAGCCAAGAAATCGCTGTCCCACTGTGATACCCAGCTTAGTAAATAAGTTTTGGATTACATGGCAGAGCGGTGTGTTTCAGCTCTTGCAGTCATTCCACATAAATCCCCCCCGTGATGCACGCTGTAAAGGAATACTTTATTGCATCAATGAAGATAAAAGGCTGTGCTGCGTAATGTAAAGACAATCAATACTAATAGCCGAGCAAAACATACAATTCTTGTTTCTATCTTCTGTTGGGCTATCATCGCTATCAAAATACTCCATCTGTATGCATGTGTATTGAATAATTCAGAAAAAAAAGGTTAAAGTGTTAACAAGCATAGCTCTCTAGTAGAAATGTATTTTTGGTGCTTTACTTTCTTCTTTCTCTCTATTGATATTCTGACTTCGCAGTGTACAGCTTCCAGGAGGCGTCACAGGGTCCCTTGGGGCACTTTTTTGGGTCTGAGGGCACGGGCCATCACGGGAGGCAGCCTGGGAGAGCCGTCCAGCGCATGGGCAGCAGAGGAGACTCTGGATGCGACAGCCAAGGCTTCTTCCATGGTAACAATTCAGGCAGAGAATTTCCAGATTAGCTAAATTGAATCAAAATATTGCAATATAGTGTAATAATCACTTTTACAGGAGATGTACTTTAAAATGAACAAATCATTTTGACAGAAAACTCCAAGCGGCTGAAGATAAACTCATGCAATTTTTTTTCAAAAGCTTCAATATATCTTGTACTATGATTGACCATTAATATAGCATATATTCAAAATACTTTTACTGAACCTTTCTTTTTTTTGTTTAATTCCTGTTTAATAAAATGTTGATGGGGGATGAGTAATAAGTTGTCTTCGGGCATCTCAACAGCGATCATTAATTTCCCTTTAAAATTAAATTACATTTCAATTTTGGTTATATACATTTTAATAGCAACAAATGTTACACCATTATCTTAATATACTGCAATTTATCACCTCTGGAAAAAAAATAAATAAATCAGTCTACTAAAGACAGGTAGTAAACTCTCAGGACACAGAGACCAAAGGAAAACATCGGGTTTGGGCGGCATTAAGGGTGCCATGCAGTTGTGTATCGCAACCCTGTCATTCCCTTTAAAGACAAAACTGTGTCTTTCAGAAACCTGAAATTCTAATCAGTTTGGGAACTTCCCCACTGTTTAAGATGCATCCTGGGAGTCTGGCTGTGAGAGAGTTTCTGAGCCACTGCTGCTGTTTCTATGCTGGCTGTCCCCTCACCATCTAGAAGACCACCCGTCGTCTTTCCAGGCTTGATACCTCCCAGCTTCTGCTCCAGCACGAGCAGGGGCCGCCTCTGTAGGTGGAGGCGGCTGCCTGGGCAGTCCTGAAGCTGCGGGCTCCCGCGGTCCCAACGGAGGAGCGGGGTGATGAAGCCTTCTGAGAAGACGCAGCAAGAGGATTTTTGGATCCGGCACGGATCCGGCACGCTCTGGTCTTGCCACGGAAGAGCGCTGCCTGGTTACGGCTGCTGCAAAGGAGACGTTTGTCTGATGAGTGTTAACATCTGACGAAAACCATCCAAATGGCTTGCTTTTCCGCTGCCAGCTTCCTATGGATTTGGGGCTGCACGTGGAAGATCCCGGAGCCAGATGGCTGGAGAGCTGCCATCTGTCTCCCTGCAGTTGGGGTGCCGGCGGGATGAGGCTCCGGCTGCACAGTTCTTCGGTGACTCAGGGAACTGGAAAGACGGTGTTGAGCTAAACACCGCAGTAAGTACCGTGACACGGGCATTTTGCTGACTGACACAAAATATTTTGGGAACCCTGCCCAGAGTGATAAGCTGCTGCCAGAACAATACTTTGAGGGGGGAACCGCAGGCAAAGGAAAGCGGCAGGCTAATATTTACCTCCAGAAAACACTACTGATATAAACTTTTTAAAAGCTAACTTTTAATTCAATAAAGCTGTCCCCTCAAACCAATTTTATTCTAATCCTTGAGAGAACCTTTTATGTCCAATGGAAAATGTTAATAAACTCTCACATTGTGGGTTCTTTTTCCTAATTCAGTAATAGCTGTCAGCACCTTTCTTTCCCCACTTTCACCTTAACAAGTTAATATGCCGCACTGCCTCCAGCCTGCACTGTGATTATTAATAAACAGACCCTTCAGAATGAATTTTTGTTCCTTTTTTTTTGTGCAGCGGGAAGAGCCATTCACATTTAACACAGTCTGGTGGACATCTACGTGCAAGACCTTCCACAGGAGAAACTCTGCCTCTTCCACTACGTTTCACTGGGTGTGCACACCCCTGGGCATGAAACGCCAGTGTTGTCCCGTGCGGTGCTCACCTCCTTCCCAGGCACCATGCAGGGACAGGGAGCTGCAGGAGCCTCTCTCGCTGCTACGAGGTGACCCCTTCCTCTATCCAGAGACCAGTTGTTCCCGTAGTGGCAGCAAATTGCCTGCTGCTCTTTTTCTGGATGATGCATGCTGCACAGCGGACGCTCTTGCTGCAGCAAATAGTGCTGCCAGCCCCGCTGGTCCCCAGCATCCTGGGGGTAGCCTGTGCACCAGGTGAGTGGCCCAGGTGAGGTGGGTATATGCGGCCCTGTGTCTGACTGTAGCTCCTCATCCTTAGGTTGTAATGCTTGGGTAAAATCCAAATAAGCTTCCCGCTGTCTTACGGCAGGCAGGGACATCACCCTATTTGCCTGGTGACTGTCCCCCTGCAATGAAACCCTGCTCCCTTCGTGCTGGATTACAACAGTACATGCTGTCGTACTGAGAGAGATTTATCAACTGTGCAAATCAATACATTTCTTAAATTAACTGGACAAGGGTAGTGGCAAGACTGCCTGAGCCAAATGTAATCTCACGCTGCCTCAGACAAACATGAAATATAACTCTTTCCACAGGCTGATAAGCCCTGTCTTATACTGTGTCTTTGTTCTGCCATTCTTCCTGCACTGTCCCATTATTAACAGGGTCTTCACTCCCCGTGTTTTGGCCTTGCTTAAGCTCAATTTCATGTTTCTTGTAAGCGGGTAAGAGCAGCTCTGCTCAGCTTTCCGTCGAGGACTCGGGGCTGCTCTGTGCATACCCCCGTGAAGATGCCCGAGGCACATGCTCGATTTTGCTCAGTTGTGGCCTATGGGCAGCTGCTGCACACAGGTCTGCAGGACTCAGCCTTCCGTGCATTGCGTCCACCCTCTCGCTGAGATGATAGATTTCCAGATTGCACCCTTTATGCATTTTCTTCCAAGTACACACGCCCTGTGGCATTTATTTTGCCTGGAAAACATGTTATTTTTTTCAGAGAATAAAGTTGCAGTAGCAGGCATGAACACTCAGAGAAAGTTACAGCTTAGCTGCATATCAGTAATGGACTGCACAGATTATTTAGCTATTTTTTTTATCACATAGCTATTTTCCATGGTATTCTGTGTGTATTAGGCAGAGTATGCTCTGGCTGAATGCCTGTATTTCAGTATAGGCTAACACTGTAATGATGCAAATGGGAAAGACAAGTGATTTATTTCTCAAAATTAACCATATCCCCACACTTGAGACAACTGGCCGTGATAAGATGCCTTGCACAGCACTTCAGACATGTTATATGTGAGACTGATTGAAAGCTGGAAATGAGCCTTAAAGAAAATGACATAAAACTATTTACGCGTATTCAGCGGCAGCCAGCGGGACTTCATGCTGATGTACTGTCAACATATCTCCTCAGCCTTATGTTTAATTCAGCTCAGAGCTCGTAGTGGAATAACATCAAGTCAAGCTTTTATTAAAATTTCCTTACTTGAAGTCTCAAAGCAACCAGTGTCATTAGAGTTTAAGCATGATGGTGAAACGAACCAGGAGAGTTGTTAGGTGGAAGAAGAACATTTCAAGATTAGCACTGGATTCAATTAACTGGCTCCTACCCTTTATTCAGCAGCTCCCTCTGGTCACCTGGGTGCATCTGGGGAGGGGTCTCCCCTCCTGGCACCCCCAGCCTGCATCTGGGCAAGCCACTGCTGCTGAGCAGGCAGGATGGGCTCCTGATTCTTGCCAAAGGATTAAAGTTGCCTGAGACCTCCCAAGGCTCCCCCTGAGCATCTCACAGGTTGAAGGTAGTAGCAGTCCCTCTGTCCTGTTTTCTCTAAATACCTGAGGTGCTTGGCACTGCTTGGGCATGGCAAGAGGCTTCTGTCTGCTCCAGGAGTGACCTGTACGGCACTGTAGGCTGGAAGTAGGTGGGCTTGCTTGTACGTTTCAATCGGTATCTCTGGCTTCCCCTAATTTTTGTGGCTCAACGTGGTCTGCTTTTCTAGTGTGAAGCAGAAGGTAATACAGAGCCAGTGATCTGGACTGTGCAGAGTAACCTACCCCAAGAACCATGTAGTCATTAATTACTAGAGAATTATTAATCATAGCTTCATTTCAGAACTGCGAGTTGCAAGGTCCAATGTTAGATGGAAACAATCATGAGGAAGAATAGTTGGGGTTTTTATAAAATAAAAACTTTAGGGGGAGAAAAAAAAGAGGAGAGAATTTAAAGTGCCCATGTGAAGGTAAACATTTGTAATAAGAACCTTAATAACCTGAGCTGGGAAGGACTATTTTAAGTCTTCCAGAAAGGTCCACTGAGAAGCCATGAGCCCCCTGAGATGGGTGAACAGTGCCCCAGATAGTCCCTGTCCTTGGCCCAAAACTGAGGACAACCAAGAAGGGGCTGGAAGCCTTTCCATCCCCCTTTGACCTCTCCTCAGGGGCTGGGAAATGCTTTTATCCAAACTGATAAACTGCTCAAACATTGCCATCTGGGGAGGGACTCATGATCTGCCTGTGCCTGAGACATCTGGCTTTGCTGGGGAGAAGCAGTATCTCTGGTAGGATTTTTATTGTTAAGGACAGCTAATAGTATACTTTATTAAATGACTGGAGGAGGCCCTGTGGAAGTGCTGGCTATTTCAGACAGAGATGTATGAACCCCCGGGAACTGCTCGAGAGCCAGCAGAAACTGTTCCCATTACCCCACTGCGGGGTGCGGTGGGCAGCCCTCCTCTGGCAAGGAGAAGAGTGTCAGCAGAGCCCCGCCACGGGCAGGGAGGAGAGGGCAGAGTCATTTTCTGACAGCACGTTCTATTACAACATACTTTTTGCCTAATTCCTCGCGTACCTGTCTGTGACACATCAGTGTAAATAGCAAAGAAAAAGCCAGGCTGATTGTCAGGTTGGTTTTCCTCATGTGGTGACTAATAACGGCACTGCACCTCCAGCATCGGCTGTGCTGGTTTTTAAATAATATTAAGGAACAGGCAGTCAAGGCTCTC
This sequence comes from Pelecanus crispus, assembly GCF_030463565.1. Lineage (NCBI taxonomy): Eukaryota > Metazoa > Chordata > Aves > Pelecaniformes > Pelecanidae > Pelecanus > Pelecanus crispus. The sequence goes on from NC_134648.1 coordinate 74,462,092, forward strand.
CTGAACTTTACAGAACTGAGCTAAGACATGCCATGTGTGCTGCCAGGGCCTTTAGTACCTCAAAGGCAAAAAAAGATTTCTAAACATGGTGCATTTCCAGCTTTTCCGTGATTCGTGCAAAAGGCAGCAGAGTGCCTGCGTGAAAAATGGTACTTGCACATCTTGTGACACTTTAATGGGTAGGGACATTCTTGCACAACATCCGTGGGGCTGCGTGGCAGCTTGGAGGGCCAAAAGATGAGTAAGTGCCAACACTTCTGTCATCCCAAGAGAGGGTGTTGGGCAGGAGGAGCCCTCCTCCTCCTGTCCCCAAGTGTTTAAGGGGCACGGAGGCACCTCCTTCATGTAGGAGTCACTTCAGAGATGACCCACGCAGAAGCAGCTGCATCAAGGAGGAAGAAATGGTAGTGGTGGGAGCTGAGTCCCCACCCCTGCCAGTCATGCCCATTTGTTGTTCTACTTAAGTGGATTAGGTAGAGACCAAGGAGCAGAAATAGCATGAAAAGGATTATTGCACTCGTGCTCAATAGTCATTTATTCTTGTAACAAAACCCACAGAACTGTTGCCTCTGAGCAAATATTTTTGTCTATTGCATATAGACCTCAGATGCATCTTGTTCTTGCATTCTTCACAAGAAGCTGGTTTTCTGGTCATTCTAAGTTCTAGCACTTCTCCCGAGCACTTACGGATTGGTGGCTCACCTGCCGATGCAGTGCAGCGATGCCACGGCGGCAGGGCGCGTGTGGGAGCTCAAGGGTAAGCTCTGCTCCCCGCTGGGACTCAGCGTGGTGGGACATAAAACATCTGGACTGCAGAACAGAAGCAATGAAAAGGACACCAGTGTGGATGGGGAAACTGTGGCTGGGTAAAGAGTAGGTCTTGTGCTGTTTGTCCCTACGGGAGGTGTTTTCCGTGGAGTTTCATGAAGAGGAAGAGAGAGGAAGCTCGCTCAAATACTGCGTTCAATCAGTGCATTTCATTCCTCTCTACTTCTCCACTCGCAGGATCAGCCGGTGCTTTTGCTTCCAGAGTTTCCCACCCTGTTCTTTGCTGTGCTCACGCTGGAGAAGATCCGTGCCTGCACTGAGGCCAAATGTTGCAAACCCTCCAATTTTTTTTATGAAGTTCATCTTTTCCTCTGCGAGTCCTAATGCGTGCTGCCTTCTGCCAGCCGCTTGCTCCAGCTGGGCTGGCTGCGCGGGGACCCTGCAAAGCACACAGTTTCAGCCAGCCCTGGCACCGCTACCTAGATGTATTAGCCTATCTGCAACAATATTTAAACTATAACTAGGTAGGTAATTAAGATAAAAGGGTAAAAAAAAAAAAATCCCTTTTCTGGAAGGTATGACTTGTTTGAACAGAATTTCTTATGTGGGAACACGCAAAGTGACAAATGGGAATAATCTCATGCAACATGTAATTAAACTGTACAACTTATTATCACTGGGAGTTGCTATGGCAAATAATTTATACAAATTGTGAAGGAAGGGAAAATATACACAGATAACAACGATGCCTGGTTATCTGACTTAGTGGTGAAAAGAACAGAATTTGTAAGTCTCGCTCACAGCGCTGAGCAGGTGGGACGCTTCTGGTTTGCTTTCACTGGAAAAAAAAAAATAAAAACCATGTCTTGCTTTTGGTTTTGTTTTCTTACAATCATATTTTGAATGAAATGTGGTATGCTCTAATTTAAAATGCAGTTTCAGAATAATTGTTTTATTGTTATTATCTTTGAGTAGTTGGCATGGAACATTTCTGCCATAAGATTTTCCCTCCTTCCCTTTCTTTTCCCTGTGAAGAGCTGGGAGATGTAACAAGATTCTTGAATATATTTTGACCAATCTGGAGGTCACATCTCACTGAATGAAGCTATTTTCAGAGCAACTGTAACGCATCTCTTCGCCTTAATTTTGTGCTTTAGTTATGAATGCTTAGTTACTAAGTAATTATTAAAAGTACAGAGATGTGTATTTATTTACTTATCTGTTATGTATTTGTTATTTAAGTAATTATTTTTTAGTTTTACTGACTTAGTTTATTATTCAGTTACTTCTTAAGGTTTCTTTACTAACGGCAGCAGCGTTCCGGGGCAGACAGTGTGAGCCCGGAGCAAGGTTCACACTTCTAATTAAAGGACTGACACTAAGCATTCCTAAAAAAAGCGTCTGTACAGCGTCTGCTAATGTAACAGCTAAATGGGATTTGGAGTTAAACAGTGCTTCACACTTTCTGAAAGGTTTATAGCTTCAAGTATATTAATTATGACAAACTGATTACTTCCCAGCATTTTGCAGTGCTTGTAGGGAAAGGTATTTTGTGGCTTAAGCGCATACGTTCCTCTCGCTTCCCTAGAGCTCTTTCCCTTAACATATTTGGCATTTTGGAAATTTACCACTTCCAGCAGAGTTAGAAAGTGGCCTTTACTTTTGTTCTTTTATTCGTTTCAAAAGTGTTGTTTTATATGAAAACAAAGTCACCGACTGAACTACATCAGCCCTCTCCGACGATAGATTTGCAGCCTTCTTTCCCATTTTCACCATTCCATACTCTTGCCTTCAAAGAGGGTGTTCTGGCCTGCCAGTTCAGAGACCCCATACACAGCACAGACAGCAAAGGTGATGGTTTGGGTTTGTTGGGGTTTTTTTTAACATTTAGACTGAAAAATTGAAATAGAAAACTGATGCGAAAAGAAGGGGGTTGAGTGCATTTTGTTTGCATTCTGTCCCTTTTTAATAATGAAAAAATCAAGTTAAACCACATTAAGAAAAGAGTCAATATGGAACAGGACCAATTAAATTCGCAATTACAAAATGACACAATAGATAGCTCACTTCTGCATTTCTTCCTCGTGGTGTTTTGAGCGGTGGGTCAGCCCAGGCCCCTGCCTGTGAGCAGCCCCCGCAGTGCATTTCAATACACACGGGTACCCGCAAGCTGCTACGTATGGCGAATAAGCACTGCCTTGAATTCAGCTCTGATGGTAAGTAGTTGTCGGAACTGCTGGCCAGAGACTTGCAACCTTTGTCATTTCACTTTTCTCACCTTGATTAGAGCTTTTCTCATGGCTCGCTATTGCCACTCTCACTTTCTTCGGCAGTCTGAGCCCAGCCTTGGCATCCCCTACCCGAGGAAGCTGAGCCCCTTCCTAGGGGGGTTGCAGGGACCAGCTTGGGCTCCTTCGTCCTTCCCTCCTCGCTGCAGCCCAGCTCGCACCCTCCCAGGCCAGGAGAGATGGCATCAGGGTGGCCACAGCCCCACCCCATCGATGTGTGTGCCTGTGTAAACATCCCTTTGCAAATGCTATCTGAAAAAGAAAGGGGGAAAAAAAAAAAAAGAGCTGTTTTAGAAACATTGGCAGGCCATGTTTCCAAATTTAAACACGCTGCAGCGTGCCCACAGCAGCTGCTGTGCGATGCTGCTGCTGCTCTGCCAGCCAGGGCTGGCGGCTGGCCCGGGTGCTGGGGGCACGGGGGGCTCTCGTGATGCTGCAGGCTCTGGGGACCCTGGCAGTGCTGCTCTGGGGCTCACGGCCGCAGGAGCGCCGCCGTGGGTGACCCGGATCGTGGCCGGCTCAGCTGGGGACAGAGGAAACCTTGGGGGAGGCAGCCCATGGCGGGCGGGTGGGACGGCTGGGGCAGGTGGGCCAGGGAGGACGGGCTGGGGCTGCGTGGAAATGGCCCCGTGCTTGTTTGATCCGTTCCTAGCGGGTCATTTTGTCATTTGCACATAAGATACAGAAAGTGCTCCCTCGGGGATGTCCTCGGGCGCAGCCCCAGGTACCAGCCCAGCGCGCGAGGGCTCGCAGGGCTGCGGGAGCACCTCTGCTGGGGGGAGGTCCCGCTCACCGCCCGCGGGGGACTTGCTCGTCTTACCTGTCCTCAGCCACCTGCCTCTCCTGCTTGCAGCAGATATTTATTTGGGGATAAAACCAAATTTGTGCGGTTGGAGCAGACCGGGTGGGTTTAATGTTGCTTTTCGTGCAGCCCAGGGTCTCTATGCTTTGACTCTCATAAATGCCAAAGGACAAGAAAGATCCCCGGCGCCCTGACCACTGCTGCCGACAGGGCAGGACAGCGCCGGAGCTGGCAGCTCTGGCTGCCTGAACTCACATTTTGGCTTCCAGCAGTTTCTGTGGTCTAGTCCAGATGTGATGCCATGAATCACACCACGCAAACACGAATGTCGCTGCTCGGGGACGCAAATCTCCCTCCCCAGCAACTGAACTGGAAGTGGGTGTTTAGAGCCCTGTGTGCCATGCCCTTTTTCCACAGGCCAGTTCAGGATGCCATATGGCAAAATGTGGCCATCTGTCCTGGTTTCAGCTGGGATAGAGTTAATTTTCTTCCCAGCAGCAGGCACAGTGCTGTGCTTTGGATTTAGGATGGGAACAATGCTGATCACACGCTGATGGTTTAGTTGGTGCTGAGCAGTGCTGACACCAGGCAAGGGCTTTTCAGCTTCCCCTGCTCTGCCAGGGGCACAAGGAGCTGGGAGGGGGCACAGCCAGAACAGTTGATCCCAACTGCCCCAAGGGCCATTCCATACCATCCGGCGTCATGGGCAGTATAGAAACTGGGGGGGTTGGCCGGGGAGCAGCGATCGCTGCTGGGAACTGGCTGGGCATGGGTCGGCGGGTGGGGAGCAATTGCATTGGGCACCACTTGCTTTGGATATTGTTATTGTTATATGGTTATTATTACTACTACTATTTTACTTTCTTTCAATTATGAAACTGTTCTTATCTCAGCCCAGGAGTGTTTCTCACTCTCACCCCTCCGATTCTCTCCCCCATCCCCTCGGGGCAGGGGCAGTGAGCAATGGCTGCGTGGTGCTGAGCTGCTGCCTGGGGCTGAGCCACGACACCGTCATAATCCAGGTTTCTGCTCTGTTAGAAAGCAAAATACCCTCTTGCAATACAGCAGTGGCATGTCAATATTCCAGAGGCACGCTGGCATGAAACGCTCAGGAAAAGCAGCATCAGCCTCTTCACCCAGGATAAGGGAGTTTCCATTTCCCAGGTGACGACAAAGTGCAGCCCTTGAGTCAGGAGAAGCTCTGCACCCGCTGCTCTGCTCGTCGCAGTGTCTCCCTCAGAACTTGGATTCTGTTTCTGGCTGTCACCTTTCTCCACGCAACCTCCTGCTGGGCATCTCCTCAGACCCCCCCTCGCAGGCACAGCCTGGCTCTCCCCAGCGCCCCATCACAGCTTCGGCAGCCCCGGGGTGCATCCTCCAGCCTGCACCCACCCTGCCTCGGCACAACAGCACCAAGGCAATAAATTGATATGGAAATGCCACTAAAAGTTTAGCTGGCTGATGCGGGATATTTTACCTCCTGTAAATTTAAAAAAAAAAAAAAAAAGTCAAACACATGGATCTGGGGTAAAGAAGCCCGCACTAAAACATCTGTGTGACCTTCCTAGGGAACCAAAACCATTTTGGCTAAAATGTCGTAAAAAGTTGTGCTTTCCATGGGAGCATTATTCCAACGTGAAGTTTGCAGCCAGCTCCTTTAATTGACTGCAAGTGTCCGTTGCTGCCAACTATCTGCTAGATTATTCAAAGGAATAATTTTCAGACTATGACTGTTTCTGTGCTGTGCATTAATCATTTACTATTCATTATTTCTGAACTGTGACTGACCACCTAAATTGAGTGCACTATTTCTGTTCTTCAATTAGGTAATTGAAATGCTCTTTAAATCAGAGTAATTAGCAGTATGACTTTTCAGATGAATTATTATTTACCCTAAATTAATGGAAAATTCTGGGACTTGTGAGCTATTATGCCCATTATTTGGCGGTGATCTGAATTCTGTCAGATAAAGAGTAGTATGAATTTGTGAATCATCTTGAACAAACCCGACAGCTTCTATTTGTAAAAATATTAATGATTCTGTTTTTTGATAATTCAGCCAACTCTAACATTTCAGAATATTTCAAACACAATTTGCAACCAACAAGGCATATTAGTTACAGAAGCCACGAGTTTAGTGTCAGCATACTAATGTCGTCTCCTCAAGATGGTGGAAATAACTAATTTTCATGCCTTCTGAGTTCTGCTTTAGTCAGTACACCAGTAAGACAATAGCTGATCAAATGAACTGATATGTATGCTGTATCTGCTCTTTTGAATGTCTCCACGAATTTGTTTTGATAGTTTTTGCTCCTATTTTGTGCTCACGTTGTGAATATTTTCCAGCAAACAATTTAACCAGCCTTAGATTATTAAGCTGCTTTACTGAAAAAGAGATCATTTTAAATTCACAGTTATAAATATTCACAGTGCAAATGAGACTGCATACCTTCAGCTAAGGAGGAATGCAATGTAAGGCCCGCAGTGAATAGCTACAGGAATGGAGCTTTTTGTACCTAAATTATATGCAGGTCTTGATTCGGTATATACTATAAAAAAATACTTCACTTTAAGCATACATGTATTGCTGCTGGGCCTCAGCGGAATGAGTCATGTTTTTAAAGTAAGCGCCGAGCCAAGTCCCAGTCCCTCTGTCCTGCAAACACCATCTGCAAGCGCTTCGCATTAGCGTCCTCCAGCGAATGTGCCGCCTCTTGCGTGCTCAGGCTACGGACTTTCTCCATAAATCGTCTCATCTCCTTGCTGCCTTTGCGCTGGCGATGGCAGTGCTCTAGTCCTGCGGGCAGCAACAGGCTTGCCAGACCGCGGAGCTCGCTCCGAACCCGACGGCGGCCGGGGAGCGGAGGCGGGAAGGGCGACAGCCGCGTCCCGGCCAGCTGAGCCGCGGCGGCCCGGGTTTGCTGCAACGTGCGCTGCTGCGACCACGGGCTCCTGGAGATCTCGAATCGTCCCTTGAATTGTTTCAATACCCTGTTGAAACAAAGAATACGATTCAAAGATTTTATTGTTGTTGTGGTTGCTATTACTACTATTAATTATCTGTTTATGGAAATTACAGAGCCGCCTATAAAGTTTGTTTTATCTGTGTTATGCAATAACCCAACCTCCCTCTCTCCCACTTGCTTTCTCATTTTTAGCTGCCTAGCACGATAAGAAAGCATTTTAGACATTGGCTATTCCTATTTTATATTCAGAACATGAGGCTTTACAAGAGGAAATGTCTTGATGTATCTGCTATTTTATTTTTAATGAAAACATTTCTCGCACTGAAAAAAAGAGGTCACTGCACATCTCTTAGAGTACAAATTATTGCATATGCATAGAGTATGGAAAAACACTAGGGATGGAGTTGGAGCACTAAATTCCCCACTCAACAGCACCTTTATAACATGCAAATAAGGCAAAACCAAGCACCATATTGTGGGGTTTGGAGCACACAAAATTATCATCCCTGGAGCAATACCACTCCCCTGAGACAGTGTACTGAAAAGCACAGGAAGAGAAGTTTTCTTTTTGAAAAGGCTTTGTAGAAGAGTGAAAAAATCGCTCACGGACAAAGGGCAGAAGGCTCTGATATACCAAATATCTTCCCCAAAAGGGCCTGAGTGCAATTACTGGGAAAAAAGAGGTATCTCCAGAGCAGAGAAGGAATGGTTTCTGCTCTCTCGGGAGTCCCTCAGGAGGTCGTTTGCTCCTGCATTGAATTGCTGCCTTTCCTTGCTGCTGCTTGGTTCAACCTCTTCCCTTTCTAAGAGAATGAAAGAAAGAAAAATGGTGATTTTTTTTTTTCTAAATTATTTGTTCAAATTTCTTTATAACTGAGGGAAAAAAACAGCTCTATGTGCAGGGAAAATGTTATATAATTTGCAAGTATTAATTTTGAGTTTCTCCTAGCATTTTGGTTCACAGGAGCATGCACCACGGGGCGAGTGTGCGGAATGTGCTAACGAGGGTATCCAGGCACTGAGAATAAAACGTCTGTGGAGCACGACCTTTCCTTGTTATGGTGGATTAGTACTTTCCATGTGCCTGTTGGTGTCACCCTGCATCGAATAAAGCTCTGGATATTCCTGTAATAGCCGCCTCTGTTACTGCCCATTCCTCACTGCAGAAATAATGAGGTTTTATTGCTCCCACACCGACGACTGCAGGAAGGAGTCTGGGGGCAGCGCTGACATTTCCATGGCTCCGTGTCCCCTCTTGAGCATCTTGTCCCATAGGATTTGCTTGAGCAGAGCCAAGCGGCAGGGGGAGCAGCCCGGGTCCGGGGTGGCAGCGGGGTCTCAAGTCTCAGCCCTGGGCTTGGGGCTGAGCCCATCAGGCTGGCGGGGAGCGGGACCCAGCGCCACGCGAGGGGGAGGGACGCTGTCCCAGGAGCTACAACCAAGGAGACATGACAGGCAACGGGCGAAATGCCATGCCGCATGGACAGCAGCGGGGGGTGGACCGTCCCTGCGCCCCCGGTCCATCCCCTGCTCTTCCCTGTACCCCTCTGAAGACTGCGGCTGAGCACGCGTGGCACCGCCTCTAACTCTGTAAATGTGGTGTTTTGCATAACAGGGGTATAAGAAGCACTGTATTAAACTAAATTTTTTTGCTTAGGTTCCTGGCATGATAGATGGATGGGTAGAAAAGCCTTCTGGCAAGGTCCTCTTAGGACAAGAGGAAATGGGCTCAAGCTGCACCAGGGGAGGTTTAGGTTGGAAATTAGGAAAAATTTCTTCACGGAAAGGGTGGTCAAGCATTGGAACAGGCTGCCCAGAGAGGTGGGGGAGTCCCCATCCCTGGAAGTGTTCAAAAAACGGGCAGAGGTGGCACTTGGGGACATGGTTCAGTCTGGTCTACCCTTGATTGGTTTAGTGTGGACTTGGCAGTGTAGGTTAATGGTTGGACTGGGTGATCTTAAAGGGCTTTTCCAACCTCAACGATTCCATGATTCTATGATTCTAAATCTCCTTCCTGAGCTATTAATCAACCCCAAATTGCACGCCTAGTGCTGTCCCTAAGCAAAGGTGGAGGACAGGAGATACTCGCAGCCGGTGTTTGCTGCGGAGGTCACGTTCCCTGCGGCTGGTTGGGAGCTCCCGCGCCCACCCACAAGTCACAGCAGCGAAGTGGCGAGCCGAGCCGAGCCGAGCAGGAACAAGGGCTGGCCAGAAGGAGACGGGTCTGGCCTGGCAGTCAAGGGGACACAGGGGATGTGTCCGAGGGCCAGCTCCCAGCTCCGGGCTCGTGCCCTGCACACCCAGCCCTACTTCTGGGGCTGTCGCGCTCCTTCATTGGTCACTGGCAGCAGATTTGATGGAGCTCAGTACCGATGGGGGTTACTCATGTGTTAAATGAAAGGTTGTCCTTGTGTTTTTCATGGAAATGAGCATCAGGCTGGGAGTTTCAGGGTGCAGCTCCATTGCTGAGATGCAGTGGACTCTGCTCGCTCCTGCTGGCATCAGCCCATCCTCGGGAACGGAACTCCAGAGTCGGTTTTCTGAGCTGGTAACACTAAAAACCAGCACTTTCTGCCTGCAGATTGTCTGTGGCTTGCCAGTAGAGATGGAGTGACTTTCATGCTGAAGTGCCTTTTCTAGTAAGCTAAGTGTCTCAGAAAAAGTATAACAACCCTGTTCATGCCTGACTATGACTGCCACATTTCTTTGAAGTTGCTAGAATATTTTCAATAAATGTATTTGATTTTTCTGGATCATTTTTTTGGGAAACAAACATGCCATAGATTTCTATTGTAAATATCTTTTATTAAACCTTCTGCCTGTGTTTTTACAAACACGCTGTCCTTGGACAGGGCTTCTCGATGAAGTTTGCATTTAGCTCTTCAGCATGTCATTTGGGATGCTCAGTCGCTTTGGCCTCGCTTTGGGTGCTCTTATCCTTTCAAAAAGTGGCCAAAGGCACAGCTGCTGTTGGCCTAATCAGGCCAGACACTTTGAACTGGGCTCGCTGGGTGAGGAGCCAGGAAAGAGCAAAGCCTGTAGTGTTGCTAAACAGATGGGCTGTTCTGCACCAGCCTAAGCTTACTCAGGGCATGTGGCATCGCTCCAAACCCTGGTCCCAGGGTGGAGGAGATAACATTAACATTAAAAAAAAAAAAAAAATCTTGGACATCAAATACATCACAAATCAAATTTTAATTCACGTGATTCCCTTCAGCGTAAAAATTCTCCTGCATGCTAGCCACTGCAACATATCGACAGAAAATACTCTTCAGCTGCAACAATTAACACTTTGGGCACAGGAAGATTTGGAATTCAGATGTTTGAAAGCAGCAAGTAACAGTATTGTGTTAAATATATCCTGTGCCATATGCATGCAGCACATGCATGTGAGGGGCATGTGAGGCAATGTATAATTTTAAAGTACTGTCATCCTATCAGACTCCTTTCATTTCGCCAGAATAAATCTACATTAAAAGATAAAGAACAAGGCCTTGTGCCCTGTAAAAAGCAAAATCTGATTTCACTTTTTTGGGTGAAGTATTTGTCATTTTACATTTCCTATCTCAGACTTAATTAAGTATTTTATATGGCTCGCCCCTGCTGCTGTCCTTGTACGCAGGATGTGACTGAAGAGGTGCGTACCATCCTGAGTCAGCTGCTCTCTGTCAATAGCGCTGCTAGCCTTGTCGTGCTTTTCTCTGGGTCATCCATGCACTAAAAATACCCCTTCAACTGACCCAAATTTCCTGAAGTATCTCCTGTGTATACGTAGAATGTCAGATGTTACTATACTGACGTTCCCACGAAGTACTTGAATTTACGGCAGCCTTTGTCTGGTGTCTAACCTGAGTATTTGGTGCCCTGAGCAGACCGTGGAGATGCTGAGAGCGAAGCTGGTTGGTAGGTGGTGCTTTCGTGACAAGACGCTGTTCAGGTTTCAACGTCAGTGCGTATCCAGCCTTTTCCTTCTCTGTCATCACTGCCAAGCCAGACCTTTGCCCCTGCCTTTCATTGGAATTCAATTTTGCTGTTGGCTCTGAAGTGCTCCTTCTCTTTTTCAGGTCCCACCATTAGTGGAAGCTGCCTTAGAATCATAGAATCATCTAATCGTTGAGGTTGGAAAAGCCCTTTAAGATCATCCAGTCCATCCATTAACCTACACTACCAAGTCCACACTAAACCAATCAAGGGCAGACCAGACTGAACCATGTCCCCAAGTGCCACCTCTGCCCGTTTTTTGAACCCCTCCAGGGACGGGGACTCCCCCACCTCTCTGGGCAGCCTGTTCCAATGCTTGACCACCCTTTCCGTGAAGAAATTTTTCCTAATTTCCAACCTAAACATCCCCTGGTGCAGCTTGAGCCCATTTCCTCTCGTCCTATTGCTAACTCCATGGGAGAAGAGCCCAACACCCCCCTCCCTGCCCCCTCCTGCCAGGAGCTGCAGAGAGCGATGAGGTCTCCCCTCAGCCTCCTCTTCTCCAGGCTGAACACCCCCAGCTCCCTCAGCCGCTCCTCAGGGAACTTGCTGTAGGACGCCTCAGCTGCTGGTACTGCAGCCTTTTATCTCCTGTCTCTGGGTTGCCCACACACGAGAAGCTCCTGAGATCCCCCATTCCTGTTTCTGTGGTCTGGAGAGCATTTCTTTGGGTAAAAAATGAGAAAAATCCGGGCAGGGTTTTTTTAATATTTGAAAGTTGTCTACTTCAATTTAACAAGTTACCGCTATAGACCTATATCTCTGCCTTTTAACTTGATATTTGTCTTAAGACAGACAGCAGCTCTGTGCAGTAAAGACCACTGATTCCCCTGTAGCCCAGCAAACATCTGCCGATTCCTTCTGCCAAGCCCTGCTCTCTGTGATCTGCTTGTGGGCTCAATGTCCATTGGCAGCGTTCCCTACCTACATTGCTCCACACGAAAAGCCAGATCTGGTTCTTTTTTTTCCCCAGGCATTTTGTGACAGCTTTTTTTTGGATTTCTTATGGACTTAGTATACTGGTAGCATAAGGGAAACTAAAAAAAATACCTTTATTACCGGGTGTTTTCACACATGCATGCATCTTCCAGCTCCACCCACCGCTGAAAAAGGCAGAGAGAGCAAGGTGCACTGCTTCAGAAGTGCTTTCATGTCAGAAATTATACCCTGACTAATCTGCCGGTGCCTCTGTTCTTCTCCATCAGCCATTTTATGGAGAGATATGCCAGCACACAACCAAGGCCAGCCACCCCACGTCATGACAGAGCGCAGTATTTGAAAAGCCATGCCTATTTTAATGCAGCTTTGTAGAAGTAATCTTAAAATGGTGACATTAAAAATTTTTAATACATCGAACAGGTATTTGCAGTTGCTGTTCCTATGTTGTCAGGAAGAATTAAACCAAATCACATCATCTTTAATTCCCTACAGCTCATTACGTATGCCAAGATGTGAACAGGTTTTACTTTTGGCAAATATTGAGGCGCAAGTTTTTCTGCGGCTGCCCTTAACGAGCGGCATTGCGTAAGGCCTGGGACGCCCTCCTCATTGCAGAAAAGCACGTTACAGCTCATCGCGGAGCTGCCCCGGTTTCCGTGCCGTGACGCAGACGGAGAAGGCGCCGCTGGAGCGGCTGCAGGAGGAGGGTGCATCGCCCAAGGAGAGGCAACGGCAGGGGCATGGGCTCCTCGCCTGCCCTGGCGAGCGGCAGAGCTGTGTCGGACCCGTATTGGCAGAGGGCAGGACTGGCAAGTCCCTGCAGCGTCCTGTAGGTTGATGATGTGCAGCTTTGCACTGTGAACAGCCTGAAATTTTAACGCCGAAGCACTTTTACGCAGAGGACAAGGTCTGTGGCTAGAGGTAACTAGCATCACAGCTCTGTGATGACTTTCCACCGAAATTTGTAAATGTAGCAAACTCTGTAAATTTATTATCTAATTTTATCTTGATGGTCATATTTGTATATGCATTTTATTTTTCATTTAAACAGCATTTAAATGAAGCACGTCACATCTGTTTTCACACAGCAGTGGTTCTTTTTATTCTCACTTGGCTAGACCCTGCTTTTGCCCAGAGTTTAGAAGTGCACCTTGGACCCCTTCTGAGACTGCAAATAACACCTCAAACTAAAGTACATGTCATCCCACGTCAGCCTGTGTGTTGTGTTTGGGAGCTATGATTTAAAGAGATAAGCCTGTTTTAAGGGCTGAGAAATATAGCTTGTATAAAGTCTGTCAAAATAATTATATCATTAAATTCAGTCTAGTTCCCTCATCACTGTTTTTACTTAGATTGTAAAAATTTTTGAGGAAAGACATATCTTCAGTTTATGTGTGTAGTCATAAACTTCGTGGTACCACAATCCCAAACGTGGGCTGACATATTCAGTTGGTACCATGATCCAATTCATCAATAAAAATTACTCAATGCCTCATGCTACCTTGGGCCTTTCTGCTCTGACTTCTGAAACCACAGAAAAATAAGGGTGGAAGGAAATCTCTGTCCTCTGCTGTCCCAAAACATGTTCAGCTGTGCCCACATCATCTGAAATGATAGAAACTTGTTGAACTTGGCCTCAAATCCTTCCAGCAACAGGTCCCTTAGGACCTCTGTCCACACCACCAGAAGGGTTTTACGATGCCTAACTTGCATCTGCCTTGTGCTAATGGAACACCTCATCCTCTACGATGACACCCAGCACCACAGATTCCCTTTCTTTTTGCATCAGGGTTTTAATTATTTGCAGTTATTACTTCCCTTCAGTCTTTTCTTTTGGTTGAATAGTTGTAATCCTTTCCATCCTTCCTCACTGATGCTAACTTTTAGAGCTCTGATGACTCTTGTTGCTCCTGATGGCTCTTTGCAGCTGCCTCACGTCCTGCTGGATGCCTGATGCCTAAAGCAGCAGCGGAGACCTTACCGCGGCCATGAGACACCATCACTACTGCTGGGGAAGGTCCTTCTTGTCCCCTTCCTTGAAATATAACTAAGCCTAATATTTTGGCTGACAGCTTCATCACTGCCAACCCCCACCACTGCAGGAAAACATTGCTAAAACCAAAGCATGTATTAGATCTTTTTCTGTTCAGTAACCTAGGTGGTTATTGCTTGGACACACTTCCCAGCTTTGCACTTTATTTTATATTGGTCCACATCTCCATTGGCATCTATTGGCTATAGCCATCATCTATAGACATAACCCAGTTCCTTTTCCACTCATTTTTTTTTCATTATCTTCATCTTTTTGCATTCTACTAATGATAAGAAATTGTGAGGTGAAATCGTCTCTATGTACAACGTCTCATTTGAAAAAGCTGAAACAAGAAAGCTCAAAAAATACAGTGCCCTTCTTTCTACTATGCTAAATAAAGTCAGCGTGGTCTCCTAAAGAAGCCCTCTGAGCACAGATGCTGATAGTACAAGAGTGTCTCCAGGTTTGGGGGTAACCTTGTGCAGATGGTGGCGCATCCTCCCTGTGAAATACATTGCATTATGCCAAAAGCAGGTGACTTGAAGCATGTGAGACTGGACCCTGGGCTTACTGACCTAGTCTCCACCTTTCATTTTACTGTAATGACCACTCGTCGGCTGCACCTCTGGATCCAGCCAGAGAGTCCCAGAAATGCAGTACACTGATTTTTTTCAATTATGGTTCACGTTGTTGGCTTGATGGTTAAAAAATAGGGTCTTGATGATAGATAAGAATTTTAATAATGCCTTTTGGTTAATTTAAAAGGTTATTTTAATGAAAATAGAGCACCTTAAAATGTCTGTCCCATAGGAACATTTACACATGAGCTTTCTTCCCTGGAAGGCATGTGTTTGCTGCCAGGGGTTTCTTCCTCCTCAGTCTTACGCTGGCTTGGGCTTATTTTTGTACCTTTTATAAGACAATATGTTAAAGTCCTCTTTCCTCCCTGGAGCCCAGCTAAAACATGACTTTCCTTCCCCATTAGCTATTAGTTAACGCGCACAACCTCCTCTCCCAGCCGGTCCACGTAAAGAGCTAACGTTTGTGATGGGTGACTGTGTAGGTTTGTTAGGCGTTGCCATGTGCAGTGTTTACAGAGCTAGGCTAAAATAAGTTAGGTAGCAGTCACTTGGCCACTACACAATCGCTGTCACAGCTAAAACAAGATAAAACAGTTCCGGACAAGACAAGCCCAGACAAAACGCCTGGCACTGTCAGGTCAGTACGAAGCCGAAGGCATTTTGTTAGCAATGGCAAAAATTGTATTTACTGGGCTGCACCCTTTTGCCTCTGCACAAGTGAAAGGCAGACGTTCTTGCATATTCCTCTACGCTGCCGTTTGAAGCTGTTGCTGCTGAAGCCTAATTTTGGCAGAGAAGTCATTAGGTGAGTGAGAAAAGTTGGGTTTTGTGGCCAACTCTCCTGATTGCAAACTCTTTCCTTCCTGCCTGCCCCCAGAAGAGCTATGGCAGGTGATGCCCTCAGGCAGCACTGAGCGAGGCTCTTGTCATGGCCAGGGAATTGCAACGGCTTAGTGAGCGACAGCAACGGCCAGAGAGGGTAAATAGGAGTGGGTTTGGAGGGATTACGTGAACTTTATCTTCAAGAAAGTGGGATTCTGCAAAGACACAAAATGAGATCTAAGCGTTCAGTTTAAAGGAACGGATGAAGAAAAGGGCTGCTCAATTCCTGACATGCCAGACTTGCAGAGAAACTTTCTGCCTGAGCTGCATTTCAAGAAGAGGCTGCTTACTAGTTGGGTTGTTGATAGCCGGAGTGATGGAGAAACGGGCTAATGCGAACACATCCTTTCCCTGCCCGTGTGGTCACCTCTTGTTTTTATTAGCATAAAGAGAAAGACTAAAGTGTTATTCTGAATAAAGCCGATTGTGGATTTAGACTACGTAGATCATTTATATTGTAAATTTGTGACAAACTATCAACATTGGGAAGCAAAGATAAGTTAATGGCTGGCAAATAATACTAGAGAAGTGGAATTGTAAAGCAATATAAACAAATTATAGTCTTCAGATACAAAATACAATGGGATAAAAATCTTACCAGATGGAGAAGTCTAGCATCACTTACTGGAGGTATTCAAGAAAGGAATGTTTCATGAGCATAAAGATAGTGGATAAGAATTTGAGATGATGCTAGATGAGGATTTTTATGGGAAAGCATTATGTACCAGACTTTGGAAGAAGCAGAAGTTTTAGTGAAAATATAAATGTAAACTGGAACTGATTTCATTGGGGGGGGAAGCCAATTAAAGTTTCAGCCCAAATTGGACTAAAACCCTAAAATGCAGAAACAATTCCTATGTACTGAACTTTTCTAGGCAGACAAACCTGTTTCAGAGCATCAAAATGAGGACCATTAAATCCAGTCCCCTGCTATTGAAGGCCTTCACATTGCATAATTGCTGTCTTTAGCTGATCCATCCCTCTCAAAAACTAGACTTTTTCCCACCATGACAAGAAGTTCTCACATCTCCCTGCTATTGCCTTGAAAACCTTCTGCTTCCAGCTGAGATTTCCTCATGGAAACACAGAGCACATCAGGGGTAAACCGTGGTGGAGCTGTTGTACAGTGAAAGATTACCAGATGTAATTTTTAGAACAAAATAATTTGCATTCAAAGGCTTACCATGTTTTGGCTGAACTTAGCTTCATGCAGTAATTTCCAAACACATCTACTTGGGATATTCAATGCAGTTAGGAAATAAGAAATTTTTAAAAACACAGTCGTTAGGCTTCAAATTAAGTGCGTTCAGTGGACCGTAACAGTGTAAAGAAAAGGTAAAGATGTAAATTGCAATATAAACAGTATCAACATTTTTTTCTGAGTTTCCACATCTAACAATAGAACTACTGGCAAAAAATCAAGTGTCTTATATTTTCACTTAAGAAACAAAACAGTGAAAATGGTCCTCTCCGCTGTGCTCATGATCCTGTGGCCCAGGAGACACCGATGCAGGTAAGAGATCAGGACGGGAGGACATATTTCCATGGCAAGTGCCAGGAAGGAGTAGTCAGCTAAAAGCTGAAAATGAAATGGCACAATAAAAAAGTTTCAGAGAAGAAAACGAGCACCAGGATCAATTCACTGCCCCACACACCACTTGCTACGGTCCAAGAGACATTTCAAGGTGACGATGACTGCATACGCGTGTGCCATACCGTAGCAGACAGGGTTTGGTATGCAGAGCACCCTGCTGCTCAGTGCACCGAACACGGGTGCTTCTGGTACCACTGCAACAAAGACTGACATGAACATCTTTGTGTTCGAGCTCCCTGTGAAAGAAGCCTTACTTAAGTTACAGATTTTTTACAAGGGTTTTAATTATATTCTACATTTCACTTCTTCCATTGAATACCACTCCTGTATAACCTCTTTAAAGTTTGATACATGCTACGTTTTGACAGGTAATATATTGGCCTCACTCAGAGCGCTGTTCCTGAATGAATATTCATATTGCGTATTCAAGCTCAGGAGCCAACAAATACCAAAGTTAATGTCGCACGAGCTCCTCGACTCTGCCTGGTTGCACATACGTCTGATGGTGATGCCATCTTCTGTAAACTGCCACGCGGGCCTGAAAACTTCTCTACAGATTCACGTACACAGACAGAATAGCGGCATGGCACGATGTGCCGCGCTTTGCATAGCTAGATGTACAACCAGCTGCCTTTATTACCTACGGATTTATAGTACAGAGTCTGTCATGGAGAAAAGACAGAGCAGAGAGGATTTTCATTTGTATCCAGAACTGGTCTGATTCTCCCACAAAAGTCAGCTTAAAACCTGCTTTGTTCTGATGGAAGCACAGCTAGAGCAGTAATGCCTCTCTGGCCAACTTGTTAAGTCTAAAACAGATGCAAAAAGAAACCCTGTGCAATGGAAATGCTGTGTCACGAGCCACAGCATCGTCCTAATTCAGTCATGAGCACTGAACGTCATGAGTCCTTCCACTATACGTAGTGTCTGGATAATGGCCCTTGTTAAAAGTACAGCTCCTTTCTGGAGGAAAAAGGAGCTAGCGCCATGTCAAGGTCCATTTGCACTGCAGAACTCTCTTGTAAAGGGAGTCATTTTCATGAGCTCCCATCTTGATGTGTTCTGCTCAAAGTCAGGGAAATACTGTAGTTATACTCAGAATGTCTTTGTAGCACGCAGAGAAGAACTGCAAGGAGACAGGACTGTGGAAAAGAGAGAAAAAAAATGACGTACAAGAGGAATTGTAAAATGATTTCTACAATTTACAACCTGCAGAAGCAATAAGGGACCCTGTTCTGCCACCGCTTACGTAATATATGTCCTGTGTATTCTCATAAACTATGTGGCTGCAGTACTTTGCATAGGCTTTTTGTATAATTAAGATGGAAATGGGTTTTGCGGTTCCAGCACCAGCGAGCTTCCCCAGCAGTGCAGAAGAAGGCAGGAGGGGAGGACGTGGTGGGGATGTGCTGGTGGCTGGGAGCCGGCTTGGCAAAATGACTCGCAGCACAGGACTCCTCCCGAAAGCAAAGGGGGAAGCACGGACCAGACTGTGCCCATGCTGACCTTGATCCACCTAATCCACATCCATGTGCTCACACCTCCCACGGCCCCTTGGGAGCCACGCAGGCTTTCACAAGAAATGCCAATGGCATGGAAGGGGACCCTTGATGGACTATGGATGAATTTTTTCCCCATGACTGGTCACAGCTCCTCTATGACAATGTCCTTCCCCAGGGAGCCATAGTCTATGGCTCTGGGGTGGATCTCCATCCCCTCCCCACTTCTCTCCTGTAGCCACTGCAGCTTTAATTGGCATGAGAAGGAGCTACTTTCACTGCAGCTCAGGACAAGGATCACCTTGGCCAGCAGCAGGTATCTTTCCGGTGCTATGACCATTGGATGTGGACGGTGAGCCTTCCTGTCCATTTGGTTCGTGGAGTTCAGCATGCAGCCCCACTTGTCACTGGTGACCCTCAAAGACAGGATTTGGCATTCATGAGAAATTGATTCTTGTTTTGAAAATGTTGGATCAAGTCAAACACGCATCATTTACATGGCAGAATAAGACTGACCATATCAGCTCAGAACAAGGGTACCTCTCCCCCTGTATTCTCTCTTCAAGGGTAGCCAAACACAAATGTGTAGAAAAGAGCAATAATAGAGCAAGCATATTTGACTGCATAGAGTTGTTTCCCAAAATATCCTGTGAACCAGAAGTTCAAATATAATGTCCTGGAAATACTGATGCATGAAGTTTCCTACATGACACAAGCTCCAGCTTACCTGAGCTGGAGACACCAGGCTGTCTGGACTCTAAAACGGGAGAGGGATACCCTGGCTCACTACAGGTCTTTTGAGACTGTCTAAAGAGTTTAATTTCTGCTATATCACAGGAAAAACTGTTCATAAAGGATTTTTCCCATGTATTTCTGTCCCTCTGGACTCCTGCTTCCTTGCCAGACAATGTAAGTGTGGAGTCCCCATCCCTGGAAGCATTCAAAAAACGGGCAGAGGTGGCACTGGGACATGGTTCAGTCTGGTCTACCCTTGATTGGTTTAGTGTGGACTTGGTAGTGTAGGTTAATGGTTGGACTGGATGATCTTAAAGGGCTTTTCCAACCTAAACCATTCTATAATTCTATGATTCTAAGTCCAGCAGCATAGTGCTGCTCTTCTGGAATTGTGGACCTTGAAAGCACTATTGACCCCAATACTGTTGACAAGGAGCTGCAGAAAAAAAATGTCCTGTGGTTTGTTGTTTTTTTCTTTTAAGATAAGGTGATGATTTGGTGTTTTTTTGCAAAACCCTGGGCAGCTCCTGCCATCATGCCCATCCTGTCTATCAATGTACCTGAGCTGTGAGCATGCAGAAACAGGAGCTCCACCCGTGCAAGCCTTGGACGCTGCCTCTGACACTGACACAGACGGGATGCCCTTGGCCACCAGTGCCACCCCCACGTGCTCCAGCCTTGCCACCGCAGTCCTAGCTGGGATGTGCCCGTTGGACAAGCCCTGCTTCTGTAAGGTTACCCTTGGGCTTTCTCTCACCACCTTTCATCACATTTCCAGGATCTGAGTATTTCCTGGGGAAAAGGATATGAGTTTTTTCAAATTCTCCAGGTACACTTTGGCTGTGGTGAAACAACTGGACATTATGAATACAGAAGGGAAGGCATGTACTGTCTGGATTATTAATTTCCAGGGGAAAGGAAAAGGTTAATTTAAAAGAATGAAAAAAAAAAAAAATGACTCATCCTCAAGCTGAAAAGAGAAAGTGAACAGGAAGAATTTTGGCATTTATGACTCTTGTTGTCATAGAAACTGAACTTGATATTTCCATAGAGCAATCTGTAGAGGTAACAAATACTGTACTTTATAGCAGTGATGAATTAAGATCAACTTAAGATTTCCAATACATTGTCAAGCAGATCAAATACTGGTTTATTTTGTATTGCCAAGTTGTTATCAGAGTCCTTAAAAACGATTGCTGATATATTTAAATGAAACCTATCTGGTATTTGCAGGCTATTATTAGAATTTAGAGTGGCGGGGGGAGAGAGATTACAACAGCCTAGCAAAAGTTCTCAAATTTCCATCAGAAAAGAGCATGTCTTATGGGACACATCTCTTGTTTGCCATCACACAACCTCTTCCGGCACCTACAGCGATGACCTGCATAGAAAACAGTTCTGTGCAAGTCTGTGGATCTTGAGGGCAGCTTCTGAGACAAAAATGAAAGGGGCACCCAGCGAAGGGGAACGACCCGTTCTCTGGGCACCACAGCTCAGGACCTGCTGGCTTCTCGAAGGCCTTATAAATTGGGTCTTTTGGCAGCCGACATGACTAACATTGCTTGGGTTCCTCAAATTCTAGTTATCTGTGTAGGCCTGTTAAAAGTATGTTGGTGTCGCATCCACGATCCGAGGATTTCAGCTGGTTTAGCATATCCCAGCGTGGCCACCGTGTAGCTGAGACCATCGGGGTCATACGCTAAAGGGCTGTTTTGGCTGTTTTGATCATGAACCATTACCTCCTGTGTAGTGATGGCTGTAGGACTTCTCTGAACATGGTTCTGCTTCAAGGTGAGCACTTCTTTTTTTGAAAAAAAGATCACATTTGGTTTTAAAAATTCCAGTAATGGATAACTTACCACAATTCTTTGTACATTATTCCTCATTATTTTAATACACAAGCAAGCAAATGGCCTTTATCCTGCCAACCCCAAACTATTCTTAAAAAGGATTTATTTAGTTTCATTTCCCATCTGGATATTTTTTGCCCAGTTTTTGGAGAATCCTCTGTCAAATTTAGGTTCTATTTGTTGTTAAAAGTTGGAAACTGTGATCAAGATAGCCCTTTACCTTTTCTTTGGTAAGTAAAATGTTGACTTCCTAGACAGTCTTTCATGTCAGGTCTATTTTTCTTTCCTTTTTTTGTTGTTGCTGTTCTCATGATTCTCAGAACCTTCTCCCATCACATTTTTTAAAATGATCCTGTCAGACCTAGGCAATGCATTTTAGCACTGCTACTATTAATGCAAAACAGAGGAAAAGAAAAATGCCTTACACCTACACAATATTTTTGAAATTACATAGTTAATGCTGCCTAGACTGGCTTATGCCCGGGGTCAGTAGTGTCTGCTTTGGTGTCTGCTGAATCAGTAATTCACTGCATCTTCATCTCGCAGAATGATTTTCCCATGATGCTAACTTCAGTGCTGCTGCTTGCTTTCCTCATTGCTGCAGTAGCTCATCTCACTCTTTTGCAATCTCACTGTTGTCTGCGAGTAAGGATGCAGAAACAGCAGTAAGAAGTGGAAGTAATCTTTTCTGTGCTAATGGGGTAAGTAATCTGACAAACCAGCATGTCCTGACCTCCGGAGGCTGCGGGTATTGACGGTGCAACCACACACCTGCTTTGCAGAGGTGCTTCTGCCACTTGATTTCAATAGGGGTGGTAATGGGCAGTAGTTAGTCCAGCTAAAAAGAGTGAGTGGAGCCTCTGGTCTTCCTGCCAACAGTTAGAACATCTGAATTATGAATGAAGACAGTTGTATGCTTCCTAGGCTCTTTTATTTAGCTAATATATTAAAAGATTGGAAAGAAAATTTATATAGGGTATGATGAAAGGAAAAAGACCAATACAAGGAATGTGAAATGACACAGGGATGTTTTGTTGGCGCTAATGAAGTCACATAAAAGTCTTAGGGAAGGTAATGCACTGTTCTAGGCAAGATAATTCTTTGCTCCAAACTTATACCGCTGAGGATGCTTCCCCTTCCTGCACCCCCATTTTGGAATGCATACAAATGAAGCAAACAGGCTAAGAGTCTAGGCGATAAGTCAATAAAATGTTTCTCATTACGACTAAGCATTTAACAGCAGGGACACATACCTTTGGAGGTACCTGGCTCCTTTATTTTTAATTCTCACTTGGTGGAGCTTTTGCAGTGTTTTTTTACAACTCAGCATTCCATACATCTTTTTGATAGATGAGGAGAAGAAATCTCAGTATTCTCATTTCTCCTTAATAAAGTTTAAGAAAAGTGTGAGAGACTTCTCAGAATTTTACCAGAAATCACTGAAGTCAGATAATAATCAGACCCACCTTTTTTGGAAAGCCATGGCGCTGTTCCTTCAAGTGCTGTGCTCCCTTCTTGCTCAGGAAGAGGTCAGTAAATCACGCCACCATCAAGAGTGAAACTAAACAGATGAGAAGCTAAAGACTGCAGCGGGCATGACAGTGCCTGTGAAATATTCTGTACATCCAGCTTTCTGGAGCCTGAAAATACCTACAGGATTTTCTTAGAGAGCTAAAATATGTTATATGATCAGCCACCACGTTAGTATTCTGCTTTGATAGCTCTATCAATTGCCATGTTGCTGCTGAGAGCCCCATCCCAATGCACAGAACTTGTTTATAATTTATGTAAACCACAGAGATTTATAGCACTGCTAATTCTGTGGCTTACTGACCTAAGCAGCTTTTGGAAGCGGTACACCCCTGTTTCCTCCTCTGCCCTTACGGTGTGCATATATACTGCCCATTTACACACTGTCCAGTTACATATTTTCTTGGAAAATTATTTACACTTTTTTGATATAACATGAACCACAGAGCTGGAAAGAAATATGTGACGCTGAAGAGCTAATATATTTCCATGTCTTGGTTTTAAGAGTGCATTTCCCAGAGAATACAGAGGCAATCGTTAATGTCATGTCTGATTTCCTTTCTGGAGATGGAAGATGGGCAAAGATTTACTAGAAGTATTCTTTTCCATGCCAAGAGAATGGATACACATTAGTAAGTTGACAGAAAAGATGAATCCTCTTGTGCCACTGCCGCTGTCCACTCTCCAATCTTCCTTTGTAATTAATTAGCTGTCAGATCTGCTAAAACTCAAATAATGGATTACTGGGATTCAAGGCAAATTGGCCCTGAAATTAAGACCCAAGTTTGAGTTGGTCTTCTTCCTGACCTTGCAACTCTTGTTATTGATTTTGGGTAATTTCCACCTGTTTAGGAAAAACAAGAATAAGGTAGAAGTAACAAAGAAGCTTTTTAAGAATCTTTGTGTGAGGTGTTTTATGATTTCAAAGATTTGGTACTTATGGCTGCGAGCTCTCTTCACTACTTAACTACGTTAACTTAACTGAAATATTTACTGCTCATCTGTTTCTAAGCTTCAAACTGAAAATAAGGACCTAGATCGATTGTTTGTCCCTACAATAATTTGTAGAATAAAATATAATTTGAATAACTTAACTGAATTAATAATACTACTGAATTGCATAGCTTATCTCAATTTCCAAGACCTTATTGAAACTGAAGACAACCATGGAAAAAACACCTCAGATTTAGGTGTACAGTTGCAGTAACTGGCATAATCACCTTTATTACGGGACAAAGTAATTTATTAAACTTGTATTTATTTAGTTAATCTCTGTCAGTCTTTTGGTAACTATCTTAAATCTTCAATTGGATTTTAAGGATCCCACAGCTCTTCTGATGTAGCACAAGCCTGATGTTTGGTCTGAGACGCCCTTTTTCTGGGAAGCGTATTCCATTGAAGGTAACTGGCTCCTATGACTGATGACACTTTGGGGGAAGACGGGGGCACTCATCGCTCCGCTCATTTGCGCTCTTGTCTCACCGCAGTCCCATTTGTATCCTTCAGCTGCCCCGGGCTGGCTCTAATGCCTTCATGCTTCTCCTTCTGTCCTGCTAATAGGCTGCTACTGGAAATGTTTCCTAGACAAGGGTGACATAAAACACAGTTTTTTAGATAATGGGACATCCACTGATGGAAAATGGAGTGCCCAGTGCTCACAGAGGAAGCCTGGCTGCAGCAGTGATGGATTTTCTGATACGAGTCTGAATCAATTGGCTTCAGCGTTCTCGCAATAATTTGGAAACCTAGGCGCTATACAGAAAACCTCTGATGTAACACACCCAAAATTCGTTATACTTCATGGGCATCACTTTTGTGGAATTGCAAAAGAACATGAATAAATCTTGATGCAGGCAAAATATCCAAAATACAATACTTCACCTCTTGGTGTGGTTTATAAAGGATAACAGGAGAACCTTGTGCAGTTCCAGGCAATGCTGAATTTTCAGAGCCTATAGATCAGTTAGGATGCATGAATATGTCAGAAACACTGTGCTGGCATGTCCTGATGAATTATCGCTCATTCATAGAAGACTTCCATCAGACACATTTATACTGGAACCACCTTTCTCAGGAAAATAGAGTTACTGCTATGGTAACACTACATATTGTGGTTTGCATTTTTATTTTGTGAAACTGAATTTACCTTGTAAAGCATACTGACTCCTACAAGTGTATTCTGCTTGCATTAAAGCAGAGAAAGCCGAGAGGAGCACTGGATTAGCACTCTCTTATCTGTTATCACAGGATAGCTTTGATTATCCCAAGTTCAGTTGGCTGAGACCGTCTGTCTCTGCGGACACAGCTGCTCCAGGGATACGCACAGCCTGCCTGGGAGAGGGCTGGGAGCGCGGGATGCTGCACCGTGCAACGGGCTGACCGTAGCTGCCCCCTGCCCAGGGCTGGCAGGGGGGCTCCCGACAGCCGGGGCAGCCCCCGCAGCCCCCCGAGCCCAGGGGCACCCACATGAGCAGCACAAACCGGGGAAAACCTGGAAGAGCACAACGGGGCAGCAAAAGGGTGCGCTGGAGATGAAGGGAGGGGGTGATAACCAGAGCATCACTGTCACCACGAGCAAGGGGTGACAGCTGGAAGAGGTTTGCTGCTTGCGCTGCCAAGCTGAAGAGGGCTTGCATGACTACTTGCTTCCACCATTAGCTGGGCTAATAAAAGGCACTGCATCCTGTCCAAACCCTCGAATCCATTAACAGAAGATAATGAGAGATCATTTTCTGACCAGCTCAAAGCATTCAGTGTCTTAAAGAGGTGTATGCTAACTGGTGTGACGGAAACTAACTGTGGCACTGTAGGACAGGAGGAGATGCCATTTCATGAATAAATGAAACAGATGAGTGATGCTTCCTTAAAAAAAAGGATAAAAATAGAATCTGAGATGTGAAGTTTGAGGCATGAATCTCGCAGGCTCAGGAGATGTGTCCTGGTGAAGCGAACAGATTGCGATTTTGATCAGGATCATTTACACAGGCATCCCTGGAAGTCAGAGAATTAATTCACATGGGAGAAAAAAAAAAGAAAAAAGGATCCTGAATTAACTGAGTGGGAAATAACTAGAGGTAAAAAGTGTATCTTTAGCATCTGTATGGAGGGATATTTCCGTTGTATATTATATTTGCCTTATGAGACATCCCTGAAGAATTTTACAAATTAAAATGGTCTGTTTCAACTATTTTTGATATTTAAGGAAGACATAAATAAAGAAATAGCAAAGTAGTTATTTCCTCTTTTTTTTTTTTTTTTTTCCTTGTCTCACATTTGGAAGTTTTACCAGAGGTTACAAATATAGGTCTTTTTCTGGAGAGGGATCAGACTCCCTCAGCTCCTATGAGAGTCGTGAACCCAATTTCAGTGCTCCGTGCAGAGCTAATGGTCGGGCAGCTCCCTGCCTCTGGGGCCGAGGGGATCAGCATGGGTTGGAGGCACCCACATCCCCAGGGTTGGACCAGCTTGACCCTACCTGTCCCTGATGGATGCTCGTCTCCCCTGGCTTTTCCCCATAAGGAAGGGGTTCGCGATGTCCCTCAGGAGCCTGCTCCTGTGTTCAGCTGTCCTGGCCACTGGTAAGAGGTTGCTACCAGCTCAGTTGCATCTCCTTGCTGCATGTGAGCCCATGGACCAGGAATACAGAGCTGCCTCTCCGTTTCCATAGGGCAGCGCACACCGCCACCACCCCTCCTGAAAAGAGAAAAACCTTCTCTTTTCCAGCCACAACAGCCACACATCTTCCGGCCTTTCACCGCAGCTCATGTTGCCGGGATCTCTGATTTGTCTTATCCCCTCCTCTGGTACCCTAATTGGCTTAGAAATACACAGATACACACAAGGCAGGCAAATATCACAAACCAAAGAAATACTTTAAACTGAGAAAGTCAGGAAACATATTCAAGGAATTGATCCGAGTCAAAGACAAACCGTCATATGAACACTGAATCTGCAATAAATCTCACTGCTTCTTTGTGTGTGCCAGGAATAACCTCCTTCCCTTCCTGTGAACAGTGCAATCTGACCTGCCTGGTGCTTGAATGGGGAATCACTTGGGCTTCCATCCAAAAACTCTTTATTTGGGGAAAATGCAGTTTGGACAGAATGCAGGTTCCTACACATTCAAACCAGGACTCAGCAAAAGCTCCAGTAAAAGCAGTCTCAAAATTCCTGCTGATATTCCAGAGAAACTCCTTTAGGTGAACAAACCATTGCTTCCCCCCAGTCAATGCTTCTGGTGCTAAGCCTGGCACATCGAGGCACAGCTCACGCCCCATCCAGTCAGGAGCTCACAGCTTCCTGCCTCCACCTAAATCTCCGGGTGAGCTGGTTCGGGAGGTGGCTCCGAGCTCACCTGGAGCAAATGGTGAGCGGAGCTCAGCGCAGAGCAGGGTGGGCAACAGCATCAACCCACAGCAAAGGAGGCACCGCTCCAAACTCTGCTTCACTGAACTGGGGAACATCAAACATTGCTGATGCTAAAAGCAGCATTTGCCTCAACAACTGACTTCATCCTCATGGAATAAGAATCTGTTGGAGGTCACTTAATGCACAGACACATCTTTGGCCTCAGATACCTTCACGGCACAGGTTACTGGAGGCTGGGGAGATGCTCATTTGCTATGCACCCTTCCTGGGGTGTCCCAGACTGCAGGGACTGCTCTGACTGTGTGTGATCATTCTGTTCACACCAGAACTTTTTCATACAAAAACCCAAGAAGGGCAGCAATCATCTTGATAGCATTTTTTTTTGCACAGCAGAGGAACCTTTCCACAAGCGTCCAGTGCTTTCTCCCAGTAAAAGAACCAGTCATATCTATTTACCAGGAAAAGCCTCGTTCAGCTCCCAGTTCAGTGCAATCCAGCTCTGGGCACCTCACTGCACCTCCAATCCCCCCTTAACACTTTTTTTTTCTCCACTACCATCAAGAGCAAACTGGTATTTCACTAGTATTATTAGAAGCAATTACATCTAACTCCTTAGAAGTGCTTCATTGCTTGTCTCTCCAGCCCCTGCTGATGCCAAGAAGATACCAAGCTCTCAAAATAGTCTTTGTTTTCAGTCTTTAAATACACCATTATCTTTAACTCCTAAAACCCTTTGGTGTCGTGATCTTGGTTTTCAAAGCTAGAAATTAAAAATTCCTTGACATTGCCAGTTACCTAATTATATCTTCTCCAGCTCTTTTCAATAGTTTATACCAGAAAGAGTTGTTATGCACAGAGCCCTACTGTTACGGTGCTGTGATGTACACAGCACAGATATCAGAAAGATAATATAGGAAGATTTGTATAAAAATGCAAAATACTGGCAAGTCTACCTCTCCAAACAGTCTTGTTTGTTTTGAGCACGTAGAGAACAATCAAAGTTTACTACAAATAATAAGAACTGGAACATGACTGAGATGATAAACAAATACAAAGATTGTTCTTGTTTACGACACGTTTAAGAAAATCCCTACATTTCCAGCCGCTCCAGCTATACGACAGAGTTCATGACTCCTTTACTGGTATAAGTGTTTGTGAGGTCACGCTGGAACTGGATCACTGAGATAAAGCAACATAAAAAAATAACAACTTTTTTTCTTTTCAATTCAGGTCTTTTTATAAGTCTACAAATCTCTGCACTGGCAATATGTCAGTGACACATAAATGGAGGCAGGAATGGGTGCTAAAAGATGAAGTAGGGAGAAGGAAGAGGACTGTAAATAAGCTCTGCCACTGAAGAAAATGTTTGTAAAAGTCTCTGAAAGAGGTAACCAGTCTCTTCCAACAACCAATTCTGTATATATATTATTTTTTAGATTAAAGATGTCATGGCTTAACCAAAGAATTCACTTCTTGCAGGCTCATACTGAAGGGCTTTTTTCAGGAAGACAAAGCGAATCCCACATTGCATCATCATTCCTGCCTTTGCTAGGACATGCATCCCTCCTTGCCTCCTAAACAACGCATGCTTACATTCAGGAAAAGGTAAGACCTTTCTGAAAAGCCTAAGATTTCTCTGAGATCTGTTTTCTGGAGATTAAGTTCATATCTATAAAAAACATTTTATAATGTTTTGTAATGTTCAAAGTTTGTGTTCTCTGGGGACATTTTGGTTTTATGACATTTGAATGACCATGGCCTAACTGTACTCTTTACCATATGTAATACATTTACAACTTGCAATTTAGTATTTTATTAAAGGTATCAGGTTCACCATTCTCAGTAACAGTTGCTAGTATTTTTTCCCACTCTTTAAAGTATATCATAAAAGAAAATAGAATTGAAATTAAAACAATAGAGAAGTTATAAAATCCTCTATAAATATATTCTGTATTTCTATGGCTATTACCTCATTTTACACTTCAGACTTATCTTTGGGTGACAGGAAGCTGAAATCCTGAAATGGTTTAATTAGGCTGAAAATCTTATTTAATAAAGTTCTGCTGAAGAAATAAAAGCAAACGTTATTAACTTCCACAAGAATCAGACACAGGAAGTCAATGGTGAATTTTACTTTGCAAATTACAACCATATGTAAGAACATAACTGACAGATGGAGGAGTAACTGCGACCATTTTTTTGCATCATTGCTGAGGTTGCCCCAAAGAGCCCCTCCACCCCCAAAAAGCACTTTTGCAAAGAAATCTATATATTAACCAGTTCCAGACTGAGTATAATGAACGACAGTCATTGCCTGGACAACGTGCATATTAACACACCACCCAGACACACTCTGGTAAAACAGACCCGGCCGATGAAAGGCACAGCAAGCTCTAATTTGGAGTCCACCGAAGCACATGGAATGTCAGGAATGTAAGCTACTGAAAATTTCAGCATTAAAAAACGAAACAAAACAAAACACCAAAGCTCCCAAACACTTCACTGGATTAAGTGGCTTTTGAAGAGGCTGCCAGCCCCAGCGTTTGCGCACAGCATGGAAGAGGACAATGATGTGGTGGAATTTTTCACATGAGCAGTACACAGCACTGGAGCAGAAGGTGACCGGGCTGCCAGCGTGAAAGCAAATGGGATGTTCACTCCTCCCGGGGTGGGCAAAGTTGCACATACCAGTGTGGTGGCTCTTTGGCACCAAGGACGATGGTAGGCAAACAGGTGAATCATTTCTTTCACTGTGGTAATAGAACCGAATGAAGAGAACATAGTGAAAATGGGTTTGTAACTTACAAATAGAAAGACATGGTTTCAATTGTTTTTCCTGAGGTGCACCCCCTTACACTCATCTCTGTTGGACCTCATTTGCCACCTTTTTCTCTCACATTGGATTTGGGGAGGTCCTTCTGGGGTTCCTTGCCATTGGAGCAGCATCCAAGTATCTAAAAGAGCTTAGTATTGTCTATGAAGTCAGCAAAAACTAGATGAAGTAGGATTCAAGATAGAAGAACAAAATTCAGATCCCAGGAACAGAAGCCTATCAGTCAGCATAGCAAAGGTAAAGAAAGTTCATGTGCCATTAGAGTCAGCAACACGCCTGCGAAACAACAGGCTATGAAGAAGGTGCAATATTTATGGGGACTGATGAATTATACAGAAACATTTGTCCCTTGTCTGCCAGTCTCCTAGAAACCATTTCTAGGCAGAAGCAGCAGAAAACAGTCTTTGGGAACATCCAGCACAGATTTATGAAGACAAATCGTAACTGGCCAATATGATTGCCTCCTGCAGTGAAAAGGTTCTGTGGATGAGAGGAGAGCAGCAGATTGTCAGCACGTGTGAGGTTAGCAAGGCTTTTGGCACAATCTCATAGCAAGCCAAGATGGTGAGATATGGGCTGGCGGGGTGCAGGGGGGTGGGTGAAGCACCAGGGTCACAGGGCAGTGCTCAGCGGAGCGAAGCCTTCAGAGGGCAACAGGGAGAAATGCAGTTTTACACCTGGGATGGAATAACCCTGTGCAATAGGACAGCAGAAGAGAAGGTGAAGGAGGGATTTAATTACTGTCTTCAATCAGCTGAAGGGTAGTTATGGAGAAGACAGAGCCAGACTCTTGTCAGATGTGCACTGTGACAGGTAAAGGGGCAGTGGACGCAAGCTGCGAGAAGGGGAACTTGAACTAGTTGGAAGGAAAACAATGCGTTGCCACGGGAGTAGTAAAGCGAGTCACACAGACAGGGACTGCCAAGGGTGAGGATTTGTGTGCCACGATGTCCTATACACTGAGTAAGTTGGATTAAATTCAGAATAATTTTTTTCCTTGATCTTCAGGAAAAAACTCTCAGTGGTGCAGCTGGGTAGACAGAAGGTTAGCCAGGACGCAGCAGACAACTGAAGCTTTCAAAGATTTGAGAGAAGATTGCGCCGAATGCTCAACACCTTTTCATGGACCTTCCCATATTGTCTGGTGGATCTATTAATGCCTCTGTCTCTCTGTACCATCCTCTGAAAACTCCATCATTTGTTCATAATCTTTCTTTTTATCCATGTGTATTAAAATTATTACCTGCAATATTTGGTTAATGGACAACAATGTTTTCCAAAGCATTCCTTCTAACTTTTTTTCACACCTAAGTAAACATCTTTGCTTGTTTATGTCTGTCCTCTCAGGAAATCCCTCATGCATATCATGCTTGAGCCTGCTGCGCTCTCAACACTTTTATGGGAGCTGCAGCTTCTATTATTTTTCATCATTTCTGAAACTTGCATTCAAGGCAAGATTTTCAATCCTGATGCTGGAGAAACAATAACAGTACAGAGCTGGAACTGGAGATATGGGCTTCTCTTAAAACTATTTTTGCAATTTGGTGCCCTATATCTTTTGCAGAGTAAACATATTCAGAAAGCTGTAGCATGAAGGCCTTATGCAGATTTTTTAATCGTTATATGAGATAGAGATACCAGTGCCCATACCAGCTTTTGCCACTGTCAATGTTGACTTGAGTGCTATCTCATCTCCTCGGAGTAGTCAGTTCCACTCAGTAAACCTCAAGCCTCGGTGTGCAAATAGCATAGGGCTTAAGTTAATAACTGTGTTCACTTTTATTTGTAGATCTCCCTTCTAAGAGAATAAGTAGCCACATTCAGTAGCTTCATAAAGAGAGTGGAGACAGAAGAGCACTGAGGAAGCTAAAAGAACTAAAAATAGTGGTGGGTGGCTCAGCTTTAGCTGCAATTCTTGTTAGTGATGAGTATGTACTTGATTTAAAGAGCTGCTGCTCTGGTTCCCAGCAAACGAGATAAATGAAAGTGATGATAGGAAGGCAAAAAATACCCCACTGTGTATGACCACGCTCGGGATCATCAGCGATGCTGACCTTAAGGAAAAGCCATGCACAGGAGGTGAACGGTGCCCAGCGGGGGACTGTGGAGAGCCCTGCCGAGAGAAGGACCTGGATACAGCAAGGCTGAGTTATTCACATGTGTATGTATATTTGCATACATATACATGCACATATATATTTATATGCCATAACATGGGCATTAAAAACTACCCCCCAAAGGGCAGTTCTGGCAGTCTGAGTACGGCGTAAGGTGAACAGTGCGATCCAGGAACCTGTGCAAGCTGCAGGGATGAATTATTAATTATGAAATTAATTATTACTCTCCCCTTAATTGGTTTAGTGGTGGACTTGGTAGTGTAGGTTAATGGTTGGACTTGATCTTAAAGGTCTTTTCCAACCTAAACGATTCGATGATTCTATGATGCGGCCGTATGGTGCATGGTACTGCACAAGCAAATCATCTTTCCAAGAACAAATTAATGCAAACTGGCCAGGAATAAATACAGGCTGGAAATTAAAAGGACTTCAATCCTTAGAGTAGTGAGGTTATGAAATTACCTGAAATGGTTTCAGAAATTGCGCAGGACTTGATTTGACAACTGGGCAGTTGCTGATGGTTCTGCGCTGCTGCACTTTGTACCTGCGCCCAGAAAAATCTGCAAATATTTCTGTAAGCCCCAATGTTCCTTCTGAGAAGACGTGCTAAAGTCTACAAGGTCTGACAGCACCTTCAGCTGGTGAAATGTCCTGGGGACTGCTCCTCTGAATGGGCACTGCGTGTCCTCACTGCAGGGGCCACGCACCCTGGGTTGTGGCCATGGGGCTCTCCACAAGTCAATTGGCCCAAGGTCTGGAATATGAGGCAACAAAACTTCAAAAGCAAGAACGCAAATACATCCATTTTTCAGAATTAAAACACTTTGGAATTGGGAGAATGATAATCAGTTTTCTGACAACAAAATAAAAATATCCCACTAAAACAGGTGCTTAAAAAATAATTTTACTCAGAAGGCCAGTTTTCCGTTCAAAGGCATTTTTGCTGGATAACTCCTGGCTAAGCATGTTCTGAAGTTGTTAGCCCACCAAAAAGCCAGTGAAAGACACTGCAGGCTTTGACTGGGGTCTACTGGAGAACAGAAATACTCAGGAGTTGGACCCCTCAGGGAAACACGGCTTTAGCTAGAAAAATCCTATAATTTTTGCAGCGTATTTTGAATACAAAGTAGTTCACTAGCTTTTGTGGATGATGCTTGCGGTTACAGATATATTTTCTTCCCACACTATTATTTCTCCATCACAACCCAAAAAATAGAATGTAATTTTACTGCTGAAAGTGGAGAATATCTCTCATGCAAACTCAAGCGCCAAATATGAGAAAAAGAAACATCCTAAAAATACCTAAGCTAGAAATGAACCAGAGAAGATGTTTTGTTTTTCTTGCTTTTTTTTTTTTTTAGCATGCATTAGGTGTGAATTGTGAGTGGCATTTAGTTGCAGCACTGTGTCTGGAATTAGGAAATGCTGTTTAGAACATTATCAATTCCATGGGAAACAGATGGAAATAGGCTGTGAAAAAATACTGTGCAGAGCAGACAAATGGCCTACAAAGTGTGAAAAAAAACCCCTCAGAAATAGCACATTTGTAAGTTCTTCATATTGTTTGATTTATTTACTCCACAGTTTATATACTATAATGCTAGATATGGCTATAAGCGCTGGTGATGGTTCCTGACAACATTGAAATAACTGACATCAGACTTAGTGCTGAGGGAAGCAGCAGTCTGAGCATACTGCGTAGTTGATCGTAAACAAATTATATAGCTGCTCATTATGGTTTTTTACCTCTTTAATTTCAGTATTATATTTTTGTGTATGAAGTGTTGACCCTGACCTGGAATTTACCTATCATTAATACTACTTTTCCCCAGTAGCATGTAGCTGTGCAGCTCATCTTAGTGCAGCAGACCTTGTTCTGCATACTCATCAGAAAAAGACACAGTCCCCACCCAAGGAATCGAAAATCAGATAAAGCAAACCCAAGCGGCATAGGGCAGCAGGAGAGGAGGACCAGAGAGCACCAGAAGAGTGACCTCAACACAATGACAGACAAATTGTCAAAATCTATTGCAAAGAAATAAGGAGGAACACGAGTCGGTGCCAGGAGCAGTACTGCAGCCGGTGGGGTTGGAGTGACAATGCGTAAACGTGCCTCAAAGTTTCTCTTGGGGTTAGTGGAGGTCGGTACCACCGGCCAGTGGGAGAGGTCTCTGACACTGAAGATTTGACCCAAACAGCTGAACTATATTGCTGTTCTCAAAACACATTAAAATAAAAATCAAAATCTTGAGGTTTTGTGTAGTGTGTCATGATCCAGCTATTGCACTCAATCAATTGTTAAGTTCACAATTGTTAAGTTCATCAAACTACCCCAGACAGGTTTGGGGAAGGAAGGACAGCAAGGTGTATTATGCACCCTGCTGTCCTGGCAGCCTTCTTACACACCAACACGACACCTGCCATTGGGGGAAACATTAAGACTAGAGGATAAAACTGAAATTCCTTACATTAAAGCCACTTAAACAACGGGCCAGAGATGGTCATGGTGTTGCAAGGAAAGATCTGCTGTTCCTCACCCACCTTAGCTCAGGATTTTGTCTCCCTGTTTTCAGTAGCTCTCCAGAGGGGGAGAAGACCACAGAGCAATGTCTACAGTCACAGCGGCCGTGGCCAGAGCCTGTCACGGGCACCGGGGGGTGCGTGGTCCCTGGGGCCAGGGCCACCCTGCCGCATGAATCCCCGCCTTGGGCTTTACTGTGGCTTCACAGCCTTTCCTGCCTGCGTGTCAAGTGCCAAGAGGTGCCACAGGAGCTGATGGCAGGTACAAAGAGATGGTTTGACATTTTTCGTTAAGTTTTTGGTTACATTTCTTGCAAAGAACCCAGGTCCTATTTGATATCTCCAGGTCTGGCTGTAGCACAAAACAGTTGAGGCAAGAATCCTTTGCCTTGCCCAAACTTCACAGCAGTTGTAGCTCCAGGATTTAGTGAAAAAGTTGTATCTTTATTCCAAACCTCTTTCCAGTGAAGGTGGAGAGGAAAAATGACAGTGTAATTGCTCTCACATTTTAATTTTAGAAGTGTCTTATCTGTTTCATCTCAAACTTAGGGAGAATAAATCAGCTTAGTCCTCCCTCATAAATGCTCTGCACTGATTGCGCCTTGGGGTCTGTTACTCGCAGCGATGCAGCTCCTAGTCCTTGACCAAAGGCATCCCACCACCACGCATGGTCCCTGGTGCCAGCCATGAGAAGTGACCCAGCGCTGTCCAGCTCCACCTTGGGGAGGAATGCTGAAAACCTGATAGAACTGGAAATGGTTTTGGCTCGCGCTAAGCTATCAGGGTGCTGGAAACTGCTGGTTTATTTCTCCTTGGCTTTTATTAATGCAGAGTATTTCATAGAATCGTTTAGGTTGGAAAGGACCTTTAAGATCATCCAGTCCAACCATGAACTTATACTACCAAGTCCACACTAAACCAATCAAGGGTAGACTAGACTGAACCATGTCCCCAAGTGCCACCTCTGCCCGTTTTTTGAACACTTCCAGGGATGGGGACTCCCCCACCTCTCTGGGCAGCCTGTTCCAATGCTTGACCACCCTTTCTGTAAAGAAATTTCTCCTATTTTCCAACGTAAACCTCCCCGGGCGCAGCTTGAGCCCATTTCCTCTCGTCCTATCGCTAACTCCATGGGAGAAGAGACCAACACCCCCTCCCTGCCCCCTCCTGTCAGGAGCTGCAGAGCGATCAGGTCTCCCCTCAGCCTCCTCTTCTCCAGGCTGAACACCCCCAGCTCCCTCAGCTGCTCCTCATAATGCCTGTGGATTTATCCATCCCTGCAGCAGTAGCAAAAGTTCAAAAACCTATATATATTTTATGAGCAATATTTTTAATCCTTTTTAATAAAACAAGAAAGCAAGACTTCAGTCTAAAATGTCCTTCATTAAGAATCAATGTAAATGGGCAGAAGGCTTCAGTGTAATGCAAAGAATTTTCCATTAGGATTTAAATAAACTAATAAGTTACCGTTAGCTGGATTGTTAAAATGCACCATTCTCTCAAATAAAAGCAGCAATACAATGTCAGCAAAGAAGAAGATTGATTGTTTTCCCAGGTAATAAAAAGAAATGTACCACTACACGTTTACGTGCACTAATGCCCTGGTCACCACCAGTGCAAGTACGTATGGGTGAAAAGCATGATCGGACCAGGCACAGCTTTGGCTGTACCTGGGCTATAGAACAGCAGCTAAAGTTACCCCTTGCTCGGACAGATGACATGTCCTCAGGTGAGAAGCCATTGAGAAGGAGCAGTTGCTTTCCAGTAGTGTCCTCATCCCAGGCACTGGTCATACTGGTCAGCTGAGGAGCACTGCCTCCAGCCAGCAGAGCATGGAAAACCCTTCAGGTTGCTCATGCTTGCTCAGAAGCCCACACCAGATTGCAAGGGCTCCAGGCACTGTAAGACCATAAAGAAAGCATATGGCCAGTTTTTTATCTGTTTCACAGCCCTGCTCTTGATATAGCTCAGCACATGTGAAAAAAAGAATCTTGCATGAAAAACACTCTTTCTTTACAGGAAAATGTGTTTGAGCGGAGAAAGTACATAAAAATATGTTCTTGCAGCACTGTTATTGATAGTGCTAAGCATGATAGATCATTATGGATTGTAAATGCTGACAAAAATAAGCTCCAAATAACTCTTCAATGCAGTAATACTGACAATAGAGTCAATAGTATCAACCATCCCCCAGTAACGCTCTTCCGCAGCATGCTGAGACAAATCCCTGACCAACATGTTTTCTCTTCCAGCCTGCCTGATGCCACCGGCCAGGCTGGACTGCAGGGTTAGCTGGACTTCAGCCTGGGTCCACATTTGGCCAAGGAAAGACACTTGTTCCTTCTCAGCTGAGAAGGAAAAAAAAAAAAGGTAAAGCACAGGATTACTGTCATTGAAGCACAAGTCTAGCAATGTGTTGCTGTTCTTTGTGCTTCCTCCTGCCCCTGCTGCTGGGTGCATCTTTCTCCCGTTCCGTCACCTTCCTCTCCTGGGTGATTGAGTTCACCAGAAGGAAAACCTCCCTTGTCCTGAGCTAGCCAGGCTCTGCTTGACTTTTCAGTAATTACAAAGAGATGACTCGCATAATACTAAAACAATGTCATTGCTAACTACTGAGTTCATGACAGGTTGCAGGACAGTGAAACAATCTGCTGCTCGGGTCTGCTCTAAAGCTGGAGGGATTTAGCTATTCTATGATTTAGTTATTTTCCCCAGTCAATACAGTTAAAATGGTTCCAAACACCGGACTCCATTATTCCAGGGCAAATCTGGGGAGTGAGGTCTCTGCTGCTTTACCCGACATGCTTTCAGATTCCCTCCCAGAGCACTTCAGCCATCCCGTCCGCTGTCTCTGTGAGCATCCTTCACCGGGGGTGTCCACGCTCCTCTCTTCCCACAGCCTGCCCAGGGGGGACGGGGCTGCCGGGAGCAGGCACATCAGGGAGACGGGAGGGTGCACAATCCCACCTGCCCCCATCCAAAACACCTCTCCCATCACCTCCATGGAAGAGATCGTGTCTCATGGTCCCAGCCAGTGACTAGCAGGTTTGACACTTCTCCAGCATCCACACTGCCACAAATTAATTCATTTAATTTGTATTCAGAGTCACTCTCTGGAAACAAGAAGTCAGTTGTTTCACTTTGATTCCGTTGCCTCAGTAGCAATTTTGACATTAAAACTACACGATGATTAGTGTTTTCTATACAGCGTACAGGTGGTGTAATGCGGTCTCTTGATGCAGCACCATGCAACAAGAAATAAGATGGAAGAAAGGAGAGGAAGCAAAACTATGAAATCACCTCAAATGGATGAGTGGGAGGGATGAATCCTTCTACTTAGAACCAAGTTGATTTCTTAGTTTTATTATTATAAACACAAAGTAGCTGTGCACTCCATAAAACACTGCCTCTTAAGTAACTCTGGGAAAAAACATAGTCTGTGTATACTGAAGAGGGATTCTAGTTCCTACAAAATAATATTGTTTTTCTGTCAGCAGGAGTGAGCAACAAAGTAAATATTTTAATGGAAAAGAATTACTTAATAGAAGATTATTTATTACCAGTCTTATTAATGAAGTTAGTTAAAGCAGTTATTTACTCAAAACCAGTGTTCACATTCAGCACAGTATTTCATATACACAGGGACACTGTCAGGTGTCTACGGGCATCGGATAAACCTTGCAAGCCTCACAGTGCTCAGCTGACCTGGTGGGCTTTGAATATCTCCCAGGCTGGAGACTCCACAACATCTCCAGTCAACCTGCTCCAGTGTTTGACCATCCTCATAGTAAAGGAGCCTGTTACGTTTAAATGGAATTTCCTGCATTTCAGTGTGTGCCCATTGCCTCTTGTCCTGTTACTGGACACTGCTGAGAAGAGCCTGGCTCCAGCTTCTTCACACCCTCTCACCAGGTATTTGTGCACGTGGATGAGATCCCCCTGAGCCTGCTCTTCTCCAGGCTGAGCAGTCCCAGCTCTCCCAGACTCGCCTCATGTGGGAGATGCTCCACTCCATCATCTTTGCGGCTCTTCACTGGACTCTCTCCAGTGCGTCCATCTCTCTTCTATGCAGAGGAGCCACGACTGGGCCCAGCACCCCAGCCGTGCCTCACCAGTGCAGAGCAGAGGGGCAGGATCCCCTCCCTCAAACTGCCAGCCACACTCTGCCTGATGCAGCCCAGGAGGCTGGTGGCCATCTTTGCCATCATATCATTTAAAATGGTTTGGTCTCATTGTCTATACAACATCCAATACTGTGTCCAGTTTTGGGCCCCTCAGCACAAG
The DNA here is from genome assembly GCF_030463565.1 of Pelecanus crispus. Taxonomy (NCBI): domain Eukaryota; kingdom Metazoa; phylum Chordata; class Aves; order Pelecaniformes; family Pelecanidae; genus Pelecanus; species Pelecanus crispus. The sequence goes on from NC_134648.1 coordinate 74,500,661, forward strand.
GAGGACATTGAGGTGCTGGAGCGTGTCCAGAGAAGGGCAATGGAGCTGGGGCAGGGTCTGGAGCACAGGGCTGGTGGGGAGCGGCTGAGGGAGCTGGGGGTGTTCAGCCTGGAGAAGAGGAGGCTGAGGGGAGACCTCATCGCTCTCTGCAACTGCCTGACAGGAGAGGGCAGGGAGGGGGGTGTTGGGCTCTTCTCCCAAGTAGTTAGCGATAGGATGAGAGGAAATGGGCTTAAGCTGCACCAGGGGAGGTTTACGTTGGATATTAGGAAAAATTTCTTCACGGAAAGGGTGGTCAAGCATTGGAACAGGCTGCCCAGAGAGGTGGGGGAGTCCCCATCCCTGGAAGTGTTCAAAAAACGGGCAGAGGTGGCACTTGGGGACATGGTTTAGTCTAGTCTACCCTTGATTGGTTTAGAGTGGGCTTGGTAGTGTAGGTTACTGGTTGGACTGGATGATCTTAAAGGTCTTTTCCATCCTAAACCATTCTATTCTATTCTATCCAACACACTCTCCCAGTTCACCACTCTTCAGCATCATGATATTTCATAGGTAATCCCTCTGTACTGCTATTCTTTATGGAGAAGACTTTTATGTTTGGCATTCAGATGCCTTCTATGTGCAAGTTCCTGCCTGCAAGTTCTGGAAATTAACGTTGTGTATAATAATACACTGTGCAATAAGCTTGTGACCTTTGCTATGAAAGTGCACTTTGATTACTTGGCTTTTCCAACTGTCCTGTGTTTACACACCACATCCTGCTAACCTTTGGGGACTGGACAAAGTGGCTGCTCAAACAAAATACAGAATACTGAAAAGGTCACAAGTGAAGCACGGTCAAATATTACCCTCGTCTGAATACATTAAATAAGCGCTGTTGGTTAGAAGAGTTCATTCTCACGGCAGAGTGAAACAGTGAGGAACTGCAGATACATTCACACTGTGAGGAGTGAGAATTGGGAAACTCACTTCTGCTCGTCTTGTCTTCAGGAACGCAGTCCCGTCAAACTCCATAAGATCAATGTAGGGCAGCATGCACCCAGTGACAGCTGAGAGAGGAATTAATACAACAGTAATAAAGCCCAGGTCCATGTGCAGCTAGCTGTGTGTGATTACATTTCATGGGAAAGCTCTTTGCATTGAATCTTCCCCTGAATAGCAGCTATACATAGGATGCATCTTTTAACTACCTGAACGTGTGCGGAATAGAGGGGAATTTAGGCTGTTCAGAAGTCCTCCATCAAACCGCAGGTGACAAGATGTGCTCACAAATTACACTCCCATAGAGGGAGGCTGCTCCTCAACCCACCAGAAAATACAGCCAACAGCCAGAGACACCGCATGGCATGGTTTACAGCTACTGAAGCTTTTACTGTTGCGGCTTTGTGGTACTACATTACTCACAGGTCGCTTTTCTTTATGCCTTGTATTTTACAAAGGAGCCTCAAACAACCAAACAATTCCTCTTGTAACCTGTCTCTAGGAATATTTAATGTTCTAAAATGTTTCAGTCCGTTCCAGGGCTCCCCAGACTGGGATGCTGGGCACATCTTAGAATCGCATCACAGAGCGGTCAACCTCTATCCCTGGAGACAGTCAGAAGACACCAGGACACGGTCCTGAGCAACTGCGTCTAGGCGGCCCCGCTTGAGCAGGGAGGTTGGTGCAGGTGGCCCCCAGCAGTCTCTTCCCACCTCAGCACTGCCCATTTTTCACACACGTGCAATGTCCGCACAGGCGAAGTCTGGCAGCTGCCAGTGTGCGCTCAGGGTGTCTGCAAAGCAGGCGGTGGCAAACACGAAGGGAACGGAACGCGTGGGGCACCTAACACGTTCTTACAGATAATCATGCCAACCTCACGGAAGGAGGAAAGAGCGACAACAAATGGACTGCATGACAAAACCCAAGAATCCACAGCATACAATATTCTCAAAAAATTTAATGACAATACCTATTATTTACTAGAGGCAGAAAATCTCCTTAGAGAGCAAGGTGAGCTCATCAGCTAACGTTACTGACTTTTTTGCACAAGCAGCAGCTCCCAGGTTCAGAGCCCTGGTTTCTCTCTCTGCAGGCTGCCTTGGGAAACAGCAAGGTGGCTGAAAGCGTGTAATTAATGCAATTAATCTGTGGGTCTGCAAATTCTGTTTGAATAGAGCCAGTTGAAAAATGGGGATTTTTTCCCCTATAGCAAAGTTCTCTCCTACAGGAAAGATATGTATTATTTTTTCCTTGACAAAAAAAAAGTCAGCCCACATTATACAGGCAGAAATGGCAACAGCTCCTGCTTTCTCTTTCGCCCTTCTTGCTGAAGCTTTCTTCCAGTTTTAGCAGTAATTAAAAATTACAGGCTTGTTTTTTCATATTTAAACAACATAATACATAAACAGTGCCCACTTATCCCAATTCTTTTCAGTTCAAAAGAATAGAAGTGGGAAACCCACCAAATTTTGATTTTATTTTTCAAAAAATGAGAAAAAGTGATGAAAAACAAAAACTCATAAATCACAACTTTTCCATTAAAAATGTTTTGACATATCTACTCATCACCTCCGAGTTCTTCAGAAGGTAAAGGTGGATATTCAGGCTACATTTTATTACTTCAGCCTCTATTGGCCTTTTTCAATATATCTTGTTCTTTTTTCATCTCTCTTCCACAAAAGGATGGTTTGCCATTGTACCTTTAATGCAGTTTCTTTCAGTACCCGCCAGCCTGCCCGCACTGTTTTTCCTCTGTGCATTTGTTCCTAAGGCTTTACACCCTCCTGCTCCCCAAGCCTGCTGAAATCAGATCTTTTTTTTTTTTTTTTTTTTTTTTTGTTCTTTGTTGAACCCTATCATCTCTTTTCTGGCACTCTCATTATATGCCTTCGTTAGAATACTAAGCTCCACCATTTGATATAAGCGTGTCTCTCCCGTGCCTGCGGTACCTTCCACCCTTCAGATCTTCACCCGGCCCTCCCGTAAGAGCCAGGCACGAAGCTACGGCTGCCTGTGCTCATGGTAGAGCCTTCCTCCTCCAGAGTGAAAAACATCATCCCTGGCACTTCTCAAGAAGGTGATGAACTGAAGTCCTGCCATTTTCTGTTTGCAGGCGCAGCTTGGTGTTACCCACAGTTTGCATAAATGTTCGTATTAATTGTTCACTGTCCTGGTTTGGGCTGGGATAGAGTTAATTTTCTTCCCAGCAGCAGGCACAGTGCTGTGGTTTGGATTTAGGATGGGAACAATGCTGATCACACGCTGATGGTTTAGTTGGTGCTGAGCAGTGCTGACACCAGGCAAGGGCTTTTCAGCTTCCCCTGCTCTGCCAGGGGCACAAGGAGCTGGGAGGGGGCACAGCCAGAACAGTTGATCCCAACTGCCCCAAGGGCCATTCCATACCATCCGGCGTCATGGGCAGTATAGAAACTGGGGGGGTTGGCCGGGGAGCAGCGATCGCTGCTGGGAACTGGCTGGGCATGGGTCGGCGGGTGGGGAGCAATTGCATTGGGCAGCACTTGCTTTGCATATTGTTATTATCACTATTATATTGTTACTATTATCATTGCTATTTTACTTTATTTCACTTATTAACCTGTTCTTATCTCAGCCCAGGAGTGTTTCTCACTCTCACTCCTCCGATTCTCTCCCCCATCCCCTCGGGGCAGGGGCAGTGAGCGATGGCTGCGTGGTGCTGAGCTGCTGCTGGGGCTGAACCCCGACATTCACCAAATGAAAAAGCAGCTCCTTTCCCAGTACCGGAGCCCCTACATGAACACGTGTGTTCTTTATTCTTTTCTTTATCCAGAGACGTTCAACAGTTTCCCATACTACCACTTTCTAGACCAGCAGAACAGAGAGACACTCATCCTCCTTTTTTTCCAGGTCTATATAGGGGACAGACGATTACCTTTTGCGCCCGCAATGACCCCGGCAGCTCCGTCTGAAGGGCCCCCCGCGGCTGGCCAAGCCTCCCTCCGGCTTCGTCTTCCCTGCCTGCTCCCAGGGGATGCTGTGCAGAGCTCCGCACAGCTGGTAGTCTGTGCTGCTCCTTTTTCTCTCTCCTATGAATATAACAGTTTCCCTTTCTCAGTCTAGACTGAAATTCATCGGAAGAGTTAGTCTGTGAAAAGAGCACAAACCCTTCAACTTCGGTGATTTTTCGATCACAATTATCCGTGCAAAAAGGATCTGCAGGAGGAGTCACCACTCTATCCTTTATCTTTCTTTAATTTTATCTTTATCCTCAAGCCTTTATCTTGCTTTTAACTTTTTCACTCATCTTACCGTGATGTTTTCTGAGCTGCTGCTGGGGCTAAGCCACGACACCTTGGCCAAGCTGTGCCAGGACCCCCGCTCCTTTCCCTGCCGCACCCCGGGAGCATGGTCTAACGCCAGAACACGCGCACGGCACTTCAGCCGCAATGGGGAAACCAGTTCATTGCTTCCATCAGTTTTACCCACAGTGGCACCCAGCACCAACGCTTGGTCTGTTATGAGTTTAATACGCCCTTCCCATCTCAAAGATGGCTCGGGATTAGGGGGGCTATTCATGTGGAGTTAAAGCTTCTTGCCATCAGGATTTTTTGCATTCAGTATTTCAGATATGTATTTTCTCTCCTTTCAGACCAGCTGTATATCTTTAAAGTTTGTTTTCTTTACAGATTTGTTTAAATGTACCTAAGTGGTATATATCCACATAGGTACAGATTTATTTTGACTGTAATGGCTGCACATGTATATGGATGTTCTGTGTGTATATAAAATGTATTCTTGATAAAAATATTTGGGCACCAGAATTCTGTATAATTATTTTTTAAATGACAGCTGACACAGAAACATAGACAAATGATCCTCTCAAACATCTCCTTTTTATCTTGGCTTAGTTGCAGGAAGGTAACCTAGGGCAAAATCCTTTTTAAAGTCTCTCTAACAGTGCAAAATGAGATTAACTTGTTGCATGCAGTTCCAGTACACCAACATATACACATTGATCATGGAATACACAAGAAGCAAACATAAGTAATAGAAAAGGATAAAGAAGGAATTAGGTTGCTGTATATTGATTTCTTCTTTAAGAGAGATTTTTAGATGTTTAAATTCTGATTTTTTTTTTCCACCACACAATTATTCTGACTTTTGTGCCAAATCAGAGTATGACACTTTTTATTTAACATTTTCTGTGCTTTTAGTTTAACAGAGGCTTAAAGCATTGTAAAAAAATATCCAGTGCAATCTTGCTTAGGTGCCATAGTCAGATGATTTCATTGTTAAACTCCAAAGAAAACACATGTAACAGCTGAAAGAAACTCCCAGCTTTCCTTAATGTAAAAGCCAACAATCCTATGCTCTGTTAGGAAATCTTTCTGTTTGGTGACAGAAAACAGTGCCCCTGCCTCGTAATAAAGCATTATTATGCCAGAATGTAGGTTCATTTAAGCCAGAAAAGGTAGACCGCCATCCTGCAGGAACACTGAATGCCCTCACCTCAGTGGCACATCTCGGCGTTCAGGCAGCACCGTTAGAGGGGACGTGTGTACCCCTCCAGTGCCACGAGTTTCTTGCACGGGAGATAAATCACCCTGGCACGATCTATCTTACTGTGTTTCAGAGGCAGCAGCTGGGTGATTTGCTTTTTCAGCTTGAACCGTGCCAGCCCTTTTCTCCTTTTCTAACCTCACTAGAGACTGTTGCTTCTGAAAATTGTCTGGTCTGAAAATGGCATGCAGCTGATGTTTGTTAATTCTGTTAAGTTATGATGGAAGCGAAGCTTGGGTGGAAGCTCCAGTTCTGGCAACACGAATCAGCTTACACTGTCTAGACTTGCTTGCAAATAAACTAGGTCTGTTAAAATGAGCTTCAACAGGTATATTGACAGAAAAAAAAAAAAATCAGATCACAGAGCTGTCAAGGAGCAATCACTACCCCAAAGCAGAGGAAATCTAGTAGAAGACAAGATAGGTACCTTTTCCTCTAGACTTCACACACTAAGGAAGCCACATGAAAATCACAGAATCAAATAACTCATGGGAAAAAAAACCCAACCAACCAAACAGTGGATGTGCATACTCAAAATCCCATAGAACAGGGAACATTAGCTACTGGTAACAAAGGTAATAAGAAATACAATATCAAGGACCTCCGGTAGTGTTGGTTCAGGAGGCAGTGAGAGTAAGAAAGCTTCCAGCAGAAGGTAACTGGTAAACAAATCAGTAGCAACAAAAAAAAAAATCACTGTTCAGGCAGCTAGTGCAATTGATAGAACAAAGAAGTGCTCACATCTCTGCCCTTTTTTAAAATAGGGGGAATAATGGGAAAGGACTGAAAAATGGGAGATATCTCAGAATTATGAGTGATTATAGCTAATAATCACTCATATTTGCTTTGCACCAGTGGAGGTGTAAAGTACTGTAAGACAGGGAAAGGGTCAATGTTATACAGATCTTCAGCAAAAGGAAAAAAAAAAAGCAGGAGGTAAAAATCAGTGAAATTAGTTTTACTTCACAGAAAAACTGTGAAGGAAGTCAGCATGATAAACTAGAAACAGCTTGGTTTTAATGAATCACATCAAACCAGTCTACTTTTTTTATCCATAAGACAGTAATGATCTCATGATTTCTAATGAAGAGCCAGCTGATACAGTTTCAAAAGCCTTACAACAGTCAAAATAGCTCACACAGTATTCTCCTAGGCAAGTGAGAGAAGCGCAGTCTAAAATAAATCATTACAATTTTTAAAGGTATACAGCATATTCTCATAAAACAATAGTAATTTACAACAGGTACAAGCCTGCTTGGAAATTATACTTGTAGGAAGGTTATTAACATTTATTGCCCAGAAGGGGGGATGCATCTGCACGCGTTGGCCAAATGCAGTATTTTAACAACCTGGACGGTATCTCCTAAAGAGCATAGAATCATTTAGGTTGGAAGAGACCCTTAAGATCATTGAGTCCAACCATAAAATCACTGCATCAACATGAGATGCATTGCAAATGTACTGGAGAACAGCCCAAGTCAGGAAGGGCTTTGCCATACTAGGTGGACCTGGAAATGTAGGAAGCTATCAGTTGAAAAATGCTGCAAGTATGATATGTAGGCAGAAGCAATCTACATTTAAATGGTGCAGAAGAGTACATGGGGTTTATCTGAAAGACTGAATCAACAATGCGCAGCTGTGAAAAATGGTCTCTGAAGAGGAGCGTTACTTGTGAGATGCACGAAGTAAATCCTCAGCTCTAGTCAGTGTTGGGAAAGTATCGGCTGGCACATTGGGACCAGGTTTTGGTGCTGCAGTTCAAGGAAGAGGCTGATCAAACACAGTCTGTGAGTGAACACAAAATCCTTCTCAAAAAAAAAAAAAAACCCAAACCAGCAACTGGAAAATCTTATTTTTGAGGAGAGACTTGGAACAATGAGCATAAAGAAGTTTCAAGGGGACACAGTTAATGATCTTCAACTGCATAAAAGGCTGGCAAGAAACATTTAATCAGTTTTCTATGTTCATCATGGATAGGGCAAGCATAACAAAGGTAAACTCAGGCAAGAAACATTCAGAGAAACTTTCTGATGCTGGTGATGAGGCAGAGCTGAGTAGGTTGCCTAGGGAGGTCTGCAGAGCTTTCACTACTGAGGCCAAGAACAAGCTCTGCCCCAGGAGCTGATCCTGGCCCGGGGCAAGGGGTGTCCTACACGCCTCCTGTGTCTGCAGTATTGCATATTAAAGTGTTGAATAGATTGAAATGCTTCCTGACAGTTCAGGCTTAGAAGGAACAACGGGTTTGCTTTCTCAGTATAACTGATTACGGCAGCTAAAGCAGCCACCGTGGAAGTGTCTCCTTAGCAAAGTTAATGTTCAAACTTACCATTTTCCATCAGTGAAGTATAGAAAACTCTTCAAAGGCTGACACACTATTGTCTTGCAGTGTAAAGCAGACATGGGCAGCTTTTGAATCCGATCCCTGCAATTGCATCTTACCCACAAACTGACAGTACCTTGTCTCTACCGGCAAGGGCCAGGGGCCAAGGGCAACCCAGGGCAGGCAGTCCGTTGCCAACCCAGGCACAACCCCGCAGGGCCTGACCACAGCTGGGGAGAAGGTCCATCAACAGCCCCAGGCATGGCAAGGAGCAACACATGTCCAGGGCCCAGCCAGGAGCAATAGAAGACGGAGCTGGAGACAGGACTAGAGACAAGGCTGTGGCATGGACCCAAAGTCCACCCATGAGACAGGGGCACCCTCAGCACAGCGCAGGAAAGGTCTGGGTGCTCAGACCAAGGCTTAAATGGAGCTCCTAGCCCAGAGGCAGAGGCTGTGAGTGGCCAGGTGAAGCTCATGGGGCAATCAAGGTCTCTCAGTGCACCCAAAGCCCTGGCAAGGATTTTTGTAACATGCACTTGGAGGATTTGGGGCCTCTAGACACCACTGCAATGGCATGTAGCTACACTCCTGTTTATTTACTGGGAAATTCCAACTGCTGCAGCTTTGGTGATGACAGCTAAAGTAAAAATGGATTTACCGTGGGGGTCTCAAGGGTTTCTAACACTCGGCTCACAGTGGTGGACTCACAACTGCCTTGTGGTGGCACAATTTCTGTAATGTTGTTGATGCACAGGAGTTTATTAAAATCCTTGATCTTCAGAGCACATTTCTGGTATGGAACTAACAAGATCTCCGGTAACCATAGGAAAACATAACTGATAATGTCCTGAAACTTCCACAGCATCCCTTTAAGCTGCTAAGCCCTTTGCTATGGCATTCACGTACTGGCTCTGTGGCGTTTGAAGCACAGAGGAAGATCAGATCTGTCAAAGCCACTGATTCATGGGGAGATAGCTAACGTGAAGCCACAAAGTTGGCTACACTATTAGACCTATCTATGGGGCAATGTACTGACACCCTGAAATAGGTAGTTTATTAAATGCTTGGCATTTAAAAAAGAATCTATGAATAGCTCGTTAGTCTCTTTGGTTCATCAGATAGCGGGTTTGGATGCCTGTTGGTATGCATAAAGGAAGCCAGTGCAATGAAAAAATGCTCTTTCTAATGGACAAATAATCTTGCAGATATAGGAAGCAACAGATTTAATTCGCTATGGTATCTATACCAGATAACATATGAAGAATAAGTTTGCATGTCTATTTGTGTGCATCCATAGAAGCAGATAGAGATACTTGCGCTGGCACTGGGAGCTACCAGACTGAGACAGGACTTTGGCGATGGGAGACTATCCGTGTTGAGACTGTGATTAAAGACTGAATCTGGAAGCAGAAAATTATTTTCTGTCTGACCCTCTCTGCCAACACCTTTGTCTTCCTGGATTAAAAGTATAAAAGCTGCCTCTATGGTTGTGCTTAATTTAGATGATGATACAGTCTGTAGTGTCAAGATTTTTATCTTAAAATACTATGGATACATTAAGTAATTAGGTCATGACACAGCAAGGGGAGGTGAAAACACAAATCAAGTTTTTGTCAGTAAGAGTTGTCCCTTTGAAGAAGGTTAGCTCACAGTTTGTAAAGCTGAATGCAAGTAAATCTTTGTGAGACCACAAACCACACGATATAGCCTAGTTGCAAGGTCGAAGGAGTTTGAATTGCCCAATGCACTGAGCTGTTGGAGAAGGATCACTGAAATCTACTGATGTGAGCTACATTATTCTGTCATGGGGAAGTCCATTTATTATCTATAACTGAGGAAAACTGACATAGCGTGTGGCATGTGGCCATAATTTCACATTTCATGGTATAAACTGGGATGTTGCTGGAGAGAAGCAAAATTCTGAGTCCAGTGGTTCTTGCTGCACCATGTTGACCGTGCTGGGCTGGTCTTAAAGGCACATCTTGTGAAGGAATACATTCTGACACAATTTATCCCTGTATTTTTTTTTTTTTAGTTGTTTTAATTAAAGTAAAAATTTGTTCAATGCCATGATTTCCTTTCAGCAGCATCTAAATTTTTTAAAGTTTAGTGTCTTATATTAGGCACCTGAGTGAAATGACTTCACTACAAACTCTGGATGAATCACATCTTTGTAAATTAAGGCACTTGAATTTAAAGGTGTTTAACATGAGATTTCTTCCTTATGAGGGGAAGCACCACTCCTGGGAGGAGCCTCCATACCTGGTCCTTTATGGGAGACGGCAAATGCTGTCTGCATCTTAATACAGAAGCAAAAGGACAGCCAGCCTGGTGGGTCCCATAACACAGCTGGTGACATTTCCATAACGACGCTCTGTGGCTGGGGCACAGGGGCTCTTCTGCAAGGACAGACGGTTGTGACCCTCTCAAGGCAATTTTCAATGATAGAGAACGTACCCTATTGCAGATCACATAGTTCCTATTGTTAATTGTTCATCACTGGAAATGCGATGAGTGGCCTTGTGCCTCATTTCTAGACAGACCCTTTTCTGCTTGCAGCCTCGACACCTTTCATTTTCATTTCATATTCATTTGCAAAATTGCCCCCAATCACTAATCTTCCTCTGATTATACATCATTATACATTATAGACTTAGGTTTAAGTCTCTTCCCTTCCTCCTCTTAGGAGTTAAAAGCCTTGTAGGGTTTTCTAAAACTGTGTCACGGTTATGGTTGTATTTCTGAAACCTTTTCAGTTTTCCACCATTCTTACTGGAGACGGGACACAACATTTTCCACAGTACTTCAGTAACCATCTCAGATAGTCCCCATAAACTGGTACAACCATTTTTTTGGCTTTTACTTACTATATTTTTTGTCCAACATTTTTTTTTTCCCTACACACAGAATCTTTCTTTGGAGCTACTGTTTTCCAAAAGACAGGGTGGAAAACAAAGCTGTTCCCCACATACGAGGTGCTCAGCTTCATGGCTTTCCACTCAGATGAATTAAAAAGAATACTTTCAAACAGTTTAAATGCCACATTCTGTATCATTTTTAATTGGAGAATGTCCAATGTAAAGATTATTTTCAGAAAAAAGTTAGGAATGCAATTAAACATATTCAAATAAAAATTCTGTGCCAGGCCCTGAGGTCCTTTAATTTATTAATGTAATATGGCTCAACCACTGAATAAGGTTGAAGAGCACTTTGTTGAAACAATTACTGGTTAATAATGGGGAACTACTGGCCTTGCATGAGCTTCCACTTCATTGGGAATTGCATGTGCACGCCTCCCAAGGCTGAACTTGGCCCTGAGTATATGGGACACGAACAAAAACCAAATATCCTAAGCATGAGTGTTGAAAGTTCTCAAAAGAAATCAAGTCGTCTTCATTGGGTAGTATCACTTTAGGGAAGGGCTTTTTACTAGAAAGATGAATTTGCCTTTTTTTCTCTTCCTCTTTTAAAACAAATACTTGGAAGAATTATAAAACCCTTTATTACACATTGTTTAATTTATTCACTTTCTTAAAGTGTGTAGCAGGAACAAATCGGGTGATGTAAAGTTTTAGTTTTAGTAGAGTCTTGCCAAAATGCTGCTGCTGTTAAAAATAAGAAAGCTTTCCGGGTGGACACTACAGGAATGGATATTATTGTCTGTAGATACAATAACACAGTCCATAAGGCGGCTTTTTCCCTTTGCCAACCATTGTGGTAAACATTTTGTAATCAGTGAACAAGTCTGTATGGGTGTCTCTACTGTCATAATATGATCCTCAGTGGGTGATTCTGTAGAAGGTTTATTATCAAGTTCCTGCCTACATTAAAGTTGATGACAGTTATTGAGGTTTCTGTAAGTATCGCCTATGTCCTGGGATACATTCTCCTGTGCACAGTTTCCATTTGGATTTTTCCCGATACCAAGTCAAGAAAGAAAATGCATGCAATGATAGCTTACATTAATTGGCTGATGAGGTTACTCAAATCACTCAGTAGTGCCTTTTATTTTGCAGGCACTGAAAATGGCTGAATGGGAGGTTATTACTTTTTTTATTAAATCAATGCGCATTTAGAAATGCTACTTGTCATTTAAATATTTGCATGGAATTAGTAGAAAGTGCTACAGCAAAATGTGTAAATGCTGCATTGGCTCTATTTACAATGCCAGTATTCAAGCCCATTAAGAAAACTCATCATATGTCCTTATGGGCTACATCTATCACCTCTGGAGAATGTATATTCCAGGACCAATAACAAGTTACATTAGATAAGAGAGTTTAAAAGCCCAGCCTGTGAGAGTGTTTCTGTGCACAGTAGGCAGAAATAACACACGCTGTGCGCAGTGCACGCTCTTCGCCACGCTAGCCTGCCTAACCTTCAGCCAGCAGCTTCCCCCATCACCACGCACAGGCGGCACGGAGGCGGTGTGGACCCCTCGCTGTGGGTTTTGTGCACGCAATGGCCTTTGCACTCACAGGGCAGCGGCTTGTTTAAGCACACGACACTCAAACCAACACCAAAAGGCAGGTCTAAGCGTGGAGGTGCGGAATGATGGGCAAGGGCTGAGGTGGAGCCAAGTGCCAGCACCTTCTCTGTCTTCCCCTGTCTCTCCAATCCTTTGGCCTTGATTGGCTTAGAGTGGACTTGGCAGTGTAGGTTAATGGTTGGACTGGATGATCTTAAAGGGCTTTTCCAACCTAAACGATTCTATGATTCTATGACAGCATCTGACAGCTCCTCCTTGCTTCTTGGGGCTCCTTTGGGACTGGGGCTGAGCCACGTGTGCAGGGGATCCGGGGACATTTTCCCTTGTTTCAAGGACCACTGGACTGTGCCATGGTTGGCCCTTGGCTGAGATGGTGTGTTTGTTAATTCGGATAAATGCTACGTATTTTGCAGGGGTGTTAGGAGGATGGGCTTGTCTGGATGTACACTGCACTGCAACATTAATACTTTCAGCAACAGCAACACTGAAATGAGTTAAATTCTGTTCTGATCTGGCACCTCTGACCTGCTAAAATAACTGTTGAAAATGCTGCATCCAAATGAGGACACTGCTGCTGTCGTTGCCTCTAGCCATTATTGGCACAAAGAAAAAGTGACATTTCATGCTCTTCAACTGAGGCTCTCTTTTCGGGGAATGGCAGTCCTGCGATCCTACCCAAAAACTAAAAACGGATCTGCCAGCCTGTCTACTGTCCTCCATGCCCATGCAGTCTGAGGGGCACTCTCCCAGGAGCACTGAGAGCATGGAGATCAGAGACTTGTTGCCCCACTGCCTCTGGATGCTGCGGTCCATGGCCCCAGCACTCTGCCCGGTTTGTCATCTGACCCAGTAGAAAATGTGAGCCATGGAAGCTGTTCTTCCTGCTCCTGCCAGACATGTAAAAGCTGCTGAGTTTCACGGGGACATTCTGAACTGGTGCTCTGACTAGGGTGGTTTCTTAGCTCTGACAGAGAAGAAAATTTCCAAACACAGATGCCAAGAACAGATGCAATGGATAGACTTTTATGTGTTGACACCCATGTCAAATGTACTGCAGAAGATTATGGTGACAAGAAATAGCATCACCCTAGTATTACCATTTCACTAAGGACTTCCAATGACCGCAGCTGCCGTAGCTAGAGACAGGGCTGGTTCAGCCATCGGAAAGCTGAGCAGAAGATTGTTATTCCCATGTGAGGCTGGAAAAAGGAAAAGGGAAAATGTGGTTTGCATTTGAAAAAACAAATAGAAATACTTTAAAGCTGAGATGCTGGCAGAGTTACAAATTCTAACGCTTGAGGGGTTAAAAGAATTTGAAGCTGATCTCTAATGGAAAGGCACAAAAACCTTGGGAGGGAATCTGTAACTCACGTCACGATGGAGAGAGGAAGTAAAAAGAGAAGTGAAAAAGTGTCAGGACTTAAAATAAGTGAACAAAAGAAGAGAAGAATACTAATGAATAAACCCATCTCATTGCTAAATGCATGCTCTTCTTTTCTAATTTCTTAAAGCTAAACATTTTACAAAGACCTTCAAAATTTCTGTAATCTTTACTGTGCCAACCTCTTCTCAGATAATTTACCTCAAGAGACACAGACAAGGTGTTGTACTGATTTCCCTTTAACTCACTATCAATAGCTCAAGTTTTTGCAATTAACTAATTATATAGAAAATTAACCTGCTCTCCTGAAAAGAACAGAAGACTTCAGATTTGACTCATTAAGATCATCATGTTTTCTGAAGGAAATTGTGCTGCAAAGATTAAATGAAATTTATAAGGGAAGAACCAGTTCCACTGAATAATTAACTTAATAAGTATCAAGCTCCTATAACATGTATTCCCCCTTGCAAGCTAATCTTTCATAAGCCATATGCATCTTCTCTTCAGTGTACAGCAAACATTGGCAGCAGACATTGATGAACGTCAGCGCTTCAGTGCAGTAATGCAATAAAAATAGTTTAAAAGTACTTGAAACAATGAAGACAAGTATTTTTTTGGCTGTGAGAACACACTTTGTTCATCCCCTGGGTACTGTAATCACAAGTCAGAGAAAAATAGGGCTACAGCAAAACAAATTGCTGGCAATGACCTTTTTTGCAGGAATGAATTCAAAGGTCTATTTTAGATGAAACGAGCAGCAGCTCTTGAGTGGCTGCACTGTGTCTATAACAACTGCTTCCAGAGAAGGCATGGAGTTCTGGGCGGTTATCACAGCTGTTACCCTACTCTGTTAGTGAACAAAGAGAAAAACCCACCACAGGCCCATGTGCAGGGGTCCTTCTGCTTTGTAGGTGGATGCCGTTAGTGGAGAACATGCGATGGGACGGCTGCCACCGACCCCACACTCTGCTGGAGGTGCGTCCTCCAGCTCAGGCTTCCTGCAGCATCTCAGAGACCTCCTCATGCTGGCGTTCCAGCTTCCCACGGTTCCCGCTAGCAGAATGCCTTTGCAAAATACAACCCAGAAACCAATGGCACGCAATTCAAATGTATTAATAGCAGCTGTCCTTTACTTCCTGAAATGACATTTGCAAAGTCCTTGAAAACAGTCTATTAGTGGTTTTATCCTTTTCTTTATTTGCCTCTGGCATTTTAGCAAGACTCCATGAGGCAGTGAGATGTCTGCATTGCTCCGAAGGCAGATAGGTACTCCAGCTCTTCCCTGCCTCGTGCTTGTGCACTCTGTAGAGCACTTCCAGATGACCTGCAGAGCTGCGGCTGCCACAGCCCTGAAGACACCCATCAGTCCACCAACAATAATATTCCTGTGCTCAGTCAGGCTCAAACCGATGTGAAATTCCAAAAGGCTCTCCGATCAAATCAAAGTAAAGAAAAACTAAACCTCAGGGGCTCTTGGCCTTCTGCATGGCTCCTTTCCTGGTTGCTGGGTTTTCTTTGATGTAGAGTAAATATGATTTTTAAACAATTAAAAAACCTAAAATGTTAAGAAAACAATGGAATAACAATAAGCCAGGGACAAGTTTCGAACAGAGCTTCAGAAGTGAACGAGTGGAAGGAAGGGATGTCGCCAACTACTGAAGTTAGTTGCTGCGTGCAAGGGCATGTAATAGAGAGCGTGGGTATCCACAATGCAGATTTCATTCTATTTTCTCCCATGCTATACTCATGTAATACAATATTGGGATTTGAGAATTAATTTTAAAAAAGAGGTTGACACTCCAAACCTGACAGGGCTCTAAGAAAGATTAAAATAGAAATAGTCTACTTGAGAATTTAACTGCAGTCTAGGGCACAATTAGTGAGCAAATACACCATTAATTGAAAGGATCAAGGGCATATCAGGACTATTATAAGAGGACTGACTGTAGTAATATCACGGTTAACTGAGTGACTATTTGCCTGCACTTGAATAGAGAGCAGAACTAGTAATTAATTACTTGTATTTCCATTTTCCTCTGGAGCTATGCCATTTCCCAACTGCACTGATCACCATTTAAAATATACTATTTCTTGGATCTGGACTGTTGGAAATGGTGTCTCAGCAGTAAAATTTCTGATTTATTGTTGCCTGTATTACATCCCCTTCTCTGAAACACACTTTGGTGGGTAAAATGAGTACCTGTGGAGAGAAATGGGAATATTCATCTCTGGGATGTCTCTGAGTAAGAACTAGGTTCGAGAAGCTTCTTCAGTGCATAAGAAGAAATGTTTAATTCCTTTCTAACAGATTTAGAGAGCTATGTTGTATCTCATAGCTGCTAAATAGATTTCAATGCACATCCTCCACATCGTTGACATTTATATGTTATGTATCCCCCACTCCAACCACCTCTTCCACTCACTTCAATCCAATGGGGAGGGGGAAGCTGCTTCCTTCTGGGTTCGACCAAAACTGTTCAGTATTTTCAAGGTCCTTTCAAATAATGTTTGTTTTATAAATAAGATGTCTCTGAATATAGTAGTTTTCTTTCTTGCTTGGAGAAATTCTAAGAAAATTTTTTAGTAAGTGATGAGCTTGACACTATCTTGCTGGGAATTTTCAAGGCAGTTTTGAGGACCTGTTCAAGCAAAGAACAGGAAGATATATTCATTTTAACCTCCAAGAACAAATGGATTCCAAAAAGGTCACATTGCTGCAAGTCATGACATTATGAGCCTGATCTCATGAAGCTGGTATAAACTGGCCTGCAGTCACATTTGTTCCTCCCTTAAATCAAGATTGAATTTCCTTTGCAGACATAGCTTTATGGAGTAGTGGCTGGGTGAGGCTCCTGAGCCTTGTGTTATGTCCAAAGGGAGACATGATGATCACCAGCATCTCTTCCAGTAAGAAAATGAAAAAGAATTTAAATGGATGGCAGTCAACTATTTATTTCTCTCCTGCTCTGTTCTCCTTATGGCTCCTGTTGTCACTGTCTGCCAGCTTCTACAGCTATATCCTCCCTGTATCAGGCCCTGCAAACATGTAACTCCCCTGACAAGCAGCACTGGTGGCTTCCACCATTTCATTATCCATTTTAAGGGAAGCACGTCCGCCCAATTTTTCTTGAGTCTCCCACCTGCTATACTGGGCACCGCATTCAAAACCCACCTCCTGCATTGTTCAGCTCAGAGAATGAGGACAAATACTTTGTTTATGAATGCACCCAGGAGGAGGTGTGAGATGGACGCTGACATACACATCTCAGTCAAGAGTACAGCGCCTCTGACAGAAGAGCAAACAGCAGACTTCTAGGCATCTAAGTAAGTTTCTGGGAAAAAAACTTCCACGTCAATAAACTTTTGGCATGTGTTCTGTTCGATGAGCTTTTGTTGTTTGCTTTCTTGAGAGTAGGCATCTGCTGTGGTTTAACCCCAGCCAGCAACTAAGCACAACACAGCCGCTCGCTCGCTCCTCCCATGTGGGATGGGGGAGAGAACCAGAAAAGCGAAAGTGACAAAACTCATGGGTTGAGATAAAGACAGTTTAATAGGTAAAGCAAAAGCCACACATGTAAGAAAAGCAAAACAAGGAATTCATTCACTAATTCCCATGGGCAGGCAGGTGCTCAGCCATCCCCAGGACAGCAGAGCTCCATCACATGTAACGGTGACTTGGGAAGACAAACGCCATCACTCTGAAGGTCCCCCCCTTCCTTCTTCTTCCCCCAGCTCTATGTGCTGAGCATGATGTCCTAAAGTCATATGGTGTGGGATATCCCTTGGGTCAGTGGGGGTCAGCTGTCCCAGCCGTGTCCCCTTCCCAGCTCCTTGTGCCCCCCAGCCTGCTCACTGGTGGGGTGGGGTGAGGGGCAGAAAAGGCCTTGGCTGTGTGTCAGCACTGCTCAGCAGTAATGAAAACATCCCTGTGTCATCAACACTGTTTCCAGCAGAGATCCACAGCACAGCCCCATACTAGCTACTGGGAAGAGAATTAACTCTACCCCAGCCAAAACCAGCACAGCATCTTACAGGGCTTTTGGATGGTAGTCGAACGGTTCTCCTTTCAAACACCAGACAACACAGATTGCCATATCCATGCAAAGGAAAGGACACTACTGCTGATAAACAGAGAGAAACGCTGTCCTCAACTCAGGGCAGTTCTTTGCATAGCGTTCCTGATGGTCTTAGCTTAAAGTATGCCATTGGTTTGAGATATCTGCTGGGTTTGAGCTCAGCTTGTGACATACGGACTGCGTGACCTCTGGAGGTCCCTTCTGGACCTTGTTGGTCTATTCATGTGGTACCAGATAAGAGTCATCAGCCCCTAGAGGAAATCAGTAAGCTGTTTATTATCAGTTTTAGTATTCCATCATACGCTAAAGTGGTACCCATTAGTCATTTCCAGACTACGGGACTCTGATCCCACCTAAGAGCAGACCTACTCCTAGAGGTGGAATCACTGTTAAAAGTCTCTGGGCAGATCCAGCCAAAATAGTCTATAAAGGATGTAACCACTGTTTTCAGTCTTTTACTGTTATTATTATTTTATCTGTGCTTTTTCTGTAATAATAAAATAGTTAAGATAAATATTACAACCACTTAGCTTTCTTTATGGGTGCTTCTTAACACAAATAACTTCCCTCGATGGTGCATTGTGTTGGTGGACCTGTAGTAACACTTGGGTGTGATTATTTCTCACTCACGAGTTCAACCTCTTCTTTCTTTTCTACTGGCCTCCCCTTGGAAAGGGTTCTCTTCCACAGATGATTTTGCAGACACGTTCCTGGACCCCAGTCGCAATCTGAACTCTGAATTCATGGGACATTTCCCCAGAATGCCAGAATTTATGTCTCTGTCTCTGTGCCTCAGGTTCTACTTGCATACTCTGCAAGAAAGCATTGCTAATTTATTTCATTTATACTCAGAGACCACAACTCACTAATTCAGTATTTTTCTCACCAGTGCTTTTATTTTTCAGAAATAAAACATCTACTCTATTTCCTTTATGCATCCCAAGCATTTCTTTTCATCTGGCATCAAATTAAGAGCCAATGATGAGCCAGCTGGCACTTTGACACCTGCTTTCCATAATCCATGCTGGCTGGGACTAGGACTGGTCCTATCTGCTGGTCAGCTAAAGGTTGACTTTCTGGTCAAAGTAAAGGGCAAGAAGGAAATGCACAGGCAGTGAAAGCAGGGACAGGTACCCTGGGAAGAGTATAGGGATGCTGCCTGGTTCTCTAGGGTTGGAGTCAGGAAGGCCAAGGCACAGCTGGAGCTCAATTTGGCAAGGAGTGCAAAGAATCACAAGAAGGGCTTCTACAGGTATGTCAGCCAGAAAAGGAAGGTCAGAGAAAGCGTACCCCCCCGATGAGCAAGACTGGCAAACAGGTAACAACAGACGAGGAGAAGGCTGAGGCACTCAACAACTTCCTTGCCTCAGTCTTCACTGGCGACCTCTCTTGCCACAGCTCTCAAGTGGATGGACTGCAAGGCAGGGACGGGCGGAGCAAAGTCCCTCCCACTGTAAGGGAAGATCAGATTTGTGACCGTCTGAAGAACCTGAGCATACATAAGTCTATGGGACCTGACAACATGCATCCCCGAGTCCTGAGGGAATTGGCTGAGGTGGTTGCCAAGCCACTCTCCATGATATTTGAAAAGTCATGGCAGTCAGGTGAAGTCCCTAGTGATTGGAAAAAGGGAAACATTGCAACCATTATTTAAAAAGGGTAGAAAGGAGGACCCTGGGAACTACCGCCCTGTCAGCCTCACCTCTGTGCCTGGGCAGATCATGGAGCAGATCCTCCTAGAAGCTGTGCTAAGGCACAGGGAGGACAGGGAGGTGACTCGAGACAGCCAGCACGGCTTCACCAAGGGCAAGTCCTGCTTGACCAACCCAGTGGCTTTCTGTGAAGGAGTGACTGCATCAGTGGACAAGGGAAGAGCTATGGATGTCGTCTGTCTGGGCTTGTAAAGCCTTCAAGACAGTCCCCCACAACATCCTTCTCTCTAAATTGGAGAGATGTGGGTTTGATGGGTGGACTGTTTGGTGGATGAGGACTTGGTTTGATGGTTGCATCCAGAGAGTAGCAAATACAGGCCAGTCCCTGACAGACAGAGTGCTCCTGACCCAGCCTGTTCAGGGATCCTGCATGCAGGTTCCTGTTGACCTGAAAATTTGAGGAGAAATTTTTTTGTAATGTATTCCTTCAGGAGAAAGGATTGGAGAACATTTCACCATCCTGTGCAGCATAGAGATTTCTTCCTGCTTTTTTCAGGTGTAAAAAATAATTTTTTATAGTTCCTGCTGGTCTGAACCATGACTAACAGAGTCTTATTTCAGTACAGTAATTTGTCCACAGTGCTTCTAGGATGTTATCACTAATGTGATGCATGAAATCATATCGACCTAAATGTTTCCTTCTCATGGTCTGTAGCTCTGCTAGTCCTGCATCCTTTGTAAGGTCTCCATCTTCCTTTGCTAATTTCCCCTGTGACATGGTTGCTCACTCATGACTGCCTTTTCCTCCCCTTTCCCAGGTGCTGCGCCACGCTCGAGGTCCCAGCGCAGCTCTCCCAAAGTGTGGGTCTTCAGGCAGGCCACTCTGCCAGTTCTGTCTGTAAGAAGAGAATAATAGTCCCATACTTCAGACATCTTACAAACCCATTACAGGTTACAAAATGCTCTGACTCTCAAGTGGCAAGGCCACAGCTAAAAGAGAGAGTAGGACAGTGAGGAAGCAGTGATTTTATCTGTATAGCAAAGAACCTGCTTGATGTACAGATCCCGCCCCACTTTCTCCCCAGACAGTTTCTGTACAGAGAGGTAGAGTGAAGAAGGTGTGCGTGTGAATTGTGTCCTGGTTACTCTTGTAGTAGTAGCGGAAAAACTAAACTCTAGAAGTAAATTAACTAACAAGAAGCTGACTGGGTTAGGAGAGGAGTGGGAGGAGGAGGGAAGAAGGGGAACATGAAAGACAGAGAGAGAGAGAAGGAGAGAGAGGATAAACTAGTAGTTATTAATCCATGAAAACTTCCTTTTTAACTGCATGGCTTCTTCCTGCTGCTGTCTGCAATTTGTACTAACAGATTATTAATTTACCAGACACGTTTTGTATTTCCCCAGGTTGCATTTTGCCTGCTAAGAGAAGATATTCATATTTTGACACTGTATAAGCCAATTCAGATTTGCTTGAGATAATGCTTTGTTATTAAGGTTAGAAGCCTTTTTTGCATAATTAAATTAGAATTATTTGGTGCACGTTAGGATTTGTGATATTGGTTTTGGATACCAAATATACTTTTATTTCTTTTCTTGCCTGCATACACTGATCTGCTTTAGTGGTGTGGACATGGAAAAAATATGGCATGAAAATATTGGTGCTGTAAGAGCCTAGATTATTCCTGGTCTTACATGAATGTATTTATTTATCATGTGGTTGTCCTGTTGTACTAAGCTTGAACCCATACTGATACCTAGGAAAGGGAGCTGAAAAAAACAGATGAAATTAAGAAAATACAAAACTCCACATGGATATTTGGACATGTAAGAATAGCAGGTCTCATTGCTTAGGGTGTTTTGGATCAGTTTTGGTTTGGGTTACTTTCTGAAGTAGAAGTCCCACTGGAAATAATTATAGTTTCCTTAACTGTATGATAAAGCAAAGTAACTAAGCTCAAGTGCTGGTCTTGGGCTAGTTCATATCTCAAGGTACTTTGAGTATGGACTAATGTTCTCCCTTGATACTGAAAATTCTTGCAAGATTATGCATTTTTTTCTGTACAATTTTATTTCTGTGAAATTGAGACTCTTTCCTCTTACTTCAGAGATAAAAGGTTAGGTAAATACTTGTCTTGCTCTGCCTCTGACTGGTGGGAAAATGTCTTTTCTTGGACAGGTGTAGTATAACCTTCCCATGGTATAGCTTTTATAACCCAAACCACTCTGCTCACTGTCCTAAAGCACAGGGGTTTATGCACCCAACATTTAGCATGGACATATGGTCATAATCTCTCTAAAAATGCTTCAGTTTTATTTGTTTCATTTCTGATTAATTCTTGGCTTCAAAGAGACCTGTTTAAACTACTGTTATTGGTAAGTAGTGCACTGGGCAAAACCCCAGCTGCTTCCTCCAGCTGTGTGCTGTCCAGTGCGACCCACTTATGGGGACACTTAGGGTGAGAAGGCTTAGAACTGTGTCGACAGGTAAGCAGATCTTCAGCTGATACTGCCAATCTAGGTGCCTTTCTCAGCTGAGGACCATATGTATCTCCTTTAACTTCCATTGCTTTTTCCTTGTTTCTCACACAAAACTGGATGCACAGACATTTTTATTCCTTATTTTGGTGGTTTTCTTTGTATTTAGTGTGCTTTTACTCACCTCTATTTTTATGTGATTTAAAGATATCACTTCTATTTTTCAGAAATAAATAATTTTCAATATTATCATACTAAAAAAAAACCCCAATCTTTCCAAATTTGACATGATCTTTGACTGAGGGGTAATCTTCTTTGATTTGGGCAAGAAGGGAAAACAGAAGAGAGACTGTCTGGATAGTTCAAGACTCATGTTCTTATCTGTGTGACTTAATAAAAAAAAAACAATAACATTACACTTCGAATTAAACACATTATGATTGATATTTGTGTGGCTCATAAATAAAACCAACAACATTGGGTTTTCTTCCTCTTGCAATGGAAACCAGAAAATATTTAAAATGTACAAAATCAGACTGAAATTACATCATCCAACCAACTGTAAGGGAGAGCTGCATATTAAGGTTCTTTTCACAGTTTTAGAAGAAAGACGTTCCAAAATATTCTAAGTCATGTATTTCAAATCTCTTTTTTAAGCCCCCTGAGTTTCTTGCACAAAATAATGCCTGCTCTTCTCTCCTCACAGTCATTTTTTCTGTCCATGGATCTAGAGCCTGTGCTGTTGGTCGGTATCAAATTAGTTTCCAGGATTAATGAAAACTATTAGCAAGAGCTTGATTAATTTTTGGCAGTAATCTGAAAATCCAAGTGATCAGTGGCTGTTTCACGCAATACTCATCTGCAGTGTGGCACAGTGGTAGAACTGAAGGAACTATAAGATCAGCTGAACCTTTTTGTTGCACAGATTGAGCTGAAGAAGTTGGATGTTTTTAATTGTCATTTCTGTTATCTTCTTAAATATGCCCTTTGGAAAGCAACCTGGATATTCTCCTTTTAATAACGCTTTGCTTTTTACAACCCGATCATTATAAAAGGACTCTCAGGGCTTGCAGGAATTGGAAATCTCCTGGGAGAATTTTCTTGCAAGATTAGACTGGCTTGGCAAAGCTGTTTGGGTGCTGAGCGGATGCAGTTCTGGATGCTGGCATCAGGGAATGAAAGTAGTATGCTTGGAGTGATATGGAGTTAATTTATCACAAATAAGAAATGCCCTCTAGATACATAGGACATGCCCTCTAGACTGCATTTATTTTTCTGTACTTCTTTTCTAACATTTCCCAGAATCTCTTGGTTTTGCGGCACTAAAATCATTGCTACAACCATTTCTGCATGATTTTCCAGATAGCTGTAGGCTTTCATCACTGTTAGTATCAGCCACTGAAGTGAGCTAAACAAGCACTCTGCAGCAGTATCTTCACATCCTCCATGCATATGTATGAGTAAAGACTAAATAGGTTAGAACTTCTCAACTTCTGAAAGGAAAAAATCAAACCCTGAGAATATGATAGCAGCCTGTAACGTTGAAAATGACACAGAAATAGGGAATGGGGGTGGCTAGTCATTACTTTCAAAAAAAAAAAGTAAGGACCCCAGTCAACTTACCAGGTAACTTGTTAAAAAACAAACAAGAGGGAGTATTTTTTTCATCCAAACATTAGGCAAACATCTGTCAGGAATGACATTATGTAGTTGTTCTTGCCTTGGGGCAAGTGGTGGACCAGATGTCCTCTTGATGTTCCCTTTCAGTCCTGTTTCCCGTGATTCTATAATTAGATTCCAGAACTCATTGGCATAAGCTTTAGCAGTTGCCGAAGTTATAAACGTGTTCAAAAAAAATTACTGCATAGAATAAAAATCCACAAAGAACTGTTAATCATAAGAGCCTGGGTGCAGTCGCTAACTCAGGTGGTCTCTGCTCAGCTGTTTGCTGGGGAAAGCATTGGTCTGCATTTACCCTTTTTCTTGCCTTTTCTCCCAAAGCACCCCTTCCTCCTACTGCGGGTGGTGCTTGCCATATGTTGTTTCTATACAGGACTGCAGGTACTGCCGTATCCTCAGCACCCTGTGGGAATCGGGAGACATCCCTTAGCATTTCCTCCTGGAAAAGACCCCTTCAAAAGGAAGCAGTGCCAGCGCTCAGCACACTTGCAGCTAACAGTGCATCGCTGTGTGCCTGTGACAGTGGTGCAGCCAAGGTTTCCGTGTTCAGGAAAGTTTCCAGAATGAGCCTGGGCTCTGGCAACTGAGCGGCAGTGGAGTCACTGGTGGGATGCAATTTCAGTCCAGCACAATGGAATCGATATCCAACTACCCCACAAGCGTACGTGACTAGTCTTTGTAGAAAAACATCCACAGGGTGGAGAATATCATAAATTTACTGGTGTGTTTACAATGCACCTGTGCAGCACAGCAAGCTGTAGCTGAAAGTGGGATGTGTCTGGAATACGAATTCCACTCAGCCTTACCAACTACCTTGCATTTTCACCCATAAAATAGCAGATGTTTTTTGTAGGACCATGTTTCATAGCTAAGGTAACTCTTGCAATAAAAAAAACCTCATTGAGTAATCCAATCTAGGAAAGTTAATTGCAAATTAAGACTGCATCCCCTACCAGAACTGTCCTGGGTAGCTGCACACACAACATGCTGTACTGTCACATACAGGTAGGAGGCATAAAATCTCACAAAGCTGAGTAATTTCTCTGACTGTCTGCTTTCTTTATAGTGTTCAAAACTGCAATAACTGTATTAACCTAATAGTGAATTTGTGAAAGTGTTGAGAAAGTGACACTACATATCTGGTTTAGCTAATTAAAAAACTATAGGAAGTATTCTTTGTTACCTAAGTCTTTTCCAAATTTGCTTTAAGAAAAGCCAGATTATGTCTTCAGGCACTTGAACGTGGCAGGGAACCGGGAGTTAAGGCTGTGTGACGCTGGTGCTGTCAGGCACCCAAGGGCAAAGACGAGATCCAGCTTGTCGTGGCTCAGCCCCAGCAGCAGCTCAGCACCACGCAGCCATCGCTCACTGCCCCTGCCCCGAGGGGATGGGGAGAGAATCGGAGGAGTGGGAGTGAGAAACACTCCTGGGCTCAGATAAGAACAGGTTAGTAGTTGAAATAAAGTAGAATACTAGTGATAATAATATCATAATAATAATAATAACAATATCCAAAGCAAGTGCTGCCCAATGCAGTTGCTCCCCACCCGCCGACCGATGCCCAGCCAGTTCCCAGCAGCGATCGCTGCTCCCCGGCCAACCCCCCCAGTTTCCATACTGCCCATGACGCCGGATGGTATGGAATGGCCCTTGGGGCAGTTGGGATCAACTGTTCTGGCTGTGCCCCCTCCCAGCTCCTTGTGCCCCTGGCAGAGCAGGGGAAGCTGAAAAGCCCTTGCCTGGTGTCAGCACTGCTCAGCACCAACTAAACCATCAGCGTGTGATCAGCATTGTTCCCATCCTAAATCCAAACCACAGCGCTGTGCCTGCTACTGGGAAGAAAATTAACTCTATCCCAGCTGAAACCAGGACACAGCTCAAGAACGGTATTGCCCAGAAGACGAGTCCCTCGGTCTGGACTTTAACAATGACTTTGAATTTCACCGTGGGACCTGGTAGTCCAGTGCAACAGCTGTGCCTCTTCAATCCAGAGACAGGGTTTGAGCCCCAGTTAATCTGTCCTGAGCACCCCTCCTTACACCTGGGCAATCTCAGTCGGCTGCTCCTTCCCCAGAGGCTGGTAGGAGATGGCACCCACCTCTGCGCTGCAAAGGAAGCTGAAATTGCTGCCTTGGCCTTTTCTGAGGAAAATATAACCTATGCACTAGGACTCTGAAGGAAATGGAATACTATATTGCAGTCTATGGGCAAAGATTTTTAATAAATCTAACAAATCTGAGGTGATGTTATGTAAAACCAATCCTGCTCTGTGGTACAGAGCTTGAGCAACATGCTGGGGTGAGGTGAGGAAACAATTCAAGAAACGATAAGCCCATTAGCATGGATGGCTTTGGTACACATCTTGGAGAAAATAATAGTAAGACACGAGAATGTATAAAGAGACCATGATGAAATGCAGCTTGGGCTTACTGAAGATACATCGTTCCAGATTAACACAGTATTATCAAGGAAAGCTTTGATAATGTAGCTGTTTTTTCTAGGCAAGGAAAATTCAGAGGATTAATCGGTCTGAATTTTTATAAAACGTTTAATAAAGCACCACACAGGAAATAATCTATTGAAGTGGAATAACATAAGAAGCTGTAAATTGAATAAGAAACTCACTGAAAGGGAAACAGCAAGAAGTGTGGGAAGCGGGACTGCTGAGTGAGCGGCAGGGTACTGCTGCTGTCCTCGGGGCCAGCTGCAAAACGTTCATTAATATCTTTGTCCTCAGAGCGACAGCGCACACAGTGAGGTGGCATCGTACAGAGGAAAGCACAATATGGGGGTGTTGATAGGAGCTGATGTTTTTGCTAGTAGGTTGCAGCCACGGGATATCTGTTCCTGTGAGAGCACACAGAGGGCTCAGGGGCCTGGAGACCCTCCTTCTTTTCATAGAATCATGGAATCATTTAGGTTGGAAAAGACCTTTAAGATCATTAGGTACAACCATTAACCTAGCACTGCCAACTCCACACTAAACTGTGTCCCTAAGCACCACACCTACATGACTTTTAAATACCTCCAGGGATGGGGACTCCCCCACCTCTCTGGGCAGCCTGTTCCCGTGCTTGACCACCCTTTCCAGAAAGAAATTTTTCCTAATTTCCAACCTAAACCTCCCCTGGCGCAGCTTGAGCCCATTTCCTCTTGTCCCATCACTAACTCCATGGGAGAAGAGCCCGACCCCCCTCCCTGCCCCCTCCTGCCAGGAGCTGCAGAGCGATGAGGTCTCCCCTCAGCCTCCTCTTCTCCAGGCTGAACACCCCCAGCTCCCTCAGCCGCTCCCCACCAGCCCTGTGCTCCAGACCCTGCCCCAGCTCCGTTGCCCTTCTCTGGACACGCCCCAGCACCCCAATGTCCTCCTTGTGCTGAGGGGCCCAAAACTGGACACAGCATTCCAGGTGCGGCCTCACCAGCGCCGAGCACAGGGGCACAATCACCTCCCTGCTCCTGCTGGCCACACTGCCCCTGACACAAGCCAGGATGCTGTTGGCCTTCTTGGCCACCTGGGCACACTGCTGGCTCATGTTCAGCCGCTGTCTACCAACACCCCCAGCTCCTTTTTGGCCAGGCAGCTTTCCAGCCACTCTTCCCCCAGCCTGCAGCGCTGCATGGGGTTGTTGTGACCCAAGTGCAGGACCCGGCACTTGGCCTTGTTGAACCTCACACAGTTGGCCTGGGCCCATCGATCCAGCCTGTCCAGGTCCCTCTGCAGGGCCATCCCACCCTCCAGCAGATCGACACTCCCACCCAGCTTGGTGTCGTCTGCAAACTTACTGAGGGTGCACTCGATCCCCTTGTTCAGATCATCGATAAAGACATTAAACAAGGCTGGCCCCAAAACAGAGCCCTGGGGAACACCGCTCGTGACCGGTCGTCAGCTGGATTTAACTCCGTTTGCCACAACTCTGTGGGCCTGGCCAACCAACCATTTTTTTACCCAACGAAGAGCATGCCCGTCCAAGCCATGAGCAGCCAGTTTCTCCAGGGGAATGTTGTGGGAGATGGTGTCAAAGGCTTTACTAAAGTCTAGGTAGACAAAACCCACAGCCTTTCCCTCATCCATTAAGTGCGTCACCTTGTCACCGAAGGAGATCAGGTTGGTCAAGCAGGACCTGCCTTTCATAAACCCATGCTGACTGGGCCTGATCCCCTCGTTGTCCTGTACGTGCCACGTGATGGCACTCAGGATGATCTGCTCCATGACCTTCCCCAGCACCAAGGTCAGGCTGACAGGCCCGTAGTTCCCCAGATCCTCCTTCCATCCCTTCTTGTAGATGGACATCACATTTGCAAACCTGCAGTCAACTGGGACCTCCCCAGTTAGCCAGGACTGCTGATAAAAGATGGGAAGTGGTTGGTGAGCACTTCTGCCAGCTTCCTCAGCACCCTTGGTGGATCCCATCCGGCCCCATAGATCTGTGTGTGTCTAAGTGGTGTAGCAGCTCACTGACCATTTCCCCTTGGATTATGAGGGCTTCATTCTGCTCCTCATCCCTGTCTTCCAGCTCAGGGAGCTGGGTACCCAAGGAAAAACTGGTCTGATTATTAAAGACAGAGGAAAAGAAAGCATTAAGTACCTCATCCTTTTCCTCAGCCTTTGTCACTATGTTATCCTCCACATCCAATAAAGGATGAAGATTCTCCTTAGCCCTCCTTTTGTTGCTAATGTGTTTATAGAAACATTTTTATTGTCTTTTACAGCACTAGCCAGATTAATTGTTGTTGGGCTTTGGCCCTTCTAATTTTCTCCCTGCATAACCTCATGACATCCCTGTAGTCCTCCCGAGTTGCTGCCCCTTCTTCCAAAGGTCATAAATTCTCTTGGTTTTCATGAGTTCCAGCTAAAGCTCTCTGTCCAGCAAGGCCGGTCTTCTTCTCCTGGGGCTTGTCTTTTGGCACATGGGGACAGCCTGCCCTTGCACTTTCTTGAAGAATGTCCAGCCTTCCTGGACTCCTTGCCCTTCCTCCTCTGCTCCCCCAACCTGCAGCTAATTGATGCCATAGCCTTACCAATATTTCTGTATAGAAAATATTTCTGCAAGGCGCGTGCCTGGCAGGCTCTTCAGAGAGCAGCACACGTGTACTGCCCAGCACTGCCGGGTCCCAGCATGCGTGGGTCCCTGGCTGACCATGGCCAAACTTCTTGGGGGTGCTAGGGCTGCCACGGCAGACCACAGCCCACCGTCTGGGTGCTGTTCATACGAAGGCAGCAACAACATTTTGTATAGTGAGGGTTAGGGTTGATCGCTATGCATCGCTGAACCTGGTTTTCCCTGGAGATCTCGCAAGCGTGGATTTTCCTCTGAAATGCCCAGGTTTTTCAATGGGCATGAATGGTACTGGCTCATGTTCAGGGTTGAAATGAAAAATAAACAAAAGCTTTGTATTCAAAAATTGCAGAATCTCACACAATAGTTGGCTGAAGCTCAGCTCTGCAGACGAACAAAAGATGTGCTGCTCTCCCAGTCCTGGCTCATCCATCCACTGCTGCGGATTGCATTGTAGAAGACTTCCAGATTTAAAGCTGCTTTCTCTCTTTATCTCTTATTTTAGAAACTCTGAAATGAGAAGGAAAGGGACCTTAAGGGACTTAATCTAATGCATTTACCTGCCATTTTCTCTGAGACAAGCTGTGTTACTCTGCATTTTAAATTAACTTCTCTCCTTCTTTTATGGAGCAGAATGAAAGACAGCTCTGTTGATTTAAAGTGTAATGTTGACTCGTTACTCGCTATACTTATAATAGGTATCCACACTTTCAGATAATGTTGATTTTCATACCACTCCAGGCAGGCTGCATTATTCCAGCTGTAGGCTAGAATACAGGATTTCCTTTTGACAGACAATTCCAATGTTCAGAAACATATTTTGATCCTTATTCTGAAATGTATTATGCTTAATCCCCAACTAGGCAGGAACAAAAAGCTCCAGTTTTCTGTGGGATCAATATTATAATACTCTGACATATGACATTTGACGTATGTCAAAACAATATAATAAAATTTAATTGTAAATAGCATCAAATTAATATGGCAAGTCTACAAGAAATTATATACCTGAAGTAAAGGTAACAAAACATCTTTATTTCAATGAAGCAGAATACTGTTGAAAAATTAACAAAATCAACACATTACCAGGAAACCATTTCATTTTGGTGAAACTGTTTTTTCAATGACAATGTTTCAGTTAGCATGTTACTGAATAAAGCACTGAAGTTGCTCCCTCAATGCCTGCAGAAATTAGGGTAGCCTTTGATATAAACCTAATTAATTTGGACCTCCTTCATGAGTTTAATTTAATTTTTTCACACATATATATATTTATTGATCTGGAACCTATGAAAGGCAATTTATCAAATCTCTTGCTCCATACTTTGCAATTACTGACAAAAACAAAAAAGCAGCACACAATTTAGCATGTTGAATATATTAGTTTAGTTCCTTCAAATTAAAAGAAGTCAGCAGGAAGAGTAAAAGGAAACTGAAGTTGTCGGTTTAACTTCAAACGTGTTGCAGCAAGAAAGGGAATACCTTTGGCAAAATTTCACCTCGCTATGGGGAACATTTAAAAGTGATTAGTTAAGACTACTTTTGCAAATGTACACATTCTTCTCCTCCACACGCAGATGACTCATTGGAGCTAACCTAAACCAGCCTTGTCCTGTGTGTGCCGAGACGCGGGGCACAGCGCAGGCACAGCCCGCTCCCGCAGCCACGGACCCCTCCCCGCCGGGGCTCTCGCCGGGGCAGCTCTCACCGGGGACATTGCACTTGGCCGAACGGCGCAGGTCCAGCATCAGTCAGGTCCAACCCATGCTTTGCGCGTCCTGGAGCACTTGCCAGGTCTCCTCGTCATTGCATAGCTGTGCCTATGGAAAGCCAGACGCCACAGCTGATATAATCTCTAAAGCTAACAGGCTCATTACAGACTCAAGCCTAGTTTCATTAGCAGAATATTCTCTGAACCGGGTCTGTGAAGCATTTTTCCCCCCTGCTATCCTCTGAGAATGACTGCAAATGGGCAGAAGATGTTTGCTGACACTACACAGTAACACACCATGTCTACAGGTGGCTGGAAGAAGGTGATGAGGATGGTGATCTGGTCTGCAGGAGCGAGGTGCTTTGATTATTTTGTTTGGATACACTCAATTTGTATTGCCCTTAAGTACGTGAAGTCAAGTGTTGAGACAATAGTCAATGGAGAATAAGTTAAGGATTTCATTAGGTCAGGAAAAAAGGTGGTTAAAATGAACAGGAGCTGGTGTTAATGAGGTGGTGTTAAAGCTCGGCGATAGGAAAGTTCTGCCATCAACCGCGGCACTAAGCTCCTCTTCCCTCTGCATGCAGACCTCCTTCCACAAGCCCCCTGGGAGGCAGGGACCCCTGTAAGAAAGGTGGATGACAGGAGCGATGAGGGAAACCCATCAAGCTGTCCCCCTGCGTCCGTGCTCACACTGGAGAAGGGAAGAGCACTGATCATCCCAGCATGCAGCGCCTGTGCTGTCACCAGGGCTTGGTGGAGAAGTCCTCGACCTTGAGAGCTTGGACTGTGTTAAGGTTGTGTGTTGTTCCTCTTCCCACTACCATGGCCAAAAATAATACCTTCTAACTAGTCAGTGGATTAATATTTGAGTGACTTTTTTCGCTTTTTACGCATATGCCTAACTAAACATTTTTAACCTAGGCGTACGAGCAACCGAGGAATCCCCAGGCAGGGCAGTGCACCGTATTTCAGTATTTCCTAGGCAGCACTGAGTGATCCGCTTGAGGAGGAGCAGTCACAGCTCAAGGGTCTCCTCTTGCTGTGCATGGAGGTTCAGCATCACGGCAAACAGCACAGCCTTGACTACAGAGCCCCGTCCGCATTCTCCCTGTACACTAGGTGGGCATGAATTTTTCAGTTCATACATCATTTACAATTTGCTGCAGCAATTCCGCAAAATCAGTAAGCTTTAAAAAGTTAATGAAAGACAATATATTTTTCTGACTGTTGTTGAAAGTTAAGTAATTTGTTGCATTTCTCTGTGAGCTTGGAGATTTATTATAAAGTGGAGATAAGAGGTGAGGAAAAAAAACACTCAAAACATTACTTTTTAGTTTGAAAGCTTCATGGTTCTTAAAGCTTGGTTTATTGAGAAATTAGCTGCAGTTGGTCCACTGCCTGATCTGCAATGACAGATAGATGCGAGGGCCACTCCTTTCAAAACTGGGTTCTTAAATATCACCATATTTTAATATTTAAATATTTTCATAACTTAACATCTTCATCAAAAGCCTGGACAATGGGATGGCATGCACCTTCAGCAAGTTCACACGTGACACCAAAGTGGTGGAGCAGGAGGACAGGGACTGGGACAGGCTGCAGAAAAGGGCTGATAGGAACCCACGCGTCAAGTCCTGGGTCTGAGGTGCCGTAAC
This sequence comes from Pelecanus crispus, assembly GCF_030463565.1. NCBI lineage: Eukaryota > Metazoa > Chordata > Aves > Pelecaniformes > Pelecanidae > Pelecanus > Pelecanus crispus. The sequence continues at coordinate 74,532,683 of NC_134648.1, forward strand.
CCCACGCAACAGGACAGGCTGGGCTGCCTGGAGAGGGAGCAGCTCCGCAGAACCAGGCCTGATGGTCCCGGTGGGCAGCAAGTCAAACAGCAGACAGCAATGCGCCCTGGCAGCAGGGAAGACCAGCTCCCTTTTGGGCTGCATCAGCAAGAGCACAGCCAGCAGGGCAAGGGAAGAAATTGTTCCCCGCTGTTCAACACCTCCGATGGCTGCATCTGGAGCACAGTGCCCAGCTTTGGACCCTCTAAGGACCAAAGAGCTGTTGGCAAACTGGAGAGAGCCTGGGGGAGGCCACAGTGATGGTCAGGGGCTGGAGTACATGAGATAAGTGGTGAGCACAAGAAAGCTGGGCTTGTAGAGCCGAGGGAAGAGCAGGCAAAGAGGGGACCTCATTGACACCTTCCACTGTTGGGGGGTTATAAGAGAAAGCACGGCCAGGTTCCCCTCAGAGGAGCAGAAGCACTGCAAAAGAGTGACAGGCAACAAATACAAATTGCTGCAAGAAAAACCCCAACTGGACATAAGGAAAAAAATGCTGAGCAGTTGCTCAGAGAGGCCCTGGGATCTCCATTTCTGGAGATCCTTCAAACTGGCCTTGAGAAGGATCTTCTTCTAACATTGGAGCTGGCTTTGCTTGGAGCAGGAGAGGGGACAGCACACTTCTGAGGCCACTTCAACCTGTATTTATCTATGATCCAGCTAGAACCCCAAATACGCCCACGACTGTTGTTAACAGACCCTCTGAACATCGTTAATGAATAGAAACACAGGGCACCACATTTGTCTAGATTTTAGCATATGTAAAGGTGCCACATAAGGCAGTCTGTCTCATTAGAGTCAGGATGGCACTAGGCATTGTTTCCTATGGGTCCTTTATCTTTCTTGCAGTTTCTCATAACTCCCAATGTAAAAAATTGATTAAAGTAACAAAAGAAACCAAAGTTTGGGTGTGAATAATAGCACTGAGGATAAAAGACACTATTTAAAAATTATTCCTCTTATACAGCATAATATAGTACAGATGGTGATATTATTAAATCTGCCCCTAACATTGATTAAAATTAACCTAGGGGAAAAAAATGTATTTAGAAGAAATAATAGATCTATATCTCAGACCAAAATGAGAGAAATAACCTCATTAGTACTGACCAGCTAGCCTATGAGTATTGGCTTAAACTATACAGCAAAATAAAGACATCCAGAAGAAATCTAAGATATTTTTTGTATGCACAACTGAAGGATAAATCCTCAATTTTTAAAAACTCCAAGTTGCTGAATGTAACACAAAGAGATGAGCAACGTCACTGCAGCAGGCAGACCCTTACTTTATTAAAAGAAAATAGCCCCTTGGTTACAGAGGGCCAAAAGCCTTGTCTGAAACTTCTTATCACTTGAGTATAAGCCATCCTATACAATTCTGAAGGTGAATTTCCCACCCTGTTCAATAACCTTCGAAGGGAGAGAAGATGAGAAATAGGATGTCAATTAACAGTAATATCCCCTGGCAAATCTATTTTCTAAACTAGGAGCTCTGGTACCATATCAGATTCTCCAGACACCAGCCATCAGCATTAGCTACAGGAAGATGCCTGCAAGGAACAAAAGTGGGCCAAAGAAATGAAACAGCATTTCATCTTGAAGAGGGCCAGCTCTCGAGGTGAGGAGCACTTGCCTAAAGCAACTGTTATTTACATTCTGGATGGCATTCAGCCAAACGGAAGGGAATTATTATTTGAAGAATTGAGTCTGAAATAGCTGGATGTGGCAAGAACCGCAGCGGGTACCTCTCTCTGCCAAGGAACACCAAGAGACATCTTGTTTTCAGTTTTCTGTTCCTCCTGGCTGCGTTTCTACACTTCTTTTTAAAGGATCCACCGCTGGCAGCTGTTGCACACGTGGTACTGAGCTGTTTGTGCATTTATACCCCTGGTGACTTTGCTTATGTTCTTGCAAAGTATCTGTTGGGAAGCAGCATTTTGCTCGATCTGACCGCGCTATTAGCAGTGAACTTTGTTGCAACAGCTGTAGATCCAGCGGCGGGGGTCGCAGAGCATTGCACCCTGCTGCCCCCTTCCCTTCCCTCTCCTTACAGACGTGCCGTGGTGCGGCCAGCTTCCCTGGCCATGCTCTCGCTCCATTTCAGAGTGAGACGGTGTGGGCTTGGAGGCTGATGGGGAATGTCACCGTGCCCTCCACACACCTCAGGGACTGCCCGAGCTGAGAGCTGCCGCAGGGCAGAGCAACGTCCAGGGAAAGCACTGCTGCATGCTTCCACCGGTCCTGTGCTCCTCCCGGGGCTTCTGCTGTCAGCCTCTGCGCAGCGGCCCCCGAGCCACCGCGCTGGTGCACCCTGCAGGACATGCACCAGGACACGACGTCCAGCAGAAAGACGTTCTCCGAATGCATGTCCGTAGGCAACGTGACACACGTACCTTTGCCAGGGAGAGGAAGACGTGTGTTGTAACATCACTTCACCTGACAGCCACCACACCTTGCTGGCGTGGGGAGGGAAAGTCAGTGCCATGGGTCAGCCCCAGCAGCAGCTCAGCACCACGCAGCCATCGCTCACTGCCCCTGCCCCGAGGGGATGGGGGAGAGAATCGGAGGAGTGAGAGTGAGAAACACTCCTGGGCTCAGATAAGAACAGGTTAAGAATTGAAATAAAGTAAAATAATAATGACAATAGTAACAATATAATAATAACAATATCCAAAGCCAGTGCTGCCCAATGCAATTGCTCCCCACCCGCCGACCGATGCCCAGCCAGTTCCCAGCAGCGATCGCTGCTCCCCGGCCAACCCCCCCAGTTTCCATACTGCCCATGACGCCGGATGGTATGGAATGGCCCTTGGGGCAGTTGGGATCAACTGTTCTGGCTGTGCCCCCTCCCAGCTCCTTGTGCCCCTGGCAGAGCAGGGGAAGCTGAAAAGCCCTTGCCTGGTGTCAGCACTGCTCAGCACCAACTAAACCATCAGCGTGTGATCAGCATTGTTCCCATCCTAAATCCAAACCACAGCACTGTGCCTGCTGCTGGGAAGAAAATTAACTATCCAGCGGACACCAGGACAGGCACTGAGAAAGCATTCCCTGAGACATCTGCATTTACTTACCTTGCTCCCCAGTGTTTGAAAGGAAAAACACTATAACTCGTCCATAGTTACCAATGATGGTGAATGCAAATCACACCAACAATAGCTTTATTTATACAGTGATAGCTTGAGTAAAGGTGAGGGTTCAGCTATATTTGAAAGTAGACAAGAAATAAAGTAGAGAATTAATTTGAATTTTTTTTGGAAATATGATATCTCTGGACATCTTGAAAAAGAAAATAAAAGCAAAGGGAGAGAAAGGAGAAAGTGAAAATGGAACAAATGCCTTTTTTGTAGAAACATTCTATGATTCCTAGCTAACAAAATTAAATCTGAAATTCAGTAGAGCAGAGTTAGGGAATTCTAGCTCTTATGAAATATCTCCAGTAATATAAACTCCAGTTCTGTCTTCAGAGTCAACTAGTTCATACTTGTTGCATTTAAGGAGTCAGAGTAATTTTGCATTTAACATGAATTTCATGTCTGTGATATGTCAGAGATAGAAATCGGTGCCTATTTAACAGCAGGAGGGTCCTGTAAGGGTAGTTGTGATTTTGTCTCATAAAAACACCCAAAATCTTAAGTTTGGAATATAATTCACTAATGGGGGAATAAAGATTAATTTCCAGAATTCTTTGCTTACCAAAACACTCTTCCTCAAGGTGACCGACACAGGAGTGAAACCCAGCCCCTGTATTTAGGTTATTAGATTTACTTTTTTCGAGTAGGGCAAACAGAAAAAAAGAAAAAAAAAAAAAAAAAACAAAAAACCAGGAACCTGCATCTGGATGATGGAACAGCAAATGAAAGACTTAAAAATGGAAATGGGCAGATTCACAGCTGATTAAACATGCTATTGTCACAATCATTACAGCTCTCAGAGAGTGGCTGTTGAGTTCCCCAAAAAGGAAATTGCGCACAAAGATTTTGTGCTGAAGGTTCTCCGAACAAGACAGCCCTTAATTGCTCTCCAGCCAGGTTGCTGCCGGAGCATCCGAGAGGTGCGGGGAGTGAGCGGGGCGTTGTGCAGACCCCAGCGCGGGGCAGTGCAGCTCCTGTTCCAAAGGCAGAGCTCAAAGCGCTGAGACTGAGCCGGTGCTCCAGAGCAGGCGGTGAGGGGAGGTCTCGCCTGGCCTGTCAGAACAACAATCTGTCCGACAGGAACATAATTCAAAATTTCTAAGTTTGGTCTTGTATTTTTTCCTAGGGTTACTGTCCTGGTTTTGGCTGGGATAGAGTTAATTTTCTTCCCAGCAGCAGGCACAGTGCTGTGGTTTGGATTTAGGATGGCAACAATGCTGATCACACGCTGATGGTTTAGTTGGTGCTGAGCAGTGCTGACACCAGGCAAGGGCTTTTCAGCTTCCCCTGCTCTGCCAGGGGCACAAGGAGCTGGGAGGGGGCACAGCCAGAACAGTTGATCCCAACTGCCCCAAGGGCCATTCCATACCATCCGGCGTCATGGGCAGTATGGAAACTGGGGGGGTTGGCCGGGGAGCAGCGATCGCTGCTGGGAACTGGCTGGGCATCGGTCGGCGGGTGGGGAGCAATTGCATTGGGCAGCACTTGCTTTGCATATTGTTATTGTTATTATCATTATTATACTGTTACTGTTAGCATTACTATTTTACTTTCTTTCAATTCTTAACCTGTTCTTACCTCAGCCCAGGAGTGTTTCTCACTCTCACTCCTCCGATTCTCTCCCCCATCCCCTCGGGGCAGGGGCAGTGAGCGATGGCTGCGTGGTGCTGAGCTGGGGCTGGGGCTGAACCAGGACAGTTACTGATAAGGAAATGGGTCTTGTAAAGCCTGGATTGCAATGGTATATATATACACATGTATATATTACACACATACGTGCATATACAATTTGTTTTAGAAAAAAGCATGTATGTATATATTGTGTACGTGTGTAAATATATGTATATATATTGTGTTGATGGGACTGTTCAGAAGGCTGATAAAGGAGGCCACTTTCGAACTTCAAAACCAAGCTCTACTAGACAAACATTTGTTAAGGACAAACATTATCAGTGGTTTGGTTTTCATCATTACCGACACATACTGAAGCAATTAGTCCTTAACAATCCTACCCGGGACTGTGGGTGTGTGGTACCAGGCAGCCGGTGCCAGGTAGCGAGCGCTGGCAGCTGTGCTGCTTCATGGTCCTGGTGCCCAAGGCTGTTGATCAGGTTTGAGAACTGAAATGCAACTGAAACGGGGAACTTCTTTTCCCCCATTTTTACTTGCTTACCTTTGTCGTTTCATGGTCTCCTCTTCCTCCCCAAAAAGAAAGGCAGGGATTTCATCTGCTCCTAACCTAGTTTATCTTTTTTTTAGGACCAGGACTTCTGGTTTTGCCAAACACCTTTCCTCCCTGCTCTGCAGCATTATTCCGGTACTATCAGATATATTTCCCCCCTGCCCTCCATCCTTTGTTCTTACCATGCAGGTTTTATTACTTGCACACAACCATTTTCCTGTACCCCATTTGTGCAAATATACCACAAATCTTTGTCCCCTTGCATTTACATACTTTTAATATACCTATGCTTAGCTGTGTTACAAAATGCTTGTACATTGTTGTTGGTTATGCTATTTCAGTGTGCTTCTGTCTGTATTTAAAGCAAGCAAATAGCCTGCTTAAAATATTTCTACTTTATGGGTGCAACAGGCCTCTGCTTCAGCTGCACCTGCCTTTGCGCTCTTCGTTTTAACGTGCAGTCTAAAAGCCTGTATCAGAAATTACATTTCTGAAATAGAAAAATTATATTATGTATGCAGTACCAAATCCAGCTGAGTGCTGAATGCCATCAACCCTCATTTCATCAGGAGCTGAGGGCACTTAACACCTCGCAGGGCTGAGATTAGAAACCTGGCAAGAAATAACCGATTGTAATTCAACTTGTTCCACTCTGTTAGTAATTTCCTGGCCTGAGACCATCTGCTGTTCAGAAGTAGCTTTTCTAACATAGTAGGGCAAGTCAAGAAAATATATCAGAACTGTTCCAAAACTTTCTTAGCATATTAACGCTCTCCTCCTTTACCAGTTTTAATTATTTATAATAGTGTCATAGGATCTTAGAGTTCTTGTTTTTTTGCACTGACTAAAAATACATATTTCCATAAGCCATAAACAGAAAATATTGCAGAACAGTGGGAAAAGCACTGTATTTTACTCAGACGTGAGCCTTCAGGGCTTTAGCAATCTAAACAGCTATTCACAAACATAAGTGCACCATTATGTTACCTCCTAGGGAACTCCAGTGCCAAATGATAAGGTACCTGGGCACTTGGGAACAACTCTTGTGGCCAAACAGGCTAGATTAGAAAAAGAAACTCAAAGGGATAGACTTACAAGTAGATTGTCTCAAAAAGAAAGTAAACCTTTGGAAAAAGCCTCAGTCAGACCTGAGAGATCAGAAACCTCAAAGGAAGGGACTGAACAAAACAGGGAGGTTTACAGATTCCAGCTAGTCCACCGCGTACCAGGCAAATCCCTTTCAGCAGAGTATTTTCTGCCTTGGGTAGCAGAAATCCTATCCTGCTCCTTATGGAGATTGTCCCTGTGGTAACAGAGGTGCTTTGCGTTCATCCTTGGCTTCCTCCTTGCTATTGTCCTTCCGCCCAAATGCAAGCCAGGGCCAGATCAGATTATCTTAATTGTCCCTTCTCCTCTTCAAATTTATCTCCTCAGGAGTGAGCTTCGTGCAGATGGAATGTCAGTGCTGATCCCTCTGTAGCCATCCCTCTGAAGGCAGTCCCTCCTTACAGTAACAAAATATTTTTTTTTTCCTTCTGATACTTTTCTCCCAGCTCCCTGACCTGCTAACGCTGCCTGCAGCCAGGATACAGCATTCCTTTTCCTAAGGCAGCCATGTGCTCCAAAGGGAGGGGGCTTGGGAATGTGAAAGTATAAGGCTGTTAAAACATAGTGATCCCAGGTCAGCTGGCAATGCATCACTCATATAAGAAATCTGGTTTGAGCTAAGCTGGCATATCATCCCGCAGTTAGTATTAGAGTGAGGAAAAGACATGTCTGTGTTCTGACTCACAAACATGGTTGCTTTAGTAACTAAACTGTATTCATCCACAGGGTGCTTGCATGAAACTGCTAACGACTCTCTGTGTCACGCAAAAGGAAGGAAAGGGGAAAAATAAGGATTATCTTGAGGAGAGAAACTGCATTGCTGAAGGCTCTTCGGAAGTATGCCTGGAACCCACCAGACCTGGTTTCCAGCCTTACAAAGGTGATAATGTCTGAAAAGATGCCCACTTTGTGTGAATGGAATTTGCCCTCGTCGTTCTCCTTATGGTCATATAAATTCACATGATGCAAAACTGCAGCGAGCCACTGTAACCGGTTTGAGTGAATTATCAAACTTTGTCTCCCATTTCCAGGTTTCCATGGTGATGGGAAAAGTGTGAATGAATAGTTAGTCCATGAATAGTTAGTTCTCAGACGTAGAAAGGTATGTAATGCAAAGACAAATACGGGCAGAGATAAGTGGCCACATCATTAGATGAATGGAACAGAATAGAATAGAAAATTCCATTGTTGTAGAAAGAAGTTACAGGGTATATGCAAAAAGAAAGAGAGGCACTACAATTTCCAGTGGAATTGGGGAAGGTAAGTCACTTAGATATTCTAAATGGTTTAGGGAACAAATCCTACCTTTTAATATCCAGAAGCCAACAATAAATGAAAAGGGGATTAATATGGGGGAAAAAAGAAAAGGTCGAGCATCTATTATATCCTGGCTCCTATTAGAAATGGGGAAGAAATCCTTCAAAAGATAAAATCATATCGGCCAACTAACCACTTGTCTGGATGTTTTATGCGAACTGCAGGGTCATTCCAGGACATACACAATCTGTCTGGAATCATTTTATTCCTACCTTTTTTATCCCTTCCCAGTGTGAGAATAGAGCTAAAATATCAGCCTGCTGTTAGGTGGTTTTTAAACCTTGGTCATTTTTTCTCACCTGATGCCTCTGCCTTCAGACAAATATAGAACTAGTAGTACAAATAAAAATTGCCGTTTAAATAAAAGAATGCGGAGACTAACATCTTTTCAGACTCTTCTGCTACAAGCCAGTGGTTTTAGAAATGGGCATTGGTCTCGGTTATAAAAAGCTAGCAACAGCATTTCCAATCTACCCTACCCTCAGCTGCAGGAGTCTTTTGCTACCCTGGCTGGGAGCCCTTCCCTTGTAATGACTTACTCTAAGTTTGTAGGGGCTCAGTGTCCATAAAGAAGAATAATGGGCTTTTCAGATACATCCAAAGTAAATAAAAATAGGAGGGGGGAATTTATGTTAAATTAAACCAAAGTTTTCTAAAAAGTACGGATAAAAGAAAGATTCTGAAATTGCAGTTCCACTTCATTTTAATTCAGATTGGTGCTATTTAACCATTAAACCCCCTTCTGTTTGTAAATGTGTGTTAATTTTAATATGGAAAGTGCCTCTTCTACATAAAAAGTGATTTATTAAAGATTGAGATGAAGCACTATAAAATATCAAAGCCTGAAACATTTCATTCTGATAATGTTAAAATCCAATGTCTTGAAATTAAATGCATCTTTTTTCTTTTCTTTTTTTACTAATCTCTTTGCTGATTTCAACCAACTTTACCAGATTTACCATTCCTATGAAACATCATAGTTCAATCAAATATTTAATTAAAAAAAAAAGAAAAAAAGAACTAAAATTCTGCATCCAGCAGAGAGGTCTGCATGCATGGAACTCACTGCAGAACCAAGACAATGGCCAGAGCGTGAATAAATTTTACAGTAGCTCAATATAGCGAGGCTGATGCTTGCCTGAGGCTACGCTACTGGTTTTTGCTGGCAAAAAGGTCTCCCTCTTTGGATTCCTCCCGCCTCGCCCCTTTCTTTTTATCATCTTCTTGCTCCTTAGAGTACTAATTCAAATGTTGATTTGCCTTGACAGAAGCTTCTCTTGTGGACTTTCAGGCTGCGTTATGTTCCCCCAGCACAGGCAGAGAGTACAGCAGTCCCAGAGCCTCCCAAGCAACCCACGGGGGCTTTGAGACCTTGCGGGGAAACCCGGCAGCCTTCGGGAAAGCCGGTTACCACCAGCTTTGTCTTCTTTTCTCTGCACTTGCAGATCTTTTGATGCAGATGAGAAGAAAAGTACATCAAATCATTTGTTCCACGAGATCTCAAATCTGTGGAACAGACCAGCCGCAGCTGAGTCCCCAGTAACATGGACACATACACACACAAAATCTGGTATAGAAGGGCACTAGCGTTTGCACTCTGACCTTCTTTATCCAAATCTTTATTTTTCATCTCATTTCTAGTCAGAGTAATAGTGATGAAAGTCGACACGTGTAACTCACATAAGCAAAGTGGACCCTAAGTTTGCTTAACAGAGAAAGGAGAAAATCCCTGCATTTGGGGGGCTGCAATTCACATACCCCCCTGCCTCGCCTGGAGCGCTGAGCGCAGCTGAGCCGGCAGCGAGGGGGGAGGTGGGGACTTCTTCACAAAGTCATGGACTAGCCCTTTGCATACGGGAGTAAACTGCAGCGTCTTTTTTTTGGGAAAATTAACGGGACAAAAGGGAGAGCATTGCTAGGTGGGGAAACAGACAGGAAAAGGTGAGGCATGGACCTGTCCGTCCATGCACAACGAGAAAGAGCTGTAAGGCCTCCAGAAAAGGACTTTCTGGGCTTTTCTGTGGTTTTAGCACTACCGCGAACCTGGACAGAAGAGACCGAAACACAGTAAGGAGTTTTCAAGCAGAAACCTGTGGGTGGGTCAAAGTGGATGTGTGTTGGAAGTGCTAGGTGAAGGGAGGGAAGCGCGCTCTGACACGAAGGCGAATGGGCTGCCCTGCGGGAGGAGGGACTTGGCAGAGCTAGGTTTATGGTTGGACTTGGTGATCTTAAAGGTCTTTTCCAACCTGAACGATTCCATGATTCTGTCTGTGGGAAGAAAGCCATAGGGAGCGCGTGGGCCACCACCTCTTCTGCAGGCACTTGCAAGGCAGGGTTTTGTCCTGCATCTGTGCCGCCTTCGGCACACGCACCGGTTGCACACCCATTTCTGCAACCCCAAGGGCCCCGCTGCAGTCTCCTCGGGGTGTGGGAGCGTGGCCACATCTCCCCGGTCCTGGTCCTGGGGAGCTGGGCCACGGGACCCACTCCAGCTGGTTTTGTGCCCAATCACCCTTCCCTCCATCCTGATATTTGCCTCCTCTGGCCGGTTACTGGCTCACGGCTGCTTTCTTATGGTAGTAAAGCACATCAGTGCCAGGGAACGTAACAGCCAATCTCACACTCAGGAATGCGTTTTGGTATAAATAAAACCCCAGGGACCATTATTGCCAGCCTTGTGCGCTGCCTTGTGTATTACTATTGTGCCTTCACAGCTCAGCACACTTACCGGCAGACGGTATTTCTTTCCATAGGAAGGAAAACAGCCCTGTGGAGGATTTCCAGCTCTCCTGGAAATCTCTTCCACCTCTCATGTTCACACCAAAGACTTTGGCTAAACAGCTGAAGAATATCTTGGCTGAGAAATGTCCATTATCAACATTTTCCACTTATTTTACTTACACCTGCCACTCACAAACTCCCAGTGCTCTGGAGTTCAAGCTATTACCGACAGCCCTATAATTAACTTTCTCTGAGGTCGATATAAATCGCACCGAACTCAAAGTCTTTCATTCTGTGAGATTTCTGTCACTTCATATGATCAGCTTAATACAGTCATGCATGCTCTCAGGACTTGGACTGTGGTTTAGAAGACCTGTGATCATTCACTTCCAGCTTTGCCACAGATCCCTTGTGCAGTTAAACCAGTCACCTAGTTTGGGATTTATCCCAGTTAACTCTAGACAAGCAACTGTTAGGTGACTGGGTCTAAACTGGCGCCATAGGCTGCGCATACAGCAGCATTTTAGTTCAGAAATGTTGCACAGCTTTTAAGCAAATCTCCTGGTCATGCCCATTTTCGATGCAGAGCAATGTTGTTTTGCATGAACTAGAGGATACTTGCACCAAATTGAACTCAAATGTGTTCTGGCCCCTAACAGGGCAAAAAGGACTGAAAAAATCACCAGTTCTTCAGACAGCCCAAAACCACGTTATCAGTCAGGGACACCACAGTAAGTTTAGGCCAAAGTAAATCTTCTGAAGTTCATAGTGTAGACATATGAGCTTCATCAATAGCTGCTTCAAACTACTTATCTGCACTGATTTTGCTGAATTACTTACTAACACAGACAAAAACATCGGCTCCCTTTATAGTCAGAGGACAGAAGCAGGCACTCCAGAGCGATTCACTGGACCTGTCTTATGGATAAACTGACCTGCTTCTTCACTGAGCAGTGAGATGATTAGATCAGACTTAAACCTACTTTTGGGGGGGATTCTGAAGTCAGGGAAGGCAAAGCACAGCTTTACTCTCCCCATACCTTAGCTTCTCAACCTATATGCAGGGGGAAAGTCTCTCTCTCTGGATGAGTTATGAAGCAAGTATTCAGCTGCTAGCAGAATGGTAACTCGTTTCAGCTATGATTTCCCGATGTTCCCGTAATACAAATATGAATGCAAGCGTGTTTTCAACAGCCGTCTTTATGGAGTTTATCTTGTCTTTACTTGGCAAACCTCCCACGGTAGTCACCAGGACTTTAAATTAGGACAGGAGCCAAACCTAACTGGGGATTATTCATTGAACTCCATCAGTAAGAAATCCAATAAAGCCAGATATGCATAGATGCAACGACGGTGAGAAACTGCTTACAAAGAGCTTAGACATCTATCAGTCCTCTAGGGAACAGGAGGGTCATTATGCACAACAGAGTAATTCTAGCTTGACTCATAATGGGCTATTATTTCATTCTTGCAACCTATGATCACATATTGTGAGGAATAATGCTCTGTTATAATGAAATATAATACGTCATATCTCACTTTTTCTGTGTCATATGATACGGTAGTATGAGACAATATGATATTCTTATGTCAGAGACTATTTTTACAACATCGTTATGAAAAGGCGTTATTTAATGAGCTGATTTCTGTGTTCATAAACACAAAATAGAATTATTTTTCACAGTGGGTTCTTTTTGCCCATTTATTGTTAAAAAGTAGATTAAATGCCAACTAGTGGAATACCCAGTCTGAATTTATAACAGGCAATTACAAGATCATTTTCCAAATACCTCTGCTTAATTTGCTGGGTCTTCCAGTAGCCAAGCTTTAAACTAGCTAAGGATATCATGACTGATAGAATTTTAAGTCTAATGTATGCAAACATCAATCTTATCCCAACATTTAATGAAAAAAACATGTGAGCACAAGTTTTTTGGGGGGGGTTAAAATTTCCTGTCTTCGTTCAAAATATCACAGCTCGGTATCCATCCTTCTAATGCAGAATTTGAATGGATAAATATAAATCATTTTATGCATGACTCAGAGGGCTTCAAATTATCTGTTCTCAAGGACTATTTCTGGGAAGGTCTATACATGCAACTTATGACCATAAATCTTCCAGTTTCTTTCATGGTGAGTGTCCAGTACCAATGCTTTTTGGTGAAAGAATAAATGAGAGCAAATTCTATCAGCACTGTTTCTTGCATTGTATGATCTCACAGTGATATTCCTGTTATTCAGATTGCAAGCTTATTACCTCAGTTTCATTTTGAGCAAGGGATAATGCAAAAATGGAAGCTCCATCACTCAACCTACTCATATTGAAAACTTTTTCCCCCCTCTAATGATAACTAACTTTTGGATTGTGTTATTTCTGCAGATGGCATAAGAGGGTTTGAACTGGGTTGTGTTTCTCCTTGGACTTCAAATGCTCAATCAGTTTTATACTTTTGAACACACGGAGGCCAGTTTTAATCTAGACCCTCAGCTGGTCTGAACAAACACAATTAGGAGAATTAAGATAATTCACAGCAATTGAGATTGACCTACTTTATGTCAGTGAGGGCTCAATGTGAGCTAACAAATGGCTCAATTAAACTTGTAAAAGTTTTTATTGTGCAATTTAAAAAAAAAAAAATCACTGAGTCCTCTGGTAGACAAAAAAAAACACAACTAAAAGCTATTGACTTAGAAAATGTGCTGGATCTATTATCACATAAGACGTCATAAACATGGAGCCCTATGATGCCATTTTATAGTCAAAAGTGAGAAAAAGAATAATGTGTTAAGTAGAAAAATAATTAGAAAAATGTGGTGCAGTTCCACTGGCATGGGCTCCCTGTGTGGGGAGAAGAGCAGGGCTGGCTGCCCTTGGCAGATTCTGAAACCTGCATTAGGATGAAATCCATTCCAGATGTGCGAGTCGTGTGGATACATGCTGAATAAAGCTATTTACCTGCTGAATTTAACTTTCAGCATTAACGGCTGATGCTAAAAGTAGGACAGTTAAAGCATAGCAGGACAAAGATTTATGTATGCTCCAGAAGGTGACCACCACACTGTGGAAAAGGCAGCTGTTCTCACTTATTCATTAGTCCACTTACAGCACATGCTGGAAATTCAGGTCCTGACAACTCTTTCCTCCTGCCTCATCTACACAGAAGCTTCCATTTCATTAGGAAAAATTTCTTTCCGGAAAGGGTGGTCAAACATTGGAACAGGCTGCCCAGAGAGGTGGGGGAGTCCCCATCCCTGGAAGTGTTCAAAAAACGGGCAGAGGTGGCACTTGGGGACATGGTTCAGTCTGGTCTGCCCTTGATTGGTTTAGTGTGGGCTTGGCAGTGTAGGTTAATGGTTGGACTGGATGATCTTAAAGGGCTTTTCCAACCTAAACAATTGTATGATTCTATTCCAAGGGCCAGATCTGACCTTGTTGAAGTCAACAGCAAAAGTCACAGTGACTTCTCTGGGCCAGGACATCCCCAGTAAGCACAGTTCGCTGTGTGCAAGAGATGATCATAGAATCATAGAATGCTTTGGGTTGGAAGGGACCTTGAGAGATCATCTAGCCCAACCCCCCAGAAAACGCTTCTCCCTCTGTAGGGCCCTAAGGAAAATCAGCACCCCGGTCTGCTCTCCCGTATGCTTTGTGCACCCACTTGCAGCAGTCAATATTAACATAAAGTCTGCCCAGTCTGATTGGGTGGGATTGTAATCCTTCTGCCCTGCCCCTGTCAAATCATCAAAACCAGCACGCAGAAATGAAGAACCAAGGCTCAGCTGGATCATTTTCTGAAAAAACAGCAGTTTGCAGCATGCTGGTGAGAAGAAAGCACATTTTCTTCTTTAAAAAAGTATTTTTAACTTTTTGAAGTCTTGTTCCCATGTATTACACATATCGAGCACCTGTAAGTTTTCTAATGGTGAAAAAAAATTGCACAGATTCACCAATTTTACAGCTAGAAGGGGCCTCATGATCATCTAACTGGATTTTGTATCGTTTATGAGTGGCAGGTGTAAGTAAAATAAGTGGAAAATGTTGATAACGGACATTTCTCAGCCAAGATATTCTTCAGCTGTTTAGCCATAGCCTTTGGTGTGAACATGAGAGCTGGAAGAGATTTCCATCTAACCGGATTTTATGTACAGAACATCCCTGTGTTAATTCTTGCTTCAAGTTCAATAGCTAAGCGATGCTGTCAACAAGTGACATAGGCAGCTCTGAAGTTAATCTTTGCGCGGTACAATTGTACCTGTGTATCTCACTTGCAATATTTAAAACGTTCTGCATTTTAAACAAGACTGAGGATTGTCAAACTAGATTTGCCACTGATGAATGAAGGCGTGTGACTGCTTAACAAGCTGATCTGCTCAGGAAGCTGTCAAGAGACTGGCGATCATTCTAAAAAGCATCTGGATGAAAGAGGAATATTCTCTAATATTTATGCTTCAAAAATTTACTGCAACAAAGAATAAATCAAAGGAGAAAAATTTTAAAATATATAATTCTTGGAACTTTAACACTTGAGTTAATGTGCTCTTTGCTGCTTTTTACTTAGTAGTGGACGCTACTGGTACTAAGTTGCTTAAAAAAATACAAAGGAGACAAATGAGTGTGTAGCCCAGCAGGAAGAGTATATTTCATCGTTGTATCAACATTTAAATCCCAGAGGAACATTTTTTCTTGCTATGCCTTCATCTTTCTGCAAGGGCGTTTTGTCAGACCTTACAACATTTTCCAGGGAGAACAGGTGGCTCATCCGGTGTCCTTGTTACGGAACTGGATCTGTCACAGAAGGATATAGAGCAAGGAATGGCATTGCGTCAGGGTTCTTCAAAAACTAGATGTTTTGACCTAGCAGATCCTTTTTATAGTCGATGTCTCTGCCTTTATAACATAACAATAAAACCAAGGTAAACTTTGTCCACAGTAGCTCCAAAGGGATCGTGACCATCACTGCAGCAGAGGGGTCTGCATGGGTCTTTTCCACAGGGTCAGACAACCAACCCTTAAAGTTATCCGCCGCAGATTGCACCACACCCCTGCACAGCAACCAATTACACTCTTGACCTGAACCTCCTGTTCTGTTTGCAAATTGCAAACTGCTCCCGGATGTCTCTCAGTGTGCGAACCCTCCGGCTGCACACCTCAGCGTGGTCCTCATGACAGTGGGGATCGGGTTGGGCTCGATGATCTCTCAAGGTCCCTTCCAACCCAAAGCATTCTATGATTCTCTGATTCTCTGATTCTATGATTCTATGATCTGAGCGGGGCTGGGCAGTGGCGAGTGTTCAGTTAGATCTGTTTCTTCATCTTTGCGAAACCCTATAGCCTGCTGAGCTATGTCCTCCCAGTCTGGGAATGTCAAATGGCAATCTGGGGGGCTTTGCAATGCAATTGCTGAAATTAATGCAAAGTGGGGCTCACCCAGATGAAGCTTCACATAATAACTGGGTCTGTGCAGGGATTTATAAGAAGCAGGGAACAGAGAAAGCGAAGCCCATAGACCAGCAAGCTTACAGACAGCAGTGCTGGTCCTGCGTGAGCTCAGCACCACCAGCTTGATGCCCAGATCCGCTGACGATGCCTTTGCTCAGTGCTGGTTCAACTGGCTGCTGCTTCACCCACACTGGCTGGGACAGTGCAGCTGTTGAAACAGCAGGCTGTACACATACCATCAATAAAAATCACACTTTTTTCTACAATTTGAGCAAAAAGTATGAAGACAGCTGTGAAAAATTCTTAAGGATATAACCAAATTCTTCGTTGTAAGTCTACTGCAGGCGGCTAGTTTACCTGTGAGCGTAATTCAGTACAAAGAGAGTGGCACAAGAGGAACCAAAATGAATGCCTCCACATTTCCTTCAAATATAGGAGGAAAAATCCAAATGCTGCCAAGACACCCTGCGCTACGCAATGGCATGGCACTGTGAATTACCTGGTGGTTGTACTTGCAATCCAGGAAGTGATGCTCTGGGTTCTTTGATTGCTCTGAAAGTCTGTGGGGAGAGGAGTGTCTTTCAAGATGTTGCACAGCAGCTTAAAAGGCAATGATCAGAAAAAAAAAAAGGAAGAGGACAATAGAAAGAAAAGACTGAAAAAACCCAGCTCATTAGAGAAAGTTGTCATACAGATTCTTAACTGGGTTGCTCTTTTCCTCATTGCACCTTCATACTGGTGCTATCAACACGTGGAATGGCATTTTCAGAGGAGTAGAAAAGCAGCAGCAGACGCCCTGGGCCTCTCAGTTGAGATATTTGACGTAACTGGACGGTTTACAGCTCGGATTGCCCCAGGTCCTGGCTCGACATAGGACATAGCTGCACCCACTGCTGCAGGCACCTTTCTGCCCTAGCGATGCCTGGCTTGTGAGCCCTGCAGCGCAGCGTGGCTGCTGTCCCTGCTGCCCCCGGCTCAGCCGTCCTTGGGCAGAGGACCTAGGAGACCGCAGGGCACCTGCTCTTTTGTTGGCTGCTTTTAGTTGAAAGCATCCGAAAGCTTTGAAGGACTATCTAAGATGAAGACCCAAACCTATCTTGGCCTCATCTATATTGTTTATCAGGAGTGGTGCTTTATGTATAATTGGCCCAGAAACAGAGCCAAACTCTGCCTCAGAAGCAGCTTATTCAACCCAGAAAGGAGCCTGGGAGTGCACTGCCATAGAGGAGTGTGGGCTGAAGAGCACTAGACTCCGGGAGAAATCCGGGGAGCTGAATTATTTGCCATTGTTTAATACCACCTGCCTTCAATCACTTGGACCAGTCAGTTCATCTAGTGAGCTCTCTGCTTTCTGCTTTTTCCAGGTTATACTATGGGCAATTATGAATATTCTGAGAAAATACTTTTTCTAAGCAGGAAAATTTTGCAACTTCCCAGCTTACCAGGGGATACGTAACAAAGGGATGGTGGACTCAGGATAAGTACGATAGCAGCTGATGTACACCAGCATAAAGTTTTGATTTAATCAGCCCACATTTAATCTGACCACAAGCTGTCAGATGTTCATGGCTATCCCAAGGTGTCTGTCAGGGTTTGATGAAAGGCAGGCTGGCTGGCTGGGAAAAGCTGCCAGAAGGAGATCAGTTACATCCAGACCTCGTTTAAATGGCTGCTCCTCTTACCAGGAAGCTATTTTGACATACTTTGCTCTGATCCCCACCTCTGGCAGCCAGTTCACCATTCAAAACCAAGAAAAAAGGGATCAGAAACTCCTTCTCTGTGTCATCTGCACAACAGATTTCAGCATCCTTTAGGAAAAATCAACCTACTTTTAGATGTGCCAGCTCAGATGCTACATGTACTCTAGCTACAAAAGCAGGCTTTTTGTAGGCTATTTTATATTGCTTTCTAGCAAAAAATGAGCTTCTGCTAGACCCCATGCTGCCATAGCTGAACTGCTTCCAGTTTTAATTGCTTGTTTAAAGTTATTTTACATATTTCTACAGTGCACTACAGTCTACAGGACAGACAAGTCCTTTATTTCTTTCCCTCTGACAATAAGCTGAATTCTTTTCCACATTCCCTGGGATAATTTGCTATAAGAACATATGGAATTGTTACAGGAGAATCTTGATGTAAATGACACAACTTGCCAGAATGTTCAATTTAATAACCATTATAATGGCTGCTCACAAAAAGCACAACCATTCCTGAGAAAACATGTTTTCTAAAGCTTTCTACCACAAACAGCCCATCATTCATCATAACTCAGAAAAGCGACACCCGCTACAGTTTCTGACACTGCAACGCCTGAACGTGTAATAGCAGCAGAATGCCACAACTATCGCTGAAGACATATTTCTAAGAGAAATCTGGAGAGAGGCGAGGTTGTCTTTGAAAATGAGGTTTGTTATCAGGCCCATACATATTTTCATAATGCTAAGAAAACAAAAACCTTTGGAGTGGACACAAAAAGTCACCCCCTCCTCAATGTATGTGGCCATCACATTCAGCATGGTGGTCCTGAGGGTGCCTGAGCGATGGGTGACACCCAAACTGCCGCCAACCCCGGAGCCATGCAGACCCTCCTAGGGTCTAGCACCCTGGGGTGGTCCCCGTGCTCCTCGTCGTGGGTGCCATTGGGGGGGGGCAGAGGGCAGCGACTGCCTCTCTCCATGTGGTGCCACACCTGGGGCGGCTCTTGGATGCCTGGTGCCCTGGTCCCTCCTTGCGGGGCACAGTGCCCAGTACCCCAGTGCGGGGGGCAGCCGGTACCTTGACAGGTCTGGGGGTGCCCAGGCGCCCCAGCAAGTGTGGGGAGGGCAGCAGCGGCGGTAGCCGAGATCATGGAGGTGGTGGTTCACTGAGGCTCGAGGGTGCTCCTGGAAGGAGTTTAAAATACAAACACCTTTCAAATAAGTCTGCATGAGGAATGAATCTGAAAAATAAATTTATCCAAAGAAAAAAAGCAATAAGCTCAAGCACGCTTCAGTAGGAGAAGAAAAGCAGGCAAAATTAATCAATTATTTGCTTTAATTATTTGCCCAAAGCTCTGTGGAGGTTGTGTGCAAAATAAGCATTGTATCTGCTACAATGGAGATCATAATCACTGCAAAGCTCAGTAAATCACTTTCTTCTAGATAATCTATGATGACTCTCTTCAGTAATTGGGAGTCTACAGAAGACTTGACTCTTTTTTCGGTACTATATCTATTGGTAGCATGCCTCTGGTAATCAGCTGCCTTGGCAGACACCCCTTGGTGGGTTCCTGAAGGAGCTCTCTAATGAGTCAAGGGTTTACTCCACTGTGACCGTGGCCTTTTTAGTAGCAATTTTAATGGGGTTTTGGAGACTGTGACCACTGCAGTTAATGTTGCGATAATGATTTCATTTTAATTCCATGTTTTTAGACCTTTAGAACAATGCTGTTAAACCAGGCTGTACATCATTAGTCAAGGTTTCAAACCAGGAGTCATTATTTTAAAAGTCTGTTTGCTATTTTCCTGCCACAGGAATTGAAAATGAAAAGGTGGGGAAGGCATCTTTTTCACTTGTATTGTTTGCAAATGATCTAAAAAAGTTCTGGATGAAAAAATGAGGTCTGCTTATTAAAAAAAATAAATGAGCTTATCCTTTCATCTTTTAGTGCCATCATTCCCGTTTGCCATCACAATCTTCAGGTTTAATAAGCTAATAAGAGGACAATTTCAGCCTACAATGCAAAGCAAGCAATAATCATCCAGGAAAGACAGGATGTCTTAGTTAAACCAAAAATTTAAGTTTGGGGTCGGCTGCATTCTTTGGCAAATTATCTTCAATTTGGTGAATAGTTTCAGCCAAAAAACTTCAGAATTTTTAGTCTGAATTTATGTTATGCCTTTAATATATTTCAACCTGACATCTCATTTCGAAATGGAGCAATATATATCTTCAAAGATTAAAAAAATACCTGATGACCTGACAAAAGGGTTTTAGAAGCAAACAATTTTTTTGGTGACTCCAAACTACATATTTCTGTATGTTTTCCCTATTTTTTTTTCTTCTGTTGTTTTTGCAGTGTGGCCTACAAAGGACGCTAAAGCGAGCCTTGCATAGCTGTAGGTCTGGGCTGCAGACTGCGGCTGCAGCGCGCGGTGCCGCGAAGGACAGAGTCTGCAGGAGTGGGGCAGAGCAAGCACGAGTTGTAGAGGTGGTCACTTATGCCTTGTTCACTGTTCCAGAAAAGAGACAACTCGGGCAGCTCCTTGGTACTTACGTGGTGCCTTCGACAGTCCTTCCTGTTTCACCAGACATTTCGTAGCACAGTGGTGGGTGTGGACGGATCCTCAGTAAATATTTACCGCACATTACCGCATATCCCACAGGCTGACTGCGTGGAATCAGCACCACTGCAAGTGTTTAAGAAAACTGGATACACTTACTAAAACATTGACAATACTTGACAGCTGACTTCTTTGAGTGCAACTGTCCCACTTTTTGCTAGATGAAGGTGAAATACTGAGTATGGGACAAATCATGAAACAAATGCCACCGCCAAAGCTAAAGAATATACTTATTTTGACCAAAAACTGGTTTGCCATCACAAACTCTACTTTGCTCCAAGCATGCTGGAAAAACAAGAGGTGATGGTCTCAGTTGTGCTTACCCAGGACCCAGTCTGTTACTAATTTTACTCTTGCGGCTGGTTTAGATAGATCACCCTCCTCTTTGACTTCTGTTTACGTTATTCGCAACACCACCATCACACCTCCCCTGTCAGCCCTTCACAAACCAGCAAGTTCTTGTGGTTCTAGGTAGCGGGAAATTATTTTCAAGCTGTCTGGTCTAGTTACAAAACTACCTGTGTGGACAGCACAAGCCTTTTTAGCAGCTCACATTTCTTTATAAGCTGTGTCCTTTTCTCCCTTTGATAAGCTACATACCTTTTATAACATTCTCCAACCAATCTGAGAGATTAACTGCTTAGCAGTGCTTCTGGGAAATGGACTTCAAAATACTCATAAATCCCCATCAGCTTACACAATACGAAGATTTTATGGTAAAACTCTCTGAAGAGAGAGTTTATTCTGATTCTTCTCCCAAGAATGTGGCCAAGCACTCTCCCATTCAAGGGAGAAGTGCAAATCCTCCATACCCGGAGCTGCTGTGAGACCTCATCCTGCAGCCTGAGTGACAACTGCCTTTATCCAAGCTGATGTAAATGACGAGTGTGGTGGACAATAAACCAGTCTTCCTGCACGGCCTCTTTGAATCTGGCTGGCACAATCCTCTCTGGCTACTCTGTGAACCTTTTCTAGTGAAGCCTGGGCAGAGGAGACACAGGACTCCTGCCCTTCTTCAGCAAGCTTTCTCCATAGGATCAGAGTGTGCTCCTTTCCTTTATGATAGTTTTCATAGCGATATTGCTCAGTTGTACCACAGCCATCCCTATTAAATAAAAAGAAATGTCATTAATATGAATTCTATATCTTAAAAATCAAAACAAACTTAAATTAATGATGGCTTTTCAACACTAAGTGTTCACGTTGTACTGTTCTCCATCGATACAGTTTATTCCCTTAACTTTTAAATTGTACTTTCTCTTTTCTATTATTTTATACAGTCAGGGTTCTTTAATCTGTGGTGGAAGCACTGTAACAATTTCTCTCAAGAGCACGAATACCTGACATGTACTGTTTATGAGGAACCGACCAAGGAATAGTTCACAGGCTTTGTAATACTTGTGCTCTGACCTTTGCTATGAAATACTTTGACATGAAAGGAAATGTATCACCTTTGCCAAGAATGTTAGTAATGAGGTTAGCACGCACGGAGTGGGTGGCAGAGATGATCTGAGTGGAAAGGTAGAGCTGGCTTCGTTCTGCAAGGAGCAATTATTGTGCATATAACTAAACATCAGCAGGTGTATGGGGACAAAGCGCTCCCTTATGGCATGGTATGGGGAGCTGGGGAGCTGAGCCCTGGAAGCAGGGGTTTCAGCAGCAAGTGGAGACCGTGAGGACTGCGTATGTCCAGGCTTAGACAGCTTAGAGCTTGGCTTTTAAATAAGGGTAAGTCACCCTGGATTCTGTTCAAAACTAATGAAGAGAAATGAGAACATCAGAAGGACAGTTGTTATATAGGTAAATCAGATGAATGGGAATGATCTGCACATTCCTCCCTATGGACTCTAAAAGGAGCCCAGGAAACTGGCTCAGATTTAGATGTCTAATATTTATATGAGGAAAGGATTTCATTCTAACTGCATATGAGCTCCCATGGAGACACTAGGGCTAAGGAGGATTAATGTATCCTTGGCTACATGGAGGTGGAAGAAATGAAAATTATTCTGGCTGTCAAAGACAGGCCCCTGCTCTTCCTGCCTCTTGCTGCTTCAACAGCGGTTGTGGGGCTGAGGAACGATCCTCACACGTCCAAAACTGCCACGGTGGGAACGGAAGCGGGGTGGTGCTGCTCACTTTGTTTTCTCTGCTGTAACCCACAATGATAAGGGAGTAGAAAAAGAAATGAGAGTAACTTTCTGCTGTAAATTCCCCTTTCCCTGATAAGACCTATGGCTTCAAGAGTCAAAGATCACAATGGACTTCGCATAGAAAACCTTTTATTCATTAAGCTGTTGTTATTAGCAACAACTTGATTCTACTGACAGCAGCAGATAACTGTTCACACAACACATTCGCAAATTCGCCGGGCTGCCGCACACATCCCCCGTAATTGCCCCGTCGGAGCCCCAGCAGGGAGCCCAGCCCCAGCTGTGTGTTCAGAAGCAGAGGGTGGCACCGGCACGCTGGTGGCTTCCACGTGGCTATTTGAAAAGTCCCTCAGGCGTACAAGTCTAAAACTCACCAGTCCTTGGGAAACATTCACATGCTGCCTTCTCAGCATGTATGCTGCTTCTCTTTGTCCTGCTGTTTTCTGTTAGCTACTTCTCCTCCCAAGCCTACGGAAACCATAGAACACGTTCCCACAAATCCACACCAAAGGTGGGTTTCCACCTCCCTCTGTTCCTGTAATAAAATGTTTGTTCAGGTGAGAACTAGGAAACACTGACAACAACAACAAAAATAAGGATGAAATGAGTTCTGGAAAAACCTGCTTGAAAAAGAAAAAATTAGAATACAGAAAAACCCCTTCAGTCTAAATATTTTATCCCAGAGGAAGCTAAGAGTTGACTCCATCATGGTATTCGTGCATGTTCCTGTTAAGAAAAGGTTCTTTAATGTATCAGGCAAGGAAATGTTGAGATCTGCCTGGTGGAAGTTCAAACTGGAAGTTCTGAACAGTAGAAAGCAATCTCATAAGAAATAAGGTTTTAACTTGGTACAGGGGATGTAATTCCATATAGCAGGCACTCTATTGCTTGAACCCCCTAAACTATGAGTATCTGCTTTTCTAAAAATTACCCTCTCCCAAGTCTTAGGAGTTGATGCAATGGGACAAAATCTGCATCTTGTGTTCTACAGTAACCCTGGTTAGGAGCTGAGAATATTGTTGCAGTGGTCTGAACCCATCACATCAAAACCAAACCGGAATTTCCCCTGCCATCCTCTGGAACAGTATTATTACCATGGAGACTTAATATAAAAATTGTAATAGTAATAATAATTAACAGGCATTAAGTCTTTCCATCACAAGACATTCAGAATCTGCCACACGAACTGTTAAAACCAGTTCAAAATGCATTTATTAGAAAAACTTATTTTTAAAGCCAAAGCTTCCGTTCAGATTCAGTGATTTAGTCACACTGTAATGAAGCGTGTTGCCCAACTACAAATAAAGACAACAGCGTATCTCAACAAAGTTGATGCGTTTGGGGAGTTGTGTATTTAATTTTTGACAGGTTTCTATTAACATATCCATGCTCAGCCCATTAGCTGGCCTTGTGTCACCAAATTATCTTGTAATCAGAAGCTCTGCATGCGCCACTGACTCAACACAGCCTGGTTCAGAAGCAAAGCGAAGCTGCACAGGCGCTGCTGGGACAAGAGGGGAGCGGGGTGGAACAGATGCTTTGCAGAGCCGGGCCGGCTTCTTTCTGCCTAATGGGATTTTTTTGGTACATAGGTTTCGAGTTCAATCTGTGATCATGCAGTTGCGGTTGCATCTCTTTCTCTCTGACACTGGACAATTTCTGCCGCAGCTGCGTGCATGCAGGCTGCCTCTTCCCCATCAGGCTGCGTCTGGAATTGCCTGAAACTGCCCGAAACACAGAGGCTGCAGAAGGAGGCACCCCGCTGAACTGGTTTCATGAGTTGGGGTTTAGCTCACCCGTCCGTTGTCCGTCCCTGCTCTCAGCTAGTTGTACAGGCTTCTGACTTTTTTTTTCACTGAAGATCTTCACAGGTGTTTTCGTACTAAACTACAGCTCTATGGTTTTCTATATTATTGCTTATGTAGGATTTTTTCTAACATATTCAAAAATACTGAGCAAGAAGCCTCCTGAAGATGATAGTACCATGGGATAAGAATCATAGAATCATTTAGGTTGGAAAAGCCTTTGAAGATCATCCAGCCCAACCATTAACCTACACTACCAAGTCCACACTAAACCAATCAAGGGTAGACCAGACTGAACCATGTCCCCAAGTGCCACCTCTGCCCGTTTTTTGAACACTTCCAGGGATGGGGACTCCACCACCTCTCTGGGCAGCCTGTTCCAATGCTTGACCACCCTTTCCAGAAAGAAATTTTTCCTAATTTCCAACCTAAACCTCCCCTGGTGCAGCTTAAGCCCATTTCCTCTCGTCCTATCGCTAACTCCATGGGAGAAGAGACCAACACCCCCTCCCTGCCCCCTCCTTTCAGGCAGCTGTAGAGAGCGATGAGGTCTCCCCTCAGCCTCCTCTTCTCCAGGCTGAACACCCCCAGCTCCCTCAGCCGCTCCCCACCAGCCCTGTGCTCCAGACCCTGCCCCAGCTCCGTTGCCCTTCTCTGGACACGCTCCAGCACCCCAATGTCCTTCTTGTGCTGAGGGGCCCAAAACTGGACACAGCATTCCAGGTGCGGCCTCACCAGCACCGAGCACAGGGGCACAATCACCTCCCTGCTCCTGCTGGCCACACTGTTCCTGACACAAGCCAGGATGCTGTTGGCCTTCTTGGCCACCTGGGCACACTGCTGGCTCATGTTCAGCCGCTGTCGACCAACACCCCCAGCTCCTTTTCGGCCAGGCAGCTTTCCAGCCACTCTTCCCCCAGCCTGCAGCGCTGCATGGGGTTGTTGTGACCCAAGTGCAGGACCCGGCACTTGGCCTTGTTGAACCTCACACAGTT
The DNA here is from genome assembly GCF_030463565.1 of Pelecanus crispus. Taxonomy (NCBI): domain Eukaryota; kingdom Metazoa; phylum Chordata; class Aves; order Pelecaniformes; family Pelecanidae; genus Pelecanus; species Pelecanus crispus. The sequence continues at coordinate 74,557,892 of NC_134648.1, forward strand.
GGCCTGGGCCCATCGGTCCAGCCTGGCCAGGTCCCTCTGCAGGGCCATCCCACCCTTCAGCTAAGACTAATAAGATGCAGCTATACTGTATAAAGGTTAATTCCTTTTGCATAATATATAGCACATCAAAAATCCTTTGGGATTAGTCCTTAGTTTGCATTTTCTCCAGAGCAGCACAGAGCACTCAATGGGGCTGACCCCTTGAAGAAGTGTTTTGCCTTTGGCCCTTACAGGAACATACCTATAGATGTTTCCCATGGGATCCCTGAAGATACCCAGGATGGCAGCTCTTCCACTTGCATGTTGGTATTTTTAGACACACCAGTGGGAGTGGTGTGACCAAGAAGTTGGGTGGCTCGCCGATGCAAGGCTTTCTCCACTGCCAGCAAGGTCCTTCCTGGGCAGTGATTCCTATCTGTGTGTTTTATTCACCTATTTTAAAATTAATTAGTCATTACAGTTCCAGGACTTCAAACGCTATGAAGTGGGCAGCAAAAAGAATTTGCTTGCCTTAACAGGTGCTCACACTGCTGCTTCCTGCATACCCCAAATTTCTCCATAGGTTTGATAAGGTGGGAAAAGTCTCTGATCAAGCCAGGAGGCGAAGACCGGTCTGATCAGACTGAGTAACAATGCTGTGATAAATACGACTTTCCTTTGAAAAGGCTTCAGAATTATCATGTTTACTGAACGCTGATAATATTAGGATCAAGCACGCTCCAGTTATTAATTAAATAAGATTTTTAATGTACCAGCCTTACAGTCTCTGTCCAGGCTCTGAAAATTTGGTTGGGTTAATTCTAGCTCATTGGCAGCAGACCTTCTGGAAGAGAGTCCATCCGTCTGCAATCAATCTTGAGCCAGGTACCCTCTGGTAGGTGGCCCTGATCAGAGAGGCAGCCGACCCTGGGTTTTGTTGCGTGCTGAGCAAAGCACTTCTGGTATATAAAAGACCACAGCAATAGAATAGAAAAGTGTCATTTTTTGAAGTACACAATGGTAGTCCAAGACAGACATTTTCTGAGATCTGAACAGTTAAGTGAAAAAATTACATGAGATACAAAATAGTGAAGCTCAGATATTGTTTAAGCTTTGAAACAGAAGCAGTTACAAGTAATTTATTCTTTATAACCTTGACATAATTGATTGTAAAGGATTGTTTAATTAGGAAAAAATTATTTACAGAAAGCTACATTTATGGCAAGTTTAAATCAATAGGTTTCGTTAGTGTGCAAAAATATAAATCTAGGTGGAGTTTAATTAACTCCAGGTTCTATCAGCAGTTATGGGATTACACTTTTATGTAAGTACATCACATTCGCAGTAGCAATCTGTGTCACTTTCATGGATAGCTCATCTTTTAAATTAATTTCTTCATGCAATTTTCATGCTCTCCTTTAAAAACACTCTTCCACTTCATTGTATTTAATGGAAACAGCTGGCAAGACCTATTTCTCATCATACACCCCTGTGTGTACATATATATATATATATATATAAAAAAATGAAGATATTTCATAATAAAAGAGCAGCTGGAGCAGGTATGACAGCTGTGCCTCTAAAGCCCTAGAAGTGTGCTATACTAGAGTTCAAGGTGATGGAACGGGATAAGTGGCTGCCTGTTATAGGACACCTTATACCCTACAGGATTCTATATGGCACTGCAACTCCACGGGAACAGCCGCCTGTTGCTGCACTATACATTTCACCAAATATTTATTCTGAAAGGCAATTGCAGATCTAGAAAGGAGTGGTGAAAGGCCTTATCTCCCTCTCACCCATCCCTTCCTATGCACAAGCATGTAGTGGCATTCCTCTAAAATAAACTTTAGCTTTCAGCAATATAGACTAAAAAATGTCCTGTGGCAAAGAGAGTGGTGTTATACTTTTTCACCCAGATGCATTTTATCTTTGCTGAATTTGCACAGCTGCTTTCTGAACCCATGAAAATTGTTAGCATCAAACTATCCTGTGCTACGGGGTTCCCCAGGGAGGACTCTGTTGCACATCCCATTTCGCTTGTTCTGATACAGCTTCCTGCTGTCTGCTTTTGATGTCGCCTTGTTCTGGCATTAGAACAACATGTAAACATTTTCTTTCTTACTCTGAATACGTTTTCCATTTTGTTCTGTTCAGCAAAGATTCTGGTATCTGTCTATTGAAGAAAGGCAGAAATGGTTGTAATCAACTAAAGTTATTTCTTCTATTTCATTAAACTTTTTAATATCAGATCAAAAGAACCATATTAAATTTGGGTTACTTAAAAGTCAAAGAAAAATTGATTTGTTGATAGAAATAAAAATAGATTTGCTTTACTTGTTCCACACAATATGCAATATTTTCTCAGGTTTTGTATATATTGAGACAGGCAGACACAAGAGCTTTGCACGGCTGACGAGACTGGTTAAAATTTTTCAGTACTGTGCACTAACAATCTAATATCCAATAAGCTAACATTGATCTGTGATTACTAAGATTATTCAGTGCAATTAATGCATTTGCAATTTTCATGAGATCTTGTTTGGAGCCTTAAAATTCTGGGACACCAGGAGAATATTTTTTTACACATACAATGTTTACAAGAAATTGGATAACGTTTGTTTTGTTTTACTTTTCACAGGTTATCAGCTGTAGTCAAGAAATGCTTTATGGCAATAAATGCATTACTTTTGAAAAAGATTGGAGGAGATTTGATTTTTTTAAAAAAATACTCAGTATAGGCAAATGAAAAATATAATACATCTGTATGTAATATAAACTTTGCCAGATGTGAAAAGTCACTTTTGCTCAGACAAGCTAGAACTGTAGTTTCTTTTCATAAGCATGCATTCCTTGTTGAGGGAAGTTTGCTGCAAAACTTAAAAAAAACCCCAAAAACCCAAAAGACAGACTTCTGGAAGAAAATCTTGTGGTTCTTAGGTAAATTTTTAATTTCAGAGGGAATTTTTTCCTGAATGATAACTATGTGGCTGTTCTACTTTCTTTTAATCAATAGAATGGAATTATGAATGAAAATGTGGGTTCATTTAGAGTCAGATCAGACTAGAGGTCACAGAATTTATCCATAATGCTTTAAAAATTGAGTGTTTTTCAAGATAGGAATAATTTGCTGTTTGCTCTAGAGGCTACAGGAAGGATGGAGAAGAACACGTTTCCTATTTTATTGCAATGCTTTTTTAGTTAAGGGAAGGCTAGCATATTACTGATCTGCTGGGTAACATCACTTCCTTCATGGCAACTGACAAAAGTAAGGGCGAGCAACTGTTCTTTATTCATCTCATTCACATTCTATATAATAGAGATGTATCTGAATATAGGTAGGAAGAAAGATTCACTTTCTCTTGTATGCCAAGTTCTTGAACTAGGATAGAAGCCATTGACTTGTTTTAATTAACACTAATGCTCCATTAAATCAAGTAAACATTAAGTTGCACAAATTATGACCTTCAATTATCAAATTATTTTTAAGGCAGCTGGTTAGGATGCAGATGCCTGCAGAAAAAAGCCTGCAGGCAAGAAGGTTCCACCTCAGAGGCAAAGGGAGCCATTACGGTGGTTTCTTTCATTTACAGCCTGACAGTAAACACGCATTACAGTGTCCAGAAGGAACATATACAGTCCCATCGTGTATCCTGCCCTGCAGTCGTGTGCAAGATAAAGTGTTACATAGTTTCATGCTTGTTGATTTAATTTACTTCCAATTTAAGTGTCATGATAAAAGATGACAGATTTGCCCTGTCAATCAGATTAAGAAGAGAATAGCAAAACTAATTTGGCTTATCATCAAGAGAATAAATCTTGTTGGAAGGCTGTTGCAGTGTTGTCTTATTCACAACGGCTTCCTCTTCCAGGAGGATCTCAGCCGCTACATCATGAAGGCAGCTCTGGCTTTGTATTAAGACTGTCTGTCTTTCTTGTCAGGAGCAAAATCTTATTCCAGCTTCTCCTTTTCTTCATGTGTTGAGAGAGCAGACAGAGGAGGTGCTGCCCCTATTACTGTAATAAATACCTGTTGCCTCAGGTCATTAATTCCTGAACAGAACTGCTCTTCACAGCTGTGGATTCTCTCAAAACAGCTACCACAAAATTGTTATGATGGCACTGTCTGTTCATTTATTCAACTTTTGAGAAATCACTTGGGCAACTTACAACTGAGCCCGTGCTTCAGAATGACAGCCAAGGTTGCTTTACCTTGTGCAAAGGAGCAAAGCAAGCGGTGGTGTGCCCAGGCAGGCCGCTGACTCCCAAAAACCATTCATCCTGAGCGTGAGATCCTTGCCTCCACCCAGCACTGGGGTTGGAGGGGCATGGCTCGAGATGGAAAGGTCTTGTAATGAAGGTGCTGACGTAGGTTCTGAAAAAGCAGGATTCATTTCTTAATTCTCCATTAAAATCTCCACATTACCGGAAAGCCCAGTAATTTCTTTGGTTGTCTGCTGTACATGTTTTCTGTTGTCTGCTATAGGCTGTTTCTTTACATAGTACCTAGCACAGTAACATTTCCAGAAGAATTTCAATATAAAACTCATGTTGCTGAAGCTAGCTGTAAGCCTAGATGTTAAGTGCTAAACCTTCCCACTCTGATAAGCGTCTTTTTCTTCCTAGAAAAGTGTGATATAAAAAGCTGATATTAAGGATGAGTTCAACGAGCTAAAATGTTTTCTCACAATTGCTGTAGCTTTTCCTCTGTTAACTCATTTTTAGTTCATGTAAATCCCATTTGCTAAGGTATAGTCAGTGCTCGCTGGCTGCAGATCAGTTACCAAGCTTCAGCTGTGTCGGCTTTTGAGGAAAATCTCCTGCATGGAAGCAGCTCCAAAAGAGAAAGGCAGCAGTTGACACCAACATATTTTCATGCCCATTTCTGGGTTTTAGGGCTTCTGCCTAGCTCTTTATTTTTCTTTCTTTTCCATTTCTTTTTCCAGCCGTATCTCCTCCTCCCTTCCATCTCGAAGTGAAATTAGATTTGTTTTATTCATCTTCAGAAGCTATATACTGGTGCTGGTTTTACTTATGAACCAGTAGGTACCAAGCAGTGAAAGCACGAGCACAAAAAACTCCCCCCATGCTGTTCAGCAAGCCGTCCATGCGTGTCTCATTATTCCTGCAATTCATTCTGACCAGAACCCACTGTTACTAGTGTAATCAGATTTAGTTATGACCCGATGGATGATAGTTGGCATGTCAGCACATCAATAAGGATTAGCTGACCTTGGAGAAACCTGACGTGAATGCCAGATTGTGGGATCTGACATGGATATCACCAGAAGGTAGTCTATCGTCATTGAAATGGAGCAGTGCTAACGATGTGGAACAGTTTGCTGCTTCTCACATTTTACCTCTGAGGCGCTATTTCCCCTCCAAGGAAGGCATCATTTCTAGGCTGAGAAGTGAGGCTCCCCAGGATGCTCAGGAACCAAGGGAGCCAATTTCAGAGGGTGAGGCTTAGCCTAAGTGATGTAAATCGCCACCTGGAAGATCTTTACTTTACTGAGGAGGTGGATGAGGTGTCTGGAGTTAATACTCTTCAGTGTGGGTGTCTTTGTCAGGCATGGATGCAGAACTGCCCTTTCAGTGGCAATGAGAACTCTGCAAATAATTACAATTTTCATTTAGAAGACAAACCAAAAGTCACAGGTAGGAAAGAGAAGGTTAACAAGGAACAGGAATTCAATATAGTTTGCTTATTAATGAAAATAAAAGCCAAAACTCTTTCATGCAATGTTCTGAATTAGGGATTCAAAATGTCAATCTAAGGTAACATTTTTTGATAAAAATATTTGTATAAAGTAATGACTACGTTAAAGATTTTGAAATTTCAAGAAAATAATTGTGTCTTAACAGTAACAAAACAAAACCAGAATTCAGGCCAAATTAACAAACTTCATTTTTTTAGGCAAGTAAACTAGTCATCTGAAAAATATGTACTCTGTTCTGTTCACAGGCGCTAACCAAAAGCCTTTGGAAATGGAAATGGCATTGTTCCCAAAGTGCTAGAAGCTTGACATTTTATGAGGCTTATCCGAAATACAGGCAATGAACAATGGGCTGCTGAAAATGTTTGTTTCTTAGCTCCTTGCTCCTTGCATTTGAATGCTCTACAGGAAAATCTCATGCTAAGCCCTTACCTCAGCCTTGCCCTTGTAACAGTTCAGTAAAGCACAAGGTTGCCTGACCACCTGAGAAGTTGTTTTCTATCTTGTCTGCTATGACAACATATGCCCTCCTGACTTCTCTGCACGGTGAGACTTGTCTGTTCATCTCCTCGCTTCAAGAGCTGGAGCTTGTGTCGCAGGAATGCCTGTGCTCGACTGGATTTCTGCTACGTCAGCCAGCAGTGTGCCCAGGTGGCCGAAGAAGGCCAACAGCATCCTGGCTTGTGTCAGGAACAGTGTGGCCAGCAGGAGCAGGGAGGTGATTGTGCCCCTGTGCTCGGCACTGGGGAGGCCGCACCTGGAATGCTGTGTCCAGTTTTGGGCCCCTCAGCACAAGAAGGACATTGGGGTGCTGGAGCGTGTTCAGAGAAGGGCAGCGGAGCTGGGGAAGGGTCTGGAGCACAGGGCTGGTGGGGAGCGGCTGAGGGAGCTGGGGGTGTTCAGCCTGGAGAAGAGGAGGCTGAGGGGAGACCTCATCGCTCTCTACAACTGCCTGACAGGAGGGGGCAGGGAGGGGGTGTTGGTCTCTTCTCCCATGGAGTTAGCAATAGGACGAGAGGAAATGGGCTCAAGCTGCGCCAGGAGAGGTTTAGGTTGGAAATTAGGAAAAATTTCTTTCCGGAAAGGGTGGTCAAGCATTGGAACAGGCTGCCCAGAGAGGTGGGGGAGTCCCCATCCCTGGAAGCGTTCAAAAAACGGGCAGAGGTGGCACTTGGGGACATGGTTCAGTCTGGTCTACCCTTGATTGGCTTAGAGTGGGCTTGGTAGTGTAGGTTACTGGTTGGGCTGGATGATCTTCAAGGGCTTTTCCAACCTAAACCATTCTATGATTCTATGATTCTATGATTCTGTGAGAATAAGTTTGTGTCCTGTCCTGCGGAGGTGACGTCATCTGAGCAGTTATGCTGATGTCAGAGGCTCCAGTCTGGCCGCTGGCACTGTGCACATTGAGCTGAGGGTGATGCACCAGCCAGTACGGCTCCAGCAATCTGGAGGATGCTCTGACCTGTCCCAGCCCCAGGGTGGAGGGCACAGCTGTGCTGTGGGGACCCCTGAGCCTGGGGACGTCCAGGGAAAGCTGGGGCCACGCACGGGTCGACCGAACCCACACTGCACCCCGCTCCTCGCGATTGCCGACAGCCGCTGCGCCGGCGGCAGGAAAGGGCATGCAGAGAAAACTGCTTTTCTGTTACTTTGCACTGTCCTTTGCATTATTAATGCCTGTTTCGCAGAGGTAGTAAATACCCAAACTCATCCACATGGTTCCCGTTGCTGCCTAGGAATTGCTGCGGGTCTTTAGTCTGTTCTGACCTAAATCACAATTCTCAAAAATGGTTCTAACATCCCCAAAGCGTCAGTGCAGTAAGCGGACAGCACACCTCTTACCTGACGGGAGGGAGTAAAGCCCTCCTGACTTCTCTGCACGGTGAGGCTTCTCTGTTCATCTCCTCGCTTCAAGAGCTGGAGCTTGTGTCGCAGGAACGCTTGTGCTCCACTGCATCTCCAGCCTCCTGGCTTGCTCTGTGACTGCTGGGGTAATTCCCATGCACAGGGTGTAAGTGATGCTGTTTTATCACGGTGCTGCTTCCTGACTGTCCTGGTTTGGGCTGGGATAGAGTTAATTTTCTTCCCAGCAGCAGGCACAGTGCTGTGCTTTGGATTTAGGATGGGAACAATGCTGATCACACGCTGATGGTTTAGTTGGTGCTGAGCAGTGCTGACACCAGGCAAGGGCTTTTCAGCTTCCCCTGCTCTGCCAGGGGCACAAGGAGCTGGGAGGGGGCACAGCCAGAACAGTTGATCCCAACTGCCCCAAGGGCCATTCCATACCATCCGGCGTCATGGGCAGTATGGAAACTGGGGGGGTTGGCCGGGGAGCAGCGATCGCTGCTGGGAACTGGCTGGGCATGGGTCGGCGGGTGGGGAGCAATTGCATTGGGCAGCACTTGCTTTGGATATTGTTATTATCATTATTATATTGTTACTATTATCATTACTATTTTACTTTATTTCAATTCTTAACCTGTTCTTATCTCAGCCCAGGAGTGTTTCTCACTCTCACTCCTCCGATTCTCTCCCCCATCCCCTCGGGGCAGGGGCAGTGAGCGATGGCTGCGTGGTGCTGAGCTGCTGCCTGGGTCTAAACCACAACACTGACTTTCCAAAGTTTCTGCCCAATTCTCTTCCATTGCAGGGCCTTGGTGGGAACAAGGCAGAGAAAATGGGCTATGGATTATGAATTCGGTCTAACGAGAGTTACAGGGGTTTGTTCCGTTTAGTGTCATCTTCTCTTTCCTCACCTGCAAGGTCTGAGGAACCAGCTCACACAGCAAAGGAGGATTTGTTTGGTTAATGAATTATGTCCATGGAAATGTCCTGAGTGTTTTTACATAGAATTGCCCATAACAACTTTTATTATAAAGAGACAAAAGGCCTGTTAGAAAACAGGAACTGCAATACAGAAAAGAACAATGAATTCGCAACATTTTGCAGAGGGAGGAGGCTAAACCTGTTATTTTAAAAGATCACCATCTTGCCAGCATTTCTCATTTCATGGCTAAATGTAAGCAAAGCATCTTTGCTGGCTCATTTGGTGCTTATGAGAGAGGCAGGATCCAGTCTCTGTGAAAGCGCTGAGCTGGAGCACTGTCTCTTCTCGAGACTCCTTGGGCGATTGTGGGCACATTTCTGGTTTGGCTTTAGTGTCCCTTTGCCATAGCACGGTGAGCACTTGTGCCTTCCCTCCTTGTTTCACGTGCTCAGGGCTATCCGACGCACGACGACCGCTGCCCTTCAGCAGTAACGTGCCTCCCTGCACGAGCCAGGATGCCACAGTGCATGCCCTGCGCTTCAGGGGACGAGTTTGCCGTTAGCTATGAGCATGTACTTAGCAAAGTGCATAGCACAATAAAGTCCAGATCTCAGTGACACCTTTGGGCTGGTAGGACAGATGATATAATGCAACATAAAAGCAAATACATCAACCAAATGAATTGTCCAATTCTCAGACTACATGTTGTCAGATGAGGATTTATGTTATTTTTTTTCCCCACTGAAGGGTTATCAATCATGCAGCTTTACTGCTGTATCTGGCTTGTGGGATTGCTTGGGATCTATTTATCTTGTGTCTTTCCCTTGTCTGGAGGACCGGAGTTACCTGCAGAGGTGATGCACGCTCAGTCCTGATCAGGCAAGATGCCCCATTTTATTTCATGCCAGGCTGTGGAAGCACTCATTTCCATCAAAAGCAATAGCCTCCAGAAATGACAGGTTGTGATAAAGGTGTGTGACTGCAAGCATAGCTTTTCAGGGAAGTACAGAAATCAGTGAAAAATAAACCCTGCTCTGCAACTAGAGGTACCTTCCTGCCACCGGCAGTCAGCCCTGGGAGGGATCGCTGCCTGGTCACCACGAGCGCTCGCGCCAGAGCCTGCTCCCTCCCAGGGGCTGTGGGATTTTCTTAGAGTGCTGTACGATCCCTTCTCACAAACCGAGGTCCATTTGGCTGCGTAGCTCTGTTGTCAAAATAATGTCGCTGCCTCAGCAAGGTGCGCGTCAGCACGGTTTCCCTGTTCTTCAGCGTGTAGATATACTGCGCTCTGAGTAATTTCTAAATAGGTCACAGGTTTCTGGCAGACAAAAGCAGAGTCAGTTATTGGCATCTTGTCTGGTTTTACATAAATCTGGCAGGCTGATTATGCGAAATCCCCATTACTGGGGTGCCATTCACGCCGCAGTGGTGAGTGTATGTCAGAGCTGCCGCTGTCAGCCTTTCTTTTCAGGGTTTTGTAGAGTTGTAAACACACAGAAGACCTCGCTCCTGGCTGAGTACTGACCTGCTGCACAGACCGGTCACCTGGGAAAAAACCCCGCTCCTTCCTTCTCTCCTCCTCCCACCTGGTCTTTACAAAGTGTTTGAATGGAGAGACTTGTCAGCTTATTACAGCAAAGAGTCTGGCAGCCTTGATGTGGCTTGTTCTCTCTGCACAGCCATTCCTCGTGGAGCTGATCAGAAGCTCTGCCAGAGTGATCTGCTGTCAGAAAGCACAGTTACACTGAAATGAAATGGCAGGTTTTAATGATTTTTCATTTCCCTGAAATTTCATTTGGGGTTGGTGGGGGAGAATGAAAAATCCGGTCTTGCTGAATACTCAGCTTTAACCTGTCAAGGGCTGTTTTTTATTGGTTAGATGGTTGGTTTGTTTTAAGCAAAGGGATCAAAGAAATAAAGAGTGTAAGTTTTAAACAGCTGTCCGGAAAACATGCCTGTTTGGCCTGCTCAATCGGTAAGTGAGCTTGCAGCCGTATGACGAGCCAGGGCTCAGGAGAGGTCTTGGTCTTACATTCCCCTGCTCTTAGTTGTCTTGGTTAGGGATGGGTGCTCCATCCACCCTCTCTGACCTCCCCCAGGGAAAATACCACCTCTGAACACCCTTGTCCTGGTTTTGGCTGGGACAGAGTTAATTTTCTTCCCAGTAGCAGGCACAGTGCTGTGCTTTGGATTTAGGATGAGAACAATGCTGATCACACGCTGATGGTTTAGTTGGTGCTGAGCAGTGCTGACACCAGGCAAGGGCTTTTCAGCTTCCCCTGCTCTGCCAGGGGCACAAGGAGCTGGGAGGGGGCACAGCCAGAACAGTTGATCCCAACTGCCCCAAGGGCCATTCCATACCATACGGCGTCATGGGCAGTATAGAAACTGGGGGGGTTGGCCGGGGAGCAGCGATCGCTGCTGGGAACTGGCTGGGCATCGGTCGGCGGGTGGGGAGCAATTGCATTGGGCAGCACTTGCTTTGGATACTGTTATTATTATTATCATTATTATATTGTTATTATTATCATTAGTATTTTACTTTATTTCAATTCTTAACCTGTCCTTACCTCAGCCCAGGAGTGTTTCTCACTGTCACTCCTCCGATTCTCTCCCCCATCCCCTCGGGGCAGGGGCAGTGAGCGATGGCTGCGTGGTGCTGAGCTGCTGCTGGGGCTGAGCCCCGACAACACCCCCCACTCCGTTCCTTCAGGCTTATTTTACAGCAGGCTCTGGGTGTGAGGCTTTCCCCTCTCCTGGGGCTGCGTCTCTGCTCGGGCTGCCCCCTTCATCCCAGTGGTGCCCGGGCAGCTGAGCACCGCTCCGCCACAGCATCCCAGAGGCAGCTCTCCGAGGACAAAGTGCCCAGGTATGCGTATCTTTGACACACTGAGACTGCAGGACGTGGAACAAAAATATCTTATGATGTATTTGCAGTTATAGAGTAAAGAACAGTTCTTGTTTTCCAAGAAGAATAAACAAATATGTGAGAAAATTGCACAGGACCGCTGATCGTGGCCAGGTCCTTGTACTAGTTGCCAGTAGACTAGAGAATATACATATATTTCTGAGGCTTTTCAGGCAAACAATTATAAACAAAAAATTAAGGAGTCCCGGGCTTTAAAATCCTATGTATTTGGATGCATGTTTGTATAAATATTTGTATACACACAAGTATGATTGCCTGCTATTTCTGGAGAAAGATAAAATGTCAGTGAAACTAATAAGAGTAATAGACTTGCCAGCCCTGCCAGCACCACTTAGATCTGCTGCGCAGATACATGTCTGCCCCAAAGAGGATAAAATGAAACAAAAACGTCTGACAGACAAAGGTGGAATACATTTAATATCCATCTTACTTTACCATTTCTGCGTTTGTTGCTGTATTTATTGTAAATGGTTTACATTATGAAAATTTATTCTGGTTATACTTGTAGGCTTTCTCACCTCCCAAATTGCATCTTTACCACTGAGAAAGAAGCGCTGTGATCTGGATAAGCATACCACTACTTGATGAACAATTTTATTCTGTTGAGAAATGGATCATGATAACAACAGTTCAAATCAGTTTTATGACTCTCTCACTCCACTTTTTTTCTCCTTTGGGTGAAGGAAAGGTTATTAATCCTTAGACCTTTTACAAATAAACAGCGTTCTCAGAATGTTAGAAACTACCCGGAGCTGTTGTTTAAATTGGTGGGGTTTATGACCTTTACATCAATGATTGTGTTACCCAATTCCAAATAATTTTCATTAAATACAAGTAACTTTTTTTTTTCCACATTAGCTGGGCTTCAGAAGAAGGGTGAACTCCGGCACAGTGATAGAAAACAATAGTTAGTTTTCAGAGCTACGTGACAGTGCTTTTAAACAGCTATGGGCACTGCGGCTCCACTTAATCGATTAAAGTAAAACTCACGGTAGGAAATGTAATAATTTCAGTTATCCTCTATTTAAAATTGGCAAGTCCACGTGCAAAAGAGCCTTGTTGTGAAGTAAACAGGCTGCTGAATGCCGGTGCGCCAGCACAGAGCCGGGCCTCGCTGCGTGGGTACCTTCTGGAGATCTGCTCCGGAGGGCTGCTAGCGAAGCCGTGCCAGTAGCTGCAGGCGAGGGGGGGACCCCAGCAGCTGGCAGTGTTCTGCAGAGTCGTGTGATGCTCCTGCTGCACTCGCAAGCCATATTCTGAAATCCCCTCTAACAGATGTGATTTCTTGTATTGGAATCTAAATCATGTCATCATTCTAAATCATTCCAACTGCACAAGCCAATGCCCCCATAGAGCCAGTGTTGCCTGAAAAATTCTGGACTTGTGGAAAACCCAGGGAAGTGGCAGCTGTGTGCACGCAGTTGAATTGCTGTGTCCCATGGGACCCTGGACTGGCAGGTTTCTCTATAAGGTTACCAGCAACCTGAGTTCCCTGGAGAGGGGATTTACAGGAGAGTACGGAGAAATAGTCCTCTCTCTCTCTTCTCCTGGTATTATTCCCTGCAGTAAGTAGCTGATGCCGTGCAAAAGGGGGAGAAAAAGGGCACAGCCCCCCGCTGAGAGAGCCGTGCAGCCCTGGGTTACACCAAGCCACCCGGGGAGACAACTGTAGCTGCAGACACAGAGGAGAAATTCCTGGAGTTTCACCAGTGCTCCTGGATGCTGTGACGGCAGAGCAGGGACAGGGGCAAGACGGTCATTTGCAGATCATCACAGCACCAGAGCTCAAGAATGGTTTGACACCATTTGCTTTGGGTGGGGACACTCCCTTTGAATGTCCCCTGACGGTGCTTGTGTGACCGTACAATAACCGAGGAGCCAAAGGGGAGAGCAGGACAGCAGGACAGAGCGCGACACCAAACCCAGGGACCTGGCAGAGCAGACCTTGCCTGGACCAAGAGCAGAACCGCCGATCCAGCCGCAATGAATGAGAGCACCGGCAGTCCTGCCTGGGGAGGGAAATCCAGCCTGACTTTTGTTTGCTTTGGTCTTAGATTTGAGACCATTGGGAATTCTTGAGCAAAGTTTTATACATATATGCTGTCGTGGTTCAGCCCCAGCAGCAGCTCAGCACCACGCAGCCATCGCTCACTGCCCCTGCCCCGAGGGGATGGGGGAGAGAATCGGAGGAGTGAGAGTGAGAAACACTCCTGGGGTGAGGTAAGGACAGGTTAAGAATTGAAATAAAGTAAAATAGTCATGATAATGCCCAATGCAATTGCTCCCCACCCGCCGACCCATGCCCAGCCAGTTCCCAGCAGCGATCGCTGCTCCCCGGCCAACCCCCCCAGTTTCCATACTGCCCATGACGCCGTATGGTATGGAATGGCCCTTGGGGCAGTTGGGATCAACTGTTCTGGCTGTGCCCCCTCCCAGCTCCTTGTGCCCCTGGCAGAGCAGGGGAAGCTGAAAAGCCCTTGCCTGGTGTCAGCACTGCTCAGCACCAACTAAACCATCAGCGTGTGATCAGCATTGTTCCCATCCTAAACCCAAACCACAGCACTGTGCCTGCTGCTGGGAAGAAAATTAACTCTATCCCAGCCCAAACCAGGACAATGCACAAGGCAAGTACTTAGGTTCAAACAGCTTTACATAAAGGGCAAATGTATTTTTCCAATACTCTTGGGCACATCCTGACACTCCTTGTACCTTTTCTGCTCAGTAAGTATAGATAATTATTAATAAGAGCATGTACCTCTGCGTGGCTCTGGGCTCGGGGGGTTTCGGAGGTGGGATGGTTCCAGCTGGCACCAGCTCGTCTCCTGACCCCGTGCCTCACGCTCGAGTACTCCTTGACTGTAAGCTGAATTATAATGGCAGATGCTACAAAAATTCAGCAGCCCGGTCCTGCGTCGCAGCTGTGGAGGAAATAAAGACTGGTGTGTTTCAGCAACTGCCCAAGTAAACGCGATAAGAGGAAAATGATCGCTGTTCAGACATCTTAGATGTTTATCAGTTATTTCTCAAATTTCCTTCATGTGACTGGTGAAAAACCCAGCGGAAAATGTTTTTAAAATTATCTTTAATTTCTCAGAACATGTCTAATAGTTTATCAGAATTGGATTATAAAGATTCTTTAAAAATAATACACAACACCTTAAAGTCCAGTGAAGTTTATGTGCTACTTTCAATATTTTTTTTCTTTATGTACATCTTTTCAGACTTTTTTACCTGTTCTGTATAATTTAGGAGACGATCTGACCCCTGCTGTATGTTGGCTTAGAGCTTGTAAGGCTGAGTTATCTGTCGTGGTAATGCTCTTGATTTTTTCTCACAGTTTGGTTTGCAAGTTTTAACATAATTTATTTACTTCTGGTTGTGCCCTTCCTCTGAAACCTTCTAAAGCTTTATGTTTATTTCTTGCATACTAGAATGTAATTAGGTTAAGACTTTCTCTAGGCAATTGTAATCCACATACTGCATTAAGAAGCACATATATTAGTTTTCTTCACCAAAAAGTCTAGACTATTAACAAACTCTCTATGTTCAGTGAAAAAGCCAGAATGCCTACTAGATATTTAAGTTATATCATGTTAATAAGAAAGTCATATCCAAGATTAATCTGGAAAAAAAAAAAAAAAACTGTTTTATTTTAATATAATCTAAACCTTGAAAACAGCCCTGGAAATAATGACCAATTAACAACTTTCAGTTTTTAAAGAAAACTTGTTTAGCTGACAACAATTAAAAAAAAAATCAGCCCAATATCTGTAAAACATAGAAAAGAATAAACTAATTTATTTTATAAACTTATCAAGCACATTTGGTCTCACTATACAGTGCTAGTTCTCTTACTAAAATTCAGGTGCTGCCTCCTTTGCAGTTGAGTTACAGTGCAAACAGGTTTTATAATGGAAATCAGGCAATTTAAATAGAACACTTTATTATAAAATTAAGAAAATTCTATTAGGGTCCATTTCTATTAGTTTCTATTAATTGTTTCATTTGTAGGAACTGGCTTATAAGAAAAAATGCACTTTTCCTGTTGTGTGGAACAAGGATATTCTAAACAAAGCAAGCCAGTTGGAAAATGTGGCCAAAAAAACCAAGCTATGGGAAATTCCTTCAACACCTTCAGTCAGCCTTGATGTATTCGCAGTACTTGAGTGTTTCTGTAAGCCCACCGGTCTGTGCAAAAAAGGAAACTTTTGTACGCAAAGGAATGGCCAGCTCTCAAGGTGAACAATGAAGATCTGAATCTGGAGACTGCCAACAGGGAAATGTTATACCGAGGTCAGGTTTTTTTGAGCTGGATGCTGCGTAACACCCTCCAAGGTGGTATTTTTTAGGATTAACATTTCTACAGTGTGTGTGTCCACCATTTCAGTGGAGCAGCCCAAAGGTACACCTAGACTTTGCCCATGGGGGGAGGTGGTGAATGCCTGTGGCCCCTTCCAGCAGCGCTCACTGGTGCTGAACCCATGCTCCTCACGGCGTGAGTGAGGGATGCTTTTCCAGCTCGGGGCTCACAGGCAAAGCCAGGCAGCGGCCAGACACGCCAGCAAGATCTGGCAAGATTGAGGTGCTGGAGCGTGTCCAGAGAAGGGCAGCGGAGCTGGGGAAGGGTCTGGAGCACAGGGCTGGTGGGGAGCGGCTGAGGGAGCTGGGGGTGTTCAGCCTGGAGAAGAGGAGGCTGAGGGGAGACCTCATCGCTCTCTGCAGCTCCTGACAGGAGGGGGCAGGGAGGGGGTGTTGGGCTCTTCTCCCATGGAGTTAGCGATAGGACGAGAGGAAATGGGCTCAAGCTGCACCAGGGGAGGTTTAGGTTGGAAATTAGGAAAAATTTCTTTCTGGAAAGGGTGGTCAAGGATTGGAACAGGCTGCCCAGAGAGGTGGGGGAGTCCCCATCCCTGGAGGGGTTCAAAAAACGGGCAGAGGTGGCACTTGGGGACATGGTTCAGTCTGGTCTACCCTTGATTGGTTTAGTGTGGACTTGGTAGTGTAGGTTAGTGGTTGGACTGGATGATCTTGAAGGGCTTTTCCAACCTAAACGATTCTATGATTCTATGATTCTATCTCATGTTGGCTGTAGCCGCGCTTGGAGCAGGGGGTGGACAAGAAGACGGCTGAAGGTCCCTTCCCACCACCACCCCTATGACTGTGTGATACCACGACACAACCCCTGCGTCAGAAGACACAGGTTGACATGACATCGGTTACACAGTGACTGGACTTTCCCCAGGAAGGCATGAAGCGTAGAGCCTTTCCTATTAAAATTCCATTCAGTCTTCAACTGGGAGCTAAGCACAGCTGAAGCGAAGCATCTGAAAGCTGTTGCAGTCGGCTC
This sequence comes from Pelecanus crispus, assembly GCF_030463565.1. Classification (NCBI taxonomy): domain Eukaryota; kingdom Metazoa; phylum Chordata; class Aves; order Pelecaniformes; family Pelecanidae; genus Pelecanus; species Pelecanus crispus. The sequence continues at coordinate 74,574,634 of NC_134648.1, forward strand.
CGCAGAGGTGTGAGCTTCCCCCGCGCTCCGCAGGCACTCGGCACTTATTTATAGCTGATCCTGTAGCAAAGGTGTGTGCGGGGACACATTTGTAAAAACAAAAAAAAAAGTCTGTGGAGACTTGATTGCCACCCTAAGAGAGGATTTATTTGTCACAGGAATCAATAATGTTTGATTTTTTTTTGTTTGTTCAAGCATTAAGAGCTATGGTATCTATGCAGTATTATTATTCATGAAAAAAAGATTTCTGAAGAAAATGAGAACTTTCCATGGATAATTTACATTAGATACAGAAATGATTAGGAAGGTCTAATTTCACTGCTACCTAATGTTTAATATTGTTTCTCCCTGCCTTGGTTCTGACAAAAGAATGCAAAGGCTGTTCAATCAGGCAAGGAAAAAAGCTATCTAAAATCCCCTGAATAAGGTCAAGCAAAATGAATCATGTCTTTTTAATTCAAGAAATGAATTTTGCTTCAGGCATTAAAATCTAGAGCTGTCTTAAAATGTTTGAGACATACCTACTATTTTTCATGCTAAAATTGTCCCATTTTTGTGTAGTCTGGTTGCAGTTCCAGAGCATATGTATTATTAACAGAGGTTTTCTTTGTAATTCAGCCTGTTCTTTAATTTACTTACAGAGCAAAGAGGCTGGATCGCTGCTGTCTGATGCCTACAGATAAGGATACACCATGAGGTTGCGGAGAGGGCTCATGAAGGCAGCTGAAAAGCCTCTGTTCTTGCAGGGTTTTGAGACCCAGCTGGGCAAAGCCCGGAGCAGCCTGGTATAAATCCAGAGTCGATCGTACTTTGAGTGGGAGCTAGAGTAGGGACATCCTGGGATCCTTTCCAGCCTGAGTGAGTCTGAGTGGGTGACTCTACAACTGCACAGAAGTCCCTTAACTATTATAGCATGTTGGTTAGATGTGTGATTTTCTTTAACAGAAAGAAACCCCCAAACACTTTGGATTAATTACAGCCTACTAGTAAAAAAAAAAAAAATGTAATAAAACCCTCACCCACTTCTCAGCAGTCTCTCAAGTCAGTGCTTCAGTACTGTTTGTTTTTTCCTGAAAATTGGATAAAACTCCTTTTTGCTCAGATGGCATGCCGGGCTGTTTGCTGGTTTAACTGAGCCCAGCCAGGCAGAGCGGGCTGCAACACGCGGCTGTTCTGCTGGGGGGGTCCTCCGGCATCCCGCCTCCTGGTGCCGTGGTGCCCCCGTACAGGGCCGCGGGGAAGTGAGGGAGGAGGCCTGGGCATCCGCCGGGCGCCCATGCGTTGTGGCGGTGCCCGGGAGGGAGAGGGCAAGCTGCGTCCCGCGAGGGCTGCGTTTGTGATAACTGCCCTCACTCTACCCTCCGGCCGCGGAGCATCTCCTCAGGGCTGTCCCGGCTCACTCCAAAGCTGCCGTGCTGGGGCAGATCCATCACTGCGGGGACACACTGTTCTGCTTTTTATCACTTCAACCCCAAGGAAAGCGCATCTTATTTCCGAGATGAATTCGTGCAACATCAGCTCCCAGCCGCTGGGCTTTGCGAAGCCTTTTTTTGCAAGACTGCCAGATCTCTTCTCTGCGACCTTCTTGCGTCTGTCTGTTCAGATTGTGGTAGACGTGGGTTAAAAGATGAACTCCTGGAGTGCCGTGTCATAGTCTAGGTTTTGCCCCAGGTTTTTTTCTCGGGTTTCTGTGAGGTTTCTGATATCTGGAAGTGCATCTTGTTCTGCATTTGAAAAAACAGGGATTATTTCAATTTTCCCTGCTGGATGCCACAATCACCGAATGCTCTGGTAGCTGTATGTGACGGGTGTATGAGCTGAGCTTTTTTCTGTGAGACACTCCGAGGATCATTTGCAGTGATCTGTTCCTATCTCTCTGCATCAGCTGTCTCCAATGGCGTCTCTTCAGCTCGGCTCCGAGTCGCAGCACTACATCCCACGGCCAGTTCAGCACTAAAGGGAACAGCTTTGAGTGCTGACCCTGACAATAAGAACTCTTCTCCTGGTTCAGTGCTGTTGAAGCGAAACAAAGTGCAATGCATCATATCAGCTTTCATCATGTTTGTCATACTTTTGACAGTCTCCCTTGCTTAAGTGCTGTTTCAAAGCCCCAGATATTGGTAATACCACAGAAATATTATCTCAGTGCTTGTCTCCCCCTGACTTCTTCATTGGGACCAAGGTGAGCCATCACAGAGCCAGGCTGGGCTGCGAGAATGACTTCTGCCTCCCTGGCCTCAGCCGTAGAGAACTCACTATTCAAGGAGAGCTGCCCAACTCCACCGGACCCATCCTGTGTCTAGCAGGAGAAACCAAGCCGAACCCGAGGCCAGCCGGCGCGAGACCGACTGGTGCAGGATGTGGGAACAGCAGCCCCTGAGCACCTGCAGCGGCCAGTGAGCTTTTGGGATTGGCCAGTCACGAGCAGCTTCAGCAAAGAATCAGAAGCGTGGCTCTGTAGTTGCAATTAGCTCCAATCAGCGTGCTGGCCGTATTGCCTCCTCTCTGCTCCCCACCTGCTTTTCTGCCTCAGATCCACCCTGCAGACACTCTTTAGCAGCCTGCTGTTTCTTCAGCAGGTTCAGGAGCGCTCCACTTGCCCCCTCCCAAAGCAAATAAAAGAAAAAAACCAAACCAGCAACAAAACAAACGCGAAGCACACCGAGGTATCCGTAGAAGGTCCCTGACTCTGTGCACCAGGGTGAGCAGGGGATCAAGGGTGGCATTGCTGCCCATGCAGCTCAGGGTGGAGCTGGAGATTCCAACCTCGGCAGTGCTCAGCAACAAGGCTGCCTTCCCCGCCGCCTTGCCAGCGCAGTAGGAGGAAGGTGGATGGGGGAATTTCTCTCAGTCTGACAACCGTCTAGCCTTGCGGCACGTCGCCTGCGCCATGTCAGCCCCGCGTGTGTGAGCCAGCGTGGGCGCCCGGGTCCCACGCTGTCAGCTCTCTCTGGGTGTAGGCAAGCCCACGGTTTCTCAGAGGACATTGACGCGCAGCATCCATTCCTAGTTACAACCTTTCTAGTCCCTGTCTGAACTGCTCGTGTGGGTGGATTTATCACTCCAGGAAGATTGATGCTCTTTTTCTTCGTTACATAATCCTTTCTGTAATAACATATCTCTGGGTAGCACCACAGCAGCTAATGAGTTTTTTAGCAACCTTGTGCTGAGTTTTATTTGCAAACAAACAAACATAAATAGGGCCGTGAGTGGCAGGAGCAGAAGGGAAGTAAGAATGGGGAGGAAAGAAGCAACAAGAAAACGGGCTGTCCTGGTTTTGGCTGGGATAGAGTTAATTTTCTTCCCAGCAGCAGGCACAGTGCTGTGGTTTGGATTTAGGATGGGAACAATGCTGATCACACGCTGATGGTTTAGTTGGTGCTGAGCAGTGCTGACACCAGGCAAGGGCTTTTCAGCTTCCCCTGCTCTGCCAGGGGCACAAGGAGCTGGGAGGGGGCACAGCCAGAACAGTTGATCCCAACTGCCCCAAGGGCCATTCCATACCATCCGGCGTCATGGGCAGTATGGAAACTGGGGGGGTTGGCCGGGGAGCAGCGATCGCTGCTGGGAACTGGCTGGGCATCGGTCGGCGGGTGGGGAGCAATTGCATTGGGCAGCACTTGCTTTGGATGTTGTTATTACTATTATTATTATATTGTTATTATTATTATTTTACTTTATTTTATTTCAATTCTTAACCTGTCCTTACCTCAGCCCAGGAGTGTTTCTCACTCTCACTCCTCCGATTCTCTCCCCCATCCCCTCGGGGCAGGGGCAGTGAGCGATGGCCGCATGGTGCTGAGCTGCTGCCTGGGGCTGAGCCACGACACGGGTGCAACGAGAAAACGAGTCTTGCGAACCTGCAGAGCTGGGACTCATCCGTTCAGCTTGTGGGTTGCTGTTCAGACACCCAGGCAATCCTCCACCATCCTCCACCTGTTTTTCCTGCCCTGTGCAGTGCTGGCGGTGCTGTGGGCGTGCTTGCACAGGGAGCTGCGGCAGCAGAAAGGTTACCCAGGGGGGAAGGATCATGTTCTGCAGATGTTGCTTCTCCCTGGCACAGGTTGGTGTGTGTGAAACGCAAGAACGTGATCTGCCACGGCACTGCACCTCCAGAGGGGTCTCTGGGGGGCTGGCTGTCCACCTCTGTAGTGAGAAGGTTCTTAGTTAAGCTGGTGATTCATAGGTCCCTGTAGTCCTGTCAAGTAAAGGAAATATTTTGGAAATCTGGCTTTCTGTGGAGGCGTGTGAGTTGGCTGTGAAGAAAGAGGAAGCTGTAAGAGAAGTAAGAAGTCCTCAGACTTGCAGGCAGGTTTCTGAGGGGACGGTTACAGGCTAATTCATTTCAGTTTCTATAGCACTTTTGCTCTTGCTCTTCTGTCTCATAAACCACTATAAAGGCTTGCTTTAATGGCTTACCTTTTCTTTAGTAGTTACAAACAAGTATCAAAGCAAAGCATGATTTATTTTTTTTAAATCCTCTATCTCATTCTACCTGAGCATAATGCAATATATCTTAATCAAAACCACTTCTTACTCTTTACTTTGGGATTTATTTTTTTCTCACTGTGGTTGCTTTTGCTCTTTTTGGTAAGTTGAGATGAAAACTTCATTGTGTGCGAGTATAGCTTCCCGTAAGTCACTTCATTAGCAATGGAAAATCACCCCTGCAACTGCAAATATTTTAAGAAGAGCCTTTCGCAAGGGCAACGTAAGTTAATAAGAGAGAAAACCCTACAGCGGCGTCCTTCTCTGTACCGGAGCAGAAATGCTTTTAAAACGCGGAATGGTTAATGCAGACACCCCCCAGTTTCCATCTTTCCCTTTCCTTGGTAGGTGGTGGCGCGCAGGTGGGCTCTGGGGCCGGGCAGCGCAGCGTGCTCTGGCCCGCGGCGTCCGTGCTGCCGGCAGCGGCGCGGGGGCTGATTTCCTTCCCGAGCCGAGGATGGACGCTCTTCATGGAGCAAGGAGCTTACGGAGCGCCCTTCTCCTTGCACCCGCCGATGGCTCTGATGGGCGTCTGCTCGTTTAGAGAGAGCCTGACTGCTCTGTAATTTCCCGCTGAGTCCTGAGCCCTCTTTTAACAAGCTGGGGTTTTTTTGACGACGCTCCAGCTTTCACAGGTGATTCTTGCACTGGGGTTTTGCCATAAAAGCCCACACAGAAAAGACATATTTTTCATATACTCTGAAACTTTTTGTAGGTGCCTTTGACGTATGTCATGAACAGAACACATTTTTAACCATTTAACAGGAATTGGAAATGCAAATTCTACATTTCCAGTTCCTAATCAAATATTTGTTGTTTCTGTAAATTTGATGTAGATGTTTGTTCTGACAGATTTCATTTCAATTCCAGCACATATTTCATGCGGATTTTTTTTCTTTAGTGATATGTTTAAAATAGAAATCCTCCACATGAACCAGACCAAAACCCCTTAATGCCATTGAGAAGAATTGCCAGTGTCATTCTCATGATTTATATCTGTTAATTTATTTTCAGAATACACTTAGTATGATCATTTTCTTTGGAGATAAGTGATCTTGGGAGCAAAACACAGAAGCGGAGGGGGAGAAATGTTCTCCTTTTGATTGCCACCTACCACTTCGCCCACAGCGAGACAAGCTGCCCGTCTTTCTGCTCAAAGGTGTACAGCTCAAACGAGCTGGAAAACAGCTCAGTCTGGTCAAGGGAGGCTTCACCAACACGAATGAGCTCTCAGCAGGTCCTGAGCTGGCATCACTCGTCCCGCTAGCATCTCCCCTTCAGCTAGACTGCAAAGGGCCAAGTCAAATTAGAGGTCGAACCTAGTGGCAAGCTCAGCTCTGAACTGGCTCAGCTGGCACGAGGACTGCTGGCGGACCTGCCTCCACAGCCCGGTGCTGCGGGGACCTGGGCTTACGGAACTCAGGCACTCAGTGTTTTAAATTCAAAGCCAGGTGATGTCTGGGTCCTGGTTTGGGCTGGGATAGAGTTAATTTTCTTCCCAGCAGCAGGCACAGTGCTGTGGTTTGGATTTAGGATGGGAACAATGCTGATCACACGCTGATGGTTTAGTTGGTGCTGAGCAGTGCTGACACCAGGCAAGGGCTTTTCAGCTTCCCCTGCTCTGCCAGGGGCACAAGGAGCTGGGAGGGGGCACAGCCAGAACAGTTGATCCCAACTGCCCCAAGGGCCATTCCATACCATCCGGCGTCATGGGCAGTATGGAAACTGGGGGGGTTGGCCGGGGAGCAGCGATCGCTGCTGGGAACTGGCTGGGCATCGGTCGGTGGGTGGGGAGCAATTGCATTGGGCAGCACTTGCTTTGGATATACTTTTATCATTATTATTGTTATTATTATTATTATTATTATTACTACTTTATCTTCCACTGCTGTCCTATTAAACTTCCTTTATCTCAACCCACGGGTTTTACTTTTTTCCCCCCGATTCTCTCCAGCACCCCGCTGGTGGGAGGGTGAGCGAGCAGCTGTGTGGGGCTTAGTTACCGACTGGGGTTAAACCACCACACTGGGCCAGTAAACCTGCCTTGCACTTAGCATGCCTGCTATCCGCAGGTAGCTGATGCGTTAATTTTGCCCCATCATTTTCATACTTAGTAGGCTGTGTGGGCTGTACTAAAAATAGACCAGAGGAGCTTCACCGGAGCAGCCAGTCCGGTCGTAGGGGAATTCAGATCTGGAGCGGCGGTGCTACACTACCAGCTTTGGGGGGAAGAAAATAGCAAGGGCTCCATGTTTCAAGTGGTGTACATTTCTCCATCCTCCACAGCCCTGCCAGCCTGCTGCATGTGCAGAGGAGTGTCGGGAAGGTGAACAGCCAAGGGAGGGCAGGCAGTCAGCCCCTCGTGTATACAGGGGGAAGGGGGAGCAGGCTGAGGGTGATTTCCCACTGGTTACTTGAGCAGCAAGGACGAGCTCTGCCTGGTATCGTTCTCCTCCTGTGATCCAAAAGGGTATCCATGAAATTTGAACAAACTGGGTGGGAAGGAAGCTCTGGAGGTCTGCATCCAGCTGCCTGCTCAGAGCAGGGTCAACTTAGAGCAGGTGGGATATAATTTGCAGGGTTAGTGCAATATTTAATAGTTGGATATTCCTTTATCTCTTTGCTTATGCAATGCCCACACAGCCTAGGTTGCATCAGAGAAACTGTGGGCAGGTTTGTATTCAGGCATCATTTCAGGCAATGAGAGAAGTGATGCCCTTCCCCTGTTCCTCCATTCTCTCGCCTTTGATAGCCCCCCACTCCCTACGACACCAATTAATTGGGGACAAGGCAGAACTCTTATTTGTGTGGCTGCAATCAGCGCCATAATTCATTCCTGTAACTGCAGACCCCGGGAGCTTTCTGCGCAGCGGTGAGTTCACGCCAGGCACTGTATGAACACAGATGGATGGCTTCAGCCTCAAATAGCTTTCAGGGAGGGAATAAGTCATTTCCATCTTTCCTGACATGAAAGTCAGCAAGAGGCCAAGGCATTGCTCACAAGACAGAGAAGTCAGAGATACACAGGGGACACCTGGCCAGCCCAGGTTACTGTCCCAAAACGGCAATGTTCGGCATTCACTTCTCAAGGGATCACAATTCCAAAGGTTTCTAAGAATTTTTACAGGAAAGTTTTGGGTTCATTGCAATAAATAACGTACAGGTACCCCCCGATCAGTGCTATACACCTTGGCTATAGAATCATAGAATCATTTAGTTTGGAAAAAATCTTTAAGATTATCAAGTCCAACCATTAACCTAACACTACCAACTCCACCACTAAACTAATTAAGGGGAGAGTCATAATTAATTTCATGTTTCCTGGCTTGGTGGCTGGATTTTTTTTAATGAAAGTAAAACTAGAATAGAATCATTAAGGTTGGAAAGGATCTCTAAGATCATCAGTCCAACCATCAACCCAACACCCCCGTGCCCACTAAACCATGTCCCCAAGTGCCACCTCTGCCCATTTGTTGAACCCCTCCAGGGATGGGGACTCCCCCACCTCTCTGGGCAGCCTGGTCCAATGCTTGACCACCCTTTCCGTGAAGAAATTTTTCCTAATATCCAATCTAAACCTCCCCTGGCACAGCTTGAGCCCATTTCCTCTCGTCCTATCTCTAACTATTTGGGAGAAGAGACCAACACCCCCCTCACTACAGGTAGCTTGATCAAGAATGTGTGACAAAATGCATCTACACACTGCGCTGTCCTCAAAGCCTTGGCCCTCAGGATTGCTCCAGCCAGCTCACTCGGCTCTCTGCTCCTTACTGCCTGCCTGATTTCTGCTGCCTACCGCCTCTGCTTGGGTTATTGAGCAGCTGCTGCTAACCAGCACTGCTCAGCAAGCGAAGCTTGCAGCAGGTTGTGTTTCAGTCGGCAGATCCTCATCTGAAACATCTGAGGCTACAGTCCCAGACTTGCAGGAATAATTATGTAAAGAAAGATGGAACGTCTAAGAAATAGATGTTTACCTGTAAATACAGCACAAGGACACTTGGCCATCCTATGCTGGTGCTCTGCTACACCTCCCATCCAGTTTAGGACACAGACTCAGTTTATATGCAGATGTTTGCAGGGCTGCATTTCAGCCTGGTCTTACTCACAGCCCCGCTGACACTGTTTTCCCTACGCGTGTCCCCAGGATCCCTCTCTGCTCTTGCTCCACCTGCTCTGCACACTGTTGCACTTTGTCATCCTTTTCACCGGGAGCACACAGCACCCCCAGGAAGGTTTGCACGCCGTGTGCCGGCTGCAGCCCACAGCGGGTTGGTGGCAGAGCCGACCTCGGTTTGGGGAGCTCTCAGAGTGCTGCCTGTCGCAGGCGACGCGCTGCGCTGCCATGCTGCTGGCATATTGCTTCAGGAAAATTATTGCAGCATTTCACAGCCCGTGCCATCAGGAAATCTGATGGATATTTCCGTGTGGCCTCCTTCTCACTTTGCAGGCAGTTGCCTTTGACAGCAGACAGGTTGTGAATTAACACCTTTAACATGGGAGAAGAGCGTTTGAGCCTCGCTGCGAGGCTTCAGGGCACAAGCAATAAATCAGATAATGGGGCCAAGGAGGCAAGCAGCTCAGAGACAGCTGAGAAACAAGGGAGCGTGAGGGAGACGGTGCCTGTGTTCCTGCAGGATAGAAGGTCTGGGGAGAGTGTGGAGGCACAGCCGTGGTCCGCTCTTCTCCTGGGGCAGCTGGGTATGTCCTTGCTGGGCACACGTCATAGCTAGGATGGGAGAATCTGCTCTCATGGTTTCTCTCCCTGAGACTTTTCAGTGAACATGGAACACTTTGTCACTGGGCACGAGTGGGGTGTCATCCTCCGGACTCACCAGAGAGGTTCAGGAGGATGAGTGGAGGCAGCTCCCAGCAGCATCCACAGTGGGTCCTTTCACAGACCTCCTCCGAACTGTCCCCTGCTGTCAACGTGGGGAAAAGCCTTTGAGAAGGACTGAAGTGGTGCGAGAACGACCCAGCTTCAGGGGCACCGCATCGTGTAAATCAGTGCGTTGTCTACTCATTTCTGAAACAAGATATTTTATGACTTTAAAACTAACGGGAGATGTAAGCTCACAGCCCTTTTGGTTTCCTCCACCGTAGAGCATTACAGTGGCACTGTGGCCGCTGAGCGCGCAGAGGAATTGCAATTTATACATATGTACAAGTGAAAAACAATCGCATTTCTTCAGCCAGGGATTCCCAGAATTGCTGTATTACATCAACTGTGCTGCACTACTGTTTCCCAACAGTCATTAGATGGTAAAGATAAAGCAAAGCCCCCAGCAAATAATTAGCATTCTCAGAGCACTCTTATCTGTAAGGTGTGTAAATATACTGATTAAGAAATAGTGTAGATAACGCGTTACATTTGTCTATGTGTGTGTTGAGCACATAAGAAAATAAATGAGAAATCCCGGGTTTTGGGGGCCAGAGAAGCTGCTCAGACAATGAGTTTCTCTCAGCTGCAGACTTATCATAGAATCATAGAATCATAGAATGGTTTAGGTTGGAAAAGCCCTTTAAGATCATCCACTCCAACCATTAACCTACACTGCCAAGTCCACACTAAACCAATCAAGGGTAGACCAAACTAAACCATGTCCCCAAGTGCCACCTCTGCCCGTTTTTTGAACCCCTCCAGGGATGGGGACTCCCCCACCTCTCTGGGCAGCCTGTTCCAATGCTTGACTACCCTTATGGTGAAGAAATTTTTCCTAATTTCCAACCTAAACCTCCCCGGGCGCAGCTTGAGCCCATTTCCTCTCGTCCTATTGCTAACTGCTTGCTGGGATCCAGCCTTTCCCCCCGGGCTGGGGGTCTGGGTACCCGGCTGAGGGTGCTGCAGGCAGCCCTGGGCTGCGTCCTGGGGAGGGACCGCGGCTGCTGGCACCTTGTGCTGCTCCGCTCAGCTTCAGCGTGGGATCCGGAAGGGATTTGAACCCCTGATCCCCCCAGTCCTGGCACACTTGCTCTAAGCATGTCGCTGCTACATATCATTGACAACACCTTTTGTGCAAGTGTAACTCTAGGTGTATTTATTATTTCAGTTTCTCAGCCTTCAGGTTTGCTCCTCGCAGCTCTCTGCAGTCATTTACTGCTCTCCCAGAAATCAGTGCCTGAAAAGTCTAGCAGATTAAAGAAATGTGTCCTCATTATGAGCGAGATCCATGGAGAAGAAGGCAGAGACGCAGGCAGAGGAAAAAGCTTTTATTCAGCGCTCAGGATGGCTCGTTTTCAATGTACTTTTAAGCCGCTAAGGCGCAGCCCTGTCAGAAAATACAAGAGGCTTTCAGATACTTGTTGATGGGCTAAGTTTTGAAAAAGTTCAACCACAGAAGATGTAGATGTAGCCAGAGTAAAAATTCAGAGGGAAAAGAAACTTTTTCATCACAAGGAGGTTTATTCATCCCCTGTCCAGTACTGTGGTCCCAATGAATCCCTCTCCTAATGTCTGTGTGCATCTGAGGGATATCCTCGGAGAGGATGGGGTCTGAGAGAGTCTGGATACTGTGGTGGGGAGCCAGGTCTGATGTAGGAAGTTCTGCACAGGCAGCACACACTGGGGACCCTCCTGGCATGGGCACAATTACCTGCAATTGCCTATCTCACCCTTTAGCCTATATATTTTTTTATATATATATATAAAATTTTTTATATATATATATGTGTGTGTGTGTGTATTTTGTTTTCTTTTTTTCCAGAAAAATTCTTCAAAGGGCAAACATCTGTGTACACTGGTGGCCGGTGGGAGCCATCCCTGTGGCAGGGTGCGTGCAGCAGCAGCACGCAGGGAGCAGCGCTCAGGAGCCGTCCTGCCAGCCCACGCCGCTCTGCGGGCAGCCGCTCTGGCAGCCCAGGCCGGCACGGCGCCGGTGCTTCAGGAGGAGGAAAAGCAAAGCTTATCAGAAGAACGCTTGATTTTGGAATAGCGAGTCTTTGCTTAGAAGCACTGAAGTGCCAGCAGGGCCTTGTGCAAGGTGGGCTGCAGCTAGATAAGAGCCTGCCTTTGAGCTGAAGGGGCTTGTGGCTGGCTGCAGTTTAGTGGTTTTAAATAGCTCTGGGGCCAGTGTCTCTTTCTTTCCCACTTGCAGACTATTTCTCTGTCAGGTTAAAGTTATCTAAAATACTATTTTTTTCTTGTCACGGCATTACCATTTCAGGCAAGACTTGTGTAGCCAGGCAAAGGATCGATATATTCTAAATCTCTAACACTCTCTGCCCATGGCCATGCTGTAAGCAGCCATCGCGCCGGGGAGTCTCGGCTCTCCTCTCTGCCGAGGTCCTGCCGGCACGGGCTGGCTCTGGCTGGGGGTCAAACAGCGCTCCGCGCCTTCCACATCGCATCCCGGCTAACCGACCAGCCGTACTTGGATGCCAAGCACAGAGCGGTCCATCAACAATGAGCGAAGAGGGATTAAAAAAACTTTCAGAAAGTACATTCAGAGTTTCATGTGGCTTATAGGAAAGTCACGCAGAGGGGATTCGCGTGCAAAGCAGGGCGTTCGCTGCGCCGCGTTCCCTGGCTGAGTGAACACAGGTCTTGTTCTCCTCCGCACCCCATCCCCCTGCGCTGCTCTTACCATGCTAGCTCAGTTTCTCTGAAAGGAGGAATTCACCTCAGAAAATCTAAATGAGAAGCAAAATGTTCTAAATCACTGTTGATAGCTTTGTACGCGATCCGCAGACGTGGCGGGGATTACTGCAAGGTTGCTCCTCCATACAGAACACTTATTCAAAGAGTTTGATTAATAATTCAGAACACATTTCTCAACTACGTATCATTTGCTCAACCATTTCTTGGTGGAATATATTCCAGCACTTATGGATCATTTTGTTGCCTTTTAAGTCTAATATATTTGTAAATGAATGCTGGCCGGTTTTCCTGCAGTCTGTTACACACACAGATTACAGGACTTCAGGAAATTGGGGAAAACAAGAATGAACACTCTAAGAAAAAATTGATTTGAGATTACTTCATGTGACCCATTTACTTTTTTAAAGTGCCTTGCTTCAAACTAGGAGAACGGAAATGTAAAGCCGAAGGAAACCTATGAAATTTTATGGGTGAGAGCAGAGTTGAGACCTCCTGTAAATGGACCTCTCTCCTCACATGCACTGGGCCTCCACTGCACTACACCGTCCGGCATTACTATCTAGGCAAAGGGTTTTCTAGATATAAAATTTCATTGAAAAACTCTCATGATTGAGTTTATAGTCTTTGCAAGGTGATTGAGATTGGTGGTGTTTTTTGGGTTTTTTTTAATTTGTTGGATTTGGGTTGTTTTTTTTTTTAGGTATCAGCTAAACATATGGCAAAACTATTAAAGACAAAAAGTAATATCCTGGTTTATTTTAATGAGGCTGTCTCTTTTTAGTAGACCTTTGAAATTTACTCTTAAAATAGTTACAAAACTTAGAGTTCTTAGGGTTTAATTTCACTTCTTCCCACCCCTCCCAAAGGCAAGGATATTAAATATTCCATTCTATGACTGTAGTCAGCAAATATAGATAGGTTTTGCATCTAATATATGTTAAACTTTAATGCTTTACAAAAAACACCCAGGAAAGGATTAAGATTTTTCATTTAGTAAACCTTTTCAACCATTCACATATTTTTTTGTTCAGTCAACACCTTTGTGTACTTTCCTCGCACAGATGCAATCAATTATAATATTTTAGAGATTCCACCAGCGAGAAATTAAATTCTTCTGAACTCTGACAAGTTTGTCTTCTAAAGAGGCAGAGATTTACAAATCTCTTTTCTGTGTGTGGCCCTTACTTGCCACAATTGCTACTGTTTGAGGGGGTTTTTTTCAGTAATGAAAACAGAGTATTCCTTATTGGCTTGCATGACTGAAGACAAATTTAACTTCTTTTCTGTTATAGCTGAACTCTCTTATTCTGTAGAAACTTTCTGTTCTCCTTTATCTTTACCATTTCATTTTTAGTGACGACACAACCTCCAGGAGAGGTGACTCACTGCCTGCCGGGAAAGATGTGGGTGCGAAGGTCTGGGACGAAGTCCTGATGCGTTGGTGTTTCTCAGGTGAGGCTACTTTGCTTTCCCTCTTGCCTGGGAATACAAGAAGATACCAACGCTGCGGAGCCACACTGTTGGATGAAGATGCCCTTCAACGAGCAGGACATCTGCTGTCGCAGGCAAAGGCTGTGGGCAAATGATTGCTTTTCCCACAGGGGCAAGGGCAATGTCTGGAGCGCCCGCAGATACCAGCATCACAAGCGTCCTGCAGCCAGCTAGCGGAGCGCGGCAGGACCGCCTGCCATACGGCTGCTCGGGATGCCCTGTCCTTCCTCTGCCTGCAACCCACGGCAGCACCTCTGCCAGCTGGCAGAGCCGGGCTCTGCCCCGTGGCCAGAAGGCTGGAGCCTGTCTGGGCAGGGCTGCACCTTCTGGACTTGCAGCTGAGCTCGCAGCCATGCCATCTCATTCAATGCTTATTAAATTAACATAATATAGATGTCAAACCCTTTTGTCAGTGCCAGCAAATTTTTACATGCACAGGAACAAAGGCACGCAGGGCTGCAAAGGGCTGTTGGGCTACCAACTCCAGTGCCCTGGGAGAGCAGCAATTTGAGCCTTTTTATGAGCTCACTGGGCTTGAAAGTGGAGATGTCGTCTGCACCCACTGCTCCACTTGGAAGACTGTTCATGAATCTGCAAGCTTTAATGTTTAGGAAGTTTCTTCGAATGATACCACCGTATTTTTCAAGAATATATTTATTCATGGCCAGTTTATCACCATTTGTTCTTATGCCAAAGCTATTTTTAGAAGAAATGGCTTTTTATCCCTCCATGATGTTTTCCCCTTGATGTGTTTGTAGAGAGCAATCATGTCCTTTCTCAGCCTTCACTTATTTAGGCTAAAGAAGCCAGCCTCATTAGGCTGCTCTTGTAAAGGCGTTCTCCACTCCCCGAGGAGTGCCTCTCTGCGCGTTTCAGCCTGAATGCATCTTTGTTCCCATCATTTCATGTGCCAGGCTCACCATTGCTGTGAATACCTACTACACTTCTTTGCATGATCACGGCACACAGCCAGGCTTTCCACCTGGCTTTCACTGTTATTTTTGTTCCCTTTCTCCTTTCCTTTCCCATGCAGTACTTTACCTGTTCCTCTTCCACTCTGATTAGTGCTCGTTCCTTCATCCTTCCGGGCATGTCCTCCCTTCCCAGCTCTGCGCCTTCCATCTCCTCCTGTCCTAATGCCCTGCACTGACCGCCCCGTCTCCTTTCTTCTCAGATTCCCATCAGAGTTCAGCCATCATCGTTAGCACAAGGTCTGTAACGTTTGCATCTTCTTCTGTACACTTTACAAGGCACCATTATATATACATAGCAACTTCCACCTCTGCTCGAGGGCAACGTCCACCCTACAGCTTTTGTCAATATTTCCTCTCAACATTGACTTAAAGCCGGTAAATACTCACATTATCATAATTGGCAGTGGAATGAGTATGTGGTTTGTGTACAAAAAAATCCCTTGGGTAAATAATGAATCTATCTGCTCTTCTTGTCCAGAAGCTCTTCTGTTCCTGCAATAATCCTGTTATTCTGTGCTCAGTTTTCCTTGTTTTGCTCTTTATACTTTTTGTCAAATTCAGATCTGACACGTAACAAAAGCTCAAATCTCTAAATCCTTTGTGAACATGGAGATCCTGTTTTCCCACCTGCAAGAACGATCCCACTTCCGGATGCCTGGAGTCAGGCAGAAGCTGCCTGTAGACTGGTTTTCACTCGATGGTCCACACTGCATCTCACTTGTCATCTACTGATGCACTGGACCGCAGTCAGCGGGGACAGAGCTCCTGCAGCTCCATCGCTCTGTCAGCATCTGTGCTCAGTTCAGTCTGTTACGGGACGTATTATTTTTTAATGTATAAAACCACATTATTTTTAATAAAGTGTCTCTTTCACCCTTACTGCTGTGTTATTATCACTGATTACTGGAAACTTGGGTTGCTTGTCTGCGTCTGAAGTGAGAAGGAGCTACAGAGTCAGCTTTGAACTGTTTGCTGTTTAAAACAAAACTTGAGACGTACGCTTGCTGAGCTGAGGACTTCTGAGAGGCGTGATGCCAACCTTCGAGGAACACTCTCTGTCTTCTTTTTAATAGTCAGGCTTTGTACTCTGGTACAGTGACCCTGAGTGTAACCAACGGGAATTTAAAAGTGCTCCATATTTTTCATGTGAGAGCTTAGCAGTCACTTTTTTGACCTACTATAACACTGACCACAAGGGTCTTCTTTCCCTTGAAGAAAAGAAAAAGCACTGGAGACATCTTTGATCTCAAAAGGAGAGTAATATTATTAATTTTTCCTGCCAAATGACATCTTTCAATTATCTTCAACCTTTACTGAACAATATTCTCTCCACCTCTCTTGGCGTTTCTTATCATTTCAGTGTCACAGTTAGGAGAAATTCCTCTACTGCCTACAAGCTCGGTCTATTGATCAAGGTGAACGTATTTATTTAGAAGGTAAGTGCATGGGAAAAAAGCTAATATTGAGAAAATTGGGTCCCATTGCTCTTCCTAAAAATGCCAATAATTGAAGATGAGATCCAGGGATCCCTCATGGAGCCAGGAAAGTGACGATCGACCAGGGCGCAGCCCCATGGTACCCAAGCAGGGACAGGGACAGGGACAGGGACAGGGACAGGGACAGGCTCCATCACCACCCAGCCTAATGGGCCATCCGGGGAGTCTGGTGATGGAAGCCTTCAAATGGAACTGGCTTCCCTTTCTCACTACAGCAGTTTTTTTCAAATACTTTGGATCATGATAAGCAACTGGTTGCAATTATAAAAGCAAAATAGAATCATATTTTTTAAGTGATATGCATGGTTTATCGTGAAATAAAACCACATATTTACAAGGAAACAAATGCTGAATAATATCTGTGAACAGAACGTGAGAAGATTTTACTAATATTAGCTGAAAACAACAGATTATTTTTAGTTGTAAATGTTTTTGTATTCCTTTAGTCACCATTCTATGTGTGTATTTTCAACACCAGTACTACAATGGATACCTTGTACAGTACACATTCACAAAAACCCGCAGAACACGTTGGTTTTGTTACAAGGACCCATAAACACTTTATTTCAGCTAGTTTACCCAGCTCCAGCTGGGCTTTCATTAGTCAGATTGACTTCTGCCCTGTCTTTTGATGCATCTCAGTATTATCTGTGATGAACTGTTAAGACATGCAGGCCCATTTTTGGGGCTTTTGAGGTTTTCTGCCAATGGGAGCCTGGTAGTGGTGGCAGGTTACACAAAATAACCTTGTCCATCTGGTTGTGTATTGTCATGATCTGTATTTTAAAGGGCAATTATGTTCTCATCAGCTTCAACAGGCTTTGACTTCTGTCTTCAGCACAGCTGGAGCAGGCCCTAATTCCCACAAAATCTTGGTTCCATTGAAGTGACTGAGAGCCAACGTCGGTGGAGCTGGGACTTCATGCCGTGCCTCTGCTGACAAGGTCAAGATTACATATACTCATTCCACAGTGAACGGGGCTTTGAAGGTCAGGGTGTTTACAGGCATTGTAGTCTGGACAGGCTGCTGCGCATGGTTTCACATACCTTCACAGGTTGAAGAACTTATCGATAATTGCAAAAACCCATGAAGGACCAACATGGGAAATCGGAGCAATGCTAAGAGGCATCAGGGAACTACCGTGGCAGTGTGGACACGTGATGAATGGTGGCTGTCTCTGGGGACAGTGATAGATATGTCCGATGTTACGCTTTTGCCTTTCAGGCTGATTTCAGTAACTGTCATGAATTGATAAGGGTGCAGTTACCCTGAGGCTGAACCTATTAAGAACAACATGATGCATCGCTTTATTCAAGATGACTTGACCTGACATGAACCAATGGAGCATTCTGTGCATTTTAATTTGTGCATCCTGTTCTAAAAATATTGCTTGTTAGATGTAAACAGGATTTACCAAGGGTTGATGGGAGTTTATAGGTGCAATGAGGTGGAGTGAAAACTGTCTGAACAACCAGGCCCAGTTGCCAGTGGTGTACACCAGTGGCAGATACTGGGGCAAATATTGTTTAACACCTTTGTTAATGACCTGTAGGGTGGGGCAGATGCACCCTCAGCACCTTTGTAGTCAATACAAACCTGGGAGGAGCGGTTGATTTGCTAGGTGGGTGTGCTGCCATCCAGAGAGACTACAACAGGCTGGAGAAATGGGCTACGAGGAACCTCATGAAGTTCACCAAGGGGAGGCTCAAAGTCCAGCATTTGGGGTAGAACATTCCCAGGCCCCAGTGCAAGCTGGGGGCTGCCCAGCTGGAAAGCAGATCTGCACAGAAGGACTTGAGGGTCTTGGTGGACAACAAATTGTGCATGAGCAAGCAGTGTGCCATCATGGCAAAGATGGCCACCAGCATCCTGGGCTGCATCAGGCAGAGCGTGGCCATCAGGTCGAGGGGAGGGATCCTGCCCCTCTGCTCAGCACTGGTGAGACACAGCTGGGGTGCTGGGCTCCCCAGTGCAGGACAGACATGGGCTTACTGGAGTGGCTCCAGCAAAGGCCCACAAAGATGATGGAGGGACTGGAGCATCTCTCATATGGGGAGAGGCTGAGAGAGCTGGGACTGTTCATCCTGGAGGAAAGAAGGCTCAGGGGGATCTTACCCATGTGTACAAATACCTGATGGGGGGTAGTGAGGAAGGTGGAGCCACAGTCTGTAGTGGTGCTGGCTTCCAGGACAAGAGACAATGGGCACAAATCAAAACAAATGACACTCCCTGTGAAGACAGGAAAACACTTTTTCACTGTGAGGGTGGTCAAGCACTGGAGCAGGTAACCCAGGAGATTGTGGAGTCTCCATTCATGGAGATATTCAAAACCTGACTGTACCCACTCCTGGGCAACCTGCTCTAGGTGACCCAGCTGGAGCAGGGGGTTGGACAAGATGACCTCCAGAGGTGAGTCCAACCTCAGCCATCCTGTCATTCCAGGAACAGAGCCTTGGTTTTGTGTTGTTCTGGCAACTCAGTGATTGACCAAAATGTTTGAAGCTGATAGGACTCCTTGTTTCAAAGGCTCACAATGAGGCACTAGTCCTTAACTTTTTATGGTTCACGAAGTATGCTGACAGCCATAATCAGTCGCAGACAAGTGTTCTTTACGTGCACTCTGAAAGAAATTTTAAATGCAATGGTCAGGTGAATCCAACAGTGGAAATAAAATGGACTTCAAAGCGAGCCCATGAGTAGAGTGATTACCTTAACCTGGTCCCTGGAAAGAACATGATTTTCTTTTTCTACTTACTTTACAGCTCTATATAGGTTTAGAGACATCCAGGCTGTCACCTTGCATTTACTCAAAGACATCCAAAATTCATCAGGTTTCACTCCCTAGTGTCTGTTATACTGTATTTGTGAAAAGAAAAAGGGTCTTTTACCTTTCTTTTTGAATGCACCTATTTCACTGCTAAAAAAAAAAAAAAAAAACAACCACCACACCAAAATTATCTGAATTTGTCTGTCTGCAGTATAATTCTTGTGCTGACACAGGGAAACCTGATATAGAAATGCAGTAATGAGAGCAGAGTAGGCAATGTCAAAATGTCATTGAATTACTAGAGCATTGCTGACTATCATGCATTGTACAGTATCTCTGTTGTTCAAAGGTGAGAGATATCTTTATCTTTTGTTCCTGCATACCATTAATACTTGAAATTCACCCTGAAGCCATCAGAGTTTAGCACGCTCACTATCAGGTTAAAAATGGATTAGATGATGCTTTTGGTAATGCAAATTGTGAAGAGGACACCCTTGTCCCTAGTCAGAAAGTTCATCTTCTTTTGTCACTTCATATGTTAAATAAGGGCATGAGCAATTACTGACTTTCATAGCTGACTGGATTCAATATTTCAGAAGTAAAATAAAATAGTCTTTGTTCTACTGACCCCAAGATTGCCAATTCTATATTTAACTGTCAATGCCTTACAGAGCATGGCAACAAGGTTTGAAAAATTAGTTGATGTTCAATCTTTTTATTTATTTTCTGCAGTAAAAAATCTGAAATATTCACTTTCCTGGATGGACCAAAAAGACAGGATTTTTGTTTGGCTTCAGTTTGTCTGCACCTGAACACTGATTGCTCTGGTCTTCTCTGGGACATGGGTCAAATGGGATGGAGTTCACCCCCACAAGACAAGAGTTGTAAAGACTTGGGGTTTTAGCATGTGTCTGAAGGAATGAGTTGTGCCTGCTCCAGCATGCATCAACTCCTGCAGAAAAGAGTTTCCAATGTTATGGACTATTAATTGTATGAATTTCATTCACCACAACTGCATGGGCATCAGCATAATTTAAACAGATAAGTGGACAAGTGTTTAACGTCATTGACACAGAAATAGAGCCATTACTGGGATGAACTCTGTGTGCCACAGATCACTGCATGACACACTGCAGACGCTTAGTCTGGGACTTCCAGTCTGACACAAAAGGAATTTGGCCACGACACTAGATTTAATGAGCTTCATTGATGAAGAGTGCCAAGACAGCTTTAGTGGTCTCAGTTAATCAAGAGTCTTAACTATTGACGGCAAATAAAGTCATCCTTCAAACTTTAAAGCTTCTACATGCTTATTATCCATTACTATTTCTGTCCTTATGGAGAAAATGTGCTGACAGGTGAATTATGAGAATAATTTATTAACAGTTGTACATATTTTAATTGTTTTTAGTTGTTTTCAGGATGACAGTCCCTAAACATTTCTAGCTCAGCTGGATGTACCATAGAAATTTCATATACGTAGCTGACATTAGGGTGTATCTGAACTTTTCTTTCTCACCTTTCACTGATCCCAGAGAAGCAGTGCATGGACTCCTTTGTGGTCTGCTGTCCCCACAGTTTGAAGCCCCTGGACTAGAACCTATACAATTACGCAAGACCCTGAGTACCCCTGCATTATTTTGTGCTTAACAGGAATATTGTTCAAGAATTTTCAAAATGCTCATTTTGCAAAGCAGCTTACCTTTTTACACGACCTAATTACAACCTCCTTCACCCAGGAGCATCGCCCAAACTTTCTCCCACAGAGCCAGGCACCCAGGCCCATGCCACTGAGGGGAGGCGGGTGCTTGGCCACCCCAGCACAGAAACCCCCAGGGTTAATGCCTCTGAGTGCAGAGGGAGCTCTTGATGTAAAGGCTATGATCCAGAGAAGTCAGATGTTAAGAAGGGAACCAGCTTTCCTTCCAAAGACCCAAGCAGTATTCATTCTTTTTGAAGCAAATTCAGAGACAAATTATTGTTGTGCATCTCATCCCCTGCCCTCTTCCTGCAAGGCTCAGTGGTTAAAGCATGTGTGACCTATTGGAGGTACAGATTAAATTCCCTTTTTTACCCATGTAGACCAAGAAAGTGTCCTCCCAGGTTATTGGCAGGATGGAGCCCTCAGTGACTCTTCTACAGCTCTTTCACTGGGCACACAACATAAAGGTCCACTGGATGTGAGAGAAAAAATGACTTGAAGACGCAACAGGGTTAGACTACTTTGGCAAGGGAAGACCTGAGCTCTATACCCCCTTGTAGTAAAACATTACATATTTTGTCCAAATTTCTTTAACACAACCTATTCTCTAAGATTGCCATTCTCAGCTTCATTTGTATTCTTTATCCTTCTTCCTTTCTTCAACTTTCAGCTTCAGCAACAGAAACAGAGGACATTTGGCTTGGCCTGACCCCACAGAAAAGGAGACATGGGTCCGAGGTTCCTCGTGCAAAAGCGGGACTGAGGTGTCTCAGGCAAGTGTCGAACACCTGCACAGTTATGAAAGGAGAGAAGATCTTCCCTCTTGGCTTCTGTTTGAAAGGGACTGGCAGCTACCACTGCAATTTTTTTTTCGTTAGCCTGGTACATAAGGCACAGACATATCCTCTTCAAGAGCAGGGCGTGAGCCTCCCAGGGCAGCAGTGACGAGCAGTGATGAGCATCCCA
This sequence comes from Pelecanus crispus, assembly GCF_030463565.1. Lineage (NCBI taxonomy): Eukaryota > Metazoa > Chordata > Aves > Pelecaniformes > Pelecanidae > Pelecanus > Pelecanus crispus. Next base: position 74,596,113 of record NC_134648.1, read on the forward strand.
GTGGGATGCTGGGGCTGGCTTGGCCATGGGGACCCCATCCGAGGCGACTTGGGGTGGTCCACACTGAGGAAGACCACGGTCCTCCCCGCACATCCGCGCATGCTGGGGGACCACAGGTACTGTCAGACTGGGCTGCGGGGGCTGACCGTGCAGGAAAATGCACGAGCGTGCTGCAGCGAGCACTCAAATGCGCTCACTTCTCAGGTAAAGCCCATCTTCTTGGAATTTGTGCTTTAAAAATAAGTGAAATTTAGACATGGAATAACTGACTGGTACCCCTTTTTATTCTTTTGCTTTGTTATATTCAGCAACAACAACAACAAAATTGCTGTGTGTTATTCATAAACAGGTGTGAGACTGACAGTTTACCTGTTATTCTGAAATGAAGTCTCTAAAGAAACTATTAAAAGAGGCATCAGCAGGACATAACAAAGATTTTCAGATTGAAGAGGAAAACCATCCCTCTTAGGAATTGGGTGGATTTAAGAAATGTATGAATATCTTTTATTCAGAAGGAATATAAATTCTTTAACCAGCTTCTTTGGATTCCTATCTGAATCCAAAAATCAATTACTTAATACAGAAAATGCATCAGCTCAGCCCTGTTTAGTCATCCTGAAAGAGGCACTGTCTTCTCATTGGGGAATGAAGGTGTTATAGAAAAGATACACTGGAGTCCCAAATGCAAAGAGAATTAGAACAAAATCGTCTCCTACAATGACTTCAAATCCTCGAGGAGACGTTTTGCTGCTGCGTGCAATGCCAGACTGACCACGCGTGTTGGCTGTCAGGCTGCTCCTTTACAAGTGCAATGGCAAAGCTTCCGACAGCCACCCTACCTCGGGGTGCAAAAGCAGCGGACGTTTAACCAAATCAAGGTTGTTCCCTGTACACTTCTCTGGTGGGCATCACTGCCACGTTATTAAATGTCTCACTGATCAGAAATGTGTTCAGTGCTGAAATCGTTATGCATCTGCAGCATTCAGACATTGAGGGGTGAGGCGCACACTGGCACCGGTCAGCTTGTACCTTGTGTGTAAGGGAAAACAGTTATTGCGTTGCTGATTGGAATGATGATCTTAGAGGTCCTTTCCAATCTTAATCGTTCCTAGTTTTTACTTTCATTATAAATAATCCAGCCACCAGGCCAGCAAATATGAAATTGCTGCTCTCCCCTTAAATGGTTTAGTGTGGACTTGGCAGTGTAGGTTGATGGTTGGACTGGATGATCTTAAAGGGCTTTTCCAACCTAAACAATTCTATGTCATTCGCGTAGGGTAAATGTACAGCGTCCCGACAGCTCCTGCATGAGCAATCAGTACAGAGGCTAACCCGAAAATTCACACTTAGCTTATTGAAAAGGTAAGAATATTAGTGAAGAAAAAAATGTAAAGTAAATAATTAAAGAAGATCGACCACTCAAGAAATACGACTGCTAAGTATACTAAATTGGAAAAGCAGCCTGTGTTGGGAAGAAATGCTGATGGTCCAAGGTTTGCTTTCATTCCAAAGGGAAGAGAAAGCCAATTAAAAAAAAATGTAATAAACACAATTTAGGAAATCAATCTAAAATGGTAAAACTAAAAATGCTAATTAAGAAAAAAACATTTCAACATCTGAAATGAAATGTTCAAATAAATGTCATTGTGAATGGAAATGTTTATGTTTGATCTGTCACTTTGAAATCAATATTGTCCTGCACAAAAAAATGTCATTTGAATTAACCCACACTTTCCACCGAGGAAGAAATTTTGTCTTCATTCTGCTTCGGTGCATCCGTCCTTCACTGTGCATCCTCGCAGAGAGCAACGGGGTGCCCGTGTGCTTGGCTATCGCAGAGAGCAGCGGGGTGCCCGTGTGCTTGGCTATCGCAGAGAGCAGCGGGGTGCCCGTGTGCTTGGCTATCGCAGAGAGCAGCGGGGTGCCCGTGTGCTTGGCTATCGCAGCGGAGCACCCCAAGCCGTCCCAGCCGCCCTGGTCTGGACAGCGGCGGAGGAGACCCCGGGTGCTTGGTCTCCAGTTTGGCACCTCCTTCACAGCCCAGAGGAGACTCGACGGTGTCTGGAGGGCTCCCAGTCTGCAAACTGGACTTGTCCCACTCGGCCGGCTGCAAGGAAAATAAGTTTTTTTCTTCACCTCACCAGTAGGTTATTTTGGGGTAAACTTGATGCTAGTAGAAAGTTAGGCATGCCATAACCCTGACCTGTCTGAGCTTCTGTGTATATATATATATATTTTTTCAACATTTTTGATCTGCACCTCTGAAGATAAGCTTTTGGGTCTGTCTTCCATTTCTATGGCTTTTATAAGAGAAAGTGGGTTCCACGGTATGGCAGGACAACATTTCCTTTTCTTTTTCCCAAGTGTTTAAAAGAAAATTTTAATTCCGCCATTGAATATATAGAGAATTACAAAGGAAAAAAAAACACATGTGCAAATTTGGAAAAAACATTCCAGTTGGCTAAATTATGGAGAAAGCATCCTGTTGCGATAAGCAGGGTGGAGTTGGGAAGACCGGCTAGGTGGGACCTCCTGGTCACTGAGGTGCAGTCCCGGCCCGCGGGATGACAGCACACGGCCCCTTTCACCGGCTCTGACCGAGCTCCCTCCTGTCCCCAGCGGTCCCAGCCGTGGCCAGGCTGCCCCTGGCGCCGCTACCCCCCACTGCCCCTCCACACCGTGACTCAGCCCGTGGAAGTGGAAATGCCATGGGATTTCAGCTCTGCTTTTTTTGTGTGACTTTTCATTCAGACGCTAAAATCTGCAGGAGTGTGTAAACCGGCGTGTGTTTGTGCTGGAGCGTGCGCGTTTTGTGTGTGTGATCAAGGGTATTGCCGTCTTCACATTGATTTTCCCAGGCATCTCCTCAGAATTGGCATGGTTTCTTGTTCTTTGAACCATTTAAGCTATTAGCTGCTGCACAGCCTCATACACAGATTTTTTTTTTCTGTGGTTGAAACAGAGAAGCCTGAACTTCGCAGCGAATGTCTTTTGATGGAACTGTTTGCTCGGGAGAGTTTCGTGACTAACTTAATCTCAGCTGATGGAGAGACGGATCCAAGCTACACAATTTACGGCGCTGTCAGTTTGGATGTTGGTCTCGTGCTATTGCATCAGCCCGCCTGCAGTCTGACCCCTTTAAAAGCTGGCTGGTTTTGAAGACAAACACGCAAGGGGTTAGTGCAGAAGTATTTTCCACCTGACAAGAACTGTTGCCGTGGATTAAGGAGAAAAGAAGAATCACTTCCTTTTATTTTGCCAGGGAATTCAAATGCTCTAAGATTTAGTGTAACACAGGATCTGTTTAAGTGGTAATTGTTCTTTGTTTGAGACTACATCAATTTACAACTGGAACGCTATGGCTGTCACCGAAAATGCTTTGTAAATTTATTTACAGGCTGCAGAAAAGTGAAGAAGCACACAGACTGCATTTTAAATACAAATTGCTTCGAGGTACAATTTGCTCAAATTGCTGTAATGTGCATTATGAATTTAATTTTAGTACATTTTTGCTATATAATAACCTGATTTGAAAGTATAAATGCAAATTAAATTTAAATAACCTATAATTTTTATGTGATGTGATGTTTCATAAATATTTACTATGGGTGTCTTATTATTGAATCAACTAGTCCTTAAACTGTGTAGACAGTAATAAAGGCAAGGTCATCTCTTTCTTGTATGTATTAAACTTGTAATAGGCAGTATATGTTTGCTCTTCAGCTCATGTGTCTAAAAAGAGATAATCACCGCAACATCTGAGGGCCTCACAGTCTTAACGCTGCTCTCTGAGATAGGGAAGGGCTTTTATCACCGTCATGCTGCTGAGGAGGCAGGCACAGGCAGACAGCGTTTGAGATCGCTTAGGTGCCCAACGATCGCTGGAATCGATGGCAGTTAGCGCTAAAACATCTGTGTCCAGGTACCTGTGCTCGGATACACAAGGGGAGGGATGCTTCAAATTGCCATTGATCCCAGCAGCAGCCGTGGGCTTGGATGATCTCGGATCCGACACGTCGGCTGCGCAGAGATCCTCACGAAGCCTCTCCGGCCGCCGGTCCTGGCATCGCCCGAGCTTGCACATCGCACGGGTGCGCTCCGACAGCACACGCGCTGACGCTCTGCGCGCTTGCACCAGGAGCCCGAGTCCCGCAGGCAGCACATGCCTGGCGCGCCCACAGCCTGCCTGCGCGCGGTGGCCCTGCACGATGTCGGGCAGGCGTGCCGGGTGCCACCAGCAAATGCACAGCGCCCAGTGCTCACAGCGCCCTGTGCTCACAGCGCCCGGTGCTCACAGAGCCCGGTGCTCACAGCGCCCAATGCTCACAGCGCCCGGTGCTCACAGAGCCCGGTGCTCACAGCGCCCAATGCTCACAGCGCCCGGTGCTCACAGTGCCCGGTGCTCACAGAGCCCGGTGCTCACAGAGCCCGGTGCTCACAGCGCCCGGTGCTCACCGCGCCCGGTGCTCACAGAGCCCGGTGCTCACAGCGCCCAGTGCTCACAGCGCCCGGTGCTCACAGAGCCCGGTGCTCACAGCGCCCAATGCTCAGAGCGCCCAGTGCTCACAGTGCCCAATGCTCACAGTGCCCAGTGCTCACAGCACCCAGTACTCACAGCGCCCAATGCTCAGAGCGCCCAGTGCTCACAGCGCCCAGTGCTCACAGTGCCCAGTGCTCACAGCACCTGCCTGGGGAGCGGGAGGCAGGGAGTTTGCATCCCTTCTCCCCCTCCCCGGGAAAGCAGCCCGGATACACGCAGAAAACGATGTCGCTGAGATGAGAGGTGACCCTACAGCCCCGTGCACTTGTCACAAGCTTTGTACAGCGCTTTCCGCTGCTCGCCCAAACAGAGCCAGCAGGTCCGGGAGTGTTGGAAGGGGGGATGGCTAAGAGAGGTTTAAACGAAGGGGGATGAGAGTTAATAGATTTTAACTGCACAACACTTTAATAACAAAGTGACACTCAGAGGAGTCCGCAGAGCAGATAACCACTGAGGCACAGGGGTGGTGGGGCCGGTGTCTCCTTCGGCCCCGAGCTGGGCACCCTCAGCGGGAGGGGGCTGTCGTGGCTCACCCCAGCAGCAGCTCAGCACCACGCAGCCATCGCTCACTGCCCCTGCCCCGAGGGGATGGGGGAGAGAATCGGAGGAGTGACAGTGAGAAACACTCCTGGGCTGAGACAAGAACAGTTCAACAATTGAAATAAAGTAAAAATAGTCATGATAATAATAACCATATAATAATAATAACAACAATATCCAAAGCAAGTGCTGCCCAATGCAATTGCTCCCCACCCGCCGACCCATGCCCAGCCAGTTCCCAGCAGCGATCGCTGCTCCCTGGCCAACCCCCCCAGTTTCTATACTGCCCATGACGCCGTATGGTATGGAATGGCCCTTGGGGCAGTTGGGATCAACTGTTCTGGCTGTGCCCCCTCCCAGCTCCTTGTGCCCCTGGCAGAGCAGGGGAAGCTGAAAAGCCCTTGCCTGGTGTCAGCACTGCTCAGCACCAACTAAACCATCAGCGTGTGATCAGCATTGTTCCCATCCTAAATCCAAACCACAGCACTGTGCCTGCTGCTACTGGGAAGAAAATTAACTCTGTCCCAGCTGACACCAGGACGGGGCTGAGCATGGGGGCTGCAGGACGGGCACCAAAACATGCCACCGCCCGCAAACACATCGCTGCCGTGCAGGTGGGGAATGCGTGGCAGGTCTAATGCAAAAGCTGAAAGAAGTTTTTGCTTGTGGAAATCCCTCCACGCAAGGAAACCTAACCTCAAGAGTAGGGCAGGATAATATTGGCTAACCCACGTTCTAACACATGCTTCTCTCCTTTTCTTTTATTGAAAATAAAAGCTTTAGCATTACAGAACTCTTTATACTGCAAAGAAGTTCCTCAGGCACTGTGGGTCACCTTCTGTCAGGGACGGTTGCCTACTCCCACTGTGTATACGCTAACTTGAACTTTTCACTAATCGTAATATAAAGGCTCTTGAAAGACTCTTAAATGGAAGGCCAATTTTGATGTAGTGCCTTTTAAATGAGTGAGACAACTTTGACTGGGCGAATATGTAACCTGTGATTGAACAACAAAATGGAAGAATAAAATGATGAATCGCTTACTGTAAACAAAATAACAAATGTTTCCCTAACAGCTGATTTAGCAGACTGGCGTTATCCTCTTTCTCTGCAGAGGGAGGGCACATTTTCTCCTGACCGCCCATCACTTCCAGCAATGCAACCACGCAGCAATTAAATAAGATTTATCTTACAGATGATGTTTGCAAAAAAGGGCACAATTTGTAATAAATTGCGGGTGTTTTTCTAAACTTAATGCTGAATTTTCAGAAATGACAGCTATCTTTTCTGGGGTTTGTGGCTGGAAGTTTTGTGTGTCTTGCTTTAAAATGTAATCATAGCAGGCCACATGTTCTCCATGGGAAACGTGGTATTTTAAAACAATTTTTAAACAACTTAAACAATTTAAAGTTTAAAACATTTTTTTTTTCCTTATGCTGTATTCGCACTGAAATTCTCGGGTGGAATTAAAGTTGTCTAAAGAGTAAATAATCAAGTCCACTGACCAGATTAAAAACATGAACAAAAAGCCCCATGAACTCCCCCCTGACGTCTGCTAATTTCTTGGTCAGCCAGCAATCCTTTGTTTTGCCCGTTGAGAAGCAGAATCGTCTCTGCTGAAAGCACCTGCAGAAGCAAAGGGGACCATGTCTGAATCCGTAGATCCAGCCGGGACAGAGCTGCTTGCCTCGCCGGCTGCAGGGGCCGTGGCGGAGCCTGTCCCCTCCGTCACCTCCCGGGGCAGCAGCCCGGGGTGCGTGCGCGGCACGGCGCTGCAGCTGCCACGAGCGCCTGATTAACGTTAATTGCAATAGGAGCAGTCGGGTGACAAACGGTGCTCGGCGCTGGGGCCGTGGCCGGCCGCCTGGCAGGAGCAGCTCAGGAACCGGCAGCCTGGTCTCGTTTGCTCTGATCGCCCTTGTGTTTGTGCAACCGGGCGGCTTAATGGAAATAAATTCCTTTCCCCAAGCGCTCAGAAGTCCTGGAGCAGAAATTGCCCGAGAGGGTCTGGGTGTGAAAAACACCCTTTCTTGCCAGCAACAAACCGAGGTGAAGAGAAAGCCCAAGCGAAGACGGGCTGGGGGCTGTCTGGCCACCCAGTGAGTAGCAGTCACTGCCCAGAGCCTCCAGCTGCAGGAGCTCACTGCACAGGCTTTCTCATTTGGGATACAGCATTTTATTTTGAGGGATTATTTTAAAGAGGCCACCTGCAGAAATGTGACGTCCGTTCAATCAAATTATTATAGCAAGTGTTGTTACCTAGAACATTTCATGAGTGTTTCTTTAGAGTAATTTGAGAAAAATACCAATGGCTGTAACCCTCTGTTCTATGTTATTATGGGCACAATGCATCTTTAAATAATTAACAGCCATGTAAGAATAATTAATGACATAACTTTTCAGGAGTTTGGTTAAAAGGGCCGTGGTTTTCCTCACTTGGAGTTGGAGGATGAGCTTTATTGCCCCAGATATCCTTTCTGCAGAAAGCTGAGAAGCATTAGAAGTGAGAATGTGACTTTAAACGAATGCTGGGGCGACGGCCTCCCCTTGAGCAGAGGGGACGGCCCCTGCAGAAGACGGCGCCGGGCAGCCAGTTTCCACCAAAGCTCCAGGCACTGGCCATTGCAGCCGCAGCAGTGCCAGTTTGGATGCTGATGGCTCTTGCCTGTTTTGGGTTTATCATCCACAGATTCAGGAAACTCCCTAGGTCAAGAGCTATCTCGTTCTGCGTTCTCGCCGCTTCAGGAAAACTGCTGTATTTCTGTATTTCACTTAATGTCTCACTCCAGTTGTGTCTGCCCTCCAGCAAGGGCTCCTCTCTTGCATTCCTTTTTTTTGTTTGTTTCTTTTCCTTTTTTTTTTTTTGATATATACCCAGGAAATTTAGTTAAATAATCAAATTTGTAAGTTCTGTAACCTCGACCTCTTCCAGCTATAATTTCTTACCAGTTGTCTTAGTCATCCCACAAGAACTGGAGGCTGCGTTTTTTTCCAATGGATTTCATAGAATCATAGAATAGAATCATAGAATTGTTTAGGTTGGAAAAGCCCTTTAAGATCATCCAGTCCAACCATTCACCTACACTGCCAAGTCCACACTAAACCAATCAAGGGTAGACCAGACTGAACCATGTCCCCAAGTGCCACCTCTGCCCGTTTTTTGAACGCTTCCAGGGATGGTGACTCCCCCACCTCTCTGGGCAGCCTGTTCCAATTCTTGACCACCCTTTCCATAAAGAAATTTTTCCTAATTTCCAACCTAAACCTCCCCTGGTGCAGCTTGAGCCCATTTCCTCTCGTCCTTCACTTTTGCAAGATGACTTTAAAGTATTAAGAAAGGGAGCATTTGAACACACCCAACATACTGTACTGAGCGATTCAATTTAGCAGTGTCTCTTCCCAGACCCAAAGATCTAACTGCATTCGCCTCAGTTAACTTCACCCCGTGACCACAGCTGTGCTCTCCCATGGCATAGCCCTCATTGCTGCACAAAGACAAGCTTCACTACCCGCCCCAAAACTTCCCACTCTTCTGGGAGAGGAATAAGCACAATAATGGAATTAGTACAAAACATCTGCTTGGGGGACAGGCAGGGCTCAAGGAATGCAGTTTAATTGCTGGCTCAGATGTCACAATGCACCTTGTGTATGCAAAAGAAATACATTCCCTGAACAGCTGCGGCGTAAAACCAGCACCTGCAGCGCCTGCAGCACCGCTCTCCTGCATGCGCCACGGGGAGATCGGAGCCCTTCTGCAGAAGGGGGGCTGCTGGTACCCATCTCGCAACAATCCGGAAGACATTCCCCTCATTATTTCTCTATGACTCTTTATTTACCTTCTGGTTGGTGCTCAGGGATGGTGCTTTGCAGCTAGCTTCTTTAACACCTTTAAAATACTTTACCGTCTATAGTCTCCATCCAAGTCTACTCTTAGCTTTGATCCTGCCAGGCTGTTCAAACCTCATTAGACCAGCTGTCCTTCCTGTGCAAGGCAAATCGTTTTGGTCTTCAAATTCTTCTAAATAGTGTTAAAGCAGCACGGGCTCCAGTAGCATATTGCATGGCACTGCTCGGATTTCTGTGGCAAGCCATACACTTTAGTGTTATAGCCCAAATAAAATCCAGCCCTGTGTGAAGCACACCAAATCTTTGATATTATATTTACTGGATTTACAGTGCCCAGTATTGGGCAACCAAGGAGGCTCCAGAATTTGAACTTTCATGTCAGTGATCCAGATTACTGCCTCCAGGACTTTGGGAATATTTCAAGAAAAGGTTGATTAATAAGCTCTCAGCGACTCATGACATAGGGTCTTCATTTGTTTAACCTGGTCCATCCTGGGGCTGGCATGGCATGAGGGTCTCACCATGCCCCGAATCCCAGCCATGCCTCACCTGGAGCTGGCTCTGGCATGGGGTCTGTCCTCGGGTGAGCTGAGCAGCTTGCATTCCCCCCTGGAAACTTTGCAGGTTGCAAGGTTAGTTCTCTGTCCGATCAGCACACGGCCACTGAGGCTGAGCTCGACGTCGCGGCACTCACCAGCACTTAGCAATGGAAAATGAAGGCGGTGCTGGTAGGAGGTGCCCCATGGCCAAGGTATCGGTCCACGGCTTTGGGTGCTGGTCCCTGCCCTGGGCACGGGCACGGCTTGAATGCTTGGCTCCTTCCATACAGCTCTCCATCCCTACTAGCACAGACAGGTGATTCTCCTGGGAAAGCATCATAGGCTCGGGTTTAAATTAGACGCCCTGAAAATGACATGAAGTCATCTATAATAATATAATACATATATATATACACACAGTATATAATAGACCTTCCTTATAAATGGGTCATGGTCCACTATAATCTTAAAGGTAGCTTTGTCAACATACCACAAAATATTGAGACTGCTATCCATGTTTAAATACGATAGATTTGCACCCACACAGGACAGCTTATTGCCCACGAAGCTCACTGTACTATGTGACTTTTCCTCCTACTTCTCCTTTCATTCCTAATATTTTTTGGTGTTGTATTTTCTTGTACATTGTTATAATTCCTACTTCTGTAGTTTCATTTCTTCGGGGAAATTTTCTTCCAGCGCAGATCACCATTCTGTTTTACGCCAGCACCTTCAGCCGTACGGCGGTGCTGTCGTGACTGCGCTGGGTCCTTGCACCTTTGCTGAAATAGTGTTCTTTTGCCTGCCCCTTCTGCATGGTAATTAAGATTTTGCAGTACTTTTTTCAGGCAGATAACTATTCTCACTTTCGGCCTCTTCTTTCACAGAGAAAAGAATTTTTTTTTTTTTTTAAGTGTCACCTGTGTGTTTGGATGAGCTTTAAATTGGCAGGTGAGGAGAGAAAATTGCCAAATGCTGCAGAGGTAGGAAGAGCAAGGCAGAAAAGTCTGGAGGATTAGTGGGATTCTGGTAAAACTCTAGACGTGCAGTCAGGAGCTCAGGCCCTTCATGAGGAGGACAAGGGATGTGGAGGCAGGGGAAAAATAATCTCAATTTTCTTTCACATTGTGACTTCACCTGAGAGGTCGTGGGAGAGGTTTGGAGGCTCTGGGGTGATTCATTTGAGTAGGGTTTGGCTCCAGTGTAGACAAGGAACATAAAACTAATGTGGCTGATAAAAACCAAACCGGAATAGATTTTATGACTGAATGACACCATTGAGTCATTATGCAATGAGTGCCAGAGAATTTCCCCTACTATTTACGATGCACTGCCTATAAGCATGCCTTTTTCAGAGAGTAGTCCCAGCCTTGTTGTAAAGACTTCAGGTATCAGAGACTCTACCAGACCCTGAGGAAAAACAGCCTAATGCTTAAACACCTCCCCAGTGGAAGCCGTTCACCTCATTGCTAGCCACATTGTGTCCACCCTACAACTTATAAATCATGCCCAAATCTCAAGAAAACCACTTCTGTCCCTGAAAGGCAGGTTTTCCAAGCCTACGGTCATGGTGACAGCCCTTTTCTGAACTTCTTCTTGTTTGCTGACATTTGTCATGGTTTAATATCAGAATTGACCTTATTAATACTGCTTATGATAATAAAATTCCCCTCTACTCTTCTTTTCTGTTTATTATTCTAACAACGGGGGAGGCCGTATGTCACACTGGGAGCAGTAAATGATGTCCAAGCAAGCTGTGACTACCAAGCTCTCTACCTTGTTTTATATGGCTGACTTGCCCCTGTCCTTTTGCCAGAAATAATTTTGCTTTCTTCCATGTCATTGGTAAAATGCTGAAGAAAATTGGTCCAAAATCAAGCTTCTGCAATAAAGATAAATCTTATGTTGCACAGTGTTTTTGCATTTAAAATGACTGCCAGATGGATATTCTTAAATGCATTTAGTATATGATGCAATGATTTCAACATAATAAATACAATTTAAGATATTTTAATAGACATTTATAAAAAAATAACATCAATAATAAAATATTATAAAATTTATAAATTCATAATTTTTTGTTTAATTCAACTATTTTATTACCAAAAGTTAATAAAACCCTTGTGCACGACCCCATACAGTTCCTGCTGTCTGCAGCCCATGCCAGGACAGCATCAGGAGCCGCACCCCAGCACACCTGGCCTGGCAGAGTAAGGGGATGAAGATTTTCTCTTTCAGATATGGCCAGGTAATTGAACTGGATCTGAAAAGCTATTTCTGTGCCTGGTGTGCACGAAGCCCGGTCAGAGATCTGAGCTGTGAGGTGGGGAGTTGCATTTGAAAGGTTCTCTCATTGATAAACCTGGTCTAGAAATTCCATTGCAAATTTTGAATTCCAGCTTTCCTGTTGAGTTCCTATTTATTTCTTTATTTATTTACACACAGGCACACGTAAATACACACATACATACAGCTGATGACTCAAAAGAAGAATAAGCGCATTCCTAGCCACCAAAGCTGTATAAGTGGATCATGCAGGGGCTGATAGGAGAAGGAACCCAGAGTACGTACACAGAACGACCCAAAACAAGCAAGCTGCCACAGCATTTATAGAAACAGTGTGCTACCCCGTACAACAGATCCCAATGGAAGGGCGAGTCTCTGAAGGGAAGGGCCAGAGACATTCATGTGAACTAAGTTAACTCAATCACAGCAGCACTGCTCAAGAAGGGGGAACAGAAGCGTGCGCTCCCCTCTTCCATCAAGCAGGTACAGTTTAATGGACTAGGGACTTTGTCCCTTGCTGTACTTGCAATGCCAACGAAGTGCAAACATTTACCATTTATTGTTGCATTACAGTGCAAAGAGACTCAAACTCCCTGTGTAGAGGCTGTGGAGATGCTTCAGACCTGGGTCCTTCAGACCTAGTAAAGCACATCTGTGCCACGCAGCCTCGAGTGGGTGACACAACAAGAAGCTGTTTCTTGCAGCAGTTAATTAGGTGCCCTGACACAGGTTTTGCACAGGGATACGTGCAAGGCAGTCACTGCTGGTTCATCCTCACCATGTCCAGGCAGGCAGACTTCAGATGCAATGAACAGCAAAAGTCTCCTGCTGGTAACAAGCTCCCTAATAAGCCTCTGACGTCAATCCTGTGGGAGCATCTCCTATTTTGCTGTCCGACTGCCTGCAGCCTGGAGTCTAGGCACCTTCCAGAGCTGTGGGGGATGAGCATGGAAGCAATGGCTTCATAGCATCATAGAATCATAGAGCGGCTTGGGTTGGAAAGGACCATAGAGATCATCTAGTTCCAAGCCCCCTGCCATGGGCAGGGACACTGTCCACTAGACCAGGTTGCTCAAAGATCCACCCAGCCTGGTCTTCAACACTTCCAGGGAGGGGGCATCCACAGCTTCTCTGGGCAGCCTGTGCCAGTGCCTCACCACCCTCACAGTCAAGAATTTCTTCCTTATCTCTAGTCTAAATCAACCCTCTTGCAGTTTAAAGCCATTAGACCTTGTCCTATCACTACATGTCCTTGTAAAAAGCCCCTCTCCAGATTTCTTGTGGGCCCCCTTCGCGTACTGGAAGGCTGCGATAAGGTCTCCCCAGAGCCTTTACTTCTCCAGCCTGAACAACCCCAACTCTCTCAGCCTGTCTTCATTAGGGCTAAAGGACTACAGAGAGTGGTGTGAAGTGTGTGGTGCCTGGGTGTCGTGGTTCAGCCCCAGCCAGCAACCAAGCACCACGCAGCCATCGCTCACTCCCCCCACCCCGATGGGATGGGGGAGAGAATCGGAGGAGTAAGAGTGAGAAACACTCCTGGGCCGAGACAAGAACAGCTCAACAATTGAAATAAAATAAAGTAAAATAATAACAACAATATAATAATAATAGTAATAACAATATGCAAAGCAAGTGCTGCCCAATGCAATTGCTCCCCACCCGCCGACCGATGCCCAGCCAGTTCCCAGCAGCGATCGCTGCTCCCCGGCCAACCCCCCCAGTTTCTATACTGCCCATGACGCCGGATGGTATGGAATGGCCCTTGGGGCAGTTGGGATCAACTGTTCTGGCTGTGCCCCCTCCCAGCTCCTTGTGCCCCTGGCAGAGCAGGGGAAGCTGAAAAGCCCTTGCCTGGTGTCAGCACTGCTCAGCACCAACTAAACCATCAGCGTGTGATCAGCATTGTTCCCATCCTAAATCCAAACCACAGCACTGTGCCTGCTGCTGGGAAGAAAATTAACTCTATCCCAGCCCAAACCAGGACACTGGGGTGAGCAGGCATGGTCCTTTCGGATGCAAAGAGACGCCGTGTACGTGTCGCAGCAAGGCAGCTCCCCACTTGATGTCCTGGAGTGGTGCAACAGCCATTTCCCAGCAGGACAGTGGATGTCAAGGAGAGCAGACATCAGCATTCAGCCCAAATTTCACTGCCTTAACCTGAGTCTGGAGCAGGATTGATGTAAAAAACCATATGCACGTTTGGAAGCCTAGGCTGGAATATCTGCTTTCCAGCCTCTCAATGCCCTGACAGCTGGGTGCTTCCTGGGGAGGAGCGGCTGGTAATTAGATGTTAGGTAACATTTGGGGGAGTTTGTTTTTTAAGCTACTGCAGTTTAAAATAAATAAATACTGAAGGGCAATTTTAGCAGCGTGATTCTAATTTGTTTAATCAGATTATGTTGTTTTCTTCTCTGCTGCCTTCTAATTTGGATATATGAAAATGAAATTAATATTAAATTCTCATATTTATTCAGACTTAATGAGATGACTGGAATGGCTTGCCAGAACTTAGTTGTCTTTTAAATGTGGCTAAACAGTACTTCCTGAAAGTTGTCTTTTATAAGGACTTTATTACTATCCAAAGTTTAGGAAAATGACCCAAAAGATCACTTTCATTCCTGATAATTTCAGAATCATGATGTCAACAGTTAATACAGAAAATTGTTAAACAAGATTTAACAGGATCAAAGAGCAGTATAAGGAGCAGAATTTTAAAAAAAAAAAAAAAAAAACAAAACCACAGAAGAAGAAATTGCTGCAACATATCACAGCAAGGAAGGAAAAAACCTCTCTTTGCCCAAAGCTTGGCTGTAGAAGACTTGGAAGCAGTTCAGCCTGTCTATGGATCAACTTCCCTGTCCTCTCCCAGCGCTTCCCTGCCCCAGGCTGCAGCAGCTCTCCTGCCTCCACAGCCTGCCCTGCCTGGCTGGAATATCCTCCGCAGCCTGCTGCCCAGCCCTGCCGGGGACGGAGAGACAGTAGGATTAGGCTTTAGAATCATAGAATAGAGTCACAGAATCATTTAGGCTGGAAAAGACCTTTAAGATCATCCAGTCCAACCATCAACCTAACACTATCAAGTCCACCACTAAACTAATTAAGGGTAGAGTAGCAATTTCATGTTTATGGCTTGGTGGCTGGATTATTTTTTAATGAAAGTAAAAACCAGGAATCATTAAGGTTGGAAAGGACCTCTAAGATCATCAGTCCAACCATCAACCCAACACCCCCATGCCCACTAAAACATGTCCTCAAGTGCCACCTCTGCCCATTTTTTGAACCCCTCCAGGGATGGGGACTCCCCCACCTCTCTGGGCAGCCTGGTCCAATGCTTGACCACCCTTTCCGTAAAGAAATTTTTCCTAATTTCCAACCTAAACCTCCCCTGGCGCAGCTTCAGCCCATTTCCTCTCGTCCTATCGCTAACTCCATGGGAGAAGAGCCCAACACCCCCTCCCTGCCCCCTCCTGTCAGGAGTTGCAGAGAGCGATGAGGTCTCCCCTCAGCCTCCTCTTCTCCAGGCTGAACACCCCCAGCTCCCTCAGCCGCTCCCCACCAGCCCTGTGCTCCAGACCCTGCCCCAGCTCCGCTGCCCTTCCCTGGACATGCCCGTCTGAGGCGGCACAGCCTTGGGCTGGGACTCAGCGCAGGGGAGCACGGCTCCCAGGTGCCTGCTTCCCGTGCTGTGCCACGGGCCGTGCCGTGTCCTTCCAGCACCGGCAGCATCGCCGCAGGGCCGCGAGTGCAGGGCTGGGGCTCTGGATGGGAGTCGCTCCCCTGGCTGCCGTGGGAGATCCCTGCCTTTCAGCCTGTTCTCCCAGCACCATCGCTGTATGTTTCTGTCTTACGCGGAGCAGTCCTGGGGCTGGAACGCAGGCAGCAGGACTCCTTCCTCCCGAGCGGGCATCGTGCCCACCACGCTGCACAGCACAGTGCTGCCTTGCTCCCCGTTTCTGACATTGACCCTTTCCCATGTGAGTTACCAAGCTCCTGAGGCACCAGGACCTGGACCTGTGCGGCACGTGGGCCTTCTCTCCATCAGCCCCTTTGGCAACCTGGCACAGGTCCGGAGCGCTGAGAGCGAGCATTGAAATTCTTTAAAGATGCAATTATCTCGAAAGTGTCTTTTGTGTTGGACACAAGAGTTTTCTATTTTCTGTCTCCGTATTGAAACCTGAGTACCTGGCAAGGCAAAGCTATCCAGGCAGGGGAAATTCGTGTTCCTGGAAGTTGGACAAAACAGAGAGAAGGGAAAAGTCATTAAAGCAGTTTGCACATTGCAAAATTAAAGTGTACCTGCTGGTAAGAACTGTGTTTGAATTTGGCCAACTGCTTTAGACTAAGTGATAACCAAATTATACCTGCTTCAGGCTGTTGCAAATTCTGCTAGTAGGGGGTAGGCTGTAATGGATTAGCTTACATCCCATTTTACGTGCATCATTAGAATGTCTGAGTTCTCCAGTGCTGCTTTCATCTCTCTGCAATGCAGCCATGAAATTAGGAGAGAAAGGTGCTGCGTTTTCTTCAAATGATTCACTCTGCTGTCACATTTTCTTATCTCTTGTTCTTACGTGTTTAACACTGGCAATACACAGCCATAAACAGCAGGGTTATAGCTGCAATCAAACAGATTCTTCCCGCTAGAAAAAAATTATTCCAAAACTTCAAGGGTTGAGCTCTGTCCTCCCAGGCATGTCCTTGGCTCAATGATTTCATTGCAAATAGGCATATGGAGCCAGGGCCTGGGCTGGTACACCCAGATTTATGTGAAACACTGCGCATCATTCTCCAGTTTCAGCCCGAGAGCTGCAGATCCTGGCACAGAGCGTCCTGAAGCAGAAGGTGGTGGTGAGTGACAGCTTGATACATTCCCGTCACGGGCTGCTTGTGCACATAGGCTCGATTTGGAGGAAGATTTGTTGGTTAAATCTGGGTATATTGTACCACTCTGCAGACACACTGTGGTAATTATTTTGGGTATTCAACAGACTTTTTCTTTTTACAATCACTGACTAGTGCTTTACCGGATTATCTTCATTGTGAATCCAGCCTTGTCTATACGATAAGATTTCCCACTCAATCAACACATGCCTCTAACTTGTAATTATCTTTGGAAATGTTTTCATAATGTGCAACCCTTAACCTTTTTTATATGTTGATTTATTGCTTCTGAGTTAAACCTTGATGTTCAATTTCCTGGCGTTGTTATTAACATCTCCTGCTAGAGAAAATAATTTAACTAAGATTTCATGGGAAAATGAATCAAAACTTGATGATATTTACATGTGGCCTTTTAATAATTTCAAACATAGAGAAGGTTTTGATTTAAAATTAGAGTAATTTTATTTCAATTGTTCTTGGTATAATCCTCAGCCATAATTAGGAATATCTATATAATTAACAGACTGACAGCTCCTTCCATGAGCAGTAAATACCTAAGATATAAAAAAACACCAAATGTTGTTTCAGAGACAAGGTTTTTGCAACATTTTAGTAACAAGGAATTTGGATCTGCGTCCTTGGCCTTTTATTTGGAGTCACGAGCAGCAGCAAAGGAGCAGGATGCCGAAGCGCTGCTTGGCCCTCAGCAGCGTGCGGGATGCCAGCACACACCCTCACCCCCAGGCTGCAGACTCTCCACTTCTTTGCAGGTTGTTCCTCTGAATAAAGAAAGATTTTATAACACATTGAACCCAGTCCTGGTTTGGGCTGGGGTAGAGTTAATTTTCTTCCCAGTAGCAGGCACAGTGCTGTGCTTTGGATTTAGGATGGGAACAATGCTGATCACACGCTGATGGTTTAGTTGGTGCTGAGCAGTGCTGACACCAGGCAAGGGCTTTTCAGCTTCCCCTGCTCTGCCAGGGGCACAAGGAGCTGGGAGGGGGCACAGCCAGAACAGTTGATCCCAACTGCCCCAAGGGCCATTCCATACCATCCGGCGTCATGGGCAGTATGGAAACTGGGGGGGTTGGCCGGGGAGCAGCGATCGCTGCTGGGAACTGGCTGGGCATGGGTCGGCGGGTGGGGAGCAATTGCATTGGGCAGCACTTGCTTTGGATACTGTTATTATTATTATCATTATTATATTGTTATTATTATCATGACTATTTTACTTTATTTCAATTCTTAACCTGTTCTTGTCTCAGCCCAGGAGTGTTTCTCACTGTCACTCCTCCGATTCTCTCCCCCATCCCCTCGGGGCAGGGGCAGTGAGCGATGGCTGCGTGGTGCTGAGCTGCTGCTGGGGCTGAACCCCGACAAACCCCAACAGGGGAATGTGGTTCTGCAGGCTAACATTTACACACCTAAAACATGCAACAGGAAAGAGGTGTCGGGGGGCTGAAGGCACCAAAGGGCGTTGCTGGCCCTGACCCATCTCCCCTGGGACCTCCACCCCTGCCCCTGTGCCTAGGAGAAGGGTATTTTCCTGATCTTACCCAAAAGACTCTTCTTGCAAGTAGGTAACTATGCTATCAGTGATACTGAAATATAATTTTTTTCCATTCAATTGCCTTCTCAAAGTGGCGTTCTTTGCCCATCAGCTCTGCTCCCTGACGAGGTCTATCAGGTCAGGATCTATCTATCCATTTATCCGTCTCCTGGGTCTGCTTTGCATTTAGAGTTTGAGTGCTGGTCTGAGTGCAGGCAATGTAAACTCAGCTGGTAGGGCTTCATAAAAAGTGAAACATGCTCACCTCATCCAAATCTCAATCAGCTTTCATCATCGCTGCACCAGAGTGCTAAAATGGAACCGGCATAGGGCCCAGTATCTATCAAAGCAGATTTGGATGGATGACCCTCATTTTACCATCTATGAATCTAATAAAAAAAGTTGTTACACTTTAACACATTATCTGTCATGATAATGAAGTTTTATTTACCATTTCCAAGAACATTTTCACTTTTAGAGATGCTAACGGAACAAGCGGATCAGATGAATCACTGGGCTCAATGAAAGCTCCCAAGTAGCAAAGAAAAGTCTCTGGTGAGGACATCCATGTGTTATAGAATCATAGAATGATAGAATCGTTTAGGTTGGAAAAGCCCTTTAAGATCATCCAGTCCAACCATTAACCTACACTACCAAGTCCACACTAAACCAATCAAGGGTAGACCAGACTGAACCATGTCCCCAAGTGCCACCTCTGCCCGTTTTTTGAACACTTCCAGGGATGGGGACTCCACCACCTCTCTGGGCAGCCTGTTCCAATGCTTGACCACCCTTTCCGTGAAGAAAGTTTTCCTAATTTCCAACCTAAACCTCCCCTGGTGCAGCTTGAGCCCATTTCCTCTCATCCTATCGCTAACTACATGGGAGATACACTAATCCTCCAGATCCATGTCGCTATAGCTTTCTCGGTTTATCTATTTTCCAGCATGCAGAAGAAGCACCAAAGGTTCAAAGAGGTGGTTGAAGGCCATCGTCATGCACCTCGTGCATGTCTTCGTGTACACGGCTCCCTGGGGCCGTGCCCTCCCCAGGATGTGTCTCTGAAATCCCAATCCCGGCGCTTGGGCATGCTCCCCACCACGCTGCTTCTGGGTGCCCCCACAGCGTTTCCTTTCTCTGGCAAGAGCTTCTCCCTCTCCAAACCCATCTTCTGGGGCAGCAGCAGCGGGAGCACTGGGGCTGCTTCTTTCCAGTGAGACTTCTTACTGGAGTCTGTACACTCCCCAGCAGGACGACTGCCTCTCACTCCATTCTATGCCTTTGCTTTCCTGCTGTCCTTCTCCGGCTTCTCCTATCCTCCACTGCCAGTTCCCACTCTTTCTCTGCTTAAAACATCTAGTGGTTCATGTGACAAGCTTGCCTTAACTCTGCCTTGTGCCCTTTAGGATGTGCTTTTCCTATTGCATCTCCCTTCCTCCCCCAGTATTTCTCTACCCTTTTCCCAGTTGCAGCCTCCTACATCAGTTACTCCATCTCATTTTAAAATAACCCACCAAGGTTTGTGCTTATATGGCACCTAACATAATGCACCATCCCCTGGACAACCTCCAGATGGTACTGCGATGCAAGTATATGGTCATAACCGGTTATACCCCTAACAGTTACAACACTATTCAACAATTTATGCTAAGACACAAGTTACTACTCTTCTTCTTCTTCCTAGTAATCTGCTGACACACTGATCCATAAAACTTATGAGAAATATTTATAAAGGTGACAGCCTTGACATGGAGAATTAAATCACAATACGAGAATATGCCAATTTAGTAGCTTATGAAGTTCAAGTAAAAAAAAAAAAAACCACAAAAACAGATGAAGAACTGTCACAGCTGAGAAAAACAAGCATATGAGAAAGAATTAGAGCTACAGATTTCCTATATGTGACAAAGACAGAAAGAGGATAAATTTGTGTCAGGTGACAGGTAGGCAAGAAGTGAGAGGGAAGAACCATGTTATAATATCTTATACATGAGCAATCCTTACTGCAACAGCTGTCGTTTAGGAAGGGACGAGTGCTTCTGTTGTAGCACAGAAAATAAATGATGAAGCAGCAAAAACAATGCACCAGAGGCACATCTCTCTTTCTTTTTTGCGTAAGATAATATAAGGACTTGTTCACTGGGAAAAGATAGGCACAGCAAACTGCCCGTCTCGTGTTCGTGATGGTCTGTGCTCTCCTACCATCTTTAACTGCGCAGACTTTCTGCCGTGCTGAACAAGATTCATTCTGGTAGTGCTGCTGCAGAACAGCTTTTACAAATAGATTTTTACCAAAACAGGCATGAGTATGACAGAGTTAAAACCAGCAGTGTAATATCTGCTGATGGCAGTGGAAGATTCACAGTGGCCTTCAGCATATCTTTTATCCTGAATTCTCGACCTTCTCCTGCAGCTGAGAGACGCTCTCAGGTGTCCATGATTTTAAACTGATTTTATTCAGAGTTGTATATACAACAGGCCAGAGAGTCCAAAGCACGCTGTAACTCTTGTGAGAATAAAAACCGACTGATAACATATTTGAGAGTATGAGTTTCCGCTGAGAGGTTTCCCATCAGTTACCCCCACTGTGAGGTAGCAGGGAACAAGCGTCTCTTTGGTTTAATGCGCTGCTTCCGTGTGATGATGCAGATAAAAGGGCTGCAAGTACTTCAAAGGTAGAAAAATTATTATCACAGTGTCAAGGGGGTGTATAAGGTGGGGGCATTTCCAGAATATATTATGTTTTCCTTTTTAAGAAAAAAAAATGTAATTAAGTGATTGCATCATGTCAGGGCTCGCAGCCCTTCCCACGCTGTTTAGCACCAGCCTCCCACCCCTCCTCCCCCTGATACCGTTCTGTAACTCAGGGATCGCGTTATTGCCAATGGTGAGAACCGGATTTAACATCCCTCGGCTAGGATGCTCCAAGCAAAGAACAGCGATGGCAGTCCCTGCTGCAGAGGCTTTCCCATGGATGGCGAAGCGCAGGGCAAACTCCTGCTGGCTGCTGCACCTTGTGCTGCAAGGCAGGGCAGGAGGGCAGTTCAGTGCCGTGCTTGTAGGGTCCAGATGTTTATTTCCTTTCATTCTTTTTTTTGTTTTGTTTTGCTGAATAAAACCACTCTCAGTTCACAGCTGTTTGTTAACACTGTGAATGATTTTAGAATGGGTATGCTGCTCCTGCACTGCCCCTTCCCCTGTAGAACCGATGCGGATGGGCCTTAAATGCAAACAAGGTTACGTGTATGACCAACTCTGTCTTTGGTTAAAACCGAGACATCTGACAGTTCCAAGAGATTATTTCTTACCCAGTGCCTAGCAGCCTAAAAGATGGGGAAAAGCTTTTAAGCTAGTTTAGAAGTGTAACATCACCAATTAGGAACGTGATTCTTTTTGTCCTTATGTATATATGGAAAAATAATGTGATGAAATAATTGAAAACGAGAAAATTAAAAAACCTGCAGTGGTCTGCTATTTTTTACTGGATTATAGCCTATGGAAAAGAGTGTGTCTCACTCAAAAATCCTATCACCAGCTGTGGAAGAAAGTTCAAGAGGGCACAAGGATCTACTTGTCTAAATAGCTCTCCACGCGGCAATGGGAAAGGTATTGCAGAATAGAGTAAACCTACAGCAACCAACCCGAACTGGCAACCCTGTCAGGCACTGAGAAATTAGGAAATGTCAGATTTGTAGCTGTCTGCTAATCCCCTCTCCTTTATACAGTTTCTGTGGGTCTGACGCAAAATTTATTTGTCAGACTTTTCATCCATTTAAATATAACAATTACTTAGTCATCCTCTCTTTTCTCCATATAACTCTATTTCAGGGGCAGAAATATACCTCTGACTCCAGGACTCCAAACTGCTAATTCATAGTCTGAAATTCTGAAACATTAAAACTATTGAATTGTGCAGGGCAAGGAGTCAACTGGGGGCAAGCAGGGTCAGCGGAAATTGCAGGGCAGCACAGAGTTTGTCGGTATGTAATCAGCTGAAGAGGTGCTGTTAGCAGTAAACATGAGGTGGCCTTAACGACAGAGCCTGCTATTGCAGTGCCCAGAGTCTCACCAGCAGGTAGTGTTGTCTTCACTTTTTCAGCGTCCTTTTTCCCCCAGTTTGCCAAACTACTGCTGGTGACGACTGCAGCACAGGCTTTCCCTGCGTACCACGGTATAAACCTGGGGCCAGATAGATAAATACATGGAAGGGTTAAGGAAGCACAGGAAAGCAAATCAACCTTAGGAAAGAGCTGGACTGATTCAAAGCTCTTCCTCACCCAGCTCCTTCCCAGCAGCGTCATCTCAGATTGCAGCTGCACCATGTTGGGGCTGGCCTTGGGCATGGGCAGACGAACTCGCAGCGTTCGAGGTCCTGACAGCTCTTTGTTCAGGTCCATAAAGCAGGAAGATCCCAATCCTCATATTCTCTTTGCTCATTTTCTACTCTTCACTCTTGTTTTGTCTTATAGATATGAGTGCTATAGTTCCTATTCCCTGTTTTGCTCAATTAGGTTCAGGGGATGACAGTTGTATCTATCAGAGGGCTTACAACGAAGAAATTCAGACTCAGAGTTATCTGATTTTGGTCCAGAATTTAGACTCTTTCAAAAATTACAGGGAGTTTTTACCTGGCACCGGGCAACATCTACCAGCTGTCTGCTAGGATGCAGTTCTCTAGGATGTATAATCACCAAATGTGCTCACAGTCAGTTTAGATTCTTTCTTCTAGTGCCAAAATTAGCCTCAACAACCACCTTTCTATCACATGAAATTGTCAAGCAACTTTTAGTACACCTAGAATTTTATTTTATTTTATTTTATTTTATTTTATTTTATTTTATTAAAAAAAAAACCCTGACAAGAATACTCGTGTAAAAGCTCAGTTTCCAGTCTTGGACTCTTTGGTTGCAGTTCTGCTAGGAAGCAGTGCCCGCTTCGCACCCAAAGACCCAAATTCCCATGGACTTACAGGGAAGAGGCTTACTACCCTACAAACAATGGGTTCCCACTCTTAATACCCTTGTCCCTTTCTAAATATCAAAAACATTCCTCCCTTGCCATTTGAGAGGGCTTCTGGAGTAATTCTGAGAGGAAGTGATGAGGAATTGTGCAGTCCTAGAAGCGGCCCGGTGACAGGAGGCGTTAGCTCCCTGCGTTACAAAAAGCGAGCGGATCAGCAGGGCGAGTCCGTTGCCCTGTGTAAGGGCCATTGCGCCTGGAAGCCGCACCAAGAAGGGACGCATTTCTGGGATCCTTGGAAAGGATGAGCTAACTGCTACTGGAAAGCCGCCGGACAGACCATCCCTGTGGCATCGGTCTGTGCGAGAGCAGCAGGAAGCAGACGAGCAGTTTCTCCTCTCTCTTTTTGCCCGTACCGACGGCGATGAATCAGAGCAGAGCACAGGCACTGACTAGCACTTGCTTTTCTTTAGATGCAGGTTAGGAGCCAGCCATGCTCCACAGGATGTTTGTCTTGGTACTGAGCATTACGGTCTGTAATTGTGGAGGCAGTAGTGTTCATTTAGGAAGCCTGGGAAAGCCCAATTAATGTACTCGAGGGGTGTCTGTAAAATGCAGTTGCATCTGCTGGTATTGCAAGGAAATAAACAGTTTTGTTCTGTGACAGAGGAGCTGTCCCTGCATTGGCTCTGCTTATACCAGCTGGTATGGATGCAGTTGGTAGCAAATTGCACAGAGGATTTAGGGAGACATTTGCAATATCCATCCAGGAATGAAATGTAAGGCTGGTATATGTTCACTGCCAGACTCAACTGCACAAATGTGTGTAAGCACAATTAACAAAAATTAAGGGCATCCTCCCAAACTTGCTGATCCATTAACCGCTGAATAATAGAAAATATAAACAGTGAACAAACAAACAGAAAAGCCTAATTCACTTGTGAATAGGTGTAGTTAAAAGGTGACGGCTGGTTCCTCCAGCGGGATGTTGGTCCAGTACAGCAGCTCTGCGTGTGCCACATCACAGACAGCGTTTCATGTGGTGAAGAGATGCAGCACAGCCTTCAGGGGTGTTTTAGTTGCTTACTACTTCAACCCCTTGGAGAATTAAAGATTAAATAATTAGATTGTTAACAAAAGGGTGTGTTGTAAAAGAGAAACAAAAGTTCTGGACCTGTCTGCAAGTTTGTATTTGTATTATGGATTTGCACAAAGGTACCATTCTTCGTGAGTTGCTAATCGGGGTCTTTTATTCCCAGACCGCCTACGCAAACATCGTACCGCATCGCAGTCCAGAGGAGATGCCCAGGGGAAGTTTTTCTGCAATTTCAGCAGCACCATAAGCTCACCTGCCAGCTCAGCACATCTGGAGCTGCGCAGGACGTGGTGCCGCAGCTGTGCTTTGAGCCCACTCCCCAGCGCGCAGTGCCGGCCTCGGCTTCTGCCGGCCACCGGCACGTTGAATGTGGCATAGGGACTTACAGACATGCTTTGAAACCCACACACCCCCAAACTGATATCCCCTTGCACACCGTATTACTTTTACCTGCAAGATTTTCATTACGGAATACAGTTGCTCGCACTGAAGGAGGAAGGTTGCAAATTGAAAACCACTGGAGGACTTGACGCACGGGCACTGCTTCAGTTGTTTAAAGCGCGCTCTCTCGCAACAAGGAGCGTCAGTGCCGGCTTGCCGCGACAGCGGCCCCGCTGCCCCATTCACGCCTAGACCTGCCGGTGCCAGAGGTGCCTCTGTGCAGCCGAAAAGCGGGTGACAAGGGGTCGGTGCTCAAGGTGCTCCTCTGGACAGCACTTGAGTCTGAGGGCAATTCGAACAGGAGAGAAAACCAAAGAGTCCAAGACTGGAAACTGAGTTTTTACACGAGTATTCTTGTCAGGGTTTTTTTTTTAAATAAAATAAAATAAAAGTCTAGGTGTACTAAAAGTTGCTTGACAATTTCATGTGATAGAAAGGTGGTTGTTGAGGCTAATTTTGGCACTAGAAGAAAGAATCTAAACTGACTGTGAACACATTTGGTGATTATACATGAAGGTTTGCAACTATCAGAGTTTCTGATAGCTGGTTTTCTGGAAAAGTTTTTCACTGGAAACTCATTTGTGTATGAAATTTCATTATTTCTTGGAATAGAGTCTCTGACGGAGTGAACTGAAATAAGTGACCTCAAAGATTCTTAAATGTTTTGCCTGAGGAGATAATCTTTCAATTTTTCTCAGTGTTACACGTGATGAAGTGGTATGTACATTCAGTCCTTTATTAGTCACCAAGCGAAAATAGGAAACTGGAAAAGGAGAGAAAATTTGGAAGGACTCTTTAGTAGCGCAGCAGTGCTCCACTTGGTTCAGTTCCATAATTGGGTCTAAATAATTGCTCGCCCTGCGCCTGTGTTTGACAACGCTGTCTTCTTCCCCAGAGCTGCAAATAAGTAACTACGCAGACGTTAAAACTGGTCCCCAAGGGATGATTTTCTCCTTCTCTCACGTCCCCTCAGAGTATCTGTGGAGTAAGGCAGCTGCTCCCCAGTCCATCCTCTATTCCCCCGCACTCTGCCGGCATCCCAGGGCTTGGTGAAGCGCAGCAGCTCCTTCCCTACGCCCGCCAGCTCCCTGCTGCCCGGGGCGGGGAGCGGGGAATTACACCCCATCCTGGTGCGGGGCGCGAGGCTGCAGCGTCTGCCTGGGGACTGGAGGCTGAGCTGGAGCTGCCTCTCGGAAAGACGCCAAGCTCTGACCTCGCTCACCGGCTCACGGCACACTCAGGGAAGCGTTTGGCCTGAGAGGCTGTGCCAGGACGTGCTGCTGCTCCCGAGCCCCTCGCCAGAAGCCGGCAGAACGTGCATCTGCATGTCCTTGCTGAGCCACGCTCTGCTGCCCGCCCAAAGCAACACGGTCCGTCCGCGCCGCGCCGCGGCTCGCAGAGGCTCGCCGGGATCTCAGTGAGCCTCGGGGCACGCTGCTGGAGCCTGCACACGTGTGGCGTGTGGGCTATAGCCGCGGGGTGGGTGGCGTCATCTCTGCAAGGATTTATCCATTAAATTAACAGCTGTGAATGGCAAACAGCAATGGGAGAAAGGGAAGATTTACAATGATTTTATTTTCAGCTTCTGATCGGGGTAGTCTTAGTGCCCTTGCGGGTCAGCCTCTGCTGTCACTGCTCATCTGTCCCTGCTCTGGAGGCCAATAGACCCTTTTTCCCAGTACCATCAAGCAGGGTGTCTCTGAGCTGTTCCGGTCACCCCAAACCTCACATACATGCTAAAGTAAACCCTGCCTGCAGAGGTGCACAATCCAATCACCTCCCAGGAGTCATACAGCCGGCCACCAAGGAGGAGAAAGGAAAGGAGTTTTGGTGGTTTAATTTAGTACGGTGAGTGCGTTCCAGTTCTAGCAATACAGTGCTGACTTCATATTTGGAAGAAAAACATGCAACACTTCATGTGGAGGCTGAAAGTATAGATAATGCTAATGGCAGAAGCAACTTCCCCACAAATTACTCCAAGAAGCAATTATGTTGGAAAGAAGTGACAAGAACAAGAGAGACTCCTGAAAAGGAAGAAGTTCAGTGTTTTAAGCTTTGAAGGACCCAAACAGGTCTTGTAGGGAAAGAAAACTCAAAGGACGTGGGGAAGGACAAGATGCAATATAGTCCTAGGGCAAAGGACGTGTTTTAAAGAACAGCAGCTGTTTTCCTCCGGGGATAATGATGGAAAAATAATTAAAGAGAAAAACAAGATTCTGAACAAGAGAAAAATCAGAGAGAATTAAGATGACATTGGAAGCAGTAATGGCATCAATAAGTAGAGTGATAGTTGGAAACCACAGTGCGGCACTGGGAGAGCCTGTAGGTGCTGCAAGCGCCTGTTCACTAATACAGTGCCGAAAGGGGCAGTGCCAGCAGCTTTGTCTGTAGCGTGCATGCAAACAGGCAGCGTGCAGAACAGAAAGCACACTTGCAAGCACGTTCTTTTGCACTGGAAAGGAAACAGGGGAGAATGAACTGAGCCTCAGATCACTTTGTAAAATATTCAGAGATTTACTATCAGAAACATGATAATGGCTGATGATGGGCTGTTATTGCTAAGACGTACATTTACCAAAGTAACATCACCTAATAGGCATCTTCATCGAAATCTCCAGTGAATTATGTCCAGTCCTGTTTGGTGCTTTAACTATAGCTGATCCAGACAAAAGCTTGCAGGAGAGGAAGGAAGATGATGTGCTCGGAGCATTACAGCTTAGTGGCACAATATTCCTGAAGAGTTAAGTAAGCAAAAATGCCCCAGGACATAAACGTTCCTCAGGCTCCAGGAAAGGGCCGTCGCATTAAGTGGTTTGCTGCATTAGTGCTCTTATGTACAGTCGCTGTAGGATGCTGCAGTTCAGGCACGTTATTGAGCCAGATTTGTTGCTGGCCTCTCCTGTTCATGACTGGCACTCTAGAGCCCCTGGCCCACTCTGGGGTACTGCAAGCTTGGCTTTTCCGCGTGTAAAACCTCTTAAGGATCTGTTAAATAAGGGCCAAAATTGAGACTTGCATACAAAAGAAGTAACCCCAGCCTAGAGATGCAGCTTATGACACAGATGCCGGATGTTGGGGGACTAGCGAACCGCTGTTTCCTGAGCGTGCTGCCATGCAGAATAGCTCTCTGCCTCTTTGGCTTACGCTCTACAAACACGAAATACATCACAGCTTCCACAGCATTTTCCACTGACGGTTGCTTGACATGTTTTTTTAAATACTTTAATCCAATTTCTAGACAATTGGAATTGAAAATTTTGCAATTACTATTAATTTATATTATAGTCTAGTCATTCATATGCCACTTTTGAAAGAAAGAGAAAAAAAAGCCCTTGTTGACTGCTTCTCTACCTATCCCATTTGTCTATTAAGAGACTAATAATCTTGACATGTAGACACTTATCAAATGTAAAAATCTTATGATTCACAAATTAATGGGGGAATATTAACAAAGAGCATCATGTTTTATCCAGGCACTTACTGGTTTAGGTGCTGCAGGTTACCCAATTTTTATGATAAAAATCTTTCTAGTCAAAACAAGTGGGTAAAAGTAAATGAAGTTTAAAGCATTATTGCATTTTCTATTCATCTTGCATGATGAGTGTTCCAAAAAGAAAATTGAACTATCAGTTCTTTACAATTTCAGGGAAAGTGGTGTATTGTGTGAGAATATGGTAAACTTGAATAAGAGTTTAATTGCCTGTTTATGCCAGCTTTGTGTTCCCACTGCATTGTGAATACTTTGCTCGGTTCCAGTGTGAACGTAACTTCTCCCAGCCGTGTTTAAAATTACATATGCATTCTATTTTACAAGTAATCCGTATTGAAATTGTATTTCAGAACAAAAACGAGAACATGAGATACAATTTAACATTGATGCATAATGAAATAAGACTCTACCACATCTTCAATGGCTCTTGATTCACTGAGTGCAGATTTAGGAATTGCGTTGCATTTTGGTCTCAAAGCTACTTGGAAATTGCATAAACCCAGAAAAGATTTGCCAAGTAACTACGAAGAAATATGGACTTCTGCATTAACATTATTCCTATTTGACTGTTATAATACGGCTGCAATTCACATGTTGAGTTCTGAGCAACTATTCAGTGAGCATATGTCTAAAAATGCATTTAATCTGAGTCTATTTAAAATTTCCTTGGAAATGGACTCCAGGGAACACATTTTGCATTGGCAAGGAGAGGTATTGCATGACCTAATACATCTTTCTGCTTCTAGTTCCTCTGATTTTTTTACATGAAGTATCTTATTGAAGTGATGCAGTCATTAAAAAAGGAATTGGAAATTGATACAGATTAGAAACTCATGCTGGGTCTGTCTGGGACGGAGTTAACTTTCTTCATAGCAGCTCGTATGTTGTTGTGTTTTAGATTTGTGACCAAAACAATGCTGGTTACACAGTGACCTGTGGGCAAAAGGGAGGAACAGTCATTGGCATCAGTGAGCTAAGAGGACTGGTGGATGGTTGATTAATGGCCATGTAATGAGCAATAAGCCAAGTGCAACAGTTCAAAGTATTTAGAGGGTAAGAGCATTATGGTGAAATCATGAGTGCTTCGGGACTTTTGGCAAGAAAACTTTCATTACATGAACAGAGAAGGAGTCTCAGACAACTACTAGACCAAAAGGTTATGATGACCCTCTTTACTTACTGGCTATAACCCCTGATTTACATATGCTGTTTGCAGAGAGCACTCTATCTTTGTAGAGAGAAGATGAATGGGCCACAAAAAAAAAAAATCTGTATAGCAGAGACAGGTTTCTAGCAGAAACCTCTGCTCGCATGAGAGGCTGCTGGCTTCTCTGTCATTGCATTGCCCATGGATACATGCATGCAACACAGTGGAAAGACAAGTCAGACAACTTCTAAACTTATTCGCAATGATCAGGTGAGTTTGGCTGCTCATAAAAATAAAATCCAGGACTGACGTAGAAACCAATTCCTGAGAATGTAGCGTAGTGCTACAATGCTTCAGATTTACCCTTGCAATGCTGAGACCAGGAATTCAACTTAATTTTTACATGCTCTTAGATAAGGTCCTGTCTGGAGAGTGTGTGGCCCAGAGAGCATCTGCATGTTTCCCGCTATGTTATCATGAACCTTCTCAGGTGTCCAGTCCTGTGGCAGATGGCACTGAAGTTTTGCAAGCAGATGGGGATATGAGGTGCACCAACTCTGAATAAACTGTGAGAGCTGTTGCAGCATCCGATCTAAACACTGTTATTGGAGGAAGCTCCCTCTTACAGGTTTTCTTCAGTTCTGATACACTAATTAAAACGAAGTCAGAGTGAAGATGTAGCAAATGAGAAAAGCAAGGGACAAATCTTACTTCTATCTTATAACTGATGACAGGAATGAAAGTCCACTGGTTTGTCACTGCACAGCTACTGACCTGCTGTTGTTGTACTGCTTCTCCTTATTCTTTCCAAGATAAAAACCATGTCCTTGTAACTCATGCTTCCCCAAACTGAGGAAGGGAGAAGGGGACCTCTGAGGTTTTGGAAGCTCTGGGAGGAATATCTGGCTAGGGAAGCTCTTGGTCACAGGGACCAAGCTGCAAGTGCAAGTTCGCTGTACATACAGACTCCTGGAAGTAGGGCTCTTGGACAGATGGACCTTCTTTTTGACCTGCTGTAATAGCTCTAATGTTTTGCATCTCCACTACACTTTTACAATAAAGTTTCTTTCTCTGACTTCCAGAATGGAAGTATCAGACCATCTCATGGTCTTCAGCTCGTTTAGAGCACAGCTCCCCGTGCCCAGCTGCACGTATAAGCCAGGTGCCACAGCCACGACGACAGAGGCAGTTTGGGACAGGGAAGACTTGACCCTGTCTCCCAAGATCTCACGAGCTTTCTGGCCCAGTGAGTGTTTCTTCATTCCACGTGAGATGGAGTAAATTTAGCAGACGTGAGACAGGCTCAAGAAGCACTATCTCCTGACCTCCAGGTCAGGGCAATTCCCTGGAGGTGGGTGTTTTCATTCTGAGTCAAGCAATGAGAAAACATGACATGTGGATATGAGGCTTCTGGAGATACACTGCTTTCTCAGAGATGCCTTAGCCCTTCTGAATCTGACACGGTGCTTTTATTAAATGGAAAATTACATTAATTTCTTACAGGTGGAACAAAAATTTGAGTTTGAATTCAGACAATATTGCCAAATATTCCGAATCCTCAATTTTGAGTTAAAAACATAATTTTTGTGTAATTTATTAAAGTTACCTGTGGCTTGGTGACCTAAGTGGGAGATCATTGCTAGCGTCTTATTGCTAATGTCCAGCTGCTCTGTGCTGCTCCCCTGACAGCGAGAGGACACGAATGCTGTTAACTGGTCAGTCAATCTGCCGGAGTGGAGCACATCAGCACCGCCATCCTGCTTAATTGGATCCTGCAACTACACTGACACAGAGCAGACCCCAGATCCTTTATTCATGAGAAGCTGTGATTGAATTTTGCCTGAGGGATGAGTGAGGACAGCAGCTGGTGGGTAGATAATGACATGTACACTCATGACTTATGAGCACAGTTCTGGTAAAATAAGCAGAAGAACATTTTTCTAACATGACCACAAATAATAATGCCTTTTTACAGCACATAGCGAGATGTGGCTGCAGTCCCAGTGACTGGCAGTGCTCCCACCATCTAATAAATGAGAAAAGGTAGCATCACTCTTAATGTTGTCAAAATTAATGTAAAGCTATATTGGAGCTTACTGTCGCTTTCCTTCCCCTCCTCTATGCCCGTCTGTCTCGGAGGAGGCGTGAAAGTCCTAGTGCCGTGTAAGCTGTACTCGTTGCATTGCCTGATGCATTTCTGGAAAGCGCTCTGGCATTGCAGTGATAAATGTGCTATGAGAAACTGTACGGAGCTGAGTAGAAAGTGCTGTTATTGCTTTATTTTGTATGACACCCGTACTGTGGTTGCACTCATAACCTTTGCAACTGAAAATTGAACACCATTGTAGAAAGACAGATGAAAAAAGGAGGAGAAGAGAATTACAGTGGAGTTGTACAACTGTGACTGAGGTTTTAACCCAGTAACTAAGTCAATATTTTAAATACCGCGTCAGAAGGCGAGCCATAAGATCGCAATGGTATGTACAAAACTAAAAAGCATTTATGGTCCTGATGCAAAGAGAAAGAGGTTTTGGACATAAGCGCGGAAAAGCTGTTACGGCGATGGGGAGACAGTGTCAAGCAGCTGCGTGTCAGCGCACTGAGTGCCACGGTCTGTCAGGCTGAGTGAGTACAATCAGCGCTGTCGGGGAGCCCGACCTCCTGCCCCTTCCCTGGCAGGGGACGCGCGGGGCGGCCAGCGAGCACGGTGCTGGGCGAGGGACACCCACACCTTCCTCCGCAGGAGAAGGGATGTTCACGGTCACGGAGTGGGACTGCAGTTTATGCCAAGGCACATGTGGGAGCCCAGGAAGCAGTGCTGCCCTTCTGCCTGAACAGCGAGATACCACTTGGGCCACACTGGCATCAAAAGACTTTCTTCTGATGCCCTGCTGAAACTGCTTTTTTTCCCAAAGTTTAGCGGTTGCAAAAGTTCACATAAGCCACTTTTTTTTTCTGAACAGTGGCTGCTTTAAAATGTTATATATTGTTTTTTATTATTCTGCATCTGATTTTTGCATAGACTCTTGTACTGGAATTTTTTAAAATGTCATTTTTGGCATTAAATGTCGGATCGAAAATGTTGTTAAAATTTAAATACACTTCACATATACACAGGCATTTATTATCAGACTGGGAGGAAAACATTTTCTTGGAAGTTTATACAAGTTACGAACTTGACGTTTGTGTCTAATAGCTTTCTAACATTGCATTGTGAAAAAACATTATAAATATGAGAAATAAAAAATATTTCTAAAGACATCATATAACCTTCTGGATTTATCTTCCTCTATTTACTCCTTTTCTCTGGGGGTCTACTAAGTTGGCAGCAATCTTGTCCTGAAGACAGCATGTCATTTGTTGTATCTATACTCTGCTGCCTTCCTTTAAATGGGCTCAGAAGACCCACAAATGGGAAAAAACCCAAACAAAACGAATCAAGCCAGCAAGACAACAACCGAGAAACAGAGGTTAATCTCAAAGTGATTTTCTTCCCCAGGCTTAATCCCCCTGCTTCGGCACAATCTATTCTCCCAAAGAAACCCGTGCCGCTTTGCTGCCGCGCTCCCTGGGCACGGCACTGGGGAGGAACCGTGAAGGTCCCTCTCGCGACCCTCCACCCACAACAGCCCCCCCGCGGCGCACGAAGCCGGGGTGGCGTGGGCCTCCAGGGGATTTGGTCTTGCACCTCTGGGAACGCCAAAAATGAGACTGTGGACGGGACATTTGAGCTTCCTCCAGCAAAACTCTCTTCAACTTCTTTACGACGTGGGTACGAGCAGCCTCTCTGTACTTCATCCTTTTTGCCTTCTCAGCAGTTTTCAGTTTCTCCACTTTCTGTCTTCACATCTGATTCTTGGTTGGTTAAATGCCTCTTTCTGCACAAGCAATCAATACCAGAATGATGGAAATGTAGGCTTTGGCACTTATAACTCTATTCTACGTCACTTGTGCCCAACAAGCAGCTTGGAACGATCTTTAGACCGCTGATGAGCTTCAGTCATAATGATTTGTAACTAATTAATGAGATTTTTCATTTGATGTAGCGTAATGTATCAAAGCTTTATGCAGATAAATTAAAGATCCTGCAGTATGCCTTATTATGGGATAGGAACATATCCAACTCCAGTTTATGCCTCGCGGCTTAACACAGATGTGGACTGGTAGAACAGGAGCTCATCATTCTCCTGGCAGCTATGACACTAATTAATTATAAAGCATGTGGAGGCACAGGTACACAGGACATACACTGGGCTGGGAACGAGGCTCTGTCAGCATGGTCATTGCTGCAAGCAAAATGGGTGTTTGCCATTAGTCTGAACTTCACATTAAGGATTGTTTCCTGTGAAAACATTTTAAGATAATGCTTTTAACAATAGGATGAAGATAAAAGGTAAATCAACAGGGTTTCTGGCAATCCAGGAAGGGAGAAGATCTGTGCAACCTGGATAGCATGTCAGAATCGAACTGCATTTTTTTTTTCTGCAGTCCTAATTTGTTTCTTCTTCTTATGCAAAGATTCAGTGTAAATTCTGGTGTAAATTCACCATTTGTGAATGTCCACTGAAAAGCTAGCAAGTGTTGGTTAGTCCCTATTTACAGCAGCAGAGTCACGGTCCAGGAGGAAGAGGGACCAGATGTTTTACCTCTGCCAGGATGTGCAGAAGCAGGGAGGAAATCAGGATTTCTTTGCGGGCAGAGAAGAAGCCATGACTCCTGTGGGTCAGTGCTGTGCGCAGCAGTGCTGCTCAACTTGAACTTGGGGGTGCACAGTCCATGTGGCTGCTCCCAGGAGCAGGAGCAGAGGTGCCAAGGCACGCTACCAGCCTTCCACCGCCTGTGCAGGCTGCAGGGGCTCCACAGCACCAGGCGAGTCCCTCTCCAGCGCTCCGGCAAGCAAGCCTGAAATGGGCAAAAATGGGAAATTGGGACCTCGGACACAAATCTTCCCAGGCAGCAGTGATGAGGGGCGGGGGAAAGGAAAGGTAGTGCATTGTTGGTATGACAGTTTTCCAGGAAGTCTCACTAAAATCAGCATTGTTTCTGATGTGCAGCTGCTGCTGCAGGGCCGCTGCTCCACAGAGCCCGGAAAAGCTGCTTCAGAGAGCAGCTTCCCATGGGACCAGCGCCTTCACAGCGGCATGTGCACCCTGCAGCTTCAGCCAGGCACAGCCATGGTGATGGTGAGCTGCTGTGGGAGGCACTGTCACGGCACCAGTTACATGCCCCTTTTGGGAACACTTCTACTGCTTCAGCAGAAAAGCTAATCCATCACTCCTTTTTTCTTTGTACTCACTGTCAAGAAGGCCATTTCCACAAGAACAGATCTCCATGCACCTCCTCCTTCGTGAGACCACACCATTCCCACCACTGTGCCTGCAATTCAGCATAAACTGGGGATGTGCTTCAACGGGAGCGGTGTCTGGAGAAGTCACTCGTAGGGTGCCAGAGGCAGCCGACTGCAGGGCGATGTTGATGGGGTCCAGCCCTTGCTCTCATACAGCCATTCCAGCACCAGGTAGAGGCTACTGTTAACTCTTCTCCCAAGTAGTTAGCGACAGGACGAGAGGAAATGGGCTCAAGCTGCACCAGGGGAGGTTTAGGTTGGAAATTAGGAAAAATTTCTTCATGGGAAGAGTGGTCAAGCATTGGAACAGGCTGCCCAGAGAGGTGGGGGAGTCCCCATCCCTGGAAGTGTTCAAAAAACGGGCAGAGGTGGCACTTTGGGACATGGTTCAGTCTAGTCTACCCTTGACTGGTTTAGTGTGGATAATTGGTTTAATGTGGACTTGGTAGTGTAGGTTACTGGTTGGACTGGATGATCTTCAAGGTCTTTTCCAACCTAAACGATTCTATGATTCTATGATTCTATGATTAATGTCACTTTCCATAAATTGTGATTGATTTAGTAACGGGAGATACAGAACTTCCTCCTCTTCTTCCCGTAAGCTACTGCTCCCTAGTACTTGCACTCTGATCCCAATCAGCTGCATCTTTTGAATCGGTAATACAAGTCATGATGTGTAAGTACAGAAAACTTTCCCCGCCCCGTCGACACAGAGCTAGTCATCATCATTATTACTGTCAAACACAGCCCACCAAGCCAGCACAGTATTTGTCCCACAGAGCCCCAGTTCCTGCCAGATTGCCTGTTTTTCCCATTACCCGCCCCATCATTTTTGGTGTTTCTTAGACTTACATTCAGTGTTTGATTTATTCTCTGCTCGATTAATAACAAATGATTATGTGTCTTCTACCTCTGATTTATAACGATGAATCACCTTCTCCCTGAAAATCCGTGCACGGTGAGTGCAGCCCTCCACATTTATAAAACTGAAATGTCATTCTGCACTTGGCAGGCCA
Source organism: Pelecanus crispus (assembly GCF_030463565.1). Taxonomy (NCBI): domain Eukaryota; kingdom Metazoa; phylum Chordata; class Aves; order Pelecaniformes; family Pelecanidae; genus Pelecanus; species Pelecanus crispus. The sequence goes on from NC_134648.1 coordinate 74,631,790, forward strand.
GCTCCAGATTGTCGAGCCACAGCCGCGGATGTCATAAAACCCAGCAAGAGAATATGTAAATGATGCGGGCTTTGCTAAGCAGGGAGTCTGCCAGAGGACCTAAGGTGACTGGGTGAATCAGCACAAGCAAGGTGGTAACTGATCCATACTCCTATTGGAAGACACAGTTTGCATTCAGCAACCTTTCAATGTTCTCCCCTCTTAACAGCAGTGCGTTCGCAGGCCTTCGCTCTTGTCATGGCTCGGCCCCAGCAGCAGCTCAGCACCACGCAGCCATCGCTCACTGCCCCTGCCCCGAGGGGATGGGGGAGAGAATCGGAGGAGTGAGAGTGAGAAACACTCCTGGGCTCAGATAAGAACAGGTTAATAACTGAAATAAAGTAAAATAGTCATGATAATAATAACAATATAATAATGATAATAATAACAACAATATCCAAAGCAAGTGCTGCCCAATGCAATTGCTCCCCACCCGCCGACCGATGCCCAGCCAGTTCCCAGCAGCGATCGCTGCTCCCCGGCCAACCCCCCCAGTTTCTATACTGCCCATGACGCCGGATGGTATGGAATGGCCCTTGGGGCAGTTGGGATCAACTGTTCTGGCTGTGCCCCCTCCCAGCTCCTTGTGCCCCTGGCAGAGCAGGGGAAGCTGAAAAGCCCTTGCCTGGTGTCAGCACTGCTCAGCACCAACTAAACCATCAGCGTGTGATCAGCATTGTTCCCATCCTAAATCCAAACCACAGCACTGTGCCTGCTGCTGGGAAGAAAATTAACTCTATCCCAGCCCAAACCAGGACAGCTCTCCTTTGGTCCAGGCGGCACAGAGACCCTATCTGCGCATCTGATCCAAGAGACACTGTGCTGGCTCATTTAGAGCAGGATCCCCAGGAAAGCTCGCGCGGGAGGTTGCTCGGTATCAGCACTGGCAGGTGTCTCCGAGGATCCTCTTTGCCAGAACCTGTAAAGACATCTTTCAGAGCATTTCCTGCCCTCTGACCCAGAACTGGAACAAGGAGGATGCCGCCAGGTTCTCCTGCAGTTTTAAATCGTCTCCTTTAAAATACCAAGGGACAGACGCAGGTGCCTGTGCAGGCACGTCACTGTTTTGGAGATCCCGGGGCACACAAGGTGTGAGGCTGGCAGACCTGGCGGGGACCTGGGGGGTCCCTGCCCTGCGGAGGGGCGGCCGGTGGCACTGCAGGTGCTGCAGGGCTTTACCATGCCTTCAACACCTCTTGAGGCGCTTCAGTCTCATGCTCTGGATGCTTTTTAACCATAATAAAATTACTTTTGGCAGACTGTGCACCTTTCTGTAGGAGCTCACCATAGAAATATGTTTATTGAGCTAATTGGCTAAATGTAAGCACTCTATTTTTATCCCATTATGATTTTTTTTTCCCATTATACTCATTGGAAAGTGTTTGCATCACTTTTATATATTATTTTCCTTCAGATATTGATAATTGTTATTTCCCTTTTAAAGAGAGCACCTAAGGCTGTTTGTTGCATCTCCTTTCGAACAGTACTCTCAAACCCATTTAAACATTCACCGTTCAAAACCAGCACTTTCCAAGTACGTGGAAATAAAGCAAAAGCCAACACAATTCGAGGAACCAAGATTAGAAAGGTGCATTTAAAAGCTGGTTATTTGTATTCACCAGTAGCTAGGAGTTTCCAGCTAGTTTTAGAAAGTAGCCCCCTACACAGCATAGATTAAAGTGGGGAGAGGGTTTATGCCTGAGTTTGTAAGGAAGAGGACAGAGGTTGGGGAGTGAACACTGAAAGACAGTCTCTTCCTCATGCCTCAGATGTGGGTTTCTGGAAGAGAAGGATAATCCAGAAAGAATTTTTTTTAAAATCCATAATGCTAAAATTTTTATTATTTATTATTTTTATTATTGTTTACTTCAGTTACAGCCCCCACATTTGAAGTGGCTGCTCAGCTCCGGAGAGTCCCAGGAGGCACGCCAAGGTGCGCTGAAGGACACAGGTTGGGAAGGGAGCTCTGGACCACATCTGTGGGCACAGCGTGATCCTGCTGTCACCACGGCGGAGCCCGGCTGCCCTCCGCCCCCTCCCCACGATTTGCAATCACAGCTTACTGCTGCGGACGGAGTTTTCTCGGCTGGGAAGAAAGCGATGTGATGTGCGGATTGCCAGCCTGGGGGAAGGAGGGGACTGCTGCCAGCGCGGCTGCCAGTGCTGGCAAAGGTGCGATGCTTCGTTTCCCTTATGCCAGCTCGCAGGGCTTGGTGCGCAGAGCCTCCACGAAGAAGCTGCAGCTAAGGATCCTGAAGCAGCGTGTGAGGTTTGGGGGGATGTGCCTTTTGGCAAGCTGATTGACTGACTGCAGCAAGGTCAAGAATAATAAACTGGGAGCAGGTCTCGTCTCCTCCTGACTGCCATTAATTCTTTTATAGCCTCGCTGTGCACCTGCTCAGGCGAAGAGGGAAAGGGACACAGACGGAAAACGTAATGCACATTACTTACGGATTTATGCACAAATCAGAAACGAGCTTCCTCATTCTAAGATTTTGGCCCCTCTCTAAGACTGATGGGGGGTTATCAGGATCATACCTGACCATTTTCTCGTCTAACAGTGCCACCGGCTGAGCAGGGACAGGTCTGCACCGTGGCAGTGGCGTGCACCCGCGGTGCTTGTGAGAGAGCAGCGGGGCGGAGAGCGGGCTGGGAGTTAAGGAAAGGGGCCAACACGCCCCTGCCCAGTCGCCCAGGGTGCAGAGGGCAGGCAGGAGCCGGGGGATGGGCTCTGACCCTCCTGTGCCGGGCCGCTGCTCCCAGCACGCACACGGCGGGTACCCCCAAGCATCCTGGAGCGGCAGGAGCAGGCAGCTGTGCAGTGAGCCCACGGCAGGGGCTCCGTGCAGGAGCTGGAGAGGGTTTCCCACGTGGAGCGGCCAGACAGTGCCGCAAGATGTGCACGAGGCCGATGGCCCAGGGCCGGATGCGCAGGGCTGCGCCGGGAATGGAGGTGTGGTAGCTCTCAAGCAGGTGATGCACATTTTCTCCACTAGCCCTGAAATGAAGCTAGCCCAGACATGAGCTAACCCTGGCATTTTGGCACAGGGACCAAAGGGTTTGCCTACATCAGTGCAGCCTTTATTTCCAGTATCTTTATGCTGTACGTACCTGGGCTGCGTCTGCTGATCGTACGGACCTCCTACTGATGATTTCTACCCTGCATCGTCTCCATATAAAAATGTGATAGCTCTTACAGTAAATACAGCTGGAGACCTCTGCATTTCTGGAAGTCGGGCACTGCTGGGCAAACAGCAGCAACAGCAAACTGTGGTGGTACATCTCCCCCTGCCCCTGTTCTCTGTTCTGTTTTTCCCCTTTACTTTGGATGCTTTACAGTCTCAGGAATTCCAGGCCGCAGCTTTGGTGTGGCGTGTTGGTCAGTTAAGCGCCCCTTAATTCTCCCAGAAACTCCTACATGGCTGGAGCAGAGAGCGGCCCTGTCCTTAGCAACATTCATAGTATGGCTAACGAGGGGAACTGGAACAAACAGCTGCCCCGGACAGCCTTGAAACAGGGTGGCATCATCGCTGCTGGAATTCCAGCAACAAGCCAACCCGAATTGTGGCTCGGATGGAAATTTACTGGTGACTAAAGTTAACCATCTCACAATCCTATAAACAGCAGACCTAAGTGAAGCCCTTTGAGCTCTCCTGGACTGCCGCGGGCCGCACCAGCATCTCCCTCTGATCGAAATGTCTCTCAGAGTCAGCGAAAACTAGCAGACTCCGAAAGTCTGCTGCCACCAGAACTCCATTGCTGGAGATCGACAACGGAGCCTGGGCTGCTGATATTCTTCACTTCTCACAACTCTACTCCTGCCTGTTGAGAAATGCCAAGGCGTTAGACGTGAGTATTTCACTAAACTCGAGGGGAAATTTTAACAGGTCTACTATTTTCATAGATGCATTTATAGTTGTGAGTGTGCATGCATGAATCAATTTAAGTAGTCTGTAGATGTCTGATTTAATTTGAAAAGGAGTTTTATATTGCTGTATTATTCTTATAGCATTACTCTCCTAAACCGTTGACCAAGCCTGAGACTAAGAGTGGGCCCAGCCGCAGCTCGGCTCCTCTCTGAGAAGGAGTCTAGAAAGCAAGGGGGTCTGTTCTGAACCTCGTGACCCAACGGCAGGGTTTCCCTATCCCCTATACATAATTGCTCTCTCTCTCTCATATAATCCAATTTCCTTTATATATTTTTCCTATGTACTAGATATACATATATGCATACATATACATTATACTTATCCTTATAAACCATTGACCAAGTCTGAGACTGAGTGGGCCCAGCCGTACCTCAGCTCCTCTCTGAGAAGGAGTTTAGAAAGCAAGGGGGTCTAGTCTGAACCTCGTGACTCAACGGGAGGGTTTCCCTATCCCCTACATACAATTGCTCTCTCTCTCTCATAGCATCCAATTTCCTTTATATATTTTTCCTATGTACTAGATATACCTATATGCATACATATACATTATACTTATCCATATAAACCGTTGACCAAGTCTGAGACTAGGACTAGACCCAGCCGCACCTGGGCTCCTCTCTGAGAAGGAGTTTAGAAAGCAAGGGGGTCTGTTCTGAACCTCATGACTCAACGGGAGCCCCCCCCCCCCCCCCTTGCCTTTATTCCATATATACGCAATGTTTTTATGAATCATTTTAACTTGTTGTGATTTAATTCTCTTTTATGTGCTTCTATGTAGTAATAGAGTGAACCTTGCCATCTTCGAATCTGTAACTAAGTCACTGTTTTGATCAATTTTGTCTAGTCACTTTATTAATCATTGATGACTGAGTGCTATTGAAAATACTATAATCAAATTCTGCAATTCGCTGCAAGTAAATTCTAACCTTTACTAAATCAAACTGTGTAAAGTCACTCATTCATAGTGAATCGACATAATCAGCAGGATTCACAGACCTGCATTCGTGACACAAACCCAGCACCTGCCCCGGTAATCGCACTGCCCCGGGCCAGCTCAGCGTGGGCAGCGGTGACCAGCCTCAGCGGTGCCCGCGGCACTTGCTGACCCCGCGCTCGCCCCTGGCGAGAGCCGTGCGTGGCTGTGCTGCGCGAGATGCCAAGCCTCGACGCTTTCTGAGTGCGCACCTTTGCTTCCATCAGACGGCCTTTTAACGCCGTCCCCCGCCTGCTGGCTGCCCCGCCGGCGCACTGGGCAGAGCTGTAAACCCGGTCCTCCCTTTCCTCAAGTAACACGAGCGTTAATGCATCCCTGAAATGCATAATGCACCAGCATTATATATCCAACTGATAAATAAAGGCACAGTTGTTAGAGATTCACGTTGCTTTTCTTCTCCTGGCTTGAAGCTTTAGAAGAGTATTTGAAAAGTGTGTTTAATCCATCCAGCACACAGTCTCGAGAGAATCAAGGCTTCGGCTTTAATTCTGCGCTGATGCTTCCCTGAGCCTATAAAGCACCGAGACTCCTGATGCAGCCCGGAGACAGGAGCTTTGATACTTGAAAAGTGCTTGCAGTACGAACCAGGGATAAAACGATTAATCAGTGCCGCACAGCCAAGGCAGAACAAGCCGTGCCAGGTACCAGGCTGGCCCTTCGCTGCCTCGCGAGGCTGGGGTGCTGAGACCGCCCTGCACGTGTGCTGGTGCCGGCGGCAGGGCTCCCGGCGGCAGCGGTGCTGGCACACAGGCCCCGGCTCCCCCAGCAATTCTCCTGCACGATGCCGCATCTCTGTGAAGTTGCATGCTGAATGGCATCTGCTCTTTCATCTCAGGAAAACGTAAACATCTGGGGAATAGTTAATTACTGGCACTGGTAATTAATTAGCTCTACGTGTTGCTTTTCATTTTGGGTGGAACTCAGATGATAAACGGTATGTCTGAACCTACAAATCCATTACAACTAATAGAATTGTAAAAGCTTTTTCTCTCTAGCTATTATTCTGTACCGAATGGCCTACTCGCAAACAACACATAAACATAATTTATTTTCACCACAGTGGTAACTTTCACTATCGCAACAGTCACAAGTATGCAGGCTTCTTATTACAGCAGCCTTTTATATTTACATTTACATTTATTTGTAAGCTAGTTATTATGCTCACTATGTTCTTTGGAAAAAAAAATGCCATCCTAAATCACATTTTATTTGAGGATTTTTAGCAGCTATTTTAATTAGAAGTTCTCAGTGACAATATCTGTAGGCCAGTGGTCCTGGCATCACTCTTTTACGATTCCGTGATTCTGTGATTCTATGATTCTATGGTTTTGCCAAGTACTGTCACCAGAAAGAAGGGACAGGTTCAAGTACACTTGGACTGTGCTCAAAATTAAGAACACCACCTTGGGATGACAGAGAGGGTAACTCAAAGGAAGAGAAAAGCCATTTGGGTAGGAAAATACAGTGATGGTGCAGGGAGAAACCAGGTTTATAGCAAAGAGCCAACGCAGAAGAGGAAGAAATGTGAAGCACTTAGGCTGTAGGTCTTTGGGACATGAGACCCTGTGAACCCCGGGGACCTGGAAAGGCTCTGGTAGACTGCAGCTTAAACCCGTTTATTGTGGTATTAAACACTTTCTTTACATGGGCCAGCTCCCCAGCCCATTACAAAAAATCACATTGTCATCAGAAATTTGCCCTGAATGTTATTACTGACAGTTTTTCCTATAACTTCCTGCAAAAGACCGTAGTACCATTACACTCCCTCTTCCATATAAGTTGGAGCTGTTGTGTTTATTACCCAAGTCACACTGGATTAATTTCTTGTTATATCACATTAGAAATTCATCTTTAAACAAGGCTTGTTATTTCCCTTGACTCATTTTCAGTGTTCCAGATTTACATAATGTTGTTCCTGCTTTATTTTTGTTTCCAGGCTAAAAAGACTCATATACTTAAATATGATTTGCTAATTCTGCAGAATCATAAATATCTATGAAAAATGCCAAATATCCTTGCTGGGATGATTTTTGAACACTTTAACGCTGCTAACATATGCTTAGCTGCTGTGGCTCCCGCTTGTGGCTCTCTGAGAGGCTAAAATGAATTGTCTTCAGTCACTGTTTTTGTGGCTGACATCATGGTCTGACGACCGCTCCACCTCCCAAGCCCCCGCACAGATAAATATGCAGAAATCTGAGGCAGAAGGATCCCTGAAAAATGGCAAAGATGATGCACAATGGATAAAAATGCAGAAAAAAAAAAAAATTGTTTTGTGATGTTAGAGATTGCACTTCAGAAGGAAACACGAGGCTGAGAGTAGCGGAGATGTGTGTTCTGGGGACAAAAGATAAATGCTACAGCGCGGTGACTGCAACCATCGGCATTCAAGGCAGACGCCGCGCTCTGCTCCAGATCTGAGGTCCCACGCTGAACCCTTCCAGCAGCACAACACTCGCCCTGTTAACCTGCTCTCTCTTCTAAGGAAATGCCACTTGCGATTGAAATTCAGAGGGCAGATGACATATCACATGGTATTCCTTAGTGTCCCGGAAATGTGTTTGTGTCAAAGATCAAGTATTCCATGGCAAAATTGTTTTTTAGATATATTGTTTCCCTGAGGAGTATTTAGTCCAGAGGCTTTTAATGGAAACGTATCTACAATAACAAAAAAACACGCCTGCCAGTTTTTGACATTGTAGCAGAACGGGGAAGAAAGAGAAAAAAATGTCAAGACATTAAAGGAATGAAGTGCACGCTTGGTTCTTGGTCTGGCAGATAAGCACAGTCACACAAATTAGAAGGAAGAATAGCTTGCTTTATTTTTAGGAAGCCCACACGGGCAAGCTGATCCTGAGAAGACATTTTTGGGGAATTACCTCATCATTTTACTTCTATCAAGGCAAATGGTCATCAGGTGGTGGCTAATTCAGGTTCTGACCTGACCCCAGAGCTAATGTCTCTGAAGGAAGGTGATTAACATTGAAATTAGTCAAATACCATCTCCTGTGCGGCAGCGCGCGTGGCAGGCTGAGCTGGAGGAGTGCTTGCTGGGCCTGGCACGGCACATACGGAACCCCGCTCCTTCTGCCCGGCGGCGTTGGGAAAGGGGGCAACGTGAGGACAAGCTGGCATGCCTGGGATGGAGGGACAGGGAGGCGGGACTCAGCAGTTCAGAACGGGATTAGGGAATAAAATGGAAAAGCATCCTTTATTTGTTGTCTCATTTTTCTGAGGAGCCTTTGTTTTGTTGGGTGCTAAATGGTGTTGTTACCGGCAGGGTTGTACCTTGTCCTCTGTGACAGACGGCTTTCCCCCAGCACTGAGCACGTTTGCACTCCCGGCAGGTGAGAAAGCCACCTTGCCCCGGAGAGCACGGCTGCTCCCCGTCAGCGCTCCCGGGAGCAAAGGGAGCAGCACGGCTTCTGCAGCACCTTTCCTCCACTGCCCACCACTGCCCCTCGCCATGCTGTCCTGGCTTTGGCTGGGATAGAGTTAATTTTCTTCCCAGCAGCAGGCACAGTGCTGTGGTTTGGATTTAGGATGGGAACAATGCTGATCACACGCTGATGGTTTAGTTGGTGCTGAGCAGTGCTGACACCAGGCAAGGACTTTTCAGCTTCCCCTGCTCTGCCAGGGGCACAAGGAGCTGGGAGGGGGCACAGCCAGGAGAGTTGATCCCAACTGCCCCAAGGGCCATTCCATACCATCCGGCGTCATGGGCAGTATAGAAACTGGGGGGGTTGGCCGGGGAGCAGCGATCGCTGCTGGGAACTGGCTGGGCATCGGTCGGCGGGTGGGGAGCAATTGCATTGGGCAGCACTGGCTTTGGATATTGTTATTGTTATTATCATTATTATATTGTTACTATTATCATTGCTATTTTACTTTATTTCACTTATTAACTTGTCCTTACCTCAGCCCAGGAGTGTTTCTCACTCTCACTCCTCCGATTCTCTCCCCCATCCCCTCGGGGCAGGGGCAGTGAGCGATGGCTGCGTGGTGCTGAGCTGCTGCTGGGGCTGAGCCACGACACATGCACTGCTCCCTCCTCTGTTCAATTAATAGGTGTGTCCTCCAAATCACAAAAAATAGCAGTAAAGCTATTGAAGCAGGAAAACAAAGACCTCTTTTTCCTTGAAGATGTATCCCTGGAGGAGAGGGAAATCCACTCAGCGGAGGGGAGGGAAATCCACTCAGCTCCTCAGTGCATCCCTGAATCCTGTTTGAAAACGCCCGAGCAGAAGGGCCGAGCTGCGGAGCACCTGCGCTTTCGCCGGGTGGGCACCCTGGTCGCGCTCGGGGCCGAGAGCGGGTTTTATCCAAGCAGCTGGCGGGGGTGCTGAGGGCTTGGGGCGGAGGCTTTGGCAGCTCTCGCAGGGGATGGGGTCTCGGGGCAGCAGGATGCGGCTGCGCACGCGGGCAGCTGGCAGGTTTGCCTGCGACCCCGCGGTGTCACACCACGGTCCCGGCCGGCAGCGGCAAGGCAGGAGCCGGCTCCCTTCGGCCCACCCCGGCTCACGGGCAGGCTAAGAGGGGCAGCCCGCCGAGCAGCCGGCTGGACGCGGCGATCGCGGCACCTGCTGCCTGCTGCGGCGTCGCGGGACACGCGGGGCACGGCCCGCGCTCCGTGCGATGCCCTGGCCATCAGGGTGCGCGCCGCAGCGTCGGGCGCGAGTGCCGGGGATGCTCCTCCGGTCTGGGGAGGACCAGCGGCTGCCTCCCCGGCTACCCGCGGCGCACGGATCCCCGTCCCTGCAACGCCCGCAACTCAAACGGCGAGCTGGAAGCTTCCGGAGGGACACGCATGCAAACCAGCGTCCAGACATCACCTCCCTCCCTCCCGTGCGATTGTCATCGCCATTCGATTTACCCCCGTGCGGAAGGCACTCGTTAAAGAGCAGTGAGCTGGGCCACAGGAGCGCGCACCGTGCTGTAGGCGAGGTAAGCATTAACAGAGCGGGCGCCCAATTCCCGACAGCAGCTGTAATGTGCCGCAAAGTGCAGCTGAGCAAAGCCACTCTGAGCCAGATATTTAAAGAATGAAGACACATTTAGATTAATCATAGCTTTTGTGGACCTGTAATGAATGTGTTAGATCCTTTTGACTGAAAAAAAAAAGAAGAGCAAATAAATAGTAATTGAAATGCTTTATTTTTACAGCGTTATGTGTTTCAATTTTCAATTTAAAAATGCTTGTTTCGTTTTTTTTTTTATTTTTAATACAATTTGGTTTTAACACATTTAAGGGGGGGAAGGAAGTGTTTCCTTTAAGAAAAAATTAAACCCTAAACACTTGATTCATCAATTTCGTTTTTCCTTTTTTTTTTTTTTTTTTTGAGGTTGATGAGAAAGAATAGTTGTCCTTTTTTTAACCTGACCAGAGAACTGAACAGTCAGTTACCCATACAGCTGCATCCCAGAGAGCAGGTTCACTACCAAACCACTAAATTACCAAGTTCTTTAGAGTTCTCTGCTGAGTAATGTGACTATTTAGCCTACAGGTGAAGCACAGTAAACAAGATTAAACTGTTTGTGATTAGATATGCTTCAAAATAAATTAATAATAGCAAAAGGTGATTCTGAAGCATGCAGGAATAAATAAAATTAATTAGGTTTGAATGTAGCACTTTGAAGGAGCCATCATGACTGAAGTCATACGTGCCTATTTTTTTATATATTCATTTAGAATGAGCTATATAGATTAATTAGACATTAGAGGTAAAATCCATAACACAAAATAATACATAAACCAAAAAATAACACAAACCAAAATATGCCACAAAACAAAAAAATAAAACTTTTCTCCTTAAATCTTCTCTCCAGTTCTTTCCTTTTTAGTAGATTTGTGCTTTCCAGCTTACTTGCTCTGCCTACAATTAATTTAATTTATGTAAATCAGGTGCCATTGTAAAAAGCAAACTTTCCCTTCCAATGCAAAAGCTGAAGTCAAGGTCTCAGAGGAGAGGGCCGTGAAGAACGAAGCACGTGGAGCCCGGGCTCAGCCAACGGCTTGGTCTGTCAGTCTCAGACACCGGGGCTGAGGTGCCAGCACTTCAGAGTTTGAGAAAAAAGATACTGCGATACCCAAAAGACTAAATTTAAGTGTCCTTACCCAGTACTACTGCTGTTTAAATGAGTGCATATCGGCTGGTTTAAGGCAAGCTGCCCTGATCGCAGGTTTTGTTTAAGAAGTTTGCGCTTCTCTTGGCCTCCTTGCCAATGTGATGGGGACGAGGTGTCGGTACGCTCACTGAGAGCGAGAGACAATTGAATTCCCAGTGCCTGGGGGGAAATAACACTTTTATAATATTTAATGTTACTACAATTTACCATACGCACAGCGACTAAAAGCTGAGGAAAAGCAAGCAAAGCCCTCTCCCCAGGTGAGGAGGGGCTGGGCGTTGCGAGGCGTCCAGCGCGGGTTCTGCTCTCACACGTTTCCCTTGCAGTTCTTATCCGTCTCTTCCTTCCATTCACATTTGTCTCAGTCTTGCAGATTTTCCCAAAGCAACCTGAGTTTAAGCTTACAGTCCCTGCACACTTGGCTCTGCTGATCTGCAAAGATAATTTTGCCTCTGTGGCTACTTTTTGTTCCTTTCGAAATGTCGCACACTGTTTTGCAGTGCCAAGCTGCCTATTAACGCAGCATTGCAATGCTATCCGTCTTTGGGTAATGGCTACTGAAATCCCCTCTTGTGGGTGGACATTTGGCAGTTCGGGAATGATTCACCTACCAAGTCATCATTACCCTGGTGCTTTGTGGCAAGCTTTCCCCCCGAAAAGACTTGGTGCCATGCCCTGGGCTGGTGGTGGTCCGTGTCCCATGCCTTGCCTTGCTCTGGGGCACCAGGCTGCTCCGCCGCTGCACCGTCACCCCAGCAAAGGCTGGCATGGTCCTCGCCTCCCGCGGGCTCTGTCTCCTTCCCTTGGGACTTCTTTTCAAACTCTTCCTTTGGCATGTTGGTGCCACAAAGTCAAGGGAACCGATGGAGTAAGCGTGGAGCTTCTTCCCGCGTTGAGAATGCTGCAGTCTGCAGGGCGAGCGCTGCGGGAGGGCTGTAGCAGTCCAGCGCTGGTTCTGCTCTCATTAGCCCACGTTCATGTAAGGAAGTGTACATAGAATCATAGAATCATAGAATGGTTTAGGTTGGAAAAGCCCTTTCAGATCATCCAGTCCAACCATTCACCTACACTACCAAGTCTACTCTAAACCAATCAAGGGTAGACCAGACTACATGATCTGATTCGCACCAAAACCACGTGGTTTTGAAAGAGGGTAGTCTGCACAAGCTACATTTCAGAGAATGGGATGACCCCTGCTGCTACCGTATTCTCCAACGCAGCGAGAGAGGGAAGGAGGTCTTTGGTTTAAGCTCAACTGAATCCTGCAAAATTTAATCTATTTTTATAAACAGCTTCTACAGACAATTAATAAAAATACATCTTTGATATATGTGGTTATTTTTATTAAGCAGCTGGTTCTGAAAATCAAGAGTAAAATCAAATGAAGAGTTTCTGAAAATCAATACTAATAAGGCTCTCCACTGAGTTTCTCCAGTCACCTTATCCTGATGTCTGATCCCGGTGTCCCATTTTTCGGCAGCGCTCTCTACGAATGGTGCCGCGGAGGTGCAGCAGGGCAGAGCTGTGCCCTGTGCAGGGTTTGCCCGCGGGCAGGGGAAGAAGCCAGAAGCACTGTGGCCCAGCCACGTGTCTCGAGGAGCTGCAGGCAACGCTATGGCTTTCACTGCTTGCTTCTGTCAAAAAAGACATTTTTTTTCCATCTTTGAAGAATTCAGAATTTGTGTGCATTGACATGGGGCCACCCTGTTCAAGGTTGGACCTTTCCCTGATGCCGTTGCCTGCTGCATCCCTGAGTGCATAACACAAGTGACTAAATGGTGAAAGTTTCCAAAATCATATGTGCTACTGGTGAAAGCCGCTAGCCCTCCGTTGGTAAATAATAAAAATTAAACGAGTCTTTTAGCAGCTCACAGAAATGCGCACAGTTACTCACGAGGTTCTGGCATTTCAAAGTTATTTAAATTTTCCTAGATTCAGAAGTGAATGATATTCCTCTGGCTTTTGAAGTGTGATTTCTCCTTTCTTTTCTTTTCCCAAGTTCAATAAAAGAAATAACGCAAAGGATTTTCCTCATAAATTTTTTTCTATTTCCTTTTTTTTTTTTCTCACTTTGAAGAAATTAAAACTGAGACAATACCAGGAAAAACCCATGGCATGAAAAGAAAAAAAAAAGAAAGAAAAAAAAATCAAAAAAAAGGAAAAAGAAAAGAACAAAAAAAAGAGTAATCTTGTTATTGGGCAGAAATGTAAATCCCAATGGGAATAGAGTAAAATGGGAAGAAATCAAAAGGAATACAAACTCTACATTTCTGTTTGGTTCATTTTCACAAATGGAAGAAACGTTCAGGTGGGAATTGCAGCCGCAAGCCCTGCTCGTTTCCCGCTGAATACTTCTATCAGAGCCACAGTCTTCGACGGAGGGTTTCGGCAGAGGAGAAACCCAACATCTGAAGGAGGTGGCTCCTCCCCGGGCTCTTTCCCGGGCGCCGCAGGGTGCAGGCGATGCCCAAAGGACCACGGCTGCTGCCCCGTTGCCTTCATCCCATCTAGCGATGCACTTCCCCTCTTCCCAGCCTCTCCGCATTCTCTTTGGCCAGCAGCAGGGTCACTTTGCAGGTATAAAGTCTTTTACAAAGACATTTTTAGATATTTAGAAAGACATTCAGAAAGAATTTCTTTTCCTGACTGTTGCCATGGGCACAGGTAAATGCATTGGAGCAGCAGACTGCAGGTCCCCCCTCATCCTTGTTCCTGGGGTGCAGAAATAGGCACATGGACAAATCCTGTCTCCATCAGCAGGGACTGGTGGATTAGTTTAGGGAAGGGGGGTGAGAACCTGTGTATATGTGCCGGGCTCTGGGAGCATCCCACCAGCAACCTTCTCTTCATTTGAACATCCACCTGGGAAGTTTGACCTGCCCAGAGGCTGAGCTCAGGATCCTAATTAAAGTCTGTCCTTGGTTTGTGGCATGTTTTATTACTTCACTGTCATTTTTCCAGAAAGGCAGAATTTTATTCAAATCACCCTAAATGAGGCCATCATCACTAAACCCAATTAAAACAGAACAGGCACTTTGACCTAATGCAATAAATGCTTTTAAGTCTGTATATTATTTTACTGGATTCGAGGGCTCCCTGGGCTATTCACTCCATACATACAGCATTTCTATAGTGTTTAGAGATCTAGCCATCAAAGGCTGCTGCCTGCTCCCAAGACCGAACAAATGGTTACATCTCCAGAAACGCACAACCCGTACCAGTCTGAGGAGTCACGGTGTTTTCAGGGAACATGCACAGCAAACTCTGGACGCAATGCCTGTCTGCATTCACAGACGAAATGTCCTGGGACCATTCTCTGATATGAAGCCTCCTACCCGCCAACAGAGAATGGCTCCAACCACACTTACCGTTGGGCTTTTTCTTTGCCCCAGTCCAGGTCCCAAACAGTGCCTGGGGTTTCTGGAACGGTGCTAGCTGGCACATGCCAAACCCAGCGTGGGGACCCATGCTAGGGAACCAGCCTTTTCTCCTGCTATTAAATAGAGGACAATTCGGCTCCTAATCTGTGATTTAATTTCCAAGAAGAAAACGGATTTTTAAGCAGATATCATTATCACTAACTGGTGCTTTGATTTAACAAGTGAGGAGCTAAGCACTGGCAGCGCACCATCAGTCCGTGCATGTGAGAGCACACCAAAGTCTCCACATCCTGAACTCTCCCGCTGCACTTACCCCCCATTGGCCCAGCACCACACGAGAGACTGCCCAGCTTCTGCCAAAATCAGTTCAGAAAGGGAATACGGCTTCAAACGTGGGAGTGCTTGAACACCCGCCAAGGTGGGGCTGTTCAGTGCCTCCATTACTGCAAAAAAGCAGGTGCAGCTGAAACACCTTCCCTCCCTGCAAGAGCTGCCCTTCCAGCTGCAGCATTTTGTTTAAAAACAGACTCAGCCTGCCCCGCGTGCGCTTGCTCCGGCAGGAGCTGCCTGCCCGGCAGCGTCTCGGGGCTCCGGGGCACAGGGCTTGGCGCGGTGGGTGCGACCGCAGGTTTGGGGCTGTGCCCAGCTGTGGCTGCGGCTGGGCATCTCGGGGGAACCAGAGCTGCTCTGCTCCCTGGGAGCAACATGCGCGTCTGATTTATTCGAGTGACATTTTGTAAGTCTGAACCAATAAATTGTTTTAACAGCAAATGGTTTTTTTTACTTAGGACTTTCCCAAGTGTTTTGTTTGATGGGGCAACAGGGGTGCATACCAGTTTAAGACTCATAACATTTTTGCAAAATAGCATCACATCCATAAATACAGCAGTATTCAAGCCATTGTACACAAGGGTCAGCTGTATAAATTAACGTCTATCTTGCTTGTGTTGAACAAGTGGTGACCATGTGAAGAAAGCCTATAAAATACTTGAAATTACTGCTGTCGGGAAATTAATGACACATTTTCCTATGCCATTTCAGCAGCTGTAAGACTTCTGGTCTCCATTTCACTGACAAAGGTTGTTGGATTTAATAGTCAACAAAAAGGCAGAACAGGTAAAGTATGGATGCAGGTGATTGTATTCATATGATTTAGGATAATCATTTAAGAGAAAGGGAATAAATTTTGAGACATAGACCCTGTAATTCTGCAGCATAATTTTATTATTGCCTACTGAAATTGGCTTCATCTCAGTTACTCTAGCCCTTAGAAAGTTTGAACAGATGGCATCTCTTGCTCTAACTATATCTAATTTAGTTTGCATGACTTTTTGATTATGTGTATTTGAATTAATGGGCTTCTCTATGTTTGTTGCATCATCAGGTTAATGCTGTTTAAAAGATGGTCGTATGTATCAATTCTCCATTGGTCAAGAGTCAAAAGTAAATGAAACTTACTATGAAAAATTGGTGCTGAACAGTGAAATAACTCTACTAAGGATAAATAGATTTATCCTTGCTAAATTAGGCACAGCTCTTTGCTGCCTAACCTACATAACAAGGGAAGTGAATGGTGACTAGAGGAGCGATTAATCACTGTATCATATACGTCATTAGAGCATCAATATGATAAGAAATCAACATTCTTTGAATCTTTAGGAAAAAATATCTGAAGTCAGACATTGCTTTTTAGATGCTAGAGAAATAAGAAGTCAACCTTCTTGATTTCCTTTTGAAAAGAAAGCTCTTAGATAAGGAGTCCTTTATCAATCACTTGCAAGCACTTCAGCTTAGGCTGCAAGTATATTTTCTGGCTGATACAGCTTTGGAAGGAGGAGGGCATAAAATACTGAGATGCAGTGTGGAAATGCTGGAAGTTTTCTCTCTCTTCCCAAGGTCCAAATGCTCTGTTTAATTGCTGGAGTTGGTCAAACTGCAAAATGGTGTTCCTGAACATCTGTTCCAGCACAAACAGCTGTTGCCTATGAGCCTGACCATCTCTTTTCCCATGCAGTAGTCACAGACACCCATAAAACTAAGTCTGTCTTCCCAGAAATGTCTGAGGAGTCGATTATTTATATGCAAATGACCATCCATATCTGCATGCCAACAAGGATTTTTGTGGCTAATGAGTATTCTTTTATGTTATTTTTGCTGCAACTTAGAAGTAGGGTTGAAGAAACATAATCATGTGCCTAAGCATATATCAACAGCAGTGAGCTGTTAGTGTAGCCCTGAACAGCTGTCATGAGCAAATTTCATTCAGCTACTTTATTTTTGTTGTTTTTCCCCATGTTTTTAAGGCTGTTTTATCTCTCTGCATTTCTACATATGTTACAGAGAATTTCAATCAGTCATCTCACAATGGTTATTCCGCAACACATTAAGCTGATACAAAAATTCTCTGTTCACAAGGTCCACAGACTCAAAGCTTTCACAGTCTGAGATATTTGAGGGGGGCAGGTTATTTTGTTTTATGTGGCAAAAAAATGGAAAGGGTTTTCTTCCCCCCCCCCCATTTTGGCCAATCTGGCACCATTCCCAGCTGTAGTTTTTCTGACTCTTACCCCTTTAGAGAAGACCTGTAGCTCAGCAACACCATGGCCCAGAAGAAGCGTTTAAAGGTTAAAGGATTTAAGGAACCTTTCAATTATTGAAGGTTTCTCTCTCTTCAGTAGAAAAACGCGAGCTGCATCTCATAGCACGAAGAATTGCATTTTGCACAGGGCTCCCAGTGCTCTCCAGTCTGCTGCTTTCCCACCAGGTCACTGGGCAGCGCTCCTCGCCTGCGCGTCTCCTGCAGCCCCGGGGCTCGGCTGGGGAGCAGGAAGCCTTTGCAGATCAGCAGCCTCTGACCAGGTCAAATTTTGTCGTAAAAACCTATCCAGCGTTCCTCAAATGCTTCCTGTGCCATGCTCCAAATATACTCTGTGGCGTCTCACCCTCACCGTGTTTTACCACTGTTCTTTTGCGCCTTTGGCAATTTCATCACCAAACGTCTCGTGCTCTGCGGGCAGGAAACAGAGGTACTGCTCCGGTCAGAGGGGCGTGCTGGGAGTGGGACCCCTCTCTGATCCTCAAGTGCCAGCTGCTCTCAAGGTCCTTACCAGCCCGGAGGGGGAGTGGGAAGAGAGCAAAACTCGGGTACATAGAACAAAACCATAAATTCTCCAGTGTAACGGCACAGATATCCCACCAACTTCCCGTGTTTGCCTTTTCCAAGTTCAAAAAAGCCACTAGCGCTTTTTTTTTTTTTTCTTCTTCCCAATAAAAAGCTGTTAACTTTGTTTCAAAAGGTTAAACTCTAAATGGGGGAAAAAGGTTTGAAATGTTTCCCGACGCTGGGTCTGTTCTGTAACCCTGTGGCTTGGAGAAATGTGGTAGATCAGAAATGTCTTTTCAGTTCGTTTTAAATCAAAGCAGAATGGCAGCACTCTCCAGTGCAGCTCTCTTCTGCCTGATCCTACCTGCAATACGCTACTGGCTTTCTGAGACAGCGTTTTCACATATGCTACAGAAATTTAGGATTTGTACATCATTGCTGTCAGTTTTACAGATATTGCCTAACAATTAAGAAAAACAAGACAACATAATAAAAATAAGCTATAACAGTAAGTAATTAATGTTTCCACAAGACTCACCTTTCAATGTGAATTATCTAAAGGTTTAATTTTACAACAGCATCTCCTATAAATAAAACTAAAATTGGGATATAATTAGTAGTGACTCTGCACTATGTTTCTTTCTTATTTTGAGTTTAATTTAAAAAAAAAAAAAATCTCTGTTTTTTAGAATTTAAATGGCAGTATGTCTTATGGACAGGGTCACTGCAAGTAGTAAAGGATATACCATCCAAATACTGGGTGTCGTCATTTTATCAGTCCTCACAGTCAAGAATGACGATGCTGAGGTGGGCAGAGGAGGAGTTGGCATCTGTGGGCAGGGGACAGGCAGGTGCACAGGCTTTGCGGCAATAAACAGCTTTTATTGAGCAATTTATAATCCCTCTCGGCTAAACTGGAACTTGTGCTACCGCTGCCACCACAGAGACAGTTGCAACCACAATGCAGTACGTTTCTTCACAGTCTTTAGAGTGCTTTTTTTTCTGACATTTCCTTTCTGTGGACAGGAGATGCTTACAAGGTCCCTCTGAGCCGTGGGGACTGGACCTTCATCACTAAGGTGCTGGAGGAAGGCAGCCGTCCTGCTGCAGGCAGTTCTCTCTGCCCCTCTTCCCATGGAGCTGCGGGTGCTGCAGGACCGGGGGGTGTCCCTGGGCACCTTCCCAGGCCCCCAGCGTGTCTTCTGCAGGGTGGCCAGCCCCAGCGCCCAGGCAGGGCCGCCATGACCACCAACACCCAACGGGGTCTTGCTCTCCGAGAAGCCCCTCTGGCTGCAAGGTTCTGCCTCTCGAAGCTTCTGTGACTGCCCGGACAGCCCTGATCTACACCTGCTCATGAGCGCCAGGAAATTTGACTGCTCCACGGACATCAATAATTGCAATTCCTTCTTGAAAGCTGTATCAACACACTTTTCTAATAATACCATGTAAAACAGGCCAAAAAAGATAGTCCTTGTGCACATCACGTTTGACATCACTTGTCACAGGTGCGATAGGATTCATTCCAACTTTTCTCTCCCAAATACGACATCTCCAAATTGGTAGGATTTCTCTCAGCCAGGCAAATCTCTCAATGAAGCCCCAACTTTATCTTCTCATTATGCAGGAGATTTCCACCAGCCCAGTGAAAGTGCTACAGAATTTGAAATTTTGCTCTTGATGTTTGCCCAGAGGCTGCGGCGTGGAGCAGTGTGGCAATGCAGCAGTTGGCCAAGCGGCAGCAGGAGCATCCCTCCAGCTAGGACTGACAGGAAGGCTACCACCATCTGCTACATGTGGATTATTTTTCGTGTCTCCTGCAGACCTTCACGGCAGTTTTACCTGTAAGGTTCTGCAGGATGATCCTGCAGCCCACCGCCAGCAGAGATCCTCGGGCAGCAGCATTGCCAATGGCATGCAAGCCAGCCCGCGGCCACGGGACAAATGCCACCAGGGCCAGCTTTCACAGACACAGCTTCTTTGGCTTCGGCGCCAAGAGCTGCCGCCCATAAGATGTGGGCGAGCAGGAGAAGCGCCTTCAGGCTGGAGTTTAAAGCTGATCTTGGAGTCACGTTGCACCAGCCAGAGCTGATAGAAATCACCATAGCCTCTATAATTGATAGCAGATCTCTACCGGCCCAGTCGGCAATTCCCACGGTGCTACTTCGCACGTGCCCCCGCTGCTCTTGCCGTGAAGACAGACCCGTACTTCTCGCTTTGGCCCTCTGTGCTCAGGAAAACCATGAGGGTTCTGACTACAGGCAAAGGGAATTTCTCTACTGTTTCAAATTTCTCCCTTGGATCTTCCAGGTGATACCAGTAGGTATCCTGCCCATAAAATAGGCAGGTAGGTAAGTATGCAGTTGGATAGACAGACAGATGGATAGATGGATGATAAAATAGCTGAGTTACACAGCCCTACTCTTTCAGCTACAAGAAACCAATATACATAAATGGACACATCACAGTCTGATGAGTTCAATAATTTTCCTTGGTTTTTTCCATCACCTATAGCAAAAGACATACTTTTTTTCAGATAATATACGAAAAACACGCCATAACTGCTTCCCCACTGAGTGCAGCAATTTTGTAAGGTTTTTACCTGTCTTTTTCATAGTGGTGGTTAAACCACCCCTCATTAACGTTAGTGAATTTTGGGAGCAGTATTTAGCACCCTTTCTCTTTTAAGAAGTTTGAAGTGTTATACATGTAGATATGTACACAAACACGAGGGAGAGGGTGGGCAGGTTACCAGGTTACCCTTTTATTTTATATCCTGTGTTTACAGGATCTTACCATTTAGCTGAAGCAGTGAATCCCGATGCTGTACCTGCCAAGGTATTTCCTTAAACAGATCTCAGTCCCAGCAATTCCTCTGTGTCGTTTGTTTCTTTGTTAGCCTTTGCGGTTAACTTTCTATCCTCACACTAGCTGGAACACCCAAATAAAAATAAGCAAAGTAGCCTGACTGTTTCCTGCATGGCCAGAAAGTGATGGAATAAAGTTAATGGTACGTTTCTGTTGTTCTTTCTCAGCATTGAGCAGATTCGACAGCAGTGGGTTTCTGTAGCTCACCGTCTAGAAGAGGAGCAGTGCGACAGGCTGTGGTGCCGCTGTGCAACGATTTTATTGGCTTGACCTTGCACCCTCTTGAGACGTCCACAGACAAAGCGGTCCCATCAATAATTCAGCACAGATGCCGTGTGCGCTATATGCATGAAGGAAGCGACAGCGATGGACGGGCACAAGCAGGAGAGGATCTTTCTGCAGGATGCACCAGTCCTGCCAGCCAGAGCAAGGCTGCTCACTGGGCACGACGGCCCCAGCATCACCGGTGCGGCGGTGCCAGCACTCGCACCTTCAAAAATACCGATTAAAAAACTGAGACAGGAAGAGCACAAACCCACTATCTCCTTGGCATCTGCCGTTGAGCAGCAGGCTGCTGGCACCTGGAACTGCAGGGCTACACTGACCAATTTATCTTGCCTTAAAGCATTTTTGCTTTTTGATGCTAATGAATTATGAAACCTGTAATTAGTCTATATCATTCAACGTTAAGCCTGTCATTTAGCCTTTAAATGGAAAGGTTCTATTTGTTGCATATGCTATTTATGTAATGAGTATTTATCTTTATTTGATTATAATTATTTTACCTAGAAGGTGCCCCTCTGTTAGGGCACCTGGGAAGCTACGTATGCAATTAAGAAGAGCAAGAACCTGTAAATGCAAATGCTAAAAGCATAACACAGAAGTAGTAGATAACAGCAGAAATGGGAAATTTGCTTCAGAAAAGCGGCTTACGATGTAGAAATATGAAGAAAGTTGGTGAGTAGCTGTACAGCTGTTGTGTGGGGCAGTGGGCCGGGATGGCAGCCACGTGCTGCAGAAACCCAGCTGCAAGGTCACGGCCACAGGCAGAATCTGAGACCCAGGAGCCTGATTTATTATTCTTCTCCCAAGTAGTTAGCGATAGGACGAGAGGAAATGGGCTCAAGCTGCATCAGGGGAGGTTTAGGTTGGAAATTAGGAAAAATTTCTTCACGGAAAGGGTGGTCAAGCATTGGAACAGGCTGCCCAGAGAGGTGGGGGAGTCCCCATCCCTGGAAGTGTTCAAAAAATGGGCAGAGGTGGCACTTGGGGACATGGTTCAGTCTGGTCTACCCTTGATTGGTTTAGTGTGGACTTGGCAGTGTAGGTTACTGGTTGGACTGGATGATCTTAAAGGCCTTTTCCAACCCAAACGATTCTATGATTCTATGATTCTATGATTTACACTCCCTGTTCAGCTGAAACCGATGCTGCATCGCTTTCGATTTCCTCCACTGCACTAATGCACCCAATAAAATGCCTTTAAAAGTGTAAAGTAAAAGTCTGCTTTAAGTTTGAGTTCGTTTGTTTTGGAGTGGGCTGGAAGGAGAAGTTCCAGCTGGGAAAGGATTTTACTATGTCCTTGCCGAAGTCGGCGGTTTCAGCTCCCTAACAGATGCTGCGAGGTTGCTGTTTTCCGCGGTGCTCCGGTGAGTGTTCAGCACTCTGGCACGGCTGCTCCGAGCAAGGGCGGGCGGCGGGAGCGTGCGCTCTTCCCGGGGCTTGGCCAGGTGCCCAGGGCACTTCGGGTGGAAACTGAGCATCAGAGGAGCTCGCCAGCAAGGCTCCCAGAAGTTACTGTGCTGGATTTGTACCGCCACTGTCTCCTCATTTTTACAGTATCATTTCTACATCTTCTCGCTGGCGGCTGGTCTGCCTTACAGTGAAGATATTCCTTCTTCCTACTCCTCAAAAATGTTTATGGGGAAAGGAAAGAAAACCCCAATAACCCCAAAACCAGACAGTCTTTCAGTCTACAGGGTATTTGATTTCAGCTCTTGCCCTGTATCACACTTGACAGGTTGTGTTTAGATCAAGCATATCATCTTAAAGAAAAATCTGTCCTGATTTAGTGATGCCAATGGGCAGATTCTTCACCATTTCCATAGCAGTTTTTTCTGTGTTTCATCTACCTTGCCGTTAAAAATATGTTTCTAATTTTGAACATGAATTTTGAATTGGTTTGCATGCCTTCTCCTGCTGGAATAAAGTCCCCTAAATCACCGGAAAGGTTTCTTTCTGGAAGTACTGAGGCACTGCATTCAAGGGATGGTCAAAGCAGAACACTGTAACAGTTCTTGATCTTCCAATGGCTATAATCAAAAACTATCACTTTTTTTGAGAGACATACTTTAATGATGACCCAGTCAGTTCTGCCTCCTGTATAGAAGGGACATACTGTTGGCTTGAATGGAAACTTTTTTTTTTAATGATAACGGATCAGCAAGTAGAAGGAGAAAAGATGTGAAATCCACTCCCAGAACTGTCATTTTCCAGGAGTCTCCTTGCCCGTACACCTGTAGTAAACTTGGATGCTCTGGTACCCTGCCAGCCCCGGTCAGCTTGCAAGCACATTCCCCATATACCCACAGCCTGATCTCGAGCAGCAATGGATGCGTCCTGGCTGGAAAGGAGCGCCTGCAGCTGCCGGTCCCGTCCCTGGGCACGCAGGTTCTCCGTGTTGCGCAGGCTCCCGGCAGGTACAGGCGGTGACCCGGGACTGCTCTGCTGCTGGGAGGCACGGGCAACCAACACTGGTTGCTCTGTCAGTTCCTGCAGACTTCAAAAGAAACTGCTGCCACAACAGCTGGAAAAGAGCCATTGTAGGGGAGTGAAAAACAACTGTACTGGAGAAAGTGAAAGAATAGAAACCCCAATAAAAATTGGGGAAAAAATAGACTATCCAATTTCCACACAAAAAAGAACCTTCTTGACAGTTAAATAGATAACTGCCATAGATCACTGCCAGTAGAGGAGCTGAACCACACGCAAAAATGAGAAACAAAAATTAATTAAAAAAAAAAATTGCAGCTATATTCTTATGTTCCTTGAAATATTTCATGTAAACTGCATTACTATGATATAGATCTTAGAGATTCTTTCCAACCTTAATGATTCCTAGCTTTTACTTTCATTAAAAAATAATCCAGCTACCAAGCCAGGAAACATGTCATTACTACTCTACCCTTAATTGGTTTAGTGTGGACTTGGTAGTGTAGGTTAATGGTTGGACTGGATGATCTTAAAGGTCTTTTCCAACCTTAGCGATTCTGTGATTTTATGATTCTAAGATCACCAGTCCAACCATCAACCCAACACCCCCATGCCCACTAAACCATGTCCCAGAGTGCCACCTCTGCCCATTTTTTGAACGCTTCCAGGGATGGGGACTCCCCCACCTCTCTGGGCAGCCTGTTCCAATGCTTGACCACCCTTTCCATAAAGAAATTTTTCCTAATATCCAACCTAAACCTCCCCTGGTGCAGCTTGAGCCCATTTCCTCTCGTCCTATCGCTAACTCCATGGGAGAAGAGCCCAACACCCCCTCCCTGCCCCCTCCTTTCGGGTAGAGATCCAACAGGACATGAGAAATGGGCATCAGGGGCGGTCCGCACAGAGCAGACCACTCTGCCGAGGGCCGTGCAGCCACCCACAGTGCCAGCAGCGCTGCCGTCCTGGTGCTTGTGGTGACGATGGGACAAAAATCCTAGAAATCTCATTCATTTGACCTCTCCCTGGGAATTTGTGATGTTCTCCAGGAATGATTTTTGTATTCTACGTCTCTAATTATTGCATCCCACAAACTGGAGTAAATCTCTACTGGTATTTAAGGTGATTTAAAATACTCCCCTGGCGGAAAAAAATAAATTTGTTGTTTTGCCATTTAAGAACTTTAAATCATGAATGCACTGATACAAACTGAACTGAAATCACCTGCTGTCCTTCAAAAGTAGTTTGCATTGTTATAACAGTCCTTAAATAGAGGAGTTGTAAAAATCATTTCCATCCATTCACAATGATTTACTGTGCATCACAGCATAAAACAGCCCTATAAATTATTCTTGTATCTAAGTTCTTCAAAATTTTCCTATCCTATTAGAGCAGTTAAGTCTATGCTAAAAATAATTTAAACTCCATTAAACATATTCAAAATATTTAAATCAATCCAACGTTGACCAAAATATGTTTTATATTTTTCAGTCTCTAGCGATAAATTATTCTGGATGCATATTAGATAAAATCTCAGCTTTCAGATTTTAGTTTAATTTTATGCGTATCATTTGAAATGCCACACTGCAGGAAAGCAACATTAAACTTCTGCAGCGCTGTAAGGTGAAAGCACTTGGAAGCAGGGAATAACTTCTGCTGTCTGCAAATACTGCAGCCCAGGCTCGCTCAGTATCAGCTGCGTCCGATCCAGCCTTTTAAACGTCCCATCGCTTGCTGCTGCACATCCTCTCCAGTGCCATGGCATTTCATAAATGTTGCAGTCAGTGCATGAGTTTATAGAGAACACTGCTCTGCGCAGCGTGCTGCCACGCAGACCCCTGTCCCACCATGGATCACGGCAAATCATACTGACCTGGAGAGACCGGCTTCTGATGGAAATACGGGCCTGATCCCTCAGCACCTGCGCGGAGCAAAGTGGGTAATTATTTACCTTTAACCGTGGTCAGCTTAACTTCGTGGTCTCATTCCAGCCTCCCAATCTGCTTTTCACTGTTCCTGAAGGAAGACGAGAAACCGGACTTGAACGTTGTGCTGGGTGTTGCTCCGCACCTCCCGAGGCCTGGGGGTGGTGGGCCCGTCGGCAGGACAAGCCAGGGCACCGGTCCTGGCCGCATCCCCCCTCCATCACCGCTGCCCCACAGCCCCGCAGCGGCCCCGGCAGCGATGGAGCGCTCTCCAGCACAGCGTGACCTACAGACGCTTTTCCACCTTCCTCGCTTGTGTCCCCAGCCCCTTCCCTTAACCTCCTCTAGTCATCTTTATCGACAAAATCTTACTTTTTACGCCATTTGAGAGCACCTGGCTCTAGCCTCTGCTGCCTGCCTTCCCTCCCCTGGAAGCACCAAGCATGCGCTCATGCACCGGCCTCTTCTGACCAGCTAAAAAGAACGCGATCTCTCCAGTTTTCTCCCAAGATGGCATTAAAGGCCATCACTATCACCTTGCAACTCCACTTTGCAATTTTTCTGTTTCCTTTGTCCAAATTGAGATGTGTAAGGTACAGTTTAGGATACAGTTTTCCTGTATCTGCCTCACAATTTCTACGCTTAGAGAAAACTTCATGAACAGCCCCAAACCACTGAAGTATTTTAAAAAACGAGAACAAAGCCCTTGAAATAAGGTGTTTAGACACAGGGATATGTAAAAATTTTGAGAAAAAAGTAAGGCTATGTTTTTATTTCAGTTTTAAGTTCTGTATTAAAATTTATGTCATCAAACAAAATAAAATTGCAAAACAGATATTAAAGTGAAAAACAGGATTGAAAGAATATGTTCCCAAAAATATCAGCACCAGTCATTTTACCATTGCTAGGCTGCTGTAATTTTCCTTCTGTAACTCCCTGTGGAATTTACAGTATTTTAATGGTCAAGTTTTGATAAAACTGCGTTTTTTGAGGGGAGGAAGTTCGAAGTTTTTGTTGATTAAAAACTTCCTTTGGCAGCCTGAGCTGTCGGGGCGTGTGAGCGCCCATGAGATGGGCGCGGGGGGGGGCGGAGGGGAGCAAAAGCTGTGTCTGGAAGGGTGAGGGGCGCTTGGCACCGGAGGGGTGGGCGGACGGTGGGCACCGCTATGCCGGCCGGCGTGCGGACTCAAAGATGCCGGTGCAACGGCCCATGGTGTTCCCGGAGCCGGAGGCTGGGAGGGGTGGGAGCCCAGCTCGGGGGTCCATGGCATGGGGAGAGCAAAGCAGCGTGGCCATGCAATGGCATTGGGGGGGGGAGAAGCGTGCGAGCAGCGGGAGAGGGATGGCTGGCGAGCCGGGGCTTCTGCCGCGCAGCTGCTGCTCCGAGGGGGCAACCCCCAGCAGCGTCAGGCAAAGGACATGCGACTAAATCAGGGCTCAACGTCAGGGGGAGACAGACATAAGAATAGAAACCAGGTGGTGTGTCGGGGCTCAGCCCCAGCCCCAGCTCAGCACCACGCAGCCATCGCTCGCTGCCCCTGCCCCGAGGGGATGGGGGAGAGAATCGGAGGAGTGACAGTGAGAAACACTCCTGGGCTCAGATAAGAACAGGTTAAGAATTGAAATAAAGTAAAATAGTAATGCTAACAGTAACAGTATAATAACGATAATAACAATAACAATATGCAAAGCAAGTGCTGCCCAATGCAATTGCTCCCCACCCGCCGACCCATGCCCAGCCAGTTCCCAGCAGCGATCGCTGCTCCCCGGCCAACCCCCCCAGTTTCTATACTGCCCATGACGCCGGATGGTATGGAATGGCCCTTGGGGCAGTTGGGATCAACTGTTCTGGCTGTGCCCCCTCCCAGCTCCTTGTGCCCCTGGCAGAGCAGGGGAAGCTGAAAAGCCCTTGCCTGGTGTCAGCACTGCTCAGCACCAACTAAACCATCAGCGTGTGATCAGCATTGTTCCCATCCTAAATCCAAACCACAGCACTGTGCCTGCTGCTGGGAAGAAAATTAACTCTATCCCAGCCCAAACCAGGACAGTGGTGTTACTAAGGAAAAGCAGAGACGTGTTGCTACAGCTCACTGAAATAAAATCTGGATGCTTTGTTACCCAGAGAAATGCTGCAAAAAGATTCCAGCAGCATGCGTGTGGATGGGCCAGAACGGCGGGTTCATGTCTTGTGGCGGCGGCTGGAGTTTTACAGCGTCTCCCATGGCTTTCCCATAACACTGTAAGCAAATACAGGCTATTCTGCACATGCCATTGGAAAAAGAGACTCCTCAAAAGGTAATTCTTTGTTACTTTTGGATCATTATGAATGTGCTGGATATGATGGACCCTGGCTGCTTTGGGAATAAATTTTTAACTTCCTTTACAGCCATGGCTTCCGTGACACAATGCAGCAAAAAGCAACTACTCCAGAAAACCAAGAATTGAAATAAAAGCTGATGAACTCATGAGAGGTATTAGGAGACATGACAGCCAAGAATGTGAGGAGGCTTCCATGGCTATGGACACAGCTGTTCAAGTAGAAAAATCAAGTAATAAGGGTCAATAAAAACAGAGAGAATATTATACAGAAAGTACCTTCTTGTTTTTACTCTCTTGTTAATCAAAATTTGCAGAACATAGATAGCATTTGTAATCGATACAACCAAAGTGATCATTGAAATTAGTTCTACTGTGTTTCCTGGAAAGCGATATGCTTAAAAAATAAATGTTACCAACTAAAACAGAGGAAATAGAGGTGTGCAAAATCTTCTTGCCAACGTTTCCATAGAGCCTGCCTGGGGCACGGCAGATGAAGCAGGCGTTCCCTTGGAGAGTCACTCGGGAGTCTGGAGAGCAGGCACCCATGGCTGAGGTAGGGAAGCCAACGTGCTGTGCAGGTTTTGTCCTGGTTTGAGCAAAATTGGAAGGGATTAATGTAACAAGTATGAAAATCTTAGACAGCAACCTGCACGCTCTTACAATTCAGCTGGCTTCACTTACCAGGTTTCACACTACATGGCTTTCAGCTTCAAGGGAAAAAAAGAGACATTGAATAGAAGTATACATGTACGTATATATATTTGTATACGTATGTGTCCACATACGTATATGGTCAACTAGGTTTTTAATATGAAAATTCTGAAAAACGGTCAGTATTCTCCTAATATATGTTTTCAATATTTGCTACAGAAAGAGATCTAATTACATAACCTAATTCATTTTTACATTCCTGTTAGAAACTTTAAGACATATAGTTAAATTAGCAACAAAAAAACACCCTTACCCAGGTCATATAGCATTATATTGCAAATGAAAAAAGGTCTAGATAGTATTTCAATAAAAGTGGGAATAAAATGAGAATGAATTTATCTACAGTATTAAAAGATATTATTTTTCTATCAGAAAAATATTTTAGGGATATATTCCCTAACTGGTTATTAAAAATAATCATAACGTAAAAGATGACTGGAGAGAATGCTAAAATGGCTTTACAATTCTCTATTGTTTTCTGCTTCTGTTTTTCAGCTTGTTTTGCTTTCTCCAGATGCAAAAGAAAAACCATTCATGGCAGGCAAAGTCTCAGGCAGCTGAGTTCTAAATATAAAAGAAACCAAACCCACTAAATTACATTTTACAATGAATTCCATGATTACTGAGAACAAGTTCAGGTGCATAAAAATAATGATATGATCATCAAAGGATATATAGGGTTGAAGTGGCATCTGACTAACCACTGTCATCTTTAAAATCAGTTAAGTTCATGCAGAGCCTAGGCAGCATTTCTTCTCTAAGTTTTTACGTCTGTAGAAGCTTTTTGAAAAAATTCAAGATTGAATTTAGAGATGCAAACCCTTTTAAAACTGTGACCCTCTGGAAGCGACAGTGCTGTCTTTGTGTTTGCAAAATGTCTAATATTGGGGGCTTTATACTAATCCAGATAACTAATTGCATCACAATTGTTTTGCAGCAAGTCAAATACAAGGTTCAGGATTTAACTAAACACTTACAAAGATGCTTAAGCACAGGCGTCCTTCTCTTTCCCCCCCAGCTGAGTACAACAGAAAACTCCACAGATTAATTTCCATAACTGATCATTTTAAGTATCATTTTAACTAAAAAATGGTCAGATTTATTTGACAGTCCTCAGAAATTTCACTGAGCTCAAAGAAGATGAACCATGTGCTTTACATGTGAAAACTCATTAACTTCCAGAACTGCAAACTGCCAACACTTGTGCCCATTTTTTGCTTCTACCCGACGGCCATGCGGGCATTAGGAGAGAAAATGTGCAAGAGAGGGAGGGGAGAAGTCTGATAACTGCACAATCCCTTGTCTGACTTGCACGTCCTCCTGTTGTCTTCCACCATCGGCCTCACCTAAGTTGTTTGAGATGAGAGAGGAACCCCCTCTGCCATCATATGGGTACTAGCAGTAGATATTCAGCATAGAATCATAGAACCATGGAATGGTTTGGGTGGGCAGGGCCCTTCAGAGCCCCCCCAGCCCAGCCCCTGCAGTGCCAGGGACAGCTTTAACCAGCCCAGGGTGCTCAGAGCCCCGTCCAGCCTGGCCTGGGATGTTCCCAGGGATGGGGCCTCCACCGCCTCTCTGGGCAACCTGTGCCAGTGCCTCACCGCCCTCAGTGTGAAACATTTCTTCCTTATACCCAGTCTAAATCTATTCTTCTTTAGTTTAAATCCATTACTCCCTGTCCTGTCACAACAAGCCTTGCTAAAAAGCTTGCCCCCACCCTTCCTATCGGCCCCCTTTAAGCACTGAAAGGGCACACTCAGGTCTCCTCGCAGCCTTCTCTTCTCCAGCCAGCAGGCAAAAAAAACTTTATATAGCTTTTTACAGAACTGTATATTCTATAAAGAATTAGTGCTCAGCAGTGTCTTCTTATGGGACAGATTTCCTGTTTGGGAAAACCTCTACAAGCCTGGGAGAAAGCTGAGCCTCTTCTGCCTAAACTTTTCAGAAATGTAGATAGAATCATAGAATCGTTTAGGTTGGAAAAGCCCTTTAAGATCATTCAGTCCAACCATTAACCTACACTACCAAGTCCACCACTAAACCAGTTAAGGGGAGAGTAGCAATTCCATGTTTCCTGGCTTGGTGGCTGGATTATTTTTTAATGAAAGTAAAAGCTAGGAATCATTAAGGTTGGAAAGGACCTCTAAGATCATCAGTCCAACCATCAACCCAACACCCCCATGCCCACTAAACCATGTCCCCCAGTGCCACGTTGGCCCATTTTTTGAACCCCTCCAGGGATGGGGACTCTTCCGACGCAAGCAGCCGGGAGCTGGCGGAGGGAGGGGGCTGTGCTGCTGGCAGGAGCAGGCTGCTCTCAGCTGCGTGCAGCGGTTGGGTGCTGCCAGGAGAATCTAAATTCAAGTACCTATATATTAAATAATTGCTGCTGTACGGTTAGTGCAGTGCATTTGTCTAGATGTCCTGTGGTGTGAGAAACCACAATCAATAGTTCACTTGCCTCTGCATTGGGATTCCTCTTTTCTTTTTTTTAATATTAACTTGGAAGCACTGACCCAGTTTTTTTCCCCAGTTTCCAGAAGTTGTTGGCCCACCGACTCCACAAATGCTCCACAGACAAAAGGTAACTTCAGAGGAGGAATCCTTACATGCAGGACTGGGTTACAATACTGCCACTGCCCACTCCGTGTAACCTGCTGCTGGTAAGTCACTAAGGAAAACCAAAATGGAATAAAATAGCTGTCACCATTGCAAATTCGAAACAGAAGTCTCAACAGACAGATTTTTTAAGTCACATTTGCAAGGCACACTGTACAAAGGAAGCTGAAAAGAAATTCTCCTACCTCTGAAGAGAGTGATTTAACCTCTGGAAATGTCATGGCTTTAAAGGCTTGGTCAGAGCAGGCAGGAGCATGGTTCTGCCCTGCAACAGCCCCTGCGCAGATGCAAAATGACCTGAAAGTAGAATGCAAACTTTGCCAAACCTGCTACATGGCTGCAAGAATTGGAATGATGAAAACAAAATTGGAGGTTTCCACTAGTCGTGCTATACATGCTGAATGTATTTATACACAGACATGCTCTGTTGGGATTGTCGAAATATCTGCATTTCTAGGTGGCGTACTGTAGCTCAGAGTTGGCTTTCTGATGGAAAACACCAGAAACTAAGCCCCATAACTACCACTCAGAAATACAAGAATGGGTCCCCCTTCAGAAAACATAGTCAATGCTGTGTTTGTAGGATGCTATTTTTCCAGATAATCCCATTGCATTGTTGATCTTAAACTGTCAGCATTCATTATATTTATTATCACATCTACATATGCACTAAGCCTCAGTCCTGCATCCTCCAGCTGACTACTACAATATTAGCTGGTTTCCCTCTAATTTTCATTGCATTCCCTTTTCATTCTTTCCATGAGAAGAACAAACTATTAGTTTCTTTCTGCCTTAGAACTTCATCATAGTAATGGGAAAAATGTCAGAAATATTGAAGAAAAAGAGGTGGTGAAATGTCACACAAAAGGAAGAAGTCTTTCATCCGGTGAGTTTGTCAAAAGATGCTATTTGACACATAACTGCCTCATTTATAGACTGTCAGATTATAAAGCAGAATTTTTCTCCAGCAGAATGGCAGCAGATAGTTGGGAGTGATGCCACATGTACAAGTCACACAGCAGAGGCTTTTTGGGAGCTGCAAATTAATACCTTGGCTAAAGAAACCTTGTCATTTAAGAAAAGGTTAGAGGCGAGAGTGATGGAAAATAATTATGGATAAGGGGAGGAAGCTGGTTAACTGTTACCGCAGTCTGGCCCAGCTGCTCCCGGGAGCGCGTCACGGTGCAGCTCAGGGAGCAAAACCTGCCATGGCCATGTCTGTAACCTGCATCCGCAGTGAAATGAGGTCAGCTCTGTCCACGCGGGGTTTGAAGTGGGTTGTGCTGCCCGACAAGTCAAACAGCTGGCCCAAAAGGGCTGGCCTTGAAGGCGGGAGGTTTTAAGTCATTTTGGGTAAAATTCAAGTTGCTGCCCAGCCATCAGCAGGCATTGACACAGCGCGATCGGTTCTGGGTGCTCCGTGATGCCTTAGCACGGGGAACCTGCACGCAGGCACCAGCACTACATGTGAATAAACCTGGTATTTTCAGTAAAATACCCTGGTTTAATCAAGGAACAGCATTGACTTCTCTACCTGAGAAGTAAAGCATTTCCTTGCAAAAATGAAGACCAAAACCATATCTCTGAAAAAAAAAAACCCCAAACCATAAGTAAGAAATCTATAGGAGTGGGGAGATGCTGCTTGTTGCAGTGGCACGGGACCCCGATCCTCGCCCTGCTGCCCCCACAGATCCCCACCTGCTTGTCCATCAGATGGAGCTCGACAACACCCAAAGCAAAACAAAAAGTGCTTCCAGCAAAACCAGCTGCGCCTTTAAAGCACACAAGCAAACAGAACTCTTACCGGCTCCTTGAGAGCACATCGACACTGGCAACAGCCGTGGACTTGCTGGAGCCAAGACGGACCCTGAGGGAGCTGGGGAGCGACCACCACGTGAGAAACTCCTGCTCGCTTGCTGAAGGTGTTGAAGAAAAGAGCTCAGTGGCTGAGATTTCAGGTGGAAGCCAGGAGAACAGTACTTGTTCCTCCAAAAATGTTTGTGAAAAATGTAGTTAAGAATATATGCAAAGTATTTTAGAGAGACATTCATCTATGGTGGTTTAGATAATAAACCCAAAGATTAGTAGTTTGGGAGCGGGTGATCACATTTGTCCCAGTGTTAGAGATGTGGGCTAGAGAGGAAAATAATACGGTAGCTAGAGGGCTGGAATGCTTTAGAAGAAAATCAGATAAAGCTCATGACACACTGGAGCTGTTCCTTTTATTCTTTTTAAATCTGTGGTAGTCATTTAATTCCTTTAATTTTATTTAACTTGAAGTTAATTGATAAGGGGCAAAAATAAAAGAGGCAGCGGGTGCCGCCCCGGCCAGCCTCCTGACAGCAGCCTGTCACTTTGGGAGCAGGACCCCAGAGTCTTTTTTAAGCTAACTGGAGCAAATTAGAAGAATCAGATAAAATATTGGAAGTGCTTTTCAGCAGCATAGATATTGTTTAAACATGTATTAGAGACTAAAGATTGATGCAAACTTTTCTCCAAAAGAGAACCTCCACGTGCCACAGAAGAATAAACCCCAAGTCAGCATTCCTGAAAGGCAAGACGACTGTTGTGAAGGCACTGTCCTGGGTCAGCCCCAGCCCCAGCTCAGCACCACGCAGCCATCGCTCACTGCCCTGCCACGAGGGGATGGGGGGGAGAATCGGAGGAGTGGGAGTGAGAAACACTCCTGGGCTGAGGTAAGAACAGGTTAAGAATTGAAATAAAGTAAAATAGTCATGATAATAATAACCATATAATAATGATAATAACAATAACAATATGCAAAGCAAGTGCTGCCCAATGCAGTTGCTCCCCACCCGCCGACCCATGCCCAGCCAGTTCCCAGCAGCGATCGCTGCTCCCCGGCCAACCCCCCCAGTTTCTATACTGCCCATGACGCCGTATGGTATGGAATGGCCCTTGGGGCAGTTGGGATCAACTGTTCTGGCTGTGCCCCCTCCCAGCTCCTTGTGCCCCTGGCAGAGCAGGGGAAGCTGAAAAGCCCTTGCCTGGTGTCAGCACTGCTCAGCACCAACTAAACCATCAGCGTGTGATCAGCATTGTTCCCATCCTAAATCCAAACCACAGCACTGTGCCTGCTGCTGGGAAGAAAATTAACTCTATCCCAGCCAACACCAGGACAGACACTAACAATAGAAAGATCTCTGCCAAAAAAGGGAAGCTTTGTCCAAACAATAAAAAGACAAAATGCCACAATTTTTCACAAGATAAGCAAAATCATAATAACACAATAACGAATTGGTTTAGAAACTAAAGATACAGCACACACTGAGAACGACTCTTTCTGACACATGGCGGGTGGGCAGCTTCCCAGAGAGCTGATCGGATCGGTAAGGGCCGAGGAAGACAGGAGGAAAATGGAACGAATTCTGTGAACCAGATCCTGCCCTGCCAGCCTCTTCACCGGAGCCCGTGACCCATCGTAGGGCACGTTTTCTGTCTTCACGGCAATCTGCTCCTAGTCTGGATGACAAATGGGGGGGGTCCTGTAGCGAGGCACAGGGGAGCACGTCTGTGCGTGGGCACGGCGGAGGTGGGTGGTAATGGAGAGGCGTGCAAACTTCACAGCCTTGTGGACTGTCAGCCATATATCTGTTCTTCCACATTTCCTGATCGGTAATTGGAAGAACGTGATTGACTTGCCTGCATTATTTAACTACATCTACTGGATACTTTGCATCTTCAGCAAGAAAGCAACAGCTTGCGTGTTCCCAGACCAACAGACTTCCTCTGTTCTCTCCAGTCATCCTAGAGGATAGCTTTCCAACGATCCGTCTTGGCTATCCTCGGCATATTGCTGGCCCTTCTATTTTATACATTAATCCTTACTTCAGGAAACAGAGAGTGCCAGAAAGTTGTAACGACAACTAAAGCAACTCATTGAAGGATAATACAAGTTGAGCAGGAAATTGCCCACATGTAAAATTTGCCATCTATCTCAGAAGACTTTCTTTCTACTCATCCAAAGGATTGAATTTGACAGTAAGCTTCGCACTTAAGCTATTAAGCTGCTGGCTTTCATTTCCTTTCTAAAAGTATATGGAAATCTATGGCTAGGCAGAGCGCAAAACAGGGAGAGCATTTTCTAGCTTCCTATCGGGTGAAGTATAACTGTCTATTATGTGATCCTGCCTCCATGTTCCTTTTTTCCTCATTTTCCAGATAATAAGTATATCCTGCAACCTGGTCACCCCCATCCCTGGCTTAACAGGGCTGCTGCTCTGCCCTGAGAAGAGCTCAGGCTGCTTGTCTGCAAGCGGGGTGAGAGCAGCAGTGACGCCCAGGGAGACATCTCAGGACGCTCTGGGATGCTGGGCTGGTTTGGCATGGGTTTATAATTTCTACCATCGATCATCTGCAAGAAACAGCACAACATTTTCATGCATGCAGACCTTGCTTCTCCCGATTCACAGGGCTGGGACTCAGGAGCTTGCGGCACCTTTTACCTGCTGCGAGACCTGGTGCAGCCAAGCACGAAAAAACTGCTACATTTTTAAACCTATTTTTCCTGTGTTCAACAGAAGTGTTTGTTGGGGAATGGATGCTACCTGAAAATCCCAGAGCAGGATGAAAATTGAATGCGGTGTTACAGATGTGACACTGGGCACCTGTCAGTACCATCACCAGCTGAGCACCAGCACACACCAGGTGTTTGATTACAAGCACTTCATTAAGAAGACATGCCAGAAATAGGAGATTCTAAAAATTAGATTTCATTTTTAAAAGAATAATCTCCAGACCTGTCTTTGCATTTAGAAAGTGTTAACATGATTACAAGGGGAAAAAGAAGAAACAGAAAATTAGTCTCAGAAACAGTTACTTTATCTCACAAAAACGCGAACTCGCGCTGCACATTCCAGCTGTAGTTCTCCCAGCTACAGGTCCAACCGCAGGTACAATCAATCAACCTTCAATAGAGAAGTCAATTTTTCTCCCACTCTTCATTTTCAGAGTTCTCCCTGACCCTCGTTGCTCTGCTGCTGTAACACCTTTTAATTTGCACTCTCCAAATACAGTCACGTCACAATGATCTGGCTTTAGCACAACAGCGTCCCTTAATTTAACTCATTCTGCTCCCTTTTTGATGCTTATTCCACTGGTGGGTTTATAGACAGGAAACCCCTGCGTTTACTTTCCTTTCCTAAACCACCTCCCTGTCCCAGCGTCACCGTCATCAGCTGGGCTGTGGCACCTCAAAGGCTTGTGCTTGCACGAGCGTATTCGTCATCACCTCTCAAAAGGGAGCCTCTGGAAGACGTGTTTGCTCGCACGGTGTGTTGTAGGTTGTTCACTTCTGGGTGTTTCCTTGTGCTGATCAGCATCGCGCCTGGGGAGACCGTGCTGCACAGAGCCATCGGCTGTAAGAGAAGGGCGACGCGGGGGCAGCTGCAGGGGCAAAGCTTTGCTGCAGGGTGAGCTCGTACTCACCAAGGCGCGTTCGCAATTTTCTTGTTAGCTCCTTTCTTCTGTCACTCCTTCCTTCTGTTTTCCTCCCCCCTGTCGTGGCTCAGCCCCAGCCCCAGCTCAGCACCACGCAGCCATCACTCACTGCCCCTGCCCCGAGGGGATGGGGGAGAGAATCGGAGGAGTGAGAGTGAGAAACACTCCTGGGCTGAGGTAAGAACAGGTTAAGAATTGAAATAAAATAAAGTAAAATAATAATAATAACAATATAATAATAATAACAATAACAATATGCAAAGCAAGTGCTGCCCAATGCAA
This sequence comes from Pelecanus crispus, assembly GCF_030463565.1. Classification (NCBI taxonomy): domain Eukaryota; kingdom Metazoa; phylum Chordata; class Aves; order Pelecaniformes; family Pelecanidae; genus Pelecanus; species Pelecanus crispus. The sequence continues at coordinate 74,668,254 of NC_134648.1, forward strand.
TTGCTCCCCACCCGCCGACCGATGCCCAGCCAGTTCCCAGCAGCGATCGCTGCTCCCCGGCCAACCCCCCCAGTTTCTATACTGCCCATGACGCCGGATGGTATGGAATGGCCCTTGGGGCAGTTGGGATCAACTGTTCTGGCTGTGCCCCCTCCCAGCTCCTTGTGCCCCTGGCAGAGCAGGGGAAGCTGAAAAGCCCTTGCCTGGTGTCAGCACTGCTCAGCACCAACTAAACCATCAGCGTGTGATCAGCATTGTTCCCATCCTAAATCCAAACCACAGCACTGTGCCTGCTGCTACTGGGAAGAAAATTAACTCTATCCCAGCCAAAGCCAGGACACCTCCTTACACTTCCCTTTCCTTGGAAGGAAGCTAAAGTCTGGGGTTTTTTAACCCTACAATAAAAATTTCCAGGGACTTCAGCTCATCATGGTTAGGTCCAGGAGAGGTTTGTGTGGGGCCCTGCACTTTGGGTCTGCCTGGGAAGCACAGAACAAATCCCGCACCACCCCTGGGTGCAAAAATACAGAGGCCAGCAACAACACTTCTCCGTGTCTTCAGGGGAACGTGACAGCCAATGTGCCAACTCTCACCAAAGCCTGGGCAGAGAAGCTCCATATTGCTCCTGCCTTAGACTACACATTTTTAAATTACGTCTTGTACTGCATTTTTAATGTGTTAAGACAAAGATTTTTTTTTTTTAATGTGTGTGTAAATATGAAGTGACATAGGCTGTGCAGTGTTGTAATTAGCTGATAAAAAAAATAATTTTTTAGGTAAATATACATAAATTTTTACTGAAGTGAAGGAGATTTTTCCTGCATTATAGTGTGCAAAGTAACAATTGCATGTGGAAATTTGGAAAATAGAGAATTAAGCAAACACATCTCATGAGACATTCACAAGATTTATGAGTTAATCGGATATCTATCTCAAACTCCAACCACTGTTATCAACTTTGGTTCTTTGTTTAACTTTTTTCTAGATTTTGGCTTTTTCCCTCCCCTCTTTTTAGGAAGAAAATTGTGCATTTAAGAGTTTGTTTGGCTTTTTCCCCAGTTCTACAACCTGACCTAGTTACATTTTAGATTTCCCCTTACCAACCTTTTCTGGCTGTAGGTGAGGAGACACAAGCGCCTATTTCCCCCGCACGCTTTCTGACGAGCTCATCTCCTCTCTTCATTCCCCCGCGTAACAACTGGCCTGGGAAAGACAGAAGCGCCAGCACTCTCCGGAGGGGGAGCGGGTGCTCCTGTAGAAAATGGACAATCCTGTACCAGCACCTCCATTCACATCCAGACATTTTTGGTCTCGTACATTGCACACCCTGCCCCCGCGTGACTCAGGACTGTGACTCCCCACCCGGTGACACCACACCGTCCCTTCCTTCCGACACCCCCCAGTGATGGAGCACAAATATGAAAAATCAGCTCTGCCTCTTCTGACCAAAGCCTGGCTTTGTTTTCTGTGCAAGTTGCAAGAGACAACAGTAACCCAAGAGGAATCAGCCTGCATGGCTCCAGACAAGCTCAGACACATGCCAGTCAGCTACAGCCAGGTCCATGCAAGGATTTCGGAGATTGCTCTGCAGCCTGGAGCCTCCCTGCACCCAGCTGGGCTGGGGGAGAAAAATTCCCTTCCAAAACATGGATTATTTGATCTGCCTACATTTATTAAGAAGGGGGTAAGACAGACCAATACTCCTAAAAGAGGACTTCTGAGTACCAGTTATGTCCTCTATGGAAGAATTAATGGGCACTGAGAAGTGCTAGAGCATCGTTAAACAGATCAGGAGAAGGACTCTCCCTGTCAATAAGCACAGCACGGTGCATAACAACGGCGTGTTATGAAGAGCTGCCTGCCAGCTCGCTTTACGTCATTACACTCACGGTATCCAAAGAGCAAAGGGCCCTGGCATACGCAAACACTCCCAAAATCATAGGGCACGCGTCTTCGTTAACACAGACCTCAGCGCTTCCCCGCTGACAATAACTGGCATGTGAGTTTGTTTTCACATCAAGAGTTAAGGTAGGAAACTTAACAAAAAGGAATGGCCACATACACATTAACAGGATTTTATCCAGCCATCTCATTATTATCAGAAATATGTTCCCATTTCAAGAAAGGGGAAAGGTTTCTCTCTGAAAAATATTATATCACCTACCAGTGATTTGATAAATTACGATTGCAAACACAGATAACACTGTAATATATATTAAGGTTGTATTAGAAACACTTAAAATAACTAAAAATTCACTAAAATTACTGGAGCTTGTGTTTCCCAGCTTATTGGTCCTGGCTCATATTCAGAATCAATAGGTAGTTTTGGAACTAGCTCATGTACATACCTGCAGAATTCTGATGGATGTTTTCTCCAAGATGTCTGCAACATTTTTTATCTTCAGAACTACACAGTGAACATCTTCCTAACTCTCACCCCCAATTCAGAGCAAGTTTCACTGACAGCACTTAGTGAATGCCTCATATCTGTATATCAAAAAAAAAAAAACAAAAAAAGCCAAAACACAACCAGATTTGATTTTTGCTCATACCACAAGGAAGAAGCAATAGTTATGAATATGATAAAGTTGCTGAAGTGCACCACAAAATACTTCTGTCAGGATTATGTCCACAGACACTGCAGGTTCTCACACATACACATGCCAAACGTGATATTAGCTTTACATTACGTAAGAGAGCTTATTGGTATTTTATGACTTCAAGTTTTTAATTTGAGATAGTTAAAAGAACAAAAAGCATTTTGAATTGCTAAAGATGTAAAAAAAATAGCCTAAATTTTTATTAAAGCTTTATAATATCTCATTTGCTTGGAGTTTTTCACTGGCTTATGAAAAAGCATTAACACTAAAAAAATTAAACCGATGATCATTTTGATAGCCGTTTCAATTAAATTTACAGTAAAAAGACACAATAATAAACCCCTGCTTATGTGAACTTGTCGTTATTGTTGTTTAGACAGCAACAGTAGACTTTCAGACTGTTTGCAGCACGTAATATCCGCCCCGCATGCAGCCCCGCAGCACCCGTGGAGGAGCTGAGCCACAGCCGTGTTGGATCAAGGCAGCATCATCATCCTCAGGCCGCTGCCCCAGAGCTGATCAGGCTGGTGCACTCCAGTGCTTGTCTTGTCTTTTACTCTTCCAATGTCATATAAAGTGTGCTTTGAATTTAAGCCTAAAATTGGAATACTAAGTGGCCCGGTAAATCAAATGTAGCCACGTTACAGTTTCAGATCAACCTTCCGTGCCTTGAGTCCTGTATTTCTTTGCGTAACAGACAGGAGCAGGAGCAGGCCCTTGGGGTTGGCTGTAAGCGAATTGCACACAACCACCTGGGGAAGGGAGTGCAGCAAAAGCAGCTGCATCTCACAGCGTGCCCATGGCTGCAAACTTGGGCGAGGGACTTGACGGCCACATGTGCAGGGATGAGGACAGACACACGTGCGAGGACAGGCACATAGAATCATAGAATTGTTTAGGTTGGAAAAGACCTTGAAGATCATCCAGTCCAACCAGTAACCTACACTGCCAAGTCCACACTAAACCAATCAAGGGTAGACCAGACTGAACCATGTCCCAAAGTGACATTGAACACTTCCAGGGATGGGGACTCCACCACCTCTCTGGGCAGCCTGTTCCAATGCTTGACCACCCTTTCCGTAAAGAAATTTTTCCTAATTTCCAACCTAAACCTCCCCTGGCGCAGCTTCAGCCCATTTCCTCTTGTCCTATCGCTAACTCCATGGGAGAAGAGCCCAACACCCACCTCACTACAACCTCCTTTCAGGTAGCTGTAGAGAGCGATCAGGTCTCCCCTCAGCCTCCTCTTCTCCAGGCTGAACATGTACGAGGACAGACACACATGCGAGGACAGACACACGTGTGAGGACAGACTTTGCTGAACACATCTCATTAGGAGAACTTCATCTTCATTTCCTATTCTTCATATGAATGACCAGGTTTCTTCGAAAACTTTTTTTTTTTTTTTTTAAATATTCTTGAAAAATTCTTCCATATTTTCAAGGGAAGAGAAAATTATTGGCACCGTTGGGTTGTTCTGCTCCTTGCTGCACACCCGTTATGAAGCTGTTTGGTGAGAGAGCTGTATCTTTACATTTCTCTTGCAGAGCACACACACCGCTCCATAAAGAGAGCTACAGAAACAAACAGCAGCGTGAGACTTCCATCTTATTACCTGAAGTAAAACATCTTTAGCAAATGCCACATGCTGTTTCTATTTGACAAGCAGCCCTATGAATGAGGGATTTCTTGGGACAGCGGGATAATTGATGACCTATGGAGACCGCTCACCCTTTCTTCACATCAGCGTGTCTATGCTCTTTTGAGGCGCTGTCTCGTACTGAGCCAAGTCTCCAGGAATGACCTCCATCGGCGAGGCAGAAAAGGGCAGCATGAAATGCAGCTCGAGGGCTGAAGTATCCCAGATTATTGGTTGCCAGCAGAGAATTTCAGGCCATACCCTGACAGGTAATATTAGGACATCCACCTACTCAGTTGGACAAGCAACTAGGTTTTTTTTTCCTCTCTCTCCTTTGCCAAATACAGCATCTGGACGATGATGCGCAGATTACCCTCTTGGCTGGCTGTGATAGCCACACTGCTTTCTTTGCATTGTACACATTTTCAGCCACTTCCTTACAAGAAAGCTTGGCAAGGCAGCACAACCGACTAGCATAATTCGTAACATTTTCTCCAAGTAACTAAACACCCTCAAAAGCAGTAAATATTGGTTTAGATGATGTTGTTACCAGGAACAAACAAACAAAAAACAACCAAACAAAAACCCTGATAAACTTGAGAGCACTGCAGTGTTGGCCAAGTGATCTTCCTTCCTCATAATAACAGAGGAAGATCTGCCAGACAAAACATGAAGCTAACGCAAGTGATCTTGCACCCAAATTAAAAGACCCGCATTAACCATGAATGGACCTGGTAGCAAGGCAGCCGGTGCTCCTCTCGGGGAGTGGTCTGTCACTGCTATTCACTACTCCAAAACCAGTCACAGAAACAAGACAACAAAAACCAGCACCACATTTTGCATTTCATTCTCGTCTTACTTACCAAGTATGAAGGCACGTTGCTATTGTTCTGGAAAATAAGGCACAGTAGACGCTGCTTGGTGCTGCAGTCACCAGGTTCATCTCTGCTCTTTAAAGCACATGAGCACTAAATATCATTTTTTGTCCTTTTCATTCTCCTGATCACTTTGAATTCTTGGAATGTACCTCAGGTACAGAGAGGGAGCTGCTTTGCTCTTATATTTAAGTCAGTGCAGCTGACTGGTGGATGAGCTATCGTAGAGTACTGCAGATAAAAGTGGTGCTGCAAAGGCAGTAGCAGAAGATCAGGCCTCTATTTTTCAGATTACTCTTAATCATGTGTTTTCACTGCTTTATGTGGGAAAAAGAAAAAAATGGAAAAGCCCACCAAATCTCCTTTTTTCCTTGCAGCTCTCATATTTCTGGCATTTTCTAGTTTATCAGTCACTTGCAAACTATTGGAGATGAGCATATGGTTAGTAATGCTCAGAGCTAAGGTTCAGCTTAGCTAAGCGCTCCAAGGTTGAAAAAAATTGAGGTGCTGGAGCGTGTTCAGAGAAGGGCAACAAGGCTGGTGAAGGGTCTGGAGCACAGGGCTGGTGGGGAGCGGCTGAGGGAGCTGGGGGTGTTCAGCCTGGAGAAGAGGAGGCTGAGGGGAGACCTCATCGCTCTGCAGCTCCTGACAGGAGGGGGCAGGGAGGTGGGTGTTGGTCTCTTCTCCCATGGAGTTAGTGATAGGACGAGAGGAAATGGGCTCAAGCTGCGCCAGGGGAGGTTTAGGTTGGAAATTAGGAAAAATTTCTTTACGGAAAGGGTGGTCAAGCATTGGAACAGGCTGCCCAGAGAGGTGGTGGAGTCCCCATCCCTGGAAGTGTTCAAAAAACGGGCAGAGGTGGCACTTGGGGACATGGTTCAGTCTGGTCTACCCTTGATTGGTTTAGTGTGGACTTGGTAGTGTAGGTTAATGGTTGGGCTGGATGATCTTAAAGGTCTTTTCCAACCTAAACGATTCTATGATTCTATGATTCTTTGAAAATGTCTAAACCTTGCCTCAGCTGTCTGAGGCCAGAGCCTCCAAAACTGAACTTGAAATCTTGTGAGAACGCACTTTGGGCAAGATTTTCATCATGTCTTCTATCTCTTGCAGAAATCTGGGCATGTCATTTTGGAACCATTGAACTCTAGCACAGGCTTGCACGAGGACTTCCAGTGCCATTAGCTCTCCTGTACTGACTGACAGAGTCGAACACAAAACCCATCCTGCGATACGAGCAGAGGGCTCAAACCCAGACTGGAGCTCCCAAGAACTGTGGTTAGTTGGAGCTCAAAACCTCGCCCCAGCTGCAGCCAGGGACGTTGCGCAGCGATACACTGGGATGTCCAACAGCTGGAGTCGGGAAGGGCAGAGGAGTAACTCCTCTCCGTGCTGATTAGCACCGCTGATGCTCTCTACAGGGATGAAGATGAGTGCTTGAAGACTCTCAGAAACACAAAGATGCTCACTGGAAGGCATATGCTTTAATCTCTCTTCAGTGCCAAGGGTCTCTGTCTCTGAAGAAAGGGTTAATGGCTGTTGGCTTAATTAGTGCAACATGAATGAACAACATTTTTGTGAGCTTGAGGGTAAATTAAGACAACGTTTAGTTCTGCTTCTTATTAGCTCTGCATAAATTCTCCCAGGAGCCTAATTAGCTCTGTCACAGCAAACGTCTCCTCTATTTACATGAGGAATGCATCCCTTTTCTATAGATTTTGCCCCTGTAATAAACCGTATTAGCAAGTAACGCACTCTCATCCTTTCCGTACCGGTTGCCAGCGGTGCAGCGCGAGGTCCTGCTCCTCCACGCCACCCACCAGCCCCATGGCAGCTCTGGCTGTGGGCAGCTTCCCACAACCAGCACGTGCTGCCAGCACACACAGCAGCAGACAAAAATGGCCTGTGTGTCCACTTTACCCCGAGCTCATCCTCCGGTGAGGGCCATGGGGGTTTCATCAGACACCACCAGCCACTTCCCCCAGGGCTCCTGACACCCAGAGCTCGCAGGGTCAGCAGGTTTCCAGCCAAGTAGCATCTCACAAAGTCAAACAAGTTAATAAATGGCACTGCCAGAGTTACCAATGCAAAAAAAGTTGGGCTTGCCAAGTGTCCTTGTTTGGGCTGGGATAGAGTTAATTTTCTTCCCAGTAGCAGCAGGCACAGTGCTGTGGTTTGGATTTAGGATGGGAACAATGCTGATCACACGCTGATGGTTTAGTTGGTGCTGAGCAGTGCTGACACCAGGCAAGGGCTTTTCAGCTTCCCCTGCTCTGCCAGGGGCACAAGGAGCTGGGAGGGGGCACAGCCAGAACAGTTGATCCCAACTGCCCCAAGGGCCATTCCATACCATCCGGCGTCATGGGCAGTATAGAAACTGGGGGGGTTGGCCGGGGAGCAGCGATCGCTGCTGGGAACTGGCTGGGCATCGGTCGGCGGGTGGGGAGCAATTGCATTGGGCAGCACTGGCTTTGCATATTGTTATTATTATCATTATTGTATTGTTATTATTATCATTACTCTTTTACTTTATTTCAGTTATTAACCTGTTCTTATCTGAGCCCAGGAGTGTTTCTCACTCTCACTCCTCCGATTCTCTCCCCCATCCCCTCGGGGCAGGGGCAGTGAGCGATGGCTGCGTGGTGCTGAGCTGCTGCCTGGGGCTGAACCAGGACACCAAGTCAAACTTATTTTCCCCCAGGCAGTCTTAAAAAAAAAACATCTATTAAAAGAAAAAAAAAACCACACCACAGCAGCACCTGAGAACACTATCTACTCCATATATATTAAAGTGTTTTTCATTTAGAAGAAAGGAATTGTCTCATTTCAAGTATTATTTTCAGATCTGAGCATTTTCCTCATGTAAAGTCATTGCAGTACGTAGCTTATCTCTTGGGCTTCTCTCAGGCCTGAAGTAGGTTAAATTACTTCTCATATCAATATCTGCCACCCAGCAAATCCATCTAGACTCCTGCCATCCAGCACAGAGCAAGCTGCAATTTCTGTTAAAGCCGGCAGTGGCAATGAAGGTTGTGCTAGCTCAGTCCTTCTTGGGTGCAGGCTTGCCTGTGCGCAGTCAGAAACTGTACATATCGAGCAGGAACGGCCACATCCGCCCTTACTAAGCAAGTGTCTTTTTAAAAATTATTCTTTTTTTTTCTTTTTTTTTTTTTTAACTACTTCTCCTTTTCAGGAAAAAGACAGCATTTCTTTGATTGTTCTACCCTGCTCTATAAAAAGGTCACTCTCTAAGCAGAATTTGGGTACTGATTTTTTTTTTATTTTTTTTTTTAAGAATTTTTTCCATTCCCAGGCAGCACTCGATCCACTGCGCGGCAAGCTGCTTCCTCAGCCCAGGCCCGGGGGTCCATCCCACCCCACCGCCTTGCTGCCGCCCAGCCCCAGCCTGGGTGCCTCAGCCAGTCTCTCTCTTTGCTTTGGGACTGATAAAAAATTACATGCTACATTAGCAACGTTCCTGCAAGCCAGAAGTTGTTCATCTATTTAATTGCAGACCTCTTCTCTTTAAGGACAGAAGCTTGGCTGTGCCTGGGCTTTGGCCTCATCCCTGAAGTACTGCTGCTCTTTTCTCCCTCTCGGTGCGTGGGGAAGGGCTGCAGGGCAGGCGTGGAGGCAGGGCACGCAGCAGCGCAGCTGCTCAACGCCATTTGTCAGCGTGCCTTTCTCCTGAACCTGAGCCAGCGCTCTTCGTGACCAGTCGAGTGATTCCAAGCATCTTCTGCTAAGCTGCTTTTAGCCATCAGTTCCCCAGACTACTCTATACTACCTCATTTTAAGAGAAGAGATTCAACTTTTTTTTTTTTTTTCACTTGTCCTTTCGGTATTGAAGTAATCTTTTGCTTTAAATAAACCGTTCCACACAAAGAGGCATATTCTGTGTGCTTCATTCATGAGAAGTGACATTCTGGCCGTGGTGACCTGTCATCATTCCTGGAATTTTCAGAGTAAATGGCAGCATCTCTCCCACGTCGCCAGCAGTTCTTTAAGCAACCACCATAACACAGGAATTTTATAATGCAGAACTTTCCTTCCCAAGAGTAACAGCTATACCTCTCGAAGAAATAATCACAAGTAAAAATTGTCTCTGTACATTAATTATCTTTAGAGATTTGTTCCAAAACGCAGGTAGTAATTTTTGTGTTTTAACATTTATAGTTCTGTGGAAAGCACATCATAATGCAGAAGGATCTTGATTCAGACAGCTTTTTTTTCCTCTAAATTTTTATGTAGAGCTTCCAGAACTTTTACTCTGATGGAAAGAAAAAAAAAGTTACATAGAATCATAGAATCATAGAATCGTCTAGGTTGGAAAAGCCCTTTAAGATCATCCAGTCCAACCATTCACCTACACTACCAAGCCCACCTAAACCAGTCAAGGGTAGACTAGACTAAACCATGTCCCGAAGTGCCACCTCTGCCCGTTTTTTGAACGTTTCCAGGGATGGGGACTCCCCCACCTCTGACATACATACAGAGACTGAAATGAGAGCACTTCAGCTCATGGAATAACGTAGGTGAGCCATGCACCAACTGAGGGGTGACCATCCCAGTCTCATGCTGGATGCTGCTGGTCGCCCCTGCAGCTTCCATCCCTCCACCCTCCCCAGGGAGCAGCCCGACCTCCAACGCAGCCACCCCTTCTGATTTTGGGCCAAGACATTAAGAAGAATTGACCCTAAAGGACACTGCTGGTAACCCTCTGAATTTCACACTGCTGGGCAGCCCTTTGAGCCAAAAAGCTCTCCCAGTTTCCCACCTCCACACAGCCACCCACCCAACCTGCATCTCCGCAGTGATGCCATGGGGATTGCTGTCAGAGAGCGCAGCGAAGGCTTTCCCGAAGGCTGGCTATATGGCAGTTGTTGCTCTCCCTTTAGTTAGCTGGCAAGATTAAGTTTTAAAAGTTATGGAGATCACATAGTAAAAAGATTTATTAACTACAAAATTGCAAAGGCACCTTTCAAGCATTCTCATCATTGATTACAGCAAATTATCAAAGCAACATCTGCCATGCTGGTGTTCAGTATTACAATGGTACATTTAACTTCAGACCTGGAGGGTGTATCACATGAGGAATACATGGGAAAAGTCTTTGTAATTTGACTTGCTCACGACTGCAGTTTTAATACCTTTTGCTTCTAGAAATGTCATGTTTGAGATGTTTTCCAGCAAGTCCCAGGCAATGTTCTCAGGGGGAAGAAATGAAAAGATTAAGTTATCTGAAGGTGTGGGGCTACCAAGGAAATTACTTCCCCTCAGGCTCAGCAAGACGCAGAGGATTTAAGGGGCTGCTGAGCCATGGTGTGTGACACCAGGGACATCGTGCATCGTGCAGACCGTGGGCAGGTTGGAGACACCCCTGCCCCTCATGCTCCCCATGGACAGCAGCACCGCTGGCTCACGAGGCCGAGCAGGTCCCCTCTTCGGTGCTTTGCTTTACCAGCAGCTTTGTCGCTGCACAGCTGTGCAACCTCATTTAGTCTGAGTGAGCGCGAGCTAGACGAAGCAACATAGATGCTTGTTCTGAACTCTACTACAGCAGCAGATGTGATCCATGATGGCAGCTGAAGCAGAGACAGTCACACACTGCGACTACAGGAGAAGGATGCTCAGGCAGCAGATAGCGGTGGTAGGAGAGCACATCTTCTCCTCTTTTCCAGGGTGGAAGTAGAAAGAGCATTTGTCATTAGCTCAGAAGAGCATGAAAGCTCCCAGGAACATGACACTTCTGTTCTCTGAAGAGCCCCTGCCCTAGAGTGCTCTCCTAGCTCCTAGTCAGATTTCTCTGCAGTCTGATTAAACTCATTTGCCACTGAAAATGTCATAAAATACTTATGACACAGATGATATTTAAAGATCACTGTAGAAAATTTCTAATAACCAATGTAATTCAGTGGAAGCATCCTAAATTGACACTATCAGGAAAAGGGTATAATGGAGGAAAGCAACACTCCAAGTCCACTTATTAGTTATCCACAGTTCCTGGGGTAAAAATCACATCTGTCTCATTGGTGCACACTCACATCTTATCTAGAGACATTCATACAGCAATAGCAGGTGTACCAATTGCTGCAGCTGTATTACAAATCGTGTCTGAGAGAGTGCAGGCCAATGGATGCTCCAGCTTAGGAAGATGGGACACGGAGGATTGAGCATCCATCAAACGAGCTGCCCTCGCTGTGATGAATGCAATGGGAATGCATGCATGTCTGTGCTGGGACATAGATAGGAGGAAGAGGTGCAGCAGCAGACGTAGGCTCAGAGACCCAGAAGTGACAGGGCAGACGGCCCTGGGAAAGGTACCTGCTGAGAGCATCTTCCCCAGCTCTGGGCCCATGGGAGCTTTCTCTTCCCCCGCAGGTGCTCCCCAAGAAGCACAAGCTGAAGTGGTCGTGAGGCTATTGAAGGTCCCATCACTTACCCTCCTGGGGGGCCTTTAGGAGAAATTGGGTGAGAACAGAGACCCTGCTAACTTTGGCTCATCCATGTTTGTGAGGGTTCCCCCCCTTCCCCCACCATTTAGAAGTTCCACCTAGACTATTAGTGGCTTTATCAGCTGATGTTTGTATACTTCATGATATTGCCTAACTTAATTCACATTTCTTTAGAGTTTTGACCTCCTAAAGTAATAAAGGATTGGGGGGGCGGGTGGGAATTTTCTTGTTTTAGATGCACTGCCAGACCACAACATGCCTCCTACTATGAGAAACAAGGAATAGCCTCCTCCATCTTCTGGCAAAACTCAACAAAATCCCTTCTCAGCCCTCTCTCCACCCCAAACTGAAGAACCTCTGTCTGTCTACTGATTATTCGTCAACTTTAAGAAACAAAGTCAAGTCCCAAGAATGTTATTTTAAAGCTATTGTCTCTGCTATTGCTTTCCAAATATAAAATTACCTAGCTAATATTTAATGAGTGATCAACAAGCTGGAGATAGAGGAGGTCTGACTGCCCACCTGAATATCATTTGCATTTCATCTCATGCTTGTTTCACACACCCTGGACATGTTGCAGATGAGTTACTTCAGTGCGAATGAAATCATGCCTCTGGACCAAGGGAAAAAAAAACAGTCTAGACTTCTGTAATTCTCAGCATTGACTCAAGTGATCTCCCACATTTGCTCTGCAAACGCAAAAGAATAATTGAGTCAGAACAAAAGGCAGTGAATTTTGCAGCCTTTGCCACCTGTTGGCACAGCTTTGCTCTTAGGAAGTTTCATTGACTGTCCAGGTGAAGAGAAAATCTGAAAATTTTGCAATTGGAAATGTTTTCTGAAAAACATTTTAAAATAAATCCCCAAAAATGAGTTTGCTTTCATTGCTTTCAGTATGTTAAGACCTGGAGGAGATTTATCTAAAATGCCACTCCTTTCTCACAGAAGTGTTTTTTCAAATGGAGGAACACTGTGCCCATTTGTCATTTTGGCTTTAAAACATTCTTCAGTTCTGGTTTCTAGCATGGTACATAAAGCTTTTTCCTTAACTCGGAGTTATAGAAATTGTTGCATCACTACTGATAAATCCAGATGTTCACAGTTACTTGGGATAAAGTAGCTTTTTAATACCCTGCACATTAACTACAGACATTTTAAAACTATAGGAGAGAGCTGTAATAATAATAAATTGTTCAAGGAAAAAAGGCAATTGATATAACTGCTTCCAAAGTAGTGAGGCAAAAGAAAACAGGTTTTCAGAGAAATGAATGAGTCACTGTACATCTACAGTCTTAGAAAAACACTAGATTTAGTCACTTGTAGGTAACACACAGTTATAAAGGAGCAGGTACAAAAGGATTCCTTAGGACTCACCTGAGGACTTCAACAGCCGAAAGTTATCGTTATATGGTCTGCCCTATGCAGCCCCAGGCACTGGGCCTGCTGGCTTTATTTCCTTCCCAGATGGGAAGAGCTCTTTCACAAAAAGCAGATTTAAGCCCACACTATACCATTTTCCCCCCCAAAAAACCCAAACCAAACAACAAACCATGCCCTGCCAACTTCGAGAGGGATGCTCTACCTGCCGAGTTCTCTCTCTGCTGGAAGTAACACACGTCTTCCCTGGGTTTGTTTAGTTTCAGATTAAGTCATTGAATGCTTTTATACCTTTATTTGTTTCTCCCAAGATCCATCTGTTACCAAATCGTGATCGAGGCTTGTGATCGAGGGGTGGACTTAACTATGGACAGTATTGCACAGGTTATTCATGAGTGTGAAACATGCGCTGCAATCAAGCAAGCCAAGCAGTTCAAGCCCCTCGGGTATAGTGAACGATGGCTGAAATATAAATATGGGGAGGCCTGGCAGATTGATTACATCACGCTCCCACAGACCCGCCAAGGCAAGCGCTACGTGCTCACCATGGTGGAAGCAACCACCGGATGGCTGGAAACATATCCCGTGCCCCATGCCACCGCCCGGAACACCATCCTGGGCCTTGAAAAGCAAGTCCTGTGGCGACATGGCACCCCAGAAAGAATCGAGTCAGACAACGGGACTCATTTCCGAAACAACCTCATAGACACCTGGGCCAAAGAGCACGGCATTGAGTGGGTGTATCACATCCCTTACCATGCACCAGCCTCCGGGAAAATTGAGCGATACAATGGATTGTTAAAGACTACCCTGAGAGCAATGGGTGGTGGGACGTTTAAACATTGGGATACGCATTTAGCAAAAGCCACCTGGTTAGTCAACACCAGGGGATCTGCCAATCGAGCTGGCCCTGCCCAATCAAAACTTTTACGTACTGTAGAAGGAGATAAAGTTCCTGTAGTGCACATGAAAAATATGCTGGGGAAGACAGTCTGGGTTACTTCCCCCTCTGGCAAAGGCAAACCCATTCGTGGGATTGCTTTTGCTCAAGGACCTGGGTGCACTTGGTGGGTGATGCGAAAGGATGGGGAAGCCCAATGTGTACCTCAAGGGAATTTGATTTTGGGTGAAAATAGCCAATGAACTGAATTGTATAATATTAATTGCTTTATAATACTGTATGTTATCTCTTAACTATATGTTATCTCTTAACTGCATGTTAATATAATAATATAGTAGGTTAATATTAAGTATATAATACTATATATTATAATTGCTATATGCCGCCTCAATGGTATTGCAGTAAGAATTGCCCAGCTTAATGAAAATGAACTTTGATGAAACCATGTTGGAATGAGAACTGACTTCAGCATGCAACAGTCCAACACTGCACACCACCTGTCCTGCTCTGAAAGACTGTGATGACAGATGGAACCCAAAGTCATGGGCTAAATGAACTCAATGGACATTTTAGAGGGAAGGGCCATAGACGAAGGGAATGATATCTGTGTGTATATCAAGATAGGGAAAGCGGTGGTGATTAATTGGAACACATTGGAAAGGGGAGGGCCTGTGCATGACGTAGATGGTATAGAATAAGGGGTGGATACTGTCCTGGTTTCGGCTGGGATAGAGTTAATTTTCTTCCTAGCAGCAGGCATAGTGCTGTGTTTTGGATTTAGTAGGAGAAGAATGTTGATAACATGCTGATGGTTTTAGTTGTTGCTGAGTACTGCTTATGCTAGTCAAGGACTTTTTCAGCTTCCCATGCTCTGCCAGGCGCACAAGAAACTGGGAGGGGGCACAGCCAGAAGAGTTGATCCAAACTGACCAAAGGGCTATTCCATACCATATGATGTCATGCTCAGTATATAAACTGGGGGGGGTTGGCCGGGGAGCAGCGATCGCTGCTCGGGAACTGGCTGGGTATCGGTCGGCGGGTGGTGAGCAATTGCATTGTGCATCACTTGCTTTGTGTATCATTATTATTATTATAATTATTATACTGTTACTATTAGCATGACTATTTTACTTTATTTCAATTCTTAAACTGTTCTTATCTCAACCCAGGAGTGTTTCTCACTCTTACTCCTCCGATTCTCTCCCCAATCCCATCGGGGTAGGGGGAGTGAGCGAGCGGCTGTGTGGTGCTTAGTTGCTGGCTGGGGCTAAACCACAACAATCACATAAATACCTATATCATCACATAAATAGCTACAGACAAGAAACTTTAACCTGTTTTTGTTAAAGGGAAAGTGCCTTGAGCTCTATAAGCCTTTCTATATAGCATGGTACAAGGGCTCCCTTCGTTCTTGAACCTTCATGTGCAAACACCTCTGGTTACTGGATACGGGCATTGTTCTAGTGATGGATCCACAGCCTCTGTACAGGTAGCTTTTACTAGGCAGCCCCCTGTCCACATATTGCCAAAACACACTGGCACTTTTCATCGCAAATGCACACTCATATTCAGATTGTAGTTTGGAAAAATTCAGTTTACAAGAGACTCAAAGGTCTCCAGTTGAGCATCTAACTCACAGGGATAACGTCAAGTCATGCATTTCTGCCACGGACTCACCTTTCCACAGTGCACCCTGGGAAGCACTTGGCTCCATCATCTCTGTAGGCTGCTTTAGGGACCTGAACGTGGCAGAAATATCCCCCTCCCCTTCTTCAAGCTGCACAAACCCACTTCTCAGCCTCTCCTCACACATTCCCATGCTTCAGCTTAATTTTTCTGAGAATTTTTCTTTTTTTTTTTTTTTGGGGGGGGGGGGACGACACAGGTGACTGAATTTTCCAACTTCTTTCAGAGGGATATTTAATTATATCTCCTTTTTTTCCCCCCACACATACTAGAAAAAAGGCAAAGATTAAGATGGTCTACTATCAAAACATCTAAGATGGCTGTACAAATAGCTCAAAAGGAATATCCCAGATGAGTAGACAGCCTATTAAACTCTATGTCTGTAGATCGGTCTATTGTAGATCAAGAAGATACTTATCAGCAGGTATTGTTCAGCAGCAGAGAAGTCATTTGTCTTCAATATGAACACAATGCTTCTATTGTTGTGCATCAACAAGGGACCAGCTCAGATATTGTGGCATTGATTAGCTGGTTTTGTGAGGGCAGAGGAGAGGTCTGAGTTTTAACTACAATTGAAAATCAGGTAAGGGGATGGTGAGCAGGGAATATATATCATAAGAACAGCCTGTTAAAATGAATTGTCTAAGGTTCTTTTTTTATATACAAAAATATCAGCTCCATCATTCTCCAGAGACATTAAACCCTGCATCTTCTCCATGGGTGTCTCAAAACCCTGTGAAGATCAAGGCTGAAGTCTGCAGGCTGATCCTTGTACCTTCACACCCGCCAGTGCCTGGGTCAAAGCACTTCTTGATGAAGAAGAGAGACCACCAGCAAGAGCACATTGACACTTAAGCAGCAGAGGCCGAGAGCTGCTTGGTCTGATGTGTCCCACCTCTCACCTGAGAGCGTGACACTGCAGAGGCAGGTCCCACTGATCTCCCAGCTACCGGGTGGGTGGGGGGCGTCACAGACCTCTCCAGCAGCAGCAAGGACTTTCTCAAACCAACGTTTTTCCAGATCGTGTAACGGCACCAGGAAGCTGTGAATAATCCCCAAGAATAGCTTCCTCCAGCAACCTTACCCATGAAACTTTCAGTCTCACAAACGTAAATAGGAGGTGCCACTTACGTTTAATCTTTCCTTGGGAAAAGGTGAAACCCCCACAAAGCATCACTGAAGAAACAGTGACAGAGAATCCTGATTCATGGGTCTCGCTCTACTTCCTCATTTGTTGTTTTGAGAAAGATCAATGCTGTTGATCTCTGTCAAAATTATAGATGTGCTACTATTTGTAGATCAGCTCAGTGCATTTACAATCCCAGGAGAGATCTCAAAGCCAAATTTACTCATTTTCTCACTGATACTGACAACATAAGAACTCCTTTGCAATATCTGCTTCTTAGGCTAAAGGTGCCAGTGAAATTCCACGTCTAAAAAAGCAACACTAGCAGAAATAGTGTTGTGCCATTAGGCAAGCTAATCAGCCTCAGCTTTGCCCCCTCTTTATCCCTGCCTTACAAAGGAACCAGCAAATGCAACAATCTTCTCTGGGTATTTCTAGAACAGTGCCCCAGATACAGAGGCAAATCACTGGTCTTGCAATGCACTTGGCTCCCTGGGACTGATACCTCATTAGATCTAGGAAGGAAACTGGAAACTTCACTATCATTGCTTTGAAAATAGATGGACTCTGTTGCTGATAACATTTAGCCATTATGAGCATCACACGAGAACTCCCCACCTTTTGTGTTAGACTTATAGAATCGCTGAAGGGAAGTAGCCTCATGGCAGCTCACGTTAGCCTGCTGAGCAGTACAGGGACGACCACAGGTATGTGAGACAGACAGGGAAAACCCTAGAACCTGTTGCTTCCAAAATTCAGTTCAATCTTAGCTTAATTCATGTTTATTATTGTGATGTCTTTGTCAAAAAAAAAAAAAAAAAGGATAAAAATAAATCATCCATTCCCCCCCCCCCAAAAAGGCTAAAAATAAATCCTCCATTCCCATTACTACAGCAGCAACACCCAAGGTCCACTACCCTGCTCAGGAGCTGTTCTCCTTACAGCCTCTGTCCGTCAGAGGCTTCCCAAGTCATGCTAGAGGGATGATGCCTCTGACACACTATCTCCACCAAGCAAAAACTAATGCAGGCTGCCCCTAAACCAGCAGAACCTGGAATCGAGAGATGTGGCCAGACTCATATCTTTCATCGCAAAGCCTGCTCAGAGTCCAGCCTTGCTGCCCACCTTGTTCCAATCGTCTGTATAAATCCATCATGTCGTACATGTGTGGACATGATCAGGTTGAACGGGGCTTTGAGCAAACTGATCTAGTGGGAGATGTCCCTGTCCATGGCAGTAAGGTTGGACTAGATGATCTTTAAAAGGTCCCTTCCAACCCAAACCATTCTATGATCACTCTTTGGGCAGCTGACTTCCAGAATATTTCTGTCATCACAATTCTTCTGCCACAATGCAATCTGTCATTAACGCTAGGAAGTCTCATGATTTTCTGACTGCTGCAGGCCATAGGGACTTTTTTCATGAAGAAGAGGTGGCCTCTTCCTCTTATACATTCTTCCATTTGTTTGCAGGCATCACCTACAAATAGCAGCTAAGTATTAAACTAGGGAATGGTAAAAGAGATGACATGTTTACCAGAAATTCTCCTTTGTCAGCTTGAGTTTGTGGTTTTTAGCTAGTTTTCTTCACTCTGTCTGAACTACTCAGCTGCAGGGCACACTGACAAAGGACAGAGTTTCTTTGCAGAAAGAGAAGTCAAGTCTTTGAGAAAATATCAGCTCATTTCATATTCCTTCTGGGACTTTGAATCCACGTTCATTCCAGTCTGGACCTCTTCCACTTTGTAAGAAATCAGGAGTCTAAATATATTCTCACCTGCAAGCACCACACCTGAGATTGCAGAGCCTGTCCTGAGCACCCTGAGGTGCCGAATGGTTGCAGTAGCTACAGTCTCTAAGGATCTCAACTAAACAAGCAGGTATAGAAGAAACTCAGGGCATTACCAACACCCAGAGGACCCGCAGAAGGGCCCATGGAGTGTGATAAAGAGCATGTGTTTACAATGGAGTAATTCTAAACTTAAAGGCCTCAGAAGCACAGCAGGGAAGAAAAAAAGAAAAAACCACCACCACCAAAACCACACAGAAGAGATGTGCTTCTGGGCTGTGTCCCAAATAATGCATGCTTGAGTTACAGTGGGACCATTTTATTTCTTGGCTAAAAGCATCCGAATCCACTCTGCTGTGTTCCAGAAACACAATGACCCAGTTGCATATGTTAGTTCATCTGTTTCATTTTCAGATGTATTTTAATCATTCACATTCCAAGGTTATATAATTTGTGTTTGCACCAGGGACCCTGTGCACCGTGTAGCCTGAGTGCAACCAGGCTATGCAGATGACATTTTCAATAATGAAACGTTCAACTTGAAGAGGAGGCAGAGCTAGGTGAAGAGAGCAAATCTTCAGATGGTGATGTATGTAATAAGTTACTGAGAGAGATTAAACCAGTCAGAACATTTCATTTGCTCTGAACTCAAGTAATTACATGACTCTAGGACCAAACAGTCTTTTAGTTAAGAAAATTGTTTATTAAGATCCTACAGCTGCAATTAATGTTAAACTGGCACAGCCTTCCTGAAGGCTCCTCCAAAGCCTTTCCCTAGAGCTGTCTTTGCTACTCATTTATATCCCATACTGAGCCTGCCTACAGACAGAGCTATTTCCAAGTCAAGAGAACTATATAAACTAAATCTGTATATCAAGAAATATTCAGGTGAGCATTGCCTTCCACACTGCTAGTCGACGTACAAATCAGCACTAGAAGCCTCTTCTCTACAAGAAGAATTATTTTCTTTTAGCATGAAGAAAAACAGTCAACTGAACACCACGTATAGACTTTATCTTCCTGCTACACAACTCAGTTCAGCTAAAGACAGCCTAAAATATTTTTACATAAATGAACATGACACCTATATTGCCTTTGATTAGAGGAACATTTGATTTTTGACACACGGCTGACATTGAAAGCAACAGCATATACAACAGTGAACATTACTGACTTTGCAGAACAAATTGTCTATCTGGCCTTAAAATCATTGCATTCTCCAATCTGATCGGAAAAATCACACAACATGTTGTCCTAAAAGCATCCTATAGAAAGGCATTGGAGTTATCTTAAGGACAGAAATGAAAGCCTGGCTTAAACCAATTTTTTTTTTTTTTTTTAAATAAAAAATTCAAAGAAGTCTTGGGTTTATTATTCTTTTTCTACTTAAATCTGGGCTGGAAACATCTTGCTTTAGTTTCCAGGCACTGAATCCTGTAGCTGCTCAATCAGAAAAGAGGGAACGCTCCCCCCCGAAGCCCCCTCCTGTCCTTTCCCCAGGTTGCCCGAACGGAGAGCTTGCCTCGCTCCCACCATGCAGCAGGTTTCCAGACCTCAGAGCAGTTTTGTGCAGATGTTTCCTTCCTTTCAACAACTGCTCTGAAACGCGGGCACCGGAACAGAAACATTTTTCCGACGGCGGTCTCAGTGATGCTGTAGCCGAGCTGCAAGCTGATGGCTCCTTTGCCCTTCTCCCATGCCCCGCTCAGCCCTGCCCGCTGGCAGCACCAGCGGTGCCGTGACACAGCCCAGGGGAGAGCTGCTGCTGCTTTTTTCCCCGTGCATCTTTTCACTTACAGCAATTTCAGTGCCAGGCTAAGAAGCAAGTGCCTTCAAAATATGAATAAAATATTTACTACCTTCTACCGCGTCAAGGAATAGCCCCATCACATCTCTCCAACTGCATTTCCATTCTGTCCCTGCCCTGCAGCTTCCATGCAAAGCCAAGAACAACTTGTGCACAACCCGCCCTCCTCCAAGAGGATCATTTCTCCTCGCTATCTCCCTAAGTGCTACACAGTCATCTGGTGCGTAGCACAGATTTAAGACATGGTGAACCCCTTATCCAGAACAGAAAATACAATTATGTTTCTCCTCTGACATGTAAAACCTTTCACATACTAACAAGCAAAAGTTAAATGCACAGAAGCAAAAAACTTATACTTCCAGACTGATCATCTGCCATATTGGTGAGATTTACTTATCTGGATTTTTCCACTGACACACAGATAAAGTTTTTAAATCTGCAACACCCAGACAAGGTTACTGTCTAAGTACTGCTTTTGTACTATTAAAAAGCAGAATGCAACCTCACAGTCTACGCAAAGCCTATGGGTCATGATCTGCAGGACCTTTTGCAGTTACTGTTTTCCAAAGAACACTTTTCCCCATTAACCCCAATGGGAGTGCTAGTTTTTATCCCTAGAAAGCCATGGGGCTGAAGGAAATGTTACCATTTTACCGTACAATTCAGTTCACCCACTACTTGTAGCCTGCCCTCATCCATTATTTCACAATCTGTGATTTGTATTCACCACCTCAACACACAACACCAGGACACATAAATAAAACAGACTGGCAGTGGAGTAAGAAAATGTCCCTGCGGGACCCCACTAAGAACCACTTTTATGAAATCATGCCTCCTTACCTAGCATTTCTTTTAGACCTGTTAACTAAATCAATTTTCTGATACATTTAGCATAAGCTGGCTTGATTGTGCAGAGGACCAGTCTCACCAGAGCACCACGCAGCAGCATGGCCTCGAGCACACAGCCATGAAAACAGTCCCAGGGGCTGTGGGCTCCTTCCCTGCATCCCACTCCTCCTCATCCCAGCAGCATCCTTCACAACCACCACCACCTGCTCATGACAGGGGCTTCACAGCCTCACCTGGAAGTTTGTTACTCATGCCCTTACTGCCAGAAAACTTTCCTCAAAGGTCAGTATGGATTTTTCCCTCTGTGGTAGGTTGACCTTGGCTGACTGACTGGTTCCCACCCAGCTGCTCTGTCACTCACCCTCCATCAACAGGACAAGGGGAGACAAACATGACAAAAAAGCTCGTGGGTCAAGAT
Organism: Pelecanus crispus; assembly: GCF_030463565.1. Taxonomy (NCBI): domain Eukaryota; kingdom Metazoa; phylum Chordata; class Aves; order Pelecaniformes; family Pelecanidae; genus Pelecanus; species Pelecanus crispus. The sequence goes on from NC_134648.1 coordinate 74,689,775, forward strand.
AAGGATGGGGAGATCACTCAGCAGTTACTGTCATGGGCAAAACAGACTCAACTTGGGGAAATTAATTTATTGCCAACTGATTGTAACAGAGTAGGATAGTGAGAAATAAGAAGAAAACTAAACACACCTTCCCCCAGCCCTCCCTTCTTCCCAGGCTCAACTTCACGCCCCGCTCTTCTACCTCATCCCCTGAGCAGCGCAGGGAGACATGGAACGGAGGTTGTGGCCAGTTCCTAATGCTTCATCTCTGCTGCTCCTTCCTCCTCACGCTCTTCCCTACTCCAGTGTGGGGTCCCTCCCATGGGAGGTGAGCTGCTCCAGCACAGGTTCTTTCCATGGGTGCAGTCAGTGAGGAAGGGGCTGTTCCAGCGTGGGGCCCCCACAGGGCCAACTGGTCCTGCCAGAAAGCCTGCTCCAGCATGGGCTCCTCTCCACAGGGCCACAGCTTCCTTCAGGGCACATCCACCCACTCTAACATCAGGTCCCCCCCAGGCTGCAGGTGGATATCTCCTCCACTGTGGACCTCCATGGGGTGCAGAGGACAGCCTGCCTCATCATGGTCTTCACCATGGGCTACAGGGGAATCTCTGCTCCAGCACCTGGAGCACCTCCCCCTGCTCCTTCTTCACTGACCTGGAAGCACCACCAGCATTGATGGGACCAGCGTTAGCCAGTGGCAGGTCCACCCTGTAGCTAGCTGGAACCATCTCTACCCAGCACAGGAGCAGCTTCTGACATATTCTCCCAGAAGCCATCCCTGCAGCCCCCCAGATACCAAAACCTTACCATGTAAACACAATACACACAAAATTTAAGCCAGTTCCTTTCCCTCTTGCTTTTTACCCACCTGGAAAAAAATCAATACCGTTAATTTTAAAGTGGTCTCTGACACGCACTTTTTCAGCCTTTTTAGAGGCCAGTGAAAGGTCATCCCTCACACCTCTCCTCTGAGGCCATTCGAGGATTTTTATGGCTCTGCTCTGGATTGCCTCCAGCTGCACCATGCTCTGGGGAAGAGGGAGCCCACAGTCAGTGAACCAGGCCAGCTGAGGCCTCTTTAGCAGAATGAGTTTTACATCATCTTTTCTCCAGGGCTTATTTACGTCTGTCCCTCCTCATTCACAAGCCGCTCTTTTTTCCAGGACAGTGGGACATGCCCAGCATGCATTTAACTTGGGATGCCCAGTAACCCCAAACCCTCTGGCAGCTGTTTCTCATCCTATAGCCGCAAGCTGAGTGCATTAGCTTCTACTCACCCTTACTGTCCCAGATCAGGTCTGCAACCTGCCAGTATAGCATGGACGGGAACCAGGCCCTGATCAACAGCCAGTCCATATCCTGCTAATGCAGCAATCCACCATTTGCACATATACATTTTTGCACCCATTTTACAGAAATATATTAACACAACCTTTACCTAGTTTTCTTAAACAAAAGCATCATGTGAGACAGCAATTGAGTTACCATCATGAATTTCTGTGTCTTGCCTGGGCCACACTACATTGCCCTTTTACGTGCCCTTAGCCCATAAGAACACAAGGGAAGAAGCATGAAGTCCCAGCCTGCTGAGCAGCCAGCTATCCGAGGCCCTGCAGGAGGTCTCAGCCAAGATGAGCAGGGAGGAGCCTGGCTGTGACGGGCACTTTCCTGGAGAACCACTGCCTGCGGATCTGCCGCTGAGGGCTGGCTGGCTTGTTTCGTTAGCAGTGCATGGCCGTTAGTTGCCCACCCATTGTGAAGCTTTGCCAACAGCTCTGAATTGCAGGGGTTGGCAGAAAACAGCCTTTTTGTGGGCCAGAAAGGAGCAGGAGTGCCTTCCAGAAAATTTTGCTTAGTTGCGTTTGAACCTCACTTGAAGTTACTGCTGCGTATCAGGTGTCTGTTGTCTTTGCCTGAATTTCTCAGTTTACCTGAATAAGCTAAAAGCGTGATGCTCTAGGTGAGGTGCTGCTCTGTGAGCCTGGCGCGGCTCAGCCCCAGCAGCTCAGCACCACGCAGCCATCGCTCACTGCCCCTGCCCCGAGGGGATGGGGGGGAGAATCGGAGGAGTGGGAGTGAGAAACACTCCTGGGCTGAGATAAGAACAGGTTAAGAATTGAAATAAAGTAAAATAGTCATGATAATAATAACCATATAATAATAATAATAACAATATGCAAAGCCAGTGCTGCCCAATGCAATTGCTCCCCACCCGCCGACCGATGCCCAGCCAGTTCCCAGCAGCGATCGCTGCTCCCCGGCCAACCCCCCCAGTTTCCATACTGTCCATGACGCCGGATGGTATGGAATGGCCCTTGGGGCAGTTGGGATCAACTGTTCTGGCTGTGCCCCCTCCCAGCTCCTTGTGCCCCTGGCAGAGCAGGGGAAGCTGAAAAGCCCTTGCCTGGTGTCAGCACTGCTCAGCACCAACTAAACCATCAGCGTGTGATCAGCATTGTTCCCATCCTAAATCCAAACCACAGCACTGTGCCTGCTGCTGGGAAGAAAATTAACTCTGTCCCAGCTGCCATCAGGACAGTGCCTAACAAATCTTCTGTCCGGGTCTCCAGCCTGCCTAGTAACACTGAGAGCAGGCTGATGCAGAGAACTTTTTTTGGGTGCTGGACGTGCCGTTCAGGGTGAACTGATGTTGTTATTCTTGCTGAGTTATTTTACTTCACTTTTTATTTCCCTTCAGGACTCATAACTGGAATATCCTAAATGAAAATCTGAAAGTTAAGCTGCAAACATACATTTTAGGTGATTTGGGTTTTTTCACACAGGTAGTGCAGTTTATTTTGGAAATGCTTAAAAAAGGGCTGAGCTCACACTGAAAGTAACATTTACACTAAATGACTGTTACTTGCTAGGCTGTAACACTGATTCTGTTGTTATTTGTAAAGCTAAAGTTGCCATAACAAGCTGTCTTGGAAATGAAAATATTTTCCAAGTATCAGTTTTATTTTGCTTTCATGCTTGGTTTTTTTAACGGTAGTATGTGGCAGGTAAAGGAAAACGGCACATAGAAGGATTGTTTACTCATGAGGAAGCTGCAAACATTCTTTTTTTACTTTCTGAAAGTAAACATTTGTTTTCTGCTGCTTGCTGATACCTATGTGTTAGACATAAGACCAAAGAGCATTGCTCTGAACAAATTAAAAATAAGCTGGATGGCTCAGAGGTTGAAGCACAACCGGGAGCCCGGGGGGATCCCAGGTCAGGCTGAGGTGACCGTGGGGACGGGGACCCACCTGGGGACAGGCACCCACCTGGGGACGGGGACCTACCTGGGAACAGGGTCCCACCTGGGGACGGGGACACACCTGGGGATGGGGTCTCACCTGGGGACAGGGACACACCTGGGGATGGGGACCCACCTGGGGACAGCGACACACCTGGGGACAGGGACGCACCTGGGGATGGGGTCCCACCTGGGGACAGGGACACACCTGGGGATGGGGACCCACCTGGGGACAGCGACACACCTGGGGACAGGGGCACACCTGGGGATGGGGTCCCACCTGGGGACAGGGACACACCTGGGGACGGGGACCCACCTGGGGACAGGGTCCCACCTGGGGACGGGGACGCACTTGGGGATGGGGTCCCACCTGGGGACGGGGACGCACCTGGGGATGGGGTCCCACCTGGGGATGGGGACACACCTGGGGATGGGGTGCCACCTGGGGACAGGGACACACCTGGGGATGGGGACCCACCTGGGGACAGGGACACACCTGGGGACAGGGACGCACCTGGGGAGGGTGTCCCACCTGGGGACAGGGGCACACCTGGGGATGGGGTGCCACCTGGGGACAGGGACACACCTGGGGACGGGGACCCACCTGGGGACAGGGTCCCACCTGGGGACGGGGACGCACCTGGGGATGGGGTCCCACCTGGGGATGGGGACACACCTGGGGATGGGGTCCCACCTGGGGAGGGGGTCCCACCTGGGGATGGGGACGCACCTGGGGATGGGGTCCCACCTGGGGACGGGGACCCACCTGGGGACGGGGACACACCTGGGGATGGGGTCCCACCTGGGGACAGGCACCCACCTGGGGACGGGGTCCCACCTGGGGATGGGGACCCACCTGGGGACGGGGTCCCACCTGGGGATGGGGACACACCTGGGGATGGGGTCCCACCTGGGGATGGGGTCCCACCTGGGGATGGGGACGCACCTGGGGATGGGGTCCCACCTGGGGACGGGGACACACCTGGGGACGGGGACACACCTGGGGATGGGGTCCCACCTGGGGATGGGGTGCCACCTGGGGACAGGGACACACCTGGGGATGGGGACCCACCTGGGGACAGGGACACACCTGGGGACAGGGACGCACTTGGAGAGGGGGTCCCACCTGGGGACAGGGGCACACCTGGGGATGGGGTGCCACCTGGGGATGGGGACACACCTGGGGACAGGGGCACACCTGGGGATGTGGACCCACCTGGGTACAGGGACACACCTGGGGACAGGGACGCACCTGGGGATGGGGTCCCACCTGGGGATGGGGACGCACCTGGGGATGGGGTGCCACCTGGGGATAGGGATGCACCTGGGGACAGGGACACACCTGGGGATGGGGTCCCACCTGGGGACAGGGACACACCTGGGGATGGGGTCCCACCTGGGGACGGGGTCCCACCTGGGGACAGGGACACACCTGGGGACGGGGACCCACCTGGAGAGGGGGACCCACCTGGGGACAGGGACCCTGCAGGGGGCTGGGGCTGCCCTGGGCTTGCTGCGCAGCAAGGGTCGTCATCCCACAGCAAAACCCACAAGGCAGACACCTGCCCGTGCTTCTGCTGGCTTATTTCACAGCGGTGACCGCTGTTTATTTTTGCTGACCCAGGAGTTTTGGGGACTAGCAGATCGCAGAGCAGACCCACCGGTCTTCGCTGCCTGGGCTCTCCCGCTGGCAGCAGGAGCCTGGAGTCTGTTGCAAAATCCAATTTTGCCTCCCCTGGTATCTTGCACAGGAGAAGTTTACCCTGCCAGAAATATTTTTATTGCTTTCTAGGTGCAGAAGTCTTAATTTCATGTTGAACAGTAATATGGGAAAAACTGGATTATTTTTAAACCAAAAAGATCTGCAAGCTGTACCTTAGAATGTAAGTAGAGTTTGTTTATTAGTTTTGGGTGGGGAGGAGATGAAGAGAAAGTGCCACAGCAACTTCACAGAAAATAAAGTTAAACACCCTTTCCATTTTGTGGAAAAACCAAAAATGAGGGATCTGTTTAGAGCAGCTGGTGTGCACCTGTCCTGGTGTTGGCTGGGATAGAGTTAATTTTCTTCCCAGCAGCAGGCACAGTGCTGTGGTTTGGATTTAGGATGGGAACAATGCTGATCACACGCTGATGGTTTAGTTGGTGCTGAGCAGTGCTGACACCAGGCAAGGGCTTTTCAGCTTCCCCTGCTCTGCCAGGGGCACAAGGAGCTGGGAGGGGGCACAGCCAGAACAGTTGATCCCAACTGCCCCAAGGGCCATTCCATACCATCCGGCGTCATGGGCAGTATGGAAACTGGGGGGGTTGGCCGGGGAGCAGCGATTGCTGCTGGGAACTGGCTGGGCATCGGTCGGCGGGTGGGGAGCAATTGCATTGGGCAGCACTTGCTTTGCATATTGTTATTGTTATTATCATTATTATATTGTTATTATTATCATGACTATTTTACTTTATTTCAATTCTTAACCTGTTGTTATCTCAGCCCAGGAGTGTTTCTCACTCTCACCCCTCCGATTCTCTCCCCCATCCCCTCGGGGCAGGGGCAGTGAGCGATGGCTGCGTGGTGCTGAGCTGCTGGGGCTGAGCCCCGACAGCACCCAGGCAGGTCTCACCCGGCCCCTTAATAATGCCCAGGTCCTGCTTTATAATCCCTAAAAGCAGGCGGAGCAGTTGCACGGGCTGCCCCCAAAGAGGTGATACGGCACGGCACACCCAAGCGTGGACTGTGCAGAGCTGGCTTGAGGCTCGCGTCGTAGCTGTGCTGCTCCCCCAGCGCACGAGCCGTGTACCAACCGCAGGGACAAATTTCGCCCAAAATCGCATCTGGGAGCGTGGAGCAGCATGCCACGCGTGGCACCGCCAGCGGGCTTTCCTCTTCCCAGGAGTCCTGCGCATTCGGTCTAAAAAATACCTTATGTGCACTATTACAATATAATTTATCAGTGTCCGGTTGTAAGAGTTAGAAGACAGTTTAAAAATCAAGCAGCAAAGGCAACTTTGACCCTGGGGACCTTTTGCGCTGCTGCTTGGTGCCAGCAGTCAAGCCACAATAAGCATCCAGGCAAATGCCGCTGGAAGAGCCTCGGAAAGCTCTAATAAGGTGATGAAAACGTGCGCGTAACTCAGAAAGTTAGCAGGAATAGCTGGCAGAAGTCCTGGAGTTCAGACTGCCTGTCGTCACTATTAAGTGGGAGGTGTTTGAAGGGACCGGGAAAAGGATGGGAGCTTGTACAGATAATCTGTAAACTCAGTCATCGCCCCCTGTCAGCAGCCAGGAGGTCTCCAAATGCCTTTGCTAGAAGTAATGAAAACTGAGTTATTTTTATCATTTATTCCAAAGCTCCGGGTAAGGCCACCAGCCGTTGTGAGGCAAAGACGGCCGCTGCCGGCAGAGCCGGTTGCTTCTGCGCGGGCAGAGACGTGCAGGGGTGCAGCTCAGGTCACAGCGGAGGGAAGCCTGCTTTGTGCCTACTGCAGGTTATTTTACCCTGTATTATATATCGAGTTTATGTAGATACAGATTGATTGCATCAATTTGCAAGAATTTTAAACAGTTACATTTAAGTTTGCTTTAAAAAAACCCAACCAATCCCCGCCCCCCCCCAAAAAAGAAAAAAATGCTTATTACCTGGTAGTATAAACTTTAGTTTTTATTTCGCCTTATACATGGAAAATATTTTTCTATCAAATCATGTATACCTTCATCCAAGAATACACACGTTGGATGGATATGTACTTTTTCACAACACACGGCGTTCAGAATGTTACCTGTCAGACACCTGCTGTGTGCCCGTGAGAAAATGAGCTGGCAAGCCTGTATATAAGCATTCAGAAAACGTATATATGAGGCCAGGAGAAATTAGGTCAAGACAATGAGTAATGATCATAGAATCGTTTAGGTTGCAAAAGACCTCTAAGATCATCCAGCCCAACCATTAGCCTAACACTACCAAGTCCACACTAAACCAGTTAAGGGGAGAGTAATTAATTTCATGTTTCCTGGCTTGGTGGCTGGATTGTTTTTTAATGGGGGGAAAAAAAAAGTGATGTCTGTCATGATATGACCGTACAAAAGAAGAAAGTTTTTCTAAATATGACAAAGTTATTTGAAGAAGCTCATTCACTTTATTACAGTAAAATATGACTGACATAAAGCAAATTTTCTCCTGTTTTGTGATATTTTTTGTTTTTCTTATTGACACAACGTCTTAAAAATGTGAAAACCTTGATCTACAGCTCAGTGAACTTTCTGGGTTTTTTTCTCCACACGATTAAATCTTTTTATTTCTGCACTGAAAAGGAAAATTGAGTGGAGAGGAGGATGGAGTGGACGAGGCTGCAGTCCGTGCTCCAGAGCGCCGTGTATCAGGAGCTGAATGCAGAATGACGGGTTTTCCAGGAGCTCACCCGCAGCGCGTCAGGGTGCAGAGCACCCCAGCTCTTCCCGGAGGTGCGTACCCTTACGGGGTCTGCCATCCTCGCGGCCCCGCCGGGGTGTGCCGAGACAGGGATCCCTGCTGCCTACCCGGGGTGCTCCTTGCTCTGCCGCGACCAAGGAGCCCGTGAGAGCAGCAGCATCCCTCCCCGCAAAGCCTCGCTCCTCGCACCATGTTCCAGCAGCAGCATCCCTCCCTGCAAAGCCTCGCTCCTCGCACCACGGCCCAGCAGCAGCATCCCTCCCCGCAAAGCCTCGCTCCTCGTACCACGGCCCAGCAGCAGCATCCCTCCCCGCAAAGCCTCGCTCCTCGCACCATGTTCCAGCAGCAGCATCCCTCCCCGCAAAGCCTCGCTCCTCGCACCACGGCCCAGCAGCAGCATCCCTCCCCGCAAAGCCTCGCTCCTCGTACCACGGCCCAGCAGCAGCATCCCTCCCCGCAAAGCCTCGCTCCTCGCACCACGGCCCAGCAGCAGCATCCCTCCCTGCAAAGCCTCGCTCCTCGTACCACGGCCCAGCAGCAGCATCCCTCCCCGCAAAGCCTCGCTCCTCGCACCATGTTCCAGCAGCAGCATCCCTCCCTGCAAAGCCTCGACGTCCTCCTCCACACAAACGCGCTTGCCGAGCCCTGGGCTGTCGCTCGCTTGGGGCAGCGCTGAGGACTCCCCTCTTCTTGCATTTTCAAGTATTTCCCTTCTGTATTGCCACTGAAGCTGTGTAGTTAGACATTTTATTTACATGGGTAGAATAAGCAAATTATCCTTACTTATACATTTCTAAACAATCCATCCATTTTAATTGGATTAGATAAGTAATTGGACAGCAGCATGCTAAGCAGAGAGAATAGCAGATGAAAACACTATTTTACACAGAGTCCAACCACTGTACAGAAGCATATGACAATATATAATAAGAGCAACTCATTACAAACCATGACTGCCAAGGAATATTTTCCAGTCTTCTAAGTAATTCTATGTTTTCATTACCTGCTGTCCATAACTTTAATATTCCTTGTTCTGCAAACAGTGTATTTTGGGATAACTGACTGTATTTTTGCCCGTTATCGTACAACAGTCTCTTGATTTTCTTCAGTCTCTTCATTAAGATTTTTCCCCCTACTTTGAGTTATTCCCCTTCAAATTTGTTTATGAAACAATTTGCTCAGTGTTTCGTCATGTGAGTAATAGTGCACTCATGCACACTGCTCTTTGGACTTCATTGTCACCTGTGGACTTTCATCCTTGGCTTTCCCCATCTGCAAGAGCTTTCGCAGCTTCTGGGGCTTATCTAAGGCACCATGACGTGTCTGCCAGGACTGTGCTTGCCTCCTGGTGAAAACACCAAGACGGCAGTCCCTTACAGCCTATACCTTTCAAAAAATACCATTCTTTTATCATGCTTTATTCCTCCTTCTTAATTTAGAATAGAATCATTCCAACTGGAAGTGACCTATAACGATCACCTAGTTCAACTGCTTGACCACTTCAGGGCTAACCAAGAGTTAAGGCGTGCTATTAAGGGCATTGCCCAAATGCCTTTTGAACACCGATAGGCTTGGGGCATCAGCCACCTCTCTAGGAAGCCTGTTCCAGCTCCTCCAAAGCAGGAGCCATTGACCCATTTGCTTGCCATGCATCTGCAAAATAAATTTTTTATAGAACAAATAACTATGTTGTGAAAAATCAGCTGCACCCTTAGCTTAGGGACAGGAGAAGGGAATGCCTTGTTTTGCCTCACTTTGCATGGACAGTCTCTCAGGTGGTTTGTTTTCTCTGCCTTTTATTGTGTCCATCACTAGATGTCTTAAAATGCATTCCTGGCTTGAAGTCATGTCCTGAGAAAAGATATCCCTGCGTCTATTTTAAAATCTCCTTCTGCCTGCTGCAGAGGTCTGGCAGGTACAGCACTGTCTTCCCAGGGTGCTAAGTGTGCTGGTCAGTAACTGCAATAATTTGGTGAGATATTAAAATGTCTTGTAAACCAATTTGCAGCAGGTGAATGATTGCTCTGCTTGAAAGACTTCAATTTTTATTTCTTATTTTTCAAAGCAGATACTTATTATAATACAGGTTATTAAACATCAAAGGTTTACCTTGTCTTGAGACAATTTAGCCTCTTTTAGAGGCTCATAAATGCTTTATTGTGCATGGTTCTGAATAAATATTTGATTCTATATGAGATCAGTATTCATCCACTGGAAGTTTTAGAGCTGCTGAGAGCACGGGCTTGCTTGCCAACCTCAGAGCTCACGTGAGTTTTGAGGGAGCTGTTGTCTACCTCTCCTCACCTTTTGTCAAATAAGGGCCATCTTCCAAAGCGCCCTGTTCATCTGAATTGTGTGTCAAGTGCTACAGAATCAAAATCAGCTCATACCGCTTGCATCTTCCTAAGAAATGGAAATGCCTCGGAGACAGGCACAGGCAGTGCCATACCCAGGGATGTTGTGCTGAGCAAAGGTCGGATCCCTCCCAGCGCTCGGGGGATGCTGCGGCTTCTGGGGTCAAGGCAGTGAACCTTGCTGCAGGCTCTGGAGGTGTTTAAACGTGGCCAAACTTCCACATTAACACTGAGGCCTCCAAACAGGTTTTCACTGTCCATAGAATCATAGAATCATAGAATCGTTTAGGTTGGAAAAGACCTTTAAGATCATCCAGTCCAACCAGTAACCTACACTACCAAGTCCACACCAAACCAGTCAAGGGTAGACCAGACTGAACCATGTCCCCAAGTGCCACCTCTGCCCGTTTTTTGAACACGTCCAGGGATGGGGACTCCACCACCTCTCTGGGCAGCCTGTTCCAATGCTTGACCACCCTTTTCGTAAAGAAATTTTTCCTAATATCCAACCTAAACCTCTCCTGGCGCAGCTTGAGCCCATTTCCTCTCGTCCTATCGCTAACTCCATGGGAGAAGAGACCAACACCCCCTCCCTGCCCCCTCCTGTCAGGCAGTTGTAGAGAGCGATCAGGTCTCCCCTCAGCCTCCTCTTCTCCAGGCTGAACACCCCCAGTTCCATCCCACCAACCGAACGGAGTGGGATCTCATCACTGGGTGGAGGACGCTGATCCCCTCCTGTTCTGACTCCTCTCAGTCAGCCTCTGTTTCCAGGACTCCCAAGGCTGCACATCAGGAAGGCTGTCACCCAAACCCATCCAAAGCTTCCCGGGGCTGGGACACCCCCACGGCGTGTGACACTCACGGGTGCCATGGGGGCAGCTTTCCCCAGTCTTGTCCAAACCCCTGCAAACTGAGGACTCTTCTGCGTTGACTGCCTGTGCCCTCCGTGCTTCTCTGCGTGCTGACCTTCCCTCGCACCAGCGTACAGCATCACCTCCTGGGAGAGGGCTGCCAGCAGTGCCCATCTTCAGGTCTTCTGGCTAAGTATGTACCTATGCACTACGATGGCATCACCGGCTCAGCTAGAATCACAGAATCGTCCGGGTTGGAAAAGCCCTTTAAGATCATCCAGTCCAACCATTAACCTACACTACCAAGTCCACCACTAAACCAATCAAGGGTAGAGCAGTAATGACATGTTTCCTGGCTTGGGGGCTGGATTATTTTTTTAATGAAAGTAAAAACTAGGAATCATTAAGATTGGAAAGGATCTCTAAGATCATCAGTCCTCGGTCCTCCGGATTCACAGCGCAGACAGCTCGGCTCTGATGGTTAGTCACAGCAAGGTGTAAGACAGATTGTGAACGGTATTTGAGACCCTCAAAGGTGATTTTTGCCCGTGGGTGTGTGCACACACGTGGCTGGGTGCAGTCCAGCTCGCTGCAGAAGTCCATCGCTTCTCTGTCACACCGGTCCTTGATTCAGAGCAGAGACAATGCAGATTTCCTGCTACAAAGGAGAGTTTTGCTTCTATTGCCTCAAACACTGAGGTGAATTCAGGAGAGGAAGCATCACTCAGGCCTCAAGTTCATCAATAAAAACTTAAATATTCCTCTTTCTCAGGATCACGACTCACAAATAAACAACAGAAAGACCCTGTAAGCATTACAGCTCCTCCACCAGTAAGGCAACTCCCATTCTTCTGGACTGATTAGGTACTTTTTCATGGGCTGCAGGCTCAGCTATTGGCAAGGAAGCAGAGATGCAGAGTAAATTGTTTTTCTCTGCTGGAGGAACTCCCAAAATGTCATAATATCTATTGTTTTCCAGTTTGTCCTTCAACATGTTGTACTGGGATGAATCACGGGGAAAAGGCCAAATGTGGCACATTATGTAGAGCTACAAAGAGAGCAAATCTTCCCCTCAAATAATAATTAAAGTAAGGATGAATCAAGAGACTTGCTTTGTTTTTAATTAATTATTTTCAAATTGATTTTATATAGCTCTGGATTCCAGGCGGATTTCTTAATGATGGGACTATTTGCAAGATATGATCTTCAGAAGCGACATACATTAAAGTCTCCAGGAAAATGCCAGGAGCTGTGTCTCACAGAGATATTGCATGTTCCTGGGGAAGAACTGAGGCAGAGGTTGGCAAGAGCCATTTCTTGTTCGCATAGGGGAATCTATCTTCCTTTGAGATGACCATGTCCATTTTCCCAGGGAAATTCTATTTCTTTAGCATTAAAGAAATTTACTTGACAGTGTATGTGATGTGAAAAGGCAGCAGGGAAATGCTGCCTGCTTTCCTCTGCCTCCTCTCCCTTGCGAGAGAAGAATGTTGTGTAGAATAAAGCACTTGGGAGAGACAGTGACCAAGCAGAGGGGAGACTGACAACCCGGCATAACGCAGTGATACCGACAAGATCTGGGGATGTAAACAGGGAGATGAGTGAGAACAGGCACATGGCAGCCTGGTGTGTTTCATGGAATCATAGAATAGTTTTGGTGCCTCTACGCTGTGATGTGCTATTTAAAAGGGAGTGATCCTCTGGGATTGCATCGGACATGGAGAATATTTTGCCCACGATATTAATTCCATTTGCAGTTCCCACTGGTAATTTTTAGACACAGTGAATCGGGTAGCTGTTGCGCTGAGCCAGCTGGCAGATGTCACAGCAAAGATGTTACTGCCTGTCCTCTCCGAAAGGCCGGGGAGGTTTGGGGAGATCCTGGCATGGGGAGAAAGGCAAAGCTTGTGCCCTTCTTTGGGAAAGACCAAAGGGGGAGTCCAGGGAGCTGCGGGCAGGTCACACGCTGGAGATATTTGCTGGGAGCAGCCAGGTTCCTTACGGGGAGACACGTCATGCCAACAAATGCCAGCGTGGATTGCCCTGCTGTATGCCTAATATATAGCGTAATTATAGCATAATATATAGAAGCATAAATACAGCATTATAAATATAGCATAATATATAGAAGTTCAGTAAGAAAAACAAGATGTTACACATGCTATAAAGTGTTTCCCGAGGAAGGCTTGGTTTGTCTCACACTATACTGACGTTCAAATCTCAAGTAAGAATGTGGAGAACTTCATCTCTGCTGAGGCCAGAAAAACATTGCGGGTTGTCCTGGATGGACGATAAACCAGGCTTGGGTTGGGAGGGTGGGATGGAAAAGGTTCCAGGTGATAAGTGAGTTGTTCCTGCATGCTCATTGGTAAAGAAAAAGGTAGAGTTTACTGTCAAAATGAAGACCCAGCCGAGCTCCCGTGTGGTCTCCTGGAGAGCTTTGCCATGCACCAGCACTGAGACCCTCAGCCGTGCCTGGCTGGAAAAGCAAGCTGCAAAGCTGCAGTGCTCCTGCCCCAGCTGTGCTGAAAGCGCGATGGACGGACACATCTGCACCGCACAGGCAGCACCCGCCTGCCCGCCTGCCTGCTCTGCTCCCAGTGTCCTTACCGGAGCGAACCGTGCTCCTCGGCAAGAGCCTTGCTGTCAGTCGTGGCGCCCCACTGCTCTCACCGATGTGGGTCTTGTGACAAGAGATTGCTTTGCTTTCTCCTTGATGAGAAAAAGTCAAACTGAGAAGCAGACAAAGAAACTTGGCTAGTGCTGGTTGGAGCCATCACATTTTATTCTTCTCCAAAGATGTGTAACCTTAAAAACAGTAATGTCTTTCCTGCATGCTGAGGATCTTCTTCCATTTTCACTGCCGCCTCCAGCATTAGCCAAATGTTTGGGGAGTAATTTTGTTCCAAATCCACCCTCATTATTATTCAGACAATTTATGCCCTCCCGTTCACAAGGACTGTAATAACAAGAGCGGATGATAAGAAACCATTCTTCCGATAATGATTTAAATGGGAGTGTGTGGGATACTAGCCCTCTTTGCATTGTAATCCACCAATTGTTCTGATATATGCAGTGCTTGCAGTCACCTGGCACCAGCTTCTCAAACTATTTTAAAAAGTATGAAGGAAATTCATCCATTTTTTCTTCAAGGTGTTTTTCTTGGGAATGATCAACACTTGGTAACTTTCCTCATTTAAGAAAAAGCGCAACACACCCATGACCTCTTCCTTCTCTGCAAATAGGAAACTTCTTACATATTAATTTGGTAGTTTTTATTTATCTTCATGGAAAAAATTACATATGTGAAAGGAATTTAGTTCAAGAGAGGAAGTTAATTGCCAATGAGTTGGAGTTGAGAAAGCTGGAGAGGAATTGTCAGATCACGCTGATCATCCCTGCAGGAGTCCGTCACCGGCTGTGAGACTCCGGACAGGAGCTGGTGCCCCTGCGCGGGGGGCTGTGTGCGGGACCGCTGCTGCCCGTGGGGCGGGTGGGGATAAGGGGGTCCTTGTCCTGACCAGAACCTGCAGGGATGAGAGGGAAAAGCCCGTCTACCTTCTCGCTCTCCCTTCTCTCATGCACTGAGCACCAGGGAGCCAGCGCACTGGAGCTTTGCACCGCAAGGCCACAGGATTTAAAATGTCCAAACAACAAAAAAAGGACTATAAGTTAATAATAACAATTATTATTTTTAAAAGTTCAGTGAAATCTCTGTGCATATTTATTTTCCATGCCTAGCTACAAGCTGAGTAAGAATTGAAGTCACCCATGGTGCCACACAGGTGGAAACCGCCGTGCGGTTTTCCTCCCTGGGAAAGGTAATGCAGGTCTTCAGGAAATGCTGTCACTGTGTCCCTTTTATTTTCTGGATTTCCAAATACAAAAGTAAAATGTGTACCTTTCAACTATCTGTAGCTCATTTGGTCTACAGGGAACCCCATAAACATGTCACAACACTCATCAGGCTCCTGTGCAATTTTGTACAAATGCTTTTTTCCCAGTCCCCAGCCTCGCCGAGTCTGGAGGAGAGCAATGCCTCCGGCGCTTGCTGCTGTGACGCGGTAAGCATTGCCTTCCCCTTGCCCCTCCAGCCAGTGCCTGTAGTTCACTGTATATGGGGGGAAATGACCACAGACCACAGCTTCTTTTACCATGACATTTACAGAAAGTAGCTGAGAGTCATTTCTATAACGCTTGCTTGTGAACCAATCTTCAGCTTTGTCTAAACTGTGCTGCTACAGAGACAGCTTGTCTAGCCCTAAAAGTGGCAACGGCAGTGGAAATGGGTACTGGTATGGCTTCTTGCAACCCATCTCTTCTACTATCTTGTTTGTTTAAGCTAATCGTGCTTCCAGATGCAAAGGGAGTTGTTTTTACCAAAGCAGAACATTTCTTTCACCCTGTGTTGATCTGTGCTTAGCTCCTGCTCTCAGCAATGGGCAGATCCTGAATTTCCGATAACGCCATGTCTACCGAATCTGCAAAAATGGTAATAGTGCTAAAACAGCCCCTAGCAAACAGCACAGTCAGTGTCTGCCTTGCACTTCTTCAAGGTGGAGTAAAACTCCTGTGAAGTCCACTGAAGTGCAAGGAATTCTTAAAAAGAGAGAGTTTGGAAAGTTTGAGCGCTCCTGTGAAGGGACACATTTTGTCAGTGTTGTGTAAGGGCAGGCAGGAAAAAAATGCATTTGTCTTTCAAATACAAAGTTCTGACACTGTTTGTGCTGCTGCTATGGGGAACGCATTTTTATTCAGCTGCTGTAAGGAGCAGCCGTCTCCTGCTCACCCTGCTCCTGATGGGTGACAACACTCGATGCAATCTAAAACTTGTTTTGTATACCTGGCACCACAGAAACATCACATCAACGGCCAGGAAAATAGGAGCAGTGCAGTGGGATAGTGCCGTGACGGCCTCCCCACAACACGGCTCTGTGAATCCCAGCCCTGGCTTGGGCTGAGGGTTTTGAATCACGAGGGGATGATTTTTTCTCTTTGCCATTTGACCTGAAGCTCTCAGGAAATCCTCAGGCATTGGGGCCACCTCTCCCGTGCTGAGCACTGATGGGATGGGGAGGGCGCTGGTGGCGGGGGCTTGCTAAAGGGACCACAGGGAAACATTTGTTCCTTTCCGACTTTACGGACTAATTTAGCCCCAGTGTTTTGCAGCCATCTTCTGATGTTTAACTCACACCCAGTTGCTGAACTGAATCTTCTAAATGCTTTTTCAGGGCTTTGCTGGTCATTGCTGCTGTTCTGCTCCTTTCCCAAGATGCCAAAGCGCTCTCTGCAGCTGCCATTCAGCAGGGCTTGCCTGGAATAACGCCAGAAAGGTTTCCAAGCCTTCCCCGAATTCAGTGACCAAATACTGACAAGCCTGAAACCTTGAATAACATAGAGCGAACTTTGTGCGTTCCTCGCTCCTTGCCCGTGACGGCGTGCGGGTCCCCTGTGGCTGCTGGGCTGCAGCGGTGATGCACTTGCTGCAGGCTCTGGTGCGGGCGAGGCAGAGCCGCACCTGGGGCACTTGGGGCTAACGAGTTCAGCCCAAATGAGCACAGGCTCTCGGGGCTGCGCTGGGTCCAGTTTCGCAGCAATTTAAAGTGGTCCATGCCAGGACCACCGCTGCCCTGGCGCTCCCCCGCGCCCCGTACAACCCCGTCTCTCCTCTTGCTGACTCTGTGATAAAACCGAACTCAGCCCAGAGACCTAGAGATGAGCCCAGGCGCTGATCACTTTTTGGGTGGGGTTGTCCCAGTCACCCCCCTGCACCCCCAGCCCCTCCTGGCGCGAGCTCCTCATGGAAGGGGGCAGCAGGGCTGCAGAGCGTGGCAGCAATCCCTGTTTGGATCAGATTTAGCTGCCGCGCAGCTGTAGCTCAAGCATGACAATCCATGTCTGCGGGCTTTTACATCCTCATTTTCTGCAGTCTCTGGAACGGGTAGGCAGTAGGTAACCAGGAAAATAGGTCGCTCAGTTGCTTCAGGTACTTGCGTTTGAAAACGCAGCCAGTAAAATAGATTAAAAGAGAAGAAGAGGGAGGAAGGGGGGAAATCAGACCAGTATGGTGAGGCATTATAAGCACCTCAGCAACTGATAATTTTCTCTACTATTTTATACCTAAATCAACTTTATCACAATGATATTCACTGCACAGATACACTCTTGTCCATGTAAGCTTGTGTGCACAGAACCGACCAGATAAATAAAAAAGGAAGAAATCTAAAAGACCCTGACTGCTTTGCCATGGCCAGGGATATTTCCTCAAAATGGGAGATCCAGCAGAGATTCACGGAGCTCGCGGTGGCTGTGGCTGTTTGCGTGGGTTTTGCCCAGGAGGAGCTCAGATACACGGGTGACTGACAATTGAACAGACCCCTAAATCCAGTCAATACGTTGTTAACCATACGAGTACCTACTACAAGATGGACATCAATAAATGTCAAAGGTTCCTCACAGGCCCCAGGTGTTGCAGGAAAAGCAATTTGCTGTATAATCAGCAGAGGTGACGAAGCCCAGACTCCTGCAGGTTTGGTCCCCCCCGGCTGCAAGGAGCTACTGGCCCCCACGGTCCCCGCAGCCCTGTCCCCGCTGGGCTGTGCCGTGGCCGTCCCCGGTGCCCCTCCTCATGGGCACGCTGAGCTGTCCCCGGACCCCCACGACTCTGCAGTGTCCAAGGGCCCCGCTTTCAGCTGCAGCTCTTAGCACTTGCCTCTATCAAAAAGCAACTTTTATTGCAGTATGGTAATTCTGCATGCAGATGTATTACTTTCAATAGAAATCATATTTAAAAGGTGACATCCTTCAGTGATTAGCTGTGGAATATCCATTACCAGAGCAGAAAGCGTAAAATGCAATGATAAGTTCCTTGAATGAGAGAATCTTGATAAATCTCAATCCTTGCAATTTGGCGTAATATTCACATTGTGATTCCACACCTGCACCTGTCCTGTTTTCCTGCTCTTATTTGATTCTTGTGCTGTACATTGATTTTTCAGGCATCTGTTTGAAATGGATCTGCTTGCACAGGGCAAGCTGGCAGACACTGCAGTCCCCCCCGCAGGCCCAGGGCTGTGGCTCAGGCCAGAGTTGGTACCCAAAGTATTCAATAGCTGCTGGTTCTTGTAAATGCACCAAGGAATTGCTGGGGCAGGGCAAGCTCCCAGTGCCCCAACTTCTCAGAACATTATCTCTCATCCTGATGCATTGTTTCAATATGACACAAACATTTCCTGACCATGCAAGCAATAAGAAGAAAAACAAATTATCAAAATATTGGTGGGCTGCCTCCAAACCCACTCTGAACCCTAGACTACCATCCTTACACACCCCTTGAGAGATGAAATAGTTAGAGCCTTACAAGAAACAAAATATTTCATATGTTTTATCTGACCTACCACTGCCACATTTCTGTCTTAAGTGTGGAAAATCCACTTTCACATGAACCTGCACTCATAATTCAGAGACCTAAGCAACAGGGTGCTGCAGTTATTTATATTATTTGGTGCCAAAAACCATCTGACATTTTCTCTACATCTGTACCCCAAATACCCTGCTGGAACTGTGCAATAATTTTTCAGTGGTGGAATCTGATAAAGCACTTTGCAAAACCAGGTTTACCATGGAAAGATACAGAGTGACCCTGGGGAAATTTCCTTCCTCAGAGATCTGGCTGGGAAAAGTTTTGCCAGTAAACGTGTAACTGCACAGCGACCTGTGACATGTTGCGAACGGAGCTCGGTAGCTGGCAGTGGGGTCTCTGTTATGCATCCAACCAGACTGCAGTTGTGCAGATTCCCTGTAATCCTGGCAGCAGGAATGCAGCGTATTGCCTAAGAGGACACCCCTCCAAATCAAGACAGCACTGCCTTCCCTGGATGTGGAAAGCTTCTCCAAGCTTGGTAGGAAGAAATGTGCCAGGGAAAGCAGACCTGACCTGCAGAGCAGAACTGCTTCATTTAGCAGCTGCTCCTTAAACTACACATGTGCAAAGGAAATTGCCTTCTGTAGGGACACGGAATTGGTGCTCTGCAAACAGATGCTGCCTAAATGTAAGATGCCTGTGGTGATCCTATGCCATGGTGAGGATCCTGCCAGGTGAACAGTGCCTCCATTTGCCACGTCTGCTTGTCTACAAGAGGCTCGCAAACTCGGATCCCAGTTGTACACAATGCTGAGGGGCTGGTGTGCCTGCCGCAGCATCCTCACCGGGCGTCGTACCCACCGGGACGGCAGAGAGCTATCGCAGAGCCACCCTGCCCTTAGCCGGTCTTGAAACACCGTACCCAGCACCGTCCCAAGGGGCAGTGCCGCCAGCATGCCAGCCAGGAGAGAAACGCACACACCCTTCCCACCTTTTTCTTCCAAGTTCTTTCCTTTCAGGCTTGTTCGTTTAAAGGTTACATGAAAGGCTCACCTGTCATTTGTTAATAGCTCCTGCACAGGCTTCCTATCACCCACTGCCGGAGAACATGACAGGCGAAGCAGCCAGAGAAGCAGCAGCTCTGGGGAGGTCTGGGTGTCGGTATTGTCCTTCCCACACGCCTCAGGCTTTTATCTCTTGGATTTTTCTAAAAGGTCAGCAAATGGCAACGAGCTGCTCTTGAATTGTGCTAAGATGAACCATTTAGTCCTTGTTTAGAGTTGGATGTGGGGCAAGTCAGTAGTTTAGGAGTGCAGGTGTCATTGATGCAGCCTGACCATTCTCTAGACATCCTTCCAGCTTATCAGCTCTTCCCTGTATCTCCACACATGGCACTTTCCTATCCTATGCTATCCTATGCTATCCTATCCTATCCCATCCCATCCCATCCCATGCTATCCCATGCTATCCCATGCTATCCTATGCTATCCTATGTTATGCTATGCTATGCTATGCTATGCTATCCTATCCTATCCTATTGTATCCTATCCTATCCTATCCTATCCTATCTTATGCTATCCTATCCTATCCTATCCTATCCTATCGTATCCTATCCTATCCTATCGTATCCTACCTTATCCTATCCTATCCTATCCTATCCTATCCTATCCTATCCTGTCCTGTCCTGTCCTGTCCTATCCTGTCCTATCCTGTCCTATCCTATCCTATTCTATCCTATCCTATCCTATCCTACCCTATCCTACCCTATCCTACCCTATCCTATCCTATCCTACCTTATCCTATCCTATCCTATCCTATCCTATCCTATGCTACCCTATCCTATCCTATCCTATCCTATCCTATCCTATCCTATCCTATCCTGCCCTGCCCTGCCCTATCCTATCCTATCCTATTGTAACCAAATTGTTAGTCATGTATTTATCACAAGCAAAATCAAAGCCTTCATTTTCCACCTGAAAATCCTCCTGAGCTTCAGAGCGGTGCTGAGGCTCGCCGAGTGCCGTGGGGGTTGGCGTTCCTGCTGCCGCTCAGCTCTCACGGCGTGGCACCCTGGATGGCCCCCGTTGTGCCACCGGATGCTTTGCTCCCTGAGACTGTTTGGAGAACTTCATTTCCTGCTGGAAATAAAAACGTGAAAATGTGAAAAGTGGCAAAATGAACGGAGCTCATTAAACCCAGTAATCTAACAACCGCCTTCCAGTCCCAGCTGAGTTCACTTGCGGGCAGAGCTGGTCCCCCCGCGAGCTGCGGGAGGCTGCGCAGGGCTGGTGGAAAGCCCACGGCTGCCGAGGCGCAGCACAAAAAGGTGGCAAGGCATGGGCTGGTGACCGCCCTACCTGCAGCAGCCGAGGAGCTTTGCAGGGCAGCACCTCCCCGCTTGGGTATTCCTTAGAGAAGCGAGGGCAGAGCAGCCTGCTGGCTCCTGCAGCGGTAAGAGCACAGCCGGCGGTTTGGGAGGGCTGCACATCCCTTGTCCGGGCGTGCTCGCCAGGGCTGGTTAGAGAAGGAGCTATTGCTCTTCCTCCAGCACCCTGCGAACCCACCGGGACTGACGGCAAACGGGAGCCAGGGCGCGGAGCCCAGGCAAAATGGCACAGCAGGGAGGTGCTCCGCTGAATTCAAACCAGCTAGTTATTGAATGCCCGATTTCCTTTGAATTCACAAAAGTCATAGTGTAAAGCTGTGCACAATCAGCTCTTTCTATTGCATTATTTATTATTCATCACCTCTCCAGGGGACTGAAGATGCTAAATGTGTCAGGCTAGCACTTTGTAGGACACAAGAAGCATTTTGTCATTGAAGATATTCTTGTTCTCCTTCCCTTAAAGATGATCACATTTAGAGGAAATATTCCAGTAACAGGAAGACCTGTAACCAGGATTATCTCAAGTAACAGAGGACACATCTGTACAAACATGTTCTCTGCAAAAATGAGTTGCATTGCTGATTTCCTACCCTTGAAAGGGCAAAGCTGGCAAAACCTCACGCCTTTAAACTGACATTAAAATTCCCTTGTTACCCTTTATTGCAATATTCCCTTTCCCGGTTCTGTGTAATTCCTTCGAGCCCTACATCACAGGACAGTGTGCGACGTGCCGGGTGTATTTGACGGTGTCAGGCTGGTCACAGGTGGGCAGTGCTGTGCTGTCTCCTTCCGAATGTGACAGGGTCTCCAGGCAGAGCAAGAGCCCCCCTGCTTGTGTGCGCCCTGCTTGCTGGGAGACCAGCTGCTGTGCCAGCATTCCCAGCCTGTGGAGCAAATTTTGTACCCAGGGCCTGGCTGGGACAATTTCAGGTCCTTGCCTCATGGTCTCCTGCAGCGTCGAGCCCAAGGGGCTGCATTTTGTCTGGGGTGGGTGATTGCTTAGTTCACTGACTCCTGCCAGAGCAATGGAAACCACAAAACCTGATAATTCTCCACAGAAAAGTCAGCAGAGGTTGTCGCGGCTCAGCCCCAGCAGCAGCTCAGCACCACGCAGCCATCGCTCGCTGCCCCTGCCCCGAGGGGATGGGGGAGAGAATCGGAGGAGTGAGAGTGAGAAACACTCCTGGGCTGAGATAAGAACAGGTTAATAGTTGAAATAAAGTAAAAAT
The DNA here is from genome assembly GCF_030463565.1 of Pelecanus crispus. Lineage (NCBI taxonomy): Eukaryota > Metazoa > Chordata > Aves > Pelecaniformes > Pelecanidae > Pelecanus > Pelecanus crispus. The sequence continues at coordinate 74,711,596 of NC_134648.1, forward strand.
AGTCATGATAATAATAACCATATAATAATAATAACAACAATATCCAAAGCAAGTGCTGCCCAATGCAATTGCTCCCCACCCGCCGACCGATGCCCAGCCAGTTCCCAGCAGCGATCGCTGCTCCCCGGCCAACCCCCCCAGTTTCTATACTGCCCATGACGCCGTATGGTATGGAATGGCCCTTGGGGCAGTTGGGATCAACTGTTCTGGCTGTGCCCCCTCCCAGCTCCTTGTGCCCCTGGCAGAGCAGGGGAAGCTGAAAAGCCCTTGCCTGGTGTCAGCACTGCTCAGCACCAACTAAACCATCAGCGTGTGATCAGCATTGTTCCCATCCTAAACCCAAAGCACAGCACTGTGCCTGCTGCTGGGAAGAAAATTAACTCTATCCCAGCCCAAACCAGGACAGAGGTGATGCGCATAACTACCTGATGATATACCTGGTGCTTGTACCACCAGTGCTACTAAAAACAGTAATTGATGGTAGTATTCTGAAACACATGGATTAATACCCTAGTTTGGTAACAGTCAATGTGCCTTCTGGAGAGAGGTCTTTTTTTTTTTACACCGATTTTTTTTTTTTTTCTTTTTTTTTACCAAATCTACTGAAGTTCTTTGAGAAAACCAGCAACTAAATGTGATCTGCTTGATCCTGGATTTTCAAAACTGAATTAATGAGGCTCCACATGGAAAAACTCCAGCTAAAATGGCAAGTGCCCGCTGGCTAAGGAAGCAGCAAGCAGGGGGTCTTGGCAGCGATGTGTGGCACCAGCTAGAGCAGTGCCATGCCCAACTTTTGCACCTTTTGTAAAAGTAACTGAAAAATTGGGAAGTTACAGAAAAGACATGGAAAAAAATAATTTGGAGCCGAATGAAATGCCTGACAGTACAAATCTGAAGAGCTCAATATATAAAAGTATCAGAAAAAGACTATGGTGTGACTTGATCACTGTGTCATTCCATCAAAGGAGAAAAATCCTATTTACTGACCCAATCCGTACGCTAGCTGGGACAGGCATAACAAGAAGCAACATCTGAGAGCTAAAACATGAACCAGCCTTTGTCACTGCACGGTGATTCATCAGTGGAAGCCTTCCCTTCCCCTGACAGCCGCGCTCTGTAATGTCACAGCACAAGCGTGGTGTTCAGAGCAGGAGTCACCGGATGCCATTCCCCGCCTGGCGTCATGGGAGAGGCCAAGCCAGACGATCTAACGGCGCCGCAGACACTCTAATGTATTGATCTTTAATGCTTTCTCTTCAGCTTCTGCTGGTTTCTTCCTTCAGAAAGACATTTCTTACCTCACTTGATGTCTTGACCTCCTTTGGCCCTCTGCCTTTCACCGCTTCCTTAATTAATTATATACAGCAGGATCAAAAATTTACCTCTGCTGTGACAAGTTAGTGACATCTGCCAGACAGCTGGGACACGCTGCCAGTTTGCTCCTTGCATCCCGAGCTGCATGCAGAGGAAGTCTTCTCCAGAGTGCGTATATATGTGGAGGAGGTGAGTCTTCCCCTTAAGCGAGCATCCCTCCCTGCCCCCAACCACCAGCACTCAGCCACACCACTAAATGGAATAAAACCTGAAACTTCAAGCTTCCCTCTCCACAAAAAGTATGTAAGAATGGCAAAGCGTTTGAAAATCACTTTAGAAGAGTTTAGGAGGAGTTAGTATTTCCTAACCAAGTCGATAAGCGGTTGTGGGGATCGTTTTCCTGTTGCTTTCCCCAGCAAGGCTCCAAATGCCAATCCTTGCGGCACTTCCGCACAGGGGTCCTTGCAAACACAAGACAGAGGGGCTGCAGGACACGGGCAGGTTTATCTGTCGGTGTAACACCTCACCGGTACTTAGAGTTAACTTCTCCAGTCTCAGGTGATCACCTAATTTTTGCTGCTTGTCGCTTCCTTTGCTCCTCGAGTTCTGGGGAATGCTTATCCAAATGTGGATCGATAGTCCCAGCCCAAGCCCAAGCAGACGCGCAGCTACGGAGGGCAAACCTACCTGCTTCAAGCTTGCTCTGCTAATCCACCCCGTGTTTCGAAAGGCTCCCGTTCCCCGGATCCCCACTCGGGCAAGGCAGGAGCAGTGGGTAACGATGAAACCGCCCTGGGATGAGCCCTGGAGAGACCGGCACCGTGACCGTCCCCTCCCTGCTGAGCCCAGTCCGCACAGCCCGCTCCCGGCCCCGGCGGCTCCGCAGACGGAACACCGGCGACGGACACACGAGTTGCTGTGACTTTACCAAACCTACGTTTAGGGGTGTTTTCATCGTAATCTGGAACAAAGTCTTTTTCCTTCTCCTCCAACTCCCCCTTTAAAAGAAAGGTTGTTGGTTTGTTTTCTCTTTTGAGCTGTTTGTTTATTTTCATTTTTGCATCTTTCATAATTTTCAAAAATTTTGTTATTTCTGTTTTTTCAGAAAAATGTAGCTACTTTTCAGAAAGTTGGGGTTTTTTTAAAGGGATTTAATGACTTTTCTACATGAATGAAACACAGAAAGTGACAGGAGTGACAGATGAAGTTTTAACATTTTTTCCCTTAGTGGTATAGAAAAATTCATAGCTGGGTTTAGACCGTACCAAAATCAGACTCAGCTTGGTTTGCTGCTGTGAAATAGTGTTTTATTTGTGAAAGAGATGGGTAAAGTGCAGAGTCTCTGAATTACTTCCAGGAAGACACCTTGGCTATTGCAGTAATGTAGCATCTTTCTGTGGCTCCAGAAAATTGAAGACACTTCAGGGTCTTGCACCAAAGGTTGCTTTCCCTCCGTTTCAGAAATACACGAGAGGAACCACAAACGGGATTCTTTACCCATATTCCACTTTAAAATAGCCATAGTTCCATGAGGATTGAATTTGGCAAAAATAAAAAAAAAAGGAAATTTGCACCTCTTCAGTTTGTATTTTCACGGTTATTGCTGATGCATCCCAGAAGTGCCCTTCTGGAGCACTTGCACCATCTCAGGCGTGCACCTTAGCTCTGTTTGTACTGGGGGCAGCTCAGCCTCCTCGGCACTGCAAGGTCACCAACAACATTTATACATCTTTTTCTGTGCTTGGGCTGGCAGGGTTTTATAACGTTTGGCAGAAATTTAGAAATAAAACCGAAGCTGGTGTGGTCCGTGGGGTCAGGAAGGTGCAGGGGGACTCGGGGAGCACGGCTCCTCCTCGGCGCCGGGGTCCGCTGGAGAAAGCCCAGCACCCGCAGCCTCTCCCATCCGGGCTCAAGTCCAGGCGGCCGCTTAGGTGATGCAGACGTAGGCATGAGGATAACGGCTCCAGACAGGCTGATCCGGTGCTCTTAGCGCTCCCTGACACTTCGCTTTCTGGGTCAGGCCGGTGACATGTCTGTCTGCAGCCCTGGCAGCTTTCCTGCAGACCTCTGCCTTCCAGTGTGACATGTTTTCAGCTGAGACATGGAAACAAAACGGAAAGCTCATAGCGGCAATGTCAAAGCCCCGTCCCCAGAGCATCCATCAGCCTGCATCGCAGCCGGCACCTGCGGGGCTCCGGCAGCCACCCTGGGAGCCCATGGGGAGGGCGATGAGGGCACTGCAGCACGTTTGCATCACCCACTCTATGAATGACTTTTATCGGACCAGGCTTTTTCCTCAACCTCTATGACTGTGATTTCTACAGTGCATTCAATTAAACATAATGGAGGCAATGCCCTAATTGTTCTCACTTCTGCCCCATTTCCCCAGTCCTGCAGCATCCCCAGGAGAAGAGTGGGCATGCGAGACATGCTGCTGGAACCCCTCATGGTTTCTCCCCAGGCCACTGGATTTCCATGCCCATTGGAAAGAGGCGGCAGTCGGATGCTCTTGATAATCTGGGGTCTGCATTCAGCCTCTCCCACGCTGCCGGGGAGCTCAGGGCGATATGGGTGCAGCAGGCAGACGCACCAGCAGCTCACTGCAGCCTGGGTGCTGCCTGTTTTTCTGCAGATGTCTGTCTGCAATCCCCACCCATTGTAGGGGGTAACAGAGACCTTGGCGGGCAGTCTGTTCTTGGGAGCTCACCAGGACAATTTCACAGAGGCGGGAACCTTGGGGTTTTGAGATAAGGTTCAGGAAACACCCAAATTCATGATTCTTGTGCCATTTTCATTCCTCTGAGGTGCAGCTCTTCCACACTCGGAGAAGCTGCAAGCAAGCTGCATCAAGCCATGGTGGAAATCCATTTGGGCATGAAGGCAGCGTAACTGCTTGGGGTGCAGATGAGCGCCGGGACGGCAGTGCCATGGCCACAGCAGGTTTACACCTCCCTTTTCCAGCTGCTGCAGCAGTGCTTGTGGAGGTTTGTAACAGACATACTGATGTTGGTTTGGCTGGAGCCTGAAATGCACGTGAGCCCTGGGAGGAACAGCAGGACAAGAGCTGTTGCCTTCCAAAGGGTATAAAGGTCTATCCAAAACCGAGCTTCTTGTTGGCAGTCCAGAGGAACCCCAAATATGTAGCGAAGATGGGGCAGTGTCCCTTGTGCCCTGTGTCACATTGGAGAACCTTGCCCAACCACTCGGGCATGCACATCTGGAGCCTGTGAGAGTGTGAGTGTCAGGGGAATGCACAAAATCAAACTGCTTAAGGGTTTTGTCAGTAAAGGTCACTTCTCCCTTCTGTAAATTCTGACATTGAGTTTTATGACACTTGGAGCTGGATGATGGTGACAGAGACTTCAAGGCTCCTCTACCCCATGGTGGGGTTTGGGCAGGAGCTTGGCTCGTCTAGGAGTAACACAAGCCAAAATGTGTCTTAAAACAAACCTTTGGTGCAACATTTTGGGGCAGCAGCAGTGAAGCACAGTAGGACAGAAAAGCTATTTTGAAGAATTGTTTGCTTCTACCTGATGCGCTCTCGCATTTCTAATTGCTGTCTGCTCAGGATGGGGGGCTGGGGTGCTGGCCTCACCACCTCCACTCGTCCCACACCAGGTCTGCTTCGAGCTCCCTCCTGCAACATGCTCTTCCCACCTCTTAAAGACTTTTCCAGCAGCAACATCTGGTCACCGTTAGACCTTTTTATCACATTAATTTGTTCGGCTCCTCTGTGATGGGGATTTGTACGCCGGCATCTATAGCAGCATATGGCAGTGATTTCCCAACCCACCCAGGGGCTGTATGACAAACACACTGCCTCATGTTTCTTTTAAGCTTAGGCCAGCGAATTTCCTTGGATGCGTCCTGTTGCGAGAAATGCTCAATAAACATTCCCCGTGTACCCTGTGCATGTCACCCTGCACTTGCTGACAGCCATCCCCAGCCCAGGCAGGCAGCCCCAGACATGGGACTGCAACCACGTCAGCCCGCCGTGCACGCAGGCACACAGGCGTGCATGCACTGCCAGCACACGTGCACACACCCTCGTGCACGCTCCGCCAGTCTCCAGCACACTTGTCCCCTGTCTGCGAGGTCCCACCCGTCCCTTTCTCTCTGAAGCAATTACCAAGCTGCTCAATGTTTTCTGCTAAAATAATAATTATACTCCAGAAAGGGGCGTCAGCTGAGTGCTGTTGTCCCTGAATTGCAGACGGAGGGGTTTCCCCAGGCACCAGGGAGGCGGCTGGGCACTTGTCTGCTGTGCCATTACCTGGGCTACCTCTATTGCAGGTGGATTTTAAAGAACCCAGCCTTCAAGGGGAAGTGCAAAGCCATGACAAAAGCAATCTGCTGGTGCCACGCACTGCTCTGATATGCAGTGCAGAGATGAATTCAGAGACTGAAGATAAAGAAGAAAATTGAAGAAAATAAAACTAAGTGAAAAGACCATGCTGGTCTGCCAATGCTTTGAAGCTTTCAGAAGTGCTTTGTAAAAGCAGTCTCGTTCATCACATTCCCTCAGAAGTCCAACATCACTCATACCTCTAAATGCAAATGAACTGCAGAGCTTCAAGGGAGAAAAGGAACAGGACTGGGATGTCATTTGTTTTACACCATGGGTGGTAAAATTCTGGTGGCGAGGGACATCGGAGTAGTCTACAGTTCTTCCATTGACCTTGGTCTATTCCTGGAAAGGAACAGACCTTCCCTCCTTCCAAAAGGGTGTTTCCTTTCAACAGAAGAGTAGTGGATGTCAAGACATATTAAACCATAGCATTGCCATGAGATAAATATAAATGTGGTGGGAGGACACCCTTTTTTTACATTGCTGTTCAACATTTGTGTTTGTGAGGAGCGGCAGCTTGAGGAGCAGAAGGCTCCCGCAGGAGCAGGTACACTGCACATGCGCCTGCTCCTGGCAACGCGCTGATCTCCAACTCAGCCAGGTTCTTCTGGTCCTGCAGATTTATTCTTGCACATGCCATTTGGCAAGGTGGGATCGACCCATCAAAAAGAAGGGGAAGAGATATCACCTACAGCCACAATGGCTGAAAATTATATGTAAATATCCATGCAAATGAGAAAAAATACATTCATTTTAACAGTGACAAAACACAAAAAGTGCTGGATTGCCCATTTTTTTGCATACTAAGATTAGGAGAGATGCCTTTCTAGCAAATTGTCTCTAGCCAAACATACATTTTGAAATTGCAAGCAATGTGCATATTTTGCAACAGGCACCATCAGTTTAATATTTGTGGCCAAGTTTAGCATTTAGTTGGCTTGTATTGTTGTATCTGTTTTGTTCTGTCTTGTTCACAGGCATCTGGGTATTAGTGGATTTTCCTGTTTCCCCGATGAAATAAGTACTTTGGTGTCACAACAGTCCTACTCTCAGCATCTCCTTGTCTGTTACTGTGCCAGTCCTTGTTGATGGGCATTAATAATACCTCTGCTATAATTAAGTCTGAACCTAACCATGGTGCGCTGAGACACCGCTACTTTTAGAAACCGCCATCAGCAAGCATTATGCCACATACACGGATATCCTTGATGAGAGTCAATTCATTTTATTAGCAAACAGGAAAGCTTTAAGATAGTTGTGTATCATTAAAGGACCTCTACTTCAAGGAAATTAGTGGTAATGATTTTGGGGGGGGAGGAAATAGCAAGCAATCTCTTCTTAATCAACAGTCTTAATCCAGCAGTTTTTAGCAATGACCTATGGAGTCAACTTTTTGTTCAGCAGCCTATTCATGCCATTTTAGTGGCATTCTTGCTTTTTAACCAAAATGTGCTTATCTTACCACAGACTGTGTGCAGTTCAGAAAGGCAGGATTGAACGTGGTTGTTAAAAAAAAGGAAAAAAGAGTTTGATCAGCCTTAAGCCAAGGTGAAAGCTTATCAAGAGCAGCGAAGTGAAAGAGCAGGATTAGTTGGTGATAATTTAGACTTGAGTTTTCTTTCCTCCAGCCTCCATAACACAAGCGACAGTGCTTCACCCTGGAATAATCACCACAACCTCCGCAGCACATCACCCAGCCGGGTTGTCCTTATGGCCTTAATGGGTGGGTGCCCACCTTTGGGTGTGTAAAGAGGTGTCTCACACAGACAGAGGCTGCTGGAAAGGTGCAGCAGGCACACCGCTTTCACACCAAGGAGCTCGCATCCTGACCCGTACCAGGAACTGTTTTTATCCAAAACAGAAGCAAAATGACACAGAAATACAGCTCTAGAAAACTGTCCCAGCACCACCAGACCGATGCTCCGTGTAGCCTGCATCCTCTGAGAAGTGGCCTGTACCAGATTCCGTTAAGGAAGCGGCAGGTAACCATGGCAATAGGCAAATATGGAATATTCTCAGCCAAGCAACCCTTTAGCCCTCTCCTGAAAGGACATGTTATTTAGAGAGATTTAAGGTGTGTGCAAGAAAGGCTTAAAAGCTTCTGGTCACTGGGTGTTGTACTGGACCTGTCGCTAACTGGTTTTCTTGTTAATTGACTGATTTTCTTGTTACCTGTTTTCTCTTTGAAATCCTGTCTGGTCATCTCTGGTTTTTCCCCAATAAGCAGCTTTGTTACATTTGCCAAATACGCTGCCGTCTCTTCTCTTCCCCCTCTCCCCTTAGTGCTCTGCGCTGCATGCATTGCTTTCAGGTCCCCCCGGAGGCTTGGCCAGCAGCCGCCGGCACTGCCGCTGCCCGCGGCCAAGGATCGGTGCTGGCGCTGAGCGCTGGCCTGGGGGACCGCGTGGCTCACAGCCGGAGTTCGCTTTCCACCCAGCACAATTGCCTTCAGCAGTTTTGTGGGGGACCTGGTCAAAGACTTTACGTGAATTATATCAACCCCTGACGTGTTCCCTTTTCTGAGACTTCACTGAAAGATTCAGGTATTTGCTATAGATTGATTGCAAGACATTGACTTCTGCAGGAGTATTTTGTCATCTTCCAGCTGTTTTTACAATTATTCTGTAAGTAACACAAACTGTTTATTATCTCTACTGGTAGCTCTCATTTAGGTAAATTTGGAGTGTACCAAGGTAAAACTTCATGACACCATAATTCTCTGCATTACTGAGAGGTTTTTAAATATTAGCTCTCATTTATTACCTCTCAGCTCTGTGGAAAACTAGATGCTTTTCAGTGACAATCTCCATATTTTTGTTAGCAGGGTAAGTAGTTCTTACTACAACTCCTAAACCTCTCTCTCTGATATGAACCAAATTTCAGACTGAAGTAGCTGGAAAAATCAAGGCACTTGACATTTCATTTGTAAATATATTTTTCATAGTACTTTCTATTGGGTTTTCTTTGAAGTACCATTGGGGCCAGAGAGCCAACAGCGTTCACAACGCAATCTGAAACTGCTGAACAGGAAACTGAAAGAAAGCCTCTTTAGTGTGATGGTAATTAATTGCCATAGCCCACCATCCAAAACTGAATCATAGAATCATAGAATCATCGAATCGTTGAGGTTGGAAAAGCCCTTTAAGATCACCCAGTCCAACCATTAACCTACACTGCCAAGTCCACCACTAAACCAATCAAGGGTAGACCAGACTGAACCATGTCCCCAAGTGCCACCTCTGCCTGTTTTTTGAACACTTAACTGTTATGAAATATTCAGGCAAAAAAAGGAGGGGAAAGCAAACAACAAAAAATGAGAAGTGCTTCATATGCAAAGTACTAAGAGAAACTTTGATTTAGTGGCGTCTTTTAGTACTGCTCCTTTTGGTGACAGAGATGTTTTGGCTGGAGCAAGACTGCACCCAGGCAAGAAAGAAATGTTCGACCGGTCCCCTCCATGCCAACAGTGATTTTATAGCCCCCCTCCACATCCACCTTCAGCGCATGTTGTCCAGGCCAGAGGCTGGAAACCTGACGGCAGGGCTGTCCTGAACCTTCACTGGGTGCTGCTGCTCTTTGTACCCCCAATGCCAGCGATGGCAGGGACCAGAAGGTGCAACCAAGCCAGATTTGAGCCGTGTTGAAACAGTTTTCCGTCTTGTTTTGTTAACTGTTTCACTAACGTATGTAACTACTTCTTTTAACTCCCGAGTCCTTGTTCCCAAATCCCTCACCACATAGGTAAATGCAGGTTGTTTTCCCTGCGAGTGCATTTTCACTGCACATCTACATTTTTCTAATTGACTTGAACAAAATTGAAGTTTATGTACCTATTGACTATTTGAAAGTCCTTCTGCATCTCTTCACAGCTTATCTTTGTCTCTGCACCCTCTGTCTCCAGTCATCACAGTCTGTTATCACATCATTCACTCTTTTTTCTTTTCCTTTACGGATATCTTGAATTCCTCATGCCTTAGCACAGATCTCTATGGGATTTCAGGGGATATTTTTTTTCCACATGAAAATTTTTTTTCTCCATCCACACTCTGTCCTGTCTTTAGGCAGTTTTTTATCTAGGCGGAGGCCTTTCTTCTCATGCTGTGGTTATTTAATTTCTTTAGGATCCTTTGGTGAATGCTTTCTTAAACACCCTGTGGAAATCCAGGCATGTTATATCAGCGCGCTCACCCTTGCCCCCACACTTGTTGGTGCTTAAAGAATCCCAGTGTCCAGGACGTACCTTTATAAAAACAGGTTCATTTCACTCTTTGCATGTCACAGGTGCCTGTGAGCCCTTTCATCATCGCTATTAATTTGCCTCGGCACACGCTCAGCTTGCACGTCTGCAGCCCAGCTGATCTCCAAGAGCGACCTTTCAAACACGGGCGCTGCGGCAGCCAGTCGCCAAAGCCCTGGTGCTCTGACGGGTTTAAAACAGTTTAGCTCAGTTGTCAGGTTTGATGCAGACACAATCCGAGTTCCCAGCACGACTGCTGAGGAGTGATTGCAGTGTTATATGTATTTATAACAGCTCCTAGGTGAAAACACAGCAGTTTTCTTTCTTCTATCAAACTTCTAGTTATGTTTACTCTCCAATATTAATGCTTTACTATAGCGCTGATTTGCAATTTCATTGAACTGGCTGCCTTTTACAGCTAGCATTTACATGAGTTCCCTGCATCAATATCCGTATTTTTATATATATAATAAAGTAAACCACACTGAAAGATCATCTTAAATTTATTTACTGTGACAATTCCGTAATATTTAGATCTGCTAAAATCGTTAGGACATTTTAATTGTCTTATCATTATTCAGCCAAAGCACCAGATACCCTTTCTGAAGACCATGTGCACAGATGAAATTGCAGAATATAACTTGAATCTTTACTGAGTATTGAATCTGCTACAGGATGGTTTTAACTGCCGATAATTTCCCTTTTTTTTTTTTTTATATTTTCAAAGTAAAAACTGATGTCCTCTATAAATGAAAGTTTGCGACTATTTATGTTTTTAGTTTGGTCTCTTTATACCAGCTTTCAATGGGAAACTATATATCCCTTCCTTGATTTTGCCAGTAAATTTTGGAGTGAAACACAGTGGTTATGGTTCTGTTATTGTCCAAATGCCAGTAAAACCACTGGGGGACTCAGTTACAGAGCACAAATCTATCTTTCTTTCTTTTTTTTCTTTCCTTTTATCCTCCTCTTCTTTCTTTCTTTCTTTCTTTCTTTCTTTCTTTATTTATTTATTTATTTATTTATTTCCTTCTTTCCTTCATTCCTTCTTTCTCTCTTTCTTTCTCTCGTTCTTTCATTCTTTTGTTCTTTCTTTTGTTCTTTCTCTCTTTCTCTCTTTCTCTCTTTCTCTCTTTCTCTCTTTCTCTCTTTCTCTCTTTCTCTCCTTCTTTTAACCATCTGAACATATTTTGGATATTTCATTTGACAGATTTCTTTACTAATTTTGTTTCTGTACTGCTGGATGTTGAAAAGACCAAGAGACACTTGATAAAGCAAAGCAAAACAAAACTAGTGAGATTCCACAGTGAGGTCCTTCAGAGCTCAGGCATTACATAGATTTTGCTGCAAAGAATCATGGAATCATAGAATCTTTTAGGTTGGAAAAGGCCTTTAAGATCATCCAGTCCAACCATTAACCTACACTGCCAAGTCCACACTAAACCAATCAAGGGTAGACCAGACTGAACCATGTCCCCAAGTGCCACCTCTGCCCGTTTTTTGAACACTTCCAGGGATGGGGACTCCCCCACCTCTCTGGGCAGCCTGGTCCAATGCTTGACTACCTTTTCCATGAAGAAATTTTTCCTAATTTCCAACCTAAACCTCCCCTGGCGCAGCTTGAGCCCATTTCCTCTCGTCCTATCGCTAACTCCATGGGAGAAGAGACCAACACCCCCTCCCTGCCCCCTCCTGCCAGGCAGTTGTAGAGAGCGATCAGGTCTCCCCTCAGCCTCCTCTTCTCCAGGCTGAACACCCCCAGCTCCCTCAGCCGCTCCCCACCAGCCCTGTGCTCCAGACCCTTCACCAGTACAATGGACATTTTGAAAAAAATCTTATGGGACACAGGAGTGGGTTACAGTCTCGCTGTGTGGTTGACATTTTTCACCCCACCCATCTGATGGAAGGCTCTTCTCGATGTTCAGTCCTGCAGTCGGAAGACCCTTGCATTTCCTACTGTAGCAATGCTCATAGTGAGTCTTGACAGCGAGCAGCCCAGAGGTGTCAGACCACTGCTCCTGCAGGACTCCTGCCTTGAACACCTCTCCCCAGAAGGTGTGGGTATGGTTTGAAGAAGTGAGGTTACCCCCTGCGTCACTTTCTCAAAGGTTCAGTCTCTCTCACTCGTTTAAAACATTATTCTTCCTAATCTGAATTGTCTGGGTCAGCGTTCAGCCATTAGTTTTACCACCTTCACTCCTAAATTCACATCCATTCAGGCCCCAGCTTTCCCCAGTCCCACCACAGCCTGCACTCCACGTTGCTGCAGTTCCCATCCTTATTCACAGGCTGCTGCGGATGAGCCCGGCGAGCTCCAGCAGCTCATCCCAGAGGAGAGCCCATCCCTGCGACTGTCGGTGTCTCCATGCAAAGCTGTTTGTGCCATTGATCTCTAACGAACCTGGCTCCCAATCATCTGTGATTGACCTATTGACAGTCAACTTTTAAGATCTTTCGATTAGCTGGCCTTCAAATCCAAAAAGTATGTTTTAATGAGGAGTTTCATTCTTGTTTAGTCATATATATATTCTATAGGTTGCTATATTAGAAAAAACAGAGATAAAATTTGGAAATGTCTAAAATAAATTATATTACCATTGTATGTCTATGGTTCTTTACAGTTATTCTGAAGCAGTAGTCTTGTTAATTTAAATATATACCAAAACAGATAATGGTAACTAATTAACCTTACCCTAAATAATGCCAATAAGCTTACATCTTTACTGAATAAAGTTATTTCATCCTTAGTAACAAAGCCAGGAATTTGGAGCTTGTCAATTAAGGCAGTAATAGGCACCCATAGCAGTAAGGAGAATAAAACTTTTTAAAGGGAAGGAGACATTCAACTCATTTCTGCCTCATTTGCTGTGTTCTACAAAGATTGCATGCAGAAGAGAAAGAGGAAGACAAAAATCAGTGAAACATTCTCAAAAGCGGTGTAAAGCTGTACAAAACAGGAGCAAAATGGAAAAAATATGATTGAAGCTCCTCTATAGTCTTTTATTTAAAAAACCCAAAACCAAACCGCACCACATTTTCCTTCAATGCCAGTGAATTCACTGCAGGGAATGACTCGAACTTACAGATTTCCACCAGCACATCAGTGTTGTGAGCGCTTGCTGCAGGTGGCCCAGCGAGCAGCAGCTCGTGGCTGCCCAGGCTGCGGCGGCGCGACCGGCGGTGCCAGCGCTCTCAGAACTGTTTCTGCCTCTCACAGCAGTGCAATGCCCCCGTTCCCCCACCCGCAGATCTGGGCGCACCCCTCTTTGGGAAGCAGCATCTAAAGCAAAGAGTAGAGAAACCAAGCACCTTTACGTTGCAAACAGGGCTCAGGAGCTGCTGCTCCCATCCAGCAAACTCTGACGGGGTGCATCGTCCCGCCAGCTTGGCTGGCACCTGCTCCACGCAGGAGGATCCTGGCCGGGAAGGAGCAAACCCAAGCTGCGTGCTGCTGTCTGAACCACCACACTGCCCTTCAAGCCCTCCGGCCAGCCAGCCTTCCCGGAGCGTTGCAGCCCAACGCCAGCAGCCGCCAACACTGGCGAATAATTCTGCAGGAGGCAGCGATCCTGTGGCAGTCCAGGAAAGCATCCTTGACAGGTTGCTTCTGACACAAAGTGTATCATTTCATTATGAGTGAAAATATTCTAACGGCATTAATAGCGATCCTTGCATGCCACTTTGCAAACTAAATATAGATCAATGAACCACACTGCAAAGCCAGAGAAAATGCTCTGTACCATGGGACCAAGCATTCGCCTCTCTTTGGGAGACCACCAAAACTCCTTTGTGGCTTCTTCCAAACCGTTCAGGTGGACTGGTCATTCCTGAATGTTGGGAGTGACCCGGGAAAGCTGGAGCAGGCGGCACAGACTGTCATGGCTCAGCCCCAGGCAGCAGCTCAGCTCACTGCCCCTGCCCCGAGGGGATGGGGGAGAGAATCGGAGGAGTGAGAGTGAGAAACACTCCTGGGCTGAGATAAGAACAGGTTAATAGTTGAAATAAAGTAAAAGAGTAATGATGATAATAACAATGTAATAATGATGATAATAATAGCAATATCCCAAGCAAGTGCTGCCCAATGCAATTGCTCCCCACCCGCCGACCCATGCCCAGCCAGTTCCCAGCAGCGATCGCTGCTCCCCGGCCAACCCCCCCCAGTTTCTATACTGCCCATGACGCCGTATGGTATGGAATGGCCCTTGGGGCAGTTGGGATCAACTGTTCTGGCTGTGCCCCCTCCCAGCTCCTTGTGCCCCTGGCAGAGCAGGGGAAGCTGAAAAGCCCTTGCCTGGTGTCAGCACTGCTCAGCACCAACTAAACCATCAGCGTGTGATCAGCATTGTTCCCATCCTAAATCCAAACCACAGCACTGTGCCTGCTGCTGGGAAGAAAATTAACTCTACCCCAGCCGAAACCAGGACACAGGCTATGCAGCGACAGGTGGCTGTGGCCCCTGGCAGCCTGGCGTGCCCCCCACCTCAGACCCCCCCAGGCAGCCTCTGCCTTCCCAGGCTGGCGGGTGTCCAAATATCCCTGCCCGCTGGCCCAGAACCCCTTCGAGTCAGACTTCACAGAAAAGAGACTTTTCAAGTTAATTGGCCACACATTGACATTGTCTCCAGTAACCGGCTCTCCCCGAGCACAGCGGCACAGGAGAGAGGGTAACTGCACTGACACGCCACTCTGCATTAACTGCTTTTATTTAAGGCTTCTTATGAGAAAAGATTCAAACAAGTTTTCTCTTGTATCTTCTTCCTGCTGTGTGAATCTGGGATTTGTGAAATAGTCATAATGTCATTATCAATGATTTCATAATATGTCTGAAGGAAAGAGAAAGGAAAAGATTCCGGAATTAGACATAAACATCTACGGTGTTTTCTTCGTTTATCTAATATTCAGCAGAGAAATAGAAAAAAAGCGTAAAATCAGCAAGCAAGATTTTACCATGCAACAAGCCTTCCCTAACTTACACAAAGATGAATTTGAATGCTGAAGTTAAGCCTGGATTTACAGTACCAACGACAGCAGAGCTAGCAATCATCGTCTGGATGAAGAGAGGATCAGTTTATTCATCCAGCTTATGCGTGGTCAGTTGGGGACGGTTGTGCTAGCCTATTTATGTGAAGGCAAAAAGCCAAGTGAAGCTAAATCTGTGTAATTGATTTAATTATAAAACTAATTCCTAACTAGCACAGCTGTTGCAAATGTTTGCCTGTTATAGCGTGTACCCAAATAACAAGGAGTGCAGGTGTCATCTGGTACGTGTGATGTTCTGCAGCACAGCCGTGCACGTTTTACAAAAAGGCCGCGCAGTCCTGTAAATGTTAAAAGAGGCTCTATGAATTGTGAACATATTAAATTAGCTTTATGGAATAGATCTGGGCAACAGAGTGATGTAGCAGTGTGGACACCCTCTCTGCCTTTGTTACAGTCTTTCTATCAAAATCTGAACTGCTGGATGTTGAGCCCAGGGTCAAATTTTCCCCCTGTTGCTGTTATTCATACCAGGAAAGAATGACGGGAAATGTCTGTTCTGCAGCTTCACATGAAAGGGAAGAATACTGACAGGCAGCAGCGTTATTGAGCGGGGCGTAACAAGGGCTCCTGAGCGGGAGCAGCCGGGTGGTGAGCTGCAGCTCGCTCCATCCCGGGGGATGCATCACCCACCCTCCGGCTGTGTGCGGTGCCGGAGCCTGGAGGGATGGAGGGACCCCGTCCTGCAGGTGTTAAGCTGAAGGTGAGCGCACCGGCACCCTCCTGAACCATTCAGGTACCATTCAGGGTACCAGCTTTCCACCCAGTGACTCCTGAGGCTGGTGGGGAGCCTGGGGGAGCACCGGGGCCCCTGTGATGCCGTTCTCCTCCCTGTTCCTCCGAAATACGGGTAGGACTTTAGCATTACCTGCCAGAGATGGTTCCTGGCACTGTATAGACTTAAACCTTTTAAAATGTTTCTAATGTCCTTTTGGTTTAAATCTTTCAATAATATACAAGGCCAGTTTATTTGTTTGTTCATTGCATTCATTTTGTTTTGATTTGTTTTTTGATTTTGAAAGCATTATTGCTGGTATTTCAGTAACATGGTCCCAGTTATAGCCGTAAGTGCTCTTACTAACCAATGGTTTAGGATTAAAGTTTTTTGACACTGAAACTAGCCATGATGCAAGAGTTTTCAGTCCTAGCTATTTTCTTGATAGAGTACTTTAATGATCTATCTAAGTGCTCTTCTAAGTGCTGTCTTGGCACTGGTCAGTGTCTGAAAATACCAACTCGACAGCCCCTGCAGCAATGCAATCCAGTCGTTGATCATTCTCTTCCAGGCATGATTTCCATTTCTGATCCAGAACCTTATTGCCTTTATTTTTCTTCCTCCAGTATCATTAGCAAACACCAGACCGAATGCTATAACACACAGCCAAAGGCAGCCAATCTCACTCAGGAGCACTGACAGAGATCCCGTGTTTGTCCATGAATTTAGGAACTTGATTTCTGTTTTCAGTACATTTGTAATAGCCAGGGCTCAGAAATATTCTTGTGTGTGCATGTATATACACACATACACACACACATATATATATAAAAAATTCAGATAACTGTCTAACAGCAATTAGTTACTTCAAGTTGTCATATACTCTGTAATTGCCTTAGGTGTATTTAGAATGTATCTGTTGCTAAAAATCATAAATAAAACTAGGGCAGAGATCTTAAGGTCACATACTAAGGTCATGACAATAAAAAAATGGTTTAACAAGAAGAAAATCTATACTACATCTGTGACTATGATAGAAAATGAAGCTGTGTGGACTGAGGGTGCAGAGCGAGCAAGCGTCAGCTTGCAGATTTAAAGTTTACCACCGTTAACTGGAAAGAAGCCCATAAGGAAGTGGAGCTCAGGGTAGCCCTAGGAGCACAGGGCTTGGTGAAGGGGGAGGCATCCCCAAGGGACAGCCTTCCTCCCTGTGCAGGACAGTCTACACAATTTATTAGAAAAAACACCCCTCATCAAATACAGCTACAAGGAGCCAGTCCTGAGACCGTAATGAACTCTCTGTCTGATGTCTGGAAAAGAGCTTGGAAGAGCTGGAGGGAACATTCCCAGATGCAAGAGCTCCAGAGGTTCGTGTTGCTTTTTGCCCTGTGTAGCCATGCTCAGGAAAGCTGTCTCACCAGTCTTGCAAAGCAAACATACGAGGCATGTCATGTTAAATAGTTTTGGTTTTGTTTTTCTATTACTTCATTGTTTCTTTAGTGTTTAGGATGAAGTGTATTATGGAGGCAACCTTCTTTAGCTCTTTCGAAAGAGGCAAGGGACAAGAGCTGAAGGGTGGACATGGTTTAGCTGATGGCCGGGACATGGTTCAGTCTGGTCTACCCTTGATTGGTTTAGTGGAGACTTGGTAGTGTAGGTTAATGGTTGGACTGGATGATCTTAAAGGCCTTTTCCAACCTAAACGATTCTATGATTCTATGCTTCTATTCTATGTCCCCGTTTTGGGACAATGGGTGCCACGTCTGCCCATTTTTTGAAGCCCTCCAGGGATGGGGACTCCCCCACCTCTCTGGGCAGCCTGTTCCAATGCTTGACCACCCTTTCCAGAAAGAAATTTCTCCTAATTTCCAACCTAAACCTCCCCTGGCGCAGCTTGAGCCCATTTCCTCTCGTCCTATCGCTAACTCCATGGGAGAAGAGCCCAACACCCCCTCCCTGCCCCCTCCTGCCAGGCAGTTGTAGAGAGCGATGAGGTCTCCCCTCAGCCTCCTCTTCTCCAGGCTGAACACCCCCAGCTCCCTCAGCCGCTCCCCACCAGCCCTGTGCCCCAGACCCTTCCCCAGCATCTATGGGTCTGAAGCTGAAATCACGGAAGGGCAGTGACTGGTAAGAGAGAGTGAGGCCGTTAGGGGCAAGGATGAGCAGGGCAAACCCTTCTGCTTACCAGCTCTGTCCACAGAGTTCAACAGCTTGTTAGACACATGTAACACCAAACCAGAAATCTGCCCTTTTAACAGGTGAAATGCAGCCCCACTCTGGAGGTGAGGTGCTTAATCACGAACAAAAGCTCGGAGCTCTTTCTTGGTAATTTCCACTGGAGGGTGTCCTCCCTTTGCTACCTGTCCTGTGGAAACTCACATAGTCAACGTTGGGAAAACACGTAAAGATAATATTAATCTTTTGTAAGAAATGCATTCAGAAATAGCTATATGCTTACACAGTGCTTTGTCCTATCATTTCTAAAGCGGTACAGAAGAAAAAAAATCTGGATTTTGTAAATGGCTTGTAAAAAAAATTCCTCTCCGTATGTATTTCAGCATTCATGTTTCTTCATTGTCCTTTGTGCTTTTATTCGCAGATTTATTGCTGCATCCCCATTAGACATTAATACCATTTGTTTCTTGGAGCAGCTTTGAGCTAGCTGTCTAAGTAGCATCCAAGTGCAATGCAACTGGCACCAGACCAGCAGATAGATCAAGGCACTTAAATGGCCATGAGATATCAAATGCATTTGAAAAATTAAACCTTTTATCTTGATTGCATTTCAGTAACATGGAAATTAAAAGAGCGTTTATGCAGTGTGCTAACTTCAGCACAGTGCCCAGAGGCGGATACTGAACAAAATTTTTAAAAGTGAAAGCATAAAAATAAGAAAAGAGAGAGAAGAAAGAGGAAAGGGAAGACAAAGCAAGACAGGAACAAGTTGCGTAGAAGCAGGGCTCTGGAAGTGGATTTTACAAATCATATCAGGCCTATGGCCCCTCCAATGGTTTTGAACATGTAATAAAAAGTGTTTTTCCTATTTTTTTCCTGGTTTCCCTATAGATGCATCTCTCCAAATAAATTTTGATAAGAATCGTAAACTGGACATTTAACCAAAGTGCAGGGTAAATGAATTGAAGGAAATTTTCAGCTTTTGGAGATCCTTGTCTTTTCTTTTGAGCCTATTTTGCTTTGCAGACAGTAAACTAGAGAAACCTTGAATGTGTACCAGGTGATACCACTGGGCCCTCCGACACTTCTTCTCTAGCCCAGGAATTCGCTGGCAAAGTCTATGAACATGTGGTTCCAGCCTGACCAATTCACAAAGCCAGTAAGACAGGAGGAAAGATGGGGTGCTGCAGAACAGTGCAGAGGGGGTGGGTGGGAAGAAGGATGGAGGAGCATGAATTTAATAAAGTGAGAGGCAGAAGCACAGTCTGGCAGTCTAGATGCTTATTTATCGCAAGTCGTATTTTTACCAAATTCAAATCACTTGTCGCTGGAGGTACATATGGCTTTGGGATATCACAAAAAAAATCCTTATTTTCCATCCCCTGAAGGAACCACGCAGTGATGTGGATGAGAAACGAAACAGAAATGAGTGCCTAGCACAGGTTTAGTTGTGCCTCTGCACTGGGTTATTTGTGTTTGATCCTAGAAGGACTTTGAACAAATATGTGATAGTACAATGAGTAGGGCGTATGAGTAACGGTTTGTATATAACTAGAAGAAAAGCCACTTAGTTCCATTTCATACGAGGTGTTGCAACAACCAACTTTGAAAAAGCATTGATAGGCATCCTCCAAAATCTCAAAAGCCCTCAACAGTCTGTTTGCAAATCCAAAGAAATGTGTTCCAGAAAGGTACTTTTTCTTTTTTCCTGATTTCTATCAAACACACGTTCTGACAGACACAAAACAACAACAACAACAAAAAGAAACCCCAAACCAACCTGGAAAAGTATAAGTCTTCAAGACAAATGCTTTGTGAAGTGCAGTTTTCAAATATGTTTAAGACTATGCTTAAAATCTAAGACAATGAAGGAATTTAAGATATCTGCTTTTCATCTTGATCCTGTGTGCTGAAACAAGTCACAATTCCTTTGGTTTTCTGTGCTGCAGGAGGAGAGATTTAGGCTGGACAGCAAGGAAAACTTTCTAATTGTAAAGGCAGCAAAACACCCGGACACATTTCTGGATGTATGTGGCACTGCCATTACCAGATGCCTTCAGGGAGACAAGTGACACACGTCGGATGCTGCCTTCAGTCAAATGAACTTCTGAATTTTCTTACAAAACTTTCCCTCTGGTTTAAGTCAGACCTCTGATTTTCAAACTAGAATTGGAACTTTTTTTTAGAAAGCCAGTATATGCACTGGAAATGTAGTTACAAGCTGATAAATCATTTCTGAATTTGTGCTAAATTCAGTGAACAATTCTAGCAAAAATAAAAAAATAAGATCTCGGAGAGCACGAATGCAGTAGATAAGGCGAGAAAGCAGAAAGGAAAGCAGTAAGATATTTCTGTGATGATAAAAAGTCTCTGGTGTTTCCTTCAGTATCTTCTTTGACAGGGATATGGTGCAGCCTCCCAAAGGATTTGGGAGCACTAAGCATAAGTACTAAGTAAAGTACTAAACTGGGTTTGCTTACAGGTTTTACTTGAATCGTGTGTCATATTTTGATATGATTAATGTAGAGTCTGTGGACCGATGAATACTAATTTACAAATTAGAGGCTTTTTAATTAGCAGAAAAAATAATGAATGTTATACTGACAAAAATATCTCACACTCTCTCTCTCTCTCTTTTTTTTTGGCTGACAGAACCCCAAGTCACAACCATGCTGCCGAGCACCACGCATGACGCCAGACCCCGGGACGAGGCGCAGGGAGGTGGTGAGCAGGGAAGGAGCTGCCACGATTTGCACGAGCCCACGGGCCGCCCGCTGTTCCCACACCAGTCCCGCTGGCCTTCGCAGCCCCCTTTGCATTTTCTCAGGGGTAGGAGCCGTGCCTGCTGTTTTCCACCGCTGGACCACGCTGCAAAGGCAGTCACTGTGCCTCTCCTCCCACCGCCCTCCCCATCAGCCGTTTCGTACTGCCAGACAGAGTAGCAAGTCTACCCAAAGTGCTGATTAAATGGCACGCTGCCTGAAAATCCAGATGAAACACCGGCATAGCTGGGGTGGAAACCAGCATTTGCTCTCACACATTGCACTCAAAGGCGATGCACCCTGCCTGGGGGAGCTGTCCTGCTGGAGACCTGCTGCACACGCCGTGAAGAGGTCTGCCACTGAGAGCTGCTGCAGGAGATCACAGTCAATGCACAAAAATTAAGAGAGACACAAACAAGGATTTTCATAAGTGTAATTAAAATGATAACTAGATTTTATCAGACAAATATAACAATTAGATTGTAATCATTTCCCTAAGTGAACCACATTGTATTATTAAGCAATTAAAAGGCAATAAATCGTGCTATTAAATCCAGACAGGTAACATTCTTTTACAGAGTGCTTTCTTTCTCTTTTTTTTTTTTTAATGTTTTCCAGTAACACTTTTCATGAAATATCATCCCTACGACCACAACAACTGGAAAAACCACATCTTGACTGGGCAAAATGCAACAGGGCGCACAGAGGGATCACTCTTTGCAGCTCCTCGCCGCACAGCCCCGTTCAAGGTGCCATCAGGGGGTTTTTGGCCACCCCGGCTGGGTGGCAATGGACCCCAGCGGGATCCTGACCAGCGCGTGCAGGCTCCTGCCCTGCAAACAGTGGGGGCACAGCTGGGGCCAGCGCTGCTCTGGGAGAGGTGCTGCAGTGACCAGCTCGTAACGCTCCTTGGCCAGGCGCATCCTTAACCACCATCCCGAGGCCCCCCTCATCCATATTTTACGTGTTTTAAAATTATAAGTTTTGATAACTGAGCTTACAGTAGGAAAATAAACTAGAACCTCTGAACCAATGCTCTGGTGCTGATCCCCTTCAGCAAACAGAGTAAATAAATTTTTGACAATCTCAAACATCACGTGAGAATTGTAAGGATTTTGACAAAGTTACTGTGAGCCTGTGATACAAGGTCAGGTTTCATTCTGGGGGAAGCAACAATCCTTTTATTTTTCAATATTGAGTGCTTTCTTAGAAAACCTGGGAAAAGGGTGGAGTCCAGAGAAGACGACTGCTTTGTAGAGGTTTGGGGGGGTTCTGTACAAGTGTGAGGAGCCCCCGGCAGAAAGAGCAAAAGTGACTTGAGCATCTAGTGAGTGAAAAATGAAGGTGAGCTCAGTGTCCACCAGAAGTGGGGCTGATGTCTTCATCGTGAGCGAAACGTGGCCAGCACAGGGAGTGCAGCCTGCGAGGGTCTCGCCCAGCGAAAGCGAGTCACTTCAGTCTGGTAGAGAAAGGGGAGAGAAACGCTGAGAGGACTGCAGGCGGGTTCGAGGACAGCGCAATAAGAAATGGGGCAGGGACAGCTGCCCAGAGCCCAGCACGCCGTCTTCCCTGCTCGCTCCCGCTGAGCAGCCTGCGGAGCTGCAGGTGCAGCAGCGTACGGACGGCTTTGCAGGGGTACGGCACGGCCGGGGCACAGCGGTGATCTCTCTGCCGTGGCTGCAGGGCTGTCTGAGCAGCAGCAGCTATTCGGTGGTGACCGGTGCTGGTGGCAACTCGGCAGCCACAGTGCTTCGGTAAGGTACAGAGAATTTCAAGCCAGAGCTGCTCACGCTGCTGGCAGGAGCAGTGCTCATGAGCAACCCAGCAGGAAGGCATTTTGCTAGCAAGGGCTTTCTGGAAGCCAAAGGAGATTTTCTTTCTCTTTTGATTATTGTAGAGGTATGCAGTTATGAAAAGAGGGAATCTTTGGCCATGCCGGCGGTTCAGCGCTCCTGTTCGTGAGTCAGGGGCTGCCTCTGCTGTGAGGTTATCCTGCAGACACCTTGCTCTAAGGAGCGACTGCGAGGATGGGTAGGGTGCAATGCAAATTGTGGAATGGGGGCCTCGGAGGGCACGCAAGCAACATGGAGAGAGGCTGAACGTGGTTTCCAAGAACACAGAAACACAAAAGAGCTGAAATGAGATAAAACAAATATCGTGCCCAGCAAAGAGTTTGGTTTCATATTGCATCGTTCTGTATTTTTTGCTACACTTGCTTGCCTAGTACAGTGGAAGAGCCGAACACTTTATCTTCATAACAGCCTGAATGGTTAGAAAAGCTTTGCATTTGAATGGCCCAAAAAGCTAAACTGTAGTGAACAATGACATTTTGTCATAAGATATTCTCCTGGTTTTTTAATTCACAATGACTTCTGAGAGGTTTTAAATCCTTTGCTCGTGGGAGGGCAGAGAGAGGGGCAGTGATTAGGGGAGCTGTGAGCATGACTGGTTTGGGACTGAAGGCCTGGGAAATGTCTACAGGAATGCTATGACTGGGGCAAAGTGGCTGCCCGTGAGCTGTCATCTAGGAAAACAAATGTGATACAGCCACGGTTTAACAAGGATGGGAATGGCAGCTGAGGCAGACAAGCAGGAGAGTAATCAGGCGCATAGCTGAGGAGTGGGGCCGCCATCCCACTCCAACCCATTTGGGTTAGTACAGGCTTATCCCGAGAGAGAACGAAGTTGGGAATCACAGTGGCCAACAGCAGGTACTTTGATTTAAGTTGCTACACAGGCTTTTTCTGGTTTTTCTGCTAGCTAATTTCCATGGGTTATCAACACAGTTTTCAGCACAGATCCAAAACATAGCCCCATACAGGCTCCTATGAAGAAAATTAACACCTTCCCAGCCAAAACCAGTACACTGGTGCAAATTAATATTGAGCATCAAGTTGTGTGAGTATGTGACCCATGGGTTTACTGGAGAGGAAAAAAAAAAAGACACTCTAACAGGCTGCCTTGTGCCTTGGCAGGGAATCCCCACCTTACCTCTGCTCCTTCCTGACCCATCTCCGCGGTGTTTGAGCTTGCTGCAAGAGGACACCAGCAGCTCTTGGGGCACCATGGGCTGCGGATGTGGCCAGGTGGGTACTGAGACTCACACCAGAGAGGGCAGGCAAGAGGGTTTGTCTCTGGGAACCTGTGCCATGGGGTGACCAGATAGCTGTCTCTTCAAATGTGCCAGACAGGGTGCGTGGTGTGGTCCTGGCTGTCGTGGTTCCACCCCGGTGGGCAGCTCAGCCCACCCAGCCACCTGCTCACTCCCCCACAGCGGGACGGGGGAAAGAATCAAAGGGGTAAAAATGAGAAACCTGGTGGGCTGAGATAAAGGCAGTTTAACAGGTAAAGCAAAAGCTGCTTGCGCAAGCAAAGCAAAAGCAGGAATTCCTTCGCTGCTTCCCATGGCAGACAGGCGTTCGGCCATCCCCAGGACAGCAGGGCAGGGTGAGGAACAGAGAAGCCTTTGATGCTGTGCAAGCATTTCTCAGCAGAAACCAAACCATCCCTGTGTTATCAACACAGTTTTCAGCACAGATCCAAAACATAGCCCCATACAGGCTCCTATGAAGAAAATTAACACCTTCCCAGCCAAAACCAGTACACTGGTGCAAATTAATATTGAGCATCAAGTTGTGTGAGCATGTGACCCAACACGCTGAGCCTACAGGATTTTGGTGGCTTCCTTCAGAGCTAAACCATGCTGCACTTCTGAGTCAGATGTCACCTACAGGAAAGCGTGAAAAGCCTTGTATATAGACAATCCATAGACAATGTAGGGATGACTGTGCCTGTGCCTGGAAAATGAGGCTGTTTTTCCTGAATCCAACAACGGTTTGATGTATTTTAACCCCTCAAAAATCCCTTTAAAAGCCACTGAATCTAATCAAGATCATTCTTCAGGGCACATCAGGTGAATGGCCTGAGCAGCACTCAGTAAGGACTTTCTTAGCAGTTTTGCCAGAACTGTGATTTAGCTCAGCTTTGGAGTAAGGCAGCATAAACAGAAGTGCTTTTCTGAATAGCTGTAGGCAAAATACTTCAGAGTGAATCAGGGACAATACTTCAATAGGACCCAAATTAACAGAAGCATCCTTCCTCTCACATATCTGCTTTGATTAAGTCTTTCCACAGGTCCAGTAGAAAAACACACCAAGGACCACCCCTCACCGACATGGTCCTCTAAAATGGCTTAGTTTTCTCAAAAGCTATTTTTCTTTGTATACCTTATAATATATCTTTTATGAGAAGTCATATGTTCTTTTTATGCTCCCATATACCCATACCTTGGACTGTATGCTTAGGTGCAAGGTACCTTGAGTGAGTTGCAAACCTAAGAGATTTATTCTTGTGGTCTTACCAGTGAAACAAGACCAGGACCCACATTGCCTAAATGGGAACAGACTCTAAAATTCGAAGTGAGTAATTGCAGCCTACCCAGGACCTGCTTCTTTTTAGTCCCACATTTTACATCTAGACCATCTTGACATGCTTACAAAACTCATCAGCTCTGGTTATACAGAGCAGGGAAGACAAGCAGCTTTTCTCAGAGCCATATCAAATCTCCGCACGTTTTAGCAGCATGCCTGGACGTCGTGCGCTCCCATCATACAAGCACAAGT
Source organism: Pelecanus crispus (assembly GCF_030463565.1). Taxonomy (NCBI): domain Eukaryota; kingdom Metazoa; phylum Chordata; class Aves; order Pelecaniformes; family Pelecanidae; genus Pelecanus; species Pelecanus crispus. The sequence goes on from NC_134648.1 coordinate 74,736,806, forward strand.
GTCTGTTCATGTTAAGGTGCACACAGCCTGATGCAGCTCCCTGATGGCACTTACAAGCAAGGAACGTTAGTTCCACTCCTCTGGAAATAATCTACTCAATACATTTTCCTCCATTACATAATTTGGAAGCGCTGATAATTTTAAGCACAGAAAGCCAGAGAAGACTCACTTTGTAGCTCCCTGTAAGAGGAAACTCAGCTCCAGTGTGCTGCATCTGCTGGTGGGGTGTCCACAGGCACCTCTGTCCCCAGAGCTCAAACCATGGCACTTGAAAACACACCTCTTGGGGAGTGGCAAAGGTGGCCGTTACATATCTTGAGAGAAGTGCACCTTAGCACATTTCAAACAGGTCTCAGAGTATTTGTACAGCATGCCAGGATGACAGCGTCCATCCATCCTGCCTGTTGACATGATCTTGTTGACTCCGAGCCATAGGCATAAACCACAGAAAAGCCTGGATACATACTTCTATAATTAATGTCCCTTATGAGGTTTTTCTATTCTGGGGATATATGTAATCTAAGTATGGTAGGTAATTCAGAAGATATTTGAACATAAAAAAAAAAAAAAACAAATAATGCAGCTAAATGTTCATTGTAAAGGTTAAGGATGTGAGGAATAACAGGGGGAAAGGGGAAAACTCAGGACTGACAAGAGAGTGCGCAATAAAATAATTTGGGGAGATGAGCAGTTGCAAGTGGGAAATGCTGGTAGTGGGAGGGCTGCAACCAGAAGAAATGGCTGAGGAGGTGAGAGCGGGAAGGAAGAGGAAAGGTGACAGAGTGTGTGCGTTGGGTTTTAGCAATCTTTGGGTGATGTCCAAGCCCTTTCTCTGCCCCTTTTGTGAGCACTGGGATCTGCAGGGAGAGCAGCACACCCATCTAGGCTTGGTGTCACTGAAGCCACTTGCCATTTAAGTGTCTGCACACCAGGAGATACTGTGCTCTCCCTGCTGCTGCCTCACTTTTAATACCTTTGAGGGTGCACATGGACCCATAACACAGCCTCTCTGCGGTGCTGCCTCCTGCCACAGCTCTGGCAATGTCCGTGTGGCGAGGAGGTGCCCGTGCAGATGCCATGGCTGGGATAAGGCAGACTGGATCTGCCACCTGCTCCTTGGATCAGTCACAAAATGAACAAGGGGAGAATGTGTCTCGTGGTGCCAGGGCCATTTGACTCTCCTCAGCCCAAAAGCACCATTGCCCCAACACGTCCCAGATAACGCTGTCCCTTCACATCAGCCACAGCTTATGTGGTAAGACCTCAACACGGACATCAAACACGAAGCTGGCAAGAAAAGATGACACATGAACTTGACCATCCCCTGAAATATTGGCTGCCTCCTCAACCTCAGTGTGATCATCACTGTTTTTCCCAGTGCCTGAATCCCAGTTTCAGCTCCTCTCACAGAAACTTCCAGCACCACCTCACTCATCCTCCGGTGTGCTGGCTGTGCTGCAGGCGGTGGAAATCTGTTTGCATATTCATGGGTGGCAAATGAGGGCACCCGTGTGCAGAGCAGCCAGGACTGCAGCTTGCTGGCAAGGGCAGTGCCCCATTTCAGTGTCAGACAGCGAGGAGTACATATGCCTTCAGCCCACGTAAATGTATTTTTGTCAGAAGAGTAGTCTCTGCCTGTGTTGTGACAGGCATGAACACTTTGGTTTTGTTTGGACAGGGCCTGACGACGATGCTGGTTTGACCTTGGACTTTTCTTGACCTGAAGAGGGAGCACCCATCATTTTCCAAGCGGTATTTTTTTTTTTTTTTTTCAGTGTTGCTCCCTGATGTTCCATCTTTCTTAGGTTATGGGGAAATGAATTACATATGAGCTTTGGGATACTGCCCAGATTAAAAATGAATTCCCTGTTTCAGCTTACTTTTAGCTACTCGGAGGATTCATGTGTTTCAGCTGCACAAGAACGACACAAAGAGTGCATTGCCTGGTCTACTTCAGGCACTCTGCAGTGTGTTACACAGCTATTTAATTTTGCAGTGAATTCGTTAAAGATAACGCAGTAAAGCATGTGTTAGTGAAAGAAGCAGACCCTCGTATTCTTAATTCATGCACATCATATATCTCATAGGAAAACAACAATACTGTGACAACAAATTTTGGAGGCATGTTTATGACAGCAACATAAATAAGGGACTGCCAGTGCCATTTACCTGCTCGGAGATAACGCATGCATTACAATGCCTGCCTCCTTGCTGCTATTCAAATGCAAAAGACAGCATTTGTAACCTGATCATTATTTTTAATATCCCTAGCAGACAGCACTTACAGAGCCCGTGTTCAGCTACATTTTGACATCTCAGTAATAGTATTGTTTTAATGTTCATGGACTGCTCTCCCAAAGCAGCACAGTTTAAGTGTGAGGCGGTAGATATTTATTAAGTTTGAGATAGTATCTAGGGGCCCAGAGCAAATACAATTTACACTTTTATGTGGAACCAGTTGGAAAAAGACAAAAAACCCACTAGTATTAATATTTCTGTCATTCACCGAAAACAGCATTTTGATCTGAATGTCACAGCTCTGCTGTCATAGAGAAATGGGCGTGAACCCAGACTCTTCCTGTTTGGTATCTCAGTAAGTTAGATATTTGATTTTTATTTCTGTCCGTGGAGAGGGGCAATCTGTAGGAAGTAGACTGCCGTCCAAATTCCTCAGAAAAATTTTTGCAGTGTTTGGGTGAGAGTATTGCTCTTTGTAACATCTCCCTGGCTGTGTTTCCTCTCCGTTAAAAGTCTGACGTGAGAAATAAAAGCAAACCAAAAGCTCAGGAGGAACCGAGCACTGGAAGAGAAGCGTATCCTCGTTACCAAGAAGAGGCGCAGACGGCGTCGGTGCGGGCAGTTCGGCGCTGCCTACCCAGCCGCTCGGAGCCCGCAGCCGCACCTCAGGATCCTGCCGGCCAGCACTAACTCCTGGGCACCTCCGCCACGCGCTCAGGAGCTCTCCTGCATCAGAGCCTTGCTGTCTGAGCTCATCAGCATCGCAGGACCGATCCTCTTGCCAGATGCCTTTCTGTCCGTGTTCTCGGAGTTTTTCCTGCCTTTGCCTCGCTGCAGAATGAGCCTCAGTGCTACAAAACCAGCCATGCTGCCGACAGCTCCTCCTCAAGCCCTGCTGCCCAGGAACGCAGCCAGGCCTTGTAGCTCCAACAGCGGCCAGAAATCTCTATTAAACAAGTTAAACCACAAGAAAGGTTGCCTTTCCTGGCATTGCGTGTGGTTGGTTGAATCTTACACTGCTTTGGTGAACATAGACCTGCTCAGAAGAAAGGCCTGAGGAGCATCTGCGTGCTCGCGTGTGTTCCTGGCCACGCGTCGCGGGGAAAGGAGCCTCCCAGTTTGGTGCTGTGATTGCTGTGACGCCCAGGACAGACGGTCTCGCTCCGTAATTCATTCAGCTAAGCCGTGACTTCTCCCTGAACTGCTGCGTAATTATTACACGTGTATCCAGATAGAGACTGTAAAATTGAACATCTCCACCAAAGGTGTTATACTTGTAATTTAGTCTCACATTAAGATGTGCTCCTTTTTTTTTTTTTTTAAACCTTCATGTTTTTATTTCTAGCCTTAACGAAAGCTCTGTTTTTCAGCTGCTGGCTTTCATACCCACTGTGCTGCGGCTGTGGGCAGTAACCCTGGAGCAGCTGGAGGTGAAGCCCCATTTCCTGAACCAGACGCATGCTCGGTTGGTAAATCAGCATTTGGTGGGTTGATAAATCACCAGCGTTAGCTCTTTGCAGCCCTGTGTTTGAGACGGATGTTGGGAATTGCCTGGGGACAGTGACCAGCCAAGGTATGCCCTGGGCTTCCCGCACCCCATCACCTCCAGCACGGCGTTTCCGCTGCGGCGGGGGGCACGGCCAGCTCTGCCGCAGGTGGGACAGTGTGCGGTGTCCTGCACCCCACGTGCTGCCTGGCCTGGCCCCGTGTTGCATCAAGAGAGGCTTTGGAAGGTCCCCAATTTATCGTTGTGAGTCCGGTTGCGTTCAGTGCACTGAGCTATCACGATTACGGATGCACAACTAAAGTAGGCACCTTCCGTCTAGTCGTGCTGCATGAACTATCACGGCCACACTTAAAGCGTCTGCTCGCGTTCAATGACCACTATCACGCTAGACCAATAAATCAAAGCAATTTATTAAAGCAACAGACACACAGGTTCTTTGGATTACCGGCAATAAATTCACTGACTGCAAGGCACATGCAAATACCAAAGCTTTGGACAATACAGATGCATCAAAAGACATAAAAGCGACTCTATAGAGGTTTCTAAGTTTCCCGGGGAGGCACTTGGTATAACCAAGTGTTGGATTCTTACCCAAAGGCGTCCCGATGGGGGGGAAGAGAGGCTCAGCCCGGCGACTGATCCCAGAGGTCAGAGTAGTACACAGTGATGTCTTCCCCAACATCTCCTCTCTCTTAGGCCAATTTATAGTATTTTTACACATCAGGTGGAGCTTGAGGGACTCTAGTCATACATACTTTTGTTACGACTGGTGTAAAACTTTCTCGCTTCGTTTTAAAGGTACAGGCTCAGGAAAATTCAGAGCGCAGGCTCAGTGAGGAGTGGTCTCACCTGAGAGGTGGGTAGGTTTTGGGATGGAGGTGTGTTTTGGTATTATAATGATATTATAATGAGTGAAGTTTACCAAAAGGACAGCATTTTGTCAAAATCATGACAGTTTGTTGACTCAGGGTATCAATTATGCAGCTTATCGGTGCTGTGGTGCTCTTCTGAGTCCCTTATTGCAGAGCTTGGCCGTGGTGTCTCCACACCACCCCTCCCTCTGGGCAGCTCCCTTAAAGCCAGCCACCAGGCTCCTCTGGTGTTGCCAACATCCAAGGTTGCAGGCTTAGGGAACTCCCTGTGGGATAGATTCCTTGCATCCAGTTGCATTTCATCTGGACAGCTTCTTCAATGCTGTGTTTTTCTTGAAATTGTAAATCTAAGTCTAATGTCTAAGTCACCTCTAGCAATTACTCCACACCCCGTTTCCCTGTGGGGACCCCCCTGCCTCCGCAGGGACCACCGGTGACTGTGAAGCATGCGGTACAGGCGGCACCTGCGGTCAGGTAAGGCGATGAAACGCAGTGTATGGTAGAAAGGGTTGTGTCCGCCTGTGAAATATCCACACGTGCAGATGGAGACATTATTTCCAAACCTATGTGTTTTCTAACATCTCTTCACAGGTGAGGTCAATTAATTTTTTAGTATATTTGATGTGGAAAACTCTCTGTAAACATGCTTTGATTATCTGCAGAATGAATAAGCAGCAATTTTTGGCTTTGCTTTAGGGAGCTGTGGTAATGCATTTTTAATTGATGGCTCTTTTGGCAACGCAGAGAGAGAGTGATTTGCCATCGTGGGAGGCACAGTTTTGAAAAGGTCAGCAGTTACCAGATGTTGTCCCCAGCAGCAGCTCAGAGTCTCCTTGCACAGCTGGGGCCATGTTTTGCAGCCAGCAAGCTTTTTTCCCCTCTCCCTCCTTACTAGGTGCACAATTTATTTCAGAGCCTGGCTGCTGAGTCTGCGCTCTCCTGTTAATGCACAAGAGATCTTCAGAGCACCTGCGCTGGCTGCATGGCCCCCAGTGCTCAGGGTGGCTGCCGCTGCTTTCCAACAGCTCCGTCTCTCTGCTGTAGTGGGTTTTGTGAGGGGATTAATGAGACCCTCACATGGAAAAGCCTACAACGGTGCAGAAAACTGGAATCAGGACCAAGAGAGTCTGAAGCCCAGGAGCAGAGTAAACGAAACACATTTCATATTTACAGGCGCAGGCATTTCTGTCATGACAAAATAAGTGGCTACATCTTTGGACTTTTAGTTTGTGCTTTTTTTTTTTTGGTGATGAGCTCTGCTCTGGCAGAAATGTAGCAACACACAGAAGAGGTTTGGCTTGCATGATGCTGCTAATTACTGCCCCTGTGGATAGGTCTGCCTGTTTGGGTAAACGCCAGTAGAGAGTGCCCATGTCTGCACGGGAGATGCTGAGCCCAGCCGGGAAGCACAGACCACAGAGTGGCACAGCTGGCCCTGCCAGCGATGCCCTCACGGTGGCTCTTTTGGAGGTGTCTCTGGAGGAGCTCTCACCCGGCCGTGCGGGCTGAAAGCCAACGGTGGCTGCAAGACCATCGGGAGAGCCCTGAGGCTCTCCCTCCCAGTTTGCCTCCGTGGTGAGGAGGGCAGGTCCCCTTGGCGGGGAGGAAGCTCAGATGTGTCAAGACATGCATGAGAAACAAGATTCGAAAAGCTACCCGGGGCTGCAGGGGACGATGCTCAGATCACAGGAGGCGTTTTGGTGCTCCATGTACAGAATCAGAGGTGCAGGGAGTTCCTCGGAGAACATGCTTGCTGACCTGCTTAGAAATTCATGTCTGACAGAAAGCTCATTAGAAAACAAAGCTGCCACCTCTTTGTCCTTTTTCAGAAATGTTACGCTTCCTACCGTGATATTTCAGCTTGGTCGATCATATACTAGCAACGAAGGAGTACCTGGGCAGAGCTTAGCATGCTGCACAGCTATTTTATAATGTATATCTCCATTTTTCCACAGATTAAGACACTAGACTATTTCTAAAGATGAAAAAAGGATTCATGAGGAATGAAGGGAAAAGAAATGGCAATGTGTTGCTTTATTACTGCCAAACATCACCAAAGGTTATTTGTCAGCTCACACGCCAGGAATAGCAATGAAGGTGGCGGGGAAGCTCTCAGCAAGGCAGCCCTCCGCAGCTCCCGGGGCAGTGCGCAGCGAGCAGGGGCTGCTCCAGCCACGCGTCCCTCCTGCGCCGCACGCCAGGGTGTAGCACGCTCTCTGGGTTCCACTCACGTGGATTTCAAACACAGGTACCGAAGAGCCTGGAGACTGAGCACGGCTGATATTTTGAGATAAAGTGCCTGCGTGTATAGACTGGGGAAGATCTGTTTCAGTGGCACGACACCCTGCTTTGCTGCAGAGTTGCCCTGGAGACACAGCATAAGCACAAGCCTCTTTCATGACCAGAAGACATTCCATATGGATATTTGCATTAAAATTGATTCTCTAAAATTTAAAAGGGACGTTGACAATTCGCTTGCCTTTATCTCAGCAGCGGCATGCTCTCGGTGTTCATCGTGCCGCAGGCAGCACAGCCCTCCTGTCCTGACGGGGTCTGCACGTGCCTTTGCAGATCGCATGTTCCTTTGCATCCTAGCGGCACCTCCAAGCCTGCAATAGGCATGCGTGTGAAGGTAGGGATACCCACATCTCACCCGCTTCTCCCCCGCGCTGACTGCAGATGGGACAACGACTGTAAGCAGCAATTCCTGCAGTTCATGATGGGAGACGGACCCCTTTTCCTCAGGTCCCAGCAAGCCAGGTGCGGGGTTAGACACCCCCCCCCAGGGCACAGTACCACCCACTTTGGCAGGAGGTGACACAGGAGCCTGGCCACCCCGTGCCACAGCTGAGACGGCCGCTCACCAGCCCCCGGCAGCAGCCAGGGCTGCACTGTGCGGTGCTGGCATGAGTGCGCTACACTGAGCAAGGAGGGGAGGAACCTTGGCAGCAGGTTTGCCCTCCAGAAACACCCTCTGTGAGCAGAGCGCTCATGTGAACCGTTTGAAAATGGCTGGATCACCTTTGGCAGGTTATCCACTTATTTCCCCATCTGTCTGCACCTTCCTTGGGAAAGGAGGAGGTGCCAGGAGCCTGTGAGCGGCTGTCTGGGAGCTGCGGTGTGGGAAGGGCTCCCACACGGACATGGCTGGTGGTGGCACCGCACAGTCGCGGTGGGATGGGGCAGAGCACAGCACACAGTATGGGTGTCAGAGACTGGTACTTCATCCTCATTTGGTAACATGAGTGTCAGGATGCCAAGCTGATGTCCCGCCCGTGCCCGCGTAAGAGCATCACGCCATCCAGTGAGCACCGCACCCTCCCCTGGCTGCAGCTGCCTGCAGAAGTAGTTTCCCTGTGTTTGTCTTGTCGACTTCCCTGGCTTTCTGTGATGGTAGCATCTTAGGCACAGAGCACACTTTTGGCTTCGTGGAAATAATTGCATAAACATTTTTTGCCCTTTGAACACCCCACAACTGAAGCAAGATGGAAAACAGATTGGAAAGTGATGACTGTGTATGGGTTAAAGCAGGTACCAGAGAGCTGGAGAGGAACAGAGGAGTACAAGATCTGAGTAAATGGAAAGGAGGAAACTGATGTGCTCTGCCTTCCCCTGCAAGTACAGACAAAAGGAGAATGTTCTCATCTGCTGCTTTTAAGATTCTGTGGTCAAAGCAGGAGACTTTGCTCCCGGAGTTATTTTCTTGCCTTTGGCTGAGGAGAATGCAACGCGTGTCTGCATATTCTGCTGCTCGGATAGCTTGAGCAAAGAGGCAGCAAAGCAGCATGTTCAGTCAGAAATGACTGCCTGTTGTAGGCTGTGGACGTGTGTTACCAGCAGTTCCTCTTCCCCATGCTCAGGGCTGCGGAGAGGAAAACTCCTTTTGTCGAGGCAGAGGTTTATCTTCAGCAAAAGTGCAGCCAGAAAAAGGAGCATTTGCTTTAAATGAGTCACTGTGCATTTTGCTTTTCCATCACATATTGCTGGCCCTGCTTTTAGATCTGAAATGAGGCAGCCTAATTGGTCATTTATCCCTTTAGCTTTTTATTTTTCTCCTGAGAGGACTGCATAAACTGTTTGCTGTTCTATAAGAAATTGCTTAAGTGGATGACAATGGCTCTGGATACAGTAATTCTTGCAGCTCAGTTGCCAGTTGCTTGGTGCTCACTTTGGCACTGCTGAGAGGAGGCACGAAGAGATGATGTGGATGCTGTTATGCTGTTTTCATTTGTGATGCCTGGCTGCTTTGCACAGCTGGCAAACCACCGAGGCAGGCCACAAGCTTGGGTGTTGGACCAGCACCATGCCACCACGCTCTTCCTGCACTGCTGCCATGTTCTGGTGACCTCCTCTGGCCTCCCAAACCGTGCTTCATGACTGCTCACCTACACAGAATCAGTAAATACCTCATTTCCAAGTCTAAATAATAAAAAAAAAAATAATAATAGCAATACAAACCAGAAAATCAAGGAGAGCACATGCACAGGGATCTGTTAGGGAGAATCATGTCCTTATTTTGTAGTGCCAACTTCGTCATTGACATGAAACCAGCTTTTAGACAACTTTAAGTACAGTGGGTTTTATCGGAGCTCAAGTCATACAATATTTTAGGTTAGAGAATCATGGGTTTAGTAACTTGTTCCAAACTTTTCTGCTCACTAGGAAGTGGCTTTAACCACACTCAGGATTAAACACTCTATTTACTTTAATGACTCAGCTTTACAACCCCACAAATAAGTTTTGCCAACTGATTTTGCTCCAACACAGGCATTTTCTTCTGCAGAAGAAACAGCAAATTGTTCAATGTGAAAGTTCAAGGCTCCCCCAGTCTGCAATTCTCCTTTCACCTTCAATTGAGAATGAAGAGAAATGTAATAAGAAACCATTTGAATATTCCAATCAAAAAAAAAAAAAAAAAAAAAAAGACCCTTCTTGTAGGAAAAATCACCTAATGTAATGCTGGATTTGAGCCACTGCAAGATAAACATGGTTGCTCTGATCACACTGTTTGGCCCCTCCAGCAGCCCCCACCGTCGCAGCGAGCAGCTCCTCGCCCCTGAAGTTTGACTGAGAAGTTCTCCCTCAGCAGAGTCACTGCTGGGCTCCTCCAACCATCAGAAACAGGTCTTTACTGAGACACTCAAACTGTATAAAAACACTTGCAGTAACCATGACTGTTACAAAGCTGTGCGCATGCTCAACCTCAGATATACGCAAGACTGGAAAGGCTCACACGGGAAGGCTTGGGCATTAATCCCGTGCACGAGACTTGCCAAGGAAACCCCCGCCTTGACCCGGCTCGCTTCTGCTGTGCTCCCTGTGAGGGGCCGCGATGACTGACTGTGTTGCCTTCTCTCAGACGTGTGCTTAGTCTTTCTCTGCACCCACACTTACAAAAACTAGCCAAGAGCAAGGGACTATAGTTCAAACATCTGAGTCGCATTGTAGTTTCATTTGTCTTCTCCTACTCCTCTGACCATCATACCTTCTGCTCACAGAGAGGTGGAACCCATCCTCCCTGCGGGTGCTGAGCAATAAATATTTATATAGAATCATAGAATCATTTAGGTTGGAAAAGACCTTTAAGATCATCCAGTCCAACCATCAATCTAACACTACCAAGCCCACCACTAAACTAATTAAGGGCAGAGTAGCAATTTCATGTTTATGGCTTGGTGGCTGGATTATTTTTTAATGAAAGTAAAAACCAGGAATCATTAAGCTTGGAAAGGACCTGTAAGATCATCAGCCCAACCATCAACCCAACACCCCCGTGCCCACTAAACCATGTCCCCAAGTGCCACCTCTGCCCGTTCTTTGAACACTTCCAGGGATGGGGACTCCCCCACCTCTCTGGGCAGCCTGTTCCAATGCTTGACCACCCTTTCCGTGAAGAAATTTTTACTAATATCCAACCTAAACCTCCCCTGATGCAGCTTGAGCTCATTTCCTCTTGTCTTATCACTAACTACGTGGGAGAAGAGACCAACACCCACCAAATATTTATCCATATAAGCTCAGGACTGATGTCTTGGCAGTTTTCTGGGGCTGTGAAGGACAGCAGCTTATCAGTGGGGGCCAGCTGAAAGATTTCCCCAGTGGGAGGGTGTTACAAAATACACGCTGGCCCTAACTGCTCCGAGAGCTGTCCTCACTGCTCTGCAGCGCGGGCTGGAGGAGCTCTCGCCCACCACTCCAGCTCCTAACCTTCCCGCTCTTCCCTGCAGTTGCACAGTTTTGTACAAATACAATCTCATTATTCATTCGCAGTCCAGAATGGAAATATGATTATATGGTTTTGCACATCGTGGGTCAGATATTCAGTTGGTGAAACCCAGAGTAATCCCATGGATTGCACTGGGGTTATGCTAATGTACAATAGTAGCTGCAAATCTGGTCCTGTAAATGTAAAACCGATCGTAATCCGCCTGAGAGACTGTATTAAGTATATAATTCCCTCAAAACCACTATTTATTTGTGGTGTTAGTATAGTGTTATTCAGTGAAAGGCTATATAAGAAAATCTTTCATAAATGTAATAAATTGAAGATTTTTTTTTCCCTAGGCTTTCTGGAGTTTATACCATTCCTGTATTCATGTGAAAGTTCCTGATGCAATTTGTTTCTTAAGATGTTTACTACTGAAATGAATGAGTCTTTTATATTGATATTTTTATCTTTCATTGAGGACAAACTCTCTAGGAAATCCTGGCATATTACTTATTCAGGAACATGACTTTATATCCTTTTACTTGGAACAAAAAAAGCAGATATCATATTTAGGTGCAAAGTTGGAACAGTCTTTTTCTTTTTTTTCTTCTCCCAATCAAAAATTATGTAGCAAAAATCTATACCATATTTTTTTTAGCCACAGAGGTATCTTCAAGGGTGTGAGTGCAAGAACAAGGAGCAGATGTGTGAGCGCAGCATTATGGAGGAGCTGCCTTGCGCATTAGCCCTGCCTCATAATGAGACCTTTTACAGCTCAGCCGCGCTGGACAGACGCTTTCCTCGTGTCCTCAGAGCTGCAGAGATGCTGCAGTGCTGCTTGGCAGGCCCTCCAGGAGCTCAGGGCTCCTTCGCTGCCTGCGGTGGGCACTGGGCAGACCCCACTGACCATGGGAAGGCTTGGGCTGTGTCACTTTTCCACGTCCTGTCATCGAATTTGTGCTTGAAGTCTTACCTTCCTACTTTTAAAAATCATCCTTCCATAGAAACAGTTTAGGAGGATATCAGGAATAACTGCAGACCTGGAGGCTGAGCATGTTGGGATATTTGCTGTGCTACATGTAGAGTGTCCAACGGGAGACTCAGGGACAGGTGTGCTAAAAGCCAAATCTGCAGCAGCGGCATGGTAACTAGTCCTACTTAGGTCATAATTTTCCCTTGGTTTCAATGAAAGTTCCATTGTTTAAATAGGATTTCACTTGTCTAAGCACATATGGGTGGTCTAGAAAAGGCTCTTGGGTAGAACAAGGACTTGGACCTTTGTTCTGCTCCAGTAGACAAGGAGTGAGCGATCTCGTGCAGTCACCCCAACACAATTTACTTCTTTGGACTTCACTGCTTCCTGCTGCAACCCTGAAACGTGGCCGCCCGAAGCTTTCTGCTGTTCTGGTGCAGAAAATACACCTCTTCCTAACTTCCCAAGAAGACGTTACCTACTAGGAGTAACAGATTTGTCTTCTTAATAACTAGAGAAGTTTATTCTTATTGCAGTATTCTTCATCATAGCCGAGGTTTTAGCTAGAGGAAAAGGTCATTTTTTGGTGAGATAGAGACTATTGTTAATATAGAAAAAGCAAAAATAAAATTAAAAAAAACAACCTATAGACTTATTCCATGTCGATACAGTAATATAAATTCACTGAAAGAGGCATGAAGATACTCCAGTCTTATTCTGAAAAGATAACTAAAGTACATGATGGTGTTTACTGTATTTGGATATAAACAGTTTGCTGTAAGCGGCTCATTAAAAATCTTTTGGGAATACATTTTTGTTGGTTAAGAGCAGAAAAATCCTGATACATATGATTACTGCAAAAAGCCCTACATTTCAAAGTAGGTAAGATGAGGAATTAAAATAAAATGTGTGATTAGGAAGTTTCAGAACTTGAAATGTTTATTCCCTGTGAAATTTATTTCCAAATAATTTTTGTTCTGAAACAGAAAAAAATAGTTGCAAACAGGAATTGCTTTTGGCTAAAACTGGAAGATTAGTTTTCTTTGTGATTTTTGGTAAGCTCTGCATTTTTTTCATGAACGTAAACTTTCTAAAGAAAATTTCATTTTCGCAGAAAATAAACATTGTCAGAAATAGATGACAGAAAATATGCGAGCAGCTCTGTAAGTAACTGCCCTTCACCACCACCCGTGTTCTTCGCATATCAGCCATGTGAGATTTGTCAGCTGGTTTTATCCGTATGGAAAGCGTGGCCTGCCCAGGTAACCAGCTGGGAGAAAGGAATTACGGCTGTCGCAGCCCCTCCGGGATCCACTTCGTTTCTGGTGGTCTGTCCCAGCCGTGCTTGCCACCGCGCCTGAAACAGCTGCGGGCGTCCCCAGATGTGCCACAGCTGCCGGGGACAGGGGTCCGCGGGGGCACGGGGCGACGGGCAGGATCGCTGGCGACAGAGGTCTGCTGCCAAGACTTAACGGGTGTCATAAAGTTACGACTGAGGTGTAATGCAATAATTTCATGCTGCAGTTCCGACTGTGACTGCACCCTGCTGTTAATCACTTTGTTACTCTGCTGCCGACTGTTCATCACATTGTAATTATACAACGGGTTGTAATAAAGGAGGTCAGGAAACTCCACGTGTTCAGGGAAACCTCTAAAGAGAAGCCTTTTTAGAGAGACCTTTATTAGTATTGATTGCAGATGTCAGCCCTCTGTGAAGCTGGTTTAAGGAGAGTATCCAGACGGAAACCATTCATCGGCGGCAGCGGCAATTGAAAACCAGAGCTTCCTACAGGAAGGACACTCAATGTAGAAACCGAAGGCTGTTGCCAAAAGACAGCACTCTGTACGGTGAATGTGCTGGCTACAGCAGGACAGGTAGCCTCATGCTAATATTTTTTTTTCCATCCCCTTATATGAATATGTGCAATGGGGAATCATAACGTAAAGGATCATAAAACTGTGTAGTTCCACTAAGCCACTAATTTCTCAGGGCTCCATACAACCTCCGAGCCACTGGCTTAATGCATTTTTGCATTGAACAGAGTCCGAGAAATTGGATCTCATAGGTGCATTTCTTATTAATGATGATGCAGTCCCCAGACACTGAGAATCCATATATCTGTCCTACATGCATGTTCATCTTAGTTTAAAAGCATAGCATCATTAGGTCCATGGTTTAAAACTGCGGGTAAATTTTAAGATGTATATATTACACACAAACACAAATATAAATATAAATAAATGTTCAAATATATATTATAAAACTTTCCCTTTTTTTTTTATTCCTTTGAGTGATTGTAAACGTGAGTTGGTCAGCCTTAGTGATATGTGTAATTGCAGAGTGAAACCCACAATTATCAATACTCTGCCTGGGGATCACCAAGGTCTACATTTAATTTGTCAGCCATGTACTGAACCCAGCAACTCGCACTTTACTGACAGCCACCTCAAGGCAGCACTGCTCTTAACTGGCTGGTACCTGTTAGAAATGCGGACGTGGAACGTTCTGCAGTGTCAGGGACTCATTAAGTCCTTAATTTTGTTGTGTTTTGTAATGCTTTCCAGATTGTGGTTTATCCTGACACTTGAGCATCGCGACATCAAAACCCTGGCCACAGGGCATTTACATTAGCTGATACTCTCTAGATATCCACCTGGGATGAATAATTGCGGCACGGTGGTTCAAGAATCCCTCTTCTGCATCCTCTATAGTAGGGCCACTGGACCACTGTTAGCATCTCTGTTGGCACCAGCCGAGCCAGCGTCATCTGGCTAAAGATCATGATATTTTTGCCCCACTTACCTTTGGGTGTCTTGCCACTGTCTACCAAACGTTGTCTCGCAGGACCATGTGGTACTACTGCATACACCGATGAACTAAGGGCTTATTTTCAAGGTTTTGGTATAATCTGGAACCTACGGGGCATATTTTGGAAAACTCAGCCAACCAAAAGAAAGAGAAATTAATAGAAATACTTAACATAAATGAAGACATTTGATGCAGTTCTTGTGAAGAAGGTTTGGGGTGTTTTGGCAGTACCTCAGCCCTGAAAAAGAGGAAGAGGGAGATAAGAAAACTACCCAAATTTCCTAGTCAATGCACGACAAAGTCAAAAGCCAAGCCTTCCACACGTCTTGTGAGGTGCAACTTTCTTTCTCCAGCCGCGTGGTACACACTGTTTTTCAAGCACATTTGATGTCCTTCACCCCTGACCGCGAGGCAGCAGGGAGGGGGGATTGGGCTGGACAGCACAGGCTGCCCCCGCACCTCTGCCTGCCCACCCCGGCAGCCGCCACAGGCACGGCCCGGGAGGATCCCAGGGTGGATTTAGTGAGGTTTGGGCAACAGGGGTGACGGAGGAGCGTGGGCAGGTGTCGTGGTTCAGCCCCAGCAGCAGCTCAGCGCCACGCAGGCATCGCTCACTGCCCCTGCCCCGAGGGGATGGGGGAGAGAATCAGAGGAGTGGGAGTGAGAAACACTCCTGGGCTGAGATAAGAACAGGTTAATAATTGAAATAAAGTAAAATAGTCATGATAATAATATAATAATGATAATAATAATAACAAATATAGAAAGCAAGTGCTACCCAATGCAATTGCTCCCCACCCGCCGACCGATGCCCAGCCAGTTCCCAGCAGCGATCGCTGCTCCCCGGCCAACCCCCCCAGTTTCCATACTGCCCATGACGCCGGATGGTATGGAATGGCCCTTGGGGCAGCTGGGATCAACTGTTCTGGCTGTGCCCCCTCCCAGCTCCTTGTGCCCCTGGCAGAGCAGGGGAAGCTGAAAAGCCCTTGCCTGGTGTCAGCACTGCTCAGCACCAACTAAACCATCAGCGTGTGATCAGCATTGTTCCCATCCTAAATCCAAAGCACAGCACTGTGCCTGCTGCTACTGGGAAGAAAATTAACTCTATCCCAGCCCAAACCAGGACAGCAGGGCAGGAGCTGGCAGCTGTGCTGGGGAAGGTCTGGAGCAGCAGTAATGCCCTGTGCGTGAGCCGCGGCCGCGTTGTCTTCTTCTCAAGTGTCTGAGAAATCCTTGTGCCTTTAAATTTATCTTGCCCCCTCTCACTGGTTTGAAAGTAGCCTTTTGTTCACTTTGTATTAATGTGCTAACAAAATGCAAAATATTATTAAAATCTCTTTCCTTTTGCTTGCACGCCAAAGAAAGTCTGATACGTATTTAGGGTGGATGTTTGCTGAATTATCTTTTTTAAGTAACAGGGACAGATGAGATCACATTTCCTGGGGCAACAGCATTATGTGGCCTGTTTGGAGCCCCAAAAAGATAAACACTGCATTAGCAGAGGGAAATAAAACTGAAGACCATGAATTTGGATTAATGAAAAGAATAAGGAATGATGAAAGTTCTGTTGGGTAGAAACACCAGTGACTGCAACTCCCATTATTTGCAGCATTTAATTTTACATTTCAGTAAATAGATAGAGTGATAGTTTTCAGTGCTGGGCATAGTTAGAAAACTGAATAATTGCAATATTATTACATTCTGTATCTGCTGGGTATAACTTTATAATGGAAATTAACTCTATGCAGCATTATTTTTCTACTTGAAAATATTGTCATCCACAAAGAGTAATGTCCTTTAAAATCTATATATGAAAAATAATAATGTATCTCGTTTTCTTTTTTTCTTTCATATTGTCACAGACGTCTTCTATTATAGGCAAATAAAAATTCTTTACATGCAGCTTTATTCCTTTACTTTTCATTGGTTTTATTTTAATAGTCTTTCAAGTATTTTTTTCCTGGGAATAAGTAGGAAGTTTCTTGCAGAACGACTTTTCTAATACCATGTGTTCCTAACTTTTATCTATCTATACTTTCTTGAGTTTGTGCAGGTGAATATTTTACTTTGGGTGATAAATAATTTTTCTCTTAAAAAGTAGCACAGGTAATACCAATGTTGTGCACCGATTCAATGCCAATGAGTTTATTTATTTTTCTGCAAGCTGTTGGAGAGAGCAGGATTGCTCCCTGTACAGCACTCGGTGCTATTCCTGTCTCCATATGGTTTTTCACATCACCATTATGGAATCTTGGCACTTTCTCACTACTGCATGGCACAAGGCAGCTTACAGGTCTGTTGTGTGCTGTCTGCTCCTTCAGCTGATCTTCACAGGAGAAGCATGTACGGTGAAGTAACTGGTTTCTACAGGAAATTTTGGGTTTATGAGGTGGTTTGACTTTAATATACACCTAGTGCTTTGTCATCGCAATAGGGAAGGTTAATCCAGAGAAAGAAATTCAAGCAAAAACAGAAAAGCTGCTCCATTAGAAGAGAAAAACTCAGTCAGAAAAAACAATCAAAAAAAAGAAAAAAAAACCATTTACTTTCGAAGAGCAGCTCCTGCTCAGCTATGAAGCAAAGCTGTGTGGAGCTTTAGCAGGAGACATCGAGGCCCCCCGTCCCTCAGCCCCTCCAGCGGAGGAAAGATAAACTGCCCCGTACGGCACAGAGAAGCACCACGTGCCCGCCTGCCCGGTAGCTGCAGCCCGTAAATATTCTTTGCTGCAGCTCCCTGTGACCTCTGGCAGGCAGGAGGAGAGAGTCCCTCGCCTAGCACCGTGCCTGCACGGGGGAGCGCAGCCCCTGCACCGCTGCGCTGCCAAGCTGTCTTCTGCAGGGCTGCCAGGCTGTCCTCCATCCCAAGGCTCTCAGCCGCGCATCCCTTGCCGTCCCACCCCAGACATTGCGGGGGCTTGCCAGCCTGGCTGTAGCTCCACCGAGACCCCGGAGGAGGCGGGGGAGCTGGCGAGGTTGTTGGTTTGTGCGCTCCAAGCAGTGCCTGGCACGCTCCCATCCCCAGCTGGGGGCTGTCGCCGTCGCCCCTTCTCGCGCTGCTTCCCCCAGCCTTCCACCCTCACGCTCTGAGCGTCCCCTCTCTCGTTATGACCTCTTTATGGCTTCACATGGCAAGGTGAAGGTTAGAGCTGGGTATAGATGATCAGAGGAGTGATAAGGAGAAAACAAATTGGTTCAAACAGATGTGGAATAATACTGTATCCACAGCAGAGTGGCCATGGACCCCCCTCTACAGATGCAAACTGGGGCTCCCTCACCTACGACCCCTGCCTTGCTCAGCCCCCACTGCCTTGTCCCGCACCCCGAGACCCCCCCAGCCCCACGGGACACAGGGCTTGTCTAAAATTACCCCACATCAGCACACTTTCACTGCGACAAACCGCTTCCGTCCTTGGAAAAGGTGCAGGAAGGCTTCTGTCGGGCTGGGGGAAGCAGTGCAGAATCACTTTTTCCTCTGTATCATGTGAGTTTTTCTTCAGGTGGAAAAGGGGCACTTCTCTTCAGAGAGCTGTGCTGAGAAGGGTGAAATTTATTGCTGAAATATCAAGTATTATCTTGTAGCAAAATCATAGTTCTTGTGCGGAAGGTTGAATTTCCACCAGCTTTTACATTCTGAAATCTCTTCTGCTCCTTCAAGTGGTATTTCACCTTTTCTGGAAGTGGACTTCCTTTCCATGCACATATTTGTGAAATAAAAATTGTTTGTTTGTCCCAAGTCTCCCATCTCTGCAAGGACCAGCAATTTCAAATAAAAACAACAAATGCTCCACTTCAAAATGTTCTAACAGCTCAGGAGAAAGAAAAAAAGCAAGGAAAAAAAAGTCTTTCAAACAGTACACACAAAGCTATTTGAAGAAATTGCTAGACAATGATTTTTTACCTATTGAAAGTCATAAAAGTCATAAATTTTTTCATCTACTTTAAAATAACTCCACAAATACATAGTAATACAGGGTCGGGAGTGGACAAAGCTCTGCTGGCTTTCAGCAGCGGAGGTGGACACTGGGTTTTCCTGCCATCGCGCAGCTCCCAAAGCCATCGATGCTGCAGTCATTGTCCATAGCACAGACTATGACAAAGGAACCCGACAGGAAAGCGTAGGAAATGTTTAAGGAAGCATACGCTACTGGCTGCTCTGGAGGAAGCAGCTGTGGGGCACAGCAAAGCTGTGCTGCTCCTCCTCCTCGCAGGGACTGCAGCGGAAGCTCGGGCAGCTCCTGGAGGGAGCTCACCTGCAAGCCGCGTGTCCGTGTCGGTTTTCTCCAGAAACGTACCCATTGCCCTGCTGTCCACGCTGTGCTCTGCAGGCCAAGAGGCAAACCAGTGGCATCCCCTACGGGACGCTTCTCTGTCACGTAGTGTTGCATCAAGAGGGCTTTGGAAGGTCCCCAATTTATTGTTATAAGTCCGGTCGCGTTCAGTGCACTGAGCTATCACGATTACGGATGCACAACTAAAGTAGGCACCTTCCGTCTAGTCGTGCTGCATGAACTATCACGGCCACACTTAAAGCGTCTGCTCGCGTTCAATGACCACTATCACGCTAGACCAATAAATCAAAGCAATTTATTAAAGCAACAGACACACAGGTTCTTTGGATTGCCGGCGATAAATTCACTGACTGCAAGGCACATGCAAATACCAAAGCTTTGGACAATACAGATGCATCAAAAGACATAAAAGTGACTCTATAGAGGTTTCTAAGTTTCCCGGGGAGGCACTTGGTACAACCAAGTGTCAGATTCTTACCCAAAGGCATCCCGATGGGGGGGAAGAGAGGCTCAGCCCGGCAACTGATCCCAGAGGTCAGAGTAGTACACAGTGATGTCTTCCCTAACATCCCCTCTCTCTTAGGCCAATTTATAGTATTTTTACACATCAGGTGGAGCTTGAGGGACTCTAGTCATACATACTTTATTACGATTGGTGTAAAACTTTCTCGCTTCATTTTAAAGGTATAGGCTCGGAAAAATTCAGAGCGCAGGCTCAGTGAGGAGTGGTCTCACCTTAGAGGCGGGTAGGTTTTGGAGATGGAGGTGTGTTTTGGTATTATAATGACATTATAATGAGCAAAGTTTACCAAAAGGACAGCATCTTGTCAACATTATGATTGTTTGTTGAATCAGGATATCACTTATGCAGCTTATCGGTGCCGTGGTGCCCCTCCGAGTTCCCTTATCACAGGGCTTGGCCGTGTTCCCTTATCACGGGGCTTGGCCGTGGTGTCTCCAGACCACTCCACCCCCTGGGCAACATCTCTTAGAGTCAGCGCACCAGGCTCCCCTGGGTTGCGACATCCAAGATTACAGGCTTGGGGAGCTTCCTGTGGAATCAATTCCAGCTGCGTACCACCTGGGCAGCTTCTTCAATGCTGTGCCTTTCTTGAAATCGTAAATCTAAGCCTAATGTCTAAGTCACCTCCAGCAATTACTCCACACATAGTCACGGCGCTGGAGGTGGGACACGCCGATGCGGTGACAGGGTCCCCGCGCCACTTCCCGCCTGTTCTATCAAACACAGCAATCGGTGCGAGATGATGGCACTGCAGACCTCAGGACTGCAGTTGCGGGGCTTTTTGTTGAGCACGGGGGTGTCCGTGAGGACAGCAGAGCCAGCCGGGGGGTGTCCCCAGCGCAGCTGTGACCCCCAACCAGGGGGCAGTGCCGTGGCAGCCGAGCTGGGACAAGGCGGTGGCCGGAGCAGGAGCAGGGACAGGCTCCATCACCTCCTGGCCAGGTGAGCTACCAGCACTGGCCTGCAGCCCATCCAGGGACTGAAGCACATCTCTTCATTTCCTAATGACCATAATTACGATGAACAAGCTGCAAAACAAAGGCTGCCAATGAACAGTCTTCAAAACAGAGACAGCTTTCACTAGACACAGACGTACCAAGAGTTAGTGTGCATCTGTAGGCTCTCCTTGGATGAAGAAGACTTACATAAAAATCAAGGTAGGGCTCAATACAGCTGCCAGCAGCTGCAGTAACATGTGGCACAAACACAAAGACAGTCACCGTTTGGAGCAGGAACTCTCAAAAAAAACCCCAAACAAGCAACATAGAAAACTGTGAGCCCTGCAAGCATAAAACTATGCTGTTTATGGAGATGCCTACTTTTTTAAGCTTAGCATTTTATTTTTTCAAATACCTCCATTAGTAATTTGAAATTTTCCCGCTAAGAAGCTCAGCTTCTAAAACGTACATGGAAATGAGAAACACAAGCATGATACATGTGGTGGCAGAAAAAAGTTCTATTTAAGCTTCCAAGTTATCATCCAAGGAAACTGTTTGCAGGAGCGCTGCCCCCCAAGCCTGCTACAAACTATTTCAAATTCAGCAGCTCCATGGCATATCCAAAATAAACACTGGAAAGGAAAAAAAAGATGAAAATACTCAGAAATCTGCCTTCCAAAAGGCAAAAAACTGTTGCAAAGTTCTTCCTAGCCTGTATGAAAATATTTCACATCACTACTCTGACTCATCAGAAATGTTGGCAGAAAATTTTCCAATAGCATCCAATTTAACCTTTCAGAAAATGCTGTTTCATCAAAAAAGCATCTGCTGGGAATATGTCAGTATAGGAAAAACCATGTAGAGAAAAATATGTGAAGCAAACTATTTTCATGAGAAAGGAATGATGCAACCATTAATTTTAAATCAAATTTATAAGTACTATGCAGAATCACAATAGCTAAAATCTAAAAATATCAAAAATAGGGCTTATCAGTATGATTCTTTTAATGAATAAAATATGATTATGTCTCATTTTTTTATACACACATATATAAAAATTCATAGATGTATGAATTTAATGGGAATTTGGAAAGTATATGTTTTAGTTCTGATTCAGAAAGAAACAAAGGTTCTAAATATGGGGAATTTCTGTAGAACAAACACTGAACTTCCAAAAGCTTTATTCTGCAGACCCAAGCTTAGATTTTTGACACCTATTTTCTATTGCTGAATGTTATCGTTAAGATTATCCTGTTGCACATTTTAATAAATTGCAAATTAACTTGTCTGTGAACACAGAATGATCGATTCCTCTGTCCGTGGGCTGCAGTGGGCCAGCAGCATAACGAAAACACAGGCTAACGTTGCACATTTGTACTTGGCAGTATATGCGCTTTGGGCGAGAGGAACAGGACCTTTTTCTCTTTCCTTTCAAAAGGTTTCTGGGAGACAATCATAGAATCATAGAATCATAGAATCATAGAATCACAGAATTGTTTAGGTTGGAAAAGCCCTTTAAGATCATCCAGTCCAACCATTAACCTACACTACCAATACTACTCTAAGCCAATCAAGGGTAGACCAGACTGAACCATGTCCCCACGTGCCACCTCTGCCCGTTTTTTGAACACAATCATCTTATTAAAGAAAGAAAACCCATCTGGCAGCCTGCAGCGGGCGCGGAGGCAGGGTGCCGGGCAGCCGCCCTCCTCCTGGCCGGGCTGTGTCGGGGCGATGCGCACGGGGACCGAGCCGTTCACGTGCTGGGTCCTTCGGAGCAGATCCAGCTCCAGGCTGAGTGTGAACCCGTCCTGCCTGTCCCCTCCCTGCAGGTAGCTGGTGCCTGCCATGGCACATTCCCAGCTTTTGGAGAAGAGCCAGTGGTTATATCAATGGAACCAGCTAAAGGAGCTCCAAAAAGTCCCCCTCTCCTCCCTTTTTTTGTCATCAGGTTTCTCTCCACGTCCAATGTCTCCTCTAAACCAAGACATTGCTCAGGTCCTGTAGCTGCGGTTCAGCCTCTCCCAGCAAGGACATCGCTCCGCGGTGGCCCCGGCCGTGAGCACACCCGGCAGCCGCAGCGATGCTGCCCGGGCGCGGGGCAAAGGGAGGGTCTGCCGCAGCACGGCAGGACCTCGCCCCGCAGCCTTGGTGTCGAGAGGAGGCTGGCAGCAGGGTAACGCAGCGGAGAAACTGGCCCCGCGTATTTAAAAGGTTCTAATTGCCGTGTTTTATCCGACCTTGATAATAAGAGCAGATGGCGTGTTTTGTATAACAACATATTGAAAAATAAGTCTCGGAAATAATTAGAATCATAAATAAATTTCTCTGTTTTGGGGCTCTGTGATTGATTAGATAAAAGTCTCAGCAGCAATGATTGCCACAAAGATGAAAAAGCAAAACTTTACCCTTGCAGCAGTAAATACCAATTGTGTGGCCATACCTGTATCCCCCAAATTGGGTTTTATTAGCTCTCGGAGGCAGGTGTTTCAGAGCACTGACAGCACAACTAGTGCAGCCAAGCGTCTGCTTCGCCAGGCTTGGGTTGCCCTGTGCTCAGCCTTCAGGGTTTTGCACTTTTCATGGATATTCTCATGTCTCGGGAGGTGCTAAAGGAGCGTTGGGCAGAGTTCCGCAGAAGAGCAGGAGCACAGCTGACTTGACGCTGCTTGTCTCTGCAGTCAGCAGCATCCCCAAAGCCCATGCCCACGGCCACCCCACGTGAGAGGTGTCAGGAAGGTGGGGTACCCCTGCTGCCACCACCTCCCAGCAAACCTGCCGGCAGCGGGCAGCGGTAGACAGGACCAAAACAGCTGGTGATGAGGCACTGGGCAGGGGCAGGTGGGGGAAGCTCACAGACAGGAAGGCTCCCACGAATGTCAGCCCTGCCTGATCAAATGTGCTGAAAATGCAACGCATGTGCTCTTCTTGCCTGCAGAAATTATAAGCAAATACCAACTTTCTTGTAAACACAAGCATAGAAACATAGAATGGTTTAGGTTGGAAAAGACCTTTAAGATCATCCAGTCCAACCAGTAACCTACACTACCAAGTCCACCACTGAACCAATTAAGGGGCGAGTAATCATTAATTTCATACTTCCTGGCTTGGTGGCTGGATTATTCTTTAATGAAAGTAAAAACCAGGAATCATTAAGGTTGGAAAGGATCTCTAAGATCATCACTCCAACCATCAACCCAACACCCCCGTGCCCACTAAACCATGTCCCAAAGTGCCACCTCTGCCTGTTTGTTGAACCCCTCCAGGGATGGGGACTCCCCCACTTCTCTGGGCAGCCTGTTCCAATGCTTGACCACCCTTTCCGTGAAGAAAATTTTCCTAATATCCAACCTAAACCTCCCCTGGCGCAGCTTCAGCCCATTTCCTCTCGTCCCATCACTAACTCCATGGGAGAAGAGCCCAACACCCCCTCCCTGCCCCCTCCTGCCAGGCAGTTGTAGAGAGCGATCAGGTCTCCCCTCAGCCTCCTCTTCTCCAGGCTGAACACCCCCAGCTCCCTCAGCCGCTCCTCATAAGGCTTGTTCTCTAGACCCTTCACAGTGTTGTATATCCAGGAATTACTTTGTGACACCCAGGACATCCCCAGCAGCCCCCGCTTGCCCTGGGCAGGAGCCGAGCAGCACCCACGGGCAGGAGCCAAGGAGCATCCAAGGGCAGGAGCCGAGCAGCCCCCGTGGCCCATGGAGCACCCACCCAGCCAAGCGAGCCCGGGACCTGCAAACACCCTTGACCCAGCAGCAAAGCACGTGCCACCGCCGGCTGGAAAACAACTGGGGCTGGAGACAGATTCCTAATAGCATCGACTGAAACACCACTGCCCTCCCATTGCTGAAGCCTGCTGCCTTTTTTGTGGGGGGAATTTCATTTTAGACATTTACAGCCTTTTGGTTATTTATAAGGCACTGCAAGTTATTAACGTGTGACTGGTAGGAGTTGTATAATGGAATGGGCAGGTGGTATCGCTGCAGCTCAGCGAGTGGCTGACTGAAGGGTTGAGGGCTTGTTTGTTTGTTTTAGAGACAGAATAAGTAATGGGTAACATCAGCACATTGTTCTTTTCACTTCTTGGGCAGTAAGTAATAATCTATAATAAGACCAGACAAGGCTCTAAGCAGCCTGATCTCATCTGGTCCCACCCTGAGGAGGGCTGGACACCCAGATGTCCCTTCCAGCCGAAATTATTCAGTGATTCTGTGGTTCTAAATTCCCATTAAAACTCAACAAACAGCTTCAATTTCATAAAATCAGTAATCTACTCATTTTGCAAACCAGTTTTGTCTATTCAGCCATATCTATCTATTTTAATAATATTCTTGTGAATTTTGGAGGTTTACAATATAACTAAAAGAGGATTTTTTATTATTTTTAGGGACTTGAAAACTTTGGGGCAGAAAGAAACAAGGATGAGACTAAAGGATATGTGCCGGGTGTATTGGGTATGCAGATCAGAAAAATTTCCTTTGAAGTCCCTGAATTTCCTTTTAATCCTACATCTCCAACCTGCACAACCAGAATTCCTAACCTGTTTGGCTTTGCCAAATCAAAGTTCCTGTAAATCAGGCCGGATCCTTGCTGCCAGAAATGTCGATTCATCCACTGGTTTGGGGTGAAAGTTTCTGCAGTTTCCAGCACTCACGGGTCCCCAGGGCTGATTGCTGCAGGGACAGGACAAACGCCCTCCCGGAGGAGGACTGCAGGGTTCATACTTACCATAAAATAGCCAGAAATGACTCAGCACAAGCTTTTCTGTGTAGTAGAACAGAAGAAGGGCATTAAAGAGTTCAGTGATATCTGTGTGAGAGAGAAAATTAAAAACAAAGAAATAAAGGTAATTCGGGGCTGAAGTGGTGGTGCGACACGGGGCTGCTGTTCTCTCCAGGGCCCGAGAACCTCTTGAGCTTACCGGCGGCGTTTCATCTTTCTTTGAAGTGGTTTCCCCGTGCAGCTAACATCAAAGATATAAATCTCCTTTTCGTTTATTTCTGAAAGGGTCACAGAAGCAGATGACTAACAGTCATCAATAACACCAATTTATTCCTGAAATCCCCTGTGCCATCAAAGGAGGATAATGCACAGCTGAGATCACTTTGCGCTCTCCTGGGAGCGAGATGCAGAGGAGAGGGGCTGCGGCATCTCCCGCACGCAGCAAGGTCCAGACGGCCGAGCCCTGGCGAGCGCATGCCGGCGCGCTGGGTTGACTTTGCTCCGCAGCAAGCTGGGACTCGCAGGTGACGGAGACCCTGTGTTTCACGGGGCTGCAGCTGGCGAGCGTAGCTGCCTGTCTGGAGACGGCTGGGCTGAGAAAACAACTCACAGCACATCTCAAACCGTGTTGCACAAGCCTGGACGTCTTCATAGTATCTGAACATCCAAACCACAGGTTGTGTTCCTCTTCACCGCCTCCCCGTGCTCGGGACATACCTCCCCAGGCTTTGCAGCCAAAACGCAGACGTGTGCAAGAGCTGGCAGCTGGGCTTCAAAAGGGATTTGTCAGATCTCGTACTTAGGGTCAGACTTGGCGAAGGCACCACCCCCCTGGGTGCCTGCCAGGTACGTAGATTTTTATCTGCAAGTGATCCAAGGACGTCAGAACAGAGGCTATTGCGTGCTGGGCATGTTTGTAATTTCAACCTTTCTTTAGAACACAAGTGGAGCGGAGATAAATGTATATAGAACACACAATAAAAAACAGGCGAATACAGACTTGTGTGTGTGCAAAAGCACTAAGTTTCTGGAACTCAAAAATCCTGCATGACTTGGCTGGTTCCTCATGGGGAGCCCTTACATGAAGCAGAACTGCGTGTGATCAGGGGCTGGAGTCCCAGGTGCTGCTCTTCTTCCTCCACACTCAGTAAAATATGGCCACTTTATTTGCTGTTCTCAAGGTCCCCATTTCTTCTTGAAAACTTTCTGTTCTTTTATGGCTGTAGTTTGTTCCTCTGCAGTTTAACCCTAATTCCATATAACATGGCTCATTTCTATCACCTATATACTTCTATATATATTTCTATAACACAATGCAAAAGGACTAACATTTAGATCCTAACAAAAAAGGTTTCTATTTACTGCACAGAAAATTATACTTCAAGTACAGTTAGAAATGACATTTCCCTCCCTATTTGTACCTTAATGGTTTCAATGTTTTAGTTGCTACTACAAAAAGGTGTATCCTTAACTAATTTAGGCAGCATGAAGATACGGCAATGCACTTCTTGCATCCAAACTTCCTTGCAAAAAGTGGTAATGCTACTTGTATCAGCCTCCATAGCGGTTATGGCTCACTGGACAGCACAACCTTGGGAAGGCAAGTTCTCACGCAGTAGCTTATCTGAGGCAGATTCAAAGCAGCATAGCCCAGATAACTCTGTGTGGTTTGAGCATTTAAGCTGAAAGGTGTGTGGGGAGATTAATTATTATAAAATTATAATTTTTTTTTTTTTTCTGTCACATCTCTTGGACTTCTTTCTTTTTTCCAGCTGCCCCTGGGAAAGAGCTGTGCACTGGACGAACAACGCAATGAAACACCACCCTGCAGGCTCTGCAGCTAAAGGGGCTCGGTCAGCCCATCCACTTTCAGTGGGTCGCATAACTTCAAAGGTCTGGGCCTGAGCCACCGATGCAGCCATCCCGCTGCAGCCAGCGGGGAGAAATGGGAACTTTTGGAGCTCCATTAATCTGACCTAATTTAGGCACTTCTAGCTGCAGGTGAATCACGTATCTCTCTCTTTCCCCATTGACTGCGAAGGGAGCCTGAGAGTGACCAACACAAGGCAGGCTGAAGCTGTTACTCCCTAAGTCTGACTCTACCCCTTCAGACCGGAGTCTAGAGAGGTAACTGAGACAGCTGTACTCTTTATAGATTAAGCAACACACCTTTAAAAAGACTAGTAATACCTTAATTGGTCAATAGATACAACAGACTTACTAGTAATGTTACTGCACAATTATACTACTGCAAGCAGTGATGAGTTCCAGTTCTATTGCTATTATGTTGCTATGCGGTTGTATAGCTGTAGAGAAATCTTGCAGATCACATGCAGAAGCGCCATTCCCTTCAAACTCTACTTCCCTTTCCCTTCCTTGCCCCTGCACTTAGTAGTAAGGTACAAGTTTACTCCTCCTGACAAACCCGTCCCTTCTTACTCCAGCTCGCACAACAAGGCTTTTGGACGCGGCCCTGTTGGAGAGTCCAGCGGGTTGTCCCAGGGGTCCCCTCCCGCATCCCACAGGTCCGCTCTCCATCTGTAGTCATCCCCACTCCTACCAACTCAAAATCCCCCATTCTTTGTTCTCCACACAATTTCATGCCTATCGCCTATTTTCTCCTTTCTTGAACTCACCTTTCCGCCAGCTCTGCACCTCCTCCTCTTTACCCACACTCCTCCCAGATAAATGACCTGCCACCAATTACTTTTCCTGATCAGTCCCGGTGCTGTTACATCCGTACTCAAACTCAGTGACTGCCTGGGCAACTGCAGCCTGACATGGCATCACGAACCTGGGGAAGGTGGCCTGGCATCCCCAGGCTCCCTTCCAGCCCTGCGGTCCGTGCTGGTTATAGTTCATTTCCGCTATACGCTTTTTGGACAGAATCGTCTTACTTTAGCCTGGATATCCTGACGGACTCCTGACTAACCACAAGCGGTTTGCATACCGGAGCAGTAACATAACCTTGTCCGTACTCGCAGCATCCCTCTGCCCTGGGTTTCAGGGTGCCCCAGCTTCCCGCTGCTGCCTCGCGAGCGGTGAGGCTCGCAGACACCCACCCCACGCGTCTGCGGTGGGCGCAGGACCGTGTCCTCACTGAGCAGCCAGGAGAGCAAATAGCAGCAGCGTTTGTTGGAGTCACGGTGCACGGGATGTGTACTGGCCGCGTACCTCGCACACTACCGCATGCTTTCATGGACAGAAAGTGTTATTAAGACAGACACACATGAACAGTAGTCAGAAGGAAATAAAAAATTATTAGGGAGTTTAATACACTGACTGCTGTTCCTGCTTACCACTGCCAGAGCTATTCTGCTATGTGGACACAATAAAAAAAACTATCAGCATAGAAAATTGATGAAAAAATGCAAAATATTTCTTATCACAGGTGGTTGCTTTAGATTATTTATCACAACAAGATTTCACAGGGTCTCCTGGGGACTTACCATCCTCAGATACTCACAAACCAGTATTAATTCCAAACATTATTAAGACACATTTAAAGCCCTTATTAAATGCAATCAAGTCTGATTTAGAAAGACTGGGAAGGTAAACATAATTAAAATGAATGCACTGCCTGGAATATAAATTCTTCTTCATCCAGTATTTGAGAGTCATATTGTGAGAAAATTAATAACATTAAGTGGTATTTTTTTGTGGCCCACTGAGAAAAGAAAAGGTTTGGTTACCCTTGTTAAAAACTTCACAGATTCTTTTGAAGAGGGATCCTGAATCCTAAATATGATTTTACTAATGTGATGCTTCCTTCCTGGGATGTTAGATCACTTGATTGGAAAGTTTTAGGATGACCTTAATTGAATAACAGTCACCAGAAAAGGAGAAGAGAAAGACAGATGGGAAAATCTGAAACTTACTTACTGCATCGTCTTTCCGCAGCGGTACTTAAGCCATACGCACTCATAGTCCACATCACAAGTTACTGCAAAGCAAATATAGAAGCGTATAGAATCATTCAATCATTGAGGTTGGCAAAGACCTTTAAGACCATCCAGTCCAACCATCAACCTACACTACCAAGTCCACCACTAAACGAATGAAGGGTAGAGTAATAATTTCATGTTTCCTGGCTTGGTGGCTGGATTATTTTTTAATGAAAGTAAAAACCAGGAATCACTGAGGTTGGAAAGGACCTCTAAGACCATCAGTCCAACAAGATGTTTGTAAAGGCTTTCGGATGGCGAGAAGGAGGGGTGCAGAGCCAGGGCATGAGCAGAGGCTGCTGTCTCAGCCTGCAGCGCTACCAGCCAGCCAGATCCCACAGCCCGCAGGGTCAGCTGATAAATAATGCACAGACCAAGGAGTGTTCCCCAGGATCACCGAGACGATGACTTCAAATAATTGTGAAAGGGATGAAGGACAGAGACAGGGCTGGTAGGAGAGAGCAAACCCAGCCAGAGTCATGAGGTGCACAACTCCCTTTCCCCAGCCTTGGCTTTTGATGGGGTGGGATGACCTGAGCACGGACCAGACATCAGCAGGAGGAGCTGCTCTTCTGCAGAGCTGGGCAAGTGGGCAGCGCAAGCCACGGGGAGCTTTGCACTGCCCACAGCTGCGGTGTCCGACTCCCACGGCCCGGGATGCCTTCTGGTTTGATACATCAGTGACCCTGTGGTCACTGCTCTGCCCTACGGAGAGCTGAGGAGAGAACTAAATCAAATTGCAAAGTGGAGGTTTATCAAGCCCAACAGAAAGTAACAGATGCTGGAAGCTCTTGGACCATCAGCCCATTTCATGACCAGGCCTGAAGAATGAGTTTCACAGTCAAGGTTTTCCATAGTGATTTGTATTATTGGTTTAGTCTTCTTGTTTATAAAATACGCAAGAGTTGGCAGATGGCAGTGAAGGCAAACAAATCTACTTCCAGTGGAAAACAAGTTAATTTCTTTGCTTTTTTATTTTTTGTAAAGTTATTTTCTTGAGAGCTGTTAGATACAAGGCAGTAATCCCTCCTTAATCCAACATAATGCCATTTGTTGAAAGTCCTGTTTTCACTGCTAATTGTGTTTCTGGAGCTAAACCCTGACACTTTGCATCAGCCTGATTTTCAAGGGAGCACAAGAAGTGCAGGGTTAATCTTCCAAAGCTGGTTTAATGTCCTCTGCTGTGGCCACCCCTGCCCTGGCAGACCCGCAGCCCCTGGGCTGCATCCCTGGGCCAGACTCACGCTCCTGGTGTGCAGGTTGTGTTTACAGAAAAGGTAATTCCTTCCTAATTCCCCTGTTTATGGAGTTTCCCAAAAGTCTGAAGTGACTAATTTTACCAAAAAAAAAAAAAAAAAAAAAAAGTTAAATCAGTAGTTGTAATGTCTGCAGGAAGGGAAGGGAAGGGGAGGGAAGGGGTACTGAACATCAGCCAAAGTTGGCATCCTAAAATATAGACAAAAAGCTCAAAAAGCTGTGCTTTCCATTCTGTTCCTTCTTGAGAAAAACCCTTAATATTAAAGATTCTATCAAAGGAAAGCATCAGGAAAAGTGAGTGAAAGAGTGCGGATACACCCACTATTTCTGTGTATTTATCAAGAACTTAGGACTTCACATTTGCAAATATTAACCTCCTTTTTAGGAATCCAAAAATATAACATCCTCATGTGTAACTGTCCTGCTACTTGTAAAATGCTCATTTTATGTCTTAAAATCTACTTTTTTTGTCATATTTGTCCCAGTATGACATTGCTGTCTGTTCCCATCATGCTGATGCAGATGATGAGACAACTTCTCTCGACTTTGCTCTGCCTCCATCCTCAGTGCTCAGCGAGTGTGCCCAGGATCACTGCATCCAAAGTTCATTCTTTACATAACGCTGAGATACCATATGCGCTTGCTTTTTACGGATGAGATATCTCAAAACCCTGAATATGCACATCATAATGTGCGTGATTTACCATAAAGTTTTCTCAGAGACCTACCTGTCTGTATTCTTCCACATTTGTATTTTCTGCTCTCTGTATTCATTTTCTCCTGCCTTTGCTACCCATCTTATGTTTACATTAGGTACTCAAAACATAAAGAAAAAATATGATAAGAAACAGAATTTCCCATCAGATCTGTAAGTAAAAGCTTGACTTGAAGTATTTATATTAAAAGGAAGACATGAAGTTCTTTTGACAGTCCCTTTCAGATTTTATTATGGGACATTATGGTGAATTTTTGACCATCTGCCTCACTCAGTTTCTAATGCCTCATGAAGTTCTAGGTGGACGTCTATGGCCATTACATCCCCCAGCTGACAACAAGGAACTTTCCACGATGCTGACATATAACATGTCTGGGAGGACATTTTTTGAATTAAGAAACAGGCTGCCTCTGTGGTTATATCAAGTATGCCCAGTTATACTAACGGCCCTACAGAGAAGGGCTATAATGACAGACGGACAGATGCCTGACAAGCGATGCAGTACTGGAATTTATCACTCCAGAATTATTCAAGGTCAGCAGAATGGATTTCATTGCTGGCTTCACAAAGTCATCTCACCGTTCAAGAATTTGGTCACATTCCAGAAGACTGGGAAAGGGATAACATAAATCAGTATTTTCAAAGCAGAAGATCAATCCCCTTTCTCATTCTATGGAAAAATAGAATTTTTATTACTCCCAGTTTTAGAGTAATGCTGTTGGACAGCCATGGTATGCATCAGTCCAAAAACGAGAGAGAGCTAGTTTAAAGTCTGTACAGGCTGAAGCACAATCTGCAGTCTGTATGCTTTTTGGTTTTTTAAAGGAAAATGACTAGGAGCAAAAGGAATTTATCACATAGAATTTGCAGGTACTTCTGCCTCAATGCATTTTTCGCCAGGGTGGTACGTGCTACTACAGCGTAGGTGTCATAAGACTTCGCAGCGTGTTATCTGAGGCACAAAATCATATCGGTGCATTTATACCAATTCTGACTGGGGCTGCTTCATTTGGAGGCAGTTCAAAAAAGGGCAACGAAGCTTGCACTGACCTGCATCTGCTCACATGCACTCAGCGCAGGACTTCAGATCAGGTTGAGCAGTCATTACTGCAGCTTCATTGAAAATTTTTCTCAAGTAAGTGTTTTTTTCATCAGCATTGGTCAAAGTTGCATCGACTCTTTTTTGATTTTTTTTTTTTTTGTTCACAAAAGCTGAATACAGAGCAGAGGTTCTAGAGGATGTGATTGAAGCTGTCTCGCTTGGTGGAAGTGTCAGCTAGTCACAGCTGGTCCTGGACTAGCAGAACAGCTGTGCAGCAGAGCCCCGACGCTAACCTAGGCTCTTTGAAAAAAGCACTAGCTACTGATGCTGCAGATAATGGGCAATGACTGGGAAAGTGTTCATTATTTTTTACATGCAGATAGCTGCCTGCCAGGTGGTTGAGTAAGAAATTATGTCTCAGATTGATCAGGCTTTCCATCAACAACATTTTACTGTCTTTTGGAGCTGGTTCAGTAGTAATATCTCAGCATCACACTTCACAGTGGTGGTTTGTTGTAAGCATGTTGAACTAAGGGTATTTGCAGAGGTCTAGGCACAGGCAATGCCTTTTAGAGAAATTAGTATAGTTTTGGAAATTGGACAAGCTTTCTTGGAAATGGTCTTGAGTGCCCTGAAGTAGTTGTCTCAAGCAGAGAAGTTTGCTAACGACCTGGGCAGGCTGCATGCCACTGGAGAAGGTGGAGAAAAACTGACTGGGGTGAAGGGTATGTTCCAGTTGAAGAAGGAGGTATGGCCCCGTGGGCCATCGCCAGAGACAGTGCTGAAGAAAGCAGAGGGTGAAGACAAGACGAGAGGAAATGGGCTTAAGCTGCGCCAGGGCAGGTTTAGGTTGGAAATTAGGAAAAATTTCTTCACCATAAGGGTAGTCAAGCATTGGAACAGGCTGCCCAGAGAGGTGGGGGAGTCCCCATCCCTGGAAGTGTTCAAAAAACGGGCAGAGGTGGCACTTGGGGACATGGTTCAGTCTGGTCTACCCTTGATTGGTTTAGTGTGGGCTTGGTAGTGTAGGTTAATGGTTGGACTGGATGATCTTAAAGGGCTTTTCCAACCTAAACGATTCTAGGATTCTATGATTCTATGACAAAAAATTAGGAAAAAAAATCTCATGTAAAGGGATTCAACAGTGCTTGTCCTGCAGAGATCTCTGTCTGGGGAGAAAGACTTGTGCCAAGGGAAGTAAAGGCACTCAGGATGGCATTGCAAACCTTCCTGCTATTGAACAAATGCCTCCTTGCAGCATTAAATCTACATGCTTTTAAAAGAAAATTATGTAATATTAAGGATACAAATATGGTAAGTTCTGTACATTTTTCTTTAAACATTGTGTCAAAGGCCTTCATTTTACACCTCTGTGCTGCAGTTTCTCTCTGTCATATGGAGGCAGCGCTATGCACCAAAGATTTTCTTAGACTGCTTTTGACTTACAGAGCCACGGCTCCTGTTCTCTGATGTCTCTTCTCTCCTTTCTCTCTTGGCATCAACCATGAGTGCCAAACCTGTTAGGAGTACCATTCAGAATTGATTTTGGTTTGTGACAATGAAAATTGGTCATTTTTACATTTCCGTGCACACATCAGGTCCCGGGTGCCAGCTAAACTCCACACCCACCTGTAACGAGGGCTGGGGGCTGCGAGGGGGCCCCCGGAGCAGGTGTGAAGATGGTGAAGACTGAGGCAGCTTGGAGCCGGCGTGCCTGACAAGCCAGGAGCACAGGGCGGCATCTCTCGCTTCTGCCCGCAGGAAGGCACCCTGCACCCAGGAGATGCTCCTTCCCTTTCATCCACAAAACCAGGTTTTTGCTTCTGATTTGTTTGATTTTCCTTATCCCTTCAGGAGGTGGGGTGAAGAGGAAGGCAGTTTCATCGAAGCGTTAACTACGATTCAACATGTAGAAGGCAGGTCATAGCACAAATTAACTCTTTGATAGTGGTGTGCCAGAAAACTTTCAAAGATCTAAATTAGTGATCCATGATATAGATTAGCATGACTTTGATGTAGCTTCAAGGTCACTATACAAAGGACCAGAGTAATGTTTTTGTAATTTAAAAGAACAGATTACAAATGCAGCACTGTGAACTGCAAGGAACAGGATGCATTAAGGTGCGGAGTTGGTACCCGTGCAACCCAAGCGCACGTTCAACTGGTACATGAGATTGCAAGCATGGTCAGCGCCTTATCACAGTAACAACACCAGAGCAAGCTACAGTGCTGGTTTCACCTCTCACACTTTGCAGTCTACAGACCTTGCCTGTGCACTGATACGGTTATAGGTATTTCGATGGATTTTTGTTCTCTGTATTGTAAAAAAGTTGTGACATCTGAAAAAGATTCCAGTCTCAATCTATTTAAAATACTTTCAGAAGTTTTTAAAATTAGCATCTCAAGGAAATGTAACTCAGATGATTCAGAAGATTTTATTATGACTAATCAACATTCAAACATTGTCTGTCTCAGTTTTAATTTGTAATATAAGAGATTTACACTTCACAATGAAACAGTACTTTAAACTGGAGAAGTGAATTATACTGTTTTCTTATCATATCTTTCTAACTTCTTGGAAGCTAATGCAATAAAAATTAACCCTAAGCCAGGCAGCACGCTCCATTCCTGAATGGGGTCAGACTACAGCTGATCTGAAGGAAACCCCCACGGAGGTGCAAGCCTCTCCTCCAGACCAAGTGCTCTGCAAGGGGCAGCCTCTCCTGCTGCGCCGCGCTGCCGGCGAGCGTGGGCAGCGTCCTGCAGGAACCCAAAGGCCGCTCCTGAAACGGAGAGCTGCTTTCAAATCAGCCCTCCTACAAGTCTGAGCAAATGGACTCATTTAGGAGCCCAATTCATTTGTATTCCCATTTCATAACAAAGCTGTGTACTCCAGCTGTGGGAGGGGTTTTATGTTATTTTGCTTGCTTGCTCCACAGCAGCTCAGTAGCTGGTGACTTTGAAAGGCTCCAGGTGTTCGTGTCTGCAGTCGTCTGTTGTCAGGACTCCTCGTGAGGCTGTTTGCACGCATTCCGTGATGAAAGCTGACCACAGCCTTCTGCCAGGTAGTGTCCCCGACCAACGCACATCTGCAGAGTACCAGCAGCGGCGGCTGGTGGACACGCTTTCCAATCCATGCACTGCGCATCTCTGCCAAACCCTTGGTTCACATTTGACCAAAATGAGCAGTACTGTTTCCTACTCCATGTTTTTCTGTAATGCCACTCTTAAAAAAAATGATCATTTGCCCTTGATCATAATTTAAAGGTTTTACTTTAGTTTTCTTTTTGTAGATTTATAGCTACTGTAACCATAGGAAAATTCAAGCAGTATGAAAACAGCCCAGGAACTCTAACTTCAAAATGTGTTTAAGTTCTCAACTAGTGCAAGCGTGTTCTTTTTCTCTGTCTTACATTAATTTCTACTGTTCATATACAGTATGAAGACTCTGTGGTGTACTTTATTACCTACTGAACGTTGCCCAGCTCTCTTGCTTTGTACGTATAATGTATATATAATGTAATAACTTTTGAAAAAAAACCCAAGAAATAACCAGGAAAACCTTCTCCCTGAAATTGTTGTAAAGTGTTTTCTATTTTTCCACAACATGTCTTCACATTTTCAAACTACAGCTGTCAAACCGTCTTATTTCATATTTTACATTCACTGGTCCTTCTTCATCTCTTTATTACTTTTGCTGTTCCTACTACTTTTTCACCCAGAGCAAATTCCTAACCTGCCTGCAGCCCCTGAAACGTGCGGCTTCAGCAGCAGCACACCCCTGCCCCGGCAACCCGCCACCTCCCACGCCGGGACAAGCTGCAGCCCCAGGGCTGGGGCTGGTGGCCATGGGGGCTCCTGGCCCGGGCAGCAGGGACAGGCAGGGGGCTGGGGCGATTCTCCCAGTCCTGGGACGAGGTATAAGAGGAACGGCATCTTACCTAAAACTCCTTGGGGCTCTTCTTCATCCCCTCCCTGGACTCTGTTTTCAGTCATGTTGCTGCTTTTGGAGAAAGTCTCTGTAAGAACACAAAAAGAAGGAGGCAACTGAGACAGTTCTTGTCTTTGCTGTCTCTTGCAATTTAAGATGCAGTACTCCAGAAGTGAAGTCAAGGCTGAACTTCTGTCGTGGAAGCAATCCCCAATGACCAAACATTCTGGTGACGGAGAGAATAATCACCTTTTCTTACTGTAAGGACTGCAAAAAGTCACTTCTGAGCCTTCTGTTGGGAAAAAAACAAAACAAAACAAAACAAAACAAAAATTCCTTTATGCTGTTTTTCCAGCATCCACATGCATCCTTTGAAAAATAAGATGGAAATAAAATAAAATAAAAAGCCCTGGTGAAATAATGTTCATTGCACCAAGTTTTGGTTTCTGAAAAACGACACAAAAGTATGATGGCAAGCGTTCAGATGCTGGTGAAACATCCTCTTTCAAGGTTTTGGAAAGAAATGTTTCAGTCTTTTCATTTCAAATTACGTTTTGTTCAATATTATTGTAGAATATAATAGGCAGTAAAAATGATAACTCAAAATATTTTTGAGCAAGAAGATATTTTTTAATGGCAAATCACATCTCCGTGGCATTTGTCAGAATTTAACTCTCCAGGTTTTATTATCAGTTGAAGTGAAGGCAAATTTGAGATGTATGGATTATTTGGGTAGTAAAATTCTCATTTTTAGTATCTATATTTCTAGCAACCCCTATAGCTAATCAGAGCTATATCCTTTACTGTGCTTATTTGTTCTATCAGGTTTTAACCTTTTTTTTATATTGTTCACTTGAACCAATACATACATGTTACAAAAATAACTTGTCATAGAAGTTTTCTAGATGTTCCCTTGCCCAAGAAAGGAAAAACTTCTCTCTTACTACTGATATAGGAGGAAAAAACCTTCCTTTTTGCACAATACATGCCAAGAAAAAGCATCTATCATTTCTTTCAATTTTTCACACCCATTTCTAAGCAAAGGTGACTTCAGCTCTTTATTGCTTCTTTTATTTCAAGGAACACTTTCTGCAGACTCGCTCCTGGGTTCTTCTTTTACCCCCATTGATTTTCCATTATTTGGCTTGGACTGTTTCTTGTTATCTGAGGTCGGGGTGAGTTTCGCTTAAAAATTTATATAACTAAATAGCTTTTCTTTCTTTCTGGTTTATGTCCAGTTCCATCTGTGTTTTTGGAAGCGTTTCTTACTTGCTCTTTCTTTTTTCTCTATTACTTTTGCTTTCTTTGTCTTCCTTGCTTTCCTTGTCTTTCTGTATTTCCATCTCTGACATTCCTTTTCTATCTTTTTTCTTTTTTTTTTCCCTTCCATTTTCCTCTCTGTTCTTCCTTTCTCCCTTTCAACTCTTAAAGGTGAAGACGTACCCTTGCGCCCAAGGGAAGCCCATTCCTGCCCACCCAGTGCCCTCCGCTCCCGCCCCGCCACACGCCACCCATCAGGACCCGGTCCCGGAGCGGCGCTGAGGCGAGCTGGGCAGGGTGGCTGGGTCTGGGAGACGGTGGGAGTCTCTGCTGTAAATAAAGTGGGGCTAAAACCTGACCTCATTTACCTTACAAAATCAACGGAATTGCTTTGGGGTTATTCTCTTATAACTAAGGCTGTATTTGTTTTTAAACTTTCTGTTTATCCTTTTTGTATCTACTTCACATACTTAGGGTTGCGATCACTTGGAAAGCTTAATAGCGTGTATGAATCACCTTGTTTTCATGAGGTCTCAGAATAGCACTTGTAGCAATTAAACTTAGATTGAACCTGACTCCTTTCTTTTGCCTATGGCAAGCTAAACCACAGATGCCAAACAAATTTGCATTAATGAGTTATTTTCTTGTGAGGAAGAAAATATAACCTTTTCTGGTTGTTGCTATGCACATTTATGTTTTGAGAAAGCAACAGCTTACATTGCCTAATTATGCCAAAATAATAGAGCGAGGAGGGGCACACGCCAATTAACTTTATTTAATGCCAGTTCTCAATTAGCAGTGGAAGGGCTGGTGCTGCAGATAGGCTTGTGTGCCGTGAGATGCCTCTGGCTGCAGCTTCGCAGGACGGAGGGGCTCTCGGCTGCCCACCCGCTTGGCTCCGCGGCTGGCTGCCGGCACCGCAGCAGCTACGGCCAGTGCCAAGCAGGTCGCAGGCTGCCTCTAAGAAATTAAAAATGCATTTGTAGGTGCTCGCGGAGTGTAGCATAATGTAGCACTGATTCTGAGTACAAAGATCCCATTAGTAGGCTAATTAGCTGTTGTGTATATTCCAAATGAAAAAAATATATACTATTACAATCATGCTCATTTGATTCCACAATGAGAAAGCACTTTTGAAATACAATTACATTTTAATGAGTTAAGGACGTAAATACGTAAAGTGAAAATTCTCAGGTAACAGGTTTTCACCTATTCCTACAAGTGAGAGCAGCTTGCACAGCACGTGTGAGCGCTGCAAGCCGGAGCTCGTGAGCGATTTCCATCGCCATGGCCATAATACTGCAGGTGTAATTAGATGCAAGCAAAGCAGACACAGCTGAGACTGAGGAAAGCTTTTCCATATGCTTTGGGATAAGCCTGCATTTACTCCATATTTCTCTTCACATTTTCTTCCCAGATAAACAGTTCTTGTGGCCAATTCTTCCCAATCACAAGTTGTCTGTATTTGGTGAATATTGATGCCCTGCCACTAGTTCTTGCAGTGTCTTTTCCTGTAACTGTCAAACCTTCTCAGTACTGGATACCTTTACTAGTGTAAATGATGACTTATTACTGTTGTCATTTCTGTGTTTGAAAAAAAAAAAAAAAGGAATCTCTCACTGTAGGGTAGTTCATCAACAAGACAGGACTTTTCTGTATTTTTTATACTCTCATTAGATTTTCATCAGCCTTTGAAAGCACAGACATTGCTCCTCCTCACTGATCTGCTCCCTGTACACACAACGATAAAATTGCCCTTTTTGTGTCGGAGTTTCCCAGCTTTGCCATCGCTGTGTTCAGGACCTAAACGTCCATTCTGCACATGCCATTTGCATTCCTGATCTCTGACTCTGTGAGTTTCTGAGTGGTCATGTTAGAATGAAACAAGGTCATAATACCTCCTATAGTGAGGATATATTGCTTCATCCTGCTTCCAATAATATAACGCATCATCAGTTTATAAGTGATTTTAAAACAACCACAAATTTCTGATGAGCAATGAATCTTCACCTGTCATAGCAGGATCTACAAGGTCGGGTCTCTCATGTAAGACCTCGATGATATCTACTGACTTTATCTCTTGGGTCTCATAATCAGCAATTCTACTGAAAATAGTGATGCTGTCCTTAATATGAAGTACTATCCACCCCTCCCTTCTGTACATGATATCCTCTTCGATCCCTTTCCACATAATTCGTAACTAGAGGCCTTTAGATTCTATCACATGCTTCATACCTCAAGGTTTTAGTAAAGCTAGTTTGCAAATTGTTTCTTCTTTGTTGTTTCTTCAACAAATATTTCCAGTCTTGCTTCCTACTCAGATACCTGGCTTGGTACATTGGCAGCCCAAAAAAAATGTAGTCTTACTGTTTGGCCACACATCCATCTTCCTTTTTTTTTTTGGCCACAAACAACAGGTGAATGTATAACCGCTCTGCAACAGTGGGACTGGTGTGACAAGGGTGTCATTTCTCTTTCTTTCTGGCCAAAGGCAACCATGTACTCCAAACTTTAAACCTTCATTAAGTCTGGAAATGTCCCATCTTCTGTTCTTTAGGATGGGAGAGAAGCATACAGCGATTTCAGGGAAGTAATACTACAGAAACATATTGTTTGTCTTTTTCACTTACTGCTTTGAAACAAAATAAGAGGTATGATGTCAGAATAATGTAAACGGGGAGACCCTTAAGAAGTACCAATGCTCAGACCACATATATTTTTGCACATCATTTTTTTTTCCTTCTTTCTTTGTGTGAGATGACTGACAGCTGTATGATGCAGCCAGAAGAAGGAGGCTGATGGCAGTGCCTGCTGTACCAAACCAAAAATGCTTACCACGCTGGCGTGGCTGACTCTGTGCACCCCTCTCTGTCCTTACCCACACATCCTTCTGTCTCACCAGCTTTACTTGGCCTGCTGACTTCAGTACCTTGTGAATGGTGTATGAAATTAAATACTGCTAACTACGCAGTGGACATTCCCATCGGTGTCCTTTGCTAGGATATTGAACTCAGAAGAGAGAGAAGCCAAAAAAAATCCCTCAGCACTGAAGAACCTGGAGAGGAAGATTGCTCTGCGGCCTCAGCAAACTCTTTGTGGGGGCTTGTACAACTCTTTTAAACAACGGTGAGGTATATATACCATTACCAAGCCCAACACCCAATATGTTCATGGAGATGGGCTATTCTAGGCTTTAAATAGCAAAGAAATGGAACTATGTACAATGTACTCTATGTTTTTATACTGCCTGTTCTCTGTACTGACCTCGGAATGCCTTTATGTGATTTCTTGGATTGTCAGCCTTTCCAGCTGGCATTTTATCTTCAACTTGGTTGAAACTTCAAGGAGTTGATGACAAAATGCTACAGTCATTCATCTGTGGGTGGTATGAGGGCCTGCCTGACAAAGGGGTCTGAAAGCTCTGCCAAACTCTCTTCCTGATTATTTTAGGGAACAGTGATTTAAACAGTGATTTAAAACATCAGAGAAAAAAAGAAAACATGAGATTTTAAGACAAAAGAAAACGTGTGAGATGGCAGATCCTCATGGACATAGCTGGGACCCAATGCTAAGGAAAACTCAAGAGCAGTTTTGCTGTTGAACAGGAAATTGAGGTATGAAATAGCAAACAGGCTTCTTGACTGACCTTATCAAGCTGTGCATTTTTACCTGGGCAATCTAAGGTCAAGAATAATCATTTCAGAATCAGTGACATACCTATCAACTTATGCCAGTACCTACTGCCAAAGGTGTCAGGTGTAAATGAGAACATCTTGCCTCTGCACTGAGCTCAGATGGGGCAATGGGCAAGACTGTGAGAGCTCTAACGTCTGGAAAAGAGAAGGGGCACTGGAGGGCTGGCTTTGAAACTTAAGTACAGAGCCAGTGAGTGCATTCAGCTGAGGAAAGCTGAAGAGAACCAGGTTCTGGTGAAGACTTGAGCATAGCACCTGGTGAGGTCCAGGCTAGAGCTAGAAGACAACTCCATGATGCAGCTGTTTGCAGTGAAAGCTGCACATTCAAGAGTTCCATCAAATAAAAATAGCCAGGCTTGTTCTGATGTCAGCACTGGGCCTCTTCTAGTAGAAGACTTTGAGTTACGATTATGTTAGGTGACACTGATGGTTCTGCTCATTCTGAGATACTCTACCCCATCAGGTGCTGGGTGGACTCCAGCAATGTAAGTCTGTAAGCACTGTTCTGCTGAGTAAACAGAGGGCTTTGACCCAAGAGATCCCTGTGCCATAGGTGTGTGTTAGCAACAGCTAATGAGGTAGGATCAGCTAAAACAAAGTATGTTGTGTGTTTGGTCACAGTTATTCAAGTCTGAAGAGAAAAATCAATGCTGGGCTGAAATGTCAGCTGTCAGGCTCTGTACGTACGGAGGCTGCGGAGGGCTGGACAGAAAAGAAACAGATGGGGAGGTGTCAGTGTGCTTCCAGAGGCTCCTCCAGCCTCTCTCGCACCAGAGGCAGTTTGTTGCATGGAGTAGAAAAATGGGGAAATCCATTGATTTTTTTTTTTTTTCTTACATGCCTCCTTAAAACAACACAGGATAAAAGTAAAACTGCAACATTCATCAAATAAGTTCTTGTCAAATGAATTAATGGAAGTCCCTAGACCATTCCTCCTCAACACATCAAGTGTTTTAAAGTCCTCTAAATACTAATGGAAAAAAACCTTTGTTTAGTGTTAAACTGAGTTGTCCCCTGCATATGTTTATTTTTCTCAAGTAAGGGCAGAAAAATAAAATAATAAAGGGGGCACATGCATTACTGAGCTTACAAGTCTCCAGGACTCCCTGAGAGCTGAAAAAGCTTTTCTCTCTTGCTGCAAAGATGTATCAGTGATTTATTGATCTAATTTTTAATTTGTGCTTTGTCTCATTTAGGAATTTGGAGGGAGAGGAGCCAGAGATAACTGGCATTTGTAGGTGCATTTCTTATACAAAAAATATTAAATACAATATTTACACAAAATATAATACAACGTGATGTAAAACATATATGTGTGATGTGTATGAGTACGAAGTTCAAATTTACCCAGGGACAGTTAGGAGAAGGTATATCTATCCATAAATATCTTGATTGGAGAACCCTTGCATATAAGTTAAAACTACTTTAGAATCACATATTTGCATAGGTAGGTGGAAACTTTCACTGCCTCCTGGGGTAGCTGCAGGAGTATTTAACCCAGCCAGTATCACATGGCCAGCTAGCATGCTGCAGGTTCTCCCACTTCGGAGGTAGCAAGGCGTCACTACTCTCCTGGACACCAATCTTCCTGGACACCAGCCTTCCCCACCAGTTCTGAGTCCTGACCCCACAATGGTCCTTCACACTTCTGAGAGGAGGTCCAGTCTGAGCCCCTGCTAGATCCCGACTGCCATAGGTGTGTGGACAAGGGAGGGTCTGACCCATGCCAGTCACATCTTTTCTTGAAGTCCGTGCCAGGTCCTCCATCCTAGCACACCATCACCGCTCTCTGGGCTGTAACTGCGCCTCTTGGAGGTGAGAGGACCAGAGTCTCTTGTCGCTTTTGGGTGCTCTCATCGCTGTGATGGCTCCCTCCAAAGTCTGCTTGCTGGTGACCTGAGACACCTTGAATCTCTGCCTGATGCGCTGTGCAG
Organism: Pelecanus crispus; assembly: GCF_030463565.1. Classification (NCBI taxonomy): domain Eukaryota; kingdom Metazoa; phylum Chordata; class Aves; order Pelecaniformes; family Pelecanidae; genus Pelecanus; species Pelecanus crispus. Next base: position 74,779,666 of record NC_134648.1, read on the forward strand.
CCATAGCCAGACATTGGCATACCCACGCCATATCCATGCCACATCCATACCATATCCGTGCTACTGATTTATCTGCCCCTTGCTGTCGACGAGAATCAGGTGCTGCAAATGTCATGTCCACCAGCGCCACTGCAGCCTGCGGAGTGGCCTGCTTCTTGATCATCTCCCCTGACATCAGGAACAAGCAGATAAATCAAGTTACCCAAAGCTTCGTCACATGTGCAGAGCAACAGAATTGAGATAACAGATATACTGATCTCACCATTTTCCCCTCCTTTTACAACTTTTTTTTCCCCTACAGGCTCCACTGCCTACTCTGCAGACAGGGAAACTGTAGTGAGAAGAGGTCACAGACGGAGGAGAAGCAATGTATGTGCTTGGAGGTGAAACAGGGCAGGGAAAAAAAGCAAAGAGCTGCTTCAGAGAAAAGTGCAATAGGTAAGGTCAGTTGTGGTCTTTTCACCACACTTTTGGTTTCACTCAAGATGCTTTTTGCTAGTGGCTGTCTTAATTCCTGATAGATGGGAATGCTGTTCTTCAGATATCTTTATCAGTAACTACAGAACCTCTGGTTTGCCCTAAAATCATACTGGTTTCTAGGCCTGATCAATTTAATGTAGCTGCAAGTTCTCCCAGCAAACTGCAGACTGTGCAAAATGTAATTTGAATTTCATGGATTGTTTTTTGGCCTCTGACACATCTCTTCAAGCCCTACATGTTTTAATCACTTTTCTCCTTCTCATTGTCTCCTCTTTCAACACCACATGGCTTCTCGGTCTCTGTTCATAGGAAAAATGTTTTGTTGTTGCCTCTTGTTTTCATTTTTGCTGCTGTTTTGGGGGCTCTGCCTTATTATCATGAGCTGTCTTCAGGTTCCGACAAGTTCTTACGTGTCCTTCAAGACCTGCAGACATGAAATGCAGAAACAGCCATGAGCAGCACACAGGGCTTGCATTTATATTTAGCTGAAGGTAGGATGGAAGGCGAGTTTGCATGCAAGGACAAGGGCTGAATGATTTGATGGGGTAAGAAAGACCAGCCATCAGTCTGGAGGAGGCATCGGCGTGTTGTCGAGAATATCCTGGGAGAGGAATGACATTTTGAGGAAAGACGAAAATAGGGCTATTTGACCTACTTGATTAGCACAGAAGGTACTCTCTGTGTGTGCTTTCAAAACATGGGAAGAGAAGATAGTACAATCAGTTTCAGTAAGTGGGAATCACACAGCTAGATCACTACCCCTCTGGGGATTTACTTTCTTAGTTCTGTTAATGCATAAAGCAGAAGCACGCTGACCACCTTCCACTGCCAGTGAACAGCACAGTGAACCATCCACCCCATCCCGCATGCAAAGGATTAGCTTAATGTAACTGACGTTATGCATATTCCCGACAAGTCTCTATGAACACTCACATGAAGCCTCCATTTTAATTAAATTTGTAAGCCATGTTAGACTGGTAGTCACAGGGTTCAAACAGTAATCACTGACTATGCTATTTATTATGCAGTAAAGGCTGTACCAGGGAGGAAAGATATTTCAAGTACTCTTTGCATTTCAAATAAAGAGAAGAAGCTGGTGGAGACAATCTGCAATAGATTTACACGATCACACCCACTGGAAGGGAGCAGGACTGGAGACCAGCACAGTTACTCAGTTTGTAACCTCCCTGGCCACATTTATAAATACTTAAAATTCTGTCTTACAAAACAGCAGGTTCAGTCTCTGTTCCCGTTGTTTGTACTAGAAGACAGTTTCAGAACCTCATCACTGACATAATTCACTTTTCCTTCCTCATTTCCAGTCTAAACTGATTCCTGGGTCGGCTGGTTGGTTGGTTTGTTTATTTGTTTTTCACCATTTGCTCTTTTCAACATTTCATGTCTTTGAATGGCTCCTTTCCTCCCCGCTCATATCCTGAAATGCTTATCCCTGAAGCTCCCTTGCAGATGTTATCCCAACAGGCAAAGCAAGCCAAGGTGTGGCCGTGCTGGTGCGGGCTGTCCTTCCCCGTCCTCCCTATGCTCCCGTCGGAGTTGGCCATTCCCTAGGAAGGGTGCCTGGTGCTGCACGCACGGTTCCCGTGCAGCCCTCGTGAAGCGCTGGTACCAGTGCCAGCGATCGCACTGACACTGCAGCTCACAGATGAACCGCCTTTTGGCGAATATGTTGATCCATGGCTTTTTTTTCATGGCTGCATCTGACAGCTGGCTTACATCCTTCTCCAGGGACCGATGATCCCAACATCTCTGTCCTTCCTGAGGACCTCCAGGTTATGGCAAACGTTACAGCTATTGACCGTAAGCGTCTGTATTTTGTACAGGTGGATGGCACCCTGCATCTGTTACTGCCATTCTCAAGTCGCAATTGTGCCTCAATAATATTCTAATATATTCTAAGTCTTTATTGGCAAAAGCATCATAGCTTTACGTCACCAGCAAGTTTAACTTAATGACTGTCTTTTAATGCCAGAATTGCTCATGAAAATACTATAATGTTTTCAAAAACCCACTATGGAGAAACTCCACTCTTTAATCCCATAATTTTCCATGCAATACAACCTGCTGTTATCTCTTCCTTATCTTGTTCCAGACTCACCTAGGCTCAGTTTTCTCCAACATAACTAGTAATATGCTTTCTTGAAGTCCATGGACTTTTGCTTAGAAAATTAGTTGTTCTGTCAAAGAAATCTGTCAGGTTCAGGATCTATCTTTTTTAGAATTTTGCTGTATTTTCTTCTGGTCACCCTTGTTTTTTATTTCTTCCTTCAATAATTTTTTATTGGCTTGCAGACTATTGAAAACAGATTAACAAATTGACTGTTGTATACTTTTTTCTAAAGGCAGTACAAGAGTTTTATAATTGTATGATCTCAGTTGATTCCAGACCAAACCTAAGAAACCTGCCACAAAGTGGGGAAGCTGCCTCAGGTCACAAATAGAGGGTGGGGGGAGAGGCTGAAACCCCAATCCCAGAAGACCCCCACTTCTTGTGGTGCCTCTTTTATCCCATGTGGTTTGCCTCGTGACTTAAGTGACTCCTGATCCACACCAGTGGACGCAGGCTGCCTGTCGTCTTCATCTTGTCTTTGCTGCACTTTCCGTTTCCCTTTGCTATTTTTCCACAGCCATGTCTGCAGGATTCATGACTCTCAGGGCAGTCCAGACAGACATGTCAAGGAGCTGGGAATGTCCAAGCACTCTTCTGAAGCAGTCCTGGGTGGAAAACTGCCATATTCCATTGCTTCAGGGTACTTGTTTTCTTGAAGCAGGGGGAAGCCATTGAGAAGAGACCTCCAGCGGGCTCCAACGCAATCTTCAGACCAAACCAGGGCAGGCGCAGCAGTGGGTCAAGAGGAGCATCAGCCCCTGGGCTGGCTGTGCTCACACTGGGCTTTGCCCCAAGCCAACCTTCGTGCTTTGCCCCAAGCCAACCTTCGTGCCTTGCCCCAAGCCAACCTTCGTGCCTTGCCCCAAGCCAACCTTCGTGCTTTGCCCCAAGCCAACCTTCGTGCCTTGCCCCAAGCCAACCTTCGTGCCTTGCCCCAAGCCAACCTTCGTGCCTTGCCCCAAGCCAACCTTCGTGCTTTGCCCCAAGCCAACCTTCGTGCCTTGCCCCAAGCCAACCTTCGTGCCTTGCCCCAAGCCAACCTTCGTGCTTTGCCCCAAGCCAACCTTCGTGCCTTGCCCCAAGCCAACCTTCGTGCTTTGCCCCAAGCCAACCTTCGTGCTTTGCCCCAGGCTAACCTTCGTGCTTTGCCCCAGGCCAAACTTCGTGCTTTGCCCCAAGCTAACCTTCGTGCTTTGCCCCATCAGCCCTCTTCAGCACCACATCCCTGCCCTTCTCAGCAGCCACACGCAAGATGCCAGCTGGAAAGGAGGAAAAAAAGATGCTGCTGAAGGGAAAAATGTTACCTTATATTTTTTTATTATATTATATATTCCTATATTCTATTATTTTTCCTATTTTAGGTGCTTTCACAGTTTGTTTGTTTTTCTGAATTAAAAAGGAAGCTATGGAGAGGACACCTTCTTTACCAGGCAGGGTTTGCCGGGGCACGCTGTGCGCCAGGTCAGCTGCCCTCAGCTCAGCAGGGACAAGCGGCCACAGGCACACTCAGTCTCTGCTTGCCTTATCAAAATCAGCACCACGGTGTTATGCTCTGAACCATGCGTTACAGATTGGGGGTCATTTTCCAAAGTCACCATGAAAGCAGAAAGATTTTTGAGCGATGGAGATAAGTGCAGCCTGCTCAGGGCAATGTTTTGGTTATTGAAGGATGCATCATCTGCCACAGGCTCCAAGGAGAGAAGTCATTGCACTTGGAATTGTTTCACAAGCAGTGGTATTGACCTGCAGACCTGGTGATTGCCGAGAGCCCCAGTTGTGTGCAGGGTGGAGGGGAAGAACCTCAATAATGCTGCCCCTGCAGATGTGCTGAAAGCCACAGCAGCAAGCCTGTGCCTGGGAGTCAGTCCTTCTTCCCTGTGAAATCACTGCTGCCTTTGCTCAGGAACAGACACAAGTCAGCACTTTCTCCACGATGCTGCATGGTAATTTTCCTGATCCTGCCTATATTTAACTTTTTCCCTTGGACTAAAATGTTGTTACAAAAAATTTCTGTCAGCTGGAAAAAAAGGAACAATGTCTGGCTCACAGCCTGTGCTCAGCAGTGAAGAGTCTGCCATTACAGTACAAAACAAAACAAAACAAAAAAAAAAACTCCAAAACACCAGGAACAAAAACAAAGCAAGAATCTTCTTCCAATTTCTCTGAGACTCTTCCTTGCAGTTATTTTTCTCACAAGGATAAGCAATATAACAGGGAAAGAGACCTCAGAATAGAGAGCAATAAAAAATAAAATAAATAAAATAAAAATCCTGAAGTCTATTTTGCCTGCCAGAATATCTACAGTTACAACATGATTGCAGAGAGGCAGCAGTGCCCACGGTGCATAAATGTGCTTTGAAGGAGACTGAATCTCATTTGGAGTTGGGTCTTAAAATTGCCCGTCACTCTCCCGCTCCCGCCGGCCAGGCTGGCGGGGTGCGAAAGCCTGAGCGATGCTTCCCGGGCTTTCCCCCGCGGTGGGAGCAAGCTGGATGTTACTGCTGACCTGTGCTGGGCTGGCTCCAAGCTCCCCACCGGTCTGCCTGGGAAGCACCATAACAGCCCAGCCGGTGGGATCGCACCTGCAGCCCTGCCCGCGACGGCTCCCGCTCTGCCCGCACGGAGCATTGCGCACAACCCGCCTGCTGCGCAGGAACGTCCTTCAGCAAAGGCTACCGCTGCTGGGGGAAGCAGGAGTAGCACAGCCCAGCACAGTGCTCGCTGCTGAACCCGCAGCAGGGGCAGCACGCTGGCGCACTGGAGTACATATTTCACGTCTCTGGCTTTTGGTCTGTCTTATCTACTTCTCTAGGATTTTGGGCTAGACATTGCCAGTCATTTTCGGAAAGACAGCATGCAGCATTCTCTGCTTGTTATTGCCACTCAGAAATAATCGCTCTCACTAGACAAGCCATGGGCTAATATTGCAGCCAGGGGAACTACAGGAAATGTGTTTTCATCAGATATAAATGCATAAGTAGAAAACAGGCCACAGTTTTCGCATGACTCAGGGTGATAGCATTATGCTTATGGAATCACAGGGAATAGTGTAGGAGGGACCTTGCATGTAAACTCATCTATGTCCTGATGCCAGGGCACGATCATCTGTACCTAAAGTATTTCCATGAATTTGCTTCTGCTTCCACTAGACATCGCTAAAGAAATTCATACATTTAGGCAAAAATTCTGCAACACTACAGGGCAGAGGGTTAATCCCCAAAGAATGAAAGCTGCCATGTACTGAGCATCATCCCTTTTGCTCCCATCAAGCAGCACACCAGACCAGAATGTCCCTCATGAAATCTCTCTTCCTCCACCAGCTTCCTGAGAGGTTTCCAGAACCGTCCTGCCAGACCCTGCTGCCAGAGGCTGATCTGGTGGGATCATGAGCGTCCATGGAGCTCCATGAGCGTCCGTGGCAGAGACACAGCCGGGGCTGACACCAGCGCCGCAGCCCAGGGGTCCGAGCTGCGGGTCCTCCTTGACAGCCTGGCTCGCATAGGCACCTGCGCTGACCACGCCTGCACCCCTCCCCGTCAGAGGCAAGTTCCCTTTCTCCAGGTTTCACAGGAGAGCAAGCCCATCTTCTGGCCTGGAGGACTGGGCTACGCAGCCATTCGGGCAAGCAGGACCTAACTAAATTTCTCTGCTGCAGGCACGAGCTGACCCCTCTGACTCGCCAGTGGCCACAGGTCTTTTTTAAGCTCACAATACCCTGACTTTTTTTCTTCCATTTTGAATTTCCTACCCACCTCTCTCTTTCTGGTGTTTTAAACCAGATCCTTGCACAGAGTCATGAAACTGCCTGGTCAATGCTGCACAGATTTTTAGCCTCTGTCTCTTCTCTTTTAAAATCTGGTTGAATTGATTATTTAGGTTTTGTAAACCAAGATATAGATCCCATGAAATGTTAACGTGTGTGGGAAGAAGGAGAGCATGTTTAAGAAGAACAAACAGCAGGACGCAGGGAGCCGTGCACCTTCCCTTTGGAGGGGACCGAGTGCTGGGCTGGGCTCTGCAGAGCCCTTCACTTGATCCGCTTTAGCTGCAAAACCTTCAAGACTGATTTAAAAAAAAAATGAAAGGGGAAACTAAACAGAATCAAGTAAGCTGATTCCCAGCTGGCTTGAACATGCAAGCACAGCAGCTCATCAGAAACATATTAAGCCTGGCTGAAGGACTGGAGACTTGAAGCCTGATCCAGTATCCTAGCAGAAGGTCATGGCCAGATGAACTCCTGACATTTTTACCTCCTGTAAAGCTGAGTCAATATCAGTGAGGCCAGAGTGTGCAGAAAAGAAAAGCATTTTAATTATATGCTTTTATTTAGCAAAGCACTGCACTAGTTAAAGTAGAAATTCTGCAACAGAATGAACTTGTATTTTAATTACGAAAAATGATATAAATAATTAAGACACAAATGCTTTTAGGTACTATTACACTGAGGATCTAAAGCAAACCATCAGCAGGAGCGATGGTAAAACAAACTCCATTTATTCCATACCCAGCTCTGGTCCGCGATCACAACACAGCTGGACGGATCTGAAAAACCGAAGGCGTGCTGGGTTCTGCCACGCGCAGGCAGAGCGCAGCCGTCTCTCCCGCGTGGCCGCCTCCTTGGCACTGCCCGAGGGCAGAAGGCTAGCGGTAGCGGCACACCCAGGTGTGTGCCAGGAACCCCGGTCGGCCCCCGCACCCGGGTGTCTGGAGACTGCGGCAGCACTGACGGGGCTGCGGCCGGGTCCTGCCTGGCTGCCCCGCTCCCCATCGCCCTGCGCTCCCCGTGCCCCCGCGGGCCCATCGCAGCGCTGGGCTGCATCGTTACACCTCGGCGTCGGTGCCCCCAGTCATGGCAGGGGAGGCTGGAGCAGCGGGTCCCACGCGTCCCTTGCACCCCAAAGCCTTTGCACCTGGGAAGGGGCTGCAGGTGAATCCACCAGATCATCCAGGTGTGGAGCCCGCTGCTCCGTCCCGGCACCTCGGCCCTGCTGAATCCCTTTCCCCACGTTCATTCAGCAACGGGAATGAGATCTTCAACTGCCCAGCCCTTCTGTCTTCTCCTTCCCCACCCTCTCCTGGCCTTCAGCAGGAGCAAGGTCTGTGCCCGCGGCAGCATGCAGCCCTCCGCCCCGGCTACAGGGCACCTCATCGGGTTCCATTTTGGGGGGAGGTTGGCTTATTTTACGTCTGCGCAGCTTTTCAGCACAAGGCTGAGTTAGCATCCCCACTGTAACTGGTATTTTAGTTCTGTTATTAATTATAAGTACTAGCTTGAATCACGCTCATTAGCAGAATGAGCAATAATGCACGTTAAGCCTCTATCTGTTGATAATATTCTCCAATGGATTGAGTATGTGTCATTTGACACTGATAAACTAGGCAATATTATGAGCTGACTATCTTAAGTGCTACACAGATGGGGAATATATTAATTTAAGAAAATGTTATTAAGTGTTTAAGGAGTGTAATTACGAGCAGCCTTCTCGTTTGACACCTGTGTGCAGTCTTTCCTTGTGAGATAAAGACAGAGGAATGAAAACTGGAATCCAGCCTTCAAACCTCTCAATTTTATTCTTTTTTTAACTTCCTGTCAAAGTAATTATTTTCAAGACACAACTAGTATTTTAAAGATGTTTTGACTGAAAACAAGACCTGTGTGCAGCCCAGAGAAATCTTCATTTTAATACTACATTTATTTGGAAATACAAGACACTTTCCTCAGAAAACTCGAAGTTTGCAACATGTAACATGGACCAGCTGCCCACGAGCCGGCAAAGTGCCTCCAGCACAGACGGCACCCAGCCTGGGGGCTGCGTTGGGCAGCTCCGGGGGGACCCTGCCAGCCGCTGGTTGGTACTGCCACTTTGCAGAATTCCCAGGATTTTTTTGGGGGGGTGGGGAGAGGAGGGAATATTAATCTTATTTCAGACATTTCAAAGTTAGTTGTCCAATTCCAAATGACTCACCTGGATGCATGCGGTGCTCGACGGAGCAAGACAGGCATTCCCTGAGCGTGTTGTCACAGTGGAAAATAAGTGTTGAAGACAACTGGGATGAATCTGTCTTGGTGACTAGAGATGGAGCCTAGATGATCAGTTCAGGCTTAGACAACTAACTCTGCAATGTCTGAAGGTAGACGATAAAAGTCCTGCCCAGGGCATCTCCCAGATCTCTCCTGAAGGAAGCAGCTGCCGTGCACCATCCCGGCTCCTCCTGGACCTCCCTCAGCATCCCACTGAGCTGGCCTCAGGAGGGACTGGCAGACCTTGCTGCAGATACTCAGTGGGCCTCTGTAAAAATTAAGTAGGATGCTTGCAGCATTGTCCTGTCCCTTGACCCCAAAACAATCTTTTGGCATGGTTAAACACATCGTGGCTGCCTGGCATGAGAGATACCGGACACGGGCAACACACAAAAGCAGATCCTGAGGAGCTGTTGCATGGCTGCACGTGGAAACTGCCTGGAGCTGCCGTTGCTCAGCACAGTGACTGCACAGCAAAGCATCATAAAACTGGGGGTGGGGTGGAAGAACACTGAACTGCAACACACATTACATGGAGGGCTGCTTCTGCAGAAATGCTGAGCTTACACTGCCAGTATGTCAAAGTGTTGATTTGAAATATATTTGTATCAACTACTACTCACCAGGTAGCCCTGTCGGGTTCCTAAGTGGTTTGAGAGAAGATTCATGTTAACAGAGAAGTCTTCTGTAAATAGAAAAAAAATGTTTTCTGGAAAGGTGGTAACTGGCAGCCAGGACATATTGCCTTGTAATTCTGCTGCACAAATCACTGAAGAAACTTCATCTGGAATAATGTATGAACTGTGCAGGGGGAAAAATCATATGGAAGCTGATGTCAACCAGGTACACGCTGACAAGGAGAATGGACAGTGTATTTTACAAGGGGCAACAAAAGTTTTTGACTTGTTTAGCACAGCACAAAAAGGTTGAACTAAAGATATGATTGACATCTGTGAACACATTGGGAATAATCACGAGGAGAAGAAGGACAAAGCTATTTAAGCAAAAAAGGCAATTGGGAGGAAAAAACCCAAGGAGATATAGGCAAAGGTTAATACTGTAATTCCCTAGAAACTGGACTTTTGTAACCACCACAGTGCCACGTTCTGCAGTTAGTACCAGCAATGGGTCTCATGGTGGTTTCTCTTACAAGGCTTGGCTCACGACACTGTCTCGACTAGACTCCTCTTGGAAGAAAAAGCAAAATAACAAGTTCTCTCTGCTGATGAGTGTTCAGACCATGGTGCCAGGCTAGACCCAGCCCCAAGGGATGTCCCTTCCCCGTGGGATCCCAGGGCTGAGCAGCAGCAGCTGCAGCCCAGAGGTGCCCTGCACAGTGCTGATGGACACTGCTGCCTGATGTAAGGATGTGCCTACAGTCCTCAGCCTGCACTGTTTCATTTATGGGGAATTTAGGCTAAAATTGGTAGATTTTGTGAGCTGTTTATAGCCTTTCACGGAAAAATCCTAGCCTTGCCACATTTCTTTTCAATGCAATGTTCCCCTTGATGTTTAGATTCATAAATACCAGTGTAACATTTATAATTGTGCATGTTATAATTGTAAAAAATAAACTGATTTTTAAAACAGAAAATAAAATTATATATTTAATAGCACCAGGTTATCACTATAAATATCTCTCATTGTTTTCATTGGCTTGTTTGGAGCCCTGTGTTTCCCTGCACTGTTTTGAAAATGGCAAGAGGAACTTCAGTGCCCGTGACCCTGTGCTGATGGTGAGATGAGGCTCTGCTCTGCACAGCCCTTGCTGCAGGAGGCTGTCAGCATCACTGGCAATCCTTCTGCTGTGAATGATACAGACCCATCACCAGTTCATTTAATTTCAGTCGATTTTACACACAGGAGAATCTCCCTGTGTTTGTATAAACACCAAACCCCCGGGTTCTCCTCCAGCATGCAATTTTATTTATAGCGCATCCAAAAAAAGTCAATAAAATAGAGTTCAGGATTTCATTTTACTGGAACAGCTAAAATGTAGGAAATATTTAGTTCATTTGTAGACTTGACTTTGCAGACACAGGTGCTGAGCCCTGTCATTCTTTTCTCTTCCTTTGTGAATAATGATGGACAAGCAGAAGGGTCATGAAGACATTTTAACCATGGACTTTTTTAGCACCTGGTATTCAAAAGCAGTGTTTTGTTCATCATTTTTTCTTTATTTGTGTTTCAAACACATCTTCTACAAAATAAACCCCAAAAAAGTCAACATTTCATCCTTCTCCTCTCCCAGGTGTTAAAGTAAAGCTGAAACACTTGAGATGTACATTTCAGTTGGAACTAGCTACGTATTTTTTGTCAAGATACTGTATGTCAAGAACACAAATAAACATGCGCATAGAGAAGGGTTTCAATATTTCAACACTGGTTTCTTTTTGCAATTTTAAAAATGCAGGTCCAAAACATTTCCATCAGGAAATTTGAATGAGATGATACTGGAAGTATGAAAAATGTGCATTTTCTAAAAAATGCGTCATAGATAAAATTGCAGTATTTCAAGAAAACCATCATGTGAACTGACATTCTTCATTTCGTTCAAAACTTTTCATTAAAAAATCCGGAGTAAAATAATTCTTAAAATCATGCTTCCCAAAACTGACTGGGCACAACAGCCCACCAACTCATCTTTTATGAACGGTTGCAAAAGATGAGGATCCCAGTAGCATCGCTCTCGCTTGCCCTTTGGTGTGGATCTTCAGAAATTAGTGCAGTGCCATTAACATTAGATGAGAGCAAAATAGCTGTAAACTATACTCCAACTGCAAAGACCCCTGGGGTTTTTCAGCAGCTCTTCTGCTAACATTGCTGTGCTCTGTCTCTGCGGAGCAGTTCTTTATCAAGACATTTCTGAGGAACACTGGCTAGTGTTAGTCTGGATCGATTTATATTTCCTCTCAAGGAACTAGTAGCTGAAATACAAATTCCAACTGAATAAAACATGAAAAAAAAAATCTTTAAAAACTGTGCCACCGAAGCATAGAAACCTAATGAGAACTATGCCCATGCACAGTCTCATCATGCAGGCAAATTGTGCACACCCGGTGTAGAGGTACACACCCCCTGCAGCCGGCACCCATCACTGGCTAATGCGTAGAGCGAAGCAGGAGAGGACATGGGTCAGCAGCTTTCTGACTGCTTGGATCTATTTACTGAACTCCTTTCACACACAAGTAACCACAGCTCCTGATTCACAGCAGAGGCAGGACTCTGAAATGTCAGCCAACAGCCCCGCGACCAGTCGCCTGCATGTGCAGGGGATGTCAGTCGATGTGAGTATCCCATCTGCAATTTGATAATCATGTTTCATCTTCATACAGGGTTCACAAGAAGAAAATGGTGTGGATTGACAGTGGTAAGAGCGCTGCACATTCAGCATTTCTCATCCACTGATGTATGGGCACTGGCACGTGATGCATCCAACACGCAACAGGACTGTGAATGTAAGAACCCTAAAGCAAGAAGAGGTGTCTCGGTGACCAATTGCTGGAGTGTGTGTCAATTAAAAGCAAAAATCCAGATGGAAAACAAACAAAGAAAACGAGAATGGAAATGCTCTGGGATTCTGGTGCAGGCTGTGATAATTTAGGACCCTTTCAGAGAGGCCTCCCTGTCACAGAGGTTATTAAATTGACACCCTGCTGCTGAGCAATATAGGAAATGCCCCAAGCAGAACAAACTCTTAGACTGAAAAAGAAGCAGAAAGGCTCGCAGGAATGAATTTAAGGCTGTTTCAGACCAGGAGTCTGTGTAGCCCATAATGACTACCAGCAACAGATGCTGACAGAGTAGGACTAACAGTCAGGTAGGACACAACCCTTCCACGCGTGCTCTCACAGATCAGTGTGGACCAGCTCAGGAAGGTGGAAGTGCATTGCTTCTCCTGCATAGAATCCTCAGCTCTGAAGGATGGCTGAGGGTTGGTGCTCTTTGAGACCAAGCCTGGAGCGGGGGATGCCCAGGGGTATCGCTGGCAGCGGGGCACATTCTCCGAACACCTCTAACATCTGGCAGCTTGGACACCCGCGGTCCGGAGCAACCCTGTGTGCTCGCAGATCCACCAAAGGGAACATATTGCTTAGTAAAACCTGAAGGCAGGCACCATGAAGTGTACACAAGGATACTGAAATAAAGGCAACAGCACTGAAATAAATGGCAGACTCAATTGCTCTACTTTATTAGATGCTGACAAGCGAACATAAATCCCTATCTGCAAAAATCGGTTATGTGCATTTGGACAACTGAATAAGGAGGACTGAAATATTGTTCTATTTACTTTCAAGGCACAGAACCAAGGCACTCTTTGTTACCTCATAAAATGCAGCATAGTGAAGTTAATACCTTTTTGCCAGCAGCTTTTTGCTCTCTCTTGCCAGAGACAGCCTCCGTTTTCAAGACTGCACCATCAATCCAGAAACCATAAGGACCTAAGTTTTTATGTATGCGCTTACTTGATCCAAGGCCGAAATACATGCAGATTATCTATCTCATGCACTGGGCTGTCTTGCAGCAAGTGCTGGCTAACACCAGCACGACGAGGGTGCAAAGGTCACTTCAAACCACACTGACCTGCTCTTCTGACTTTGTTTTTACCACAAAAGAGACGACGCACTGCTGGAAGGCAGAGGTGCTGGGCTGCTGGACACCCCTCCCGGGCAGGGGGCACGCAGCAGAGGAGGCTCAGTGCTCGGGGGCTCAGGTGGGCAAAGGTTGAGCCACATTTTGCCCTCACAGCATCGCTGGCACTTCCACCTTCACTTCGTCAAAAAGATGTAAGTGGCAGAGGTTGTAGGGCTGCATACTATGGGTTTGATCCCTGCCCATCTTCATTTTTCAACCCAGTACCAGCTATTTTTGAGAAGCCCTTGAGACAGATTCAGACTGAAAGTTAAACAGTCGAGTCACATAAACGTATCCCATTCATCTCACCTTGGAGCCAACACCAAGGAGCACTCATGTGTAACTCATAATCAATGATTTATTCAGCATAAGTGATTTATTTTATTCTGCTTATTTAACAGCCAAAAGCAAAACTTTCTGTCTTCAGAGTTATTCAATTCAAACACAAATAATCCAAAAGTGTTGCTTGCTCGCAGTAGACAGGACAAGTCAGATAATAGTAGCCTTGTTCCACGGTGGGGCAAGCAATCAAAGATGCCAAAATTTGTTTTCAGAGCACTTCATGCAAGGCAACGTTCACTCAAATTTTCTTGGTATGCAAACATTAAACAGTAAGCACTTGGTGAATTAAAATATTTATGAAGTTCCAGCTCTGAAATGGAAAATAAGTATGCCTTTTTGCTGTACCTTTAGGAAAATAAAACTTGAGCTGATCCAGAAAGTGAGAAGCTGTTTCTCATTGCCTTTGTACTCAAAACACACTCACTCTTTCCTTCCATGGGGAAGTTGCACAAGGATCATGTACAATATTTTCTGCTGCTATCCTTACATAGTTTCCTGTTTCTACTTTCTTCCCATCAGTCACAATTTGTCGCTCTTTCTTAGTAATTCACACATCAAGTCAAGGAAATGTAAAATGCATGGATTACCCCAAATGGCCACTTTAAATCACTCATTTTTCAGTGTTGCATAGACATTGTACCCGCGTTTCCCCGTTATGAGCTATGTGAGGGATTGAGCCTCTGCTACCAGATCTGACCCTTTCATTGGGGCACAAAGGTTTCTATAATTCTCACACTGAAATTTTGCAAATCTTCAGTCACCACTTTTCATTGATTCTTGTAGGCATGAAGCATAGCCACTACTTCCCAAACCTCCAAATTGCTATCTCATTAGCAGCTCAGCATGATGTATCTTGTGCATACTAAATGAAGCGGTATGTCTGTGTATCACACTTCCTTTCTATAGAAACATTAAAAGCACAGGTTTTTTTGCAATTGCTTTTCTCTATTATTGTCTGTCCCCTCTTGCTACAGTTGCTGGGTGATTAAAGGATGCTCATATACTCAATTTTTCCCTTCAGCTGAGTTCCAGCAGTGTCAGAACTTCAAGCACAACTAATAAATGGAGAGACACCATGGAAGGTGGCAAGACAATCTAATAGAAAAAAACAAAATAATGGAATTTTCTTAACTAAAATAATACCCTTGAGATGAAGTCCAGGACCACCACTGTAATTAAATATTTAGGCCAGGTTTTCAAGACTTTAGAGGTGTGCAAGGGCTCAGGGACCAACTAGCAGTGCTTCCAAATGTATTTCCTTGTGCAAGGTGAGCCTGGCTGAGGGCAGAGGGAAGTGGAGTCAACCGCTTCACCAGCTCTTTAAAGCCTAAAAGTCTAAGTCTCCCTTCTTCTTTAGGCACCTGCATACTGCTGAAGACACGTTATGCTTCTAGTCTCGATACCACGAATACTGACATATATCGCTCATTGGTCTGGTTTTTCCTGTGCTCAGACTAAGGGGTTTGCAGGATTACAGCCCTGTGCACTGCTTTGCATCTGCACCCGCTTTTCCCAATGGTAGGGAAGCTTTCCTCATTTGTAGGTTGGGCTGGAAAAGACATAATCTAATGTATCTGGGTTGCCTGTCTAAAGAACAGAGAGGATACAGTGTGGAGCAATGAGAGTGAGAAGTGCTGGACAAACAAGGGATTTTTTCTGTGGGGGGAAGGTCAGTGTCCAGCAGGCATCGACTCATAACCAGCAAACCACCGACGACCCCACTTCTCCAGGCAGAGCAATTTGCTACAGCTCCTAGATGTCTCCCTGTGTACCTCAGGGAAACACAAACCCCTTTATTAAATTAGAGAAAGGTCATAGGTGCTACTGGAAAAGAACATTTACTACACTAATATACAGCTAATCTGATGGAACACACCACAGATGGGAGCAATCACACACCATGTAGAGCACACCCCCCTGCATACCCAACACACTCTGCAACCAGAGTGCAGTCTTACAAGAAACAGTGTCGCAGTACAGTGCTAAGGATGCAGACCCTCTCTGTGAAAGTGGGGGAAAAAATCCTAAAGCATTTGGAAAATAAAAAGATTATATCCTTAGTAAATGTGAACCTGAGACATCAGTAATGGATTGACTACCAATTCTCAAGCTCCAACAGAAAGCTGATTTGCTTTATATAATTAGGAGTGTCATATTCAGTAGCACTTTCTGAGCCTTTTTTCAAAAGAGAATTAGCAATACTTTGTTGTAATACAGCCCCATTAATCCTTGTTTGGGACTATAGATCAGGTAATTAGACATAACAAAAAGCAGAGAAGATAGAAGGATGTAAAATTTCTAAAGCTAGAGAGAGGTCGTCATCTATTGCAATACTTGTATTCACTGTACAGAAACCTTGAATTCTTAAGAGCGACAATAACGGCACTTCAAGTGCTCCAAGGCTCTGGTAGCACTAGATGAAAAAGGTCGTGCAGGGCAATCACAGTTGCAAAAGAGCAGAAAGGATGAGCAGGCAGAAGCGGTGAAGGAGGGGGATGTGGGAAGAGGGGGGATGCCGCCTCTTCCAGGTCCGCTCTGCGGAGGGAGGGATGAAGGAGAGCAGCCAGGGGGTCGCTCGGAGTTGTCTTTTTCACTGCCTTCCTGCTGGCATCTCAGGTTCACTCATTCCTGTTCTTTCTCAGCTCTACTTCACAGCTGCTCTGGGGTGCGGTGTCAGAGCTGGGGGAGGAGAGAGGAGGCAGGGAAGAGCAGCATCAGGGCTCTGCATCCGTCCCCCAGTGTTCTGCTCACATCCTCCCCTGGGCAGATGGAAGGGGCACCAAGACTCTGCCCAGGACCTCCTCCTGATGTCACACATTTCTCTCTACTTCTGATACTGGAATCACACAGCCCGGAAGCCCCTCGCTTCCTTTCTTTCTTTTAATAACTTATTTCTGCAAAGTGGCCTATAAAGGAAAAGGCTTTAATTCAAGAGGTTTTCATATCCTGGCTCTTACACTCAAGTGCTAAAAAAACCTCACTCCAATAGGCTGATCCGCTGTAAATGCACCCTGTAGTAGATGGAATAAAAACAATTGAGTAATAGAGAAGAGTTACACGTCTATTCTCTCTGCTGAGATTGTTTTCAAGAGGAAAACAAAGGCTCCCTGAAGCACGGAGACAGGCTGAGATGGTGTTACCTGTGGAAGCCAGGCATGTCCTGGTAAGACAGCGATCTCTGGGAAAGCCCTGAACTGGCTCTTTGGGTACTTCTTCATGCTTCAGGGCTTAAAATACCCTTTCACTAGAAGGTATTAGGAGAAATTTCCCCTGAGGCAAGAATTTCTACATTTGAGTCCTAAGCACTTCAGGCATCTTCATCTGCTGTGAATGCTCGGTCCACCAGTACAGAAAAGATATGGAACAAGACATCTGCCTGCACAAATCCATCTGGCTATTCCCACATCTTAAACAGCCGTTATACAAGTATTTTGGCTGCAATTAAACCTCTTTTTCACTTAGGAATACATTGTGTGTCCAAAGGGACCTGGACAGGCTGGGGAGGTGGGGCTGTGTGACCCTCATGAGGTCCAACAGGGCCAAGGGCAAGGTCCTGCACCTGGGACGGGGCAGCCCCCGGTATCAGCACAGGCTGGGGATGGAGGGATGGAGAGCAGCCCTGCGGAGAAGGGCTTGGGGGTGCTGGGGGTGAAAAGCTGGACACGAGCCGGCAATGTGCGCTGGCAGCCCAGAAAGCCAACCCCATCCTGGGCTGCATCCCCACAGCGTGGGCAGCGGGGCGAGGGAGGGGATTCTGCCCCTCTGCCCCGCTCTGGGCAGACCCCCCCTGCAGCCCTGCGCCCAGCTCGGGGCCCTCAGCACAGGACACGGAGCTGCTGGAGCGGGGCCAGGGGAGGCCACAGAAATGCCCCGAGGGCCGGAGCCCCTCTGCTGCGGGGCCAGGCTGGGGGGGCTGGGGGTGCTCAGCCTGGAGAGGAGGGGGCTGCGGGGAGGCCTGAGTGCGGCCTGGCAGTGCTGAGAGGGGCTGCAGGAAGGGGGGGCAAGCTTTAGCAAGGCCTGTTGTGACAGGACAGGGAGTGATGGATTTAAACTAAAGAAGAATAGATTTAGACTGGACATAAGGAAGAAATGTTTTACACTGAGGGCGGTGAGGCGCTGGCACAGGTTGCCCAGAGAGGCGGTGGAGGCCCCATCCCTGGGAACATCCCAGGCCAGGCTGGACGGGGCTCTGAGCACCCTGGGCTGGTTAAAGCTGTCCCTGGCACTGCAGGGGCTGGGCTGGGGGGGCTCTGAAGGGCCCTCCAACCCAAAGCATTCCATGGTTCTATGACTCTATGCTTCTATGTGTAGCTGCTCACCATTACCCCATACTTAATGACTGATGAGGGCAATCCCTCAAAACATAGCTCTGGTTCATTAAAGAAGGGGACCCTGCGAGGGGAGCCTGTTGCACCGTGCTGTGTTGCTGGAGTGGAGGCAGCACGGCCGGTCTGCGCCCCGTCCAGCTCTTCCCACACCACGAGACCCCTTCCTTGGAGCAGAGCTCGTGGGGAGAGCTCCCTCTTTTGCAGCAGCTCTTCAAAACACCCCTGCCACCAGCAGTCCTGGGGTCCAGTGAGGGTTTTAGGGAGGGTGAAAAGATTTTGCTTGTCTGAAGCAGGGCGTGAAGCTCTGGGTTTTGGCAGGCGAGAGCTGATAATACATATTTTCTCATGTATTTGGAAATGAAAAGGACATGAAAGCCAGAGGTGAACAGAAAAGTACTTTAATAAGTATGCTCTCCTTGCATAAATTCATAGGGAATTCCTTTGGAAACATTCGCTTTTTCTTGCATGGGAACTTAGCCTGTGTTCATCAAGCACAAAACATCATAAAGTCTTTAAGCAGTTTAAACATTCGGTGCTAGACTTCACATTTGGAATGCAGGATGTGTGAAACTGGTTTGAAATAGGACAGAAAAAAAAAAAAAAAAAAAAAAAGCCATTCTATTCCCCTGGGGTCTGCCGTCACGTTTTCAGAGTCTGGAACTTTTCAGCATTTATAATGTAGAGTATTATAAATATTCATACATACACTCATAGGCTAAAATTAAATGAGCTCGTCATAGTTATTTTTAGTATAATGGACGTAGGCAATAAGAAAATCCCAAGCAAGTGAATAGATGTAACTGGGGTAATGGTGGTAGCTTTTTTCCCCCATTTCAGGAACTGACGTGGAATGGAAGTTAAAAATGCTCATGGAGAGAAGCGTGTTGCGAGGAGGCAGCAGAGGCTGAGAGCAGCGGCCGTGTTTCTCAGCAGAGCCCCCACTTGAATCAGAGCTGGCCCTGCACTGACAAACGTATCGATGAGTGGTAAGGATGACGCAGTGCACGGTGAGCTGGCATGGTCTGCTGGCAAAAACAGGATCCTCGGGGTGGTGGCAAGAGCAGCATCGAGCCCTCAGGACCACGGGAGCTACGGGGCACCAAGGGATGGGCAATAAAGCAAAGCAAAATTCAGACAGGTGGAAAGTAACTGATGTGCATCGGTGCAGGGGAGGAAGCCCTCGTTAAAAAAGTGGGATGAAGGCCACCAAACCATTTAATACCTCACTGGAAAAGGATCTTTGAGTCACCCCTGGCCGATCTATGAAAAAGGCAGTGGAGGGCTTGGCAGCAACCTCAGAAATGCATCATGTCAAGTCTGGAAACAGAAACATGGAGGTTAAAAACCAGCAGAGGGGTTTCTTTGTGCACGTGCGGGTGCTGAAGAGCTGCAGGGGTTCAAAGAACAGACGGCAGGAGCTCAGGGGAGAGGAGGGCCATGGGGGGCAGCTCTGGAGGTGATGCCCCAGCACGGAGCTGGAAGGAGCGGCACCGGCGAACGCCGTTCCTGCGGATGCTTCTTTGCATTTGTTCCATTCCTACATTTTCTTTGAAAAAAAAAATCCTTCTGGCCACTCCCAGCACTGCGGGGCCAGAGGGACCTTCACTCCAGTGCAGAACGGTAGCTACGCTTCCAAAGATTTAGCCGGAGAGGTTTTTTTTCCCCACTTTACAGATTTTAGTTTTACAATTTGTAGAAGCATCTTTAAAGACATGAACTCTTGGTATGCTCTTAGAAAGTCCGCACACATCACAGAGGGCTGCCACCTTCTGTAGGTGGTCTGAGGACATGTCCCTCATTAGCTGAAAAGTGGCTCTGGCTGCTAAAAACAAGTTTCTGTAAGGTCGTAGCATACAAAGAGCCTCCCAGAGAAGGGGAAATATCCACCTTTTGCTCATTTTAAAATACATCTTTTAAAACTCTCTGGTGAATTAGCACTTATTGCCTCCCTAAAGGTGGGGCTCTGTGTTCCATCCTGGGGTGTTGGTGCCCCTGCCCCGAGCGCAGAGCTGGGCATGCCGGGGCACGGATGGGGCACGGAGCGGGCAGCGGCCGCGTGCTCGGGGCACAGCGGCACCAACCTCCAGCACACGGCTCTGCACGCGGGGATCATTCCCTAAAATCAGATGAAAAGCCGGGGCTGGTGCAGGGTGGCCCCCACACCACGGACCACGCAGTGCTCCCAGGGATGCTGTTGTGGCTGGTGCACTGCTGGTGGCACTGGAATGGAATTATTTTTTTCCTGTACCCAATTATTTTCAGTCTGCTGGATTTAGCAAGCGTGTTTTATTCCTGTGTCAAAAGCACAAAAGTGACTTTGCCTTTCAGTTTATGATTCAGATTTCTTTTTTGACATAATGTGACATAATACAATGTACTAGATGCAATTATGTACAGTTTGATTGTGTGCTGAATTGTCACTTAGGGCAATTATTTCTTTTTAATAGTAGTAATTGTTACTCTGAGTTGCCAAAGATAACCAAATCCCCACAGTAAGCAAAGCTATTTGTCATCCATGTAGTCCTGATAAATATTAATTGAATTGGCTGACTGTATTGACAAACAGAAAGACATGTCTGATCTGAGGAAAATGTTAAAAATCAAAAAAGAAGCAGTGTTGTTGAAGGAATGTCATTTATCTATAGATAAATATACCACTTTTTTTTTTTTTTTTCCTGAAGAGTATTTGACCCGGGAAACTACAGGCCTGTCAGCCTGACCTCGGTGCCGGGAAAGATTATGGAGCGGTTCATATTGAGTGAACTCAACAGGCAAGTGCAGGTCAACCAGGGGATCAGGCCCAGCCAGCACAGGTTCATGAAAGGCAGGTCCTGCTTGACCAACATGATCTCCTTTGATGACCTGGTGACCCACCTGGTGGATGATGGAAAGGCTGTGGATGTCATTTACCTGGACTTTAGCAAAGCTTGTGACACCGTCTCCCACAATATTCTCCTTGGGAAGCTGGCAGCTCATGGCTTGGATGGGTGTAGTCTTCGCTGGGTGAAAAACTGGTTGGGTGGCCGAGCCCAGAGAGTAGTGGTGAATGGAGTTAAGTCCAGTTGGTGGCCGGTCACAAGCGGTGTTCCCCAGGGCTCTGTGTTGGGGCCAGTCTTGTTTAATATCTTTATCGATGATCTGGATGAGGGGATCGAGTGCACCCTCAGTAAGTTGGCAGATGACACCAAGCTGGGTGGGAGTGTCGATGTGCTGGAGGGTGGGATGGCCCTGCAGAGGGACCTGGACAGGCTGGACCGATGGGCCCAGGCCAACTGTGTGAGGTTCAACAAGGCCAAGTGCCGGGTCCTGCACTTGGGGCACAACAACCCCATGCAACGCTGCAGGCTTGGGGAAGAGTGGCTGGAAAGCCGCCTGGCCGAAAAGGAGCTGGGGGTGTTGGTTGACAGCGGCTGAACATGAGCCAGCAGTGTGCCCAGGTGGCCAAGAAGGCCAACAGCATCCTGGCTTGTGTCAGGAACAGTGTGGCCAGCAGGAGCAGGGAGGTGATTGTGCCCCTGTGCTCGGCGCTGGTGAGGCCGCACCTGGAATGCTGTGTCCAGTTTTGGGCCCCTCAGCACAAGAAGGACATTGGGGTGCTGGAGCGTGTCCAGAGAAGGGCAGCGGAGCTGGGGCAGGGTCTGGAGCACAGGGCTGGTGGGGAGCGGCTGAGGGAGCTGGGGGTGTTCAGCCTGGAGAAGAGGAGGCTGAGGGGAGACCTGATCTCTGCAGCTGCCTGGCAGGAGGGGGCAGGGAGGGGGTGTTGGGCTCTTCTCCCATGGAGTTAGCGATAGGACGAGAGGAAATGGGCTCAAGCTGCGCCAGGGGAGGTTTAGGTTGGAAATTAGGAAAAATTTCTTCACGGAAAGGGTGGTCAAGCACTGGAACAGGCTGCCCAGAGAGGTGGGGGAGTCCCCATCCCTGGAAGTGTTCAAAAAACGGGCAGAGGTGGCACTTGGGGACATGGTTCAGTCTGGTCTGCCCTTGATTGGTTTAGTGTGGACTTGGTAGTGTAGGTTAATGGTTGGACTGGATGATCTTAAAGGGCTTTTCCAACCTAAACGATTTGATGATTCTATGTCAGAGGACAGTTTCTTTAGAGTTTTATCCTATAATGCTTTGCATTTATTTATACATATATATCATTGCTTCTTATCCTTCATAGACAATCTTTTTTATCTTAAAAAAATAAATCATTACAATTAACAAAAGAAAAAAAGTGAAAAAGCACCAGTCTTTTGGTAAAAATAGGAAGAAAGATAGTTGTGTTTGACTTAGAAAACCTGTTTTCCAATTATTTTTCACAGATCCAACTGGAAAAATTACTTCTACTTGGTCAGTGTGGTAGATTTGTATTCTCTGGTCAAAAGAGCATAAAACCTCACCTTTCAGATAATGTCCCATCCAAAAGACCACAAGCCGGGGGGCTGTGCAAGCGGGGGGCGGTGCCTGGTGGCTCCCTGGGCTGCGTGGCAGCAGGGTGGGGGGCTGCCCAGGGCGGGGGAGCATGTCTCCTGGGGGGGCCAAATTTGGAGCCCCCCCCACTGAATGCCACCACTGTGGACCTCATGGCTGTCAGAGACAAACCCAGTGCAGTCAGCTCCCCTCTCCAGAAATGCCAGGCACTGAAGAGCAACAGGCGAAGGAGGAAGCCAAGGGGACAGGGGAAGGAGAGGAGAGCAGGCAGGGAGGTGGGTTTTGGGGAGAGCTGGCAGGAGGGCAGGAGGGCAGGAGGCAGGGTCCGTCTCCCCTGGCAGATGCTGAGGCAGAGGAGAGGGTGGAGGTCCCAGCCCTGGAGCCCCTGAGGCTGCCACAGCCATCGCACTGACCTGACCAGTTGCTACCAATCCTGCATCTAATTATTTTTTAATTAGCTACTAGAACTTTAAACAGGCAGTGAACTTAAATACCAGAAAATAAAAAAACCTGCTATTCACCGAGGTAGAGGTAGCTACTTTTATACTTAGATTTTTAATTTTGAGTGGTTGTGCAATAAGATTTTTTCATATTAAAGAAGACCTTGAAAAAGGAACTTTGAGAAGAAAAGTCACTCCTGGTAATCCTCTTTGGATTATATTTGGGCTGTACTCTGTAACAATTAAAGTAAAGGCCATAATTGCTTAGACTTGGTCTACTGAAGTAAACTAATACGCATTTAAAACAGTTCATGCTAGGTCGGAGTCCAGCCGCTGTATTGAAAAGATGAAGCAGCTCATCTCAGGAACTGCCACACCTGCACAGTGTTTGCAGTCAGCCTTACTGCAAGTGACAGTTACGTTATTTAATGAAGCAAAATTCCAAGATGGTAACTAGGAAAAGCCTCCATGTTCAAATGCAAATGCAATTTTAGACTAGCTTGCCAGTGCTGCTACTGCACTGAATGCCAGTGGACATGCAAAATTCCCAGTTATCACAGTTTAATATCATGCAAATTAAACACACACCCATGTGCACAAAGCCATAGACAGGCACGGGACACTTAGGAAGCTTACAGGTGGCAAATCTCAAGCATGAAAGAGGTACCAGGCTGGCTGATCGAGCAGAGGGGTTCACAAGGTGCTGGGTTTTTTCCTCCCAGCAGGCATCTGAGTATCTTCTAGTGGTCTGTTCAAAGTATTGAACGCACTATTATACTAACGTGTTATAAAGGTTTATCCCTTTTGCCTCTCCCTAGCAGAACCATTTTGACAGTGAAATGTTTTGGTTTACCTTTATGGTTCCTTTAAATAGGCTTTACCTTGGTTTTAGAAGACGGCTGTGAAGGATGTTAATCCTATCCGCAGGCGAGGAGACCATGCTGGGAACATAAAGCAGTCCCCACTTGCTGGATGTGTTTATTCTACACACTTGGTCCTGTCTCAGGTATGGATCTGTTTATCTTAAAGGAGGAACATTTGATGGCATTTTAAGAAGCGTTATCACACCTAAAGCCTTTCCTCATGTATTTGTTTATTTATTCATTTATTCATAAATTCTTCTTTAGTTATAACAGGCTCACGCCATCAATTGAGAGCTTTGGAGATAAACTGCGCTTGCCATTCTCTGCTCAGCTGCCCAGAGCACAGGTCTGGGGCACTCAGAAGTAGACCTGATGGCCAAGATTTGCTGCTTTGTGAAGAAGTTTGGACTCTTGGCTGGATTTGTCATGTTTGGAGCAGCCCAGATGGGAGATGGCGGTGGTACTCAGTGTCCAGGCTGTGAGGTTAGGAGAAACTCCCCTGGTTCAGAGTGGGTCCAGGGCAATGCTGCTGATGTCATGGAGGACACTTCTGAAATGTTGACGGGACAGGGTTGGTTGTGTGGTGAGCACCCAAAGGCAGAAACTGCTTCAGTGCCTCTGAACCCCTAATGAGGAAATACAGGGAGGAATTCTCCTCATAATTTGATGATGATGACTTACCTATCTGAAAGCTTCTACTTTCTAAGATAATTCAGTGCAAAAATAAACATTGAAAATCATAAAAAGAATGACCATGTCAGAAGAAGGTTATTCACATGGAGCAGGTACCTATGGCTCTGGCACATACTGCTCTCTTTATTCTCACCATCTGGAATGGATCACTTTGAATGCCTGGCCAGAATGATTTTTAGGGCAGCTGAGTTATTCCAGTGTAGATACTTTGGCACCTCAGTGTTTGCAGAGTTAATCAGGATTCCTCACCTGTTTTTCCATTAAAGACTGCCTGTCGTGGAAAGAAGCAAGTGCTGTATTTGGTGAGGCAGATAAAAGGCTGCTTCTTCACTCTGTAGCCTTGTAGACTATTTTTCATAGCCACCAGTGATAACAAGCGAAGATGGAGCACCTACCATAGGGAAACATGATAAATGTTTTATGAGCTGTTAAACATTTATTAATCATTCATATCCAGATGATTAAAAAATTAATACAAAATCTGAAAATGATTTAGGAATGAGTGAGCTTATGCTGACAGATGCAAGGAGCTGCTGGAAGAGGAGGGTGGGGGGAGGAGATGGCACTGAAGTCCCTTGGGCATGATCCTATCTTTCTTTGCAAATATCAAGCAAGCCAAATTCAACATAGCCCCAGATCCTCCAGCCCCCAGGAGCGAGCGGCAGGGGCAGGCAGGGGCAGGCAGGGGCAGGCAGGGGCAGGCAGGGGCAGCAGCCCCCTCCCGTACAGCCTCCCTGAGCCCCCACAGCTCCGGGACTGCGGCGAGGGGAGCCCAGGGCCATGGGGGATGCCCACCCCACCGCAGCCAGGGCAAAAGCTGCCTTCCTGGGTCCTGACACTGGAAACTGAGTCACAGCTGAGGAGGAAAGCTGAAACCACAGCCTGCACCATGGCAGCCCTCTGACAAGAGCACAGCACCGACCCTGCTTGTAATTACAACCACAGAAAATCTATTTGAATTAACCAGAAGAGCTAATTTGAGTTTGGACTGAACTCTTCTTTTCTTTTTTTCCCCCAGCAACTTTCAGGAGCTGAGTTGCCGAATCTGCCTCATTGACAGTAGCAAGCAAGAGCAGCACTATGCCTCTGCTTTTCCACTGCACGTCCAATTTTCAAATTTTTAATATGACTAAGGAGAAGATTTGTGTTTTTATTTTACATTTGGCGTAACATTTACCTGGGGAAGACTTTGGCATAATGTTATCTTACAAGATAAACATGTCAGAGTGCAGAGCCTGTAGTCTTTGTGCTTATTACATCACATTGTTTGTCATGAAAATATTATTTCCTGATATTCTTTGTATTACAAAAAAAAAGCTGCATCAGATGGTGATTGCTTCCTCAGCAGCGGGTTGTACAGAGGCTTACAAAGTCAGTTTTTTATAACAAACACTAGACAAGGTTAACTTATGTTTGTAAACGTTTGTCCTGGTTTGGGCTGGGATAGAGTTAATTTTCTTCCTAGCAGCAGGCACAGTGCTGTGGTTTGGACTTAGGATGAGAATAACACTGATAACACACTGATGGTTTAGTTGTTGCTGAGCAGTGCTGACACTAAGTCAAGGACTTTTCAGCTTCTCACCCTGCCCTGCCAGCGAGGAGGCTGGGGGTGCACAAGGAGCTGGGAGGGGACACAGCCAGCACAGCTGACCCCAAGTGGCCAAAGGGCTATCCCTTACCATACACCGTGCTGAACCAAAAAATGGGGGCAGTTGGTTGCAGGGGGGCACAGCCACTGCTCTGGGCATCAGTCAGCGGGTGGTAAGCAATTGCATTGTGCATCACTTGCTTTGTATATTCTTTTATCATTATTATTATTTTCCCTTCCTTTTCTGTCCTATTAAATTGCCTTTATCTCCACCCGCGTGTTTTACTTTTTTTCCAATCCTCTCCCCCATCCCACCGGGGGTGAGTGAGCGAACGGCTCTGTGGTGCTTTGCTGCCTGCTGGGTTAAACCACGGCAACATTAAAGGGTAGAAGTTACCTTATTATGCCACCATCAGCTGTCTGTGCTACAGCAGCAAAGCGAAGTGCAAGTTGCCTATTTGCGGTATTGACCTTTCGGTGATAAATGCTGTTTCTTTAGCGCTTCCCAGGCAGTGGCAGAACCAGCAGCTGATATCAGGGCAATACAGAAATGTGTACCTTACAAATAAACATGAGTGTCTGCCTCCTCCTCTCCAAGGAACATCCTTTTTTATTTTCTCTCTCCAGAAAAAAGCAGCCAGATAAAGCGATGAATGGCACAAATCTCCAACCAAGATGGTTTTCAACAGATAAGCCAGCTCTGGGGTTACACTGTGAGCGTTTGGCTTTTAGGTCCCCAGCCAGCACCGAGCCTGGGATTCCTTTGGTTCCTGTCAAAATGTGCGTCAGCCAAAAGAGCTCTTGACTCCTGGGACATGTGCTAGTTGAAAAGCAGATATTCCTCATCACTGTGCAAAGCTGTAGTGAAAGAGATGCTGATACTCTGCTGTCTGGCGAGCGTCAAGGGTGTCTCCACAGCAGCAAAGTCAGGGCACAGTCTGCATGTGTGAGAAGCCTGGTAAAGTCCTGCTGGCTTCCTAAAGGCTGGATCTGAACCATGGCTTCAGCAGGACTATGAAAGTTAAGAAAAAGAAGGAAAAGAAAAAAGAAAAAATAGGGGAAAAGACAACAGTTGTTGATATGGGCTGAAGCTGCACCAGGGGAGGTTTAGGTTGGAAATTAGGAAAAATTTCTTCACGGAAAGGGTGGTCAAGCATTGGAACAGGCTGCCCAGAGAGGTGGGGGAGTCCCCATCCCTGGAAGTGTTCAAAAAACGGGCAGAGGTGGCACTTGGGGACATGGTTCAGTCTGGTCTACCCTTGATTGGTTTAGTGTGGGCTTGGCAGTGTAGGTTAATGGTTGGACTGGATGATCTTAAAGGGCTTTTCCAACCTAAACCATTCTATGATTCTATGATTCTATGATTCTATATTGGTTTTAAATAAGTTTTTCAATGAAAAGGCAGATTTCAAACCAGAAAATATTCATCTGACTTCAGAAAGACTCTTACGCTATGGGAAGCTGAGTCCCTAGTTTGGGAGACTGCCAGCATACCCCCAAAGCAAGGCAGGTGATCAAAATGAAGGGTTTTCCTCGCCGTGGCTGGCTGGCTGAAATGCCAACAGGAATCCCAAGCAGGACGCGCCGTGCCCGCACGCCCGGCTGTTCCTTCCAGACAGAGCCGCTCTAATAAAAGCTCTTTCTTTCGCTCACCAGCCCTGGCTTGGTTGTGCCTTTAGACCACCACGGCTACAACCTGACCTGTTCAAAAGGTGAAATGGGCAGCGGGCTGAGGAGCAGCTCTGTTCCCATCCCGGCAGGCAGGGAATGCTGCTCTGCCCAGGGATGCAGCTGCAGCCGTCGCCGCGCAGCCTGGGAACACCTCCGGCCCGTGTGCGCCAGCTGAAGGAGCTGCGGGCTGCCTGTGGAACGCACCAGCTCCTGCAGACACCCGCTCGTGCCAGGAGAAAGTCGGGGGCTCGTACCTGCGGACGAGTGCGTCATTCCGCTTCCCCCTCCCGCATCCCACAGCCGCCCGTGACGGACACGGGTGAGAAACCGCAGCCACAGGCAGCCCGGCCCCGGTGTGTGTCCGGCGGACCTTCTGCCCCGGCGGGTCCCTCACCACCCGCTTTCATATCCAGCCTGAGACCTTTCGTGTCATAAAGAATAGCATTGACCAGCGCCACCTGAAGCCAGAACTCAGCAGGAAAAGCGTTTCAATGGTTCCCTTAGAAATAGTTGTTAAAACGAAAAACAGTGGATTAGTAGGAATTAACATGACCTGTGGAAGCTTTCATAGGGGCAGAAAGCTTTTGCCTAAAACAAGCAGGCAACTTTAGAGAGTTCAAACAGATTTTAAAATTCCAGTTGGATCTTTTAACATTTAAAGCTAAATTAGAAATAAATTCCATTGAAAATTCTTAGGAAGCAGATTTCATTTTTCTCAGGACACAGATTTTACAGAAAAACTTGCAACAAATAATATTTTATTTGGCTTAGAATATTTTAGCTGTTTTCCATTTCCCCTTCTTGCATTGGGAAGGGGAAGTATGCTCATTTCCGCTTGTAAAATTCCCAGCCTTGTTGACACAAAAAAGAGAGAAAAGGGGGAAAGATACCATGAATAAGGCTGAAATCTTTCCTTTCTATTTGATTAAATAATTATTGTCCATTCTCACTTCACAAAATTGCATAGAGAGAAGTCCTGTGGAACAAAGCGGATAATTGCACCTAGATACATGTGAAATGGAACCAAACTGCAAACCCTCAAGGTTTTGATTACATTTATGAAAAACCCAAGATTTTCTATCCATTTATCTGGGTAGCAATGACAATTTATTCTTGTCTAATCACCAACGCCTATCAAAATTTCTCCAGCATGATACATGATCATCTATTATTGTAGCTCTGTATCGTGCTTCTAGAAACTCAACAATAAATGGTTTTAATTGTATTTAAAATGATGGTAATAATTCAAGTATATACAATATATATACAGTATTACTGATGGCACAAAAGGTATTTCTAATATCATATTTGCATAATTAATTTTCCTGGGAATGGCAGTATTAGCACCTTTGCACATGCCAGTTTGGTTCAGTATGGGAGCAACTCAGAAGAGAAAAGTTGCATCTGTAATAAAATGACACTGACCTTTTTCCTGGCTTAGTGCTTTTCCTAACATGACAAATAGATTTAATTTCAAAGCTTTCCAGGAAATTGCATCAATATTTAAACAAATTTTGAAAAGTTACTTTGAAAATGTAAATTCTCTTCCTTATTCCCGCATTAGTGATGCACACCCCACTGAACTTGAATAAGTGATGATGCAAACGTCAGGAAACATTTATATTATTAAAACCATAGCAAATTGGAATTACTGAGAAGAATGTTCCTGAACTTTCCATCGTTTTTAGAACTTTGAAACCAGTGGGAAGTCCACAATTCAAACATGAACCATATGGTTTCTGAGATTACAAAAAAAGAAAATTTATTTTGCAGTATAGCATACTGCCCTCATCATCCAGAATATGATTTTAACGCCACAAAATCACTGTCAGATGACGTGACCTGCAATTCTCTCCTTCAGTTTCCTGGAGGTGACTCCTTCAGCTCATGGCCTTCATCAGAAACAAGGCGTGAGGGCTGCCATCGGCTGGTGACTGGCTCACAACGAAAGCGTCCATCTTTCCTTCCAGCTGTGCCAGACACACGGAGCTAGCGCAGGACTCCTGCCTCAGAGGGACGGTCTGAGCACGATGCCCTGCTCAAAGTCCCTGAAATTGCTCCTGTCCCCAGGGGAGCTGCATCTCCCCTTGTCTGTACTAGGGTGTGAAGCTTTGAGGAAAAGAGATGGTTTTGAATGGGTACAGCCTAAGGGAGGTGAGTAAATGTGCAGAAAATACTGCATCTCGTTATATGCGATTTTCTGCTCAGCATAATCACTAGCTCAGGTTCGCTGGCTTCATCAAGTTACCGGTAACCACAAAGTATTTTGATACAAACTGAGATAAGGCCACATTCATCAGCATAATTGGCCCTTCCAAAATAAGATTTTAATCCTCCCAGTCACTATGGCTTTAAAGAATAAGACAAATTTGTTGATAAGAGGGGCTTCTTTCTTTTGATTCTTCAGATCTTGAGACTCAATATTTTTATTTTCCCTTTACTTTGCATTTAAATATTAGCAGAATCTGATCTGATTTGGTGGTGTCTTTTAACTATCATAGGTAGGAACTACAAAATTGGTATAAAAATGTACGACAGGAAGGTAATGAAAAGACAGAGGACCTTGACGCCCTTGGGCTGCCATGCTATCTGACTTGAAGCAGCGTTAACAGAATTGTGCTTTTATTTATTGGGATGTAATATTCAAGGATGCCTGAGCCATTTGAGATAAATTAAGTTTAAAGCAGCAGGGTAACATAATTTGAATTTTGGATCATGTTCCAGCATTGCTACCCGAACTGCAGACAAGGTACGTCCTTAGTGGTCCTACAGCGTCAGGCAGCTGCTGCCCCGATCGCGCTGTGTCCTGCAGTCCCAGCCCGAGGGCACAGGGATGTGCTGGCGCAGGGGGACGTGGGAGGGGGACACCCTGGACTGCACCCAGCAACACACCCCTGTGAAACGCAAGAGAGACTGTGACTGTGAGCACTGTGTGAAACGGAGACATAGCAGCAGTCATTTTCAGTCCCCTGCCTAGAGATGCTCTTTCTCGCGGGCGAGCAACCACGAATGCATCTCCATTGCACATGAAGCACTTAGAAAGCTTGACTTAAACCCCAAACTGCCCCTGTTAATTCAGTGTCCTGGTTTTGGCTGGGATAGAGTTAGTTTTCTTCCTAGCAGTAGGCACAGTGCTGTGGTTTGGATTTAGGATGGGAACAATGCTGATCACACGCTGATGGTTTAGTTGGTGCTGAGCAGTGCTGACACCAGGCAAGGGCTTTTCAGCTTCCCCTGCTCTGCCAGGGGCACAAGGAGCTGGGAGGGGGCACGGCCAGAACAGTTGATCCCAACTGCCCCAAGGGCCATTCCATACCATCCGGCGTCATGGGCAGTATAGAAACTGGGGGGGTTGGCCGGGGAGCAGCGATCGCTGCTGGGAACTGGCTGGGCATCGGTCGGCGGGTGGGGAGCAATTGCATTGGGCAGCACTGGCTTTGCATATTGTTATTATTATATTGTTATTATTATCATTAGTATTTTACTTTATTTCAATTCTTAACCTGTTCTTATCTGAGCCCAGGAGTCTTTCTCACTCTCACTCCTCCGATTCTCTCCCCCATCCCCTCGGGGCAGGGGCAGTGAGCGATGGCTGCGTGGTGCTGAGCTGCTGCTGGGGCTGAACCATGACAGTCTGTCAAAAGCCTAAACCCAGACAAAAATGCTCCCTCATGTGGGATCTGAGATCCTTCCTTTGGGAAAGATTTTTATTTCTTCTTTTTCATCTTTTAACGTTCGGACTGTCAGTGGCCACTTCAGACCATACGTCCTGAAGCCGCACCCTGGGCTAGTGTTTGCTGCCTCCCTTCCAGCTCAGAAGAGAGCTGTGCTCCTGGGAGCACTGAAAATGAAATTTCACTCCCTAGAGCCCTTGTCTTGCTTGAACAGCAAATCTCTGTAAAACGTTAATGTGGGTGTGAGCAGGCAGATAAACACCAGTGGCGTGACTATCCAGGGGTATGGGAGGGGCAATCAAATTTAAATGTGTTACTCCTTAAAAAATTGGCTGAAAGGTCTCCCTCACTCCTGCCCTCCCCACCTGCTCCCCACCAGCACAGTGACCGGGTATTTGTGGGTTTGCTGGTCACTCACGCGCCACCGTCTCCTCCTGTCTCCGAGTGCAGCCAGCCTACGCTGCTCAGCGCCGCTCCAGACACAAAACTCCGGGGTCGCTTTACACACGCAGCAGGAACTGCCCCTTGCTTTGCAATGGAAAGAGAAAAATGTTATGGGAATTTTAGAAGGCGGGCATCCCTGTAGGAGCAAAAGTTTTTCTCTACAGTAAATGGACTTGGTATCCGATGGAAACCAGCATCGCACGCTTTTATTATGTTGTCAGTGAAATGTGCAGAGGGGTGCAACAGGGCAGGGAATGCAATTTAAGTTTAGGCTTTTGAACTAAGGCTTAATTATGTCCCAGAATTTAGTCTGCCCTTCACATGGGGCTCTAGATAGATCAAGATTAATTATGCTGTGGAGATCTTTCCCCCTCTGGCCTAAATTTCTCTATCAAACTGGTTGCCTATGTACTTTGACTGGGCAATAAAACATTTTCTGAAAACAGGAAAACTACAATTTCTTTTTGCTATTAGCAGTAAGGGTTTTTCTGCACTGGAAAGGTTCATCAATTATACCAACATAATTACCATATAACTATACTACAGTAATTATTTCACTATATCTCTTCCTGTAGTGACTGCTATTGAATAAAGCAGCTTTTTCAATATACCTTAAATCTATTCCCTAGCAACATAAACTAAATCAAAACATGTCCTGTTACTGAAGAACAAATATTTTGTGTTCAGAATTACTCTGGAAGAAGCAAAGCTGTTCAGCTATAACATTAATACAGGTTCACGATAAAACAGTACCAGTTCAAGCTCCCACCGCAGCGCCTGCTGCTTCGCGGGTCCGGCGCGGGCTGTCCGGAGGAAGGGGTGACCTCCTGGCCTCCAGCCCAGCGCCGCAACATGGCTTGGGGTGACCAGGGCTCCAGGTCTGCATTTCCTTCCAGAGGAGACATCGCTTAGGCTTCGTGGTTGCTATCATCGGAGCCCCTTCTCGCCCTTAGGCAGCTCGGAAGAGAGAAGATAACATCCAGGGGATACGTGCCGGCCCATGAGCAGCTGTGTCTGTCTTGAAGGGGGCGAGCCATGCACTGGTGCAGGATCAGGAGCTGGTCATAAGCACTGCGGAGGGAGGGTCGTGAATCCCGGACATTTCTCTTGCTATCGGAGATGAGCAGCATTGTATCACTTTCATCTTTCTCTGCGACAAACAGACAAACAGGCTTAAAGAGGTGGAACTGGTGGATACCTACGACGGAAGGTCTATTTTATGTACGCACCCACTGTTAGCCGCCTGTTCATACCCACACCCTGCTTGGATGCTCAGGCTGGTAGGAAGCCGCAGGGGTAAGCTGGGGAAGCGCTCACCTGCAGAAGCGGGCGAACCAACAAATCGCAGCATGAAAGCCTGCGTATAGCCTTAGCTTGCAGAGAGTAAGTCATGCAAAGTGCTTTCCAAAATCCAAACCAGCCACCTGGTTCTCCTGGTGACAGGTGTGCGATCGTCTGGGACCGCACCAGAGCCACTAGTGACATGTCTATGCCACCATATGTCTCCATCAAGATGCGGTTCAGAAGGAGTTTAAGACTGTAAGGTTCCTCCTTGGCTCCAGCTATTTCTCCTGACATTTACAGTTACCGTTATTGCAATGCTAACTTGCAATAAAATGAATGGTTTAAACCTCATTTCCTTTTGCAATTCATGATACATAAACCAAAGGCAAGTAAAATAAATTTGTATGAAAAGAATAAATTAACTGCTTATTTCAGGAAATGTACATTCAGGTATTCTGACAAAAGCATTTTATTGGCGGCAATATCCCACTGAGAGTGCTTTTGCGTGCTAAACAACAAATGAAACTAAGCGGGTTGTTTTTCTTAGCAGTGTCTCCGAGTGCTTAGCAGCTCGGTGGACTTTCCTGGACGCTGTGAGCTGGTGGACGGGAGGAGCCGGCTGTGGGGTGACAGTGCCAACGACCCACATCCTCTGCGCCCGCAACGGCAGCACCGGATCATTCATTCCCATGTGAAGCATCGTCTCCCGCTCCGAAGAGCACCGGTGTCCCCACGGGGCTTTGGAGTGGCTCTCATCCACCCTGCATGGGCTCCGCTCACACATTACTTTTTTCTTCTGGCTAACACTGTGGGAAGGTGCAAGAAATAGGGTAAGCGTGAACATGCCTGTCCCTTAAGAAAGAAAATACGAGCAAATCAGGATATAATTTTGGGAAACAAGACACTTTGGCATTGCCATGGTCTCTGCTCCATGTGTGTGGTGGTGCAGCCCCCCGGGCCACTCTGAGATCTCAGGATCAGCTCTGTCGTGCTGTTATCTTGGTCGTAAGTGCAGCAATTTGGGTGTCAGACACCCCCTGCCCACGCTTGGGCCATCTGCTCCCTGAATTGTATACTAGAGTGGTTCAGCATGAATTGTGTCCAGAATGTAAAATTCTGACCAAAGCCAATCCTCTCGAGAGCCTACAAACAGCCATCCCAAAGGGAGACCTTTCGAGCTCTCCTGCACCAGAGCGGCTGCGTGACCCACTATCCCCCCGAGCTGGGACGCCTCTCGGGGCGGATTTCACGAGGGTTGAAGGATCGTCCATCGACTCCACGGGGACTCAAAGGCCTGAATCCACGAGGTTCACCCACCGTCTGTTGATGAATGCCGGCACATAAAATTGAGTAACTCATGAAACTCACGAAAAGGGAAATTTTAATCATAGGTTAACCTCTGTGTGTGTGTGTGCAATTTGACTCAGAGCTGTTTGTCTGCCTGTCTGTCCATCTGTGTGTGCGCAATTTCATTTAGAGCTGTTTGTTGGTCAGTCTGTGTGTGATTTGATTTAAACCCCACCTGTGTGTGCAACCCTGCTGTAATTTTCGGGTGACCCTTGCCATTCTCAAATCTTTAACTAAGTCGCTGTTTTGATTGTAATGAATTCCACTGAATTGCTCTGTTAAATTGGGTGATGCTTAAGTGCTGTTAAGAATTATATAACCTAATTTTGTGATCTATCTCAAAAATATCAATAAATCTCAAATTGCTGCTAAACCAAAGCCGTGTAAAAAAAATCATATTCGCGACAGTATGTCTTTATGTTCACCTGGCACCCCTGGCAGAGAAATGGGTGTAAAACGCATGGACACTCCCTGAGTGCTCAAAAAGTTGCTTTCAGAGGGATCACCCTGGCCTTGCAGAGTGCAGTCACCCCCTGCATGCAGCCGCACCCTCTCCCCGTAGGATGTCATTGTGTTGGGTCTACACCACGAGAGGATATTCCGCTCAGAAAGTGTCCCATGCTAATCAGATCCCCTAAAACATCCCTGGGTTGTCCTGGTGATGCTCTGTGACGGTGAGCCCAATCCCAGGCACACGGGGCAGTTACGTGCAACATTTTTAGAGTGATAAAACCAGTGAGCTGGTTCTCCCAGCAGTTGGTAAAAGTCACAGAAAGTCCATCTGAAAGCTGTTCTGGAATGGGAAGGATAAAAATTGTGATCCTACTGCCCCAGGTAGAATATGCAGTTCATACTTTTGCTACATGTCTTGGCCGCCCAGGTTTTGCTTTGTGTCGTTGACATACTCAAAATGTGGCAATACTGTGTGTATACGTATATATCACACGAATAGTGCACCAAGGATTCCCAAGCCAAACGCCAACTTATGCTCACTTTAGACTAAATTTTAAATTAAAAAAAGGATCATGATGCACTCATCCAAGCGTCTTTATCCATTGTTGCATATTTGCACAATCATGTTTGGGCTATCAGGGTTTGTAGTCAGTGATGCTGCTGTTGCTGGATATCTCTAGTAACCAGATAAACTATATCTATATTTTCACAGAATCACAGAATTGTTTAGGTTGGAAAAGACCTTTAAGATCATCCAGGCCAACCATTAACCTAACATTACCAAGTCCACCACTAAACCAGTTAAGGGGAGAGTAGCAAAGTAGCAAAATCTGGCATAGTCTTCTGAAGCAAAAAAACCAAGGTGAATGGCATGAAAAAATAATAACTGGGGAACAATTGTTCACTGTTACTCCCATCATAAGAAGTAGGGGTCACTGAACAAATAGTCTAACAGTAGGTTTAAAATAAAACCAGATTTTAATTAGTAGAACTTTTCTTCCACATAATGTATAATTAAACATGGAACTGAGAGCCCTGGGAGAGTTTGGAAATTAAAAATATAAATATACTCAAAAATAATTACACGTATTCAGGACAAAAAGATCCATAAACTAATTGCATTGTATGCAGAAGGTGAAATTTTGTCTCAACTGAAGCTTGTGTTAACATCCAATTTATTTTAATAAGGCTCAAATTTAACACCTAGTAGGCAGTGCTGAAAACATAGGTGTAAGTTAATAAAGTGGGACAAACTTATTTTTATTTTCTGATATCTAGTTGTATGTTATATGTTTGGTATTAATTAATGAAACTGTGTTTATGTTTATATACTACTTAATGAGAGATATTTCATGAGTCCAGAAAATCAGGCTTTCAGTATCACTCATATTCAGCCTTTTTTCATCACATTCCACTTAGGGAACCGTGTTCTTTACTCAGACCTTACTTACTGCCTTTCTAAATCTAACTGCAACGCAAGAAAAGCAACATGCTCATATTTTTCTGTGCCTATGAATGGATAACAACTGCACAGTCTAAAAAGGACATAAGATAATGTCTCTTCTTCCCCGTATTCTCATAGTCCCATATTTTCTCTCTTTGTTGCACTTCTCAGGCAACAACGATTATAACCAATACTTTGGGACCCAGCACAAAAAAACCCAAAACCAAAAAATGAAGAGAGAAGAGACTTCACTGGAATAATCAATGCATCACTGCGTGTGTTTTATTCCCTTTTGAAAGCCATCTATGGTTTATCACTGAGAGCACGTCAGAAAATAATGAGCTCATTTTTTGTTTGTTTGTTTTTCCCTCATGGCAAAGCAGCCAGCAACCAGAAAATAAGCCTTTATTCTTCATGGAGGATCAAAGAGCTGATTTAGTCATGAAACGCTTGCTCTTTCAAAATGGTTTGCCTTTCCTGGACCACTGTTTTCTTCTTCCACTTGATAAGAAATCGGTGTACACCAGTTGATGCATGCACGGGCTACCGGGCACAGCGATTACTGCCCAGAAGAGAGGTGCTCCAGCAAGGCTGGCTGTCATGAAGGAAGTCAAGAGGTGACCAAAGGAAGGGTTTCCAGAGTTGCTCTCCTTTGAGGAGGCTCTGGGAGGCGAGCACTGCCCATAGCAGCACCGGCGCAGCTTGGGTGGAGGTGCCCAACTGCAAGACCTGCCCTTGCAGACGCGTACCTCACCCTCTCCTAACAGCAGAGATCGCCAGTCACATATGTTCAGGAGTTCTGGAGTGGCCATTTCTAGGTGTCTCTTGTAACTTCCTTGACAAAATTATTCAAACAGCAGTTTCTCCCACTATTCCTGACCAACTCTGCTGGCAGTCTCAGCTGCCCGAGGGCATTGAAGGGCAGCCGTGCCTCCGTGCCACTGAGCTCCCCAGCAGCCCCTCCCCGGCCGTTCGCTGGGCGCAGGGACAAGGGGCTGCCCCAGCCCCAGGCCGGCAGCTGCTGGAGGCCTCCAGGAGCAGAGCTATGGCAGAGGCATCCATAAACAACGGGCACGAGCTGGGGCGGCCAAAAGCCATTTAAAGTTATGCAACGACTGAAGTAATCCCTGGATATTTCTAGGATCAACAACGAGGTTTCTTTTTCTTTTTTTTTTTAAGAAGAAAGTCTCCAGCTGGTCTTTAAGCTTCTCCCCTATTTTTTCCCTCTCATTCAAGCAAAGCTGGGCTGGTACTTGGATTTTATCTCAGGCGTGCCGAGTACCATCTGGGGACCTGCAATAGCACAGGTATCTCATCAACATCTCGCAGAAAGGGCTCGGGGAGGCTAATGGGTGACATCTGGGACTTCCCTAACAGCTACAGCCATAGATCCAGTGGGATGCGGAGGAGACATAATGATACCAGCTGATGAGAAAATGGCATGAACTGAGAGGCACAGCTCCAGCGGAAGACACCCCTGCTGAAGAGCAAATTGCCACAAGTACAGGATACCAGTCAAGAAAGGCAGGTAAATGAAAAGCATCACGCTTGATGAGGTCAGACTTAATTGTGTTGGCAAAAATTATACTGGCTCTTTAAATCCATCCTATCAAAACCTATATCCTGCACTTTTCAGTGCTTGACTTAAAGAATTACCGTTTGCTCTGCATGCGGAGGGAACTTAGTAAGGCACATGGGAATATACGCATGCCAAGTATTCACTCCCTGTTTTCAGGCATTTTTTTAAAAAATATCTGTGCTTTTATATTGTAGTTTATATTGTATCTTAAAAAGGAAAATTACAGAGATGTATACATCTGAGAATAACATTTAATCTAGTTCACTGAATACACCACTTACTTTTGGAGTATCAGGACCATGGAGTCTCTAAAGTACAAAAAAATACACTTGGTTCTGGGCATAATTGTTTAATCTCAAGGGGGTGTAGGAGGTGTTGAAAAAGCATTTGAAAAATCCTGCTGAGATTCAGCCCGAGATAGAATTTTGCAGAGAACCCGATGGTGTACCTGCCTTGGGTTCACTCTCCAGGCGAGTTTGGTTCGCCCATGGAAAATCCCCCCCACAGCAGAGTGCTTGGCCAGGACCACTGCCGCAGCTTCCTCAGAGGGGCTGGAAGGAACCTCGTGCTCGAGCTGCCAGGTGCGAACCCCATCCCGGGCGAAGAACCTGCAGAAGAAACACCTGGGGAAATAGCTGCACTGGGAACTTCCCTGAAGGAAGGAAGGGAGGGAGGGAGGGAGGGAGGGATGAACGGGTGGATGGATGGATGGATGGATGGATGCCATTACCAGGAGAAAGCTTTTCTCCCTAGGCACCATGCTAAACCAATCATTTTTGTTTTGTTCCCATGAATTTATGAGACCAGGAGGAACATTAGTAGCCTAAACCAAAGCCTAGTAAAATAAATAGCCTAGACAAAAAATCTCCCCTGGTTCAGTTCCCTAATATTATCTTCCTTTCATTCCAGCCTCCTGCTGCTTACCCATCTCCACACACCAGTTCCAGAGGTGCGTGTCCTGGCCAACAAGCAGATATCACTTTTTTCAATCCAAACCAACAGGAACAGGAACATGAAACCCTCATGGCACTCTGCTCTGCTGCAGGGCTGCAGCACCAGGGCACGCACCTTCCGGGGCTGTCTCCAGCCTGGCCGGATCTCACGGGTGTCCTTGAGGAGCCCCCAGCCCCCCATGGCAGCGCTTGGG
This sequence comes from Pelecanus crispus, assembly GCF_030463565.1. Taxonomy (NCBI): domain Eukaryota; kingdom Metazoa; phylum Chordata; class Aves; order Pelecaniformes; family Pelecanidae; genus Pelecanus; species Pelecanus crispus. Next base: position 74,818,641 of record NC_134648.1, read on the forward strand.
GCAGGAGAGCCGGTGCTCCCCAAAGCCTCTCTGTGGGGACGATATGGACCCAGAAATGGGTCCTGCACCTGGTCAGCAATGCTGCCAGCAATAAAAAGTTCTGGGTTTTGTGGCTGTCAGTCCCAGTGCCCGGGTGCCAGACAATGCAGGGACCTTATGTGCTGCCATGGGAAATAGCATCATGTCATGGGAGACCCTCATGGCATGTTTTTACATCTGTTAGCCAGGGACAATCTCTTTGAATTACTAAAAAGCCTAAGACTAGAAATAGCTGTCCTGCTCATCATCAGCAGCTGAAACACTGAAACGTTAGCAGTGTTTTTTACTTAATTCACTTGAGAAATACTTTGGTATTTGATAATTCTGTTTATCCAAACAATATTGAATCAGAAAATTGATAACATTTAATGGACTGTGACTTACAATAAGGGATATTTTTTAAACACGATGATGGTATCTTAAACTGAAAAGGGATTTTACACATTTCCTTTAGTGAGTTATTCAGCTCTGTTCAGTTTCTTTATAGAATAAACCTGCAGGCCAGGGGCCACAAGCAAGGATCCAGTGTGCCTTAGCCTGTGCAAACCTGGTGTGATGAGCTGAGCTGGGTTTTTGGGTGAAGATCACTGCAGAAGCCTAATTGTGCAGAGCCCTGCCGGAGGATGCAGGGCTGTTCCTCCTCGAGCAAGATTATCCCAACCAGGCAACGAGCCCTCTTGGGACATGCCTGCACGGAACCTCGTTCAGCCACCAGTCATGAAGAGACTCTTCACCACCTGCCAAAATGCTAAAAGAGGATCTTCCTGTGGAGGACAGCACACTGGCTTCTCCCACAGCTCCCAAGCAGCCCGTGGTCCATGGGGTGCAGCCTGCTGCAGCCCCCTGAGCCCCTGGCCCATCCCGGCGCCATGGGAGGAGCTGAGCAGCAGCTTTTTAGTGTGTTTGTTTAGCAAAAAATGTCTGTATTTTGCTGTGTTTTAAAACTTTGCTATTAGTCTGAGGACAAACAGGTTTATATACATGGGTAAAAGCAAACAAACCATCAAAATGTTGTGGAGTGCCAAGCATATAGTTTGTAATATTGACCAGAAGTGAGAAAGGCGGGATTTATCTGCAAGTCAGTGTCTATTGAGGAGTGAAATGAAATGGTGGTGCTTCTTTGTGCTCCTACACAGCCATGTCCCCAAGCTCGAGGTGCATCTTCCTCCTCCAGCCCCTGACAGAAGGTCAATTTTCACCCTTCGCCCTCAACCACACAAATCAATTATTTGCACTGAGTAAATAATTTAGGCAATTTTATTCAATGCTCCTGAGAGTAATTTTTAATTTTTCATTCTAAGCTATTGTAAAAATGCTGCTTCAGATTGGATAAAAATGATGAATTTTAAATACATGTAATGCAATTTGTTTTCTACTTGTTGAGGCTACCACAGTGTTCATTTATAAGCAACCACAGTGACACCTTCCATGAAATTTAGAATGAATAGAAAGAAAACTGAAAATAATTGTGTTCTGCTGACTAAGAAAGTCCAATTTTCATTTTATCTTCACATTTTTTTATTTTAAATATGCCAGCTATTAGTTTTTCTCTATGTGTGGGAGCATCAGCAGGCCACAGGCGTGTGAAGGATGTGCCGCATCTTCCCAACATGTGTGTACCAAAAACCTGACAGCCAGGATTTCATTTGCACAAAACGTGCATCACCAACCAACATGGAAAGCTGCAAGTGTAAATCAGATCTAAATATTTGTAAATAAGATCTAAATATTTAAATATTTTTTACACAAGCAAAGTTAATCTTTGCCTGCAGAGTTCTTTGCTCTGCTGGGGTAGAGATGTGGCTTAATCCAGTGTCCGATGTGGCTTAATCCAGTGTCCTGCCTTACATCTGCAATCTGCATTTCATTTTAAGTAACAAGTGAAACAAGTCAGTCTCCCCAGTATGCACTAGGTATATAACCGGGATATTAAGAAATGAGCAGGCTCTAAAAACATCGCTGCATTGGCTTACCTGCTCCCAATGAGATAACGCACCAGCATCAGCATCTCAGGGTAAGTACCACAGGCAGGGGTGGTGCACGGTGCCCATGGGCTCCAAGAAGAAATGTGCTTCTTGATTATTCCCCAAAGTATTTGAATAAAAATGCTACAGGTGTCCTTTGGCTGGAACAGTGTTCAGTCTTGCACAGATAACAAGGCTCCCTGAAGTAAAGGTTTGGGCAAGCTATTCCAGCTCTAACATTTTTTTATTCAAAAACGAGGCAAGGCTGCCTGCACAACTGAGGGCAGATTCAGAAGATTTGATTCAGGAACAGTTGCATGTGTTATTTCCTTGCAATCAAATGTTTTGTGATGTTTTTCCATGGATTTTGGTGCAATAAGGATGAGTAATTTGAACCCCAGTGCTCGGCGGAGGCTGAGCAGTGGCCGTGGCTCAGCGGTGACGGCAATCTAGGGTGGGCATCCCTCGACTGCAGCAGTGCGATAAGGCGCGCAGACATGGCCCCCGCATTGTGCCACCTGGGCAGGACCCTGGACACAAATGGGCAGGAGGGGAGAAGCTGCTGGGCGGGCAGTAAAAAGTGTGAGATGTGACAAAAGCCCAGGTAGTGCCAGGAGGGGTTGCTGGTTGCAGAGCCAGCGGAGGTGGGACACGGGCACTGCGGGTATCTGGCTTCAGAGGACAAAAAAACCAACTAACAAAACAAACAAAACCCCAAAATGTGAAGTTTTCAGTTAGATCTGGAACCCTTACAGTTCTTTGTTACCCAAAACCAAAAAAGTCACAAGGATTTGCAAGACAGAGAAAGCAAAAGGCGAGGAAAACGCATGTGTTCGTTTCTTTCTTTGCTGTGTGGATGCTATGGAAGAATCAAAAGATCTGATTGCTTTGATCGAAAATGAGCCTACGGGTTAACTTTATCAGAGAAGACACACAGCAATGAAGTAAGATTATGCCCATAAACCTGAGGGATTTTTTCCTTTTTGCATATATTGCATCTCAGCTGTGGGCACGGAGGTTTCAATAACATGGCGAGGAATTTGAAAGATTAGTATGGGCATGTATCTAGCTTTATAATCATGATGTGTTAATGCAAAATTTTCCAAGAAAAACCCTTCAGTCAAACAAAGGACTGAAGGCTCCTGTGTGTTTGAATGAATTGAAGGCAGGTGTTAAGTCTGATGTCTTTGACGTGTGAGGACAGGGGATTTCTATTCAATAATACGCACGCAGGACAACTCAGCAGGTTTCTCTGTTTTATCCTCTCAGAGGTAAACCCATGGCTGGAGTTGCTTTAAAATTAATTGACTTTTTTTTTTCCTTAGAAGATCAGAGCATGTTACAGAGAGGCAGCAGCCAGAAATGTGTTCACAAGGTGACTGCAGAAACAAGCAACCTACGGGCCGGACCAAAGAGCGCGTGTGGGAAGTCACGTCTCTCGCCCACAGTTGCATACACAGGCACCAAAAATGTTCACTGGCATCTGGGAAAGCATTGTCTAGCATGGACGGAGGAGGTTACAGACCCTGAGCTGCATTTCATTTGAACACAGTCACGGCACAGGAGTCTCACGCAGTACTCTGTTATGGTTTGTTGCAACCTTGAAATGAAAAAAAAATTAAAACCAACCCCAATATTTTGGAGGTAGAGAGTTCAGCTGTCAAGTTATAATATTAACAGAAGAAACCCAAGGCACGGCACGCGCATTTCCCCCAGCAATAGAAGAGGATTTCTGTGCCGCAGGGTGAAGATGTGGGGTGTCGGTGCAGGACCGGTCCCCGGCCAGCACAGCGGCTCTGCGCACAGCAGGAGCATCCCTGCACGCAGGAGGGTTTTCAGCAGGCAAAGGCTCGCCAGCTGTGTCTGTGTTCAGAGGGAAGGAGTGGGACGGAGAAGGCAGTCTGCAGCGCCACGTGCCACTTGCCAATGACATGATGCAACAAGAAAATCCATCTTTTCTGCTTTTTTGCTAGTTCTGAAGTAGTATGAAATTTTTTACTATTCAAAGTATGATTTTAATCATGAAAGTTGTGATTTGTAATTCTAATATTTACACAGAAAGCTCTTTTTCTTATGTCTTTCTTCATAAAGTAATATTTAAATCAAAGTGCGGGTTTCATTTCATACAGCTTTGAAGTTGATCCTTTTGACATTTCACATTTTCTTGTCACGCTTTTAATTATGAAAAAGTTTCACTCATCATTTCATTTTTTTGCATATTTCCTTAACTGCCTTTTCTTCACCTCTATCAGCAAACTCAGAAAAGAGACGGAAACAAGAAGAGACAACTGCGAGCGTGCCACGCTTGCGCAGCCTGGGAAGCCGTCACACGTTTTTTGGTCCTGGCTCGGGTGAATGTGACACGGCACATCAGATGCACCTTCCCCTGCACGAAACGCACGCTTCCCCGTGGGGCAGCTGGCAGGGTTTATGCGTGAGGGTGAACACCCCTGCTCACGCTGAGCTCCCTGGGGAGCTGGGCTGGCTCCGCGCGGCTCCTGCCCGCAGGATCGTGGCTCCAAGCCCACGGGAGGGCAGCGCCGACGTCCCCTCCCCGGCGCTGGCCGCCCTCCACAGTGCTCAGGGCGCTCAGGGCCCAGGGGTGCCTCCAGAAAACCCCCTGCACCTTCACCTGCTGCCAAGAGAAAGCCATTACCACCCCCTGCTCCGCCGAAGACAGGGGGTGAAAGAGCAAGTGAACAACAGCTGGTGTCTCGGGGTTTGCAGCCAACAGCACGCGCCGATACGGGTTTTGTGTCAAACAAAATATAGGGTTCTGCTTTCAGATGGTGCCTTGGTGCATCGCTGTAGCAAGTCCCGTAGGCAGCAGCAGCAGCCTCTGCACCTCCGCTCCCACCTTTCCACCCCTGCAAGCCAGGGGCGCTGCCCAGGAGACCTCAGCAGAAAATATGTTTGAAGGAGAAGCGGCTCAGCGGCATGTCACGGTGCAGGGTGGAAATAATGGGTCGGGCACCTGCCAGGAGCAGGAGGAGTTCCTTTTCTGAACAAAATCACGACATCCTCCCTACCATTCTACAGGGAACAGTACAAATGTGGGCTGGGGTTTTTTTTTGGGGGGGGAGAGGGGGGCAGAAGGGAGAAGAGAGAGCAGAGTGATTCTTTTTAAAACTAATTACAGTTGTGCACACCAAATACAGTTTTCAAGACCCAATATAAAAGTGACTTTTCTCCCTGAACAGAGGTACTGGGAGTTTAAAAAGTCCTTTTTCCTTCACGGGGGACAAAGGGGACTGTTTCCAGCAAACTTTTTCTCTTCTTTCTTGCCTTTCCAGCCATGTCATTATACCGAGAAATTTCAGTACCAAACTTTTAATTATTCTTTCTATCTCAGAGCAAACTTCAAAGCAAAGTGAGGTTTGGTGCTTTGCACAGTCCAGCCAAAAATCACCCGAGCAATTTTCCCCACCCACCAGTGACTGGAGGGATTTTGCAAGGTCTGGGGTCTGCGGCCCTGCCAATGCTTCACACAGCGGTGTCTGCGTCTGCCCTGCTCCAGAAGGAACTGCTCTCCTCCGCAGAGCTCCCCTTAACACACGCCCTAATAGAGTCCTTGGTCTCACTTTAAATTTATTTATAAGGTTACATTCTATCCTGGGTTGTGGCAATTATTCTGTAAACTGCAGTCAGCATAATAAGATCCTAATTATGCACAGTTATTTTAGGCTTCTCAGAGATATGATTATTTGGCCACAAAACCAGGGACACACATAGTAGAGAAAATATGCAAGAATGAAGAATAGAAGGAAAGAAGAGGGCAGGCAGGTGAGAGGAAATGCGAGATGATTTTCTGTGGCCGTGACAGCCCTTTCTGCCTCGTGCAGAGCGTGGCTGCGGACGATGCCTCCGGGGCAGACCGGGGTTGTGTAACTTCATTAATAACAGGCTGGAGAGAGACCTCGCCACCCAGAGATAACGAATGCCCCAGCCAGTGCTTTGTGGCGTCCTCCCCGTTTAAGGTGACCTGCCATTAGTCGCAGGAAGACCCCAGGAAGCCCCCGCAAGAGACAACCTGGCTCCCGCGCTGATCCAAGCTGCAGCAAGTCCCCAGCTACGAGGGGAACGGGGGGTCCCTGTGGGGCGTTGTGGCCAGCCTGGAGGTGCCGTCCACCCTGCCGTGGGGCAGCCGTGGGGCAGCACGACCTGTGGGGCTTCTGCAACTCTTCATGCAAGGACCATGTAAGTGTTCCCCCGGCAAGATTTTAACACTGCGCCTCACTGCTCAGGTCTGCTGGATCCCGTCCAGCCCCGCAGATATTCTCCAGGTGTTACCTGCTCAGTGGGAAGCCCCATCTCAGGCATTGCGAAGGCAAGTTCTTCCTACACTTGACATGTAAATAGGTCAAGCCTAAAAACTTACTGTGGTAGCACGATGCCCTGAGAGTACAATGATTTGCCTAAAAGTTGTGTTACCTGGCAAATACTTTTTATTCATAGAATCATAGAATATCTCAAGCTGGAAGGGATGCATAAGGATCATCAAGTCCAACTCCCTGCTCCTCACAGGACTACCTAAAACTAAACCATATGACTAACAGCATCGTCCAGACACTCCAGAACTGGTTTCAAATTCCAGGTCTCCACAACTCCAGAAGGAGTTCATGTGATAGAATATATAAAGGATAAGAGTGTTGCACCTTCTTTTACACTTAGTTTGTATTTTCTAATACAACACTGCAGGCAGATGTAATACATGCTTGCTGGTAATTGCTGTTTCTAAAATCCACTCTTGTGTTCTCTCTAGATTAAAGCCATGTTAAAAATCAGGAAGGTGATGATAAACCGTTACCATTAAGCCTTGCTTAAAAAGAAAACATTTTGGCTGACTCCAAAAGGGCAGCGATGGAAGTTATGACTCCATTTGGTGGTTTAAAGATACAGGAAAATAAAAATGTCCCCCATGCAGCCTGTTTGCTCAGTGTTCACTGAGGACATAAAACCCAGGAACATACCTGTGGGAGCTGTCAGAGCTGCGATGCAGATGCCAGCACACACCCTCACGTCTGAAGCACTGACTCATCCAGCTCAGGGCATGGATAAGAGCATGAACAACACTGGATTGCCTGATTTGGAAAAAAAACAGAAAAGTATGCTTGTAAAAACAAAAAAAAGAACCCTAACGGTTCCAATTGCACAGCTCCGTGTTTGTCTTCTCTTATCCTACAGGAACAGGGCCGCCTTCTCATTACATGTGTTGATGAAATTGGAAAAGGATGTGAATTTGGGGCACAAGGAAGTGGACAGGTTCATGATAGCACTCAGGCAATGCTTTACGTCCTGGACAGTATAATGATAAACTTTCATGAACAGGTGGTCACTGTGGACAGGGAGCAGCTTGACTTTGGGAACAGCTCGGCTACTTTCTGGCTTCAGAGTCCAGCTGGCAGTGATGGACAGTGGCAAAGAAGGGCTGGAAGAGCCTGGAGCTCCAGAAATGAGACGTGTCTTTCGAGCAACCAGCAGACTGGTGAACATGGGGCAGAAGAGCCTGTGGGAACAGGAGAGTGCTGGTGGGTCTCACCCAGACCCCTAACACCAGCAAGCTGGCATGGATTTTATCCCAGATATTCCCACATTAGCTGCATCTACTTTAGCACGTCGTGTAGTGCCACAGAAGTGCATCACTGAGCCAAACGAGAGGGGCTGAGAGCCACCTCTTGGCACAGTCTGTGACCTGGGAGTTTCCACCCTTTAGATGTAGTTTGGATTAGTTTGGCTTAGTTAATTTAGTTCAGCTAAAACACCCCCACCACAGACATGGCCTGAAGCTGTCTGAAGGACGTCATTGCCTTAGACCCTTCTATCTGTTGGGGACCGGAGAGCATTCAGTACACCTGGAACAGATCTCATTTAACTTCTGGTTTGCATGCACCAACACCACTCCGCAAACCAAATCATGCTTAGTAAATGGGATCAAATAGGAAATTTGCTTCAAAATGTCACTCCTTTCTGAACAAAAATACTAGAGTGGATGCAGCGTTTCACATGCTCTGCGTGCCGTGAGGAGCCCCGTGAGCCCTGCTAACAGCTCCAGGACCACGGCAGTCATTTAACATCTGCTCACTGTATCTGAGCCCAGGAGGAATCGACCGGGAATCTTAATCTTCCTTGTCTCACAGATAAGACCCTGAGGACAGGCCTGAGACCTGGCACCAGATGAGGGATGGAGCAGAAGTTATCTCAAGATGGATGTACAGAGGACAGAAAGCCTGCTGATGTTTTCGTCTGTGCAGTTGTCCAGTGCGCACAGGCAGGACCGAGGGAGCAGCACCCTGCCCTGGATCTGGAAGCTGGGGTTGATTTCAGGCCTGAGGAGGTCAGAGCTTTTACCCTGCTCCCCTGTCTCACCCTCTCGCCCCCCTCAGCATCACACGCTGCTGCTCCGTGGCAGTGGGGCAGAAATCCCTGCCGGCTGCCGCTGCGCCGCTGCCGGCGGTCCCTGGGCACCCCGGCACTCCTCTCCAGGCTCCCCAGCGTCTTTCCTGCAGGCAGGATGGGCACCTTCCTCTGCCCAGCCCCTTCATCCCTCCGAGACCCCACCTCCCTTTTGGGAAGCCTTCCTCTGTCAGCAATGCCTCTTCTCTCCAGCCCTCTGATCCCCAGGTTTCCCAGCCTACGTGCAGCAGCACGAGGAGTGATTAGCCTCCCAGCTGCTGCTTCCGTCTCACGTCTCTTTATCCACTGGAGGATTCAGGATGTGCCACTTTTGTTTACTCCAGGTGTTACCAACATTTACAGCCAGCCCATCCTCGTGCAGCTGGAAAGTAGCAGGCTCCTGACAGAGAGTTGGAGTTTCGGCTTGGACATTCGCCTGCCCAAGCACAAGCCACCTGCCAGCCTTCACAATTTCTGCCACTTTTTGCCTGTGAAAGCAGCACAATTAATACCACTTATTCTGGCATCTCTTCTCCGGGGCATGCCATGCTCTTCCCTGCCTTGCATCCATGACGCATTTTTATTGTTTGGTTGACTCTCCGGTGAAGCCAATCTGGGTTGCAGGACCGTGGCTTGCTGTGAAAGGGAAAGCAGAACAGGAGCAGGATTTGAGCTGTGTTGGAGAGGAGAGGTTGATGGTGTTGGATCTATTGCACTGGCCAGACGGTCGTGTTGTTCAGTGATAGCCAGGGCAGGGGCAGCAAACCCAGCATGTTAGAGATGTTGCACCATTATCTACTGCTTCATTCATACTTTCCTATCCCAGCAAAAAAAATAAAAATCATTGCCTTTTAAATAAGGAAGAACTTTTCTTTTTCCTACAGCAGCCCCCTACGTTACCTCCTCAATGCCCGCAGTGCTTCTGCAAGGCACAGCTGGCAGGACGTGTAACCTGGGTGGGGATGGACCAAAAAACATGCACAGGAGCATCCCTACACGGGTCCCACTGCTCCTGCGGAGGAAGACCAAGAGGCATGTCTCGCTCCCAGCTGACAAAGCTGCCTTCCCTTTGGCAAGTCACCGCCGGCGTAGGTGCCTCTGTCAGGCTCTCATAATGCCATCACCGTCAAAAGTGAGTTGGACGTTTCTCAGTAAGAGGCAAATGTTAATGTAATGGGAGAATAGATTAAATAATGTACAACTGCTCATACTGTTCCTTTTATACATCAGAAATGTGGAATAATAAGTCAGAGAATAACCATGCATATAAAAGAGAAGAATTTCCATCATAATAAATTCATAAGGATTCATAACAAACATTACTTGTTTGTTTATGCAGAACTGTAGTATTGACCTGATTACAAAAATAACAGGAAACCTCAAAGGAAGACATAGGGCAGAGCAATCCTGGGCAGAGGCACGGGGGAAGATTAATACTATCGCTCACTAGATGTGACAACAGCTACCCTTGGAACATGAAGATATCTGAAAGTTAATGAAGAGATAGGAGTGTGATAATAAAAATAAACATGTCTTTTTAGGTTGGGCTGCCCCACTGCAAGCCTTATACTGTTTGATAATGCAGTTCTTCAAAAACGTGCTGATGACAGCCCTGCAAAGGCAATATAATTTATCTTAAAATTGAAGAGACAAACCAGGAGGCACAGAACGTGGCACCAAAATATGGATGACAGTGTCCTTGCCGAGGAGGCAAACAACCTTATTAAGGGAGAAAGGGGAAGAGATGGCTGTATTAGCAGTGAAAAGGAAGTCCGGGGGAATATAATTACAGCGAGGGATTCATATCAGCATTTGTACTGCCAGGCTTGAGGAGCTGACAATCATTTTATGTGGGGAACATCAGAAAACGAATGGCACTGTTTCTAGTGCATGGGCTTTGTGTATCAAATTCATTAGTCCTGAAGGCATATTATAAGAGTGAATTTAAAGGTAAGAGAAGCATAGCAGTAAATACTGACTAAGTACTGCAGCACGAAGGCTGTCCCCACCGCAGGATCAGCCCGGTGCGGTCTTCCCGCTCTCCTCCTGCAGCTGCCATCGGTGTCACCGCAGACGGGGACCGTGCCGCCCGGACACGGCTACGGCAGGGCAGTGGGAGCCGCCGCCTCCGGCACCTCCGCCGCCCGCTGCCCATCACTACCAGCACCCTGGGAGGTTTCCAGTACAACCTCTCCGTTTGCCCCAGTAAGGACTGGTGTGAGACACGCCGAGAGCAGCACCGGTCAGCGGGCAGTCCAACGTGGTTTTGCACGCTGAGGAGCAGGCAGACGGACAGACTCCCTTCTTCCCAGCACGTGGCATGAAAATAGCAGAGTGTACCGGGAAGTGTAAATGCCCTCAAGACATGTTCAAAAGGAGCTGAATTTTTCTGAGACAAAATAATTAGCAGGATATTGAAGAGACAGCATAATTTCTGTTTTACAAGAAATCTGAAGATTTCTGCTCCGCAGACCTTGTCCTTTGTATTTGATACACAATTAATTAACTATTCATCCATGTTTCAGATAAACTTGGGATTTTACTTAACAATGAAGGATTAGGAAGCTTCTTACTAGACTGAAACACAGATACTTATGCCCTTAGGGTGGGGAGGGATCAAATAAGTCTGCTGCTGAACTGCCACCTAACAGGACTGCACCAGTGCGCACACACACGCGCACACACACCCCCACACACTCACTCGCGCCGAGGTCCCGTCTGGAAACCTAGCAGTGATTTCTCTTCTGACAAGTGCGGGAGTGGTAAAAACCAACCAAAATTACAAGAAGAGCAACCAGAAGGCAGCTACCGTATGAACTCCTAAACTGCGGTTCTTTATCCGGCAGCAGAAGTCTGAATTATTTACATTTTGGTCATGAATAAACGATTTCTAGCATGCTTCTGCACCCTTGAATGGACATCCAAATGGCTTTTCTTGTCCAGGAGACAAATCTGTAAGGCTGAGGATGTCTCATGATGGATGTAAACTCCAGTGGCCAAAATCAGGTCCAGCCCGGTTGATGCCACCTGGCCCAGGAGCCGCGGTGGGGATGGCAGTCCCCAGCACACCCCGCCGGGGCCGGGAACCCTTCCTGGAAAAATCCCCTTTCGCCGCCATCCCCAGCCCCGTGCACACGTGTGTCCCTGCACACGCCTCACGCCAAACCCATAGGCTGCATTCTGCCAGGCAGAGTTCAGCCTAACAGTGTCCTCCTGGAAGGCAAATCTGAGCTAATATGCCCCAAAACATGGTTTGCCTTCGTGGGGATTAAGAAATAACAAGACTCAAAAACGTTCCTTCCTCTTGGGTGCACCTTTTCTGGCTCTTTAACCGGAATCGTGGCTGGAGCGTTGGGATGCTAGCACAGCAGCTTATTTTAAATCACAGACGTGGTTCAGAGGAAGCAGCAGATAGGGAGGCTCCGTATGAGTACGTGTGCCCATACACACATTGTATACACCTGTATGAACGAGTGCACTCTTACATTGTCCATAGTTGCAAATGTATAATTTGTATATAATGTATATGTTTTATAACTGCACTCCCAGATTGTGGAATGTATGTGCCCATGTATATCTAAAAAGGAAGAAATTTTTTTAACTGTAAATGCAGACAGGCATGCACTGGTTCAGGAAAATCAAGCATTTATAGCCTGTCTTAAATAAAGCTAAACTTCTAGACTGTGCTACCGGATTTACCACCTGCTCACTGCAGGTTCCAGATTTCAGCAGCGGCCAATTCCCTCTTCTGCAGACAGATGTGCAAGAAACCTCAGAGCGCTGCAGGAGATCCCTGCCATTGATGAGAGGCCGGCCAAGCCCTGGGATACACAGATTTATCTCCCTTCTCCCGCTGACTCTCCCTGCGGTGCCTCTGGACACCATCCCTGGCCCGCAAAGGGGACAGGCAGGGGGACACGGAGTGGTGGATTTATATTTTTATCATAATAATTATATTATTCTTCTTTTCTTAATTACCCCTTTAAATGCTACTGCCCCAGTCCCTCCCGATACCCTCCCAACAGCATGTACAAGCCACCCTGCTCCATCTCCGCACCTTTCTGGGCAATCAACATCTCTTTAACATAAAGATTTGATTCAGCACTTGATTCAGATAAGGATGCCCTACTTACCTATGAGATGCCATGTTATTTGAAATATGCTTTTATGGTTTTACACAAAATTTACTTATTTTTCTTTCTTGGAAAAACTACTGAGCATGAATCTGAAATCTCACTTGCAGTCTTATTGATCAGTCGGAAGCTTAAAACCAGGACAGCACAGAACAACCATTTACAGATATTCAACTCATTGCAGTGTCCGTGTTTGTGATCCTAGCTTACTGTAACGTGTGATAATGCAATTTTGCCCATGTTAGCATCTCATCTTTATTGCAGCCTAGGGAGGCATCTGCAAGGGCTGCAAGCGTGATTCCCCACCGACACCTTGCAGGGTTGAGGTGTGCGGGGTGGCACGGGCCCCCCACCACATCGGTGCTGCACCCACCTCTGTTGCTGCCAAGCAGGAGCTCACCAGTGTCCGTCTGCTGTTTGTTTTTCCGAGCCCTTACATATTCCTGGTTTCTAAGGGACTGCGTTCAGTCCAGGTCCCAGCACCAAATTATTCTCGGCAATGCGCTTGGCTTTGTGCTTTTTAGCACCAGCTTTCACAAGCTCTCCCCATGTCCATTTAAGCTGCTTTTTGTGGTCTCCTCAATGTCTTCTTCAGTGTTGACTGACCTGCGTAGCTTTGTGTCACCTATAAATGCTGTCATCTCCCTGCCCTCCCCTTCTTCTCACCGTTAATGAACACTGTGCCAGATGATCGTGTCGTTTCCCAGAAGCAGAGGGACTCCGTTTCAGAAATGCAACTTTCCTGAAGTGTCACACAAATGCACAAGTACTCATCATCTCAGACCGGGGTTGTTTCATTTCCTGCACCTCTTTTCTGTAGAAATAACTGTATTAATAAAACACTATGATTTTTATACACAGTTCTCAGCAGGACATGGTTCTTAGCTGTAAGAGAGTTCTGTCAGATGGTGCATTTTCTTGCCAGGAAATTTGCTTACTTCATTATATTTTTATCACGACATATTCAGCTTCTAAGAAAACACTGTTTTCCTCCAAACCCCATTTTTGTTAGATCCTAACAATGCAAAGGGAAGGGAAGCACAGAGAGGGCATTTTGATGCAGCACACTGCTTTCCTCCAGCAAAAGACGACAAACTGCAATGCAAATGCCTCAGCCTTATTTCTTGGTGGCTGGTATCCCTTGATGTTTTGTGAGCAGGAAGGAAAGCACATTTTGCTCCAGATTCTCCATTTCTGCTGATTTTAGGGATATGACTTCTTCACCTGAAAATGTAAACTGCTAACAACATAACAGCCCAATCCGCTAATTGAATCAGTGCAGAGCGTGGCCCTTGCAGAGTAACAGCCTGGCTGGCAGACGCGTTGCTCTCTCCTGGAGCCAACCCCCCAGACACGACACCGACCGCTGCAAGAGGCAGAGGCACGGCATCACCTCCCCACGCACACGGCGAAGGCAGGGGACCTCCTTTGGACCTCTTTCGAAGCGTCTGCCATGCGGGGAGACAGCAGAAACGCTTCCATTTCCTCACTTGGATTTACCAAGCTCTTCAAAGGTGGCTTGGATTAAGGAGCTTTTGCAATTGAAAGGGGTGGAGAGGTTTTAGCTCTTGAAATGATGAAGAATACGCTTTTAGAAATCACATAATCTGGAAGTACAGGCTTGAGGGGTGAACGTGAAGGAGAGGGAGATGGAAATTTCCTCTTCTCTTTTTTATTCCCCACAAACATGCAGGGTTTGTGAAAGTGCAAGTACAGAAAGAGGAGCCCATGAGAGAAAAAAATAAATAAGCAGAAGTCAAACTTTATATGAATGCTATTTATATTTCATAGATGGTTTTACCTGGAGAAGGACTAAACAATGTTTTTCTATCACAACGAAGCTTTGCAGATGTGCAGTAGTGAAGAAGGCTGACTTAAAATTTTCTGCTTTATGAAAATGCTGTTATCGGTTGCACAATGGCCACACTAATTTTTTGTCTTTCTGATTAATGAATATTGAGGAGGATAAAACTGTCAGCTTCTGGGCTCTGAGAAATCACCTGGGGGTGAGCATCCCCATCCCACCCTGGGGTGAGCGTCCTCATCCCACCCCGAGATAAGCACCCCTGTCCTGGCTGGGGGTGAGCATCTCCATCCTGCCTGGGGCTCTGCTGCAGCACCCAAAGGAGCAGCGTCCCTCACACCCTTGTGTTCTTTGTCCTTGGTTTATTCTATTTTTGGTTGTGGGTTTTTTTTTTACAATCTGGGAAACATCTCAGCCCTCTTGTATCTGTTGTTATTTTCAGCTGCCAGGCTGTGGGCATGAGAAATGAGTGCCTTGGTGCAGCCCCCAAGGAAGGACGTGGCAGCCCCTCCCCAGTCCCGTCAAGTCTGCTGCTGTCTGGGCTCTTGCCGTCCCCACCCCATGCTCGCACCCAGGATGTTTTGGCACAGCACCTCTCAGCCCCAGCGCAGCCCACGCAGGAAGGCGCTGGGAGGGGGTGTGCAGGTTTCCAACACAAATACAATAACTCCAGAGAGTGAGGAATTAGCAGCTCCCTGGACCAAACCTGTCATTGCAAACTGTCATAGCTGAAGCAGCAGAGAGGAGCTGTCAAACTTTTGTTTACTGGCGTGTTTTCTCAGGGTCCGCATCACATTCCCTCTCCTGGGGCGCTGGGAGGGGAAGGACCAGCCATCAGGCGAGGTCCAGACTCCAGGGGTGACGCTTCCTTGTAGGTCTGCGGCTGGTCTTCAGGCACAGGGCAAGCGTTCAGTCCTGCTATTAAATGTCTGACCACTGATGGACTTTCTTGATTTTATTTATTCCATTAGCAGCCTGAACAAGATGGCCAAGGTTGGCTGCGCGCTGCTGTCACCCTGCCTGGGGCTGCCCTGCCTCTCCAGGCACGCCGAGCGGGGATGAAGCAGCTCTCTGCAAGCACAGCACATCGCATCGCATCGCATCGCATCGCATCGCATCGCATCGCATCGCATCGCATCGCACATCCGCTACGGCACAGGCGTGCGGGGACCAGGCAAGTTCACTGGCCAGGACCAGAAATCGTTCCTGGCATTTGGGTGGCTGATTTGGTGGGGGGTTTATCGCTCAGTTGATATGACCCCATCTTTAAGCAGCATACTTCTCATAAAGCATAAAGTACACCGTCTTTGTAGAGATTTCCAAGAAACGTACCTGATGGGCTTGTTTAAAGTTTGGCAAGAAACCTGTTGCTGTAACAGTGAAGTACTAGACATGGAATTGGACCCAAGGAAAGCTGTGTGTATGTGTGTGTGTACATATAGACAATTGTATAATTGATATATACTACTCTATACAATAGTATGCATAGTATATGTACAACTGTATAATATACTGTAACATGTATATATAATATATAATAATATATAATTAAACTATTCATATATAAATATGTTATATGCATTGTATATGTAGTTTATATACGTATGTATATGAACATAATGTTTTGGAGGGTTTTAAAATTTTTTTCGTAAAAGGACTGTCTTTTACGAAGAAAAAGTAAAAACTAATCTAAATTTAAAATTCAAAATGTCTGATTATGCTACAAGAATTAAGAAATTCGAAAGGTTTTGGTTAAAAGATTGAAAGTGTTGACCTCAATTTTTATTGATAACGAATTTCAACGTACATATTTTGTGAAGATGAAATATTTTTTCATTTCTGTCATTAGCATTTTGCTGTATTATTCTCTTACCTTTTCCTCTTATGCATCTTAATAAAATAATTGTGGATCAAAGATATTAATCATGCAATTCAGTCTGTTTTTCTGTTGTGTTTGAAAACTAAATGGAGATGGACTTTCAAAAGTTTTTATTTAACATCACGGTAGCTAGATTTTTTTGTTTCCAGGATTATAAAATATGACAGAACAAGAGAAAAAGAATTAACATTTTTCAGCCAATTAAATTAGACTGAATGGCTGAGATAGATAAGACAGCTGAGCTATTGAAAAGAAAGTAAATTAATGTGCCTGTTCAGGTGTAAGATCGCTTTCCTGTAATAGATTTCACTTCACTTTTTTTGACACGTTTTCCATTATTTAGAGAGAAAGCAACAGACTGAGTAAGGGCCAAGGAGCCTCTTCTTTCATCCGCTCTGTTGTGCTTAAATGATAATTCCAAATAGCTTGGTTTTGGTTCAAACAGTTTGCCTCAATCAAAGTGGAAAACTGTGTCGCACATTAAGTCTTTAAAAAAATGTGTATTTAGCACAGTTTAATAATTTTGAATAAAAGAGTTATTTCTGAGATAGCAAAAGAACGTTTTTTGGCTTTTCCAGATTTTTCTTCCTTGACCACATTTTTTGACCGAAACAATCAAAATTCACCTGAATTTTCAAAAGTCTTTGCACGACCCAAATCGGGAGGGCAGGGGCAGCCACGGGAAAGCGCAGCCATTGCCCGTGGCCCCGGCATCGCGCCCGTGCGTGCTCGGGCACAGCAAGGGGCCCCCAGCCGCCCCCCACCCCGCTGCAGGTGAGCGGCTCCCTCCACCCTGCCTTCTCCCAAGGCTGATTTGGCCTCACCTCTGATTTAGGAAATGTTTCTTTCACTGGTTTTCCATGGAAAAACCTGTCGGAAGATTGCATTTCTGATAAAATGCAGCGGTCTGGACTCTTTTCGGCTGCGAACGCAGCCTTCCCCACGGGAATCACTGCTCCTGGAGGCTTCGGGCAGCGAGGAGAAAGAGCAGGTTCAAATCTGTGAAACTCCGCCATTTATCTGCATCGGGCGCTGCCTTCAGAATGTGCTTTCTCTCCACATGCTTTCCACCTCAATCACAAATAATATTTCTTGTAAGCGTAAATTGTCTTGGCTGAGAAGCTTCAGGAGAGATGTTACTAGCCACAGGAATCTCTGGGGTTTTCAACACTCCCCTCTCCCTTTGCTTTCTCTTTTCCTCTATAAAGCATGCACGCACAGGCGTGCACACAGATACACACACATGCACACACAGATATGCACACACATATGGACATGCTAACTGTGTTTTACAGGTAAGGGACTAAATTTGTGCTCACCAAATATGCTGCAGAGAGTGTGTGGGATGGATCTTGGCTGCTGAGGGGAGACAGGGTGCAGAGCTTCCGTGAGCTTCCCCGCCAGCTCACTGCTCGGGACGGGTCCCCGCTGTCCCACCAGCTCCGCGGCAGTTTGCCTGCAGTGCCAGGGATTTGCAGATGGCATCTGTCCCAGCCAGCAGTGACCAGAGCTGGACATATCCCTTCACAGCTGGTGCTGCCTCAGGGTAACCCAGGCAGTCGGAAAAAACAGTGAGCATGAGTTTAACTTGGCTGGAGCTTCGCACTTGGTGAGAGGGTCACAACCCCATGCAACGCTGCAGGCTTGGGGAAGAGTGGCTGGAAAGCTGCCCGGCCGAAAAGGAGCTGGGGCTGTTGGTCGACAGCGGCTGAACATGAGCCAGCAGTGTGCCCAGGTGGCCAAGAAGGCCAACAGCATCCTGGCTTGTGTCAGGAACAGTGTGGCCAGCAGGAGCAGGGAGGTGATTGTGCCCCTGTACTCGGCACTGGTGAGGCCGCACCTGGAATGCTGTGTCCAGTTTTGGGCCCCTCAGCACAAGAAGGACATTGGGGTGCTGGAGCGTGTCCAGAGAAGGGCAGCGGAGCTGGGGCAGGGTGTGGAGCACAGGGCTGGTGGGGAGCGGCTGAGGGAGCTGGGGGTGTTCAGCCTGGAGAAGAGGAGGCTGAGGGGAGACCTCATCGCTCTCTACAGCTGCCTGACAGGAGGGGGCAGGGAGGGGGGTGTTGGGCTCTTCTCCCAAGTAACAAGTGATAGGGCAGGAGGAAATGGCCTGAAGTTGTGCCATGGAAGATTTAGGTTGGATATTAGGAAAAATTTCTTCACGGAAAGAGTGGTCAAGCATTGGAACAGGTTGCCCAGGAGGTATTTGAAAGACGTGTAGACCATGGTGCTTAGGGACACGGTTTAGTGGTGGAGTTGGCAGTGCTAGGTTAATGGTTGGACTTGATGATCTTAGAGGTCTTTTCCAACCTAAATAATTCTATGATTCTATGAATAATCGCTTTCATGCAGGGACCCACGTATGCCAAGCAGTACCTGGGCACAATAGCCCGGGCTCCTGTAGGTCAGCGCCATTCCCCTGCCTGCTGGAAGAGGTGTCAGGATGTTTAATTCTAATGCAGCAAGCACAGTCAGAAACCTGTCCAGTCAGGAGCTGCTCTGGGGAAGCAGCTTGTGGCAAAGCCTGGCTCCAGCACGATGTGCAATTTGTATGTGATTTGCAGTGACATGTCAAAAGAGAGCTTGTCTTGCAGACCATTGTGCAAAGTGAATCAAACTTGCACTTTTCTCCTCTCTTATCTTTGCATAGATTGTTTTCCCTGTCATTGCAAGGAGTGTTCATCTGCTGAGTGCCTGGCACAACAGAAGAGAGAAGTGCAGAAGAGGATACTCTGCTGCTGAGCTAACTGCCACGGTTTTACAAAAGCCTTGCAGGGGAAGCTGCAGGTTTGGGTGAGCCTTTTTGCCTCTCCCTTTGGTTTCTCCAGCCCCCATTTCTTTTGGGGTTATTAGAAGTATTTCACATGGTCACTGTGAGGAGCAAGTTCATGACTGACCTCTCAGCAGTGGGTACTGCCAGCCCCCGCAGGCCAGCGCAGCCTCATGTCTAACCAGGCGGTGGCCTGTGGACAACCTTGGTTTTGCACAGGAGGTTCTTCAATGAGTCCCAGGTCTAGTAACCGCGCTGCACGAAGAATGGCTGATGTTTTCAAAATGTGTCTTCATAGGAACTGGTACACCTAAAATCAGCTGTTTCGTAGGATGCTGACCTACGTACATATGCATCTGGCTCTGTTTGTTGCATCCCTGATCAAGCCAAGCTCTGTTGTATCTTTGAACAACCAGAAAAAAATGTTTTTCTGCCTTGCAGGGGTGTTTCCAGATATTTCATTGGTGGCTGTATAGCCACATACAAACTGTGCAGCTTGGGCTGGGATTGGAGTGAGTGACAGGCTGTAGTTGCCTTCTCTTTGCACACTTTTACTCTTTAAGACCTGCAACAGGTGGAGAGCAGTCAACACAAGCAGTGGTTTTTCAGGGGCATCTCCTAGCTTAGCTCTGGGCACCATTGTGCAAGGCACCGACAGACACAGATGGAGCGTCAAGTCCTGCCTTGCCTTGAAGCATTTACACCGTGAATAAGGTTAAGAAACAGGGGATGTGGAAGCAGGGAGAGTTCCAGAGCTGCGAAGTGATTTTCCTGAAGGCAGCACTGGAGGTCAGTGGCAGAGGGACAGTTAGTTTTTGCGAACCCTCATCCAGTCGAAACTTCAGATCATCCTGACTGTCAAAAGTGGGAAAAACAACCTCAGCGAGGTGTGATCTGATGCACCACCCCAATGGCGCACTGAGTGACAGCGCTGCCTCTCCCACATACAGTACAATGCCACAAAATGATATTTTCATTTCTGAGATGAAATTTGTTATCATCCATTCTTGACCTTCATTGGCACACGACCAACAATACTGAAGAAAAAATGCACGGTGGGAAATATTCTGGCCAGCCCAGATAGAAAACCTGTGGAGAAACGAGCAAAGCACAGGAGGAGCAGCGCGGTGCCCATCAGCGCGTGGGCCGGGTGCGCAGCTGGGCACGAGCACCCCCATCGGTGCAGACCCAGGAGGGGCAGACCACGGCTGTGCCCGCAGGCGCCAGGCCATCGAGTACCCACCCCGAGCACCTCCAAACCACACCTGCTTCAGCACGTGCCTCCTCGCAATGGTTGTCATAGAGAAGGGCTGTTACCAGTAAGGCAAGGACCAAATGAACTAATACTGGAACTGTTTGGAGATATAAAAGCTCTTTAAAATATGGGCACAGGGTTAGAAACATGTTGCTTAGAGAAGTTTCTTGAAAGCTTGTATTGACAGTGTGTTGGTAAAAAGGTCTTTTTGTAAGGGGAGGAAAGTGCAGCTTTTGGAGAGGGCTGGGTTGAGCCTACAAATAACCACGAATACAGAGACTCTTTTCCCATCAGTTTTTCCCCCAGATGTATGTTCAATTAGATAATATTACAAATTATTCACTAAGCTGATTGAATCACGCTGAGACTGCACAGAGCAGAATTTTAACAGAATTCAGACAGGAGAGGAAGGCGAGTGGTAACAATTATAGAGGCTACAAGTGCATGTGTTATTCTGTTCATGCCCTTTCAGGCAGTGTCAGTTACATTATTTCTAATATTTACTAAAACGATTTCAATTATTTAATTTCCGAAGCAGAGTGAGCTCCCCGAGGCAGCGGAGCCCGCGTTGCAGCCGGCGGCCGGCAGACGTGGGACTGGGGCGCGGGGGGGAATCAGCATTCCCAGCAGGCGCGGGGAACACAGCAGCCTGAACTTTCTCATCAGGAGTCACAGAGATGTGAAGGAAAGTACAATTACAGAGCCTTGATAAAGAAATCAAGGAGAGATGTTTATTTCAGAAAGACTCTATTATGCATAGTATTAGAAAACACCAATCAGTAGTGGAAATTATTTTCGGAGAATCTGAAGAAACAGTCAGACGCTCAAATGTTATCTGCATAACAATGAAACCAAAGGTTGCCTTGATTAAAAATAGAATGAGAAAAACATATACGGTGGAAGGAGCAATAAGACCTGGTGGTAGCAAGGTATGAAAAATGTCTTTTTTCCACAGCATAGCAGACATGGTAATTCACTAAAAAATGGCGATTAAGCAAGCGAAGGAACAGAACTTATGAGATTATGCAGAAGGAGCTGAAAATTTCTGTCCCCTTGGCTAACGGTGACAGAGAAGCTGTCAGACCCGCACCTGGCAGGGCAGAGTCCGTGCCCTCGTCTCCCCGACGGGTGGGAACTGCTGACGCTGGTGGCCGGGGCCAGTGGCTGCCAGGCATCGCTGTGCTTTAGAGTCGTTCAAGGTGTGTTTGAACCAGAAGTTCCCTTTCCCAGAACACCCCGGCAAGTAAAACTAAAATGATAAGATCTGTGCAAAGAACACTGCCTCGAAGATGACTCTCCTGCAAAGCAGAACGGCCGTTCCCAGCCCACCGAGGGCCAGGGTGGGGGAGCAGGGGCCACCCTGCAGGGCTCAGCTCCATCCCCAGCCTCCGCTGAACACCTCGCTGCAGAAGGCATGGCACAATGCATTTTCCCTGTGCAAGGTCATTCCCATTCACTGGGCTGGCTGGGTCCAGCTTGCCCCCAGTGCCAGGCAGCCCCGGGTGCACGGGGGCGAGCCCCATGGGTGGGAGCGGAGGGGCTGAGGGTGCTGCCAGGAGAGGGGGAGGCGAGGGGGCTCATTGCTGCCTGCTCGACCAGGGCCCAGGAGGTTGCTGGTAGCCCCACAATGTGCTATGAAAAAAACCTGTCCGAGACGTCTCTGCCAGTGCAGCTAATCCTGACAGAGGCTGGAACACAGGCTCGGGGACCTCCAGGACCCTTTCAGCTGGATGCAGCAGCACCCTATGAGCCCCTTGCATCATTCTGCATTGGGTTTCTTCAGTCGTCCTCCCTGATGGGGAGGGGGAACAAAGAGACAGCAAACACTTGCCAAGAGATGTTTTTTTCTTAAGCCATCCCAAAATCATCAGCCTGAGGGAAGAGCCTGATTTGGAAACCTTGGCAAAGGTATTGGCAGCTAAAATGAGTTTTTGTAACGAGGAGTATCTGGCAAACTTTTTTATCATCATTACCAACATCATCTCCAAGCATCGATTTCCTTAAACAAATCAGGGTAAGTTAATATAATGGAGAAGAAATAAGTATTGTTATATATTTACTGTTCATTCTACCATGTCTAAGTACAGATCATTCATTTAGGGAAACGTGGACACTTCTGCATTTTCTCAGCTCTGATTTGTTTGCAAAGGAAAGAGAACTGGAAATCTTTGATTAAAGCCTTAGCATTTGAACCTCTTGCAGCCACACTACACTGATTTCAGAGAGCAGCTGTATTTGCAATCCACATGCCTGTTAAATTGAACCATATCAAGCACGTTGGATATATCTTAGTTTTAACATGTGACAGAAAGAGACATCTGGAATGCCTCAATGGATATATTAAGTTTTAACTGCATTCAAAATTGTATGCATGGATCCCATACATTTTCTGCATATTTTTAGTCTCATTAGTTTCAGCTCTGCACCCCTTGCCCATCTGAGTGAGCAAAGATTTTGCTGTGCCGCACCACCTAAATTAGCATTTAATTCCATTTCATCTGGCTGGCGAGGGCAGGTAGGCTGACCTCGGATGCAGCAACTCACATGCAAATAAGCACAGAGCGGGAGGATCTGAGCGCGCTTTCCAAGCGGCGGTCCCACGGGGGGTGAGCCGGGCTGATGTCCCCAACCACCCGAACGCAGCTGCTGAGTCCTGCTGCCCCCCTTCCTCCGCCACGCAGTGTCATCGCCCCTCTGCAGCGTTGGCATGGCCTCACTCTGCTCCGTGCCTGTCAGGGGGCCAGGAATAAGCCAACCAAACATCCCATATCCAAAAATTAAAAATATCTGTTTTGCTTCTCAGCTCTGTGCCATCTTTGTGAAAAAAATACATTTTAAATAAAAGAGGAACATTTTCATTTAATAAATGCCAAAAAAAAAAAAAAAATGATATCTAGCATCACTACTCTTTCTGCATGGGAAGTAGCAGTTTAGACGATTAAGCACTTTCTGAAAAGAAAAAAAATTGGACCCCCCTGATGAGATCCATCGGTTGCACTGTGGCGGATGTGGCCCCAGGACCTGGTCCCCACGGTCCCTGTCTCGTCCCCAGCCCGTCCCTTGGGCCATGCCACCGCAGGGTGATGCCGGAGCTCACGGGGCCCGTGCATCCCTGGGTGCCCAGGAGGGATCCGGCCAGTGTGGCCCCCCGGGGCAGGGCAGGGGGAAAAGGGGGCTGGGAGCAGGGAGGAGGAAGAGGAAGATGGTGGAAGAGCAGGCTTGCACACCACTGCATCCACAAGGTGCTCCACCAATTTCCATGGCAGAGCTTCTCTCAGGACCTGCTGAAGGGGACACCCGAGCCAGCGCTGAAGCCCCCAGGGGAGGGCAGTTTTGGCAGTGGTGTGAACCACAGGGATTTGTTCTGGCATAAGTTTGTTCTCTTCAGGTGAGACTCATTTAATTTGAAAAGTTCAGGTTTTGGGTTTTGTTTTCTCTTTTCTGTTTCTTCCTCTCTGTTTAGTTTTTGTCTTCTATTACAAAAAAGGCAAAAGATCTTGCAAAAAGATTTTCCCCAGGCTCACAGACCGGCGGAGGCACGGGCGAGGACAGGCAGCCCGCTTGGGGACACGGGGCCGAGCAGAGGAGAACACCTTGGCCTGGCTCCGGGGGCTCCACTTGCATTTCCCCCGGAGACACCCGCATCCCTGCTTTTGCCAACCCTAGCTGCGATTCTTTGGTAGCCTGCAAAACAGCTCTGAGTCACTTATTTAATTTGTGCGATGTTGCATGTTAAAGAGTCTCTGCAATTATCCAGTAAGGTCTATTATTCTAGATTAGAGCTGTGCGAATACAGTAATAGAATATATGACTATTTGTTTGAATCCTAAACTAATTTCAGTGCGAACATGCATGAGACATCTCTATATTCATGTCCAATTTCCATTTACATTGAAACTCTGCTAGTAAGAGTGTCTATGGTAAGTTCATTCTCAACCACAGTCCACCCACATTTGTCATAAGAAAACCGTCCCAACTTTGCACACAAAACTTTACCACTGGGCTCATGCCACTGCCTGGTCCCAGGGTACTCAATGATGGGTAAGACACAGCACGTGGCACAAGAACACGGGACTGCAAACGCTACAGAAAATGCAGCCAGCCACGAGTGCAAGCGGTTTTGCTCGCACGCTGCATCGGCAGCAGCTACCGACACCGACGTCGGCAAGAGCCCGCTGGAGGAGCGGGCAGGGGGAAGGTCACCCAGCAGAGACGGGAGCTGAGGGACAACCACCAGCGGGTTGGGGACATCAAGGTTTTACACACAGATGCCAAGAGTCCCATCTGGACTTTCCGTTTAGCTAAGAGGAAAATGAAAGCGTGGTGTTGCCTGCAAATGCCTGCACATGAACCTAAATTTGAGAACAGGCTTCTTGGCTCACTTCACAAAGCAAGGGGAACAAATGGATGGAGGCTGCACGTAGATGAGGTCGGTTTAGCAGAGGAAGACATTTTTGAGCAATGAGCGCAAGGATCGATAAGCACGGTCCTCCAGAGCCCGCTGTGCCCCCTCTGTCATGGGAGGCTTTTTAAAACTCAATGAATGCTCTCCAAAAGGCATGCGGTAGCTGATGCGCAGTACAATTCAAAACAGGACAGCAAATCCAGTGGCACCACGTCAGTCGGTCATAGTCTGAGCCCCCTCCCCCATGCCCAGGGACGCGCCAGGGACCTGGCTCAGAAGGTGACCGAAGGCAGGTATGGGCCGAGCTGTGGAGCTTCAGACCTTCCCACCTCCTATCCCCCAGCTATGATTTTATTTTCAATCTTTTGTAGTCAGATGAAAAATTCTACTTAATTAATAGTGTGGAAAACCCTCTTTCCTATGCACTGTTTTCTGATCTGGTTTTGTGGTGGTTCTTACTGAGGATCCCAGGGCATCGCGGTCTTTTAAAACCTCTCTTTTATCACTGCTCACAAAGAAGTAGCATTGATAGCTAGAAGATGGATTAAGATGGACTGTTCTCACTAAATACCTGAGGAACAAAGAAAGGAAAAGTTTTATTTTTAACTCAAAGTTAACCAGTCTGATATCTGATAATCTTTTTCTTTGAAATACCTCGGTTCTTACTTGGATAAAATAACATCAGCTAACTATGGGCAGGGAACGTATGTCTTTGAGATTTCCTCTGCTCAGCCACTCACAGTCCTGACCAGGCTACAGCGTGGACTCGCCTTAGATTTTTGAGCAACCACAGACACAAACTAATTCATTTCCACACTAAAAACTAATTCCTGTAGCAAACTATTGTCATCCTGCAGTTTCCAGCAGTGTCATCTCACGGTGGATGCCCCCGAGGGGCTCGTGACACCCTGGAGAGGCAGCAGCTGTGCCGCGCCGGTTCCAGGCAGAGCATTTACAGCCTGGGACCAGCCCAGCTGCTGACAGCGAACGCACGACCCCCTTCTGCACGTGCTCTGCTCCCGCCCGCTGCGCGCCAGCCTCTTGCACCTTGCTGCGAGCTCACTTGGATGCGCAGTTCAGCATGGGCAGAAGATACATAAGCAAACACTGTCTTTGTTATATTACCTCTGGAAACCTGTTGGGCAGGTTCAGGAATTAGTGGTGCTCCAAGGAAAGAAGTAAATGCCTGCAAAGAGAAAGAGAAGTCTCAAATAGCAAGTGCAAAAGCCAAAAACCTCCAAAAGTGACAAAGGGGACGTGAGGGGCGCGGGGTACCCGCGCTGCCATGCTCGCCACTCACCGCCTGCGCCTGGCAGCCGGCTGCGGTGCCCATGGGCACCGGGCTGGGGAGACCAACGCGCCGCGTATGGGTAATGCCTTCCCAGCGCAAGGGCTGCAAACATCTACACGGTGCTGAAGAGGTGCGTGGGGGGGCAGGCGGGGGGCCCGGCTCCAGGGGAGGGGGCAAGCAGGGCAAGGTGTGAAGGCGCTGGCCGGCTTCATGCAGCCCACCTGCACAGAGGCTGCGCCACGCATCCTCGGCCGTCTCACACACATTCACAGTGGAGCGGGGCTGCAAACCGCACGTTTCTCCTGCCAGGGAAGGGAGATTTGGGCAGAAGCTGCAGCTCCACGCCGCTGACACTGTGCCTTTACCCTCACCTGGGGCTGCGGGGTCTTACCTACAAACCTACACTGCTCAGCCATGGCCCAGCCGCTCAAATTTTGGTCACTTACTGAAGGTGCTAGAGTGCAAAGCTCTAGAGCAGAAAATAGCAATGTAAAATAAGAAGAAAAAGGCATTTTGCTCTCTCATTAGGGCTGTAAGACTTTCTTTTCTTTTTTACTTTCTATATCCAAAAAAAAGCCCCAAGTACTACCTGTTTTTCAGAAAGGGAAAGGGAAAGGAGAATCATAGAGTCATAGAATCACGGAATGCTTTGGGTTGGAGGGCCCTTCAGAGCCCCCCCAGCCCAGCCCCTGCAGTGCCAGGGACAGCTTTAACCAGCCCAGGGTGCTCAGAGCCCCGTCCAGCCTGGCCTGGGATGTTCCCAGGGATGGGGCCTCCACCGCCTCTCTGGGCAACCTGTGCCAGTGCCTCACCGCCCTCAGTGTAAAACATTTCTTCCTTATACCCAGTCTAAATCTATTCTTCTTTAGTTTAAATCCATCACTCCCTGTCCTGCCCCAACAGGCCTTGCTAAAGCTTGCCCCCCCTTCCTGCAGCCCCTCTCAGCACTGCCAGGCCGCACTCAGGCCTCCCCGCAGCCCCCTCCTCTCCAGGCTGAGCACCCCCAGCCCCCCCAGCCTGGCCCCGCAGCAGAGGGGCTCCGGCCCTCGGGGCATTTCTGTGGCCTCCCCTGGCCCCGCTCCAGCAGCTCCGTGTCCTGTGCTGAGGGCCCCGAGCTGGGCGCAGGGTTGCAGGGGGGTCTGCCCAGAGCGGGGCAGAGGGGCAGAATCCCCTCCCTCGCCCCGCTGCCCACGCTGTGGGGATGCAGCCCAGGATGGGGTTGGCTTTCTGGGCTGCCAGCGCACATTGCCGGCTCGTGTCCGGCTTTTCACCCCCAGCACCCCCAAGCCCTTCTCCGCAGGGCTGCTCTCCATCCCTCCATCCCCAGCCTGTGCTGATACCGGGGGCTGCCCCGTCCCAGGTGCAGGACCTTGCCCTTGGCCCTGTTGGACCTCATGAGGGTCACACAGCCCCACCTCCCCAGCTTGCCCAGGTCCCTCCGGGTGACATCTCGTCCTTCTGGCGTGTCAACGGCACCACTCAGCTTGGCTCGGTGTCATCTGCACCTCAGAAGGGGCAGGGGGAGAAGAGTGGGAACCTCCCCCCTGCCCCGGCACGTGCCAGTGTGGCCCGGCGGTGCCGGTGCGCGGCTGGCACAAGGGACCCCGGGAGGGTCCCCAGCAGGCTCCACCGCAGAGCTGGTCTGGCCGCGGCAGGGCGAGCCCCCGTGGCTGGCTGAGTCGGGGCAGTGGCCAAGCCCTTCCCTGCGCTCCTGCCCCTGCTCGCCCCGCCGTGTCCCTCAGGCTGCCTGGCGCCAGGGCCTCCCTCCTCGGCCAAGCGGCTACGCGCGCTCTTGCAAATCGAGTTATTTCAAGTAAATGACACATCCAATTTTGTTTGGCAACTCGTGTGTGTGTGTGTGTGTGTGTGCTCAACTTCCCCTTGTCACAGAGCATCTGGCGTGTTCTCCTCTTTGGCATTCTGGATTTAAACTCTCGCGCTGACCTTTTCAAATGTAATTATTCTCGCTTCCCAAGGAAGGCCTGAGACTTTTGGACAGATTAATAGATTTGCCCATAATCCTCCTATATGGAGTAAATATGATCAATAGCAATATCCTTCCAGTTTTCTCTCCCCTTTCTCTCCCCCACGTATCTTTACGGATATAAATAGCCTCCTGAAGATGTCCAAGTACCAGCTCTCCTTCTTCAAACACCAAAATTCAAGATTATGCATGAACTGGCTTGAGTTTTATGCCAGAGACCTTGGCTGGGCTGGCTGAAACAGTAAAGACCCAAAGGTGAGTGTCAGAGGCCAGTAAGGTTTACCTGAAATAACGTTCCCTGCTTATCGCCCAAATGAGTCACTTTACAGAGATTTTGTCAGGATTATCTAACTCGGCAGTACTTCTGCAATGCTTGTGGCTATTTCACATGTGGCAGTGGCCATAACCAGAGGGAGACAGAATTATGTGCTATAGGTGTGACCTTACCTAAGGACAGGTTCCAGTGCTGTCTGAGACATCCTAGTACATGCCATGCCTGGCTTCCAGGAGATTTTCAGAGACAAGTGGTGTCCCGTTGAGTGCCACCCTGTCCGCCAGCCCCACGTGGCTGTTCAGGCACTCTCGGAAGTCTCCAGTCACCACAGGCACCTCCACCTTCTATAGCCACAAGTACCGCCATCTCCAATGACCATGGGCACCTCCCTCTGCAGCCACCACCAGCACCTCCGTCTCCAATGGCCATCGGCATCTCCATCCAAGAGCTAATGCATCATCTAGGCAGCTGCCAGCTGGGGCTGCGCAACCACCCGGATCTCACTGCAGAGCCCAAAACGACTCCAGGTGAGGTGCCAGCAGTGACAAAACTGCTCGCAGGACAACACAGTGATGAATCCAGATGTTTTAAGATGGAATAAATGAGCAAGGCTGGGTAGCATGGGGAACCAGTCAGACCTTTTGCCTCAAACTGATCTTTGTGGGTTGATAGTTTATGGATTGGGCTTTCCCCCACCTTATTGCCAATAAACGCCATGATATCAAAAATGCTGTGTCTTTATTGCGGCTCCTGAAAACCCCAACCTACAAACTTTTGTGCTTTTGAGGTAATTCCAGTACGTTCCAGCAAGATTATGCAAACAATTGATTTTTTCTTTCATTACTTGCTAGCTTCTTGAAAATAATAACAGTAATAATAATAAAACCAGAAATAAGTCTACCTGATTTTAGTTTTTTTCAGTGCAAAAGAGCAGTTTCAGTGTTCTATCTTTTGTTGTTAATACTCTTCAGTTTTTCATTTTGACAAATTTAAAATGTAAATGTTTTTAAATTAAATATTGATTTTTTTAAAAAGTTGAAATAAATTGCTATGTCTTCTGGAAGATGTTTCACCTCACACCGTTTAGTAAAATTTGACCCAATTCTCTAATGCCTTGCCAAGCTCTTATTTTTAGCCTGTGGTTTTTTAGAGAGAAAATTTAATACATGAGCCAGGCACACCTTCATACCTCAGCAAAAAAAAGATAAAATACTATTTTACAAAATATGTATTTATGCCTCATGACTTTTCATGGCCAGGAATGGCAATATTTTTTCCCTTGCAATTTCCTTGCCACTGTCAGGACTTTGCGTGGCAGTGCGAGACTCTCCCTCTGCACGCCACCGCTTCGAGCTGCTTCCTGCAGCAGCTGGAGGCAATGTGAGACCCGAGGAATCTGCCGGCTTTATCCTTGGAGTGTGCCAGGGTGAGGAAGAGACAAAGCTCTTCTCAGCCTGCCTTTGCTGGGGAGGAAGCGAGGGGTGGCAGAAATCCCAGGAGAGCTCCATGCCCAAGAAAAAGGGTGGAGTTTTGAAGCAAATTTGGCTTTGAACTGAAGCAAACACCTTTTTATTCAACATTCCCATTGTAAATGGTTATGCTTTATTATCTGAAAGACTGGGGATTCATTTCTTCACACTAACAAAAAAAAATGTGGAAGGGCAACTATCATCTTCCTTCTGCGCGTGGTTGGAGTCTGATGTGGCTTTGGGCAGCTCCTGAGAAATCACAGATACAGTATTCTCTGAGCAGCCTGCTCTAGTTGAAGATGTCCCTGCTCATTGCAGGGGGTAGGACTAGGTGACCTTTAAAGGTCCCTTCTGCCCCAAACTATTCTATGGTTCTATGATTCATAACGCCTGCGCTTTCCCTGGCAGCCAAAATACCTGCGTGGTTTTCAGCTTATTGCCGCCAGGACAATGGCTCTGTAATCATAGAATCATAGAATCATAGAACCATAGAATAGTTTAGGTTGGAAAAGCCCTTTAAGATCATCCAGTCCAACCATTAACCTACACTGCCAAGTCCACACCAAACCAATCAAGGGTAGACCAGACTGAACCATGTCCCCAAGTGCCACCTCTGCCCGTTTTTTGAACATTTCCAGGGATGGGGACTCCCCCACCTCTCTGGGCAGCCTGTTCCAATGCTTGACCACCCTTTCCGTGAAGAAATTTTTCCTAATTTCCAACCTAAACCTCCCCTGGCGCAGCTTGAGCCCATTTCCTCTCGTCCCATCACTAACTCCATGGGAGAAGAGCCCAACACCCCCTCCCTGCCCCCTCCTGTCAGGCAGCTGTAGAGAGCGATGAGGTCTCCCCTCAGCCTCCTCTTCTCCAGGCTGAGCACCCCCAGCTCCCTCAGCCGCTCCCCACCAGCCCTGTGCTCCAGACCCTGCCCCAGCTCCGCTGCCCTTCTCTGGACACGCTCCAGCACCCCAATGTCCTCCTTGTGCTGAGGGGCCCAAAACTGGACACAGCATTCCAGGTGCGGCCTCACCAGCGCCGAGCACAGGAGCACAATCACCTCCCTGCTCCTGCTGGCCACACCATTCCTGACACAAGCCAGGATGCTGTTGGCCTTCTTGGCCACCTGGGCACACTGCTGGCTCATGTTCAGCCGCTGTCGACCAACACCCCCAGCTCCTTTTTGGCCAGGCAGCTTTCCAGCCACTCTTCCCCCAGCCTGCAGCGCTGCATGGGGTTGTTGTGACCCAAGTGCAGGACCCGGCACTTGGCCTTGTTGAACCTCACACAGTTGGCCTGGGCCCATCGGTCCAGCCTGGCCAGGTCCCTCTGCAGGGCCATCCCACCCTCCAGCAGATCGACACTAATGTCTCTTGCCTTAATCGAACCACGTGTGAAGCCCCTGTTGAGCCCTGTCCTCCAGGATTATGCTGCTCGGTTTGTAGGGGTTGGTCGTTTGCTTGTTTTGACTAGAAAAGGAAATATTTCTGCTCTCAGATTAAATGAAGAGAAGCGCTCTCAGTCACTGGCTAACACCAAAGAGCCAGCCTCAGAGATGTCCAGGGTGATGCAGCATGCCTGGCCATGAAAGCAGAGCTGCACGTGGTGGTGGGAGCTTGCAGGGTGTGGCAGAAGGGTGAGGTTTGTGACACTGGGCTGACGGGGCTCCCGAGACCGGTTTTGTGCGGGGTTCCCTGTGCAGACTGGGCACCGCTGCCCGTGGCACCAGAGTGCAGCCCCGGGCACCCAGCCGCCGCAGCCGGGGGAGGAACCACCGTGCCATTCCTCTGCAAGCCACTGCGGGCAGGGACCGCTACAGCCTTTGCCATGTGTGAAACGTCACTGAAACATCTGGCTCCGTGAGCAGATACATTAATGCTACTGCAAAATAAATAACAAGCAATGATTTCCTTAATGCTAAATGCCCGTTCCTACTGTCTGCAGCAGACAACAGAGCTATCTGCAGAGGGAATATGTTTCTGCCCCTCGCTGAGAAAAGCAGCCCCTTTGTGCGTGCGTGTGTGTGGTTGTACTTACAATTCCCCGAGGGAGGTCTTCTTGCGGAGTCTGCGGAGAAACAACAATTTCTGTGGGCATGAACAGAGCCAAAGCAATAGCTGCGTTCTGTAGAGTCTGTTAGATTGTTAAAGTAAATTTGGGGGTGTCTTCTTAATTTCTGCCCTAAACAAGCAGATCGCATTCTCTCTCTCTCTTTCCTCTCCCTTCCCTACCGGTATCCAGCCAGCCCCCGATGGCACGGGTGGGAAGTTAAAAGCAGACAGAAGGTGCTGCTCCTGCATTCTTCTGTGGCGGCGACATTCAAATTGAGTCAATTAGAATAATTTGTGAGGAAAATACCTGTGGCTGCAGGGCGCTCCTCGGAAGGCATTTAAGCCTGAGGTTTTGCTTTTAAGAAGTTGCTGGGTCTTTGCCCTCCATTACATTACTGTGTGTGTGCTTGCATCACCCCCCCAGCGCCTTTGGGGGGGACTGTAAGCGGCACCCAGCCTTCTGCACCACTGCCGGGAAGAGGTGGAGGGGGAAAACAGTCGTGACTGGGTTTGCACAACCAGAGACCATCAGTGACAGGTCACAAAAATGTAGCAGCCACACATGGAAACTTCACAGGGGAAAAAACCCAAATGGTCTCAGCCGGACGCAGGAGCATCCCTCCCTCCTCATGCTATTGCAGAGTGACCAATATTTAAAGCATATGCTAACGCTAGTGTCATTTAGAACTGAGGTTTGTCAATAAAAGGGGAATAAAAGGAGCCTGCACAGACACCAGAGCTTCCCAAAAGCTGGAGTTAGGTAAGCTTTCCTGTTTCATATTAATAGCCCTTGATTAGAGCTTAATGTAGTGACTCACTGTGCTGGTCTAATAAGGCTGTCTGCCTTAGCCTCTTAAATAACAGTTGGCTCTTTTTTCAGGCCAGCCTGAATATTTTCTCTGTGGGATGTGATGGGTTTGTAACACAAGTGAGAAGACAAACTACTATGAAAATGAAGATATAGCAGAAAAGATCAAGAGAAAGGAATGCAAAAAAGGTTTCTCCCCTTTGAAAATCCCTGTAAACTAGTCCCAATAGTGCAAACAGCAAGAGAAGATGTAAAACTTGCAAGAAATTTACAAGTTAAATTAAATGTAAATATGAAACTAATATCTTCATAATTTCAAACAGCTGTATAAAAAGCTATGTAGGTCACTTGTGAACATAGGTCAAATAGCAGAGAACAAATCAAGCCCATGTAAATATTTTCCTACATTTCCAGTCATGCACATGTATCTAAAATAACAGTATGAGGCATTTGAAATCAAGTTCTGGAGACAAACTGATTTATTCAGATAGTAGTGGTTACCGACTTACCATTCTACAAATAAATTTAAAATTACACCATTATTGTTACTGATAAAAATGGACTCAGAATCCCACGGGGGAAAGCACCCTTGTTTCTAGAGGGGGAGAAATGCAGCGCAAGCCCTTGGCATACTATAGCGGATATCTGCAAGTAAGCAGAGCCTACAGGTTTTGAATAGATTATGTAAATTTGTAGCCTGAGTACGGTAAACACCCCGGTTCTTACATTGCTGGCCTTCTGCGCATGTCACTGTTGGATTACTTTAGCGCATCAATTATTCTCATTACTTTACAGTTGTATTTTGTAATTAATTCTTTGCTCAGTGTCAGGGGACCAGCCTGCTCTTCTTGCCTTGGATGCTTTCTTGTCCGTATTTTCTATGAACAGAGGTGAGTGTCACAGGTAGGTCCCCAATACAGACAAAACCCTGAAAAGACTCTTGGCCTCGGGGTGCTAGTGCCTGGCTGCCACAACACGAGGAGCATAGGATCAGTGCACACATTTTCTTAGCAACTCCGGGAGATTCAGCATTTTTGTACCTGCCCCTCATCCCCCATCGGAGACCTCCTTACACCCCATCCCTGGGGCATCCTGGCCCGAGGACCGCTGCTGCTTCTGCAAAGAGCAGAATGAGCGTCATCTCTACGAGATCCACTGGACCTCCCCAAAGGTGTCGTGTCTGTAACGTAGCCACAGCAAGAAAATCATCAGGAATTGGGGAAAGCTCTTCCAAGGGCTGGCAGCGCGCTGGCTGCCCAGGGCTGGTGCCATGCAGCCCTCCGGGGTGTGTGTGCAGGTGCAGGGCAGAGCGTGCCTGCGGAGCTGCAAAGATCCAGAGCATTTGGAGCCTTTCTGCAGCGTTACCAGCAGGCTGATTAAGCACCGCAGGCTGATGCAGGAGATTTGGCTTTCTGTAGAAATACAGAAGGATATAATTAAAAATGTGGTTAAAGCACCACTCCTGTACCTGTGTGAGAGGGAAACACACGTAAGCATCCACTTTCTCTTGCAGGGTGATCTTTGGTTCACCATTGCAACAAAAACCGCTGTAAGTTGTGAAGTTAATGGGGAGCGGTGGGCAGAGAGCTGAGTCACTGCTGCTGTCTGAAGCCCCCAAACAGGGAGCCGCTGCTGCAGGCTGCAGGCGGGCACTGCCAAGGGGACGAGGATGGGAGGGAGGTTTTGAAAGAAGGGATTAACTATCTTCCCATTTGGAGACCTATATTGTAGAAAGGCACTAGAAAGCCTAGGGAATTGTATAATTAACAGTGAACTTAATATTAAACCTCTTTTATATCGCAGTGAACCATTTGCACAAAAATAGCTGTTGCCTTCACAGCAAACACATCTGAAGTGCAGATTAAAGGATCCTACATATTGCATTTCCAAAATTCTGTGGCTTTTACCCCTCTAATTTATTAACTTCAGATGTGTATCTCCAACCCCAGAAGAGCTTAACACGAGATGCAAGGCTGAGCCCTCGCAGGATCAGTGGCAAACTAGCAAGGTCAGTCCCATCCTCCCGTTTCCATGGCGATCACTGTGATAATATATAACATGGCAACACCATCTTTCTACCAGTTCCTACAGCTCAGCTCTTGGCTTTGTCTGAGCTCCCTTGAAATGGGGGTGAGATAAAAAGAGAGCTAACAGCGAAGAGGGGACAACTGAAGAAACTGCCTACGAGCATGCTGGGTGCTTTGTGCCCGTTCCCTGAATAAGACGAGATTTTGACAAAGATTTCCTTTCAAGGGCCTGGTGTGTGTCTAGAAAGTGCCAGCCTTCTGGTGATGTTGCACTTAGCTATCTGGATCCTGTCAGAGATAATTTTTTTTTTTTTAAATTTTGTTGATCAGGGTGTATTTTTCCCACAAGCAAAACTACAAGAAGACTTCTCCTGTTCAGTTATCAGGACACACCCTTGCTGAAAGCAAAATGACCAGTGGGTGACAAAGTGTTTTTTGGTGTTGGAAGAAGAAGTAGTGGGCCTGGTACCCAAATTATTCCCAGTACCTACAGAGGACGATGCTGTGACATGGCCCAACACAGCTGCTCCTCGCACGCAGACACCCAGCAAGGGGACGGGCGGTGGGGCTGGGATGGCTCTGTTCTCATATGGGGGGAGGCTGCTTTCCAAGGAAAAGTAACAGGTTTTCAGCAAAAATACTGCATGTGTCTGAAAACAAAAGGTTTTTAAACCTTAGCTCTTTGCAGCGAGTCAGTTTGACTGAGCATCTCAAGTTTCTGGATTTAGAAGTTTAAAGTGCTCACAGAGCAATGTTTCTAGTTTTTGACTAAATAATCGAAAGCTCTGCATTGAAATAAAATGTTTTTACTAAGTAGAACTATTTCCCAGTTCATTGGGAATTCTGGAATTATTTTAGAATTCCAGGAATATATATGTGTTTGTATGTCCACATGGTATATATATGCATATACTCATCTATAAATTCAGATGTGAATTCCACAAGCAGTCCATAAACTTGTCCCTGGAGAGCAGTCATGTCAACTGCTTTTCCTGGAGACCTGTCTTGCTTTCCCATGCCTCATTTTTAATTTGTCTGTTTGAGTTCTCAAGTGTTTGTCAAGGCTGCGAGAGAGGATGAGCCATCAGTCAGAAGAACTCCCAGAACATTACGCTGATGCATTCACGCACGGATGCAGCAAAGGACGAAAGCCTGGCTTTAGTCGGCAGCGGCTGCGTGGAGCTGGGGACGTGAGGAGCTGCCGGCAGCGGTGGAGAGCCGGGGCAGGGAAGCTCTGCCAGCAGCGGGCGGTGGCGGGGATGCACGGTGCCGCCAGCCCCTGCTCTGAGCAGCTCCGGGCTCGCCAGCCCAGGGCAGGCAAAGCTCCCCGGCTGGGCTGAGGACCTTGGGACCATGGCTGTGAAGTGGCTGTGCCTTACACACCTCCTGTGCAGTGGTATTTGCCTGGCCAGCCCCCTTTTAGCCGAAATGCCTTTATTTGGCCAGCCCCCTTTTAGCCGAAATGCCTTTATTGGCCAGCTAAGGCCATGCAACCTTGTGACAGAACTGGTCACAGTAAACTCACATGTTTATTACAAATGGTGAAGCACTGTCGTGGTTTAACCCCAGCCAGCAACTAAGAACCACACAGCCGCTTGCTCACTCCTCACTGGTGGGGTGGGGGAGAGAACTGGAAAAGTGAAAGTGAGAAAACTCATGGGTTGAGATAAAGACAGTTTAATAGGTAAAGCAAAAGCCACACACACAAGCAAAGCAAACCAAGGAATTTATTCACTCCTTCCCATCGTCAGGCGGGTGTTCAGCCATCCCCAGGACAGCAGGGCTCCATCACACGTAACGGTGACTTGGGAAGACAAACGTCATCACTCTGAGCATCCTCCCCTTCCTTCTTCTGCCCCCAACTTTATATGCTGAGCATGATGTCCTATGGTCTGGGACATCCCTTGGGTCAGTTGGGCTCAGCCGGCTGTGCCCCCTCCCAGCTCCTTGTGCACCCCAGCCTGCTCGCTGGTGGGACAGGGTGAGGATCAGAACAGCCCTTGACACTGTGCAAGCGCTGCTCACCAGTAATGAAAACATCCCTGTGTCATCAACAGTTTCCAGCACAGGTCACAAACATAGCCCTGTACTAGCTGCTATGAAGAAAGCTAACTCCACCCCAGCCAAACCCGGCACAACGCCCCGCGGCACTGCGAGCCTTGCGGGGCTCATTGCAGAGCCCCTCCCGGCAGCTGTCAGCCCCTTGGTGAGCGGCCAGTGCACAAACTCTTGCTGTGGCCCCGCAGCTCCAGTGCTGACGGGCTGCGGGACTCCAGCATCACAGAGAACAGGGCAACCAGGAGGGGCTTGAGCTGGTGTTGGGGCTGTTGAAGAGAAATGCTGGCACAGAATTTCCTCTGTCCATCTCCTGTGAATGGCAGGACTACAGCCCACCTTTTTCTTGTGAGCAGAATATATTGTTCTAACAAAAAAAATGGTCAATATTTGAAAATTATTTACCTGGAAAGCAAAAGACTGCTCTTTGAATAATGAGTGCCATATGAAACTTTCTTCTGAAGGGAGTTATCTAAGGAACAGTCAAACGTGACTGGAAGAAAGCAACAGTCCCTAGACACCTAAATATATCTGTTATGAGCATCCTTGCTCTGCAATCTGAATGGAGAGATGTAAAAATGGATATGTCACTGTGGTGCATTATATTATCATATTTTAAAGCCATCTTCAGCTGTAACAAGCTCTAAGGTATTTTCTAGAGTGATGAAGTATTTAATAAAAATAAGACAAAGAGTCACTGGAGACCTCAGTGGCTTGCATGCCCTTTGAAGTACATTACTGGTCCAAAAGATATTAGCTTAATACTCTCTTCTAGTTAAAACCATGATTCATCATCTAAAAGGAGAAAGATTTCAATGGATTTGCAAAACTCTTTTAGCTTCATTCAGCAGATCTGGATAAAATTTCCATACAATTCTTGTTTCCCCTGTGTAGAAAAGGAGACAGATTATAAAGGATACCATTGTCTGATGAGAACATCTTATCCGATGAAAGGGCATATTAAGCAACTTCTAGACCTTCCAGTGTGAATCCACTCCACAGGACCCACTGTTCCTTTATCTGCAGTATTTGAAGTTTGAGCAGTTGCCTCTGGAGTCCGAGGGCTGGTCCTGCCCCCGTGACACGGTGCCAGCCTCCGGCAGCCTCACCGGCCTCAGGCACGTGTGCCAGCCTGGCACCGGTGCCTGCGATAACTGAATTCAGCCTCCGAAGACCTGAAACCTGCAGTGAGGCCAAATGTTTGGTTGTGTTTGTGTGATCTTCAGGCTTTTCACCCCCTTCTAATTGCTTTTGACTTGTTCCTCTCTGCTCATCCCGTAGCCAATTGTGTCTTTTGGATGTCTTATTCCAAAGCCAAAGGAAGGTTTGCAGTGACTTCAACCAGCAGCATGACCCTCAGCGTGCTGGTCATGGTCACACGCAGACCCCAGAAGAGAGCTGGAAACCAAAGGTGCATTTCACCTGGCTGCTCCCGTTGTCCTCCGTCCCCCTCTCCTGCGGAGGGTCGGCCCCTCAGCACCCGCGGGTGCAGGAGGGCTTCTCGTGGCTTCTCAAATAGCTCTGAAAGCGTCAGGCCAAGAACCCCCCTGCAGCTGCGGCTTGGATAAATAACTCCAAAGCCCCAGTACATGAAGTTAAACTCTAAACCATGCTAGAGACTCACGGTCATTGGCTTTGGGGTTGGGGGCACTGTGACCCGCCCCAGGCCCTCTGCATTGCCTCTTCACAGGTGCAGATGACTTTTCTCATCCCCTGTTGCAGCAGGAGAAATGTTCTGTCCCTTCTTCTGCTCACATCCTTTGCACTACAGCCACTAATGACCCTTTTCTCTCAATACTATCATCTAATCATATGAAGCTAGCAGTGATTCAACCTAACCTGTATTTAATTTGAATTTGCTGCTTTTTGCCAGACCTGATGAAACTTCTCTGAGCATCCTACCTCCCTCACTATAAGTCTCTAGCTCAAAAAAATTAAGCTTTTTTTTTTTCCTGTAATGTCTGAATTTCAGCTTATTTTATTTTCCAAAGAAATGATCTTCTCTGAGCATGCAACAATCCTATAATTAAAATCATTTGCCCTTCTGGCATAGAGGTTACATAATTGGCAGGTAAGAATACTTGATATTTTAATAACAGTGAGATATATAAGAAATTTTTCTCACCTTCAGCTGCCTGTGAACAGGAGCTGCTATGCTTTATGCCTTTAAGATCTTCATCAGTCCTTCTGACCTGTCATTTTCCCAGAACTTTATTCTCCAAATGACTCAGTAGTTCACTAAAATAAGCTGAACTCCTCTGCAAAGAAAATCAATCATTTCCTACAATACCTTACTAACAAATGTTCTGTGCTTGTTAAACTACTATACTAGATTCCATATACAATGGGAAAACATTAAAAAAGGTTAACAATTTAATGCAAGAGCTGAGTCTGAAAATGGAAAGGGTCTTTGATGTCTGAATCTAGCTAGAAATGTCATAGGGCTGAGCTTTCATGAATGATTCCTTCCAATATCAGCTTTGGCAGGGGGAAAAATTAAAATCTAACAATAGTCTTTTCTGTAATATTTTGATGGTTCTGTGTCTGACCTTTTCAAGCCAGATATACAACTGTCTATGCTTTCAATCGTGGGGGAAAAGACACTGCAAAAATCCCATAAAATGGAAAATAAACAAAATTCCCAAAACTTTCTAAGTTTCATGTTCTGTGGGAAATTTCAACAGCTCACAGTTTTCATTTCTGAATGAACTTGAGAAAATACTTTCACTGTCTTTCTTCAGCAACATTTCCATGAAAAGATATATATTTTTTCAGCAGATGTGAAGAGATACAAAATAAATAGCTGCGATGTTATATGAATCTTTTTCATTTTATCCAACATCTTTTCCATCACCATGAGAAACATCTTCTAGCAGCACTTCCTCCCAGTCCCAAGCACAAGCTGGAATCCTGAAGAGATTGCATAGCGCAGGCAGGGGCTGGCAACAGCCCTGGCTTGTTCCCGTGAAAGCGGTGCGTACGCACTGCCCGTGGACCAGAGCTCCGGGCGAGGTGGGTTACCCTGACCGGGTCACAGCCCCTCCCTCTGCAGCCCAGGGGTCCTGCCGTGCCGCCGCAGCACCCTAGCACACAGGCAGTGTCACTAGTGCTACACCGTCATGGAATCAACATGTACGTGGCACTAAGCTGTTCCAAAAGTGGTGCATGTCCCTCCCAGGAAACGGGGCCAAAAGAGCCTGAAAGGAGTAAGGAAGACGTGAGGAGCATCTATTCCCCAAGAGTTGTCACGGCACACGAGAGCAGCCTCTCAGAAGATGGAAATTCTAACTCAGGGCAGGATAATTATTGTTATAACACTTAAAAAATGAATCATATTTTGCTCTCATTGAGCAATCCCCTCAGACGTCAGCCCCACCAGGCAAGCAGTCACACACACAGAGCACGCTGACTCACGCGAAGCGCGTGGCCCCAAGCTTTATTCATAGACGCAATTTTAAAATGTAATTTTTCATAGCTTCCTCAGACAGGATTCTCCACACACGCAAAGCAAGGATCGGCTGCCCTTCTCTGAGAAGAGGGGTGCCGAGTGTCTCTGAGGGTGATGGGTTGGCGGGCAGGAGCCCTCCTGAGCCCCGGGACAAGGGGTGGGCAGCCCCCGCCACCCCTGGGGGGTCCTGGGCGATGGGGCACAGGCAGCCTGAAGAGGGACAAAACTGAAAGAGACTTTGGTCAGTGAGGCGATGAATATTCCCACAGCCGGCGTGAGAATAGTTTGATATTTAGATGTGAATTAATCAGGAAAAGGTTCTTTTGTAAGCTAACAATAGAAAGTCAGAACAAATTTATTTAACTTAACTCTGGGCGGAGGGTAGCGTTTAGTCAGGAACCTGCAAGGATGGCTATCCGTGCCAGAGGACCGGCACCGGGCTGTGCCCGGCCCTCGCACAACGAAACAAAGACAAACTCCAGAGCAAAGACTAACTGGACTGATCCCAGAGCCTGGGTGCCACCTCCCCAGGACCCACAGCAAGTTACCGGGGCACGTTCCCATCCCCGTTCCTGTGAGATGTGGATGATTTTGTGCCACCTGATTCCCCCAGTACAGCTTGTTCAGCTGCTGGTAGCGCTGGGGTTATTCCCATCTGAGCCGCTTGCGGAAGAGCATGGCCAAGGCCCCTGTGGGCAGCGATGCCATGGAAAAGCAGCAAGGGGAGGGCACCGTCACCGAGATCCCCCGGCCCCGAATGCAGTGCTGGGCAGTGCTCTGCTTAGGACGGAGATGAATATGAACTATCAGGGTTTCTTTCTCATCGGAAAAAGAGGAGTGGTGCTTTTAATGAGTGGAAGCATAATACTGAGGAAAAAAAAAAAGTTTATAGAATAAAATTATTGTTCCTTAAGTCTTGTTTTCTTTTTGCTATGGACCATTCACAACTGGAATAGCAGAGTGATAATAGAGTGAAAGTTGGTTATACATTTCCTTTTATGTGCAACCTGTGCAAAAAATGTCATTATTATCCTATGCTGATACATTTCAGACTAGGATGCGAGATAAAAATATTGGGATGTGGGATGTCATTCTCTGTGATGGTTCAAAATATAAAGATGAGGGGTATTTTTCACTGCAGTAAAGAAACACATTGGATTCTCTGTATCTTCATTTTCATTGAAAAGATAACATAAGATAAACAGAATTCTAAGATAAACACAAAGAAATCAATATGATACACATTTTCTTTTGGAATGTACAATGAATGTCGTATTTTTAATAGCAGTACTTCGTAAAATGATATAATAAAAATGCATACAATACCTATTCAAGCTGCTATCACTACTGACTATGGCTGAAATCACAGATCTTAATCTAGGCAGCCTTCTCCCTCATCGTCTGGAGTTTGCAAACGAGCTCATGAAGGTTGTTCAACATTTCCATGGAACCATTCAAAGAAGTCCCGGGTCCATGCAGATGTTCGGGATCCAGGACCTGTGCAGTGTCCCTGCCTGCCCAGACCCCAGCACAGTCCCAGCTCCAGACGGGTCCTTCCTTCCCGTGCTTCCAGCGGCAGTACTGCTTTGTACCAGTTAGGCATGTGCTCACTGTGTTCTTTGCTAGGAAAAAATGCAATGAGAATCCCCCAAACCAGCTTTCTGAATTGAATAGAGGACTGGAAGTATTTTAAAACATGCCACTGGCTTTTCTTCAGGACAGTGGGTGCAGTGCCTTTGTGCTTCTTTTACAAGACTGCAGTGATTTATTGTTATTGTTATTGTCTTTATCATTCAAGTTTCCCTTTAGTTATACATCACTTTAAAATGTGATTATATACCACATCAATTGCTTGATTACATATGTACAGAGAACAATGCAGATTTTGTTCACTTCTGTTCAATTTTCTGGGGCAAATGGCAAGACCTGACAGATCACGATCTGCTTAGTGATAAAATCACACAATAAATATTTAGCGATAAAATCAAACAATAGATTTTTAAGCTTCATGATAACAGTGATCATTGGCAATAATCACATTAATTTCGATGGTCTGAGGATTTAGAAGCATAGCTAGCAAGGAAAGATAATGTCCTTTATTTAAACTAATTGTTATGGTCAGAAGCATATGTATTTCTGGAAAAATAAGCCCTTTTATCACATAATATTCATTTCATTATTGTGTTTAGTAAGTGCTATTTTAATTTTACTTGGAGTTTAAAGCATATAATTAGGGGAAAAAAAAAAATCCAGTCCACCATGGCTGATGGACCATTGAAAGCTAGTAAAAATGCAAAGCCAGTCCAAAAGCCTCTAGAAACGCAGACATCAGTTTCTTGTTACTTTTTTGGCTCTTGCTCCTGAACCTGATGTTGCTTCAAATTCCCCGTGAAGCCAATGCCACTCTAGCAATCAATGAAAGCTTGTTTTATACCAGCCTTATTTCTCATTCATGCTACAATCAATTGAACTTGTCAAGAAGGCACCAGACGCTGCCTGCATTTTTTTCCCCATATAATATTAGGAAGAGAAAAACATTCAGCAAAAGGTGTGTGGGGAGACTGACTTTAAGTGTAATTATAATTAAAGAAACTTAGTCCTCCGAGATTGCAAGTATTGACATATCTTTTACTTTCTTATTTACAAACTTATGTTTATGTGCTACCAACTGTTTCAAAAACAAGCAAACAAGGGAAAAACAAGAAACAAAAACATATTAAAATTCAAATAGGACAATACCCTGCAGATTTCATTGTGTCCTTACACTGGCAAAACATCTATTGGATGTAATGGGAACTTTGCTAGGGCAGATGGTAAAACCTTCAAAGTTTGCACCGTTTCTCTCATATTTCCTTTGCTTTGTAGTTATGTATTAAAAGAAGATAGAAAGAATCATATGTAAATGATGAGCAGCTCTGAATCTTCAAGGTAGTAAACTAATGCAACAATAGGTTACAGAAAAAATAATCAGATGCACCAAAATGTGATACTTTTTAATATATTACTGTGGCAGGATTATTACATAGTTCAGTTCTCCTTATGTTTATGTAAGAAGAAAATAAATACCTTATATACCTTGAAATATGTCACTAGTGTTTTAGAATTCTGTTCCAGGACATTATTTCGCAGTCAGTGCCAGGAAGGCTGAGTAAGGATGGAGGAGCAGTAAAACCAGAGAAATGCGGGTGTAAAACACATCTACAGAAAGCAAATTTTTCACCTTGGGAAAGAGAGTACTCACATCTGCATATCTGCTTTAAGGAGCTCAGTCCCCTGTCTAGGGACCAGAAATAACGTACACGTACAAACAGAAAACCCAAATCACTTTGTTTTTCAAGCAGTGTGCATCAGCTGTAATGAACTTACTGCAGACCTCTACCAATGAGACTCAGTACGCGGTCTGGTTAATGCACTGCTACATGGGAAATGATGCAAATGTGTCATTTAATATAAAATAAGCAAGTAGGTAGGGGAAAAAATCACAGCCAAAAAATTCAAAGAGGTGAGGCTCATCCGCTTCATATCTAACTAAAAATCCCATGCTCTGCCTGTCTTTAGGGAAGACACGCAAATGCGTCCAGCACAACATTGCAGCCCTGGAGTTCACTGACGGCAGCACCATGGGTAACAGAGCTGGATTGTACCACGGAGAAGCACGCCTGGAAAAGGTACAGGCACTGCCGTGGGAAGCAGTGCATGGCGCTTTACCGATCCATCACAGCCTACGTCGTCAAGGGAAAAGCCCAACATTGCCCTGGGAAGAACATACCGAGTCAAAATAGCTGCAGCAAGGTGACAACTTGCACCGAAACCTTGGAAGATGCTGGCAAGCAGCATCAGCTCTCAGAAAAGCGATATTTCATCTGCAACTCTGTTCACTTCACTATGACTTTACCAGCAGAGACTTTGGGTTTGAGTTTTGACCTCGATTCAGCGCCATTTTGAAGAGGCACACATCAAATCAGTATAAACCACATGATTAAAATACAGCAGAAATGTGTTTTACTGCACATAGAAAGATTTTTGCA
Source organism: Pelecanus crispus (assembly GCF_030463565.1). Classification (NCBI taxonomy): domain Eukaryota; kingdom Metazoa; phylum Chordata; class Aves; order Pelecaniformes; family Pelecanidae; genus Pelecanus; species Pelecanus crispus. Next base: position 74,862,715 of record NC_134648.1, read on the forward strand.
TTAATCCAACACTGCTCTGAATTTAAATGGTAGATTTACATGGTAGTCACCATCCTAGGCATTGCAGGCATCCTTGTACCTCAGAAAAAAATCCTACCTACCCCCAAAACACTGCTATCAGCCTTGAAAGGCAGGCAACTGAGAGACAGCTGTCTGTAAAAATAATAATAAATAAAACCTGATTTATAAAAATATTCATCTTCTATCATGTTACCTTGAAGAGAGAATGCACACACACACACACAAACATATGCCCTTTGCATGTACATGTATGACAGTAATTTAGCGGAAGGTATGACAGCTATTTAATGCACTAATGATCTTACTGCCCAGTGCCAGGTCACTGCACGAGCACACGCCGATCACTCACCCCCTTGGGTGCCACGGCCTCTCTCAGCGGAGGAACCCAAACCACGCCAACCTCAATATCTTCCAATTGCACATGAGCCGGTGTTTCCAAACTAGCTCTCTTACAGAGGCTGTGCTACTGATCACCTCTGCTTTCAGAGTGAAAAACTGAGAATCTGCCTCTCTCTCCGCTTTTACCTGCCCATAAAGGGTGTGAGATAGCCAGCCAGATGTACCGACAACTTATTCACCGTACTCTGGCACAACATTAACAGACTCCCAGGCTGTGAGGGCAGGAGCAAACGCTACAATCTTCCAGTGTAACACCAGCCACAACGTCTCGGACTCTGGAAAGGACCCGGCATTGTGTCCATACACAGCAGCCTGCAGCTGCATGAAACGCGTGCTCCAGGGCCTGGGCTTTGGTGTGGAGGAGGTGGGCAAGTCCTTGTCCCATGCCATCCCATCCTGTCCCATCCCATCCTGTCCCATCCCCTCCTGTCCCATCCCATCCCATCCCATCCCGTCCCGTTCCATCCCATCCTGTCCTGTCCCATCCCATCCCATCCCATCCCATCCCATCCCATCCCGTCCCATCCCATTCCATCCCATCCTGTCCCATCCCATCCTGTCCCATCCCATCCCATCCCATCCCATCCCATCCCATCCCATCCCGCACTGGCTGCCTCGCAGCCGGGCTTCTCCGAAGGCAGGGCTCAGCTAACCCATAGCTCTCAGCCTGATACTTCTACTACTTGGTACTATCATGTTTTTATGAGAGAGAACGATTTCAGAAATGTTTTTTCATGAACACAGTTTTAGATTATCGAGAAACCTAATTTATTTTCAATATAGTGCTTCCTCAGACTTTGTTCAGAACTCATCTCCTCTTGCCAAGCCCTTTCTGCAGTGCTTGGTGGCAGATGACCAGCCGACGCCTTTCCAGGGGCACAGCAGCAGCCGAGGACCGGCTGGTTTGCTCTTGCCCTCTGCTCAGATTTCCCTTCTCCGCTGCACCGGTGGGGACACCCTGCTGTGGGCTGCAGAGAAACTGGGCAGGCTGGGTTTTGGAGTTTTTGGTGATATTCACTGCACTATAGCTATATACTAAAACCAAAATATTCTGCAAAGTTCCTAGTTTATTTATTCATCAGACATTTACCCTTTTTTTTTTCTCTTCAGAAAAAAAACAACTGTTGCCCACAGTATACAAGCTGAGTGCTGAGCTCAAAAGCTACAAGAGTTTATAACACAGATTAGATTGTGATGAATTATTCAGAAACCCAAATGTGCGTGCCATACAATGATAGAAGCTAAATGAAAATGTGCCATTTTGGGATACGCAGGCAGCAGATGTAAATAGCAAGGCTGTAAGACAATATATGCAAAATATTTGCAAATAGGTAAACACTTCTGTTCGAAACAACAGTAGAATTTCAGGAAACGAGTAGAAAGCACAAAGAACACGGAATATCAATGGCAGATGCTGGTGTTTATGGTTGTACAGCATACATTGCTTCACAGCATCCAGAAGAACAAAATCCCTTTCTCCAGGACGGAGGCACCAGTGGTTAAGGATGGTATATTGCGTAATTAGCTACTGCTGCGGAAATGGAAGCCTCAGCGAAGCATCGGGCCACGGCCGAGGAGGCAGTGCAGGAGAGCACGCTGGCGTTTCAGATAGCTTGGGGGGCGCATGTCTTCTTAAGCCTCCTTGATCTGCTAAGAAGCAGAGGCAGTGATTTACCTTTGCTTCCTGAAAAACAGGGTGAGTAATGAAAAGTGAATGTCTGTCTTCATTTTTAATTTCAAATCAATTCGCTGCAAGCCTTGCTCGGCTGCCTGACGCGACATTGCAGTTCTGTAGGACAACAGGAATAAAGACTGTTATTAAAGGCTATCATAGATCAGGTTGGCATGATACAGTAGGCATTGAAACGGTGTGTGAATGCTGCTATCATTTGCAATTTCAGACTTTCTATAATTACAGAAAGTTTTCAATATCAAGGTATTTTCCAGGAAACGCTGAAATACGCCATCTAGACTGTGAAATAGCCCTGGACTCGTGGCTGTCTAGCAGAAGTGATGAGGGGCATTTTGTTGATCCTTAGGGAGCTCCGACTGTTGCTCACAATGGCTCCTTAATTTGTGAATACGTTTCAGGAAAGCAGAGTTAACTGGGTAACGCGATTACCAGCCGCAGCGTTGCAGGGGAGCCCTGCAGGCAGCCCTCCTGCCCATGGGGACCGCGCAGCATCTCTGTCACACGCTGCAAAGCCTGCTCCCGTGGGGGACGCGGGCAAGGGGGGGCGGCTCCCGCTGCCCGGGGGCCTTCCCCTGCGGCAACCGAGGAGCCGTTCCGCCTGCTGCTGACATGGAGGCACTGAGCAAAAGAGGAAGGCAACTGCTTGGCCTCTGCTTTCTGGCTCTGCCCGGCCGCCCCTGCGCCCGGCGGGCAGAGGCGCAGCCCCTGTGGGATTCGCCCACAGCATCCCCCAGCCCCTCTGACACCAGTCTCTGCTGGGGGACAGGCTGGTGTTTACAAGGACAGACCTTGAGGAGAGAATAACAAATATGTATTTTTATCATGATTTCTCTATTAATTACAATGAGTCAATAAGGAAGATTTTTTTTTAAGTATATGCAGAAGAAAAAAAGTTCCAAACATGGAATACGACTGCTGCTAGAGCAACGTTTGATAATGTTTAATGACGTTTAAACCTGAAACGCTTAATAAGCATTGCTCTTCTCTAGTCAGAAGAAGCAGAACAGTATAGTGTTTCAAATGAGGACGAAAGAATATTTTCTCATCCTTAAAGAGCCGTTCACCTCCATCTGACACAGCTAAACATTTAAATCACTTAGCCTGGCCAAGATATGATCTTTATGATGGGGGGGGAGTTACTGGGCAAAACAGAAGGGGTTAGGAAAGGGCACGTGAGCTGCCAAGAGAGCTGCCAGCAGTCAGGCTGCTGCCGCGCTGCAATGGAGCCGCCGCAGAACACGGTCAGAGATCTGTTGGTGGGGCGGCAGCAGGCAGGCACGGTGGCGTTACCCGGTGAGACGCACTCAGCTCCGCGCAGGGTCCCCGAAACAAAGCGCCAGGCAGCCCGCAGAGCACCCTTGGGCTGCGCGGCCGAGTCTGCGCTGCGGCTGCAGGGCTCGGTGCTGGTTCCCGCGGGAGGGCTCGGTGAAGCCGGCAGCGCAGGCGGCAGCAGTACAGCATCCCTGAGCATGCAGTGGTGGGAGGACAGGGCAGGGACGGCGGCGGCGCTCCGAACGCCTCGCGCCATCCCTCGGGGTGAGGCAGGGTCTCTGGATGATGCCGTGTGTCTGCATCCGTGCTCCGGACTCACCACTGGCAATGGATGGGATGACAGCAGTCCCCGCGCATCCGGCTGCACACATGCCTCTTCCAACGCACGAAGGTGTCAGGATGGGGCTGCGTGTGAGAACGTGACCATCGCTTTGATAATAAACGCATACAGGTTTTTGTTACTTTGCTTTCCTGTGAAGGAGCTGTGCCTTCTCCACATATTTAAATATGATGAGAAAGTAAAGTGTGAGTATTAGAGCTGAGTGAATAATAGAAAGCGAGCAATTCAGGACACATTAAGACATTTTCATTGCCCTGGCAATTTGAAAATCAGATCGAAAACGTCACAAATATGTTTGCATAAAAGTGAGCTTTATAGTTCAAAGGTAGTAGCGGTGTTAACTACGCATTGAGTTCTGTGTTTCCTCCTCCTTATCCTGACTGCAGGATAGAAACTGCTTTTTCATAGGAAAAAATCTATTGTAATGATATAAAATCTCATTAAAATTGTACATCAATTTTATAATAAAGTCTTATTTGGCTATATCAAAGCATTGCAAAATATTCAGATTATTAGTAATAATCTGTAGTTTAGAGGAGTAACAGGTCCAGTAAATCTATCCTGACTATAACACCACCACAGAGTTTTGCTGTAACCACTGAGACATCTTCATAGAGAAATACGGGGTTTTGCACTATGGTCTATTATTCCCATTTTATGTATTGATGACTTCTGATAAATTGAGATAAATAAATGGAATTGTTGCAAAACCACACCTGTTGAGCTATAATTCAACTGAAAATTGCAGTTTTCACTTGAGAGGTTTAAAAGGCAAAGGTGTAACAGCAGGAAGGTATTGCAGCCCAGTTAACTTTTCCATTTTTCAAATCAGGACATGCAGTTTGGAATTAGAAATGAAGATGAGCAATGGTGAGTTAGAAGTGTGAATCTGATAAATACTCTCACTTCACTGTGAAACCCGTCGCCTCAGGGAAGATAGGAAGTTAAATTAAATGACAGTTTACAAATATTCACAGCAGCAGCATCCCCTTTCTGTGATACAGAGGACTGATAAATATTGCCTAACGGTCCAGCGGGCGACCTGAGGGGCAAATGTGGCTTACAAACTACTTCTTTTTGCCCGATATTTGTCTCCTGGAGTCTCAGAGGGATGGAGGGCCTGGAAATGAGCCTCCTGCGTGGTGAGAGGCCATGTCAGCAGCCGTGCCACCAGCTGCATCCCGATCAGGCTGACCCGTGCGATGAGTCTGTCGGGGCTCAGCCCCAGCAGCAGCTCAGCACCACGCAGCCATCGCTCACTGCCCCTGCCCCGAGGGGATGGGGGAGAGAATCGGAGGAGTGACAGTGAGAAACACTCCTGGGCTGAGGTAAGAACACTTTAAGAATTGAAATAAAGTAAAAGAGTAATGATAATAATAAGAGTATAATAATAATAATGATAATAATAATAATAATGATATCCAAAGCAAGTGCTGCCCAATGCAATTGCTCCCCACCCGCCGACCCATGCCCAGCCAGTTCCCAGCAGCGATCGCTGCTCCCCGGCCAACCCCCCCAGTTTCCATACTGCCCATGACGCCGGATGGTATGGAATGGCCCTTGGGGCAGTTGGGATCAACTGTTCTGGCTGTGCCCCCTCCCAGCTCCTTGTGCCCCTGGCAGAGCAGGGGAAGCTGAAAAGTCCTTGACTGGCGTGAGTAGCACTGAGCAACAACTAAACCATCAGCATGTTATCAACATTCTTCTCCTACTAAATCCAAACCACAGCACTGTGCCCGCTACTAGGAAGAAAATTAACTCTATCCCAGCCAACACCAGGACAGATCCTGAGCCCCGTCAGAGCCCAGAGCCACGTCCCCCATCGTCCGACCTCCCGCTGCCAGCCCCGGGCGATCCCGCTGGCACGGCTGGTGGGTGACACCGGCTCGGCTGTGGCTGCTGACAGCGCGGTGCCTCCAGACAGCATAGGCTTCGCACCATGACAAAAACAGCTAGCAAGCAGGTACTGTCACCCTGGGAATGGTAATGACAGGAACCATTTGGGTTTAGGTTGTATTTTTCAGCACATGGGAAAACGATGATGCTTACTTCGGATGGGTTCATAAACACAGACTCTAAGATTCATCCAGTTATAGAAATTCATTAACTGGTATGCACAGTTCAAAAATAGTGCATTAATAGTTTTGAAGAGACCTCTGTGGCTACCTAGCCTGTTCTTGGCATAGTGTAAGCCATAGAATTACCCAGAGTGAATCCATAATACAGTTAAATCATATTGCTAAGTTGGGAAAAATAAGATTCAGTTAAAACCTGACAGTTATGTTGGCTCCATTTTAGGCTTCAATAGACTGTTCTGATTTTCATTACTTTTGCCAATATGTACAAGAAAAAGAAGGGAATGAACTCCTCCACACAGCAGCTTTTCTTTCAATCCAAAAGGAAAAAAGGACTCCGACATCCTTCACCCTTCTCGTGCTTGCATGCCTGTGGCGGAGGCGCACTCATACGTGGCACACACAGAACTGCGGTCCTCAGACAACAGTGTCTTCTTCTGGAGCATCCTGGAGAGGTCACAGGTCTCTGAGACCCTGCAGCCTTGCACGAGGCGTGCTGCCCTGGGAAGGAACTGGGAATGCATTGGCATGCGTGTCCTGCACCGCTGTCCTGGTTTGCCAGTGTTGAACCTGACTTCCAGCACGTGGCACCAAGGGTCAGGCTGACTCCAGTGCAGGAGGTGGTTTTTGCTTGTCCCAGGCTTCAGGTGCCACCGCTGACAGGGAGTCCCTTCCCCCAGGTGCTCAGCTTGCCTTTCCTGTACGAAAACCACGTTTCTCAAGGAACCCCTGCCACTTCCATTCACATGAATATTTCGGCATGACAGGAAGGTTAAGGGATGCTTCTCGGTTTGTGTGGTTCTGGCTCTCTCCCGGTGCGCTGCCCAGCACAGACCCCTCCACAGGACGGTGGTGAGCTGGCTGCTGCCTGTGCTGTGCAGCTCCCTTCTGCTGTACCAGGACCATCTGCACGGGCAGGACCTCCCTCCTGCTCTCCTCACCATGCTCTCCCCATCAGCTCCGATGCCCTTTACAGCAGCAGCTCTCGTGGGCTACCGTGTCTGGGAGCGCAGGGATGTTACAAGCTCATCCTGCCAGTTCTTCTACTGGAAAAGGCAAAAATAACCTTTCTGTAAGCTGGTGCCTGTGCTTAAAATCCCCAACACAACCCTTGGTTACTATGCCACTGTCAAACCGTCCTCCAAGGATGCTCTCTTCAGGTCCATGGTTTCTCAGACTGAAGACAGGGCTCCAGAGAAAGATCATCGGCAGTTTTTAAAGAGCTTTAACAGTTACTCAGTTACAGTGCACTAGCATAAAGCCAGCTTTAAATACAAATTCATAATTATTAGCTATAATCAAGCAGCAACCAGTAAGCGACGCACTTGGACTGGAAGACTGAGATTTCTGAGGTTTATTAAATTTAGTTCTTCCACTAACTCTCACTGTGCAGCACAGTTTTCTTCCCCTCTCTCATCTTCCCTTTCCCATTCTGGTGCCTCCCCTTCCAACAGCTCTTCCCCCTCCTATTCGTCATAGACCTGGGGCAGGAGCTGAGTTACAAATATGAACAATAGAAAGAATGGGCTAGATGCTGAATGTCCAAAACTAATAAAATAAAATAAACCCACCAAGTAAACCATTATTATCCATATTAAACAGGCAATCAGAACTGGGCCTTATTTTCTTGTCCTGCTTGGCAGAAAGGGCATCTGAGGACAGAAGCGGTTCCCAGCACCACACGTCCCTCGGGAGGGGGACCGGAGGCCTGGTTGGGACCTCAAGGTCCATGGCGACACTGGGGATGGTTCCCAAGACCCGCTGAGCTTCTGTGACACATCGGCGCTGCGGCTAGGAGGCTCCTTGGCAGGGCGAACACCATGGCTACCAAAACCAGATGAATTTTGCCCCAGAAACCCTCCATCTCCTTATCTGGGCTCCTGTAGAACAGCCCAGGCCAGGGCTGCCCACAGGGAGCGCGGGGGGTACTCCTCGTTCCCCGGGAGGAGTGCAGGCGATGCCATGCCGCTCCCTCCTGCACGGCTTCTGCAGATCTCCAGGCTCCATCCCACCCCCATTCCGCCTCATCTTTCCCTCCTGGCTCCCGTGGAAAGCTACAGCAGAAAAATCAGTTTGCAGCATGATAGCCTGTATTCCTATCATCACTCTGAACTGGAATTTTTTCTGCATGCATCCTTCAAAGTGCCTTAGGCGGCAAAGGAATTACCCACCTTTGGCTTTGAAAGAAGAGTGGGCTTTTGGTACAATGAGTAGAAGCGCCAGAAATCTGGACAAAATATCACAAAATCCATCAAGATCTTCAGTGGCCACTTCAATTTTATTGCTAAAAATATTTGCATTTGAAACAGTTAATATTTTAACATATATAAATATACTTTTTAAAATATTTAGAACTTAGCCATGCAGATAGGTAGTCCAGATATGAGGTTTTGTGCAAATAAGCTTTAGAGTTGTCTCACATCACTGAAGTGCTTACGGTGTGTATAGCAATTAATACATGAAGTAAAGAGCAGGCAATCTGTTTATTTAAGCCTACCATGGATTTTTCTCTTTGATAATCAGAATCAAAGTGTAATAAAGATCCAGAAAATCACCTAGAGAGGAGTCAAGTACTCACAGAAATGGTGCTTGCAAGTTTCTGAGCAGAAATGTTCCTGCTCCTGCTAGACCTTGCACTCTACCAGAGCACACGGGTCTCCAAGCCAAGGAGAATCCCAAGCGTACACAAAGGGGTTCGTGCCTGCTTTCTCCATCGCTTGAGGGGACGAGTGCCCTCACTCACTGCCAGCTGCAGAGGGACAAAACTGGCTTCAGGGGTAACAAAGAGAACAAAGAAAACATACCTAGCATACTTAAAAGGTATCATATATAATAGACATAACCTGGAGCTGCAGACCAATGAAGACAAATGAAGAAAGGGAAAAGGTGTAAAAGCACGTTAGCAAACCCGTGAAAATGACCCCAAATGAGTCCTGGAAGGAGGAAGAGGAAACCATCAGCATGGGCATCATGTTCCTCCCAGCAAAGGACCCTGACGCTGATGATGGACGGTGTCATGCTCTCCAGCTGTCCAAAGCTGCTGACTTGAAGACCCAGAGGGGCAGGACAAGGGTGAGCACAGCCCTATGAGAACGGATAAAAAATGAGAAAAGTGTGTGTGCGTGCTACTCTTTTAACTGTATTATTAGCATTATTGTGACTTTTCTGTATGTAAGTACTCTAACCTCATCACTAATGGTTTGTGCAGATGGTGGTACACACCATGGCAAAGTCCATCCTCCATGACAGCCAGCGTGTCTGTACACGAAGCTCACCCCAACTTTGATCTCTAATTTGTGCATTTACACTCTCAGCATCCTCATACAAAGTTTTTTGTCCTACTTGGAGCCACAGGCATACATGCTCTGGCCCTCTGGAGCATCTCTCTGCAATACCTGACTATGGGTCAGAGGAAGGAAATACCTGGAGACGTCCCTTGCAACACTGCATGCATGTAAAATCCGTGGAGACCAACTATCCCCCGCCAGCCCATCCACCGAGGCGAATTATTCAAACTCATAACCCCTTCTCCAGAAGCTTTCCAAAACTCTGTTCTTGTTCTTTTATTTGTCTGCCTCTAACTGTATACCTATCAACAACCGAGTCCCCCACCTGCTCAGAACAGACCACGAGAGCATACTGGTGGCCTGCTTGTGGTGAGCTGGGACACCCCCCCCCCACGGTCTCTGCCAATGGATACAAACGCCGGGAGCACTGCAGCAGGTGGGCAAGGGGATGCACCAGTGCTGGGAGAGCCTCCAGCACATTTACAAGGAGGAAGGGGCAGGCATGCTCCACGCACGCTGGGTTTGCTGGCTCAGGGAGCAGAGGAGCTGTGGCAGCTCTGCTAGCTTTCTTCCACCCTAGCAGAGACAGCTGAGCGCTGGGTGTAGCACAGGTCTGCCCATGTCACCCAGAGCCCAACTGCGGATTTAAGTATGCTTTTAAAAAAATCCCATACTTCTGAGGCTATATCATAACCATAAGTAATAAGAAACTCTCCTGCTTGGTTGCCTGGTGTAGCATGCAAGGGCACTTTTAGAGTTGTAACTCAGGACAGAAAAATACTCTGCTTTGGTTGGCATGTGTGGAGGGAGGAACCTCTTCTACTTTTATACAGAGCAAAATGTTGAGCAGGCAAATATTTTACAAAGCCCCAGGCAGGTCACAGTAATTACCCACAGCCACCTGGCAGGAGCTGTGTGCTCAGCTCAGGAGGAGGAGAACGCTATGGGCTGACTTTGCCACCGTCTCGGGATGGTGGGTCCTGGCTGACATCTGCCCCGCCACTGCTGGCCGAGCGAGCTGGCAGCAGCCTGGGGCACGCGGGAGCAGAGCCAGGGGGCAAGTGGTTGCCCTCCCTTGGCATTTACACCCACCTCCTTGGGAAGGCTGCACACAGCTAATGGTGAACGCTTTTCATCTGCACTTTATTTGCTTGCAGGATTTCACTTTTGGGTTTTGGCAGATGAGGAAGGTTATCATTCTGCTTGGAGAAAATAAAGGAAGAGAGAGGAAATATTTCATTTTTGCTTCATAACTCAAAATAAGCTAATTGGGCAACAAAATTCCACCCACCCTCCCCTTCACCCCAAAAGATACGTGCAAACACAAACTCCTTGGGCTCCTTGAATCAGCATGGCTGTCTTCCAGCCGGAGCGCAGCTCCCCTGGGAATTGCGCCCTTGAGTCAGCACAGGTTTTGGTCTACTAATAATTAAATGCAGGATCAGGAGGAGAGGTCACCTATGCAAAAGCACAAGCTGCTTAGCTTGCCCACAGACCTCCAGCTAGAGCACAGGGCCAGTAAGCTGCTTACATAGCATCTCATTAATAGCCACTAATCTTTAACCATTTGCCTTCCTGTTAATTATGGAGTCATGTCAACATCTGTTGCCTTTTGTAATTGCTTTCATGGGAAAAGATGATCTGGGTTTCTTCTCTTTATTAGTACTATTCTCTTCAGCACATTTCCCTCCAGCCACGACATTTCCCCTTCACCTGCAATGCAGCATTATCTGGGAATGATGTGTCTTCTGCCTGTCCAGGGTATTGTAGTTGGATGTAGCCCGATGGCATAGTAATCATATTGATTTTTCCCTGCTGCAGCAGATACTCTTACGTCCAGCCGCTGAGTACTTGAGGAGAAAAAACACAAAAATAAAACTGCAGCTGGGCACTTGTTTCTGAGACATTGTTTTCAAGGACCCTGGCAGTGCCCAGCACTGCCCACCTGGTCACCTGCCCAGTGGGATGGAGACCCAGCCCGGGGGTCTGGTGCCGGCTGCTCCTCATGGCTTTGCTCCCCAGCTGGTGCTGCCCAAGCTCCAGTGCTGAGCTGGGATGGGACAGACAGGCTCTCCCTGGCATTCCCTGTGTCCAGAGCAGTGCTGGAGGTGGCCAGCCCCTTTCGCAGGGGCTCCTGCCCCAGTGCACCAGGGTCTGCACCAGCAATGGGGACAATGGGACACAACCCCACCCCTGGGGTGCAAGTGTGCCAGGCTGAGGGTGCTGCAGGTACCTGGTTAAGAGCCCCTTCTCCGGGCACCTCCACAGCCCCTCACACCTTCCAAAACCTATCGCTTCAGCTTTATTAATTAGTATTTTTACTGATGGATGCTAGAGGAACCTAAACTGAAAAAATCTGAAAAAAAAAAAGTCGGATAAAATTCATCCCCAAAGGTAAAGCTGTTTAAATACAATTCATGAAAGAATGGTTTTCATCCCAAAACCCAACCAATAACAGTAAAGAGGGGGTCCCAGCCCCAGCACATGGCAGTCAGGGTGTCCTGGGTACAGGTCCCCAGCTGCCGGGTGCAGGAATGAACAGGCCAACATCTACATTTTGCGTGGCCCAGCAAGGCCATCTCCAAAGTTAGTAAAGAACCCAAAAGCAGGCAAGCTTAGGAAACTTTATCAGAAACCTCTGGGAAATTAGGAGAAATAATGGAGCTCTGGTGCTGACCCAGTAAAAAATGGGGTCTGCTAAGGTCTTGTACACTTCCCCCAGCTGAGGCAGGTTTGGGAGGACAGGGCAGTAGAGAACCAAAGCTGTGTAAGGATGCTCAAGAGAAAACCACTGGCAGAGGGCAGTTTTAAGGGTGGCTGGGAGTAACCAAAGGGTTTAGGATTGGTTGAGCAGCAACTGAAGTGCTAAAAACCAGTGAAGGAGGCAGTGAGCTTGCCAAAGATCTGAGAAGTGGTTGCAGTAGGAGGAAGCTCTAGGAGAGGAGATGCTCACCTCCTCTCCTTCCTTGCAAACTGGTGCTCTGGTGTCGCTGTGCCCACAGGCTTCTGCCTTCAGCACAGGCTCTGTATGTAATCAGATGGGGGTGGCACCTCTTCATTAGCAGAGAGCAAGTCAGCCTTTGCCCCCTGCCACGCCACATTTCACAGCCGCAGCCACCTCAGTGTCGACTCCACCTGGCAGCATTGCTCTGAAGGGAAATACCATACCCACCACAGTCCACGGTCTGGGCTTCCTCCAGTTACCGGCTGAGCTCTGGGTTGCTACGGGCTGGGCTGAGCCCCAGAAGGCGCAGCTGTGCACCGCCCCGTGCCCGTGTCTGAGCCCCACCACCGGTGCAGGCGCGCGGTGGCTGCAGCCCTGCCATCCCCACGCACCGTGCTCCCGCCCTCCTCCTGGCTCGGGGCAGCGCCGAGCCCCGGCAGGACACCCCCGACGGGCTCACCAGACAAGGGTTCCTGGCAGGAGGTTTATGTTTCACTTACACTTAAACATATTTTATTCAGATATGTGTAAAATGTAGCCGATAGCAGACTTTTCTAAACAAGAAAGGTCACCTGAGACTCCTTTCCCTTCCGAGGTAATAACCACGATCTCTCAAGTTGCCATTTAACTCTTGTCAGTTGATTTTTTTTTCAATTCCCAAAAAAACAATTACTGGAATAACAAAAACATTTGCTAAGCAGAGCACAAAAAAAATTTTTTTTTTGACAAAAACTCAACAACAAAATTGGTGAACAAATTGCTTGTGTAATTTCCCTGAGGATCAATCATCCTCCCTTTTTATCTAAGTCCCAGTTTTCCCAGGCCATGAATTCAGTGGGGTGCTCACGGCGCAGCCAAGGCTCTTGCTTTGCATTCCCATCGGCCATCAGCCATCGGGTCCACAGGAGCAGCTCTCCCCTGGGCTCCTCCAGGGTCGACCCTCTGCCGAGCAGTGCATCCCCGGCAATAAAGCACATGCTCTGAGTACGTCTTCTTATTAATTTTCTTAGTTTATGTAGTTAGCTGTCAAATAATAGCAGCTCCTCTTTTCAAAAGCAACATGGCATGCATGCAAAATGATTTCAAGAATACGTACCCTTAGGACATATTATTTTCTTAACTAAAATTCAAGTGCATACTTATTACCCAAATCTTTGTCTCAGAAATAGCTTTGCATTCACATGATGGAATTACAAACCACTAGACAATTTTTAGGACTTGTATGCAAAACTGCTTTTTAACATGGCTTTTATAGTTGTCTTATTTATCTAATCTCCATGAGTCATAATTCCTTTAGGATCACTTTCTTCTTTCTACATTGCATCTCACCAAAACAAATTTAAAAAAAAGCAACGGTAAAAACAAAAAGGGTATCCTTCTCTAGCCTGGAGATTTTGATGAAATTTTGCATGTAATTTCTATTTGTTGCACCATTTCTAATAGGAACAGACACCCTCAGTGCCCATGAAGAGAGTCCCCAGGCAAAAGACTCAGGCATAACATCTCCCTTGAAAACAAGCAAACTGGATAGATTTTAAAAAGAAAAAAATCATGGTTGTTCCTCTTGCAATTTCCAGAAAGTGTCGGCCAAAATTTGGGGGAGGCATTTAAAAGACATGTAGATGTGGCACTTAGGGACATGGGTTAGTGGTGGACTTGGCAGTGTTGGGTTAACAGTTGGACTCTATGATTTTAAAGGGCTTTTCCAACCTAGGTGATTCTATGAAATCTCTTCCTTGTCTACAAAAAAAAGAGCAGGAAAGGTGAGGTTGTATCTGATGTAGTTTTCTAAACATGACTGTCAGGGATGGTTTAATGGACGCAGGCAGAAGCAACGGCTGACTTCAGGTCCTGAGCTGGAGACTGAGCGCAGGGCAATGTCTCTATTTTAACAGCTTTTGGACAAAGCCGCCAGGACTCGGGTGGCTGGTGCACATCTGTCACTCCTCTCATCTCTCGTAGCCCAGTGGCTGCAGATAAGCTGGCCGGGCGCCTGCGGGTCCAGCGGTCTGTGGCACACGGCCGGGAGGCAGCACGGCTCCTGTGCTGGGCTGTCCCCTGTTCCCCTCGCCCGGATGCAGCCGTGGCCCAGGCTCCTGCCCGCGGCAGTTTTATCCCTCACTTTAAAAGTTAGACAAAAAGTTAAATTCTGCGGTTAAACGATGCCGCTCTGATGATGTCACGTCGTCAGGGACATCAGAGCTCTTTCCTCCGCCTCATGGCTCTCCCCTCTGCCAGTACTGAAGGAGGAAGGGGATGGGCAGAGTGCAGAGCAGGAGCCTGTGTCCCTCATGCAGCTCCATTGTAACAGACATAATTACCTGCTTTTAAAATAGCCTTGCTTGTTTCCTCATCCAACAGTCACCGGGATTGCCTGCAAAGGGTACCATTTGTCTCAGCATAACAACAGGGAGAGATTAAATTTCTCATTCTTCACCAGGGACAAAGAAATACCTCTGCCCCAGGTGACTCGGGAGCTACAGCTCTCCAGGCTTATCTGGTGTGTGCCAGACCTCCTCTGCACGAGGAATCCACTGTCATTTAAACCCGGCTCCTCCAGTGAGTTATTCAAAGTGCCAACACGTTCCAGTGTCGGGAAGGCTGCAGGCAGGCTGGCAGACGGTGAGCCCCACAGCCGCGGGGTGCGCTGGGGGTGCTGCTGACCCGGGGCACAGGGTCCTTCCCTGCCGGCTGCACTGGGGATGATGGTGGCTGCCCAGAGCCCCAGGACTGCGCCGGCTTCCCCCAGTCACCGGAGGGTGGCACAGGGCAGGGACAGATGAAACTCCTCTTCTGCCTGAGCCAGGCAGCTGAAATCTATTTTCCTTCTTTCTTAACTTGATTTCATTTGCATTTCACTTGCATTGCAATGCAAACACAATTTTTTTTGCATTACCCAGCAGTGGTCTAAGATGCCAAGACCATCCCTGGCTGCAGAGCAAGCAGGAGTTCAGGTCTGGGGGCTTCTCAGAGTGGCAGAGCACATATCCTTGAATACTGTGTCCAGTTTTGGGCCCCTCAGCACAAGAAGGACATTGGGGTGCTGGAGCGTGTCCAGAGAAGGGCAGCGGAGCTGGGGAAGGGTCTGGAGCACAGGGCTGGTGGGGAGCGGCTGAGGGAGCTGGGGGTGTTCAGCCTGGAGAAGAGGAGGCTGAGGGGAGACCTCATCGCTCTCTACAACTGCCTGGCAGGAGGGGGCAGGGAGGGGGTGTTGGGCTCTTCTCCCATGGAGTTAGCGATAGGACGAGAGGAAATGGGCTGAAGCTGCGCCAGGGGAGGTTTAGGTTGGATATTAGGAAAAATTTCTTCACGGAAAGAGTTGTCAGGCACTGGAACAGGCTGCCCAGGGCAGTGGTTGAGTCCCCATCTCTGGAGGTATTTAAAAGACGTGTAGGTGTGGTGCTTCAGGACATGGTTTAGTGGTGGAGTTGGCTGTGTAGGTTAATGGTTGGACTGGATGATCTTAGAGGTCTTTTCCAGCCTAAATGATTCTATGACTCTATTCTACGACTCTATCCCCAGCGTCCACCCTGGGTATTTTACACAGGAGAGTGCCTCCATCTGTCAGTGCTGGGGCCATTTCCATTAACTTTTATCTGCTCACATTAGTGACCAGCTGTGCAAATGAACCACTGATGTTAAAGGCAGACCACAGGGGAGAGGGAGTTGCTGTTGCTGACCCTAAGATACATAAATATATGGCACCCTTATTTCTTTTTCATCTGCAAATTCTGCAGACCATGTGACAGGTCTTCCAATCTGAGTGATGAGATGAAATGCGTAACCTAAGCTCAGCCCGTGCACTGGCATCCAGAGACAGCACCCAGGCAGCACAGGCAAGCTGGAAGCGGTGAAGCTGCTCTGCTCGCTGGGGCCGCACACACCAAGGACAAAAATGCCATTTTCCAGGGCAGCCTCAGCTGCAGGAAATTGCGGGTGAAAATCACTTTTACCTTTGCATCAGCACGGGAAACTGCTGAGGCCTAAGCTCACAGCAAATAAAACAAAGTTTTTCCCCTGTCCCCCTGCCGCAGAAGTGAGCGGCACTGCGGCGGGTCCGTGCGCCCGCCCTGCGGCCGGCTGGACACGGGCACGACGGGGACGCAGCAGACCATGAATGTGATTGCAGACCGGTGAAAATCAGGAGCTGGCCTGGGTAGGACTGGGAATTTTTAATCTGTGCAAAATTCTTATTACAAAAAATAGAGATCTGAGATTTAAAACATTTTCACATCTGGAAAAATATTTCTTTTTCTTTACTGTCACTTCAGTACAAAAATGTTGAACCTTCTGCAACTCTGGCAAGAGCAACCACAAAATGATGTTAACAATGATCTCGCAAGCTATTCCTATCAAGATGGGAAACTGATAATTGAGTTATAAATCTCCAGGAGGAAAGGTTACTGGAACTTGATATCTTTTACATCTGCCCATCATTTTGCTCTTGTAGACTAAGAGGACAGGGATAATAAACTGCTTCTAAGATTTTGCTCTGCAAAAGCCTATCTTCTTTTATTTTAGTCACACAAGACAACTGTTTCTTCAGCTGGGCTCACGATGGCCTGTGACTCTCTGCACTGCTGCTAACAGAGCTAGCGGCCGCTGAACGGACCACGTTAACAAGTGCTAATTAACCTGTATCTATTTTTATTGTGTGGCCAACAACAGCAATAAAGAACATTAGCCCTGGCCCAGAGGCTTAAAATTTAAATGTCCAGCAGGATGAAATGTGGGCAAAAAAGAAAAGCTAAGTGGACCTGAAGTGTACAAGTACATCAAAATCAGCTGAAAAGGGGACATTTCTGCGGGGTGCATGGCCAGGGAGTACCAAGGAGCCTCTGTGCAGCTCTCACTTAGCTTCTTCCTTTGTTTGTTGTACTTTCTGTCTGAAGAGGGATCAATAAGCAGGGAATTTGAGTGAAAAAGCAAAACAAGTATATTTTCAGTACGCAGAAATGCAGGAGTGACTGTACTTGAGAAAAGAGCAGGGTAGGAAATAGTAGACCCGTTTCTTCTACCACATCACATAGCAAGGATTATGATTCTTATCAGATTAATCCATTCATTTTTAATAAGCAGTCTTATGTAGCTGAACTCCAGAATCAGGTTAAATATCTTCTCAGTCCTTCAATATCGGCAGGCTCTTGAAGTGGGTTATTGAACGCCAAGCGACACCACGGTGCTGCAGGTAGGAGTGTGCAGGGGAGGCTGTGCCGGGGAGCGGGGCTGGAGCGCCCGGCGGGGCCCCGAGACCCTGGGACAACCCACTGCTCCACCACTGCCAAAAGCATCAGCCTCCTGTGCCCTTCCTCTCCCAAAGCTCTGCCCCAGCCTTGGTTTTGGAAGAGGCTAAACCAGCTCAGCTCTCTCCCCCAGCAGCAAACCTGGGATGACAGAGGAGGGCAAAGCCCGGAGCATCTGCTCCTCGGCAGCACTGAGATATTTGCAGCCATGGATCCAACAGCACCCATGGGTACGTGCCTTCAGCAGGCTGTGGATACAGGGTCTGGCCCTGGGGAAATGAGAGCAGTCTGTGAAACAAACCAAAAATTGCCACATGGGAAGATAATTGCTTCTACATTGCCTGTGACCATTATTTCAAAATGTAGGGAACCCTACAACTGCTTTGACATATCCCTTTACAATACTCATATTTTGCTGATGGTGCCATTGTTTGCTTAACCTCCTAAGAAGCCAGCAGATTAGTTACTGTAGAGCAGCATATCACTGTGACATCAAAGGATTAAAAACAATGCCGCTGACCCAACAAGCAAGGACAATGCAAGGATTAGCGGCAGTTCCACATCATAAAGCCATTTATCAACCCCTGACAAATTACCGATAATTCATATTGATTCTCTGGACTGGGTGCAGTGAGTTGAAAAGTAAAATCCAGAGATCCACTTGAACTGAAATTATAAACATGGCTGAACGGCGAGCTGAGCTGAACAGAGTATTTAACTTGGTCCATTCCTGTTCTGCTTTGCACAGCTCACAGTAGGTTTGTGTTAGACGTTTTGTCTTTTGAATTCAACATCTCATCAATGTCCTCTGAAGATAATGAGAACTCGCTACTGGAAGTTTTCCAGTTAAACTTCCCTGCCCATGGAGAGGGGGATGAGTCTCACATCATTAACACCAGCCTAAGTGTTCAGGTACAACAGCATCAGTGTGCAGCAGGGAAATGCCTAACAAATGCCATAGTAAATACAACCATACAGTTGGGTGGGGTGGTTTAGGTTTTTTTCCTAAGAGTTTATGATAACATTTTACAGCAAACGGGTGCTGTGCATGGTTTGCAATAAGCTCCCTTGCTGTAGGGCAGCAAGGGAAAGCAGTCATGCTCCTCAGTCGATATGTCCTGGCACACTGCTGATGTAAGGCGAGCAGGATGAGGGGGTGAGGAGATGCAAGGATGTTCTGCTTAACCACAGTATTGTTCTGTAGGGAAGAGGAGAAAAATTAAAGCAGTGAAAGTAAAGACACAAAGACTCTTACCATAAAAGCTAATTAAAATCTAAGCAAGAGCATGTCCTCACATTCATGCTCTCCGGGACTGTAAAATCTTGGCTCTTTTACCTTGGCTAATCCAGTGGGGTGGGAGGTCTTCACCTTCTGTTAAAGAAATGAATGGCAAACCAGAGAAACTGTGCTGATAACACTAAACATGGAATACTGTAGGAAAAGCTTACTGAACCATGTATGTGGGAAGGGACCTCAGGGGTCTCCATCCAAACCCTTACAGTGCCACAGCTGGATGCAGCACTCCAGATGTGGTTAAAAAGCACCAAGTAAACAGGGACCTCTCTTAATCAAAAGATATCATGCAGTTACTATTACACAGCTCCTGGGCAGCAATCAGAAGATGCAGAAACCTCTGCTCTTTACTGAGGCCCATGAGAAAACAATCAATCCACAGGGATCCCAGAGTGTACAGTAATTTTGCAATAATCTCCATCTGAGCATGACATTTGAGCAGTTCAACATTTTATTCTCTAACTCTTCCCATACCTTCTTTTTCCCGCACACAATTTTTTCTCTGATGACTTTTTCTGAACCATTCTTACAGGCTCCATTTTAATCTCACTAGCGCCAGGACCTAGGATCAGTCAAACTCTGCCCCACCATTTAAAGCCATCATGCTGTCAATAAACAGCACCGGTGACCGACCA
The DNA here is from genome assembly GCF_030463565.1 of Pelecanus crispus. Classification (NCBI taxonomy): domain Eukaryota; kingdom Metazoa; phylum Chordata; class Aves; order Pelecaniformes; family Pelecanidae; genus Pelecanus; species Pelecanus crispus. The sequence goes on from NC_134648.1 coordinate 74,881,918, forward strand.
CCTGACTGCCCTTCTCCGCAGCACAGCACAAAAATTGCCATGAGAGCTTTCTTAAACAATGGATGCAATCAAAGAACAATGAGTGCAGAAGAGGAAAGTATAGACCCTACCACCGCATCTTCACCTGTTGGCAACACAGGTGATGATTACAATGAAAAAAACGCTGCAGAGCATCTTGCTGTGCCTGCTGGGTGGTTCAACCTGAGAAACCTGAGAAAACAGCAATTATATTAACTAAAAGCTAAATGAAAGAACAGCATTTCAGCAGAAGGAGACTATTCCAAGGCTCAGGGGGTGGGGAAAGGAGGTGCTCTCCTTCACAAGAGCATCCAGCTGCCAGTGAAGGAGCTCTGGGGTTTACGTGGGTGTGACTGGTACCAGCCAATTCCCCAGATTTCCTTAATTTAATATCTGCTGGAAAGTCCCTGCTGTGAGAGGTCACCCGCCAGAAGGTGAAAACTAAACTCTCATGCAGGGTCCCAAGCACTGAGGACCCATCACCCCTGTGTCCTTTGATCATCTCAAAGACTGCGGGGTTCTCTGCAGGACTCTGCACAGGGAGCACCACTAACTCTCTTATCAAATTCAGCACGCTTTAACATCAGCTGTAAAACCACAGGTGACTGGGTTTTTTCCACATTTCACATGGCAGCATCAGCCTTAACACCTGACTGGTCCTGGGCTCTTTCCAGGTTACTCTGGAACCCTCAGCATGGTTGGGAAGCAACTGTTGTTGTGCAGGTGTAAACTCCAAAGGGTCCAGCTGGGCCATTCTGACCGTCCAGTTTAAGTCTGTGTAAGGCAGCTGGAAATGCTGGTACAGCATCGCTCCTGAGGAGTCCTGGAGAGGCATTGTGTAGTGGCAGAGACCCAGAGCCAGAGGAGGAGCAGGCAAAGGTGACCTGGAGGTGGCAGCAGCCCAGGGGCTTTGGGGACAGCAGCTTCTGGAGTGAGGTTTGGCTGCAGAAAGCTTGGAAACTGCTGGGATGGGATTTCTCTTGAGAATTTTCACCCTCATCAGGGGAGATACCATCTGCCAAGGAGCCAAGCTAACAGGGACGCTGCAGACATGCGTCCGCTCCTGTCATGATATTTCAGACACCAAATTAAGGGTTTCCTGTGCCAGGCAGGCTTTTCTATTTTGTTTTACAGAAGAGGACTAAATTGCTTAATTTAAAATCCAGCTTAAAAAAAAGATAATGAAAAGAGTGCAGCTGGCTCTTGTCACGCAATCCCCCTTTTCATTACCTGAGTCAGAGATGGGTATCACGATGGGTCAGTGAGAGATGATACATGGAGGCTGGTTATGAATTAAGTGTGTAAAAGAGTGCGATTCCTCGGGAGGAGGGATGGGAGCATCTGTCCTCATGCTGCTTTCCCGTGCCTGTGCATGTGTGTGCATGTGTGTGTGCACACATGTGTGTACATGCCCCTGCGTGTGTGTGTGCAGTGTGTTTCTGGGCACAGCCTTTCTGTTCCCCAAGGGCACGGCAGTCATGCAAGCTGCAGCTGCAGCAGCATCCAGCCAGGCAGACAAGGGCAACCATGCAATTGTTCCCACACAACCAGTTGGGAAGGGCCAACAGCCCCACAAAATGTCCCTCAAGAGCCATGTGTGGGAGCACCCCCGAGCAGCCAGGAAGCTCCTGGGGGGAACCACTGCCTTGGCCGGACTCCGGTCCTCTCCTCCTTGTCCTTCCACCCTCCCAAGGGGTAGCCATCAGTTAGGACGGGACTAAAGCAGAGCATTACTTCCCTGAAACTGGCAGCCCGTGAGCAAGCCAGGTGCTACAGGAACAATCCAAACTCAAACCAGTGTGAAACTGGGTTCAGGTAGGGCTCTGAAAAGCCACGCTGCAGATGCCCTGTGCAAAACAGTGTTGCTTCAAAACCCACCCAGAGCAGTCTTGCCGACAGGTTACCCATCTCCTGCTTCTCTTGAGGCCGTTTGCTCTCTGCACAAGCACCTTCACCACTTGAATCAACGGTTCAAACCTGAGGTCACTTGTGCAGGACCATGGAAAAACGCTGCAGAGCCCTGAAGAGGGTGTCGTGGCTTAGCCCCAGCAGCAGCTCAGCACCACGCAGCCGCTCACTCACTCCCCCTACCCTGATGGGATGGGGGAGAGAATCGGAGGAGTAAGAGTGAGAAACACTCCTGGGCTGAGATAAGAACAGTTTAATAATTGAAATAAAGTAAAATAGTAATGCTAATAGTAACAGTATAATAATTATAATAATAATAATGATACACAAAGCAAGTGATGCACAATGCAATTGCTCACCACCCGACGACCGATACCCAGACAGTTCCCGAGCAGCGATCGCTGCTCCCCGGCCACCCCCCCCCCCCAGTTTATATACTGAGCATGACGTCATATGGTATGGAATAGCCCTTTGGTCAGTTTGGATCAACTATTCTGGCTGTGCCCCCTCCCAGTTTCTTGTGCGCCTGGCAGAGCATGGGAAGCTGAAAAAGTCCTTGACTAGCATAAGCAGTACTCAGCAACAACTAAAAACATCAGCATGTTATCAACATTCTTCTCCTACTAAATCCAAAACACAGCACTATGCCTGCTGCTAGGAAGAAAATTAACTCTATCCCAGCCGAAACCAGGACGAGAGGGTCTGTGACCCACGGCTTCCCCTGGCACGAAGGGCTCTTCCCCTGCCACTGCAGGCCTGAACTTGAGTTTGCATATAGGAAACCTCTTTGAAGTATACATTATTAAAATATGGGTGACGACTGAGGGCCTTCAAAAGGAAATTTTTCCACTGAAAAATTTGGTCATGTACATGACCGGAATTCTGTTAAAGACTGATCTCTGCAAAATGTACACATGTCCGTGATTTATCTACATAGGCTTTGAATTCTTGAGGCTACAGTTTTTAATCAGTGCTATTTGCATTACATAACATCTTTTATTTTCTGTCTGAATTTTGTTTTAATGAGTTTTTTGTTAAATACATCAATGGCAACACTTTCTTGCCAAGTAATTCCAGATTAATTGCATTTGTTAAATGTTCTTCTTCTTTTTTTATTTTTAATTTTCCTTGTGTTCCAAGAAGGCAGAGCATTTTAAAATTAATGGTATTTTCAAATCATTACATTTTACAAGCTTGTGGGCATATTTCAAATAACAGACCCAAATATATCCAACTTTGAGTTTTCTTCACTAGCGCAGGGTGAATGGAAATGCTGATGTACTGTACACTGTGTTGTCGCTGACGGGCGATCTTATTCTTACTGTAACACAGTTTGGAAACTCTCGTATGTTTTCTCTGGAGGTGGCAAGCTAACTCTGAGGTCAATTACGCAGAGCACGAGGCGGAGGGGAGCAGGGCTGCCCATGCAAGAAGATGCTACGAAAACTGAGCTTGTTCATACTACTGAAACAAAAGCTATGGCATGATTGCTTAGCTGGGTGTCGTGGCTCAGCCCCAGCAGCAGCTCAGCACCACGCAGCCATCGCTCACTGCCCCTGCCCCGAGGGGAGGGGGGAGAGAATCGGAGGAGTGGGAGTGAGAAACACTCCTGGGGTGAGGTAAGGACAGGTTAATAATTGAAATAAAGTAAAGTAGTCATGATAATAATAACCATATAATAATAATAACAACAATATGCAAAGCAAGTGATGCCCAATGCAATCGCTCGCCACCCGCCGACCGATGCCCAGCCAGTTCCCAGCAGCGATCGCTGCTCCCCAGCCAACCCCCCCAGTTTCCATACTGCCCATGACGCCGTATGGTATGGAATGGCCCTTGGGGCAGTTGGGATCAACTGTTCTGGCTGTGCCCCCTCCCAGCTCCTTGTGCCCCTGGCAGAGCAGGGGAAGCTGAAAAGCCCTTGCCTGGTGTCAGCACTGCTCAGCACCAACTAAACCATCAGCGTGTGATCAGCATTGTTCCCATCCTAAATCCAAACCACAGCACTGTGCCTGCTGCTGGGAAGAAAATTAACTCTATCCCAGCCAAAACCAGGACACTGGGTAAGCAGTAAAGGTTAAAGATAGTCTTTTCAGAGAAACAACGTGCAGGGAGAAGCTGCCAGTGGATCTAGTGGATGCCAAACTTTAGGCTAATCTTTTGGTGGAGTCCCATCAGCACTAGCTGGGATGTCGGCGGCTGCTCCTGCGGAGCGGCTGCCCAGGGCGGGGCTCAGCCCTCTGCCAGATGTGCGCAGCCTCCGCTCCCCTGCCCAGCCCCACTGCGGGCTGCTGGCAGCACGTCCTGCGCCAGCAGCTGCTGGAGGTGTTCTGACAGCCCTCGGGATGAAGAAGCTGGAGGAGACAGCTGACAGTGGGTCTCCAGGAGGGTTTTTTAACATACTGCTCTCCTGGCAAAACAGAAAAAGGGACCCAGAAAGCCTGAGGAATAGGTAAACCTGCCACAGAAAGTGTCCGCCATTAACCAGCTACATCTGTAATGAAATTCCAGGCAAACAAGGACACCTAGCTCAAAACAGATCTTCCTCTTCAGCCAGTTTTATCAAGTTACTCAGCCTGACAGCATATAATTTAATGGCCCATCGTGACATATAAACAGACACACACAACCTGCATGCTAGTCCTCTGCAAGTATGGGGAGGAGATACCTGATCCTTGAGGACTCTCTAACCTACCAGGTAAAAACAGAAAAAGACTGACACACCTGAATTTGAATTTCCAGCAATTAAAAAAAAAAAAAAAAAAAAAGCAGCAGAGAGAAAAAAAAAAGAAAACTGTGGATAATACAGATTGTAATTAACTGCTGAGACAATTTACATGAGACCATTACCTGAAGATTACTTGTCAAGAGTGACAGCCCAAAATATGTACTCTGGCTCTCATACAAGTAACTGGGCTTGCAGCAGGAGTTACTGGGATAGACTTGCCAGAGCAGCCAACACCCAGGAACACAGTATGTATTCATAAAGACCATTTTGGCTTTGATAAAATAGTTACCAGCCAGTAATACAGGGCACAGGTGGCCCAAGAACGGTATTCACGGCTCCATCTGGCCATTAGCCTGGTTGCCTAAGGGAAAGCGTTCAAAAAACGGGCAGAGGTGGCACTTTGGGACATGGTTTAGTCTGGTCTACCCTTGACTGATTTAGTGTGGACTTGGCAGTGTAGGTTAATGGTTGGACTGGGTGATCTTAAAGGGCTTTTCCAACCTAAACGATTCAATGATTCTATAAAAGAGATTTATCCTCTCACCCCACTCCCCATGACCTGGCCCCCCACGCAAGCTCCTGCAGCTCTGGGAGAAGCTGGCTGGAGAGAGGGACCCAGAGAGCAGCCAGGGAGGTGGGGAGCACACCCAGCTGGGAAGCGGGATGCCTGGGAGCATCCAGGTCCCGCAGGCTGGAGGGGCAACTGGCGGCTGAGAAACCCAGAGCAAAATAACTACACCTAATTTAAAAACAGCAAGTAAACACAAATGAGTTACCTAACAGTGGAAATGTGCACCCCAGATGACAAATTTCAGGGAAGGGTTATCTTCCAGAGCACAGCAGAGGAAAGCCCTCTTCCCTGTGCATAAGTTGCACACAAGCACGGGATTCATCTGAGAGTCCTTCTGACAGATTCTTAATGAGATTTCATATAATGATCTAGGTTTTATCGTTCATTATTAAAAAAACTTTCCACAGTGTCAGACAACTACAGTGCCTGGGAATAGGCAAGCTGGATGGGCACTGTCCTGACCAGGCAGATGAAGTCTTTGTTCATTTGGGAGTAGAGTTTTTCCATTTCTTCTAAGGTTATGCTATAAGTTTTAAGAATTCACGTGTGGTTTGTACTGAATAACTCAGTAACACAGCTGTTGTGAAATGCTGTTCTTCCTCTCCTCATCACAGAGACCAAATTACATTTGCTGTTACTCTTGGGTTACAAAAGTTCTCCTTTGCCCCACGACATGTCTTTTGCTCCTTTCCCTGGGTGACAAGCCTCCTGGAACAGACTGGAAAAGTCCTGTGCCACTCAGGGATAAATACTTATACTCCATAAGACCTGTAATTAAACTCTGCTTGTGTCTGTGGACTCTGTAGTTAAAACATCATAAGAAATTTTAAGGGGGGGGAGGAGAAGGCATGCAAACAAGCAAACAAAAGTAACCAAAACATCTTGAAGTTCAGCTGCTTTTCAGAGGCAGGGATTTCAGTACCGCTCCCCCCCATGCATCAGGGTACCAGGGGCTCACAAGGAGCAGCGACCACCACTGCCCTCCTTCGCCCATCAGCCTGCACAAGCCAGATTGTTTGTGCTGAGGTCCGCAGAGTAGCTCATTGCCTACAGCATTAATTGCTTGGTTTTGACCTCTCTTCACTTAGCAAGATGCCATGATATTCAGTGATGCCATGATATTTAGTGATCCTATGATATTCAGTGATCCCAGTGGCCACCCTGGTGCAGACTGGGTTTCCTAAATCTCCAGGTGTTGCAGAGCTCCTGTGGATGGGAGCACAGTGTTGTGGTTTAACCCCCATCAGCAACTAAGCTCCACACAGCCACTCGCTCACCCTCCCCCTGCAGTGGGATGGGGGAGAGAATCAGAAAAAAAAGGTAAAACCCGTGGGCTGAGATAAAGGCAGTTTAATAGGACAGCAGAGGAGGAGAAAGTAATAATAATAATAATAATAATGATAAAAGAATATACAAAGCAAGTGATGCACGATGCAATTGCTCACCACCCACTGACCGATGCCCAGCCCATCCCTGAGTAGCAATTGCTGCCCTCCGGCCAACTCCCTGCAATTTATACGCTGAGCATGACGCCGTATGGTGTGGGGCCAGTTGGGGTCAGCTCTCCCGGCTGTGCCCCCTCCCAGCTCCTTGTGCCCCTGGCAGAGCAGGGGAAGCTGAAAAGCCCTTGCCTGGTGTCAGCACTGCTCAGCACCAACTAAACCATCAGCGTGTGATCAGCATTGTTCCCATCCTAAATCCAAACCACAGCACTGTGCCTGCTGCTGGGAAGAAAATTAACTCTATCCCAGCCAAAACCAGGACACACAGGAAGCAAGATGCAGTACTGCAGTATTTCACTTTTCCAGGACTTCCATTGGGCCTGATCGTTTATCAGCTGTTAACTCAACATAATTACAAACAAAACACTGAGAGCTTGTAATAAGTCTTTGATGATTTTCACCAGCCTGTGTTCTGCACACAGTTTTGTTGCTTTGTTACTTCAAGGTAAGTTTCCCCTGGGACCTGCAGCCATGCAGAGTTGCCCAGGCAGCCTGCGATACGCAGAGATGCAACTGCCTCCCGCAGAGGACATGGCGTACCTGTCCCATCCTGTGGACGGGCATTTGCTCCCCCTGCATGAGAAGGACTGGGGACCCTGCAAGAGACACCTGTGAGAGGGGCAAGTGTAGAGGGGCATGGGCAGCGAGTTCCCCTGTGCTGCTCGCTGCAGGTGGTGCCAACGTCCTGCCCCGCCTCTGGCACCTGAACTAAAGCACATGGGTGAATGCAGCAGGTCTGCAGACCCCATGTTATCACCTGGACAGTTTGTTTGCCTTGCGGGGCAGAGGTGAGGTCGTATTTTCTGGGAACAGGCGGGGAAGGTGCAGGAAGCCGAGCTGACCTCGTGGCAGAATAGCCCGGGGCCCCACGCTGCCTGACTGCCCATGGTGACGCAGCCCCAGGGATGCAGGAGGGCACAGCGATGCTATGGGGCGGTGCTGCAGCCACCACTGCATCGACCTGCCCTGGCACCCTGCAAAGGCCTCCCCAGGCTGCAGGGAGCCTCAGGGAGCCAGAGCAGAGCGGTGGGTCGCCGGGGCAGGACAACCTCCACGGCCTCCCCAAGAGCATTTCCAATGGGACAGCAAAATTCATCAGGAGCACTTGCCATGCTCTTCCTGGTATGAGTTTTTCTTTAATCTGGAGATGAGATTAACAGAGCTATTTTTAAAATTAAAGACTCCTTCAATCTTTACTCTTTCTCATTCACACTTTCTGGATAACCTTTGGCACATAAAAATTTACATTTTCTTTCACTCTAAACTTTTTAATGCACTGTGACTTCTTTAATGATAGGAGTAGGAACTCCATCTTTCTCACAGTGCCTCTAAACCCACTGATTCAGGCTGCCATCTGATGATGCTACAATTAAGCCTGTCCATGCTCTGGCAGCAAGCACAGAAGGAGTTAAGCATAACTCATCATTTTCGAGCAGAAAGTGACACCCGTGCCCCAAGCGGTGAGCATCGTCCCCATGGCGCTGGCACTAGGACGGTGTTGTGCCTGCGTGGGCAGCAAGGGCCACACGCCTGCCCTCCGCTGACCAGGGCTGCCCCCAGACCCAGCAAATGAGCTGCTACAGGAACTCCTGCATCCCTGGGGCTGCATCACCATGGGGAGTCAGTGCGGGCAGGTCACAACCCAGGGACAAGCTGTGCTTGCCCAGAGCCCGCTGCCTGTGCTCCAGCAGCACCTGCCGCTGGGCTGCAAATTCTCCTCCTTTAGATCCAGCGTCCTCAAGGGTGATCTGTGCGTTCCCTTCTTCCATGTTCCCTGTGTCCATGACACCCACATAAACCTTCACTCAGGTGACATCCACCTTTTCTAGCCTGGAGAAAACTGATGTTGTATTCCAGGAAAACAGAGACTCTTCAGAGAATTAACGTTACAGCCTGCCATGTGCACACGGCCAGGCTTAGCTGATTAGTGACTATGGGTAATACATTTTTTGTACACATAATTATCGAGGAGGAAATCAACAGGAAAACTTTTTTGCCTTTTCAGGAGGTATCACTGTCAGCAGCAGCTGACTCCACTTTCAGATCAGGAGCAGGAAATTCATTATTAACCTCACTGCTGGAAAGATCCACATTTCTGTCCCTTCTTCAGTGTTACCTCATTTTTCTCAGTTTCTCCTTCTGTTTTTTTTTGCTGTGCGTCCCCAAGTGATTTCACATCTAGGCAGCACTCCATGTTTAGTCACATGGAGGGGTTTAGTGACATGTAGGGAAATGTTGAACATCTTTCTGTTATTTGTGCTAAGCTCTCTTCTCACATGTGCAGCAATTACGTGTGCTCGGAGGCATCTCGCTGCACCTCACCTCATGCTGAGTGCTTCAAGAGGGCACAGCTGTTTAATGGGGCACATCCAACCTGTGGGTTGAAAGTGCAAGGAGCTGTTACAGAAACTGCTCTCCTCCCGCGCTCCCCCAGTCTTTATCGACCCAGAGAGAGGACTTGGCTTGTTCTGGGTTTGTGCCCAGGAGGACAGGCAGGATGGTTCCCAGCGCCCGGTGCCACGTGTGGCTGCTGATGGCCAGGAGAGCCCGGCGTGATCCACTGCAGCCCCCCACAGACAGTGGCCAGGTGGCAACCTGTGCCCGCAGCATCGGCACGCGGCCAAGCGGGTGGCCTGGCCAGGCAGGGACTGGAGAACGGTGTTGAGGTACCAATACCCCCTGGGCCTTCAAAACTGGGGGTCTCGTTCTGTAACCACCAATTCAACCTGATAAATCAGATGCTTTAGCAGACCTGCAAAAAGAAAACCACTCAAACGCTGCTCTGGCATTGGACTTCTCATTAGACAGCTCAACACAGGAAGGTAGCTCTTGGTGACTGAGGGATTGGCTTGCACTGACGTACACCAGGAACATTTTCCACAAACAGGAAAGCTTCAGCCCAATGTAGCTATGCCCTTGGGCAGCAAGCACTACCCCAAGAGGGGGGTCTGTGAAAGCCCTGTGACAATGGAAGTTTTCTTCAACCTAAGAGCAAAACAAAAGGTTATAACATGAAAAGAAAAGGAAAAAAAAAAAATTAAATGTAAAGCTCTGCCATACTGTAATGTGTTGTCAGAATGATTCCCAAAGGTTACACATTAGTACAACATTATTTCTTGAAAGAAGCAGACACTGTGACAAACTCACTTGCAGGTTCTGGACTGAGACGGCAGAATTTTGCACCCCCATTATACACACATTATGCAAATGTGTGAGGATAAAGGGCAGAGATTGTTAAATTGAAGAGATATATGGGAAAGCTGACCTTTGCTACCTTCCACCGCATGCAATAATGTTATACTGCCAGAAAAGAGAGCAGAACAGCAGCTGAATTAGGGATATACAGAAATGAAATGCAAGAGCTGCACTGCCAAGCTGCAGTCTCTCTCCCTCATCCATCTTCTAGGTTAATGATTCATAAGAAACCCACGAAGGTCAAGGATTCTCTTAAGTGTCTCCTCTCTGCTTGAATCCCAAAGGAAGCAGAGGGAAAGGTAATTCAGATGATTACGTTGTGGTAGACTAATCTGATGTGTTGACAATCCAGTACTAAGGGATCCGCAGGTGTGTCTGGGGCTAAGAAACGCCCTGCACAGCTCAGAGCAGGCAAGGATGCCAAACGGACCAGAAACCTGTCTGGAGCGGGGCTGAGCCCCGTGTTATGCTACAGTGGCTGGATGTAGCAGCAGTGCTGGGGGAGGGAATGGAACCACTCCTTTGCATCTGCCTCTGCTGACTGCGTGCACACGACCCACGCTCTGTGTTCGGGTAGGTTGGCAGGTCTATCGCGTCTTGCCACAGCTCCAGGGAGAGTCACGAGTCAGGAGGGTGCAGGGAAATTTCTTTGTCATCTCTTTTCTTGGTTACAGCCCCGATGACGGGAGCAGAGAGGATGCCAGAGCAACACCCACAAGCATGGCTCCTTGTTGACAGAGGATCCTGCCACGCTGGCAGAGCCGCTGCAAGGTCACATGCGTGCACAGCTCTCATCTCCCCATGGAAATTAGCTATGTAAAGAGAGAGGCACGTCCTGGTTTACACCCAGAGAAGCACACAGGAAGGGATATAACCTGTCCATATAACCTGAGCGCCATTTGCCTCCTCACAACAGGTTTGAAAAGAAATGCTAATTCTTAATGTGAAACTGAAAAAGCACGTGTAATACCTTTCCCGTGAAGATGACATGGGATCTGAACAAAATGAGCTCACTGATGAGTTAGAGGTGTTTGCAATTGTCATGATTTAAGGTTCTAGAAACAGATAATGTTATATCAAGGTCAAGTATTTTGGATTACCACTTCTATGGTTTCCTAGTCCAAACAGTACCCATCTTCCAACAAGGTGAAACTTTGACTTTATTAAAGCAATTGTTCAAAAGTAAATCCTGTTTCCTGGTTTTCTAAGCAGGCAGAAATAGAAACAATCAGAAATAATTGCCTAGTAATCTTTTTCCTCCATGGTTATTTTCTCATTCTCCAGAGTCCGAAATTGGCTGTGGAAGAGATTTGGAGTCCTTGATGCTTCACTTGTGGGATTGGACTGTGTTTACAAGGCACTGAATAGGCCAGTTCCCAAGTGTATCAACAAAACTAGTCCTGCTCCAGGAACAAAGAGTGGTTCTTCCCATGCATCACACAAGAGGACAGAATGACCCAAGCATTTACATTTAATAACATCAAATGGTGAGGAACTTGCCATCTTGTAAATTATTGCAGTAGGTGCTTCCAGAACCCACTTCAGCATCTTGTTTCCTACTTTCCTAAAAAGACAAATCATGGTAAGTGTTTTAGCAGCCCAGGAAAAAAACAAAACAAAACAAACAAAAACCCACAGGGTAGCAATTAAGTGAAGGAGAAATAAGGAATTGCAGAAATAAGGAATTTAGCCCACAATCTAATGATGATGACAACTGCAACCAATGATCAAAGGGCTGGAGAACCTGTCCTACGAGGAAAGACTGAAGGAGTTAAGTCTCTTCTCCCTGGAGAGGAGACAGCTCAGGGGGGACCTCATAAGAGTATTCCAGTACTGAAAGGGTGGCTATAAAGTGGACTGAGGCTCTCTCTTCACAAGGACCCACATCGAAAAGACAAGGGATAATAGGTACAAGTTGCACTGGGCGAGGTTTCATCTCAATATAAGTAAGAATGTTTTGGGACCAATCATTCACTGGAACCACCTCCCCAGGCACGTGGTGGAGCCCCCATCACTGCACATTTTCAACATGTGGCTGGACAGGGTGCTAGAAAAATCTCATCTAGGCTCCCTTTCCCGTGAAAAGTTGGAGCAGATGATCTTTCGAGGTCCCTTCCAACCTCAGCTGCTCTATGATTCTACAATTCAACCACATAAAAAAGGAAATTAGCAGAGGAGAGAACCAATACAATAAATGTCTGCCCAAAGCACTGTGCGCCAGATAGGAAAACATCTTATTTGGAGGTGCTGTCCTGTTCTCTCACTTTGGAGCCTGTAAAGGCCAGATCCTGTGCCACCAGCGAGATAATTTCCATGTGAAGGACTGCCACACACAGCAGCTCAGGCTTGATGGACACAGGCTCTTGATATCTCTCTCAGGCAGGCTACTGGGAATTAAGAAAAGGCACTTCTGACCACACTGGACACAAAAAACAGACATCTGGAAAAAACAAACAAACAGCAAACTGTTGTGGCTTAGCCCCAGCCAGCAGCTCAGCACCACGCAGCCATCGCTCGCTGCCCCTGCCCTGAGGGGATGGGGGAGAGAATCGGAGGAGTGAGAGTGAGAAACACTCCTGGGCTGAGGTAAGAACAGGTTAAGAATTGAAATAAAGTAAAATAGTAATGATAATAATAACAGTATAATAATAACAATATGCAAAGCAAGTGCTGCCCAATGCCATTGCTCCCCACCCACCGACCGATGCCCAGCCAGTTCCCAGCAGCGATCGCTGCTCCCCGGCCAACCCCCCCAGTTTCCATACTGCCCATGACGCCGGATGGTATGGAATGGCCCTTGGGGCAGTTGGGATCAACTCTTCTGGCTGTGCCCCCTCCCAGCTCCTTGTGCCCCTGGCAGAGCAGGGGAAGCTGAAAAGCCCTTGCCTGGTGTCAGCACTGCTCAGCACCAACTAAACCATCAGCGTGTGATCAGCATTGTTCCCATCCTAAATCCAAACCACAGCACTGTGCCTGCTGCTAGGAAGAAAACTAACTCTATCCCAGCCCAAACCAGGACACAAACAAAAACAAAACAACAAAAGATGTTTTCTAGTATTTTGGTAGGGAAAAATCAAGTAGTGTCACACAAAAACTCCTCTGTGTAATTTCTGCAAATTGACCATGAGCGTGTAACTGGGAAGCTGAAGCCAATTTCTGTTATCCCAATGCCCAGCTCAACCTCTTTTGTCTGTCTGTCCATCCATATTCACCTCCTTTTGGAAGCAGCTTGCACTCCCGGGGTATGAATGCAATTGTGCTTGGTGCCTGTGCAATGCTCAGCGCAGGCAGGGGCTGGGGCTCTCCTGACCTCTTTCCCCGATTCCTTCTCGGAGAAGACAGTGGAGAGAGGGGACTCTACACAAATGTGATTCGGGTTGGGTTTTGGTTTCTTTTTTTGTTGTTGTAATGAATTAATTGAAAAACTTGAAGACTTTCTTTTTAAACAAAATTTTTGTCTATATATTTAATAGACATCAAATTTAAAGTTTTCTAATGAAATTAACACCTTCTGAGGACACAGGTTCTGTGCCAAACGTTTCTGCTCACATAAATGCTATTCTTTTCCTTTAAAAAGTGGGTGAAGAAAAGCTAACACAAAGTTGGGGTTGTTCAGCCTGGAGAAGAGAAGGCTCCAGGGAGACCTTATTGTGCTCTTTCAGTGCTTAAAGGGGGCTACAGGAAAGATGGGGACAAGCTTTTTGGCAAGGCCTGTTGTGACAGGACAAGGAGTAACGGATTTAAACTAAAGAAGAATAGATTTAGACTGGGTATAAGGAAGAAATGTTTTACAGTGAGGGTGGTGAGGCACTGGCCCAGGTTGCCCAGAGAGGCGGTGGAGGCCCCATCCCTGGGAACATCCCAGGCCAGGCTGGACGGGGCTGTGAGCACCCTGGGCTGGTTAAAGCTGTCCCTGGCACTGCAGGGGCTGGGCTGGGGGGGCTCTGAAGGGCCCTGCCCACCCAAACCACTCTGTGATTCTCTGATTCTATGATTAAGCAAATACCTTGGCATTGTAGGAATGGATGACGCCTCTGAACTTGCCTGTGAGACACTGCAATGCTCAACGTCGGACTTCTACAAGGTCCAAAGTCCACCAGTGGCTTGTAGTTGGGGCGGGGGTGTTTGCAGTGGCTGCTTCGAGAATTTTTCTAGGCCAAATATTTATAATTACTTGAGGTTATCAGGGATGGTGACTTGGTATCCAACTGTTTACTTACCTGTTTGTTTTCCTGATTAGGAAATACAACAGCATTAAGGGTATTAAATTATTTGCTGTTGTGTAATGTTCAAAAGTAATTGTAATCTGACTGGCTGAATGTCTGTACCCAAGATATCCTTCAATACAGATCCAAATAGAGATTTGCAGTCTACAAAAAATTGCTAGGGCTAGTCACTGCGCTTCCCTGCACAATGCAGCACTGTGTGACAGCTACAGTGGGAGCTGCTTTCTTCTTCCCCAGTGGTTCCTGTTGTAACGGCGCTACTACTGAATTATGCTGTGCAGGGAAAAAGAACCTGTGATACATAACACCGCTAATTTATTTTAAGGTCTCTGGTAACTGTTTGTGACACTTAGCCACAAGAGTCTATTAAACACTCAGAATAATCTTAAATGGTGTGTTTGCATAGGTAGGATATAAAAAAGAGGAAAAAAAATTTAAAAAGCATTTACGGAACATGGACCTATACCATTTATTTCACATCTGTTCAACCAACCTCATCCTATTAAGAAGAACGATTAATGTTGAAGGGACATGAAAAATAAAATGGCTATAATAAATGGGCACTGCTAATAATTACCGCTTATGTTTGTGTTCTAGTAAATTAATTCACAGCACAATGCTGAGTATTAATATGTAGTCCTAGCTGAGCAGCGGCTTTACGACACCCTGCCCACTGACTCTGCACCTAATGAAGCAGCCAGCTCAGTGTCGTGAGCGAGTCAAGGACAGGGCACCCTCCTCTAAACGTCTCTCTAGGAAAGTAGCAGATTCAGTGCCTCATAATGAAATATTTATATTGTGCTAATCATTCCATCAGGTTCCTTTAGCAAAGGGGTTCACAGAAGAGCAGACAATGTTCCTGTAATTCAAGAGAGATGGAGTTCCTTCCCAGGGCAGTAAAAGGGGTTGCCAATGGGGGCTGGGAGGAATAGAGAAAGTGATTCTTAAAAAGGGACAATATAAAATTCAAATAATAACAAAAGAAGTACAGAAGGCATGAATCTTGGCAATTAACTTTGAAAATACATCCAGTATTAAAAAATCCTAAAAGTCTCTTTTCCTCACTTTTCCTATTTGCCAATAACAATAAAAATCACCCATCCTCAGTAGGTGGTGGCATCTGTGTTCTTAACGTAAATGTCCCAGAAACCCTTCTTAACGTGATGAGGTTTGTGGATGTATTCTTTTCTCTAGTGAGGTTTTCAGCATAATCCTCCATAGCACGCTCAAGGTCCAGCTGTGGAGGTGTGGCCTGGATGGGTAGGTGATAACGTAGCTGAGGAGCTTTGTCAGGACCAGTGGGCTCCAAGGGTGGTGGCCAAGGGCTCCAGCTCAGGCTGGTGCCTGGTTAGAAGTGATGCCGACTGGGGTTGGTAGCGGGGCTGGTGCTGTTTATCACCCTCATCGAGGCCCTGGATGACAGGACAAGGTGCACTGTCATGCATCTGGCAGATGACAGTGAGGCAATGCTAGGCAAAAAACAGATCTGATATTTTTATTGCCTGTACACATAAAAAAAAAATATTGACTTTGGCACACAAATTGCTATTATATGCCTGAAGCTGAGGAAAAGAGCATTCGGAAAACTGTAGACACTTTGAAAGAAGTAAGGTTTAGTTACACAAAGGATAAATAATGATCTGACTTTGCAACATTTTTCAGATGAACAAACAGTATCCATCTGCCTGACACCTGGCACTAACCTGAGCACCCAGTGATAACTAAGACCCATTAGCTGCATCTGTGGTTGTTTTTAACCACCTGTCCCTGTAGCTGTATATTAGCGCTGTGCCGGAGCGGTGTACCCCCGCTGCATCTCCCACCTAAATTCACATTTTCATGTTCCTGTCACCGACCTGGAACTTTACTGTAATTTTAAAAATAAAAAGTAAACTTTACTGCAAATTTCTGTCAAGAACTGAAAGGCTAATAGTGAAAACTTGCAGTATGCTTAGAAAGCCACCGCTCTTCTTTTGCTGTTGACAGACTTTTACCGGCGTGGCAATGCTGCTGACAAGAGCATGGGAACGTGGGTTCAGGTAATGACAGGCACAGGGAGGCTGAGCAGAGGTGTGCAAGACAAGCTGCACTAAATGCCAGCGAGAGAGATGGATGCAACGCATCCTCCACAAACCATGGCTGTCTACAGTAATTCCATGACAGAGAATTATGACACTGAAAGTTTGCGAGATAAAACATAACCTTACACATTTTTGTCTTCCCCCAAGGTTACTAGGGTCTCGCCAGGGAAGCTGGGAGGACGTGCTAAGGGAGTTGGGACAGCTGAGTGCCGTCTCTCAGCCGCCCTTTTCACGCTTTCGAAAGCACAATCCCAGGTAACAGAGCACTGAAAAGTCGTCCTGCTCTTCACAGAGCTGAGTGCAGCTATCAGTGCCGACAAGCCAGGCTCCAGACTTACAGGCAAGCTGTAGGACTTTTGAATTCAAAACCACATAAAATACCTTTTGAAGACTAACATGTTTTCCTCAGACGGAAACTGGAGCCTGATGGAGTGATGGGTTCCTGGGTAACTTGGAAGCCTGTTTCAGATGAGAAGGAAAATTACGATAACTTAAGAACCTTGAAATGAGTTTCAGAGAAAGCAGTGCAGAGGTTTTGAGAGCAGAGCACACATCCCCTGCAAGGATGACAGCTTCAGCTGGGGCAGGACTTGGCAGCAAGGGAGCTGCTGCCACAGGTGCAGCAAAGACCAGCCCTGTGCTCTGAGCATAGCCGGTGGCGATAAACTGGCAGGATTTTGAAGGAAAAGATCGAGACCTTAGGTTTGACCCTCCTGCAAAAAAAAGATGCCAACGACAGAGTGTGATGTATTCCGAACAGTGTAGCAGGAAGCTGGCCTTTGTATTTTCAACAGAAATTAGAGGTTATCAAAGGAAATTTGGGTGAAGCAAGCTGTGGCAAAATGGGTCCCAGATTCAAGGAAGGCTCGGATCATGGATCATCAGATAATCACTGCTGCCATTATAGCAATAATAACTGTGGGAAGGAGAGTATTTCATATACACCTAAAAGACCACAATCATCTTGCAACAACTCCCATCTCATACCTACATCATTGACTTAATAAAAAATAAATCATAATTCATTCATTCTAGACAGCCTGGTGAAGCAAGACAGGAAAAAAACCCAAGATAATTATTACTATTTGTGAGAACTACTAAGCAGTCATATTAACGGCTGTGACACCTTCTCTCACTTCAGAAAGCTTCACTTAACTGTGATCAGCGAAGACGTTATCAAGAGACACTTCATGCTTGCCCTGATTTTCAGCGGAAGCAGCTACAGTGCATTGTAGCAACCTTAGCCAGAGCAAAAATTATCCCACTTCTTCCTTCCTTCCGTTTTGCACAGCTCAGGAACTGCAGCGTTGCCTTCATTTCCCAGGCTGTCATAGGGGCTTGGGCAGAGCAGCTCCAGCTCTGGCCTTGGCCCCCTTGGACGACTCGGCTGCCTTCTGGAAGCTGATTAGAAGCGCTTGTCCTCTCTGCTCTGTCCTCTCTGGGACGCGGTGTGCCTGTAGGGTACAAAGCCTCCTCTGGAAGAAATTCAGGGGTCTCTGTGGTTTTGTTTCCTTTGTTGTTGTTCTGCTGTTGCGCCCACTCTAGCTCTTCTGCAACGGCATTGTGTTATAGAAGATGCCCAGCTCTTCCTTGAAGAGCAGCGTCTCTAACACCAAAGCGCTAGCTGCAAACACGCAGTAACATCTGACTCCTTGCTTGTGCCATCTCCCAGTTCACAACTTGCTGCAAGACTGAGGACCTTGTCCCAGGAAGGACAGGATCTGAGGAAGGGTGTTCGATGTCTCAGCGCCCCGGATGAAGCCATGGGGGGGGACTGCCCTGCCCTGCGAGCCGTAAAGGACCACTGCCCCTGGATTTTGTGCTCTCCAGAACTGTGAAAGTTTGAGGAATCAAGTTTATTCTTTTTCTCCTCCTAGACACATGTTATCTCACTGTAATATGATTTCAGTCCCCCTGAAAAGACCTCTCCAGGAGCCTGGCATCTTGTACTTTACTCAAAAACCTTTATTTTCCACCAGAAAATTTACTTAAAATATTAAATAATCAAGTAAACAAACCTAAGATTGAAAAACAGAAGGAAAAGTGAATGTTGAAAATAAAAGAAGTATATAATAAGATGTCTTTCAGCCCTGTTTTTCTGTTTCATTTTTTGTGTTGGAAAAATCTGAATGTGGCAGCATAGTGGAGGAAGTTTTGTATATAAAATATAAAACCAATCATATAAGAGAAAGGTGATGATGTTGACCCTCAAAAGGCAAATGATCTTAAAACACTTCAATAAGAGCTGTATGCATAGAACCCTTCAACAACATAAAAAGAATAAAAGCAGAATTGAAATCCACAACCATTTACCAATGGCTAAATTTATTATGGCAGTTTCTCTTCTACAGTTTTTAGCAGAGCTGTACACAGCAATATGCACCTACGCACCCCCGTTTATCTCTAGCATTTAATCTGGGAAAAAAGTATTTGAAGAGTGCTAGACATAATAAAAATTAGGGGGAAAGAACTGAAAAAAAAAAATCAAGAAGAGAGCAGATACAAGAAGTGATGAAAATTTTCTGCTGTTCCAAACAATGGTGGTCTGACACTGAGCAGAAATTCCAGTCCCTCTGACAAAATAGGACATGAAAATGAGAGATAAAATTGAAATAACAGCCCACAGATTCTGAAATTGCCCTTATCTCTGTAGTATTTGCTAATATTACTTACAGGCAAAGCAAAAGGGTAAAAACTAAAATTGCATAATTTACTGAGCAGACTTTTTCTTGAAAATAGGAAGAAACATCATATCCAACATAATCAATGCAATTTGGAAAAGAGCAGTCTGAACGAAACTGCAAGCACGGCCAAACCCCATTTTTGTTCAAAAATCTGCAGAAAAGCAGCAGCACCAAGGAGGAAAACTAAACTATTGGCACTATTTTTTCCACGTCAGCCTTATTGAAACCAACTTAGAGACCCTTTTCAGACAGTATCATCATGTCCACAAGCTTGTGTTACCAGTAATACGTTCTGCATTAATGGCTCTGCAGTGAATATTTGGGTGCAAAAAACCAGTAAGCGCACTCCAGCAGCACATCTGCTCTCCTCCGGTTGCCAGTCTTTTCACCAGTGCCATGCCTGCAGGAGGATGGATGACCATTGGCCGTAAATAGGATTAAAAAATACTTATTATTTCCCCTCAGACTGTGAGAGGCAGTGAAACTGAGTACAGAGACATATTTGAAACATTTTTGCATATAAATGGCATTGTTTTCCTTGGAACACGCATGGCACATAGCTAGAGCTTATGTCACATCGTCTCTTCATCTGAATTTGCTAGTGAGGGTTAATTTGTATTTTGGACTATAAAAACATGTTGAGAAGTAAGAAAGAATACGAAATAAACTGATTTTAGTCAGCCTTTACCCAGATATAAAACAAAGATCAAAGAGAGCTTGCATTTAATTTTAATTGTTATGATTTGCCTTTTTGTTTCCAAGGAAGACTTTTTCCCTTCAAAGTGATTAAAAAAAAAAAAAATAGGAAAGAGACTTGAAGTAGCGTTTGGTCTCTGCTCCTTCCCCATGCAAAGCCACATGCATCTGAAGACCAGGGAGGGTGCCAAGGGCAGGCACCAGCAAGCACCCCACGCAGGCAGGAGGGCGGCCGGGGCAGGGCTGTCCCTGGGGCACCCGGGGGCACCCAGGCTGGAGCAGCCGCGGCCCCGCCCCACCTCCCAGCACGCCGGACGCTGCCTTGCAGGGTCTTGTGAATGAAGCAGAAAATCACCCTTGCAAGAGCCAAAATCACCCTTGCGATAGCCAAAAACCATAGAGGCAAAGTGTGAGGAGCCACCGGTGAGGACGGGGGAAGGTCCTGCCGTGGGCATCGCCAAGTGCTGCCACGAGAGCCCCGGACTTGCTCCCTCCTGGGGGCTCCAGTGCTGGCCGCAAGGGACGGCAGTCCCCTCTCAGCACTGTTTGCCATTTTCCCCGTTTTCCCTCCATCTTTCTTCCTTTCCAATGGGCAAGAAGAAACTAAAATGTCCCATCAAATCTTCCCACTACCTCCAGCCTTATTTCTTCCTCAAGACTCATGCAATAGCTTGGCTTTCCACTCTTAATACTCGTTTTTGAAAATCTCAGACCAGCTGTAACTTTGATATGGGAATGAGAATGGCTTCAGTAAAGCACTAATAAAAACATCCTAAGACGAGCCAAACAGGACCTCGAGTGAGATGGACATGTCTCCAGTGAGATGCACTTTTTTTTTCCCCCCACTGAACCTGATGCAAGTATTTCTCTATTTCCTTCAAAACGGTTCCAGGGGAGATGCTATAAACTGTCACTTCACGCTAAACTAAAGGAGGGAAACTTCATTGTTAAGAATTAAAGAAACAAAACAGTTAAACGTGGTTCCTGTTCAGTGGAGGAAACATCCACCCTGACACTTAAAAGAAAAAGATGGAAGATTTCCTGCATGAGGAAATCCTCCTCATTAAATGATCTGCAGAGAGCAGCTTCTTAAATAAAGCTGGAAATAATCAAAGAAGGATGAGAAATGGCAGTCATCCAACAAGGACTCACAGGAGTGGAACAAAGGACCAGTGACCTGGAACACCACACAAAAGAAATGAAACTCATATTTTAAAAGCAGCATCCCCAGAAGCCGCTTAAGAACAGTTGTTTCACAGCGTTTCTGTGTACTTCATTGAGCACTTTAAAGATCACCACTTGAGTTGTGCACTTCAGGTGGATTATCGGATAAACGCAGCCTTTCTGCCGTGCCTGTGACTCCCTCTGAGGAGCGTCGTGCATTGTGGCACCGTTGGCTATTGCGATGACTGTAAGCTGTTGGTCTGGCGGGCGCGGGCGCGCTTTCCTTCTGCTCCTCGCGAGGCACGTGGGCTGGCCGCGGCCACGCAAACCTTGCTTTCCTACAAGGAAATAACGCCTCGCAGGTGTAAGCTGAGCAGAGGACTGCTCGTTGCCCTGTCCTCTCCCTGAGCAGGCTGCAGAGGCAGCCCCGCGGATGCGCGGTACCACACTGCCGCTTCCCAGGCTGCTTCACCGCCCTCCCGCAGAGCTCCGCGCCCCTGCTCTGCCCCTCGCCCCTCCCCGAGCCGGCGTCCCCCCTTCCCAGGGCCACAGGGGCCACGCCGCCCTGCTCCTGCCCGGGTTCCCGGTGGGTCTCTGCCCGTGGTGCCCCCTGCCCCAAGCTCTGCTGAGCTCGCTGCTGTCTCACCGTGGCAAACCTCCGGTTCCCTGAATTAGAAATCAGCGTTTCTCGCTGTTCATAACTGATTTCAAAGACGAGTTGGTCTGTGCAATGTCTGAAAAATAACGGTCAGCCAGAATATCTTTCTACATCTGAAAAGAAAAGATAATATATATGATATAATTACAGATAGGATGACCTCTCAAGGGATGGATCATTTATTCCACCTACAATGAACTTCAAGGAATTTTTTAGGTTGTTCAGCATTTCAGCTACGATTTTCACCATAAAAGAGAAAAAAAAAACAGAAAAAGAAAAAAAGCCTACTTTTCCTACCACTGTCGTATCTTTACAATTGTTTAAATTCCAAGGACAATATGTTATTTCAGACGTAGCTCAAATATACAATAATCCCATCGTTCATAGCAAGTAGTCCTTGCCTAAAATGGAAGGATATTAATCCTTGGTATTGTATTGAAATTACAAGCATTAGCTCAGGAGATAGTCATCTGTGCAGGAAAGTAAAATAATATATCTCACTTTCTGAATACGCTCCTCCTTAGGTGCTGGACTTTCACCTCTACACTCCTCAGATCACTCAGGTGAATGTGACGGCCTCAGCACTTTTAACATTGCACTAGGTTTCTTAGTCCCAAACTATCCACCAGCTCAGCAAAATTTTTAATGATTGTCATTCTCCATTTCATATAGGTTCAAGACAAAATGAGATTGAGTCTGAATTATTGTCTCAAGAGTCTGTTCAGGACACGTTAAAAGAGAACAGCAGGACATTTGAAGCCCACTGCTGTTTCCGCCTACATTTTGTCATGTTCATAAACTACAGTCTTTACTTTCTAGTCCTATCAATCTTTCATCTCTCTCAAGTACTAAATTAATCCTATTTAAAAATGTCAATTAAACTGGTCAACTTTTTTGATGGTATTAGAAAGTACTTGATATCTTTGCTGCCCTTTAATTTTATGAAATGGGAGAGAATAATCCTGCAAAAATAAAGCCCCTCCAGCTATAAGCTTATCTGTAAAATATTCATTTTTAATGACATTATGTTGAAACAAAATCTTTTTCTCTTTTTGTAAATAGAAGGAAGATTATGTTTGCACTACTTATGAAAAGAGGTATTAATGCAAAAATGAACATACAAAGACAAAGACAATAGGGAATGTACAAATTAGAAGTCTTTAAGGAGTCAACATTGGCCAAAATTTCAAAAGTCACCTTAAGAGAAACTTATTTTCTTAATTTGGCACCAGGATTTTGTGCTATTTTTCCTCCTTGGTATTTTCAAGGAAGTGAACAAATACAGTGTGTATCTTCTGCTGATATAGACTGGAGCAGTCCCAATTAAGTCAATGAGCCGTTTCCCAGCTGACGTAAATGGCGTGATGCAAACGGCTCTGCTGAAGTCAGCGTAGGGCCTCAATTGCCGTCAGTTAGCACTGGTTGTCCCTACCCACCTCCAGAACCCTCTCCAGCAGTCATGGACGCCCCTGGGGTTTTGCCAAGACTCACCCCTGGGATGCTTTCAAGAAGCTCCAAGGCACCTGAAGGACGCAGTCACAACCGGACAGCCCTCACAGCTCCTCGGCTGCTCTGTGACCCAGGCAGCTGCGGTGCGAGCTGGCACAAGCACCGACAACAGTATACAGGTGAACCTTAGCAGCTGGGTATCTTGTAAAGACTGGCAGGTGAAAAGTCACCAGCTTTGTTCATGACTGAAGCCATGCATCCACTTTTCCTTTTAGATCCTTCCCCATCTGGAGCTGGCAGAGATGCCAGCCCACGGGGACACAGGACACAACGATGCAGGAGCCACAAATGGAAAGGGAGGAATGGGGAGTGGCAGACGTCACGTCTTCTCACATTCAGCCTGGTGCAGCCCCCATCAATCTCCATCCACAGGATGCTCACCAAGCTGCGGGATGTCCTTCCCACGCCCGGGAAGCCAGGACCTTCCAGTGGCTGTCACCACCTCTCCCTTTATCTTCTCTGGGGCACTGTCAGACTTGAGCTTTTGAGGTTTTACTTCTTCATATAAAGAGGCCCTGGCTGCTTTAAGACAAGGCTGACCACTAAGGTATGCCTGCCTTCAAGCACACAGTCCCTGGGGGATCAACCAGAGCCAATTCAAACAGCAGCGCATAGTTTGTACCTCTCTAGGACCTCTCCTCAGCCCCAGCACAACCCCTGAGGTCCTGCTACCAGACTCCTGGGCAAGCCAAGCTGGGGCAATGAGGCAGGTGGGACCCCAAACCTTCCTCTACAACCTGGCTTTTGCCAGGAAAAAGCAGCTGTCCTCAAAGGAGTCTCTTTCAACACTTGTGTGATTTCCAGGCTTGCACCCATTCAACAGAAGGTTGCCTGCAGGAAACGACAGAGGAAGGCAGGCACTGACTGGTGCACCCTCTCCTTTCCAGCTCCAGGGGCAGAGCGCTCTCCTGTTTTTGCGTCCCGCTGTCTCCAGTGGGTTGGCCAGGGTGCAACCGTAATGCCTGTCACTGAGCCTCTCCTCTGCGTTGCACGCACGGGACATGGCTGCGTCCCCACCCCGGGCTGGTGCCGGAGGCTGCTCCATGGTGTCCCTGCCAGGCTGCCCCCGGGAGCACGGGAACGCTCCGTGCGGGACCGCGGGAACGCTCCGTGCGGGACCGCGCGGGTCCCCAGCAGCGAAAGGCAGTGCAATCGCCGCAATGGCTATGGCTGAGCAGAGGCTCAAAGAAAGCAATTTTAACAGCCGGCAATTAAGTGACAAAGAGAGGATTAGGACATCAGCTGGAGATTGAACAGCAGGAGCAGCGGGACAAGAAATAAAAACAGATCTTAATTTTACATAACTGTATTATAAAGCGAGGTGTTCATGCCTGTATGTATGCGGCTGCAACCCAGTCCCCAGGGGAGCTAGTTTTCCCATTGACTTATCTCAACAATTCCTCTTTAAATATGTACTTAATAAAACCTTGTTTAAAGAGTAGCACGATGTCCACTGGCCTTACCGTTCCCTGCCTACTCTCCAGACAATTTTTCAAGAGACTGAATTTTTGTGCTAAATAAGCCCATAGCCACCTCCATCTCTTTGATGTAGTTTTATATCAACTGATAACATCATACAAGTAATTTCTGGGTGCATTTAATGTGAAACTGGGCAAGCTCAACAGGAAAGGGCTTCTCTGCATCAAAGTCTTGGAGCACCACTTGTCTCTGGCTTTCTGAACGCAAGACAGCACTGAAGGGAACCATCCCATCACATGCCAGTTACTTCTACTCACATAATAAATCTTGCTGTGGCTTCAATTCTTTTTCTTTTTTTCTTCTGAAATGCTCCCATACTGAGTATCTTTAACAGAGAGGGACACGTCTTCAGTGATCTCTGTGGGTAAGACTCTTTAAAAATACATCAGGCTTAACATCAATAGCAGAGAGAGGTAGTCATATTAATAAATCCATGGGCACTAAACCAAGGATTATTTTTATCTGGCTGAGATGCTGATTATTTTAAAATGTTCTTCAACAGCAAAACCAAAGAATGATGTCATCACTAATCAGGAGTCCTACAAGTACAGAAAGCAGAAAAATCAGAGAAGGTAATGTATGGGAACAAATATAGCAAAACAACCCAGATCTTAAACGACTCATTCTGAGGAGTAGCTACTGGAAACTAAAATCTGGATTCTACTCAGAGATTTTCACGGAACTGCCCTGGTTTTTGTAAATCCTCATGCTCTGCAGAGAGTCAGGTCACAAGCCCTTCTCTTCACGAGCCCAGTTTGTCTGCGGCTCAGGCAATGCCAGACTTGGGCTGAGCCCAGAACCCCGGGGGAGCGAAAGCCCGATCCCGAGCAGCCCAGTCTCGCTCCCAAGTCAGCCCAGACTGCACTGGAGGGCTGCGCCAGAGACCGCTGCAGGGCTCTCCTGCCCTTAATTACTCCTTCATAATTTGGGGTTTTTTAATGAATAGAAGACACTCAGGCAACAAAAAGCATCCTGGAGAATGAAAGCAACAGCTTAGTACATTATTATGGAATAGAATTGAATAGAACAGGACAGAACAGAACAGAATAAGATATTTCGGTTGGAAGGGACCTACGACGATCATCTAGTCCAATTGCCTGACCACTTCAGGCCTGATCAAAAGTTATTAAGGGCATTGTCCAATATTATTGATATTTCCTTCTTATATAATTCATGTGCCAGCTCAGTTTGCCAGCACTACACTACCTCACCGCAACACAGAGCTGTGCGGCACGGGCAGAGCACTGCCTGAGCCCAGAGTGCTGAGTGCTGGTGGCTGGTCCTGAAAGCAGGAGCATTGCACCATTGTGCACCAAAAAATGTGCCGGGTTTCTGCGTAGGTTGAACAGGAGCACAGTGAGTATTCAAGGGATCTCTCTGAAGTTTCTCAAAGTGCTTTGCTTTTGTTTTATTTTAAGTTATTTGAGTTCAGTTTTGTCCCTGAACTCACATTTATTTTTGTGTAGTCTGACCTTGCTTCAGCTGAATGCCTTTATTTGATCCTCCTTTAGAGCCATAAACAGTAACCCGTATTTCAGCGGAACTATCCTATGCTAAAAGTTAAGCATCTGCTATGGGTCAGCACCCGACTGTTTCAAAATGATCAAAACAAGGTGGGGGGAACAACAAGCTGGATATTCTCAGTCAAGAAGTCCTCAGACTACCTAATAGCTAAGAGACGGGAGACTCTGAATAAAGAAAAAGAGCAAGGTAGACCCTGAATAAGAAATTCACATCGCACAGCCAAGCGACTTGGCTATTTGCCACAGGCACGACACTTGAAATGGCAAAACGTGACACCCAGGAGCTCTGACGAGCGTCGCTCATCTGTTAGACAATTATCCCGACCTGCTCCTGCACACCTTTTACATGTGCTTCCCCGTGGTGACGGGGCTGATGGCAGAGCCGGGGGTCCCAGGCACTGTCAGTGTTGGTCGCTGTCCCAGGCGGTGCCGGTGCCGGTGCCAGCAGGGCAGGTCCCTCGGCACGGGGACACCGCGGTGCAACCCGCGGCAGAGCCGTGCTCCCCGTCCTCCCCCTCCAGTGCTAACCGCCCAGCTTCACGATTGCCAGGGGTGGCTGGCTCCAGGGGCTGTGAACAGCTAAGAAAGTTTATCACTGGTTCAGAAATAAAATCCGCAAGGGTTTTCTTTGCTTCAGGAGAGAAACAACAACCAGGGCAGGGCCAGCAAGGTGCCTGTGGCCACCCATCGCTGGGACTGATAGTGGACAAATGTGCTCGGCTGCCTCATGGCTCTGTTTCTAATATTGTACCAAGTGTATTGTACCAAGACTTCCTCAGCAGACTTGATTGTTGGGTCAGGGTGTTTTTTTCAATTTTTTAAAACCTCATTTAATAATAAGCTGGACTTTGCAGCGGGGCGAGTAAGGTAGGACTGGTTTAGGCAGAGCAGACTGACCCCCCGCATGATACCCACCACAGCTGTGACCTGCAGCTGTGCTGAGAGCTGGGGTGGCCCAAGATCCTGCAGAAGAATTAAACTTTTCAGGCAGTAGCTTTGCCAAGTAGGAAGAAAAATGTGAAAACAGTTTATGAATTGAGAACACACCTGCATTCAACACAGTGTCTCTTTTCAACAGAAAGTACCTTCTTGGCTCTGAGATCCCCTTTCTGATTAAAGTTTTTGAAACTGGCACACTCTTGTAATACATTTTGATGAAATCCCATTCTCCAGTGAAATTGTTATACTGGATAACTTCCAGGCAACAGTAGCACAAAGACTGTTAATCAGGTTCAGGAGAATATATAGTGACTACAAAACCAGCATTAAACCACCTATGTTAGGCAGTCCAAAATTCATGGTTCACAGAGAACAAACTTATTCGTGAGAGCAGAATTACAAAGATATAAAAACAGAAAATCTTGAAAGCCAGAACTTAAGTGATTACCTTTGTATTGCTCTATTCTCAAACTGACACAAGGTAACTGAGGCTTTTATTCATACAAGTATAGACTGAAATCCATCCTGTCTTGTGTTAATAGGAAAAATGACTCAAACTCTGCACCCGAACACTGGAGCCTGGCCGACTCCTCCACACTCCCCCTGTGTTGTGCAGAAGTGGAGGAAAATGCCCCATTTCCTGCCAAAAGCCCCGCTTTCCCTCCGCTGCTGGAGGCAGATGCCACCCAACAGGCTGGAGGGGTGGCTGGGTGGAAGAAGGGGCTGCCAAGGAGAGGGGCCACACTAGGCGACACTTGCAAATGCCCAGTTTCAAGCACATTTCCATCCACTGATGGAGGACAGCTCCCAGACTTGTCATCAGCCGGCTCACAATTACAGCAGTTTGCAACTGGCCGTCAGACTTGAGGTGCACAACCTGCTGTGCAATTACAGCCAGGCTGTAATGATATGTGGTAACTTAAGAATGATGCGAGCCAGCCTGCTTAAAATTATAATTATTGCAGGCAGAGATTGATTTTAGTCAGTGGCATGTCATTAGGCTGTGCCTCAGCTGGGTGTCTGTCCCTTCTGTTATAGCACTGGTACATCCCTCCTAAATTTAGATTAAGGTTTAAACTGGGGATAGAAAACTCAGAATCTCATAGTAAAAGATAGGTGTTACGGCAAAGAAACACTAGATCATGAGCTGTGAAGGTCTGCAGGGAGCTGAAGTGCTTTACTGGGGTCCTAGAGAAAATAAATTTTGGGTTGAATTACATCACTTTCTTCCATGTGCTGGACTTTTATTTTTGTGCTATTTTGAGTCTTTTCAAGGGCAAGAACATGCATCAATGAGGCTCTTGAGGTGCTACAAAAATTGAATACAGAGAAACAGAGAACCCATGCAAAAGACCCAGCTATAGGGAGAGGCAGCCAAACTTTCCGATTATCTTCTCTATAAATGATCAGTAACTTGCTGATAAATGGGTCTGCATGACTTTGACAGCATTGATGAATGACTTATGCCAGAAAACACGAAGGCTGGTGCATTGTTCAACCTTAAATTAAATGTATAATGTTGATGTTAATTCACTGGTAGGCCCTACGACCTGGATTTCATCAACACATATAACTAAACATAAACTTCATGAATATTACAAATATGGCACGAAGTTGCTAATGCAGTGTCTTAAATTCTATTAACATTCATTTAATCACTTTGGTTTCTCTTTAAACATGCATTTAAAATTCTAATCACTGCAAAAAGATTTTAATAAAACACAATATTAATGAAACATATGAAAGAGCTATGGAAAGAAAGAATTCTTAAAAAAAAACTGTGAGAAAAAAAGAAGAAAAATGCTAAGCTAAACTGGCATATAAATATAGCCAGTGAGCTATTTAAAGACTAAGGAAAAGTGCATACATATTCTAGGATGGCATGATTTTAAAAGGCTCTTTTTTGTACTACATATTAGTTATTGGGATTAATTAGGGGACTAAGTTTTGAATTCTTTCCACCTCTATCATTTGTACTTTTACTCTCTACCTTTCTCTGCAACAAGTCTCACTCTCTTAAGCATGGTCACGTTGCTCCGGTCCAGTCGCTGCAATACCCATACTTTGCTGCCTGGTCCCCATCACTACATCCTGCTGCAGTGTCCTGCAAGCCAGCTCCTTTCACTAACTTACCTGGTGGAGAACAGACTTCCTTTCCTTTTTCTTTATTATCCGCTAAATGGTGATGGAAACCATGTCCTGGGAGATCAAAAGCCATTCAACTCAGTTTGGCTTTGAGGGCCAAGCAGAAGCAAGATCTTCTATGAAGTCCTTCGCAAAAGCATAATCAACAGAAATTTCCAGGACTCAAAGAATGAACTTTTCTCAGAGCACATATCTGAAGAGTGGGTCTGCTCATGCAGCAGAGCTTGGTTGGTCCCTTCTATCAATGGGAGCAACCGCAAAGAGGCTCATCCCTGCCATATAAGGTTAAAGACACATTCATATCCATCATCTCCAGTGACCTCCAAATCTCTTTAGCAGTCAGAAATAACATTTACTTTTCCTCTTCCCTCCCTCCTGGAGTTATCCTTGGCCCCTCAGGTGCTCTGTGCTGCCTTGGCCTGGGGACAGGTACTAGTACGTACAGCAAGTGACTGCAAAGATGCTCACATTTCGCAACATGAGAAGAGATCTGATGGTAGGATGGCCCTGCAGAGGGACCTGGACAGGCTGGACTGATGGGCCGAGGCCAACTGTGTGAGGTTCAACAAGGGCAAGTGCCGGGTCCTGCACTTGGGTCACAACAACCCCATGCAACGCTGCAGGCTTGGGGAAGAGTGGCTGGAAAGCTGCCTGGCCGAAAAGGAGCTGGGGGTGCTGGTAGACAGCGGCTGAACATGAGCCAGCAGTGTGCCCAGGTGGCCAAGAAGGCCAACAGCATCCTGGCTTGTGTCAGGAACAGTGTGGCCAGCAGGAGCAGGGAGGTGATTGTGCCCCTGTGCTCGGCGCTGGTGAGGCCGCACCTGGAATGCTGTGTCCAGTTTTGGGCCCCTCAGCACAAGAAGGACATTGGGGTGCTGGAGCGTGTCCAGAGAAGGGCAGCGGAGCTGGGGAAGGGTCTGGAGCACAGGGCTGGTGGGGAGCGGCTGAGGGAGCTGGGGGTGTTCAGCCTGGAGAAGAGGAGGCTGAGGGGAGACCTCATCGCTCTCTACAACTGCCTGACAGGAGGGGGCAGGGAGGGGGTGTTGGGCTCTTCTCCCAAGTAGTTAGCGATAGGACGAGAGGAAATGGGCTCAAGCTGTGCCAGGGGAAGTTTAGGTTGGAAATTAGGAAAACTTTCTTCACGGAAAGGGTGGTCAAGCATTGGAACAGGCTGCCCAGAGAGGTGGTGGAGTCCCCAGCCCTGGAGGGGTTCAAAAAACGGGCAGACGTGGCACTTTGGGACATGGTTTAGTGGGCATGGGGGTGTTGGGTTGGTGGTTGGACTGATGATCTTAGAGATTCTTTCCAACCTCAGTGATTCCTGGTTTTTACTTTCATTAAAAAATAATCCAGCCACCAAGCCAGGAGACATGAATTTATGACTGTGACCTTAATTGGTTTAGTGGTGGACTTGGCAGTGTTAGGTTAATGGTTGGACTGGATGATCTTAAAGGGCTTTTCCAACCTAAATGATTCTACGATTCTATGATTCTATTCTATGATCCCTCTCAAAGTCAGCCCGTGAGAGCAATGGATCAAAAGCAACATCAGATTTCAGCCTTCACTCAACTTCCTCACTTGCGCTGCTGACATAAGGTTCAGCTTAAAGCTTCCCACATAAGCCAAGCTGCCATTTGACATGTTTCATACAACACTGCTTGTGCCAGCAGCACGCGCCAGGTCCGGAGGCGAAGCCCCGTGCGAGTGCTTGCTGAGTGGGACCCTTCAGCTTAGCAGAAGAGCCTCACCTTCCTCTCTGCCAGGATAGCCCCCGTCAGCAGAGGCTGGCAGAGAAAAAACATTTCTTGCAAGTACAATGAATAACACAGACTGCCCTACCCCTCCAGTATTTACCTCTCTATTCAAACAAAGACTACACGTTGTGTCAGGCTATAAAAGAATCATAAAACCTCTGCTTATTCAAGAAATAAATGATATCGCATGTAGTCCACAGAGCCCAGCTGAAATCCAGCTGTACTCTTGCCATGAAATACTTCAAAATGCAGCACTGCTCGGGGTGCACGAAGCAGATGCTCTTAAGCGCGAAGGTAGGATTTTCATGATTAACAATGAGAGAATGTTTTCTGGTAAGAATTTAATTATTTAGTAACCAATTGCAGGAGTTACTGGATGTGCTGCTACTGAAGAAGGACCCACAGGGCTGGTGAGTGCTTGTGCGCGGGTCTTCCCTCCAGCTGCAGTGGCCAGAACCCGCACCCCAAAACAAAGACATGCCAAGAAAAGGAGGGCTGAGGGCTGTGCTGTGGGCACGCAGGAGCAAGTACGCAGCTTTTTCTGCATTTATATATGTGCGCTACCCCACAGAGAAATGTCAGGACTCTCAGCACTGCACAGTGTGGGGGGATACAGTGTCTGAAAGAGCTAAGGGCTCAGCAGGGGATAAGAAAGAGCAGGGACATTTTTTTTGCTGGCAGAGATGGGAACACAAAGGAAAAGGCCCTTTTAGGCACCTCTGAATGAGGCAATAGCTCCATTTTGTGTTATTTTGTTAAGTTTCAATTTGAAGCTCTTCAATGACCAAAATCCAAAGGAGATTCACATGCAGCAAGGAATTCCTTCCCCGGCTGGAAAGGGAGTTTATCACCTAGCCTACAGAGGTACCCTAAATTAGCAAATAAAACAGCTTTTATTGCTTCCATTTTCTTCATACCGGTCCCATATCCCTCTGTTCTCCACCTCTACTTCTTAAACCTCATTAGGCCTGCTCTGATTCTTACCTGTTTGCAGCGTTGATTCCAGTGCCTTGGAGAAAAATACTTTGAGCAGTAAATTCACCAAAAACACATACTGCTCTAAAAATATTGGTGAAAAAGAGGCAAAATTCAGTGAGCTGTTTGGCTGGAAAAAAAAAAAAAAACACAGACCCTAAAACTCGTATTTAGATTCACAAGACTGCTTTGGGAAAGTACCTCTCAGTTCCCCACACCTTTTTCTTCTAAATAATAAAATTAATTGTTAGTTGTAAAGACAAAGAGTGGCCACGTCCCCACGGGTGTGTGCCCTGGACTGCCGGCTGCCCAGGGCCCTGGGGTCTCTGGCTGGGGGGACACATCCAGGGCCAGGGACCCGGACCTCCCAGTCGGAGCAAGCCATGCCCACTCCCTCGCTGTCTTGTCTCCCTTAAGGACCATTTAGGTGGTTTATACTGGGCTCAGCAGCTGGGACAGGAAGGCCGTGAGTCATTGTCACGGCTAAGTGGCTTTAGGGAGCCCCGTACCAGCTCAGGGAGGCTGCCACGACATATTTCAGAGTATGCATCCCATATAAACTTGTTTCTGCACTTATTATTGCTCCATTAACATTTTAATGCAAAAATAAGCTCATTGCTTGCAGTGATACTCAGCCGTGTTATTAAATAACTGGTTCATATCATGTAGTAAGTGGTTAATACCCATTCTTTAATTGATGGATTGGGATTTAGTCTTCTTTTTGAAGCAACATGCAGGTGCTGTATGAATATGTGGAGTGCAGGGGGGCATGAGAGGAGGAAACCATAGTGTCTGATTCCTAATGGGAAGAGAACTAACCTTTTACTGTCACTATATTAACATGGCAAAACAAATGATGCTGCAGAAGCATGAAGCTGTCACACCTCATCCTAAAGCAATGAGCAAAGCAGATAAAGAGAAAGACCTGCCATGCAAAAAATTCCTTTTCTTTCCTGGTAAATCACTTTCATCAGCACACAAGGTACCAAGGGATGGTAAGAGTTATGCAGCATAATTTGCATAGCATACACCTCTCAGCTGGTGTAAATCTGTACCTTTTGGGCAATAAATAGAACACAAAGGCAGTGGACAGGCAAGAGAAATACAGCAACCACAGTATTTGCATAAATATAGCCATAGCTCAAGCCTAGACGAAAGAGTAACATCACAAATCCCATGTCAAGACAGTGAGCACGAGCCCTAGGGCATTTGTCCATCCCAAATCTCTTCTATAGACACCTCCAGCAGTGGGAGCGGTGAGTCCCGCTGGGCCAGTGCTGGCTGGTGCGTGCCACCCTGGTCCTGCCCCAGGTACCGCTAATGACCCAGGAAAGCACATCTCGACCTTCCATTTGCTGGAAAAAGAAAATATTGCATGGGCTGCATGGGCACTTAGCCACATAAAACTGTTGAAAACACAATTAAAGAGAACTGTGTAAGGAAAACCTCCAAAACCTGCATTAAACCCGAATCAAACTGGCTGAAATGAGAACATTTTGAGTGGGGGATGACTCAGAACGGGGAGTGTGCCTTGCGGAAATGTGAAGGTTGCATTTGCATCTCACAGCACTTTCCTGGAATATTCATGCCATGTACTTTTATTTATTTTTAATTACTTTTTTTGTTTGTACTGACCCTTTTCCAAACTGAAGATGAAAAAAATTGAAACATTGGAAAACCTCGCAGAATAAAAATTCTTGATTTTCCTCATTTTAATCCAGTTTTAGATAAATATCAGCAACAACATTAGAGGACCAATGGCAATAGCACTGTTTTGTGAGCTTTGCATGATTTTTTCCTAAACCCTAATATCTCCAGTTATTTATTTGCTAGATAACTTCACCTGTATCTGGACACATGCGGAAGTGCTGAAGTTCAAAGACAAATCCTTCAGGCTATGCCATGAAGAAAACCTTTCTTTTCTTGTAAACAGGCAGATTGAAATTCATTAAGTTGGTCCTGGAATGTACTTCTCAGGTTAAGACCCACTACTTTACTAGTGAATGCAGAGGGAACATTTCTGAGACTCTTTCTCCTAACTGTGTAGCAAAGTAATAATTGCACAGTACCATTTCTAGTAGACAGAAATGGGTCATTTCATGCACAATTTACAATATGCAAAAGTCAATACATATCATTAACATGAGCTGAGCATGAAGGAATCATCTGTATTATTAAAACTGACTGCACGATTAGCTAGTCCAAACATCAATAAAGTATTGCAGAAGATTTTGTGGAAACTGTCCTTACATACACACACACGTACAGACAGTCAAATGCCCTTTTTACACAGTTTCTTTACACATTTGTTTTGGTACCTGCATTTCCCACTGCATTCCCGATACTGGACGTGCATTAACAGCAAAGCTGTTGCAAACATCATCTGTTTTCAGTCACTTCAGTACATATTTAAAGCTGTATCGTGCCCTGCCCTCGTTATAATGTACGCCAGTTCTCTCTAAGAGCAACACTGTGCACACAATCACTATTTCAACAGATCAGAACACTTTATAATATGTAAAAAACGGGCCATGCGCTGCGTGCTAGCCAGCCTGGGTCAGGAGCTCCCCTACCTGCCATGTCAACTCAGCCTCAGAGCTGAGCTTGGAGCTCGTGGCAGGAACACGTGCAGCTTGGCAAAGATGTTCTTCAGCTCTTGTTTGCTTAAAAAAGGAGCTAGTGCTAGCCTGGATCTTCTACTAAACCAGCGTACATGCAAATGTTGAATGAAAGAGAAAAAAAGTCAAAGCAAAAAAAGGAAATCTAATTCCTCATTGCATTTTTCACTACTGGAAGTGGCTTGCATACCCTGGCAGCAGGAGTGTCTCACCTGGGCCATGCGAACAGGGGGGCAGGAAAAGCCCCTGACCACGTCCTGGGATTTACTTGTGTTCCCGCTCTTGCATTTCTTCCTAATGTAAGGGAAGACCCAATAAAGCGCGATGCCTCTTCTCTGCTGCCTGGGCGTGCCGTACGCAGGCAGGACAGGACCATAAAGCCTGGCTTTTGGCTTAACGACATCCAACTGACCTAGGAGCCATGCCGTCCAACACCACCCAGCTTCCCAGCTGCCCATCCCTGACGGTGC
This sequence comes from Pelecanus crispus, assembly GCF_030463565.1. Lineage (NCBI taxonomy): Eukaryota > Metazoa > Chordata > Aves > Pelecaniformes > Pelecanidae > Pelecanus > Pelecanus crispus. Next base: position 74,916,761 of record NC_134648.1, read on the forward strand.
AGGCAGCCGTGGGGGTGCAGCCGGCAGCGCCTCATCCCCAACCCCGCCGGGGGCTCCCCCCGGCACAGCAGCCCCGCCGACCGACTGCTCCCCAGGCTACACCCATCCTCGCCTCCTCCCTAGCAAATGGAGCTAGCTGTGTCTGCTGGAGCTCTACAAGCCAAGAGGCAGAGGTGTGCTCAGGCTCAGCGTGAGCAGGCTGTCTCCTAGACTGAAACCTTGTTTTGACTTGGGAGACTGAATGTATTTGGTCTAGAATTCACCGACTCGGAACAGATACGGAAACCACACGCCATCGTGTCTGCTCTCTTGACAGTCACTGACAGCAATTTCAGGGCCTGTACCCGCTGAGCGAGAAGGATTAAAACCCTCCAAATGCTCCATCTCTGCAGGCAGGTGACTCTGCCTCGGGCACCGCTGCCCGCCCAGCCCCCCGCGAGCTGCCCGCACCCGCAGACCCCCGGGCAGGCGAGCTGGAGGTTATCAATGGGTGTGGATGGAAAAGGGGAAGCAAGGCTCAGTTCAGCGGCTTCTGACCAGGGAGGGACGCAAGTTGAGTGCTGATAGAGCTGACTCACTCCTACAGTTGCTCCCTCTTAAGAGTATCTTTTATTCCCATGACAGCTGCTGAGCAGCCGGTGCCGCGTCTGCCCCTGCCTGCAGCTAGGCCAGGGAGCCTGCAAGAACGGGCATAGCTCAGAGTTACCCTTGTCTTGTGTAAGATTGCCTTCTGCAATACTGCCCTTTCCAGGTGTTTGGCACTATAGTATTTGAGCCACTGAACAGACAATTTGTTTTAAAATAATAATTATTTTGAATAATAACCATTTTTGCAAAGGCACAAAGTTCACGCTTCCCAATAAGCTGGTACATCTTTGCCTCCCAAGTGAAGATGATTTGGATGTACGCTAATGATGCCATGGCGTGTGGGGTTGTGTTAAGCACTGACTGAAAACAAATTACATGATGCAATCAAAAAAATTTGCAGAGTATGAATTACTGAGAATACAGCTTTTCTTGCTCAGGCACACAATGTATTAGGAAATGTCGCTGGCTGATATTTTGCTGTATCTACTATTCCAATCAGCCATATGGGAGGAAATCTGTAAATTATATTATAGCAATTAATGCATACTTATACAGTTTGTACAAAATTGTTGAATGAATTATGTTACAGGAAGCAAATGTACTAAGCCAAACAATTGAAATTCATGAATATTTAATCTTATAATTTATTTAAAGTAGTAAAGACATAGCATATGATCACCTTCAGAACACCTGTTAAGATGAAGCGTTATCTCTCTTAACAATCTTATTTAGTTTTAAGAGATTCAGTAAATTACCTTGCTGTAATTAATTTTTTATCCAAATAAATGTGAGGAAAAGGGGCCCAAATATTGGACTACCACTGCTTTTTCAGAGACAAGAGAGTATACACAGCAGTCTCAGAAGCGGACAGTTTGCTCAGCCTGATGCCAACGCAGCCACGCAGGGCTGCACAGGCAGACAGTCAGACAATTTGCCCTTTTGCAGTTTGAAAAACTGTTCAAAATTCAATATTTTTGCACTTCAAAAATGTTGAGCCCCTATTGCAATTAAAGTTTCACCATACGCATTCCTTGTTCTCCTCTTGTCGCTTCTCTCCCATTATTCGGTATTTTGGTTGCATGGGGCGTTGCTATAGGCGGTGCCATCTCTCTCCTGCTGAGCCTTCCTAAGGGGCATCGGGACACCAGCGGACTTCTCCGGGGCTGGTGGGGGCCAGGCGGAGCGCGGGGTCCCTGCTGCCGGGCTCCTCGGAGCTGGGACTGTGCTGGCTTTGGCTGGGAGTTAATTTTTCTTCATACTAGCTGCATGGGGCTACGTTTTGGATCTGTGCTGGAAACAGTTTTGATAACACAGGGGTGGTTTAGTGTCGTGGTTTAGTCCCAGCCAGCAACTCAGTACCACGCAGCCGCTCGCTCACTCCCCCTACCCTGATGGGATGGGGGAGAGAATCGGAGGAGTAAGAGTGAGAAACACTCCTGGGGTGAGATAAGAATAGTTTAAGAATTGAAATAAAATAAAGTAAAATAATAATAATAACAATATAATAATAATAATAGTAATAATAATATACAAAGCAAGTGATGCACAATGCAATTGCTCCCCACCCGCCGACCGATACCCAGACAGTTCCCGAGCAGCGATCGCTGCTCCCCGGCCAACCCCCCCAGTTTATATACTGAGCATGACATCATATGGTATGGAATAGCCCTTTGGTCAGTTTGGATCAACTATTCTGGCTGTGCCCCCTCCCAGTTTCTTGTGCGCCTGGCAGAGCATGGGAAGCTGAAAAAGTCCTTGACTAGCATAAGCAGTACTCAGCAACAACTAAAAACATCAGCATGTTATCAACATTCTTCTCCTACTAAATCCAAACCACAGCACTATGCCTGCTGCTAGGAAGAAAATTAACTCTATCCCAGCCGAAACCAGGACATTTAGTTACTGGTGAGCAGCGCTTGCACAGTGTCAAGGGCTGTTCTGCTCCTCACCCTGCCCCGCCAGCGAGCAGGCTGGGGGGTGCACAAGGAGCTGGGAGGGGGCACAGCCGGGACAGCTGAGCCCAACTGACCCAAGGGATGTCCCAGACCATAGGACGTTGTGCTCAGCACGTAAATCTGGGGGAAAAAGAAGGAAGGGGAGAACACGCGGAGTGATGGCGTTTGTTTTCCCCAGTAACCATTACGCGTGATGGAGCTTTGCTTTCCTGGAGACGGCTGAACACCCGCCTGCCGATGGGAAGGAGTGAATAAATTCCTTGTTTTGTTTTGCTTGCATGCACAGCTTTTGCTTTACCTATTAAATTGTCTTTATCTCAACCCACGAGTTTTCTCACTTTTACTCTTCTGATTCTCTCCCCCATCCCACCAGTGGGGAGTGAGCGAGCGGCTGTGTGGTCCTTAGCTGGGGTTGAACCATGACAGACACACAGCTGTGGTTGGGGAAGGAGCTGTTCGTGCTTCCTGCAGGCCAAGGAGACCCTTGTATGGTACCCAGCTGGGCACCGGTGCACCCCTCCCAGCCTCTTCCTGCAGGAGTTACACCCTGGGGCCCCGGAGCCGCCCACGGACAGCCCCCACGGACGCTGCGGTTTCTGCTATGGCCACAGCCTCCATCCTCTGAGCTTAGTCCTGCCCTACAGAGGCCAAACATTTAGGGACAGAGCAGATGACCAACCCTCTGCGTGATCAGGGATGCTTCAGTAGACTTCTCTGCCTGGTGTCTTTCCATCGCCATCCCCAACTCTAACAGACCTCTGTGTTTCCTGGCTGTTATGGTTAAAATTACCTAGGCTTATTATGGTGATTCCAGAGGGAGCCTCACAAAATTACTCTAAAACACAATCTCAGGCAGCTGGTCACTGGCAAGAGCAAGGTACTGTCACTGGGAGGCCAGCTGCTTAATTCTACAGAAAGAGAAGACAGAAAGAGCATCCTCCTTACCTTCCCCTTGCATGCCTGAGCTTTACACAAAGGGTACACAACAAAGGAGGAACAATGTTGCTGCCAGTGCTCCTTTAAATCAACCTGATGAAAACACCGCCAGTATTTTTTTCAGTATTTTCATCAATAGTTGTTAAAGCCGTTAAGAAGAGAACAAATAACCAAAACTGCAACTTGGGCGTTTTCATGTAATGTTGCTTGGAGTTCAAGGTTGAGCTGCGTGGCCTTGCCAAAGCCCATCATCCATCACCAGCCATTAGCACAAGGTCAGCAATGACAGGAGCACAACGCTGAACCAAAGCCAGCCACCCGCACGCAGAGGGACATGCAGCTCTACCCACGAGCCAGGAGAGGAATCGTATCCAGCTTGAAGGACTCAAACCACTGAACATTGTGCATGGAATAAATTATCAGGAAAACAATGAAAAAGTGCTAATTTGTTTTCTTCTATACAGCATACTTGATTAACCAAATTCCTTGATGTGTATATGGTGAGAATGGGAAGGATTGTTTTGGCATGTCTCAAGGTTTGGGGTTGTTCTTTGTGGGAGTTTTTTCATTGTTTTTTTTGTTGGCTTTATTTTTTTTGCACCAGTGACAGAATTGAAACATTAACAGAACTGAAGGAATTCTAGATCTGCAATAGAGCATTTGCAGTCATTTTTCAGGGCCAAAATAATGGATTTCAGGGCTTTCACATTCATCACAAGCAGGGATATCAAGTGCTTATTACAGAGTTTACCCAAGAAAGGCATTAGCTGTAGCTAATGCAGCCTTGATTGTTTACAGGTTAATACCAGTTTTGGATATGAATGCCAAAAAATAGCACATCATGTTTGCAAGTAACAAATAAAACCACACACTTTCCAATGATCCAGAATAGCTGCTGGCCACTGACTCGGCAGGATAACAGTTATCTCTGAACTGACCAAGATTTATGTTTGATATCTTATGTGAAAAAAAACTTTGGGTTTTTTTAATGTTTAAGAAAACATTCATCTCTTTTTGCATAAGCACATTAAATGTATTTAGTTGAAAGATGATTTTTCTTTCCACCAAGACACTATCATATAGTTACCTAAATAAACTACCCAATTTCTGCCATTCTGAGGCACTGTGTATTCTGACTTTGTAGATACTCATTTTAATACTTATTGTTTAAATTTGCTGACAAAATGACTGAGACTCCTCACATCAGCAGAAGTGCCCACTGCAACCCTGTTCCCCTTTGTCCAAGTTTTCTCTCTTCAACATATAAAAACAGAAGTTGCTAAATAGATAAGTATTAGCTAGTGAATTCAAAAATGAAAATACTTTTACTGTCTAAGAAACAAAACTGTGATTAACTCTATAGCTTAGAAAACAAGCCAGTATCAAGACACAAACATACAAACCTTTGTATTTAGTTTAGTCTAGTCTACCCTTGATTGGTTTAGAGTGGACTTGGTAGTGTAGGTTAATGGTTGGACTGGATGACCTTAAAGGGCTTTTCCAACCTAAACGATTCTATGATTTTGACAAAAGAGAAAAAAGCCCATGTTAATCCAAGCACTTTCACTTGCTAAATCCAACACCTGTATACATATTTCAACAGAACTACACCACTTTGTGCCTAGAGACACTACAGCTCTATATTGAGCAAAGATAGAAAATTATTTTGCCATTTTAGCATCTCACACCCATCCAGATAATGGATAGAAACATTTTCCTACTAATAGTCTACAAAACTATGTGCTATAAACTTGGTAATGGGCTGTGATTTTAAACTCTCCTGCCCGCCGCCAAAGCTGAGCTGCACGGTGCTGGGAGCATCAGTGACAGCTGCAACTTAACTCTGCCAAAGAAAATGGAAAACTCCTGCAGACTGACCTGAGCTTACGGAAGGGAGCAATAAAAGGGGTGTGGTTGCTATGGGCCTCCTCACGTGTGAGAGGAGAAGGCTGCCTGGCAGCAGGTCCTGTGCTGCTCCCCTGAGCACGGATACCCTGAGGCGAGCAGCCTGAGTGTGCTGCCCCTGGGCGGAGAGGACAGGGAGACGGGCAGAGCTTTGGCTCTGCTCACACCCTTAAACTCAGGTGTTGGTTAACATTGCTTTGGAGATGAGCCTTGTCTGTGCCTTGTAGAAGACCAAGGTTGTATCAGGAATGGTGTGGCCAGCAGGAGCAGGGAGGTGATTGTGCCCCTGTGCTCGGCGCTGGTGAGGCCGCACCTGGAATGCTGTGTCCAGTTTTGGGCCCCTCAGCACAAGAAGGACATTGGGGTGCTGGAGCGTGTCCAGAGAAGGGCAGCGGAGCTGGGGAAGGGTCTGGAGCACAGGGCTGGTGGGGAGCGGCTGAGGGAGCTGGGGGTGTTCAGCCTGGAGAAGAGGAGGCTGAGGGGAGACCTCATCGCTCTGCAGCTCCTGACAGGAGGGGGCAGGGAGGGGGTGCTGGGCTCTGCTCCCATGGAGTTAGCGATAGGACGAGAGGAAATGGGCTCAAGCTGCGCCAGGGGAGGTTTAGGTTGGAAATTAGGAAAACTTTCTTCACGGAAAGGGTGGTCAAGCATTGGAACAGGCTGCCCAGAGAGGTGGGGGAGTCCCCATCCCTGGAAGTGTTCAAAAAACGGGCAGAGGTGGCACTTGGGGACATGGTTCAGTCTGGTCTGCCCTTGATTGGCTTAGTGTGGACTTGGTAGTGTAGGTTAATGGCTGGACTGGATGATCTTGAAGGGCTTTTCCAACCTAAACGATTCTATGATTCTATGATTCTAAGGTTGGGAGGTGGAGGTCCTGGTGAGGTTTTCCACTTTGGGCTCAGGTTCTAGGTTGGTGTGCCCCCTCTTGCTGGGTGGCTCCATGAGGGTGTCAGACTGCTCCGCACTCGGTGAGCGGCTTCTTCATGAGCAGGGGTACGCTGATTCTCTTGGGGGTCTCCAAGGTCTCCAGGCCTACAGCTCTCCCTTGGTGTCTCTTTCTGGCTGCTACAATGAGGCTCTTGACAACCCTTCAAGGTGACACCCATCCTTCTCCGGCCACGGCAGCCAGAGCCTTTGCTGCCCGCCCAGCATGACCCCTGAGTGGTCCCAGCAGAGCTGGGACAACTGACAAACTGACAAACACTCTGGTCTGGAGCCAGAGGCTTCTTTGGGGCAAATGGACTTGAAAATGGAGGAGCAGCTTCCTTTCTGCTGAGGCCGTGCTTTGCCTAGTGCAAAACAGCAGAGACCAGTGTATGCCGAATGGAGCACTGTGAAGTCCCGCGTGGAGCCTTTTAGCATGCAATCCATGCTGCTACCAAAATACAGCTTCTGTCAGAGGCTTCAAGTGCTGTAATTTCAACTCCCCCAATGCCTTTTAGATCAAGCCTTTAAAAGTAAGTCTCTGGCAAAATAGGGGACTCTGAAGAATGCATCATTAAAACATCAATATTTAAGCACATTTCTGGGTAAACTAGGCACAAGAGCCTTGGCGTTTCTAGAACACAGATTGAATTTTCACAACTATAATATTTCTGTATGTATTTGGGAGGGGGGATGACCAAACAAAAGACATTTAACTTATACATGCCTTACTGATGTAAATGAATGACCAGTTGTGCGCCTAACTCTGTGTGCTGGTGTGCTTGCACTCTATAGTAGTCCAAAAGACGAGTCAGATTCATAAATGCATTTCCATATTTTCCTGAATTGTGAAGTAACTTAATAGCTTTTCAGTGTTATAGTGCAGAGCACAGTATTCCTAGCACATTACCCAAAACTTGAGGTCAGACAGGGTCTGGATGCCATGCAGGGAGGTGGTGGGTAAGGACTCTGTTTCCAAGCTGATCACTAAATGAGAGAGCTGCTCTGTTTGCTATTGGGAAGGTGAGGCCATTTCGTGCATCAGTGCTGATACAGGATGCTATCAGCTATATTTTTCTTTGTTGACTTCCCCTCCACCCTGAAATACAAGTCATCAGAAATGTAAATTTTTTTTTGTTGTACTTTTGGGGTATAGGAAAAAACAGACAGCTTTTGTCATCTGAGGGAGAAAGCTTCCCAGAGCATGCTTAATTCAATCCCCATAACAGCATCTTTACTAAATGCTCTACGGTAATGACATTGCGCTTAGTTAGATGCATTGATACGTGAAAAAGAAGAAATGCAGGGAAAAAAGAAGAGTGTGGAATACCTAATGCTGCATTTCACTATCGTAATTGGTTTAGATGTTATAAATCTTTTTATATCTGCATTTTTAACAAAAAAAATTGCTCTTTCAAGCAGTAAATCAGGCTTGTTAGTCTTAAGTTTAATAAAGTTTCCAGTAATGAGTTTTCCAAATGTTAAACTTGTTATTCTATTCTTTTTGATTGAAACTAAAATTGCTTTTCAGACACAAAGCTGTCAGCATAAGATCACGACTGACAAAGTGACTTCTAGTTAACAAACATTCCCATCTCCCTCTCCCAATTCACTTTCCTCGCATTGTGAGAAGGCAGGATAGCCAAAGACTAACAGAGGCTATAACGATGTGGGAACCCCTCACGCTATGATGAGCTGCTCTCTGAGGCCTGTTGGGAAGCCTGGGCGAGGCCGTCCCACTTTCCCAGCATCCTACCAGGAGCTGGCTCAGTGGTGAACTACCAATAAAAGGGCAGCAGCATGACGGCATTTGCAGCATTCCTTGCAGGATGTGACTACACTGTGAATGTACCTCCAGTCTGCTGTGGATGGAGGCTGGCGTCTGCAATGGCTCATGATCTCCAGTGGCTCGTGATCTCCAGTGGCCTGCCCCAGAGCCCGTGAGACTTGCAGAACAAATTCATAAAGTATAGAATCGTAGAATCATTTAGGTTGGAAAAGCCCTTTAAGATCATCCAGTCCAACCATTAACCTACACTACCAAGTCCACACTAAACCCATCAAGGGTAGACCAGACTGAACCATGTCCCCAAGTGCCACCTCTGCCCGTTTTTTGAACACTTCCAGGGATGGGGACTCCCCCACCTCTCTGGGCAGCCTGTTCCAATGCTTGACCACCCTTTCCGTGAAGAAAGTTTTCCTAATATCCAACCTAAACCTCCCCTGGCGCAGCTTCAGCCCATTTCCTCTCATCCCATCACTTGTTACTTGGGAGAAGAGCCCAACACCCCCTCCCTGCCCCCTCCTGCCAGGCAGTTGTAGAGAGCGATCAGGTCTCCCCTCAGCCTCCTCTTCTCCAGGCTGAACACCCCCAGCTCCCTCAGCCGCTCCCCACCAGCCCTGTGCTCCAGACCCTTCCCCAGCTCCGTTGCTCTTCTCTGGACACGCTCCAGCACCCCAATGTCCTTCTTGTGCTGAGGGGCCCAAAACTGGACACAGCATTCCAGGTGCGGCCTCACCAGCGCCGAGCACAGGGGCACAATCACCTCCCTGCTCCTGCTGGCCACACTGTTCCTGACACAAGCCAGGATGCTGTTGGCCGCCTTGGCCACCTGGGCACACTGCTGGCTCATGTTCAGCCGCTGTCGACCAACACCCCCAGCTCCTTTTCGGCCAGGCAGCTTTCCAGCCACTCTTCCCCAAGCCTGCAGCGCTGCATGGGGTTGTTGTGACCCAAGTGCAGGACCCGGCACTTGGCCTTGTGGAACCTCACACAGTTGGCCACGGCCCATCGGTCCAGCCTGTCCAGGTCCCTCTGCAGGGCCATCCCACCCTCCAGCAGATCGACACTCCCACCCAGTTTGGTGTCATCTGCAAACTTACTGAGGGTGCACTCGATCCCCTCATCCAGATCATCGATAAAGATATTAAACAAGGCTGGCCCCAAAACAGAGCCCTGGGGAACACCGCTCGTGACCGGCTGCCAACTGGACTTAACTCCATTCACCACTACTCTCTGGGCTCGGCCACCCAACCAGTTTTTTACGCAGCGAAGATTACGCCCATCCAAGCCATGAGCTGCCAGCTTCCCAAGGAGAATATTATGGGAGACAGTGTCAAAAAGTCAGAAGCAAAGCAAAGGTTGCCCAGAGCATCAATCTCTTGCAGGACTGAGGGTGAGATATGGGCTTGTCCTGCATGTATCTGGGGCAGGGTGAAAGCTGTGCATTGCAAACCCCAGCAACCAAAACAACGCCCAGGTTACAAGGGATGTGACCTAAACCCGGGGCAGGCCGGTAGGGTGCTGCTTTAGGGATACTGGGGAAGCAGAGCCTTGTTAAGAGGAATGAGCATGGGGTGCTGGGCACATCCCTGGGGCAGCGCTGCTCCTGGTGGGCAGGTGCCATGTTGAAGGGCACCTGCGGTCTCATGGCCAATGGCTGTGTCGGGGATGAGAGTCTGGGAAACATTTGGGACATGTTTCTTGTTCAAGGTGTTTCCAACTTCTTGAATGAAATGAAATCTTACCACCTTGTGTCCATTCATACTTAGATATTTCCTTTGCTGGGAAGCATGGGAATATATCTGGCAGCTCTGTGGTTGCTGTGGCCGCAAGCATGCGGTAGGTACAGTGTATTGGTGCAGCAGCCAGTCCCGTCGTGGATTCACTGCAGTGCGGGGCTGAAGGGGACGGCAGGAGCCACGCTTGCCACGCTGCTGAGAGCAGGCAGGACAGCATCTCAGTGACCCCAGAGCCTCTGGTAAGAAGCGAGGATTCGTAACTGAGTCCTGCAGGGACCTCAGAGGTGATGTGGGGGAACCTGAGAATTTGGTCAGACCAAGCTCATGTCAGAGAAACACAGGGAAATGTGGTCTGTATCCTGATTTATCTTGATAATTGGATCTACCCCTCTCATAAGGGCTCTACAGTCCCAAAGCTTTGGGTGAAAGCCTGCTTCCTGGCGCAGCCACCTGCATCATGGCTGAGCTGACACTTTGCCGCTGATGGGAAGGCTTGTAGAGGGTATTTGTTACTCCTATCACGAGCATCCAAAAACTCATGCTCTCACCTGATTTACTGGTCCTAAATAAAAAAAAAAACCCCTCACCTATAGAATCTCCCAGAAGAACACCAGAAAGCATATGTTCAGTGGTGGCTTCCTGATAATGTTATTAACCATATCCTTAGATATTTGAAAATAACATGGGGACTTTGATTGTGACTAATGCCTTTTGACATCAGCTACAAACCTGGAGGAAGCACAGAGAGATTTTGCCACTTCCACATAAGAAGAAACATCATATAAGTAACTTGAACTGTCAGCTGGCACCAGGTCTCAGTACAAATCCAGCAATGTGGGAAGCTACATGCTCCCCAGAAGTTCACCAAATCTATGAACAGTGAACTCGGCTCAATGCTTTGGCAGGAACCAGGTTACTGGAGGACTTTGATTAAAAATAAGTTCAAAGAGATGCTCAGAATCACAGGGCAAAAGCAGAAGTGTGTAAACCTGTCAGAAGGATGAGGAAGAAAAGAGAGACTTAGCAGGGGTTGCAGAAGAAATGGTGTGCCGTTGTGTGTACAAATAGCTGAAGAAATCATCAAACCAACTAAGCAGAGAAAAAACCTGAGGTGAAATTTTGAAATGTAGCAAAATGCACTGAACATCATAGGGACTGCAGGCTTTTGAGAAATGTTTTTTGCATCCTCGGTGATCAGGTGCTTCAGAAAACGGTCATGCGATGCACAGGCAGAGGAAGACCGCGGAGGTGTGCTAGCGGCTGGGGTGGCCTGCAAAAGCAACGGGGAAGCAGGCAGGCAGTGTGCCTGCGAGCCCCAGGTCGTTCTCACGGAGGTGTGAATCTCCATGGCAGGGGTGCTGGTGCACATACTGCTCAGGATGCTTGCACCATGCCATCCCCGTAGAGAAGTTCGTCTGCTCCAGAAGGGGTTGTTGCACCTGGCACAGGTAGGTCCTGAGGGCAAATATCCAAGCAGATATGTTCATGTACAGGGATCGCTGTTGTCTCAGGTGGAGCTGTTGTTTCTACTGCCAAACCCAGACTGCTCCGAGTCAAATGGGAGCAAGGCTGGGTCAAAATGCTCTCGCTGATCCACCTTTTCCTAGATCAGTCCCTGTCTAAGTACTGACACAGTGCTGACTGCTTTGTTTTGACATGTTGGGGGTTTTTCACATCTTCTCAGGACTCTGCAAATGTCAGTTTGTTAAAACCAACAGTAGGTCAGGGAACACTTCAAGCAGTTCTTCTAGTACACATACACAAACTATTTTTTTTATCACATTGCTGTTGTGAAACTACATCTCCCTCTCAGTCCCTGATGACAGAAGGAATGTCTTTTTTTCTCTCTTAACCCATCTCCTCTGCATATTCCTCAAAACAGCAGAAATGTAGAAAATGCTGCTTTGCCTACATTGTTATATAGAAACATTGTTATAAAAGAACTGTGCTTCTATCACAGTAAGACTTCCTCATGCAGTACTGAATAATTCCTTTTTATGCTTGATAACTCATTTGGACATAGATTTTTTTCAGTAACATCTGTTGATTACTCTAGTCTGTGTTTCCCAAATGCAGTTTTGCATTCTGTTCTATCAGCTTCCCCATTTTCTCACTTGCTGTGTACTGATTTTTGCTGTTTCTTCAAGCCTGGACTCCTTCATCCTGATCAGATCAACTCTTGCTAATAGGACTTCAAATCTAAGGCCATTCTAGCACCAGTCACAAAGGAGTTTTGCACGTTTTAAGCACTAGCAGGGAGTGCTATACTGAAGATAGAACAGATTAAAATTATCCAGTCCTAGATGAAGCCTAATCAGGCAGGGGAGAGCACAATTTAAAGACTATCAAAAAAAACAAGTTTTGACCCTTTTTTTCCTGGGTTTACTTACAGAAAGCTGTACCGGAAAGCAAACATCTGAGGCTTAATGGGGACCAAGAGAGGCGTCAGCACGTTAAAAGGTCAGTGGATTTCTTCAAATCTCCCTGAAACAATTCAGAAATGTAGTCTCCTTCAGACTTTCCTTTTCCTGACAGAGATTTCTCCAGCACTGTTACCCTCCAGACAGTTTCTCTTATAAGCAAATTTAAGCCTTCAAGGGGGCCATGACCAATCTCTACTGATGGACAAACAGAAGAACACATATAAACGGCCATGTATCGGGCTGGGCAAGTATCTCACACTGAACAGTTCAATTAACTCCCAGAGTATATGTATGATAAATGGCACTTTAAGGCTGTCATCTGTTAAAATGCCCTGAGTACAAAGTCAATATTTACCAACAGCAATGTAAGAAAAATTAACATTTTAATGCCTTGTAAACTGTATGATTCTTTGCTATAGATAACTATATTTTACGTTTGCTATAACCTTGTTCTTTCTGCATAGCTAGAAACAGTACATCAAACTGAGGTTTACAACATTACAATATAAAGAGTAAGAATCCACCTGGCTTGGGTGATTTACATATCTTGGTAGTGATAGCTGGGTGCATTTTGGCAGCTGAAGTGATGACAGCGCGAGCAATTCGCAGAGTTCCTGGCTGCTCCGGCACAACACTGTATCCTGCTAACATTTTATTTCTCTGAGGAGGCATCAGAGGTATGTAATTCATAGAGAGTCTAATTTATTGCTGAACTCAAGGGAAATTTTGCCAGGGACTTAACAAAACATGGTAAGAAACTCAAAACTTGTGCAAAAACAAGGATGAGGAATAAATCCCAGTTAGCTAATGGATTTGGTGCATGTGTGTATGCTTGTGCTGTTAATGTCAGAAAAGATAAAACAACCATTTTCCCCTAATCCTTCAGCATATATCCACTCCATTGTGTTCTTGAAACATGCATCCTTGTTTTCTTCACGCGTTGCCTGCAGATTACTTATCCCCCCAGTCACCAGTATATGTTAGCTTCCCTAAGCCAATACGAAGATTGCTCCTATGCACTTGATGGGATAAACAGGACCTCTGTGTCATCCTTTTCCCTTGCCTCATTCTCATTTGCAGCGCTGATGACTGCCTTGGTTGTGATATGGTTGTAAATACATGAATGCAAAATTGCACGTCAGCAGAAACCTTGTCTTTTTATAGAAGAATCTTGAAAACCCCTATCAAAACAGTCGCTTCTGGAGCAGCAGGAAATACACACCATCAGCAGATGTACCCAAGAGCAGTCGGGAGAAGAGCAACAGGACAATGTTTTTCTTCAAGGGACGGCGAGTTGCAGCAGTAGTTGCAGAGAGCATTCAAAACTCTGCCAGAGTTGCGGAAGATCATCTTCTCCTGCTCTTGGAACAACATTCAAGAGATGCTGCTGGCCTAACATCCAAGCAAAGGTTTGCTAATAAGAAAGGTCCATGTGCCAGACATGCCTTGTGCGTCCAGCTGTTCCTTGGGCACTCCTCGTGACACGTGTCATTGACTGGGAGACGTTAGTGGAGCCTTGCTCTGTGCTTTGTTTCCTCTGTGTCAGGGCTGGCTCAACAGCAACCAATCCAAAAGTCAGCAAAGATGGTACATGGGCTAGAACGTTTGGTTTCTCCTGCTAACATGGGCTTGCGAAGGTTTTGCATGCCTAAGCTAAATGCAGCTTAGAAACAAGCCTCTGGAGGGAAGGTGCTGGCTCTGGAAGAGTCAGGTTCAAACACAACATGATGAATATCTTCCACAAAGCTGTCTGCACTCCGCAGAAAGCCATCCTTCAGATCTGTCTTCTTTCTTTCCGCTTGAAGGGAGTGTGTTGGTTATTACTGCTCACTCACTTTGTTCCCTGGTTTAGCTCTTGGTCAGTAAATGAGCTGCGTCCCAGGTGGAACCACCTCTTCAGGACAGGCAGGGGGGATGCTCCCAGCTGGCTTGGGAGGAGCCTCTCCGCCCCCAGCATCCAGCAGGAAAATCTTCAAACTCAGTTTTCTTCTCTGGGGCTTTCTTTAGGTGTGCTTTGGATACACAGGGCCTATCTTGCAGCTGAATTATTAAAAAAGCCTGAAGAGTCAATCATCAATACTCAGGTGTACCAAAGCAACCTGTTCTTATTAAATAGTGCACTATTTTCCCAAAAGAATAAGAAATACAATATTGGAGAAGAGAGTTGATGGAAGAAAGGGACCACAGTGAATACTGGCTGAGGTTTAATAATCTGTGTTCCCCAGCAGGAATCACCTCCGGCCACCCGTGAATATGGATCGTGTGCCCGCGGCGGGGGTCCTTCAGTCAGCACAGCCGAGCCCCCCGTCCACTCCGGCACGGCAGGGAGAGGAGGTGGTGGCACGGCTGGTGCGCCCGCAGAGGCTGGGGTCCGGCTGTCTGCGGGGAGAAGGGATCACCCCATCTTTGCTAATTAACTTGGCAGACACCTTCCTGCAATAAACACTCCTGTGCACGCCGCAGCACCCACCTGTCTTCCCTGCAGCCTGGGGTCAGGAGTACTACACCCTCATCTCCTCCCGAAATTCTGAAGGATGAAACAAAATATAGCTATTTAGGCTTCTCCAACTCTTTCTACATCTTTCACACATGCACACATTTGTCCTCTGATTTTGTTAGGTATTGTTACTGAAAGCTTGTTTCTCTTTATCATGATATACTTTAATCTAGAATGACTACTTCTCTTCATTTAATATTTTTACTTTCATTTAATGTATCTTCGAAGAGTTTCAGCAACTGCATAAACACTATAGTAATCTAAGTTATTTACTATGTTATCTTGACATAACACAAAGAGAATTATTGACAGCTACCATACATTTATAAACTAGTGGAGTTGTCAGGCATTTTGTAACACATTTATTATTACTGTGGTGCATTTCATAAGAAGTAGAAGACAGCTCAGGAATATAGTAGGCATTTTTGTTGATGGTAAGGTCTTGAATTACCTTCATATCTTTATTCAGTCATTTTTTTCTTATTTCTTACCTCTTTACATCTTCAGAAATTTTGAAAAAAAAAAAAAGAAAAACAAAAAAATCTCTAAAACTAGCTTTCCCATTGTTTCTGAACATTTTTCCCCATCAGATCTGTAGCATGTCAGTCACTGAGACCAATTGCTTCATAAGCCCCTCTGCTCAAACACTGCCTTTACCTTTCTACCTCCATTTGAATTTAATTTCAGCAAAGACAGAGCTGCTATAGAAGCTGCTCGAGTCTGGGTTGTCATACAAATGGGGGAAAAAAATAAATGAGAAAGCACAGAGATTTCCATGGCAGAGCTGCAGAGAATGCGTGTCACTGCCGAAAGCGACAGGCAAGGGAGAGGCGCCCCGTGCCCAGGAGGCAGAGGAGCGGGGCACGAAATGGGCTCTTCCCGGCATGGAGCCGGGCTGGACACTCCCCCAGCAGAGCCCCTCCACAGGGGGTGGGTGCGACCCTGGCCCACCCGAAGGAATGCAGAACTTTTGGCTGAGCCCTCCGGCTCCTGGGTGCCCGCAGCAGGCACAGGGCAGGAGCGGTGGGGACAGCAGGGACTTTTGTCGCAGGCGGGCAGGGGTGGCAGAGGACCGGCATTGCCGCCCAAGGGGCTCCCGCACCAGGATGGCAAGGGTGGGGAGGGGGGACCAAGCCCTCCCCAGCCCACCAGTGCCACGGGCCGTGCCAACCCTGGCTCCTGGCCGCAGGTGCGGACAGCTCGAAGGACGTGTCCTCATGGCAAACCCTTGTACCTCCAGGTCAAGGTAAGCTGATCCTGACTTCCAAACAATGCATATCACCAGGTTTGGAAATCCCGCTGAATGAGAAGGGCTAGATTTACAGCCTTAGGTTGGTTGGTGGAATACTGTAAATGCACCATTATGGCAAACTGTAAGAGCTAAAGGGATTTTTTTTTTTTTTTAATTTAAAAAGTTGTATTCCTAAAAACAGTGTGCAACAAACTGGAAGCAACATTACTGCCTTCAGCATGGAAGAGGAGAGGCTGAGCAGAAGCACCTGTGGGCAGGAGGAACCCTTGGCTTTGCGTACTTCAATAGTCCTCAGCGAGGTGATTGTTCACTTAGCAGCCTGAGAAGCTGGGATCATTTCTGTCACGTCTGTGATGGCACTTTTATTTACCTGAGGATCATCACTGTGAAGAGGGGAGAATCAGAAAGGAACCAGCAATGACTGATCATCCCAGAAAAAATTGAAGTAACTCAGGGTCAGACATTCTTCCTCCAGCCCATCTCCCACAGCACCCTGCCTCGCTGCCGTGCTCACAAGGCGGCATTGGGCAGCCACTGCATTTTCAGGCCAAGTTCAAGCCCAAGTCCAGAGCCAGCTGGTCAGGAATGCCAACGCCTGGCCCC
Source organism: Pelecanus crispus (assembly GCF_030463565.1). Classification (NCBI taxonomy): domain Eukaryota; kingdom Metazoa; phylum Chordata; class Aves; order Pelecaniformes; family Pelecanidae; genus Pelecanus; species Pelecanus crispus. The sequence goes on from NC_134648.1 coordinate 74,933,366, forward strand.
ATGGACAGTGCATGGGTACAGATGTGCAGAACCTCTGCCATTCCTGAAAGGGATCAAAAAGGGAAAACAAGCAGAGAGAAAGAACAAGCAGATGTATTACCAGCAAGCGATGCTCAGAGGTCTGCAACCTCCTCCCGTTCCTCACCCCCAGCCTTTAGGGAATGTTTCCCATCATGAATTGTGTATCACATTTGCATATTACAGCCCTTGCAAGAAAGAGAGGAAATCAGCATGGGAAAGAAGATGGAAAGAAAAGGAAAATCAGTGGCCGTGGCCAAGCTATTAAGCAGTGCTGGCTGCAGTCTCTTCTCGCGCTGCTCCTTGCCTCTGGCAGCTCTCGAGACATGCCTGGGAGGGGCAGGACGGTGTATGCGCACACCACCAGGCTGGGGGCAAGCAGGCAGCACCCTGCTCATCCGAAAAGGGTCGACACAGGCATGAGGCAGCCTGGCATTGCCTGGGTACAGGGGAAGACAAGGAAAGGCTTCCTCATGAGCACCAGCTCTATGGGAGCCTCCTCCTTGAAAAGACATATTGGGAACGGCATGTATGTGCCTTACGACACATGCGTGTGGGTACCTATGCATGAATCTTCACCAGGAGATCGATTTGTTTCTTAAAAATGTTTTGTCTGCAGTCCTATTAACTTTGCCTTTCATTCTTTTCACAGCTGTCATAGTATTTGCACAGACAGGGGTAGAAGAATCTCATTTTATCCTCCGAGTTCGTGCCAAGCCCAAACCTTGCCTACATCACATTGGAAAGGACCCACTTGTAAATAAGCACAGGAGCAGGAACTGAAGAATGGTTCAGAAGGGTTTAGGATATCTACAGCCCAGAAGCAGCTCAAATGGCAGATGCAACTGTGGTAGTAGAGGTTTGCGAGCTCTAGGTAAATGATGTTTCTAGGCTTTCTGGAGAATGACACAGCACTGCATCTGTCAGGATGTGCGAAGACACTAAGTCGTCACGACACAGCCTTCTGGAGATGTGTCAGCACTAAGGAAATGAAAAAAGCAGTTTTAAAAATGCCTTAAAAAGTATTTCCATCAGATTCTTCAGCTTTCAAAAAACACTCTAAGATACTTCACACTGAAGTAAGTGGGGTTTACTGCTTTGCCCAAGAGCACAGAAGCACAGCTTGCGAAAGGGAATGATGTCCAGGGCTTTAAATGCACTGATAGTTCAGGATATCTGCTTCTGCTATTAGAAGAGAGACATCAGAGGGGATGGACTGCAGAAGGTCTGTGGACAGACACGCTCCCCTGGGGACCGCGACTGCCTTCTGCTGGGTGGAATAGCCTGTCCCAGGTTTTGGGGGAGCAGGGCGCTGTGCCCCCGGGGTGCTGCACCCCGGGCTGACTGGAGGGTGCAGCGAAGGGCTTTGGGAGCAGGGCTACTGCACGGCAGGGAGAGGAGCAGGAAGAGCTCCTGCATAAGAGGCTCTCGTTAGCTACCTTCAGGACAACAGTATCTCAAATGGCCATGAAATACCAGTTTGTGGTAAATGTTCTTTTCCTTGGGGTTTAGCCAGGTCACACTTCCCTTTGGTGCTGGTGGAAAGCAGCAAAAGCTGCCTGTGCACCTTCGAGCACCTCCCTCGTCCCCTTCTTTGACTCCAGAATAAGGATGCTGTGTTATGAGTAAATGGACTACCTTGCATGGAGATGGCTGAATGGTTTAACATTGCCAGTTTTCTCAGGACAAGCAGCTTCAGAGGCATTTCTGTACAGGACTACCACTCGGCCATCGAGGACATGCTGCCAAGCAGGACTTTCTGCAAGGCCAGTGTTCCTGCTTGGGTCCCCGCCTCTCCATGCCCTTTCAAGCCATCCACAGCACAGCACAGTTCTGTGCTGGGAGGACATCCGTCTTCCTGCTCTGCTGCCCTGGGCTGTACCCACCCAGAGCAAACCTCAAGGAGCTCCTGCATCTGCATCCTCCCCATCACCGCCCACCCCACCCACATGCTCCACCAAATGCTGTATTCTGAGTGTTGGCTTGTGGCAGTAGTGCTCGCAAAATGCAAACAACCAAAAAACTAAAACAGGCTGAAAAAATGAAGGCTAGCTCCATCAGCTAGATCTGGAGAAATACAGATCTTTGATTCTGATCTGGCATAAAGAAAAATAAGCTTTCTTTTCTCTCATGAACAAGAAATTTAATTTCAGAAAAATCTAAATGATCACATCAAAGCCTGCCCTGTATTTCTGTCAGCATACAGCCAACTGTATGAGGTTCCACAAGGCCAAGTGCTGGGTCCTGCACTTGGGTCACAACAACCCCACGCAGCGCTGCAGGCTGGGGGAAGAGTGGCTGGAAAGCTGCCTGGCCAAAAAGGAGCTGGGGGTGTTGGTCGACAGCGGCTGAACATGAGCCAGCAGTGTGCCCAGGTGGCCAAGAAGGCCAACATCATCCTGGCTTGTGTCAGGAACAGTGTGGCCAGCAGGAGCAGGGAGGTGATTGTGCCCCTGTGCTCGGCGCTGGTGAGGCCGCACCTGGAATGCTGTGTCCAGTTTTGGGCCCCTCAGCACAAGAAGGACATTGGGGTGCTGGAGCGTGTTCAGAGAAGGGCAGCGGAGCTGGGGCAGGGTCTGGAGCACAGGGCTGGTGGGGAGCGGCTGAGGGAGCTGGGGGTGTTCAGCCTGGAGAAGAGGAGGCTGAGGGGAGACCTGATCGCTCTCTACAGCTGCCTGACAGGAGGGGGCAGGGAGGGGGTGTTGGGCTCTTCTTCCATGGAGTTAGTGATGGGACGAGAGGAAATGGGCTCAAGCTGCGCCAGGGGAGGTTTAGGTTGGATATTAGGAAAACTTTCTTCACGGAAAGGGTGGTCAAGCATTGGAACAGGCTGCCCAGAGAGGTGGTGGAGTCCCCATCCCTGGAGGTATTTGAAAGACGTGTGGATGTGGTACTTAGGGACATGGTTTAGTGGTGGATTTGGCAGTGCTAGGTTAACAGTTGGACTTGATCTTAAGTGTCTTTTCCAACCTAAACGATTCTATGGTTCTGGGATTCTTGTAGAATTATGAAGCCACAGAGCTATAGGACTGACATTTGCCACAAGGGTAATGTACTTTTATATACACAAACGAAGCTGTTAACTTGATTGTTAATCTGTAGTGTTTTTTTCCCAAGGAGAAAACAGGTTAAATTACAAAGGCAGTCGTCAGTAAATGTTCTTACGGATCTGTTCTTACATATGTGAGAAAATGTAGGGCAAAAAATGAGAGCAGCAGGAGCTGACTGCCCATGAAAATCAAAACTGAATGCTGGGCCTGAGATGGATGTATTATTTGCACATCTAGAAACATCAGATTAGGCCCAGAGCTGATGGTATGCTGAAGGTCAGGCAGCCAGTTAGGAAAAAACTCCCTTTGATAACCTATATCTGCTGCTCCCATCTTCCTCTTCTTTGAGTCAATGTATAAACAGAAATATTTGAGGATGAGAAATTACATGATGCTATCCTTCCTTCCTTTTACTGACAGACAGAAACCTAAAGGGAGATCCTTTCCCACTGCTCAAGTCTGCCAGCTGAAGGATAAGCACCGAGCTAACACAAACGTGCCAGCAAACCCCGGCTCCTTGGCTTCCCAGCCTGGGGACTCAGGGATGACAGGCGTCACTCTCCTGAGACATCACCACAGAAGCCATCGTCTCCAAGTGAAGCAGAGTAGACAGACTTCAGTATGCAAGAGGTTAGCTGTGTTTATGAATGTGATACAGTAGTGCAAAGGTCTGCTGCAGCTCCCAGTAAGAAAGGCATTCTACCCTGTAAGGTATTTAATAAAAATGCCTTTTCTTGGAGGGAGACAACAGGAGAAGGAAAAAAAGAGTCATAGATAATCCACATCCCTCCAGATGCAGAGGACGACGTGCAGTGCAGCATCTCGCCAGGGCAAGCGCACCGTGGAGATCCCATCCTTGATAAGGCTCGCCAGCATAAGGATTTTCTTAGACACAAACAACTCTGTTCATCATTGCCACCAAGAGCAAAAGGATGTCTACGTGAAGACACAATGCTTCCCTTCGAGATACAGACGAGGACACACTGGTGCTACCATCTCCAGCTGCCAGGTGGGGCTGCACACTCCTCCGCACGATCAGCCAGCAAAGTTTATCCTGGGGCCTGGGGGCACGTCCAGCCCAGCCCAGCCTCACGCCTGCTCCGGTCACCAGCTCCTCAGTCCTCCAGCCAGGACCACAATGAGGTGTTTGAAGACACCAAACCCAGCTGGAGGTATGCCAGTGGCAGCCATGGGCTGCAGCTGCTCCAGCCAGCTACTGGAAACAAACTCTTGTTTTATTTAGCTGCAACTTCACTTCCTTCCCAAAATGCCGTCCCTTTGCTGCTCTTTTCCACATTTCTCTTGCAGCAACGAAGTCAACTCTCAAAGCTCAGCCTGAGCTACACACTCCATTTACAAAGATCCAGGTCCTGAGAAATAGTGAAAGCACCCACTTCTCCTTCCTTTCTGGGTCACTCGAGCACAGGGGTGGTTATTCATTTTTTTATGATTACACGGCTAATGGGCTGAGTTTTTCTGTCCCCAATGAGAAGTCTCTTAAGTTTTGTCTGAGAAAAATTTCAGATTATTACTACATGTTTTGAATGAAAGTTCTACAGATTCTTCTCTCAATTCACATGTGAATGCCTATCATGGAAAAAATTATAGCGCTCTCCAGTAATCTCGTCATCAGTGATGGCCTTAACCCTTTACTGAGATGTTTGGTGATAGCTAACATCATCATAATCATCATAATATTGCTCTTAGTTATATTACTTGGCTCACCTTTGGGGTGGCAGGTGGATTCTGGTGTAGCTGATCCCTCCTGAGAGCTGCACACACTCACAGCTGACAGCAAGGAATGCAAGACTCCTGTCTACAAGAGCAGCCTGGAAAGAAATCATTCATTAGTGGTCTATGATTCTGTAAACATTTTCCAAGCAAGAAATAATGGGGTTTTTTTGATAATTAAGGCTTAGCTCTGAAAAAATTTGGAAAATACTGATGTTTGACATTCCCTGTCAGTCCTGGAGAGCTCTGGCAGCCAAGCGCATGGTGCTGCTCCGTCTCTGCACAGCCCCAGGCGCTGTCGAACTGTGCAACTGAGAGCTCTCCCGTGATCAGAAATGTCTGTCTCCACACAGCAAAGTCTGTCTTCAGAGGGGAAAATACTTTGTTCCTTTCTTTTAGGAGTATTTGCACCTTTAGGGGTACTTGCACCATTTTCCTTGTTCTTTTGAAAGGAATTTTGATAACTCATCCATTTTCTTTTAGCATTATTTTCCCAGGTTTGGGATCCAGTAGAGCAGCGATGACTCTACCGTTTGGTTTCTACGGTCTTTGGAGCTGGTTATTGAAGGACGTTACTGTCCTGAGAGGTCTGTCACAAAACGAGCTGACCTTGGAGAGCCGGCTGGGTGAGCTCTCCTCCATTCACACCAATGCTGGCAGTGCAGAGCTGAACTTTAGTAAATATCTTCATTTTTAGCATCTGTTCCCCAGTACTAATTTTGCCATATGGTTCCTACCCCTATAATCAGGTTCTATGATTTTACATTTATATTTCTAGTAAAATTATCTTCTGTTTGAGTATTTGCAAAGTTTACTACAAATGAAAACAGTCACGAGTTCTGACATGGAAGTAAAGCACTAGAAAAGATCATCATGCACAACCACCAGGAAGGCTGATAATGCAAATACAGCGCCCGTATAAAAATGCAAACATGACATGCTGAATATGTGCCAAGGCACTTGTTCTTCATAAATTACCAAAGCAAGTACTGTTTCCAGGGATGTGCCCATTTTCAAGTGAAAATAAATCGTTTAGGGGGGATAAAGCAGAACGGGGTTCACAGTTCACCGGTTGCTGAGACCCTGCCACCCCCAGCACAGCGTTCGGCCAGCTGCGAGTCCTGGCTCTGGGCACTCTGCGCCGCTGCACCTTGGGGGGACGCGCTGCAGCTGGGCACGGGCATGGGCACGGGCACGGGCACGGGCATGGGTATGGGCATGGGCAGGGGCACGGGCACGGGCATAGGTATGGGCACAGGCACGGGCATGGGCATGGGTATGGGCATGGGTATGGGTATGGGCACGGGCATGGGCATGGGCAGGGGCACGGGCATGAGCATAGGCAGGGGCACGGGCATGGGTATGGGCAGGGGCACAGGCATGGGTATGGGTATGGGCACGGGCACGGGCATGGGCAGGGGCACGGGCATGAGCATAGGCAGGGGCACGGGCATGGGTATGGGCACGGGTACGGGCATGGGCATGGGTATGGACATGGGCACGGGTATGGGCATGGGCACGGGCATGGGCATGGGTATGGGCATGGGCATGGGCATGGGCACGGGCATGGGCATGGGTATGGGCATGGGCATGGGCAGGGGCATGGGCACGGGCATGGGCATGGGCACGGGCACGGGTATGGACATAGGCACAGGCATGGGCAGGGGCACGGGCATGGGCATGGGCATGGGCATGGACATGGGCATGGGCACGGGCATGGGCAGGGGCACGGGCACAGGTATGGGCATGGGCATGGGCAGGGGCATGGGCACAGGTATGGACATGGGCACGGGCACGGGCATGGGTATGGACATGGGCACAGGCATGGGCATGGGCAGGGGCACGGGCATGGGTATGGGCATGGGCACAGGCATGGGCAGGGGCATGGGCATGGGCATGGGCAGGGGCACGGGCTCGGCTCCTGCCTCTGCTCCAGCGGTGGGTGCGCCGGGGAGGGCAAGCATGACAGCCGCACACACAAGCGTGCAAGCAGAGCGTGGCTGCCCCGCGCGAGCCCTGCTCCCTGCCAGCCGTCCCTGCACCCCTGAGTCCGAGCACAGCGCCAGCTCCGCTTCTTTCCTCATACTGGACCCAAAAGTTGCGTACCAAAATTAAAGTTAATACTGCTGTCTCTTTGGCCAAAACATCTCAAGGTCTTAACTAGCGGTGTGATGGTAGAAGAAATTTTTAAATATGACAGAGAAGAAATAGTTTTGCAAAGAAAGAGTTCCTTTTTATAAATTAGAGACAGTTATTTCATTGTTTATTGATGTGGCTGTCATATATGTGTCCGTAGGTATTCATTTGTCATTTGTACCACTTAATGGAGATTTAGCACTTTATAATCAGTGAGAACATTTTACTGCAAGTGTGCTGTTATGATGAGCTAATTAAGTATTCTTTGTAATAACACTGATAATAATGAACTTATTTTGTATTCATTTTTCATATGCATATGTTCCATATTTCTGTAAGAGTACTATTTTAATTCATCATTGGATATCAGAAGCAAGTATAAAAATAAAAAACTGTCACCTAGGCCTTTTCTTCTACTTAATAACAGCTTATCACAAGGTGGAACAACATGAGCACAGCGTGTCAGGGAAGCTCTATTGTGCAGTACAACACAGCGTAGTGTAGTAAAACCCTTTCCCTCAGTGAGAGTATGTTAAAAGCCCTGAGTTCACAACCCGGGCTGCGCTTCCTGGCGAGGCTTTGCCTACCAGGTTTCCCACTCACTGCATCGAGGAACTGGATATCCCAGACATGCCCAGACTGGGGAGTCTGCACCCTGCAGCGGATGCTCGGGGGTCAGGCATGGCTCCGGAAGACTTTTAGGCTCTCTTTTAAGTAGAGGGTCATTTCAGGCAAATATTTACATTGTGAAGGTATCCGGTCTAAAATGGGGCAGAGCTTCTCAGACTAAAAATCATTGCCAAGGGCTGGTGGGGCTGGGGCTGCAGTGCTGCCTGCGGTGCCGCAGTTCGGGGGGTCTCTGCAAGGGGCAGAGCGCTGCCCAGGACGGGCGCAGCCCCCCTCACCCCAGCGCATCCCACGGCGGGCGGCCCCATGGTTCCTGCCTCAAAGACGGCACAGCCTCCTGGCCAGACACCGAGGGGACGGTGCCACACTTCGGCACTGCCGCCCTGATAGTTTTTTCTGTGCCAAATCACTGTTTTATCTAAGGACATGAGTGGAATTGTAATTACACCGCGCAGCGCACGCAGGAGCTTCCCCGTGCTGGCGGCTGGCAGAGGGCCACCCAGCCCGAGCCGCTCCTGCCCGCCTGCAGCAGGCAGAAGCGGAAGCACAGGAGACCCACAGGGACAGCAGGAGGGAGAGCAAAACATGCCAAAAAACCTGCTAAAAGCTGCTGGCAAAAGTAGCATGATTTATAATGGGAAGGGAAGGCACAGCTGGAGGGAAAGGAGTAGGAGAGGCTTTCTCCAGACAACAGCTCAAGATTAGTGGCGTGGCGTGTGTGCGCTTCTAGGGAGCAGCAGATGGAGAGGAGCTGGTATATCTAAATTTGTAGCTGTTTAGGTAGTCTGTGCATTTACTGAGATGTGTTTAAAACGTGTTTCCTCCTTTGATTTCACAGCTCTGCGAAGAAGTAAACAGTACATTGAGGTATGCGCATCCCAGCAGGTTAAGACGAAAGCAGGCAGTTTGCAGGTGATGGCAGGTAGTTTTGGGGTGTTCTCACACATTCTCCCTCCTCCGTGCGGGAGGGGATGCAGAATGCTCTTTGGGAAGGGAGGGCAGAGAAGGGCCCTGCGCTCATCCGGCGTGGCTGCTGACTGCCAGCGCCAGTCACTGCACGAGACGGTGGAGCCTCTGCCCAGGATGAAACTATACCAGCACGCAGCTTTGTGCGCTTCTGCATGTCTCTCAACGTTTTTCTTAACGATTCTCCTTCTTTGCAGCTGCTGGATTGCAGAGCCATAGGCCAACGCAACTGGTAAAGACAGCAAAGAGCAGCAGCCGGCAGCTGTGCCGACTGGGTTGTGAAGCACCTCTGAACTAGCGGACGAAAAAGTAGGGGAAAAAGGAAGGAAAAAAATAGGTGGAGAGGAAGAAAAGAAAAAGATTGAGTACAAGAGACAAAAAAAACCCTAGAGCAAAGCATGTAAATTTGGGAAAAAAGACTGATGACTCTCGTCCTCTTCGCCAGACTGTACTGGGGACACCGTGGAGCAGGGGGGCTGCAGTAGAAGGTTGATATTCTCAGGCTCTTTCATATAAACAAACCGTCCAATATACTTTGAAATTCTTTCATAACACAAAGAATTTAGATGAGAACTGTTTTCTAAAGCATTCTTGTGAGGCCTCTTATTTTTATTTAAATCTCTCCTTTGAGTACTGAGAGTTTAGGGCTTCATAAGGGATCTGTCCTCACCAGCACAACCAGCTCGGACCCAAACTCAAACCTTTGCTCCCAGGGCTGTGGCTGGAAAGGCTGGGGAGCGCTGGCGGCTGCATCCTGGGAGCATCAGGGGATCCCGGTCCCTGTCCCGGCGTGGCCGCGGCACTTGGAGACAGCTGGGAGGCAAAACAGACCTGGATGCAGCGGGGACCGGCGGGCGCCGAGGAGCCTGGAGCAGCGCAGCCCGTGGGCACCGGGACGGGCACGGCGTGTAATGGAGCCGCTGCTGGTCGCACCGCGGCAGCGGTGCTTAATATTTGATGCCAAATCTACTTCTCTTGTGTAAATGTTGATATTGCTTAATGCAGACTTTGGCAGAGAGGATACTGTAATGCCACTGCTTAGGCAGCTGCCTTCCATTTATCTCTGTGCTCTACAAATAGCTCCTGTCTTCTGGGTTGGTTGTCTTTATCCCTGAAAATCAGTGGGAAGAACTGTGATCCTCAGAAATATTTTCTCTGTTAAATAGAGATAAGAAAAACATGTAATATAAAAAGATAATATTGATTGATATTTACTTCTGACAAAACAAATCAAGTTTTTTCATCCTGAAATACTATGTAATGTTAAATATTACAATTATTTAGAGGGTGAGGATTCACTTGCATTGAAGAAAATGCGCCAGTGCCAGGGGGGTGTTTTTCACACAACCATTAGATTCAACACGCAACTGTGGGTCAGTGACTGTAATTTAACTCCATAAGTGTTATAACAATAACAAAACAACAAAAGAGGGTGCACAGAGGGAAGAACTTCAAGAGCAGTATCGTCCCTTTTACTGGAACTGGAAATGGTAAAACTCTCACATCAGGGAATGATCAACATTGAGGTTTGAGATGATTAAGAGTAGCAGTGAACAGAATATTGTTTGCTATTAAAATATTGTTTAATAATATTTAAATGTTATTGTTGTATAAAATATTTAGCTAATAATATTAAAACATTATTCGTTGTAACTAACAAGTGTTGTAGACTACCATGGCCATGATAAAATTAGGGGAAGGATTTGCAATCTTGAAAGGTAATGTCTTGTTAGATTAAATGATTCCAGGAGATAGGACATGAGGTGATTAATAAGCAAGATCATCTTTTCTGACAAATTCAGCCTCACATGCAGCATGATAATAATGATAATAACAATAAAACATCATAGCAGTAACTTGCATTTGGTACGTGACGATGGGAACGGTGGATATTGATCTGTTCTGTCTGCTGGGCAAATCAAGATGTTCATGACCCCACCGAGGGCCCCAGTACCAGTGAGGGTGAGCTCAGTCTTTGCCACGTCCAAGGAAGGAGGAATGAGTCCTCTCCATAAGTTCTCCTGCAGCACCCCTGAGCTGCTGTAAGGAAAGCACATCTCTTCTCCTTCACTCTTCCCAGGGGTGTTTTGAACCCCATCACCACCAGATCCTGCTGGGACGCACCAGTTCAAGAGGAGAGCTCGGTGGTCGTGCCACGGGGGCACCACAGGAGGGGAGAGGAGAAACCTCACTGTGCCCCTGGCTGAGCTGGTGTGCCCGTGCATCTGCTTCTGTGCAACTCCCAAAAGCACAGTCATTTCACACCCTGGGAAGAACGTGCACCATCCCCCATGTCCTGGTTTGGGCTGGGATAGAGTTAATTTTCTTCCCAGCAGCAGGCACAGTGCTGTGGTTTGGATTTAGGATGGGAACAATGCTGATCACACGCTGATGGTTTAGTTGGTGCTGAGCAGTGCTGACACCAGGCAAGGGCTTTTCAGCTTCCCCTGCTCTGCCAGGGGCACAAGGAGCTGGGAGGGGGCACAGCCAGAACAGTTGATCCCAACTGCCCCAAGGGCCATTCCATACCATCCGGCGTCATGGGCAGTATAGAAACTGGGGGGGTTGGCCGGGGAGCAGCGATCGCTGCTGGGAACTGGCTGGGCATCGGTCGGCGGGTGGGGAGCAATTGCATTGGGCAGCACTTGCTTTGGATATTCTTTTATCATTATTATTATTATTATTATTATTATTATTTTCTCCTCCTCTGCTGTCCTATTAAACTGCCTTTATCTCAACCCATGGGTTTTACTGTTTTTTCCTGATTCTCTCCGCCATCCCACTGCAGGGGGAGGGTGAGCGAGTGCTGTGTGGAGCTTAGTTGCTGACTGGGGTTAAACCACGACACCCCACCTCCAGTGCCTCTGCAGAGCAGCAGCCGTGCGTTTGCAGCCCAGAAGCGCTTGCTGAAGGCACAGCACTCTGCGGGGCATGCAGGGCAGGACTTGTCACCAGCCGAGGGGTCCACAGAGCAGTGCTGGGGGACCTCACTGCCGCCATCGCATCGGCTGCTGTCGGGGCCGGCAGGACACAACTCCCTGGCCCGTGCTGCAGGTGGGTGTTTCACCTCTGCGGGAGAGATCCCAGCCCAGGAAAATACTCCCAGCAATTCCCAGGCTTGCGGGGGCTGAGGGCGGGGGTCAGCACCCTCCTTCCATCCATCCCCCCATGCAGCCTGCTCCCCGGGCTCGCCCCCCGGCCGTGCCCCTGCCAGCGGTGCCAAGCCCTTGCCCAGCAGCGCCCGGGTTTTCTTTCAGGTTCCTCCACGCCTGGCTGTGTGGGCTGGGGCAGGTCACTGAGAAACTCCTCTGCCTCATTTCTCATCCATTTTTAAAAACGGGCATAATAGCAAGCTGCAATTCTGGGTGAGTGTTATGCCCATCAGTCCATTAATATTTTCACATCAGTTTAAGCATTTAATGTGTGCAGCATCATTATGTGTGTAGAGCACCCATTAACAGATGTGAAAGGAAGAGGCAAGCCGTCCTGGCGGCCGCCACACTCGGAGATGAAAGCCGTGCCGGTGAAGAATATCGAGGTCAGGTCACCCACAAGACAAGGGCGTGCAGAGGAGCGCACTGCAGCTGCAGTCATCGTTTCAGCTGCTTTTGCCAGGAAATCTCCAGCAGCTTGAAGGGGAGAAAGACAAACACAGCAATTAACCCTTTTTTTTAATAGCGTATTGATTTCCAGCACGGTGTCAGACACAACTTAATAGGTACAATAGACAAAAACCAGAGCTATCTGGCACACAGTTTTTACAGTGATGCCAAAAGACACAAATGGAGCAGGTAATATATTCAGAGAAGTGAGATTTCAGAAGAACTGAATGCTAATAATTACAAAATTAATTCCTTCAATTAAAAATGAATACACTGCTGGAACGTTTAATACAATGAACACCAGATAAAATTATTGTTCAATCCAATTAAATCTCAACAAGATTTTCGGAGGATGTGATGGCATTTATTGAATTATCTCTGAACTTCTTATGCAAATCAGAATTAGACCTGAATGCAGTATGCTAATTTTTAGCTGTATCTACATGCAGCAATTGTAATACTCTTAGGAGGAGAAAAAAGGGTTGAACTTCCCTTAAGGTGACTGCTTGGAAGATCCCCTGCAGCACTTGGGAGGGCAGCTGAGGCCATTCCCTCTCCTGTCCTGCCACCACCAGTGCAAGACAACGCCTCTCGCAAAGAAGAAAACTGGTTTGGGACAAAAGGTTTCAGAAGCTGTGTGTTTCCTACTTCTCCTCAGCTCTGATGCATCTCTAAATTACAAGTTAGGTCCCTTTATGAAGTGTTTAGCTGCCAGTTCATGGCATGGCCTTCATCGAAGACCACAGTATATCATTTTTCAGGGAAGTCTTTATCCCGCTTTTAACGAATGCCTCTAAGGAGAGGGAACAGATCAGTTTCAGAAACGAAGTCAGTGATACCTCCGCTGAGCACATAGTCTGATGGTGAGAAACCGATGCATCATCCATGTTAGAAACCAGAGACGCCACAACCGCTGGACTGCTGTGCAGCTTTCTAGCAGTATTGGTTACTCTCTGAGTTTTTAGAGCTGCCACATCTGGCAGTTTGAAGCATAATTGTTAAATATAAGACATTTAATACATTACTTTGTATTTTTTATTTTTCTTTCATGCAAGTTAATGTGAGTGAAACTATTTGTTGTCTGTAACAGAGAAGTTGATAAAATATATTAAAGTATTTCTGCAAGTAGAGATACAACTGTATCTATAAGTAATAAAAAACTATTAGCATAGAAGGGATATTGTTTTTTTCCGATTCTCTAACTTGATGGCAAAGTGGCAAGTAAAGCTCACAACAAACCTTAAGGACCATGCTTTAAGGTGCCACTGACAGGCAGCAAGGTTGTTTTCCAGTACGGTGTAACAGTCGATTATAATGGACTACATGAAATCCCTCTTTTTATCCAGGGACGTTGCAGCATAGACACTGAAGTTTAGAGGAGAGGTCTGAGCACAGCCTCCCAGGTTACTCCGGGTGCCATAAAGCCAGCAAAAATAGGACAAAACAGTTCCCTCTGAAGCTGTAGAGATGCTGACCATGGCAACCAGCCTGCTGCACATCCACAGACCCACCAAAGTCGTCTGAGTGGCAGGTTGGAGCAAGATGGGTCCTTGGTCTCCCAGGCTGGTGTGCAGTCACGCCCGACCCGGGAGGATGCAAGCCAACAAGCCTGTGATGGGAAGTCCAGGTGAGAAGCTGCAAAAGGAACCTCTTTGGGTAGAGAGCTTTCTCCCAAAGTTAGTTCATTGTCAATTCGTACCTAAATAAAGTCACTTTTCTGAGGTAGCCTCAGTTACTTAAGACTGATTTTCTTTGCTTTACCAAGCAAAATCCAGCAAACAGGAAAGTCTGGACTGAGGATGCTTAGACTGTAACCACAGAAGTAAATTAACCCACCTGAGTTAGCATGTGGGATTATAAATCTCTTTCTCTTCAAGCACTGGAAATACAAAAACAAATAATCTATTAAAAAAATTAGATATATTACATTAGTAGAATCTAATTGCATCATACTTTATAATCTACAAAGCTCACTGACTATAATCTTCAAATTAATGACAGTTAAACATTTGAAACTCAAATCTTTGCAAGCATCTGCAATTCCCCAGCTGCTGTGGGGATATCATCTAGAAGGAGCTCATTATAAATTATGTATTCAGAACATGAAGATGCATTGAAAAAGACAGAAATGTCCCCAGAAGACAGTCCTAGAAAGAAGTCATAAAATTAAATAGGAAGCAAGAAAGCCTGTTTGAGCTATAAATTGCAATTGTTTTCTAAATAAAAGTACTTTCATACAAATATAGAAGTTTTTGACTTCCATGGCACAAGTGAAGAATTTACTGAGATAAGCATTGAGTGCGAAACCCAGATATGGTCAATACAAAAAGTAGCTTTAGTCAAACTCCAAAGAAATACAAGAAAAAAGTTCTGGCTGATAATATAAAGCTGGTGGGGCAATTCACTAGCATAACAGAAGCACACAACACCTCAGCAGCACCCGGAAAAGCAGTAATAGGTACCACTTGCAGAAGTATGTGCAACGAGACAGTTATTGCCAGTAGTTGTATACAGCAGCAGGTACTGGGAAGAGAGACATGGGAAAGCAGCAAACACTTTCTATTACAGGTCCCAAGCAGTTGTAAATGAAAGAAGGTGATGTCTTCAGAAGGGGTTATCCTGAAGACCACAGTTAAAAAGGGCAGAGATATTCCTGGGCTTCTCGAAGTACATACGGTAATACTGCAAAAGCCCTGCATTTTACCTGCCCTACGATAACACCTGAAAGCTCCTATAGCACTCACCATTTTAGATATGAAATTTAGGTACCAGGAGATCATACTGGCAAAGGAAACCAAATATTTGCAAAGACCTTTGGAAGCTGGAGCTGGAAGATAGCTCTTTGGGAGGATGCCCTTTGATGGACTGCACGCCTGCACGGTGCTCCGAGGAGACACTCCATGAATTGCAGGGGGCTGATAGGACTCATCACATTACTTCAACAGCAGCGGCAGGGAGGACTCTGACCTAAACCTGTGAGTGCTATGCAAAACATTCAGCCACCACATATATAGTGCAAATCAGTGCAGCGTACATTAATGCAAGGTCCAGGGTGTCTTAGACACAGGAGAAGCATCAGTCACAAATTACATAAAATAAGGATAGTGACAAAGCTATAACCCCCAGCCCAGTCTCAGGAACAGAAAATCACACAGGGGTGGTGACTGATTAATTACGAGCTTTGGCCAGATCACCTGCATTGGCCTGGCTCTAGGAGAGCTAAGGCAAGGTGACGAGGAGGGGTTGGGGGGAAATGGAGAGCGAACAGGAAGGGACCCTCCGTGAAGGACACTGTTGTCCTCAAAACAAACTGGGAGAAAGAAGCTGAAGCGAGGAAATATCATCACCAGCATGGTTCAAAAGCAACATTTGCAGAAGTGTTATTGCAGGTGAGAACTGCAGCGGTGAATCACGGTAGCGCAGCCCATGGCCGCCACAGAGGACGTCCATTCTGCGTTCGGCTTGCTCGGTTGTGTTTGCCTCTAGGCGTCAGATATCTTCATTTGTACGTATGTAGCTGCAAAACGGACCTGCAGTGAAGCCTCCAGGGAGCACACCCCAGGGAAGCCGTGAACCAGCAGACCTGTAGTGTATGTCCTTCAAGCTGCTCAAAGCTCCTGGAGATGAAGGATTTTCTCCCATGCAGCTCTGCAGAAGGACCAGATACAAAACAGAAAGAAAACGTGTAGAGATAATATACCAGTTGCTACACTTAGCAGATTTTTAGAAATAAATTGGTGGAAATAGAGACAAAGATCAATTATTTAGTTGATCTTAAAAGGTCCCCACAAAAAGAGATTTAAAAGACTTTCAGGAAAACAAGTTTTCTTGGTTAAACAAAATGTGCAAGGGAATTATGAAATGGGGCTGTGACAGAAAGCTGGACAAGAGACTCGTGGTTTCTGTCCCAGTGTGACAGCCCATGAGAAGGCCCCCAACAATTGTCAGTGAGTTAATTTGAGTACAGAGGACACTGCAGTCTATGGGTAACTGATTATTAAAGACATCTTTTCCCAAAGAATAGTAAGCACCGACTGCGTAGTGAATCACACTGATCCTTGTTCACACGTTTGATTGGTTACAGTAACAAAAAATACAACAGAGCTTTCTGGATGAGAGAGAGAAGCTGAAATTTGATTGTATAATATGGCAGAAGCAGAAGACTGTCAGTGGTCAGATGCCCAGGTGCCACCGCTTGCTGTGCTGCAAATTGCTTGCCCGTACACTGCAGAACAACTCTGGGGAGCTGCAGGCACCAGCTGGCTACTCCTGCTTTTCCAGCGTGATCCGATGAGGAGTCCCAGGGATGCTGAAACAGCGGGGATGGAGGCACCAGCATGCAGGTGAAGAGAGGCACCCAACACCCAAGTTGACCTGGTAGCTTCTCCCACCCAGCACTGGAAGAGTCAAAACCTGAGCTAGGCGAGCAAAACCCCAGGCCCACAGCCCCGTTGGTCCCCCTCCCTCCCACAGGCTGAAGGGCTGAGCCCATCGCTGAGAGCTGCTACACCTCCCAACCCCATTTTCTGCTTTCTTTTTTTCTTTCAAAAGACATAAATATACTCTCTGTTTGTTTAAAAGACTGACAAGACTCCCGCCTCCAAAATAAAGAGAAGACCTCCTCCATGTAAGATTTCCTCTCTGGCTTCTCACCCCAGAAAAACAGAACGTGAAATTGCAAATGGAGCTGCTGTTGCCCAAGAAAGTGTTCCCTGCTGAAATCTTTCCCTCGCCTTGGTCTTGCTGGGGACAGGCAGACCCGAGCCACAGCGTCGTGCAATAATGTAGGAAGAGGGGGCTTCTGGGGTCTCCAGCCCAACGTCCTACTGCGAGCAGAGTGGACACCAAAGTTAGTTCAAGCGTTCACGGTGCCAATGCTTCCCGCTTTCTCTTCTGCTATTAAAAGTAAGAAAACTCTGAACACTGATTTTCCACACAGATTTTTCATTGATGCTTGGCAGACTTTTTTTTTAATTAGGCAAGGTTATGTCCTAAATTTTCCTTGTGAGATGGGTATTTGAACATTTCTTCAATTTCATGCCTGCAGCATTGACACTCTCTTGGTTGTAAACTTGAATGTCAATGAATAAATCAGCCTTTGAAATGATGGCAAAGAGTGCGGGAAGTGTTTGCTGACCCCCTCCTCTTTACAGTCCCCTTTTCTCTCACTGGTTGCATTTTGTTGGGGATTTTCACCCTCTAGAGTCATGTATGTTTTGTGCGAGAAAAGAAGGAATTAGCTTGCAGGGATGAATTGGTTTCCATTTATAGTAGAAATATGGCAGAGTAGGTTGGAGGAAGGTGACATTTATTCTGTATTTCTACATTATCAAAATAGCAAGCATCAGTTGACTGAAGATTTAATGATCACTCACAAAGGAAGAAGCACACACTCTTTAAGTCTGACCTTGGCTTAATAAACATCTACTTTCACAACTCAGTCGTTGAAATTCATGAAGCTGTAAGAGAAGCCATGTGTCATACACTGACTGGATAGAAAGCACTCTATTTCAACCAGGGTACGGGGTAAGATCAAACACATTCACTTCTGGAGGGAAAGAAAAAAGTTTTTAAAAGAGATAATGATCCATTCATTCCTTTAATTTTATTTTACATATAATTATTTAACTTGCTGCATTTTTTTCAATTACTTCATCATTTCAAAATTGCTAAAGAGCAATTATGCATATCAAGATTTGCACCTATATCTATGAAGAAACATACTTTGCAAGGCTCTTATTCATCTAACCAATATTTTTACAAAAATTCTATTAATGTTTGATATTTAACAAAGTGTTTACCTTAAATCTAAATGAACTGCGCACTTAAGCATATTAAAAATACTGCGTTTAAAATGTCAGATGCAGATGAGACTGAATAAGATTTGTTTTCTAATGTATTTTCTAATTAGTTGTCTGTGTTTTTCATTTTTCTCTTTGTGAGGTTTTCATGGAAACTTAATTTTCTTTAACTTTGTTATAGGAAGAGAAAGCAAACCAGCTTATATTGTAAAATTTTTTTCTAAGCGTTTTTTTGTGCATCTCATTTTGTAGAAGCATTCTCAGGCAGTCAAATCCTTCTGCACCCAGATGCTTCGGGGAGCAAGGGGGAAGGAGACGAAACCATCCTGGGATGGGTTTGCCCCTTGCTTCGGGGCACTCCCCCAGCCCGGGGCCTCCTCACCCTTCTTCATCTGCCTACGTAGACCAAAATTGCATTTACTCCTTCATGCCATTGAGTACACATTAGGCAAACACACATTTTTCTGAATATTTGTATGAGAGAGAGGTGTTGGATGTCTTCTCCACTGCCCCGATGTTTCCCGGGAGCAGGGTGTGGGTGACACGGCTGCTGGCGATGGCGGGAGCGGCGTGGGCAGGGATGAAGCATTGACAAACTGCTGCCTGGGACTGAGCCGCAACCACCGGGAGAGGAAGGAGCTGCTTTGGAAAGTGTTTCTGGTTTCAGACGCCCTCACCGGTATCCTTACTGCCGCCGTGATGGACTGGGGCCAGAGAAAGGGCAGGTTTGTAGGGAAAGGTGATATACCTCATTAGAGCAACTGAAATAGCCAGAAAAAAATGGCTAAGCTTTCCAGCTCTATGTCTTTTTGTCAGGTCCCCTGAATTGATGCTAAATATGTAGCAAGGCATGCCAGAGGCACATAAGTCTAAGCAGTGAAGGCATTAAATCAGGTCCTACGGTGGAAGGACGCCGAAGGAAGACCGTTCATTTTCTTGGAGACTGAAGCACGGCCTGACAGAAGATGACCCTCTCAGTGCCCGCCTGCTCTCAGGGCACCGGGCAGGGCACGGTGGCACCGGTGCAGCCACTGGCACAGCCTGCCTGGCTTCTCCCAGTCCCACTCCTCCCTCCTCCTGCCCGCCAGCAGGGTCCCGTGCCCCCCTTGCTCCCACTGCACCCTATGGAGCTGATTCAGCTCAAAAAACCAGCAGAAAGCCATTCACCTTTTATTGTCTCATTAGTTTCCAGCTGCCAGAGACCATCCACTCAGCAAGCACCGCCGACGCCAGCGCTTGCTGGCGCTGGCACCACCGGCACACGTGCACCTCGCTGGCAGTAAGCATCCCCCCACAGGGCAGCAAGCCCAGGGGCAGCCCGCGTCCTTCCCAGGCTTCAAGAGACCGGTCTACAGTCAGCTTGTGCTTTTCTGTGTGAGAAAATGGCCATCACAGTTTGAGAAGAGCAAAGCTCAAACAACTCTTGGTTTGGGTTTATTCAAGCACCTGCAGTCAGAATTTCTTCCTTTTTTTTCTGAGAACCTGTTAAATCTTCAATAACAGTCTGGAAATCCCTCACGAGGAGGTTCTGCCACAGTTCCCTCAGAGTCACATTTACTGGAAGGCTGGGAGTAAAAACATACAAGTGAAAATTATTGCCTTTGAAAATCCCGTGAAGTTCATCATGAGTTTTGGCTTTGGAAGGGTGATGGTGCTCAATTTATTTAATTAATCTAGCCAGCTATTAATTAATCTGTCTTGGAAAAAATCTAACAGAATCCTCATATTAACAGCAAAAGCACTTGATTCTCACAGCTGCATAAAATGAAAATATAAAGGAGAATTAGAAGAGACATTATCCGTGGGAAATAAGAGGAACTCTCAGCAGAAGCAATGGCAAAATCCATACAAATGTTCAGAGGAAGATCTGAGATAGTAAAATATTTAAACCAGGTAGTAGTTATTATAAAAGTAAGTTTAATGATTCATTAAAAGTCATTGGGCAGAACATAAAGTACATCCATGTACACTGGGAGCGTGTTTCTGAGGAACCTGAAGCAGCAGAGGAGCGATAGGAATCTGGCGGCAGGACTCGCAAGGTCTCAGAGGAGCTGGTAGGCTTTGGGACTCCAAAGGGCAAGAGCAGATCTTGCCCAATTCCTCCAAAGGGAAGGCCACAGCAGACAGTTATGCCTTCTTCTGCTCTGCAAAGACAGGTAAGAGGACCCCTTCCACCACCACCTATCTCTGACTCTCACCCCAAAATATCTGTTTCAATAACGGGTTGTCAGTCACAACATATCTTTCAGAAACATCAAAGACAAAAGCATTTCTAGGAGAGAAGATCAGAAATAAGCGGGAGTTGACCTGGGAGCCTCAGCAGTTTTGAAGCTTTCCAGATCCAGAAACGGAAAACAAATATTAAAACTGAAAAAAGGATAGAACATAAAAGAGCAATTTTCCTGAGGTCCCAGCCGGTGTCTCTGGTACTCTGCACCAGGTAGTGCCAAAGGCTTCAGGTTCCCTTCTTAATATCATCACTGCCTGGCTTCCTGCAGAACATCATGCCAGGTCCAAGGACTTTACCTGCAAAGCCCTGATGTTCAGGGCACAGGAGGCTAAAGGCCCAGGTCACCTCCCCCAGCACAAAGCAAGTCCCAGTAGGTGTAAATAGAGTAAGAGTATACAAGCGAGGATTTCCCGGGGCACTCGGGGGTGGCCGCCTCCAGCAGCACCAGACACCGGCAATGCACGCTCACACCCGGTGCCGGCCCCTTTCTGTCCGCGCTGTCCATGCGCTGAAGGCAGGACCCATGGACAGAGCCAGGGAGAGGGGTCAGTGACTCTCCTTATGTTGTACTGACACCCCAAAACAGACCAGGCAGTTCCCTGAACACAGAGGGATACGGCCCTGCCTTGGGATTCATCAAAATCAGCACAACAATGCCAACAGCAGTTCCAGGCAGTCAGAGGAGATGTGGAGTACCCAGAAAGGCATAGGTTGAGGTTGTCACCTCTGTTATCTTTGAAGAACAAGCAAGCAAGTGAAATCTTTCCTTCCCGAGCCCTGCCTTGCACCAAGACATCAGAGGAGAGGTCTGCAAGGGGACCCAGCGCAGCCAGGGAGCTCTCAGAAAGGAGGGAGGAAGGAGAAGGAAGAAAGGATTCATTAGAGAGCAGAGGGCCCCCCTTCGAAGAGAAGTATCTGCCTGCCACTTAGAAACAATATGTTTTTTTCTCCAAAACTGTCACAATCAGAAATATCCACAGGTAGGGAGGTACAAACATAAGTAAGTAAAACTCAAAAAGAAAATATTTTGTCCCCCCAACATCATACGTCTTCCATCACTTCTTCCAGTAAGAGCAGTTGCCATAAGCATGAGACATAGTTAATGGCTTGTAGTTTTTTAATGGAAAAAAAGTAATTCTGAAGCAATGTTCTGCCTATCTTGCCACTGCAGAGCTTAAAAATAATAAATGCAAAATAAAAAAATTGTATAGTTTAAGCTGATCAGAAGGTAAGCTCCTATTTAAAAGAACTACCAGGCCTGTCTGAAGTTGGTGTCAGGCATTCTCATATGCAAACGGAAATTAACGGAGACATATTTCAGAAGCTCAGTGTAGTAAATCTGTACTGCTGCATACACTGTGGCATTTATGGGGAGATTTCCCCTGCAGAAGATGTGATAACTGCAAACACTATACATTATCCTTAGAAGTCCATGCTGGCACAATATATCAAATTGGGTGTGCACATTCCCCTCCCAACAGTTCAGGTGAAAAGCTGCAGTGACGTGCAGTGCTCTCCATTTCATTTTGCCATGAAGCCAAATAAACTAATTCTTTAAGTAAAGAATTGGTCCCTTCAATCATAGCATAGGCATGCTTGCTGCTTTTTTAACTTCTTATATCTTTGGGTTTTTTTACAGCCTGCAGCAGCATATGAGGGTATTCCCTGACTGTACACACAAACCCATTGAACTTCAGAGTAGATGCTCTGTGCCAGAGCTGCCTCCCGGTGCTCCCAGCCGGGCTCTTGGCACGCTGGACGGGGCACATCTGCACACTCCGACTCACTTTGCTGGGCGCGCAGCTGTCTCAGTCCAGCCCGGTCCAGCCCAGCATCCTCTCCGCAGTTTTTCTGGCTGGGGCTCAGTGCCACAGGACTGCCCTGCTCATCCCCAGCACCGCAGCGCATGGGGGGACACGAAGCCGGTCTGCACTCAGAGCCCACGGGGGCTCACGTCGTCACTGCGTGTGTGCAGGGCTGGGGCGAGAGCCGGGCTGGGGGAGCGCAGCTTCTCCTCCAGCCCCTTCACACACAGGGGACACGGCTGCAGACAAACACCTTGGTGTGTCTTGCCAGATCCCTGCTGCTTCTATTCCTCTTTCTTTTCCTGCCCCTGCACCACAGACACACGCTCTCTCCTAGTGGGATCTTCCTCAGACCCACCAGGATTAAAAGGCTCATCAGTGAAATCATCATTGCATGACACAGCCATTAGCAGCTCACTAACAATAAGCACGTCTCCAGTAGTGTCTGCCTGGGAGAAGGCAATGGCCTTTTTGGTCACCAGGGGCTTCAAACTCTGCAGTTTTCATTTTGAATGAGAATGCAATCACTGCTACCCAAAAAAAAAACCAAAACAAAACAAAAAAAAAAAACAGTGTGTGTGGGGGGGTGTGACTGCAACAAGAAAAAAATTAAGATTTCTGAAAAACCCCATAAGCAGGGAAAACTTTCGCTTGAGCTTTCAAATCAATGTCCTTCGATGTCTCCTTCAAAATCAAGCCATCTGGCTTTTCTCTAAACAATTATTATCACTCATAATGTTATGGGTTTTTCAAGTTTAACAAGTTTAACACCATGCAACCTCCCCTGCCTCCATCCCACTTCCCTGCTCAGCCCCTCGTGCTGCCTTTCACAGGGCTGCCCTCAGTCCTCCAGGAAAACGGCTGCATTCAGCCAAGCATCGCCTGGTCCTCTGGCACAGAGCCTCTGACCGCAAACGACGGTGAAAGCTTCTGACCATGGCCCCGTCGCCCTCGTCTCCCGCTGTCTGCCCGCGCCATGCTCCGGGCACGCAGGGCGCGCGGTGCAAAGCCAGACAGAAACCCTGGTGTGATGCTGGTCCCTTGGCAGGCGGCCGAGAGGGAGCACGTCGGCGGGTGACCCACCAAGGGCTGTGCCTCAAGCGCGGGGTGCTCGTCAGGGAAAATATTCCCATCCACTGCTCGTGTACAAATGGGCTTCAGAAAAAAGAATAACCGTGGCCTACAGGGGTTTTTTCATCATCCCGGCTACGATCTACTCCTGATAGTCTGGAGTAATTGCAGTAGTGTGGTATCCCCCACCAAAACACTTTGTACTGCACGAGAGGAGAAGGATCACATCCTTTCTGAATGGAGCTTTGAGCTTGGCCAAACAGCCAGGATTTTGACCTTCACGCAAGTACTTTGTGGTTTTACGTAGACTCGGTGCAGGTTATTTATTTAATTATGTATGTATGCATGTATTTATCAGCGCTGCCACCCTCCTGTGCCTCAGCCACCCCGTCTCCCTGCGGTTAGCTCGGAAGCAGGCAGTGCCTCCCTGAAGCCCAGCGCGCTCAGGAGGGCAGCTCGCTCGTGCTGGGGTTTTTGGGTGCACTCAGAGGCAGGGAAGCGGGCTGACAGCTGTCGCACCAAGCAGGTGGGTCGTCTGCCCCAGAATCCGCCAGGACTCTCAGAATGGTCTTGTTCCTTTTAACTAAGAAAATCGTTAAGGCTGTTTGCCTTAAGCTCTGGTTAATGGACTGCATGGATTATTTATTTATTTTTAAATGAACGCACTGTATTTCCCCAAAGTGCTGCCATCTGGCTCCCCTGCCTAACAGGGGGAGATAGGTGGTGTGATAATAAACAAACAAACAAACAAATAAAAATTCCTGATCTTTTGCGATTGCAGCGTCACCCAAACATTTGTATGTGGTTGTGTTAAATTCAGTAATTGTCTTGCTAATTCTTTTGAAAGAAACAAGCGCAATTGTGCTAACAGCCTGTAGCGCTGATTGAGAATTACAAAATCAATCTCCTTGTCTGAGGGTCTCTCCCCACGGTTCCTTTAAGCACTGCTGGAGACTACCCTCTCTGCAGGAATGCCATTACCAGTCTGGGAATGCTGCAGCCTGGCGGTTTTTTTCCCCTTTGCAGAGAACGGCTCGCTCGGGGCTCAGAACTGCAGCTTTGCTTTTCTTTCCTTTTTCTTCCTCCCCTTCCCCCTTGCAAAAGACCATTTCTTAGCCTCTTACACCAAATGATAGCTCACTTTCCAGAACAAGATGAGACGATTTCCAGTGACAGGAGGGAAGTGCTCTGCAACCTCTTGCCTGGGCTGCAGCAACCTCGAAGGCGATGCTGTAAATGGGCCCAGGTAGCATCTGTCCAACATAAACACACAAATCAGTCACATGCTTCAAGATTCCACTGAGAAATTATTTAATTCTGGAATGATAGCTTACTGCCTTTTCCACCCAGGACAGGAGCGATAAAGCATGGAAAAAGTAGGTTACGGACAAGGATAATTGTTCCAAATTACTAGGAAAAACAGATCCTTCAGGTAATTGCACAGCAAAAGGAAGCTTGCAATCCATCATTCTCCTTCTAGCCACAAAAGTTTTGCACATTTTTACTTCCAGCGTCAGTAAGACAGGTAATTTTGTGTAAGGTACCTGTGAAACCAATTAGGACCACACGGGGCATCAAAACGAACGGCAAGTGATATCGGAGCTGCTGACAGGCACTTTCTCTAAAAGCAGTCCCTGTAACTAGCTCAGGCACAAGGACAAGGGGACAAAAGCACCATCGTTTCCCTCCCTGAAAGCTGCGGAAGCCCGACTGTCTCTGATCCAATGCTCACCGCTTCTTCAGGGGGCACAGAGCAACGCTGCGTGCATGCCAAGGTGAAGCACTCATCGTTGTTGTGCTTGGGCTGCAGAACTCCAGAGGCTTTAGAGAGCACTGCTGACCAAAGGCACACTAATTTTCATTTCTTCCGCTCTTTGTCTGCGATAAGACTAGTAGGCAAAGCGTCCTGGGATGCAAATGTAGACCGGGCTGGACGCTGTGGCTGTGTTACGGCATCTGCCGGCAGCACTGGGCGAGAAGGCAGCTGCCCGGGCGTGGGAAGGGCGGCAGCAGGGACACACGGGGGAGCCGGCAGCGTGCCGGGGAGCGGGGCACTGCCAGGCGCTCGGCAGCCCTCGCTCCGCTCGCACGCCTCCTCCTTCCCTCCCACCCAGCGCCTGGCTTTCCTACGGGGGTTGCAGTGAGTGTTGGAGCTGGCTCCTGACCTGCCTGAGGTGCTGTCCCGTGGAGCACGGGGTTCTCAAAGACATTAGCCTAAGCTGCTGTCTGGATCAAGAAGACTGCCTTCGGGAGACGGCATGCTTCCAGGGTCCCCCACTAGAGAAGGCTTACAAGTTAATTTGTTGCCCACTGAGAGCACTGGCTCCTTTAATCTGGTGCAAATCTTTCTTGAGGAAGAGCCATTTCATGGATGAGGACATTTCAGAACAAGATCTAAATAAGGAAAGCACTTAATTGATGATATAATCTGTATATCTGGAAAAGAATTGTCTCTCAGGAGCTAGCAAGCACTTTAGGTATCTGACCTAACAAAGCTAGTGACTTAACGTTGGGTTGGTGGAAAGTTGTGCCAAATCTCCGTAGGTACCGCAGAGCCTCTGCCCAGCGCTCAGAGCAGCAGCGCAGCCTCAGGGGCTGCTGCTGAAGAGTGCAAACCTTCATAAGCTGTTCTCATAAATTCTGCCCCTCAATACTGGCAGTGCAAATAAAATAATGACAGCAAAAGTAAAATAAAAATTGCCCAGTTACTTTGCTTTTCTGTAGGGTAGGCAAACAAAGCTTTAAAGGTTGTCAGAGGCATCATAAAGTCCCCTTCAACATGACTGACATCTAGTCTGGGAATAGCACTTCTTAAATCATTAGGCTGAGAGTGCTCTACCAACCTTCATTCAGCAGTGCTGGAGCTTCTGCTGTGCTCTGTGGCAACAGTAAGCTGTATTTTCAGCAGAGAAGCCAGGAACACACATCTCAAAGATTTACAGCAAAAGAGATTGGGGCAGATGCTTCAACATACTAATCTGATATGCGAGTGCGTTGCTTCTTCCTCTAATCGTTGTACAGAAAAGGGGAAACCATCATTCCCCCATTTTGTTACATTTGAAAGGGGGATTGGTTGTTAATCTTTTGCGTTCCAAATTTAGTATTTATGGTATTTTCTTATGATGAAATAAAGTCAAGCACAGTGAGCTAGATCAGCTTTAACTGCCCTGGTAGCCCTAACGCAGAGTTGCTGGCCTGCAAAAAACCCCACCAGCCATCTGAGCCTATGAACTAGCCTTAAAAGAGCTTCTGATTATTCCTATTAGGACTTTCTGGTTTTTTTCTTCTTTTCATACTGGTGGATATGAACCCTCCCCAACCCGTGTGCTGGTTTTACACAGATCCTTAGACACACCCACTGAGACCAAAGGGCTCAGCTCCCTGCATCTTCTGGTTCAATCTTTTTTATGACTCTATCAGCGCTGAGTTTATACTCCCGAAACAACCTCGCGCCTCTGCTCCCCGCCAGGACCGGAGGCCGTCGGGCGGCAGAGCAGAGGCGTCCGTCCTGCGGGGCGGGATGGGGAGGAGGGTGCCCTGCCTGGGGACCGGGCTGTGCCGAGGGCGCTGCCGCCGGGGGCTGCTTCCCACCGGTGCCTAACGAAGAGCAGATCTGTTGGCAGGCAAAGAAGAACATCGTTGCCTCAGGTTGTCTCTTAACTGCTTTAACTTTTTCTTCTACTTCTGGTCTCAGGCGATATTTGGAGGATACGAGCAGCAAATCAAAGAGTGGAATCACCCTGCTCATCTTCCCTGCCCTTGGGTATGCTCAGCCCAGAGGCAACCGAGCCCCTTCTCCAGATGTTGCATGCACTACTCATCAGAAATCCGTTTTCCACCGTTTTCAGCAGCAACCAATCGCCCGCAGCAGGGCCATTTCAGAGGCAGGCTCCTGCGCCCACTGCGGTGCCGTGCACAGGGCACTGGGGCTCTTCCCTCTGCTCCACAGGCTGAGCCCCCCCGGGCACGGGGAGCTCCTCCGGCTCGGGACGGTGCATTGCGCCTGCTGGAGCTGCTGGAGCAACATTAACCCTGCCCAGGCAGAGAAGCAAAAGTTACACGTTCAGACTGACGGGACAATTTACAAAGGTGTAATGTAATTAGCCAGCTTAGAGTTCAGAATGCTCTGGGAAAGACACCCACATTGCCAAAAAATAAGTCAGGAAGAGATCACAATTATACGCCACAGCTGCAGTTTAGACTGCGTAGCTGCAGCGTGTTTCTTGCACCATGCTGGCAACGGCCCATTGGTGAAGGTGAGGCAGAGAAGCCAACCCAGGAATTATTCTGAGACCTGCCTGAAAGGCTGCTTCCAGCTGGTGATCTCTGACCCTGTTGCTAGCTAAATGGTTGTGCTTAATTTGTGCGATACTTAACTTGTAGGAAGTCGGAGATACTTGTCTGGCGCTCCATTAGCAGAATAGCTGTCGTTAGTCACAGATCTCATGCTTCTGCCCTGGATCGGGTGTTCTGCCTTTTTGTAGAGTAGCTACAGTGGCTTTCTTCTTCACCTTTTATTGATTATTAGGATTCATATTAAATGTAATAGTTGCAATAATTCACTAATAGCTTATTATTCCTATACATATGAAAATCTAGAAACAAAATGTGAATGTGCAAATTTGCTATAGTTATTTCCATCTGAAAATATTTTTCATAATCTTTTAACAGATTATTCCGCATTTGCTCCCGTTCTTAATAGTTATGTCATGTAATAAGCCATGCAGGTTTGTTTGCTTGCTTATGTGTTTTACCATTACTTTTTAAATCAGTGTTTCTTAGAAATGCTTTTTCATGCTTTATAACCTTATCTGTATAGCCTTATCTTTAAAGAAAGTATAAGTCAGAGGTAAAACATATAGTGCTCATCACCTTTACAAGGAGATTAAAACCCTGCAGCTATTTTTTAACCTTTTAGTTTTATATAGTGCTCTTTTTCACTGTAAACACTTGCTTAAGCATCTTAGTAATGGACCATACAATTGCCCATCTCTGGAGAAACGGGAGAAGAATTACACTGAGCTACTCGGAGTCCTTGCAAAAGAAGATGGGATTTTAAGCCTCTGGGATTGCAGGCATTTTTTCTCCATGTTATAAAGGGAGAGATTCAGTGCTCTGCCACAGCAGTTGACATTCAAAGTTATGCTGGGGACACAATGCAGTTGCGCACTTAAATGCATTTTATCAGCTGGTTTCCATAGTCAAATATTCCAAAATTCAGAGAACCCCAGCTAACTTATAAAAAACTCCTTCCCCATCATAGAATCATAGAATCATTTAGGTTGGAAAAGACCTTTAAGATCATCGAGTCCAACTGTAAATGCAAAAGGAGGGAGAAAGCCTAAGAATAGCAGTGTGAAACATTAAATAAAAGGCAGTGCGACATATTTCCCACAAAGGGCTGTGACTTTGGTGTCACCCACAGCACGGGAAAGCTGGAAGGAGCCCCGGGGCTGTGCAGGCACCCGGCCACCCCCGGGGCGCTGGGAGGTGAGCAGTGCGCGGAGCACAGCTGCTGCTGTTCCCCTTGGGTAGACGTGATAGCCGAGATGGCCATGTCCCCGAGCTGCCAGCACCCTTGGGGCACACGCTGGAGCCCAGGGCAGGCGTGGGAGGGAGCCCGGGGGTGGCTCAGGTGCGCGTAACCCGGCTGGGGAGGAGACCCCAGAGACCCCTCACGCACCGCTTGGCTGGCCCCTGCCGCAGACCTGGGCAGCCGCCGTCGGGCGCTGGCATGGGGGAGGTGATGCCGAGCGGGACGCTCCGTTGTCACCCTGCAAACCTGTCCAAGGGAAGCTCCTGCCCGCCGCGGGAGGAAGCCGTGCCCTGGGACAGGGCTCAGCAGACACGGCAGCAGCTGCCCTGGGAGGCCGTCAGGTTCTTTACTTCACTGCTCTGACAGGCAGACACAGGTAAACTCCTGAACCCCGTGTCACCTCCTCCTGCATTTTTGCAAACGGCCTGAATGTTGGCATTTATGCCAGCCGGGTTAGCTCAGCTGGTTAGAGCATGGTGCTAATAACGCCAGGTTCACAGGTTCAATCCCTGCTTTCTGCAGGGGGGTTGGGCTCGATGATCTCTCAAGGTCCCTTTCAACCCAAAGCATTCTATGATTCTATGATTCTATGATTTGTGCGTGCTTTAACCTCAGTAACGGCGTCCCGGGCTCCCGAGCAGGCTGCCGGTCCTGGAAGGCTGCGCCGCAGGTGACGCACCAGTGGCACCGTCCCTCGCCGTGCCGGGGTGTGTTCCCTCACAAGTGCTGCTGAGCATCTCCGTTCCTGTGGCGACCATCCTCGGAGGAGACAAGCTGCTCAGGGAGGATCTGAGCGGGTTCCGGGAGTGCTGATGTGATATTTCTTTTGCCACACAAATTTTCTCAGCTGTTTCTCAGTTTCTCAAATTGAATAGGAAACGATGATATTTTTTGTGTTAATTTATGAAGATGAAATAGGAAATGAGCGGTGCAGGTTTTCTTCTGGCGGGGAGCCTCCCCGCAGCTTGCTCTGCAGAGACGTGATGACGGTGTCTGATCTGGAGGCAGCAGCCCGGAGGGATGAAGGCGACCTCCTGCTGCTAAGCGCCCTGAGACCTGGCTTTGCTGAGGCACATTTTAAACTCCATGGCCACATCCGGCATTTGCTTCCAAAGAAGTTCCTCACTGTCCTGTGAATTCACCTCCCCAGGGCAGCCTATTTATATACCAGGGTGCTACTGTAATGGAAACCCCTGGCTGCGCGGCGAGCGGGGCGTGCTGGCTGCACAGGCTATTGATTTTTCCGTTCATTACGAGTCCATTTGGTGACTGCAGACCCCGAGTCTGCAGGGGCAGTGTGAGAGGACTGCGCAACCTTCACATGTGGTCACGTCTGTCTGAACAGCCAGGAGCACGCTTTTTAGATTTCATCCATGTGTTTGTCACGCGTAGCCGCCCTAAGGGACCCGCCTGCCGCAAGTGCAAAGAGCAGAAAGCAGAGCAGGGTTGTGCCACCCAGCAGCAGCGGGAAGGGGCACCAGGAGGCATCTAGGCAGCTGCCCCCACATTTGCAGGGCATTGTCGTAAATGCGTTTCACCAAGGCGTCAGGAATGTCAGCTTATGGGGCGATGAAGTGAATCAGTGTACAGACTTACCTGAAATAACAATTCTGCTGCCGGTAAAGAGACTCGGCTGCTGAGAGCAGTGGGATTAGACTGATACTTCACCGGCAGTCTTCCTCGTACGGGGCAGTTTTGCGGAGCTCCTGGCTCCAGAACAGTAAACTTCTGCAGACCTCTGCCCGGGGTGGGGGCCAGGACCAGGTCCCACCACAGCCGGCTCCCCGCCGCAGCACAGCCCTGTGCGCTCGCTCTGTGCCCCAGCGGCACGGGCAGACGCAAACGGAACATGCTGCAGACTGCAGGACCTGCTGGGCTCACAGCTAGCCTTTTCCACTTAGCGTGTTTGCACTGCCTCTTGCCATGGTGGAACTCCTCCCCGGTGAAAAATCCAAGTCCTTAGCACAGTTCAGGGCTTGAGGTTTGGTCTCTGGCGTGTTTCCTCACATTTGTAGAAACAGCATTATTTTTGGTGCCAAGATTTTCATCAAAAAGAAAGCTTTTCCTAATGTTGGTAGGGATTTATTTGACATCTGGGGAAATGGTGATCCCAAGTGTGATTCCGCCCAGCTGAGAGCACGCTTTCAAGCAGAGGCACTTCCCGGTCCTGCGGGGAGGCCACGGGCGATGCTGGACCGTCCGCACCGCCTGCACCTGCCGTGACGCGTGGGTGGGCATCAGCAGCCATGTCCTGCGCTGGCACCAGCCCCGGTGCTGCCAGCACTGAGCTCCCACAGTGTGGCCACAGCTGTGCTGAGGGAGCTGGGGGTGTTCAGCCTGGAGAAGAGGAGGCTGAGGGGAGACCTCATCGCTCTCTACAACTCCTGACAGGAGGGGGCAGGGAGGGGGTGTTGGGCTCTTCTCCCACGGAGTTAGCGATAGGACGAGAGGAAATGGGCTCAAGCTGCGCCAGGGGAGGTTTAGGTTGGAAATTAGGAAAAATTTCTTTACGGAAAGGGTGGTCAAGCATTGGACAGGCTGCCCAGAGAGGTGGGGGAGTCCCCATCCCTGGAAGTGTTCAAAAAACGGGCAGAGGTGGCACTTGGGGACATGGTTCAGTCTGGTCTACCCTTGACTGGTTTAGTGTGGACTTGGTAGTGTAGGTTAATGGTTGGACTGGGTGATCTTAAAGGGCTTTTCCAACCTAAACGATTCTATGATTCTATGATTCTATGACCTTAAAGGTCTTTTCCAACCTAAACGATTCTATGATTCTATAAGGCCACCAGCGGTGGCCCAATGCCGTCCAGGGATGTCAGCAAGGGTTTCTGCCCAGCGCTCAGCGCTGCTGGCAACTGCTGCGTCCCTTGTTATTTTGCCCTGGCCTGGAAGGCTGGAAATAGTTTATAAAATGAATGGTGGGTTCCTAAGAGAGGGGACCTGACCGCATTCCCAAAGAGGTTTGGTATATTTGACTTGCAAATGAAGCATTGCCTCCAGGAGTCATAGGCATAGTTGTTCTTTTCTGTTCTCCATAAACTGCAGATCCATTTCAGATTTTTCTGTTTCAAATATTCTGGGGGTTCCCACATGTCAGAAGTGAGTTCACCCCTTACACTTGTGCATGATGGGCTTTGCCAGTTAAGCCGGCAGCTCTTCGTAGTGGTCAGTGTTACATCTGGGTGATGCCTTTTGTTTTGCTCAACCAGCTCACCGAACAGAAGAGCTCTGCCAGCCTCAATGCTTCTGCCTCCAAAGCAGAGGAGGAAAATGTGCTTTTCGCTTCTTCCACCTACACTTGCACAACTCTGGTAAATAGTGCTCGTGCTGCCAGCAAGTGGGGTCAGTGTGTTGTCTGTGCCACTTGTGGGGTGATGTTTCATATGCTCACTACTGCTTCCATACTTGTCTTTGAACCATGCTGAACTCCAGGTCAGGAGAAGAAAGGCAGCAGTTCAGGATTAAGGTGTGAATATTGTTCAGGATTAAGGTGTGAATATTATTCACTATTGGGTGATAGCACCACACTGCCAAATTACAACTATCTTGGACAGGAATCTTCAGCAACAGACAAATTTGGGGTGTATGTTACATGTATATGTGCATTTATTTATTAAAACTTCTGTTTTCCCTAGAATAGAATTAATGCTGCAACAAATCACATTTTGAGTACCTTGTGTTGTGGAGCTGGTGACATGTCCGGGGACACCCTCCAAGGTGACTGGTATCCTCCTCAGACTTCTTCAGCACAAGGCTCACCCTGACATATTTTACAAGTCATGACTGAAGCCCACAGTGAATAAAAGCAGAAATGTTCATTTGGCTGCTGTTATCAAACCTCCAGGAAGATTGATTTTACCTTGGCAAATTTAAAAGACGGAGGTACACACGCAGTCAACCACCACACCCAGTCAGGCAGTCAGGAAGTCAGGAAGATGTCAGTGGCTCTTACCCAAAGTTCTCTTCTTTGTGGAGCATTAGCAGAGGGCAAACACAAAAGACACCCCAGCTTTCCTGTCTCTGACAATGGGCTTTGGCGGGCTTTGGCTTTGGAGGAGGAAGGACACCGTCTCCCTCTCCAGGATGAGATCGGAGCAATCATTGCCATGTACAATGCCTGGAAATGAGGTAGGCCAGGAAATTGTGTCTCATTAAATACTTTCCATGCTTCAGATCTCTTTTTCTGCTCCTTAGTGTGTCCTTGTCCATAGCTAAAGGATAATCAATTCAATTTAACATACGTTCATTTCTGGTTGGGGTGTCTTCTTCCACACCGTCTTTCTCCCAAGTGACTTTATAAAATGGAAGACTACAAGCACAGGGTTATGATGAATTGTAGGTGAGAGACAGCACAATAAATATTTGTTTAGGAGAGAACAGGCATGAAATTGGGTGAGAAATCACAGAAGTGTAGGGATGCAGGGAGTACCTGTGCCCAGAAGAAACTGCAGCAGACAAACTTACGGTGAACCTCACATCGCAGGGAAAGGGAATTGCTGGCCGTGCATGGGCTGATGCTGAGGTGAACGAGTCTGCTGGAAGATGCCTAGTGCTTTGAAAACACCACTAACCACTTCTACACTAAATGCAGCGCTGAAGGTCCACTGAAGGCTTTCTCTGAAGTTTGTAGCTCTGTAGCCCTGTAATACGACATTGCTATGGCTTGTCACAGCCCATGAGCTCTGTACTGCGTTGCAAAGCCTCAGCACCAAGGCTTGGCCCAGAAGACTTCCAAGAAGTTAATCCTACAGAAGGTTTGTTTGTAATGGGGGGGGGGGGGGGAGTTTTAAGTTAAATAATAAGTAAGTTTAGGGAAAAGTATTATGCAACAGTTATTACAAAGGGGGCAAAAGGAATATATGTTGGCAGATGCAAAATACGGGAGAACTGGAGCCCAGCACGGTAGTGCGGTGCTTTGCAGAAGAAGCCAACGTGAGAAGGGAGCTGCGGCAGAACAGGCCTCTGAGGCATTTCTCTTATTCACAGATGAATAAACATGGAGAGCTCCAGCTTCACAGACAAATGTGATACTCTTCCAACCTTACAGCAAACTTACTGAGTCAGGATACACATACAAGAAGGCAACTGAAAAAACAACACTGAAAGCTTGTGCAGGTCTTAAGATTGTGCTAGAGAAGAGGTAGCCATGGAAATAACAGAGTGAAAAAGAGCCTCGTGTAGATGTTAATAGATTTTTTTCCTGGAGGCTGTTGCTGATATCAGGAGGAGCCAACTCCAGAAAGAAATTGAGACACCAGAGTGAGCTACAAGGTGGGACAGGGGCTCCGGACCGGCAGAGGAGACCACATCACGCCGCGGAGCAGGAGGCATTTCCCCCACAGCCAGGCAGAGCCCACCACACAAACTGGTGGAGGAAGGTGACCCAGGGAAGGTAAAACACAGCTTCTCTGCAGTTTTCTGAGATGGAGAAGGTAAGAAATAAGATTTAAATGAAGGATGTTTTGTGTTCCAGAAATACGCGTGCAGGAGCAAAGTAGAAAGCAATTCTGAGCAGCATGCCCCAGCCAGGCAAAGGTCTCCCTTGCTTCATTTGAAGAGAGCTTCCACCCACCAGTTCAGAGAAAGAGAGGAGATGTACAATTCACAGGCACAAAACCAATAAAGTCCATTCACAAAAGCAGTCTACATTCCTTGCAAAAAAGCCATCGGATGTTGGAAATATATTTGTCTGTTCGTTGTATTGGAAAGCTCCATATGCATGACTTGCAATTTCATCAATAGTACTTTGATAGATATAATTCTCCATCAATGCATACCTAGTTGGTATTCATTTTAGAAAGTGTCCTAACAATTTTGCAAGCAAATTATCAATATACTGATTGTTTTAGTAAAAGAATTAGTAAGCAGGAATATATGAATTTATTTTTAATTTGTCATTGAATCATATTACCCCGAACTAGATATATGTAGAGGAATCCTCATTAAAAGGAAGAGAGTGGGGCTTTTTTCCAGTGTTGACTCTTAACATTCTTCTGGTTTTAGAGTTTGTAGTAAATACAAACAACCCACTAATGACAAATAAAAATATCACCTGAAATGTGGTATATTTTGCTTTTCAGTATGAAGGTCTTAAATATCAATTTATTCTCCTGTCTTTTGGGTGCTTTTTCTTTGTAAGTTGCCTTTGAAATGCAGAAGAAAAAGACATTTTAAGCAGCAAATCATCATGCTTATCTTTGCAACAAGAAATGTGTGTGCTTGGAGACAGCTGAGGATTGCTATCACATCTCTCTCTTTCAAGCAGGAGAATTTACTTCCTGCAAAATCACAACGTAGGCTTTGGTCATTGCAGACAGGTGGCTGGTGGGGATGTTGGTAGCAGGGTCCCGCAGCCAGCTCACGCCGGCTGGGTGTTTTGGGGCTGAGGGAGGGAGGGGGGCACGGGCAGGGGCACGGGCAGGGGCACGGCACGGGGTGCTCCCGGGGCTGCTCCTGCTGAGCCTCCCTGCAGCGGCAATTCAGCATCCCGACGGTCTCTAAACGCCTCCCCGGCCAAGGGACGGCCGTGCTCTACAGGAGGGGGCTGCCAGCCAGGGTCTCGCAACAGGCGTGTTGGGAACAGCAGAATAATAAATCAAATGTTTGAACAGCATGAGCAAAGAGCTGGCTGATTTCAAGGGAACGAAGTACTGCAGCGGTATTCAAATGAGAAAACGCATTGCTCCCTGAAATGGAGCGGCGCTTAGCGGGGCAATAACCTATGAGTGCTCTTCTGGGTTTTGCACTAATCTGGGACAGCTAGTCACTGGCTGCGGGTGTGCAGGGGGTCTTGAGTTCTCTTTTAGGGAGATGGAGAAGGGAGGAAGAACTCACGCTCTTCTTTCAAGAAAACAGACAGATCTTGACACAGCCTGGGTTTTGCAATATCACTCGGTGTGGTGTACATCTCAGATGCAATTAAAGCAAAAATTGGCACAGATCTCTTGGGCTTTCTGTTGTACACCTCCCAAACAGTCACGTCCTGAGTATTCTCACTCCCGTTTTAAGTATTCTCTTTCTCATAGCTAGATGGAAATCACTGCTAGTTTCAAGGACATCTTTCATTCTGGGTAAAACTTACCCTTTTCTAGCCCACTCTGAAATGAGCAGTGAAAAGAAAATCCTGACTAGGCGTGATGAACATTAAGGAAACGGCACTACGGGACTTTGTCCTTACAAAGGAGTGTGTATTTCACACAGATCCTTCCAAAGCAGGTGAGAACTGTAAATGATGCTGACTTTTTTCAGTTGAAAGGGGGAACCAAGGTATTTGTATTCTTTTAACTAATGAATAGTTCAGTAAAAAGGCTATTTACAGATACTTTTTTTGTTACTTAAATCTCCATTAAAGTGTTTCTTTAAAATGCTGGAGAACTTCATTTGGGTTCCTCTTTTATCTTTTCTGTTCTCCACAATTTTTTTGAAATCCTCTGGGTTTCAATTAGCAGCCATGGGAAACTCCAGGAGCCTCCTGCCTCCCTGCGTTTCATTAGAAAGTGACACAGTGTTGTGCAACCCTCAGTCTTTCTTTCTGAATAATTCATAGAGCTCTTTAGGGTAGGCCAAGATTTGAAATTAATATTACAGTCTAGTTTTCCTAAACTTCTCATGCTTCGCGTGGAAGCCCTACACACGGGGAACTGGCATCTATATCTATTTAGTCCGACAGGCCGGTAGTGACACGTTTGGAGCAATATTTACCTGTATATAAACACTGAAATAAATACTAACTTTTATCTTGATTTATGTAAGAGAGCTTAGAGACATTCTTGTCAACACGTTTCAGTTCTTAAAGATATTTTCTCCTAATTCTTAGCAAGATTGAGATAAAGCGAACACACCTGAAGTGGTTTTGCTATTTGATAAGTGTGTAATTAAAACCAGAGCCGCCTCTGTTCGCTCACTGAAGTTTCCAAGAGCATGACTTCTAAGCATGAGCATGACTTTGAGCATAAAATCATTTTCAATGTGTGTCCAGAAGCAGAGTCGGATGCATACACGCAGCTGGACTGTTAACATCACAAAACATTAAAGGTCACTTACACATTTGTATTTTTTTTTTGGCAGTCAGCAATGTTTGTTGCACTGTCACTATACAGCAGCTGTCCAAAGCTGTGGGTGCCACTTGCAGGAAACACGGGTACCAGCATGGTTTTCTATTTGGTGAACACATTAAAAAAGACAGTCGCATGCACACTTCATTAAATCATAGATACTATAGGTGGAAAAGACCTTTTTAATCTCCCTGGAACAAGCCCAATTAAGTTCAGCTTTCTATTAGATCAAGGAGATAGCTACTAGCAGAAGTGTAAAAAGCAATTAACTCCTTGAAAGTTCAAACACATTCGATCGACAAAGGTAACATTAAACAAATGTTAAGGATGCACAGTTAAGTACTCTGAAGTCAAAAACATCAAATACCCAGGCAGCACAAACAACCTTGGGCCTGCTCCCTGTCCCTGTGATTCCCGTATAGATTTTAAATATTTCATAGTCCCTCAATTAATAACATAGATCAGGTGTGAGATTGCTTACGGTGCTCCTTAATTGTCAGGCTGTGTCTGTCTAGGAAATTTATGTCGGATCTGGCAAACATACAGCAACGTGTCTTACACAAGGGTGTGGGAAAAGCTCAGCCTTGTGAGCAGAAGCCCTGGCCAGGCAGGACTGCTGGTCCTTCTGACCCAGATCTGCCGAAAACGTCTTCACCCGTCGGGCAGGGCGGCCGGCCAAGGGCAGGGACAGCGCCGTACCCCAGCCAGGGAGGTGAAGCTGCCTGGAGCAGGTGGGGGCACTGGGTTTGCAAAGGAAAGGTGCAAAGGGGAGGCATTTAGCACAGGAGTGACAGAACTTCGGTCAAACAATGTACAGAAAATACACATTTAATTGCTTATGTCTCAACGCCATGAGCTTGGGTAACACACGAGGAAAGTAAACTCTGAGAGCAGACTCTGAGCAGCAATCCTACATTTGGTGACACTGGCCTCTGGAAGACACTTGCCAAAGCTGGGGTGTTACAAATGCGCTGGATATAGAAAACACAGACCTTCTGAACAAGGAAACAGGACAATGCGGAAGGTATCTGGAGACATGTGGAGGCATGCCCTAATGCATAATCACAGACAAAATACTAGAAGGCATTAACTGATTCCTGGCGCAAACCACCACAACATCATTAGGCATTAGAAGCTATAACAAGACAGAAGATGTAGAGCAAAAAGGAGCTCTGGTAAGAATGGTATACACTGGAAGTATCATTCTGCCACTATTAAATGATCATCAGGTTTTATAACCACTTTATATGACAATTTTCTAAAATCAAGCTGTGCTGCACCTAGTATGGAAAGATATATATATATATAAAATGTAACATTCAGAGATTTTTTTTTTAAGAGCTGGCTCAAAATCTTGCTGCGAATATCTGGCACAAAGTGAGAAGAAAGGAAGTATATCAGTATTATAAAACAGAATAAGCAAGATGGCCCAGATAATTATAAACTTGTCAGTCCAACATCAATGCCGGAAAAAATAACAGAACAGCTGTTATGGAAGTTAATCAAGAGAGAGCCAAAAGAATAAAATACAGTCAGTGCTGGTTTGCAAAACTAATTATCTGCTTTTTGGACAAGATTCCTGTTTTAAAAGTCTCACAGGGTGCTCAAGGAAACCTCAGCAGCATCCACCAGCCTGGCCAGGTCCCCGTGCCCCGCGGCCGCCCCTGCGGACAGGCGAGCGGCCAGGGCGTGCTCACCGCTTCCAGTGGCACTTCGAAACCTTTCCACCAGCTGCTTTTTCATCCATCGGGTATGTGACATGTTGACAGTTTTTACTTAATAATTTTGCATGTCATGGCGTTACCTGTCCTGCCACGTGGTGACACTGTGGCTGTACGCTCTCAGCAGGTGACCGGGGTCTGCTGCCCGTGGACCCTCATCCAGCAGCTGCCAGTGCTGCCTGACCCAGAGCCCACACCCAGCCGGGGTTCGGGCTGACAGCGTGCGGGCTGGCGGAGCGGTGAGTGACAAAAAGGCCAAGTAACCGATGCAGGGAAATCCAGATTCCATGGCCAGATAATTGTTTTGATGTGTCCACGTGCAGCCTCGTGTCTGAGAAGATACCTGTCCGCAAGACGAGAGGACGAGAGGAAATGGGCTCAAGCTGCACCAGGGGAGGTTTAGGTTGGAAATTAGGAAAAATTTCTTCACGGAAAGGGTGGTCAGGCATTGGAACAGGCTGCCCAGAGAGGTGGTGGAGTCCCCATCCCTGGAGGGGTTCAAAAAACGGGCAGAGGTGGCACTCTGGGACATGGTTCAGTCTGGTCTGCCCTTGATTGGTTTAGTGTGGACTTGGCAGTGTAGGTTAATGGTTGGACTGGATGATCTTAAAGGGCTTTTCCAACCTAAACCATTCTATGATTCTATGATTCTAAGATTGGGAGATCTATACTGGCACCGCTAAAACGGGTGCCAGAGTCTTGCCGGTAATTAGCTAAATGGAGTTCCCAGGGCAGCGCTGGCGACAAGGACAAATGCTGCTTGTGCAGGAGCACCCCGAGTCAGAGCAGAGACGTTCACCAGCACCCAGCTCCTGCAGCCGCTGCCGCTGCTGCTGAGCCACCGTCGCCGTCCTGGGGGGGTGCGGGGGCCTGGGGAGGGTCCATGGGAACGGGAATGCTGAAAGTGCCAAAACCCAGCACCAATGGCACAAGGCCCCTGCCCTGGTAGAGCTGCTGATGGGAGAGAGAAGGGGAGATGTGACAGTCTGGGAACACCTCCCGAGGAAGCAGCAATGTGGTGAAAGGGGGGGGTCTGCTCAGCAGGGGTCCAGGGAGGTCAGCACGGCTGCTGGATGAAGCTGATCGCTGGTGAGGGGCCGGGCTTACTCCTCCTTTACGGCAAGAGTAATTAAGGATCCGACAGACTTACCACGGACCTGGGAATTTTTGAATCGGGGTAAGATTGATTTTTCCCTTGTTGTTGCTGTTGTTCTTCAGCAGTACTCTAGTTCAGTCAGGATTTCTCTGAAGGACCTCTTGAGGCTTCTGTGAGGAAGAAAGTAACACTGGTCCCTTCTGGCTTTATAATCTATAAATCCATTAATCTGTGGATAAAGCCCAGGCAGTGAATCTGAACAGTTAACAGGCTAAGTAGAGACTGAATTATTGCGCTTTAATTGAGAATAGGGAAAAGCATGGTTATTATGAGACTGAAACTTGACTTTGCGAAGAGCAGTAGAGATTTTCAAGATGAGACGACTGCTCTTCTCAAAACAGACTGTTTGCAGGTGGCCATGCACAGGTGATTAGGGACAGACACACAGAGAAAACCACTGGCACCTTTCTGAATAAAATCCAGTTCCTGTTCATGGGAAAAGAAGAAAAGAGAGAGAATGTGGATTAATGAGAACAGTTTCTAATGAACTGAGGCGATCACAACGTAGCCTTTACACAAGGGAAGGGAGCAGAGGGAAAAGTACAGGCTGAGCAGCAGCTTGTTTGAAGTCAGCTCACTCTCCACCTTCACCCGAAGGCTCCTGGGAACACCTATTTGCTGAGAACAGCGTTAAGAATCCTGCAGTTGCTGAAGTCTTCAATAGCACCCTGTGCTCGGAGGACAGCTGGCGAGGGGCAGGGGACCATCAGCACCTCCCTGCCCACTGTGGAG
This sequence comes from Pelecanus crispus, assembly GCF_030463565.1. NCBI lineage: Eukaryota > Metazoa > Chordata > Aves > Pelecaniformes > Pelecanidae > Pelecanus > Pelecanus crispus. Next base: position 74,973,602 of record NC_134648.1, read on the forward strand.
GCACCACCGGAGCCGTCCCTGGAAGAGATGCACTGTTGGCTCCTGACCTTCATCTGTAAATGACAAGCCACAAAATGCAATTTTAAAACAGAGGAGGAAGGAACAAGTGACAGGATTAGAGTTTCAAATTGCCATGAGACTCTAGGGGAAAAAAAAAAAAAAACACCTTAAATTTTTTTATTAACATTATTGTTATTCAGAAAAAAATAAACATAGACTGCAATATCTTCTCTACATTTTGTACCACTGGCAGATATGTTAACCATTAACTGAGGGTTCAGACAGCTTTTCAGGCTCTTCCTGCATCGTGAATGGCTTGCTTGGACAAACTGTGATCGTGATGAGCCAAGGGATGCAATGCAGCCCTGTTGGCTTGTAATCATGCTTCCAACATGAGAAGACATCAGCAGACAATAGCCCAAGGAAATGTCCTTCACCTTAACATGCACATATGCATTTCCATAGCAGAATTCATGCTGCAAAGCTTCTGGCAAAGACCCTGTTTCTTTGTATTCCCCAGCAAAACTCAAAGCAAGTCAGACGAGGTCACTGGAAGTAAAGCACTCATCTGAGGGTGTCCAGCACATCTGCTTCCCGCTGCAGTCGGCTGAGCATGGCACGAACCCGGGCAGCCACAGACCATCTCCGAGCACCCACCTGCTCTCTGCGGCGAGCAGAGCCATCTGCTCGGCGTGCCGGCGGCTGCAGCCCCGCGCTGGTGCCTGCACCTGTAAGCGCCGCTCCGCAGCAGCAGCAGCGCCGGCCAGGGACTTGCAATGTGGCCACGGGTGCACATCAGGCACTTTTCCCATCCAGTCTTCTTTGGGTTGGAAAGGCACCATATGGATTCTGAGGAGTCAGGGTATGTTTTTCAAAGTGTCCTCTTGCAATTTCACACATCATCAGAGTTTCATATTTTGAGACTATTCCGCTGGGAAAAGCAAAATAATTTTCTTTCAAAATAATTATTAGGGTTAGAAGTTTGATACATAAGGTCTTTTGGTGGGGTTTGGGAGGGATTTTTTTTTTTTTTTGGAAGTCAAAATTCATGACAACAAAGTATTTTCTAAGAAAAAGTACTGTTTTTTCATGACACCTTTTTTTCATCCCCAAATAAGTCTCACCCGCTCCAAGGTTCCACAGAGTAAGGCCAATGGTGAGGGCTCTGCCTGGCTCAAAGCACAGGTTTGGATGGGGGTCTCCCATATCACAGCCAAGTACTCTGCCCATGGGATACAGGCTATCCTGGAGTGTTGAGTGTCCTCTTTTTTCTGCATAAAACTGAAAGATCTGGATTTTGTTCTACAAGAAGGGAAAGCAAACACCTCCCATCCCCTGCCCCAGGGGAACAAAAAAAAAAAAAAAAAAAAAAAAAGAATGCGGTGCTGGAGTTTGCTTTCCAGCAGTGCCAAGCAGAGACGTGCTCTCTGTTAGGAGAAACGCAAGTGCAGCACAGGAAGCCTCTAGAGCAGAAAATGTCCTTTCCGTCCTTCCCCCCCCATCTCCACAGCAGAAACTCTGTCCCTAAAGCTTACAGGGTGAAACCTTGCTCCTCAGCAGTCCCTGATGGGTGCACAGGATGGCACGGGCTTTCATCGCACTGGTTTATGTTTCTCTACAGCCACTGTTCTTCTCCCAGTTCCCCCCATTAGGGCAATCCTCTGGAATAACACTGCGAGAATAGAGGCTTTCTGTTTGGATCTCTTTACTTAATTAATAAAAAAACCCTTTTCTGTACTGAATGACCTTACAGGCTCATGTCCCATAGCACAGAAGGACAAACACTCCATTTTACAGCAGTAATCTCGTTACCAGCAATTCTCCCAGTGACGTTCCTGAAAGGGTTTTATGCCAGTATTAAACACACCAGACCTCCGGGCAAGAAACTCATCAGGAAACTGGGGGTCACTGGGGTAACCCTGTGCCCATTCCCGTACCTGGTGCACATCACCCCCCAGACCCACTGCGGCCCAGCCAAGGGGCAAAACCAGGGACACGGAGGAGCCGCTTTGGGTGCGAGCTGCCCACCTGGCCCGCAGCTCCCAGCACAAGGGGCAGTGTCCTGGGGCAGCAGCACAGCTCCGTGCAACCGCCCGGCTTCCGCCTCGCCTCCTCTCCTCTCCCCTCCCTTCCTCTCCCCTCCCTTCCTCTCCCCTCCCTTCCTCTCCCCTCCTCTCCTCTCCTCTCCTCTCCTCTCCTCTCCTCTCCTCTCCTCTCCTCTCCTCTCCTCTCCTCTCCTCTCCTCTCCTCTCCTCTCCTCTCCTCTCCTCTCCTCTCCTCTCCTCTCCTCTCCTCTCCTCTCCTCTCCTCTCCTCTCCCCTCCTCTCCTCTCCCCTCCCTTCCTCTCCTCTCCTCTCCTCTCCCCTCCCTTCCTCTCCCCTCCTCTCCTCTCCCCTCCTCTCCTCTCCCCTCCCTTCCTCTCCCCTCCTCTCCTCTCCCCTCCTCTCCTCTCCCCTCCTCTCCTCTCCTCTCCCTTCCTCTCCCCTCCTCTCCTCTCCTCTCCTCTCCTCTCCTCTCCTCTCCTCTCCTCTCCTCTCCTCTCCTCTCCTCTCCTCTCCTCTCCTCTCCCCTCCTCTCCTCTCCCCTCCTCTCCTCTCCTCTCCTCTCCCTTCCTCTCCTCTCCTCCTCCTCTCCCCTCCCTTCCTCTCCTCTCCTCTCCTCTCCTCTCCTCTCCTCTCCTCTCCTCTCCTCTCCTCTCCTCTCCTCTCCCTCTCCCCTCCTCTCCTCTCCTCTCCTCTCCTCTCCTCTCCTCTCCTCTCCTCTCCTCTCCTCTCCTCTCCTCTCCTCTCCTCTCCTCTCCTCTCCTCTCCACATAAGCCTCTCTGCAAAGCAGGATTTATTTCTGGCAGGGTAATCAAGACACCTGTTAATCCTGTCTAAGTACTGCAATAAAGAGCTGACCCGATAAATAAAAGGTATGGCAGTTACCCAATTTTCATGTTTGTTTATTTTGCTTTTAGTGTCGATGTCTGTTTCACTTTTTGTTTATTTTAATCTATTTTGGTAAATTATACCCCAATTCACATTTACAATACAAAGACAGGTAAAAAAAAGAAAATGTGGGAGGGCTGGCAGCACTTCCCAAAACCTAAGATCTCAGCTATGGAAACCATCGTACACTCACAGAGCTGAAACCTCGGCGAGCCGAACAAAAGGGTAAGGAGGGGGTAAGCGGCCCAGACAAGAGCACGCCAGCACTGTAGTGGTGATGCTGCTTCAGCTTCGGGTTGGTTTTCAGGGAGGACCTTTCCAAACACCCTTCGCACAGCAGCACCTCACCCCCGAATGAGCTGCACTGCTTGTGGCAGCGGCAGGCACCTAGCACTGCCTTAGCTAAGCTCTCCAACCTTAGCATGTTTTGGGCATTCTCAAATACATTTAAAACCTGGCTTTCACATGCAGACTGTAGGTTGTGCATGATGCTAGACAACTTTTGATTGCTCTCACAAAAGCCATGTGCCCAAGGACACGGTCTTGCAAGTAGTATTTTACCACTCATCCCTCTGCAGCTGCAGCAACTTTGTCCTGGATGAAGTACAGCATCCCTCAGAAGACGGACAGGACAGCTCACTACAGCATGCTTCTGGAAGAAAGTTAATTAATCCTGGTTTACAGAGCTGTGCCAACTGAATCCTCAGTACAATGGTTGCAGAATTGTCATCACCAGAGTTTCTTTTTATTATAGCCCCAGAGTAATGAAAACACAATTACTTCACTTGCAGCAAATCTGGATCCCCTAGTAGTCTACCTGAAAAGCCTTTCATTTCCAGCTGTTCTCCTCAGGCTGCAGGAGCAGCTCATCAGACAGGCTTCTCCAACAATATTATAGGACATTATGGATGGGCTGGGGGTCAGGCAAGCTGGTTGCCTTTGCAATAACTCTGTTGTTATCAGTTACTAAATTTCAATCAATCATTCCTTTGTGCTTATGCTTGAGTAAGACCTCTGAACTTGCAGCAAGGCTTCAAATCAATATTGCAGCCAGCAGGTAGGATTACCACCTGTCTTTTCACCCTTGCCGTCACAGAAGTTGCACCTTTGTTCTCTACTCAGAAGTCATGGGAAAGAATCACCTACACCTTCGGTGAAAGACAAATAACATCAACCACAGCAAGGTAACTGCTTCTCATTCAGAGCGGCGTGTGGTTTTGCATCGATGGAAGGACTCAGACCAGTAATGCTGTAGATGCACACAATGTATGTACACAGGTGAGCACTACCCAGAACACACCGTATCCCACACTGTGCAGAACGAGCAGGTTTTGAGTGCTAAGACACCACGTTTTATTTTCATTTTCTTGTAAACAATGTTTTAGGGTATTCATAGAGTAAAGAAGGCAAAAAAACCACTTGCATCCAGCATTTACTTTACCGTATTAGACTAGATGAAGTTTAGGCTGTACTACAGAAGCTCCTTTTAACACACGCCTGCCTAACACACTGCTCATCTTAGCACCGTACAGCTGGGGACTCTAAACTACTGTGTACCTGGACACGCCAGTCTCTCTGCTGCATATCTTGGTATTATATTGTCTGACCTTTGTGTTTGTGAGTTATCTTACCACAAGAGAAAAGCTTTGACATTTTTCAAACGGCACTGGTAGATAACTGAAAGCCTTGCTGCGGCGTGGCTGCGTGTGCGGGATGTGTGGTCCTTCAGGGACGCGCAGGGAGGAAGCGATGCTTTCCAGCTGGGCTCCCACCTGTAACGAGGTGCGAAGACAAGCTGCCCTGACCTGGCTGTGTGCCGAGCCATGCTCCATGGGATGCGCCTGATTCGCCTCGTCTCCTGCCCCCAGCGCTCTGCCTGGGCTCGGGGAGAGCCACCCACGCCACCCATCTCCTGCAAGACTGCCACTGCTTGCAGGGACCAGGACAGGCGGGCGGCTCGCCCCACCACGCGCTTGCTCCTGCAGCCTCTCCCACAAATAAACGCACCTGTAAAAACATGTCTGCAAACCTGGGGTTTCGGGCAGGTATCAGTGATGCCCCTGAGAGCATGTTTTAAAGGTCTGTGATTCAGCAAAGGCAGAACACCTTACAGGCCATGGATAATTCATTTATTGCCATTTTCAGATAAAGCTGAATTTTGCAAAGAAATTCAGATGATATATGCGATAATCCAGGTGATACATGTGATTTAAAATATTGAAGACCCTCAGGGTAAAAAGCAAAAAAAAGAAAAAATCAGAGTGAGCAAAAAACAAACTGAAAAAGCTAAAGTAAACAAAGACAAAAGGAACATTATATTTTCAACCTCGTAAAGCACAAAGCATTAGTAAATAGATGCTTAAGGCTATAAAACAATAAAAAGATATAAAAGGCACAGAGACGTTGTTTCTTTTACAACAAAATAATTAATATTATTATTCTGTTGGCCTCAGTTGAACTTCCAGAGATTCAGGCAACCAAGTTCCTCAAGTTATAACACCATTACAGAACAAACAAGACTGAATTACTTGATACTGTTGTTGCTTCCTTTGTAAGTAATACATCAGCTTTCTTGAATTATATCCCCATGTAATGAGACAAACTGTTATGACAGTGAGACATATGCGTCTTGCATCTAAAAAATTTGAAAACCACCTGTTTGGGTTCCTTCATCATTAAATGGATTACAAAGAAAATAAAACACAATGCTTTCTCCAGACAAAATACCTCAGAAGGTGTCAACAGTTTGGAAAGTTTGAATAAGCAAGATGTTGCAATTCTAGTGCTACACAAGATACAATGAGCACGTCCAATCACAACTGTGATGAGCAGAGAAGCTGTCAATGTGGGGAAAGGTCAGGCGCTACTGCAGAGGAGCAATTAGGTGAGGATCTCAAGACAGATTCTTGGCCACGTTTGCAGAAAAGCAACATGAATCATCTAATTATAGGTGAGCAGGGACAGATCCAGCAGCTGGGACCAGAAAATGGGTTCAAGGAAGATATGCAAAGGCTCAGTCATCAGACACTATGTGAGCTTTGTTGGAGAGATGAGGATGAGCCTGCATCCAGAGGTCCAGATCCGTACGCTTGAACATCCCTCTGCTGAGCACATGAGAAACAGCCGCTGGTTCACCATGGGCTGCGGCCAGCTCAGGGCTCTGCTCCCGGGATCAAGCCTAGGGCAAGCATGATGAAATTTCAGGGGGGTCCATTGTATAATCAGCTCTTTGGGAGACCAAATCTACTGTGGTGTGCAATGTACATATCCCTAGTGCTTTTATATATATATATATATATATGTACAAGTATATTTATGCACTATATATATTTGATGGAAAGAGCTGAAATTCTGCAGTCTGCGATATGGTGGGTGGTGGCAGCTGAGAATTTCAGAACACTCGAGAACTTTCTATTCAGCAATTGTTTTATTTCCTATTTGGGATAAAAGGCCATGGGCCCAGACACAAGAATAATATATTATGCATGCTGAGACTTTAGCTTTTATTCAGAATATATAATTTTATAATGAGTGACATTTTTCTAGAGAGATTTATTAAACAGCAAAGGCAGTGCCACTTAGAGTCATGTAGAAACACACTGAAGCAATGTATTTCTGAGGAGCAGGTTATGTGATTTTCAGCCAGAGGTGCAGAATTTCCTTATGGGTCCTGAGCAGCCAAGGATTTGATCTGTTTATTTCACTCGCCACAGTGACATTCCCCCCAAACTGAGCTCTGAAGATTAGGTATCACCTCGTCTTAGAGCTTTGCCTTTGGCTGCTGTGCTGATAAGTGCAATACACTTCTGTATAGCCGACCACTGGCACTACAGCGTTCATATTATTTGTTCCACAATTACAGATTAAGATATTCCTAAGTGGACATGAAGCAGTAGAATCATAGAATGATAGAATCGTTTAGGTTGGAAAAGACCTTTAAGATCACCCAGTCCAACCATTCACCTACACTGCCAAGTCCACACTAAACCAATCAAGGGTAGACCAGACTGAACCATGTCCCCAAGTGCCACCTCTGCCCGTTTTTTGAACACTTCCAGGGATGGGGACTCCCCCACCTCTCTGGGCAGCCTCTTCCAATGCTTGACCACCCTTTCCGTGAAGAAATTTTTCCCAATATCCAACCTAAACCTCCCCTGGCGCAGCTTGAGCCCATTTCCTCTCGTCCTATCGCTAACTACATGAAACAGAGACTTTTGTGGTGTACACCATGGGTTTTCAGAGAACATTAGAAATATTTCAGCTGATGACATCTTTTCCATTCCCCAGTGACCAAACACTTCCTACCTCAGTGTTTCCTCCAGGGGCTGAGTTTCTGCACCACCCATTACTCGTGCTCCCATGCCTGATCTCTCCAGTGAGGTCCCCAGCCTGGGCACCACTCCAGCCTGGCCTGGCCAGCAGCGGGGGGCTGGAAGGGATGTGTCCCCTGGGTGCAGACTGTGCTTCTCTTCACAGGTGCCCACACACCGGCTTTCTCACGCCAACGGGATTTTGCTGAATTCTGGCCATCCTGCAATTCATATGAGCTCCCAGATCCTTTTCTGAAGAGCTGCTACTGAGCCACTCATTCACCAGCCTTACTTTTCAGGTGATTATTTCCTATTCTATTTCCACCAAAATAAGGAACTTCCCATTTTTCCCCACTGAACTGGACACTGACTTTTTAATACCTTTTTTCCAGCTCATCTGGTTGAAGACAGGCCAGTAAATTTCCTCCAGAGCCTCCTGCACCAAAGCCAGAGAACCTGGCTGAGACAGGACATGCTGTTTCTCCAAATGACATGCAGCCCTATGTTAAAAAACTCAGATGATAAGAATTCATTCATATCCCTGGGTAAAGACCAGATTAAGAGTGCTTGCAGTTTATCCAGCTCTCTTGCAACTTTGTGCTTTTTGTCTGTTACGCTAAGCACACAGCAGCTGGTCGCGGGTTGCTGCCTGTGCTGAAGCTTGCACTCAGGTTACCATGCAACCCTCTCTCAAATAGGCTGCAGCAGGCGGTGATTTAGCTTTTTTCTGAAATGCAGATTTTTTCAGACCTCTCTGCATTTTGCAGCTCTTTCTGAATCACTTATTTTTAATTCTTCATTAGTCTATGTGAGATACAAGTAGCTACTTCTTAGTAATAAGAAACTACTTCTTCCTCGTCGATAACTCAGTAGAGAGAATTAAGGGCAGCCCTGCTGTCCTACGCCAACAGATGAGCATCCTGACATTGACTTCATGGCAGCATCTTTGCATAAGGCGCATGTTGAATATCCACTGCCTGAAAAGAGGAGTTTCTTAAGCCCTCTGGCCTGCAACAGTATGGCAGTGCTTAAAAAGTTAAAAAGAAGTTCTCTAAAAAAATGAACTTTCTTCAACAGCCCTGAGCAATCTTGCACCTACCATGTTTCTCCAAGATCCTAAGGCTGAGCAGGCAGAACACAGGATAATGCCACACTTCTGCTCTTCCTGAAAAAGGAAAGAAAGATGAATGAGTGACTGCACTTAATCTCCAAGGATTCAAGCTTTCTGATCATCAAAACAAAGATGGGGCAAAAAAGGAAACAGTTTAAGGGAAAATGCTAAGTAAGTTACAAACCCACCACAGAGAGGTTCTTCAAAGGTAATTCTTCTACATAGCTGGCATTTTATACCAAGATAGGTAGGTTATTTTTCGCTGGCCAAGGGTATAGCTGTTCAAAGAAGAACCAATTGTTCTTGCAAGGGTTAAACGGTGATAGAATTTTCTTTCAATTCAGTGCATGAAGATTAAGATTTTAGTTGGCAGAAAGTGAGAAATTAGTCCAATTTGCACAGTAATTAGTGGTTACAGGTGACACAGGTGTTGCTTCCTGTACTCACTATGCCCCATTTCCTCTGAGCATTTTCTGTTGTGCAGCATTAATCTAACCTTGTTCATAATCTCAGGCAGTTTCAAAATATCTCTGCTAGAGCTGCTCCCTTCAGTTTCCTGAATTATACCATGGTGGAGGCTTTCACACTGTTTTTGCATGGTGTATCATGTCAGTGATTGGTTTCTTACCCATTCAGTTTATTTTAGCTGTCCTTAAAAAAAATCACTTTAATCACTCCACTTTTGACAGAAGGCATTTCTGACATTTGACTGGACCAGTTAAGTGACCCAGCAAAATAATTATTTCAGTGCTGAATATTTGATATTCCTCCAGGACCCTGATGTCTGGATTCTTGTCCTGCCGATTTCCACTGCAAGGACACAAAGATAGCACAGAGTAGATGAAGAAGACACTTGACTGCAACATGCCCTAAGCTCTACCGCGAGAGACAAGCCTGTGCAGTGCACGTTAACTCCCTCCTGAACTCAGAGACTCCAGAGCATCCTTCCAGAGATCCTGCTGAAATCTCCCCAGACTTGCGCTCTTTACTGTCTCCAGCTGCCCTTCATTAGAAGTCATGGTGGTATAAGGTGTCCTGCTGTGAAATTTTCTTGCAGATTTTTGTTGTTGTATTTTCAAAGCACAAGTCTGTTTGGCACACTTTCTGCCAAAGCTAGGTTGATACAGTACCACTGTTCTCTTCATGCTGATATTTGAGGCATACCTCTGATCAGAACCATCATCAAAACTATTAATAGTGTTCTGTAACACTTTAATTTATGCACACGCAAAGTGCAATTGTTGCCAAACATCTTTTTGTGGTACAGCAACCCTGTAAACATTGGTTTAGCTCTAAAGAGGAAGGATGAAAAATCCACCCTTGATAGGGCAATAAAACTTACCATCTTGGTTATTATCTCTAAATGTATCACAGGTGGCTGCATGGAAGATGATAAGTGGAGAACAGTGCAAGGGAAAGCCTGTCTCCATGCTATTTTTAATTATGAAACAGCTCTGGCGTTACCAGGCTATTGTGAGATGATGAGCAGTTTTCACAAATGTGTCTGGGTAGCCAAATCTGCGACGGGAAGTCTGAAGAGTCACTCAGCTGACAGTACTGAAGTTTGTTCGTTTGCTTAGATTTTACTCTCACCATGTCCCTTGAGTGAGCTTGGCCATACAAATCATAGAGTCACAGTAAGACTCTTCCAGAAGCTGGAAGAAGTAACAGCCTACAGACGTTGCATCGCCCACATTTGCCATCTTTTGTTTGCAAAGCACGACAATGGCTGTGGAGTGCTGAGTTTCTGAGAAATCATCTCCTTGTGCCAACAACAATAAACAGTTCTCTGCTTTGTCCACAAAGCTGGAATATGTTGAGAGGAATAACACCGGTGTCTGTTGTCTCATCCTCTGACACTTGTTCAACAATCCACTCCAAAATGTTGTTGTCATCTTCTAATCAGATTATACACCCAACCCCCAAAATGTTTCACAAACAGGTTTTGCCAGCTGCTAAGTTCCAGCAAGACGAGCCAGATTCGTAACAAGTGGGGTCACGAGCCAGAAGGGCGGTGCAGCATTCTGCTGCCCAGTGTCGGGAGGAATTTGGAGACTGCATGGTGCAAAGTTCAAACTGCTTCCCCACTCTGCACTCTTCTTGCACTGCAGAGTGACCCAGATGTCCAGGACTGGCTGGATCTAGGCAAAGGGAAGTACTTAAGAAGTATTTTTAAAGCTACTCCAGTGGGAAAACCAAGGCTGTCCTCAGGCCTGCGGTGAAGGAGTGTCCAAACTCAATTGCCTCCACAAACCAGACGCTTGCAGAGACCACACCTGCCTGACTTGTCTGAGACTGGAAACCTCAGCAGCAAGGTCTGCCCTTTGCCATTGCTTTTTCATTGCCGGAGAACTTCCATTGAAAAAAGAGGATGCAGGAGGCACAATGCTGCTGAAAAGCCCGCACATTAGTTGACAGCATCAAGATACACCTGCATGATGCTGGATCTATTCCCCTGCCCGCGGCTGTTAATACTTGCTGGTACAATTGATTCCATCAGGGTGATGATGGCAGATATAGATCGTTCCCAAGTGCAGCAGATGCATGTGATCTAGCAGTTTTCATACCAGACTTCCTTTCCCAAATCTGAACATAGATTGTTTTTAAAAAAGAGCAATGCAGTTAAGAGCTGAACAGCCTGTTACAAGCATAATCCCTGTACCCTAGTATTAGTGCTCAGCCTTCAGAGCTGCAAAGAAGCTAAAGGCAGGTAGCAAGATGCCCACATCAGGATAGTAGGTAGGAGTTTTGGAGTTGCCTCTTTATTTAAGAAAGACATAATAATTATTTACATATTCAGAGGGACATTTTCCCCGTCTGGTTTTCTAGGTTTCATGTAACAGAAATTCTCTACAAAGACCACTTCAATTAAAGACAGGAGCCAGAGTCACTTACTGAGGTCTCACCTTCCACTTTCAGACAAGGTACATACGGGTCCTCAGCTCGCTGCAGGGGAAGCAAATGGCAGACCCCATCTGTGCAAACGAAAGGATTTTCAGGGAAATGTCAGCCCACCCATCCATTTTAGCACCCTTCTTTTGCCAGACCTGTGATTACCTTGGCTCTACCACGTCTCCTCCTGCCCTGCCACCTTCCCACACGGGAACCGGTCCGTGGAGGAGGCATGCATCAGCAAACCTCACCACTTTTCCAGACAGCCGAGTCTCAAGGCTGGCTGCCCTGTAAACGTGCAAGTCAGGCAGGCTGCAGACAGGTTCTGTGCACCCTTTGCAACAGCCTATGGAGAGGGATGACAGCCAAGGTGAGGCAATCCTGTTCCATGTTCCTTTGGCAGAGGTGGCTGTAGATGCCTCACAGCCCCAGGATTCATAGACATGAAGCACTCTACGGGGTAGCTCAACATTTGGGCTGTCTGCAACTTTTAAGGATGGGAGCCGAGATAAATGTCTGATCTACACTCTTGAAGAGCTGGTGCACATGACATTGGGTTACCAAGGATTGCCATGTGATTTATTCAATCTGCTTTTGCTTCCATTAGTTTTTTGTTTGTTTATTTGATTTTTCCAGTCATTAATGGGATCACCTGAAGACTGAAAGGAAATCTGACAATTCATTTAAATGACCTTCAAGGAAAGGTGAACTGCTTCAGCAAATCTGCCCCCAAGTTTCCACCATAAGCTGGTGAGCAGGCAGATGAAGCGTAGAATTGTCATGCACTGATATCTACACGTTAAATTATTCATCTTAATTGGTATCTAAAGCTTTGCAATATTTGTTAATTTTATAAGAATATATTAATTTTTTTTCTTTCATGGAAGCAAACAGCATTGAAATATTAGAAAATGAAATAAGAAAAGGATATGTTATGATTCTTGTAAGAATATTCACTGGAGACACACAAAGTTTTAATGTTAATGTCTCTGCATCACTACTCCCTGCATGCTAAAATAGGTTTGGAAATGCTTGAAAGGTTAAAGCTTTTGCAAATTATGAAACCAGACCATTTTGGAGCTATAAATCCTGCTCATCTGGGATAGTTGTTCTTGTGTAAAACCTTATGTTTTCTTGAGAGACTGAGCTGAATATTTATGCTTAGCACATCAAACACAAGGAAGGCACAGAGGTTCGCTTGTCTGCAGTGGGTATTTAAGAGTTTATTGTTGATAATTAAATCTAGAAATTACAATTAGTCACTTATCCCAACTGGAGTGCCCAGTTTTTCTTCATTTACCTTTCCAGCATAGAACTGGTTGTAGCTCACTGGTTGCCCTGAAGCAATGTCTTTGTAAATCCAACTTCTGTCATTTATGATTCCATTATGCCCTGGTGGCTCCCGTGACCCCTCTTCTTTGCCAGCACAGACACTGCCTCAGACAGGTGCACTTTCCGGTACAGGAGCTGATAAACCAAAACAGGAGACTTTGGAAAGCACCTGCCAACAGCCAACGCATTGGCCAAACCCCCCAGACCCTGAGAGAAGGGCGAGGCTGATCCACCAGCAGAGGCTTATGGTAAGACAGAAACCGTGTTTGGAGCCAGGGTTTGGTTTGTTCACAGGTGATATACCAGTGGCCTCGCTACAGCTCTCCCCGTTGTTATAAAGGGAAATAAATGTACCTTGTCTAGAGGAAAGCGAGGCCAAGGAAGGGGAGCGCAGAGGACCACGAGTGAGGCTGTAAGCCAGCAAACAAGCGAAGGAGGGGAATGAGCATCCTGACCAGCGACTGAGAAGGCATTTGAGGATGGCCTCGGTGCCAGACATGGTGAGAATACAGCTCGATGTCTTTGAGGAGTGCACAGATGGCTCCGGGTGGCTGCCAAAGCACAGCCAATTGTGATCAGCAAGTGGGGATGGCGTTGTTTGCCAGGAAAACATTTGATGAGGCAACCTTTCTGGGGTTTTGGACATGCAGAGGCAGAAGCACCGGTGCATTCTTGGGGCTGGTGCTGCAATACCCCACAGCTGCAAATCCAGCTGCACGGGCAGCCAGACACATTCCAGGGCCGTGCTGAGCCGCTGCAGCAATGCCACTGGCTGGCCAGCCCCAACACACGACCCCAAAGGCAGGTGGAAAGTTAGAACAGCTAACAAAGGAGAACCCGCAAGTATTAGGAGGATCTGGTTCTCAGTTCAGGCTGAAATACCTGAAAGAGGAAGAAAGGAGTCATAGGAAGCTCCGAACGCCTGCTGGCACAGCGTCTGCTAAGGGCTTGGAGGAGACGCGGTGAGGTGCCCGACCCCCGCAACGCGCCGCTCCGCCCCACTGGGGAGGCTGTGCCCGCCGTGCTGCCGCTGCCCTGCCCTGCTCCCCGCGGGGCAGTGGTACAAGCCCGGTCCCCACCGCCGGCCGCATCTCTGCAGCGCCAGCTCCCACCCCAGCTCCCACCCACCCATCTCCCAGCGCCTCTAGCCGTGCTCCAGAGCGTCTCAGGTGTCCGTACACGTACAACCCTCCACCACGGCCGCACAGACCAGCCGCCGGTCCCTCCAGCCGCAGGCTTCCCGAAGCGGTGGCAGTATCACAAATAAGCTGTTGTCCAGACCTCTCCACTGCTATCTGAAATGCAATCCCACTTATCGTGTGCCTCATGATTCCTGTTTTCGTTTTCCAGGTTATGTCAACACCTTAGCGGTCACAAAAGCAATTCTGTAGAAACCACCTGCTTTTGCCAAATACAGTTTTGTGTGTTTTTCATTTCTTCTTAAATAAACACCTTCCTCATATAGTGAAATAAAATCCAGAGAGAGAAAAAAGAAGAAAAAAACAAACAACGAAAAAAAACCCCAGCCTCTCCACAAACACCTCCAACAACCAACAACTATTTGTGGCTCTTGTGACTCTGGTAAGTCAGAGCAGAATGTATAGATTTATCGATTTGGTTGTTGCAGGGGGGTTTGTAAACATTCTCTTGGCTCAGAGCAGGCTTTCAATGTCTCTCTTGGTCTTACTGTTGCTTTCCAAAACAGAAACAAAATAATTCAAGCCTCTGTTTGGTAAGTTTAACCTGTCATGTACCACCCTGGCCCTGCTGCCACTCCTGGACTTTCTGACCCACACAGTTTTGGAGGACACAACAGCCTGTTTATCCCTGTTCTGTCTTTCATGTCCTGCCTCTCATTCACCTTAACAGAACATGAGCAGAATGCATACACGTAAAAGCATCTGAACACCGAAAAAGTCATGCCTACATCTCACCCCAAAAACAAACGCCTCCTCTCAAAACTGCATTCACCTACCTGTAGAATAAATTCTGCTGTTGTCTTCTCCTGAGCCTCATTTCTCTTTCACCTACAAGGCGCAGTTCGGCAGCTGTTGACAGCACATCTTCCTGTCATCCCGGCAGATAACACTGAACAGCAACGGAGCACCCAGGGACTGACACCAGAAAACACAAAAGAATATTTAATTCACAAAGGAATATTTAATACTACTATCAGCAATGCAGTCAGTGTTGTACAGCAGAACACCAGAAATGAAGACTTTTATTGTCACTGCTGGGAACAGAAACTGTCGGTGGCATCTTGCCAGGGATCACTGCTTCCCAGATGGGTCTCCTAAATATACCTTGACACACAGCCACTGCACCAACTTCAAAAATCCAGATGCAAAAGTCTTGCATTGAGCCCATCTTTCTGTTTTTGAGCTAGGACACAAGGGATAGGGATGCAGAGACGTTCTCGAGCCATACATCTAGGAGCCTCTTTACATGAGAAGCGCTCCAGCACTTTACCCCAGACAAAACTGATTGAAGGTCTTGCTGCCACAGGCAACTTTTCTTCATTTGCAGCAGAAACAAATAATAGTCGAACCACTTCTCACTCCTGCTCTGCAAACCTGGACTGACTACTTTCATGTCAAGAGAAATCCAGTCTTGTCACACCAAGATGGAGAATGAAGTCTCACACAACAGCTCTGAACAAGTTCAATTCCTCCTCCCTGTATTAGATGAGTGGAGAAACATTTTCTCTGGAGGAAGGTGAAGGTTTGGCTGTGTGGGGGAAACCCAAACACTTGAACTGCGGGATCCCTGCTCAGCAGGAGCTGTCAGACTGCTTCCACCTCCCCTGTAAGATGAGCATCCTAATATCACCAAACATAGAAACTAGTGGTTAGGTTATATACAAATAACAGCTGAAATAAGACACGGTTTAAATACAGAATTTTAGATCTTCTAGAAGAGAGGAAATGGATTGAAAGGAACCAGTTTTCCCACAGCTAAGGTACCCTTGAAAAGCTGGTCCTCTTCTCCCATGTTATTTAATTTTACAACGTCTATAGCAGGTGTCTTCTGCTATCACCTAGTCAAAGCATAATTCCTGTTTCCTTCCCATCACCACAAATTAGGCATGAAGGGCTGCATTTTTTGTTTTTGTGTGCATTTGTATGAGTTAAACAATTCATTGTTTAAATTATTACAATTTTAGACCAAACTTTTCTAAATCGAGATGCTGTTTTACCTAAACAATTATGCATTATAAAATGGGAGAAGCAGGCTCAGCCATCACACCAACAGGATCCGCAGACCTGGGTCGCCAGGGAGCCGATTCACTACTCCTATCACACCACGTTTTCAGCAAGGAAATCCCCCCAGCTCCCGCTGTGTTATGCAAAGACAGTGCGTTGCAGAGCAGCGGAGACCTATCACTTCCTTACGTGCCCAATGCAGCGTCTGCAAATTTCACAGCCTGCCCACCTAGCATTTCTGTATTTCTCTCTCATAACTTAATTAGCAGCAGGGGTCGAGCACAGTGGAGGTCAGGCAGCAGCATGGGGCTGATGTGAGGTGCGAAGCTCCACAGAGGTGCGGTAGGGACGACATCAGCCTCACAGCCGCCCGGCTCTGCGCACAGCGGTGTCCCCCTTCGCCTTCAGCCAGGCTTCGTCTCCCCGCTCACGACTCCGAGATATCGGTAAACAGCAGGAGCCTCCCTGCTCTTTCCAATCAGTGCAATTAACTGGTAAACTGAGGGAATGTGCAGGACTGTGCCTGGTGAGCCACCCGCTCATCTAGTGACTCCCGTTAGCTTACGTCGAAGGTGATCACGGTGCTAACCTCACAGCTCAGCTGCTGCCGATGGCAACTGGAGTGGGGAGAGAGCCTCACTTTGTATGGGCCGTCAAAGAACACGTCTTGCATTCTGCCTGCCCTATGGAGACCTCTAGTTCCACAAACAACTGCTAAAAAGCAACCAAAGAAAAG
The DNA here is from genome assembly GCF_030463565.1 of Pelecanus crispus. NCBI lineage: Eukaryota > Metazoa > Chordata > Aves > Pelecaniformes > Pelecanidae > Pelecanus > Pelecanus crispus. Next base: position 74,990,117 of record NC_134648.1, read on the forward strand.
GGGAAAAAAACCTAGAGAAAATAAAAAATAATACAAACGCTGTATGGAGCACAGGAGAAACAAGTACAGCTGTGACCTAAGGTCAGGGATGCTTAATTGTACCTGTTAACACAAAGACAAAACCTTTGCCTCTTCCCTAGCTGTGTCTGAACACCAAAAGTTTTCCTTCATGCAGTGAGCTCTGTCCACCATTTGTGTGCCTCATTCCTCAGCTCCATCTTCCGAATAGTCTCCAGAAACCGTGATCAGCCTGAAGGCCCACTCAGCCTTTCTTGTCTGAGCTTAAAGCATTGTCAGTGCTATCGCTGTAGCCACCCATTTCCCTCTCCGTCCTCCTACAGAGGATGCAGACTGGATAAAGACACATCTGCTGCTTTTGACCTTGCCAGGAGTGCAGGAGTGTGTGCAGTCCATCCCAAATTTTGAGCTTTTCTTCTTCTCTAACCCCAGCAACGTACAGTTTCACCGAGTTTAACTCATGGGACAGGCCCAAGCGCTCGCTCAGCAACCAGCTCTTCTCAGGGCTGAGGACAGGTGAGTAGAAGAGGGCTGTCCTCCACCTGGCAAAACTCCCTGCTCACCCCTCAAAGCATCCTGCACAAGCCAGCAGATTCGGGGTTCCTCTGCCCACAGCACCAGCAGAAGCAGACTCTCAGCTCTGAATTTACCCATCCTTTCCACCCCTCGTCCCAGGGGTGATGGTCTCCCGCTGCGGGAATGACAGAGCTCTCCACTTCCCTGCACGCTCCCCACGCGGTTGCACAGCCATCCCCAGGTTGGTCTGGTGGGGCGGGAAGGTGGCAACTCCCAAATGCCCCAGGCCAGGTGATGACCAGCACAGGGCGTCCCGGCGGAGGGCACTGCATTGCCGCTGAGTGTGTGCTGATGTAATGCCCGGGGGGGACACGTGGAAACCCCGGCTGCAGGGGAGGTGTTGTGATGGGGAGGCAGCCAGCAGCAGAGCTGGTATGAATCACTGCCAATTACCAGCATATCTAAAATTACACGAAACATCTACAGTCTGAAGAATTACAAGCTAAGTACCAGGCAGTTTCCTCCCTGGTGCCAGCAAGCTATAGACATGAGCTGATTTGGTTTTATCCGTTCCAAGCAAAAAAATATTGTGATTGCTCTGCCTGGATTGTCACAGCAAAAGTCTCGCCAGGCTGCGGCCACTGGCCCCGGGGGCAGGAGCCAGAGGGATCTGTCATGCAGCTCTTCCTCTGCCACTGCTCCGTTTCTTTTGGCCGCTCTCGCGATTCTCGCTGGTATGATAAAAAGGTCTTGTGTGTGCATCCAAGTGCATTTCAGACCATGTGTTTCTGGGGCTTGATGAAGACAGACTTCGTTCCCCAACCTAGTGGACTCGTGAACAACCCTCGGCAGTAAGGAGCACAGTCACACCTTAGAAGTGCAGATTTTTGGCATTGGCATTTACAGCTGCCTCCCTGGTGGCAGCACTGAACCCATTTGCTAGGGAATTTCTCCTTAGTATTCATAATAATTTGCCTCACCCTCAAAAATAATTCTACCTTAACCCCGCTGCCTTTTCCGGATTTACATTCAGGTTAATCGGAAAGCATCAGTCGCATACCATTCCTATGGGCACGCAGAGCACACAGCTGACTGCCATTCTTGCCCTGTCACGCAGCCCAGTACATCTCTTTAGGGCACCCAGCGAGCAGGAGGCTGCACCGCCCTGGCCAGGGCGGGTCAGGGAGCAGACAGGGATGCAGAGCCAGGGCAACGAAACGTTCCCGTGAGCAACCTCAGGCATAACCACTTCAGAAAAGCAAAAGCCACGGGAGAGGATTCATACTCCTGGGAGTGTGGGGTGCTTCTGGAGGGTTTCCTCTGCTCTCTCTCGGCTGCAACCAGCTCTGAAAGCAGAGCTAAGATGCAGCTTGCTCCTCTGTTTGGCCAAGGCACAGTCACCGTGAACTGGGATGAAGGGGGTAAGTGCCCCATGCCCCGTGCTGCTGAACAGAGAGGTCACCCCTGCCCCTGGCCCTACTACCCCTGTGCCCTGGGCTCCTTTCCTCATCCCCCTTCCTACCAGGGTGGGCACGGCGGGGGAGTGCAGGGCCATCGCTGGTGTCCCGTGTCCGCTGAGAGCTCCTGGGAGCTGAGACTTCAGTGGGGCAGGAGGTTCGGCTGCGGCCGCCCCAGGGCTGGGCAGAGCGGTCCCAGCCCTGCTGTTCCTGCGGAGAGGCCACCAGCGCCGCAGCACTGAGCCCTGGCTCCTGCAGAGGCTTCCCAGGCACGCGTCTGGTTAAAAGCGGGCGGCACCACCAAGCTCACGCATCTCCCAGAGCAGACACGGATTCAGCCGTAGCCCGTTCATCCCTGGACAAGCATCTCGCTCTCCTCTTCCCACCGAGGGAGTCTTGCTGAGCAGGCAGCGATTTGCCTCTCCAGCAGCATTCAGAAGATGCTCCAGCACTGAGACCCTGCTCTCCCACCCCTTCGCTGAGACCATGGAGGCCAGCACCCCACAAAGCGCAGTCCCCACCAAAGGGCAGAGCACCCTGACGGGGGTGGGCAATGCCACCCTGCTGCAGACTGCGGCACGAGGACCAGCGCTGCGGGGATGCGGTGCCCAGCGCATCACCCTCGCCTCCAGCGGCTCTTGCCCACGGCACGCGTGGGACAAAGCCAGCCAGGCATGGCCCGTGCGATCCAGCCCCCGGTAGCCCTCGGAGCCCCCCGCCAGCCTGACCTGCCCGAGGACGCCTGACGGAGCACAGGAGAGCAACACCATCACCTCTGCGCTGTTAGTGCACAGTAGCCAGCTGGGGCCCCGCAGCAAAGGGGCACGTTCAGTTTTGATGAACTCCCCACCCTGCCGAAACACAAAGGTGCGGCTCCTCATTCAGCAGACAGCGCTGGTTTTCGTAAGCCACGCAGGCAGTACGGCACTCTACACCCGACTCAAGAGAAGCCCCGCCGCGCTCAGGCAGGTAGCGATTTGTGGAGCAGAGGCGTGAGCGGCAGGTGGGGCCATGAAGAGAGAACCATCGGGAAGAGGCTTTGTGTGTGCTTTTCATAGCATGCTAAAGTAACATCCATAATACCAGTTTCTAGTAAGACATACACTGACAGAAATGCTCTGAAATTTATTAAAAAGCTTACATATTTTGGAATAGGTAAGTTAATAGAAAAATGCAGACTATGGCTCTAAGTGCTTTACTCTTAAACATAGACATTCTTGTTAGAGGCAGCTAGGTTCTACCACTACATCTGTACAGGGATAATTATATGACTAAAACTTAATCAACATCTTTGATGAAGGAAATGAGGAGTCTTCATGAATTTAAAAACAAATTATTAGATTTTCTGGCATCTGTAAATGTTTCAAGCCCTTTAATGGAAACATTTGAGAAATTAATTTACAAAAAAATATTTGGTGAAATAACATGGGAGTATGCAAAAACAGCAAATGGAGCCGGAATATTCTAGGGGCTGGAGGCACCCTCAGGGCATCCCTGCCTGCATCCTTGGGCATTCAGGGGCAAAAGAGCTCTTCTAGTCCTTGCGCTATAGATTCAAAAACGTAACACTCACTGAAAAGATTATCTGAGGAAAAAAAGACCCTGTTTAATAAAATTGCACCTCTCTGTCAAGGAGCAGAAACACGATAATTTAACATGCAAAATCAACTACACCATGGAAATAGCAAAGCTAATGAATGCAACATTGTTAAAAAGTGTTTTCACATACTATGTGTGGAGCTGTAAAAGCAGATTTTTGAGTTTTCAGAAACATGGTTGTTAGCAGATGAAATCTCAGCCAGTAGTAGGCAACAGCCAAGAAGCAGGAGCATTATCACTATCATCCCTAATTTAGGAAAACATTCTGAAGAAATTGCTCCAGCCAAATGTGTGTAACATTTGGCTCCAATTTCAATCTCACCTAAACCAATATGCTACAGGCAAGGCAGGATGGAGTTTGAGAACTTTGGTCTTAAAACTACTGAGCTTGTTTCTCCATTTGGCAACCACCCTTTGCGGCTTTTTAATGGGATGGTGTGTAGTGAAGGATTCGTGTGCCTTTTGGGGCTTGGCTTGCTCTTCAGAGCTCCCAGGGGCAGGGTGGGGGCTTCTGGCCCCAGCACACCCTGCCAGCCTTATGGGGCGGTTCACTCCCAAAAGCCTCTGTGCCACTGGAGTCCTCCAGCCTCATTCTGTGCATGTTGCACCGTAGGAAATGGTTCAGGCTCTCAGATGGTTCATTCTGGCTTTCAGCTCAAGCTCTGGCTTTAGAATATCCAGCAGCTTTCATATCTTCAGGACAAATTCAGATTTTTTCATGCTTTGTTAATGGGGACTGCCACATTGCAGAGCAATTAAAAATTAAACACCAGCAACGTGGCAAAGATGAAAGCACAGTTTCTGTCTTGGGGACAGACAGTATTTCCCCACCATTCCAAGATGTTTTGCGATATCTGGCTTCTTTCTGGGAAGACAGCCTTTGCTTCAGTGTCAGGGACAGCAGGTCTGCAGGCTCCTCTCTGGATAATCCCATCCACACATTCAGGATGCAGGGCGCTCTCCTCATCTAACTGAGAACTGCGAATTGGAAGCAAGAGGGGCCTGCTGAAAAATACGCGGTTCTTCCCACGCACTACAATGCCCATGATGCAAGCTTCCCCTGAAACGGCCCACGTTCCCGCTCCAGTTCCCCGCTCCCCCTGCTCCAGTCTTGCACAGAGGAAGGGAAGCGCAGCGTGGCATCTCTTCAGCTGCATGCACCCGTGGGCAAGGAGAAGGGGTCAAGTACCTGGCTGCTGCAGTTTAAGCAGAAGCCACTTTGCTGCTGTGACTGCTGAAGGCTTCCCCTGTGCACCGTGCCCACCAGCCCTGTGCAGAGAAGCACCAGGCAAGCGCCAGCAGGAGCACGGGGACAAGGCGCCACTTCCCCAAGCAGCGACGTGCCGCTGGCCGACGCAGAGGACAGGCAGCGCAGCTCTGCAATGCTGCGCTGCTCGTGCACAGGTGCTGGAAACATCCAGGGCGCCCGGTCTGAGTGGCCCCGTGCAAAGGTGAGGAACTGGAGTAACACCTACAGGCGAGCTCAGAGCCAAGGGCATTATTCGGACATCTCCGACCTAGACTGTCTCAGTCCTCGTGACCGGCCACCTCCCACCCACACCCACAGCCGCCAGTGTGCCTTCCTTTTACTTTCAGATGCTAGATTTCAGCAAGGATAAAGAGACACGAGTATTAGTATGTTCATGCGGTCAAGGCAAATATTACAAAAGGCAGTAAAAGCATGATATGGCACAAAACTATTAGTGACAATTCATATTGACAATTGTGTGTGATTCTCACACACACCTATGGAAGTCCAAAAACTTAAAAACTTCACCTCCAAGAAAAACATGGTTTTGTTTTGTCAGTCTTTCATATATCGTTCTGCCTACCATTTTTGAGAACGGTTGATTTAGAAATACAGCGTATCTCTGTATCTCAAAACATCTTAAAGATAAGGGCAGGAAACAGGTTATAAAGTGTTAATACATAGGAAGCTCTTTGCGACATAAAATTATTAATTTGTGCAATGACTGCATAATTAATACTTGGTCTCATCTCATTCTCTTTTAAATGTATTCCCACATTGCGTAGAAGTTGTTGGCTAATGAATTAAACAGTTTGATGTTGATGAATCACAATTTTGCCTATCAATATTAAAATATTGCCAGAGGTATGTTTTTCAGTTTGGGTCATGAAAGTTTGAATTGTAATACTGTCAAAAATGTAGACATCATGTTTTCCCAAGCCTCAGTGCAAAATCAGAAGAGTCCAAGTTCTGCTTTCAGCTTTGGGGTTTTTGGACTATTTTTCTTTGCTTTCTTTCATTCAAGCAATGACATGAACATAAGGTACCTTGCAAAACTTCAGACTTATCAATAACAGCATCTGAAATGAAGAAATCCAGTTACCCAGGAAATCTCAAGTCAAAACTAGTTTGTTCCTTGGACTATGATTAATGTGGTAAGTGATACCAGATGGTAAATGCTTTGAGAAGCCTCTGCTCTCAAAAGAAGTGATAATTACTTTCAAAGCTGCAGCAAAAGGATAACGGAGAAAGAACAGGTCCCAGCACAGCGTTAAAGGGACACAGGAGCGAAGGGCACCTTGGCACACGGGCTCTGCCAGGAGCTCGGGCGAGGGACCCCGCGGGGCTGGGTGCTCCCCCCCAGTGCTCAACGCTCCGACAGGACCAGGGTCTCCGTGCTAGGTCTTCCAGGGCAGCTGACGGCACCCACGCCATCCTGCGTGCTATCCACGGACCACAAAAGTCATCTCCTGCCTCCAGAGGAGCGGGGGCGGCTGCCAGTCCAAAACAGTCAGTAAATCCTTTTTGCTCTCTACGATAAAAGACAGAAAACACTGGCCTAGTAAGAGGTAAGCCACATCCTTGTCCAGATTTTGGCACCACAACGCCTTTTAGGCACTCTGGCGGCTGGCAGTCTTGCAGTGTTCATAGCTCTGCCTTGGGTGGCAGGCAACACTTCTCTCTCAACGCACGCCTGATTGCTGGGCAGGCTGGTGCTGCTGCTCCACGCAACACTGTGGGCTTTGTGCTATGAGCAGTTTTCATCAAAGGGACTGTAAGAGGAGGAGACCATATGGCTGCTAAAAATTATTTGACAGGCAAAATACATTGTCATGAGCTGAGCATTTCAGCAGGAGAAGGTAGAATAGGTTGTACCCCTTCAAATAGCTTAGGAGACCGCCGAGGGATCTTCTCGCTCTCCATGGCAGAAACCACCTAAGCCCTGCCAGGACAGCCCCTTGCAGGTGTAGTCATGCCTCGTATGCTTTTGCAGACCTAAACCAGAACCCAGCAATAAGACAGACCCAACAGCACAAGTGCATTTTTCTGCACGGTTGGGAAAGCCACAGCCCTCCGTCCCATCTCTGGAGGTACAGCTGCGCTGCCTTGGCTGACCTTCACTTTAAAACCATTGCTGGGCTGTCCCAGGGAGAGTCTGTTAGCTCATGCTGTGAAGGTAAAAGCGAAAACACAGACAGAATTGAAATTCTGGAGTCATGAATAGTTACCAACTCAAACGAGAGGCACCAGCACGAAAAGCCACATCACTCCAGCGCGGGGGAGCGCAGCCCGGGCACATCTGCTCAGCAGGACGAGGCCAGCAGCGCAGGCAGCAATGCCCGGCCACGGGTGCCTACCTGGCCCCCAGCCCAGCCCGCACCCGGAGTGCAGCCGTCAGCGCGCTGCCGCTCTGCCCTTGAACGCCAACAGCCCTGGCCGCCTCAGCACCAGCTGTCTCTTTTCTTTATTGGGCAATAAAGACACTTCTTGCACACCTGCAAGTCATATACGCCTATTTCCGAGTCACTGTGAATGGCAAAAATGCCCAAGTAAAATCCACAGGAGGCACAGGGTTACAGATGAGAGCCCTTGGGAGGGAAGGCTGCAGGGGGTAACAAAACCAGGGCTGCAGCTTGCTGGGCTCCGACAGAGCCCGGCACAGGGGAGGGGAAGAGGCTGAAAATGCCTGCCTGCCTGGGGAAGACTGACTCCTTGGAGAGCTCAGCCCAGGCTAAGCCAGGAGATGGAGAAGCACCACTAGCTAATGATACCAGCGGCAAGAAAAAGGCGTCCGTTTTGCTGAGACTCACCGCTGCTTCAGCAGCCGCTGATGGCGCAGCCCTTGCTGAGGTGGTCGAAATTCAGCAAGATCAGCTGTCCCAAAGCCAGACAGGGCTTGTGGACCGATGCCCCATTTCATGGATTAAAGAGATAAAAAGCCACAAAAATTAAAAAGACAAGATTAAGGACATTCAAAGAGCATCATCACTGCCTTTCTGAAGAAAGCTGACAGTATGCTGGATGGAAGCTCAGAGGTACAAAACAAACAGTCCAAAACCAATCACAACCTAAAGCAGATGTGAATGCCCATAGCAATGAGAAATTGCTGTTTCATTATTAATTTCCTCCAGGGGGAAAAAAAAAATTGCAACTGCATCATGAGGGACGACAAACAAAACACTGGCAATAAACGTGAACTCTCTGGAAGGCTCAGCAGTCCTCAGCATCTGCGAGCTTTGGTTGTGATCACTGTCGTGACACACAGCAGCAATGGCTGCTTTGTGAAGGACAAACCAAGGAGATCTTCAGGTCTGAACAGGAACACGACAGGATCTGATATTGATGACAAATGCAGATCTATCTCATTGACACCATACAATCCACAGGGAATTGGGAGGGCTCCTTGCAAATATTTAATTCAAGACAGTAAGTGAAGACTTACGTGGATTATTTTACAAGTAGAAAGAATGAGTCTTAAAAGCAAGTCTGATGAGAGGTCTGCTGCTTCTGTAATTTCACTGCTCAAAAGGCCACAGTGCAGAAAAGTTGCTTCTAAAAACACCTACAGAGGTGAGCCTCAAGGTAAAGTGGTTGTTAATGTACACTTAACCTCTACACCACAGAGAAGGTAATAACTGAGAGCAACTGCACCAACAGTATTCTTGAAATTCTTGAATTCCTGAATTCTTCTCCACCAAATGTTAGTTAGAACTTGAACAGTCCCCATCGATACCTTTGGGAACTGCAGTATTGGTCTAAACCCCTAGCAGGAAAAGCTGCATATGGAAAAAGGATCAGCTCTTGCGTTTCATAAACCTCATTCTCTTCCTTCTGCAATACAGTGAAAGACAGAGAAAGCTCCTTGCTTGCACAGCACAACACCCAGCAGAGTTGAAGCCCTTCAGCACCGGCAAGAATGGTGTTGTCTGACCTGCTGTGATTTCCAGCCACCAGCCCAGGCTTGCACAAGGCTCAGCTGGCTTAACTTCTACCAAGAAATGAGAAAGCAGTCACCTCCTCAGAGTGCAGTGAGGATTTCAATGTACTGATCTCTACAGCTCCCGTATACAAAGAAACACTGAAGACTCTGAGAAAAATAAAAGCCCGAAGGACATTTCAGTACTGCGTGCTAGCATTTGCATTACAGCCTGCTCCCACCGCTTGGTGAGATATTCTGGAGCAGGTACTCCTGGGTACTACTGACAGGATCTGCCCGGAGAGCATCCCTAAGGGACTGCCAGACCAAAAAATGAGGAGAAAACATACAACAGTGTCATGGGCAGTGATGGTTTGCACAAGCCTCCAACAAGGCTGCTGTTCTGCAGTGATACCAGCTGAAGTCATGCTCTGACTTCTTCCAAGGGAAGATCCATTTCGCTGTTGGGATCAGTGTAATGCAATGGGAAAGTTGCATCTCCTGGACAAGCTGTTACACGGTGGGAAGAAATAGCGGTGGCCTCATTATGCTAGAGATGTCTTGTGGTACAGGGCACCTTTGCCAATAAAGTCAGCGTATGCTGTTTCCTCTAGCAGGGCAGGAGCTTTGCCCTAGCTTTAAGATTTCTGGCCTCAGCAGAGCTAAGAGCCTAGACAGTGGGAGAGATGGTCTGGGGAATGGACTCTCAGCAGCTGCTCTGTGATAAAATTGATTTACTTCAGCACGCATTGCCAGCTACATCGTCCACGGCTGGCGCTGAGGGGCCGCACTGCAAGAGCTGGAGGTTTGCTGCAACCTGCGTTACGTTCCTGATGCCATGCCCCTGCCGGCTGCTGGGGATGGGCTGGACCATTCCCAAACTCTGGCTGCAGTGCACCTTCCACCCCCTGACCCCGACAGCCACCGGCGACGGGGGAACGCAGACCTAGCCCTCTGCACCACAGGGCACGGGGAGGGCACAGCACAGAGCAAACCACCCGGGTTTTTGTCCTCTGCACCTCTGAAGTCGCCCACCACTGCGCCTGCAGAGCGCCCGAAAGCTGCGCAGCCCGGGGCGCGTCCCTGGCTGCAGTGCTGCCGGCACAGCGTGCCGCCATGAGTCCAGCCCTCCCCGCTCCCTCTGCCGTGTTCCCCTTTGCTGGCTCCCGAAGAGCTTGCCATTTGTTACCAACAAACCGCTGCCTCACTAACGTCACCGGGGTCTGTTCTGGCTGGTTGCTATTAGCAATATTTAGTACCCAATGCCCTCTGCAAACCCAGCTCTGCAGCAGAGACTTCTCAATGATAGAAATTAGCATATATGTAAGTGCTCAACCAGGCAAACACCAGCAAACCCCTTTTAGAAGGATTAAGGATCTTTGAACTTACTCTATGGAGAATTTCAAGCCTTGAAATTTTACTCCTAAGGATATACTAATTCATATAAATCTCCCAGACTGATTTAGGAGTATTCAGTTTTTAGTTACGTCAGGGATTACCTTTCATTGACACCATTACCAACATACATGGTAGTGGCTAGATTCTTCAGCTACCTTGAGGAAAACATTGTACCAAGTACTGACTGTGCTCAGGGAAAGACCATTTGTACCCCAAACTGCTCACCGTCTAAGTACATCAGACAGAAAACAATGTGACATAGCAGTTTGTATTGACTTGAAGATCATATATTAACTAATCCCTTCAAATATCTGACCTTGTCAAATAGCACTTTATGAAATAATTTTAATAAATAGAAACTTAATACAAACTGTGACCATGCATAACCTAAAGTAGAACTAGTTTTGTAATGTGGAAAACTATCAGACATGTTAGAAGGCAGCCATGAAGACAGGGAAATAGCTACACTGAGCTGTGATATTAAAGGTGGGGCTGAAGAAGTTTACAGAGAGGAAAATAGGAACTTCATTAGGGCAGGAGCATTGAAATTATTAGGGTGTGATGTCTCCTGAGGAAGAAGGACCAACTGCCTGGTATCACCACTCTTCATGTGAGATCCCCCCATCTTCTGGAGCACTGGGGGCTCAGCTCTGGGATCTCTCACCTGCTATCAGATACACCGCATCTACAATTAATCCATTAGCCTAATCTGTCATACAAGAAAGTCTGCCAATCATGAATGAGCAAGGAATGAACAGTTTATCCTACTGTGCATTTCAGCCATCTTTCAAAGAGATTGTCAATAATACCATTATTGATCACTAAACCCAAGGAAAGAGGGCAACAATAAAAGTCAAGATACGGATTCCTCCACCGGCGTTTGAGTCACAACAGCTCTGAACCCCACTAACATAAAGCCACGTCCCGCCTGTGCACTGCACTGAGAGCAGTCACTGCTCCCCAGGATCCTAGGGGAAATATCCCCTGATGGGGGTGAGGAGCAAAGTCCCCCTCAGCCTCAGAGCTTCATCTTCTATGAACCAACCAACCCACCCGCCAGCTCTCAGCTTTTTAGCGAGACATCCAGTTTTGATGTAAAGACTTCAAGTGATAGAGAGCCTACTATACCCCAGGGTGAGCTGCAATTCTGGTTAATCACAGTCAGCCATCAAGACCTATGTCTTAGGTCTAGTCTGAGTTTGTCAGGTTTTAGCTTTCACTGACTGGATTTTGCTAGACTTTATTTCGGCTAGATTAAAAGAGCTGTTAAAAGATGTTTATACTTCTAGCTGCCAGCTCCGCAAACCTCTCCAAGGCTCTGACAATTGAGCCAAGTTTCTTCCTGGGGACAGGGGAAGCACGAGCTCCAAATAATAGACTTCATATGCTAAACTTAATCTTCAGTGACACCTGTGCAAACAAAATGCCTTCAAAGGCATTGCTAAAATATAATTGACCGGCCACGCAAGCGGAAACAACTGAAGATGCAGAAGGAGACAGCTCACTGCTCCCACCGCACAGGGTCTGCAGCAGCAGCAGGGTTAAAAAAAGCACAGGCAGGTTTTATGTCACTCAGACATCAGGGAACTGCTCCCAGAAAAATAATATCTCTCTGAAAAGCGTCCTTTTCGGATGTTAGTTCATCCGTCTCCCCCATCAAGAGGCGATCCACAGCTGACATGGGACCAGCCCCGTGCAGTCGCACCCGAATGCGACGGCCCCGCGGGGACGGTGCAGTACCAGTCACCCCTTGCAGAAGGTGAGGACACAGAGCACAGGGCAGCGCGGGTGGGCTTGCCAAGGCAACTCCCCAGACCCCTCACACCCAGTTTGGCCCCGACAGCTGGAAGACAAACCACGCTGGTGTCCCCAGCGTGCTTCCCCCAGCGTGCCTCCCCCAGCGTGCCAAGAGGAAAGAGCGGGGCGAGGTTCCTGCCCCGGGGCCGCTCACTGCTCACCCGCAGCATCACCCCAGCAGACCTGGCTTCTCTCCGACACTGCAATTTCCAGGTACTCGTGCAGAAAAGTGCAGTGTAGCCAATTATTTTGTGTTTGTGCCTCTGCAAAACGCTCTGTTCAATTGACAAATTGACCAGAAAAACGAGCGAGGCACTTCCCACCTTCCCCGTGCCTTTGAGTGCCAGCTCACGCTGTGCACCAAGCTCTCCTGCAGCAGAGAGAGGAGATCCTTTGAACAGGAGTGAAGTGTTACCTGTACCTAGCAGAAATCTTAATTGGATATAAGAAAAGATTTTGTATATTCAGTGTAAAGGAGACTAAGGCACTTAGAAAAGGATCAAACAAATCCTCTGAAGTGGGGCAGTATCATTTGATCAGCACTTGGTGTCTTCAAATTGAGAAGAGATTTTTTTTCTTTTAGTTTGAGAAGGAGATGCTCTAGTTAAACTGCAGGTTTGAACCCGATTGTGCCTGCTTATGTAAGTGGGAGAGTATTATCCCCACTGCAGGAATTACTAGCCTGGTATGCAAAACCTATCCACACAAACGATTCACGGAGTTTAGAACACAGAGCTGGGGGAGGCATTGCAGCCTGTGAATGGGGGAAAGGCTGGTTTCATCAGGCTCAGGACCTAGGAAATGGGGCAGCGTTCCCACCTTTTGCCACTCAGACCAGAGCGCTGCAGTTCAGCTTTCAGTACCACCCACAGGTCTGCAGCTGGCAACAGCACAGGCACTTGAGCCCTTGAAACCCCCCACGGCACGCTGCACCCAGAGCCGGAGGATCCCCTCCTCAGCCTGGGTGCAAAGGCGCAGCTCCTGAGCTGAACGCTCACAGCACGGCACGTCTGGCACCGCTGCAAAGGTGGGATGAGGTTTATTCCAGCATCCCTAGTTCTGCCTGTGGTTTGCTGCGTCAGGAGCCATCCCTCGGCGTGTGTCTTCCAGCACTCAGCACCATGCCCCTGTGCAGAGCTGGGCCCTCTCAGCACCCACGGCTTGCAAAGGCAGGAGGAGGCATGCAGCATTCCCTGAAGGACGTGGAGCTTTGTCTGAGACCTCTGCTTCCTGCCTCAGCAGCTCAGCCTTGCTTCAACAGAGATGGTTTCCTATGAGAAGGCTTAAGCTCTAACCACCATTGCTAGCTACCAGGCTCAACAATCCTGGCAGGGATGGAAATCATCAGCACAGGAGCCAGAAAACTCTATGCAAGTTTTGCCGCTGTGAAGGCGGCTGCCCCGTGCCCTTGCCAAGGGATGAGCCACGTCTCCCTGCCCGACAAGCAGCAGAGGAGCACAGCAGCACGCTGGCTGCCCTCGGAGCACCCAAGGGTGGCCAAGGGAGGTGCTGAGCCGGTCCCCGAGCGCAAGGCTGCCGCGCTGACACCGGGACCACCGGCACGGGACACAGCGCGGGGCCAGAGTGGGACCACTCAGCCCAGGAGAATCACACTTGCCCTTCCTGGAGCAAGGAGAGCCAACGGGTCTTCCAAGGCTGAGAATTCAGCCAAAAAGCAGTAGAAATAGCAAAATACTAGAATAGAGCTGAGGTTGTTCAAGCCTGTAGGACGGAAACTTGGCACTGCCAAAGAACAAGCCCCTGACAATTCCCTTCTTGTGTCAATAAGTGCAAATGAACTGCGCTTAGAGAATAAAAGCAGCAGCACTTCCTGCATATACAGAAGTAAATGCACTAACTGACCTAGAGGTAAATTTTAGTAGACACTCTCTCTTCTGGACCCTGACAGTAGACACCACAGAAAATTTCATTAAGACCCACCTTCCTGCCCACAAACACTTCCCATCTGCACACACAGAAGCAGCCTTGCCTTGCAGAGCTCAGATTATTTAGTTATTTTCATATATGCTGAGCTTGCAGCCTGGCAATTCACCAGAGTATTTGTTTCACGAATGCCATGATCCCTTCCAGGAGCCAGGCCCTCTCCAGTCTCAGAAGTCAGCTTTCTAGATGGCCTAAGAGCAAGCAGGTATTTATAAATTCCTATACAGGCATAACATATTGTTTTGGAATAAGCAAGCCTCACTACTATTGCCTGACGTACCTTATACAGGAACTCAAGCAAGACCTGAAAAACTGATGGGGAGGGGGGAGTAGACCCAGTTTTACAGAAGGCCTCTGTGGTTGGTAATCGCCAAGTTAGTAGATGTGTGGCTAGCTGGTTTAGCTCACCCGTGAGCAGCCTGGCCTCCACGTGTGTCTCCTTAGCAGCTGAGAGTGCACTTTGAGGCACTGTGCGTGTCTGAAAGCAGTTTTGGGGGAGGCTGATCCTTCTGGAGGGTGTGCTCCCCTACAAGCCCTTCCTCTTGCAAGGCACCAGCCCCACGCTGCTGAGCCCAGGGCAGGATGGTGCCCCAGAAGCGATGCACCTGTGGTGCTGAGGAGCTTACAGGTCTGTTGCATGAGCCGAGCCTGATTTTGCAAGAAGACGTTGTCAGTGTGGCAGCAGCGTCTGCACTGCACCATGGCCAGCGTCGAGAGCAACGGAGCCCGCTGCACAGGGGCCCTGCGCGTTGGACTCATGGGCCCATGGCTCTGCCGGTGGGCTCTAGGGCAGCTGCAATGGGTCCGTAACGAGCTCAGAAAGTCACTGCGATGCAAGCCTTTAGCCAAGCCTGGATACGGCACGAGTTCAGAGGCATGGCCCTGCGCTGGCCACGTAAGCAGCGGTGCGAGCGTAGGCACGGCAACTCATGCTCCTCCTCTGGCCCCGGTGCTGCCTGCCTCCTCAGCTCCGTTCACGCTTCCCAGCCTTCCGCAGCAAGCGATACAAAGCTCTGTTTGCAACAGACAACACACTTCTTGGTTATGGCCTTCCACAGGGCACAGCTTTGCACTGCTATCAGGTAATGGAGCTTCATTTGTATTCATACCTGAGGTTCGCCGATTCACACAGCATGGCCTGATTTTCGTGATGGCTTGATTTTTTAGAGACATGTGCAATGCTCTGTAATTTATTGCAGAATTTGAATTCATACTTGCATTGCAATCTATTTTCAGGACTTGGAACTTTTAAAACTATTAAACGGTAAAGTCAGTATTCATATACACATATGTATATAATTGTTTAATGGAACCAAGGAGAAAATAATTAAGATGACAAAATAATGCAAGGGTTTTAATCAAAATGTCCTAAGTTGCTTAGCTTGGCAAATCGTTCATCATGAACACAATATTTAACTAGGTAACAT
The DNA here is from genome assembly GCF_030463565.1 of Pelecanus crispus. Classification (NCBI taxonomy): domain Eukaryota; kingdom Metazoa; phylum Chordata; class Aves; order Pelecaniformes; family Pelecanidae; genus Pelecanus; species Pelecanus crispus. The sequence continues at coordinate 75,005,438 of NC_134648.1, forward strand.
CATGATGAAATAAAGCTATCCATCAGGCTCACGAAAGGACTGAGTTAGCCTGTTTTACCTACTGCACAGATGATTAAACAGCAGCACGGTGCTCTCATATTAAGTGTCTGATTTTATTTCCAGCATGTAGGAAAGTCAGAATGGAGGTTATCTTCCTCCTCCTCTTCTGTTCCAGTTGGGCGCTAATGAGGTCACGTATCTTACGTGAGATAATCAGCCTTCTGGTGCATCTAACATTTCTAACCAAGACCTGCATATTCATTTTATAGGTGTTAGGCCCAATAGTATGTAGGAATTCCTTTGGATTTAATGATAACTAAAGGTAGTTTAATTTATGTCACTCTCATGCTCATTTTCTAATTCAATCCATGATACCAAAGTACTGTGCAGAAAATACATGCACGAGACACCAACCCCCTTCTGTCTTAACAGAAGCTGAGCTCGTAAAGAGAAAGTTAGCAATGGAAACCCTGACCAAGGTTTCAGAGCAAAAGTTGGATTGGGATTAAGAACTTTGCATTCCAGTAATATTTGCCAAGACTTTTGCCATGAGCCAGGCTCCATTGTGCTAGATGCAGCACATGTGGAAATACCCAGGAAAAGCGTGTTCTGCCTGCAAAATGTTCTGATTAAAAAATTCAAGGGAAAAAAAAGTAATGGTAAAGGGCCATTACTGTTTCTGATTATAGGTGGGAATGGGAAACCCAGGGAAATGAAGTTTGTCCAAGGAATCCAGTGTTCTTCCCCCACCTCAGATCCCAAAACAAGGTCTCCCCTGCATCCTGCACTCTAGCCCTAAAAATGTGACAGCGTTTGTTGCAGGGTTCAGTGGCTGGGCTGAGCCCCGAAGTTTCCTTGTGACTTATCTGCAGCATTACTGCGTTAAAAATTTATTTATTTCCTTGCTATGAAGATTCACGAGAGTAAAACTCACAACAAGGTCAGCGGAGAAAAATACGTCTCTTTTCCTCTCTGCTCCCCAGCTGCAGTTCTGCATCCAAGCTTTTGGAAGCATTGCTCTTCCCTTCGCTCACCAGTGAAGAAGTGGTTTAGGAAGACGAGAGGTAGCCGAACCCCCGCGCTCAGCTCCGCAGGAGCGATGCGTGGCAGGGGACTGGCAGCAAGCGTCGGGTGTTTTGTCCTCTAAAGAAGGATCCCTGCAGCAATTACCTGCCAGAGCCATCTTCTGTGTCAGCCGTGCTTTTCCTGTATTTGAAGTTTTTAAGGCTTCACAGTCCCCTCGGATCCACTTTGTTTCAGCTGACGATGATGGAGCAGCGCGGTCCCTTTCCATTCCCCGCTCTGGCGGGCGAGGAGCGCGGGCTGTTGCTGCACCGTGTCCCCGTCCCCGTCTCTGCTGCAGCGCCGAGCAGCCGTGCCGCAGCCGTGCCTCGCCGTCATCCGTCTGGAGCAGCTGCTTGTAGGGCCGGAGCAGCGAGACAGGTCCCAGGGGAGAGACAAAATCAGAGGGGCAGAGCTGGCGCCCTCGCCGCAGGGCTGTTCACGGGGCAGGGGGGACGCAGCCGCCCCCCACCGCCCACGGGACGAGCCCAGAGCCCGGAGCCGGGCCAGGAGCCCTTTTGCCATGGCAAAGGCAGGCGCTGCCTGGGCGGGTTGGCAGAAACCTTCGGAACAAGGAGGAACGAGGCTCAGCAGGTATTTCCTCCCCTGTCCATGCAATATGCTGCGCCACGATCCCAATAAATTAGGTAATTTTTAAGAAACCCTCTGGTTCGTGTGTCTGTGCACGACAGCTGATATGCTGGGCCATTACGGCAATAGTTTCATCTGGAGGCTTTTCCAAGAAAGAAAGGAAAAAGCTTTTCTGTATATATACTTTAAACGCAAGCTGCAACTTCAGACCAGCACTCTGGGGTCTCCTCTGCTGAAACGTTTGTATAAAAAGCCATGCAACACCGGACTTTCTCCGAAAATACATTCACTGTGGAAAGTGCCTCATGTAAGTGCCAGTTGGAAACCAAATTCGTGTATACAGATAAACTGAGCTCGGAGGTTACAGCTTTATAAAGGCACTGCATTAGGCACAGGTGATTTTCTTTCCTTTTTTTTTTTTTTTTTTTAATATGGGCAGTCTGGCATGCTCTCTCTTCCTACTAGTCTGAAAAACAAAGAAATTGAGCCTTTCCTTCACTTACAGGAATGTTAAAGTCACAATTTCCCCAACATTACTCTGGTATGAACCTACAAAATGGCCTTAGCATCGAGTCATAGCGGTGGTCTTGCCAAAACTGGGCAGATGATCTTTTCAGTCACTGTGGTTTGTTATTATTTAATCCATGCTTTAGCTAATACACTTCGGAAAATTAGCAAAGTTTCTTTTAAATTCTAAATGAAAATAAGTCACTTTTGCTCAGTCTGTTTTCCGTATGCCCAAAGGCAGCCACAGGGCAATGTCTGTTTCATGTACCTGAACTTCACTGTGAATGTTTCCGACACCCCTCCAGAGCCCCTCCAGCATACGCCGGTGTCCTGGTTTGGGCTGGGATAGAGTTAATTTTCTTCCCAGCAGCAGGCACAGTGCTGTGGTTTGGATTTAGGATGGGAACAATGCTGATCACACGCTGATGGTTTAGTTGGTGCTGAGCAGTGCTGACACCAGGCAAGGGCTTTTCAGCTTCCCCTGCTCTGCCAGGGGCACAAGGAGCTGGGAGGGGGCACAGCCAGAACAGTTGATCCCAACTGCCCCAAGGGCCATTCCATACCATACGGCGTCATGGGCAGTATGGAAACTGGGGGGGTTGGCCGGGGAGCAGCGATCGCTGCTGGGAACTGGCTGGGCATCGGTCGGCGGGTGGGGAGCAATTGCATTGGGCAGCACTTGCTTTGGATATTGTTATTATTATATTGTTACTATTGTCATTACTATTTTACTTTATTTCACTTATTAACCTGTCCTTACCTCAGCCCAGGAGTGTTTCTCACTCTCACTCCTCCGATTCTCTCCCCCATCCCCTCGGGGCAGGGGCAGTGAGCGATGGCTGCGTGGTGCTGAGCTGCTGGGGCTGAGCCCCGACAGCACCAGCCAAAGGAGGGGCGTCAGCCATGCCAGCAATACAGGCAGAGGCAGCCCCCACCCCTCTCCTTCGGAGGGACGCTCAGGTTTTGCCCCTGGCATTAGAAGAACCACAGTGATACCAACCGTTGAGCCGCCGCTGCATCCCGAGGCAGGTTCAGAGCACGCGCTGCACGTGGGTTGACACGCGTGTAAAGGACAGCTGCCGGGATCATGCTTGTATAGCATCATTTCGAGATGATAACAAGTCTCAGCCATTGCCTATCAGTTCTCAATGCAACTCATGAGCCCCTCCCGTGGCGTTTGCAAGTTCCTATGAACGCATCCACAGGCAGCCGAGGCACGGCCCCTGCTCAGCGCACACGGAGCGCTCAGCGCGCCCTGCAGCGCGCCGCACAGCATGCTCCTGCCCTGGGCCAAGGCAGGTCTGGCCCCTTCAGGCTGGTCATTGTAGGATCACCTGAAACAGCTTGGACCAGAGACTGTCCTGAGCCGAGACAACTCACCTATGCATAGAATCATAGAATCATTGAGGTTGGAAACAACCTTTAAGATCATCCAGTCCAACCATTAACCTACACTACCAAGTCCACTCTAAACCAATCAAGGGTAGACCAGACTGAACCATGTCCAGTTTTGTGTCCAGTTTTGGGCCCCTCAGCACAAGAAGGACATTGGGGTGCTGGAGCGTGTCCAGAGAAGGGCAACGGAGCTGGGGAAGCATCTGCAGCACAGGGCTGGTGGGGAGCGGCTGAGGGAGCTGGGGGTGTTCAGCCTGGAGAAGAGGAGGCTGAGGGGAGACCTCATCGCTCTCTGCAGCTGCCTGACAGGAGGGGGCAGGGAGGGGGTGTTGGGCTCTTCTCCCAAGTAGTTAGCAATAGGACGAGAAGAAATGGGCTCAAGCTGCGCCAGGGGAGGTTTAGGTTGGAAATTAGGAAAACTTTCTTCACGGAAAGGGTGGTCAAGAATTGGAACAGGCTGCCCAGAGAGGTGGGGGAGTCCCCATCCCTGGAAGTGTTCAAAAAACGGGCAGAGGTGGCACTTGGGGACATGGTTCAGTCTGGTCTACCCTTGATTGGTTTAGTGTCGGCTTGGCAGTGTAGGTTAATGGTTGGACTGGATGATCTTGAAGGGCTTTTCCAACCTAAACCATTCTATGATTCTATGTCCCAAAGTGCCACGTCTGCCCATTTTTTGAACACTTCCAGGGATGGTGACTCCACCACCTCTCTGGGCAGCCCGGAAAATTCAATGATGCCCAGAAAAAAACCCACATGCAGGCTGCGCCCAGGAGAGCAGCAGCAGCCGCCCCGGGGTGCAGGGACAGCCTCCCTCATGCCAGGGCCAGGAACCGGCCTGGCAGCAGTGCGCCCTGCAGCTGCCAGCACCCATTTCTACAGCAACACCTGCCGCTAACCCACGCCAGGCCATCAGCAATCCCGACCTCCGTGTGCCTGTCACCCTGCCGCGCACAGCACAATACCCGCGGCAAGGAGCGCAAGACCCTTATAATCACGCACATGACTAACAAAACCACTGCAGCACAGGCACCTTCTCCTCGTGCTAACAGCAACGAGGTATTGGCACAAAATGTACAAAACCAGTGCCAGGCATCTGAATTAAGTGCAGTCAAGTTGTTTATTATTCTTTAAACCAAACTGCAAAATTTCATGTCAATTTAGCCACACCTTCAGCTTCAATTTCTGCAAAACAGATTGCCCTGGCATGCTAGGGGAAAGACAACTTCCGAAGATGAACAAGGGTACTCCAGGAGTACGGAGGCCAGGGGCTCACCTCTGCAGCTAAGTGCAGCTCTGGAAATGCAGAACAAAGCTGGCTCTGCAGTCAGGGAGCAGCTATCTGCAAAAAAACAGCATTCTGCCCATGCTGGGATGTAGATTTGGCTGGGTGAGTACTCTGCTCTTTCAGTGAGCTAAGGTGGGTGAAGGCACCTGAAGTTAAACTAAATTCCTTTTCAGTTCAAAAGCGAGATCCTCCAAGGCACCAGCTGCTACTTCCAGCGGCACCAGAAAAACCCCCATGCTAACGCTTTCGCATGGCCTTGGCATACCCGGAGAGTCCGCGTGTTCTCCCCCTTCCGCTTCACCCCGTCCTGATCACCGAATAGCCGCTCCAGCCGAGCGGGGCTGAGCGAGCGCGTGCCCCACGGGCCATACCACACTTTTATTAATTCCCACTCTTCTTAGGACCAGAACTCTGCTGTTTCTCAGATCCCACCATGTTTGACTCACGCTTGCGCTCCTGACAGATAGGAATGGCACAGATACATATGTCAAAGTTTGGTGCAGTCTGATCACAGGTTTTACATCAATATATGTGGAAGGTTTTAAAGGATTTGCAAAACATCCATTCTGTGGCTGTATCTGCTCCTTACATGTACTCTGCATCTGTTTTCCTATCCAAAAACCTTCAACAAAAACAGGGTAAAAGAAAACCTCAAGTGACAAGGTGACTTTCCTAAGCTCATAATCTTTACATAAGTTAATGTAAATCAGATAGTGAGAATGATTATTCATACCCTTAAAATATGCTGTATTTTAAATCCTTTCTTCACTGAAATGCCAAGAAGAAGAAACAGAAGAAGAAAAGCCATTTCAAAGAAGAGATATGCCCCCAGTAGGAAGCACCGCTGTCACACCAGCCTCTGCAAATTTCATTTTCTGTTTAGGTATTCCATGTGTGTATACAATCATGTAACCCAATTGCTTTCACATGTTTGCAAAATAATCCTAGTAAATGGATGGTAAATTATGAACCAAAGCTGCTGTGGACTGAAGATAATTGCCCTGCAAAAGGATGCTGGTGCTGCCCTCGGCCGAGCAGCATGGCCAGGCTCTGCAGCTCTCTTGTGCCTGGTCCCTTCCTGCCACTGTTCAACCTCACCAGCTCAAAACATTAATCCAGCAATTAGGAAATACAGAGTTACTTTTCTACCTAGAGAAGTTCAGAAGACAAGCCCCACTCCAGGCAGATGATACAGTAATGATAATTATTGCCTTACAATGGCAAGGAATGCCAAGATATTAAACAGAGGACTCCGCAGTAAGAAATTCTGGCAGGTTATCACCACCGAACGGTCACTTTCCCTGTCTAAAAATCTCAGTCAGTTCAAATTACAGCAGAGAGTTTTCTCTGTAATGAATTCAAGGACAATTAGCTGGAATCATCCAGTGAAACCTAAGATACCTCAGAGGAAGTGTTATGGCTTGCCATAAAAATATATACACTTCATTTGTTATACTCAGAATCTTGTTACGGGCAAAAGGGAGCGCACATCTGAGGTACTAGGAATTTATTGCTAGTCTAATTAACATTTTACCAGCCTAATCAAAATATGAGAAGTAGTTATTATTAGTCCAGTTACGACAGCACTAACACACTCCAAATTATCTGATCGTTATTTAAAAATTCATTAAAAATACAGCTTGAACCTTTACAGGCAAATTCCCTGGTGTTTCTGCAAGGGGGAGCTCCCCAGCGCTGGGGCTCTGCTCCCACCAGGACCCGCAGGGACCCCGGGCTGCCGGCACCCTCCTGCGCCCAAGCTTGTCCCCATCACAATTGCATTAATTATGGGGTCACAGATGGTTCACACCAACCAGCAGAGCTTCTTGTTAGCGCTAGCAATAATTAACGAAAAGCAGTCAAAGTACAGCCAAAACAAAGTCAGGCAACAGGCACCCAACCAGCAGGGCAAACGCGCTGACACCGTCCCACGGCACCCGAAGCCGATGCAGGGCTTGGGACCGCCTGGCAGTACAGACCCCGCAGCACTCCTTTAGCAGCAGCAAAATTAAAATTAATGAGATACTGGTTAGTTAGTTTGGTGAGGAAAAACATCAAGAAAAGCTGAGCCATTATAAAATACTCGGAAAGACATGCAGGGGAGGAGGAGGTAGGCAGCGGGGCGATGGCTGGAGGCACCCGCTGGCCCAGAGCCGTGCACATCGCGCCGTGCACATCGTGCCGTGCACATTGCGCCGTGCACATCGCCGCTGTGCACATCGCCGCCTGTCGTGGTTCAGTCCCAGCCAGCAGCTCAGCACCACGCAGCCGCTCACTCACTCCCCCTGCCCCGATGGGATGGGGGAGAGAATCGGAGGAGTGAGAGTGAGAAACACTCCTGAGGTGAGATAAGAACAGTTTAAGAATTGAAATAAAGTAAAATAATAATAATAACAATATAATAATAATAGTAATAATAATATACAGAGCAATTGCTGCCCAATGGAATTGCTCCCCACCCGCCGACCGATGCCCAGCCAGCTCCCAGCAGCGATCGCTGCTCCCCGGCCAACCCCCCCAGTTTCTATACTGCCCATGACGCCGTATGGTATGGAATGGCCCTTGGGGCAGTTGGGATCAACTATTCTGGCTGTGCCCCCTCCCAGCTTCTTGTGCCCCTGGCAGAGCAGGGGAAGCTGAAAAAGTCCTTGACTAGCATAAGCAGTACTCAGCAACAACTAAAAACATCAGCGTGTTATCAACATTCTTCTCCTACTAAATCCAAAACACAGCACTATGCCAGCTACTAGGAAGAAAATTAACTCTATCCCAGCCGAAACCAGGACACCGCCGTCCCGGTTTTGCTGGAAGCAGAGAAGCGACCCGTGCACGGGCGTTCCTCCCGCGGGACGCTGCTGAGAGCGGCCGGCACCGAGGGTGGACGCTTTCCACCTCCCCACTGGGTCTGCTTCTCAACATAACTCACAGCAGGCAGGAGCGGCAGCTCCGGGCACCGGCGGCCGAAACCCTGAGCTGCTCCCCCGCCATAGCCCCTGGAGGGAACTCAACCGCCCAACGCGCGGCGGGCAGGAGGCTTGGGCAGATTGGAAGAACAAGGAAACGCTGGCGTGGCAGCGCGACAGGCGTCAGCCAGCATCCTGCCCTCTGGGATTTATTCACCGTGAATGGTGTATAGCGTTTAAAACAATCAGCCAGGTGTCGTTAGATGAGTAAACAGGAGTTCAGAAAGCTTCTCACACCGGCACTTTGTGCTACAATGCTATATCTTACATCTAAGCTAACTGTTTGATTAATGAAGACTCTTCCAGGTATTTAGCAATAGGACGAGAGGCAATGGGCTCAAGCTGCGCCAGGGGAGGTTTAGGTTGGAAATTAGGAAAAATTTCTTCACGGAAAGGGTGGTCAAGCATTGGAACAGGCTGCCCAGAGAGGTGGGGGAGTCCCCATCCCTGGAGGGGTTCAAAAAACGGGCAGAGGTGGCACTTGGGGACATGGTTCAGTCTGGGCTACCCTTGATTGGTTTAGCGTGGACTTGGCAGTGTAGGTTACTGGTTGGACTGGGTGATCTTAAAGGGCTTTTCCAACCTAAACGATTCCATGATTCTATAAATGCCATGTACTCATAGTTTTGGCCCAACTATTTTGGCAGTAGCATTTCAAAGAACATACGCTGTGCAAACCAGCTTGCTGCATCCGAAGCAGCTTCAATGCTGCCCAGAGGACCCTGCTCAGACCTCAGCTCCAGCTACGAGCTCGGCTCTGGGCTGCCTGCAAACTCAGATGTAGGTTATAAATTTAAATTTTGTCTTTTAAGAAATTCATACAGTCTAGTACCGTTGATATCAAAGCAACTGGATGTAAATTTGTTATTCAGTATGTATTTTCTTGTTTAAAATAACTCTGAAGGGATGACTAAATTACTTTTCATTCCAGCTTGGGTTTATGACTTTCTCAAACATCACATAGATGCATTTGCCTGCCTCTGTGGTTTTTTTTTTCTCACCCCTCCAAGGTCAGGAAGCATTTTTAGTCCAAGTTTACTCGTAAACAGCCAGGGATGCAGGATTTTTAGTATTTTACAACAAAATATCTGTAATAAACAACATGACTGTCAAAAGTTTCTGAGCAGAACTAAAAGTAAAATGTTAAAGAAATTCATCACAACGCGTTTCCAGCCCAGAGTAAGCTCTCATTCAACCCCACGCAAGGTCTCGGACCAGTCGATAATGCCGATGGCTGCCACAGCCCAGCCGAGAGCAGCCAGGCGCTGCCTTTCACACGATGCCATAACCAGGGGACGCACCAGCTGCTCTCACCTGGCCTGGCGTCGGGGCCATATGGCAACTCACAGCACAAGATTAATTTCTTGGACTCGAATGCAGCAGGAAAAAATGAGCCTGTGCAGACTAACAGGTCCAGCAGCGCGGTGACCTTGCTTGTTCCCTTCATTAGAAGTAAGGTGGTACCTTCCCCAAAAATGAAGAGGAACAACTAGTGGAAAGCCAGCTCATCTCTACAGACAGGCTAGATTCAGGGGACGTGACGGTACTAGAAACAAGTCAGGAGGATAAGTCACCACATAATTTCTTGCCGAGGCTCACGCGGGTGAAGCGTTTAACATAACCATGCAAGCACAACTGCGTCTTCCTTCTAGTCTGTCATGGCTCAGCCCCAGCCCCAGCTCAGCACCACGCAGCCATCGCTCACTGCCCCGCCCCCATGGGATGGGGGAGAGAATCGGAGGAGTGGGAGTGAGAAACACTCCTGGGCTGAGGTAAGAACAGGTTAATAAGTGAAATAAAGTAAAATAGTAATGATAACAATAACAATATCCAAAGCAAGTGCTGCCCAATGGAATTGCTCCCCACCCGCCGACCCATGCCCAGCCAGTTCCCAGCAGCGATCGCTGCTCCCCGGCCAACCCCCCCAGTTTCCATACTGCCCATGACGCCGGATGGTATGGAATGGCCCTTGGGGCAGTTGGGATCAACTGTTCTGGCTGTGCCCCCTCCCAGCTCCCTGTGCCCCTGGCAGAGCAGGGGAAGCTGAAAAGCCCTTGCCTGGTGTCAGCACTGCTCAGCACCAACTAAACCATCAGCGTGTGATCAGCATTGTTCCCATCCTAAATCCAAAGCACAGCACTGTGCCTGCTGCTGGGAAGAAAATTAACTCTATCCCAGCCGCCAGCAGGACATAGTCCCAGCCCAGCTGTTTGGTCTCAACCACCCTCTGCCCCCACACATCTGCCGGTCCCTCCTCCAGCCCAGCACCGAGGCAGGATGATCGCTGCAGCCCTGCTCATCCGGCAGCACTGCCTCCTGCCCAGGAACATTCATTCACTGGCACCCCGTGCCCATGTCAGGGGACCGCAGAGACTGCAGGTGACACTAGAAGTACAGGTGACAAACTCAACGCCCGGAGTGTTTTGTCTCTCCCTTGCATCACCATTTTTGCCAAGTTTGAGTCTCCTATCACCAGAAGAAGTGCTAGGGGAAAATCTCACTTTAGCTTAGTGAAGCCACTGAAGGCAAAAGCCCACACGTGAAAAAGCATTTCAGTGGTGATTTATTTTTGTAACACATTTGGATGGGAAAAATGCATTTGCAATGACTTTGGTATCAGTGAGAACAAGAGTAGGAAATGTAAGAGAATTGAAGAGGTTCCAGCCAGCAAAGGGACTGGAAAAAAACATGTTCTTTTAAAAAAAAAATACATATATACACACACAAATGAGTTGGTTATCCCACTTTTGAAATAACTGAGACCGCTGTCAGGGGAAGGCTCCAAGTACCCTTGCTAAAATATGCGAACTGCTTCTCACGTAAATCTCCTTTTTTCACTGCCTCATTGATTCTGAATAGGGTGAAAGATGAATAATGCTAAGAGAAATTTAAAGCAGAGGAAGATATACCAAACAGGAAAAACTAAACAACCTTTTCGGGGCGGGGGGGATGAGATGAAGAAGAGAGCTGTTAAAAGACAACAATTTCTTTTTTCACATCAAATAGTTACATTCACCATAGAGATAATCTGGAAAAGCAGAAAGAAACACCAGTTCCTCCTGCTTACTCTAGTATTTCTTCAATATTTTTATTGCCTCAGACATGGGCCTGCTAGGGGGAGAGGCTTGATATCCTGGAAGTGTTCAAAAAACGGGCAGAGGTGGCACTTGGGGACATGGTTCAGTCTGGTCTGCCCTTGACTGGTTTAGTGTGGGCTTGGTAGTGTAGGTTAATGGTTGGACTGGATGATCTTAAAGGGCTTTTCCAACCTGAACCATTCTGTGATTCTACGATATGAATAGCCACAGCGTGAACTACAGCCTATTCAATGGCAGCTGTCAGTAAGAAGGTACCAAGCGAGAAACCTGGTCCCTGGCCCGCCGGCTGCTGGCGTGGCGTGGCGCGGGTCAGGCAGCCCCCAGCCGCGGGTTAATGCTCGGAGGTGGTGGTGGTGGGTGGGTGCTCTCCCCATCACCTCCTCCCCGCCCCTGCCAGCCTCCTGGGAAGCACCCGCTTGGGCCACGCTCCAAGGACACCCCGAGGCAGCAACCCGGCACAGCTGGGCTTCGTCCTCACCCGTCACGCCCAGCAAGACGGCCGGGGCCTCTCAGGGTGGGCTTCAGCAGGGTAACAGGAGCAGAACCGGACAGCTCCCTCTTCACAGCCCTCCCACCCTTTCCTTGGACACTACCAGGCTATCAGCTGTGTCTCTCTTTTGCTGTGCTCCAAAGCATCTGGCTGCTCAGCAGCATGCAAATGCAGTGGCATCTCACACCCCTGCTGGGAAAAAACAGCAAAGATTTAAGGTAAAAACATACTGTTAAAGTGTTGCAGGTTCCCCCCGCCACCACCCTTTTTGTTTTCCTTTAAAGCATCAGTATGGGCTTGGAAACTGGAATGCATCTGCCTGGTTCAAAGGTGGACTGGATTTTACTATTTCACCACGCAAGGATGGGATCTACCAGAAAAACCCTTCTTACTCTATCCTTAGTTTCTCCACATAAAAAAAAAACATTACCAACATCTGCTCAATTCTCTTTTTAAATCACTTTAAGGAATCACAGGGATTTGGGTTTTCGAAGACCCCTCCATCCCAGCCACCCGAGGCAGACAGGAGGCACCAACAGCTCCCGCCCTGGGGCCGGGGGTGCCCAGCCAGGGCAAGGTCGCTGCCAGAGCCGGACCACGCTTCCCACAGGATGCAGAGACGACGAGCCATGAGGGATTCTTCTTAATGAACTGGCCAAGGGGAGAGAGGGAGGGAGCTTATTAAAATAGAAATCCTGGGCAACTTCACTGTGAAATCTGTTAGGCGGAAGAAAACTATCATGATTGAGCACCCACTCAGTATTCACCGCTGCCTTCCTGCACTCGGCTTCACAGTGGCCAGCGCTGCTGCGAATGGTAATAAGTATTTTATCGTAAGTGACAGTCACTGGCTGTTGTTTCATGCCACAAATCTGCTTTATATAAAGCAGGAGGAAAATGCCTGAAGAATTGCAAATGCCTTTTGATAAGATTCCCACAAGAGCCTATTAAGGACACTTGATTTTGCTCCGCAGTTATTATTGACATTAGAACCAAGCGGGAGGAACAACTGAAGTGGCAGCGAGTACATCCCCAGCGGAGCAGACGCATCCCGAACCCAAGAGTGGTGGAAGGACAGAGCACGGCGAGCGGAGGCAGCTTCCAAGGCCGTTCCTTAAACGCACAGGGAAGCGAAACGTGGGGCTACCGTGCTTGCACAGCCCAGGGCAGTTCTGCCGTGCCAGAGGAAAACTCCTCTGTCCGGCGGGATAAACGCAGAGCCCGGGAGCCTCCAGCCTGGAGAAGTGACACGAGCTGGCAGCCAGCTGCGCGATGACCGCGCCTGCTCTCAGAGTGCAACAGCAGCGCACCACACGCGCTCGCCTTGCTGCCAGCGCCGTTTCGTGACATTGAAAGAAGAACCCCAAGACTCGCCCCTGGTCTTCGTAACATTTCCTGCAATGGTTTCCTTACGCTTGTAGTCACTGTCAGCATCTTCCAAACCAGCCCAAGGTGACATGTTGTAGCTGGAATAGTGAAACACGGCAAGGGAAAGCCTTTTTAACCAAAGGGTAGCACGTGCCCCGTACGTGCTCAGTAACAGGATAATTTGGTAGCGGGGTCTCTTGTTTTACTGCACCGTAAGTGCCTACTTATGCACATTTGTCTCCTGAAGAGAAAACCACCATTCTCTTAGCAGCTGAACTCCTCTTTTCCATCCATTCCTTCAAAAGGGATTGCTAATGTGATTTAAGGCTCTTTTCCTCTAGATGCACCTGAAGGAAACCTTGTAGGTGGCACAGTGGGACAAGAGGCTCCATCCCCTGACTTGCTCATTTTGCGTGCTGGGCAAAATAGCTGCTTAAAAGCAGCGAAGGCAAGTGCAATGGGTTCATGAAAAGAGAAGAGACACTCAGTTCATTTGGCTTCCTTCCAAAGTTAGAATGTTTCTGTTTAGAGGGAAGTACTTTTTCTTCGCAGAGAATGACAGAATCACAGGAAACGGCCTCAGAGCCCCCGGCGAGCCCCCTGCCCAGGCAGGCCCTGTGCCGTTCCTGGCGCAGGTGTCCACCCTGGAAGCAGCCTGCTGAAGGCCTGGCAGCGCTGCAGGGCGAGCAGCCCCAGGCCCCAGCCCCACCACCTCGGGCAGTTCCCCATTTTCTACCCTGGGCCGCCTGCTCTGCACACCCATGATGCGTCTCCCCGTCCCTCGGAGACACCGAGCGCATTACTCCTTTCCTCTTTCAATCACCATCCCTCCTCTTCCTTAATACACGTTTCAAGACTATTAGCATATTTGATAGCGCTCAGTCCCAACGTGTCACTTCTTGGTTTATATTTAATCCAAAAATTAAGTCATCTGCTCTTTCCTGAGAGACAATTTTTATAGATGGCTAATCGTGCCACCCCCGGACCCCCCCAGCCTGCCCACCAGATGTTAGAGGGAGGCAGCGCTGGAGCTGCAGCGCAAGGGGAAGGCCCTGGGGAGCAGAGGCGAGCCGCCCGCCCGCCCGGCAAGCCCGCAGCCTCCGTGGCGCGTGCCCTCGCTGCCGTGCAGGATCCCCAGCACTGCTGCACATCCCGCCAGCCCGTGCAATGCAGCTGCCGCAGCACTCCGCAACTCTGCTCCTCGCGCTGCTTCCCTTAGGTCTGCCGCCATCGGCGGGCTCGCAGACGTGCCGCCCGGCATCAGCCAGAGCTCTCACCCTCAGCGCAAAGCGCAGGCTGCGCTCACCAGCCACAGCAAGCAGCTCCCAGCAATCGGGCAGCCCTTCCCTCTACAGCGCAAGCCTGGCGCCCCGTCAGGCTCACGGTCCAGGGCTTTGCACGCACTCTTGCTTATGCCAGCTCCGGGTCGGGGCAGGGGTCATTCTTTTGGGGACAGGGTGCGGAAGCATCCATCTCCCATCGCCAGCCAGCCCTGCCTGCGACTCCCACCCAGCAGCAGTGGGAGCAGGATGACTCCCGCAGGAGGGCAGTCAGCCGAGCATCCAGCCGGCGCTGCAAACCCAGCTCCTGCCAGAAGCTGGGAAGGCCAGCCCCAGACGAAGCCTGCACCCGGCGAGCAGGGGGCTGTGTTTTGCCAGCCGCACCCGTCAGCGCTCCAGGGACACGGCGGCAACAAAACCCACACGTTCCTCCGACACAAAAATACCTCTGCGTGGGCTGAGCCGCGCAAACGCTCCTTCCGCACCAGCATCCGCACCGTCACGACAGGCAGGCGAGACGTAAAAATAGCACTCCCCATCTCCCGGTGCCCCTCTCCAGGCTGGGAGCTCAGTCTGCCAGGGGGGCCGAGCGGCTGATCCAGCGCTGCGAGCGGAGGGGACGCGGGCACTCCTGCCCCTGCGCTGCACGCCGTGCCCATGCGTCTGCTGCCGGCGAGGCAGGGCTGCGGGCACGCAGCGGGGGACCAGCACCCCCCGGGCAACTGAGCTCTGCTTGGCATCAGCCAACACAGGTCACCTTGGTGGTGTGGAGACAAAGCCAATATTTAATGCCACTGTAGGAAAACAGTTCATCTCTGAGTTGCACCAGGTATTGGCTAAAAAGGCAAAACAGAATAGAAAGAGGGGAACTGTATTCTGAAAGACTTCAAAACTGGCACTTCATTTCTGTTCAGAAGCTGAACCCTAAGCCTGTCTAAAGTTGGCGTTACAGCAGCGAGACAGAGTCCACAGGAACAAGGAAAAGATGAAGGAAACCCTTTTACCTAAGTGTGCACATACAACCCTCCACGCACCTTCTGCAAGTCTCTGCTGTGCCATCCTTTGTTCTGCTTTGACCCACGCAGCATTTAGGGCAATGCTCAAATACATTCAGGCCCTTTTTTCCCTCATCACAAGGAACCGTTGCAATACACACGGGCCATCAGGGCAACAGCAGCATGCAGAGAGGAGCCGCTGCCAGCAGCGCTGCTGGCCCAGGCCTCGCGGGTCAGCCAGGGTAGGAGGGCTCGGTGCCAGGGACAGGCTGCACAAGGCAATGCCTCTGCCAGCTCCCATGCAGACCCCAGGCCGAAACTGCCTCTCCCCTGGAGCTGAGCACCGAGGGCAAGGGGCCAGAGCCTTTCCTGTCATCTCCCCAGGGTCTGTTCCTCTGGCCTCCCCTGCTCCCCAGCGTGGCATTTATCACAACACTTAGCACAGAGTTTGGTATTGCTAACACTGAGCGGAGAGGGACCCTAAGAGAGCCCTTTGCAGCACTGCCTGGCAGGATGCTGCACAAGCCCTTTTGTCCTGGTTTCGGCTGGGATAGAGTTAATTTTCTTCCCAGTAGCAGGCACAGTGCTGTGGTTTGGATTTAGTAGGAGAAGAATGCTGATAACACGCTGATGGTTTAGTTGTTGCTCAGTGCTGCTTATGCCAGGCAAGGACTTTTCAGCTCCCCATGCTCTGCCAGGGGCACAAGAAGCTGGGAGGGGGCACAGCCAGAACAGTTGATCCCAACTGCCCCAAGGGCCATTCCATACCATACGGCGTCATGGGCAGTATGGAAACTGGGGGGGTTGGCCGGGGAGCAGCGATCGCTGCTGGGAACTGGCTGGGCATCGGTCGGCGGGTGGGGAGCAATTGCATTGGGCAGCACTTGCTTTGGATATCATTATTATTATCATTATTATATTGTTGTTATTATCATTACTATTTTACTTTATTTCAATTATTAAACTGTTCTTATCTGAGCCCAGGAGTGTTTCTCACTCTCACTCCTCCGATTCTCTCCCCCATCCCCTCAGGGCAGGGGCAGTGAGCGATGGCTGCGTGGTGCTGAGCCACGACACCTTTCCTGGCAGGGGCACAGAAGCAAGAGCCTGCCCTGGCTCTGAACTCACATCTCCCCCAAAGAGCAAGAACTGCAGTGTTTGCTCTGCACCATGCAAACATTCAGCAGCGAGTGCATTTCATAAACTCCATCTGCCGACACGCAACAGCGGCTTCTGCTGCTGTTTATTTATAAGAGGGGTGAAGGTAGAAAGTATTTAGCAGCTGGATGGGTTTTCATGGAGCAAACACAGAAAGAGCAGAGCAGAACAAAGTGCATGACTTACCCAGCACAACTGAGTAAGATGCACCGAGTGTCCCAAGCCCAATGGCAGTCTGAGGGGACCTGCCTGCATGTCTCATGCTCAACAAAAGGTCAGGGTTTGCTACTGCGTGGGCAGAGGAAAGGAAATCTCAGAGTCGGCGTGTCTACATAGAACACCAAGTCAGCTGTTGCAGCCCTGGCGAGGAGATGTCCACATGCATACTTGCTGTTGCAGTTTCCTTCAGCCTGATCCCTGGTAGCCTGGCCAAACAGCACACCTTGCCGTGAGCACGTGGGTGCAATCTGTGTAGGAGCCCTGCACGTGTGTGCGTCCAGTGCCCAAGGCTCAGACCTGCTCAGACCAGTGAGCCCAGCAGCAACACCCAACGCTCCCCGCACCCAGGCTGAGCCCCGCAGCCTGGCAGCAGGCACCTGGGAGGCAGCCCCAGGGACGCTTGCAGCTGGGGCCAGAAAGCCCCAGCATGAGAGTGCCCATCTGTCCGACAAAAAAAAGTATGTAGGATCAAACACTGGCTTTCCTCCAGCCTCCATCAGCTGAGGAGCTTCCAGCAATGAAGAGCTTGTCGGGAACTCTGCACGGAGCAGCTGGCTGCGCACCGACTGACCGAGCCGTGGGGTGCGAGCCCCTGGGCTCTGCCCATGCTCACCCAGCACCCAGGACTCCGGTTTCAGGGGCACCATGGAAATACTTCACAAAGCTAGAGAAACGAGCCGCATGCTCCCTCCTTCTGGGTCACACACCCCTCCTCGTGTACCAGTGCTCTGACAGGGCTGTGTACGTGCAGCGTGTACTCATGCTTCTGCAGTCATTAGTTCGTAAGCAGACAAAGCATGCTTGTGTGGGAGGCCCAGCTAAAGGTTGCACTAGTTTTTGTAACAGAGATCTGTATTTTAGACCTAAGCATGGAATAAATACACATTTATCTTGGTTTCAAAAGATCACACGATTTTGTTAATCTAGGAAGAACAATTAACCTATAGCTGCATTTATGTGGTAATTTTGAGTGTAAACAGGTAGTGAAAGAGGTTTAACATCAGCAGCTCTCACACTACACTATCAGAGCCAGCTGCGTGTTTCCTGGCATCCCAGCTGCACCGGGCAGCAGCCCTCCCTCCAGCTGCAGCTCTGCCGGGGCGCTCCGCACTGATCCTTCACAGTGCCACAGCAGCAGTAAGGAAACTGCGTTCTTGTGCAAGGTTATTTCTGAATGTTTCTATTTACCAAGTCCTCCCCTCAGTATCATAAAAGTTATAGAGCATTTCCGTGTGTTCTGAAGCATTTAGGGATGAAGCTAGCAGGCATGACCCCACAGCTGAATCACACCAAAACCAGCGTGCCCTTACTGCAGAAGAAAAGCCTCCACTCTTCACCTGCGTCGCATTTTAGATCTTATTTTAGCATCTGCATTTCAGATCCCTGACCAGCTAGGGCTGGAAAGGGACTGATGATCCACCATTAACCACAGCAACAGGAACACAACCATTGCCACCAGCAGCACGCGGTGATGAACTGGGAGGTCCTCCCCAAGACCCTGCCTGTCCCACCAGCCTCCTCTGCACTTCAAGCCAGACTTTGCCTTAGGGACAGCATGCCCAGAGCTGGTGTTAATTACTGCACTGCAGCCACCGGCACGCCCTGTGCCACAGCCCAGCAGCAGTGTTCTGAGGTCGTGCACTGCCAGCAGACCCAGGCACCGTGTTCAGTGCCAGCAAACAGGAGCAGATTTCTCCACGCAGTCTCCCCCCACACCCTCTCATGCACTGCAAACCAAAGGCAGTGGTTTACAGCAGGCAGCCTGAACCAAGGGGCTGGTGCTGTACTTTTGCTGGTGCAGCACTATCTGCTGCATTTAACCCATCATTTATTAGTCAAATTCCTGTTTCCTACATCTAAAGCACTCAGTAACATGTTCTACAGTGCCATCAGGCAAGGGACACAGGAATGTGGGACAGCACACCCAACGCTGTTGGAAATTGAGAGCAGGGCAGGCACACACAGCTCCAGCATGCCCGTGTCCCTCGGGCAAAGTCGGTGCATGATTAATAATGCTGCCTCTATTTCCAGATGAGAAACAGATTCAGCTCTTCTATATTGCAGGGATTTTTTTTTTAAAGTTCAGTTTATTGCAGCCTGTCAAAAATGTTATTTGCAATTTGTACCCTGCTGTATCACTTTGAAGTATAACCTGCATCTTCACATACAAGCTAGACTAGTTATTTGTTCATTTAATGTTAGGGAGTAATAGGGACAGAAAAAGATACTTGTGCACTACATTTATCTACTACATCAGCAAAAATACACAAATATATTTCAACCCTATTTAAAATGCAGCATTGTTATTCAACAGTTACAGACAAAAGTTTATCCAGCACAAGTAGCAGGAACTACAACGCAGCATATTCTAAAATAGCAGTCCTCACAGTTGTGCTTTATAGCACGATTATTCTCCAGAGATGACTCTAATTGTGGTGTCAGATATATTCACTATTTAATGACTTCAAAAGCTTCACAGCACGCAGCTGGCAAGGCTCTGCAGAGCGTACGAGCACCGAGCACCCAGGGACTGTCACTGCACCGAGAGCCTTTCCTTCGGCTGCCTGCCCTCCTCTACTGTTTTGAGCTGTGTGTGAGGACTGTCAGGTCAATCTGAACCCCTGGTTAGATTTTATAAAGAAAGAACCTTTGTCAGAAAGCTAAAGGTTTTTTTTTTTTTTACTTCAATAATGTTTTCAATGTAATTACAAAATAAATGTTCTTTTAAGTGTTTGCCTTCCACCTACCTGTTATAACTGGCTTCAACCTGACAAAAATGCTAGACACACATACTTGAATTTAAATTTTCTCTGGTTTCAGTGAACTGCACAACAAACAACATACTTGTAGGGAAAAAAAAAAATCTTTCCTCTGAAGGGGTTGTGAAGGCTGGAGGTTTCAGAGGAGAGCACATCAGCAGTAAGCACAGAGCACTGCACAGCCAGACAAGCTGCGTGGGCAGCGTGCCCTGGAGACCAAAACACTCCTGAGAAGCAAGCACGGACTGCAGCCGGCTTCGCGGTCACGGTGAGATGCAGCCAGCATGCAGGGTGCAAGAGGAGGGACTGGCACAGGAGCTGGTGCCTGCGGACCTGTGCCCAGGGGTGTGCCTGCCAGGCGGGGCCCTTCTCACCGCCCCGCTGAGCCCCGTGCCCGCAGCCCCGACACCCTCCCAAGAGATCAAAGAAAGTAAAAAAAAAACCCAAGAAAACCACAGGAGAACGGCCCCTCACCCCACTCTTTTGCAGCCAAGGAGACAAAGACTCAGCAGGGTGTTTGCTTGGCTGGGGAAAGCACCAGACATCAGGAGTCCTGCGTTCCTAGAACTGAATCCCGCTCAGAAACAAAAGCTCAACAGCCTTAGACCATCCCACCAAACAGGGGAACGGAGCCCACCTAGCCTGAGGCTAAAGCCCAGACAGAGCTGTTGCTGTCGCACAGAGCAGTTTGTCTGTGAAGCACCTGAAAGAGCTGCTTAGCAGAGCCAGGAGCCCCCATGCCCGCACAAGAAACCACACTGCCATGGACCTTCAGCTTCCCACAATCTATGAGCATCCAAAAATCCAGAAGTTTTGTCAACTTCTGTATAAAAAAAACCACCCCTACGCTACTGGCAGCAGACCTGCTTTTGAACATTGCCTTTGGCAGAGCTCTAGGCTCTGCAGGGTTGCACAAGCCACCTCCTGGCAGGGCTCAGCTTCACTGAGCTGCATGGCACGAGGAGTCACCGACATGCCAGGGACCCCCCAAGCCGGGGCACAGCCCCCCAGCACCCACGGGGTCAGGGCTCCACTAGCACCAAAACACATGGAAGCAAGAAGCTGCTGGCAGGAGAGAGCAGGACTGCCTCCCCAAGCAATACGGAGCTGCAGAGCCCGCTCCCGGACACACAAACCAGACTGGAGACGGCTGTGCTGGCCATAGCTGGGCTTGGGGGCTCTAGAGCAGCTGGAAAGAAGCTGATCGCACAAACCCATCCAAAGCATCAACACTGTGTGTGCTTTCCTGCCTGCCCATGCAGCACCGCACAAGTCAGAGCCACCCCCAGGCTTTGGGGCTGCTTTCCTTCCTCCGGCACAGGCAGCACTTGTGCAGGGCTCAACACCTGCCCCTGCGGGAGAGGCTGTGCAGGACATGCTCTGGGATGGCTTCTCTTCCTTTTTATAACTTGCCCTTTCATCCCAGCAAAGCAGACAAACTCCTCTCATGCATTAAGCTGCTCCTTGGCAGCCTCTGTAGGTTAACCCCAGTGCTGCTCCTGGCCCAGCTTCACAAATAAAATCAAATGCAGCCCCTCCACCCCACCCCTCTTCCTTATTTCCCTCCCTAGGCCCAGCTGGGCCGCTTTTATACGAGGTTGCTGGTGAGCTGGTCTGCAGGCTGGGAGGGCGGACAGCTGGTTTGTCATCCTCATCTCTCCAGCTGCAGGAGGCACCGCTCGTTGGCTGGCATTAGGCTTCATCGCCCTAGGACAAGGCCAGTCAGCGTGAAACCCTGGGAGAAAACACAAGTGCACGTTTGGTATTTTGGAGGTACTTTTGATGGAGCATGTGCTTCGCTTTGCAGTGGGTGACCCTCTCTGCCAAGATCTGCCGGGGCTGCGGAGACCCAGTGTCACGGCATGGGAGCCGGCGGGGTGGAGAGGGGCACCCACGTCTCCTGCGGACTGAAATAACAGAGACAGTGAGTTATGTGCCAAGGCAGGGGGTGACTGCACCGGTGGCAGATGTCCTCGGAAAGCTGGCTGTCAGCTGGCTCTGATATAAAGGACTTGCCTTCCCCCCTCCCGTGCAGGGAGGGCCACAAACGGCAAACAGCAATGGGAGGGGAAGAGCCCCGCTGCTGCAGGCGCTGCTGGTGATGCTGCATTCGCTTTACTGCTGATTCAGACCCAGACTCACACCATATCTGGGCAGGACCTTGGAAGGCAAGGGGAGGACTTCCAAGAAATTCCCTAAGTCTGTGCCAGCCCGGGAGAGGCTCCCAGCCCCACGCCAGCCCCATGGTGGCCATCGTGCTGCTGCTGGCGAAGGCTGCTGTTGTCCTTTGTCTTAAAAAGACACTTACCAAAGGTCCTATAAAAGAGGCCTGAGATGCATCAGCACTGATTTACAGCACAGGAAGATAGAATCATGGAATCACAGAATCGTTTAGGTTGGAAAAGACCTTTAAGATCATCCAGTCCAACCATTAACCTAACATTACCAAATCAAAAGCATATACATGGATTTGGCCTAATTTAACATACTGAGCCTGGAAACTAGATACCTTGGTTTTACATGACAATCACATTTGCCTTGACTCACCTCTTTGAGTGTGCTGTGGGTGCAGGCTGGTCACCATAGAAAGCTACCAAGTGGTGCCAGTGCCAAGCACAACGATGAGCTGATGTGAGAAAACCATTAGTGCTACACTTGCCCATTCAAGAAAACTGCAAACTGCAAGCTGAAGCTAACACACAAAAACCTGTTTAATACACAAAAACCTGTTTATCTCCCTAACGGTGAGGAAAGGTTCTGTCCCAGAGTGAATTACCCACTGCCACCGCATTTGTTCTGAGACAGTGACAGGAGAGCAGTCCAGACACAGATTAGATTCCATGTATTTTAAAATTCAGTAGGGTTTTAGGACTTTAAAGGTCAGACAATTTTTTAGGGATGAATACTCCTAAGTAATGAAGATGAATATTAGACCACTTAGAAAAGAATGAATGTTTAAGAGCTGTGTAATTACTGCCATTCAGAAGCATGAGCACAGATGTGGCAATGGATATTGCAACCTGAAATAATTCCAAAGGACTACATTATTTCCAACGTAACTGGAGGAAGGGGTTGCCATGTCATTAATCAACAGTGAAATGCCTGCATCAAGGCAGATGACAGCAGCATGCTGACGTGCTCCTTATCTCACACATTTTTTACTGTCTCGTAACTAGGGGAGGTCTCTTAGGAGCCTGTTAGACAACCGTCATCCAATGGCTTGTGTCAGTGCTGCACCAGTCCACCTCAGATTTCATGTGTGCAATATAATTGATGGAGAAAGCTACTGGGAAACGTGGTAACTTAAAAGGTGCCCTACAATTCAAAGATTAGAGTTTTTTCCCACTGTCCTCAGAAGTCCCAGTGGGTGGTGGCTGGGTGGGAAAGGGAGGGTGCACTCACCGCCTCCGTTTGTGCAGGTCCCTCCGCAGCCCCAGACACACGGACAGCTGAGTGCTCTCCCCGGGCCCCCAAGCCATGGTGGAGCTGCAGCCAGTGGTGGGAGTCCTCCACGGAAGGCACCTTCCCGGGGGTCTGCAGCTCCCTTGTGCTGTTGGGAAGGTCAGTGCCACCTCTCCTAAAACATGCTGTCGGAGGCTGAGAAGGATGAGCCGACTGGGAAGCTTTTCCATCCCCCGAGTCCTCACCTTAGTGCCCCTTTGCTTGCCCTTTGCTGGAGTTTCTGGTGCGGTCTTTCCTGGGCAGCATGTATGTATGTATGTATGGTACAGGGGCACGGGGACACGTTCTGCTCTGTATGTATGTATGTATGGCACAGGGGCACGGGGACACGTTCTGCTCTGTGTGTATGTATCACAGGTACATATCACAGGTACAGGGGCACGGGGACACGTTCTGCTCCGTATGTATGTATGTATGTATGGTACAGGGGCATGGGGACACATTCTGCTCTGCATGTATGTATCACAGGTACGTATTGCAGGTACAGGGGCATGGGGACGCGTTCTGCTCTGTATGTATGTATGCATGTATGGTGCAGGGGCACGGGGACACGTTCTGCTCTGTATGTACGTATGTATGTATGTATGGCACAGGGGCACGGGGGCACGTTCTGCTCCGTATGTATGTATGTATGGCACAGGGGCACGGGGACACGTTCTGCTCCGTATGTATGTATGTATGGCACAGGGGCACGGGGACACGTTCTGCTCCGTATGTATGTATGTATGGCACAGGGGCACGGGGACACGTTCTGCTCCGTATGTATGTATGTATGTATGGTACAGGGGCATGGGGACACATTCTGCTCTGCATGTATGTATCACAGGTACGTATTGCAGGTACAGGGGCATGGGGACGCGTTCTGCTCTGTATGTATGTATGCATGTATGGTGCAGGGGCACGGGGACACGTTCTGCTCTGTATGTACGTATGTATGTATGTATGGCACAGGGGCACGGGGGCACGTTCTGCTCCGTATGTATGTATGTATGGCACAGGGGCACGGGGACACGTTCTGCTCCGTATGTATGTATGTATGGCACAGGGGCACGGGGACACGTTCTGCTCCGTATGTATGTATGTATGGCACAGGGGCACGGGGACACGTTCTGCTCCGTATGTATGTATGTATGGCACAGGGGCACGGGGACACGTTCTGCTCGGGCAGACTAGCAGGGAGCGACAACTTCTCGCGTCCTCCTGGAGGCTCTCGCTCGGCCCAACTTTGCTGGTTGCACCCATGGTACACGAGACCTGGCGGGGAGCAGACACCAGAGACGGGCTGTCGGCAGGGTGGAATGGCGGGGTGCCCTGCACCCCAGGCTCTGGTCAGCACCAGCCGTGGGGCACGGGAATGCGTGGCTGGGCCCTCTGCTCCCTGATAACCAATGCTTCATCGCTAACGCTTGCCTGCGGTGCGGCGCCAGCGCACGGGGAGGTGCCTTAACTCACGGGCAGCAGCTGCAATTAATGCCCCAACGTGTGCCGTGAGCGCGGTGCCCTGCGGCAGCTCGCCCCCGGGGCTGGCACAGGGCTCTGTGCAGCCCTTCCCAGCGCGGGCTCTGCGTGGTGCCGTGGCCGCGGGACGGGGCTGGCGCAGCCCCGCGCACCGGGACCCTGCGCCCCACGGAGGCAGGGCACCCTGCGCCTCCCACAGACCCCCACTCAGCGGCCGGCAGGCTGCTCCGGGGTGCCAGCCTGAGCTGCCAGAGGTGCAAGGAGAAGGGCAGGATAAATTTATGAGCGCTGGTTTGTCCCTGTGTCTTCTCAGCTTTATCCCCAATTCTGGCAAATTTTTTCTTTTTTTCTTTCTTCACCATAAAATCACTTAAATTCTTCTTTAATAGATTAAAACTGTGTTTTGACCTCTTGGTTTCAATCTTCATCAGTGCAGGTAAAGGCACTACTGGTGTCTGGTATCAGTAAGCTATACTATGGTTTTGCTGAGACAGGTTTTGGTCAAAGCACCACCTCCAATGAGACTGCAGCATTGGGAACATATCAGCGAGGTTACCAGGAATCATTCCCACGTTCCCATACTGTTCACCCACTTGGTCAAATAACATTTTCTGAATATTCTGAAACTTGTACTCATCACTAAGGTTAAGAGGCAGTTTCCCTTTCCTTCCTCTTACCTCAGTCGGGTTTTGGGGATGCGGACTGTTGCTTGCTCCCCGCAGGCAGGACCGAGAGCGATGGGTGCTGACTCCAAGGGAGATGGCAGCAGACGGCTGGTATTTCGGTAGAGGGACTGAAGGCAGCTTCTTGCTTCAATTTCCCAGCATACCCAGTCATTCTTACTGTATCTTTGCTGACAGGTAACGGTTGGACACATTTTCACCAGCAAGGAAGGCTGATACTGCACGTGCTATGTAGGAAAAGCATCTTCATTGCTACCAATCCTTTCCCCCAAACCTGTTGCTGCCTAGGTTGTTCTGGGACATAGGCATGGTTGTGACTGGTATTTCCCTTGCCCTGGGATAGTCCAATGCGTTTGCTTTCCACAGCTGACTGAGCCTGGTATCCTAGGGCAGAGTCCTAAAGATTTTGAGACATGAATATGTAATATAATAAATGACATAGAAAAAAAAAATGCCTGAGATGATGAGCGAGTCGCAGCACAGTCAGCCCGAAGACACTCTGGGTGCCAGACCCAGCCTGGTGCTGCTCAGCGGCCCCTTCTGCAGGGGCAGTCTGAGAGGAATAGATACGGAGCAACAGGCAACCACAGCCCACACCAGCCCTCCTACAGAGCTGTAGCTGGTCGCAGTGACACCGTGCAGATTTTGCCCTGGTGTGCAATACCCCGCCTATCAGAGCAAGGAGAGAGGATTTGGCTGGGGAGCAGGAGGTGGAACAGGACTAATTACAAGGGGGATGGAGAGAGTAAGGGAAACCAGCTGAGCAAGAGCAGGTATCACGCACTCTACAGGTATGCTAGTAAGAAGAACATCTAGGGGTGAAAAAAAGTTATCTGTGTTATGAGGCAATATCAGGAAAAAAGACATGGCATGAGCAGGCAGCAAATAGAAATGTCTGATGAACATCTTGGAAAGATCCCTTGGGAGTATTTGCAGAGAGGAGAGATCTAACTAGGCTTTGAGCAGGGCCTGATTCATTTAGGGGCAAGATTATGTGACACTGTTCCCTGCAATTGGAAAGGAGGGGACTGAATGTCTCCAGCCACTATTCCCAGTCCTCCCAATTCCCACTGTTGGACTGTTTCTGTATTCAGTTCCCATCCTCTTAACTTCTACTAGGCTTTTTGGATAAAAACAAAACTCTGCTCTGTCACTCTGTCCATCTTGCAGCTCATGGCTTGGATGGGCGTAGTCTTCGCTGCGTAAAAAACTGGTTGGGTGGCCGAGCCCAGAGAGTTGTGGTGAATGGAGTTAAGTGCAGTTGGCAGCCGGTTGGGTTGGAAATTAGGAAAAATTTCTTTACGGAAAGGGTGGTCAAGAATTGGAACAGGCTGCCCAGAGAGGTGGGGGAGTCCCCATCCCTGAAAGTGTTCAAAAAACGGGCAGAGGTGGCACTCTGGGACATGGTTCAGTCTGGTCTACCCTTGATTGGTTTGGTGTGGACTTGGTAGTGTAGGTTAATGGTTGGACTGAATGATCTTAAAGGGCTTTTCCAACCTAAACGATTCTATGATTCTATGATTCTATGATTCTATGATTCTATGATTCTATGATTCTATGATTCTATGATCTTGTGCAGCTGGGAAAGGTGTCATCACCCCACACAAAGACGCTGTATTCGGCGATTGACTGTCGGCAGTAGTCTGGCACAGGCAGACCCCACCCAAGCTGTTGAAGGGGTGACGGGGGCCGACAGCAGGCTCAGCAGCTGCCTGGTGTCCTTCTGTGGTCCACAGACAACGTGCACTCTCCTGGGGTCTTCCTGGGGGACCCCCATGGGTAAGGAGCACCAGAGCTCTGGCAGCAGTGGCTGTCCTGGGGGCTTCCTGGACCACATTATCACCTCATCTTCTGTCCCACTGGCTTTCATTGATGAGTTTTCAGAGTTGACGCTGGAGAGCAGCCCTGGACCAGTGTCTAAGCAGGAATGTGCCACTCAGCCTTCACCACCAAACTCTTGCAGCAGGCTCCGAGTCTGCGGTAGGCTCTGACAGGATGGAAGGAAATAGGAGAGGCAGCAAGAAATGGAGTCAGGGCAGCCTGTTTGTGTCCCATGTAAGTTTTCCCCAGCCCACCGGGAGACATTCCACCTCGCTCCAAGGACAAGCCTGTCTGCAGCCCCCAGCTGGAGGAGCGCGGAGAGGGGAGCATGCTTGCACATGTCCAGGGAGCCCATTAAACATGGACTAGGTGCAAAGGGAAGCAACTGCAAAGGAAATCCTGTTTCAGAAATGGCCAGTGATGATGCTGCAGGAAATCAAGTGCTGTAAAACGTTAGCACGTGCAGGTACAACGGGCAGGGCTGCCACACAAGCCAGCCCACGGCAAAGACTCCCCAGTGGCAAGCTGGGTCATGCTGAAGCATCTCGGTCCCTGGGGCTGGGGGCTCTCAGGAGGTGAGCTGGTCCCACGCTGAAGCAGGAGATGCATAGGGGCACTGCCACGCACCATGACGTGCAGCAGCCGTAGGTGCTCTGCAGAGGTGCGTAGGGAGCAACCAGCGTGCAGCACTTGTAAAATGAGCTCTCTGGATCGGTAAGGGCAGGAGGATATTTACCAGCATTACAGTGAGTAGGACTCAGAGGGTTCTTTGTCTGTTTTCTTTCCACACACATGCTAAACAGACAACAGCCACTGGCGCTGGACGCGTGAACAAAACAGACAGTTTTTCAGATTTCTGTGAAAGTGCCTCTGGAAATCCCGCAGCTGGGGTAGCAATCAGGAGGCTGGCTTGCAGTGCACACAACTCCTGCACGGTCCACATTCCCCTGCTGAGATGGAAACATCCCGGAGTAGCTGACTCCATGCTGCCCCAGGACCCGGCCATCCTAGGGTAGATGGACAACCTGGAAGTGCAGCCTGGAGGTGCTTCTGTAGTCTCATAAAGTTTCCAGGAGATTAAAAGCAAACAAAAAAAACCCAAAACTGAACAAAAAAATAAAAAAACAACCAAAAAAAGACCAAGTTGTTAGCAGCGTCTGTTAAACTCGGTGTTGTTTAATCCTAAGGAAGCATCCTCAGCACCCACGGCCAGTCCCTGGGTCCATGCCTCCTCAGGCATTAGGCTTGTCCGCCTGGCACACAGGTTTGTCAAAACAGCACTCTGCCATCAGCGTGAAAAGAGAACGTCTTCGTTCACAGGACAGAGACAGACGGAGAACTGCCTCTTGGGGCTGGGGTGACACCGTTCTGCTGGGAGAGCTTGAGCCCGTGTTTACAATGGTTACACCAGGGCACGTTGTTCTCTCAGCGCGGTCAGGTTAGGGCCATGCTGTAAGGCTCTTCTGCAGTCAGGATACGGCTTCTCTCTCCGAAGCGCAGTGCGAGGGCTTTCCTGCAATCCTCACTCCTGGGACAGCAGGAAAAGGGAGCCCCAGGCACAGCAGCCAAAGGCCCGGCTTCGCCGTGCAGCAGCAGTCATCAGTAACCATTAGCAATGCATGGCAGCTGAGTAGGACCGAAGCCCTCGCTGCAGTCCGGCTGCAGTAAGAACTCGGTAAGGCAATTGCTTCCTGCCAGGAGCAGAGAGGAGGAGGAGGAAAAATGCCCACACTAATTTGGGGTTGCAGTTTGGAGCCAATATTGAAATGACATTTGTATTAGGCATGGAAAATGGAGATCTCCACTGCAAATCTAGTCAAATCTGGTTTCCCGCTTCCCAGGAGCTGATCCTCTGTAGGGTGCTCTAGGGTTTAATTTGTCTCTGAGTAGAAATTTTTACTTCAATTAACTTTTCCCCCACTGAAAAAAAACAAACCCAAGAAACAACAAAACCACAAGAAGACCATGATAAAACTGTGTATTTCTGTGAAAACAAGGTTTAATCAGAAAATTCCTGACCAGTTCTCCCTAGCGACTGCAAGAGCTGAGTGCACGCTGCAGTGACGAATGCTGGCACGCTGCAATGTCTGGGTTTTTCGCACTGAAGATGCCCTGGAATAGCACTAAGATGTAACCCACCACACCAGCATCGTCTGGGCTTCACGCAGACCCTGTGAGCAGAGCACAGGGCTGCCCGGGAGCCTGAGCCCCCCAGGAGGCTGCTGGGGGGTGCTGCATCCCCGTCTGCCTTCCCTGGAGCACCAACTCGCCACCAGCTCCTCAGTGCCTATAGACACGTTTTCCTGACCTTTCTCAACCTATTGAGAAAAGCCCTTTCCAATACTAGTCCATTCATTTACTTTGGTGAGCACCAGTGGTAACATGGAGACGCTGACCACCGAGTGGTGTTGGGCCCATGGAGTCACTCGTAAGGAAAGCCATCAGAGCATTCCAGCCGCCTGCTCAGAGAGAAACCCACCCCGCATCCCAGGCTGGGCAGAGGACGCTGATGCATGGAAGCGTCAGCTGGTGCAGGGCCCACCAGGAATAAGAAAATGCTCTTCGTGGCCCACAATTTCCTTCAGCTTTATCAACGGAGATAATCTGCATGATTCTTCAGTAAATATCTAAGTTCTGGGTCTCTATAACAGGTCATTTTTGCTTGTTGAAATGATGATATTCCTCTAATCTTTGAACGTATGGATGAAATGCTACTAAAGCCATCCTAGGTAAAACAGCCCCTATTGCTGGCCCACCAACACAACTATCAATGGCAGTGTCCAGCTGTCGTGCTCCACAGACCTGCCAGGGTTTTTTTTTCCAAAAATTTCATTCACAATTTCAGCAGATCTTGCCACAGTGAAAGTTGGATTTCTAACTAACATTGAGCTGACAGGTGGAACTTACCTTGACAATTAATTAAAAGGATATAGAAAGGAATCAGTAAGGGAAAAGCAGCTCTGCTCTGTGCATGAAAGCTTGAAATTGGAGCCATTGAATGAGGGCAGTAACATGATCCTGATGTGAAATGAAGTCCTGGGAGCTGATATGGTCTGTGCAGCAAGAGGTTGGAGCTTGTTGGTTTAATAAGGGTTTCGGCAGCTGCAGAGCCTAATGCGGGATGTCAAAAGGAAGCAGCAGCCTCTCAGTTCTTCTTGTAACTCACACTTCTGAGTCACGGATTCACTCTGCCCCGCTGTTTCGCAGAACTGAGTGTCATCTGCTTGCTCTGAGAAAGGTCAGTTGTCCTGCAATTTCACCAGGGAAGTCACTTCAGTCTGCGGTAAGAGAGGTGATGAGTTTGTGGACTCAATTTCCACCAAGCATTTTATTGAAAAGTAGTTTATTTTGGGCTTATCCTCTTCCAGAATTCAAACCTCAATTACACTATGCAGTAAGGAAAGGGAAGAGCAATATGTGCTGTTGTTATAATCCACATAAAATGCAGGCTGTGTGCAGCACCAGAAAGATCCCTGGTCACGCTGTGTGAGAATAAGAGCCATGAGTCCAACTCCTGATCAAAATTGATGGTTTTTTTCCCCTTGAAGTCTCCATTTGGCATGGCATTCTTGTGCACTGGACAAAACATGGACCGTTTATCCCTGGGGTCTGTGAGGCTCGACCAGCACCAAGTTTTCTGCAGGTCCACAAGCCCTTGGGTGCCGGGCCCCACCGGGGAGCTTGGGGTCCCCATTGCCGATGCCTTGGGGTGAGCCCTGGCTGCGTCTCTTGGCTCTGCAGCCCTTGGCTCTGCAGCCGTCGGGAGAAAGCCTAAGAGGAAACCAAAGGGGGAGGCTCGTGGCTTAGCTCAGCCGCTCCTCCCACGGGCTGCCTTGTCCTGGGGAGATGGTCTCTGCAGGTACGTGCAAACCGTGGGCGAGTTGCGCAGCCGGGTCCTGGGCTGAGGTCCATCATCTGCGCAGTGTGGCGGAAGCCACTGGTGGGACCGTGGCTTCTTGGGACGGTCCCTGCGGCAGGGAGCAGCTGGGCGGGGGAGCCACGTCTGGGCAGCTCCATCTCCTGCCCTTCACGCAGCCGATGCGAAGCCAGTCCCGCCAACAATAAATATTTATACTAGCTGTAATCTGTTCTTCAGAAGTTATATTAAAGCTGGTTGATTCACTGTGGTTTTTGTAGAAGCTATAATTATATCTGGAAGCCATATGGGATTCTTGACGAGGAAGAAAAGGAAAAAAAAAACAAAAACCCCTTGGTCTTGTTTGAGAAACAAGGCGTGACAGGGAGACCTGCTGTCTGGCTGGGCTGGCAGCGTGGCCTGGGGCTGGTGCAGCCATGGGAGGGTTGCAGCCCCAGGCCGGTGCCCCGCTGCCCCTCGCCCCAGGCTTTCCCGTGTTAGGGCCGACATGGCACAAGAGCTAGCGGCACGCCGGTGCTCGGTACTCTGCGTGCACACGCAGCGCTGCAGGAGCCCGCGGTGCCGTAACCCACCGTGTCCCGGGTTCCCTGCCTGGCTGCAAGGCGGGGGTTGTGTGGGGCCAGCAGCCCCAGGGCTTTTCCCGCAGCGGGCAGGGGCAGGCGGGGTGCTCCCTCTCCGCTCCAAGCCCATCCCTCGCCCAGCCCCAAGAGGCAAGGCCGGGCAGCTCTCTGCCCCATTGGCGCTGGTTGTCCCCGCGGGACGGGGACGGGGCCGGGGCGGGCAGAGCTCGCTGCTCGCTCAGCAGAGCCCCTCAGCGAGGAGGCGTTCGCCCGCCCCGCGCTGCAGAGGCTTGGCTGACCCCCGCCATCGCCCACCAGGCGCGCGGACCACCAGCGGCACCGGGACCTGCGGCGCGGAGACGCAGCACCGTGCACAGAAGGGCATGCCTGCCGCTGGGCAAAACCCTCCGGATCAACCAACATGCCCACACGTCATAGTAAAACATTTATTTGTTCAGGTGATATAAGCTACCATGTTTACAGTTTGTGAACTCACCACTGGCGACATTTAACACGACTTGGGACCGCAGCTGTTGCCACCAGATTTTTCATCGTAATTTTTAGTTTTATAAAAACCTTGGACACCAGAAAAAAAGGTATTTAGACTTCATGTGGCAGATGGGAGATGGGCAATCTGTGAACGGGGGGAAGAAAGTTCATCCGACGCAGCCAGCCTCGACGGCCTCTCGGCTTCGGCTGCAGCTTCAAGTAAAGGTTTCGGTGGGGTGAGCGTGGTGCGACACATTAATCTTCGGTGAGCTGGAATCGTATTGTTTTCTGCCGAGTAAGAACGTCGGTGGCAACATTTTCAGGGAGCGGAGGCGGGCAGGCGTCCTGCGGGTCAGCCCCGGCTTCTGTGCAAAGAGAGAAAAGGGAGGCAGTGAGCAGACGAGGAGCCGGCGCCGGCCCTTCCTCGCAGCCAAAGCCGAGCTGCCGCGGGGCAGGCGGCACCGGGAGCTGCTCAGCGCGGCCAGGCCAAGCGCGGCACCGCACCGACAGCCCTGGGAGCTGCCCGTGGAGCCGCCGCGGGCAGGAGCAGGCAGCAGAGGCTGCCTTCGACCCCAGCACCCCGCGGCTCGGGGGCTGCCAGCGCTGCGGGGGCCGGGGCACGGCCGGCAGACGCGGCGGCTGGCACAGGAGAGGTTAATGGTGCCTGGCATCCCCGGCCTGCGGCTCAGAGCCACCACCGGCCAGCTTCGGCCCCGGCTGGAAGTGCTTCTGCTAAGGGGAAAATCAAACTAACAAAAAAACCTCCCCGAAACGGAACCAGTAAAGCCCATTGTTCCAGAATCAGAGAGTTTTCCAGTTTCTAGATTTGCTTCTGCCCTCGCTGAGGCCAAGCCTTTTTCCACGGCAGGGATTTCAACTCTTTGCATCGTTTCAGAAGTGTGCACGGAACTGAAAAGACCAGAACGGAGCAGTGGGTGGGCACAGATCTGGCACTTGCCTCTGTGAGGTTTGCATACAAAAGTCACTTTAGACAGAATGCGCAGGTGTTTAACTGTCCTGCGCTGAGCTCCCACATCGTTTGCACCAAAGGGCTCCATGGTGCAGCAGACAGCCCACGGGGCAGCTGTTTTTCACCAGGAGGAGCACTGCCTCGCCTGCAGTCCCACCGTGCCCGGCCTCTCTCCCTGCCACCCCGCTACGGCTTCACTTACCTTAGGGAATGCAAAGCTGCAGTATGTAAATACAACCTAGACACCATATTGTAAATTCGTCCTTGGTTTGCTGCGGGTGACAGCTCCCAGCTGCCTACGGGCTCGCCGGGTGAAGCCAAGGCTCAGGTCTGCCGGTCCGGCGTGCCCACACCACGGGCAGGCTGGCGCTGCCCTCCGCCCCTCCGACGGCCTCCCGGGGAAGCCAAGGGGGCCGGGGCCACAACCCTCACTGCTTTTCCTCATTTCCCTCTCCCAAGGGAAATTTCCCCTGCAGAAGGGATTGCGCGGCTTGCACACAAAACACGGCAGGCGCCTCTAGAGAAGCAATCTGGCACTCGCACGTCAAACTGGCAGTCCGGGAGGAAAACCAGCTTGGCACCAACTTGGTGTCAACTTCCACATTTATGACAGGAATGCTTTCCAAAGTGCAGTGCTTGGAACGACCTGAGGTGACACAGCTTGTTCCAGCACAACAAAAACAGGAGCTTATTCTGTTCATTTTCATACAAAGTTTCCGACGTGGGGTCTCTCTGCAGCCAGCGATGTGCCACGTTTGCTTTTTTCCCTTTTTAGTTTCCTTCCTTCCAAGCTAAGCTTCCTTCTTTCTATGGCAGCAGCCTTCGCGCCTGGCTCTTGTGAATAAGTCAATTATATTAAAAGTCTACGGTCAGCAAGACCAGTACAATTTGCCCTTGGTCGGTCTTGCGTTACTGATGCCGGGGTGCAGGTGCTTTAACCCGCACCACGCCAGCCCCACTAACCTGCGCACTTCTGTTTCATGGACGTCTGTACTGTTGTGAAAGCAAGACCACAGCCATGCTCAAACAGTAAAAAGTCAGTATAGGGGATGCGTATTCTTATTTACAGAGTTGATTTAATCTGACATGCAATGCCTAACGCGATGCACCTGCCTGCAGCCTGAACGGAAGGGAAGACAACACTGCTGCCTGTGCAGGGGGGGCTGGTGCCAGCCAGACCCCTGGGTGGGTGCCTGATGCCCAGGACGATTCAGCTCTGAGGGCGGCAATGGCAGCGGAGGGG
The DNA here is from genome assembly GCF_030463565.1 of Pelecanus crispus. Lineage (NCBI taxonomy): Eukaryota > Metazoa > Chordata > Aves > Pelecaniformes > Pelecanidae > Pelecanus > Pelecanus crispus. The sequence continues at coordinate 75,039,171 of NC_134648.1, forward strand.
TGTAGCACGACAGGAGGATTTGCAGCAGGAATCGGCGCTTTGCCGCCTGGAAGCCCCGGCGGGGCAGAGGTGCCGTGGTGGGTTAATTACCCAGCACAGGCCGACTCTGGCAGCACAGGCTCTGGCACCAGGTCCAGGCACCCCAACATGCAGCAAGGCATGCAGAAACACATTTGCAAAGGGAAAATACGGGATACATGTTTTCTGTAAGCAGGACCCTAATGACTTTGCCACGGTTTGCTTCTTTTAAACCGGAACTTTGACCAACACTAAGATTACTTACTAAGTTACCCGGGGAAAGGCACTGTGTGATTTCGTGGCTGTTGTTATTGATGCTTTATGGGAGCAATAGCACACGCCTGGTTGCAAGCAGCACCCTAGAACAGGACAGTAAATGTTCTTGAGCTATTGCAACGCTGACAGATGTTGCCACTCTGCGAGCGGTACCTCCGAGACTCCAGTTCCTCTCAATTAATAGGAAGAGAAGCGATAGTAAGTGATAGCAGCTGTGACCATTACTTCTGCTGGTTGAATCAATTACTGGGGGAAGAAGTGCACTCCCTCTCTGCGCAGGGTGCCTGCTGGGGCTCTGGGTACGGTTTCACAGCGGCACAGGAGGGGCTACGCTGCGCCTTCTCGAGGGCACGCACACAGTGAGCGCCGGCTGCGGCAGGACCGTCAGCCGTCACAGCTCGGCGTCTCTCCACCAGCCTGGGATGCTCGATGCCAGGCGGGTGCCTGGCTCGGTGACTGCGCTCAGGAGCCTGAGGAGTTACTAGGAGAGGCTTTGTACAGTCCCGAAGCGTTGCCCAGCGGGGCTTTCATGGTCCCCAGGAGGCAGGAGCATCCCTGTACTGCTGGGAAGCCTCCGGCAGCTTTGCAGCCCGGGGGATAAGCCAACCTCGCGGCAGCGCCTCGGCAGGAGCCCTCGGGCAGGCAGCGTGCCCCGGCAGCAGCCACGCCGCGGCGGTGCGGGCAGCAGGGGCTGCCGGGCCCTTCCCAGGCAGAGCGGCGTGTGCCGGCGGCCGTGCCCCTCTCCCAGGCACAGGGCCATCACTTTCCAGTTCGCTCTTTGTTCTTGCAGGTGCGTGGGCAGGGCTGTCAAACGCACAGGAACACGCTGGCAGAAATAAAGCCACATTGGCACCCAGAGCGGAGCAGTACCGTATATTCACTGTAAAGAACATGCCCAGAACACAAGTGGAAAGGCAGCACAGAAAACAACTAACACAACAAACTTGTCACCCAACAAAGACCTGCTTCTCCATCCAAATATTGTTTGTACCAGCCCTCTTTATCACAACACGTACGCTCTGAGAAAAGGATTAGGAGAAGGTGTAAGAGGAAGCACGTGCCAGCAATTGCAATAAGAGTAAACAAATTTCTGAAGTAGTTTCTCCTCCTCCGGTGCTTGTGAAAAAAGACACCGTCTCATGGCTAAAAGCTCCGTCAATCTGTTTTCGAGAAGGATGGCGAGGAGCAGAGCCGCAGGCTGGGCGATGCCCCGAGGGCAGCTTGGCACATGCTGGTTCGGGCCCCTGCAGACTCCCCGCTGCAGCCTGGGCTGAAGCCAGGGCTGCCGTGCCAGGCCGGCCGCAGCGCAGCCCCCGCGCCCCCGACACCCCCGGGACCGCCCTACGTGTCGGCCCCCATCGCCCACAACGGGGCACACTGCTTGGGTTTACTGAACGCGTATTCTCGTTTCTGAAGCACTAGCAAATGCTGCAGTACTGCGCTCTGAACAAAGACGTGCCAGCGTTGTTCGGATCAGGGAGCATCGCAGCGCTTCCTGCCTCAAGCTGGTGGCAACCTCTGGTTTTGCAGAACAGAAAGGACAGAGAATTTCCTCCTTCATAAGGCTTTCCACACTTTGACTGAATCAAGCCTGAATGAAGCGAACTGTCCTGCTGCAGCTACTCCAGTGGAAACGGCAGATTTCATGCCCCGTGCGTTCCCAAGGGACGCTCCTCTCTGCCGAAGAGAGAAAGCGGCACAAGAGGAACTCTCGGCTATCCAGGCCTAACCCTGCTCTGCTGGCAGAGGCTTGAATCAAACGCTGGGACAGATGTCTTAAGCTGCTGTACAGATGCGCTGTGGACAGGACACTCAGCTGCAGTGTTTAGAAATCGATTCCTTTGAGTAAAAAATGAAAAATATAAAAAATAAGACTCCCTAAATCCCAAAAGGCTATTAATATTTTAGCACTTTCACAAAACATTAAGACACATTTACGTCCAATTTTAGACAACATATAAAGCATTTTCATTTGATGTCTTTAAAATGCATGATTAAAACAAATACCTCAGCGGACAACCTTTCAAGCTATCTCCGTACCCAAGCGCAAAGTGAAGGTACTGTCTGCAGAGAGCAGCTCCTTGTGGGGCATGGAAGCACGCGTTTTTCCCATACTTGACAACACCTCCGTTGTCAGACTACCAGAAGTCGGACAAAGACATCACTGCCTCTGACGGCGCACTATTTTAATAGCTAGTTTCTGTGCATACAGCCCCTCGAGAAGAAGCTGGACTTCCAGAGAAATCTAAGGAGGGATTTTTTTTTTTTTTTAAACTTCCCCAGTAGAAAGCGGGTATTCTAATTTTAAGACTTTGTTTCCTTTTTGGTCTCTGCATTTCCCAAGAGAAGAAAAAGGGCTTTCTAAAAAAGAAACAGCCTCTTCTTTTTATGTCCTTCACACCACCCCCACCCAGACTTTTTCTCCACGACAGGCAGCAAAACCGCCGGAGCAGCCCAGGATGGCTGAAAGCAGCGGGGCTCACCTGGCACGCCTCAGCCCCGAGCTGCGGCGCCTCGGAGGCAGAGCCCCGGCGGCGGCCGGGACCCGTCCCCTGCACGGCTGCTCCGGGCCAGCCTGCTGCCCTGCTTGCACCTGCTTGGGTGTGAGATGGCGCTGCCCTACAACTTGAACGGCCACGAAGCCCGTACGAAACCTTTTGTTCGTCATCTGGGAATGCACGAATGCTGCAGAGTTACAGCTGTCTCTGATTTAAACACGATGACCGTACCAGTTTAAATAATACTAATAGTTGCCTTTTCTTCAGAACGAGCAGAGCAGCATAAGCACGTCTGCCATCCTCACAACACGGGGTTTCGGTTGCTATTGCCTATTGCACTGTTTACGTCCTTACATTGCGGCCTGAAATTATTCTGTCCCCCGCACACCACAAACAGCAGGTTAAAGACGAGACCAGCTTCCAGTCCCTTCGCTGTGTGCAGGGATTAAAGAGAACTGAAACAAACCGTAGAGTTCCAGGAAATATGCCCCAAAAAGTCTAGGACAGAAGGAGATGAGCATCACCATCCCGATGAGTCCTCACCATGAGCTGCCCGAGTTGCCGAACGGCCGCCCTGCGCTGCCGGGGCCGCCCTGCCAGCCCTGCTCGCTGCCCCTGCTCGGCTCTCTCCCGCGCACCCTAAGGTGCCAGCACTGCCTGCAGCCCCGCCAAGTCACGTTTCCCTGCCGCAGAGGAGGTCTGCAGGACTGCAGCAGAGCCTGCCGCTGCGGCCGGGGTGCAGGGCTGCTCCCCGTTTCCCGTAGGCTCCCTCGCCCACGTTTCACGCCTGCATGCACCTGCGCTGACGGGACGAGGACAGCCTTCGCTGCTCTGACTGCCGGGGTGGGGCCAGCTCTGCAAACTGAGCAGCAAACCAGGCCTTGCACGGGTTGGGAGCAACGGGGGGGACGCCTGCCCTGATTGCTGGTGCTGAACGGCAACAATTTTTTCCAGCGTCGGCACCAGGCAAAGCCACTGCCATGGGATGAGGATGCTCGGGGACCGCGGGTCGAGCACCCTCTCAGGGCGACCCGGCAGCGGAGCCCAGCTGCTGCGCTGGTGCCCAGGAGGAGAGGGACCCCTCGCCCTGGCACCCTCCTCCTCCTCCTCCTCCTGGCTCCCCCGGGCACGGCTCCTGGGCGGGCAGTTACCGCGAGGCTGGCTGGTGTACGGAGTGAATATTTTATTTTACACAACGTAACAACACAGGGTTGTTGTTTCTGTACAGCATCTGCCTAAAAACAAAGGCAACACCATTGTCACGGAAAAGAAATATACAGTCTGACCATTTTAAAAATATCATTTTACTGATTGATCCAGAAGTGGTTATTTGTTAGCTCGGAGGAAATTTCATTTCCTTTATAAAAGGCTTTTTCTGTGAAAACTCTCTCTTTTGTTTTCTGCTACTGCAGAACCAGGAAGCCAGTCCTAGAGTAGGGAAGGCACTGGTGCTGTTTCATGCTTTTTTTCACCCCTTAATCTTTTTTTTCCTTTTTTTTTTTTTTAATCTGAATGTTGCCTTCGGTTTTGATATTAAATAAAACCAAATAAAAACTAAATAAAACCCTGTGTGCACTGGGTGGCTTATACAGAACCCCGCATGAACAAGCCATTAATCAGCGAGACAACAGTGGACTTCCAAATCCAATTCCCCGGGAGCGGGAGTTTCACACAACGTTTGGTGTTTTGTTTTTCATTAAAATAAAAATTAAAATTAAAAAAAAAAAAAAAGAAAAAAAAAAGCAGGTCACACAGTGCTTTCCAATATCCACTCAGAACTGGAGAAAGTTGCTTTTCCACTATCCACATCAGAGCTGTCTGACTGGACTAGCATCCCGTTCATGGACATGCTCCGTTTGGACCGCAATCCACCGGCGCCCCGGGCGCTGCCGGGGCAGCGGGACTCCATCGGCTCGCCGCCCAGGGAGAGCCTGCGCTTGGCTCGGGATGCGTCAGCTGGCAAAGTGAGGAACTTACTTGGCTTTGATTGTGCTCTTTTGTACGTGGGGGCCCCTTTGACAGAGTCGGGGGGACGGCTAGCTAACTGCAGGGCAGTGGAGTTATTTCTGTTAGTGTTTTGGGACTCGATACTGCTGACAGCTTCACTCTGCGGCTCGCTGCTTGGCTTTGGCCCCGGCTTTCGCTTCTGCTTCTGGGAGACAGAAACGCTGGAAGTCCAGGCGGGAGGCAAAGCGGAGGTAGTGGTGGCCGAGTCCTGGCTGGAGCCGGTCTCCGGCGACTGCGTCACGCCGTCGCTGGCAGCCTTGCAGCACTGGATGCCCTCTTCATGCCCGACAGCCTGCTTGGACATCGACTGCGACAGCACCCCGCTGCAGCCCTGGATCTGAGCCCCATTCGTCTGCGAGTACACGTTGCTGACCTTGGTGGCCTTCTGCTGCCCGTTGTTGTTACACACCTTGTAGCGGATCATGAGGATGATGATGAACACGAGCACGGAAGCCACAATGATCCCACCAATGATGATAATCATGGTCCCGCCCAGGAACTGGGACTGCATGAAGTGGCAGCGCACGTAATCCTGCTCGGTGGTGAACTGCGTGCAGCCCACCACCCTGGTGGCGGTGAGCGAGGTGATCCCGTCGTCGTAGATGGCCAGGACGCACAGGTCGTACACAGTCCCAGCAGCCAGGTTGTTGACCAGGAAGGTTTTGCTTGTGGGAGGTATCATTCTGGGGGAGAAGGAAATCAGCGTGAATGAACCTGGCAGACCCGCAGCCACCCCCCGCCATGTGCCGCAGCCCCCGGCCGTGGTGACCACCACCAGGGCTCGGCTCCTCCACTCCTGCCGCCGTCCCCGCACTGGCTGCTGCCCCACGTTTGGTGCGGCAGCAGTCACCGCCAAGCCTCCCGGCATGGCTCAGCATGGCAGAGCCCCTCATGAGAGCGGCCACGTCAAAAACATAAAAGCAATGACCAAGCAAAGACAGTCTTGGATGGTGTGACTGTTACAGCCGGCGGTACAGCACCTCTCCGCACACCGTCAGCACACCAGCACAGACACCGCCAGAAAGCGCTACAAGGAACGTGTTTACAGACACCTTTCACCCTGTGTTTTCCTAAGGCTGAGAATGTTAAGATCCATTTAACTCATCTAACTTCACAACCTTTCTGCCAATCAGATTAGTTCAGAGGATTAGAGGTCCGTTTGGATTATCTAAAAATAACACCGTTCAAGGTAATTTCCCTATTTGTGAGTAGAAAATTGCATGAGCCTTTCCCGAGGCTCCCACCACCTGTTGCCACAGGCAGGGCTCTGCGGGGCCGGCGCGGCGCGGGCCCCTGCCAAACCTGCCGCTCCGGCGGAGGGAGCTGCCCGGAGCTGGGGCCAGCACGTCGGCACCGAGCAGCCTGCACAGGCGGGCTGGGGCTGCCTTACCTGTAAACAAGGGAGTCATCGTAAGTACCGTTGTACTGGATTTGGAACATACGTATCCCAGGTATGTTCCTCTGAAAATTGAATTTCAGCAGAGCAGTAGAGGATGTTGCTTCTGCAACGACCACCTTCTTATCTTGGCTGACTTTAGTATCCCCGTTGCTACTGCTCGCATTGGAGCCCGACTTGGTGGAAGTGGAGATATCCGAAGAGCCAGGGTCAGGCTCATGGATGTGGTTCGTGCTGTTCAGCAAGTGGGGGAGTTTGATTATGTGCAGGTCCACCGTCTGCGTGGCCTCCCCAGCTGGATTGGAAGCAATGCAGGTGAAGGAGCCCGTATCCTTCACCGTCGTTATAAGAATGTCAAGCGTCCCGTTGTCGTACACCACAGACCTCGTTGCATTTGAAATCAGTTTGCCCTCAGGTGAAATCCAATGAATTGCTGGTTCGGGGTCCCCCCGGGCCTTACACCGCAGCGCTGCCCGCTGGCCCTCCAGCACCCGCAGCTCGTGGGTGTGCCGGGTGATGAGAGGAGGCTCGCACAGGAACTCCTCCTCGGGGATCGACCAGAAGTACCGGCCGGACAAGAGCGTGGGAGAAGCACAAGTCTCCAGGTCGTCTTCCCTCGAAAGACGCCTCAGCCACAAAAGCTCACAGTTGCAATGCAAAGGGTTCCCACCAAAGCTCAACGCAAAAGTCGAGGGGCTGATAATTCCTGAGGTTGCTAGTACCTGAGCTCGCTGGAAGAGAGGATCAGGCGGTAGCTTCTGCAGTTTGTTAGACGTGACATCCAACCTGGTCATCTTGTGGAGGTGGGAGAAGGTCCCCTTAGGAATATGGTCAATCATGTTGTGGTCTAGACTGAGAGTGTGCAAACTAACCATCTTCTCCACTGCATCCCAGGGGATGGTTTCCAGATTGTTGTAAGACAAATCCAATTCCTCAAGAGCTAAAACATCATCGAAAGCTGTGGAAGAAATTAAAGTCAGCTGGTTGTTGTTAAGTATCAAGTGGTGAAGATTGGAGAGTCCACTGAACATGTCATTGGTGATCTTAGTCAATCGGTTGCTGTTCAAATGCAAAGCCCGCAAATTGCGCAAGTCAGCAAATGCGTGAGGTGTAATAAAACTGATTGTATTCCTGGACAGCGTCAGGTCCACCAGGCTGGTCATATTGGCAAAGTCTTTCCTTTTAATGTTTGTAACAAAGTTGTCTGCCAGCCGTAACTCCACGGTCCTCCTGTCAATGTTGGGAGGAACAAATAAGAGCCCTTTCTTGGCACAAAGGGTGGCAAGGTTCGGAGACAAAATCTGACAGACACAGCGCTTTGGGCAGATCTGAGCTCTCACCGCTATGCCAATGAACAGCAGAAACAAAAGCAGTTTTTCCATTGTAGATCAGGTTCAAGAGCCTGTAAGGGAGAGCAGATGTCTGTTAGTCTCTGCAAGATAAGCAAACCACGTAATAAAAGAGCAAAGACGGTCTGTGGTTACACCATGAAACTGAGGCTCATGTGCCGGTGTGTCATCCTCATCTTGTTACCTGAGGTCTTTACCATTCTCCGTATCCTGACATAAGAGCTTCTATACTACCTTCCAAAAAAACCAACTGAGATATCTGTGTTTGCATACACACATATACGCATACCCAGCCACCCAGACACATACAAATGACAAAGCAGTTTGGAAGCAGCTGGTGGCACCGCACATGGCACCAGCAACACCCTTCAGGCCCCTGCTGCTAGAGCTCATCCCCGCCGCGCAATGCACCTCCATCCAGGCACTCAGCTTTCGGACAGATGCTCCTCACCTCACGGTCTGGAGTTACTTTGCCATAATGCCAGTTATGTATTGAAAATGAGGGATGTTTCATGTGTGCTTCACTTGCTAAGCTAAAACTCGCAGTGACCTCTAAATCATGGCAATTCAATGGGTTTATAGCCATCTCCACCGAACATTTAAGTTCTTAATGCTATTTTCAGAATAAACTCAGAAGGAGCTAATTTTATGTCATTCAAAAACCAAAAATGAAAATAAAACAACAACAACAACAAAAAAAAACCACCAAGAAAAGCCCCCACAACAACAGGAATCTAAATAAAAATGGAACATGGGCTAATTTTAGATCATCGCTGTTTTCCTGGCTGCCACAACCAGCAGCGCTGCACTCTTCTCCCAGAAAGCCTGACAGTTCAATTAGCCTTATCTCTTACATTGCCAGATCCAGGATCCTCACAGAGTATGGAAACAAGGAAGATAACAACAGTGCCCACACCAGCTAAATGAAATCATCTATCAGTGACTACGCCAAAAGCTCCGCGAGAGCTGCGGTGCTGGTTTCTGCGCCGCCCTGGCCAGCGTCCCGCCGCGGTGTGGGCAGGCGGGTGGCAAGGTGGATGCTCCTCCGCGGAGCAGGCGGGCGGGAGGGAGCGCAGTCCTGCGGAGAAGCACCCTCGTGTCTGAGAGGGAACTGGTGCAGTCGTAAGCAATGGACCTCAGCGGGACTCCGCATCGGAAATGAAGCACTCGGCTCCCTTTGGGACTGATGAAAGTATACATGTACAGATCGCATTACTCAGATGCATTATCATAGAATCAGAGAATGCTTTGGGTTGGAAGGGACCTTGAGAGATCATCGAGCCCAACCCCCCCTGCAGTGAGCAGGGATTGAACCCATGACCTTGGCATTATTAGCACCATGCTCTAACCAACTGAGCTAAGCCATCCCAGAAATGTACTGATGAAGCTCATCTAAAATAAAATAAAGTTTCACATAAGCCATAAGCAGGAGTCTTGAATCATCATGGATATTTAAAGACATTTAACATCAGAACAATAATTACTGCTCCTATTGTCCAGTCCGTCTATAATACATCCACAGTGCCATGCGAACTAAGAGGAGCCAACAAGTTCCAAAAAGGATGAGTGAAAATACAATACTCTAAACCCTGCTTTTCAGCACTATTAATTTATTTCTTTTCCTGATACTGGGGGCTGTAGGTTTTCATGATTACTGATTCCAACTCTTAAGTCCCCCTTGGAAAACAAAAAAAAGGTCTTCAACTGAGTATGCTGTTGCGGGCACGGCCTATCGCTGCTGTAGTGCTGGGAACCATTACCATAACCACTACCGTTACTGCTACCATTAACTGTAGCAGAAAGCAAACTTCCCAGGCAGCGTTCAAATACATTTTGTGGATTCAGTTTTGTCTGGCCCGTGCCAGCACTGTGGGTCGGGGTGGTCCTGCAGGTGAAACGGACTCAGAGGAGAATGGTGATGCCTGCTAAGCAGCGCAAGAGGAACCGTGGCGGAGCAAACCGCATACTCCAGCCCCCAAACCTCGCTGGTGACACCCGGCTGGCCGCTTCCCGAGGCGGCAGCTGCAGTCACGGCTTTGGGCCCTCACCCAGCCTTTCCAGGCGGGACTTTTCTGTTTTAACATACAGCTGGCACGTACCAGATTCACAGGGACTCAGTGGCGCAGGGCATCCGCAGCACAACTGCCAGGGTCCCGAGACAGTCTTGGCTGGGGACACCATGCCAATTTAGCTTTGCCAACTTAATACTGCTAATTTAGATTTGTAGCTGTGATTACAGTAATGTGCTTGGATTCAGCCAAGTTCATTTGAAGAGCTATACAAGATTAAAACCAAACCACCAAGGTGCATTTACAAGTTTGGAAATACTATTACGAGATGAAACGGCGACATAAAGAGACGTAAACTTAAACCATAGCTTGAACGACAAGGTTATGACAAGGTTACCCACCAGTGGACATGGGGCTTTTTTTGATTTTAGCAGACCTTTTGTCACTGACTCTGACAGTATCCTCCGGACAAAATGCCCAGCACACGGCAAGAGTTGGACACAATGCGATGGGTGAACACGGGGCTGAAGGGTCCGGCTCAAAGGGTTGTAGCAAATGGGGCAACAGCTGGCTGGTGGCCGGTGACTGTCCCCCAGGGCTCAGGTTTAGGGCCAGTCCTCTCCAGCGTCTCCATCAGTGACCTGGGCAGGGAGGTGAGCGCGCACCGTGTACGCCTGCCAACGACACCGAATCAGGAGGAGGTCCCGAGTCCCTTGAGGGCAGAGCGGGCTTACGGAGAGGTCTTGGTGGATCAGAGCGCTGGGCCGTCACCGGCCCTGTCGACTGCAACAAGGACAAATGCAGATTCAGTGCGTGGGACCTGATCCACCTGCCCGTCCTCCCCAGCACACCCCCGCCCTCCATACAATCACAGAATCGTTGAGGTTGGAAAAGCCCTTTAAGATCATCCAGTCCAACCATTAACCTACACTACCAAGCCCACACTAAGCCAATCAAGGGTAACCCAGACTGAACCATGTCCCCAAGTGCCACCTCTGCCCGTTTTTTGAACCCCTCCAGGGATGGGGACTCCCCCACCTCTCTGGGCAGCCTGTTCCAATGCTTGACCACCCTTTCCGTGAAGAAAGTTTTCCTAATATCCAACCTAAACCTCCCCTGGTGCAGCTTGAGCCCATTTCCTCTCGTCCTATCGCTAACTCCATGGGAGAAGAGACCAACACCCCCCTCCCTGCCCCCTCCTGCCAGGCAGTTGTAGAGAGCGATGAGGTCTCCCCTCAGCCTCCTCTTCTCCAGGCTGAACACCCCCAGCTCCCTCAGCCGCTCCCCACCAGCCCTGTGCTCCAGACCCTGCCCCAGCTCCGCTGCCCTTCTCTGGACACGCCCCAGCACCCCAATGTCCTTCTTGTGCTGAGGGGCCCAAAACTGGACACAGCATTCCAGGTGCGGCCTCCCCAGCGCCGAGCACAGGGGCACAATCACCTCCCTGCTCCTGCTGGCCACGCTATTCCTGACACATGGCGGCAGCTTCACAGCCCCGGAGGGTCAGCTCTGGGCAGGGCAGGCAGCTGCCCACGTGCAGGGGCGGCAGGAGGGAGAAGGAGGCCGTGCCCACAGGGACGTCGACGTGCCTGGCATCCACGCTGCACTGGGACTGGAGCACCCCAGCAGCTAGAGCCGGGGAGGAGCGGAGGGTGCCCTCGCACGAAACAGCAGGCCCCTGGCGAGCTTCTCCTCGCCGGGCCGCCCCACTCCGGCCCGGCAGACACACGGCACCATGGCGCCAAGCACCCCTCTGCAGAATGAGCCTCTCGGCCCGGGGCTGTCCCAGCACAGCACTGGCAAAGAGCGGGCCAGGCCCAGGAGGCCAAGCACCCCGGTACAGCCGGGCGCACACAGGCGGATCTGAGGATCTGAGGACTGAGGACGGCGGATCGCAGCCTGCGAACATGGCCCACGGCCACAGCTCCTTAGAGGAGGGAAATTGGACCATGGACGAGCACCCCGGGTCGCTTCCTGATCTGGTTAAAGCTGTCCCTGCTCACTGCAGGGGGGTTGGGCTAGATGACCTCTAAAGGTCCCTTCCAACCCAAAGCATTCTGTGATTCTATGATTCCTATTTTTCAGGGCTCCAGTGAGTGCACCTCCGGGGGGCAGAGCCCGTGGGGAGAGCCAGCCCCGGCCCCTGGCCCTTGCCAGCAGGACAGCTCCAGGGGGGCAGTTCAGCCGCCACGGTGCTCCCGACAAGGTGTGGGAGAGCGTGCAGGGACGGCTGACGGGTCCCAGGATGTCAGCCTTGCTCTGGGACATTTGGGCTCCGAGCCCCCGCTGCCAAGAGCAGCCCCCTGCGAAGGCAGCCCCCCCCGTGCCCGGAGCAGGGGCTCCCGGAGGTGCCCGTGCTCAGCCCCAGCAGGGGCCGGCTGAGGGGTCCGTCAGGGACCCCAAAGGCAGAGCACCCCACGGCCACGCACCCCGTGAGCCGCTCCCGGCAGCGCCCGGCTGCTCAGCAGCCTGACCTGGGGCGGGAGGGCTGACGGGCCTGCCCTGCCCTGGTCCGTGCAGCTCTTCCCAATTCCAGCCCGGCCCGGGGGGCTACGCCAGAGACGGGGCTGGGCCAGCACCAGCACGGCTGTTGTAAAATCCACCAAGTCCGTCAGCTCTCCGCACTGCGGCTCGGGAAACTGCTGGGGGCAGGTGCTGGGGGAGAAACGAGGAGGGCAGAGGAAAGCAGGCACGCTGTTTCTCTCGGGCTGTGTCCGAGCCCCTCACAGGAGCCTGTCTCCACGCTGAGCTGTCTTAATAAAAGCCAGAGGTGCCCGTGGGCTCCCACCGCTGCCCAGCGTCCAGCTGCTCCTGGTAAACACTTCCTTATCCACCCTTATCAGGTTTTTTTAGTGTCACAGAAGTTGTACTACAAATACGAGCAAAGCTTAAAAAAAGCTGTGTGTTTGCACAAATGCTCACACGTGCTCTAAGATCCATGCATCAAGCAAAGATGTACCGACATTTGCAGCTGAAGACCAGCACTGGATGCTTCAGTTGATAGAAACAGCAAAAGCACGCTTGCATCTCAGTGAGCAGGCCGGTGCCCAGCCTGCGTGCCTCCACGGTGCCCAGGGACAGCCCGTCCTTCCCAGGCTGGACGTCACCCTCCCGCCGCAGCGGCAGCAAAAATATTTCACCGCCTCGCTGAAAGAACTCAGAGTATTTCCTCATAGGGGTGCTTGGCATAGTACGCGGTCTCATGGCTACGGCCCACAACTGAGAGATTCCAGAAGACAGCAGGAACCACAGGATCTGGTGGCTTAGAGGAACAGCCACCGTAAGAAGACGTGTCCCTTGAAAGTCAGCCGGGCTGCGTGTCCTCTCCTTTCCCAGCACACTTTGTCCCACACACAGATAACTCGCAGTGACAGCAGCACTGACACAGTTTACAGCTTGTTGCAGAAAACACCTTTTCGACTAAGCAAAGCATTATCTGATTCTCATTACTTGCTTAAAAAATAAAAAAGAAAAAGAAAGCACATTATTAACATAAAACGAATAGAGAAATGCTAGTTTCCTAGGAAGGTGCTCATTGCTTTCATTTACTACTTGGTGTCTGCAAAAAGATAGGGATAGTCAAGCTCCTCATGTGACATTTGTGATTCATGCAAAAAAAGGCTCTCAAATACAATTTTTTAAATCAATTTTGTTGCTGCATTTGATAATTTGAGTTATTCAATCTGTCTATAAAAACTAACTACAAATTACAGCGGGCTGCACAGCTCAGTGCCATACAGATGTGAAAATTGTGTCTCCTAAGTGCAAACAACCCCGTCATCTCCCGGGGCACGCTGCCTTCGGGGCTGGGGCAGACTGCCTGCTGCTCTCCTGTCGACCTGAAATGACTGAACTGAGGCATTGTCCCCGGAACGCTGTTTCTGTTTCAGAGCAGAGGAAGTCCTTCCCCTTAATTCACTTCTCCCAGCTATAGAGCGGGTCCGACAGCAGCTCGGCAGAGCCTGGGCTCGTGGCGACCGGGACCCGTCTTCCCTGTCACGCCCTTCCCACCTCTGCCCTGGCAGCTCTCAGGTGGGGCACGCCAACACGATGGACAACAATTCAGCATTTCTTCCCTTGCTGGGTGTTTCTCATAGAATCATAGAATCGTTTAGGTTGGAAAAGACCTTTAAGATCATCCAGTCCAACCATCAGCCTAACCCTACCAAGTCCACACTAAACCAATCAAGGGGAGAGTAGTAATTAATTTCATGTTTATGGCTTGGTGGCTGGATTAATTTTTTAATGAGAGTAAACCTAGGAGTCATTAAGGTTGGAAAGGATCTCTAAGCTCATCAGTCCTACCATCAACCCAACACCCCCATGCCCACTAAACCATGTCCCCAAGTGCCACGTCTGCCCGTTTTTTTAACACCTCCAGGGATGGGGACTCCACCACCTCTCTGGGCAGCCTGTTCCAATTCTTGACCACCCTTTCCGTGAAGACATTTCTCCTAATATCCAATCTCATGTAGCTTCTGGCTCCATCTCAGCTGTGCTCCCAGTGAGGACTTCGGGCGCCTGCTGCCCCAGTCCCGGGGGCTGTAAACCAGCCGTCCCAGCACGGAGGAAGTACCCTGCGCTCGGCTGGGACGAAGCCCGTGCTCAGGCAGGGTGCAGGGAGAGCCGGGGCAGGCCCTCCAGCCCCCGGCACTGCACACTGCACAGCAGGACCTGCCAGAGGGGGACGGCTCGCTGCCACCAAGCCAGGCGCTGGCACCCCTCTCCCACCCCTTCCAAGAGAATCCAGGCCACCGCAGCCGGGAGCCACCTCTCCTCCGAGGATGGCAGACTCCAGCAGCACCCGGCGCTCCCCTGGGCACACGCGGACCCCGCCGTCCAGGATCTCCCGAGAAGGCAGACCCCAGTCAGAAACCCTGCAGGGTTTTGCCAGGCAAGGTCCGGCGCAGAGGCACAGCCCGAGTGCCCCAGCCCGCACAGCGCACGGCCGCACCAAAGCCTCCCGCCCAGCGCTGCCGGCGCGCTGCGCCTGCGGGGCGAGCAGCAGCGCCGTGCCTGCCTCAAGGGGCCCTGAGCGGCAGTGGGCTATGAAAATAAATGACCACCCACCGGTTCTAGCAACAAATTGAGGTCATGTAAAGAGCTGATGAATTTGAAATTTCTGCCTGGAATTGATCCAAGGGACACAGGAATGAAATGCAATGTTTGCCAGGCTGAGATTGCTTCTTTTTTTTCCTGATGTGTGGCTTTCTGGGGGTTTTTTGCCCCCATCTTTTTTTGGGAGCAATAGGTTTTATGATACTTAGAGCAGCATCGGCTGATGTGTCCGGTGCTACAGAAGGTCATATGCATATTGTGAATTGCATAACACACGGAAGCAGCGGGATCCAGGAGACAGTAATTAATTAGCTAACGATTTCCACTGCATCCGATTCTGTTCAGATGGTAGGTGCTACACAAACTCTGCGTGCCAGGGAAACCCAGCGCGGCACACCGGTAGCTATTCAGAGCCAGCTGCTAATATGGTGCCTGGCTCAGACATAATCTGTCATCACTAAGGTCATGACAGCAGCTATTGACTGCCTTTCCTACTCCTCCAGGCCTCAGCAGAAGTTGCCATTTTCAAGGTCTTTGCAAATGCAATTTCGTGGTGGGAAAAAAAAAGTCTAGAAGCTGATGATCTTCACCTGCTGGGGATGAAGGATGGGGAAATAGCTGACACCAGTCACCAAAGGCATCCTGCAGCCATGCTAAAATGGGTGCATACAAATGGAGATGCTGTGATATATGGCACACGAGCTGCTAAAACTACTTAAGCAGAGAACAAGGAGCTTCAGTTTCACAAAGGTCAATGATTTGTAAACACTCCTGAGTGTTTTGCTGAATCGGAAACAAAGCACCTAAGAAAACAGAAACATTCCGATCACAGAACCTCTCCAAGAGGTTCCCGGCGGGCTCTGCTGGCCGCCCAGCTGCTGCACGGGCCAGGACCACCGTGGGCTCGGAACTCCCCGCCAGCCGCAAAGCCCTCCCACGTGAGGAGCCACGTAGAATCATAGAATCATAGAATGCTTTTGGGTTGGAAGGGACCTTGAGAGATCATCGAGCCCAACCCCCCCTGCAATGAGCAGGGATTGAACCCGTGACCTTGGCGTTATTAGCACCATGCTCTCCCGACGCAGGCAGCAAGGAGCCCTCCGCTGCAAGGCAGCTCCTTCTCATACCCAGCCTGCCTCTTCGCTTCGTGGGGAGGACGTAACGTTCTGGTTCTTCGACGTGTGTAACACTTGCTGCAGGACTGAACAGGTTCATCACCACGGGGAGGCATGCTACGGGGGAAATAGTGCGGCCCCGGCTCGTTAAAGGGCTTCAAACGCTGCAGCAACTGCAGCTGCACCCCCTCTAACCTCTGGGAATTTTGAAAGCTACAGGACATCAGCCTGTGCTTGCTGCAGGGCCTCCCTTGGCGCGCCTGATGCCGCCACGGGGGTGGTCCTGCGCGCTACAGAGGTTGGGTGCCCCTGTCAATAACGAAGCGCAGCCCAGCGCTGGAGGCATGCCGGCTCATGGGCTGATTCACCTGGCTGCTCCCGTTTGCCTCCAGCCTTAAGCTGCAAACGATGCGCGTGCAACGCAGTGCATTCTGGGAGGCAATTTTTCTCCCTGTAATGAGGTCTAAACTGGCAAGATTAAAGTGAACAATAACAATTATTTTAATTAAAGACATTTCTCGAGAAAGCAGAGCTGGTATCAGTAAGCCCTAGACCGTGCCGTGCGCCTGGCTGACGTCTCAGAGCAAAGCTTCTGCTGTTTTCACAGCCGGCGGCGGGGCAGTGCCGAAGATAAAGGGCGAGGTGGTCCCCGCAGGGAGCTCGTGGGGGCCCGCACCCCCTGCCCGGAGCGTGCCGCCCTCCGTGGCGGGCAGAGGCACGGAGCGGGACAGCGCAGAGAGCAGGGCAGCAGCGGGGGGACGCCCGGGAGCAGGAGCCAGCAGACCGGGCAGGGCAGGGCTGGGAGCGGCTCTTCACCGGGGGGTGGCTGAGGAAGCAATAGTGCTGCGGAGTCACCGTGCCCCTTGGAGGGACGGGGCTCAGCGCGTGGCTGGAAGCAGCACTGGGCATCCTTCGCCTGCTGCCGGTGCGGCGCTGGGAAGGTGCTCCCGGGCCAGGACCACACCAGCACATCCCGCCCGCCGGCGCTTTCTGTAAGCAGCCACAGAGCTGGAGCTGGAAACAAGGGTTAGACTGACCTTTCATCCGAGCCACAAAGTCCCTCTCCAATTCTGTCTGAGGCAGAAAATCAACTGGTTTTCTCCAGAAAGAAATCAGGTGAGCACAATGCTGCGGTGTGGACAGCAAAACTGCCAGCTAGAGCTTCCAGGAGGCAGAGGGTGCTTAAATCAGCAAGTAATGGCAGCAAGGCGGGCAAGGCAGGACGGAAGGCAGGATGCGAGGGGGGGTGAAGGTGAGTCTCCCCGCTCTGCCCGGCCCAGCCGAGGGCCAGGGCAGGGCATGCTTCTGCCTTTCGGCGCTGGGCCCTTGTGCCCTGCCCAGGGCTGCAGAGGGGAGGACGGGCAGATCTCCCACCAGGTCACCATGGAAGGATCCCGGCCCGCCGCGGCCCACGGAGCATCATAGAATCATAGAATCATAGAATCACAGAATCACAGAATCATTGAATCGTTTAGGTTGGAAAAGCCCTTTAAGATCATCCAGTCCAACCATTAACCTACACTACCAAGTCCACACTAAACCAATCAAGGGTAGACCAGACTGAACCATGTCCCCAAGTGCCACCTCTGCCCGTTTTTTGAACACTTCCAGGGATGGGGACTCCCCCACCTCTCTGGGCAGCCTGTTCCAATTCTTGACCACCCTTTCTGTGAAGAATTTTTTGCTAATTTCCAACCTAAACCTCCCCTGGCGCAGCTTAAGCCCATCACAGCACCGCAGGAACCCGGCATGGGAGCAACGTGCCAAGCCGCAGCCACGCTTGCACCAGAGCCAGCAGCAGGTCTCCCGAACCTGAGGCTGCTCCGGTCTATGTTTTCCTGCCTGAGCATCTCCCAGCGAGGCCACGAGAGCACCCACCGCTGCATGGCACTGGGCAGCCGCGGGCCGGGGGTCCAGCATGCCAAAGAGCAGCGCTGGCAGCCAGAGCCCGGCTCTGGTACCCCAACTCCAGCTGCCCTCGGCTTCAGTCTGGGACCACGCCAGCCAAACGGCTGTGATAACGGGCCAGTCATTGCTTTATAGCAGGACAAAATGCCCTCCCTGTCAGTATATTAACTTCTTAATTGCTTTATTAATCAATTAACCATTTACTAAATTGGCACAGTTAAATTTCTGAGGAAGAGTGCAAATATTAACCTGCTAGAAAAAATATTGGCTGCTGCATAACAACAATGATGGTGTGTGCTGGCACGTCTGCTTGCCCGGGCCAGGCATGGCAAGGGCGATACAGGGCAGCCCCAGTGTGTGGGAGGCAGCACTCCCCACCTCCCCTGCGCTCGCTGGGAGCCACCCGGACGGAAGGCTTGGCACTAGGAAGCGCTAGGCACGACAACAGTAAAAAATAATTACATCATCCAGGGCACTGGGCATAGAGAGTGGCATGCAGCATACCCAGAAACAAACCCATGAAACACCAGCTACCTCCAAGTGATTAACGCTTTGATGCACAAACACAGCACTTTTTTTTTTTTTTTTTTGTATTCTCGTGTGCACAGTAAGCCTTTCTCTGAAGGAAGGAGTGGTTATGCGAACTATCAGGGAGTCCCTCACTCAGGCACGTACCAATGTCCTAAAGACACTTTGTAAGAAAAACCTGTATCTGGAGAATATTGCCTGTGCACGATTACAGACAGGCAGGGCTGGCTGCACCCGCAGCCGAGGCAGGTCAAGGCGCTGGGCATCTGGTGACACAGCACAAGGGCACCGAGATCATTGTCTGGCATGGGGGGAACCACCACCAGACCAAGCTGTAACCCAGGAAAACAGCGTTCCCAGGGGAATGGCCAGAGCTGGAAGGTCAGTGACAGAGAGCAAATAGGGGCAAATGCAAGCAAACTAGCACGAGGAGGTTGGGGGTGGAAGCGAGCAGCTTCAGGCAGGAGCCAGCTCACACTGGGCACGACAGCCGCGTCCCTTAAAGCCAGGGGTGCTGCCTGCGACTGGGGACCGACCCCACCGCTCGTGTGGGACTAATGGAAACAAGGGGTACCAGTGCAACTGTCACACCGCCGGACTGTCACTGCCGACAGTCGCCAGCCCTACGCAGCCGGCACAGCCGCCGGCACAGCACGGCTCCCTCGTGCAGCTCGGCCGCGGCCAGCGAAGGGCTCCGTGCTGAGACACAGGAGCCCCCTTACACCTCGTCTACAGCGAGGTCTGATTTCCTGATGCATCTCAATTTTCCCCACTGTGATGGGCAATATAGCAGAGAGGGGTGTGAACCACCCCCTCACTGCACCCTTTGACACATCCCTCCAGTGTTCCAGCACGTTGGTGAGACGGGACAGCTGGGGGTATCCTAATTCCTAACGCCTGGGTCTGCGTATGGCACAATATATCACACCACGTTTCATTTTTGAAGTTTCCAATTAAGTGTAGTTCAGAAAGCTGCTAGCAGATTTCAAGCACGCGTGCAACAAAACTTTCACGCAGAGTTGGTCAACTGTTTCAGATGTTTTCATTTGTAAATGTGCATACAGAACCACAATTACTAACTAGTCCTCATGAGTCTCCCAATTTGTTTTCTTGTGACTTTTCACAGCCAGCAGCATTTGCCCTGGCTCAAGTGGCTGATCCGGTTTACACCTTTCACTGAGGGGTTTGAAGTCTCTGCTGAAGGACCACCAGAAGGAAATGACCCATGAGCACCCATGCAGACGAGGGGGCTGACACGGACACGAGGGGAAGCACTGGCTATTTCGGGTGTGCAGCTTCTCATCCACCCGGAAAAACACCCAACAGCCTGAAGCAGCCTCAGGGGTTTGCTGCGTGTCCTGGTGTCGGCTGGGATAGAGTTAATTTTCTTCCCAGCAGCAGGCACAGTGCTGTGGTTTGGATTTAGGATGGGAACAATGCTGATCACACGCTGATGGTTTAGTTGGTGCTGAGCAGTGCTGACACCAGGCAAGGGCTTTTCAGCTTCCCCTGCTCTGCCAGGGGCACAAGGAGCTGGGAGGGGGCACAGCCAGAACAGTTGATCCCAACTGCCCCAAGGGCCATTCCATACCATACGGCGTCATGGGCAGTATAGAAACTGGGGGGGTGTAATATTGTTGTTATTATTATCATTACTATTTTACTTTATTTCAATTGTTGAACTGTTCTTGTCTCAGCCCAGGAGTGTTTCTCACTGTCACTCCTCCGATTCTCTCCCCCATCCCCTCGGGGCAGGGGCAGTGAGCGATGGCTGCGTGGTGCTGAGCTGGGGCTGGGGCTGAGCCACGACACTGAGGTAGAAGAGAGGCTGTATCTTGGACCGTATCAAAGGCTACTAAACTCATTATTGCTGTTAATTTTACACATTCCTCAGTTGTTCGTCTGCCCTGGAGACAGCCAGGCAGTAAGGGGCTGTGCCGCAAGAGAATGGAGGTGTTACAGCAGTTGGGCTTTTTATTCCCCACAGTTCATCTGTTTCGTGAGCAACTCTATTGCCTTCAATTGTCTGTAATCTTCAACATAATTCGCCAGTTGTTACTTGCACTTATTTTGACTGCCGATTTTATTATAACCCATAAGGTTAGAGTTTTTTGATATAATACTTTGTTTCAAAATCTCATCAGCGTAACACAGACCGATGATGCATCAAGGGCACCACCTTCACTGCAAATTCCTGCTGCCCTGGGGCGGGTGCCCCGGCCTGCAATCCGCTGTGCCTGCAGCTCCCCGGGAAACCAGCTGCTCCACGTCCTTCCGCTACCATCCAGCGAGGAAGGTAAGCGGGCATCTGTTTCAGCTTTAATCCAGGACGCAAGTCCCTGACCCTGGTCTCGGCACGGGGGAGCACAGCCACGCCGCAGGACCCCATGCGCAGCTCCCACGGGAGCACAGCCTACCCATCCCGCTGGGCCTGGGCACCCTGGCCGGCACCCTCAGCAGCAGGAGGAAGAGCTCCTGCACCCGCTCCCGCTGCCGGCCGCCTGCACCCCGTCCCGCGCCCCGCCGCTGCCCCACGAGCAGAGATGCCTACCTGGAGCACCACGGCTGGGACGGGTGCCCCGTGCCTGAGCGCATCGACTGCCCCAGCTCCTCCCGCTGCCTCGGGCCTGGCCTTGGAGAAGCACCAAGGTATCGCTGGCGGGGAACATGGGATCTGCTACACACAGTCCGATCACTGGGACAGCGCATCCTGCGCCTCGCTGCTGGAAGCGGCTGATCCTCACCCACTTCCAGAAGGCAGCCCAGAGCAAACGTGCCTGTGCAGGCACCTGCCCTTCGCAGGGACAGCCCCAGACCTCCTGCGTGTTTCTAACGTCCCTGTGCATGCCCTGCTATGTGGGATGCGATTATCTCTGCCTGCCACTAATGATTTTAAAATTACTCATACCTCCTCGATTCCCATCCCCTGTTTCACTGACCTCAAAGGACCTTCACATGTATTGCATCACAGTCCTGCATCCTGGGTAAAAAACCTCCCTTGCGTCATCACAGCTGCCCAGCTTACTCAGGAAATAGTGGGCAATGATGCAAAGGCAACTCAATCGCATGAAGGCAGATCGCTCCACGGAAGCCAGAACCACTGAGGCTGGCAGGAGCTCCAGAGACCACCGCGTCCCTCCCACCTCTGCTCAGGCCACGTGGGCTAAAGCACGCTGCCAGGGCCGTACCCCGCGGATCTCAGGTTTCTCCCTTGCGCCAAACCCAGGCTCAGAGCCAGGGCTCGGGGCAGCACTGCCAGTTCACACGGGGGTGCTGCATCTCCTGGCACAATGTACGTTTCTTCTCAAAAGCTTCCTTTCTGGATTTGTGCTGTTTCTCACCTGTCTGCTACACAACAAAATGCTTCAGCTCTCGCCCTTGCAGAGTACAGCTTATAAACATGCCCGTAAAGCTCAGAAATTGAGGAGAAAAATAGGGTAATTATCCTTTATTTACTTTTAAAGCACTTCATTTTAGAATTGTTTCATATTTTCTGGAGCAGACAACACTCAAAAATGCCAAGTTCTCAAACACATAAAAATAATACTGGGTTCCCTACACAGTGGAGCGTGGCTGAAGAGTTTCCAGCAGCAGGAGCTGGGGAATGTGGACACTTTCTAGGCACTCAGTTCCTTCACTTCAGCTCCTTGTGTCCTGCATTTCCACAGGAGTGCCAGAGCCTTCCCGGGAGGCGTGGGGAGGTTCAGGATCCCAAGCCTGAAGCCAGCCCCGCGCTCCGGGGGGCTGCCCGATGCTTGCCGCCCCAGCCAGCGAGCCCCCCAGCCTGCAGCACCAGCTCGCTGCCAGCTTGCAGCAGGCTCACCCGGGCCACGTGCCACACACCCTGGTGACACCGGGGTGAGCACAGCTAACGCAGCAGGGAGGCAGGGCTTTCCAGGAATTTGTTTTGTTTTGCCTTTTGGTTCTGCCCTGTCCCGGTTTCAGCTGGGATAGAGTTAATTTTCTTCCTAGTAGCAGGCACAGTGCTGTGGTTTGGATTTAGGATGGGAACAATGCTGATCACACGCTGATGGTTTAGTTGGTGCTGAGCAGTGCTGACACCAGGCAAGGGCTTTTCAGCTTCCCCTGCTCTGCCAGGGGCACAAGGAGCTGGGAGGGGGCACAGCCAGAACAGTTGATCCCAACTGCCCCAAGGGCCATTCCATACCATACGGCGTCATGGGCAGTATAGAAACTGGGGGGGTTGGCCGGGGAGCAGCGATCGCTGCTGGGAACTGGCTGGGCATCGGTCGGCGGGTGGGGAGCAATTGCATTGGGCAGCACTTGCTTTGGATATTGTTATTATTATTATCATTATTATATTGTTATTATTATCACTACTATTTTACTTTATTTCAATTCTTAAACTGTCCTTACCTCAGCCCAGGAGTGTTTCTCACTCTCACTCCTCCGATTCTCCCCCCCATCACCTCGGGGCAGGGGCAGTGAGCGATGGCTACGTGGTGCTGAGCTGCTGCTGGGGCTGAACCACGCCATGCCCCCCACTACTCCCGCGCGGGCTGTCTCTCACACACTCACATCCTCCAGCAAGCCGCTCTGAGCACATGGGGACCGGCGCGCACAACCGCCTGCCTGCTGCGCGCACCGACAGCAGCGTGGCGGGGCTGTCACGGTGAGTCCCCTGCACAGGGCAGACAAGGCGGCAGCACGCTTCCAGCACGCTTCCAGCACGCTTCCTGC
The DNA here is from genome assembly GCF_030463565.1 of Pelecanus crispus. NCBI lineage: Eukaryota > Metazoa > Chordata > Aves > Pelecaniformes > Pelecanidae > Pelecanus > Pelecanus crispus. Next base: position 75,062,034 of record NC_134648.1, read on the forward strand.
ACACCGACTGCTAGTGTGGCCCCGAGCCCGTGGCCACGCGCGAGAGCTACGCACAACGCTGCTCAGCTACCGCCATTGACGGCTAAAATTAATGTATTTGAAATGCAATGAATTAAATGCCAAACAAGTCCTAGAGGAAGGAGAACTCTGACATGTGGGGCTGCGGCGAAGGCAGCTCATTAGGCATTTGTATCACAGACAAGGAGCTGAGAGTGATACATGGGATGACTCAACGCAGCAGCGCAGGAACACGACTGCAGCTCTGTAATTTATTAATAGCTGTGCCATGAGAAAAACGAGCCGGGTGATCCCCCGCAGCCCCCCGATACACGGGGACCGGGGGGGCACCTCTCCCTGGGTCTGCCACGGCTTGGGGAGATGGATACTTAAACAAGCACAAAGCAGAGTGGCTTCTGAAAAAGACGCTGGTTAAAACATTGTGATAAAAATGCACACTGAGGAGAAGGGTAAGAAACGTACCGTGCTCACAGGGGGGCTGCGGGATCCCCGGGGGGGCTGCCTGGCCCGGCTGCCTCCTCCAGCCCTAAACAAGCCCCCCGGCACCAGCAGCAGCTGCTCCGTCCCGTGGTGGGGCTTCACAGCAGCACCCGGTTTGCTACCCAGCGCCGGCGCGGTAAGGGCTGGTCGTGCTGCTCTGCTACCAAAACACACCCAGCTGGGAAAGCGCCTGGCCACGCACGCCCCGGCCCCTCCCGCGTCAGCCCTCCTCTCAGCATTCAGCCTCTGGTTTTAGGTATTTAACCTGTAGAGGGAATCACCTCCTGGCTCCATTCATACTTATAAAAAGTAAGGAAGATATTCGCACTCCCATCTGTCCAGTGGAAAACCCAACGCACTACGTTTGTAGCTGTACAATTACCCTGGGCTCAAGCAGGTGCAGCTGAGAGCCTATTTTGGCTTTTGCATTGTATTTCCTCCTTGTCCGTGAAATACAAAGTCTCAGCAATACATCCTCTTGGTCCAGCAGCAGCGTTTCCCCCCAGTGAAACACCAACTTCCCATGGCAACCCTAAACCAGCGTACATTAGCAATTACCAGCAAGCAACAGACTTACCACCCGAGTTGTCCATCACCACCACACACGATTTTCCTTTTGCACCGGTTGAAAGAAGCGTGCACTAACAAGACGCGAGCAGCTGGGGTGCCGGCGTGGTGTCCTGGCTGGCAGGGCTCTGCAAACACAGCTGGGCTCGGGTGGACAGAGCGCTCGTCTTCCCAGGCCCCCCCTCTATAAAATATGCATTACGAACTCCTTCCTTTTCTTTTCCATAGGCAGGGCAGGAACAACAGCACAACCGCCTTTGCGCCCTCCCGGTCTCCCACTCCGCTCTCGCGGAGCCCCGCAGCGCGGTCGGGACAGGACCCGGGGGTGGGCTGGCCGTGCCACCCGCGTCGGCCCCTGAGCCCGGCACCCACCGCCCCGCACGCCGCCCACCGCCCCTGCCGCAGGGCTGGGGCCGGCGCGGCGCCGGCAGCAGGGCCAGCGCAGCCCCCAGCAGCCCCCTCCGGGCCAGGGCTCGCAGAGACGGCTCTCGCAGAAACCACCCTAAGCATGTCAGCAAACGGATGTTGGGTTTAAGTCAGAAACATCAAGCTGTTGCATTTTCCAACCACCGAGGTATTACCGTACGAAATACTATACAAATATCCTAAATGCTGACTGTGATATCGGCGTTAATTGTGCAGCTTAAAAATGCGAGCAAGCCTAAGTGAATAATTGTTTAAACAAAACAGCTTTTAACTTATCAAAACATTTGTATTGAATCGGAATATCGTGGCATTTTCAAAACTAAGTGTTTTTGCAACATCAAAACACAACACAAACGTGAAGGGATTTGCTTTGACACTTCTCTGTCACCAAGTTTGCCAATGCAGCGTGTTCCCAGGCAGCGTGGGGAGGCGAGGCTGCCGCGCTCGCCCCTGCAAAATCCGCCCTGCGCTCTCCTGGCCAGCCGCGGTTTGCTGGGAGCAGGCGTGCTCCCCGCGGCCATTCGCAGCGGGCAGGTCTGCACACGGGGGGGCGAGTGGCAAGCCCTAGTGTGGGGGCAAGAGGCTCCTCAGGGCCACCACTACCCTGGACCCCTCCCCGGCATGGAGCCTGCCCCAGCAGAGGCACCCGATGCAGCTGGGGTGTCCAGGTGCACAACTGCCCTGGGCACCCGCTCTCGGGGAGCGTACCTGAATCACTGGCTCACTGCTGCAAAAGGATGCGGAGAGTCAAGAGACTGCTCCGAAACGCAGCGCATTTCCGAATGGCAGGGAGCCACAGAGAAGGGAGACTGCCACAGCCTAGGATTTCTGCCAAGCAGCTGCCGCTCTCCTAACAAAATGCGCGACGCGCACAGATAGGTCTCCTCTGCCTTGCCAGCCCTGGGCAGCAGCATTGCCGCGGCTGGGTTCGGGCACGGACACCCCTGACATCGCCTCACAGCACAAATCCTAGGACAATCCCACAACATGCGCTTCCAGCTTTCCCTTTTCACTTTTGTTTTAAAAGAAATGCAGGTTTGAAAACTCAGCACAAAGTAGTTGTTTCAGAAACGTCTGCCCAAATGCTGAAGCCTGGAAAGCACGGCTTGGAGCAAGGGATCACCGATCCCAGGAACGCCAAGCTGGAGCTGGTGCCACTCGGCTCCCTCCTGCCACGCACCACCACGTGCACGCGCGGCACTTGCCAAAGGACCCTGTCCTCTCCAGCAATCAGGATGGATGGTGCCCGCCTGATAATTAGCCATTAAGTATTTCCTTTTATCTGGATTGTTCACGTGTGTCATCAGGATTTATTTACTGCTCACTGTTCAAGACTTGCTCTGAAGAGACTTATTAGCTTCTGCTTTGGCTTTTTTTTTTTAACCAAAAAAACCCTCAAAAGAGATTACTCTGATTTTCATTTTTCATAAGCAGCCTCACCACCTCTCCTGCCCTCGGCCACTGCCATGGCTACAGGCAGCACAGTGGCTTTCCCGCGCACCGCGGCTGGCCGGGCGATTTCCACCTTGACGGCTTTTGACAGCAAACAGCATTTCCCAAACCCAATTTTCCCATGAGGAAAATCTCATTATTTCTATCAAAAAAACTGATTTTCCATTCAGGAAACCAAAACAGAATCATAGAATCGTTTAGGTTGAAAAAGACCTTTAAGATCATCCAGTCCAACCAGTAACCTACACTACCAAGTCCACCACTAAACCAGTTAAGGGCAGAGTCATAATTTCATGTTTATGGCTTGGTGGCTGGATTATTTTTTAATGAGAGTAAACCTAGGAGTCATTAAGATTGGAAAGGATCTCTAAGATCATCAGTCCAACCATCAACCCAACACCACCATGGCCACCAAACCATGTCCCCAAGTGCCACCTCTGCCCGTTTTTTGAACACTTCCAGGGATGGGGACTCCCCCACCTCTCTGGGCAGCCTGTTCCAATGCTTGACCACCCTTTCCGTGAAGAAAGTTTTCCTAATATCCAACCCAAACCTCCCCTGGCGCAGCTTGAGCCCATTTCCTCTCATCCTATCGCTAACTCCATGGGAGAAGAGACCAACACCCCCTCCCTGCCCCCTCCTGTCAGGCAGTTGTAGAGAGCGATCAGGTCTCCCCTCAGCCTCCTCTTCTCCAGGCTGAACACCCCCAGCTCCCTCAGCCGCTCCCCACCAGCCCTGTGCTCCAGACCCTTCCCCAGCTCCGCTGCCCTTCTCTGGACATGCTCCAGCACCTCAATGTCCTTCTTGTGCTGAGGGGCCCAAAACTGGACACAGCATTCCAGGTGCGGCCTCACCAGCGCCGAGCACAGGGGCACAATCACCTCCCTGCTCCTGCTGGCCACACTATTCCTGATCCAAGCCAGGATGCTGTTGGCCTTCTTGGCCAATGAGATGCTTTGCTTCAGCCTGTTTGGACACTAATCAGGATACTTCCCACTGCCAAATGACCCCAGCGTTTTCACCTAAGAAAATGCCAGGCATGGTCCTGGTCCCCCACGCGCCCTCAGGGAGCCCCAGGCAGCGCAGGGTTGGGCGCACTCCCCCCCTCGGGCCAGGGCAGCAACCGCGGGGTCAGCACCCGCCCGCCCTGTGCGGACCCCCGCTCCCCAGGAGGAAGGGCTGCCAGAGCCCCAGACACAGACTCAGGCATTGCCAGTGCTGCCCTGCGTGCCCCCACTGCCTCCTGCGTGCAGGGGGCAACGCGCCAGCAGCGCCAGCAGCACCAGCAAGCGCCAGCAGCACCAGCAGCGCCAGCAGCACCAGCAGGACCAGCAAGCAACAGCAGCACCAGCAGCGCCAGCAGGACCAGCAAGCAATAGCAGCACCAGCAGCGCCAGCAGCGCCAGCAGCACCAGCAAGTGCCAGCAGCACCAGCAGCACCAGCAGCGCCAGCAGCGCCAGCAAGCACCAGCAGCACCAGCAGCGCCAGCAGGACCAGCAAGCGACAGCAGCACCAGCAGCGCCAGCAGCGCCAGCAGCGCCAGCAGCACCAGCAGCACCTGCTCCTGTCCTGGCACCAGCTTGCTCTTTGCCTGTAACCCTCCCTGCAGTTCTGCCCGCCACTTCCAATGGCTGATAGCCACACTCCACACGCTGGCACGTCACATTGTGGGGAAATCCGCAACTTTATTGTTCTTGTCAAACACCCACCGGCATCCAGCGAGTGTCAGCTGCCGGAGCTGCCCATGCCGGTGCTGGCAGCCACTCTGGGGGAGCGCAGCTGCGGGGAGAGCAGGTGAGCGGTGGGGTGGAAGGGTGGCAGCTGCTCCAGGGGTACAGCAACACCAGACATTTACCCGGCCTCATCCTGGTTGTGACCTTACACCCGTTCCCACCCCCAGCCCTCCTGCCCGGGCAGCCTCCCCGTCCAGCTGGGCTGCTCCCGGTGCTGAGCAGTGGTGGCCAGTGCTGCCTGTGGCCAGTGCTGCCCGTGGCCAGCAGGACCTCCCGCGGCTCTGCTCCACCACCGGAGTCAATGTCTACATCTCCTTGTCACCTCAGGACAGGAACGAACGCAGCAGCACAAATCACTCCACAGGATGGAGGCTCACAGGCAGGAAGATTTGAAAAGTTCAAAAGAACATGTAGTTTAACTTGGATAATTTTGAAATTATACATTATATTAAGTTGACCAGAGACTAAGAAAATGCCTTGACATCTCCCACGTTCAGCCAACTCAGCATGGCCTTGTGCGATGCTCTGTGCCCCAGCGCGCTGGTGGATGGTGCCTCAGACTCGGATCTATCTTCCACCGCCACCCGCTTTTGGAGGCTGAAGCCCAGTCCTGACGCCTGACCCAGAGGCTCTTGCTCCTGTCCCCGGTGCACCGCTCAGCGCCACAGCCAGCAAGCAAGGTGGGGAAACCCCCGACTGCACACAAACACACACGGGGATCCCATCATTTATCTTCCAAATAGTGAGGAGAGCAATGCAGGTACCCACATGGACCTGCAGTAGCAAAAGGGAGCATGAAACTACATATCCCAAGAACGGGGAGAGCGGAATGTCGGGCAGCAGAATGTCCTTTCTTCCCTCCACACACGCATGAGCAGGAGGCTCAGCGTGAAAATCATCCAGAAGGATTATGCCGTCCGTGATCAGATCCTGAGAAAAGGCTGGCAGCACCGCACGGCGAAACCCGAAACACAGCGTGCCAAACCCTGGCACACGTTGCCGTGAGCAGGTACATGAAGAGACAACGGAAGCGGTAAAGCCAGAATGACGTCTGCCAGCACCGGAGCCTCCTGGCTATAGGGTGCTGGAAAGGCAGCGGGACACAAGGTAGAAATGCCCGTACGCCTGGGTGCAGCCTCCTGCACCAGCTGCCCCACCAGCACGGACACTGCTGTTCGAAACAAAGCCACGGCAAGAGAGGGCGAGCACACACGCCAAAGGTGCTGCGGCAGGCTCTGCTTCCCCGACTAAGCACTCCAGCTGTGGGGATCCTCTCCCGAAAACAGCAAAGCAAACATCTCTACCAAGCCTTGGATTCACCTCGGAGTCACTGGTTCACTCCTGGAAACTGCAAAAAACATACGGGATGGAGAAAGCTTTACCTTCTCAGGCCTGTGTCACGCGACAGCTTTTGGGGCACAGACAGCTCAGATTTATCCACAGCCAGAGACATGATACTTTCAAAGGCCCGGGGCACCCAGGAGGCCCTTGCCTTTCAAACGGAGCATGGACAGGAACTGCTCTGGCTGCCCCGGCACACAGATGAACTCAACGCTGCAAAACTCCCGGTCTACTTTCCCAGTTTAGCGCCACAAAGACTCTGTGCCCTTCCCTCAAATTCAGGGGATTGCTCGTTAATAAAAAGGCTGTATTTTCAAAACTGTCTGCAAACTCCTAAGTTTAAATGCAGTGCTTCATCCACAACAAGTAGGAGCCTCATCTTTGCCTCTGGGTTCAGTTCTTCCTCCTTCCTCCGGGGATTATCCCAGTGCCCATGCTTGGGAAGAGACCCACTTCTGGCACTCGCTCCAAGCCCCTGTGCGGCCGCCTTCACAGGGGCGGCACCCGCTGAAGCACCGCAGAGCCCCGTGCTTGGGGCTACGTGCTGGGGCCAGCTGAAAGCCAGGAGCCCAAGCTGTTCAGCTGCACAAAGCAGCGGATTGCGCTCTGCCACAGGCTCGGGTGGGTCGCCAGCCCCACCTCCAGCGACTGCGCTGCCTCCTGCCGCCGCGTGCTTTGGGGGAGCCGGCTCCGCGACGGCTCCGCGGGGAGCGGATCTTGCGCGGGGGCACTGGGGCACCGCGCACCCCTCCAGGCGGGCAGCTGGGACCCCTGCGCCTCTGCACAAGAGGAGTGTCCTCCCTGTCGCCGCTCGGATGCTTTTTTAAATTAATTGACAAGGAAGATCTGCAACCACGGAGTGCGCTCGCGGTGAAGCCATGATTATGCATGAAGACATGAAGAAGCACATGCAGCCAGGCTTTGCCATGAAATCTGGCAAGCACGAACGGAAGAGTGATTTGGGGAGGGGAAGGAGCGCTCGCTGCGACCATGCAGCGCTGCCCTGCAGCAGGAGGCGCAGGCCCAGCGTGCACCCGCAGCCGGAGCTGCTCTGCACCAGCCCGGCCACCCCAGGCATCTCTGGGCAGCCTCTGCCTTAGGCACGCTCTGCTTTCACGGGCCTCAACGCTCGAGGGCACAGTGCTGCTTGGGAAGGTCGCCCTCACTCATCGCACAGGCCGGGGAGCTTTACCCACTGAATCTAACCCTGAACCAAGCCCAGGATTTGCCCCCGGTCCGGTGTGCAGCTGAACGTGCAGGGGCAGCGCTCTCTGAGGGGCTGCGGCTGACACAATACTCGCCCCACAACAGGGCACGCTCCTCCACAGCGAGTACTTACACCTCAAGAAGAAGGTCTGAATAGCACGCAGCGGGGCCTGAAGCCTCCCAGCAAAGAGTGAAAAGAAATAAAAATATTCCATCCATCCTGATGGCGTGAGCTGTCCTACCTGCGACACGGGGCAGGAGGCCCGGACCAGCGGCGCATGGGAAGCGATGCCCTGGCATGTACCGAAGCAGGGCACCACACTGCAGCACCCAGGAGGGAGGCAGGTGGATGCCAACAGCCCCATCCCAGCACCGGCCAAACGCCGACTGCAACCACGGAGTGCCCTGCGGTGAAGGCGGGAGTATGCATGAAGGCATCGAGTCGCAGATTCAAACCCCAGGTCTGGTCCAAACTCTTCATCTGCTTTGCAAGTGTGACTGGCTATTGCAGAAGAGAGGGAAACACCCAAGGAGATTTTCAGAACAGCCAATGGCCTCTGTTTGCACCCATCTGCATGGTTAAACCCGTCACCAGCGGGGCCTCGCCGCTCCTCCGCTCCCCCGGGAAGCCGAGCAGTAACTCTGCTGTGCTGCAGAGGGGAGCGATGCGGGCGCGCACAAGGAAGTGAGGCGCCGAGTTACTGCAGTGTTGGTGCAAATGGGTCCCAGGACAGACAGGTGGATGCACAGCCTGCCTGACAGAGCCTGCCACACATCCTCCTTGAAGCCCCTGAAATCATGTGTCCCTGACCACCACTGTATGTCAGTACAGGATGCCCAACGTCGGCAATTTCTAACTTACTGCGTATAACATACAAATGTAATAAAATTATTCTCAAGGTTTCCTTTACCAAAGAAACGCCAAGGTTCTTAATGCACCGACACCCGTGTTCCCAACGGGCACCAGCCCGGAGACTGAATGGGGACCCGGTACATGGGGCTGCAGCCACCCTGCCCACCCGCCCAGCAAACGCAGGCGCAGTCTGATCGGGAAAAAATCGACAGCAGAGGACACAGCACTATCGAAGAGGGAGGTCATCAGTACCCCATATACAAGTAAAACGGGGTGGGTTAATCATAAGTGGATTTCCAAGCCTAACGAGTTTGTTGGTTCTATCAAGCGCTGTAAAAATAACTCATTTCTTCCACTGCCCCACTTCTGTGTGGTCTACAAAATTAAATGAAAAGTAAACTAACAGTGATTTACTCCAGATGGACGTTTATTATCCTAGTAATAATGTCTTGCAATCGTTGCAGGATTAACTGAGGCCAATTCTTTTCTTAGTCACTGTACTCTTCCATAAACATATAGTAAATTAAACAATCTAAAGCCAGACGGGCATTTATTAGGGTTGCCTCTACACTTGCCTGAACATCACTTGTGGATGTGAGTCATAAAACATAAGTTGGATTTTAAGTTCTAAAGTTTAATTTAACATCAAGAAATACTGGGTAGAAACTGTAGATCTCTCTCGTGAAAGAACACCTGTTTAGTATTTAGGTCTGGCCTGTTAACTGGTAAATCAAAACGGACGTGGTCAAATCAGCTACTGAAATGATAAAAGATGTGCCATGTCTACAGCAGCCTTGACACTTCAAAGACAAAACCAGGGAATCTCAAGGAGATAAAACATTTTCATCACAATAACGAATGATGTGCTCCAGCAGAATACATGTAATAACAGAAGGACAACAAGAGCTGAAATGGAAATTTGTTTTGCAGAAGCTAAGAATAGTAAATTATTTATATGCACTTATTTTAATTTATTTCAGGCTGAGTGCAATTTATCTAAAGTCATCAAAAATTAATAGGCCATACAGAAAGGATTTTTAATAAATTCAAACTTAGGGGCATACAGCAAGTACACCTCTTCTCAATTGCTATTAGCACTTAACTCTCTAATTAATCCACCACGTTATCTCGCCTGGAAGTCCGAGCAATCCCCCTTCGTGGAAGGGGACTGACCGCCGCGGCCCCGGCTCGGCTCCCGGCGCAGCCCTCGGCACAGGAGCTCGCAGGGCGAGGGCGGAGGAGCCCGGCAGGGCTCTCCCTGGCAGGCAGCACTGCCTGCCCTGGCAGCACCAGCGGAGCCATGGCAGGGCTGTGCCCTGCCCGCCCCTGCCTGCCCCTGCCCGCCCCTGCCCATCCCTGCCCATCCCTGCCCGCCCCTGCCCGCCCCTGCCCGCCCCTGCCCATCCCTGCCCATCCCTGCCCATCCCTGCCCGCCCCTGCCGGCCCCTGCCCATCCCTGCCCGCCCCTGCCCGCCCCTGCCCGCCCCTGCCCATCCCTGCCCATCCCTGCCCATCCCTGCCCGCCCCTGCCCGCCCCTGCCCATCCCTGCCCACCCCTGCCCATCCCTGCCCGCCCCTGCCCATCCCTGCCCATCCCTGCCCACCCCTGCTCATCCCTGCCCGCCCCTGCCCGCCTCTGCCCGCCCCTGCCCATCCCTGCCCATCCCTGCCCATCCCTGCCCGCCCCTGCCCACCCCTGCTCATCCCTGCCCGCCCCTGCCCGCCCCTGCCCGCCCCTGCCCATCCCTGCCCACCCCTGCCCGCCCCTGCCCATCCCTGCCCATCCCTGCCCGCCCCTGCCCGCCCCTGCCCATCCCTGCCCATCCCTGCCCATCCCTGCCCACCCCTGCCCGCCCCTGCCCATCCCTGCCCACCCCTGCCTGCCCCTGCCTATCCCTGCCCGCCCCTGCCCACCCCTGCCTGCCCCTGCCCATCCCTGCCCATCCCTGCCCATCCCTGCCCGCCCCTGCCCATCCCTGCCCATCCCTGCCCATCCCTGCCCGCAGCCTCCGGCTGCCCCAAGAGTGGAGCCCTCAGGTGCTGCTCCCTCCTCCATCCCTCCCAGCTCGGACACAGCTCCGCTCCTCACTGTCCTGGAGACAAAATGAATCCAAACGCAGTTCAAAGCTGAGGCTGCCTTGGGGCACAGGTGGATGCAGAGCAAGTGCCTTGGAGCACCGACCAGCCTGAGACCACCCTGGCTGCCCAGAGGGATCTGGAGCCCAGCAGCAGTGCCAGCCCCCGGGGAAACACCCCGCTTCAAACCCCCACAGCTTTGAGGTGACTACACCAGTTTTCCCCATCCTGCCAGAAGCCGTGGTTCAGAAGGAGCATTACAAATCTGGGCAGCAGCACCGGTGCTGGTGGGCTGCCCCGGGCAGGCAGCACATGGGTGCCAGGGCACTCGGCCGGACAGCCCTGCCGCAGCCGTCCCCAGCCTCCCGCAAGGAGCCCAGCGCATCCTCAGACACGCTGAGCATGTTGTCAGGGTCCCAGCCCAGGGACCCCTCTTGGGGGAGCGATGGAGAAGAGGAGGCTGAGGGGTGACCTTATTGCTCTCTACAACTGCCTGACAGGAGGTGTAGTGAGGGGGGTGTTGGTCTCTTCTCCCACGTAGTTAGCGATAGGATGAGAGGAAATGGGCTCAAGCTGCGCCAGGGGAGGTTTAGGTTGGAAATTAGGAAAAATTTCTTTACGGAAAGGGTGGTCAAGCATTGGAACAGGCTGCCCAGAGAGGTGGGGGAGTCCCCATCCCTGGAAGTGTTCAAAAAACGGGCAGAGGTGGCACTTGGGGACATGGTTCAGTCTGGTCTACCCTTGATTGGCTTAGTGTGGACTTGGTAGTGTAGGTTAATGGTTGGACTGGATGATCTTAAAGGGCTTTTCCAACCTAAACGATTCCATGATTCTGTGATGGGCAAGATGGTACCAAGAGTTGGGAAGAACTGCTTGACCACAGAAACGAAGCCCAAGAAGGGGGATGGCGGGGACAGGAGCTATGGCACTGGGGGTGATGCTCCCGCTCCAGCCAGGCACCTCTGCGCGAGCGGGCGGGCTCCATCAGAGTGAGAGCCCCGGCAGGGACCTGCTTCCCTGGGAACTGCCGTCCCCAAAGCTGCCACTTCTTCAGCCATTGATTGCCCCAAGCTGTGATGCCACAGTCTGAGCACGGCATGCCCCAGGGAAGGAAACTCCCCAAAGGGATGCTTTGAGGTGACACTGCCCCAGGAGGCGAGTCTGTGGCAGAGGCTCTGACCAACCCCAGAGTAAATTCTGAGCATTTCTAGGAAATGGGAAATTCCTGGGATGCAGGAGCACCCCACGACTCGGCAAACACACAGCACCTGAAAACCCCACAACAACTGCAAATGGCACCATCACCGCACACAGTTTGTGTTCAGCAGCAACAGGGCAGTGCCCGGGCAGGGGGGAGTGCAGCCCCCAGCCCCCAGGACAGGTTCCCATGCGCCGGCGATGCAGCCAGGGCAGGAGAGGCAGTGCACGTCCCATCCCAGCACCCCTGCTTGACGGGGACCCGGGGACACGGGGTGAGGCTGGCAGCGGTGGCTGCCTCCCCTCAGCTGAAGGTCAGGGAAGAAATGGAGGTGATTTAGTCTCCAGCAAAAAGCCAGCACCCAGTGGAAAGCCCTGCCGTTCTCCACGTTGATTCAGAGTGCATGCACCGAAGAGGCTCAGGACTGCAACACAGGCGGCCGATGCCTAGATCTCTGTACGGGCTCATGCAGCCCGCGAGGGGACACAGCTCTCAGCAACCCCTCTGGCTGCTCACGGAAACTCAAAGCAGAGCTCGACCATGGAGCAAGCCTGGAACAGCGATACTCGAAACATGCACAGAGCTGACTGACTGCGCATACGCAGCTGCAGCAGGAAACGGATGGATCTTGGTCTGTATTTAGATCCAAAGGAAATCAATGGGCATACTAAAAGCAGTATTTTCCTTTACCGGCCAAGGATGACAGTTTCAGTAAAATACTGGGACACATATTTTTTAAAACTTCAGATACATCTGTCAGGGTTGGGCAATTTAGCCTAAAAGAGAAACTTTCAATGTGCTGTAAGGAAAAAACTATTTTTGCAATCTTCCCTTTGGCTCAAAATCTGCTGCTGGCATTTTTTCAGGAGGTAGTGATCTGCACGCTTGAAAAAACTGATGGCTCTAAAATACATATTTATGGTTTCCTGATATAGAGAAGAACAACAGGAGAAAGTAATGATAAGCTCCATGAAATGTTAGCAGTGCTGTGGAAACAGGACAGAGAGCAAACTGGGGATCAGTGGCAGAGTCAGGGCGAAGACAGAAATGAAAACGTTACTCGGGCAGAGGCACTGAACCCCAGCCACTGCCCTGTGCTGTCTGCCAGGGGCAGGCCAGGCGAGCGCAGGGATGCTCAGCTGCAGGGATGCTCGGCTGCAGGGGTGCTCGGCTGCGAGGATGCTCGGCTGCAGGGATGCTCGGCTGCAGGAATGCTCAGCTGCGGGGATGCTCAGCTGCGGGGATGCTCGGCTGCGGGGATGCTCAGCTGCGGGGATGCTCGGCTGCGCGGATGCTCGGCTGCAGGGGTGCTCGGCTGCAGGGATGCTCAGCTGCGGGGATGCTCGGCTGTGGGGAATGCTCGGCTGAGGGGATGCTCAGCTGCAGGGATGCTCAGCTGTGGGGAATGCTCGGCTGCGGGGATGCTCAGCTGCAGGGATGCTCAGCTGCAGGGGTGCTCGGCCGCAGGGATGCTCGGCTGCGGGGATGCTCGGCTGCAGGGATGCTCGGCTGCGAGGATGCTCGGCTGCGGGGATGCTCGGCTGCGCGGATGCTCAGCTGCGGGGGTGCTCGGCTGCAGGGATGCTCAGCTGCGGGGATGCTCGGCTGCGGGGATGCTCGGCTGCGGGGAATGCTCGGCTGTGGGGAATGCTCGGCTGTGGGGATGCTCGGCTGCAGGGATGCTCGGCTGTGGGGAATGCTCGGCTGCGGGGATGCTCAGCTGCAGGGATGCTCAGCTGCGGGGATGCTCGGCTGCGCGGATGCTCGGCTGTGGGGATGCTCGGCTGCAGGGATGCTCGGCTGCGGGGATGCTCGGCTGCACGGATGCTCGGCTGCGGGGGTGCTCGGCTGCAGGGATGCTCAGCTGCGGGGATGCTCGGCTGCGGGGAATGCTCGGCTGCAGGGATGCTCAGCTGCAGGGATGCTCAGCTGTGGGGAATGCTCGGCTGCGGGGATGCTCAGCTGCAGGGATGCTCAGCTGCAGGGGTGCTCGGCTGCGGGGATGCTCGGCTGCGGGGATGCTCGGCTGTGGGGATGCTCAGCTGCGGGGATGCTCGGCTGCGGGAATGCTCGGACGCAGGGGTGCTTGGACGCAGGGATGCTCAGCTGCGGGGATGCTCGGCTGCGGGGATGCTTGGCTGCAGGGGTGCTCGGCTGCGGGGATGCTCGGCCGCGGGGGTGCTTGGCTGCGAGGATGCTCGGCTGCGGGAATGCTCGGCCGCAGGGGTGCTCGGCTGCGGGGATGCTCAGCTGCGGGGATGCTCAGCTGCAGGAATGCTCGGATGCAGGGGTGCTCGGATGCAGGGGTGCTCGGCCGCAGGGATGCTCGGCTGCGGGGATGCTCAGCCGGGTCTGGCAGGGAGACCTCGGACACGGCAGCGCACACCAGCTCTGGCTGCACAGGCTGCCATGACCAATGACCGCTGCCAGCGGCCCCATCCTGGCAGCGCCCGGCAAGTCATTCCCTTGGGTGACACACACATAACTTATTGCACCTCCTCTGGATTAAAAAATCAGGGAGTTGAGCCTCCCAGAAAGAGTGAAAAGTAAATTTGCAGAGGACACAGCAGAAGGTAACACACTGCAGAAAGTCATTAAGCCTATCTCTGTAATGCAATCAGGAAATGATATGCCAAGCCCACACTATCAGTTCAGATCGGTTCTCTCCATAATTGCCAGCTTACTATTTAGAGGCAACAGAATAATGATGCCAAAGGGCTTAAAAACCTGGTATGCTTTGAAGACCATATGAGGTATGGGGTATAGGGACATGTGTAAGGGGAGCTGCGCTGGGCAGGATGGAGACAGGAGAACCTGCAGGAGCCTGTGAAACATAAAGCCTTGCTCTCAAACAAAGGTCTGCGAGCAGAGATCAGGGCATGCAAGAACCATCGAACAGGCCTCGTAGGTACGTGTACGGAGGGACAGGGACTCATCGTTATGCTGGATTAGTGCCGTGATTGCACCGTCATGCGGTCACGTCAAACAGACGTCCAGTCGGCACTTACTGGGCTCGGGACACCCAGAAGTTCGGCGTGGCAGCGGTCTGCGGGGCTGCAACGGGACCAGTGCTCAGGGATTACGGACTCAGCATCATCATACAGCCTCTGACATCATCAGTTGAACAATGGCCAACCAACCAAACGGGAAACTCTCCGAACAGCTACAGCAGCGAGGAGCTCGCTGTGAAGGCTGCCAGGTGTGGAGCGGCTCCCACCGCCCCTGATCTGGAGCGGAGCTCAGGGGGGTCCGTGCCGCTGGGTGGGATTTGTGTAACTGACAGCTGGAAATCACCCTTCCTGAATTTGCCAAGACGCAGTAAAATCTAACTGTACCTAACAAAGACAAGGACAAACAACGAGAGATGCACGCCACTTCACGCCTGCGAGCCCAGAGAGCAGAGCTCAGGACACCAAGGGTGCCAGAGGGGCGATCACCACCCCTGGGAAATACAGCCCGCTGAGAGACAGGCTTTGGAAGGGGACGGGAGAGGAGACAGTGCAACTCCTATTTCCAATGTGGAAAGGAGAGCCAGGAGACTGAAGTCTCAGGGATAATCCCGGAGAGGAATTGGGAGCTGGGCTTGACAGTGAGCCCAAGCCCCTGTAAAACTGAGAACACTCCTGAAACAGCACGACAAAACACGGAGCGCCCTGAGAGCATCTCCAGCTGCCGAGGGCGTCCATGCCAGGAGCAGGTGCTCACGCTGGATGAGCCGAGCTCCAGCAAAACACGCCAGCTTGAGCTGTTGAGGCTGCAGAGCGGGTCTTGGGCCGTGGGGCTGGCTGGCGCCCGCGACTCCGCATTCAGAGCACTGGGCACCTTACGCACCGTCCGCTACCCCTCCTGCTCGCGGGCACCCGCGCCCCAGCCAGCGGCAGCCGCAATCTCTTCTCCCAAGTAGTTAGCGATAGGACGAGAGGAAATGGGCTCAAGCTGCGCCAGGGGAGGTTTAGGTTGGAAATTAGGAAAAATTTCTTTACGGAAAGGGTGGTCAAGCATTGGAACAGGCTGCCCAGAGAGGTGGGGGAGTCCCCATCCCTGGAAGCGTTCAAAAAACAGGCAGAGGTGGCACTTGGGGACATGGTTCAGTCTGGTCTACCCTTGATTGGTTTAGTGTGGACTTGGTAGTGTAGGTTAATGGTTGGACTGGATGATCTTAAAGGGCTTTTCCAACCTAAACGATTCAATGATTCTATGACTGTATAACCAGCACGGTGACCCACGCTGAAGCCGCTTGCCGGGGCAGGGGTGCCTCACGCCCATTCTGTGCCGAGGGAGGGCTGCAGGTCTGCGGTGCCCCGCTCCCTGCTCCACTGGCACAGCCGGGACAGCGAGCAGGGCCGGCGGGAACTGCTGTGCGGCAGTGGGCTCACACCCTGGATGGCTCCACAGGCTCCAGCTGCCCCACCAGCGCCTCGGGGAAAGCAAGCACCAGAGAAGCCCAGACATCCCCCACCCAGCACCGAGTCAGCAGCAGGGTGCAGGGACAGGGAGACAGAGGCGCGGTGAAGGCAGAGCAGCCGGGCAGCAACGGCTGCCGGGACGGGGCGCGGGAAAGGGGGCCGAGCACGGCTGGCGCCGTCCTGGCAGCGCATCCCAACAGCCAGCTTTCCAGGAGCAGGAAGGGCAGGAGACTCCACCGCTTGGCATGGCCAGATCTGCGGGAAGAGCCTGCGCTGGAAATCGTGAGGGTACGTGAGCGGGAGAAGAGCAAAGCCAGCAGTGAGCCTGGCAGGGAGAGAAGAGTGATCCGGCCCAGGAGGAGCCGACAGCACAATTCCCCCTGGGCCCAATCATATTTAATTTTTCTACCAATTTTCTTTAGCCTTTTCCCATTCTTCTGGTTCATCCACAGTGTTCCAGGATTTGTTAAAAATAAACCATTACTGTCTCGGGGAGCTCCTTGGCCAATTATTTTAATACTCCTGGGTACCAGTTATCCAGTTCTACCACTTTTAAAATGCCGTACTTAAACTGTCACTTTTTAACCTCTTCCTTAGTTCCTGTAGAAGTAGAAAATATCTCACTGTCTCCATGAGTTTGCATTTCTCTGCTTCTTTGCAGATGTCAAACAGAAATAATCACTGAAATCTTCTTTCTCTTCTGCATCACCCTTGACGGTATTTCTCTCTTTGCCTTGTGTTAGGTCCAGTCCTATGACAGGCTTTTATTTGTTTCCAAAATCTAATTCTCCTTCTGCACCTGGTACCTGACCCAAGGATATTTAACATTTTAATTAGGAAACTTCCCTGACCTCAGAAGACAGATATGCATGCACAAAAAAAGGCCCTCAGCATGCAGAAGTTTTTCTGGGGAGTAGGGCTGAGAATTCAAACCATGGTCTGGCAGAAATGTGGCTCGTGAAAGGGCTGCGAGAAGAGCAGCTCCAGCAGCATCTGCCACCCTTCACCCCAAGGGACAGCCTGTGCCCGCCGGCCCTGCGCGCCTCCGAGGGATGGGGCAGCGGGGTCCCGCCAGCGCCCCGGCCCCTCCGGCACCCCGAAAGCGCCCCGGCTCCTCCGGCACCCCGAAAGCACCCCAGCTCCTCCAGCACCCCAAAAGCACCCCGGCTCCTCCGGCACCCCGAAAGCACCCCGGCTCCTCCGGCACCCTGAAAGCACTGCAGCTCCTCCAGCACCCCAAAGGCACCCCGGCCCCTCCGGCACCCCAAAAGCACCCCGACTCCTCCCGCACCCCAAAAGCACCCCGGCTCCTCCAGCACCCTGAAAGCACTGCAGCTCCTCCAGCACCCCAAAAGCACCCCGGCTCCTCCGGCACCCCAAAAGCACCCTGGGTCCTCTGGCACCCCAAAAGCACCCCGGGTCCTCTGGCACCCTGAAGGCACTGCAGCTCCTCCAGCACCCCAAAAGCACCCCAGCTCCTCCGGCACCCCAAAAGCACCCCGGCTCCTCCGGCACCCCAAAAGCACCCCAGCAGCACCCAGCTCCCAGACAGCTGCGCTGGGCGCCGGCCCAAGTGGTCACCTAAGCAAGTGCGTTGTGATTTCATGTGTTAATTGGCCATTTCTCCATCCTCTGTTGCTTCACATTAATAAATCACGTGGTTTGGGCTACTCGGGGTAGTGTCGACACGAGTGTTTATTGGTCATTAAGCACTGAGCTTTGGCTAATAAATAAAGCCTACAAGGTAACACCGGGCTATTTCTTTTAATAAACCGCAGCTCAGAACTTGCAAAGACACCAGATCACCGATGAACAGCATCGCTGAAACATGGAGAAGCTGTACAGCGATTATGTTTATGACCTTACCTCACCTCTGAGTTACAGTTTTGAACAGTTTCTCAATCTAATTATCACAGATCATTTTAATTAATCAGGAAACAGAACAGTGTTGTATCTTTTTGTCTTTTTCCAAGAGACAGATCAAACATCTCGTAGGACGGAAGAAGTAAAAATACACAAACAAAGCGGGTTTCCCTTCAGCTGGACAAGATCAAAAATATTTTACACAGATTTTTAGAAAAAGAAAAATAACTCCTTAGCCGCTTGCAAAACTTCTAGCCCAGAGGAATTATTCTGAAAGGTCTTTTCCCTCCTTTTCTACATCTTAGTGTATAAAGAAGATACCATCAAATCTGCAGTGCGAGATCCAGTCAGTTTGCAGGTTTTATAGCTATCTCTTCTGTGCCAGATAATTTAATGGGTCTCTTGGTCCTAATGTTCTTAACTCAGCAATGTGTCTGAGCATTTTAGATAAGAGACATACTTAAGGCTTTGGCAAAGAAGTTTAGATTTTAATTGCTGCTTCAAAAATTGATCAACCATGCTGCTGCTGCAAGATTTCTGTTGAACTTACGAAACGAACACTTGATAGATGGACACCTACACCCCCCCCCAAAATCCATCCATACAGCAAGCAGAGACTAATCCTGGCTTCAGTCATCTGCAGTGCCTCGCGCGCGCTGCGCACCTGGAAGCACTGTTTTTATGCCGTAATTCAGCTGCCCCAGCTGCGGGCCAGCTGTGCAGGAGCCTGCGTGGTGGCTGCCAAGGACCACGCCAGGCTCTGACCATTGTGCCACACGCCTTACAGCCGTGCAGTGTGTTTCTCCAGCTTGCATCCCATCACCGCTTCCAATAGTGGCTGGAGAAGACAGAGACCTTGGGAGATCTTGATGACCTTTTCCCACATCTTCCCACCCCAACTGTATTTCCATTGCTCGCAGGAGCAGCACAGTGCACTCCAGACCAACGGTAAAAGGCAACTCTTGTGTTACATCAAGTGTGAACAAAACTAGCCGGAATTCCACTGCAATCTGCAGTCTGCCAGCTCGGAAGAAGAAAATCTTTTGCTAATTTGCAAAAGGGAATTCAACACGTGGAGCACATCCCTGGGTGCTGCCTGCTCCACCGCACAGGCTCCCTGAGACCTCCCAGCTCCCACAGAGCAGAGCTGGCTGCTCCCTCCCCATGGGGCCAGCGCCTTCGCCCCTTACCGGGCAGGGTTCCCGTGCCGGCCAGCATGGCACCGCCACGGCAAAGCGGCGGGTGCGAGCCCTGGCACACACCGCACGCACACGCCGGCACTCCAGCACCTCCTCACACGCCGGAGCTGGCAGGCAGGAGGACACGGTCCCCGGAGTGCTGCAGGGGCAGCAGTGGGACCCCAAGGGTCTGCCTGCACAGCGCGATGCCCGGAGGGGACAAATGCCCCCGTGCAGGCCTGCAGCTCTGCCGGCTGTGGCAATGGGCACCCACAGCAGGACAGCCGGTCGCCCACAGAGGGATGCTCTGTGGAGAAGGCGCAGCGAGGGGCAGTGCACCGAGCTCGGCAGCCCCCCCAGAGCTCTGCAGCGCAGGGGACCAGTGCAGCGGGAAGCCAGTAGCTTCAGCATAGACATACAAGTCTTCTGAGGAGCGACTGAGGGAGCTGGGGGCATTCAGCCTGGAGAAGAGGAGGCTGAGGGGAGACCTCATCGCTCTCCACAACTGCCTGACAGGAGGGGGCAGGGAGGGGGTGTTGCTCTCTTCTCCCATGGAGTTAGCGATAGGACGAGAGGAAATGGGCTCAAGCTGCACCAGGGGAGGTTTAGGTTGGATATTAGGAAAAATTTCTTCACGGAAAGGGTGGTCAAGCATTGGGACAGGCTGCCCAGAGAGGTGGGGGAGTCCCCATCCCTGGAAGTGTTCAAAAAACGGGCAGAGGTGGCACTTGGGGACATGGTTTAGTGGGCATGGGGGTGCTGGGTTGATGGTTGGACTGATGATCTTAGAGATCCTTTCCAATCTTAATGATTCCTAGTTTTTACTTTCATTAAAAAATAATCCAGCCACCAAGCCAGGAAACATGAAATTATGACTCTGCCCTTAATTGGTTTAGTGGTGGATTTGGCAGCGTTAGGTTAATGGTTGGACTGGATGAGCTTAAAGGGCTTTTGCAACCTGAACCATTCTATGACTCTATGACATCATTCAACTCCCGGTGACCATAGCACAGTTGCTCTCTATTGCATCTCTTCCCTGCATAAGCCTTCCCCACTCCCCCCAATTTTCAAAGAAGAATGAAAACGAAGTCCATGCAGATCACGAGCAGCTCTGCAACTTGCTCCCCTGGCTATGTCACCCTATCAGCTAACCACAGAACCCCCCGCTGTTCAGGATGCCTGGGCTCAATCAGTGACCAGCCCGGTGATTTTAATCTGCAGTTTGGGCATGTTTCAAACTTATTTATTTTCCATTGAATACATTTAGATATAATTCCCTCTTATCTTAATTAGTATCAGGAAAATTACGCAGTTCCCTTTTCACAAAAGGAGAAAGAGCAGCATTATGCGGGAAAATGCTTGTAGAAACAAGAAACCTCAAACTTTTACCTCAGGTAAATTAGCATGACTTTACTGAAGCTAATGGAGTTATTCTTAAATTATGCACAGAAATCAAAGGAGGTACTTTGCTCTCCCAGAATGTCCTCTTTAAAAATGCATTACTTTTCCTCATTTCTAGGCTTCTAGGCACAGGAATGCATTTTTCTGTGATGTGGTGCATGTCACATGCTACTCACTGACCCCAGCGAGCTGGTCAGAAAGGAGCTTAACGAGGAAGGAAGAGGAGGATGCACAGGAGAGCCCACCGCGCGAGCCCGAGCAGGCTGGATGTGTCCCCGGGTGCAAACCAGCACAGCTGAGACAGAAATGCCAACAAAGGATTTTGCTAGGAATTTTTTAACTTTTGTTTCAGTCTGAACTGAACAAGAATCAATCTCTTTTCTTCAAAACTGCTACTGGGGAGCCCAAACGCCTCAGACTGCCAGTGGGCCAGGATCACCAGCAGCCTCCGCAGCGCCAATGGCAGCAGCGGAACAGTGCAGCGGTCCTCAGCATCCGCAGAGGGCTGCTGACATCCCAGCTTTGCACAACACCACACACTCCAGGTCCCTGCAAAACCCGTAATTCTGGGGCAGGTCATTCCAAAACTTGATCTAAATGTAAGAAAAAGTCATCCAACTTGAAACATTTTGAGCAGAGCATTTTGTATTCCAAACAATTGCGTTTTTTAGCAGAAAAGTTTACTCAGAAAACTTCCAAGGTATTTCCTGGTACAGAGGCTGCCTGTTAGTTACAATTGCAGGAAACACCCAGAGGCTCAAGCCCAGCTAAAACGTGGATCCTGTGCCCCAAGGGATGGGGACGGTGGGCAGGTCCCGGTGCAGCGGAAGGGACGGCGGGGCAGGTCCCGGAGCGGTGGGTCCCAGCTGTGCCCACCGAAGGACCGAGGGGCAGGCTGCCACCAGCAGAAATGGGGTGGAGGAGATCGAAAAAAGTAAAGTACTTCAGTCTTCCAGCACAGGGACAGATTAAGAGCAGAGCAATGCTGTGGGCTGCACGTTCAGTGCTCCCAAGGCTGACAATCATTTTCAAGTTAGTTTGCCACTCAGCACTGATTTCGTGAGCACGGTAATGTTACATCTCTCCCAGAAGCAGGAACTTTAAGTCTTTTGAAAGATACATGCCTTCCATATATTGCACTGATGTTTTATTGTCAGGATTGCACATCTTACTCATCAAAGAGACTTTTTTGTGGTAGTAATGATGCTACATTTTTTTCACACATACTAGCCAGGTGTTGCAGTAGGGAAGGCAGGTTAGCTCCTTCCCTGCCTGGGATGAGCCTTTTCAGCCAGTGCTTCATCCCTGGCTGCCACAGACGCCTCTGAAACGCTTTGCAAGTCACTGAACTGCTTCAGAGCTCAGTTCCTACTTAAAAATCCCTCTTCTGCCAGTTTTATCTATCTGGCTGCAAGCTCTTCAGAGCAGCACTTGCGTGTGCAGCACACACACAGTGCCACGTGGTGAGCAAGTGTCCATCCCCTGCTCCCGCTACAGACAGGGCGAATGCAGATCCCAAATCATTGGCGCAGCCCTGCCGAAGCGCCATCTCAGAAGCCTGAAAACCATCAACCAGTGTCGTGGGTTAGCCCCAGCAGCAGCTCAGCACCACGTAGCCATCGCTCACTGCCCCTGCCCCGATGGGATGGGGGAGAGAATCGGAGGAGTGAGAGTGAGAAACACTCCTGGGCTGAGATAAGAACAGTTTAATAATTGAAATAAAGTAAAATAGTAATGATAATAACAACAATATAATAATGATAATAAAAACAATAATATCCAAAGCAAGTGATGCCCAATGCAATTGCTCCCCACCCGCCGACCCATGCCCAGCCAGTTCCCAGCAGCGATCGCTGCTCCCCGGCCAACCCCCCCAGTTTCCATACTGCCCATGACGCCGTATGGTATGGAATGGCCCTTGGGGCAGTTGGGATCAACTGTTCTGGCTGTGCCCCCTCCCAGCTCCTTGTGCCCCTGGCAGAGCAGGGGAAGCTGAAAAGCCCTTGCCTGGTGTCAGCACTGCTCAGCACCAACTAAACCATCAGCGTGTGATCAGCATTGTTCCCATCCTAAATCCAAACCACAGCACTGTGCCTGCTGCTGGGAAGAAAATTAACTCTATCCCAGCCGACAGCAGGACACCCAGGGAGGTCTGTCTGTCTTCAGGGGCTGCTGCGTCAGTCCCAGGCTGCTGCTCTCCACTCTGCTTCCCTGCCCACCGCACTCGCTGTGGAGGAGGGCTTCTCTTGCACAGACCCCACTCCGCATTGCTTCCTCTCCTCAAACAAAACATGTGTGCTCCTTTACACTTCACCATCCAAGGAGCTGCCACGCGCTGGCTTGAGGGCAAAGGGAAGGCCATCCCTCCTCCCCGCCATCCCCAGCAGCAGCACCTCACTTTCTCTGCCCCACGAGCTCTGCCTCGAGCCCCACTGCTGCACTGAGACGTTAACAAGCATTAGTTAATACTGGAACTGGCTGGAGACAGCGACTGACCCTGGCCTGGCACTGCAGGTGAGACTGACCTCCACGCTAGGATTCATCAGAAACCGCCATTTCAGAGGGGAGAGACCAGAGGCCAGTGGCCGAAGCCTGGCTCCCTCGCTGCTGCTCGGCTGCCCGGGCTCAGGCACTCAGCACCATCACGCAGCCTCTGCCGGCCCCATGGACCAGGGTCCGGCCAGGCATCAGCCAAGCCTGGCTGGTGAAGGGTCTGGAGCACAGGGCTGGTGGGGAGCGGCTGAGGGAGCTGGGGGTGTTCAGCCTGGAGAAGAGGAGGCTGAGGGGAGACCTCATCGCTCTCTGCAGCTCCTGACAGGAGGGGGCAGGGAGGGGGGTGTTGGGCTCTTCTCCCATGGAGTTAGCGATAGGACGAGAGGAAATGGGCTCAAGCTGCACCAGGGGAGGTTTAGGTTGGAAATTAGGAAAAATTTCTTCACGGAAAGGGTGGTCAAGCATTGGGACAGGCTGCCCAGAGAGGTGGGGGAGTCCCCATCCCTGGAAGTGTTCAAAAAACGGGCAGAGGTGGCACTTGGGGACATGGTTCAGTCTGGTCTACCCTTGATTGGTTTAGTGTGGACTTGGTAATGTAGGTTAATGGTTGGACTGGATGATCTTAAAGGGCTTTTCCAACCTAAACGATTCGATGATTCTAAGCCCAGCCAGGTGCGGGCAAACTGCGCAGGTCTGTAACAACCCAGGATGCTCCCCAAACAGCCACACCTGACTGCTGTGGGCCAGGGCAAGGGGGGTAATCCTCCTCCTCCTACCCCGCCTTCATCATCCCTGCTGCTTTCGGAGTGAGCACTGCGACCACACTCCAAAACCTGTTTGCATATGGGAGTGCTCATCCCAGCTGGGCTGAGCTGGGGCTGAGCCCTGGGGTGGAGGGGGAGCCCTGGGGTGGGTGCCTGTCCGGGAACCTCCCCCGGCACCTGCTCATCCCCAGGGAGGGGGGAGCCATGCCGGCTACATGCCAGGGCACGTGTGCCCAGGGCAGCACAGAGGAGCGGGACCAACGCACGTGCCTGCTGCACGTAACTGCTGGAGAGTAACTCCTGCCATGCCCACCCTGTTCCCGCGCAGACATCTGCTGCAAATGAATGAGCCGGTGACCTAGGAAAGCTCGCTGGCACACCAGCTCCAGCCCCCCTTTCCGATGGCTACGCATACGTTACTTGCTGACCACCTGCAACCTGCACTCACTTTGGGTGGAGGCACGGCCTATACGCCCATCGCCTGCAAGCTGTGCTCACCTGGGTGCCAGGAGCAGTGTGTGCCACACTCGCCTGGGTGCCAGGAGCAGTGTGTGCCACACTCGCCTGGGTGCCAGGACCGCTCTGGGCTGCACCTGCCTGGGTGCCAGGACCGTGCCGTGCTCGCCTGGGCGCCCAGTGGGTGCCTGGCACCTGCAGGGTGGCTGCCCCCGCCAGCAGCAGCTCTCCGCGCGGTTCGGACACCTCTGTGCCACAACATCTCTCGTTGCAGTCTCCTTGCCATGCCCCCAGCTTCCAGCAGCAGACCCCAGAAATGCCTCTCCCTCCACCCCGAACCCAGCTGCCCGCCCCCTCTCCTCGCAGTGTCCAAGCCCTTCCCGAGGTGGGATGCTGAATCAGCACCTCCCTCCTCCAGCACCAGCGCTCCGCTGCGAAGAGGAACTACCCAGCACCTCTCCCCCAACCCCCGGCAGCACCTGCTAATTATAAGCTTTCCAGAATAAACTTCCTTGAAGTGTTTGAGAAAAAAATACAAAAATAAAACCAGTAACACTGGTAACAATAACTATTATCAGTTTTAAAAGAAAGCCACAGTGCTGTTGCTCTGGCAGATAGAGGCAGTAATCTCCACCCTCTTGTTCCCTACTTTTCACAACCAGGGCCAAGAAGCATGGAGAGGCACAGATGAAAAAAAGAAGGGGCAGTTGTGTATGGGGAGAAGGGAGCAATAAATAAACGTTTTCCATAGACAGAAAGAGCTGTAGGCCAACCAGAGCCTGCAGGCAGGATCCAAGCCTGCAGGCAGAGCCCTGGTCTCAGTGCTGATGTCCTGCCACCCCATGTCCTGCGCAGGGACAGGTGCTGAGCTTCCCCCCGCTGAGATCTGCCACAAGGAAGGAATTGCCCAGGCTGAGCAACACTGACTCAGAAACATGACAGGGCAGGAGCTGACCCTTGGGTTTGCTTTTATCTAGTCACTGAAAAACATCATGAAACTTTATGGGCACACGTAAATACCCAGTAGCGGCAGACCAGCATCTCTCAAGCATCACCAAGAGCAGCCACAGTGCTCCCAGGACCCTGTCAGAGGCAGCAGTGACAGCCTGGCCAGCTCCTGAGGTGACGCCTGGACTCCACAGCGGCAGGTATGTACCCGCACCAGCACCAGGACCTGCTGGGCTTTGACAGTGACGGGCCAAGAACTGACACCAGACAGCAGCAGCAGCGGCCCAGCATCGCCCTGCCGCTCTCAGATCAACCACGACCAGGGGAAGCACCTGGAGGCATCAGCAGCAGGTCCATCGCTGCCCAAACAGCACCCATACCACCCAGCAGCTGCTGGGAGAAGAGCAGCCACGGACAGCCTGTGTTAGAAACAGCAGGCAGGAGAGCTGCCAGGAACATTGCCCGTGAATATGAACCCTTTTGTTCTCAGGAGCGATGCCCTTAAGGCATGAAATTACTCTCTTTGAACTGAAGGAGAGGAAGGAAGCGAATGCTGGCGATTGCCTGCTCCAGCAACCTGCATCCATCGCCTGCTCCAGCAACCTGCATCCATCACCTGCCCCAGCAATCCGCCTCCATCGCCTGCTCCAGCAATCCGCCTCCATCGCCTGCTCCAGCAATCTGCCTCCATCGCCTGCCCCAGCGATCCGCCTCCATCACCTGCCTCCATCGCCTGCTCCAGCAATCCGCCTCCATCGCCTGCCCCAGCTATCCGCCTCCATCGCCTGCCCCAGCAATCCGCCTCCATCACCTGCTCCAGCAATCCGCCTCCATCACCTGCCTCCATCGCCTGCCCCAGCAATCCACCTCCATCGCCTGCTCCAGCGATGCGCCTCCATCGCCTGCTCCAGCAAGCTGCCTCCATCGCCTGCCCCAGCAATCCGCCTCCATCGCCTGCTCCAGCAATCCACCTCCATCGCCTGCTCCAGTGATCCGCCTCCATCGCCTGCTCCAGCAAGCTGCCTCCATCGCCTGCTCCAGCAATCCGCCTCCATTGCCTGCTCCAGCAATCTGCCTCCATCGCCTGCTCCAGCAATCCGCCTCCATCACCTGCCTCCATTGCCTGCTCCAGCAATCTGCCTCCATCGCCTGCCCCAGCAATCCGCCTCCATCGCCTGCTCCAGCGATCCGCCTCCATCGCCTGCCCCAGCGATCCGCCTCCATCGCCTGCCCCAGCGATCCGCCTCCATCGCCTGCTCCAGCGATCCGCCTCCATCGCCTGCTCCAGCAATCTGCCTCCATCACCTGCCTCCATCGCCTGCTCCAGCGATCTGCCTCCGTCGCCTGCTCCAGCGATCCGCCTCCGTCGCCTGCTCCAGCGATCCGCCTCCGTCGCCTGCTCCAGCAATCCGCCTCCGTCGCCTGCCCCAGCGATCCGCCTCCATCGCCTGCTCCAGCGATCCGCCTCCATCGCCTGCCCCAGCGATCCGCCTCCATCGCCTGCCCCAGCGATCCGCCTCCATCGCCTGCTCCAGCGATCCGCCTCCATCGCCTGCTCCAGCAATCTGCCTCCATCACCTGCCTCCATCGCCTGCTCCAGCGATCTGCCTCCGTCGCCTGCTCCAGCGATCCGCCTCCGTCGCCTGCTCCAGCAATCCGCCTCCGTCGCCTGCCCCAGCGATCCGCCTCCATCGCCTGCCCCAGCGATCCGCCTCCATCGCCTGCCCCAGCGATCCGCCTCCATCGCCTGCCCCAGCGATCCGCCTCCATCGCCTGCTCCAGCGATCCGCCTCCATCGCCTGCTCCAGCAATCTGCCTCCATCACCTGCCTCCATCGCCTGCTCCAGCGATCTGCCTCCGTCGCCTGCTCCAGCGATCCGCCTCCGTCGCCTGCTCCAGCAATCCGCCTCCGTCGCCTGCCCCAGCGATCCGCCTCCATCGCCTGCTCCAGCGATCCGCCTCCATCGCCTGCTCCAGCAAGCTGCCTCCATCGCCTGCTCCAGCGATCCGCCTCCATCGCCTGCTCCAGCAACCTGCCTCCATCGCCTGCTCCAGCGATCTGCCTCCATCGCCTGCTCCAGCAATCTGCCCCGGGTGCCCCAGCCGCCC
This sequence comes from Pelecanus crispus, assembly GCF_030463565.1. Lineage (NCBI taxonomy): Eukaryota > Metazoa > Chordata > Aves > Pelecaniformes > Pelecanidae > Pelecanus > Pelecanus crispus. The sequence continues at coordinate 75,089,003 of NC_134648.1, forward strand.
CTGGGGACTCCACCTTCGCCCCTGCCCAGGGAGGCTGCCCCGGCTCCAGCTGAGGGTCCCCCAGCCAGGCTGCCATTAGGTGCCCACCCCAGCCCCCTGAAGAAGCAGCCGTGCATTGACTGGCTGCACCCCAGCCGCAGCAGAACAGGGGGAATGTGCTGCAGAAGACGTGAATTGGTATCAAGCAGCACAAGCGTGGTCTTGTCTGCCAGGCTCTGGCATTTAAACATGACACAGGGTAAATGGGTTTCTTACTCAGCAGTGCAGCAGAGCCATGGCATAAGACAGCTCACGCCACTAGAAAGGAATATTGCAATGCTTCCCTCCGCGTTACCCATTTAAATTAGGGGAATGTGCTACTTTGCTATTTGCAATCAGTTAAATTCTCATTTACATATGCACACAGAAAAACAAACAAACAAATCCCCAAAGCACTGAGCAATATCTCCGAGTGATACCACAGCAGCCTTTCTTTCACACAATCTCTGAATGAGGTCTGACTGTCCTTACTGCATCGTCTCGGTGTAAAGAGCTGTCTTTATGTGCAATTTCCTTCCGACATATTGACACTCAGCACATGCACCCACCACGGCACAGCTGGAGATATATTGGAAAAGACTTTTCGCAAAGCAAAGTGATTCCATTTTGAAGCCTGGTGCCCCTCAGTAACCGAGTCTAATGAAACAGCAGAGCGGGCTACACTCACAGCGGAAGGATTCAGCCATCAGATCTGTCCTCTGCGATCACACACGGGAATACATCGATATAATGTGAAAAATGGGCACTACGTGGGACATAAGCATCATCACCCCTGCAGAAGTGATGAGACGTCGCGGCCCGACGAACGGGAGGTTTCCTGCAGAAGGATGCACCCCACTGCCCATCTGCCTGCATTAGCAGGACAGGGGCACGGGAGCGCATCGCCCCGACAGGCACCGCACGCATCCTCCTCCTCCCCACAGCATCAGCCTCACCAAGTCTAGAAGGAAGCCCAACAACGCTGCACTCGAGGAGAGCTATGAAAAAGTCCCCTCCTTCCTTCTTGCCCTGGGAGCCTGCACCACCCATCAGCACGTGTTTAGGCTACCCTTGAGACACGCTGATCCGCCCTGCCCGCTGCTCCAGCCCTGCTCCAACACGCCTCTTGGAGCACTGGGATCCTGCCCTCCTTCCCACTCACAGCCTGGGTGACACAACTAACCCATCAGGTTCACGGGGCAATGAAAACACCCAGCATCACTTGATAGGACGGCGCTGGCGAGGCACAGGCAGTCTCAGCCTGCTGCACCGAGCAAAACATTGCACAGAGCAGGGTTTCGGGAGTCATAGAATCATAGAATCATAGAATCGTTTAGGTTGGAAAAGCCCTTTAAGATCATCCACTCCAACTATTAACCTACACTACCAAGTCCACACTAAACCAATCAAGGGTAGACCAGACTGAACCATGTCCCCAAGTGCCACCTCTGCCCGTTTTTTGAACACTTCCAGGGATGGGGACTCCCCCACCTCTCTGGGCAGCCTGGTCCAATGCTTGGCCACCCTTTCCGTGAAGAAAGTTTTCCTAATATCCAACCTAAACCTCCCCTGGCACAGCTTGAGCCCATTTCCTCTCGTCCTATCGCTAACTCCATGGGAGAAGAGCCCAACACCCCCCTCCCTGCCCCCTCCTGTCAGGCAGTTGTAGAGAGCGATCAGGTCTCCCCTCAGCCTCCTCTTCTCCAGGCTGAACACCCCCAGCTCCCTCAGCCGCTCCCCACCAGCCCTGTGCTCCAGACCCTTCCCCAGCTCCGTTGCCCTTCTCTGGACACGCTCCAGCACCCCAATGTCCTTCTTGTACTGAGGGGCCCAAAACTGGACACAGCATTCCAGGTGCGGCCTCACCAGCGCCAAGCACAGGGGCACAATCACCTCCCTGCTCCTGCTGGCCACACTATTCCTGACACAAGCCAGGATGATGTTGGCCTTCTTGGCCACCTGGGCACACTGCTGGCTCATGTTCAGCCGCTGTCTACCAGCACCCCCAGCTCCTTTTCGGCCAGGCAGCTTTCCAGTCCTGGGCTCTGCCCCTGGTTTGCTGCTCCAAGTGCACATAGCTGCTACTGAAGGAGTCACACCAGCTTCCCAGGCTGCCCAGCCCTGGGCCCACAGCAGTTCCCTGCCCAGCGCCGGCCAGCTGCCGTGCTCGGCATCACTAACACGAATAAAGCCGGTCCAAGACTGCCGGAAAGGAAGAGCTTGTGTGAGCCCTCCTCCACAGCCCAGAGGAGCAGGAAAGCCCCACTGTGCTCAGGGGCAACCCGTCCCCACCTGTGTGGCTCCTGCGTAGGAGGCAGCCCAAGCCTTGGCCACCCCAGCTGGGACCCCACTTGCCCTCTGGGATCCCCCTCATCCTCTCCTCACCCAAAGCCTCGGCCATTTTAACCCTTTGGGAGGGACACGCTGGGTGCTGTGGGCCAAATCCCAAGCGCCAGGCCATGCCCCCCGCCGCAGCAGGCACAGCGCTGCTGTCTGGGCACCCAGTGGGACTGCCCTGCCCCAGGAATCAGCCCCAGTTTTGGGGTCCCCAAGGGTTTCTTGCCCCGGAGGGCAATGCTCCCTGGCAGCCCCTGGGCACAGGAGCTCGCTGGTTGGCAGGCGGGGAGCCAGAGCCAGGGTCAGCTCGTCAACCCAAAATGTGTGGCTACACAGAAGCCCCTGAGCCCTGAAGGTCGGGCTTGGTGCAGTGAGCATGGGGAGTGAGGGGCCAGGGGCTGGGACACACGGACCGAGCACACCCGGACGGCCGGGCACAAGGAGCTGCCACCAACTGGCACAGCTGGAACCGACTGGCACAGCTGGAACCGACTGGCACAGCTGGAACCGCTGCTCTGACAATGCAGAGGAAGCTAACATTTGCAAGGATGATAACATCAATTTCAAATCAAGTCAGAGATGTAGGCAGGTTGCTGTTTCCATTCCTGTCCTCATTTGCTGGGGAACTGACTTCCCTCCATTGTCTCTTTCCCCTTCATTAACCGGTAGCAGGTATCCTCCCCCCTCAGCCCCTCCAACTCATTCATGCGCCATTATCTTGGCTGCATGAGTGTTGGCTGGTAATTGGGAGCACTGCGGAGACTGTCATTCCCGGAAGCCCAGAGGTGGTGTATTTGCAATTAATTTCATGATGAAACAGCATTCATGCATCAACACGAACTGACATTTAGAAGTATTTAGATACCGTCCTACTGCAACATGATTGTATCACATTAGTGTACAAAGTTCTTTATGGGAATGAATGCCATGTCAAAGTTACAGCCTTAACCAACTGCACATTTCAAAGGAAGCAGCAGGGCACAGGTGAAAAGAAAATAAGACATTGCATCACACAAGGATGGGAAAAGGAAAAATGTCAGGACAGCTGATCGCTGCCAGCACACGGAAACTCCCACCAAGCATCACGGGAGAGCTGCTAGGCTGTGACTGACCACGGAGATCCCAAGCTTTCAGTTTGGTCCTCCAAGGACACAGGCTCAAATCTTGTAATTTTGTGAAGGATTTGAAGAAGCTGCTTCAGCTTCATGGACAGAAGCAGCACCTGGGAGGTTTAAAGCGTTACAAATATTGTAGCGGAAGGCATCAGTCCCAGGAAAACAAGGCTGCTGTGAAGGGTGCCGACCGGCTGAGCATTTTGGGTAGAGATGCTGCTGATGCCCACGGCGCCAGCGCCAGTGCCACCCGTCCGGCCAGCGGTGCCCTGCCCCGGGGAGAGGGGCTGGGAGCGGGGCGAGCACGCGTCCCTCCCGCCCCCCGGAACCCACATCTTCTGGGGAAAAGGCATGGAAAGGACGTCTCCTCTGCTGGTACCAAAGTTGGGAAACCTGTATTTTAACCCTTGTCTTTGAAGTGCGGTTGCCATGGTTACCACAGCACGGCCTCACAGCAACTGGGAAATCAGCATTAATTTCCCCCTGCACCCAAAAAAGTACATGTTTTCCTCCTGTGACGGGCTTTTCTACAAGGGGAGTCAGGATTTTACAATCTAATCTCTCACACGCTGTCAGGATGGAAATAAAGGCTTTATTGCCCCGGAAGGCAGGAATCGCTTCGCTGAGGGCTTGGGCTTTCCCCTGCCCTGCGGTGGGTGAGGGCAGCGGGGGCGAGGGCAGCTCCTCCTCTGCAGCATCCCAGCCGCTCCGCTCCGCTCTGCTCCGCTCCCCTCCGCGCCTGCAGCCCCGGGCCACCCTCCCACCCTCCTCTGCCTTCTACTTTTTTTACAGTTTACTACCGGGGCCTTATTTATTTTACCTTCTGTGCCTAGTTTACTGTAAAGACAGCTGCCAAACTACTGGCAGTTTGGGGTTTTCCTTCTGACGAACAGTAACTGGCAGACAAGCAAACTCCCTGCAAAGTGCAACCGAGAAAGTAAGTGCTACAAAATAAGAGCAATTCATTCCAGGGTTTACAAGTCAGTCTTTGGTCCTCAGAGATAATTCTCTTCTGCTGTCAGGTGCTTATATTACTCCAGCACTGCCAGGCTACATGAGCTGCTTTCATGTCTATATTTGCACACCTGTGTAGATACCCCCTTTTTTCGCATTATGTTTGCATTCAACATGTAAGGAGGGAGGCATTGCCTGATCTGTGCTGCAAACTAAGCGTAATTTTGTCATGAGATTGCATGGAAAACCAGAGCATGCTTCTGACCAGTATTCATTATTTTGGACAGTGAAACCTCCTGGTCTTTCTGGAAAGTTCTAGTAGTCTGGAAGCGCCTTTTGTACCCGCCCAGTCCCAGCTACGTGCTGGGGTTGGGCTGGCCGAGTTTCATGGTATGCCTCTCACCTGGGAGCACATCACCTCTCACTGACATTTAATCTGATCTCCAAACCCACCGAATTAGCCATATTCTACTCTTGAGTTACTCATGTACAGTCTTACTGATGTAAAGGAATTGTTAAATTCCTATTTCTTCACCCCTCTTTGCCAGCAGAGGAGTGCCCAGCCGGTGCATTGCTCTGATGCCAAGGCACCACAAGCCACAGACACACAGCTCTGGGCTCCCCCTTTCAGAGCAGGGCCATGCAACCAGTACGGAAAACATCCGCAGTGCTCTGCCTTCCCTGGACTTCTGGGATGTAACCACACGGCCCAGTCCCGAAGGATTTCCCTGCGTACAGGACTCACAGCATTTAGGACCCCACCAAAGGGGGGGTCCCCCCCCAGATGTTTCAGCCGCCATTTACATCTCCATCCACATCGCGGCACTCGAGCAGTGGTTCCCGAGGCTTCCCAAGCCCACGCCACGGTGCCACGGGCAGCTGGGAACGCAGTAGAGAACCGACGGCAGGGCGGGGAGCACGGTCACCCACGCAGGGGGTACAGAGGGCACACGCCACACCCTCAGACAGGCCACGTTTTGGACACCATTTGGTGAAATGGTGCTTTCTGAGCCATGCTGAACATTAAATACCCAGTCTAGATTGAAACCATTTCATAAAGCAACACAGTGGTAAAAACCTTAAAATCCCCCGTTTTAACTAGCGCACAGCAGTAACCCAGGGCAGCTATTGAAGCGAAGCCGTGCAGGTGCCGGGGCTGGGCATCTGTGCTCTGGAAGCCCAGGCAAGCCAGGTCCTGCTCTCCCCCCTGCCATTCCACGCTCCCGCGCCCCATGCCCGGAGGAGCCCCGTCTGCGGCTCCTCAGCCCAGCAAAGGCAGCAGGGCCAGTGCCGCTGGGCAGCACCGGGGTTTCACCGCCCCAGCAGGCAGCACCGGAGGCTGCAGCAGGCTGATGCGGCGGGACAGGACGCGGTCAGGACGGGTACCACGGCTGCCTCCACACCCTGCGGCCAGGGCCTCCCCCCAGGAAGGGGATGAGCGAGCGCAAGTGCAGGGGATAAGGAACCGGCTGTACAGGATCAGACCAAAGCCTGATCCGGGATCAGCTCCGCTAGGAGCCAGAGCAGCTGGGAGCAGACATTTGGGAGAGGGTGCAGCAGAGTGGGCATCTTGCAGAGTCCTCCCTCCCCGGCCTCCCCCCGGCCCTGTGCAGGGCAGGGAGAGCTGCCGAGGGGCAGCCGCTCCCTTCAGCTCCTGCCGTTCCGGTTTGGAGGGCAGACACGAGCGAGCCGCCATGCTGGAAAGCAGAGCTCGAGACACTGACCTGGCTGGCATCCACATCTTGACATCAGCAGGTCAGCCTGTCACTAATTGAATTATACCTGCATTACTTAATAAACAAAGAATACTCTCCACATTATAACGATGTAATCCTTTAATTGGTTTATGAGCGCAGAGTCCCACAGGGAGCGTCACAAATCCATCAGGATGCCCTGAGCGCTGCATTTCTGAGCTGCAGAGATAAGGAGTGCCATACGCCGGCACTCGGCTCTGGGCTGAGCCGGCAAGGGAGCCAAGCCAGCACTCTGCTCTGCCCCACACCACGCTGCACCACGCTGCCCGGCACCGGCACCAGTACCGGTACCGGCACCGCTGCCATGGGCTGCGGAGCCGCCGCTGCCGGCGGGGCAGGTGGGTCAGACCCCGTCCCCCAGCACAGCGGCCCTGCCCGCGGAGGCACCCTCCATCGCAGGTTGTCTGCCCACCCCGCTGTGCCAGGGGTGACCACGCCGCTGCAGTGCACAGCACAGGGCCATCCCAGAGCAGGCACGTGGTGCCCCTTGCAGGCGAGACGCAAGGGGAAGGCGAGTGCTGCAACCTCAGGGCACTCCAGACCCTAATCCACAGACAGTCCATCAGACCTCACCATTGCAACTCCCCAAGAGCACACGGTGGGCACGTCAGGTCCTCATCACCCGTCATCTCACCCTAGAAATCCTCTTCTGTTGCACCACACAACTTGCTAACGTAGATGTAAACCGCATGTTGTTCCATGATGTCCATGGAACTCAGTGTGCTTTGTAAAGGCAGCGGGAGCCTTGGCAGGGGGAGACTACACTTAGCAGAATTCCGATATCCTGCTCCATGATGCCCTGTGCATGCAAATGTCAGTTCAGGATCAAGCCTCTAGTGCAAAAAACCCACTTTCACACCTTAATACTCAGCATTACTTCCGAAGTTTGCGCTGCTGGCCAAACCAGAGGTTGAGGAAGGGACAGGGCACTGGGCAATGCGGCTGCAGCTGGAACACTGCGCTCCTGCATGCCAGCTGCCCTGCCCACTGCCCTGCACTGTGCCATGCTGCCCTGCGCTGTGCCATGCTGTGCCGTGCCGTGCTGCCCTGCGCTGTGCCGTGCTGTGCCGTGCTGCCCTGCACTGTGCCATGCTGCGATGTGCTGCCCTGCGCTGTGCCATGCTGCGCCGTGCTGCCCTGCGCTGTGCCACGCTGTGCTGTGCTGCCCTGCCCGCTGCCCTGCGCTGCGCCGTGCTGCCCTGCGCTGTGCCGTGCTGCCCTGCGCTGTGCCATGCTGCGCCGTGCTGCCCTGTGCTGCCCTGTGCTGCCCTGCGCTGCGCCGTGCTGCCCTGCGCTGCGCCGTGCTGCCCTGTGCTGCACCGTGCTGCCCTGCACTGTGCCATGCTGCGATGTGCTGCCCTGCGCTGTGCCGTGCTGCGCCATGCTGCCCTGCGCTGTGCCATGCTGCGCCGTGCTGCCCTGTGCTGCGCCGTGCTGCCCTGCACTGTGCCATGCTGCGATGTGCTGCCCTGTGCTGTGCCGTGCTGCGCCATGCTGCCCTGCGCTGCGCCATGCTGCCCTGCACTGTGCCATGCTGCCCTGCGCTGTGCCATGCTGCGCCGTGCTGCCCTGTGCTGTGCCGTGCTGCCCTGCGCTGTGCCACGCTGTGCCGTGCTGCCCTGTGCTGTGCCGTGCTGTGCCGTGCTGCGCCGTGCTGCCCTGCGCTGTGCCATGCCACGCCGGGTGCCGTCCACTCAGAGGAGGGCGTGTGCGCTGCTCCACAGAGATGTTAGCTTTAGATTCGCCATGTCCAGCATGGCAGAAGAAACACACTGCGCCCTCAGAGTACGAGTGATTCTTCTGATTCATGTGGTAATTGTGATGCTGTTGCCCTTCACTCTCCTCTTTCATCCTTCACCTCTCTTCACATTCTCAGTATAAATCAAGGAAGAATTACTGACCATTCGGGAACCATTTGGGTATCTGATTTCATGTATGGCCTGAATTTCAGCTGGCGATGAGCAAGTCTAGCCTCTCCATGGCATTGTGAGTCTCGCGTCCTGCTGGCCACAATTTTGCTCCTCATTATCGTTATTTATTTACTGTTATTATTTTAACTTTCCAGATGCAATTTAAATATAGTCACACGGTCTGTACATATGCTTCTTTAATGCTTCTTAGAAGAAATTAAGCTTATTCAGTTCAGCTCTTGGTACCCTTCAGTGAGACCGCAGAGACAACAATACAGCCCCTATGTGAGCAGCAAGGGGCTGCGATGCTCGAACAGAGCTACTGCGGATCACGTGGCTGAGCAATGCAAGCAATCAAAGGGCATTTACCTAAGCAGTTTATCTTTTGCTCGTTTTTATATACTGCACAATGCTACGCTAGTAAAGCTCATTTAAAAAATATTTTCCTAATTTGTTCCCTTAGAAATTAATAAAAGCTTCATTTGGAACCAGCAGGCAGCTGTAACTATCCATCCTGACCTACGGTGTCTTTTTTGATGGTATTTATCATGTTTTCCTTCTATGAACAGGGAAGGACATGGGGATTACTTCAATCCACAGAAGGTTTTTGCAGCACGCTTCTTAAATAAAACAAGTTAGAAACAGAGCGTCTGACCCAGGGCAGTAATGGGCAATAATGAATACAACAGAAACGTGAGCCCTGGGGGAAGTAACCTCCCATTTCAACCACCGCATCAAAATGTCCATAGGTCAGGCTGCTGGAACACAAGCAGCAAGCCAGAGTGTGCTCTGCTTGCTTGCTTACAGCCGAGCAAACAGAGCTTCTGCGCGGGATGGCAGGGAGAGACAAACAGCACACCATGACACCCGCTGCTGTCCCTGCGCCCGCACAGCAGGCGGGGCGTCAGCCAGGGCATCCCCATCCCCGGAGGTTCCCTGGGGCCCGGCACTTTGCTGTGGGTCAGAGGGGACGCCCCGAGACCCTGCGCCGCAGCAAGGCGGGGGGTGCATCCTGGAGGCGACCTCGGCTCCAGGCAGCCCAGCATCCCACAGCCGGGACTGGAGGTGCTCCGGGAAGGGGGGAAGCAGGAGGCGGGCAGCAGCCAGCTCTGCTCTCAGGGCTCCTGGGCGTTCTCCCTCTGACACCCGCGCCCCAGGGTTCACCTGGGCAGCGAAGCCCCCCGGTCCGTCTTCACACCCCCAGGACCACGGTGGCAGAGCGAACACGAGCCCCAGCACTGGACAGAGCCCGATGCGTGCCCACCACAAGCAGCACCCGTGACGAGCAGCCAGCCCAGCAGGTCACCTGCGAGTCACCGCTCAAGGTATGTGCCAGTGCATTGCACCACCCTGCTCAGTCAAATACCACCCTGTCAGGCTGGGGACCACGTCAGGACTCCTCGAGACTCAACGCTAATGGCCAACACTCACTGAAGACCACCATATGTCACGCAACGAAATACAAACCTCCCCCTAAGCTGGTAGCCTCTGCAGAGATGTATTTTACTGTAAAACTCCCACCCCACACAGAGAACTGCTAGGCACTGTGATTTTTTATGGCTTTCTATTAAATTTTTAAAAGCCAGTGTTTTATAGCATGCACAACTCCTCTACTATTTGCAGGAGCTTCTCCATGCCGAGGGGCTTCAGAGAATGCCCTGTGCCACCCCCGCCCCGGGCAGCATCGCGCCTCAGCAAGGACACAGCTGCGCAGGCAAACACACACTCGCGCACGTGGCACTGCCCTATGGCTGACGTTAAGTGTGACCCTACACACCTGCAGTAACAAGGGTAATGGCACGGCCAAGAGGGCCCAGAGCCAGGAACAACCCAAGGTGTCCTACCTACTGCAGAAAGATTACCCACATATAGAATTAAGCCTACATAAGTATGTTACATGCCAGTCTGGTAGAAGGACTACACTGCTCATGCACCGGGCCCTCACCAAGGATGCAGTGAGACAAGAAGCCACACTCAGTTCCTGCAACCAGAGGAGCTTTGAAATGGCTCTTGTGGAAGTGCTCCACTCTAATGACACTGGAGGTAAAAGAATTACACCCTGGGGTGCTGAAGTTTTCTGAAGAAACTATTAAAAAGGGCAACAAGGCTGGTGAAGGGTCTGGAGCACAGGCCTTATGAGGAGCGGCTGAGGGAGCTGGGGGCGTTCAGCCTGGAGAAGAGGAGGCTGAGGGGAGACCTCATCGCTCTCTACAACTCCCTGACAGGAGGGGGCAGGGAGGGGGTGTTGGGCTCTTCTCCCACGGAGTTAGCGATAGGACGAGAGGAAATGGGCTCAAGCTGCGCCAGGGGAGGTTTAGGTTGGATATTAGGAAAAATTTCTTCATGGAAAGAATGGTCAAGCATTGGAACAGGCTGCCCAGAGAGGTGGGGGAGTCCCCATCCCTGGAAGTGTTCAAAAAACGGGCAGAGGTGGCACTTGGGGACATGATTCAGTCTGGTCTACCCTTGATGGGTTTAGTGTGGACTTGGTAGTGTAGGTTAATGGTTGGACTGGATGATCTTAAAGGTCTTTTCCAACCTAAATGATTCTATGAGTTGATGATTCTATGATTCTGTGATTCTATGAAAAAAACCAAAAGACTGCTTTATACCACCAGGATAAGACAAAATCATTGCTCTGCAACTTTTAATTGCAAAAACAGTTGTGAGGGCAACGGCTGGGCTCAACAGCCATTATATCGAGTTGCTCACTGTGGGAGCACAGTATTCACCCGTCACCACGCACATACACGGCTATGCACGTACTTCTGTTCACCAAACCATGAACTGAAATTACCTTCTTTCTGTCTGGAACAGGAGCAAACCTCCTCATCTTGGACATCCAAAGAGATGCCATAGGGCACCAACCATGTCCCCATGTTTCCAACATGTACTAGACCCCAATGGGAGGCCTTCTTGCTGCTTGCCGACATGGGGATGCAGAGAGGGGAAGCGTAAGTGGGGCATCTGCGGTGCCCACCGGCAGTGAGAGGGGGGCTCTGTGCAAGGGAACAACGAGCAACTGGAAAGCAGACTGCACCCTCAAAGCTCATCACTAAGTGCAATCCTTGCCACGTGCCTGGGGACAAGGACACATCTGTTTGGAGCGGCCCGATCTGTCACTGCTAAGGCCAGGGCACCAAGTGATGAGCAGCCCAAGGAGGGGTCCCTGTGCGGGCGCTCTGCTTGCAAATGCCAGGCAGAGCCTCTGCAGCAACACGTCACCTGGAGGGCCGCTCCTCTCCACGTACACCCCACAGCCCCAGTCCCCAGCACGACGTATCGCAGCTCTTCCCAGCCTGCGCGCCGGCTCCCTCCCTGCTGTTTCCCCAGCAGCAGGGCATGCGCACACAGCTCAAACACAGAGAAGTCAACGGAGGTGCAGCGTGGAGCTGGGATGTGCAAGAAAACCTCTCTAGGATGCAAAGCCATATCCTGTCGGGCCCGAGTGCTGCCAGACCCACAAGTAACACTACAAGGAACGGTCATCACCTGGATCTACCCACAGCACATGCGCAGCCCCGCCACAGGCCGTGCCAGCGGACCCCCACACGGCACCCGTCGGGACACTGCCGTTGTGCCTTGACAAACACCACTGGAGCCTGAACTGGGGCTTGTGCTGTTCCCGCCTCGTCTCCTTACACCGTAGTGGTGGAAGACACTCAGTTTTCTGTGTCAGCTTGCACAGGTTCAGTGGCAGCGTTCAGGGCCCCACCGCTCTCCCGACCAGGTGCCACCCGTCTGCAGACCCCTCTCCCGCAGCCGAAGCTCAGCTGGCAGGAGAGCGGCACTCACTGCCCCGGAGCTGCAGTTTGGAGCCTGGCCCCGACCCGTGAGAGCAGCATCGCCGCAGCCAGCCGCCAGCAGAGCTGAGATGCAACGCTGACGTGTCAGGAGGAGCCCCGAGCACAGCAAATCTGCCCACAGCACAGCAAAAACAGCTCCGTACCGCGCGGCAGAGCTGAATCACGGTCCCGAATAGAAGGCTCTCCTGTGAAACACCACGTACCCGGCAGAACCACTGAGTCACAGCTGACAAGGCGACAAATCCTGCTCGCCTTACTCAGACCTGCTCCCACGGAGCCATATCAGGGGGTCTTTACATCAAGTATTTTAAAAGCGTGTTGGTGAAAACAAAAACAATGCAGCTACCAGAGCACCAGCAGTGCTGCTGACTGTATGGGCCTTTTTTTGCTAGGGCAGAGACTTCAGGTAACAGGTAAACACTTAACTCTGGCTAAAATCCAGAGAAGTTTAACCCACATCTCACCCACGTGCAGCAGAACATCTCTGCGTTACTTCTCAGTGTTGTTAAAGAAATCCCATCCCAAATCCTGGGACCAGCAGCGCTGTCACCAGGGAATTGAAAACAGATTTTGGGGATTCCTCTCGGTGTGACTTTTTGTACTGTGTTTTTTCTTCCTTGTGTGTGTTTTCCTTGTACGTCTGCTGTATTACAGCCGGGGGTCAGTCTTTCTGCTACAGGAGGCACTCAGCTGTCACACCTCACTGCTGTGGGCTCTTCTGTCGAGCTCAGGCCTCCTGCTCCTCTGTCCCCCTTGGTCAAGCACAGAGACTAGGTAGTACAAATACCCAGGGAATACCAGATATCTGGCAATGTAACAATGCTGAGGCAATGAAAACTCAAGAGTTTTATCTGTCTCCAATCCAAAAGAAGCCCAACACTATCTTGGCAGAGAAGACTGAACAAAAACTTTACAGGAAAAAAAAAAAAAAAAGACATTTCACTTCAAAGTAAAGCTATCTAATAGTGTTTTCCTGGACATGTTTTGCTAGAGACAGTTCCTGGTGAGAAACTTCATCTAGAAGAGCAACCTCAAAAGCAAGGTGCTGGACACAGGTTTTGCAGCATCGGGAACCAGCTTCATACACTCGGAGTTACTGCTGGCCACATGCTACGCAATTAGAGAGGCATTCACCGAGGTTCCCATTATCGCTTGAATTAGCCATTTGACAAATCACCTTTTGCATTATCCAGCCTGCTCAGGGCAAATATTATTTGTAGAGTGATTTATTCCACAGGAACATGAGAGCTGCCGCCTGGCTCAGACCACAGGCATGGCACACCCAGCCTGTGCCCCAGCCAGCTGCACCGAGGCGGGGACGGCGGGCCAGCCAGGACAGGGGCACGCAGGCAGGGAGCCCTTCGGACACCACAGACACCCTTAGACCCGTCTAAAGAGCGGGACAATTTGGCAGTTAGAGCAACTGCCACATAAATCCATGCCCGCCGGTCCTTGGCAGGGCACGGCTCCCGGCAGCACAGTTTCACTGCGCTACGCACCTCTGGCTAGTGGCGCCCAGACCCCGGACCGAGAGGCCAGAGCTATCCGGGGGGCACAGCGCCTGTCCTCAGGCTACCCTGGGCATGCAGCGACCCAGCTCAAGGGGCTGTGGGCCAGGACCTCCTCTGAGAGCCCTGCCTTCACCCTCTCCTCACCCCGTCTCCTCCCCTGTGAACACCAATCCCTCTCCCTCCCTCTGTAGCCTCTCTTAGTTCTCCAAGAACCGTCAGTGAGAGCTGCCACAGAAAATAAAATTATTGTCATTACTATTTCATGATGGGCTGCAGGCCAGTCAGACAGCCATTACTACCATCGCCACAACCCAACGAGCGATCTTGTTTGTTGTTTGGGAGTGTATCAGAGGTCTCCATCCCTCCTCGGGAGCCCCACATGACCTTTGCTAACTCCCGAGAAATGCATACATGGACACAGACTCACCCCTCTGCAGCAGGGATATGTGGGAATACTTATGACAGCCTGCAACTGAGGCACTGTCTTTTACCCCTGGGTCTGTAACACCACTTCCAAAACATGAGCTGGAGAGCCGTCGCCATCCCTCCCCACCCCAGCACGCAGTGCCAGCGCTGCTCAGATCGGCTCCTCCGCCAGCGGTTCCCCCCGTGCTGCCGCGGCGCGGGCGCAGCACACCGCAGGCTGCCCGGCACCGCCAGCTCTGGCTTCCAGCCGCAGCAGCTGCCACGCACCAAGGCCTGCAGCTCTGTGGGAACGGACTGGTAAGTTCATCTGCAAAGGAGAGCCCTGCTCCCCCCTCTCTGAACTCCTCCGCCCCCGCCGCAGGCCGGGTCCCACCTCAGAGCTCCTACGGGACGGGGCTGCCCGGCGGGAGAACCCACGCCCAAAGCACCCGCCGGCGCCCCGACCTGCCACACACCCCGAGCAAAGAAGTTACTTCTTCTCCAAGATTTGTCATTTTGTTTTCAAAACTGTGTCTCAAACTTGGGGGTACCAGAAGGTATATCTGACTAATTAGAAGCAAATGTTTCTATTTTGTTGCAAAGTACAGGATTATTTGATACATATTTCTAGAAAGAACGGTTCACTCTTAAGCAACAAAACCATATACTGGTTTTGATTTGGCTTTCCAGGCTTGAGCATGTCTCCAGCATTGCTTCTGTTCGACCACATCTCTTTCTGCTCTCCATCTACACAGACAACATGCTTTTATTTCCAAAGCGTTTTAGGTAACTACCTCAAGAACAGTAGAACAGCTTTTATTTAAAACACACACACCCCCCCCCTCTCTTAGCACAAAACTCATCAAATAGTGTCAGCGAGCACATTTTAATAGCATGATATTGAAAAGTAATTTTACTACTAGCTAGAAAAGTCTGAAGACTGCAGAGGATATATTTAGATGCGTATAAATAGACAACACTCAGTGATGTCTGGTCAAAGGAGTACAAATCTCCCTAATGCATGGAATATGCCTGGCTCAAAATGCTTCAAGAGCACTTAGACAAGCCTTTTCTATTTGGCTCAAGTTCTGCAGGCCCGTTAATAGCAGAGCTATTAGAATGATTTTCTGGACCGGTTGCTTGCTCAGAGAATATTCAAGAGATTGCTCTATAAAACTGAACCTGTTACCACATCTGAAAGCATAGGCAATATTGATCAGCAATGGAAAGCCATTAGCTCTCCAGCATCTGAAATGCCTCCATGTGCACCAGCGGATGGACAACCCGCCTCAGGGTGCTCCAGCCTTCCAAGGCGCTTTCAGCTTGCAGGCACCCTTGCTTGCCAAGCCTGTCCCTCCTGGCACACCTGCCTTCGCGTCTCCTCAGCTCCGGGGGAGAAACCACACACTCAGCCACCCGCAGCGACGGTAACCCACAGGAGATCTGTTTGGGGAAGATCTGGTTCCTCCTTGCCATGCTGCTCTGTCACGTTTCTTCTCGCGTTCCACCTGTTTTGTCCCATACACCCAGTCAGCCCAGTTCCTGGGTTGGGCAGCCCACCCTTACCCTTCTTCCCGTCTTACAACCGCAGCCTGTCACTGTTCATACCTATGGTGGCAAACTGTTGCCTCTGCAGACAAGAGCTGTATAAAAAACTCAACCCAAGCTCCTAGGAAACCATCCTGAATGGTGCTGCTCCACAGAGTCCAGCCCTTCTCCTGGTCACAAACAGAAGACAGGAGCGCTCAGCCCACCAGCTCTCGCTGGAACAGGACAGTGGGGAGACCACTCCTGCAGCTGCATGTTTTGGTAAGCAGGTGACCTAGCTCAGCTTTGAACCCATACTAGGTACCTGAAACAGCCAGGGTTTACTTCCACTGGCTGCAGTGCCATGATAAAACCAGTAATTGCTCTTTCTGAAAGCAGAAAGGCAAGCTAATATGCCAGGAGAAGCTTCTTAGTGAGGCTTGTGACTCAAGGCCTAACTGGCAAGCTCTGGTATGCATTTTGATACAGTCTTACGCATATAAATGCATTTATTATGCATTTAAACAAATGCATAATCCCTTGAGTACAGTATAAATTTAGAAACGTAGATCAGGAAGGTGTTTGGGCACTGAGAATACTCGGGCTCTGGTGTGGCTCTTTGTGCAGAATCGAACCCGACTCCCAGACCAGCAGAGAAATTGCCGGGCCTTGCTCTGGAGCCCACGGGCACACCTCCACCTGCCAGGACGGACGGTGGCAGCACCACAGAGCCAGGGGGATGGCACCAAGGTGAAGCCTGTTCACAGCCCACAGCGTCTGGGGAATGTCTCTAAGCTACCAGGGAGCCCAGCCAGAGTCCCTGAGGCAGCACGAGGTGCACGCAGCCCTGAATACCCGGGTCCAGGGCAGCCCGGGCATGCCAGGAGGCAGCCCCACCATACCGCGGCAGAACCGGTCCCAGCACGCGCGGTCAGTTTGGGCATCTCCGCACCGTGCTCCCGGACACACCCGCAGCCAGGCTCAGTACTGCCAGAAGCAGCCAAGGTCCCTCCACACAGGCAGCCACCCGCAGACAGGCAGCAGCAACCAAAAGGGCTCTGAAGACCAGGGATGGATCCATCTCGTCTCACTGGTTCGCTGCCTGGCTGCGCTGACTTGAACAGGCCTGGGCACACCAGCGCTCACCCGAGGATGCTCAGAAGGAATAAACCGACACCACGTTGCTTTGGGAATGTGCGAAATGTAAGCGTGGATGGGAAAGATCACTACCAAGACAGCAGGATGACCAAGGCGCAGGGAATCCTGGCCTGTCCAGCTCGGTGACGGTCAGCTGGAGGCTGCAAAGGGCTGGGCTTAGCTGGAGGCACCCAGCTTTCCCACCCCCAGTCTGGGGATTGGTGAGGTCATGTTGATACCCACAGCTGAGACTAACACATCCTCCTGCTCTAGACACTCAACGCAGTGAGAAACAGCCCCTGCCCCAGAGAGACGATGGACGAGGCGAGGGGGAGAAGTCAAAGGTGCAGGAGAGGAGACGCTGCTGTCCAGCGCCACAGATGGAAAGGAGAGGGCAGCGCCCACGTTAACTCAGGGCAGCCCTGAGCGGGCTCCCTGTGCCTCCCGGCCCGCGCTGTCAAGCACGGGAAGGGGCTTTCGCAAGCGCTTCCAGCCCAGCGGTGCCCATGCCTCCCCAAGCGTCACGGCCCCCAAACCGGGCCTGTGCCTGCGCGCACTCCCCCTCCGCCGGCCTCTCCTCAGCTCCCGCTGCTCCCGGGAGCCAGGACGTCCGTACGCTCCTGACACCAACATGGCTGTGAGGTTTCCGCCGGCTCCTCTACAACTGCTCTGCCATCTCCCCTAACGGGAACCTTCCAGCAGGAATAAAGGTTTATCTTGTCCTACATTTGCCTCCCTGCAGACGAGAAGTGCTCACCGCACCCAGGACGGAGGGGAGGGGAAGGGGGAGTCGCGCACACGTATCCCGGGCTGCCGGGGGCGAGCGGCAGCCCCCCAGGACACAGGAGCCGGCAGAGGCGTGCGCCCGGGCGCGGGCTGCGGGACGGGGCGACCGTCCGGAGGGCAGCGGCGGGCGCGAACGGGCAGGCGGGGGACGCGGGTTCCCCCTCCCTGCGGGGCAGCCCCGCACCGCCCCCGCGGCCGGAGGAGCGGAGCCGAGCGCCCCGGGCCGGCTGCACGCACGGCGGCGGCTCGGTGTCGCCTCCGCCCGGGCACGGGCAGCGCCCGCCGCGCCTCGCCCCGCCGCAGAGCCCGAGGGCCCGGCCCGCCGCTGCCCGCGCTTCCCCGGTCGGCGGCAGCAGCGCGCCGCGGCGCGGAGGGGGCGGCGGCCGCCGCGGCCCGCACGGCCCCGCAGCACCCCCGGCAGCCCCCGGCCGCGGGGCGCCCGCCCGCCGCGCAGCCTCCGCGCAGCCCCCGCGCCCCGCGCAGCCCGCGGCCGCCGCCCTCCCGGGAGGGGCGTCCCGCCGCCGCCCCCGGCCCCCCGCCCGCCCGCCCTGCCCGGGCTCGGGACCCCGCCGCGCCCCCCCTCCCCCCCCCCCCCCCCCGCGAATAAGCACCGCGGGCTGCAATGCAGATGCAGCCGCGCACGGCAGCCCGCCGCGATTACCTGGCGCCTCCCGGGGAAGGACGGCGTCCGGAGCGCTCCCCCTGCGGCTGCGGCCGCGGCCGGGCTCCGGCGGGCTGCGGGCTCTGGCGGCGGGCAGGCTGGCCGCCTCTCCGCCCTGTGCCGGCGCTCAGCAGCCGCATCCTAGAGCGGCTCGGCGGCGGCGGCTGCCCGCGGCCGGGGCGGGCAGGGCAGCCCGCACGGACGGCCCCATGCGGCGCGGCGCGGCTCCGGCGGCGGGCGGCGGCAGGCAGCGCACATGCACACACGCACGGGCGGCGGCGGGAGGCGGGGGGACGGCGCGGGGCACGCAGCGGCGCAGCCGGCCGAGCCCGCGGGCATCGCCCCGCCGCGGGCAGCCCCGCTCCGCGCCCGCCGGCCGCTGACCTTGCCGTGTACCTGCGCCAGGTTAATCCTCGCCGAGCGCTCCGCGCCCCGCTGCGTAATCCTGCGCGCCGCGGCGCTGCCGCCGGACGGACGGACGGACGGAGGGACGGGCGGCCGGGGCGAGGAGCGCGGCCGCGGTCAGCCCCGCCGCCGGGCCGGCGCCTCCCGGGGCGGGGGGCGGGGGGGGTGCGCAGCTAGAGCGGGGCGGCCGCGCAGCGCGCAGGGGCGGCGGGCGGCAGGGCCATGCGGCTCCGCGCCGCTCCGCGCCCGGCCGCGCTCAGGCGGAGCAGCCGCGGCCCCGCACGCTGCGGCGGGGCAGGGCGGGGTGCTCGGCGCCCGCGGCGGCTGCTGCTGCTGCGCCCATCGTCCGCGCCGCCGGCTGCCGCCCGGCCCCGGCCCCGGCCCCGGGCAGCCGCGCCGCTCGCTGCAGCATGGAGGCAGCCGCCGCCTCCCCCGCGCCGCGCCGGGGCGGGCTGGAGGAGCCGGGCGCTTCCCCGCCCCGCCGCACGCACGGCTGAGCCGCAGCCGCCCGGCCGCCCCCCGCCGCGCCGGGCACGGGGCTCCGCTGCGCCGGGCGGGGAGCGGGGAGCGGCACCGGCACCGGCACCGCCACGCCTCGGCTGCCCCGCCGCGCCGGGGCCGGGCTGCGGTGGCGGGGAGCGAGCGTGGCCGCGGCCCTTGGGGCGCCCCCGCCCAGCGCTCGCCGCGGCCCCGGGGGCCGGGAGCCCCGGGGGGGGGGGGGGCGGGAGCCCCGCAGGAGCCGGGAGCCCCGAGGGGGACCGGGAGCCCCGCAGCAGCCGGGAGCCCCGGGGGGGGGGGGGGGGGGGAGGTCCGGGAGCCCCACAGAAGCCAGGAGCCCCGGGGGGGCCGGGAGCCCCGGGGCGGGGGGAGCCCCGCGGGGCAGGAGAGCCGGGGCGGGCGGGCTGTGGCGGTGCCGGGCGGGGGGCGCGGGGGCCGCTGCGGTCCTGCGTGGTGCGCTCGGGTTTTGGCCTGATTGTTCACCCGGTAAATGCACTGGCAGAATTAGCCCGCGGCGCCGGGAGCGGACGTGCGGGGGTAAGAGACGGCGGCGGAGGCTCGGCTCTGACCTGCATGGTGGCTGGGCTCCGGCGCACCCTCCGGGAGGCAGGCACCCTGCCCGCACCCTCCGGGAGGCAGGCACCCTGCCCGCACCCTGCCCGGCGGAGCCATCCTCGAAGTGCCTGGTGTGAGGACACGGGCCGTGACACCTGACTTGTAGGAGGGGATGATCCTGGCAGGAAAGGGAAAGGCCGGGTTATCTTTGGGGTCAATAAATTTGGGAGCTTTTAGGGATTTAGCCATCATTACCTGCCTCTGGGGATCTCTTAACGGGGAGGAGAGTACATTTCATGCTACGAAACACTGACACCTTTCTCTGATGCTCTTTTGCGAGAAAATGTCGGTGATGTTGCAGGACCCGAAGCAGAGCAGCAAGAGGAGCATTGCCTGTAGAGCCTTGAAGAGGAGCTAACGAACCTCATCAGCTGCCAGGGACCCTGCTCCTGGAGGGAGGCGTAGGCACGAGCCCCTCACCCGCTGGGCAATGGGCCCTGTCTCCTGGGACACTTTCCTCTTGGGATGGCAGGCAGCTGCCCGCTCTGCTGGGGCTGCCCAGGTCTGCTTGGCTTCTCCAGCCTAACTGCTCAGGATGCTGTGTGCAGCCGGACCAGCGCGCAGGGCAGCTGCTGCCGCAGGGTGCAGGGGAGAGCTCATCGGCTGCTCTGTGCGCTCAGAGGCGACGGAAGCAACGCTGCTGGGACACGTTGGCATTTTGCTGGGGATACACGTGGCGGGAGCCCCATCCCAGAAAAGGAAAGATGCAGTGACAGTCCTCGTGCCTCTCTGCTGACACTGTGCAAAACATGTTCGTGCACTGGGACGCAACGTCTAGCGTCAGTGTGGGTAAGAAAAGGGAGCGCCATGCGACCTGAGAAAATTGCTCTCCTTGCAAACTCTGAGGTGGAAAGGGAGTTTGTTTTTGTGGTCTCCACAGCAGCGTGTGACCCTGGTCTAGGGACGAACACACCTCCCAGAGCAGCAGCCATCCTCTGCCCTTCCAACAGCCTCTGGAGCTGCCCAGGGCCTGGCAGCCGGGCTGGGTCTCATAAGTTAGCGTTTATCTCCATGTTACCAGCTGCTATTTCATGGAGCTGGTTTGAGTTGTTACAGGGGCAGAGAGGCTAAAATGCTGGTGGGAGGGAATGACAGTAAATCTGCTACTCCCTTGAGGGAAAGCTCATGCCTAAGCTGATTTTGCTAGGGCTGGCTCTGCAGTTACTCTCCCTAACACTCGGTTCTAGCCCGGTTGTCCTTTGGAACTGGAGACAGTCTCGTGCTTGGCCCTGATTCAGCTTGCACAGTGTGCTCTCCTCTGGAGAGAGCAGAGAGACAAGATGCTCCACGGTAAAATGTCTGTTGTCTTGGCTGATGTCTACCAGATTAGACAGTCTTCTTGGGCTTCATGTTCAAGCATTTCCTGCTCCGTCAGTTCTCTGCTGCCCCAGGAGCAGGATAGCTGGCGTGACGGTGGTACCAGCTGCGCTGCTGGCATCGGCAAAGGAAGCAAGTGTCTGGGTACGGCTTTGCCTGTGAAAGGGAAATGAAAAAGCCAGTGGGAACTCAGTGGAAGCTTGTGCTCAGAGCCATGTGTATACTGGAGGGTACACTGGTTTGCTACCATCCAGCACAAACACACCATGAGGACCGCTTCAGGACCACTCCAAAGTGGTTCTTTTACAGCACAGTCCAGAAACTCTTCGTCCTTGCAGACAGCTACAATAACATCCTGCACTCTCTGGCCTCAGCAGTCTGAGCAAGGGCTGCTGCGGCTTCTTTGCCAGCCTGAAATCTGTGCTGGATGTGGGATTGAAATGGCACCGCTGCCTGTGTACGTACCCAGTGGAAAAACTGCTCCTCCCTGGAGCGTCTGGGAGTGTGGGGAGCTACGGATGTGCTGGGGAGGTTCGCTCCCCACCGGGTGAGACGGACAGCCTGTCTGTCGGGTCACTGGATGTGTCTACAGCGATGGCTCTGACCTCGTGTTCTCACAACATCTCTTCCAGCCACCTCCCGCTCCCCCGGCCTTGTCGTCAGGCTGCTTTGTGGGTGCTGTCCCACGGCTGCAACAGGGCAGATGCTGGGGTCTTTGTGTGAAAGCAGGGCAGCCCCGAAGGCACTGGGATGCCCTTGGCTGTGATCTGCTTGCAGAAAGCAAGCCATTCCAGCGGCAAGAGATCATGTGTGTCCCCTCCCGGGAGCGCAGCGTCTGTGACAAGCACGGATGCTGGATCTGGAGGATCAGTGGTTATATGGTGACTTGCCCTTAGCTCAGTTGCTCGCTGGGTGATGCTGCTGGGCAGTCCAGCTCTGCCCGGCTGCCCCTGTCCTGAGACTCTTTGTGCTGGCCTAGCTCGGCACTTACCCACCCCCAAGTATAGCTCCATGGCAAGTAGAAGTGGAGCGAAACCCCAGCAGCTTTCGAACAGGAGTGGTCAACAGTGCATTTTATCCCATGTCCGAGCAAATCAAGCGAATCCTGGACCCAGACCTAAGTGGCAACGTGTGACTGTTGTGCTGTTGCAGGTCTTATTGTTCCCCTCCCTCTGGTTTGCCCCCGTGCTGTGGTCTCTCCCTGGGGTGCTCCCAGCTGCCCAGGGTGACACTGCAGAGGGTGTCTGTGCCAGCCTGCTCCCTTTGATGCCCAGGCGTGGGCTGTTTTGGGAAAGACCTCAGTGGCCTAGGAAGGGACAGGTCTATGTCCAGGGGAGCCACCGCACGCCTGGCAGCGTACCCCCACCTGCCTGGCAGCGTGCCGCCATAGATGGTGTTGGCCTGCCTAGCCCCCAGGGCTGGGGATGCTCGGTATTACTCAGCTGAGCTCCCACATAGCTCTGGTCTTGGGCACCCCCCCCACCGGGGCTCAACCACCACGTACCTCACCCATTACCCTTCCTAGTAAGCGATTACTGTGAGTTTTGTCTTACTGTAGCCTCCAAGCATAGTATTAATGTCTTTTTCCTGGTAGAGCCAGTAACTCCTTAACCTAAAATCTTTTCCCCCTCATAGGTATCATCTTAAAATGATGTCGTCATTTCTTTTTTTGTCTGAAATAAGGAGAGCTGCGTGAGGAAAGCGTGTTGTACAAATAATACATACAGCTCATTTTATGCACTCTTTGTAACTCTTAATCACCTCATGAAGGAGGGACCTCAGGCCTGGGCAGAGTGCCACCTCACTGCAGCTGGCTGGTTATGGGGTGCTGTGCCCACTGAGCTGGCTCCCCACAGCTTCCAAATCCATGTGTATGCCCTCCACAGTGGTCACAGGGGGCTGTTTGTCCCTCACCACTTCAGACCTCCTTCCTGGCCCCACATCATAAACCAGAGCCATCCTTCGGGCTGCGGCTGAAGCAGGTAGCATCCTTGGGAGTCACTGCCAAACTGCTGGGCAAGCAAAACTGAACACTGTCACTGGGACAAGAGAGGAGAAATGCCTCTTTTCTGAGGTGGCAATGCCTGTGCAGAGGCCCGAAGGAGTGACTATTTAGGCGTGCATCCCTCCACACCAAGCACAGTGCTTTGCATTGGCCCTTTCTCAGTAGGCACCTCCGAGCGTCAATACAGCGTGCTGCGTGTACACCCTAAAGGAGACCGACAGCAGTGCAGCGCAGCAGTGAGAGCAGTAGACGGGTGGCTGCACGTTGTAGCATCCATGCTAAAACTCTAAGGCAAGAGGCAGTAAATGTTACTCTTTAAGATAGACTGTTGTACCTCATCAAAAAGTATTTGGAAACTGCAGTGTTTACTCATCCTTACAAGAAGAAAATTCAAAGCCTTAATCACTGAAATGTCAAGTGCCGCGCTGCGTGGAGTGGATCCCCCTCCTCCAGAGCACCTGGGAAATGGGAAACGCTGCGGGCATGAGCGTAGAGCCAGCCTCTCCTTCCAGAAGCAGCAGTGAAGCGTGTTGCGTTACCCTGGTACTTGTTTCCCGAGGATTTTTTCCCATTTTAAGTTCTTTCTTCTGTAAGATGGGGGAGCTGTTGCATTGTACAAAAAATGGCAGAGACCATTCCTACTAGTTCCTAGGCATCACATCTCCTTTTAACCGGGCTGCAGCAGGCAGGAGGTGGAAGCCTCCCCGGCTGCCACGCAAGGCTGCAGCAAGCACCAGTGCTTTCTGGAGCCACGGAGTACCCAGTTATCGCTCGTGCCAGCCAGGGAGGCACGGGGTGAGTGGTGCGTAAACCTGGCTCTGGCAAACAGGTTTTGGAGAGGCCCCTTCCTCATCATTACTTCTAATTTTATCTAAGGTGAACTGGCGTTGTGCTTCTCTCCAGGGTACGTTGGCGAGTGGTAAAGCACCAGCACAGATTGATTCACTGCTCTTCAGGTGCCTCCCGGCAGCCCCGCTCTGCCCGTCCCTGCCAGCTGGCACTGCCGGTGAATTGGTCCTCGTACCCGAAACCACTAAGAGATACTTAACAGCTGAAGTGTATCCTTTTATACATTGTTTAATCTATTAAAAAAGAACAGTTCAACTTAGATTTAAATTCATGATTACAGTAACTGCACTGTCTGTTTGCTTGATCTTTTAACAGATTTGCTTTCTGAGAAATAAAATAAAGCACTGATATACTTTGGATTTTTCAGAAATCTCCTGCATGATCATATGAGGATTTCTACCAGTTGGTACCTGGCTTTCAAAAAAGTGGTTTATATCTTTCAGTACTTTTTGATCTGTAGATATAAGCTGGAGGACTAACACAAATTAGTGCTGGATGTCCATTAGTGATGTAGCACATGCAACGATTTGGCATTGCACGAGCACATTTTTGTCTGGGAAAGACCTTGAGGCACAACTGAGAAAAGTTTGCTGTGCCATCTAGAGCCTTTCCCCCCTCAGCCCAAACCTCATGGGCAGGGCTCTGCCCACCTTCTGAGCCAGCGCACGAGCTCAGGGCAGGGGGGCAGCATCCGGCCAAATTTTCTGAGAGCTTCACACTCCACGCGATCGTTCTGCTCGCCCCGGCGGCCGTCTGGCCATGTCCAGCCCCATGGCCAACAGGTTGCTTCATGGCTGGGACCCGAGCTCGTTGAAGCACGGCTTGTTTAATTCGGTGTGCAGGGATATAGGAGTGGGAGGAAACATGGCAGATGGAGACTCTGCACATGAAATGGGAAGGAAGAGATTTATTGCAGGGCTATAAATCAAAAATAGAGAAGAAGCCCAGTCATAATTTTAAAAAAACAGCCTACCCCCAAAAAACCTGTTACCTGCAAAAGGCTGTTTCCTCCTGCCAGGTTTCATTGTCACCTGCAGGCCATGGGACAAGTGTTCCCAGGGCAGGCAGGGACCAGAGCAGCAGGGGAACTGCCACGGGTCTGCTGCAGCCGGAGGGCAGTGCCGACGCGAGCGTTGGAGCTGGGGCATAGGTTAAATGAAAAGGAGGGGCCTCCCGACACCGTGAGCAACCTCCTTTTTCCAGCTGTAAACAGACATACAGGCACTTGTGTTTTTGAGGGGACTCAGCCCTCGCCTCAGTCCACGAAGCCCTTTTCTTGACATAGGAGTGCTTCTGACTTTCCCATCTCAGCTAACCGCGGGAGGCAGGAGCCAAAGCTGACCAGCAGCCCCAGGAAAGGACTCGGCGCTGCAGTGCAATGCTGCTGTCTGGTAAGCTGGTTTGGGGGAAAAACAGTTCTAAATTTCTTCCTCAGAGGGAGATTAATCCCACTGGATCCAAGGGCAGTGATTGCCCGTTGCTGAACGAGGACTTCCAGCCACCCATCACTGAATGGAGGCTTCTGATGTGCGCGCAGCAAGGCGCCCGCCGGGCCCCCTCTCGATGTTAGAGCTCACACCGCTGTCTGCCAGCAGCAGGACCACCTCACCCGGCGTGAGGCCTGACGATTCATTCAAGCCAAGACAGGCACAAAAGGACAGGGAGGGTGATGGAGAAACAGCAGAACACCACTCGAGGTGCCTTTGATTTGCGCTGGCAATCGTTCAAGCCCACACACCATTGTTTGAGGTGGCTTCTGCTGCATTTAAGCAGACAGAAGTGTCGGGGGCTGCGCGGGTGGGATGGCTTCACCTGGCAGATGGCACAGGTGGCTTGTCCTGCTTCACCAGGGCTCAGCATCCCCCATCTTGCCCATTTAACAGAACGGAGCAGCTGAGCGAAGGATGCATTCCATTGCCTGTCTCCTCCCTTCTTCTGGTAGCATTTGGGTGTGCCCTTGATATTTTAATAACGTACTCCCTTAACATTTGCACTCTCTTCGTGTTGGGTTTTTGGGGTTTGGTCTTTTAAAATTCTTTCTTATTCACATTTCTTTCTTATGCAATTTATTCCTCCTTTGTTGAAGTGACTTCTCAGTAGAAAATAGCAAAATCAACATCAGCAGCCTGCTCGAATTCCCTTAGCATGCTTGCTGCTCTGTAAGAGCCGTGTGGAGAGCTTGTTTCCATACTGGACTGAAAAATTGTTCTTCTACCAGTTGCTGATTGAAGTGTTTTCCTTAAGCCAAATCATGCATGGAAAAGAGTATCCAATAATTCAAGCCATTTGCACTGTCTTCCTTCTTCTGCATGTCCCATCTCCTCTCTTATAGCCAAGCAACAAGCTGAGGGCTCATGTTCAACTGACTGGGATGGGAGAATGAAGAACTACCAGAGACCTCATGCACACAAGAAAAAAAGAAAAAAAAAATTATTTCATTTACAGTCTTTACAGTCACAGTTTAAAGCCTACAGAAGCTCACCACTGCCATAACCCCATTGAAGTGAAAAAGCTACACCAAAAATGAGTCAATTGTCACCGCAAAATTTTACTCCTGGATGCAGGCAAGGTCTAATTTTGTCTGATGTTTTGCTCCCCAGACATGGGGGAATTGCAAGGAATGCAGCAGTCCATTGGAACAGGAGGAGAAAGCAAATTTCATAAGTATTAGGCATAAGCATCCCAAACAAGCAGAAATGGAAGAATAATAAGGTAACTAATATTTTGGGGAAGTTGCTAATTGGAAAAATAATACGGAGACACACAGGCAAAAGAAGTCTAGTAATAACTTTTCAAAAGAGAGTGAGCTGGAGTCTGGCATGGATCCCCACA
Organism: Pelecanus crispus; assembly: GCF_030463565.1. Taxonomy (NCBI): domain Eukaryota; kingdom Metazoa; phylum Chordata; class Aves; order Pelecaniformes; family Pelecanidae; genus Pelecanus; species Pelecanus crispus. Next base: position 75,115,442 of record NC_134648.1, read on the forward strand.
GCTTCTGAGCTTGTTCAATTAAAATCAACACTGAATGGGTTTTCTTTCACTTCTATTACTCAAGCTGCATTCTTCAAAGGGATAGCAAATGAGTGATATGCATATGAAAGAACCATGGAGTATGAAATTACAAAATGATACAGGGTTTGGATATTTGCACTTTGAGATATTAAATCTTCTGAGGGAAAATATTTGAGCAAATTCTGAATAAAGAACCCTACAGAGGAGGAAGGAAGAGCTGTGAGATAAATCTAATAAGGAAGAGACTCGGCAATTTCCAAGCACTATTGAATTACTCGGTTTAAACATGACACAGTATTTCCAGTCTAGGTTTTACTCTTCTGTCTGGTCAGGGCAGCAAGCACATTGTAATGGCTTCCAGACCCGTCTTTCTGTACACGCTGCCCTGGGGCAGCCTATGGGGAGCACTCGTGTCCTTCCCATGCAGCTTCTCCTGACACCACAGTGCTGCCGAGGCGGGGGAGCCCCTCGCCGGCCTGCTGGGGCTCCGAGGGGCGGTTTGGGGACGGCAGGGTCTCGGGCTCTGCATGCTGGGGCTGCACTGAGCATTTGGGATCATTCACTGCCCCCACGTCCCCTCTCTCTGCCACCTCTTTCCCTGCTCGCTGCCTTTGGGCGGGCGAAGCGCGGATCCATCAGGCAGCACACGGCCGGCCACGTCACTCCTGCCCGTGCAGGCAGCGATGCCAAGGAGCTGTGCATGGAGCGGGACTCGTGCTGCTCTCCCCACAGCTGCTCGGGGTCACTGGTTTGCTACGGGCTTGTCTGCAGGTGCGTTGCAATAGTTTACATTTGCTAGCTGTTAATAACACAAACTGGGTTCAAGATCCTGAGTCAGACCTGGATTTAACCCTTTCCAGAGATTTAGAGGTGCTAAAAATCACTTCCTTGCCCCCTGGTGCCCACCCTCCTTTCCTTTTTGCAGACACTGCATTGTTGCAGCACCTCTCCGGGCAGATCGCATCCATACCTCCACACTGTCCTGCATGGCTCGGCAGCGTGGGACAGAAGGCAACCGGCAGCAGGTGTCCTTACCCCGGTGCAGCCACTGCTGCCCTATGGAGTGTGTCTCTGCTTCGGCCTTCCTAGCTTTTGCCCTGCATGGCCGAAGACATGCTTTATTGCAGCTGGCAGCTGGTAAGGAGACCTAACAGAGGTGTGTCACGGTCCATTTGGTTATCTCAAATTTGCACGACAACATAGTCTGTAAATTAAACTTTATTTTATGAGCTCATTAAGAAATGTAACATACACAACAAGCAAGGGCTCAATCCCCTTTGCCCAGACTAGTCTTTCACGTAAATTCACTTATTCACCACTCAAGTCATGAGGTTTCATAACTTATAACCTGTAACTCTTAACTTGTGCACCTATGAGCAAAACAGTTCCATAGCCAAGGGTAAGAGTGCTCATCCTTCCTCCTCCATCACAGTGCAGGCATCCCCTACATCACACCAGCAGGCACGAAAGCCTCAGCAGTCCTGCTGCTTTTGGGTCCGTTTCAAAAGCTTTTTGGGTAAGCTGATGTTTTATACCTTCCAGCTTGGAGGTTTGGTCTATACCATTTCCAAGAGTTAGCACATTCTGACGAAACTGCCCGACACTCGATATGCAAAGATGCTGGAGCTGCAGGTGACAGTGGCTGCATCATGGCCCTTTAGCTTTCTGGTCACCCATCCTGCCTACCTGGTGCTCTCGCGTTGGCCCGATGGCACTGTTCCCAGCTCACATCAGGCCTTGCCTGGCATGAGCTGTGTTAGCCAAAATCTGAGGAGGAGTTGCGTGAACAGTCACAAGGTGCCAGGTATTCCCATCATTCCTTTTTTTTGAGGGGGTGCTAGGGCTAGGGCTACCTGCTGTGTAGCTGTGCCCGTTCTTGGTCTCAGTCTGCCAGCGTGCTTTATTTTTAATATTATGTACAGATTAAAAGGCATTAAAAGTCACCCAACTGACACTGAATCATCTCGTATTTTCAGGAATACGCTGCATGGAAAACACTTAGACAGTTGCCTTAGAAAGCTCCTAGCCCTGACGGTCTCTGATCACACAAGACTTCCATGCTGTGTTTAAAAATCTCAGAATGCCACGACTTGATGGTAATTAGTGATAATTGTTACACACACAGGCACTGTATTTGACTAATTGCTCCCTTTACAAGAGTCAGGGAGATCAGGGACACCTGGGTCAAGAACCGTCACTGCTAATTACCCTTTTACTCCTCCTGTTGCTAATGCAAGCTTCTCCACAGCTTCTGTTGATGTTGACCTTTCAAGGAGTGGAGGTTCAGTCCTGCAAGGTCCTGAGCACAGTGCTCAGACAGCACTGAGCTGTGTGGAAGAAGGTTCAAGTGCTGCATCCCAGGTCCCCTTCAAAGGTAGCAAAAATATGGATTTTTATTTCTTAAGGAGAAGAGGGAGGTGCATAATCCCCAGTCTGACCTGACACAGAGCGCAGGCCAAGAGCCACATGCTCATGTTTTTTGCTGCTCTTTGAAGTTCTTCTGGAGATGAACCCAGGCTGGGTTAAAGAAAAACAACTTCAATAGACAAAACTCGAACGGCCCCTTGGGTAAGTTGCTCCAATGACTTACTATCCTTATTGTTAAAAAAGTGCATCTTACTTCTACTTTTAAGTTTCCTACTGTAGCTTCCAGGCATGGGTTTGGTTTGGTTTTTTTTTTCTTTTTTTAATGTCTAACCCCTAAAGAGAAATGTTTCTCAGGCACTGGGTAATGTTTGCTAGTATGCTGTGAATAGCCACGGGATAACAGGAAGGGGTCAGGAGGTATTAAGAACTGTACTGCCATCTCCAGCCAAAAACCCCTCTTCCCACTCACAAGCTGTCCTGCCCTGCAAGGTCACACATATGCCAGCTCTTGAAATTCACACAAGGGAAGCTGGAGAATGAAGGCGTTGCTGTTACTACCATACAGGCTTGAGAAAACGTGGCTGCAAAAAAGGGGTTGATTATCTGAAAAGGTTGAGAAACTCTGCAAATCAGAGGTTCCCCAGGGCTCTGTTTTGGGGCCAGCCTTGTTTAATATCTTTATCGATGATCTGGATGAGGGGATTGAGTGCACCCTCAGTAAGTTTGCAGATGACACCAAGCTAGGAGGGAGTGTCGATCTGCTGGAGGGTAGGATGGCCCTGCAGAGGGACCTGGACAGGCTGGACAGATGGGCCCAGGCCAACTGTGTGAGGTTCCACAAGGCCAAGTGCCGGGTCCTGCACTTGGGTCACAACAACCCCATGCAACGCTGCAGGCTTGGGGAAGAGTGGCTGGAAAGCTGCCTGGCCGAAAAGGACCTGGGAGTGCTGGTAGACAGCGGCTGAACATGAGCCAGCAGTGTGCCCAGGTGGCCAAGAAGGCCAACAGCATCCTGGCTTGGATCAGGAATAGTGTGGCTAGCAGGAGCAGGGAGGTGATTGTGCCCCTGTGCTTGGCGCTGGTGAGGCCGCACCTGGAATGCTGTGTCCAGTTTTGGGCCCCTCAGCACAAGAAGGACATTGGGGTGCTGGAGCGTGTCCAGAGAAGGGCAGCGGAGCTGGGGCAGGGTCTGGAGCACAGGGCTGGTGGGGAGCGGCTGAGGGAGCTGGGGGTGTTCAGCCTGGAGAAGAGGAGGCTGAGGGGAGACCTCATCGCTCTCTACAACTGCCTGACAGGAGGGGGCAGGGAGGGGGTGTTGGGCTCTTCTCCCATGGAGTTAGCGATAGGACGAGAGGAAATGGGCTCAAGCTGCGCCAGGGGAGGTTTAGGTTGGAAATTAGGAAAACTTTCTTCACGGAAAGGGTGGCCAAGCATTGGACCAGGCTGCCCAGAGAGGTGGGGGAGTCCCCATCCCTGGAAGTGTTCAAAAAACGGGCAGAAGTGGCACTCTGGGACATGGGTTAGTCTTGTCTACCCTTGATTGGTTTAGTGTGGACTTGGTAGTGTAGGTTAATAGTTGGAGTGGATGATCTTAAAGGGCTTTTCCAACCTAAACGATTCTATGAAATTAGTTATCAGATGTTTTTCCCCTAGTGTCAGTACTGCCAGACTGCGCTGGGGTTGCACCATTGCATCCTCTGGGAAATGGGTTTCCTTTGTATGGCAAGACCCCCGCCGGGCCACTTCGGCCTCTCTGAAAGGCACAGTGTCTGCTGCCCAGAGGGTCACCCCAGTCCTCCTGAGGGGCGACAAGGGCTCTGTCACTGCGGCTTCTTGGAAGAGGCTTCTTGGGAACTGCTGCCCAAGTGCAGGGAGAAGCCAGGGGGTTCCAGGGTTCTCCTCGCTGTGATGAGCAGACCTCACGGGGCATGGCGAGCGCCCAGCCCTGCAGCCAGCTGCCTCCCCACGCCGGCCTGGCCCATGGCCCCCTGCCCTGGCTGCTGCTCGGGAAGTTGGGGGCTCCTGGGGCGCCCGATGCGCTGGCCCAGAGCCCAAGAGCCCGGCACCCCATGGGCACCCCCTCCCGCTGGCACGTGGCCTAGGAGCCAGGCACCCCCTGCACCCCTGGGAGGGTGGCCAGCCCCTTGCCCCCTGCCTGGGGTCTGGTCGCTGCAGCAGGGTGCCCGCACCGGCCTGAGCCTGGCTCCTGCTGAGGTCTGGAGCTGCTGCCGTGCTCCCCACTCCTGAGCATCACCCTCCTCCACTCGCATGCCTGTTTTCCTGCTTACCCAGCAAAGCATCCATCTGACCCAGCTCTGCGCTCCAGGAGGAGGTGTGTGAATATCAAACAGTTAATCAGATGCTCTGACTCCTAAAAAAACCCCTCCACCACTGTTATTTTACAGACTCGGAAGGCAAGACTGCAAAGATGCGGTGCCCTTATGAAGTCAGTGAGCAATATGAATATGCGTTCAGTGTGTATAGGAACATGAAATTATACAGGAAATGGGAACTATATCTCTAGAAAATATCCTTTACATGGCAATGACTGAGCACTTCAGATAGCTGGGTGGAACAGCAGTTGTCCCTACGCATTGAGTAAAAGGCAGTTCTGGAAACACTCCCCTCTGCATTAGAGATAATACCCTTCAGAAATGCCTTTCCCATTACTGAGAGACTGCCCTGCTGTAGCAGTCTCCCCATCTCGGCCTCTGCACTCACAGAGATCTGTATGAGTTTCTGCAGCTCAGTGTGAATTCTGCATTGCCAACGGCAGACATCTTAATGAACAGCATCTTCCCATCAGCAGCAGCTCCAGCCTCCTCGCAGCAGTCCTCCTGATTAGCCTGCGCAGGAGCTGTCGCTTGGCACTGACCTGAAAATCTGCTTACCTGATTTCTGGGTAGGAGGGAGCTCAGGGCTGCTGGCAGCTGAAATGCAAACACTCAGCACAAAAATCTCTGCTCAGCTTAATGCCTTGCTACCCTTACGCGGCCCCGGGCGGATTGGCCGTCGAGGTGCTGGGAGCAGACGGAGGTTTGCCCGTGTTTCAGACCGCTGGCGGGGGCTGGCAGTGGAGCAGCAGGCGCGTCCTGAGGGGCATTCTGGTTTCTTCTGCTTTGAGAAGATGCATCCTTGGATTTCCCCTCTTCCAAATAAAGCCCCAAATGTGCTCACTGTCCTCAGGTTTCCAGGTACTATAGGGATATGGCACAGGAGCATCTGAGGCAGGCTCTATTTTGCCTTTTGTAGCACTTTTCTATATACGCCCACCAAGAGACTCCTCTGGACCCACTTGACCACTCGGTAATAAAATCTGCAGATGCTTTTTTCTGTGTCAGTATTACAAGTTCCCATTCACGCTGCAGCGGGATGTGGAGGTACCACTGAGAGCCCACCTCCCCAGAGCTCAGCAATGAGTGGGCACAGCAGAGAAGCGTGTCGCAGAGTTTAACTCCCAGTCCATCAGGCAAGGCTGGCAGGGAGCAGAAAAGTACCAAGACTGGAAGCTGCGTTACAGTAAGGCTCATGTCTGCTCAGACTGTTATTCCCTAGTGGAAACAGAGACCGTTTTTCCGTGTTAGGACCTTTGTCTCTACTGAGAGCTAGTCCCTGCTCCCGTCCCATCTAAGCATTGCTCGCGCACTTCAGTTGTTTGCAACAGCTGCTCTCACGGACCGAGCGTGGTGGCTCTGCGGTCCCCTCTGAGGAGCCCCCTGCGAACCCTTCATTCCCCAGGCCAGCCGTCCTCCCAGCACGGCCAGCTCCTCGCCTGCCCAGCGGCTGTCAGTTGTGTCTCCATCCTGCCAAGTTTAAATCAACATTTTCCCTCCTGAAGCCCATGCACGTCAGGTCCGGACATTGCTAGGTCTGTGATAATTCTGCCCAGGGAGTCAGTTGTTAAGAAAATGTTACTGGCTGCAGAACTCTGCTGTGATTTGCCTCTCTGAAACCTGGCTTGTTTGAACCCTGAATTACCCACATCCACTTGTCTTCAGCTGCTATTCCTTCTCAATTTCTCCTGCAACTTTGCACACTGCTGAGGACTAACCTAAAGATTCCTGTTTTCTCATCTCACTTCAGCCCCCCTTTCTTAAAATGCAGCAACAAGTGCAGCTTTTTTCCCCACCTGATGATACCATTCCCAATTTGACCTTTATTAAAATCCTCACTTCTGGTCTGTCACAACAGTACCCTGGGATGAAGACCTGGTTTCTATGCATAGCAAACTTAGTGGTCTGAGCTGCTCCTCATCCGTTTCCACAGCTTCTGTCTCCATAAACTTGTTTCCTTTCCCCATCACCTGTCTGCATAGGTGTTCAACACCACAGCCTTACCAAAATCATAACCACAAAGTGAATTAGCCACTCGGTTTGCATGCCTTGCCCAGATTTCCTTTAGTCTCCGCTACACAGAGTAGCCACCTTCCTCTCCTCTATGTTGCTGATCAACCATTTGCGTGGTATTCTACATGCTTTGCAAAGACCTCTTTTTACTTTTCTTCTGGAAATCTTTGCTTTCTCCAGATTTTCACTGTCTCCAATATGTAGTTTCCCTTTGGTGGATAATCTTTTTTTTCCCCCACTCTTTGCAAGTTTTCTCACTCCTTATGTTCTCTTTAAAACTGTTCATCCATTTGGGGCAACTTCACTCAAATTATCCCTTTTGTGGAGGAACCTAAATAAAGCAGTGCTCAGCTAGATTTCAGAAAGGCATTTTTTGATATTCAATAGGATTTTTATCTTTATTCATTCCAATGGAAAGATCTCATATAGAATAAAGAAATAGGTACTATTGTCTCCATTTAGCTTTCTCTCTCATTACTCCCTTCTCCGATTTCAAACTACGTAGCAAAAAGAGCTGCTGCCAGAAAAGCTTTTTACCTTCTGGAAAACTACAGATACTCATGGATAAGATGTTCTCAATCAGCAGAACCAAAGATCTGCTCCATGTATGACCACCAAAATTCTCTTTGTTTCTGAGACAAGCTTGTTGAACCACTGGCTCATTCCAGGATGGGATTGTATTGCTGGTCACATGCGAGAGAGCTGCATTTCAAGGGGAGCTCCTACTCTGAAACAAGAATGAATTAATTTTTTTTCTCAAAAAAAACAGAAGAAGAAAAAAAGAAGTAATCTTTTACCTTGCTCATCTGACTGGAAAAGCATTTCTAGAGATTTTATTAACTCTATCTGATTTTAGATTAGTTTTTAAAGCAAATTTATCATGGCAATTCAGTAAACCTAAGTACATTTCCAGTAGAAAGCCAGAAGAGAGTTTTGTCAATCCTGTTTTTATCTCCAAACATGAGAAACACCAAAATGTGCAAAAGAGCTCACACATGAAATACCAAGTCTCATTTCTGCAGTATTTCCATATTTAACATAGCTTTAATGAAAAATGTGTAAAACTACCCTGCTGGCCAAATACAGCTTTGCTGCTTCCTTCATGTGCATCGAGGCAGGCATCTCTGGAGACCATATGCTCATGGCAAGGCAGCGACAGCTCCCAGCCCAGACCCCAGCTGGGCCGAGGGCTCAGCACGCCCCGAGCCCCCTCCTGCTAAACCCCGACAGAGGAGCCGTCCGGGCCAGGGGCTGTGCTTGGGGCCAGAGGGAGCCGGCACCCGCCGCAGGGCTCCCAGGGCAGCAGGGATGCAGGCTGTGCCCGTAGGCTGCATCCCCACTGCTGCGAGCCGCGCGCAGGAGTCTTGGGGCAGGGACAAGATCGGTGCGCTGTAAATAGCCGTAATCAGCTTGTGCCACGGCGCGGTGCACCTCCAGCCACCAGCCCAGCACCGGGGCCCGTGCGGGTGGGCAGCCTTGATGTGTCTGGCTCTCGTGGTTTCATGCCGGTGGGCAGCTCAGCCCACCCAGCCGCTTGCTCACTCCCCCACAGCGGGATGGGGAGAGAATCGGTAGGGTGAAAGTGCGAAAACCGGTGCGTTGTGATAAAGACAGTTTAATAGGTAAAGCAAAATCTGCATGTGCAAGCAAAGCAAAATCAGGAATTCAGTCACTGCTTCCCATGGCAGGCAGGCGTTCAGCCATCCCCAGGACAGCAGGGCTCCATCACGCATAATGGTTGCTTGGGAAGACAAACGCCCTCGCTCCAAACGTCCCCTCTTCCTCCTCCTCCAGCTTTTATTGCTGAGCATGACATCATATGGTCTGGGACATTAATGGTTGGACTGGGTGATCTTAGAGGTCTTTTCCAACCTAAATGATCCTATGATCCCTTGGGTCAGTTGGGCTCAGCTGTCCCGGCTGTGCCCCCTCCCAGCTCCTTGTGCACCCCCCAGCCTGCTCGCTGGCGGGGCAGGGTGAGGAGCAGAACAGCCCTTGACACTGTGCAAGCGCTGCTCACCAGTAAGTAAACAACCCCTGTGTTATCAAAACTGTTTTCAGCACAGATCCCAAACATAGCACCATTCAAGCTACTATGAAGAAATTTAACTCTATCCCAGCCAAAACCAGTACAATGGCTAATTCACCGCTACTCCAAAATCTTCAACGCTGCTCCCATGTGATTAGTAAAACACATAAGCTATTCTTGGATTAATTTTGAAGTTAAACTCCCACTAAGGCCAGCAAATGGTACCAACAAATGCCTCCTGACATCTCCTGCAGCCCTTTGCTACAGAAGAAATACAGCACACCCAGAAGTGGAAGCAGGATGAGGAAGAGGTGGGTGAGCAAGGTTTCCCCTTTCAGTGTCACCGAATGGTGGATCCACTTAGCCTTGGCTTGTAACTTCGTCTGCAAACACTCTGTGACGATGCTGAGCCACTCGCTTTGCCAGCCCTGGACTTATTTCAAGCCTGCTTTCTGTCAAAAGCCAGTAATTAGATGCATTCTTTAAATCGTTAAAGTGTTTGTATAGTAAGCAATTACCAAATTCTACATTACAGTTCTACAATTAGCAGTTCTACATTGTTAATAATGAATTTAAGACTTGTGTAACAACTCTCAAGGGCTTCCATTCCTCCTGGAGGGATCATGTTTGCATTACAAAAATGAGTCTATATACGCTGGCCAGCCAGTTACTAACTTTGTCTAGGTCTGAAAAGGGTTGGCATTTCAAAAGTAAAGTCAAACTCAATGACCAGCATCTTTTCATTAGTAGGGAAATAGCAGTTCAGACCTACAACTGTGATTGTGAAGACTCACAGGAAAGGTGTGATGAAGTAGTAGTACTCAGAGTGATATCCAGCAAGGCAGGGGATGGGGGCGGGGGGGGGGTCTTATGCCAGGGGAAGGATGCCTGTTTGGGAAGACTTTCATGGGCAAACAAAGAATCTTTGTGGTTTTTTCCCTTCCTCCCTTCCAGCTAGCCCCAAATGAAAAGGATGTGCCACTTTCCCATCCTTCTAGCATCCATTCCCAGACAGGGTCCACTACTACTTGCTAAGTGCAGCGCCCAGCCTGGCATTGCATGTCCCGTTAAGAGGGCTCTGTGGGGTACAGATGCTGAGGATACCCACGGTCATTTTGGTTTTTGCAAAATCTTCAAGGATGGAAACATGTCTGAGAGAATCCCATGGAAACAAATAAAGCAACATTGCTGAAGCAAATGGTACTCAAAACACTATTACAGTCTCACCTTATATTTTTCTTAAGCAATGACTTGGAACAACTAGATTTCCTATTAGCTCTGCAGAGTAGATTTTGTGGGCATTTTGTGGTTTATTTAAATAACACACCAGCATTATTACAGTTCTTTGATGGTGAGAAGGTTGACATTGAATAAAACTTAAATTAAGGTTCTTTTCCTATTCCACTTTCCCAAAACCCAGTACTAACAAATAAAAGAAATCCAGCCATGAAGCTGTACTTCTCCTCTATTCTCTCCCTTTTGCTTTCTCCCTTCATTGTATCACACACCAGATGTTAATTTCTTCCCTAAAAAATACTTGTTGCTACTGCTTAGTACTGAGTTTGAGAATACAGGAGATATTAAATTCATCAGCACCAAAATGAGGGTAGCAAAAGGATCGAACTCAAAAGCTGGATGGACTGTGAGTTGCAAAAGCAAAGCAAACAGTTGTTTGTCCATTCCAGACAGACTGCCAGGAAAAGGAGAAGATAGCTGCGGTTGTGAGCGTGTGTGTAGCCCTGTGGCATGGCTCTGCCATGGGCAGTCACCGGCCACGAGCTCTGCACCGAGTTTGCCAGGCCTCAGCCCCTTAAAAAGAGGAATCTGGTGCCAGTGGTGTAAGCAGTAGGCTGTAGGCTACAATTAGTCATTTGGCAATATCATACCTGAATTCCACAGAACTCTTGGGTGCAAATCACTTAATCCTGGTGGTTGATTAATATTAATCAGTTTAACTAACAACTTGGTTCCTAAGGCAATGAGCTGCTTGGAATAATCCTATTCCCATTCCAAGGGACAGGCTGTCCGTTTCAGTAATCGCAGATAAAGTCTCAGTTCAGATTGTGCCTTGACTTTGACAGGACGCAGAGCTATTACCTTTCTTGTAATACTAACAGAGGACAGGTTGCCAGTAATTTCTGGCTGATGATTTGTCATAGAACCATAGAATGGGTTGGGTTGGAAGGGACCTTTAGAGATCATCTAGTCCAACCCCTCTGCAATGAGCAGGGACAGCTTCAACTGCATCAGGTTGCTCAGAGCCCTGCCCAACCTGACCTTGAATGTTTCCAGAGATGGGGCTACCTATTGTCTCCCTGTACTGTCTTCATGACCCCTCTAAGAAAGTGCTCTGACCATCAGAGCCAACAGCAGATCACTCCCATATGACACTTTGGGGCCTCCTAGCATCCATCCGCATGGTACATACAGTGCAGCAGTCCATGTAGGGAAAGGAGATACCTCATTTCAATTTTATTCAGGGCAGTTATGCGGTAAAATTGACATTAGTCCTATCTTGGGGTCAGTTCCTAACTTCCATCCCACAAGGGGTAGAAATATTGAAAATGGAAGAGCAATGGCACTCCATGAGGCAAAAGTAACATCGTTAAGATTAGTGAGAGAGAAAATGAGCAGTTGTTCCTACCCGGAGCCAGGGAGGAGATCTCATGGGAAGTAAGTGGTGATGCAAGTGGCGACCCAGCACCCAGGGGCGTTTATTGGGGGGGGCAGAATCAGCTTGCAAAAGCTCTGATCAGGCCATTATGTTTTATGAAAAAATGCTTCTGGGGCAGCGGGGGAACCTTCTTGTGAAAACTGGCAGGGAGTGGTTCCTCAATGACTTTCCACTTCTACTGAAAGCTCAGATCTTCAATATTTTTGTTTCATTTTCCATGCTCTTCCTTCTTTTTTTAATGTCTCTCTTCCAGTGGAGAAAGCTGGAAATGAACTGGGAGGTGCAGGGAAAGGAGACCTGAAACTGCAGGTGGAAAGGTCTTGGAACTAAAAACAGTTTCTGGAAAAGAGGAAAATCTTCTCAAATGATTGATTCTTATTTAATCAAAAGTGCAGAAAAAAATATTGAAGTATATATTTACGCTTTATTTGTGTTTGTTTTGCAGAATTATGTATTTATCTTGCAGAAAAATAGGGTGTATTTCTGAGCAGCCATGGTGGCTTATGACTTATGTTCAAGGCAGACACAAGACAAATGAGGTGCCTCCAGACAGCTGAATACCAGCCAAGCAGGGTTCACTGCTGTGTGGACCAGTGATAAATAAGCACCACTATTCAGTATAAACTGAATAAATGCATAAAAATCAGGAAAAATAAATAAATCATGAAGAGGACACCTGAACAGGCAAAACAGCACAACATTGCAGCTCATAAACTGGACTGGTTTAGAAAAATGTGGAGGACAACTCTGCAATAAGTAATAGTTTCCTTGATGTGTGTAATATATCAGACCTTTTTTGATGTATCATATGATACAAGGTATGCTTCGTATTCCATTAATTATGTCAGTCAGCAATTGAAAGCTTAAAATAACATTTGTATCATGATAAATGCTAGTTTCTGGGAGGTGAGGCTCCCCTGAAAGGGCTGCATGTGGTTCACCTCCTTCAGCGGCTGGCGCCTGGACAGTCCCCAGCAGGACAACCTGCCACCCCTCAAGGGGAGGAAAAGCTGGTACCGCTAAGGTCACAGGCACTCGCTCATTCTCAGCATTCCCTGAATTTAATTCCTCGCCAAGTACTCCAGCAGGGCCACGGCAGCCCTGCCCCACGCCCCAGGAGGAGGACTGGCGTGCCCGGCCGGGGCGATGCACCGCGGGGATGCACACAGGATGTGCCACGCGCACTGCTCCCGCTGCTCACGGCCAGCTTTCTCTCCCTGTGATGCCCCGTGGCCCCGACGGTGCCACCTGGCCCCGGCACTGCCCAGGCAGGCGCCCACCCAGTGAGTCCCGCAGGCTGCCCCTTCCCGCCTGCAGGCTTCAGCAGGCTCAAGCTGTTGCTTTCACATTTTTCATACCCAGCTGTGGAAGAGCTGCTCCGCAGATCAGAATTGCTGAACTGAAGTTGATATGTTGGAGCACCAACCTGCACCTCCCTGCAGATTGCCAGGCATGGCTGCACCCAGCCCTCCCCGTTCCTGTGACTTCTGCAGTGTCTGACACCTCTGAGTGAGAGCAGAGCCTTCTCCTAGGAGGTGGCTGGAGGGCAGCTGCATGGTGAAGGGTACGGCACTGCTTCGGTAGCTGCAAGAGCTGCATGCATTTCCTCCGTGGCAGTTCCGCAGAGCTACGTGGGCAATATAACAAATGTGTTCGTATTCCGCACATCCTGTGTTAGAGCAAAACAAAACATTGCTTCAGCAAATGTTAAGAAAACCCCTGAAACATTTTATATTTATGGTATTTCAACTTTTTCTCCTTGTTTGCAATTAAAAAGAGCTTCAAGCATATAGTTAGCCAGAGTAATCCTTAATATGTGTAAGGCTTACATGCATTATCAACAGCTCAGTGCAGTACCAAATATAAAAGGAGCTTCTTCCTGAATGCATTGTTATGTAAATCTAAAGGAAGGGAATATAAACATTTCTGTCTTATAGGGGATTTTTTATCAAATTAACATTTGCATAAGCAGCTTCGTGAGACTATTTTTAAAACCATTGATTGGGATTCCAAACCCGCCATGTTTTTCCTCAGAGGACAGAAATGACGTCGCTTGTCTCATGTGGTACAGCAGGAGGGCTGCTGTAGCCATGATGCTCTAAGGGTATAAGCAAGGGAGATTTATAGCAGAGACAGGATCTTTCATCTTACCACCTGATATAGCTAGAAGAAAACAGGCAATATTTCAGAAACAAAAGCTCTTCAGATCTGAAATTTCACCTACCATATCAGTGGTTCTATTAAAAAATATAACCTCTCTACAGATTTTACATTATATATTTAGATTATCAGGGCTGTAAGTTTATTATTTCTGCAACATGGAAAGGTAATCCCATTTTCCACTCTGAGAGATACAGCAGAAGACACAAACAGACACTGGGTCCAACCAAAAGTCCATATAAACATTTACCCAGCATGAGCTGTGTCAGAAAGCAATGTACTTCCAAATCCCAGATCCTAAAAATCTGTGCAAATCAGGGTACTATATCATGAAAAGAACTGAAGCCTAATGCTGGGAGTAACAGAACATCGGTCTGGAAAACACGTGCTGACTTTGTAGATGAAATTCTGAAGCCAGAAAATCTGACAGTCTGGTTTATAAATGCAGAAAATGTGCTGAAATTAATGAAAAATATGGACAATGCAGGAATGAGAAAGACCTAAAATCAAAGATGACAGACTTGCACATTGGCTGACAGCACTTAACCGGAAAAGAGATTAAAGCATGCAATCCCAGAAAATTCTTCCAGTTTCCAGTGATTTGTGGCTCAAATGGTTTTGTTTAAAAAAAGAAAACCCAAGATATTTTTTTTCTGTTATAAATTTACTCAGTGACTTTTAAGTTCAAGTGAACCTTCAGCATCGACAACAGCAATGCCTAGTTCTTGAGCTCATGCAAGAAACACGGCAGGCTCCCCAGAGGACGTACCATCCGAAGCCTTCTGGCAGCCACGCACAGCTCAGCACCTCTGGGTTTCACCAGCTCAAGGCCTTTTCTTCTCTCTTTTCAGATTTTCAGCAAGTCTCTAAAAAGGTCCCCTAAGGTGACCCCCAAATCAGTTGTTTGCTCCAAGTGAGGCCCCAGTCGGAGGATGGGAACAGGCGTTACCTGCATCCCTGCTCCGCTGCCAGGACAAAGGGCCGCACGAGGGGCTGTGCCCACTCCACCCCAGGGGCTCCCAGAGACCCTGACCCAGCCCAGCACCCGCCCACGCTGCCGCCGTGCTGCGGGCAGAGGGGACGCGTGCCTCAGGTGCGGGGAGATCCCAGACTGTGTTACTGGTGTGCCTGAAATCCTAAGGGTCGCACCCGTATTAGTGCAGATGAAGGAGCTACACACAGAGTACTGCAGCCAAAGCTGCTACACGCACGCGTAGTTTCTACGCCTGTTCCCAGCCTCTTGCTCCCCAGCCCCTGCGGGTGCTGCAGTGGGCTCTGGTGCTGGCCCTGGGGGTGTCACGGTGTGTGTTGGCGTCAGGGGTCCTTCACTAGGAGGAACGTGATGTCCATGCAGATGGTTTCTTCCTCCTCACCCCAGAACCTACTTGGGGTCTTTTCTGTGTGTTTGCTGATGTGCTTTACACATTTCCCCCTTCTTCAATGCTCAGCAGCTCCAGGTTACATCCAACTGCACTACGTGCAGTGCCTTGACACATGGTGGGTGCCGTTTCTTGTTCTCTTTGTTGCCCTGAAGACAGTTGTGTCCAGCTCCAGCTCTGCCTTTCTTTAACAGTCCTTGGGTGGGTTGTGCATGGCCGTGGGGTCTCCTGTGCCCATGTCTCATCACCCCACACCCGCTCTCCTCTGTGCCACGTCCTGTGTCCCCACTTCCCAAGCCCTTGCTCTTGCACCAGCCTGTGCTGCCCTGCGTGACACCGGTGTGTCAGTCCCAAATGTCACGTCCTGCCTGGAGTAACCGCTGGCGGCGGCTGCTGCCTGTGCCAAGCTGTGGCTGCACCATACAAAGGAAAACAGAAGTAAAGCAGCTCTGACACAGACACCTGGTCAACGAGAGAGATTGCTGTCACAGCTCAGCTGGGTAAAGCGGAGCTGCAGGCAGGTGACGGCAAGTTCAGGCAGCGCAGGCATGCCAAGCCTCGGTGCTGAGGCCTGGCAAACTCCGTGCAGAGTTCATGGCTGGTGACTGGCCAGGGCAATGCTCTGCTTCTGGGCTACACAGCTCTGAGGTATCACGTCAGTAATGACATTGCTACTGGATTTCAGTCATCACTTCGTTCTTTAGTTACTCAATTTTTTGAGATCTTTGTTCGGGTCTTTGTAGTCAGCTTCAGATTTAAACCACCAGGCAGTAAATGAACTGGTTCAGTTCGATACTGCTGGAAGGCAAGGCAGAGGGGTGAAAGGAACCATTCACTGTGCATAACTAGGAATTACCTATTTCTGCTTAGGAATAAGGGAAAATGTAGTTACTGTGAATACTGGCACCAGTTCAGCTCTTGGGGACGGCAAAAGACAGAGTCTATTTGAACTAGGACAGAAGCCAAACCAGAGAGCGTTACTTGCTGCTCTCCATGTAGCCCATGGTGGGCTTCATGCGGCTGTGGTCCCCCCTCATGGAGAGGATGTCAGAGAGTTAGGAAATGTGCAGAACAGGGCACCAGAAGTGGCCACAGGCCCTCACGTAAGATGGAACCACACATACTGAAACTGCAGCATGAGGAAGAGCTGTCTGCATCAAAGGTGCAATGATATCCAACAACAGGATGAAGAAGATGCATGAGGAATTATTATCTACTGTTTCTCACAATACAAGAACTAGGCAGCACACCAAAATTGATCATACAGCAAATTTAAAGAACAGACAGGAAAGCATCACCCCTTGGAACAGCCTCTTGCCATGGCTGTGCTGTTAGAGGAACGTATGCAAGCAAGGCCGCAGGTCTCTTCCTGTGTTTTTTCCTTATGGAATAATATTGCATGATTTGATTTTGAACACTTTTCTGTCTCATCTCTGCCAAGGTTGGCGCTCGGCTGGGTTGACAGATGGGTGATCTACCCACGGCCAGGCAGAGCAGCTGCAGCTGCCGGTGTCGGTCACCTCGGCCCACCCAGTTACCTGGTCAGTCACCATGGCCACCCTTCGGCTTGGGGAACACCGTCCTTCAGCAGGGAACAGCAGCAGCCAGGGCGAAGGGTGGATCCTTGTGTTTCCGTGCATAGTGAGAGAGAACACGCGTGTCGGGAGACACTTTGCCTTCAGCTGTTACTGGGCAGTCATGGCGACTCCCGGCGTCAGGGGCGTTGGGAAGGAGGGGACGCCTTGGCTGGGGCGCTGGCTCTGTGCGGGCAGACCCACAGCACGGAGCCTTTGCCAGGGCCAGGCCCCTCGGAGAGCGTGATGGCCGCCAGCGCAGAGCCTG
Source organism: Pelecanus crispus (assembly GCF_030463565.1). NCBI lineage: Eukaryota > Metazoa > Chordata > Aves > Pelecaniformes > Pelecanidae > Pelecanus > Pelecanus crispus. Next base: position 75,132,260 of record NC_134648.1, read on the forward strand.
TCCTGCGGCCCATCGAGCGCTGAACGGCCTCCCTGCCGCCTTGCCAGGCCTCTGGGGCGGTGTGGGGATGATCGACCCCTAAAGGTGGGCCATGGCCGAAGGTGAGGTTGCTCTCAGGAGGATCGCTTCTGCTGGAGCGCTCGGTGGCTGCAGCAGCAGCCAGCAAAGGAGGCTGGCCACAGCTCCCCAGCCGGGACGCAGGAGACACCCGTCCCCTCCCTCGGCCGGGACCATGACCCGCCAGGGCTGAGTGCGGGGACCCGGCTGAGGGACCCGGCTGCCCGTGGGTGACTGCTGCCCGGGGCCGTGTGCCATCGGCACGGCCGCACTGACGAACCCGGCAGAGCATCGCCAAACACCCGACACCGAACTGGAGTGTTGTTGTAACCCCCACTGCCCCAGTCTGGAAATCTAGTCTGCACCTAACGCCATGGACTTCCCAAAACATGTTTCTCTGGGCAGTAAAAGGCTGACAGGCCCAGGAAAAGCGGCACACGTGTTCTCGAGGCAAACCTTCAGCAGCACAGCATCCGTGCCGCAGAACAAGGCCTGCACCTGCACGCTGCTGCTCTGGCCGAAAGCGGTGCTCCTGCGGCCCTGCTCGGAGAAACCCTGGGCGGCCGGCTGCTGCACATGGGGCTGCGGTGGTGTGCCCTCAGGGCGGGCTGCCGGGCGCGCCGCCGCAGGGAGATGGTTTGTGCCAAGGCGGACGTCTCATCTTTCCACCACTGGCACACTCAGACGGGGTGTGCTGGGCGGCACACAGCCATGATCAGAGTTTCTGACATTCTTAAAGCCTTCTGATTAGCCTTCAATATTTGTACATATAAATCGCATAGCTATGGAGATATAATCTCCTGAATGAATTTCTTTGCATGCAGGAGGAATCTATAGAATTATTTCAGCTGGAGTTAACAGTTATATCTTAAACATATTTTTTTTTAAAGTGATAAACTTAGAATAGAATCATAGAATCATAGAATCATTTAGGTTGAAAAAGCCCTTTAAGATCACCCAGTCCAACCATTACCCTAACATTACCAAGTCCACACTAAACCAATCAAGGGTAGACAAGACTAAACCATGTCCCCAAGTGCCACCTCTGCCCGTTTTTTGAACACTTCCAGGGATGGGGACTCCCCCACCTCTCTGGGCAGCCTGTTCCAATGCTTGACCACCCTTTCCATGAAGAAATTTTTCCTAATTTCCAACCTAAACCTCCCCTGGCGCAGCTTGAGCCCATTTCCTCTCGTCCTATCGCTAACTCCATGGGAGAAGAGACCAACACCCCCTCCCTGCCCCCTCCTGTCAGGAGCTGCAGAGCGATGAGGTCTCCCCTCAGCCTCCTCTTCTCCAGGCTGAACACCCCCAGCTCCCTCAGCCGCTCCCCACCAGCCCTGTGCTCCAGACCCTTCCCCAGCTCCGCTGCCCTTCTCTGGACACGCTCCAGCACCCCAATGTCCTTCTTGTGCTGGGGGGCCCAAAACTGGACACAGCATTCCAGGTGCGGCCTCACCAGCGCCGAGCACAGGGGCACAATCACCTCCCTGCTCCTGCTGGCCACACCATTCCTGACACAAGCCAGGATGATGTTGGCCTTCTTGGCCACCTGGGCACACTGCTGGCTCATGTTCAGCCGCTGTCTACCAGCACTCCCAGGTCCTTTTCGGCCAGGCAGCTTTCCAGCCACTCTTCCCCAAGCCTGCAGCGTTGCATGGGGTTGTTGTGCCCAAAGTAACTTAGTTTACCACAGCTTGCTATCAGCAGGGGATTCCATGCTTTCATGAGCAAACGGAATATTGAGGAAGTAAAAATGAGGGCAGGATTTGACATTAAAAAATTAAGCAAGAAGTTTACAGTGGTTTTTGGAAAAGCCTGATATTTTGAAAAATATTTGAGGTTCTCATTGGTGAACTGACTAAGCTGTTCTAGGTAACCTGTAAGGGCAAGGCTTTAATTTACTCCCAGCTCTATATTTTCAGCAAAGCTCAGAGAAACTTTGTATTTGCCCAGTGGCTAAAGTTTTCAGCTGAAGTTTTGTCATCTCAGTGAAATGTCACAGATGTCAGGAAGGATATTTTATATGGGATAGGGTTTGCCATTCTCCACATCAATGTTACACTTGTGGAATTATTTAAGAATGAAGATGAGGTAGACTCATTATGGAAATTCATTAAAGTAGATCTGCTGGAAAACAATGACAAAGGCAATTTTTCCCTCCTATTCCAAGCCAAAATGAACCTCTAGTTTGAAATCCTGAACTTTTTCTACCAGATAATTTTCTTTACCTTTCCCCTCGTTCATTCAAATTTTTATCCTCGTTCTTCAAAAAGTCAAAACACCTGAGCATGTTGGCTTGCTCCATTGTTCAGGGAATTTGGGGCATTTTCCTCACATGGAAACACCAGCAAACTTTGTGTCACACTTTGAGTGTGCGGGCCAGTGAGCTGTAGGTGTGATTTAGGCCATCCCTTGCCAGTGACGGTCTGCTTTTGGTGCACGGACTGGCAAGAGCTTGTCTGCAGGCCTGGCCTCCACGCCTCCGTTCTGCAAAAGGGCTTCCATTAGTCGCTGCGATGGATACTTTGGTTTACTTCTCATATTTCTTAATGTTTTAGGTTCCTTGGCAGAACTCTACCAAGCCCGAGAAGTGAATTTTAGTCCATTCCTGGTCACTGCAAAACTGTAAGACCCCTGGGCTCTGCTGTTCCCACGGGAGCCCAGCACAGATGTCCTCCTGCCCCCAGGAAAGCCTTTTTTGGACTGGTTCAGGGCTGAGGCCATTTCTTGGAAACTGTTCCTCTAAAACCCTGAATATCATGACACATATGAAATAATTTCCCTCAATAAATGCTCCCAGAGAAGAGCTGCAGGTCCTAAAGTAGAGCAAGGACTGCTTGGCCAGGCGCTCTCCTTCAAGCGTTGATGCTAGCAGTTCACAGGCGTTGGATGTCGTGTTTGGGTGTTGGATGTCGATAAGGGTCCCTGAGCCAACCCCCTCCCCAGCCCCGGTGAAGCCCCGAGCAGGGGCAGCAGAGCAGCTCAGGCCAGTGCCCTGCTGCAGCACCTTTGCGGGAAGCGCTGCAGAAGCAGGCTGGAGGGGCTCTGAGTCAAAGACGCCTTTCTCCCACTTCAGGCAGAGCTGATAAACAAAAGTGACATGGATCCCTTTCCTCTCATCAGGACTGTTTCTTCTGCTACATTATTTATGACTTGTCAGAAGTAATAATAATTGCAGGATTGTTCAGTGAATTATGTGTCATGAGTAATGCACATTTACTGTTTCCTCAGTACTTCCATTTTGCTTCACTGGAAAGAGCAATTTGTTGATTGCATTTAAAATGGAAGGACTGTTAAGAAGGGACACATTTAAGCCTTTTTGCTCAAGCACTTCCCGTTGGTGTTGCGTGACAGTAACCCGCAGTCTCCTACAGCCCATTTATATACCAGTAACCCTTGTGTGGGGCATCCGAAAGGACAGTGAACTTCAGAAAGTTTTCCGTGGAGTAGGCAGGTCCCCCAGAGAGAGAGGAAGGTACAGCCCATCTGCCCCCACAGCACGTACAGGATGTCTGAGGGGTTTGCCTTGTAAGTTTGCCCGAGATGCCCTCATGTCAGTGCATCTTCGCCCTGGAGCCGATGGTGTTTTTCAGAGCCAGCCATGGGCTGCGCAGCCACTGAGCCCAGAGGATGGCAGGCACAGGGACACGGACTCAGTGTGGGAGCCGCTCCAGCCACAAAAAGCTGAACAGCTCTTCAGCTCTAGGCCCTACGCTAGCTTTGGAAACCCCCAATTTAAGTTCTGATCTCTGGCACTTATCACAAGAAATAAATAAAGTGGCAGTGCTCTCTGTGGGTCACAGGCGGGAGTGTATGTTCCATTCCTGCAAAGAGATGGCTGATGGATGCTGCTTGCATGCATTAGAGGTGTGCCCGTGGCCATTTACTCCACACTGATTTCAAGTGCACATTTAAGTCCATGAAAAGCAAGCATACCTTTGTGGAGGACAGCAAGCAGCAGCAGGAGCTGGTCCGCCACGTGGTTCCCTGCGCTCACTGCTGATGGGAGCTGCTCGGGCTCTCTCATTCATGCTGTTAATACAACGATCTGCATTGCTGTCACCCTGCTGCAGTTGTCTGAACACCTTCTGTGTTGTTCACTTAAAGATCTGCAAAATGCCATTAAAATCCTGTTGTAACACTGATCAAAGTGTATTCTTGTAATGCACCGCCAGCTCTGTCAGATGGGACGGAGCTGAGCAAGGCTGAGCCGGGCAGTACCGGCACAAGTTGGAACCGGGGAGTCAGCAAAAACTGTGGCTTGAAGCAGCCTCTGAGGAGCAGCACAGACCGGGGCTTTCCCTACCGCAGAAGCTCCAAGACATTTCCCAGTCACAACCCCGTATGTATGCCAATAATTTAGTGCAACATCAGATTTTTGCATGAATATTGGATTAGACTGAATTCCGTCAGTCTTACAGCTCCGCTTAAAGGTATTGCAGCTTTGCATAGAATTGAGACTTCTAGTTTGAAAACACTCCCCTAAAGGCAGCTTATTTGAGAATAGGTGGAAATCTAGGAATTTAGCAACTTCTTCTCCCCTCTGAAAAAAATAAGTTTTATTTTTTACGGTACATTTTAATGGAAACCACTTTCATGGGTTTTTTCTATGAGAAATTTTCATAGGAGAAAGCACAATTTCCGATTGGCTCTAGTTATTAACCTGTTTTGCAGGGGGTATACAACTCAGAGATTGCCAGACTGGGTCTGACCTCACGTGTGTTTGTCTCCAGCGGTTTCCTCTACCTTGCACGGTGTTGCAGGAAGGTCCGATGGAGACAGACAGCGGCCAACCCACCCTGCGGGGTGCAGGAGGCTCCTCCCAGGTGCTGGATGGCAGCGCAGCCTTGCCTGGATAGAAACCCAGCACAGTCTCGCTGGGGACCTTGTGCACAGCAGTGCCCAGATCCTTTCTAACCTGAAGTTCTTGACCAGAGCATCCGCAGCATTGAGCTCTGCAGTGTGAAAGGAAAGTTTCCTTTTATTTGTTGCTATATTCAATTATTTCTAGCTTCTAACTTAGGTGATCACACTCAAACTCTCATGTTATGAAACAAGATAACAGAGAGTCTTCTCTCTATGTATTTTACATATTCGTGTTGCACACGTTCTTACTGCTGTTTGTTGCAATGTTAATGCTCCCCGTATTTCCCCCCTCCCTGCTTGCTGTATCCATAGAGGTGTCGCATATGCCTGTGTAGCAGAAGTGGCAGCAATGCACGGGGCTCTGCAGGTAAGGCCAGACTATTGATATTATATAATATTGATATTAATTATCACCCTACATTGTACACATCCCCAAAATCTAATCTTTTCCTCGAATGCAGTTGCACGGTGATCTGTAAGGAGAGAATAAGAAAGGCATCACACTGTTTCTTTTGATTTGGTACTTAGGGGCACAAAAGGGGCACCAGGAGTGGTTTCTCCCCCTTGCAGGGTAAGCTGCATCTTCACCGAGGCAGGCTCGCTGTTGCCACGGTGCTGCCCACCGCGCTGCTTTGCTTGGTCCCTGGGGGTTTCTTCACAGCCCTCCTCAGCCCCAGTTCACTGGAACAGCTCCACAGCCTCTGCTCGTCCCAGCGACAAGTTCCCCTGCTACGGACTCCTCGCAGCTCTGCTGATGTGGGCACCAGGGTCAGGCCAGGAGCCCCTCACCCTGCTCCTGTCCTGTGCAGTCCAGCCACCACTGCCGGGGGTTCCCCGGTCTTTATGGGAAGCAGCTGGCTTCAGCGAATTTCTGTTTCCGATGTTTTGGTCTTATGTATTCAGCCAATAAATTAGGCGAGCTTGCGCATGTAGCTCACCTATGCAATTAGCAGCTCGCTAAACCCACTACTGCCACAGCGGCCAGCTTGCATACCTGTGCTGCAGATGATGGGCTCCCTCCTCGTCTGAAGGAGCGGTGATGTGTCACTATATTATCTTGTTGGTACTTCAAAGGTTATTAGCTTGTTTGAAGTCACAAGGTCACCTACATAGAGTGCAATTGGTTTTCATAAATACTGTTCATTATACAAATTCATTATTTACAGACACCATTAGGCTAAAGTGGATGTGAGGAACAGAGTAATAGGAACTGTGCTTTTGACACAGGGAAAAATATTTGACAGAAGATGAAGTAGGGCTTGGCCAAATGAGTAAAAAGTAATTTTGAGAATGGGAATACAGAACCTTTCTGGCAAAGAAGTGGCGGAGAGACCTTGACAGGAGCCAAAGCTGGAAGTGGGGTGAAGGTGGGAGCCTGGGCTTGGCAGGGCTGCCTGCAGTGCCGCTGCTGCCCGGCCAGCTGGGTACAGCACGGGCTCCCTGTGGAGGCCCCTCCTCTGGAAGGCTCGTGCAGCCTCTAGCTCCCCACCTGCTCACAATGTCATCTTGGTCAGGTCTGCTGGGAAGGTGCTGCTGGCACCAGCGGAGCCAGAACCGGAGGCTGCTGGCACAGGGCACTGCCTAGAGCGGCCACCCCCCCCAGCTGTCCCTGATGCAGACACGGCATCTGTACCTTGCTGTGGGGTGGCAGGAGTATCTGCCAGATCTTTCTGCACTCATCTGGAGATGCACATTTGAGTACCCACATCTCTATGGAGGAAATGTATAAACCATTAAATTAATTTAATTTGAGGAAGCCTGTAGCTTCATGGTCTAGAAACTTAACCATGGTTTCCACTCCTTAAAGCAAACATGTTTACTGTTCTGGCTATGCTTCTTATTTGTTTTTTGGCTTCTTCTGCCTTCTGTGGGGAAAACAGAGTAAAACTTATTAATTCTCTCAGCACAAAAGCATCAGCTGGAGTCTTGCACACAGACTGGCAAACACTCAGACTGTTTGTCCTTCGACTGTGGTTGTCATTAAACAGAACCGTGGGTCCCAGCCCCAGGGAAACCCCAGGGAAGCCTTAATCTGAGACATAATTCACATTAAGTCAGGACACTGCGGGGACATGGTCTGGGGTCATTTTTGCCAGCAGCGGTTAATGCAGGCTTGCACACTTTTTTAATGTGTCACACCATTTCAATGGTTGCTTGTCCTGTTAGCTCTTTGATGGGCCATGGGAATGAAATTACTAATTTCTTGGTCTGTCACTGGTGTAGCAGCCAACGTTTCAGCTGACCAAGGACTGAATGAAGACGGCGCCATTATTCAACAGGATGCTTTAATGCCCTGGTCTTGTCTCTGCCACCTTTGTTGAAATGCAGGCCAACCCTCAATCTCACAGTCCATCTGTTTCCTCTTCCCTTCAGATGCTGGTTGTCATGAGAATGTTGTCACAGCTGCTGGCAGGAATATTTAGGTAGCCCAGGCTATCTGTTTGCCTAATTCTGGGCCCAAAACACAGGCAATTAGCTACTGACCCTGCTGGGCTGGTGTCAGTCGATACATCCTTTGGGCAACGTACAAAACATATCAGCAAGGTGCAGTAGCTGCCGGTGCCGCTGAGAGTGTGCGCTGGGCAGAGTCAGTCTCCCTGCACCAACACAAAGAATGAGGAAAGTTGCCTTTCATGAACTGGAGTGAAGATGATGGAATTGTTGAGAATTGCTTGTTATTAAATCCATAATTAAGTCCAGAATATTTTTGTCTTGCTGGGTGCTAATGGAATGACTAGAAGCAATCCCTTTACCTCTGCTGGCAGTGCCTGCACAATAATTCACTACAGGACACTGCAGGCTTTTAATCTCCAAGGGAAAATAAAAACATCCTGTTTAGATAAATGTTGGTGTTATTTTTGAAAACTTAGCAAACAAAATAAAAAAAAAACCTCTTCCCCAGAAAATCCTCAGCACCCGTAACAGAACCATTTTGCATCTTATCTCCTTTCACTCTTTCCATATGCCTTGGAAGTGTTGATGTCAACATGCATAATGACAGTGTATGTTCAAAATATTATTATAATCTCTTCTTCAGGATTCACCAGAGAAAAATACAAGTTTTCTGTATGTGTGTGCAGGTGTGTATATGCGCTCAGCTGAAGAGCTAGGTAATGTTTCACTTGTTCACAAGTTTCTTCTTAATCCACAAAGCCCAACAGCGCTACTAGAAGGGAGCACCTCAGGCAGAGATGGTCCTTAATTGCCTTCAGAGAGGTACCTTTGTTTCGGGCTAAAGAAGTGATCCCTTCTGTCCGTGCCTGTTTCTCAGCCAGCCATCCTCTCATGGAGATGAGTGCTGTCGGCAGGTCTGGGGTGAGCAGTGAGCGAGCCTTTGGCCAGGAGCCGGGGCTGCCGGGCTGGAGGTGCAGCTTGCCCAGAGCCTGTGGCAGTGAACGGCCTCAGGGGTGCACGCAGCAAGAATGACTTTCCAGTGTAACTCGTGATTAAAGTAGTACACCAAGGACGTGATATGGCTTGTCATGGTTTATGAGTCTCTGTTCCAGCACAAAAAGAATTGGTAATTTCCAAGGAAGCTGTGAGTCTCAGGAGGAGGACAGAGGAAATTTACCCATGCTTTTGTTTCAAAAAAAATGTGCTCTTCTGATAAAAGCACTAGTACAGAAACCAGGAGGTACTGTTCACGGGGGATCTCATCTGACCTTGGGACACAAGGATGGCCATACAGCCCCCAGAGCCCTTTCTGTAATGAGTGGATACAAAAGTCCAGAAGGTATTTGCAAAGTCACAGATAACCTTTGTGGAGGATAAATGTGAGCTGGGATCACAGGAAGCCACAGGTTCATGATGTCCAGGGGAGCCATCACTCTTGTGTTTTGTAAGCCACCACAGTGGCTGGTGTGAGGCTCCGGCACGGTCCCTGGAGATAAAGCCTTCTCCTGCCCAGCCGCATGGATCACAGCGCTGCAGGAAGGACGTCCTCCATAATGCGTGCAGCGTGTGCAGCATCCCCCCAGTGCAGAAACAACAGCTGGGGCTTTCATCTATCTTCTGAAAAAGGTTCTAACTGGTCTTAGTGGATTCATTGCAGGAGCTGGAGCAGGTATCAGTCGCCTTGGTTGTGTGACCCAAAGTTAGTCTCCAGCACTTTCAAAACTCTGGCCAATCCAATAAATTTTGCTTTAGCTTCCAGTCAGGCTCTTCTTTCGTTTTTTTCACCTAGATTAAAAAGTTTCTTAGCACCAGGCAATATCTCCCTGAGAACAGGTACTTAAGTCAGCATTTTATTGTATTTCAGGCAGGATAAGCAGGTGGAGCTCTTTAATTCTTGCCGGATAAGGATTTTTTTTCCCACACCCTCAAATTGTTTTGGTGATTCATTTGGAACATTTTTCTTTAAAACACAGACAGCAGAACACTGTGCAGTAGTCCAGTATCAGTCTTACAAGAGGAAAATTGTCTCCTGCTTCTTCCCACTGCTTCCCTGGCATGTTGGAGGCCCACAGCCGCTCCTGTTCCGCAGCACTGCACCAGTACCCGCTGCCCGCAGACAGCCGTCCCCGCTCCCCGCCGGCGCAGCATCAGCCCACCTCACGCTGGGAGTGATGCTCTCCAATAATAGCGATGCTCTCCACTGGTAGGGGGTGGCCGGCCATCAGATGGTGGCTGCCAGCGGCCATGCCCAGCCCGTGCCAGGGGTCCACAGCCCCCTGCCCTGGGGGTTTGGTGCTGGCCTGGCCACCCCAGCGGCTCGTGGAGCTCTTGCTCCACGCCAGCGGTCCAGGTGGGCTGCGAGGCCATCCTGGATTGCTCCCCTTCTGGAAAATTACTTGGAAAGAGAGCAGCAACCCATAAATTTTACTAACAGCTGAAGCTGTGCTGTGCAATGGCCTTAAAACCTCTGTGGTTTGAAAGGACTGTTGCTGAGGTTTAACGTTACAAGGAAATCTACTTTCCACGTTCACTCAGTTTTCACCTGTAATTATAACTTCAGGCGTGACAGATAAATCACTCTTTATCACTGGAGCAGAAAACATCTCCCGTTCATTTTGGTATATTGTAAGTGCAGGCAAGTTATGTGTGATTTAAAAAATGCAATTTTGTCTATGAGCTTTAAAATGATAGTGACACCATTGGGTTTTATTTAGCAGCACTACAGTCAGGAGAGAATGGAGGTAAGAGTTATCTTTTCCTTCATCAGTAAGCATGTAGACTACCTCCCTTTTATCCCTGTTCAATTTTATTTTAGGGACCCAAAAATACCACACCAAAAATGCAATTGCACATAATGGTGATCTGAAAACAAGAGCAGGGTTATTCTTTGTCGTTACCAGCAGTATTTCTCAATGATTGGTGACAATACCTGGCAAGTCTGGACCAAGAGGAGTGTCTCATAACCTTCCTTGCAGATGTAGGAGGTGGCAGCACATGAACTCTTAGGTCTTCCTTCTAACTCTGAAACTGTCTGGAAAGGTTTGGGTTTAATGAACCTGTTGGAAGTGGAAGTCACGCCAGAAATCATGAAATTTTGCTTTTGCCTTTTTCCTTGCATTACTGACCTGGCCCGAGCAATCCCTAGAAGAGGGCCTGTGAATTCACACTGCATGCATGGTGATCAGAAACTGCACAGCTCTCCCACTGGGACTGCTGGAAGGCACAGCACCAAAGCCTCACCCTGTCTACAGCTTCTGTGCTGATACAGGGTGCTGCTGATTAACAGAGCCTAATTAACAGCAGGCTCTGTTAATTACACATCTAAAGTAACAGGATATTTTTGCCTTAACATTTGTAATGTTCAGCATTTTTCAATGAAAGATGTGTCCGATGTGGGGTGCACATGTGGTTTCCTATGTTCCTACGTTCAGTTGAAGCAATGGAGTATCAGCCTTCATCAAAATTGTTTTCAGACACATAGTATAAAAGATCTCCAGGGTGCATCAATATTGCAATCCAGCGTATCACCCTCAGCCTGGATCATAAACCTGATTTAAACAAAGCAGATTTCTTACTGAGCGCTGATTCCAGCCTAGCAAAAGGTGCAACACGGGCCGGAGTCTGCTCAAAAGCCATAAGCACTGGCCCTGGGCTTTAACACCTGCCACAGGTCTGGCTTCTGTGCCTACTGCATTGCCAGGAGTAGTAACAACACTGGGGGCCAATATTTTTGACATGGAATCACCATTGCTGTTTGGCAGACAGTACAAGGGTGTGAAATGACTTATGACTCAGAAAATGTACCCACTCTTCATACAAACCTAGCTAACAGCCACCTGTGTGGGGCACATTTCCTTTTCCTTGGAGGTCTGTATGTAAAATCCTATTATAATGAAACAGTAAAAGAACAGAGTATGCTATCTACAAAATTCTCTAAAAATAGCTCAGTAATAATGCTGCTGCTTTCTGCAGACTTACAAAAAAGGACTTTTCAAATCTATGATTCACTAATACAATCAAACATAATCACAAGCAAAATTATTCACACTGACTTGATTAGTAAAAAGAGTATGCTAATGAGATATCCTACAGCATCTTTCTCTGTGTTTGAATATGACACTGTAGTTCTCCACTTCTGAGCACAGATTCATCAGTTGTGGGAAAACAAACCCGTCCTTCCTATTCTCTCACAATTTGCTGGTTTCTGGAAAATGAGTGTATTTTTGGGTTGCTCCTCCCCCGGGCCGTGGCCTGTCTGCACCCGCAGCTGCTGCTGCCGTGCCCTGGCTGCACGGAGCTACCCTCCCCGCTGAAGATTCTCCCTCGCTTCGCCTGGGCTCATCAGGTCCCCAGTCCTGGTTTAGGGGACCGCAGGTGGACAAGAATGTGAAAGCCACTGCAGCCTTGTGGTGTGGCTGTGAGTGGGCTGCGCTGCTCTGAGCCTTCCCAGTGGCAGGGGACTGCAGCCAACAGGAAAACGTCCAAGAAAGCTTTTCCCTCCCAGACCAAAGGGCAGGAGGAAGCATGAGGTTGTGCTCAGGGGGCTGGGTGAGCTATGGCAGGGTGACCCAGGTCTGGGCAGGCAGTCGCAGCTGGATGCCCTGGATGGCTCGGCAGAGCACTTCCACCCATGCTCCTGGCTGGACATCTCTGCCTGAGCCCCCTCCTGGCACCAGCCCCAAGGGCTTGCGCGGATGCTTGTGGAGACAGAGTGAGCCACAGGCTGCAAGCCTGCAGGAGCAGGGCTTGGACGTGCCCGAGACAGAAATGACGTTTTGGGGCAAACTGGTGTCCACACGCCCGCCATGGCAGGGATGAGCGCAGGTCCCCCACAGCCCCTCCACCACAGGGCTTGGGCTGCACAGGGATGTCTACCGACAGCCCGGCGCTGAGCTGTGGCCAGACCCTGCAGCTGCAGCACCGCGCTGAGCAGGAGTCCCCATACTTTGAGCACACCCACTCCTCATAGGAGCTCATGATTTCCAGGCGGGGTCCAACCAGACTCCGCTGGGGTGCACACATGGACCCCTCAGAGGCAACGATAGTCTCCCCATCCTCCCAACCCTCCCAGCAGCAGGAAAGGCGATTGCCTTTATCAGCTTCTGGGCTCGTTCAGGGCAACTGCAGATATCCTGCTGTCTGCATAAATGTCTAATCTGCATTGTGAGTTGTGATAAGTTACCTTATTGTAATAAGCCTCATTGATAGCTCTGGGCAGCGAAATAAAAGCACCTATACAATTAAAATGGCAGGTCCTCGAAAAGGAAGACAATTATTCAAGTTTTCACCACATTACTCTGTGGTAACAAGCCCTGCGGTGTCAGCTTCTCCTTAGCGGCTCTGTAAGTGAGGAGCGGAGACAGTGCTGAATTGCCACAATCCTCTCACCCCACCAGTAAAACACATGCTGGCTGTAGACTATCTAGCAGTTGTCGGAAAGCAGAAATTATGGCTACAAATCAGAGAAATAATGTGAATTCCCTGCCATTTTCACAGCCACTAACACAGCAATCCAAAGGGAAGCTTGATCAAGGTTTGGAAACAGCAGGGAAACCCATTTTTGCTGCAGGCCACAATGGCAAAGTACTGCCTAATTACCATTACAAAAACCTTTCTATACAAAGATAAGCGGATAGTCCTCAGCACTACTGAAACTAGAAGCCTGCTAAGTCTTTGCAATTGGTATAATTTCCTTTATTTTACTCTGTCTAGTAGATAAAAGGAATTGGGCCTGCAGTCCAGCTTGTTTAGAAAGCACTCGTGGTCCCCATGCACAGAGACGTATATGGTGCTAGTTTTCCCAAGCCCATAGCCAGCGTTTTAAATTGAGCCTCTGGCCATCTGTCTTGCAGTGAAGGGGCTAACTCGGCGTGTGCTGGGCAAGGCACTGCCACTCGCCGCCATGCTGGGAGCTGCCTGCCGGTTTTGCAGGGGTGGTCACTGGCACGCAGCCAGCTGGTGCGCGGTGCAAAGCAGCACCCCTCCACCAGCAGCACCCCTCCACCAGCAGCACCCGCGTTATTCTTGTCAGCAGACAACACTTTAACGAGACAAAACGTGATGCAGGAGAGAGGCCTTGACTTTATCACAGTGCACAGCAGCACAGCAGCCAAATCACGGTGAGCTTTCTAAGAAGCTGTCCACCTCTGCCCCCGCGTTGGAAGATGATGCTTGGCACTGCTGTATAGCAGAACCACAGCCAGTGCAGCAACTTGCTGTAAAAGAACTTTTTCAAGAAAAAGACTGCATGGAAGAGCTCTGGCAGGGAATTGGAGGCCTGTCTCCACAAGCCAGAGGAGCACAGAGGCACAGAAGAAGGTGGGGACCCAAATTACAGGTTCAGAGGAAAGGAAACCCTGCCTGGGCCCCTCCCAGAGGAAACTCAGCTCCATGGGCCTCTAGGGAAGGCCATCAAGATGGGTCAACAGGAGCAGCTCTCTGGACCACCTTTCAGACTGAGGGCAGTCACTGCCTGGAGTGTGGGAGACATCATGGGATGCAGGGGAAGAGCAGTGTGGGATTGCACAGGACTTCTTACAGGAGAGGCAGGGAAAGGGCTGGATCCAGGTGGTATGGCAGCAGCAAGCATGGGAAAATAGAGGGATAAGGAGGCAAGTGGAGCCAGTGACCAATAAATATGTTGTTGGTCAGTGCACTTGTTTGGCCTTGCCCTGCGCCTGACATGCGCTGCCTGTCTGTCGTGGTTCAGCCCCAGGCAGCAGCTCAGCACCACGCAGCCATCGCTCACTGCCCCTGCCCCGAGGGGAGGGGGGAGAGAATCGGAGGAGTGAGAGTGAGAAACACTCCTGGGCTGAGATAAGAACAGTTTAAGAATTGAAATAAAGTAAAATAGTAATGATAGTAATAACAATATAATAATGATAATAACAACAATAATATCCAAAGCAAGTGATGCACAATGCAATTGCTCACCACCCGCCGACTGATGCCCAGACAGTCCCCGAGCAGCGATCGCTGCTCCCCGGCCAACCCCCCCAGTTTCTATACTGCCCATGACGCCGTATGGTATGGAATGGCCCTTGGGGCAGTTGGGATCAACTGTTCTGGCTGTGCCCCCTCCCAGCTTCTTGTGCCCCTGGCAGAGCAGGGGAAGCTGAAAAGCCCTTGCCTGGCATAAGCAGCACTGAGCAACAACTAAACCATCAGTGTGTTATCAGCATTCTTCTCATCCTAAATCCAAACCACAGCACTGTGCCTGCTGCTAGGAAGAAAATTAACTCTATCCCAGCCGAAACCAGGACACTGTCCTGTTGTCTCATCAAACTCCATTCCCAACTATTTTCCTCTGTGAAGAGTTCTCTATGCTGTGTGCACGCATGTGCATGGGAGCTCAAGGTGTCACAGGCTGGGGTGGGGCCAGAGGCTCACGTGTCCTTTGTGCAGCACCCGGAGTGAGTGTAAATGTGCAAGCATGGGTGTGGGCGCTGGTGAAGATAGAGCTAGACCAGCCGCCGAGTAGGTGACATGGCCTGGGGACCAGGGGACGTGTGTCTGAGGAGGAGGCACTTGGATGAGTTGGTGACCAGAAGGACCAGGGGAGTCCTGGCCAGCTGCAGGAGGGACCATCATGTCTGAGGGTGGCCAAGAGACCCATCTGTGTGTCTGTGTGCAGGAGGCAGCCAGGGGTGGTGGGATCGAGGGGCAGCTCGGGGCAGGCTGTGTGTCTGAGCCCAGCCCTGGAGGGATCTGCATTGGCGGGACAACCTGGGGACACAGAGTTGCAGCAGCCTCTCATGACATTACTTCTTCTTCCACACCACTACAGAGGAAGTTCTGAATGTATAATTGACTGGTTTGATTTTAACTCCAAGTAGTCCTAACTCCATGTTAGAGAGACCTCAGTAACAATGACGAGAAGGAAGACTGGGAAGTCCAAACGCACCTTTGGACACTGACCCTCATTGCAACTGTAGCTGCAGTGACCAACAATGAATGCTTATTTCATGGTGTTCCCTTCTTCTCAATAGATTTCTTGCTTGCGGTTTTCCATACTGCAGGTGTTTTCCATACCTATTCTACAAAATTAACTCTGAAAATCCTGGGTTCATATTTCTGCAAATCACTTTGAAACTACTATTATGTGTTTCAGTCTCTACAGTGTATCTCAGCTGACAGTCTCCTGCCTGTCCAAAGACATGCTTGTGCTTGCAGCCCGTCCTCTTGGCTCCTTCCTCCTCTTTTTGTCTCAGAAACTGCTGTGAATGTCAAATATCCTTGGACTAGTGTGTGTGTCCATTTGAATTCCCTAAAAGCAGATTCATTTGTTGAGGATTTGCTGTTAACAACAACATTTTAAAATTGGTTTTTATATACCATAATGTCTAATGTTGGCATATATACAATTGTAATTGGTAAAATAACAATGCCATCTTCAGGCTCCCATGTTAGTTGGCCGCATTAGCTGTGAAGCTGCCAGATTTTTAAAGGTTTTTCAGTGCCTGGAGACGCAAATAACTACTGAATGGGAATTTCAAGTCACCACAAAACTATGAGGGAAACACAGTCCTTGAAGCATAAATCCCACCCAGGACTCAAGCTCCACCCAGGTGCACTGGAAACACTGCTGCTATTAGAGCTATTATCTGTACCACATGGCACGTATATACCTAGACAGATGTTGCCACAACAGCAGCATGAGCCATGAACAAATGGACAACTCCAGCCATGTGTTCAGTCCAGTTTTATCTCCTTAAGCATCCCTACAAAATGCCTCGGGGATTAAAAACCTGTCATCAAAGAGATCAGAAAATCCTTTGCAGCCTGCATTGTAAATGGCAGTGATCAAAATGACTAATTAAAAGAGAAAGCTGACACAGTGTCACTCTTCTCACTGCTTTGTCAGCTCGTCCGTTTGAATTTATACAAGGAGGCACACAGCTGCCTTGTAAGTCAGTTGCTAGAATGTAAAGTAACCCAGATGGCCAGGTTATTTTACAGTAAGACATCCCTCTTACTACAACTTGAGGAAAAGTTTTACTTTTCCAGAGGTATGTTATAAGAGAGCCTTAATTTCCAATAGATAAAATTAATAGCAAATACCGTGTTTCCATACTCTGCTTTTGCCCAAGTTGATTATCGGTCCCTTAGAGCTGTAGTTCCCAGCGCACCTGCAGCACTGTGTGTGCATTTTATGCACACCAAGGAGAACTTGGAGTTGCAGAATCCAGGGAAAAAAACACTTCTATTTTCACTGCATTTTTAAATTAATATTGGTTATAATAGTGGATGTGTCACTGTCCCTCTTAAAAGCAAGGACAAAACAAGCTATTGCAGAGGGGAAAATGATGAGAGGGAACAGAACTGCCTCGCTGAGCGGAGACTTCAGTTTTCTTCAGTACTTAACATTTTATATACTAACTAGAGTGACACACCACGAGGGACTGGGCCTTTGTAGGAGGCTAATCTTGGTGAGCCAAAAGTCACTTGTTTGGTGTGGTATTTGACAGAAGTTGCCTTGACAAAATAAAAATGAGGCCATTCTTCCACTCTTGCATCCCTACCACACAGAGGTACCTGAGACGGGCAGAGCTGTCCCTGCTGCACACAGGAGCGGCGATGGTGGGCGAGCAGAGTCCTCGCGGCAGGGGACCTGGCCGTCTGGAGGAGGGTGCGTTGCGGAGCCGTCGGGCTGCGTGGGGTTCTGCAACCTGCAGCGACTGCAGCCTCAGGAGCTCCCCCCGGGGTTCCTTCAGACTTTTCAGCCCATTTAAAGGCTCAGATTCTGTCAGCAAAAGTTGTTTGGCAACAAGTCTTCTCCCTCACCCCATAGCACAGCAGCCATTCAGAAATGCAGTGACAGAGGTGCTGGGATATGGGCCAGTGCCTGATCCCTGGGGAGCAGCCATGCATCGCTGACAGTGGCCCTGACTCAGCCGCCTGACCACCATTTGGTTTCTGCGATCCTGTGCAGGCGTGGCACTGCACCTTGCTGGCACTGGTGGGAGACGGACTTGCAATCTCTGATTAACCCAAAGGCAGCAGATTCAGTTGCTCAGGGTGCCTGCAGCATCTGCCTTGGAAGTCCTGTCCCTGGCAGCTCCATTACCAGGGGTTTGCTTTGAGCTTCTCACCCGAGCTCCAGCCAGGGAGAGATGCCTGTCCTTTGCTCCCGCAGTGCCGGGCACAGGTGCCAGCTGGTGCTCAGCTTCTCTGAAACCCGGCCCTAAATGACCGATTCTGAGATGTGTTTGGAAATGACTCCTGGAGACCGTGACCCGTGGGCTCCACAGATGGGTATGCATACTGCTGCAGGCAGCTGCGGGCAGGGCATGACCTCAAGACCCGCTGTAGAACAAAGGGACTCCACTGCACGTGACCAAATCCCCCCAAAACAAGAAGAGCTGGTGCTAGCAGCAGTGACAGCAGCCACCCTTCCAGCCAGCCCTGCTCTCTTCTCCCGCGTTTCACAGAGATTTCCAGGAAGACCCGTTTGCCTGGAGTTGCGTGTGGATGCGCGTGCAGATATAGGGCTGCGTGTCCTATCAATGTGGGAGCTGGGAGGGGGCGGAAGGAACAGGAGTGAGGGCACCAGCCTCAGGCAGAGACACCTGCTATGAAGAGGTGGATAGACAGTCTAGCTCAGCGCATTCTGGAGAGGAAAGCATTTTCTGCCTCCCAAACACAGCATGAACACTTCTAAAGAGTTCCCTGTGGCTTTAGTGCTGCATTATTCAGGGTGACAACAAGACAAAAATAACAGCGTGTGCTGTATAATTTGCAGACAACTTGACCCAGGACGTGCCTCACCTCTGGCAGCTTCAGAGATGTACAATAGTTATTCCTCGGTTTTGTTTTCCTTTTTTCCCCTACCCTGGTTTCTTTGTCACAGGTTAGCAGTCCTGCTCCACTGCAGAGCATACTTGCCTGCATTAATTGTGCAACATTTTAATAAGCATGTCTGCTTTACTATCAACTGCCTGTCCCTGGTGCCATTTCTCCCACAGATGCTGGGGACATCAGAGCAATTAAGAGACAACACCTTGATTTCCATGTCAGGATCTTGAGCTGTTCTTTTCTAGAAACAAGGGGAAATGTATATTCTGAAGGAGACATATTTTGCTCCTTTGTACACGGATATAAATAGGAAGGACCATACGGGGCAGTGGAAATGCTCTGCACTGATGATGATGAGAGGGGAGATGTGATTCAATGAGCTGCTCCCTCAGAAGGGGGATGTAGGAGCATGCAGTCTCGGCTCTTCCCTGCAGTGCCTGGTGTGCGGCTGGGCAGGAGAGAAGTGCCCCGGTGCCTCCACCCACCGCAGCCCTGACCCATGTCCCAGTGCCTCCACCTGCCCCAGCCCTTACCCAAACTGCCTGACAGCATCCACACACAGACCATGCCCGGCTGCCTGTAGGAACTGCCCTGCTGCCCCAGCTCCCCTTGCTGCGCGCCTTCTGCCACACTCCCTCTGACCACTGGTCATGCTCTGATCAAAGGGCTCTTCAAAAATCCTGGCACTATAAATACAGCAGGATTATGCTTTGGGAGTGCGTTAACCACATGGAACCACAACAAGTGCAATTTGTAACCTAAAATCCAAATCTTCCAAAAGCAATAGTACTGCTATGAGTAAAAATGGCATTTTTGGACCCAATGTGCAATATTTTAAAAGAGCAATTGCAACACAGTCCACCAGCTCCATGTCTAGTTTGCTGTGATAATAGTTTCCCCAGATCTCCTGTCTTAGATTTTATAGTTGTTCTACTGCCTCTTTTGCAAAGTCCCTGTTTTATCTCACCCACTTGAGAGTCATGAGCAATTACTAAGAGCCAACAATTACACAGTTACTTCAGATTGTTGAGCAATTATAATACTACAGCATAATTGTTTCCCTTGCTCCTTTTTAATTTTTAGCAACTGACAGCAACAAATATGCTATGTTGGCAAATTATACCTCTGTTCCATCATGTATGCATAAACATATAGGCAGACTCGTGGCCAAGCATACACACACAGCAGCACTGGATGCCACCAGAAGTCAGAGGTGACTGAACGGGAATAGGTGTGAGCAGATCAGTGGGGGATTTTGAACTAAGACTATGCAGGTTACAAAAGCAAAGAGAGCAAGTTTAAAAGTAACAAAGTATTTTGACCATATGTACTATTGCCAGGAGGAGTAAAATACCTCCCAAGAAGTACCTGGATGTGATGCAGCCTTGAGTTGCACTGTGCCCCTAAGAAGGCAGGGACCATTTCACAAATTCTGCTCAGGATTAAAAAGAAGAAAAAGTTAGTGTCCTAAAGTAGAACTGAGAACCAATAATCTACCAGATGGACAGCACATCTAGACAGTAATCTACCAGATGGGCAGCCTTGATTTAACAGTATGTTAAAATCTGAGAAACATTTAAAATGTAAGCAGTTAAAATAATTGGTCTTGAGCTCATCAAAGGAAAGGAAAGCCAGGTAAGGTTTGTGTAGATGGTACATCAAAATTAAATGGAAAAACATTAACTCATCTCTAGGACAAGCATACGTTCAAGCATTTCAACTGCCTTGTACAAACAAGTGTAGTTTGTACAAACAAGTGTAGTTTGTACAAACAGGACAGTAAGGATCCTTAAAGTGGTGGGAGAGGGCAGCAACACTGCGGAAGCAGTGATGCAGTAACCTATCAGCACCAGTGCATGACATCACTGTGAGGTAGTCACAGAAAATGCAAATTTAGTACTGAGATATAGTCAGAGTGGTATTAGAACAGAAGAATAGAATAGAATAGAATAGAATAGAATAGAATAGAATAGAATAGAATAGAATAGAATAGAATAGAATAGAATAGAATAGAATAATTTATGCTATGCCTGGAGTTACACGTGACCAGCTATGACCTAGGTCTGAGGGGTCCATCCAGGAGAGCAGCTTTCTGCAGCGCAGGTCCCAGGCCCATCCAGGAGACAGGGTCAGAGATGGGCACACCTACAGCATCGCTCAGGCAGGGACTGGAGGCCCCAGGCTGAGCTGAGACACATCACCTTGGCAGGAGATGGTGGAGGGGAGGATCCCCGGGGAGGTCATTCCCAGCCATTGAGGCCTATGAGCACCCCAGAACCCTGACAGAAGTAGACTTGCACTGCTCATATACTGTCCTTTAGACGTTTATAGTTGGCCACTTTGGAGACAGAGTATTGGGCGAGATAGACATTTGCTCTGATGGAGTACTGTTGTTCTCGTGCTCTTGTTTTATTATATTTTTCCAAGGGCAACAGCTCAGGCATTTCTAAAAATGAGTACAAGAAAAAAAAAATCCAGGGGGAAATGAACAGGTATTGCACACATTAAAAAGATTTGCAACCCTTTAGTTCAGGAGCATTTCATGCTTCAGACTGAGGGCTTGATCTCTGAGCCTCGCTAGAGTCAGAGATGTGGGGTTTTGTCATCCTGTGGAAACCCAACTAAACTGGATGAGTACAGAAGACTTTCAAAAACCACACTTTACACATGTTTTTTGCAAATTTGTTCAGATAATCAAATTATCTCAAGACAATCCACAGCTCTCACCCCCATCAGAAGGTACATGCCTCCTTCCCACAACATGACAGAGCTGAGGCTGGGACATGATTACCCATTAAATCCCATCTCCTAGTGCAGGGCTGGGAAGAAATGTCATCAAAGAGTTCTTCAGCATGTACTGTTAGGGAAAGAAGGAGGTAGGAAGAAGAACAGGACAGGACAGGATAGGGACCTACAATGATCATCTAGTCCAACTGCCTGACCACTCCAGGGGTGACAAAAAGTTAAAGCATGTTATTAAGGGCATTGTCCAAATGCCTCTTCAAGACCAACATTGCCATTTGAAATGGAGATGTTTTAAAACTATTGTGGGTCTCACTAGGAAAACTTAGGTCAGATGAGCTCAGCTGGAAGCAGTTCAGGGCAGAAAGGCTGTGATGACCACAGGAAGTCAGTACCTGTTTTGCAAGAGAAGATCAGAAGAACTTGACTTGTCTAACCTGGCAAAATGAGGGCAACAAGGAGACATGACAGCTGTATGTCAACACAGTAGAAGGACTAGAGAGTACAAGTAACAATTCATGATAACAGTAATATGAGCACAAGAACAAATGGGTATCAGCTGCTGAGGAAAACCCTCCAGGGCCAGTCACCCTGCGCACAAGCCCCCAGGGCTGTGTTTGAAACAGACCTGTTGAAACCTCTTCAGACCTTGTTGAAACCTCTCTGCTTGGCACAGTGGTAATAACAACATGCAAATATACAAATACGTTACCTTGAGGAAGCATGAAGACACTTACATAATAAGCATGGAGGCAGACTTATCAGCAAACAAGTCAAGAACAAAAAAAAAGAGCTATCCAATGGAGAAGAAAGAGGGGAAACTGAGGCTGAAAAATCACCCTCTCCCATTGCTGCCTTTGGGCCTCTGTGAACCAGTAGGCTTTCCCTGGGGCCTCTGCCCTAGTGCAGGACAGCACCCCGGAGCAAAGTGTCCACCTCCACCCGCATCTGCCAACAGCACGGAGGAAGGAAGACCCACAGCTGTGGAGGGCAGAGTCTGCCAGGACCTCTCCAGGTCACAGCCCAGCTTGCTAAAGAAAAGCTAGCCTTTAAAAAATAATCAGCATTCACTGATAGACTGACAAGGCTCAAAGCTTGCATAAGCAGTAAGATGAAAAGCAACAGGAAAAAGTAAATGAACAGAAACCCCATGGGCAGCAGAGTTGATTCTATGACCAAGCACAAGGTAAGAACAGATTGGCAGTTCTCTAAGACTAATTATTAGCAAAAAGAGAGAGCAGCCATGTGGTAAGGAGCTTTCCTGAAATCTCTTCCAAATGAAAAAGCAAGATATTGGAGAACAGTGGAAAGTTCTGATGCTAATGAATGGGTTATGTAAAAAAAAAAAAAAAGAAAAAAAAAAAGAAAAAACAGACTATGAGTCTCATTTATAGCCAAAGAACAGTGGAAAGATGTTACAAGCAGTTCAGAAGACTTCTATTGTGTGAATTTGATCAAAATGTAGACTGGTTTAGTGGAAAAAAATGTTCTTCTCTTTTATGGTGCTTTACGAGGGTGGATTGGGACAGTCTGGAGATGCGTAAATGAGCCAGCCGACTGTGTAGCGGATGGCATGGCTTTGCATGCAGCAGGGCGTGATCACACGAGCGTGCCCGAAGCCTCCCGCGCAGCGGCCCCAGGCACGGGCAGGGTGAGGGGAGCAGCGCGCAGCGGGCTGGGGCACCCTCACTGCCGGGCATCTCCTCCTGCCACTGCGGGGCATGAGGCACAGGCACCGCTGGGCACAGCTACCAGCCCAGCAGTGCCATCACACGGCAGAACAGCTGGGCACCGGTGTGGATGAAATGTCATCAGGTATCTGAGCTCCGAGAATGCCTTTGCTGAGGGGCTGCCTGCAGGCACGAGCAGACCAGTCCTGCATTTTCCTGACAATGACAAAATGCATGGAGATGAATAAGGCACAGGCTGTCTCCGTAAGGGTGCCTCTTACCATCAAGACACCTTTCAATGGGAGAGTGATTGGGAAGGGCAGTGTAACGCTGCAACCCTCTTGGACTGCCGGTTTCCTGTCTTGCTGTCTGCTGCAAAAGAAACTAATCTCTCCTTTGTAGGTGAACAACAGATCACCCTGATATCTTGGGTAGACAAACGTTCTTGCAAGAATTGGGAAAAGAAAAAAAAGCCACAGCAAAACATTAAAAATAAAGAATTAAATTATTTGATGAGACGTAGTAGTGTGTGATGATGAGTAATAGCCGCTAGAAATAATAGACCTGCTTCATCTAGCCAAGCAAAAGAAAGCACGTGCTTGAGCCTGATGGCAAAAAGTTCAGAATGACAAACCCCTTTTCAAAAAGTGCCCAGAGAAGGGTTCCTGCTTGGTTACACCAGTTTTTAGCTTCACTGAGTTGATACAGAAGGAACCCAAAAAGCCTCTGCTCTTCTAATTCCTTAATATGCTGTTTGTGAGGTTTGGGTTTGCTGTTTATGTCTCCAAACAAATCACAGAATGATTTCCCAAGATAGCTAATATCCAGTTCATTAAAATTTAGTGCTCTGTCACAGGGTCCCGTCAAGCATGACACAAGAATGGTGCATCTGTCCGTGGTGCATCTGCACCTTACCCTTCCAAATCACTCCGCGTGCTGGAACAAAAATCTCCCCTACCAGTCGTGTCCATCCCTACTGTTTCCAGCGTCGTGTAGTTCGTATTGCCACATTGTACAGAGCTGCAGAAACCAGGATCTGGAATGGCTGAACACCCTTGTGAAACCCATGCCTCAAACTCAGGGTGAGCATGGGTGGGCCTGAACCTGCAGCAGAAATGTGGATCCAGCCACGTGCGTTTACACTGCGATGTGCATCCCCAACAGCAGAGACTGGCCCTGGACAAACAGCAGCAGAACGAGCTGGGAAATGATTTAGTTACTGAGATCCTGTTGCAGGGACCAAAGTCAGCTTCCCACAGGAAAATCAGAAAACTTGGGAAAACATTCAGTAGCTGGAGCCTAAGGCATACTCCTGCACTGTTCGCAAGGAGCGCTCCGTGAAGTGGCTCTGGTTTTCCAGGTGACATGGGAGAGGGCAGAGTGCCCTGATTTCCCAGCACCAAAGCCACCCTAGCAGTGCTGCCCTGGCCACACACCAGATCATCCTCCTGTAGTCCTGGGGACAGCTGCGGCGTAAGTGGGACTGCCACGGAGCTGGCAGTAATAGCAGCAGGCACGTTCACCATGTTATTAGCACGACCACAATTGCAAGGCCAGCTGCTGCAGGGCAGGAATGGAGATGGACAGCATTTTTCAGGAAGTGTTTTTCTGGCTTATTCAGTTGCAGAAAAACTCATGTTTGTTGATAAATACCAGATTAATTGAAAAATCAATTTTGCTGGTGTAAATTAAGATAGATATCAAATATGTGTAAATTATATCATACATATGCTTAAGATATATTTTAAATTAAATACATTATTTTAAACTAATAATATATGTTTCTCTATATATTTGAACATAAGTGCCTTTGTAGCTCTTTTTCTGGATTTGTGATAAATGAAGCCACACCCTATATTACAAATTAAAATCTTCAATAGAAATCTTTTGTTCAAATGGATTCTAAACAACCTATAGGGAAATAAAGGCGGGGGGGGGGGGGGGGGGGCTAGGTTGGGTTTTGTGGTTTTTTTAACATATGAGAATACTATGGATAAACCTCCTATGGTATGCAGCAGAACTTTGCAAACCTTCCCCTACCTGGAATCTGTTTCGAAGCTGCCATGAAATAGATGCGAGGTGCTTCTGAAGGCTGAGCGGCACGGGCCACTGATGGAGTGGGGCAGGACACAGGACACGCTGCTGTGCTCGAGAAGCGCAGGCAGCATCCTCAACCTCTGCCGAAGCAAACGGTCAGCTTGTGCCAGCGAAGGCATGGAGCCCGGCCGCGGGGCAGGCGCACCCCACCATCGCTGCCCACGCGAAGGCAGCCGCCTTGCAGCAGCGCTCCCAGGGAAGAGGCGCCGGGTCCCGTGGACTTGTCCTGCCAGGAGGGTTTGCGGTACTCCCCTTCGGCAGCTCCAGCCAGCAGCCGGGACGGGCGCCACGCACAGAGGCATGCGCACGCACACACACATGGGTGTATGCGCACACACATGTGCACTTACACACACGTGCCCAGAGAGATGCAGCTCAAGCCAGACAGGCACCCCCAACCCTGTGCTGACCCCACCCACCCTCACATCCCCTCCTGCCCTTCCCATCCTTAATTCCTGTGGACCGTGCCCCACTTCAGCCCTGCTGTGACCATCCCACCACAGGGCCATGTGGCCCACAGCAAGTTTACGTGGCCTCACAGCACCCCATAATGAATTTGTGTCCTCATGAGCCCCAGAACCACCTTGTTCCCCTTCCTGTGGGCCACCAAAGTGGGGCCCACCCTCCCCAGGGTTGCCCTGGGTGTCCCCCCACAGCCCATCTGTTGGTGTCCCCCCAGCTCTGGCCACCACTATCTCCTGCTCGAGGGTTTGTGTGTCTGTCTGTGGCTTATTACCTCTTTTGGCTCCTCTGTTTTTAGCTGGATAGCTGTTAACCAGATGTCCTCAAAAATCAGATGTCCCTTGTTCAGAGCCTTACAGCCCACAGAGCCTTGTGAAGAACCTCCAGCCTGGCCCTAGCCCCGGGACGGGTGGGTCCCAGCCGGCGGCCCCGGCTGCCAAGGGGCAGCTCCATGGGCAGAAGCAGCTGCTCTCCCCGCAGGACCCGGGACACCCCCTGCCAGGGAGCCCCTCTGCACGGAGACGTGCCCTGCCGCAGGCAGCATCCCTGCCCCGCAGCAGCGCCGCTCTCACTGCTTTCAGTGTATTGCCATGCTTAAGTAAGAACAGCCCTAGCACAACGTGTTTCCCAGGGAATAAATACCTCATTTGGAGGAGTTAATGGTCCCCAGCTCATGCTAAGGGCTATTAACGTCAGCCACTCATTAATATCAGGCATTGCCATGGACTGATGTTATTCTTGGCTTAATGCAGAGAAGGTGGATATAATCCCAGACATATGGATTCTTTCCCATGTGATGCTGATTTAAGGCTATGTACACAGCATCTCAGGAAGCTGATCCATCCACTCAGTGCTTTGGGAGATGCGTGAGCGAGGTGATAGGGCTGGCAGCTGCCTCTGCAGCCATGATAAGAGCACCCACTCACCTCTGGGAATGAGGGTGGGATGCCCCCGGCTCTCCCCAAGGTGGTCTCTGCCCTGATGCCCTCCCTGACAGCAGACCCCAGGTGGGAAGGGCAGGGGGGAGCGGGATGTCCGCCTTGCAGCTGGGAAAGGTGAATTAAAACTAAGAGCTGGGAGGAGAAGGAAAAGTTGCGATCAGAAGTAGCAAGGATGAAAAACTATAGACCAGCCTTTTAGAAGCAATGGGTAAATTCCGGATTTTCTTGGGCTTTATCAAATGAGGGGTGTTTTCTGATAGAGTGGGCAGCAGCTGTAAGTCCTAAGATGGGAAACACCAGCCTCCAGAACTGGACCTGGGATTTCCTACCTGCCAAGTGCGACGAGGGGAGAAAGCCGGGCTGTGCTGGGCAGCAGGGCTGCGCCTTCCCGAGGAGCGCTGCCTGTGCCCGTGCCCACCTCTCAGTACCTGCCGTGCAGAGGCCGCGCTTTGCAGGCTCATCTGGCGGTGAAGGAGCGCAGTGCTTCCCATGCTGCTCTCCCCTCCTCCCCACAGCCTTGTAGACACCGATTACCCTCTCCTGGCAGCGAGCCATACCCTACAGACTGCAAGACTCAGCGGTACACACTGCACACATCATTAAGCACAGCAGATGTGACCAACCTTTTCCTTTCTGGGTGAAAGCCAGCGGGAGCAGGCGCGATGAATGCAGGCCATAGAACAGCTTCATTAGGCAGTGATGGGACAATGCTATTTTTACAGTGAGGTGCGGACAGGAAGCGATTAAGCTCGTGCAGACTGCTCCTGAAGTTTGTCACAGTGCCCTATTGCCTTACAAGAGGTGGGAGGAATACTTTGCAGCACAGGAAACCGTACCAGGTACAGACTGGGAACAGCACTTCGGGGGTAAAGCACGTGCTGTCCCTCTCTCTTTCAAAGCTGTGAAACAGGGAGTTTCTGGAATCGCTGTCGTCCTAGCGCCTGGGGGTGTTGGTCGACAGCGGCTGAACGTGGGCCAGCAGTGTGCCCAGGTGGCCAAGAAGGCCAACAGCATCCTGGCTTGTGTCAGGAATAGTGTGGCCAGCAGGAGCAGGGAGGTGATTGTGCCCCTGTGCTCGGCGCTGGGGAGGCCGCACCTGGAATGCTGTGTCCAGTTTTGGGCCCCCCAGCACAAGAAGGACATTGGGGTGCTGGAGCGTGTCCAGAGAAGGGCAGCGGAGCTGGGGCAGGGTCTGGAGCACAGGGCTGGTGGGGAGCGGCTGAGGGAGCTGGGGGTGTTCAGCCTGGAGAAGAGGAGGCTGAGGGGAGACCTCATTGCTCTCTGCAACTGCCTGACAGGAGGGGGCAGGGAGGGGGGTGTTGGGCTCTTCTCCCATGGAGTTAGTGATAGGACAAGAGGAAATGGGCTCAAGCTGCACCAGGGGAGGTTTAGGTTGGAAATTAGGAAAAATTTCTTTACAGAAAGGGTGGTCAAGCATTGGAACAGGCTGCCCAGAGAGGTGGGGGAGTCCCCATCCCTGGAAGTGTTCAAAAAACGGGTAGATGTGGCACGTGGGGACATGGTTCAGTCTGGTCTACCCTTGATTGGTTTAGTGTGGACTTGGTAGTGTAGGTTAATGGTTGGACTGGATGATCTTAAAGGGCTTTTCCAACCTAAACCATTCTATGATTCTATGATTCTATTTTAGCGCATTGCTATCTGGGTCACTCGCACACAGTTACATCCCCACTGCTATTGTTCAACCAGCTCAGTGACAAGATTGCATGAAGCACCAGTGTCGCAAAAGGAATGGAGACTTTGGGAAAAATTTTCCATACAGGAGCACAGTTTGCCTCTCTCTGACGAAGTCTCTTCACATGTGTGGCGATGCTTTCCCGCGTGTTTGCTGCCATGAGACAAGGATGGCGCCCTTTCCTTGGCTCCCCGGGAGAGGGGAGATGTATTTGCCCATCTGGCTCCAAAATGGTGGGATCTCTCAAGAACCTACATGTGGTTTTCTGTATACAGGAGGGCACAGCAAAAACTCCAAACTGGGCATGTGTTTTATCATTAACAAATATGTTCTGTAAAATGAGTGTTATATCAGTCCAGTTGCTTACTTGGGTCGGGCTATGAGGCACGAAGGGAGGCTTCTATGATGGACACAGCAACTTCTGTTTGTTTTTCAGGAGAAACGCTCCTGTGTGTGTAAGACTTGGGAGTCCAGCTCCAGAGCTGGAAGCGAGCCCTTCGGCAAGCACCCCGGGGCGTGCTCCTGTAATCAGCTTTCTGCAGCCCTCACCATCTGCCAGGTGGCCAGCTCCCATGCTTAGCGCTTTTCCTGGCAGAGCTCCATCCCTAAGCTAATCACAAATGTCTTGTCCCCGGGTGAGGTTTGTCCATCCACAAACCGCAGTTTGAGCCCAGGCTGAACGCAAAGCAAGCTGCCAATATGTCTGAAGCAAGTTCCCAGACTCCACCGGGTTTTGTGTGATTTTTTTTTTCCTTTCCAGCAGTATTTATCCAATTCTGTCTGCCCAAAGTCTTGATATCAATTGCAGGTCAGAGGCATAATTTTTTCTCTCTGCCAGTGGGGATTTTGCCTGGATATATAGGTCAGGATTGGTCCTTTTCCTTGTCTGTCATATCTTTCAGTCTCCACAGTACCTAATATTTCTCCTGACTTTTTTGAAATATTCCATTTGCACCTCTTTTTTTCCTCAACCTGGATGTACTCTCCTGGTGTTGTGGCTTCTCTCCATTCTCTGTCTCATGTTAGAGACAATGCACTGGACAATGTTTTATACATGATCCAGAATTTCCTTAAACCTTTGAGCCTTTTGCTCAGGTATCCTTCTGGATTTGTCAGACAGATACTTCCATTACACAACTCAAATGTTCAATAATAATAGTCTGGATCTTTTCAAATATCAAAACTTACTCCCACTGGAAATCAATCATCAGACAGACAAGAGACAAGTAGGATAGTTGAGAATTGCCTGCCAACTTTCTTTCACTATAAAAGCTCATGAAAGCAGGCAAAATATAAATGACTTGTCAAAGACAGCTTAAAGAGAGAAACTTGAGAATATAATTATGGCCACACAGAAACAAAGTATTTGCACAGATATGCTGCAGTGAGGGCACGTATAGAGGAAGATGTGTCAGAAGTGCAGGGTACGTGTCCAGAGCCAGCAGGCTATAAGTCATGCTCTGAGCAGATGTTCCAGGAGGTCACATCAAGCACAAATTACAGGATGACAAACCTGGCAACTTTGTGCTAAGGACATTGTCAGCTTCAAGCTGGAGAGCAGTATTGCTTGCCTGACCCCCAGCCTCATTGGTCATATGCAGTTCTGGTCCAGTTCTGGTCCCCACAATTCAAGAAAGAAGCGGACAGACTGGAGAGGGTCCAAAGGAGGACCGTGAAGATGACCAAAGGGCTGGAGAACCTGCCCTGTGAGGGAAGACTGAAGGAGTTAGGTCCCTTCTCCCTGGAGAAAAGAGGGCTCAGGAGGGACCTCATAACATTCCAGTACTTAAAGGGTGGCTACAAAGAGGACAGAGGCTCTCTCTTCACGAGGAGCCACATGGAAGAGACAAAGGACAATGGATACAAGTTACGCTGGGAGAGATTTCATCTCAATATAAGTAAGAAATTTTTCATAGTGAGAACAATCATTCACTGGAACAACCTCCCCAGGGATGTGGTGCAGTCCCCACTGCCGGAGGTTTTCAACATGTGGCTGGACAGGGTGCTACATTATCTCATCTAGGCTCCCTTTCCCATGAAAGACTGGATGAGATGATCTTTCAAGGTCCCTTCCAATCTGTGCTTCTCTATGGTTCTATGATTCTATGATCTGTAGAAATTAAGGATGTAAAAATATTATGGGATTTTTTAGTTGTTACTGTATAAGAACTCTGTATTTGAAGATCAAATACGGTGGCTACCAAAACAAATGAAGGTGCCTCATAGCATGCATTTCTTAGTAACTTGATTTTTGTTTAAATAACAATGCAAATAAACATTGGCAAATACAACAATTTATGACAAGAAATTAAGAACATCTGAGACATGACAAATATGATTCTATGAAAATGACATTCTGTGATTCTATGAAATATGAGCATAAACCCCATTATTTTTGCTGTGCATTCACCATGGCAGTACCACAGCATTGCAGAGGCTCAAGTTTGTCTCCATTTGCTGCCATGAGCCCTTCAGGACACAACAGTAGAAGCAATCCTGAAGCGCTGATGGAAGCGGTCCGTACACCTGTGTGGTCCTGCCCTACCTGTGCCCCTCGCATGTGCTGGCAGAGCCGTGCTCGGACGCCAAGGCAACACCCCTCCTGGCTTCTGAGCCTGGGGGGTGTTGGAGGGACGGAGACCATGAGGCTGCTGCAGACCCGCAGGATTGTAGCTGACCAGAGCAGGAGCCCCCCTGGATAGCAGCCCCCACCTCACGGCCATCTCTTCCTGAGCACTTGTGATCCCCTCTCTCACCCCATTGCCTTGTCCAACATTTTCTGTGCTCCACAGAAATTTTCTGTGCTGGGAGCCAAAGCTCTCCTTTGTTCCTTCTCTATCCCAATGTCATGTCCACCGTACTAATGCTCAGTGTGTGTCTGTCATTAAACATCTTTTTATTTATGCATGAATAATTGAAACCTTGCATTATTAATATTTTAATTAACCTTTACACAAGGTTTGTTTTTTTTTAATTCCTGCTTACATCTCCCTATCTTGATCCATGTTTATAAGGTGTTTAACTACTGACTTTCTCTCCTGTCATTTGGATGAAGTCTTCC
Source organism: Pelecanus crispus (assembly GCF_030463565.1). Lineage (NCBI taxonomy): Eukaryota > Metazoa > Chordata > Aves > Pelecaniformes > Pelecanidae > Pelecanus > Pelecanus crispus. The sequence continues at coordinate 75,163,040 of NC_134648.1, forward strand.
TCTCTGCGGCATGTGCAGAGATCATCTTCAGAACAAGTCGCTGCTGAAAACCATGGAATTGACTCTTCATAAAAATACTTCACCATTTGTGATTTCTGACATTGCTAAGTTCTCTCTTGGAAAGGTTAATGCATTTCATCCTGTATTGCTGCAGCTTCTCCTGTCTCTTCTGATAGCCTCCTCTCTCATGAGGAACCCAGATCACTTGCTCTGATTCATGACTGGCAACACTGAGAAATAACCACATGCTTTCCATGGGAGCTAGTGGATGGCCATGACTGTAGGCAGCTGAATTATTTAGTATTTTGTTTAATGTTTCTGCCACAAATGTAGAAATGGGCTAATGAATCTACTGTGAAGACGTATGTCTCTTACCTGTTCATAAGCACAGTGTTGGTCTTCGAGCACAGACCTCCCAAACAGTGATAACCCATGGAAGATAAAGCTGAAGGACTTTGTCAATACAGACAGACTTGGAACTGAGAAAGAAAAGAAAAAAAAAAGAAGCAATGCCATTAAAAAGGTACAAAGGAGCTTCACATATGCCTCCCTCTCCCTGAGCTGGAGCAGCTGTGCAGTACTCCCACTTTTGTCACCATAATCATGAAACTTCTGACTTCATGCTTAAAAAGTCACCTAATTATACCAGCTTTGGAGAAATGGTTCATGTGTCTCTAATGGGAGTCCTACCATCCTTCACAGTGGTGAGATTTTGGCTCGTGTGGGAACAAAGCAACTCCTGCAGCTGATGCAGGTGGAAGTTATGATTACTGGTAAGAGGGAAAGGTATAAACACCTGTTTCAAAATAAGCCAAACTTCTCTGCTCATTGACCTCATGATGTCATCCCCATACAGCCCAGGGGAAGTCTATCAGGCAGTTACTAGCACTGGTGTGCCCAGCAGCTCCATCGCCCAGTGGAGCACTGGGCCTTCACTGGCATCTCATACCTGCAAAAGTAAGAAGGCAAGCTCACCTGCTCTTCCTCCTCCTCAGACCTCTTCCACAGCTATTTCTTTGTGGGCTGTAGTGCAACTAGCAGGAACTGGACTTATCTTCTCCTTATGTACCACAATCTTGTCTGTTTGAGACCATAAAACTCAGTGATGTTTGGAATGATCTGAGAAAATTAACCCAAAAGAAAACAAGTGCAATCAAGGGGAGCTTCTCTCCTTGCTCAACTCATCTCCTGCTACAATTGCTCAGGCTGGTATGAAGTCCTCAAATCTAACAGAAATGGGCCCATTAATTTTTGTTGTTGTTGTTTTTAATCAGGAGTCCAAATACTTTATTTCAATTTTTTGCTCCATATGCTCATTGCTGCCTGGAAGAGAATGAGTGTGTTTCCTGCAGCTGGCAGGGACCCCCAGCACATACCCAGCGCACAGGTTCTCCATCAAGCTCAAGTGGGATAACTCCAAGCACTCTGTGTCATCCTATTTTGTCTGCTGTGAAGGACCTGCCCTGAACTGTGCATGGCTCTTATTTGTTTCAAACACTTCAAAGACTGCAGAAAATATCAAACAATATTAGATGACTACGACCTCTACCAAAGTGATTTTCTTGTGTACAAATTGTTTTATTGCTAAGTGACAATGGTATGCTTGCTCCTGGACTCACAGCCTAAGTCAGAAGAGTACTGCTTAATTGGGGAAAAATAATAGGACAGGAACTAAATAACTGGGATGGGAAAGGTATTCCATTAAGTGATCACATAGGCCCAGTAATTCAGCTTCAAAATTTGTCATTGTCACTTTCCCAACATAAATTTAGAAAGAATGGTGCTTCATTACATCAGTAAGGCTCTTCCAGAGTGAGCAGTGACTGACCACTCACAATAAGTTAATTAAAACTGTTTCACACTAGAAAGAACAAATGTTGGTGGAGATTAATTGATTTCCTCTTACTATGTACTCAGGACTGAGTGATGTACTAGAGACACTTTATCTACACCCACTTCATCTAAGTCAAGTGCAACCTTTAGTGTGCAATTAATTTCACTTTTTCATTAGTAACTACTATTAAAGTTAAATACCATAACCATCCAAGCTATAGTACCAGTTTTTCCTCAGTTTATTATGCAGTCTCCAGGTAATAGCTTATTTTATACCAAGCTATACACTTTAAAAAAGGAAAAAATAAAGGACTGGTGGTAAATCCTGATGATTTATTTACATTTCTCTGTCCCTTAATCTTTGCCAATTATGTTTAACACTGCTCACCATCTCAGCAGTGCTTCTTATTGTTTGCATCTCCTGGATGATTTCTTAGGTGAGGAGATGGGGGAGGATGGAGTGCAATTTTGGATGTCTTTCACTGTGCAAACAGGAGTAGAAGTGTTTAGGAAACCCCTTTTCTTCTCTCTTGCCTTTAAGCCAGCTTGGCAAATATGGAGTGGTTCAGACAACTGATGCAAAAGAGGTTTTAGGCGTTAGATAGGAACATCTCTAATAAATACCATTAATCTGCCTGAGTCTTCATTATCTTCCCTTCTGTCAGAAGGACTTAGCCAGCGATGTAGGACCAGCTCCCCGCTATGCCTAGCTCTCACCCTACAGCGACAACACTGAGCAGCATCTGATATCTGCATTGCTAATAGATCAGAGCCATGTGTCTTACCCTCAAACTGAGGTACAAAATAACTAACCTTGATGGTGCATGAACACCAGAGAGTCTCTGTTCTGTGTAGAAAATTTCTCCACTCCACCTCCACCAAATCCTGTAACTCAGTAGCGGGTGCAAAGATTTGATCAACAACACTCTATAAAAAAGCGATTCTTTTAAACCATTCTTACACCTCCTGGCAATATCTGGTCTAATTTTTTTATGAAATAATTCAGTAATTACAGAAATACAGTTCAGATGCAGTGAAATTGCATGCAAATTCGGATAAAATATAGCAGTGAGTTTGTTTCTAAAAATAGGGAAAAAGTGAAAAAGATTAAATGTTTCCTTAGGGAGTTGAAAAAGTTCCAATATTTGCTTAAAGATAAGGTTTTGAGACCGAGTTTTATGAACAGAAAAAGTGCCCATTCTGAATGAATGAAGACTCTGGGGCTAAAGGAAAGTCTGGGGCTGCACGCTGAAAAGGAAGAAAAGCATTATCCCACAGCTCTAGCCCTGGTGTGGGAATTACTCTCTGGGCTCTGGCTGGGGGCTGTCTGCTCAGGTTTCTGCCCGAGTCCACGCTGGCTGAAGGGATGGAGGGCTGCTCCCAACACGCCTGTGTGCAGTGATACGCGGTTAGTACCCACTCGTTTCTGAGGAGGCAGGCTCCAGTACTTTCACGACATTAAGTGCACTTTTATCTCCTATTAGCCCTGAGAGTGGCTGTGCTGAAAGGCTGCGACCTAACAGAGCCATTCTTGATGGTTTGTGAGCAGCTCTGGGTCTGGAGAGGGTTCCTCCAATTCTGGGCTCTGCGAACAGTCACGCGCTTGACTGGTGACTCTCCAGAACATTAGTTCCAGCAGGATGGGCAACAGCACCCTTCCGTCTCCTTTCTGCACAGCTAAGCTCTTGCATGATCTGCCCTTTTGCCATTTACTTACTTGGGATTGTATTGCTCTCCCACCTGTCATGGTTCAGCCCCAGCAGCAGCTCAGCACCACGCAGCCATCGCTCACTCCCCCTGCCCCGAGGGGATGGGGGAGAGAATCGGAGGAGTGAGAGTGAGAAACACTCCTGGGCTGAGATAAGAACAGGTTAAGAATTGAAATAAAATAAAGTAAAATAATAATAATAACAATATAATAATGATAATAACAATAATAATATCCAAAGCAAGTGATGCACAATGCAATTGCTCACCACCCGCCGACCAATACCCAGTTAGTTTCCCGAGCAGCGATCGCTGCTCCCCGGCCAACCCCCCCCAGTTTCTATACTGCCCATGACACCCTATGGTATGTAATGGCCCTTTGGTCAGTTTGGATCAACTCTTCTGGCTGTGCCCCCTCCCAGTTTCTTGTGACCCTGGCAGAGCATGGGGAGCTGAAAAGTCCTTGACTAGCATAAGCAGTACTTAGCAACAACTAAAAACATCAGTGTGTTATCAACATTCTTCTCATCCTAAATCCAAACCACAGCACTGTGCCTGCTGCTGGGAAGAAAATTAACTCTATCCCAGCCCAAACCAGGACACACCTCACTGTCATTTTCAGGCAATGAAGTGTTTTGCCATCCATAAACTGGATGGTACTGAAGACAGATCTTGTATCCATTGGAAGAGGGGACAGATTAGCCTACTCCAAACTGCTCATGCCTTCAGCACAATTTGAGCTGCTTTGGGGTGTGTGTGACACCTGAAGTGCCTCTCTATTCTCTTTGCAGCTAGATCCCAAAGGTGCTGCTCACAGTTTGCATTTTTGTCTGCTTTAGTCTGTGCTCCCCTTCTGTGCCTGCACTTTGCGCTCTTGGGCTAAGCTCCTGGTGGAAGATGGTCTTGGGGGCTGTTCTGCTCATGTCATGGGAAGAGGGGAGTGAAATTCCTCTCTTTGAGCTCAGGCAAGAGGACAAGAGCTTGAGCAGCACAAATGCTGGATCCCATGCAGCCCTGTGCCCCTCTAGGAGAGGGTTTAGACAGAGCATGCTGATGCAGACTTGAGCATCTGTTTCACAGGACTCCATCCCAGAGTCCTTTCCCCTCTTATTTCTCATCCCAAGAATTTTGCACTGGACTGCTGGCACAAATTTTCCATTTGAAAAGTCATTGGGGACTTTTCAGTCATTGGCACTGTTTTCAGTTCTGGATTCAGCTATTTGAATGGGGAAAATTCTGGTAACGCCGTGAGTACGTTGCCCCTTGTAAAAGTTTTCAGTAAGCTCTGATATCTAAAGGCCAATTTGGAAGCAAGACAGGATTGTTTGTATCACTCCTAAAAACTCCAATTTTCTTTTGCTTTTTAGTGTGCAGAATTGTAAATATTATAATTGTATTAAATTCCTCCTTTAATGAACAAACAGCTGTGCAATTACAGCAGTGTGTTCACACCTCTGAACTGGTTGTTTAAGCATTTTAATTATACATCCTGTTTCCAAGTGTTGGAGTCTTCTCTGGGAGTGCCGTCCTGGGTGCCAAACAGTTTGTATGCCCTTAGTCTGGAAATTCATTTTACCTAGGAACACTGTGAAAGCTTGGGGGTGCACCCAAAGCTGTGATATGTCTTTCTGTCCTTTGATTACCTTGTCTTTACCTTTTGAATAAAAGTCCTCCACCTAGCCCAGCAATCTCTGCAGGTCCCAAAGGCAACTATCAGCCTTTAAGTTCTCCAAAGGACGTCTTGGGTTACAAGTTCCCCGCTCTGCCTTGGTGAGTCACATTATTTGATTTTATTACTACTGAAGGTAAGAGCGCCCCAGGTGTTAGGCTCACCAGTACTCACATCTGGTACGACATGGTCTGTATGATTTTTTCATCAACAAGGGGTACGTGTTTGCCTTGCCCAGCTGCACCAGCTGCTCCCCATGGCTTGGACTCGAGCTTTGTTCTGGGGGCTGGTGGGACTGAGATCCCCAAAGCAATTCTCTGAGCTCTCCTGGGGCTCTCTTCTTGCACTTTAAAACACATTCCACCCTCAATTCAGCTTCCTTGTTTCTCACCAAGTAACAGGGTAGATGAGTTCCTTCTCTTGCTTTGCTCCTGCTGCTATTTCAGTGATGATCGTTATGCAAAATTTGCCTGTGAGGGTCTGCTACATCTTCACTACTGTTGTAGGAGATTCCCTGAGCATGGATCCTCCCACACCAAGAGCCTAACGCAGTCTCAGCTTTCTGTTGGGATTTTTTTTTTAACCACTATGCACTATCTTCAGACATGGTATTAGCCTAATGAGTGGGTGTGACAAGAAAAAGATTTATCCAAGTCTTCTTCCTACGATAACACGTGCCTTTCACCAGTATTAACTTTCCTGGCACGAAGCAGATGGACCAGGAAGGGGCCTCCTGTGTCATGGAGGCCAGTGCCCGGAATGCACTGTTGCTCCACAGAGGTGCACATAGAGAGGAACAAAAACATGGGAGCTAAAGCACGATAATAAGTAAAAAAAAAAAAAAAAAACAAAACCCCAACAACAACAACAAACCACAAAACACATTTCAAAATCAAATGATGTAAGAACTAAGCCATATGGCTTAGCAAGGAAATTATTCACAACAGCTGGTTTAAGAGTGAAAGTTTTAGTGACTCTGTCCACAAAGAGCGGCAATACAGAGCTTCAGAAATAATTTGTGTATCTGGCAAAAAAATTTTGATTATCAGCTCACTATCCTACTAAACATGTCAGATGTACACTCAGAACATTCCTCATTCACTGAGTTTGATATGACTCACCAGACTTTAATGGGCTGCAGCTTTTAAAGAAGTTGTTTGCTGCCAGTTCCAGCTATAGTCATGGCCACATAAAGGTCCTGCCGGGCTTGATCTGGTACTTCATCCAAAAAGCAGGAAGCCCTGATCTCCTCAGGTCCTGCCTAATGCAGCAGGAAGGGTTTAACAGCAACATCTTTTTGCCTGGTGCTAAGGGCTCTTGCAGATGTGAGGAGCAGACAGGGATGTTGAAAGTGGGAGGGATGAGGGAACTGGTCCCTCACCCCCTCGTAATGTATTAGCATATTCCCTTGTACTGTTGGATGCCTCTGTCACTCTGTGAATGCTTAAATAAGCAGATGATGGGAGGCCCCTGCTAATTCTTTTAATTCTTCTTCTAAAACAGAATTATTTTTTCTCTGACTCAGGAAACTAACACATGAGCCTGGTTTTTCCCTTGTAACTGCTGGCAGCTGAGTGAGCTCAGATTCACCTGAGAATAGTTTATTAGAGATTTTACTGGGAGGCGTTTCAGGGGGTGTGGCTAACGTGAGTTACCACCAAATATATTTAAGCCCTGTTCAATGTAGGTGTGAGAGCTGTAAGAGGCTGAAGTGTGTGTGTAAACCAGGAGACCTCAGAGCAGATGGAAGCAGCTCACTGCAGCAGCCAGCTGCAGGATGAATGTTCCCTTTGGCAGCTGGATCTAGATGTGTGTGGATGTCTGCACAGAGCCCAGGGCCTGGGTGCGATTATAGTCAGAAGGAGATGGAAATGCCTGATGCCATAACCAGTGCTCAGCTTGATTATTACTAGTTAAGGAATATATGGGAGGGATAGGTCAGTAGGGAGTGAATAGCCACATTCCTACACAGTGTTGGACTGACTACTTAAAACATGGGTGTTTTTACAAGAGGACTCTTCCTCATGTTCTCTTTTTGGGAAATCAAACTAATGGGAATAGGTGGGTGCTAAGTCCACAAGTGTTTGGTAACTATCTAGTATAAAATGGATGAAAGGCAGTCCGTATAGCATGTTAAATAAGTTTCCAGATAAAAGTAGGATTAATCATGGCTGGAAAAGCAAATGAGATCAAAGATGGTTTTTTTTTTTTTTTAAAAGGAGGGGGACTAAAACATGTTATTTTAATGCAGAAAACAGACAAGTGTGAGGAGCAAAGGGGCATGGCAGAGGAGCAGCAAGAGCAAAGTGGAGGATCAGAGAGGGTATATACAGGTGAGACTGGGCAAGTGGAGAGAAGGAGGAGAGAAGATGAGAGATTTCTCTGTGTCACAGGGAGAAGGAGAGTGCTGCAGGAGAAGGGACGCAGAGCAGATGGTGGTGAAAGGCCCCTTCCCCAGGGTAGGGCAAAACACGGGGCTCTGTGGGGGGCTGCGGCTGGTGAAGATGGGTGCTGAGTTTCAGCTGGAAGGGAAGAAGAGCTGGGGCTGCACTGTGGGGCAGAGGAGCCCAGCTTGGCATGGGGGCTGCGGCTCGCTGCCGGGTGTCACCCCCCTGGGGGTGTCAGGAGGAGAAGATGGGGGAGATGGAGGCCCCAGAGCTGGCAGGCGGCTGCCCTGCACAGGCAGGGACAAGCCCCTGCTGCCAGGGCGTGGTTTTGCGCACATCGGCATGACGGGATGCAACTCCTCGTGCCGAGGGCAGCTTGCACAGAGGCAGCGGGGAGGTTTGCCAGGGAAACATGTCCCTTCTCAAGAGAGATGTGGCACAGATTTTCTGTGTTCCACTCAGTGCAAGGCATGATAAGGCAACTTGCCAAGGGCAGTATCTTTTCTTGGACAGATGTTACCACCAACTAAAGTACACTCAGTTTTACAAATGGACATTTCACTCCATCAAACATGTCAGAAGGCAATCAGGAAAGAGAAGTTGAGCTTGGTCTCTTAGAGCCTGAAGCCCCCTCACCTCACTTCAGTGGGAGGATCATCTCACTGCTCCCACTGTTCTTCCATTGCCCTCACTTTGTTTTCTTTGTCTTTATTAAAAGACATACTATTTTGAAAGAAATATTTAAACTTTTATAACAATTCACTCAAATCTCCTGCCCAAAGTTGAGCATGCTGGAGTCTCACAGCCAGAAAATTAAGCCAGTTCAGACCTGATTTTGGAGTTCCCTGCCCATACTTTAAATGTGTCCAAAAGCTGCACTGGGGAGCAGAGACCCACCAAGCCCTCCTCACCCATGGAAACCCCCAGCTCTGGGTGGTGCAGCTGCTCTGCAGGAGCTACCCAAACCTGCCCTTGGCCAGCCCTTGCTGTATTTTCCAGCTGCAGGCTCTGCTTTCCCTTCTCTTCACAGCACACTACTGACAGCACTGCTGCTCTCTCTGCAGTATCTTGTCCGCAGGTCAGGTCCTCAGACATGTTTTCCAAGGCACCCACTTAACTTCCCATTAGAACTCTCTGGCTTGACATTAATTGGAAGTCTGGGGACAAATATTATTCAGCTGGCCTTAAAACTGCATTCTTTGTTTTCTTGTGAATAATCTCTCATCTTTCGTACACTTTTATTTCTTTTTACGAAAAAGATATATTGATCCCTTATACTGTGCTGCTGAATGCTGCCTTTTCTCAGGGCAGTCCCTGTCAACCCCCTTCAATGGCATACGATTAACATGTGCATCTTGGCCACCGGGCTATTGATTCCAGCAAATAAGAAAATACATACTGTCATTATGTTTAGATACATTTCCATGAGGCGGGGAGGAGGCGGCCACCCAAATTAACTGACTTTTGCTTTGATGCAGAATCCAGCTTTGTGCTTTTCCCTATGAGGGAGGGCTGGTAGCAGGTCGCACCCTCTTACGGGCAATGGGAGCTTGCACGCACCCCCCTTGAAACTCCTGGAGCATAAGCTTGGTCCTGCCCTCTCCCTGCAGTCCTGCTGCAGGTGAAGCTAGTCGGGGTTTCACTGAGATGGATGAGTTAGAGCCAGGGCCCCTGGGAGCTCCCCTTTGGCACTGGCACAGGGCAGGACAGGGCTCCATGTCTGGGAGCTGACCAGGAGTGGGGGGACAGCTGGCCTCAGCCCCTAGCAGGAATAAAGGGGAATCGGAGCCAAGTCAGAGCTTCCCATCAGTGTTGTCTAATTGATTCCTGCTGCCCTAAGGGCAAGGACAAAATGAACAAATAGGGGAGATCGCGACATCCTGCAAGCCTGCTCTGACTCCCAGCTGCTGCACAGGAAGGTGTGGGGAGTGGGATGTCTCCGCAGGCACAGCAAGGCTCCCAGGGTAGCGTGATGGCTGTGCTCATGGTAGAGAGAAGGGTTTGGATCAAAGTGTTCATCTGCCTGAATTATTTTGATCTCATCTGTTGCCTGTGGCCTTGCCAAATAAGACAACAATATGATTAGCCTGCAAAGACAGCTTCATCCCACTGTCAAAAGGTTCTCATTAGTGAGATCAGAGATGAAGCCCGAGATTTATATTTCAGTAAGTCTCCCCACAACAAGGTGGAACACCGGTATGACCCCAAACACATGCTCTAACACTGTGAGGAGGCAAGAACTGTAATTCAGCTGAGATCTGAGAGTCCCATAATTTGCCAGATTGGACATATTGTAACTCCAGACTCATTTGCAGAATTAATTATGCCACATTTGCAAATCACTGTAAAACCATTTTCATCTGCAGAAAAATTATTGTGATATTTCCTCTTGCTCTCAGCTCTGGCGAAAGCAAATTTTCACATCCTCCCTCTAAACAGACTTTGCCAGAAAAACATTTTCCAAAGTGATCTGTGTAGCACTCCCATACTCATCTTAACTCAAACCCATACCACGAACGCCACAAGCATCTTTGTTGTTTTCTCTTTTGGTAGATAACGAACTCAGGTCAGGGACAATGTCTCCCCAGCACGTGCAAAATACCAAGAAGCCCACTGGCTTTGTGCACTGTGAACGGTGAGCACGGAGCTCACCTAACTGCAGACAAGGCAGGCCAAGGGCAGCACCGAGAAATGTTTGTCTGAGGCAGTGCTTTGTCTGCTCTGCAAAGCTGTGCACAAAGTGCTCTGTGAGAGCCAACAGCTTAGACAAAAACCAGTGTTTCTAGTCTTCATTTGCTTGAAGTTTAGGCAAGAGCGATCCAGGACTTCAATCAGGGTTATGTCTATTTGGGAGCTGATAAAGGGCTAAGGGAATAAACAGCCAAGTCTTGTAACAATCTTCTCAGAACAATGTGGGGATAATGCATAAAAAGCTTACAGGAGTAATGTATCCAAAGATGCTTTTCTATCATTACTTAATCTACATTCATGTAACACTGGGGGGCTTTTTAAACAACTTAGGATGACAGAAACCTTTATATTACACCCATATATCTCCATATTGTTCCTTGCTCGCAAATTTCCAGTTATAAGGTCGGTTTCCTTAAATATTCCTAGCATTCTTTTGTGCTAGATAATTTGTCTGTCTGCAATAACTTCTGTACTTACAAAATCTGACTTGTTTGGAGTAGATTAGTGTTATTTCTATTCTTTTTCTTTGTGCTTCTATGAAAACAATATGTACCCATTCTTCAACTTTAGATCAGGCTCCAAAGGACTTTCAGGAGCAGTTCCCAGATAGGAATGTTCAAGGTTATTAATTCAGAATATCTCATCTCAAAAATACCCAGTAATATTCATTGCAGATTCCTTGCTTCTGTGAGCACCCTCATGTATACATGCATTAACTGGGATACTCGTAGACAGCTGACACACGCCAAGCTAATCCTAGTAATCAGAGGAATGTTCCCTCAAAGTAATCATTGAGCAGTGCCTCCCCAGACCTGGTGCCACCTCCCCAGTTCTCTGTGCTGTTTTCTGTCTGTCTCAGGCACTGTCCCATCCCTGACCATGGGCAGGAGCTAATGGGGAAGAGGAGCAAGCTGAACATATAGTAGTAATTCCTCAAAGTGCTTTCTGAGCCTCCAGCAACTTGTAGTACTGGACAAATATTGGGGGGGGAAGAGTGGAAACTTACTGTTATTAGGAGAAAGTAGTCCATTAATAAACTACTGTCACACATTTTTGGGAAAATAGACGTGATCTGTTAGGCCAAAAGTAGCTTCTGGCATCAGACAACAAGCCAAAAGTAGCCTAATATCCTGAAAGAGCATGGGCTGTTTGGTCTCTCTGTGCCACTCTGCTCTTTGTATTGTGCAAGTCTGCAGCTACGTTCCTGCTTCTACTTGTGCAAGGGTTAACGTGTACATTGTCCTTGTTTTGTGTGCTTCAGCTTTAACTCACCTGTGTCCTGGGTAAGCAGAAAACAGGGAGAAGAGAAGTTAACTGTTCTGAAAATTATTTATGTCTGGTTGCTATTATTGGTCATTCCTTGCCATATTGGTCATTTTTCTTGATTACAAATTTTCAATTTTTCTCTGCTAGAAAGCAGACATATTGAAGACTGCTTAGTGTCTGTCTTAAGATATATTGGATCAAACTTGCAGAGTGCTCTCTGGATAAACTTTAAGCATGTAAATGTAATTTTGGTTTTCATACTTAGGCAAATGCTTATGAGTTCTGCGGCTGTGTCCAAGTTCAAGAGAAATATTTTTATTTATTTCAATGTACTTGATGCACTGTATGTATATTGTATATTTCAATGTATTGAAACATACAATATTGTGTATTGTATATTTCAGTGTACTTGATGTATGTATTAGGGCCATGCTGAGAGAAGTGCTTGGTTCTTGTGAGTTTTTAATTAAGTTTCAAACTAAACTGGCTATTTACCTTGCTTAGCATGTTATTCATGCACATGGCTCCTCACACCTTCCTAAAAATCAAGCCACGTACAACAGAGAGAGACATAAAGACGACTGTGAAGCATTAAGCATTTGTTGCTTATGCTTATTTGGTCTTTGCTTATGCTGATGGTTTTATTTCATCACCTGCCTTCAGAAAGAGTAATGTAGGATTTGTACAAAGTGCAGAAACCATTCTCCCTCCAGCCCCCCTCCTCCTCAAGCTCAGAGGAAACAGTCATTATCAGAATTTCTGCAAAGGAATTAGAATGATGAAAAATGAGCCCAAAGAATCAGTATGTTCAAGCTCTGGCTGATACAATTCATGTAAAAATCAAAAACAACCTTCTCCAGCCAAGATCCTTTGACAGAGATGAGCACTATGCACAGACTGAGGAACAGATCTTCACGCTGAGTGATTACATTGCTCTGGCTGCGATAAAAGAAGGTATCGCTGGGAAAGATAAACTCTGCCAGTCCTAGGGGCCTGCACTGACTCTGAAATGGGGGCCCTGCCTCACTGGCAAAGGCTCACAAGCGCAGGAATGGGAATGCTATGCAGATGAGCAATTTCTCCAATTTTCTGTTTTAGGAAGGAATGAAAACAACTGAAAAACTGTCTCTAAAAAGTTCTCAGATAAATTATTTATATCAGGGATTTTTTTCAGCCCTTAGAGACTGCAAAATGTGAAAGGCTGAGTTCATCAGACTCTGCAAGGACGGGCTGGTGGTACTAACAGTGGGCATTACCTGGCCTATAGCTCCATGTCATAGAATCATAGAATGATAGAGTCGTTTAGGTTGGAAAAGACCTTTAAGATACAGTCCAACCATTAACCTACACTACCAAGTCCACTCTAAACCAGTCAAGGGCAGACTAGACTAAACCATGTCCCGAAGTGCCACATCTACCCGTTTTTTGAACACTTCCAGGGATGGGGACTCCCCCACCTCTCTGGGCAGCCTGTTCCAATGCTTGACCACCCTTTCTGTGAAGAAATTTTTCCTAATTTCCAACCTAAACATCCCCTGGTGCAGCAACCCCAGGGTAGGCACAAGCAAACAATTGTCTGTATCTGACACCTGTGCGGTCCTGAGCACGGTCCAGCACTGCAAATGGAGGAGCCAGGGCTGCTCCCAGGCATCTTCTTCTGTACCAGCCCTAGGCAGGAGCTGTGCTCCCACTGCAGTGAGACGTCCCCAGGAGGGGTTTTAGCATTACGGCTCTCCCACCTGCCACCCCCCCGGGGTCCTGGCGGTGGCCAGTGGAGGATGCTGCTCCCCCCGTAACTCTCTCGGGGGGTGGAAGGGGAGTAAAACTGCAAACAGCTCCTTTTCTGCTCTGTTCCTCAGCTTGTGTCTTGTGCTGCTGCGCATCACTCCGTCCTCACAAGCCACCAGTCTTCAACTGGTCTGATGTCAGGAATGTCACGGGTCAGGTCAGGGGCCGAAAGCCAGCCTGACACTGGCTCACCGGGGGAAGGCAGGAACAGCCTGAGACCTGCTGCCACTGGTGTGCTTTGCCAGCCCTGCTGCACAGCGTGGTACGCTGTCACGGTGCTCTTCTGCATGGCTCTCACCCACACCTTGTTCACAAACAGACAGGCTTTAGAAACCTGATTTCAGAAAAAAAATGGTACTGAGAAGTGTAGAGGAAGTGTCAAGATTTGCTCAATTTAGGCCATGGGCATATCTATATGTTCTTGCTTAACTTTTTAAGAAAACAAAATGAAATCATATTCTTGAATACTCTGCCACAAATAGTCAGTGAACACTGGAATTCAATGTACTATGGAAGAAACTTCTATTATCTTTGAAACATGTTAAAATAGCATTGGTAGACAGCGGCTAATACCAGTTTTACACAAGATGAATGGGAAAAGGAGAACTTGAAATTTCACAGAGCACTGAAAAGAAAATACATTTCTGGTATCTTAAAGCAAATACTGGGTCACTTCCTGCGGCACAGTAATTCAGAAAGAAAATGGGCCTCTAAAAGGAACAATGGCCTCCTTTTCTCTGCAGGAAATGTTCAGTGAATCCTTTCCCATTTCCAAATGTGCAAGGGTCAAACTGGTACCTGCCCTTACTGTGCACTTTCTGTAGGAGGCTGAGATTGCTTGCATGAGCTCACAGGTGTGGGATGCTTTGAAGTCTGCTTTGTACAGCATATTCTGCCGGGAAAAGCAAACCTTTGGTATTCCTCCATACATGGTTTTGTACAAAAGGCTTCTCAGGGAGTTGAGCTGAACCTGCACTATGAATGGTTTGAACAATTATTATTATTTTAAAAACTTTATTACCAGAACTAAACCTGAACTGTTAATTCAGAGTTTCAAACAGAAGAAACCTCAGCCATAGGCAAGCACGAGTTTAAACTCAACCAAAAGAATTCTGTTCATCTCCTCAGTTCTGCTTGATTTTTTTTTTTTAAATCAATAAAATAATTCTCAAGCTTGGGAGTATTTTAGCATCAGTCTTACTGACAGGAGCACTTCCTTCAATTATATTTTAGTCATCAAAGAAACTGTGAGCCTAGTGTAACTAGATAAAAGCCCTTTAAAATGAGAACCTTCCTCAATGGTCTCATTCCTGATCAGAAATGCTTCTTTGTGGAGGCCTGCAGACCTTGCGGTTCATAATAATGTAAGGACACTTAATGACATTTTTCATTGCATTTTTGTTTCACAACAGAAGCATGTCACCAAGGGGTTCGGTTACACCACATTGCAAACCGAGCAGAAAGCAGGTGGGAAAGCCTCATCATTGGTTTGCTTAGAAAGTGCTTCTGACAACGAATCGCAGGCTGTTTCACTAAACAGTCTTCATAGAAAACAAGACTTGTTTGAAAAGTGTGAGGGTAGATTTAGATTAGATAGAAGGAATAAATTCTTCACTATGAGGGTGGTGAGGCACTGGCACAGTTGCCCAGAGAAGCCGTGGATGCCCCATCCCTGGAATTGTTCAAGGCCAGGTTGGATGGGGCTTGGAGCAGCCTGGTCTGGTGGAAGGTGTCCATGCCCATGGCAGGGGGTTGGAACTGGATGGTCTTTAAGGTCCCTTCCAACCCAAGCCGCTCTATGATTCGATGATGATATGACGAAATAAGAACTGCATCCTTGGACAAGATAAACATCATTTTCAGGTCAGTGAAAATTAGGCATATTAATAGACAGTTCCTGATTACTGCCTGTAGAATGGATTTACTCTGCTTTGTCACCTGAGGCAAACTGAGAAGGAAACCACAAGAGCCAAGAGAGAGCATCCTCCTTCTGTGGGCCACCAGACTGCGTGGTCCCTGCCGTGCAGATGGGGTCAGGCCCCATCCCCATCAATCCGCCTGGCATTTTGGTGTCCTGGGTGACTCTGGGGACCCTCAGGCACGGGGGACACATGGATTCAGCAAGGAGAGGCAACAAAGAGGTCCTTGGCTTTTTCTATTCAGGTCTCCCTGATTTCTAATCAAGATCTGCTAATTAAAAGATGCAAAGTTTGATAAAGAAATCAGCACAAGGCACTGACACCTTCCTGGTCTGGGAGTCTGGAGTCTTCTGAGTCTGGGACAGTTTTCAGTGTCAGGGGATGGTAAGAGATAGGCAGTGGAAGAGCTCTTACCCCCGGGGAACCCCGCTCCCCCAACCCAGACAGTGGGCTGCTGGCAGGTGGAGGGGAAAATAAGAGCCCAACACAGAAATGCCCAGGGGAGCCGCTGCAGGGCAGCAGGTAACAGGAGGGGGCTCATGGCCACCCACCAGCAGCGGGATGGGAGCAGGTGCCGTCCCAGCTCCCCTGCCATGAACTGGCTCTGTCCCCTCCACCGTCCCGCATTCAGCAAGAGTCCTTTGGGCACCAGAGCCGAGCACAGCCTAATTTCATTACAAGTGCAAATCTTAGTGAATCCTAGATTCAGGATGTGACACTGAGGGCACTAATTCCGGGTAAACCTAGTGTTTGCAGCTCCAGAAATAGAGTTCCCAGACAAAGACCATCAATTCCCTTTCAGCCCTGCTTCTACACACGCGAGCTATATCCAAGTCTCAGTTGTGCACACAAATCTAAGTTCAAGTTGCTTTAAGTGTTCAGTTGTGAGTGCACAGTTCAAACACTTGTACACTTTATTTCTCAGATTATTTATGACCTTGTATTCAGTTTAGTTATTCACTTGCAATTGCAAAAGTAGAGCTGGTTGGAAGTTTATTGCTGAAACTTGTTTTTTGTCAGAAAACGCTGATGCATTGAGACAGAAATGTGGAACTATTGAAAATTGAGTGCAGAGAGACTGTGAGTGCTCGTTTGCTTGTGATATTCCTGAGAACTGTCCGGTTTGTCCTTCAGGAACACTGTGGGAAAGCTCAGGGTCTCTTTCAGCAGCCAGTTTTCCTTGTTCTTAGAGAGCCCTTCCTAATGCCCGACATGAATCTTCAGTGCATGACAGAGACGGTTGCTTGCTGCCATTTTCACCATGGGCCTGAGGAGCAGACCATCTCTTCTCTGTAAGATTTTTAAATATCTGAAGGCTGTTGCGTTAGCCCTTCTCGGCCACTGTCTTTTCTGGAGTGGACAGCCTCAGAGCTAATCAGCTTTGACAAACGACCTGCTGAGAAGTTGTCCCAGGTTTCGCTCCAAGGGGCGAGGATGCTCAGCTGACATAAGGGAGAGCTGCTGCACTGTGCTGCATGTTGTAGAGCCTTTGGTCCTTCCTCTGCCCTCTGCGTGTGCCTACAGGTATCGACAGGTATTGCAGTAAACTCTGCCCCTTCAAAATACCATTTTTTTGTGCTTAACCAACAGCCAATACACCACCAAAATTTGCATTAAATAAAAGTCACTAAGTCTTAACTTAGTCTTAAGTCTTAACTTCAAGTGACTCAGATGCCCTATTCCCATGACTACTGACTACTACTGAGTAGGCAATTTTTTTCTTTTTTTAATAAAAGTTGTCAAAAGATGATGCTTAACACAGAGCAGAACAAAACCACGTGTAATTAGCTGTAGCACAAATGAGGCCATTCAATTCACAAGAGTTTTGATTTCCACTTTTCAGAAGCACAGCACTCCAGCACAGGATATTCATCTCTCATAAGAAGAGTTCAAACTCTGTATAACAGAATCCTGCTGGGATTTGGCAACTTATTTCCATGAGCTGATTGTCAACAGTGGTGGAATTAATATTAGTGCTATGAACAACGTACATCTGCACATTACCTGTTGATGTGTTAGGCATGCATATATCACACTTGCAATGAAATTAATTACAGAATGACATGGGATTCTCGTTTATAAATATAGCAACATATTAGGCAGTCCTGTCAACTATTTAATGTATGTCATAGTCTCAGCAAACCCATTTCTTTCAAGAATTTGCAACTTGTTGCAAATTGCTAAACATATCCTTCCATTTAAACAGTTTGTACAGTTAAGTGATTGACTTGTAAAATATTTTCTGCTCTACTAATGGTGATATTTTCTTCGTTTTCACATCCTTTTGAACTGTTTATTGTCAAGCCTTCTCCCCATTGCAGTGTTTATTGCTTCACATTTTCTTACACTGTTCCCTTGTCACTTAAATTATTTTCCCTTTGTATCCCTTGCCATCATAAGTATCCAGAACAAACCGGATATGTAACAGAGTCTGTGGCTAAACATGTTTCCTACAAGAGCTCTAAGACGGAAAGAAAAGGTGGCATGCACCTACCCTCACCCAACAGCTACTGACATTATCAGTAAGTTAAACACTTATCAAGTTAAAAATATACAGTCAACCTTAATAAGGAATTTAGGCATAGAATTATGCATAGTTGTTTAATATTACTTAATAGGATTTATAGGATATCATCAGTTATACCACATTAATTGAATTCTGCACCACAGCAGGCATCTGCCGTCCCCTTCACACAGACCAAAGCCGTTTGGTCGCCCCCTCCTTGCAGGTGGCCACGGCGCTGCTGGTGGGGGCGACCCACCCCGAGGCCACTGCAGCGGGCGCTGCCACCGGGCTCCGGCAGCTCCTCCTCGGGCAGCAGCACGGCAGCCCTATGGCACTGTGTCCTCGGGGGTCCTACGGCACCCAGTCCTCGGGGCCCTACAGCACCGCATCCTCGGGGGTCCTACGGCACCCAGTCCTCGGGGGTCCTACGGCACCCCTTCCCCGGGGCCCTACGGCACCCAGTCCTTGGGAGTCCTACGGCACCCAGTCCTCGGAGGTCCTACGGCACCCCTTCCTCAGGACCCTACGGCACCCAGTCCTCAGGGGTCCTACGGCACCCAGTCCTCGGAGGTCCTACGGCACCCAGTTGTCGGGGGTCCTACAGCACCCCTTCCTCGGGGGTCCTACGGCACCCAGTCCTCGGAGGTCCTACGGCACCCCTTCCTCGGGGGTCCTACGGCACCCAGTTGTCAGGGGTCCTACAGCACCCCTTCCTCGGAGGTCCTACGGCACCCAGTCGTTGGGGGTCCTACGGCACTGCGTCCTCGGGGGTCCTACGGCACTGCGTCGTCGGGGGTCCCACAGCACCCCCATCCCCACCTTCGTCCGCGATGGCGCGTCTGGTGGCACGAGCCGACCCACAAGTTTGATCTGGCTTCCACGTTCAGCCTGGTCGATCGGGGTCTCACGCACGGGTCCGTGCTGCTCCCCAGCACATGTAGCAAAGACAGTGGACTCGAAGCGAAGCACCCGTGCTTGCGGCCGGAGCGGGTGCGCCGCAGAGCCCCGTGCAGCCCCTTCCCCGCCACGCCACGTTCCGGACGCGTCTCCCGCTGATGGCAGCCGGGGTCTGCGTCACTCGACCACGTGTGGAGGGCCCCGCGCCCCACGCCCCGCGGGTGGGATGCACCCCACGCCCGGCCGGCCCCGCGGCCCCCGGGCTGCCCGCGAGGCATGGGGAGAGCGGCGCGGCGGGGGCTCAGCTCTGTTGTGAACAGCGGGGCTGAAAATCGTTCGCAGGGTGAAAACGAAGCAGATGGAACGATAGCTTTGGTTGAGAGAGGCACAAACCAGCTTCCGCATTGACTTGAGGGCGGGTGTGGTTTGGAACTAGCGCTTACTGTAGTCAGGAATGAGCATCAAAACCGTGGCGAGCTGGGAAATATTTCTTCCCTTTGCAACGTTTTCAGGTCTAGGTCCAAGTTGCACCGCGAGCGAGGCCGTGGGAGCACGCGGAGCCACGGCAGGCCAGCAGCCCTGCCCGGCCGGCCCCAAGGCACCGCATCCCAGCAAAAGCTGCCAGCCGCAGCTCCTGCCCTGCACATCGCACCCCTGTACAACAGCTGTAATTCTGGAGAGGACTGTTTTATTTGGCATAGAGTATTTTTGTAAATGACTCACTTCCCGGTGCCTTTTCGGCCTTAAACTTTGCTGAACAACAACAGGCAAAATTAACTTGTATGTAGAATTTTCACAATGAATGTTATAGCTGTACCAGCCTGTCAGTGCACCCTTAAAACAGGATCATTATTTCCTTTATGAGAGCCCCTCTCCTGTTTTCAGGTGTATATATTTTATGCTTCCATAACTCAGCACAACGTTCTGTTTGGGAGGGAAACTACGCACTCTGTTAATTGGTAACGTGTCAGTGCTGTCAGCTGAGCGAAAATCCTGACACCAAAGAATAAAAAATAATATTGGGTGGCTTCTCCACACAGAGTTTTAGTTATTGACTGAGTTATCAGATAAAAGAGCGAGTGTTTCCATGAAGCCTGTCCATGTGGGAGGAGGGTACAGGGGAGGCGCAGAAGGACCTGGATGGGGGTCCAGTCCCTGGTGATGTGACAAAGCTCTGCCCTGGAGGGAGGATGCCAAGGTGCCAGGGAGGGCTGGGGAGGGGCAGGGGTGGGTGAGAGATGGGGAGGGCAGGGATGGGTGAGGGCTGGGGAGGGCAGGGCTGGGTGAGGGCTGGGGAGAGCAGGGGTGGGTGAGGGCTGGGGCAGGGCAGGGATGGGTGAGGGCTGGGGCAGGGCAGGGGTGGGTGAGGGCTGGGAGGGGCAGGGGTGGGTGAGGGCTGGGGCAGGGCAGGGGTGGGTGAGGGCTGGGGCAGGGCAGGGCAGGGCTGGGTGAGGGCTGGGGAGGGGCAGGGGTGGGTGAGGGCTGGGGAGGGGCAGGGGCGGGTGAGGGCTGGGGCAGGGCAGGGGTGGGTGAGGGCTGGGGCAGGGCAGGGCAGGGCTGGGTGAGGGCTGGGGAGGGGCAGGGGTGGGTGAGGGCTGGGGCAGGGCAGGGCAGGGCTGGGTGAGGGCTGGGGAGGGGCAGGGGTGGGTGAGGGCTGGGGAGGGGCAGAGGTTGGTGAGGGCTGGGGAGGGGCAGGGGTGGGTGAGGGCTGGGGAGGGGCAGGGCAGGGCTGGGTGAGGGCTGGGGAGGGGCAGGGGTGGGTGAGGGCTGGGGAGAGGCAGGGGCGGGTGAGGGCTGGGGAGGGGCAGGGCAGGGCTGGGTGAGGGCTGGGGAGGGGCAGGGGTGGGTGAGGGCTGGGGAGGGGCAGGGCTGGGTGAGGGCTGGGGCAGGGGTGGGTGAGGGCTGGGGAGGGGCAGGGCTGGGGAGGGCTGGGGAGGGGCAGGGGTGGGTGAGGGCTGGGGAGGGGCAGGGCAGGGCTGGGTGAGGGCTGGGGAGGGGCAGGGGTGGGTGAGGGCTGGGGAGGGGCAGGGCAGGGCTGGGTGAGGGCTGGGGCAGGGGTGGGTGAGGGCTGGGGAGGGGCAGGGGTGGGTGAGGGCTGGGGAGGGGCAGGGCAGGGCTGGGTGAGGGCTGGGGAGGGGCAGGGGCGGGTGAGGGCTGGGGAGGGGCAGGGCTGGGTGAGGGCTGGGGCAGGGGTGGGTGAGGGCTGGGGAGGGGCAGAGGTTGGTGATGGCTGGGGAGGGGCAGGGCAGGGCTGGGTGAGGGCTGGGGCAGGGCAGGGCAGGGCTGGGTGAGGGCTGGGGAGGGGCAGGGGTGGGTGAGGGCTGGGGAGGGGCAGGGCAGGGCTGGGTGAGGGCTGGGGAGGGGCAGGGGTGGGTGAGGGCTGGGGAGGGGCAGGGGCGGGTGAGGGCTGGGGAGGGGCAGGGCAGGGCTGGGTGAGGGCTGGGGAGGGGCAGGGGTGGGTGAGGGCTGGGGAGGGGCAGGGCAGGGCTGGGTGAGGGCTGGGGAGGGGCAGGGGTGGGTGAGGGCTGGGGAGGGGCAGGGGCGGGTGAGGGCTGGGGAGGGGCAGGGCTGGGTGAGGGCTGGGGCAGGGGTGGGTGAGGGCTGGGGAGGGGCAGAGGTTGGTGAGGGCTGGGGAGGGGCAGGGCTGGGGAGGGCTGGGGAGGGGCAGGGCAGGGCTGGGTGAGGGCTGGGGAGGGGCAGAGGTTGGTGATGGCTGGGGAGGGGCAGGGCAGGGCTGGGTGAGGGCTGGGGCAGGGGTGGGTGAGGGCTGGCCAGGGCAGGCTTCCTTTGGCCATGGGGCATTTTTGTGCAGCTGTTGCTGGCGTGGGCCGGGGCTTTGCCCGCTGCGGTTTTGCTCTTGGTTTCTTGCTGTTACCCATAACGTCCAAAAGTTAAGGTGAAAGGCAATACATCTTCCTGAGTCACTGCTAACAGTGAGTAGCGCTGCTGATGTGCTGCAGCTTATACTTTTCCTTTTAATCCATTTTTACATTTGGAATGAAAGGGTGACAGAGGAGTCACAAAGAGCACTTACTAATTAGTTTTATTGTTTTGTCTGAGGATCTCCACATAACATCTGGGCTGCAATAAGTAATAGATGGGCTTATCGACAGCGGTGGGACTGCAGTGTCCCTTCTCACAAGTGCCCTGAAATAACGCTTTCCTGCTAACCCTGAACGAGCCCCAGCATGAGCTCCTCTGCTCTGAAATCTACTTGAGGATAATCAAGGTTCTTTAATTTCTGAGCAGCAGCTTTGCTGCAGTAATTGATTTGTTCTTAAAACCGCAGTTTCAGGGAAACACTCCTTGCCGTTTCCTCAGCTGATGTGTTGTGCCAAATTGCGGCTGTCACACTGCACTGTATCACAATATGATTTTCAATGGCAACGTATCACCAGCTCCAAATGATTGATGAAGGAGAGGTTAAAAGAAAGGCATGGAGAATGAGAGTGGTGGAATGTTGTTTTCTGTGAAAAGCTGTAGAAATTTTCATGGCAAAATATGTTGACGTTCCAATGAGTTCTTTTTATTTTACCTGGAGACCTGGTATACTAATTGAAACTTCAAGAAGTAATCTTTTCTGAAGAATAACGTAATGTACACAGGATTTAATGTTTTCATCCTCTATATAACATTGTCAAAGATATGTGAAGCAGCCAGAGAGACCTTTATGTTGTATGCTAGCCATAAGCTTGCACTATCAGAAAGCTATTAGAGCAATTTTGAATTAGTTGTCCTTTATTACTTTATATAATCTGTGTATTGCAGAAATGGATGAAGGCTTAACTGGTGTACTGATAGCCTAGTGATGGCACATATTTGCAAAAAAAATCCTATTTTGAAGCACTTAGAAACATAGGCATGATGGACCCTAGGTGGGGAGAAGCAATGCCGTGCAAGCAGGGATGGCAGGCGGGAGAGACATCACACCGCTCTCTCCAGCGGCCATCTGGGCTGTTGCGGGGCAGGCAGGGGCGTAAGGCACCAGCTGAAACAAAGCAAGGTATGCTCAGGGGTTGGGAAACGCTTTTGACCGTGAGGGTGGCAAGATGCTGGAGCAGCGTCCCGGAGATGCCGCAGGATCTCCGTCCCTGGGGATATTCAGAGCTGGACTGGACAGGCCCGGAGCAACCCAGCGAAATTTTGGTGTCGGATCTGACCTCCGGGCTGGCCGCATTTGAGCAGAGGATTGGAAGGGCTGTCTCCCAGAGATATATACACATATTGTGTATATATTATATGTACATTATATAGGCATATATAATTATTATACATTTTTATATTTAATACATACACACATACATTTACCATATTTCCAGAACCACAGTATTTTTGCCAATATAACTCATCAAATATTCCAGCCTGTGGCATCATGCTGACAGCTTCAATACTCAAGGCCATCTTTTGAGATTGTCCCAAGCCTTCTCTGTACTGGAAAGATCTCAGAAGTTTGGAGTTCAGAAGATCTCTGAAAAATTTAATTAGCACAGCCAGAATATTTTACCTGTATCCTTCATGAAAATGTAAAAGAAAATATACTAGAGCCTGATATTCTTCTTTAAAATGCTCCCCACTAAACCCCCTTTCTCTGCTAACACCTGTCTTTTGGAGTAACACAAATTCATTTCCTATGTGGCTGCATATCAGGTTCACTAAGAATTTTCAAATAGATGTGATTTTGAGCGTGTCCTTTGCCTAGAAAATCAGCTCTCAACTTTGTTGGGTACGACTTATCTTCAGTAAACACATGCTGGATGTTAAATCCATGTCCTTAATTATCCTTTTCTTCTAAATTACTTTAACACCTTGCACGTTGTTCAAGTCACATTCGCAGGCTGGTAGTTGCCCACATCGATCAGAGAACCACAGCCTTGATGTGAGATACTTGTTAAGGAAACTTGCTCCCAGAACATTTTAATGGAATGGGGACACTTACTTGTGCTTAGCCCATAACTATAATATTTTAATACTTCCACTAGTGATCTCATGGCTTGCTTCATTTCAGTTCATTTTATTCCTCATTTCTAGACGGTGCCTATAACTCTGTGTTTCTGATTTTCCTGAAGGGAGTCATGGTTCACTCACAGTGACTTCTGATGAACGGTTTGTTGTACAATTTCCTTTTTATGATGACTATGTGGAGTGTGCATATTGCCATTATTTCCTTTAAACCTTTTCCTTTCCATTTTGAAGAGTGTTTGCTTGTAAATAGACCAAAGTTGTAAACCCCGAGCTTTCTGAGTTTTGGTGGCATTTATGTTGCTTTAATTTTCCATGTAAGGATTACAGTAATTACTCCATAGTTATCCAGCACAGAAGTGGCACAGAATTTGGAAGCTTGATAGCATCTCCGACACTGAGTGTTTGTGCCCACTTCATGGATTATGTAAAATGGAAGAAACAGGCAAAGAGAAATCACAGATTTTTACAGCTGATGTACTAGCTGTGTTTGTGATGGAAGATGAAGCAAACTCGATCGCTCTTAATACAACTGTGCATAGCTGGGTCAGGCACACGAGTGGGAGCTGACAGAGAGAGCACTCTTACCGAAGGACAGCCGCAGATCAGCGCGTAAAAGTGCAAAGCAGAAGGAGAGCAGCGAGACCAAGCCCACAGGAAAGCCTCGAGTCTCAGCCTACTGAGCCTCTAACCTCTTCCCCAGGAGCTGAACTCATCTGTAGCAGTCCGTGCTCCGCATCAAACCATCAGCAAACACAGATGCCTTAATCTGGGGGTATCTTTTCAAAGTACTTTCTGCTTTAGTGAGAGACAACTTCTGTTCATCCTCTGATGCTGTCTGCCAGAGGGCAGGATTTTGGACAGTGCTTTTCTCTGGAGATTTTGTGTGTTTTCTCAAATTACTGCTTTCAGGTAGCAGAAAGCAAGATTGTCTGATGAAAGCTCTGAGGCTGCTTTCAGTTGGTAGAAGTGAGATGAGAAGAGGGTAGATTCCCTTTTTGCAAAAGAGTCTTGGGAGCCACTGATCTTTGCACAGCTGAAGCCAACCCAGAGCAAAATCCGATCTTCCTTCTCAGGTTCCTCCCTCCTGAGGACGTCTCTGCTGTCAGCAGAAGTCTTGGAGGGGAAGATATTCTTCTTGTCTCTCATTCTCTTTTTTTTAGTACATGCAACATTATCATCCTTTTTAAAGGAAGATTTATTGTTGTATCTCTAATTATTAAATGCCAGGCAGACATTCTTTTACTGCTAAATTTTCAGAAATATGTGTAAAGACTCTGCAGCTAAATGCAATCCAGACATCAATATTTTAAATACGTAGTGACATTCCCAGTAATCAGTAGAAAAAATTAATCACATAAAGCAGTATTACATTATTTTCACTTACTGGGATGCCTGGGAAGTGCCACAGTACAAGAGTATGGCGAAATATTTTTAAAGACTGAAGCAAATTGGCTTAATTGCTGCAAACAGAACTTTTAGGCCAGGCTGGGCCTGGATCCCACTCATAGCACGAGAGCAGTCCCATTCTGTCCTGGGCAAACATTTCACGTGTGGATATTGCTCAGCACTGCAAGACCATGCCTTTGCCAGGGGAACATGTTTTCTTGTCACACATGAAGGAGCTTCAGTAGTTTAACAGCATCAACACCGCGGGTTGCTTGTCATTCAAAGAACCTCCTTCTTGACATTAATAACTAAATCACCTTCTCCAAGAGAGGCTGAAATACAGCCTTACCGCTTGCCCTGCGATATTGATGGATAGAGGGGCATTTTTTAAAAAAAATTAAAAAGAGAGAAAGAAAGAACATCCTATGTATGAACTGCAGCTTTGTTTTGCTTGACAGCATCGCAGATCTGCGTAACTGTTGCTCCAGTGGGGGTGGATAGAAGAGCTGTAACATCTTACCCTATCCCAGTTGCCCATTAACCTGCAAACAAAGTGGAAATATTAATTACTAATACCTGGTCTTACAAGGTAAAGAACCCATAAAAGCCAGGCAGAATGAAAATTTTAGGTAGAAATGCCTGCAGCCTCTCTGACCAGGGTCCCGCAGGCGATGCTCCATGTGATCTCAACATCTTTTGCAGCACTGTTGGAGGCCTGGGAAGCAGCAATAACACTGCCATACCACAGTATATCAGCTCCGCTTTCCATGCCTTAAATGAGGTGTAGGATAATTTGAGCATAATGTATGCAAAATTTCTATCAGCTTTCAGTGGAGATGAGCAGCAAAACAACTTGCTACTGGCATAAATGTAAAGCAAAATTTTATTCACTGGAGAGGGAGAGAAAGATCTCTCCAGTTGCTTAAAACCACATTGTTCTTCTAGGTGATACTTGTATATTGAAAGCGGATTTGCACATGGCAATCCAAACACAGGGATGTCATTAACCCTCGGAGAACAAGTCTTATGAGGAGCGGCTGAGGGAACTGGGGTTGTTTAGCCTGGAGAAGAGGAGGCTGAGGGGAGACCTCATCGCTCTCTACAACTACCTGAAAGGAGGTAGTAGTGAGGTGGGTGTTGGTCTCTTCTCCCAAGTAGCTAGCGATAGGACGAGAGGAAATGGGCTCAAGCTGCGCCAGGGGAGGTTTAGGTTGGAAATTAGGAAAAATTTCTTTACAGAAAGGGTGGTCAAGCATTGGAACAGGCTGCCCAGAGAGGTGGGGGAGTCCCCATCCCTGGAAGTGTTCAAAAAACGGGTAGATGTGGCACGTGGGGACATGGTTCAGTCTGGTCTACCCTTGATTGGTTTAGAGTGGACTTGGTAGTGTAGGTTAATGGTTGGACTGGATGATCTTAAAGGTCTTTTCCAACCTAGACGATTCTATGATTCTATGAAAGAGCAGTAGCCAGGAAAAAGTCTTCCCTTGGATTTACTCATGGTGACTAAGAGAACTGCTATGGGACTTGTCAAAGGCAGTACAGAATCTTCCAGGCCGGTGATTTGAATGTGGCCCACCCATTCAGTTACAGCTGCATAAGGTCTTCCTCTTAGTAGTCGTTCTTGCTGCAGGTCATCAGGGACAGTTTTAGCAATTAAGTGTCTACTGAAATACCAAATGCTATGGGGTCTTGAAAAGAAAACGAGCACATAGCCCCTTTCCAGCTAGAGAGATTGAGTTTGAAGTCCACTATCAGCTAAAAGCTTCATTCTCTCGACTGGCTAAATGTTTAAATCCTAGAGTGTTAAATGCCCCGAGAAAGCAAAGCAAAGCTACTATTAATAATTCCAATGGCTAAAGAGCATATTATTTTCAAGTGGCTTGTTAATCAGCACGGGGTCTGCCTACAGCTATTGCAATCAGTCATCTTTCACCAGTAGTAGCTAGTGTCTTAATAAGAAACAACAGGCATTCAAGGGAGCTAAAATTGTTCAGACTAAAAGAAAGTTAACAGAAATGATTAACCAACTTGGCTAAAAGCCATTGAACAAGGGAATGCTACTGAAAGGGCAGATCATAAAGCCTCGATGCAAACAGATAAAGCCAGAGAACAAGCTTGTGAGAATGGCTGTTGCAAAGCTGCTTACCTCTGAGGAAATTCTTATCAGGAATTCAAAATGGGAGGAAGGATTTTCTTTCACAATGCATCCGATAACTGCTTAACGAGAATGGGTGCATTTTCCTACTTTCCTTGCCAGACCAAAATTTGTGTCCATTATTCACAAGCTAGCAGGAAAAGATTAACCACTGCTTGTGTCAACGACCAATCCTTGTTCCTTTTTCACCAAATCGCTTTACACCACTTCAAGGAGAGCGCAAAGGGAGGTGCATCCCAGTGCCCACTGGCACATGGTCCATGAGCTGGTTGCCGCTCAGCCCTGGGCAATCCAGGGGAGCACGGGTCATGCTCTTCCTCCAGCTGAGCTCTGGGTTGTTCTTTCCTCAATTTGCCCTCCCAGTAACTCTTTTTTCTGTGACACAGCATAGCGCTGCCTCCCAGAAATTGGTCATAAGGATTGCTCTGGCATAGCATTATGAAGCTCAGAGACAAGAAATGGATAAAACAAATCCCAGAAAAGTAATGACATACCAAATACAACATCACAGCCCAGAGGAACGTTGCTAAGAACCAAGCAGGGCATCTGAGGAAGGAAGGAGTTACAGTTAGTGCTAATTTATAAATACAAATAACATTGTTACTGTTCTTAATTACTGCTCTACCCTGAGCCCTCGCTTAGCTCTTCCCCGACCTTCCTGGTCCCAAGCGCCGGCAAGCTGAGCCCTCCGGTCACCGTGGCCCCCGCTCCGCCCCGCACCACCCAAAACTGCACCGCACCTGCACCGCACATCGCACTGCTCCCGCACATCGCTCCGCACCACCCCGCACAGTGCCCACGCTGCCCACTCCGTCCCGCACTGCTCCGCTCCGCACCGCCCCTCACATCACCCCGCACTGCTCCATCCCGCACCGCACTGCACCGATCTGCACCGCCCTGCACCGCTCTGCACCGCCCTGCACAGCCCTGCACCGCACATCGCGCTGCTCCCGCACATCGCTCCACACCGCCCCCCACTGTGCCCACACTGCCCGCTCCTCTCCGCACCGCTCCGCTCCACACCGCCCCTCACATCACCCCGCACCGCTCCTCTCCGCATCGCTCCGCACCACACCACACATCGCCCGGCTCCTGCACATCACCCCGCACCGCTCCACACCGCACTGCTCCGCACCACACCGCACATCGCACTGCTCCCGCACATCGCTCTGCACCGCCCCTCACATCACCCCGCACCGCTCCACACTGCACTGCTCCACACCGCACCGCTCCGCACCACACCGCACCATACCGCACCGCACTGCTCCGCACCGCACCGCACATCGCACTGCTCCCGCACATCGCTCCGCACCGCCCCGCACAGTGCCCACGCTGCCCGCTGCATCCCGCACCGCTCTGCTCCGCACTGCCCCTCACATCACCCCGCACCGCTCCACACTGCACCGCTCCACACCGCACCGCACATCGCCCAGCTCCTGCACATCGCCCCGCACCGCTCCACACCGCACTGCTCCGCACCACACCGCACATCGCACTGCTCCCGCACATCGCTCCGCACCGCCCCGCACAGTGCCCACGCTGCCCGCTGCGTCCCGCACCGCTCCGCACCGCCCCTCACATCACCCCGCACTGCTCCGCCCTGCACCGCACCGCTCCGCACATCGCCCGGCTCCTGCACACCGCCCCGCCCCGCCCCGCACCACTCTGCCCCGCACTGCACCGCCCCTCATATCGCCCCGCACTGCTCCGCACCGCACCGCACCGCACCGCGCCGCACCGCCCCTCACCGCACATCGCCCGGCTCCCGCACACCGCCCCGCACCGCACCACCCCGCACCGCCTCGCCCCGCCCCGCACCGCACATCGCCCGGCTCCCGCACACCGCCCCGCCCCGCCGCGCCCCGCCGTCCTTGCGCGTTCTGTCACCCCCGCAGGGCCCGGGAGCCACCGCTCCGAGCGCCGGAGTGCCCAGGCGGGGCCGCGAGGGCTGCAGCCACGGGGGTGTGCGGGTGCCCCCGCGGCTGCGGTTCGGTCCATCTGCATGAGGAGAGGGAAAGGCAAAAGCACGGAGCGCCCGCGGCCGCTCTTCTTTAGAAAAATCAATCCCCCTCCCCGCCTACGGCGGCTGGGACAATCCCTTGTCACCAGAAACGTTCATAAAGCCAAACTAAAACAAAAATAACCCAACCCAACACTTTAAGAAAATGGATTCTTCACTGTTAAAAAATCTGAAAAACTATTTGAATTAGGTTTGGTTCAGGTTTTACATAATTCCTTTGAACATCTTGGGAGATATTTAAAGTACATTTTTTTCATCTTCTTCGGGTTTTTCTTTAATTTCTGCTTTCCACCTGACCCCATACCTCTACAAGGCATAATCAGCTGCAAAATATATGAAGGTGATGACTGAGAAAACTACTGAAAGCAAAAGTTTACCAAAGCTTCGTGGGAAATTTCAAGTATTAAATCAGCTAAAATTAGTAAAACAAAATAGCGTTCAGAAATTTCAGTTTTATTTATTGCCTTCTTTCTGCTTTGGCCTCTTTGGCTCTGCTTTGGCTCTGCAAAGCCAAAAATCTTTTCTGTGCTTGGCCTCAAATATCCAGCACCCACCAAGAATCTGTGCAGCCAGCTGTGGTGGCCACTAGAGTACCCATGGACAGGGGAAGCGAAACCATTTGAAGAAATTGCCCAGAAGTTGTTTAATTAAACAGTTTGCAAAAAACATTATTGCGACCACCTTAGACAGACTCCGGTTTGTGTAAGTTACTCAACCTTGCATGAAGGCTGAATGAATGAAACCAGTTTGTTTGAAGCTTCCACATTTATTAGAAATGTTCTGTAAATGCAACAGGAACAAAAAGGGTTGCTGAATCCCCCAGAGCTCAAACGTACGTGTAAAAAAGGGCTGCCCAAACGTATATGCATGCCACGTATGCCATTCTGCCCCGTCCCTGCCTGTGGAGTCCTGCCCCAGGCGGGCGCAGGTCCTGCTCCCCACCCCCTGCGCCTCCTCTGCCGGGCTCCCCAGGAGCTCCTGGGGGAGCCAGGCCCACCCGTGCCCATGGCCACAGCCCCCCGGCACGGCGGGCGCCCAGGGGGGCCGTGCGCCCTGGGTGTGGTGACCCATGGGTGCTCATGAGCGACCGTGGCTCTCCCCACCGTGCCTGCGCCTGCCCGCCTCCCGTGACAGCAGAACCGCGTGACACCGCAGGGATGGGCAGGGGACCCCTGCCACGGGGTGGTTAGGGGGCTCGCTGGTCCCTGGCTGGGGGGGCTGGAGGAGCACCTGCCTGCGTCCCCACCAGCACCTACAACCACAGGGCTGACCGTGACTGAACAGACAGTTCCCCAAAATCAGTAGGGCCTCATGACAAAGCACAGACAGGTTTTCCAGGATGCTTTTTTTTTTTTCCCCTCACTTTTCTTTCTTTAATTTTGAATCTTTTTATAGCCAGTCAGGAACAACTATGTTACCATTTAAGTTCTACTTATAATTATTTTATTAAGTTGTTTTTATTACATTCCCAGACTACCTTATCTAGAATTAAAAAACAAAACAAAACAAAACAAAACACCAAACCAAAATCACAAGCTTCAATTAAAAAGCAACTCCTCATCATTTATTTTTGTTATCATCACCATTGTATTATGATCAGAATTATGATTAGCAGTGGCTTGACTAGGGTGAAAAGCATCCTGGATGCCATAGGATGACAGACAGATGTTGCAGCTGTTAAAAGACGTACATTGACACATCTGCAGGGAAAAGCACCAACTCGTGAAGAATTTTCCTCTCACCAGTCCTGTAGAAAGAAAAGAGAAAGCATTGTATGAACAAGACAAAGAATGGAAATAGAGAATCAAGACCAAAGAAGAATGAGTGACTGGCAAATTGAAAGTCAGTCCTGCAAATGCCCTGCAACAAGGATATTTTTCTCTCCCAAATACAGAAGAAAAGTAAATTGTTTTATGCTTTCAGCAGGTAGGGAGTGGTTCGGTGTTCCTGCATACCTCCACGGAAGAGCAGTGCTCTAGCACCAGTGCCAGCTCTGCTCAGCTGAGTGGCTCTCAGCACTCAGGAGAGCAGGTGAAAATGGATTCCAGGGCAAATCTACAGAAAACTGTATTTGAATAAATGGTCACAAATCTGAGAAGAAAACTATTCATGTTAAGGTACAGAAAAGCCATCTGCCATATGGATATAACAGAAATATATACGCCTGAAAAGTCTGAAACCGGCAAAAACCCTCTCAAGTGCTGTGAAGTAGTGCTAGCTCTTTTTTCTGTCATCTGCTTCCACTTCCTTCACCGGGTTGCTAAAGCCCTGACAGAAAAAGAGAGAGGACCTGGGGTTTGCACCTGTACTGCTTTGGGTTTTAACTCGACCTCTGGCAGAAGCATTGCAGGTTTTGCACGCAGAGTGCGTCACGCAGCCAGCCGGAGCGCGTGAGCCGCTCCTGGCACCCCGGAGCTTCCCCCAGCATCTCAGCAACCTCTGGGCACGGCTCGGCTGCTGCTCCTCGTCGGACTGCCGTCCACAGGGTGCCACTGCAAACACTGGCAGACAACACCGCCTGCCAGCTCAGCAGGGACCCAGCAGGCAGCTTCACGGGGTTTTGATATTAAGTCTTTATTAATCCTGGTCTGTTAAATGGCATGCAATACTGGTCAAAAGGAAAAAGAAGAGTGGAAAAGTCTTGAGCAGAAAATGCGTATGAGTTCTTCTTGTGCAATGGTAAGTGTTTAAACTTACCCCATACTACATGATGCTCTCTGCTCTGCTTGAGAAAGTCTTTTAAATGCAGATCATGTTTACTTCGAGCTGAAAATCCAGCACTTCTTCCTGAAGTGAGGTAACTTCCTAAAGCTGTCTAAAAATGGAAGAGTTTCTCATTGACTGCCACAGATAATTTGTGTAAGTGATTAATGGGAAGCATGCCATGGCCAGACAACACGCAAGCTTTCACCTGCGCTGCACACTGGTTTCTTCCACCCTTACCTGATGTGTCTCGTTCAGGTTTTCTAGGTAGCCAGGTCAGGCTGGGGTCTCTCTGACATGAGTAACAGCACAATTTTCAAGTACTCTACAGGACAGTGAGCACTTCTGGGTGCTTAAAACTATTATAATAAATAGCAGTGCTTATTCTGTCAGCATGAGCAAGGTGAATGCTGCAGCCACCAAAAGCTGGCAAGAGCTCTCAAACCATGTCTCGAAAGCAGATGGGAACAGAGCTGCCACCCCAGACCCAAGCTGCTGTGCACCCTGACGCACCCAGTTAGCCCTCAGTGGCAGCAGATGCACCCACAGCCCCTGCCTGGTGGGTCAGAGGCGTTGCAGGGTGGGGTGTCACTGCATGTCCCCTCTGCTGCTGTCCAGCTCAGACACAACTGGGGTCTTGTCCCACCAGGGTGACAGGGCACCACGCGTGTTCCGGTGTCCACAAGTCCCCGACCTACCAAGCCAGCCTCCCAGGGCGGTGTGATGGAAAACACAAACGGAGGAAACACAGTCACGCAGCAAACTACATCCCAGCACCTCTCTGAGCAGATGCGCCAGGTGAAATTCAGTGCTGATAAATGTTAAAATGATGGACATGCAGGAAACAATCTGAATTGTACAGAGACCCTGATGAGCTGTGAAAACTGATCACTGCCATTCAGGAATGACAACTTGGAGTTATAATAGAAGTAAGAATATGTCAACTCAGTGCTCGTAAGTTGCCAAAAAGAAAGTTCCCTGCCAGAAATTGTTAAAAGTAACACTATGCTATTATGCATCTGACAAGGTGAATCCAAAGGTGTCGGTGTCGTTGCTAGGCTGCCCTCCAGCTTCACCGAGAGGTCCCGGCAGCTGGGGCAGTCCTCAGCGGCTGCAGTGAAGGCAAGCATCACCCCATCCTTGAGTGGGGCAAGAGGGACGACCCGGGACCGCAGCCTGGGCAGCCTCCCTTCAGACCCCGGGGAGGTGGTGGAGCAAACCCTGCTGGCGGCCAGGCCCGGCTCTGTCGGAGGCTTGGGGACAGCCAGCATGGGTTTACCAAAGGCAGATTATGCCTAGGCAACCTGAGAGCTTTCTGTGGCAGGGCAGCTAGCTCTGCAGATGAGGGGAAACCAGTGAGCAGCGAATATAATTTATCCTGACTTTAGCAATGCCTCCAGCACAGCCTGCCACAGCACCCTGGAAGCCAAAGCAGGGACATATGAACGGGAAGGGTGGAACACAGGATGGGTAAAAACAGGTTGTACAGCACCCTGTCTGACTTAGATGTTACCCCTGCTTTGATCAGGCAATTGGACCAGAGGCCTCCAGATGTCCTTTTCAGCCTAAATTAATCTGTGATTCAAAAAGGGGAACAGAGAATAGAGCTAAATAACGAGTAACTAGAACAGGACTCCTCAAACTGCAAAAGAGAGAAACGAGTGCAAAGAAGTGCTAGAGGCCTGGAAGAAATAACCAGCATGCAGAAAGCAAATAATCTCCTTGCTCTTTCTTTTGTGCAAGAACCGAGAAGATGAAATAAAAATATCAGGTGACAGTTCTGAAGCAACAGAAGTAATGTGTAAATAAATGGCGCTTTTTGCTGAGATAGACTGTTACAGAGACCAAAAGTATAGATAACTGAGAAATCAATCAGACAAATTCTCGGAAGAAAATTCCACTGAGAGCCTTTAACCTTAAATGCAGAGAGCATTTACCTAAGCAGAGTGGTGGAAAGCAGGAGATCACACTGTGGAAAGCAGCTACTCATCACCCGCCCTGCCCCTGGAGGGAGATGGGCTGTGGGGTTAGATGGACCTTCTGCGTAGGGCAGTGCAAACTCGCTCACCATCTGTGTTGCACTCCCAGGTCTCCTTTCTATCGCCACCTCATAACCCTGGAGGCCCCCGGGCTCTTCTTGTCCACCCTGGCTCAGCCTCCCCCTGCAAGGACTGTGGTTGTTTTATCCCAGGGAAATGTTGGTCACTCACTCACTTGCACGTTGAAGGCATCCTGAACAATTTTGCAATATCCAAGGACACGATGTTTGAACTGTGCTTGAAACCAGCTCCAACTGAGAATTTGCTTGTGATTCACCTGATGTGTTGACTTTCCAAAAACGTGCAGTGTTTCACCATCCCTGGCATTTCAGGCTGCACATTTTGGGGAGCAAAAGTCCACCTCAGTCAGAGCTGCTTGTGGGTACTGAACCCTGGGAAGCAGCAGGCAGCCCCCTTTTCCTGAAATGGAGATGGGAAAACAGACACAGAGACAAAACTGGGGGGGATAGTTCTTAAATAAAGTGAAAATTCTCCTTTTTTCCCTGCATCCTTTCTCTACATGGATGTTTTATAGTTAATTTGCACTCAGTACAAGTTGGGGATTTTTTTAGATGACTGGCGTCTGTGAAAATGAGATTTCTTCACTAAACTTCCTTTAATGAAACCACAGTAAGCAAGGGACCATTTTAATGCACTGATCTGCACAGTTGGCTTCCAAGCAAAGTGGCCAGCACTTGCGCTTCAGCAGTGTGATTGAAGAGCTCAGGTGCACAGGTACAGTGCTGATTATTTGCCTATTAATTAATACTCCAGGCAACACATTTCTTTTAATTAAACCACATACGACAGCTGTTGCCAGCAGCCAAAGGATTTCATATTGAGCACTCTTAGCACTTGCCCTTATTTACTCACATTTTGAGCCCAAGAACGAGATGAAATCTTTGAGAGCAGCCGTGAGGAGTCACACTGGGCAGTGATGGTGAGCATGGGTTTGCACTGGGCATGTGGTGTGCCATGACTTAAAAAGAGGTGATTCAGAGGAGGTCCCTGACTTGCCGATGAAATATTGTGAATTGATGGGAAGATCCTTCTGTTGGGTGCTGGCGCACGGAAGCCATCCCTGCTCCCAAGGTGGAGGCTGATCAGTCCAAGGCAGGCACTGAATGAAGTGGTTTCTGGCAGGGGGGGCACCACACTGCACATCAAAAAGGCTGATTTAAAATAGCTGAAAACTGACACTGGGCCTTATTTGGCTTCTGCAGCTTTAAATGCATACAAGCCTCTGACACATCAAGAGTTTTACAAGTCCACAAGCACACGCAAGGAAATTCTCTCACTAAACCCGAGGTAAAGGGCAGCTTCATTCTAAAAAATTAATAGCTATTAGTGGCCTTGTCTTCCCTCTCCTTTTATCACAGCATTTCTGTGATCTCATGTCAGGATATACTTTTTCGGTTGGCTGGTTGTGCCAGTTTTGCCTGGTGGTATGATTCTGGGATGACATCCAAACGGTCTCATGCTGAGACCTCTGTTCTGAGGTTTCCAAGAGAACTGAAGCCCAGATCATATTCCCCATAGAAGTCAGCAAGTTTGGGGAGGAAAGACGTACTGCCGGCAAGAGGAGCTGGACATCTCTGGCTCATGGCATCATCACACGTACAACAGGGTCTCCATTACTGTTTCCAAAGCCTGGAAGGGGGAGAAGGGAGGTTATACATCACCTCCCCTCCCACCAGACCCTCCTGTGTCTGCACGAGTCCAGTACAAGCCACGTCTTTGGAGGCTCAAGCTCCCCCTTGCAGTGCTGGGGTCCCCATGGCACCCACCCTGTGCGGGTGCTTTGGGGCCTCTCTGCCCTCTCTGACACAGCTGTGGGCTGCCCACACAAAGGGCTGGACATCCAGGACAGTTCTGTAGAGAAAGAAGACAGCCCTGGGAGGCTGAGGCACCCAGAGTATCACCAACAGAGGCTGACAAAGGAAGTTTTGCACGTTTCCTTTGCTGGAGATGTCTTTGCCATAAACTCCCTGGGTGCCCCTTTTTCAAAAAGCTGTGCCCAACTCCTTGAAGACAGGGCTTTATGGAAAGGCAAGGAGGTCCAAACCCTCCTGGACCCATCCTTCCATCTCCAGACACCGGCTACTTGGGTGATCACAGACAGCCAGGACCTTTGGGGTTGTTTCTGCACGTACCCCACATCCTAGAAGACTGCAGCACTACGCTGCAGAATTGTGGCCAAGCTACTGCTTTAGGAAGAAAATCTGGGAAACGTTCAGACACATTTGCCTTCCCTGGGGGAAAGAGCAGCTGTTGGTGCTGCAGCTCCCTGTCAGCAAAGCCCCTGCAAGCAGGGGCTGGGAGGGCAGCTGTAGAGCAGTGCACTGGTGGACAGCAGCTGCAGGCATCTCCTTGAGCCACTGCACTTCTGCAAACAGAATTTAAATGGTGAACTGTATGAGACACCCACTGAGAAGCAACCATTATGGAAGTCAGTGTTGCACACTGAGTGCTGGGAGAAAATGGGACAGTACTCACGACATCCGTTGTGCTGCACAAACGGCAGCTGAGAGCCCCTCAGTGATATGACGGACTCAGAACTGCCCTCTGCCTTCATACAAAGGCTGCCATGGATTTTCAGCCTGAATTACTATTTTAAATGAAACAGAATAACAGAACGTTAGTATTTGTTTCCAGTAGGCAAAATCTCTGGCCAAGAGCACTGTGTATCTCTTCTGTGACCTTCCAGAAAAATTCAGCGTTTTCCTCCCCGGAGAAATAGGCTGACTGGAGGCACATCTGACAGCAGCGACTGAGAGCCGGCTGCTCCCGCACACTGCTCCTTACAAAAGCACTGCTGCAGTAATTCCCTGTCCCTGACCCCACTCCAGCCCAAAGTCCTGCACACCCTGGACACCATGGCTGGTGCTCTCCACAGCGCATGGAGGTCCTGACATGCACTACCTCGAAATGTCCCAGGGAGGCTTTCCCTGCTGAGGGCAGGCAGCTTCCCCCCAGAGACTACAGGACCCCCCCCAGCTCCAAGGTAGGGTGGCTGGAGTCAGTCCAGAAGGACCCCACAGCAGCTGGGTGGCAGGCAGTGTCCCCACCATGCTGAGTCACCAGTGCTGAAGGCATGGTCCAGGGAGAGGTCAGACACAAACCACTGCTCCTCCGAGTAGCACAGGGCTATGGGAACCTGCCTCATTCGAAAGAGACCTACCACAGCAGATGGAAGGTGAAGCTGACCCTTCTTTCTTTGTCTGAAAGCACAAAATGAGGCATAGGGCTAATGTGAGCAGAAAGCTTTGCGCTGGCTGCTCCACACCAGGCTGCAGGCAATCTTCTGGAGTGATGTAAAAAGCATCGCTGAAGTGACAAGGCACAAGAGCTGGTTTTGCATAGAAATAAATGTATAATGTTCTGAGGCAGTAATGTGATAGCAGCATCTGTTGTACTCAGCACCTGCAGCTGCAGTGAAGGACACCGCAGCAAGGCACCTCTCTAGAAGACGCTGACACAGGCTGGAGGAGCTCCATCTCTTGTCTTGCTCTGGACTGGACAGGCTGCTGAGACGCTGACTGGAGCTGGCACCACAGCAGTTCATGCCAAAGTTTGCCTTAGTACATCAAGCAATGTGCCAAGAACAATCATTACTTCATAATTAGGAGTCTCATTTGGTTTTGGAAATGCCTCTCCACACCTGCAAAATAAAAGTATCCCTAGAATTGCAGAGATGAATATAATGCAATAAGACATTTGGCACAACCTGCTGCAAACCTTATGACAGTCTTCAGAAAATGAGCTCACTGAGCCACCTCTTCCTGGGCTATTCTGAACAGCTCTGCATGGCATAACCATTCTTAAAACTACCTTTCCCTCCAGTTAGACAAACTACTTGGCTGATGTTCTTAGCAGTAGCCAGGAAAGGGAGTAAATATATCTTTCTGAGCTGTCTTGTTAGTCCAGTATGCCTCTGTATGAAGACATTAAAGACTTGCTTAGGATGAAAATACATCTCTGATGTGAGCAAGACAGAAACTCAGTCCTGCTCCCCTCCTGCCCCCCAACACACTCCTATATGCTCTGCAAGACCCTGGCAGGATCCCAAAGCAGAGGCTGGCTATACAGCATGGATGAAAGCTCATCTCTGCTGCATGTATGACTTTTGCTTCCTTGGGTGCACTAGGCCTATTCCAGTTGCTCGTGTTTATCAGCAGAGTAGTAGTCCAGTCTTTGTTTCTGTTTATTTTAAACCAGGCTTCCTCCCTTCTGTGCTCTAAGACATCACAGGAGTGCGAACGTTGCTTTACGTCTCACAGAAAATAATTTAGCAACACTACAAATCCATACCTCCTGAACGTAAGAGCAAGGAAGAGGCTTGCAATATGAAATATTCAGGGCAGTACTAGGGGTGCAGTTGTGTGGCACGCTCCGGTGCAGCATGGCCAGTATGGTCACGGGTGTCAGTCAAGCCACCTGTGACCCCAGAGCGACTAGTCAGGGTTGTGCCTGGCCCTGCTGAAGGCCGGCACTGACCTGCACACAGCTGGCTGCAGGGTCTGCACCAGGGATGTCTTTAAGGTGCAGGCTGCCAGGGAAGGGGAGGTGTGGAGGAGGACGCACCATTGCTGAGCAGTAAATGCCACGAAGCCACTGCAGGAAGCAGGGGAGCTTTGACTCTCTCGACAAGGCAGCTGACGGCAGGATACAGCCCCAAGTAGAACACGGAGGTATGGCTGTCTGCCCATGGAAGGGCAGATCGTTCACTGCAGGTATGGAGGTGGCCAGCCTGTCTCCATGTACAGACCAGACAGAGCTGGGAAGGAGGGACTGGATATACAGGGGAGACTGGGATGCCTGATCTGCATGTGTCCAGTTACAGCCTGACTCACTTGCCTTTCCTTTAGGTTCCTCAGTTACAGTCTACTCAGTTTCTTCCTTTATTGACCAGTCCCACTTCCAGATTAGATCAATTCTGGCACTCACACTCCTGTCTTTGGCTGCACTCATGCTTCTGGGTCTTCAGAGCTGAATTACAACCATTGTTTTCCCCCCTCCCATCATGCCAGAAAGTCCCATGACTAGCAGTTACTGTCTGTCACTATCATGGTGGCAGTCAAGCCCTTACATCTCCATTTCTCCCAACAGCACTTAAGGAAGGATAGGTAACATTCACAGTGCATTTGCATAACCTTAAAGCCCAAAGTCTGGATGAATGTGCATTGGTGGGGGGTGGAGAGGACGTTTCTCAAGACATAAGGGACAGACTTAACCTTTTCTTTCATTCCCTTGAGAGTGGTTGAACACCTGGTAATGCCCCAGGGTGTTGCACCAATTCCATGTCCACATTTGGGGAACACAGGTAAAGAGGTTCTCTTCCAAACATAACAAAATTAATAACTTGGTGCTGCTGCAGACAAATGCAGATGCCTCAAATGAAGGTGCATGTTGGTGGTATCAGACATCCACCTGCCAGAAAGTGCATGGTCACCCGGGGACCAGGCCTGGCAGAGGAGCAGCTCTCCCTCCTCAGCAGTGGACTGCAGGGCATCACTTACTTGTACAATGGTGAGCAGCCTGGCCTGCCATGGTGTCCAGCAGCTGGAGGTCCCACTGACAGCAGTGGAGGAGCCTACCTGTGCGTGAACCTCACCTTTGAGCTGAGCCAGCTCTGAGTGACCCATGAGCTCCTGGGTGCTCCTACCTCTGCGTGCTGCTACCTGTGTGCAGCAGAGCCTGGGTGCAAGGTCTAGCTGCTGAGGGGCTGGGAGACTGTCTCAGGGGATGGGTCAGGGTGCATCCGTACAAACAGACCACTGAGGAAGGACAGTGGTCTGAGCAAGGACCTGAAGGAGGGTCACCTCTTGTTGTGGTTTAACCCGGCAGGCACCTAAACACCACACAGCCATTCGCTCACTCTCCCCCTCCCCACTGAGATGGGGGAGAAAATCAGAAAAAAAAAAGTAAAGTTCATGGGTTGAGATAAAGACAGTTTAATAGGACAGAAAAGGAAAATAATATACAAAACAAGTGATGCACAATGCAATTGCTCACCACCTGCTGACCGAGCAGCAATTGCTGCCCCCTGGCCAACTTCCCCCAGTTTCTATACTGCCCATGATGCCGTATGGTATGGAATAGCCCTTTGGTCAGTTTGGGTCAGCTGTCCTGGCTGTGCCCCCTCCCAGTTTCTTGTGCCCCTGGCAGAGCATGGGAAGCTGAAAAGTCCTTGACTGGCATAAGCAGTACTTAGCAACAACTAAAAACATCAGTGTGTTATCAACATTATTCTCCTACTAAATCCAAAACACAGCACTATGCCTGCTACTAGGAAGAAAATTAACTCTATCCCAGCTGAAACCAGGACACCTCTGCTCCTGGCAGCTCTGGCACCGCGGTGCTGCCAGTGGCATGGATACCCAAGTGCATCTCGTGACTGTGGGGATTGCACGGGGGAGGGAGGACGGCACCTGCGCTCTCTGGAGAAGCGGAGGTCCTGCCAGCTGAGCTATGCCGGGGAGGGGGGAGGCCTGCCAGGCCATGTGCAATGAGCTGGGACCAGCCCCCTGAGGCCAACGTGTTCAGAGTGAGAAGGACGGAGGTCCCAGCCCCAGTCAACAAACAGCGTGATTATCTCCTGGCAGTACTCCGCTAACAACAGCTAATTAAAAAGGATATGGATTATCCATAAATGAAGGAGAATGCCCTGTATGCATAAAACCAGTGTGAATAACATCTTCATCACTTCCAGGAGAGCTTACACAGGCCTCTCTGGGGCCAAACAGCAGCTCCTGGCCCTTTTCTGTGCATCACACCCCAGCTAGAAATCACTGCCTCTGCAGCGGAGACACCAGCCCTGTGATCACTGCTGGGCTGTGCCATCCCTCTGCACAGTGAGACACTGGAGCACAAGTCACTGCTCTGAGCAGAGGGAGAAACAGCCTCTGGCTGCTGGGGAGCCAGTCTGCTAGGCCCTAGCAGAAATGTCCCCAGATCAGGGACACGCAACCCTCTGCAGGCACCACTGCAAGGGCAGCTGTGCACACTGACAATGTGCGTTTGCCTATACAGCAACCAGCAGTCTCCTCGTGCAGCACTGAGAATTTAGGGATGAAGTTTTAACATATAAGCAAACAAGCAGACCCCAAGAGTAAGAATCCATCAGTAGCCATAGTAATGCAGTTGGCTGCACAGATACATTTTGCAATTTTAAAACAGCGTTTGTTTTGTCATGTTTCTCGTCACCATTAGTACATAATGGGGCACTGTACACCAGTTTAAATGAATTCATAATGAGCACTGCAGCAGTTCTATTGAACAGGAGATAAATAGGTGATTACTGTGACTCTGCCCTGATGGATGGGGTTGCTCAGGGAGTTATGTGCCGTTTCCATAACCTTTTATGGAGATACCATAAATCACAGCAGACAGAGTGACCCACTAGAAGCTGTAACCAAAAGAGAAGAGGACTAACTTTAAGGAATAAAGCTCAAAGGGCTGACAATACCAGATGCCTGCTGGCACAGATCAGAGAAGATTGATGCAGTGTGAAGATGTGATGTGAAGACTTGAGCCATCAGGACCCTCCTAAGGAAGCAACGTGAAGATGCCACAAGACAAGAGAGAGAAGTAAAGGGCTCAGGATTTGTGCTACAGGGCATGTTTGGGGATGATAATGACCACATTCTGGGAAAGGTGCATCCTTCAGACCTTTTCTCCAGGGCTTGAAGGTAGCAAATAAAAATTAAATCAATACTAAGGAAAGAAAGGGAAAGAGCAGGGAGACACTATCTACCTTTACACAAGGGTAGAGGGAATTGGGTGAGTGAGAATTTAGCAGTGGGAACTGGAACATCAGAAGGTAAAAGGATGGGAAGTGGCCAGAAATGAATGATTAATTCCTGAGAACAGCAACTGAGTTGATGATAGGGTCAGTGAACAGGGCAGTTGCCTGAGAAGCAGGCAAGGGAGTGCAGGCAGGAAGGAGCATGGAAATGATTGTGTACTTCTGCTAAGATCTGGGGGGCATTGGGCTGCAGGGACCTGAAATTCTGGAGTGGTGCATGAGGGCTGGTACTTTGGGTAGAAGGAACACAATGGAAAAGTTATGATGGCTAGAACACAGCCTGACCTACTAGTATAAAAAAGGTGGTAAGAGTAGGAGGTGCTGGGGACAAACTACTCCAAATCGATGTCAGCCGTCTGCACCATTAAAAAAAAAAAAAAAAATTGTGGTATCTTAAGAAGCATGTTGCAAACCAGGAGTCTGTAGGAACTACTGTGCAATTAATATGTGCAATATATACTGTGTAGGACAACAGTTCCAAGAAAGGCACTCCACAATATTTATGTCACATTTCAAGGCATCAGAGGAGTCAAGTAAAGCTGCCATTCAACTATCTACTAAGCAGGACAAAGATAAAATAAAGAAAAACATTCCAAAGTACCCTCTAAATACAAAAACCCATCAGACAGCTTAACAGTATTTCATTGCAATTTCAAAGACACTAAAACATAATCAAAACCACAATTCAACTGTGTTAAGAACTAAGAGAAGGGGAGTTCCTAGAAAGATACCAGCTGGAGAGCTGATATCAAATGCTGGTCGCAATGAACACTGTGGGACAATACCCAGGGAAGCAGAAACATCAGCTCAGCCATGGTGGCAGGGACGTGCCTCGGGGAACTGTTCTGTGATGGAGAGGAAGGGGGCTCAGACCAGGCATAAGGTCAAATCACAGAATCATAGAATCATAGACTGGTTTGGGCTGGAAGGGACCTTTAAAGGTCATCTAGTCCAATCCCCCCTGCCATGAGCAGGGACATTTTTAACCAGATCAGGTTTCTCAGAGCCCTGTCCAGCCTGACCTTGAATGTGTCCAGGAATGGGGCATCTACCACCTCTCTGGGCAACTTGTTCCAGTGTTTCACCACCCTCATCATAAAAAATTCCCTCCTCATATCTAGTCTAAATCTAGACTACTTCATCCTACTGGGTGAGATTTGTTTCTCATTCAAAATTTTACAAGAAAAACACTGAATTGTTTGCTGTGCTGTAGTGCTCATCCACTGTCCCTCTGAGGTGCCGAGGTGCTGCTCATTTAGCTCTGACAGGGAGGGCTGCTATTTCTCTGGATATGAGGAATCCTGATAAAGTGGCATGGACACCCTCCTGCCTCTGGTGAAGAGCAGCACTGGAAACCTGTCAGAGTTTTTGGGCAGGTAACGGTGGGACTTTGTTATAGAGCAGGGATGGTGTGTGTATGAAGAGAGGCCTTTAACACTGAACACTGTATCACTGTGGGAAACTTCAGAGATGGGGAACAAATGGCACAAATGATAATGTGGACCGGTTGCAGGATATGTGGCATAATCACTGGTCCAAAGAATATGAACTATGTTATTTTGGAAAATAGCATGGGCAGCATGGAAAACTTGAAAACATGAAAAGTAACTGGATTGAGTGATCATAACTTGAATCATTGTGCCTAAGGCATGACTCATAAAGATAGCTAAGAAATCATGAGTGTCATTGTACAGGTCTTATCAACACCTGGAATTTGGTATGTAATGCTAAAATTTCATGTCTGAGAAAGATAGACTCCCACAGGAATGACAGTGGAGATGAGTTGTGATTTTAGTCAGTGAATGACTGGACTTAATCAGCCAAAATGTATGTAATGAAAAAGCTTATGCAATAGTCTCCTGTGAGGAGCAGCGGGGGTGAGCTCCCTGGCCAGATTCAGCGTGGATCCTGATCTGCGTCTCAAAGGCACTGGGTAATGCACCTTCCCTGCGTGCTACAGGGGGTCAGACCAACAACCTGGGTGCTTTCTTCTGGTTG
Source organism: Pelecanus crispus (assembly GCF_030463565.1). Lineage (NCBI taxonomy): Eukaryota > Metazoa > Chordata > Aves > Pelecaniformes > Pelecanidae > Pelecanus > Pelecanus crispus. The sequence goes on from NC_134648.1 coordinate 75,206,773, forward strand.
AATGTCAATTTTCCTACAGCAGGGTACGTCCCATTCTCCCAGAACCTACCTTGCACTGACTCCTGCAGCACTTTTGTCCACAGTTCCCATCCTGTGGTCAGTCCTGCACAAATACAGCTCTAAATAAACATACGGTGCCTGACTGGAAAAGCCGGGGGGGGTGTGGGGGAGGGTACAGTCTGACTGCAAGCCACATGCTTAAGCACTTGGAGATTCAAGAAAACAACGGGACACAGCAATGCAATGCGCCAGCCTGCTGACCATCATAACCCTGTGAGGCAGAAAAAGGCGTTCAAGCAGATACAGAGACAGATAATGAAGTTGCCTCTCCAAGCCTTACAGAATACATGTCCCAAGCTAAGGGATAGAGAATCACAAGAAAGATCGCTTGAAAAGTTGGCAGTGTGGTGCTGAAGACTGCTATCATGAGCCATTTGAGATGGGAGCTCACATCTCACTAGCGAGGGAGTGACAGACAGAGAGGGGACTGGGTGCCAGGAGCCCTCTACGTGACGACAGGCAGCTTATGCTTCATATGACAGAGAAACGGGTTTCCAGTGCAGTGATTTAAAGAGAGAGATGACACAGAGTAACACAGAGATCTTTGCAACAGCTTTCTGACCAGACTCTGCTGGGCCAGGATTGTGCATGTCAAGCAAGAGAAAGGGATGTTGCAAACATGGGTGAGAGGTAAGGAAAGCTTTAGCTAGAACCTGGGCTGCGTGAATGACGACCGACGACCTGACAGAGATGTGTCTGAGTGTGGGAAGGTGAGAGGACAGAGCCGTTCAGCAAGAGGCAGGTCTGGAGCAGAGGGTGCATCTGTGACTCATCAGCCAGCATGGATAAATTTGCTGCAGATGAGGTCTCACAGGGCTAAGGGCAGAGGGAAAAAAGGTGAACTGGGGACACTGCATCCCAAAAAGCTGATGAGGAGAGGAAAAGTATCCTCCAACAGACCCGTTTAGGAGACAGACCAGTAAGAGGAGAGCAAGGAGGAGGCAGAGCTACAGAAGATGAAGTCCCAAAAAATTTGCCATAAAAGAGACTGCCTGACAGTCTTCAAGGTGCTTGGATAGCAAAGGGGGAAAACAAACAGAAAAGGGTTGAGAGACTACAGTAGGTTGTAGGGTCCTATCGGCAGTCTGTCTTGACTTTTGTCATCAAATACAGATGCTCCCCTACAGACAGCTGGTGCCTTACACATGCCGAGTGTTCAAACACGTCACCCCGCCACTGTTCCATGCTCTGGTCTCGCAGAGGAGTTTAAGAATCTCCCTCTCTATTCTTTAGAGAATAATTCTGTATCCTTTACAGATGGCTAGGAATGCCATGTGTAATGTGTCCTTTAAGTATTTGTTTATTCTTATGTGAGTGGAGCTTTTGATGTAGGTCTATTCATTACTTAAAAGCCAATAAGTTGGAAAAGGATGAAAGAAAGTGAAATGGTCTGTATCATATCATTCTGTACAGTATTTGTGTATGTGGAATATTTAATTTATTTTGTAATCTGCAGATGGTTTGAAATTGAAAAGCTGGGCTATTCCAGTGGCAGCCCTTTTGTTCTTGGAATGAGCTTGGCTTATTCAAGCAAAGCAAGCGAGCACCTGATTAATGGCAACATCTATCTTTAAGGAAAAAGGTTGTCATTAGACTGAGCCATTGTGCAATTCTAAAATGTTTTAACATTGTGTTTTACATGACAGGAGCTTGAGTGTGTTTCTTTCTTCTGGTGAGATCAAATCAACTCTGGGGGTTCTTCACTGCCCTCTTGGTGGGGTGGCAGGACCCCAAGAGCAGCCGCAGTAGGGAGCAGGGAATAGCTGCAAGCGCAGACCCTCCTCACAGCTGAGTACACAGGGCACCATCCAGGGCCCATGAGGACCCCTTGGTGGAATAAGGGCTGGACCCAGGGTACCTGTCTAGGGAACACCCAGGGTGCAGCTTGACTAGAGAGACACCTGCAAGGGCAGATGGGTGTGATGCTTGGCCTCCAAAGAGTAATCCTCTGGGCTGGAAGTGAGAGACCCTGGTCAGCTAATGAGGGAAGAGAAGAACCAAGTGAAAGAAAATACACCAAGAAGAAGGATGACGGACTGGGCCAGTGTGTAAGGGCAGACAGCCCTAGCCCAGGTCCGTGACTGCAGCTGGAGTAACGCAGCGCTGCCATTTCTAGGGGTAAATGCAGAGCAGCCCCTCCTGTTCAGAGCTGCAATTAGAGGAGTGGGGCAGTCTCACCCTCCTGTCCTGACCCTGGGAGGTGCAACTCAGCAGATGATGCTCAGGGCAGAGGGAGCAGAGCCTGGCTTCCACTGCACACACAGCACAGCCCATTGCAAACCCTTCCTGAAGGGCTTGGCTTCTCCAGCCTTCCTCTCTAGCCAACAGAACAACTACAACCAGCCCAGGGCAGAGTTTCCAACTTTTTTCATACCAGAGTACAAATGGACCATTGTTTCTGCTAAAAATTTCTAAAAATGTAATTTCTCAGCACTGTATTTCCTAAACCTGAGCTCCTCCTAGCATGGCTGCAGCAGGGCAGCATCCGTGGGGCAGCAGGTAGCTTGCTGTCCGCCCTCAGCGGGTGAGTGCCCAGGCAGGGGTGTCCTCCGGCGGCAGGTCCCTGCAGGCAGCCCGCACCCCGGCGAGGCCCTGCCTGCGACACCCCAAGGGGCATGAGGCACTGCCTGCAGCACCCAAGGGGCGTGAGGCGCTGCCTGCGGCACCCAAGGGGTGCTGGGGCTTCAGTGGCTGGGCTCCATCCACCACAGTGCTCCCTCTCATCTGAGCGCTCAGCCTTCAGACTCTGCTTTGGTGTGAGTCTTTACTCACTGGAATATTCCTGGAAATCTGCTGTCGTTTCCAAAATACACAGCTTGCCTGAGATTTCCCAGAAAGGCAGGAGGAGAGTGTAGGTTTAGAGAACAAGCTGTACTTTGCTCTTTCCGCATGCAAAATGGTTTGTGACCTTGAGAAAAACAATTGAACAGTGGACATTGAAGAAGATATTTTAAAACCTTTTAATCCTAGCAGAAAAAAGTTACATTATAGAGGAAAAACAAATGGTTTTTTTTCCACAAGTGATGTTTTTCTTTTTTTTGGTTTAAACAAGAAACTTTTTGCTTTCTTGTTTTAAGACAACATGCAGAACTTAGCCTTTTTTATTATGGTGATCAGAAATTGAGTTAAAATTCAGCACAAAAGGGCAGAAGATTAATTTTTCACTGAGAGAAATTTGCATATCCCAACGCTTGCTAACCCTACCAAGAGCAGTACAGCCAGTGCAGCACTGACTCCTTGTCCATTGATGGGGGCACTGCTGCTGCGCTCAAACACACTTCTGGATGCTGGGGCATGAGCCGTCAGAAAGGAACACAAAGAGGAGCACCATTACCCCCATCTACTGCAAGGGTCTTTGGGGAGGGAGGGGCCGGTGCCTCCACCTGCGTTGCAGGACATGGCCTCCTCTCCAGCTGGGCCTTTGCACCCTGCGGCAGTCGCGGGGCTGCCGGGGCGAGAGGCACTCCTGGGGGCTGCTCTGCCTGGCAGCTCATCACTGCCGCGGCAGCACAAGGGGCCAGGCAGAGCCACAGAGAGCCGGCCTGCATGGGCTGGGACCGACCGCCACGTCTTTAGCCTTTAGCCTGCACACATCTGAACCACCGCAGCGTGAATCCAGCTCTCTCACCAGGGTGCACGCAGCATTGCACAGAAAGTCTCTCCCTGGCTAAGGGGTAGAGCCAGGGATCCCATCTCCACCAGGACTGCTCCTCTGGATGCTGCGCAGAAGCAGGCAGCACTGCCACTTCTATAGGTGCTTCCCCTGGTTTCACAAACCAACCCAGTGATCAGCTCAACATGGTTTACCTCTGCCCAGCTGAGGAATCCCAGCTTCCAGGAGGCATGACTGTCATGAGGCCCAAAATACAGGAGTTTGCAGTTAGGTGATGAGAGAGAACAGCGCTACCACTTCCATCGCCAAGTTTGTGACATCCTCATACTAGAGATGATGTTTCAGGTTGTGAAATGGGCATTTCCCTTCTAAGCAAGAACTCTCATTCTGTCTGTCCTGAAAACCAGTGTTACTCGCAAGGCATTCCATGTGAGGGGCTGTAGACAGATATGACAAAGTGAGAGGTCAACACTCACAAAGATTTGCAGTCCAAATAGACCATATTTAGGAGAAGACAGAAAGGAAAGGTGTACAAAATCAAGAGAAGGATGAAGGGAATAAATGGTTTGGAAAAATGACTATTTGTCTGTCAAAACCTGTCCATTTTGGCTTTCTCACAGCAGTGTGCTGAGTTTTTGGGCTTTTTGGAAGCAGTAACTTTTAAAGAGCATACAGGATTAGTGCAACGCAGGAATCTGAACAGAAGAGACTGAGTCAGGGCAGCTGGAGTCCACACAAGAAGAACCTGAACTGGCAAAGACAGACCTGGTATGTCCATTCTGATACGTTTATGATAGAAGGAAAAGAGGCTGCAGAAGTTGCAGTTTCCACCTCACAGGTTTTATAGGATTTTAGGCAACGTCTGTTGGATTTTGCTGAGTGGAAAGGACTTGTACATCTTTGATTATTGCAGCTTCTGAGAGACGTCTGCTCAAACCTCTTCAGACTCCTGTGTTCAGAAGTCTTTCATAATTTTTTATGAAGCTGATGTACTTCAGCTAAGAGGAAAGTACACATAAGAGGGAACAAAAGTGTCAGCTAGTGGGAGATAGAGTCAGTAGTTTTAGCAGTAATTACAGAAAAGTGCAGTGGGCAGTGTAGGAAGTGGCATAACACTCTCAATACTGTAGCTCAGATTTTGCTGGATCAGGTAAAACTGAGAGTTAAGAAAAAAGCCAGAAAACAACTGTTTCTCACTGGTTTTAACTCCACTGATTTCTGCAGACGTAGCATTTCTTTAAGTGAAAATGCACCTTTAAGTAAAGGTGAAGTACCGTCCACAAGGAAGTGTAACACCAAAGGGAAAAGGTAACCATACGCTGCCTTACCAGCAGTAACCGGCAGCAAAGCAGCTGCCCTTCGAGATCTGCACCACGGGGTCGAGGACTTCTCCCTGCTCATTCACTGACTGGTGCTGAGCTGAACTCGGCAAAAGTGGTACTGACAGACCTTGCTAATGAAAAGCTAAGCTGTTGATTAAATCTTATCTGTTGTGCTATAGATAAATAAACTTATAAAATAAAATCACTATAAACCAATTTCCCACTGGTGAGGTTTTTTTTTCCTGTATGGAGAGGAAACTATCTCTAGAGAAGGGAGAAAGAATGTTTAAGTGTTGATTTTAACACGGAGAAAAATGGGATGGTAATTCATTTTCAGAAACACTCTTGGTGAAAGACTCCGTCATAGTCAGACAATACTTACAACAAAAAGCTGGGCAGAATGCCACAGCGTTCACCTCATGCATGCTTTTCTCAGTCTCAAGGGGACGAGCACACAGAACAAGATCAAAACTTCTCTGTAATGCCATGGCCAGACTACATCCAAAGGGCGTTACCTCTCATCTCCCTGCAGAACCAGAAGTGTGGGGGAGCATCTCACAAGGATAACCACGCTGGTTCGCCAAAGCCCCGCGCACCGACACATCCAGGAGTGGGCTGCGTGCAGGCCAGTGCCATTCGCTGGAAGCCTGTGGACCAGACTGAGCTGTTCGGTGGGATGCATCCAGCCTGTGGATTATGCATTTGCTGCTCCTGATTTGTGTAGTATTTTATTTCATTTTACACTGCGTTATTTTGGTCCCGTTTCTGTAGGATATTCTGCATTTAAAAATGTCATGTTTTCATCCCTCAGTTTTGGTGTAAGAACCAACTGGAATTGGGATATCTGCTCTAAATGTAAAAGCAAGGCTCATTTAACGTCATGGGATATTTTACTTCTTAGCATATGGTAAACACCCACAGCAGTATACAGCCTTTTTCATCCACGAGAGAATGCAACTGTTACACAGTCTCCAGTCCTGGTTTAGCTCCTTTCTCCAGACAAATCAGGAGGTACTCCACAGGCGCTAAGAGAGCAGTCAAACATCCTCAATTCTTTGATGTATACATTACATAGCCTAGCTTTTTGCAGACAATTTCGTGCAAATGTAATGGTTTATTTGTACGGTGACAGCCATGTACAGCACAGAAAGATGGCATGTGACAGATGAAGCCATGAACCACGCTGAGTGGGAACTAAGTACATTATACTGCTAATTAGTAGAGTATCCGCCGTTTTCTTTAACCGGGCTGGCACCGACATGCCAGAGCCGTGTTAATTCCCGCAGGCAGGCTGCTCTCCTGCGGCAGGAGCCCTCACAGGGACGCCGGCTCCTCAGGGGCTGCTGCCGGCCTGCGCGGCATTTATAGCCCCGCCGGGAGCCCGCCGCAGACCTGCAGGGCCGGGAGCCGAGCGCGGGGATCGGACGGGACCGGAGCCCCCAGAGCTGGGGCCCAGAGCCCCCCGGAACCCCCTGGAGCCCCCGGGCCCCCCGGAGCCCCCCAGAGCTGGGGCCCGGATCTCCCCGGAGGCCCCCGGATCCCGACGGAGCCAGGGCCCGGAGCACCCCAGAGCCCCCGGAACCCCCCGGAACCCCCCGGAGCCGGGGCCCAGAGCTCCCTGGAGGCCCCAGAACCCCCTGGAGCCAGGGCCCGGAGCTCCCCAGAGGCCCCCAGATCCTGCCGGAGCTGGGGCCCAGAGCACCCCAGAGCCCCCGGATCCTGCCGGAGCTGGGGCCCCGGAGCTCCCCGGAGCCTCTGGAGCCCCCTGGAGCCAGGGCCCGGAGCACCCCAGAGCCCCCGGAGCCTCCCGGAGCCCCCTCTGCAGCCGCGCCAGGAGGAAGGGGATGTGCTGGGAGCAGCGGGCTGCTTCACTCCCTCTGCCCTGCGCCCGCTGAGGAGCAGCCAGCCATTTCATAGATGGAATCAAAGAATCTAGGCTGGAAAAGACCTTTAAGATCATCCAGCCCAACCATTAACCTAACATTATTACCAAGGCCACCACTAAACCAACCAAGGGTAGACCAGACTAAACCATGTTCCAAAGTGCCACCTCTGCCCGTTTTTTGAACACTTCCAGAGATGGGCACTCTCCCACCTCTCTGAGCAGCCTGTTCCAGTGCTTGACCACCCTTTCCATGAAGAAATTTTTCCTAATATCCAATCTGTTTAACATCTGTAAATGACCTGAAGAGGTCATAGAGACCCCCAAGGTCCTTTCCCAGCCCTTGATCACATGATCCTACAATCCAAGATACTTTTTGATTGTTTAATGATGTTCCCCATATAGAAAATGATTCAAGAAGCTTTTGCTCATGAAGAGACCGCTGCACCCCTGAAAAACCTCTGCTTCTGCAAGGGAAACACTAAGGGCCTCTGAGCCACGGATCTGATTATACAGAGAACAGCACCAGAGTAAAAGGGCTAAAAGTGAAGGTGTGGTGCTCCTTAATCTTGCTGCAAGAAAGCAGCATGTGTGCCTTCCTGTAACTCAGAAATTATAACTTTTTTACACACCTCAGAAGGACTGTTCCTCAGCATTTAATTACTGAATCCTTGAGGTTGGAGACGTTTGGGCACCGCTGTGCAGACAGGCAGTTGTGCAGCCTGGCTGGCACCCCTGCCCAGAGGCAGAGCTTTGGATCACTGCCGTTGCAGCCCACTACTGCAGCGAGCAGCCGAGTCTCCTGGGCCACCGGGCTGGTCCCCTGCAGTGCTCCCCAGCTCCTGCACTCACTGATTCCCGTTGTCCTCTTCGTGCTGCACGACACTCCACCAGCCACAGCTCAGAAGCCATCTCTAACCCAGAAAAGGTAGGTCCCAGCTTAACCCTGCCTTCCTAGGGCCATGAAAAATCCGCCCTCCCCTGAGGAATTTTCATTTGCTGTGGGGAGCACAGTCCTCCCCCAGGACTGGGGAGGGCTACAGAGTATTTTTGGAAGAAATCAATGTTCTTTTGCTACCTCTTGCTGCATACCACCAGGAAAGAGATGCTAACAGAGACTGAAGCTACAGAGACTCTTAGCTGCTGGCTTTATAGACCATTAACTTTAAAGACGCTGTCCAGACTGCTTGCTCCAGTTGAAGACTCTCTCTGATTATTTTTCCAGGTAAATTCATGCCTGACATATTTCTTTATTAGATTTTGAAGGGACTAATAAATGAATTTAGTAGGCGATTTCTTCATTTAATACTGCAGTTTAAACCAAAAGACAACAGCAGAAAACTGTTTTATTGAAACTTGCTCATTGCCACATAGCCTGTTTCATGGTGCTGGTACCTGTAAATCCTCACTGAACAAGGTCGAGTGATGCTTCTCAGCTGGGGTCTGCAAAATTTATAAATACACCCCCTGGAAGACAAACACAGATTTTGCACACTGCTGCTTTTGTGCACAACTGGTTGCAGCTTCCAAGGCAGCTCAGCAAGGGCTGAGAACCCTCTGAACCCCAGCTCCAGCAGCCCTGCTTTCTGGGGCTCAGACCAGGCACCGCTGACCCTCCCCAGGCACTGCCAGAGACCTGCAGCCTGGGGTCCGGCCGGTCCTTTGGGTGTGCAGGGTGCGGGCTGGGCTGCTGCACAGTGAGAGCTGGTGGCGTGCATGGCGTCACCCTTTCTAAAGTTATGCTTTGGACAAAGGGATCAGCAAGGCGGTGGTGTTGCAAGTCAAACCATAATTTTCCATTAGATGTTAAAAACTATTTAATAGTTCTTAAAATACGTCTCCTTAGTTCAAAAGTAGACAAAGTAGATATTTTATATGTCAGGAAAGACATTTCCCTTTTCCCAGTGGAGATGTTATTTGTACCTTCTAAACACCAAAGCTATTAACAATAAACAATTCAATGCAAATAGGAGGTATTTATAAGCAGAGAGGCGCTCATGGGAATGAAATTATGGACACAGAGAGTCTCTTATTTCTACTCTTAAAATAGTCTCGATTTTATGCACATTAAAAATTATTACTAAAACTATTTCTGACATTGTTACAATCCCTGGTACAGACTGAGCAGGAAGGAGCCTCCAGGCTCTGCTGTGCAACAGGGCCTCCCACCCACGAGCCGCGTCTGGTGGCTGCCGGTGCGCCCAGCACGTCACGCAGCCAGAGCCAGACCGCCTCCTGCAACGGCCCCGCAGGCAGCGTGGCCGCCGTACCGAGCTGCCGGGGGCTCGGTCCTCTGGCTTCTCCAGGGCTGCATCTAAACCAGCTGTCTCTGGCATGCTTGCAATGCTTATCAGATGTCAACATGGCTTCAGAAGCTGGTGAACATGTTTATTCTCTTGTATTTTCATGGATATTTCATGTGTCTCAAATTGTAATAACAGCAATTTATTCCATTATTTACCTTTCAGTGGCATCAGATATGGGACAGCACCTCTGCTGCTCTATGTTATGTCTATTACTATACTCCATGAGTGCCAGAATCTACAAAATTTATTATTATCCTCATGCATCTGTGAGAAGGACACCAGGAGACCAACACACAGAACCATTTTTAACCTATAAGCTGTGATTTTAAAATGCTCATTTCATACCAAGGAAATGAGTTTTAAGATGCCATTGAAACTTGCTGACAAAATTGAATCCTTACAGATAAACCATTAAAATGCACCAGAAAGAAATGCTTCCAGGCAAGGATTTCATTTGATTTCTTTGAATTGGGTTCTGGATGATGTTTTTGGAGGGAGGAACAGGAAAAGAGAGGAAAATGAGTATTCTGATGAAATACCTCGATTACCCATCAGTGTTTGGAAGAAAAAACAAGCAAACATCAATTTGAAAGAATCACTTTTCAGTACAATTGCTAGTAATAGTGATATTTCCCAGGTGACCAGCACTACGTTTCCCCCCCCATCTTGGCCCTGGGCAGCATTGGGGTTAGGCACGTCTTAGAATCATAGAATCATAGAATCATAGAATCATCTAGGTTGGAAAAGACCTTTAAGATCATCCAGTCCAACCATTAACCTACACTACCAAGCCCACTCTAGACTAATCAAGGGTAGACCAGACTAAACCATATCCCGAAGTGCCACATCTACCCATTTTTTAAACGCCTCCAGGGATGGTGACTCCACCACCTCTCTGGGCAGCCTGTTCCAATGCCTGACCACCCTTTCCGTAAAGAAATTTTTCCTAATTTCCAGTCTAAACCTCCCCTGGCGCAGCTTAAGCCCATTTCCTCTCGTCCTATCGCTAGCTACTTGGGAGAAGAGACCAACACCCACCTCACTACAACCTCCTTTCAGGTAGTTGTAGAGAGCGATAAGGTCTCCCCTCAGCCTCCTCTTTTCCAGGCTAAACAACCCCAGCTCCCTCAGCCGCTCCTCATAAGACTTGTTCTCCAGACCCTTCACCAGCTTCGTTGCCCGCCTCTGAACACGCTCCAGCACCCCAATGTCTTTCTTGTAGTGAGGGGCCCAAAACTGGACACAGTATTCCAGGTGCGGCCTCACCAGCGCCGAGTACAGGGGGACAATCACCTCCCTGCTCCTGCTGGCCACAGCATTCCTGATACAAGCCAGGATGCTGTTGGCCTTCTTGGCCACCTGGGCACACTGCTGGCTCATGTTCAGCCGGCTATCTACTAACACCCCCAGGTCCTTTTCGGCCAGGCAGCTTTCCAGCCACTCTTCCCCAAGCCTGTAGCGTTGCATGGGGTTGTTGTGACCCAAGTGCAGGACCCGGCACTTGGCCTTGTTGAACCTCATACAGTTGGCCACAGCCCATCGATCCAGCCTGTCCAGGTCCCTCTGCAGGGCCATCCTACCCTCGAGCAGATCGACACTCCCACCCAATTTGGTGTCGTCTGCAAACTTACTGAGGGTGCACTCGATCCCCTCATCCAGATCATTGATAAAGATATTGAACAAGACTGGCCCTAAAACAGAGCCCTGGGGAACACCGCTCGTGACCGGCCGCCAACTGGACTTAACACCATTTATCACTACTCTCTGGGCTCGGCCACCCAACCAGTTCTTTACCCAGCGAAGAGTATGCCTGTCTAAGCCGTGAGCTGCCAGCTTCCCGAGGAGGATATTATGCGAGACGGTGTCAAAAGCTTTGCTAAAGTCGAGGTAGATGACATCCACAGCCTTTCCATCATCTACCAGGTGGGTCACCAGGTCATAGAAGGAGATCAGGTTGGTCAAGCAGGACCTGCCTTTTGTGAACCCATGCTGGCTGGGCCTGATCCCCTGGTTGACCTGTACTTGCCTGTGGAGTTCGCTCAAGATGAACCTCTCCATAATCTTCCCCGGCACCGAGGTCAGGCTGACAGGCCTGTAGTTCCCCGGGTCCTCCTTCCGGCCCTTCTTGTAGATGGGCGTCACATTGGCAAGCCTCCAGTCATCAGGGACCTCCCCTGTTAACCAGGACTGTTGATAGATGATGGAAAGTGGCTTGGCAAGCTCCTCTGCCAGCTCCCTCAGTACTCTTGGGTGGATCCCATCCGGCCCCATAGACTTGTGAGCGTCCAGGTGGCATAGCAGGTCATTAACTGCTTCCTCCTGGACTATGAGGGCTCCATTCTGGTCCCTATCCCTATCCTCTTGCTCAAGGGCCTGAGTACCCTGGGGATGACCGGTCTGGCTGTTGAACACAGAGGCAAAGAAGGCGTTAAGTACTTCAGCCTTTTCCTTGTCCTCGGTGACAATGTTCCCCCCCACATCCAGCAAAGAATGGAGATCCTCCTTGGCTCTCCTTTTATTGCTGATGTACTTATAAAAGCATTTTTTATTGTCTTTTACAGCACTGGCCAGATTGAGTTCTAGCTGGGCTTTTGCCTTTCTAATTTCCTCCCTGCAGGACCTAACAAGATCCCTGTACTCCTCCTGAGCTGCCCGCCCCTTCTGCCAAAGGCGGTAGACTCTCCTTTTTTCCCTGAGTCCCCGCAAAAGCTCCCTATTCAGCCAGGCCGGTCGATTTCCCCTCCGGTTGGTCTTACGACACACGGGGACAGCCCGCTCCTGCGCCCTTAAGACTTCCTTCTTGAAGAGGGCCCAGCCTTCCTGGACCCCTTTGCCCTTCAGGACCACCTCCCAAGGGACTTTCCCAACCAGGGTCCTGAAGAGGGCAAAGTCTGCCCTCCGGAAGTCCATGGTAATAGTTTTGGTGCCCCTCCGCTTAGCATCACCCAAAATTGAGAACTTTATCATGTCGTGGTCGCTAAGCCCGAGACGGCCTCCGACCTCGACATTTCCCACAAGCCCTTCTCTGTTGGTAAACAGCAGGTCAAGCGGGGCACCTCCCCTGGTAGGCTCGCTTACCAGCTGCATTAGAAAGTTATCCCCCACATGCTCTAGGAACTTCCAAGACTGCTGCCTCTCTGCTGTGTGGTATTTCCAGCAGATGTCTGGCAAGTTGAAGTCCCCCATGAGAACAAGGGCTAGCGATTGCGACACTTCTGCCAGCCGCTTATAGAATGCCTCATCTACCTCTACCTCCTGGTTGGGTGGTCTATAGCAGACTCCCAACAGGACATCCGCCTTTCCAGCCTTCCCCCTCATCCTTACCCATAAGCATTCCACCTTGTCATCACCACTGTCAAGCTCTATGCAGTCGAAACACTCCCTAACATACAGAGCCACCCCACCGCCTTTCCTACCCTGCCTATCCCTTCTGAAGAGCTTATAGCCCTCCAGTGCAGCACTCCAGTCATGAGAGTCGTCCCACCACGACTTGCTGCCGGACATCAGGGTGCCCACAGGCTGGTCAGGAAGAGCTCCCCAGCCATGCAGGGTGGGGACATGGGGAGCTGGACCCTGGCCATGGGACATCCGCATTGCTGGCCAGGCTCCTGACGGAGGGTGGTCTTCCAGCCCTCTGAGACCGTCTTCAGTCAGGCACCCATATCTGCCCTGCAAAACCAGTGCTCAGTCGTGATGGAGTCTAGTGGAAGAGAGTGACTTTTTGTACAGCACAGCCATAGCCTAAAAATAAGCAAAATGCAATAACCACATGATCCTTCTTGTTTAGAACTTTTGCTGTTTTATTGACAAAAAAAAGAATGGGTGACAATGTTAAACTCCCAAATGGGAATGAACTCCGAACACAAATAGAAATTCAGGGACACAAATACAGTTCGACACCAAAGGGCATTTTGTGCAAGCAAAACAACTGCGTTCCTGGGACATGGCCATGAAATTGCCATTATGGAGTCAGCTACTGCTTTGTATTCGTAGACAAGGAGACACTGGACACTGCACTTCATCAAGTTACAGTGGACGAGCTGTTCTTCCCCACCGTATGCTCCAGACCTTTCTGGTAATAAAATATCACTCTGATCTTCATGACCTGTCTTGCCACACCACCACCATGCCAGCCTCCTTTGGGAGATGGAGATGTCCAACACTCCCTGGGGACATTTACTGAGGGTCAGACAGTGCTCTTCAGGCTCGCCTTCAGCTTTCACTGGCATTTCAGGCTGGGAAGGGCACAGCGTGGACAGCACGTGTCTCCTGGCTGCAGGGATCCTTCTGGGCACAAAGGGCAACCTCGAAGCCCAGTGCCCCAGCAAAAGGCTTGTGAGGGACTGGCACACTGCATCCCTGCATGGGTGTCCAGCAAGGTGGGGAGGGGGATTCTTTTGGTCAGTGATAGTACTGTTAACTTGTCTTTAAAGAATTTATTGTCCTTTCATCCCTTATGCTGCACTCTGATTCCGTGATTGAAGTGCTATGGGAGCAGGAGAGCTGCCCTCTGTCCTCATCTCTGCCGCTAACCTGCCAAGTGATTTTTGCACAAGTCATACCATTTTTCTGGGCTTGAATTTTAATAAAACAGGGTTAAAGCAGCAGACCTCCACTGCCATGCACTCTGCAAGCCCTGGAGGAAGAACACTGGTTGTCTGAAAGACACAAATGCTCCAAAGTATGTGCACAAAACACTAGTAAATATTTTAATAAGGTATTAACAGTTGACTTAAAAGGCATTGTACTAATCTACAAAAAGCAAGACAGATATGTCTACTTACACATAGGATTCTAGTCTCCTAATAGTCCCGCAATTTTTAGCTAAAGCCTATTTGCAGAGGATTATCAATTGTCTCTCATGGGCATTATTTGTAGAAAGTTCCCAGGAATACCATGAATATTTCAGCAGAGCCTGCATTATACAGAGAACACACCTTCTTGTCATCTGTAGAGGAGCAACTAGCTTATGAGCACGCATCACTTGAAAAATTGTATGTATGTGTTTTAAATTCTGGGTCATTACATCAGTATCTTCCATGAGCCTTAAATGTTTGTAAACAACTTCTTTAGTATTGACTCCGCATTTCATACAAATGTTCTTCTTGATGTCTGTACCAGGAGTAATAGAACATAAATTCTCATAATAAAATACAAATTTTGGACATATCATATATCCTTAATCTTCATATATTAAAATATTTTGTAACTTAAATTCTATAAATTATTTATTACACAAAATAAAATTTAAAAAGAAAATCTGGATCAAAGCACAGAATATATGAAATCAAGCATTTCATATATGTTTCAGTCCATGAAAACCTACCAGTTCTCTCCTCATTTCCTTAGGATATTACACAGAACCATAAAAGCACTGGTTGGAAGGGACACTGGCCCAGGGCTGTCAACAGCTCTCGATCAGGTAAGACATGGCTTTGTCCAGCCCAAAACCTGCAGGGGTGGGGACACCAGTACCTCCCTGGTGCCTGTCCCAGCACTGCCTGGCTCTCCGAGTGGAGAAGAATTCCTGGTGCCAACAGCAGACCCAGGCTGTGCACGGGCCATCCCTTCACCTCTTTGTAGCCAGGCTCAACAAGCCTCCAGCTCTCCCCTTGGCCACAGACCCAAGGTGCCTCACCATCATGGCAGCTTCTGCTGGATCCACTCCAGTATCTCCACATCCCTCTTGAACTGGGGACCTGAAATTCAATGCAGTTCCCCAGGTGTCCTTGCCTGCTCTGAGCAGAGGAGATAACAACATCCCTTGCTTAGCTGGCCATGCTCCTCCTCATGCTGCTCAGCAGCTGTTTTTCCATTTGTGGGGGAATGCCCCCTTGGCTTTTATCTAACCTGACACCCACCAATACCTCCAGACCTTGTGCTGCTGCAGCACTTCTCAGCCTGCACCAATGCATGGGCTGATTCTTCTGCAGGGGCAGGACTTAGCCCTTCTCCTTCTTGAACTTAAACACTTCTTTTGGCCTGGAAATTTCTTCATGGTCCCTTTGTACTGAAGCTCTGCTAGGTTTTATGCCGCCCATTCTCCTAATTTAGTATTGTCTACAGTTTTTCCAAGGGTGCACTTTGTCTCCTCATCCAGGATGCAACAGAGATGTGAAACCCCACTGGCCTCAGCATCAACTCCAGTCACTACGGGGCAGCCACCCCATGAGCCCAGGCAGTTCCCATTGCACCCAACAGTGGGTCCATCCAGCCCAGCCTAGCCCATATCTCCTCAGCTCCTGCCTGGGAGTGTGGTGGGAGATGGTGCTGAGGTCCCCACTTGGCCCAGGCACATGGGCTCCCTGCTCTCCGCTGCCCTACAGACCCAGTCCTCCTGCCAGAGAAAGCCATCAGGCTGCCCAAGAAGCATCTGCCTTGCGAAACACGTTGACTGGTCCTGACTGATTTCTTGTCCTTTGCATGTTTGGAAACAGATGCCAGGGGACATGCTCCATGGTCATTCCAGGACCGAGGTAAGGCTGACCAGCCCATCGCTCCTCCTCCTCCTTCTCTTTCTTAAAGATTAAGGCCATATCGCTATTTTCCAGTCACAGTCCTCTCCCAATCACCATGATTTTTCACAGGTGATACACAACAGCTCCCAGTCACATCGACTCTGCAAGTCCCCACCAGCCCCAGATTTGTACAAACCCTGTTCTTCCAAGCAGCTCCCAAACTGCTGCACTGTCACTGTGGGTTGTCCCTTTCCCAACAGCTTGTACACTGACTTTGCCTACAAAGACCTGAAAAACACATCTCAAGTCCAAACAATTTGAAATAGGGTTTTCACACTTGGTTTATTGAAGGTTTGGGAAGGTCGTGGTATGCTGACATTAGGCCTGATCTGTGTTCTGCTGAAGCATGGGTGCAGTACCTGACACCATTGCGTGCGGGTGTACAGCAACTACAGACAGCGACGGGATCGCAGGAGATGCACGCCAGTGATGAGTCAGCCAGTAACTTGTTTAGAAGCTGAGCTGACCTCGCATTAAAACAGACTCACCTCTCCAGTGACATTTGGCACGGATGGACTTTCTTGCTGAGTAAATCACAAGCAGGAAGCATGAGCAAGGACGCTGTTTGGAAACTCGCCCAGGTTGCAATTAGCTGCGTGCCCGGATGTGTGACGCACCTGGCTCCTCTCTCCAGCCCCCAAAGCCCCCCCTGGCACTGCCAGCATCGGGAATATCGGATCTCCCGTCCCGTGCCTGCCAGCATCCTTACTGCCCTCACCTCCCGCTGAGCCATACGTGGCAGCAGCTGAACCTAAAGCTGTCGGCGGAGGCCAGCCAGAATGCACAAAAGTGAATATATTTTCCCTTTCTTTGCAAAAATTCAGAAAATCTGCTGCATATCTTGAGTGCCATCTACTGACGCTTTTCTCCATCTCTCAGGTATGCAGTTCTGCTCAGACTGGGTGCAGCAGAAGCGCTTCCAGCCACCCTGCCCCTCGCACCAGCACCAGCACCCCCAGCTTGCCAACCACAGAGAACAGCATCTGCCTTGCAAGTGGCCCAGTCACTGCTATCTCTAAAAGCCAGGTACAAATGAGGGAGCACAAACCTGCCTCTGAACGGTATGTTGCACTGTTGAAAGCAGGGAGCACAGCCCCTGTGTACCAGGTGGCCAGGAAGGACAAACGAGCCTCCGCTTTCCCAAGACTATTGCAATAGACAAAGCCAGGTCATCTCACAGCTTCACTGCTGAAGAAGCCTGTGCTAGCAAAAGCGTTTCCGCCGCCATCACAGTGTATCCTTTTGTTCCAGAAGGTCACTTTGTCCTACAGAGAGAACAGCCAGTTGCCAGCAGCGCACTTGCCCAGCAGTGACTGCGTGGCTGGCCAGGCTCCAGGGACGGCACCTGTTTTCAGCTGGACCCTGCACCCATGACGTGACCTCTCGAGACCTGGACAGCTCTGAGCGGTGGTGGCATTCCTCCTGTGAAAGCAGACTCCTTTGTAGCTACCTCCTTCCCTTCGTGGCTCAGCCTGCCTTGTCCCTGATGCCACGCTTCATACAGTGTGGATACTGAAAGGAGTCACCTACTCAGAGTGACCTGAGCTGGTTTCCCTCACACTAGGAAACTTGGTCATAGGTGCAGAAAGATCATCTTAACATCACCATGCAGCATAAGCAATAACCAGGGGAGCACAGGGAAAGATCACGGGGAAGCAGAACAACTTGCTGGAAGCTGGCTGTGCAGAAAATCACAGCTCCCTGGGACCTTGTGACACGCTGAGTGGCAGAAATTTACTTCAGGTCCTTGCTGGATTGAAAATGAGATCCAAAACATTTACCCTTGTTTTCTGCTGCAATCTGTGTTCCTAACAACTTCTGATTCATCGATTTCAGCCAGGGCTTGAAAAGGAATCAAGGTCTCAGAGGCAAGGGGGCTCCCAGGCTGGCTGGGAAGGGTTGCTGGGCAGAGAGCAAGGCAGGCGAGGGCAGAGGGGCACAGGGAGTTTTCCTCTCAGGCTCCAGCAAAAGCAACTCCTACACCCCATTCGGACGAGCCACTCTCCCAGAACGGCCTCATGCATGAGGATGTCTTCCCCCACCTCCATGGACCAGATGCACCACACTGGCACTGTGAGCACAGAAAGTGGCACGAGAAACATTTAATGGGACTTTATCCCATGGGCTTGAGCAGCGTCCTGCCTCTCCCTGATCAGAGACGTCTCCTTCCAGCAACGCGCTGTGATAAAGGCTGCTGCCTCACAGCCCCGTCATGAAGGTGACTGGTATGGGGATAAACCATGTTTAGCAATACTAAGTCATTTGTTCCCCTAAAAGCATACAAAGTGAACCATGAGTTGCATGGCTACACATCCCCCACAGCACTGCCCTCCAGCGTGCAGCCAGCAGCTGCATAACGCACCCACTGCCAGATGCCACCAAAACAACCTTCACTTAGTGCAGTAGAAAGAGTCTAGCAGTTATAACCATAAAACTCAACCCTTTTGTCTCCAGAAATAAAACTGAAAGAGGATATTTAAATTCTACATAGGAAGGAGAAGGAAGAGAAAGTGATGAAATAAGTAGCAACTAAGTACTACTTTGTAAATGCTGGATACCAAAAGGCCAGTTCCTTTAAAAAAGATACTACGGTATGAAAGTACCCATGTGTCATTTATTTTCCAGTTGATAAAATGATGGTATGCGAATGAAAAATATGTGTACATGCCCACGATCAATGTCTTTGTACTTCTGTGGAAGCAATGATGGAATAGGTATTAAAAAGGCAAAAACTGTTGTGAACCCCTCTGATAGACGTATCCACAGCTGTTAGATAATCATAACTACAATGCCATTAAGAAGCATTTTGTGTTTCAATTTACAGATGTATAACTGAAAGACAAGATGATAACTCTCTGTTCAGATGGAGTGACGGAGAAGCAAAAATATACTTTATTGATATAAACCAATGAGTTAACAAGGTTCAATGGTAAATGTGACAGTGGTTTTAACAAGATTCAATGGCAAAGTACACTTGATTATTTACTGCACAGAGGACAGGGTCAGACAAAATTGTCAGGCAGACCCTCCTGTTGAGTCACGAGGTTCAGAAAGGACCTCCTTGCTTTCTAAACTCCTTCTCAGAGAGAAGTCTAAGTGCGTCTGGATCCATTCCTAGTCCCAGACTTGGTCAACAGTTTATGTCTAAAGGATTAAATTTGCGTGATCAATCCTATATATCACTTGGCTGAGATTTCAAAGTTTAGCATGCTATTAGTCACTTATCGAGGATCCGTTGCAGCAAGGAATCTCTCAACCTCGAACAGTAACCTTGAGAGGCGTCCCTACTCAAGGGGAGGTCCTGTTGTGCTGCCTGCTGCCATGCAGGCGAGCTCTAAGGGCTCTTGGGCTCCTCACTATTTATGGGGGTAAGATGATTGACTCATAGTCATATTTGCATACTGACCACAGATTTTAGTTTCTTCACTGTGATTAGGTGGGTGCATTGCACAACAGCCCTTGGCTAATGTTGTTACCTCTCTCCCAAATCCACTTTGAGCCAGATGCAGCCATCATGACCAGACACATCCAGTGGTGGTTATCACCTGAACAGGGCTACGGGGGATGAAGGTTGGGGGCGGGGTGCAGGGACCACACTGTCACACTCTCAGAGCACTGGAAAAACTCATCCAGTTCCAATTTTAAAAAGAGAACATTTTGCCTCTGCAGAAGAAATCCATTTAGAAGTTTGGAAAGACTTTTTTCTTGTTTTTAACATCTCTCTTGTTATGTCAGGAAACTAAAATCCATTTTGGTGGTATATATTCCACATAGACTTCCAAAAGCTGAGTATTGTGCAAGATTAATGACCTGGAATGAAAACATTTACATTCAAAAAGCCCCCATGGTACTGCCCAAGGAATACCTCAGTTAGAGATTTCTTGCTGTATTTGGGCTCTCAGATGTGCAACGTTCAAGGCAAAAATACCAGAAGAAAGTACAATTTCCATATAAACATACAGCCTGAATAACAGGGATAGCATAACACATTTACTTTAACAGAAGTAAATTTGCTGTAGAATATACAATAGTGAAAGACAATAGCTATTTTCAAGTAATTGGATTTATAAACAAATTGTAACAAATTTATCAAACCTAATATATTGAACCATTACAATTTGCGTATGGGACATCTCAATAAAACATATAAAAGATACATCCAAACCCAGGTTTGTCTTTGCAATGTCAACTGATAATTGGCAAAACTATTGCAGTTATCTCTTATGGAAAATAAAGGTGCAGCACTAGTTACCTTTACACTTCGCATGTTTGGGAGATAAACAGATTATTTGATTTTCACCTTTGCCCTGAACGGGTCACCAGAAAAGCATGATTGAATTAAATTAAGTTTTTTCCTCAGCGCGAATGCCACACTTCTGACATCAGCCACTCTGTCCATTTTCCACTTCCCCAATGCAATTTAAAGCAAGCCCTGTCTTGTGTCCTCCAGTTTTAAAGAGGAACATGCCCTTCAGTGCTGTGTGTTTGTAGGTTGTAGTCCACTGGCCTCTCCCCTGCAATGTATAAGTGAAGAAAAGTCTGCTGAAATTAATGTGACTGGGATTCATTCTTAAAAGGAGCTTCATCCTTACCCGCTTACTTCAGAGCATCTCTATTTGAGACTCCTCAACTTTTGTAGCCAAGCTGTTTCTGAGCAAGAGACGGCACGTAGAGGCTGCGCTGTACCTACAAAAACCAGCCCCAGTGAACACAACAGGTTAATGAACTCTCTCAGGTTGTGGGTACCTCTACATTTTCAGGTATCACAGTGACAAAACAAAACTCAACTATTTTATTGCTAGCACCCTAAAACTGCCTGAAATCTATTCTATTTCCATACGTGTTATTTCTAGCAAAATATGTAATCTAAAATTCCTAATTGGATTATCCATTATGTGACACGGAGCTAGTGAAAACTTGTTGTTAAGGAAATTTGACAAGGTTTCCATTCAACAGAGAAGTTTAAATTGATTCCTGATGTTCCCCACTCCCCCCACCTTCAAATGGATTTCATAATCCTATTATCACCAATAAAATTGCCAAGTTTAATTAAAATTTTATGCCAATTTTAAATAAAATTACTTTATCTACAAGAAAAAAATCGTGAGATTTATTCTTTTTTCCCAAAACTTTAATCTAGATTCCAGACACTATATGCATGCAAATAAGATTTTTAAACTCAGCTTTGAACAGTACATGAGGAGGTAGAAGTTGAATGGAATGGCGAGAAGCATCTGGAAGGAAAAGGACTGTCAGATTTGGGCTCCAAAAGAAATGTTCAAGGTCAGATATCACCAGACACCAAGAACTGTAGGACGCCCCGGAGCCGTGCGCTGAGCATCATCAGGAACAGTGGGCGCAACTTCTTGGTGTCCCAGAGCATGCGGCACAGTGGGACTGGGGGTACCACCGGCCGCCGCTCCCGCCCACCCCGCGCCGAAGCGGTGCTGACATGGCAGGTGGCCCGTCCCGCATAGCACTGAGCAGCAAAGCAGCAGCAGACGCGGGCAGAGGCTGTGTCGGCAGGGCTCGGCTGCCCACTGTCACCGCACCATCGGCAGGGCACACGGCTCTGGGGAGCGCGAGCACTGGGGCAAGGAGGGGCAAACCGCAGAGCCAGCATTTGGCCCTGTGTCATGGGAGTGCCGTCAGTCGCAGCACGGGAGCTCACATACACCGCTGGTACATCGAGAACGAGTTTATCTTCAGTTACCGGTCTTTTCTCCAAACCCATTGTTTTCATATATCTCAGAAAAATTTGTGTGTGGGAAATGAAAAAAATTGCCAAATGAATGTAATGGACTGAACTAATCCCTGCTGTAGCTTTCATGAAGTCTACATTTTCATCAGGCAATAATAAGCCCCATTTTGCCTAATATTAGCCTATTGTATAACTTTACAAAATAATTATGCCTTCAAGCCATCTGAACAGCAGTGTATTGACAGCCAGCCAAACAAATGTGCATGAAAGCAGACACACACGTAAACACATCCTTAATATATTTAAAAATAGGAAGAAAGAGGTCAGCTAAAGCCCAATTCTGCACAATATTAAAAAATAGACTCTGGATTTGGTTCAGAAAAATTTTTGAGGAAGTCTTATCTTCGCTTTTTTCATTAACCATAATTTTCTGGTCCCTTTGAGGATCTATGTGAATTGCCTTAAAAGCCAAGGTGAGACTTTGCTTCTTCAGTCTTCCTGATGTTGAAGGAAGGGAAAAGAACATAAGAAGAAGATTTGCTCAGGAGAAATATTCCTATAGTATTTCAGTGAAACTTTGCAGTCCTGTGTGCCACATGTTCCGGTTTCTGGGCATTGCTCACATTCAGCCTGCCAACCAAACAGGCGCTGGAGGAGCAAGCCTGTCAGGACCAGGCAGGGAGCACACCCCAAAAGCCTGGCACCAGCAGCTGCAAGAGCCTCGTGGCACCAGGTTCAGAGAGCAGAAATCTGGGGGATACTTCAAGAGGTCATCTAGCCTATGTCCACCCTTCTGTCCCAAGACAGGACCAACAGCACCGAGACCCTCCGAGAAGGCACCAACCATCTGCCAGATCATCTCAGAGTACTTGGTTCAAACCAAAGTGCTCTAAATCTCTTAAATAAACTGTAGACAAAAATGCATCAACACTTCATTTTATATTATTTTCAGTAGAAGATATTATGTTTTCTATGTTTGACCTAGTTGTAAATTCAGAAAAGTTACAATATTATTGCTTTCTCAGAGAGCAAATTATATCTAATAAATTTTTATTATAAACAAAGCAAGTAAGCTGTCTGCTTGGGAACTGAATTTTAGAAAGAGTTATCTTCTGATATTGTTCATGTTGGATTTTTTTCTTTGTACTGCCTATGCAAACTCTTCAAAGAGAAGTTACTATTTTGAGGGTTCTCCTTCTCACCTTCTTTGTCCCCATGTAATGAATGAACTACAAACAGTTGTTAATTAGTGACTTTATTTAATGAAACTTCAGAGCACACTGCCCACAAAATGTTGTCAGCAGCTAGCATTTCAGATGGTTACTATTGATTCTGTGAAAGCCATTTTCAGTTACCTCTGAAAACAGTTGCAGAAGCAATGCTCTTAAGCACACATTTGTGGGAGTGTATGATTTATACATGGGATGTGAATCCACAAAGTTAGAATGATTCCAGAAAGGTAATAAAAAAATCTGATAAAGATTACCCAAGGACAGGACCGTTTCAGCAGAAACTCATTTGCAGCATGCAAGTCAAAGTGCATTTTTTGTGAGAAAAGACACTAGAAAGAAAACAAATTCAGCTTCTTTACAAAGGTTCTCACACACAAACTACAACAATTATTCTACCTGAGAAAATTCAGCGGTAGCTCTAAGTGCAGAATGAGCTGTCCCCTAAGAGTGACTGCTGCTGCTTTACTACAGATCTCTTAGTTCACAACAAATTTGGTCTTGCTGAAGTTTGGTAGAACAGAAGGGGTTGCTAGAAATCTCTCAGCAAAATATCCCCATATAAAAAAAATGGATTGTAGAATATCTAGATTTTTGCATTTTAAAAGTTTAATTACTTTCCTAATTTCCTATCTTTATTGGGCCCCTCAATACAACAAAGACATTGAGGTGCTGGAGCGTGTTCAGAGACGGGCAACAAAGCTGGTGAAGGGTCTGGAGCACAGGTCTTATGAAGAGTGGCTGAGGGAACTGGGGTTGTTTAGCCTGGAGAAGAGGAGGCTGAGTGGAGACCTCATCGCTCTCTACAACTACCTGAAAGGAGGTTGTAGTGAGGTGGGTGTTGGTCTCTTCTCCCAAGTAGCTAGCGATAGGACAAGAGGAAATGGGCTCAAGCTGCGCCAGGGGAGGTTTAGGCTGGAAATTAGGAAAAATTTCTTTACGGAAAGGGTGGTCAAGCATTGGAACAGGCTGCCCAGAGAGGTGGGGGAGTCACCATCCCTGGAAGTGTTCAAAAAACGGGTAGATGTGGCACTTCGGGATATGGTTTAGTCTAGTTTACCCTCGATTGGTTTAGGTGGGCTTGGTAGTGTAGGTTAATGGTTGGACTGGATGATCTTAAAGGTCTTTTCCAACCTAGATGATTCTATGATTCTATGATTCTATTCTATCTTCTTCAACTTTCTAGTGTACCACATTCTTGTGCTCTGCTGTTTACAGTGATCCTTGAAGGAATGAAAAAACATTTGTTTCTTGAAAGCGATTACAACTCAGATCTTCCCTTGTTTCAGTCTGCTTTCTGCTGAGCACTGATCAGTAACATTCAACATTATCCTCCAACGCATCAGACTATCAGTTTAAAGACTTCCCTGAAGTTGGCAAAACTTAAACACTGTATTTCAGTTTCCTGAGTTTTCACAGCTATGTTTTAATTAGGGATCTCAAGGGTTCTTCTACTCTAGTCCCTGAGAGCACTGCAAAAGCTGAACTTGCTCTGGGGAGAGAAGGAAGGACTGAGCCAAATCCTTTCAGCTCCCACAGTATCATACCAAAACTACACCCCCTTTTTGGGTTCTGCCACCATGCAGTCAGGATGGATAGTGGTCTAGCACCAGGACAAAGCATGTTTAACTTCTTGTCCTGAAATCATTGTAGTTAACTTTTACTTGGAACTTGCAGGACTCGAAAGCTGCTTGCAACAACCAAACTGTGTTTTAAATGCATGTTCTAGTGGTGTCTGTCCTCCTGACACATAGCAACGTGCTTTCATAAGGCAATAAATATTCATTATTTGAGTAGCCATCAAGGGAAAGACAGGACGGCTTCCTCAGAGGCATGGAGAGAGCTGTACTTAGAGAAAGGCTCAAGGACAGTTACTCCATTTCCAGGAGAATCAGTGTATTGGGTTTGTGTGGCAAGGTTTTGGTAGCAGGGGGGCTACAGGGGTGGCTTCTGTAAGAAGCTACTAGAAACTTCCCCTATGTCCAATAGAGCCAATGCCAGCTGGCTCCAAGATGGACCCGCCGCTGGCCAAGGCTGAGCCCATCAGTGATGGTGGTAGCACCTCTGTGATAACATGTTTAAGAAGGAGAAAAAAAAACAATGGGACACAAAACTGCAGCAGGAGTGAGGAGTGACAACATGTGAGAAGAACAACTATGCAGACACCAAGGTCAGTGAAGAAGGAGGGGGAGCAGGTTCTCCAGGCACCAGAGCAGAGATTCCCCTGCAGCCCATGGAGGTCCATGGTGGAGCAGATATCCACCTGCAGCCATGGAGGACCCCACACTGGAGCAGAGGGATGTGCCCAAAGGAGGCTGTGACTCCATGGGAAGCCCACACTGGAGCAGGCTCCTGGCAGGACCTATGGACCCGTGGAGAGAGAAGAGCCCACGCTGGAGCAGGTTTGCTGGCAGGACTTGTGACCCTGTGTGACCCACACTGGAGAACTCTGCTCCTGAAGGGCTGCACCCCGTGGAATGGACCCATGCTGGAGCAGTTTGTGAAGAGCTGTAGCCTGTGGGAAGGACCCACGTTGGAGAAGTTCATGGAGGACTGTCTCGCGTGGGAGGGACCCCATGCTGGAGCAAGGGAGGAGTGTGAGGAGTCCTCCCCTGAGGAGGAAGGAGTGGCAGAGAGAACGTGTGATGAACTGACCACAGCCCCCATTGCCCATCCCCCTTCGCTGCTTGGGGGGGAGGAGGTAGCCCGGGAAGAAGGAAGGGGTGAAGGTGTTTTAAGATTTGGTGTTATTTCTCATTACTGTGCTCAGTTTTGATTGGTAAGAAACTGATTTTCCCCAAGTCGAGTCTGTTTTGCCTGTGACAGTAATTGCTGAGTGATCTTGGTATGAAACTGATTTTCCCCAAGTCGAGTCTGTTTTGCCTGTGACAGTAATTGCGGAGTGATCTCCCTGTCCTTATCTCAACCCATGAGCTTTTTGTTATATTTTCTCTCCCCTGTCCAGTTGAGAAGGGGAGTGATAGAGCGGCTTTGGTGGGCTCTTGGCATCCAGCCAGGGTCAACCCACCACAATCAGTACTTTGTGTGTGAGTACAGCTTACTGAGATTCACGACAGCCACTTATTGTAGATATGGCCAAGGAAAGCATCTTCTCTCAGGACCAGAGGCTGATTCAGCAGAGAAAGCATCTCATGTTTAGTGCTGTGCTCAGGCAGAGCCTGCCTGGCCCTGGGAACCACCTTCCAGCACCCCACACCCCACAGCCGGCCAACGGGAAGAAGGGAAACACCAAGAGGCAGATGCAAGGTGAGTTGTCGGAGTGACAGCAGTGACAGAGCACAGTCAACATGAGGCACACTAGACACGTGCTATATCAGATTATACAGAACGTAACTCAAAAGTATGCAGAGGTTCAGCTCACGGTAACATAAAAAGTGATTAAAGAAGTTTGTCTTCTCTTTCTGCCACTTACTGTGGTTTGCAATGCCAATTGCCAAATGGGAGGAGGGGGAAATTATGGTGCCTCTATATATCTCCCAAAAGATAAGTCCTTGTTCTTTGCTTGTGCTAAGGGTGACCCCTGATTTGAGCCAGCATTAATGGTACCAAGTTATTCGAGAAGCAATTTACAGGAAGCCAGGCTTGCTCACAGGATGTCTTCAAGGCTGCTCACCAAGCAGCTGTAAGGTTCAGCCATCAGGGTCCTTTTCCTGCACCCCCCCTTAGCATGCTGGTTTAACACAGGTGGAACATCTCAAGTCCTTGCTCCCTTCCTCAGGTTTGCTTTTGGGAGCAGGGAGCAATAAAGCAGCACAGAGGGGAGGTGATCTTTTAGAAGGGCCAGTTTTTCCAATAAGCGTATTTGGCTCCTTACTGGCTCTCATGCTTGAAGCATTTAAATCTCAGTGCTGTGTTTAGGCGTCTCATTGAAATGTCAGCTTTTTGGTGAGGACAGCAGTTTGTCCCCCAGCTGTTGCTATGTCAAGCAGACTGCCAGTGAAGACAACTCAGCTAGGAGCAACGTTTCTGACAACTGAAATGCACCTAAGGTTAATGATGCATATACACTTACATTAAACTGGAGAAGACAAATAGAAAAAAGTACAGCTGAAGTAGTTTAGAAACCTGCACATTAATAGGCATGGTGAGGACTTGGAGCAGACCCAAGTTCAGAAGTGAAACAAGCTCTTTCCCAGGATCGTGGTCTGATCTGGGTCATCACATCCCCTTGGATTAGCATCACTTTCTCTCCCTGCCTCCATGTCCCTATGACCCTGTGCTGTCATACGCAGCAGTCAGCACACAACCTGTGCTGCATACATCTCCAAGAGCCTTTCACAAATCATTTGTGGGTAAGAGATCAGATGGGACACAGTGACAAGATCTGGGTGCTGAGACACAAATGGCACGTGGTGAATTGTTCAAATTTGAAAACTTAGGGAAGTTAGTGACTTTCAACAATCAAACCCCTGACAAACACACCTCATATTTTCTGTAAAATGGAGCTTTACTGAGTAACATCTTTTAACTTTGGAAAAACAAAATAGAGCTAATGCTTCAAACAAAATTTGGTGGGTTTTGGGGTTTTCTTTTGCATAAAGACCGTGACTTTCTTTCACCTGTGTCACTGAACACAAAAGCCTCTGAAGGCAGTGCTTATTTGCAAGCCCCAAGCAGCTCAGCCTGTCCTGCTACGGGAAGGCATGTTTCATTTTTCTTTAGCTCCCAACAGCACTATTGAGGCAGCTATTTGCTCAAGGATCTCTAGAGACCAACAGTAACCAAGCTTCCTCATTAATAAGGGAAGTCAGATATGTAACAAGAAACACTAAGTGATCTGCGGTCACTGAAAAAAACACAGAAAGGAACAGAAAAAACATCCAAGGACCTCTGCCAAATCAACAATGCTCAACAAAATATATCCACAACATGGGCAGCTCTTACTAAACCTCTTACTGAACTGTAGATGGTATAACTACTTAAATTACTTGTGGGGTTTGGGATTTTTGTGATTGTTGTTGTTGGCGGTTGTTTGGTGGTTTTTTGTATTTTTTTTTAATATTGCAAGGGCTTCTCTTCACTTCAGATTTCCCAAAAGTAAGAACAAGTGCCTTTTTCCCAGATGGTCAGTGTGATGAGCCAGAGGGCCCTTGGCCCTGGCTTGTTGGCATTCCCAAGCACTGTGAGTTGCAGGTGGTTTGGACAGACTTACCAAAGACGGAGCACAAACTGACATCCACTGGCACAGTCTTTCCTTCTGTTTGATCACAGGCTCTGACATATCTGAAATCCATGTTTCATCCAGATCTTCTTGCAGTCAGAGTCAAAGCAAACTTCCACTGCAACAGCATCCAGGACAGTGCACCAAGCCTGCAACAGTTACCCTAATAAATAATTGTAAAGACAATTGCTCCAGGCTCAGCAATTCTCTCTGGTCATCAGTCACCAGCTACATGGGGGAAATGACAAGCAAAGAAGAATGTTGGACCTGACACAGAAAACATGAAGTAGGCAGGTAGCCGGTGAAAGGGACATGCAATGGGCTGTGCTGGAAATAAATAAATAAATCCAAAGGATGGTTACTAATCCCAAGGTTTTTGGAGCAAATTTGCTTATTCTCAGTACCACATTGCAAGTGGGAGCATTGCAGTGACGCATTGCAGTGACACTTCTTGGAGAGTTATTTCAATGAAATGGCATCACCGCTACAACAGTTAGGAGGTGTGCAGAAAATGTTCTCAAAATAACAAGTCATTCATGTTCTGAAATGTCCTGTATGTCCTCTGCAAGGAGCTAATGAAACGAGACTCACCTGGTCTGTTAAGATGCAGATACTGTTGGTGCTTCTGATTTCTGAAGCTCTAAGTCAGGGAAATGCCTTGGACTGCAGGCAAGAATTAACGAGACACTGGAGAGACATTGTCTGGAGGAGCCTCACGCAGCTGTCACCCACCCTCACAGTGGCCATCCCTCCCTGCAGCTGCTCCACGGGACTCGGTCAAGGGTGGCCTGGCATGGGCTGTCATGCAGGGATGCAGACGAACAAGCAAATGCTGCAGCATCGTGATCGTGGCCCACAGATCATGGGCAGAAGACTTGAGGACAAATGGTAGAGCTCCAGGTATGGACTTACAGTCCTCTTGCATTGCTCATCTGCCTTCTCCAACATTTTTCTGCTCCTGCTGATGCCAGAAACATGCTTATTTTCTCCATGGCACTGTTTTCATGCTGTTGTTCACCCTCCTCCCCAGGACCCAGAGGATGCCAGTGACCCGCAATGCTTGGGGCAGGCATGGTGCACCAGCAGGGCAGGATGCAGGGATGAGACCAACACCAGCACATCTGGGATAAACTGAAATCAAAATAAGCTCAGTCTTACCTACCATGAGTAAAGAGGGAAGAACATTTCTTATTCAGATCAAGTGTTAATGATGGCCCTGATACAATAGCCTCCACTCAGACACTTCAAGAGACTTAAATTAATGTTTTTTAGTAAAGAACAAGGCTTTTCCCATGGACGTATGCCATTATATGTTCTTTTCAAAAGATCTGCATTTCTTTCAAAGGGATTAGTAAAGAAAATTCATAATATTTGATTAATTGAAGAACTGAGCTTCACAAAAGAAATAGTTCCTCTCCAAAATATTACATTGATCATTGGAATTTAAAATCTAGATTGAATTAAATGTTTAACATGCCTTTATTCAGCTTTACTTTTCTTCACATTCGTCTTTGATCTGTTGATACTTCTGTGCCATGGCAAAAATAAAAGAAAAAAAAAAAAAAAAAGGAAAAAAACCCTAAAAATTATCCCTCTATCACTTCAAACCCTCAATTTTAGATTTACACAAAAAGCAGCAAGGTTAGGAAAGACCTTCCCATCTTCTGCATCTGACTTTATTTTCTGCTTTTTTTTGTAGCTTCTTTGTATTATGGAAGATAGAAAATTAATGCATTAATGTCATAACCAGTGATGTGCTAATTATTAAGGACTCTAAAAGGCTGAATTCATTTGTACTGAATGAGTGTAAATTATATAATAAGTCCTTTGATCATGACTGGTTGCCTTTCCTTAGCTTTCCCTCTATAAGTTTAGTCTTCTCATTCATAGCCTTGCCTAAGAAGTCTATTAGTGTATTCATCCTTGTTCTTTAGGTACAGAATAAATTAGGTTCCGCAGAAAGCCCCACATTAACATGCTTTGCGAGGGCCTACTAATCCACAGGTAATGGGGATCTGGAAATAAGCCATCCTCTTCCACATGCATGCAGAACAGAGTTACCACAGGAGCTTTTTGATTTGCAGAGTTTAGCATTTTTAGAAGCCTTGTAAATTATTTTGATTCAGGGAATTTAGGGATCAGATTAAGATTTTCATACACATTTGTATGCAGTTTATATGCAGTTATATGAAGTGGGTTTGTGATTTGGTTTGGGATTTTGTTTTGGCGTTTTTTTGAGCTACAAGGTAGCCTTGTGGGGCATAGCCAGCCCCTCTGAGCACTGTAAGAGGCATCTTCCACCCCAGGGGTCCCAGCATCCCCCACTATCGGTGCGGCTCAGCCACACCCTGGCCACCCATCGCCTCCTGTGAAGCCATGGCCCCTTTGGCCACCGCCACATCTCACACCCCTCTCTGTCCATCCAGCAGCATCTCTTGCCCTCGCCGAGCCCAGCCAGTGCACCGACAGGGCAGAAGGCACACACGAAGGTGTAGCTACAGTTTTGGGTTTTTTACTTTGCATCTTCATATAAAACCTCCCAACACAAACCAGCAAGTGGCTAAACCTGCCCCTGCAGAGACATGGCAGGGGGACTCAGCATGCCCTTCCTCTGAGAGCATCCTTTTCTCCCCTTGAGCCCCAGCAGAGTTGCAGCAAGTGGGACTCATTCTGCAGGGCAGTCTTAAAAGGACAGCTCCCCCCCTTCCCTGAACAGTTCAACTGAACAGGCTGGGGTGGGATCGGTGCCGGGTGGGAATTGGTGTTACTGGTTTTAGGCAGGGTCTGTATAATGAACAGAGTGAAAACAATGGTGGAGAAATGGGGCTGTGATTCAGAGAGAGAGATGGACTCCTGTAAAAGTATGGGAAATGCTGAAGTAAGGGGAGTCAGGGCTTGTACTTGTTTTCTGTGAATAGACTTGCTGTGGCCAGAGCTATGCAGAAGCTGGAGCTGTGAGCTTTTCCGTATCTGGCAGGCAAAAGGGCAAGCATTAATGGTGTTGTTCAGGCAGGAGGGTAGTAACCAGGTACAGAAAGAAGGAATGAAAAGCACTGCTGGGGCAATGCAGAGCCACTGTGCTGTGACGAGGTGCAAGTGCTCTCACAGGCGGTGACAAACCAGGCAGGATATACGAAAAATCTGGAAGAGTGTCAT
This sequence comes from Pelecanus crispus, assembly GCF_030463565.1. NCBI lineage: Eukaryota > Metazoa > Chordata > Aves > Pelecaniformes > Pelecanidae > Pelecanus > Pelecanus crispus. Next base: position 75,237,742 of record NC_134648.1, read on the forward strand.
GAACCCAGGAAAACCTCACTTGCACTAGGGACAGTGAAGACCCTACTTATTCTGTCATCCCAGACAAGTTAGATATTCTAGAATGCTGCTTAGTCTCCCGCAAAGTAAGAAAGTGGAAGAAAAGCAAGTTTTAATTTATAGGGATAGAAAACAAAACTAAACAGACCTGGACCAGAATTTTCAGGTGTTGCTTTTTTTTTTTTTTAACTTTTTACATTTAAGTAAGGGTAAATAACTGTTGAAACAGTGTAGTCAGGAACTTAAGTAGATTCCACATTAGCTGGATACTTAATATCAGGCAGATGGCCTCCAAAATATACATTCCAATACTTTGACATTTGTTTGGTATATGGCATTGGGTGAGCTTGCCTTAGGGCTGTTGCAGGAGACTGCTATAATACAAGCCTTTCTGGCCTTACCACTATTGATCTGTGAAAATATAAACTTCAGGTAAAACTAAAAGTAAGAACTATAGGTAAAATGAAACGAGCTTCTAGACAAGCTCCAAGTCCACTAGTCAAAATGTATCCCAGGCTGTCAGGACAGAGGGTGATCTGTTCTTCACTGGGATAGCTGCCTCAAGGTTGCTTTGCTATAGACCCCACCTATGCTACCTTCATGGGGTGCATGGGTCTGAGAGAAGACTGTCTTTTGCTTGGTACCTTTACTGAATAAATGCATTGGACAGTCTTTAAGTATCTATCTTGATGCTTTGGAAGTTCCCTGAACGAAGAGTACGGGGGTCCAGCTCATCAGGCAGCAGGGACCTGTTTCCTTGCAACATCACCACAGCTGACACACAGAAGGAGAGCTATGAAACACTGCTGACAGTGTAAATCTCATGAACTCTTCCCTAAAGTTTCATCCAGCAAAGGGTCATCTAAAGTTAGCCTGTGCAGATGTCCTGTAGTCTGATCTGCTCTGTAGGTGTTATCACTCATGACTGAGAAACCCGATTGTTGTTCAGTAGCATTTTAGACAGCACTATCCTTTCCTACCCATCACGGAGGGTGGGTGTACACAAAATGTACTGCATCTGAATTTTCTGTTGTACTTATTTTTATGAGTAGGTCTTCTGTGCTTGAGATGACTGTCAGTGTGTGATGCTTCCACTGTCTGGAGGAAAGTCAGTTTCTGCTCCTGTTAAGAACTCTCTGGGCAGGAAAACTGGCACATCAACATGAATATTAGTCATGTTCTTGCATATACTTTGTACCTACAGTCATAGAAGAAAGCTGTATGTGAAATTACCGAAAGCAGATAAAAAGGTAACCTCTTCACACAGCAAATTTATTCTCATTGCTCCACTCTATGAAGCTTTAGGGTTTCAGTGAACTGAGTTTTGATAGTGCAAGATTGTTCAGAACAGCATAAGGAATGCTTTCATTGTCTCAGTATGGTTTTGTTTTACCTCAGGAAGTGCCACCACCAAAACTACAAAGGAAAGTTAAGAAGTTACCAAATGGAATTTGAAGTAGCAGTGAAGGAAGCATTTGAAAGAAAGTCGCCTTTTGATTTCTTTCCACTGATGCTCAGGCTTTTCTCAGAGGATCCACCAGCACCATTTGCTTAGGCAGAACTTCAGTATTCATAGTCCAGACATGAGTAAGATGTGTACTTGGTTGAATGCTGTAGAGCAGTTCCTGTCCCACTCCAATAGATGACAGGGAGCTCAGCCTTTCCCTGGTAGATCTGAGGAGCAGTTTATGGGAAAAGAAAGGCTACAGTGAAATAATTAGAATTTTATATCTATGACTTAGATTTATTGAGATATCAGAAATTACCCCCGCTGAAAATCTTGGCAAAATTAAAAACAGTGTTGCCCATACCCTTTTCTGTGTGTTGCTGCCAAAAGTTGCCTGGGACCCATACTCTTCTGAGAGCATCCAGTAAAAAAATGCCTGTGGTAACTTTGGATGACATAGGTTTTACAGCTGGATAAATGATCTAGACCAGGAAAAAGGAAGCTAGCTAAAGTGCTGTCATGAACATGGCTGTTTCAGGAATCCTGGAGACCAAAATTGATGCCAACACACAAATAATTGTTTATTGTTCCTGAATCAGAGATTTTTTTTGTTGTTAATCTTGATTGCTGTGTCTGAAAAGTGTAATTTAAGTCCATCCTTCATCACTGCTGTTATAATTAATGAGGATTTCAAATCAGCCCAGAAGACACCCTTCACATCTTTACTTTCCACATATCTAAGGCTGGACACTTTGAAAGCAGGAGAGGATTTCTGCATGGACAAAAAGGAAAGGTCATGGTCCAGAGATTTCCAGACATTTGCATTCTCCTGTTCAAAACGTGTCCTTTTAAAAAAACCACATCCATCCATTCACTTAGTAACAGTATTTCACATCCCATCTCACAATGTCTTTCCTACAGATGATGGTGCAGCTCTGCAGTTTATAGAATGAGCATTTAAGGCCAATAACAGGAAATGAGACAGAGGGAAACACATTTCTCCTCCTGAATTTTAATTTCAGCAGGCACTCCCCTGTGAAATACACACAGTCCATAACTTGAGTGCAACTCCACTTTTGTGGAAGTCATAACAATGACTCATGTCACAAGTGATCTATTTTTACTGCCCCAGGAGAATGCAGTTTTCTGTACTAGTTTAGAAACTGATCCTGAGTAATGTACATACAAGCCTCACTTTACCATCACATATAAAATATGCCTACGGGGTAAGGATTTCAACTGTACATGATAAGCACCTATTTACTCAATTAATGCTTCCATCCATAACACTGAGGGGCAAAATTCAGGGAGAGTGTTACCTTTAGAATTTACTGTCTGGTTGAGAGAAACCCACATGTGCCCAGAGCTGTGTCTTTATTCCACTTCTAGCACATGCAAGCATGCACAAACACACTTTTCTTTCAAGTTTTCCCTGCAGGGGTTGTTTCCAGTGTCTGAGAGGGGAACCTGTTCCTGTGCCCCGGGGATGATATTGCCACAGCTACCTGACTCTCCACCACACCAACCTTGGTGGCCGAGCAGTGCAGCACCATCAAGCCGCAAACGCAAGTCATTGCCTGAAAGCAGTTTTGATAGTTTCTCTTGGACTTCCCCATGACAAGACCCTGCCTCTTGCTTGTTGAGACCTCTGGCCAAGTGTGATCATCTTTCACTCCTAGAAGTGCCTGGAAGCCTCCTGCACTAATGCTTTTTGTCCAAATGCCAGCCTCAATCAACATCATTTGCAAGGCCATTCTGAGGAAACATCAGCAACATCTCCATAATTTTTGGTCCTGTCCCTTCTTTAGGACAGCCAGAGGACAGCTGCTCCCCATCTGAGGCCATGGCCCTGAACAAGTCCTTCCTGGAAGAACAGCTCCATGTCCGGTCCAGAGCTCCAGGCTGGTCACTCAGACTGTGTGGTGCTTCCCTTTGCAGGTTTCTGATAGTTAAAGCCTCTTGCTGTTTTTCTTGGACTAGCCTGGCCGTGGCCATCCTTTGCCTTAAATCTCATGCCTTTAAGCATATCACTAACTGTGGTGGGCTGCCCTTCTTGGGTCTGCATTGTGAGCTCCAGGCTGCCCTGCGGAGAGAGGGCCAGGGAGCCCTTGAACAGGATGACCAGCGGCAGCAAGGCCATAGCACCTGGCAGCCTGGAAGGTCATTCAGGTCGAGTGGAGAAAAACAACAATTCCTCTCAGAAATTCATTTTCAAGCAAAATTTGAGGACTTTGTGACACTTTTCAGGAGCTTGTGGCTCCCTGCTGGTTGGGCTTCCAGATCTCTGCAGGCTCAGGGCATGAGCACAGCCAACATTTACATGGTGTACTCACACTGCAGGGTGAACCCTCAGGTGGGAGAGGGCAAGTCTAGTTTGCTTGTTTTAAAGTGTCTGAATGAATGTTTTTTATTTCTTGTCACTGTAAGGCTGTCGAGTTTTGTTTTATCTGAAAGCACAAACCAGGGGATGTAGTATTTCCAGTCACTAGCAAGAAATGCTCTAGGTTTGCCAAAGCAGACTAGCTGACACCCATAGCTTAAAAATAAAGTTTTAATTTTTTCTAGCATAGGCTGTCTCATTTCAGGCATCATGCTCCAAGCCTACAAGAAGATAGTTAATTCAGTGTGCTTCTGAAGGTGATGACATGTCAGTGAAGTGACACCATGCAAGAAGACAATGTGTGATCCAGTTGGACAGGACCACAAGATTCAGTAGTTCTGTGTCACTTCATGTGCAGCAAAAAGCAGCTCTACAAGACAATACTTCCTGAAGTGACTTGTCTGCCATGCTCTGCAAAGCATGTTACATTCTCCAACGGTGAGAAAATGGAGCAACAAATGGCATTCAATCCTCTACCCCGAGTCTTAGGGAATTTGTTCTTCAATTCCTGAACAAGTTTATTTATGTAATTGCAAATGTCAGGCTATGGTTAACACAAGCTGTTATTTTGTTCTAGAACTGAAATTATATTTTCCACATGCACACTGAATTAAAAACTTATTGTATATACCATTTGTGTGTGTGACAAATATTTATGTAATTCCTTTAGCTGGAAAATGGATGCAGTTACCTTTATGGCTTCCTCCACTATTTTTCTTAAAGATAATGCCAACTAACCAGTAACCATGACACATTTTGGACAATCAGAGCAAATGACTTTGTGTGTAACCATATAGTATCTGCCTTCATACCTCTGGAAATGAAGTCAGAAATCCTTTCTAATTCCTATTTTTTATCCAATTATATGCACACCCATTAAAACTAAATTGAATGCACTCGCTTACAACTATTGACCTGACTCACGTCTACTTTGTACCAGATCTCCTCTAGCACAGCTCTAAGGCCAAGCCAGCACAACTGTAGCATGGTGTAAGTAAGCGGTCCAGGACATGGAGAACATATCCTCCCTTAATGTTTGCCATCCCGTTACAGTTCTGTTACCTTCCTGCTGGCTTGAAGAAATTCTGAGACAAGGGAATAGCTTCATTGCATGAGCAATAATTATTGCACCTCATTTTTCTTACATATTTTACTCCCAAACTTTAGAAATCTGCAGGCATATTTTCAGAGCATCAAGCCTGAATTTATATTTGCACAATCCATCTGCTGAAACCAAGTTTCTCCTGTAATTAAGTGAATGGCATGCAGAGCAGCGCTGACCACCTGAAGCCTTCTGAGGCTTCAGTCCTATTGATCTGGGCACTAAACAGGGGAAAGCTGTTATAAGCACTAGTGGATTCATATCTATATACCCAGTCTTTTCTGTGCTCAAATTCATTTCTTTGTTTGGGAAGTTGAACTGGAATTGAAGAGCATGAGTTAAATATTTCATGTTGTGCTGGAATGTATAATTCATGATCAAATCCTTCAGAAAGGAAAAGATAAGATAGAGTTGCAAAAGCTTTATACAAAGTATTTTCTTGAGCTTGCCGACTGCTGAAAAAGTGCTTTCCCCTTTTCTGTTGGCGTTATAAAGAAAATTAGAAAATAACACGTAAAAACAGAAACACTCAAAGTAGATTTGAGAAATTATTTGTTATAGTTTGTAGACAGATGCAATTAATGTTTTATACATGCTTCTCCAAAGGCACTCCGTTGCACTTAGTTCCTCCACATTTCACACCCTCCATTAGGAGCAAGATGTATTGGCCTCAACATGTAAACAGCTCCACGTGTTGTTAATTTGTTGTGGTAACCTCGGGAAGTCACGGATGGGGGTGCGTAACAGTCACAGAACAGGCTCCACTCCATTAAGATGGGTGTGATTGTTTCAGCAGTCTGAACTTGGAAGGGTTTGTCACACTGACGCCTGGGATGGTGTGGATATCTGTGCATGCCTGCATCCCCCAGGAAGGGTGCTGGTCTCTGGTCGCTGGCTCCTGCTCAGGACCAGGCATGGGGTGGCAGAACCCCTCGGCTGCCCTTGCAGTGCCCAGCTGTGCCAGCCACTGACAGGTTGCTGCCCTCCCCTGGCAGAAGACCACTGTTCATTCTTACACTCCTGTCAGGACAGCACAACTGTAGAGAAGCACTCAATTATTTATTTCTGCAAAAAACAGGCTGTGCTGAGGTTTCTCTCCTGGTAGGGGCTGTTACTGCTGTTATTTAACACTTGCACAGCTGCGGTGCTTTGTTTGCTCTGGTCCGTGGTGTCTCAATCCTGGTCCCAGTGCCCCAGCAGGACAGATCATAGATGACACTTTGCTCCTGTGCTGGAGGGCTGGGGAAACACAGTGGATTGCATCTCCAGCGCATCTGAGAACCTCAGTCTTTCCTGTCAATGGGCAGCACGAAGAGCCTGGCTCTGACCTCTTTGCACCCTCCCTTCAGGTATTTATCCACATGGATAAGATCCCCCTGCACCTTCTCTTCTCCAGGCTGAACAGTCCAGCTCTCCCAGCCTTTCCTCACAGGAGAGATGCTCCAGACCCTTCATCATATTTGTGGCCCTTCATTGGACTCTCCCCAGTATGTCCATGTCTCTCCTGTACTGGGGAGCCCAGCTCTGGACATAGTCATCCAGGTGTGGCCTCACCAGTGCTGTGTAGAGGGGAAGGATCACCTCCCTTGATCTGCTTTATCTGAGCACTGACCTTAACAAAAACATCTGAAAAACATTTAAAAAAGAAAAAGCCAACAAACAACAAAAATTCAAAGCGATAGTCATTTTGGGCTGTCTTTTTCTCTTTCTCACTCATGATGGCAAAGAAAGATCTTGGATGGGAGATCTTCAGTTTTTTCCGCCCATGGTTTAAGAAATTTCCAGTATAGTGAGAGCCTTGTGGTGCATCTCTGAAGCAGGTCTCTGCAGAAGCAACTTGCTTTTGAAAACTGGAAATATGCCTGACAGAATTTGTGCTCTGTCTTCTACCACTTCTTCAAGGCATGCAAGGTTACAAATACTCTCTGAAAGCACTGACGGTTGTTTAGCTTCCCCAAAAAAGTGTTCTGCTTTGCTCTGTTTCTGTAACAGATCCAAATTGTCCACTGGCAGTTTACAAAAGCAGTAAGTTAATGCTGTGCTCCCTTCAGTTTCATGTAGAAAATAATCACAGAGCTTTGACAACTGAACGATAGGCAATTGCTTGTTGTCTCTGTGCTTTCTTTGAAGAAATCTGTGCAAAAAACCACCAGCAAGATTTTCACATATAGGTAATGATGCCTATGAGACACTATCAAAGTTTTTTAAAATTGAGGGAGTTTAGGATGGTGTGATCATGCTGCCACAGTAACGGGTGTGTACTGCACACCAGGTACCAAAAGGCAGCTTTTCTAGATATATAAAGTAAGGGAAAGCATCAGAGAAGAATTCAGTAATTAGGGCATTCATGTAAGTGATGAAACTGCAAGCATGCAAAAAACTTGAAAGTAAAACACGTTAAAGCTTCTTTCCTTGCCATATTGAAAGATGCCTTGTGTGGATGACTGCACCGATAGATACCACCTACAGCAAGCCTGACCCTGCACATGACTCTATGGTGCCATCGCAGCGGCTCATCGCCACTGGGATCAAGGTGTCTGGTGGGATATTGCTGCCCCTACCATGCTTTTTCCCTTTTAAAGGATTCCCCATTACCTTTCCACATAGACATTTGTTACAAGGGACGCAGAACTGGGAGATATTTTTTTCCCCTTATTGCTATTTGGAAGACAAATAAAAATTTGAATTAATAAAAAAAATCACAAACATATCTATACCTGTGCCAAAGCAAGTCTTCATGAAAGCCGAATGCCTTGAAATAACACATAACTCAGGACAGGCTAAGTTAAAATGCAAACAACTGTATTTACTTATAACATCTAGCAGAGACAACAGAGTTTGAAAAATGTTTATAAAAGACTGAAGTGGAAAAAGGAAAGGAAATAGCACTCAGTGTCTTTGTGCAAAATATCATATGTTAAAGGCTTCTGTTTACGACCCTGGCTCCAGGTGGTTTGTTGCTGGGCATACTGACATGATCTGCCCATCAGAGATGTCCCTCCCTAGGAACACCTTTCCCAGTGAGGCACACAAGTGGTGGCAGGTGGACCCTTCCTAGTGTCCTCCGGGGAGCCCGGTCCCATCCTGGGTTAAGGACATCACTAGGAAACTTCCCAGGCTGGTATGGCCCTGGGACTGTTACCCATTATTGTTCTTCCACGTGGGTGGTGATGAAGCCACAGCACATAGTCCAAGGGAAATCAAGAGAGACTTCAGGGCCTTGGGACAGGCGGAAGGGAATCTGGAGCACTGGTAACTTTTTCCTCTATCCTTCCAGTTGTGGAAAGAAACAGATGGAGCCAGTCTATTAATACATGGCTCCGTGGCTAGTGTCACCACCACAATTTGGGTTTTTTCAGTAATGGGATGGTCTATACAGCACCAGGCCTGCTGGCATCAAATGGGATTCACCTTTCTCAAATGGTGAAGATGTTCCTTATTCATGAGCTTTCCCAAATTTTGAGAGAAATAAAAAGACAGAATGTAATACCCAGCAGGTATGACATTCTGTGAAGACAGTATAGAGAGCTTTCTAAATCACAGTCATGAAGTCTCTGTTTATCATCAAAACTTGCTTCCTACACTCTTTTCAAGTCCTGTGCATGATCTTGCACTTCCATTATGCTGGCTGTTCCCAAATTTACACTCATTTTCTCTGCCAGACTTCCTCTGGTTTTGTCCTTCAGCAGGTAGGCTTTTCAAGAGGATCAGAATTTCACCTTCATCCAGGTATCACCTGAATTTTTAATGATCAGTCTGAGTCACACACCAGCTGTGCCATCGCTTTCATGATTGTTTATGACAATACTTGTTTTAAGGATGGTTTTGCCTTTTGATATTGAAGCAGGGAGATTTTCTCCATTGGCTGCTTGTTTCACCAGGCTTGGAAGCAGGACCGACGTCGCAGAGTAGCCCCAAGAAGCGATGTCCTTGGGGGAGCTGGGAACGGAGGGAGCATCCGCACCTACCCTGATAACACGTGCCCGACGGTGTGGGCTGCTGCCCAACTTGTTTATATCACCAATTTTACTGTCATTAAACAAGTGAATGATTCCAGTTCTACATGAGTCCAGCAAACCCAGCAAAACCATCCCACCAGAAAATCCTTTCCACGAGTGTGATGGACTTGTGGCTGCTCAGGCAGTCGTCCTACACCACTGCATCCTCCTGGCTTCCTCCAGTGAGCACTGGTGGTGCTGCTGGGGTCGTAACTTCTCATGGTCTGAACTAGCAGACTGTGCTTCAAAACCAGTGATATACAGTCCTGCTGGTGTACCTGTGTTCATCCCAGGCATTATGCTTCAGCTGATGACTAAATAACAAGTAATAAATAAATAACAAACAGTATTGGAGGCTCAGGGGGAATGAAGATGGAACATGGAAAACGCCTGCTGCATATTAGCAAAACTACTTCCCCATGACAGTGGTCAAACACTGGAGCCGAGGCACAGAGTGGTGGGGATATCTCCATCCTCACAGACATTCAAAACTGACCGGTTATGACCTTAAGCAAACCTTGACATTGGGTGTATCATTGAGATTGGTCTATCTGTGAGCAGGGGTTTGGATCAGATTAACTCCAGAGGTCTCTCTTAAACATCACTATTCGATAGTTGTGTCACTCCATAAATTCTAACTAAAGCCCCTAAATGGGTAGGTTTAAAAATTTAAGCAGAAAAACTTATGCCTAAGTGCTAGTCCTTGCTTCTTTCTCTTTTTCTCTTAATGTATAAAATCTTTCTCTCTCTCCTCAGATATATGTCCACATAAACATGATGGGGGGAGACCAAGAGAGACAAAAATTTAATTCTCAGTATAACTGAACACACCTATACTGTCATCATGCACATGTGATAGCATGTGAGGCTCATTTACAGGGTCTTTACTGGATTTATCACTCTACTTTTGGGCTTTTCATCTTTCAAATTTTAAAAAATTGACAGTGATTTTTGAAACTGATAATAAAAAAAATCTATTATTAAGTTAAACAAAGTTTAATCCATTATCTTGCTCTGCACTTGACTTCAGCTTTGAATTGCCCATTCAAAATTTGACTAGGATTTTAGAGCAAATGAGGTTTGTGACATCACTGAAAACCCGATGAACACTCTTCTATATTGCAAAACCTCTTCAGTGCCTGACACCCATTGTGGAATGCACCTTCCAGAAAACCCATTGTCATAGGCAAGTCCAGGGGGTCCTTAACAGGAAAATCTAATGTAAAATATATGCAGTTATAATTTTGGGTAATCGGTGATGTTAGCAGAGATGCTAGTTGAAAAACCTAGCATGGTGTTCATGCCTTACACACCTTGTCTTTGCATGCATATTCCTAAATATTCTCTCTAGCTGTTCAAAGAGTTTTTACTTTAGAGAAGATAATTTCAATTGGAAAATCTTGGTACTTCTGCAGACCACAGTTATGTTTCCCCCCCAAAATAAGAACCTGCTTCAGTTCCAGTTATCCACCTCTCCACCCTACTGCCTCAGCATGCGTGTAGGTCCAGATGATGCTGGGATGCAGACACCTCCCTGGCCAGAGTACAAATTGTCACCAGTGGGTTTTAGCATGAATTCCCTCAGACACTGAAGATGCAGCTTCTTGGAAGTGTAGGCATCAGAGACCACATCTTCGTTTTGCAGATGTAAAGGAAGGTGTCTCCACAGCCTCAGAGAGGCACCGTGCCACACACCAAAGCAGATTATTGGTAAAGTGCCATGGGCTATCACTTTGCTTTAGCTAATTTGGTGAGCTTTAGTGAATCCCACACATGGAGAACTGCAGGAGTCATAAATATTTAATATCAACGCATGGAGAGCTGCTAGCAGCTGAGTCTGGCTCTGCCTTAACAACCCAAAGTGAGGGAAGAAGTCCTAAAATCAGAAGATAAAATCAGGGTGTCTGGTGTCTGAACATAATTTTAACCAATGATTTTTGGCCCTTCCAGTCTATGTTACATACCAGCCTGAGATGGCCAGTGCTGAATTCCCTGCAGGAGCAATGCCTTAGGCTATCAACGCAGACTGCCTGGAGGAGCTTCTCGGCATGAAGCAGGCTGCTGCGGGCGGGGGGACAGCCTTCACCAGCCCCTCTGCCACACCAAGGCTGTCACTGCAGCAGGTCAGTCACGCTCCTCCAGCCAGCCTGCCCATCAGAATTAGGATACAGCTTATGGAGACATTCATGTTGATACCGGCTGCCTCCCGCCAGCTTCCAGCTGCCCTCCACAGGGTCTTGCTTTCCTGGGGGTCTGGACCAGGGGTCAGCTTAGGCACGCTCCTGTGAAGTCCACAAGCACAGGTGTCCTTCCCAGCAAAGCGCAGTGGAAGGCTGAACCCTTCTTTCTATTTTCACTTTATTTTAGGAGCAGGTATGCGCATCTTAAGAAGTTAAATGCGCTGAGGACCGTTCTCTGGCACCGAGTCTGTAAGGTATGATGTGGGTGCTGCTCCTAATGCTAAGCTGTCATACTGGAGCCACATCCAGAGCACAGAGCTCCATCCAGTTGCCTGCTGGAACTCACCCATGGCCTGTATTTGCTCCAAAACCATCTTTTCTGCAAGGAATGGATTTCACCCTCATTTTTGATCCTGTTTTTGGGGACCTGTTTGTTGTGGCAGGACAGGCCACCCCGAGCCCAGCAACTGAATATCAGGGCTGGCAGGGCTCTGCTAGTCACTGCCCGCCCGTGCCAGAGACCAGAAGGCCAAAGTCAATGGCCCTTCACAGGGGCTGTAGGCCCTTCACCTCCCAGTGGTATGGGTAAATTGCTTGCCTCTCCCAGCCACACCACAGACCCCAAGCGTGGTGTTGTGGTCATCTGGTGTGGCATGCAGAGGGTGTCATCCTGTGACAGTCCCATCAGGCTCAGCTGACGAGGTGAAGATGAGCATTTCTTCTGAGCCTCCAAGGCTGTCAAGGGAGGACTGTTAGGGGACAACCATCCCTGTGCCCGCAGCCACCGGGGACACCTCGGCTGACACCCCCACCTACGACACCGAGCTCCTGCAGTGAGGGCCCAACACTGCCCTGTGGCTCTGCAGTCAGGCACCGTCCATGATCCACCTCTACCCTTTGGACACCCAACCTCAGAAAAATACAATCAGTGCATGAACAGCATCTGAAGAGGAAAAACAGTGTATTAAATATGCAGACAGACCTTTCAAAGGGGCAAGAACATCAGTGGACTGAAAATTGCCAGATTAAATTGGTTAGCATAAAGATAAAGTTAAAAATTTATTGGTGGCGTTTCACACAAATATAAATAAATAGATAAATAGACCTAACAGGAACTGTTTGTGTGAATGCACAAAATAAAATCTGTGATCAGGAATTCCAACAAAGGGCACCAACCTCATACTCTGGATAAACAGAAAAAGTAGAAAATTGCTCAAAACTGAAGACCGTATCAGAGGTCTTTTATTATAATTAACTGCTTTTTCAGGCTTCCCTGTTGAGATTGCTTTCAACCTGTAAACTCCCGCTATGTATGAAATGCTAAGATTATTAACTTTACAAAATGAACTCAGATGCCAAATCCCCTTTCTCCTCTGCTGAAACAGCGTCTTGGACAGTGTCAGTGTGGAGCATCCACATCGTTCTGCCAGTGTCCTTATCGACCTTTTCTTAGATCTTTAAAACATCTGTGGATGAATTTACACTTGAAACTGAATAGCTTTTTTCTGCTCTAGGGTGTTAGTGCATTAGAAATGTCAGCCTTTGAAATAGATATCTCAAGGCATTTAGTTACAAAAAGCAACACAATTTTATTACCTGACAAAGACGAGCTTAAAACATTTCAGTTAAGAGACACAGCTGATTTTCACCTAAATACAGCAGGAGAAATATACTGTCAGTTGTTTCCCAAAGCTGGCTTTTCACAAAGCTGATTCAGAAAAATTGTGCTTATGAGTTCCTTGGGGAAAAAGATTTTTTTTATTTTCTCCCTTCTAACAAAATGTAAGAGCACATGGCAAGTGCAAAGAGCCAGACAGGTAACAGACAAGATTGTGAAGAATTAAAAGGTGATTGGAAGAGGTCATGAAGAGATCAAACTTGCTGTATTTGTCATTTCATTCATTTTCTGGTAAAGCAGCCAGGACCCCAACCTCTCTGCCCATACCAATATTCATTACTGCTTGAACAGAGGTCACAGGGGCTTTGCTGCAATTCTTCTGCACTGCCTGCATTACTCATCTATCCGGTTATCATCGTATCATCATTTTATAGATGCCTTGTTATAACCTACGACAGACATGTCATTAGTTTGGTGTAGGGACACAGCTCTCATCAGAGTTAGGTTTAAATTAATCAAAAGCAAGTTTTAAAGCAAAGACAACTTCCCTTCTCAATCAGAGGAGAGGACCAAATGCCCAGATGAAAGCTGCTTATGGCCTGTGTCACAAAAACCTTAGTGAAAACCACATTGGTAGTATCTGGTAATAACCAAAATCTACTCTTCTTTTGACAATCAATATTCTCTTGCATTTCATCTTCCCCTCTTTGCCTTCTGAGGCTTTGTTCCACTTCATTCATTAGAAGCTATGGACAGGCCCTTGATAGCAAAGATTTAATATGCTGCGAGACCTGATACATTTCCCCAGCCCCTGCCAGCGCCTGCAGGTATGCAGCGTAGTCCAGGTGAGATTGGGGCTGCAGAGGGGAGCAGCAGCAATGAGGAGTGCCAGTGTAGGCATTCACCCAGATACAACCACCCCAGCTCTCTCCTCTTCCAGGCCACGCACCTTCAGGCTGACTCTGGGGTGAGCAGGATCCTGGCAGCCTCAATTATGGGTGCAAAAGGTGACAATTTCTCTATCTTCCCAATATCATCTTGAAATTGTCAGCTTAACCCTTATCCTTCCTCTTCACCACCTGTCCCTCCCATGTGCGCACAGCTGCACAAGGGCATGTGCTCTGGTCCCTGAGCTCTCCACAGCCTAGACAGACGCATGGAAAAGCCATGACAGATACGACAGGGTCTGACAGTACCATTACTGAAGGTATCCCCAGCTCAAGCACTGAACATGGTTATGTAAAAATAATGCTGCAAAGGCACACAGTTTCACAAAGCATGAGGGGTGTTAGCCGAATAATCCTAGCAATGCTCGTTGGGCAAGCATGGGACAGGCTGGGAGAGGGCACAACGCTGTGCGTGCACACAGGAGCAGCACACACCCTGTGTGCGTACACTAACCCAGTGCGTACTCTGCACACAGGTGTTCCCGTGCACATCCTGTGCACATCTGCAAACAGGACTCCTGGGTGAAAACTGGTAACACAACTGAGAGAGAGTTTTCCACTTCTTCTTTATTTCTCCTCTTCATTATGCATTTGTTTACCTATTTTCCCAGGGCAAACAGCACCAAAGAATACTACTCCAAGATGCTGTGTCTTCCAAGCAATTAAAGAAAAAGATCATTGTAGTTCTTGGACCTGGCGGTTATCTACAAGCTCTTCATTCCTCTATATGTGTTCTGTGTTTTGCATATTAATGCAAAATGGCTGTGTGAGTATTGACCAGGACAAACGAACATGCATGAAACTTAGAAATTTATGCACAAGTTGCCCTTAGTTTCAATAAAATGTCCATTGACACTTGCTTTCAAACTTTTCCCATAGCCAGAACAAAACCTTTGGTCCCACCCTGAATCCAGAAGCAAGTAGAGCTGCAAACAGCACTCATTTCAGCAAGAGGCTGTAAACTGGCTCCAGGGCTCCCTGGGAAGTGGCTGCCCTCTGAAGGCTAAGCCTCTCCCCAGCTCAGCTTCAGCTCCACGGCCAGGAAAACGCTCTGTGCCAGCTCCTACTGAATTTCATGCATAGTAGGACCAATTTAAACATGGCTGAATATAGTATGGTGGTCTCTACGTAATTCCAGTCTCTCTACTGCATGGTGTCATGTACAGTGTCTGAGACCTCTGCAGGGAAAAAAGAAAAGACTGTCTCTGCTGATCGAACTTCTATCTCTCAGATGAGGCTGAAGAAATAAATTAGTTGATAGCATTATATTAGAAACATCTTTTATGTTATAAATAAATGAATAAATAAGGACTAAAAGCCATACTGTAAAATGATTAATTAGTTTTAATGATTGTGTATCTCTTGTTTCTATTAGAACCCTAATACATGCATAGGTATAATAAAAATTATAATTAGCAACTAATATTATAATGTCTAAATTACTTCACAGGAGAGCAATAGGACACTTTGCCCCTGAACAACTGAATGCTGATGTGGAAGAGAAATGTCCTTTTCTCCATGCCCATGGCAATTTTTATGTGTCTTGTTGAAATGACCAGGTTTCTTTAGCAGTTTTAATTCTCAATTACACCAAGGTTCTGCTTCATCTGCAGCCCCAACACAGGAGAGCAACCCAAGAAGCTTAGCTGTCTCTGTCTCTACCCGCTCAGCGTACAGGTCCCTTCTGTGCTGTGTCCCCTTCAAACGTCATCAATCATTTATTCATGACGGAGGAGCAAGTAGCTGAAGTCAGAAGTTCATCGCAGGCTCTCAGTCCGTCATTTTCATTCTCTAGGACACCTGGCAACCATTGCTCTCAGATCACATCTTGCAGAAGCGTGCGTTTTCCACATGGCAGGGCATGGCAAGGGGTTGCCGGGTGCTCTCACCAGCAGATGTGATCCACGCTGCCTGTGCAGGGGACACCCTCTCCTTCCTGGGGAAAGCTGCGGGCAGGCTCAGCTGCCGGGGAATAGGCTGGTGCCTGGCTGTGGTGGGCCCCAGCAGATGGACACAGCTGTGCCGCGGCCCGGGGAGGCGAGTGCTCCGGCAGGGACATGCTGGTGGTGGGGTCCAGCGTGCACCTGCAGAGCCAAGCTGTCACCCAGCACCGCGCGCTGTCCCTGGGACGCCGGTCACAGTGCCCCTTGCCCCACTGCAGCCGCTCTGCTGCACTTTCTGTTTTCAGTGCTTACCCTTCCTTCCTAGCTTTGGCCCTTCCCACATATGCGTCTAAGTCACCACTGGAAAAATGCGTGTTATATGCAAAGTTTGGTGAGTTTCCCTGTTGTTGGATGAACAGGGTTTTTCCTGCGTTTTTCTGTATTTCTTTTTTTTTTGAGGACACATTATGAGATATGTATATGGGCCTGCATAGACACTGACTGCTTAAAGATTTTCAGTAATATTAACCTGACTGTAATCAGTGCATCAAACTGTGAGATATGCATAATTTCTGATTTTTCAGGAAGGTATATCCTCACATTACCAGTCTATTTTTCTAAACACATAAGTATCTTGTCATACCAAATTTGCATTAAAAGCAGGAGAATAGCCAAGAGAAGTCAGTGAAAACAAAGTTAATTGCTGCAACTATTACGCACTGGTAAACAGAGCTGTGTGTAAGTGAGGATTCCCAGGTTTAAGATTATCGGCATTAAGATCAAGCTGAGAATTTGTGAGTGGGAGGCAAACTACAAAGAGCAATATTCATCAGCCCAGATTCTGACTCTAATATGATGATAAATAAGAATATTAATCACCAGCTGTGAGGTAGAAACAACAAAAATATAAAGGCAAGCCTACACCTACTGTTAGAATACTTGAGAAAACTTTAACAAGCCTGAGATGTCTGAAAACAATGTGCACAGGTGTCTTGAATAATGGAAGAGGATTTTTAATGTAATAAACTGTGATAAACTGATAATATAATTACCAGCATTTATTTAGCAATCAGAACTGTTGTCAAACATTGATGCTCTGTTTTTTTCAGAAGCTTGACAAAGAGATTGCCAGTCTTCATAAGGAAGTGAAACAAGATTTAGACAATTTAGTCCAAGTACTCCTTCTGTCTTCTCTAGTGTTTGATCAAAATAAATGAGGAGCGTTGTGTACTGCATGCACCACTGACCAAACCTCACATTCTAAAGAAAATAATTCCCTAAAGCCCACTGCATAACCAATTGCCAAAATAAATAAATCCAGACCTGTCTATTGAGGATCTGCCTACCTTAAGTGTATGTTCAACATGCTATGTTTCTTCCTTTTCCTCCATTTACCGCAAGACCTATCCGTGGGTCTTTGGCCAACAGGCTTAGTAGATCTTAATTTGAAATTAATAATAATAATAGGAAGAGGTGAAGGAGAGAACATACCCCAGATTTTTACCCAAAAGTTTTACAAACAGAATCTGGACCACAATGACCACCAGGTCCAAAACCAAAAGTCCCTGTTTTCCTCTATCACAGCTGCTCGCCGGTGAGGCAGGGTGAGGAGCAGAACAGCCCTTGATGCTGTGCAGGCACTGCTCACCGGTAACTAAACCACCCCTCTGTTACCAAACACTGTTTTCAGCACAGATCCCAAACACGGCACAAAGCAAGCTACTGTGAAGAAAATTAACTCTATCCCAGCCAAACCCAGCACACGCATCTTTGCTGAGGCTGGGGACGTGCCAGCTCCGCTCGGAGCTCGGAGCGCTCCCTGTGTGCACAGACACAGCGGGCAGGTATCAGCCCCCAGCCCCCACGGAGGGGCAGCGCCAGTGACGTTCAAGCCGTGTGAGACTCGCCACTGGAGCCAGGCAGCCACCCTCCTCCCCCCAAAGGAGCTTTGTGCCTCTGGGGAATCACTGTCCTTCTTTGCCGTCCCCAGCGGGGGCCCTGTGCCCTCCCAAGCTGCACTGGAAGGAATGGGGGACAGCTGGGCCGAGAACGCTCGGGCTTAGTGCATCAGGAAAGGTGCTGGGCTGGCCAGGCACAGGGGAGGTGCAGACACGCACCCCCCGCAAGACACGTGCAGCTGTCGCAGGCTCATCCTCCCTGTTTCCCTTTTTCCTGAGGCAGTTCATGCCAGCTAGGGCCAAATACGAGGAGCTCATTTAACCCCCAGCCTGTGCACCACAAGCCCAGGCTGCCCCCTCCCCTCCCAGGCAGCCATGCTGGGTGCCGGGGCTGGGGGTGCTGGCGTGCCCCCCAGGGCTGGGGTGCCCACTGCCCTCTGGGTGCTGCAGTTGCTGGGTGCAGGAGAGCACCCCGCAGCCCAGCCTGCAGAGCTTTGCTTTTCCTATTGCACCGCTGCCGCGAAGGACAAGCGGTTTGGGGGAAATGTCAGTTTTAGCTTTCTCTTGCAAAGAAGAAATGTGAAAACCTGGGGCGGCGCAGAGCCAGCCATCACTGGGAGGAGCTGTTATTGGCAAGGCGTGACTAAAACTGCGAGAGAAATGTAAATGCGCTTAATAGGAAATGGTACGATCAAATTGTTTAAGAATAAGAAGGGCCGGTTTCCATAGCAACAAAAAGCAAAAGAAAAAACAGTCAGTAAAAATTCCAACACTCTCTTCCATGTTAAACCGATTTTCCCCAAATCTAGACCAGCAATAGGCTGGTTAGTACCAGAGAATGGAGAACGCTGATACCGTGAGTATTCCCCCCTTAATAAACATTTCTTAGGAGGCACATCTCATGAAGTGGAAATAGGATATTTGCCAGCCTTAGTCAACCAGAAATGTGCCTTACTTATTAATAATACATTGATTTGCATAGTGATAAGCAGGTACGTCATTATTTTTATTATTGTAATAGGAGATAAACTGAAAAGATGAGCATGGTTTAACAAAGAAATGTGATTTCTCCGATAGCTCTATATTTATCATATGCTAAAAGCATCTTACAGAAAAATGTAGACTTTTTTGTGACTTGGAAATAAAACCAATGTAATATTTAACTAATACCTGTAGTAAAAGCAATACCTGAGTAGTCCCCTGAAGGGCTTATTTTAATTTCTAAGCTTGCATCTTCTCCAGTGTGGCTATAGTACACCCAACACATGGCAAAACCATCTTTTGTCTATTTCTGTTTGGTTATTAACTTATTATTATGAGAATTAGAGAAGCAGTTTATGAGCACAGTGTGGAAATGCACACCAAAATACTAATTTTTTCCTTTTCTATTACCTCTGCAATGAATACGTATCCACTGCCAAGTAAAGATAACTAATAGGATAAAAGACAGTAAAACAGAGGAGGGAAAGGGAAGAGATTGACTTCATGGCAATGAGAGGATACCAGAAACCCAGAGAAGCAACAAGTCAGTGTTGCTCTTGAATCGCTCCAGCACCGAAGGTCTTTCTTGATGTTTATATTTTGATGTGCCCCAGCATCACACTTTTGTAATTAGGAGTCTGGGTAAAAAAATGGGGTTTGGGATTAGCTGCCAAACCTGAGGAGGAAAAAGAATTTGGATGGAAACAATATTTTTCTCACTGAAATGAAAAGCAGAAAGCATTTCTTTCATATTGGCAGGAACCACCTATTCAGCCTAAACCAGAGCCCTTCAGGATCAGGCACCAGTACGGAAAGCAAAGGCAATGCTACCCAGCTGCACAAGTGGCAGGCGTGCCCTCCCACAGTCCTGTTTCCCAGGAAGTCTGTGAGGAGCGCACTCAGCCTGGGCATAACCTCATCGTGCCTGGCCCTGGCTGTCCTGGACTCACCTCTGCAGGGTCCCCGTGCTTCTGCAGCCAGGGGGTCAGACCCTTTCCCTGCCAGACTCGCTGCCCGCAGAGTCAAGGTTGAAGTCCCTGAGCTCAGCGTTCCTCAGCAACTCTCAGAGGAGGGGGCATCGGGTCCCCACCCTGCAGCATCCCACCCAGTCCACCCCATATTCAGGACAGTCCCTGGTCTTGAGCCACGTTTCCTGGATTCTGCTTTCCCTGTTTTTCCTCCCGCCAGGCTGCTGTCACCGCAGCTGCCCTGAGCTGGCCCAGCAGTGAGATGGAGTGTGAGGGTTGGTGGCTTTGTGCCCCAGGGTGGGATGCTACCCAGGAGCACCGCCGTCCCCCAGCTGATTCTGCCTGTCCGCACTGCTGAGCTGGAGATGCTGGAGAAAGAGGCACCTGGTCTGGATTGCAGGTGGAGGATCTGGGCTCAAAACTCTCAGAACGTCAACACCTTGCCAGGCAAGAGTGCATCAGCAAACTTGTGTCACCCAGTTCATCCAGTTACCAAGGATAGACTGCATCTTTCTCTGACAGCGAGGCTGCCTCCTAGTGACATGCTATAATACAGAGCATTTTTTCCTGCCAAAGCAATATAGTTCAGGATAGCCCTAAAGGGTTTGGACCACGCTCCTTCATCCAGGTCTTACTGCTGTCTATGGGGTAAAAACAATCTTTTATGCTATCCCTGCACTAGATTGTACCTTACGTCTTCACATAGAATTATGCAGCCCTTGGTGGGCATCTCCTGCCAGCTGTCCTAAGATCATCATAATTTTTCTCTTTTTTTTTAGGAAACAATTGTCTGAAGCACACTGAGCTGCTGACCAGCAGCTGTTTGGGTTTGCTTTTCAGGTTGGGCAGGAATGCCTTTGGGATTCTCTCTTCTGAGCAAATGATTAATTCCACCAGCTGAGCATATGGCACAGAAGCTCTCTTTTATTAAATCAGTATTAAAGATCCCTAATTAAATCAATACTAAATCAAATTTTGCTCATTATTTGTATTTTTATGTTGCTAAAAATTTCAGTCACTAGTGCACAGTCTCTAGACTCTCTCCAGGGCAGGAAGCACAGCTGAACAGATTTTCCCTAAAAATTTGAATGAAGAGTTGTGAGCTGAGCTCCCTCACTTTCCTCTTCCCCTCAGTCTTATATCCACATCTCATATGCAAATAGTCTTCATGCCTATATCGCACTCTGAAGCAGGAATCCTGTTCTCATTTCTGTCTGTAGTGCTAAAAAACAGGGTGCAATCCTGAGCAGTACCCCAGCCACAGTGCTGATGTTTGCTTTTGGGTCAACAGTACAAAAGTCCCCTGTCCTTTGTTTTTTGACATAAGTATAGTCGTTGTAGCCATGACTTTGTTCCAATGTGTTATTTTTTTCCACACAAGATGTTAAGGCAACAGGAAGGTTTTTGGGCAGTGAGAGAAATGTTTGATTGTACAGCACAAATATGGAGGAGGAATACTGCCCACTCAGCTTCCCAGGGCAGCCTACTCTTTCTGTAATTAGCAAGGATGTTCCCACCTCCATTATTACTCTGGCATTCAAGCGCTCTTCAAGCAATTTACTAGGGAATTTATTTCCAGCAGCAGCATGCTGGCAGTGTTTACCATGCTGGTCACAGACCACACTTGCTGCGGCTCCCTCGGTACTCTGTCCAGGAGCAGCAACCTGCTGCAGCTGATGGCCCTGGAACTGCACCGGCCATTTGCCAGCTGCTGTCTCTGGAGAGCTGATCTCATGGTAAATACTCCAGCATTAAGTTCTCGTCACATTTATCGGTGTGGGGAGAATGGCTTTGCACAGCCTGGCGTTCTCACTTGCCTGGTGTCTCTTCCCAGCCCCATCACAGCAGGGTGAGGAGAGCTTTCCCAATGGGTGGTACCAACACCAGGAGAGGGTAGCTGTCTTGGCCGTTCCCCTGCAGGAGCAAACAGAGCAAAACTCTCTCCTACAATTCCTTGTTTCGAGCTAACAGTATTTGAGAACACTGTTGAAGCAGTGCTCGTGGGCGAGCCCCTGGGAGAGGACAAGGAGGGCTGAGGGTGCCTTGCCTGCTCTGTGCTCCACGCCTGTCCCTGAACATGTGGCAGGGAATTTGCTCTGTTCCATCCTTGCTCTTGTTGCTCTGAGATGGATGTAGGCCTCATGAGGGCAGTCGTGGTAACCAGGTAAAAGAGTCCCTTCATCAGTTGCAGCCCTCACTTCCCAGCCTGGAGGGTCCTGCTTGTTTCCCAGGCTCTCCTCACAGCTCTGCAGAGCTGCAGTTTGCTGGTGTGGTGATACAGGCCCTGAGCAGCTGTTTCTGCATCCTTAGTTCCCAAGAGCTCTGAACCATCTCACTTATGACTATAAATGATGCTTCTCAAATGGTTCCCAAGAGCTAGACACAGTGTTTCCAAGAGATAACTATTATTTGTTCCCAAAATTATGAGTAGAACCATTGAAGAATCTTTTGTGCACGGAATCATGCTCTATTAACCAGAAAAGATAGCTGAAAAAAAATTACAACTGCCCAAATATTAACTATTATGTGCCAGCATACATTAATAGCACCCAAACTTCATTACCTAAAAGGTTATGCTTGCCTAATAAAACAGAAGTAGTTTTTTATGTGAGACCTCACTTTAGTCCTTCTCCATTCCTGGGCTGTTTAGACTGCCTCGCTTCAAATGTCAAATTTAATCAGTGTGCCACCTTCTGTTAAAAGCATGCTTTTTAAATAAAACTTTGATAGACATTTGTCTTACATAAAACTTATCCTTCCATGCAAAGATCAAAAGCAGAACACTGAAGGGAGGATTTGTCTAAAATCAAAGAAATGCTCTTTCTCTAGCTGTCTGCTAAGTGCCTTATCCTCAGAGTTCATTTCACTTCCATTACACATCACCCTGTGCAGACACTGCCACCACCAAATAAGAGAACCAGGTATTTATCTCTGGAGTTACTCACCAAAGCATGGCGTCAAAGTAACAGATCATGCCTTTGCTGCCCAAGGACATGCATGTGCCCTTGCACACCTGTCTGTAGATGTGTGCTTTTGCATTAGTCAGTGACCGATGTATTTATTTATGTGTTTACATACTTTGATTATTAATAATTATTAGTTCCTGTCCAAACCTTTGCATTCTTTTTCAAGAGTCAATATTCTTAATTAAAGTAGAGGTGGGGTAGTGCCACTCAGTGTAGCCGTGCCTGGAGCAGCGATGGTTCACGCTGCGATGCAGCTGTGGACACAGTCTGGGTCGGCTCTGGATGGTGCACACTGCCAGCAGCCCCGCAGCACCCACAAAGGCAGAGTTCCCACCAGTTTGCAAATGTTATTACCTGTTTTCTGAATGCTAGTGAAGCTGTGAGGTACTGGTTTTCCCCATAGGCTCGACACCAGTGCGATTCTCTGGAGTGCAGGAGGTTGCTCTCTATTTATTCTCTTCTCCTGGCTGCACTCAGCTGCTCCCCGGCACATATACCCTTGCTGACCATGCAGGTATTGTGCTCCTAACTGTCTGCTTGAGTTTTCACAAATCAAGGAAAAGCATCTGAGTATTCCCAAATGGCTGAAAGGCTCTTCCACTTCAGCGCTTATTGCTGGTGACTGCTAAAAGGGAGAAAGAAAACCCCCGGGGTTTGGGGTCCTTCTGGAGAAACTCCCTGTACACTGCATCAGCTGGCTGCTGGAGCACTATTTTCATTTTTACCTCCTTCATTTATTTCTCTGCCACAATTTACCATGTTTTCAGAGATGGAAAGTTACAGATGAGCCTTTGGTTCTGAGTTTTTATTGGCTTCATCTAATTCATTTGAGAAAACACCAGTTTCCTAGCCAAGCCTGCCCCTAGGAAACTGCTGTCTCAAGACAGCAGCATTTCCATCAGCTGCCACAGCGAGCTCCAGCCTGACTGTTGGTGTCACTGGCTGCAGGGTGAGAGCTGTTCACTGCCCACCCTGTGCCCATCAAACAGAAAATCAGAGGGAAGCACAGACTTGCCACTGATCTCAAAACTGTAACTATCCCCTAAATAATAGTTGCAATGAGTCGTCTTGCTCCAAAACGTTTTCCCTCATAAATGATATGAACAACAATTTTTGAGGGGAAAAAAAAAATGAAAGGGAAGGGAAGGGAAGGGAAGGGAAGGGAAGGGAAGGGAAGGGAAGGGAAGGGAAGGGAAGGGAAGGGAAGGGAAGGGAAGGGAAGGGAAGGGAAGGGAAGGGAAGGGAAGGGAAGGGAAGGGAAGGAAAGGAAAGGAAAGGAAAGGAAAGGAAAGGAAAGGAAAGGAAAGGAAAGGAAAGGAAAGGAAAGGAAAGGAAAGGAAAGGAAAGGAAAGGAAAGGAAAGGAAAGGAAAGGAAAGGAAAGGAAAGGAAAGGAAAGGAAAGGAAAGGAAAGGAAAGGAAAGGAAAGGAAAGGAAAGGAAAGGAAAGGAAAGGAAAGGAAAGGGAAGAAAAGAGAAGAAAAGAGAAGAAAAGAGAAGAGAAGAGAAGAGAAGAGAAGAGAAGAAAAGAAAAGAAAAGAAAAGAAAAGAAAAGAAAAGAAAAGAAAAGAAAAGAAAAGAAAAGAAAAGAAAAGAAAAGAAAAGAAAAGAAAAGAAAAGAAAAGAAAAGAAAAGAAAAGAAAAGAAAAGAAAAGAAAAGAAAAGAAAAGAAAAGAAAAGAAAAGAAAAGAAAAGAAAAGAAAAGAAAAGAAAAGAAAAGAAAAGAAAAGTCATGCTTATTGTGCCTGAGCCTCAGTAGTAATTAGGGAAAATGTGTTGAGACACTGAGGTCAAGAGAGAAGCAGCCAGAAGGAACCCAGTGCCTGATAATTTGCAGCCTCTGCTGCCACCACCCGTCACACTTGAAAGCTCATTTACTCACCATTAACCCAAATAAGAGTGGACCTGCCCTCCTTATAAGCAGGAGGACTTACAAGGCAACAGGGTGCTCTAGGACAGGGAGCATTAAAGCTGAGAGGAGAGCCTCAGCGGTGTCCAAGGCATAGGGAGATATATTACACAAGAGTCCAAGGAGGAATCACAGGAGTTGCAAGATGACAACAAAATAGCTGCAGGAAAGCAAGTGCCTGCTGGATTACAGCTCAGAGAGGCTAAATCCCATGAGGTTCAGCTATTTATTCCAGTTCAACATAATGTTATATGACATTTTCTAAACTCTTCCTCCCATATTTCATTTTGCAAGATAACAGATCAAGTACATTTCCAAGTCTGATTTATTTACTTATTTCTTACACACAGAGTTTATCTGTAGTGTTTGACCAAGAACACTGGATACTGCATGCCTCTGCTCCTCTGTCATGTCTAACTGGGTAACCTGAACTGCACTTGGCAGCAGGAGGGAATTTCTACTTGTACCCTATTTTGATAAGACCAAAACATAGCACAAAATAAACACCAGTTTATCTCTAATCTTTCCAGCAATCTGGAAGCTTTGTAGGACATTACCTAAAAATCAGATTAAGTGAAAGTCACATCCAGGCCATTAATTCAGTTCCAGTGCTCTCCACCATCATTTGGTGCCAGTGTCAGCAGGGGTGGGGTGGCTGCCACTTTGTGCAGTGCTGCTGGATGTACCACCTTCCCTTTCCTCCATGGTGTCCTGTTGCTTTTCAGCACCCAAACTTTTCTGGGAGAGCTTAGTAGCTCTTAGGGGTGCAAGTTCCCATGTGCTGTGCATGTGGATCTCGGTGTCAGTGATAATGGATAATAGCATTTCCACATTTTCAGCTATTTATGTTTCTATGGTTGTGCAGCCTTTCCCCGTCATTCATATTTCTGTGTTTACTGGCCTAAGCAGTTACCAGGACACGATGAGTACTGCACTGAGGGGTCGTTGGAGGGAGGAGGATCTCAGGTGCACAAACAACAGTTGAAGTCCCATCTTTCTGACCACACAAATAATGACCAGTTGCCAGTTCACACACCTTGATGCCTCACTGGCTTTCGCATCCAGACTGTGCATTTCTCTTCCAGCCCTGTAACCCAGTATTACACCATTGCCATTGCCACAGGCTTTGTACTGAGCTGGCGGGACATCAGGTTTGTCAGGCTTGTCAAGCATGTCAGGCTTGCTCTGTCTGAAGTTTTCCTGAACTTGAAGAACAGCAAAGTGTCTAGTGCCCGAGTGGCTATGCCTGACTTGCTTGACTTTATCTATGTGAACAACAAGCACTGCTTTTCAATGAATAGTAGTGACAAGCAGTTATTCTGCGCTGAATGAGGCAACTATGACTCCAACAGGAAGATGCAATTTAGACGAGTACAGGTCTCATACTGCACCAGGGTAGAAATAACTGCAAGCACCAGTACAGGCTCCAGTGCTCTGTGATGAAGCCTCCTGTGTGCAGCTGCAGAAGGAATTGTCTAAGGCCTCCCCAGGTCTGTCTGCTCAGGCAGACACAGGGCAGAGACATTAACACAGCCCCTGCACTGGCCAGAGCTCTGCAAGACGCAGGCAAAGGCAGCATACAGCACTTGTGCAGCCATTCTGCTTTTGTGTGCCGGAGCACAGAAACCCTTCAGATATGGATAGATCACTGCACGCAGGACTGCGGTCTGCTACCAAGCAAATAACCAGCTTCAGTATAAACCGTAATCCTACTCTCTCTATATATGTACATATATATAAAAATACACACATATACATATATATATATATATGTTTGTGAATGCATGCACATTTTTCCACTGTATGCTAAGCTACAGGAATCCCAATAAACCACATATGGAAACATATCCTGTATCTGATATATTTTGCATAAGAGTAAGTGTGATGATGTGAATGAGGGCAAGGAAATAGTTCCAAATTTAAATAATCATGAAGTAAACATAAGGTTGTAAATATGTATCTCCCATTTGTCACTGTGCAGAAGGGCTGAATTGATTGCGGGCCATTCATAATGGCATCATCACTAAGCAAAGTTCTAATTCTGCTGGGCATGGGGAGTGCACACACTGTGAGACTGTGCAAACACTGACACCAGTTTTAATCAAGTTAAACTTCAGTCATTTCACTCGGTATTATTTCATTAGAAGAACTGTGCTGTGAAAAAATAATTTTCCTTAATTAACATTTTTCTCAATTAATTAGTTCTCTCAGAGGAGATCTGAACTTTATTAAATTATTTGAAAGAAAAAAAACATATCTCAATATGGATATTGCATTAATTCAATGCAACCCATAAGCTTCCATTTCAATAATGGTTGTCATTTGTATTGATCTTTGCAAAACTTCTCAAATCAATAATCATTCCCAGAGGTTAAATTTTGCCTTAAGACAGAGACCATATGAAGAGAAATGTCACATCTCAGACTCCTGGAACGTCTTGCAAGCATAAAATGAGACATGAAAAAGAGGCAGAGAAGCAGCAATGTTATTTTTGCCTGGAGGAACAGAATTCTGTTGATTTTATTAGCTGTGCAGATACTGTAAAATTCAGGCTCTCTGTTCAAGTTAGCCTGGCCTGTTTGACAGCTGGAGCCTCGTCTGGATCCTTCAACCCCCTGTTCTGCTGGAATATCTATTTCCTCTCCATCAGACATCATTCAGAAGAGTGTCCATCCATCCATCACCTCTTCTTTACGTGCGTTTTCATGCACACTGCTTCTTACACCAGCACAGCTGGGCAGTGCTCCACAGCACTGGGACATCGACCCCACTGCTGCTGCAGAAGTGAGACCTGTGGCCATTCCTCCCCCAAGAGCAGCCCACCAGCACTGCCCCCCACCCTGGTGCTCCTGCAGATGGAAGGCAGATCTCTGCTGGTGTGATGCTCCCTGAAGACGAGTTCCCAGGCCTTGTGAGGTCCCAGCTGGGGCTGCACTGGTGTGGGGAAGGGGGAATGTCCCACCCTCTCCCCGGCATGCTGAGCAGTGAGGTTCTCCATGCTCTGCTGCCTCTTCCGCTGACTAAAACTCTCTGGCACTGAACATGCCTCAAGAAGGGCTGGGCTGGGTTGGGCAGGTCCCAGGCCACCAG
Organism: Pelecanus crispus; assembly: GCF_030463565.1. Classification (NCBI taxonomy): domain Eukaryota; kingdom Metazoa; phylum Chordata; class Aves; order Pelecaniformes; family Pelecanidae; genus Pelecanus; species Pelecanus crispus. The sequence goes on from NC_134648.1 coordinate 75,265,124, forward strand.
TCTCCAGGGCCTCTGGGGTGTTGTGCTCCCCAAGCATTGGCAGCATGCACCCCAGCTTGGCAGGGGCAGGCTGGGTGGTCCCTGCTGGGCTGCCTGCCCCTCGGCCAGGGGAGGACAGAGCTCATCTCTGCTGGCTGTGCATGTGTGTGGCCATGCAGGCACAGATGTTTGCATATGAACACACACGCACACACATAAAGCATCATTTTAAGAAAGCAGAGTTTCAGAGCTATTTCCTGGCCATGCAAGTCAGGTTCTCTTCTGCCACAGCCAGCTGTGAGAGAGGCCACTGACCTGCACCTCGGCTTCCAGCTGAATCCCACCTCTCCCGACAAGCACACAGACTCAAGGGTTGGGCATCCCCTTGCCTGCCTGTGCTGCACACCCAAAACCTGGCTCCAAGGACGGCAGCCTAGCACCAGCCAGGCAGCCTGCGGCAGGTCCCCTGGCCAGCCACCCCTCTCCCAGCTGCCCCAATGCACCCCACGGCACCCTGCAGCAGGGCGATGTGCTGCAGGCATAGCCCCCTGCGCTGCTTCCCAGTGCCCCTTCCCTCCGCCTTGGCAGGGCTTGCTGAACTCACCACTGTGCTACCTCCAAGAGCCCGCCAGGAGGAAGCCGTATTTTCAGTTAACCAACACAGGCATTTAAAGAGAGTGATTAGTATTCACATAAAGCAGCTCTGAAATCACTCCACTCCATAATTATGCTCAAATTCATTAGCAAGAATATTAGAACTATAATTAAGTTCCAAGACTTGTGTGAGCTCCAGACAAAACCAGAACTTGTTATGAAGGATCGCTACTGGAGTCACTAGCATCAAGGAGGTAAAATTACACCCACAGCAGTGTGAATATATTGCTTAACAGTCTTGAAATCTCATTTTTACTTTGTTTTCTTTTGCAACATCCTAGTATAAAGTGTAATTCCAATATCTCATCTCTACCTTTTTCTTTCTGTCATTGGATTAGGATTCCAAACAAAAATAATGCACAGAAAAACTAGCTTACTAACTTAAAATTACTCTATGTTTATACCCTAATGAAGTCTGGACAGCATTCTACAAGATTCAAAAGCATAATTTCAAAGTAGATAACTAGACATAAAATATCTTTCAAACACTAATTAGCCCCTGAACATTTATTTCAGTAGTTATGAATGATTTTCCTTTAGTGTGAATTACTCAGTGTAGATTGGATGCTTCCAGGGACTGTCTGTATATAATACCCAAGAGTTTGGCGCTTGGGATAGGAACAACCCAAAGGAAAAGGAAATGTATGAGGCATTGCACATGAGGTCAAATGAGACCATTCTAGTCTTAAAATCCAGCCTACCCCTTCTGAAATCAACATTTTTCTACTCATTCCAAGATGATACAATTCCACCCCAGTAAGCTATGACACTTCAAAATTTATTTAAAGTTAAATAATTTAAAGTACTCGAAGAAACTAATGATGACACATGCATCAGGGAAGCAAGTGTGAAGAATTAGAAGCCACTGCAGAGCTGTGGAGCTGTGACCTGGAAGGGATCGCAGCACTGGAGCGGGATGGCTTGCACAACTGGGCAATCGACGGGTACCGATGACCCCAGTGTACTGGAGAAGGGTTCAGGCTCTGCAGAAAGAGGCAGCTCAGGTGCCCAGAATTTGGAGTTCAGCAGGGTGCCTGCAACTACACTGGCAGCAAGGGGAAGAGTAAGGAAATGGAGGGCTATTACTGACTGGGGCAGGGGGAGATGGAGAACACGGGTGAGGTGGGGGTGCACAGTGCTCTCCTTGCCCTTGACTCCCCTGGCCAGGTCTGTCCGTGGGTGACAAGTCCCCATGCAGATCCTGGAGGAGGGCAGCTTTGCCCGCAGCAGGGCGGGTACATTACTCAGCTCAGCAATTTAGTGGTTGTGCTTAAACACAACACGGACAATGAGAACAGCGTGAATAAGTTACACAGTGGGCACAAATACCCTTGGTGCAATGTCTGGCTGTGTCTACACTGCTGGACCATCCAGCTGTCAAAATTGCTGTCCCTGTTCCAAGATACCAAATCTGCACCTGTGCTTTGTGGATACTATGCATCGCATTCCACACACGTGCCTGGCAGCTGTGCCATGCTGGGAGCATCTTCGTTCCTGGCTGATGTGCACAGCCTTGTACTAAACCCATCAAATCACAACTGTCCCCACCAAAAAGCAGGAAAAAAATCTGTGGAAACTGTAGTCCAAGCAGCTTCATAACCACTTTGAGCTGTTATTCCTGGAGCCAGTTTTACTGACAGTTTACTACACTAAATACATTCTTCCCTCCAGCCCCATGTTGCATGCATCAGGTTATTTTTATGCTGTGTGCCTGAAAGTTTCTGGAGAAGTACCATTGCGACCATGCCACACCTCCAAAACACTCTGAGAAACACATGGGGACAGCAGGCTCCCATCTTCCCTTGTTCTCCTCAGCAGCTGACACACCAGTATGATGAGCGTGAGAGTGTATCTTCACAAACCTTGTAAGTCAGATAGAGCAGAGAACCTTTGATATTTAGTGTTCCACTTTGGAAAGGCAGATGAAGGGGAAAAATCCTCAGGAGAGGTTGCAGTAATAAATACCGGCAGTCCAAAGGGATTTACAGCAGTTCTGCCAACACCTGGCACAGTGCAAGACCTGGTAAGGCTGAGCGAGGCAGCAGGCAACCTGGGACAGCGCAGCCTGGGCAGGGCTGTCGTCCAGGACTGAGCCGCATGAGAGGGGCTGGTCCTGCTCAGGAGGCAGAGTCCTGCCCTTCCTGACGTCCTCTGGCACGGGACACTGAAACCCCAGCCCTTGAGAAACAGGCTTCTGTCACCTGCTTGTCTCCTCCCAAACAATATCCAGAGACAGCTTTCCTTTGGGAGACAAAACCTACAGGGGCAGGTTGTGCAGGTCAGGCTTTTATGCCAATTCAGAGCCAGTCTTCAGCTGGTGTAGGTGAGAACTCTGCTGGAGTTGGTTTCCAGTCATGCACCCAGTAAACACATGAACATTTTTGAGGAAGGGGAAGAAATGGATGTGTAACAAGTGCTGACTTTCCATTCCAGATGCTTCTTAAAGTACCTGAAAAGGCTCCAAACAGCAATGAGATAAGACTCTGCATTTATAGGAATTGCTTTCACCTTTGCAGCAACAAACCACACGTATGACATCTATTACATGGTAGTGAAATCCTGCCTTTTATTTTAAAGAAGAAACATAGAGAAGTCTCAGAGAGGAGATTCAAGGACTATTAGAAGTTAATTGTTTTCTGTTCTTGTCTGATAATGGCAAATGGGGGAAAAAAAGATATTCAACATAAAGCCTCAGATAAGAAAACTTCCATTACTGTGCACATACCCATAATTTTCCTTGAGAACAATCTGAAATTTATACACTTTTCTTTACTTGAGCTGTAACCGTGTTTCAAATATGGATGATTTATCTGTTTCCCTTTCTGTTCTTCTGGCATATTTGGTTATATATGTGAGAATAAAAATAAGGTGCTCCATGGAGTCTGAGAGAGTAAAAATTGTATGGTGCCCTGCAGAGATAACCCGTTATCCTCATCAACTGTTATCTAAATGGAGAGCAGTAAATCTTAATCTGTTTTCAGGGAGCCACACACTGCACATTTTTTAGAACAGTTGTGAGATTTATCTGATACAGCGACACCATTGTTAATGGGAGTAGGAAATAGCAGCAAATGTGTGTCTCTGTTGGTCCTCTGATGATGGTATCTCACAGCTGTTGTCAGATGGCACAACAGAGGCATGTTCCCCAGAGATGTTTTTTCAGCAAGAAACAAAATCAAATGAAAAGGGAGAGATCATCATTACAAGCTCTGAGCTGGAGAACAGGCACAGAGGAGCTGTAGCACTGCTGAATGCCCTGCAGGATGAGCCATCAGGGGTGACCCCAGTGTGTCCCGCACTCCACACACAGGGAAGTGGGGAGCTCTGCTGGGATGGGCATCGCTGCCCTGGCTCCCAACGGGTGTACGCAGCTCCTGGAGAGCCTTGCATGGGCAAGCACCTGCGCTGGGGCTGCAGCAGGGCTGAGCAATCCACCAGACAGCTGCTTCCCAGCCAGGGCCAAGAGAAGAGCTGAGCAAGGTTTTTCTTGGTCCCCAAGGTCAGAGTTGTAAGCCATTATGTTGTGTGCCCCATGGTACATGCCTGCCTCATGGGGGGGAGGCTGGTGCTGGTGCCGTACCCCATGTTGCTAATGCAGTTCCTGTTCCAGCCTTTCAGACGCCACCAGCCCAGCATGTTGTGCCTCCTGCCGCTGCTCACACTGACCTCTCTCCTCACCTTCTGCCCCCTGCCCAGCACCAGCACGGATATTCCCACCCTGCCCTGATCCTGACCCAGATGAGTGTTTGTGAGAGTGGTCAGTCACTCTGACCTTGCTCACCCCAATGAACTTCATGTTCAGGAACCAAGGCTATGCTATACCCACCGTGGGTCGAACAGAGCAAAGGAGAGCAGAGTCCCTGCTGACTTCAGCAGCATTTCCAGATGTGCACTACATTTAAGGGCACCAGCATCTTACTGATCCCAGTGACAAACTAGTCCAAACAAGACTAAGAAAAGTTTTGGTGAGATGATAGGGAACTGTGACAGGAAGCAGAGCAGAATTTAGACTTTTTCTCCTTCTTCTCTAAATCCTCTGGATTTTTCTGTTCAATCTTAACTACAAGAGAAAGTTAACTGTTGAGAAGGGAGAGAAGAAGTAAGAATGTAAAGCACTCGCTAGGCTATGGTGTAGGAAAAGCTCATATTAAAAAGCACATCGTTAACCTGAGAAAGCAGGTTCACAGTTAGCTCCCCGGAGTTTGATGGGACAGCTTTTGCTGAACATGAATTAATCTAATGCTGCCATATGTCTGAACTTCACCTGGGTGCATCCCTTTCTCCACCCCAAGTCTTTGTCCTTCTTGTAAGTAGTCAGTACCCTGCTTAGGTGTCCAGGTGGCTGATGCTGGGTCCAGAGCAGCCTCAGCTGGTGGCTGACTATCCAGAAACCGCAGAAGTGTCTTGTGCTCCACGTGCGTGAACTGTGCTTGGCTGCCTGCTCCAGTGTCACTCCTCCAGGAGCCCGGTCTCCTGCATAGCACAGCACAGCCGGTGTGCAGAGCAAGCCAGATGCATGCACAGCAGTTCACACACACCTCCAGCTTGTCCACAGGGCTCAAGGCAGAGAGTAATGGAGTGATGCAGGGAGGGAGAACATGCATTTGCAACTGCTGTGTGGCATCAGGTTGAATACAGACTTCTGCCATCTGCGTTTTCCTTTTAATGACCTCTAAAACACTGCTAACTCCTCCTTAGGGTGAACACAAAACACACCAGAATGCAAACAGCCCTGAAGCCTGTATTCAGAGTAACCCCTCTGGTCCCTGTCAGATGATACTCTTCACAGAGTGTTTCTCCAAGCCAAGGAGCTGCCCACTTTGTCAAGGCCACTAATACACATTTTTGTAATCTTTGTTTAATTTGGGTTTTGATTATGAATAGATGATGCTTTCTCAGTAGAAGGTACTTTCAATCAAACCCACAAGAAAGTCTGTGCAATGCAGAGCCCTAGGCTAGAAGTACCAGTGTACTAATGGTTGCTTGTGACCAAGCCCCTGGGCATTGCCCCATGTTAGGTAGTGCCCACACAGCCAGGATTCCCTCAAACCTGAGCAGGCCATGTTGGGAATGAAGAGTGAATAAAAACATGTGACCATCAGAATATTGCACCATTTCTCTTAAACAAACAGGTGGCTTCTAGAAAAGATGTTCATCCATGAATGCTTTCTACCCATGGCTTCTCCAGAGAAGTGGGAGACTGGCTGCAGTGAGCACAGTGCCATGAGGTTGTGCACCTTCTGGTTCTTCCACTGCAGAAGCATCAGGCTTGATGCTGCTGCTGTTCCTGGGGCTCTCCTGGTCCCTGAAAATGTCCCTTCCCCACCACTGTCTCCATGACCTTCATGGAGGGGGTCAGTAAATGGTCTGTGGCTGGACCAAGTGAGAGTCTTTCTTCCATTCTATTTTTTATGGCTCATATATCTAGCATTTGTTCTGAAAGTCTCTGCTTATATACACATAGTATATTTGATATATAAATCCATATAAATACCACTGGCATATAATGAGGCACTGAAATTAATACAGACTATGTGCTTAGTGCTGCTGGATCATATTTAATCAAAACTCCAATTTTACTGGTGATAAGGAAGAAATCTTTATTGATGGAGATATAAAATATGAAAAACTGCCTCTCATAAGGAGGCATTAAAAACTAATTCACAGAAAAATCTAGCTTAGGAAATGTATTGCAATAAGAAAAGAAGGGGAGGGGGGGAAGAGACAGGGGCAGAGAAAAGGAGAAAGAAAGGAAGAGAGCACCAGAGGTGGAAACGTGCATAGGTTTACAATGTACTGCAGAAAAAATATTCTCTGCTACCTCTGTAGAGCAACGTTGTACAGTATTTGCTCCTAAAGCAGGTCTTTAGTGATGAACAGCGCTGAATGAACAAGTTATAATGAATAATTCATTCACTGTATCATGCTTCTCTCTCTGTTCACCTGCTGTTTGCAGCCTGGCAGTGCCTTTGACCTGGGCTCTGCAGGAGCAGCATGGGGAGGGGATCGCTTCAACATGCCAAGCAGAGTGTGGGCAGCATCTGAGAGAGAGATCCAGGACAGCACACAGTCTTGTGAAGTTTATTCTGTTGCATTAGCTCAGCTGGTTAGAGCATGGTGCTAATAACGCCAAGTTCACAGGTTCAATCCCTGCTCACTGCAGGGGGGTTGGGCTCAATGATCTCTCAAGGTCCCTTCCAACCCAAAGCATTCTATGATTCTATGATTCTATGATTATTATAACTCCAGTGAGAAGATACGCACCAACTCAGTTCAGCACTTCCCAGCCCAGTCACTGTTGGTATTCCCTGTAAGGCTGTGCTGGGAGAGGAGATTTCACAGAAAAGCAAAGGAGCTGGGAATAAATACTCTGGTGTAACTAAATTACCTCCACACCCACTGCAACACCAACCAGGTGGTTGGGAGAAGACTTTGGGGCTGGGGAAGCCTCAGGCAGATGCCTTGGACAGAGAATTATCATCTGAAAAGACCTACTGTGCTGGAAATGGTGTTGTGCAGTAGCATAATAAACAGTTGGGTGCCAATTTTCCACCTCAAGGCAGGTAACAACATCGCTCTGAAACTGCATTTGCACCCGTTTTTATTATCTGTTCCCTACCCTGTACTGAAAGTTTTTGTCTTCACGTCACAGGTCAGCAGTGGCGCTCAGCTGGGAACTAAACGTAATGAAACAGTGGGATGGCAAGGGAAGGCCAGCGTGGAGGTGTGCAAAACATACTGGGCTGAGATGATGATGAGAGAGGCAGTATTATCCCTGTGGTTTGACTTACAAGAGCTGGAAGCAGCCAGCCCTGGCACAGCAATTGTAACCTGCCTGGTGTCTCCCTGCGCCCTGCATGGATGTCCCAGCCTGTCCAGCTGTGGACTGAGAGCTGCGACAAGGGGCTTGCTCACCCTCTCAGAAACACCTCTTGGACTCAGCCATCCAAGAATGGTCCTAGAATAGACAGGCAGCCCAGCGCCAAGGGAGGAAAATGCAGACCATGGGACCAAGCAAGGACTAAGTGCTCAGTGTTCCCTGAGGCCTCTGAGGCTGCTCAGGAAGCAGGGGAGGTAAAAGTCCTGCAGCATGAATGTCCTGCCTTCGCTGGACTCTGCAGCAGGGCTGTCGGTGTCAGACGCAGTGGTAGACAGCAGGCTGCTGGCGACTCTTGCTGGTACAGGCAGGGGAACTGGAGGTGAGAGCTGGTTCCTACAGGAATGCAGGGCCATCGGTGCTGTGAGTGTGCAGCTGTGTCAGGGCTGTGTGTGCTGCTAGCAGGCCTGCAGACACAGGTTATGCTACGTTTGGACACTTGTCCTTAACTTACCATTAACACTGCTATATATTCTTCAGATTATTCCGTGGAGCTATTTCTCTGTGTTTTAGCTCTATCGTTTCCTTTTCTGGAAACCTACTGCTGTACAATTCTCTGCAATGGTCTCTAATGAAGCAGGTGACACTAATTATCATGAGCCCCATCTCATCTAAAAATCACATCCTTACACTACTGTTATCTACCCTTTGCATCTGCAAATAGGCTGTGCTGCCCAGCAAGGGCCCAGAGTGTTAATGATATGAGCAGCTGGATGAATGAGACAGCCGCGTCCCCACTCAGCACAGGATGGCTCACGGGTGCAGGCACACACTGCGCGGACAAGGGGGCTGTGAGCCATCAGTGAGACAGCGCCAGCACGGCTACTCCCCCCAACAAGGCCCTAGCTTTAAGCTGACAGCTTTCTACAAGGCTTCATTCTCACCAAGTTGCAGGCTGACCCCATGGAGAGGAGAGGAGAACGGTGCTGAGGCCATTTGGGAATGGAGCAAAGCGGGATTAGGCCTTGCACTTGCTGCCCCTGGAGAGCAGGACCCTGGGGATGCTGGGGCACACAGGGGTAACCACGGCCAGATTTCCCTTCACAGCCCTGGTGGGGCTTTGTCCAGCTTTGAAGTGTTTGGCCTCAGCCTGCCTGCGGGGTCAGGCGCAGCTTCTGCTGTGTGGGTTTGACTGGGAAGAGGCACCTGGAGCAGAGTCCCAGGCAGTGCGCTCGCCTCCTCCTAGAGCAAATAAGAAATCTGCGCTGAGCTTTTCCATGACAGAGCACATCATATAAAATATCAATTTCCATAGAAATGTCCAATCGAAATGCTGGAGGCATTAGTGACTCTATGTTCTGATAAACTATAAGACTAACTTCACACTTGTAGCAGGGAGGAATGCGTTGTGCATAGCAACAGGAAAGTTCGATGGAATATGTTGATGGAAATGATGAATCCCTGGGTGGAATTAGTAGAAACACAGCAGACTGCAAACGGTTTGACCTAACACAGAGTACAACGGCAGCTGTAGTCCTCTCAGTACAGATGTGGGCTGGGACTGGCAAGCGTGCTGAGACACATGCCCGAGGGCAGGCAAGCTCTCCGTTGCACAGCTCACTTTCTACAAAAGTACTCACTTGAAAGAATTTGTGACAAGCTGCTTGAATGATTATTTTCCCAACAAATTTGACCTTTGAAATAAATATTTAAAATGTCAGATTATTATTTTTTAAAATAGCAGTAAAAAGAAAGCATTCTGGTTATGTTAGAAATCACATCTGCTCAACTCAATCTGACACTTCTCCACGCTGCAAAGATGAACCCGAGGCACCATCATTCCTCCACCATTCACTTTTGCTCCAGATGCACTCAGAGTGGGATCCACTGTCCCAAGACCCAGGCAGCCCATTAAGCAGTGCATCATGCCAGGACAGTCTTCTGCTTTGCAGTCTCGGAAAGACTTTCGTGTGCTGAAAGCTGTTGCACAGTTCGTTCACTGTGCATAACTTATCTAGCCAACAACAATCTCTTCTAACTGACTTACAAATGCACTTTTTCATTCCAGCCACCTTTCAGAGGACTAAGTGTCTTGCAGGATGCTTATGTGGTGTCACTGAATTCTGCACAGTTGGTGAAGGTTTCACAATAGGTCAGATCTTTATTTGGTAGATTAAGTACTTTAAGTACTTAAGCTCTTTGCTACTTCCCAGAGCAGAGAGACTGGACTCTAGTCCCCCAGTCCTATGCCCACCTCCCACATTAGCCTGGCTGTGTTTCCTTATGACTCAAGGCACTGATTTAATTCAACAATGATTTTCATTAATAGTTACTTTCAATATCTCTCAGCTTTGCTTTGGCTTTACCAACGGCTCAGATTTTTTTTGCATGTGCCAGCACATCTATTAATACTCACTCTCTTATGAGCCATAGCATCTGTGACTTCTAGAAGTAGAAGTCGTGTCATCAGCTCAGACTACATCTCCCACTAAATAATTAAAAATAATCAGTGATGAACATTTCATCATTCACATCAAATGATGCCAAAGCCTTCTTTGTATCAAACAGCCCACCAAAGCAAGCTGGTCTGGCTTTTGAGATACACAAGATCAAAGGCGAGCCTCCACAGCCAGCAGTCCACAGGGGCAGCTCTGGACCTGCCATCCTCCCGCCAGCTCTGAGCGCAGAGGCATCCTCACACCCACATGGTCTGGTGATCTATAGCAACTGCCCACTCATCTGACAGCACGTCCAGAGAGGCAAAGCGTGACTGGACCATCCACGACGCTGGGGTGACAGTGGCTGCCAGACCAGGGCTTGGCTCCCACAGGAGGGGAAGTCACAGAGTACAGCCCTGTACCATGGGAGAGCACAGGGAGGTGGATCCCCAGCAGGAAGCTCTGAAGGGCAAGGAGCTGAGGAAACTGGCAAGTCTTTAAAGACAACATCCTCCAAGTGCAAGGTCAGTCACACCTGTGCATGGGAGGAAGACGTGTGGACTGAGCTGTGCAGAGAGATGCATGCTGCAGAGGCACTGCTGTGCCATGGGTGACATGGGATGGAGCACAGGACATGCCCTGCTCAGGCACCAGGACCCACAGGGCTGGCACTGAAGCATTTGGGAAAAACTTCCTTTCTGAGCTCAGGACTTGGTCCCATCCTGCTTTCCCTGTCAGGTGGTAGCCGCTCTCCCCGCTGGTCAGGAAGGGAATGGAAAGTACCTTCCCTGGTTTGTTTTATGGCAGCCAGGTTCCCCCCTGGGTTTATCCCAGAAAAACAAAATAGTTTGCAATTACCAACATACTCTATCACAGTGTCCAGATTTTCCCCCAGGTGAGATTACTCATCAAATTTCACCTGAATTTTCTCCTGCTTAAAGCCCAAGTTAGAAAATGTAAGCCTGAAAAACACCTCTTGCTAATGATGGAGAAGAGCTCCCACAGCATCCTCACCTTGTGGAACCAGAGGTGTCCCTGCACGGTCCAATAGCTTTCTGGACTGCTTGTGGCCGCCTGAACTGCTTTCTGTCTGATACCGAAGTTGAAAAGCATTATATGAAACCAGCTCACTGGCTAACTGAGAAGTTATAAAAGATTGGAAGTTTTTGGAGGGATGGAGAAAACATCACTTCATTTTTTTTAATTATCATTACAAATATTGACCAGCTATAGCCACTAACATGGCAAGGCCCAATTGAGGAGATTATAAATTAATATGTTTTCCTCTGTAATAGGAAAATATTTGAAAAATATTAACTGAAAATATAATATGAGTTGCTTAGCTCTTACTGGCTCTTCCTCTACTTTTGAACCCAGTTAACAAAAAATTAATCATCCTGTCAATTAGTGTGTCCAGAAAGAAACAAGTTTTTCCTCTTTTGGCTCTCTTTAATTTTCAAGCACATGTCAACTGCTGAACACAGAACATGTGTGTTCTGGTGCATTTTGCCTCAGAGTAGAGCATGATAGCAATCAAAGCCATTCATTCTTGTTTACTAGTGTTTGGCAGCTGAATTTTTCTCTGCATTGAACATTTACAGGCCACAGAAGGCAGATGTCAGCAGTGATTTCAGGCCCTTTTATGACAGAAAAATACCCGGGCATGAATGCACTTGTGAGTATCATTTAGGTTTTTCTTTTATGCAGCATAGGGGACAGGTAGCAGGCAGGCAGCCCATGGGGCTGATGCAAGAAAGCACCCACAGCAATGAGCCCGTGCAAATTCTCCCACCTACCCCTGACGATGTTCACTTTCATCTTTGCAAGAGGATGCCACATTAATTTTGCACATTTGTGCGATCCTTTTCTTTCTTCTGAATACCAGACAGAGCATCAGCAGCTGCGATAGAAGGTGATGTATGGAGCAGCAAGTGATCTCAGATCAAAGACAAAGCAAGGCTGGCATGGAGAGGGGAGCCTTTGGCTTCTGAGTGTCTTCCGACAGAAAAGCAATCAGAGGAGTATGCATTTTGATTACTGTATATCAGCTGGGGACAGAGCATGAGATAAGCAAGCCATGAGGTAAAACCATTTAATTAAAGCTAAAATGCAGTGCCATTAATATGGGAGCTCTGGCATTTTTGCAAAGCAGGTATGAAAACTTCATGTTGTTTTTGACTACACTGAAATGCGCAGAGGGGTAACACAATTGCAAAAAAATAATTTGCTAAGTAGTGTATTACACCACATCCCTTACATCATAGCCATAAATATGATGTATTACATCATAGTCAGCCATTTTAACTGTCAATGCACCGTATTTTCCAGACCTTACTAGTTCTTTCCTGAATACTGAATATTTGTTAGTAGTCTGAGTTTTTAAACCAATGTTCAATGTATATTTCTAATTTGCCTTGCATTTTCTAAACAAGTGAAGGGGTAGTCATCAAATTATAAACTCATTGTGGGACTCAAGCAAATAATATTTGAAAACCAAAGCAATGAACAGTAATTAGGAGCTTGCATGCTTCCAAAGACATGTGCCAATGTGCCTCTGCATGTCTGATCCTCTTGTGATGCACTGTGGCCAGTGACCGCAGGTGCCATGACTGGGATGCACAAAGGAACAGCGCTGTGCTATCAGGCAAGTGCTCTGTCATGGTGTTGTGTGACATGCTGAGAAGCAGCTGTCTGTTTTGCATGATGCAGCAGATATAACTGGTAGAAATGTTCTGGGATAGAATTTAGTTTCCAGGATATTTGCCTCATAGAAAGGCTTGTCTATGTATTTTCCTCTCTGTAATTTACATTTAGCATAGAAAATGGAAATATAAATTGGATATGGAATTATTAATAATAACCTCATGCTTTAGGCTACAGTGATTAAAACATGGAAGATAAAGAAATGATGAAAATAATAAAGTTAGGTTATGTGCTAATTTTCATCTACTAACTAAATAATGGATAATAACCCGAAGAGTTGCGGTGAATGGAGTTAAATCCAGTTGGTGGCTGGTCACAAGTGGTGACTATGTACCACTTTATGTCTTTTTCAGATACATTTTCCCAACATTGGCCAGCTCTCCTAGCCTAATTCACAACAAAACTGTTGAAAACAAAAGTTGTCTTTTTGGTTTCCATAAAAAGGATCATGTGGAATATAGATAAAAACACGTTTATACACTAAAAGGCATTGAAAAGGGAAGAGTAGAAACAATTCTGTTGCATTAGCAACAATTGTGTACAACTGTGTACAATTTTGACAATATGTATACATTTATCTACCAAAAAAGTGTAATTGTGCTTTCTGAGTGTAGGCATGAGGAAATGGCCTCAAGCTGCACCAAGGGAGGTTTAGATTGGATATTAGGAAAAATTTCTTCATGGAAAGGGTTGTCAGGTATTGGAACAGGCTGCCCAGGGAAGCGGGACTAGTGAACATGGCTGACTGCAGAAGTGCATTGTGATGTTTTTCACTGCCTACTGTCCTTTACTGCTATTTCATGTTATCCTTGGGACAGGTTGTTACACTGGTGGGAATGGGGCTGCTAGCACTGGCTGATGTTCAGGCAGCTGCTGGTTGCCTGTGCTGCAACCTCCATGCTTACCCAGGCAGCTGCCTGTGCCCCTGTCCAGACCTCAGGTCAGAATGCATGAGGAAGAGGGGGACCTTGCCTCCACTGAGGTCTGAGCTCTACACAAACACCCATCATATTTGTTACCCTTTCACAACAAATTTTCTGGGCCATCCTGTGGCCCCAGCACTCCAGACCAGGAAGAAAATGCAGCAGGCCAGCTTCATTGCTCTGATCTCTTGAGGTTTTGAGCCCAAACTGTCAAGGGAGTTCTGGTAGCACCGAAACCCATCTACCTTCTAGTAGGACTTGAACCTATCAGCGCACCTTGTTTTCTGGTGGGACTTTAAACCACACTTGCACCGTGGGAGTCCACCACCAACTGAACAGAGACACATGGACAGTCAAAGCACAGAACTACAAACGAGCTTTATTGTAAGCAATGTGTATGCAGTGCCCCAGCGTAATGCTAGGGGACTCCAATGTTGTGGAAGGCAGGGTTTAAATACGTTACAGTACAGCTGTGTTGGCCAAGCAAATCACACATGTTAAGCGGTGGGCTGATCAATTGCTGCCTTTCACATGATCAGTGCCTGCTTGTGCCGTGAGCGCCTTGACCTCATCTCTAGCTCAATGTCCACTTGGGTCATAGCACTTTTCCCTTGTCTGAGAGTCTATCTTTGTGATCCGCTGATGTTAGTTCTTAACATTACCAGGGAGATCGAGATACTGTTCAGCTGGTCATCCATGTTCCTCTCCACAGAGCTGGCCAATGACACATCATCAGCTGTAATTAATTCATCTATGTACAGAGAATGCTTTTAGAGAAAAGACTGTTTACATGGGTAAGATGCCAAACAGAGCTTTGAGCAGAGTGATCTAAAATTGGACATCAGAGCCACAGCCACAGCTCTGCCAGCCTGCAGGGGATGGGGACCAGGACCACTCTATGTTTTTTCAGAAGTTGTTCAGTGCACAAACAAAAGCAATCTCCTTTCTTAGGTACTTGAGACTGGCCTCTGTCAGGAGCAGGATGCAGGTGGATGAAGGTCTTGCTCTAACACGATGCAGTTGTGCTTATGTTTGCATGTGATCATAGAATCATAGAATCATAGAATCATAGAATCGTTGAGGTTGGAAAAGACCTTTAAGATCATCCAGTCCAACCATTAACCTAACACTGCCAAGTCCACACTAAACCAATCAAGGGTGGACTAGACTAAACCATGTCCCGAAGTGCCACATCTACCCGTTTCTTGAACACCTCCAGGGATGGTGACTCCACCACCTCTCTGGGCAGCCTGTTCCAGTGCTTGACTACCCTTTCCATGAAGAAATTTTTCCTAATATCCAATCTAAACCTCCCCTGGCGCAGCTTGAGCCCATTTTCTGTCGTCCTATCGCTAACTACATGGGAGAAGAGCCCAACACCCCCCTCCCTGCCCCCTCCTGCCAGGCAGTTGTAGAGAGCGATAAGGTCTCCCCTCAGCCTCCTCTTCTCCAGGCTGAACACCCCCAGCTCCCTCAGCCGCTCCCCACCAGCCCTGTGCTCCAGACCCTGCCCCAGCTCCGCTGCCCTTCTCTGGACACGCTCCAGCACCCCAATGTCCTTCTTGTGCTGAGGGGCCCAAAACTGGACACAGCATTCCAGGTGCGGCCTCACCAGTGCCGAGCACAGGGGCACAATCACCTCCCTGCTCCTGCTAGCCACACTATTCCTGATACAGGCCAGGATGCTGTTGGCCTTCTTGGCCACCTGGGCACACTGCTGGCTCATGTTCAGCCAGCTGTCAACCAGCACCCCCAGCTCCTTTTCGGCCGGGCAGCTTTCCAGCCACTCTTCCCCAAGCCTGCAGCGCTGCATGGGGTTGTTGTGACCCAAGTGCAGGACCCGGCACTTGGCCTTGTTGAACCTCACACAGTTGGCCTCGGCCCATCTGTCCAGCCTGTCCAGGTCCCTCTGCATCTGTCCTCACCATTGCCAGTGGCTTCTCTGAAGCAGGTGCATGCTGAGTATTGCAGCCTTAGTTTCAGGGTGATCTACATTCTGTCTGGTGGAGATGCCCTTCCAAAGAGATACAAGATCTTCTGTAGGGATTTTAGACACCAGATGAAGCTTTTGGATGGCACTCCCAGTTGAAAAGTCTCAGCCTTCCAGTTCTTAGACACTTGGAAAGGGTCTGGCCATCAAGCAGAGCCCAAATGGTTTCTGTTTGCACAGGTCCTGTCACATATGCCATGTTGTCTGTGGGAGAGGCACCTGTCAAATGAGGAGTTCAATATGACTGTCTTCACTGAGCTTTGAGCGCGTCTCAGGTGGGAGCCCATGAACTCCCAAGGGGGACCCTCTCTCCAGGAGCTCCTCCTGCTGCAGTGAAATGCAGTGAGATGCATGGACGCTGCTCCTCCCCAACCATGGTCTCTGCAAAGGCCTGCAAGCACAACCAGAAACCAGCTTCTTGCTCTGCCCACCACAGCAGCAGCACACTGGTGCAGCTGAGACGGGAGCATAGCTCCACTGGGTTTCCTCTGTACCCTCCCCAGGGTTGGCTGTTCTGCCTGAAACTTCACTTGGAGTGAGGCACAGAGAAGTTCATGTGTCTTGTATGATGCTGGGACATTGCAGCTGGATTACTTACCCCAGTAAGTCCCGGCTGATAGCTGACTCAATTACATTTCTTTCTGTTTTATTACTAATGCTATGAGTATGTCTGCCCGACAAGCTCAGGAAAAGATTAATAAAATTTCTCTTTCTACCTGAATTGTTGTTGTTATTCCCCTCTCCATTGTTATTAGGAAACTCAGTCAGGTGAAAGAAACTTACTCCCAGCATTTCGTACAGCTCCTTTTGTTCTTTCTTCATAGCCATATGTCCCAGAGACTTGAGCTTTGTCTCTCTGGACGGGTAATTTTGAGATTTGTCTCTCTGTGCTGCCAGGGGTTAAATTGGACGGGGGAAGCATTCAGTTTTTGACAAATTTGATTTTTGAGGATGTTCCCTTCCGGCTTTCTTCTGACACTTCTGTTTGAGATGGCAGTGTCCTTCATGAGGGCTCTTAGGGGGGTAATGCTATCCTTAATCTAGTGAAGACAAGTAGAGCCTGAAGTTTGCAATCACTGGGATTTCCCCATCAAGAAATACAGTATCCCTGCCCTTGCACATGCTGATGTGCCCCACACAACGCGGACTGTGTCCCGGCATAAAACAGAGCCCTGTGCATTGCTGATGGTAGTGTGAGAGGGTGTAAGTAAGAGCAGGGCACCCACCGACCTACCACAACTTCTGTCCCCTCTTGCCTTGTGTCCCCAGGCACATGCACAGCTCCTCTGTCCCCTCTCTCGGGCCATGCAACCCACCCCACAGCTAAGGCTAAGACAGCACTGAGAGACACTGGTCCCCTTCGGGGACACAGCCCGGGGTCCAGAGCCAGTGTTCACCAAAGCCATGCACCCATGCAGACCCCCACAGTCACCCTAGGAAGATGTCCCCTCCTCATGAATGGTCATTGTTTGGGAAGGAGGTGGGTGGCCCTCTGCAGGGACATCTTGGGGGTTGAGGGCTCTGCTGCATGCTCAGAGGTTTCTCACCAGCCGCAAGCTTTGGGGCTGGGTGCGGCTGAGGGGATCCTTGCCTGTTCCATATATGATCCAGCCAATGCAGAAAGTATTAAAATAAATGCTTCTGTTTTAAAGTAGAATGACAATTTCAAAAGTAATTTACACATCTGTTATTTCTGCTTCCAGCACTCAGCAAATCCATTTTTATTCATCTGCCCTTGGCATACAAGCAACTGCGATTAATATTTGTATTTATGATGACTCTAACTGACACTGATGTTTGTCCTCAGGAGAAAAAAAACAACAGGGAAAAATCTTTCTTAGACATTTTGAATGAATCCTGCAAGCCTGGAAACCACTGATGATATTTCATACATTTTCCATGAAATTAATGTAATTTCAGAGGTTTTCTGCTCTTACAGAAGTATATGATAGAACTGTGTAATAGGTGGAGCTGGCAGTGCTGGCTGTACTCACACATCTGTCACGTGTCTGCTTGGAAGTGCTTATTCCTTTATCATCTATCATCAAGTTTATTACCTCAGTGCCCAACCAACTCACATAAAGGGAGGATTTGTCCCAGTTGGAGCGCGAGCAGAGCAGGTAGGAGGAGGACAGAGGTAAAACGTCCTCCTGGGTGCTGCTGCTGCTGCTGTTACATGTTGGACCACATCCGTCCACTGCTGGGGCCCAGGGCACCAGCTCCGCCTCTCTCCTCCCTGGCCTCCTGTCGCGAATCCTGATTTAGGATCCTGACGACTATGCCAATTTGTCACAAACAGGTGATTTAGGACGCTTAAAGAATCACTGTCAAAGGTATTAGCAAAAGTGGTTTTAATATGATGTTGTAAAAGCAGGACAACACAGTTCGATGGCAAGGTTCACTCTATTACTGGACAGTACAATCATTTGAACAATGATTCAAAACTGCCAAGACACAAATCAAAGTCACCAAGACAAATCAAAGTTACTATACTACAAGGTTATGTGTGATATTGGTCACTTACCAAAGACCTGCTGTTGGTAAAAGGTCTCTCTGCCTTGAGGAGCAACCTTGAGAGGCGTCTCAGCTCAAGGGGAGATCACCGCCATGCCACCAGGCTGCGTAGCTGGGAGAGCTCAAAGAAGGCTCACTTAGGCTGTCATATTTATGGAATAAAGTGACTAGCTTGCAGTCAAACTACATGCAATGGAAAAGATATGCATGAGACACCTTGTACCCACAACTTTCTTTGTTCCTTGATAAATGAATCTTGGAAAAGCCACCCACTATTCACTTGTTAATCACATGATTGGTGTTCCAAGCTCATATGCATCGATGCTCACTGTGTCACTCTGCTCCTCGCTGGGTTTCCAGAGAACGGATTGGAATTAGAGAAGTTCTTGTCCAAGATATGGCTTAGGCCTTTGCCTTCTTTGGAGCCTGTGCCAAACTACTGCTAGTTTGGTTAAGGGGTTGAATGCATTCATCACACCTCCCCAGGTGTAAACCACACCAACTGCCTTAAACACCTGAGGGAAGCATCCAGCCCAGGATGTATGTATTCTGACATGTTTATTCTGGGAGAAGGCAATAGCTCCTGGCATCCTATGTCCACCACTCAAAGGAATGAAATGAAGCAAAGCGCATCCTGCTCTCCTATTGAATGATAACCTACACGCCTGGGGTCTGCAGGCGAGAAGCCCGGGCACTGCTGTACGTGGAGCAGGGGTTCCCAGGACAGCTGAGCCAGGCTGTGCAGGGCCAGGGGTTGGGCACCTGCAGTGGTGGGCACAGGGGGCAGGGAGGTGCAGGGGGCAGTGGTCCACACCTCTCCTGCCAGCTGCAGCTGGGCCAGTGCTGGCACGGCGGCTCGACAGGGCTCCCACGCTGGGGAATAGCTGCAATTCCTGCTCCCCTTGCGAAAGGTGGAGATGGCACGTGGGCAAGGCTAGACCACAGGCAGCACAAATCTCAGTAGACACTTAGAGGAACAAAGCAAATTCCTGCTAAGATGAAACAGAGCTTGTTATGAAAAATTAAAGACAGGATTCTGAAGTGCTTCTCAAATTGCACTCATCTTCATGTTAGATTCAGAAGAGGGGCTGTACTCCTACCTCGACATTAAGGGGGGGGGCAAGTGCAGAGAACATATTTTTTTAGAGACAACACAATGGGATAATTTATTTACATATTTTACATTCTGGGACCTGTCCAAAAACCGGATTATTTTTAAAATAAGTCAGGCACTTCACTGAAATGCTTTCAGGCTGCCAGCCTTCATAATATTTCTGTATTTCTCTGAGCAGCTGAAGGCATAGAAGGTTGTGCAGCCAGGACACACTGCAAGCATGCAAGGCCTGTTCCTGCTTTGGTATCAGCAGCAGGCAGAAGTATTTTAAGTTGTAAATGGCAGTTCCCAACAATAAAGGAAGAGGTCAGGAACAATGATTTGCACAACAATGCAAAAGATATACTATTTAGTTGCACGGTCGTGAGAGCCTTGACAGTAAAACAAATTAGAAAATGACGCAATGTACCTCTTGTGACCAAACTCTTCAATAATATTAAATTAGCGTTAAATGAAAATGTTGTCCTATTACTACTACATGAAAAAGTATTTGTGTAGTGACCTCAAATTCCAGCAAGTACTCCAGGATTTCCTTTTGAAATAGTCCCAAAGTTATGCCAATAAAACCTCATTGATATCATGCTGGCCTCTACTCAGAAGCTGTTCAAACATAAAAAGAAATCTCCTAGTAAAAGCCCAAATCAAGGCATCTCTTCCACTTTCAGAGGACATTTATCACCACTTGACACTAACTACTTCAAAATAAATGCACTTCCAAGAAAAGACATTTCAATTTTCTGCTGACAGTAACATAACAGATACTTTCCTAGAAATTTTTGCTGATAGGTAACAGGGCCAAACCCATCCCAGCTGCATTTCCCTGTTTGTGAATTCCTTTCTTCAGCGATTAATTAGTTTCTTACCTGACAGACTGGGACGACAACTGAGAGCCAGCAATGCTTTTATAAGTAATGTATTCAATAGTTGACAGGTAGAGACAATTATGAATGTATTTTTTATTCCTCTTTCTTTTAAAACATTGATTTTTGTCTCGTTATTGAAATAACCAAGCACAGTTATGTGTCTTGGTACCTAACCTCTCTGGACAAAGGCCCTGTTGAGCCAGTGCCCTGTGACACGTGGGAGTCAGTAGGAGGAGCAGAGACCTTCAGGTCACCCTCCCCTGCAAGTTCCTCCTGGGTTTCCTTCTACATGGGAACATGGGGAGATCATAGAATCACAGAATCATACAATCGTTTAGGTTGCAAAAGACCTTTAAGATCATCCAGCCCAACCATTAACGTAGCACTACCAAGTCCACCACTAAACCAGTTAAGGGGAGAGTCATAATTTCATGTTTCCTGGCTTGGTGGCTGTATTATTTTTTAATGAAAGTAAAAACTAGGAATCATTAAGATTGGAAAGGATCTCTAAGATCATCAGTCCAACCATCAACCCAACACCACCATGCCCACTGAATCATGTCCCCAAGTGCCACCTCTGCCCATTTTTTGAACACTTCCAGGGATGGTGACTCCACCACCTCTCTGGGCAGCCTGTTCCAGTGCTTGACTACCCTTTCCATGAAGAAATTTTTCCTAATATCCAATCTAAACCTCCCCTGGCGCAGCTTGAGCCCATTTTCTGTCGTCCTATCGCTAACTACATGGGAGAAGAGCCCAACACCCCCCTCCCTGCCCCCTCCTGCCAGGCAGTTGTAGAGAGCGATAAGGTCTCCCCTCAGCCTCCTCTTCTCCAGGCTGAACACCCCCAGCTCCCTCAGCCGCTCCCCACCAGCCCTGTGCTCCAGACCCTGCCCCAGCTCCGCTGCCCTTCTCTGGACACGCTCCAGCACCCCAATGTCCTTCTTGTGCTGAGGGGCCCAAAACTGGACACAGCATTCCAGGTGCGGCCTCACCAGTGCCGAGCACAGGGGCACAATCACCTCCCTGCTCCTGCTAGCCACACTATTCCTGATACAGGCCAGGATGCTGTTGGCCTTCTTGGCCACCTGGGCACACTGCTGGCTCATGTTCAGCCAGCTGTCAACCAGCACCCCCAGCTCCTTTTCGGCCGGGCAGCTTTCCAGCCACTCTTCCCCAAGCCTGCAGCGCTGCATGGGGTTGTTGTGACCGAAGTGCAGGACCCGGCACTTGGCCTTGTTGAACCTCACACAGTTGGCCTCGGCCCATCTGTCCAGCCTGTCCAGGTCCCTCTGCAGGGCCATCCCACCCTCCAGGAGATCGACACTCCCACCCAGCTTGGTGTCATCTGCAAACTTACTGAGGGTGCACTCAATCCCTTCATCCAGAGGGTTGATAAAGATATTAAACAAGACTGGCCTCAAAACTGAGCCCTTAGCAAAATCACTCATGACCGGTCACCAACTGGACTTAACTCCATTTACCACAACTCTCTGGGCTCAGCCACCCAGCCAATTTTTTATCCAGCAAAGAATACGCCCATCCAAACCATGCGTCGCCAGCTTCCTAAGGAGAATGCTGTGGGAGACGGTGTCAAAGGCTTTACTGAAGTCCAGGTAGATGACATCCACAGCCTTATTTTATTTATAAAATAAATTCCATGAAATGAGACCAATTCTCCTCACTCACATTCCTAAAACACAAACGCTGGAATCAGAAATAAGTATTTTACATGGCACTTCATCACTTTGTGGGCTTTTCTTGAATTCAGAATTGTTTTGAGAAGCATCATGTCATACAGGGTCCTGTAGGCTTTCTGCAAGATGACAAGTAGCACCTGGCAACAAAGTATATATGAAGTTCTTGGATGTGGAAGGTTATGAAATAATAATAAGAAAGCTGAAAGAAAAAGATAAACTACAGCTAGAAAAAAATCTAAAATCCACAAGAATGTCTTCTATTTCAAATCTTCTGCTAGCAGAAGAAATGTGCAACTGGATGTTTTTTCCTTGAATAAATAATCATTTTATCCAAATTACTTCTGTGCCATGTATGTGTCTGTTTATGTAGTTTGAAAGTAGATCTGTCCTCAGCCAGCTAGCCCTGCCTGCATTAGATTTTACTTTTTTCTGTTTCAATGTGACAATACTACTGTGGCTGAATTAGCAGTCAGGGGTCTACTCATAGGAAGAAGTAACAGTGTGATTTTTTTGGCAAAGTGGTACACAGGGGTCTCAGTTCTCAAAGTCAGCTGTAGTCATTCCCTCTCTGACAAAATTTCTTTCCGAGTAATATAGTGAAAGAACAATTTTTCATGCTTCCTCACACATGATAGAAGAGTGAGAGGAGACATGTTTATGAATTTCTCTTCCATCAGCACATTCAAGTTTATGAAAGTTCAGCGTATTAGCATAGGGCTTATGCTTACAGTTTTTTCTGTTCTTACACAATATGAAAGGAAAACAGTGTCCTGAAAACATATACCCCAGTTATAAGCATACTGTTCAAAATGTGCTTGATGTATATTAGAGAGAACGGGGAAAACTGTGGTGAAAAAGAATTATTATAAGGTAAAACTGCTGGTAAATGCTGGAACCCATTTGCTGTTAAGAATTGTATCCAAAGGTATTGCTTGCAGTCTAGGAAGGGCATAAAGATTAATGATGAGCAAAACTGTCACCAGCTCTGGGATGGAGATGTTTGCACACAGGTGTTAGACCTCTTCTGAACTGCAAGTCTGGGCTGGACACCTCATTAGTTTTGCCTTTTTTCTGCCTTTACTCTGGTTCAGTATACAGTAGTAATCTTTTATTCCACACCTGCATGGGGAAGGAAAGAAAAACAGAAATGAGGAATAACTAGACCCAAGCAGTTCTGCATCTCAGGAAAGAAAATATGATTCTGAAATTTGGCAAAGGGTTTTGGAAGTGTGTGAAATGTGTAGTCTGTACCTTGCAATTCATTTTATTTGCATTATCACCTATAAAAGACAGTCTCACACAATGAACCATCATCCACGTTGTCTGCAGAGTTCCACCATCAGAGGAGGACATGCATAATGTGAGATGTCACAGAGACGTCTCTCTGTTTGCTTTTGCATTTTGTTCTTAAGAACATGGATTTTAAGACCGAAGAGAACCATTAAATCATTTTATCTGGTGGACTGTGTAACTTAAGCCAGAGAATTTCACTTCTGATATGTGCATGATCCCAGTAGCTTGTTTGACTGAAGTGTGCCTTTCAGAAGGGTATCTGGTCTTGCTTTAGAGCCTTCAAGAGGTGCAAATCTATTGTTTTCCTCAGACTCACTGCCAGAGGTTAATATTCATCAACATTAAAAGTCAGTGCCTTTTTTCACTCTTGAATGTCATTAGCAGTCTCATTGTGCCTTTTGCTTTCATTTCAGATTCTTTATTTCCTGCTGTCCTCCTGCCAACACAGTAGTGATGCCTCATTTTTTCTGAGTAAATGTTCATGTTTGTGGCAGCTGTGGGTTTAGCTTTCCTTTATCTAGCCATGGTGTTCCCTGTGCTCAAAGGTACCAGATCTCACATGTGCATCTAGGAAGCTGCAGGTGTAAAAATTGCAATTTGCGTGCATGGCTGAATTAACTGGCCAGCATTGACCCCCAGCTCATTCACGTACTCCCACAGTTCCCCTTTTGTCCTAACCAGGTAGGCCATCTCTAGTGCAGCCTACACTTTGGTCTAAACTGGCCACACTGGCCTTTTCCCCATACTAGTTTGTGAGAACTGTATTTGTTAACACCACCAAGATCTGCTTCCCTCTGTTCCATGAAGCATCAAAATCACAGAATAGTGGAGGTTGGAAGAGACCTCTGGAGGTCATCTGGTCCAAACCCATTGCTACAGGAGGGTCACCCAAAGCAGGTTGCTCAGGACTGTGTGCAGTTGAGTGTTGAATATCTCCAAAGACAGAGATTCCACAACCTCTCTGGGCAACCTATGCCAGTGTTTGACCACCCTAACAGTAAAAAAACCCAACAGCAGCCACAGATGAGACTGGTTGGTGACACCAAGATGGGGACCACTCATCTGATGCAGACAGCAAATTGCAATAGGCAGCAAGTGGCCAAGAACGTGCTGGAAGTAGTAAGTTTTATGCCACCAAGTTATTACAGACCTCTAGGAGCCATCCCTCAACCTTTAATTCCCAGGTCTGCACAGGCAGCTAAGCTCTCTTGCTGCCTCTTGAAATGCACATGTACAAATCAGGCCCAGTCATTTGAAAATGCCACTTGTCTTCTATGCATGTCTCCATAAAAATTTTAAAAATCACTGTTATGAGAATCAGCAATGTTAAAGAAATTACTGTTTCAGACTTGGAAATTGCTTTCTTGCCTGCCAACAAGTGTTTGGCGAGATGGATTATTGGAACTCGTTCTGCTGGAAAAAAGACACTTTTGCTGATAGAGACAATCCAGACTTCTTTAGAGAAAACTCATTCACCTTGTTAGAATTCTGTGAAGAAAATTCCCTGTTCTTACAGCAGTGACAACTTTCACTACAAAAATTTCCTTTTCTATCTGCTGTTCTTTCTCTGTGCTTTGTAAACTAGCACATTGTTCTGTGTGCCTATGCAACTTGTGGAAATTAATGTTCTCATATTTTAAAAAATAAATAATAAAAATTCATTACACTTCTGTTATGCAAAACCTGTAGCTTATGCAGGGCCCTAAAACAGCTCCCAAGAAGATCATCACCCTTTTTTCACTTTGCTGTTTTTTGTTTAATAAGCACATGGATGAGTGTGTGCACAGTCTTTCATATTACCTCGCACCTTCCCTTGGACAGCACTGCCCTTGCTACCTGTACTCAGGAGGCTTTGGTTTTGTTCCTGCACCTCTGGCTGGAGCAGAGGTCCAACTCATCTCCAGCCAGTCTCCCTCTGCAAGCCCTCTGTGCTCACAGATACTCGGTTTTCCCTAGGAAAGCCCTCTCAGCCTCTCCTTCTCATAGGCAATGTCTCAGTTTTTCATCTCAACTCTGGCAAATAGCTACAGTGCTAGTTTGGAGTACAATTTCTTGTTACTACTAGAAGGGATGATCCAAGAGGAAATGGCCTCAAGTTGTGCCAGAGGAGGTTTAGGTTAGATGTTAGGAAAAATTTCTTCATCGAAAGGGTTGTCAAGCACTGGAACAGGCTGCCCAGGGAAGTGGTTGAGTGCCCATCCCTGGAGGTATTTAAAAGACATGTAGACGTGGTGTTTAGGGACACGGTTTAGTGGTGGGCTTGGCAGTGTTTACAATTGGACTCTATGATCTTAAGGGTCTTTTCCAACCTAAATGATTCTATGATTCTATAATTCTCTGATTCACCTATGTGCTGATTTACTTTGCCTTTTGTCCTGGTTTTGGCTGGGATAGAGTTAATTTTCTTCCCAGTAGCAGGCACAGTGCTGTGTTTTGGATTTAGTAGGAGAAGAATGTTGATAACACCCTGATGGTTTAGTTGTTGCTGAGTACTGCTTATGCCAGTCAAGGACTTTTCAGCTTCCCCTGCTCTGCCAGGGGCACAAGAAGCTGGGAGGGGGCACAGCCAGAACAGTTGATCCAAACTGCCCCAAGGGCCATTCCATACCATACGGCATCACGGGCAGTATAGAAACTGGGGAGGTTGGCCGGGGAGCAGCGATTGCTGCTCGGGAACTGGCTGGGCATCGGTCGGCGGGTGGTGAGCAATTGCATTGTGCATCACTTGCTTTGTATATTACTATTACTGTTATTATGATATTGTTATTATTACTACTACTATTTTACTTTATTTTGTTTCAATTATTAAACTGTTCTTATCTCAACCCAGGAGTGTTTCTCACTCTTACTCCTCTGATCCTCATCCCACTGAGGTAAGGGGAGTGAGCAAGCGGCTGCGTGGTGTTTAGTTGCTGACTGGGGCTAAACAACGACACTTTTGCAGCTTCATTAGCTACCTTCACCTGGCCTCTCCTCCTCCAGCACCATGCATTTAGTTGGGCAATATCAATGAAGTGGACAGAGCCAGAAGGAGCATGCAGACACTCTGGTATTCTCACATGCACGGTCCTGGACGAGCCCTGGTGTAAGGAGACTTGTGGGAACATTGCTTTTCTGTCTGCTCCCTCTCCTGCACTTTGCTTTGAAGGCCCACAAGTGACTGTGTGGGACTCTGGCAATAGTGGCCTTTGCTGCTACAGTCTATAACGGGATTCATGTCACTCAACTCACCTTCAGTCATCTCCCGTAAAGGATAATGGAGAGCTTCATTAGCTCAGTTTAAATCACTTTTCAAACTGCCAGCAAGGTTACGAATCTGCTCAACAGCAAGAGATGTGAAAAGGCAATTAAAGAAGCCTAGTGGAGTTATTTGCTCTTACCTGCACAACCAGGAAGGAGAGGCGGCACACTCACCCAGTGACAGTAAGCGAGTGCCTGTTGCTGTGGCACAGGCGCACACTCAGCTCCGCACACACTAATTCTGGCTGGCATTAAAGCGATGTTTTAAAGAGCTGCTTCTGACAGACGTTTGTTCAATCATGAAACATTTCTATCAGGTTGCAGGGTTCACGGCAGATGGCTGAATTACGGTGATCTGCAGTGCTAATGCTGAGTGATTTGTGATGGAGTGCACACTTCTGGGGATTTGTGACTCAACCTGCTCATGTATTTTACATGCTTCTCTCTTTCTCATTCCTTTTCTTTTTTAACTTAGCAAAGAGGAGTATTCAGCAGTGCAGAGGCTGGCACCTCCTTGTGAGCAGAGGCTCCCAGCCACAGCACCCTGCGCCCTGACTGCTCCCTGTCTCCAGCCACTGGCAGCATCCCAGAGTAAGGAAATGTTGGCTCAGGACCGAGGGGCCCATGAAGCAAAGCAGCAATTCCCAAGCGTCCTCCAGCACTACTCCCACACAGCTCCAAGAGCCCGAGACAGCAGGATCTGCACACTGGGCAGTGTACCCTGCTGAGCCGGGGGCGGTGACTGTTCCACCACCTACTCCATGGTCAGGACAAGTCTCAGCTGGAGGCTGGTCCTCAGCAAATGGTACAGTGCCTGCTCTGATACAGGGCAGAGCAGAACGGATGATACAGTTGTGGCTTTACAGACCCAGGATGTGATTTGCATTGAGAACATCACCTGGATATGCAGGATTTAATTTGTCTCCATCCAGTAATATGCATCTGTTTTTATGACTATTCTCTCAGTTTGAACAAGAGAGATAAAACATTTAAGATCATGTCTACCACGACAGCAAAGTTACTCTAAGACTTCTTTAACTTATGTTTACAAGCTGAAAGAGCCAAGATCTAGGCAGAGCCCAGGCTGTGTTGGCATATGTACATACAGTGCATACATGCACATGTCCTGCAGGCATGCATGCTCATCTAAGTCTGTAAAGACAGAGGAGCTGGAATACCTGAAAGCCAAGCTCTGTCCAGTAATGATAGTTTGGCAGGTTTTCTAGCTAGGTGATCAGAGCAGGCTCCAGGACAACTTTCCAAACTGCTCCAGCAAAAAACCCTGCCCAAAACATAGCGTATATGTTCATAGGTAAGGGTAGGTTGGTATGTGACAAGACGCCATGCTAGCCCTAGCATCAGACATGCCTAGCAGGGTTTTCCTGAAAGGACAGGAGGATGAATGAGTCTCATACTGAGGCTTCTGAAGGTCCTTTTCAACTGGTTTTGTGTGTCATATACAACTGCAGCTTCACCTCAGCTGCTGCAAAGCATATTATAGCCTCTTCCCCTCTTTAGCATGCTAGAAGAGTGTTTGACCAAAGAATCAGAAGCACAGGCGTGAAAGCACAGGTCAAGCAATGTGTCTCAGCAAAGGAACATCAGGGTAAAGCATTTGCAAAAACATCTTTAAGCTTGTTTATGCTATATCTGAGCCACAGGAGGCACAAACAGGCACCTTCCCACTGAAGCTTAGGCTTCTGAAAGACCAGCCTGTGTTAACAGCTGGTTCAAAAGCCTTCACTAGCACAACTTTAACCTGGCTCGTCAGGCCAGCAATAGACACCAACTGTAATAGCCTGTCCTCACAGTGGTATCACAGCTGAGTACCTCCACGGAGTCCAACAGCAGCGGCTAGCTGCTTTGCACTACTGGGGTAGTGCCTGGCCCCATGCTGGGCTGGCAGGATGCTGCAGGACTCATCTTCAGCTGCTGGGCACATGTGGCATGTGGTGTCAAACAGCAAAGGAAACACTCTTCTCCTGACAGTCAGCTTAGGCATCTTTTTCAAACTGGAACTGGGAACAACAAGCTTTGTAAGAGCAAAAGTCGGGGGCGGGAAATGGAAAACTCTCATATGCTTTTAAAATGCCAGTTCTGCAAACTTTCAAAGTTATTCCAGACATTTGAATGAGGCAGCGCAATGAACAGAGAGTTGCTGTATATGTTTAAAGGTTGCAGACTCATATATTATTCTTGCACCATTGATTTAGAGTGTGTTTGCTTTTGTATGTTTGGTTTTTTGCCTTTTGCTCAAATATTTTCTAAGTTGGAATTCTTGAATCCCACAGCTTACCCTGTAGCTCTTATGAGCAATGGTAAAACCACTCTTTTTAATGAAGCAAAGTAAGCTCATGAAACACAGAAATTGGTGCTGCTGTCCAAGTCAGTGGTGAGACTGAGCAATCTGTATGTCTGCTTTAACCATGTCTGTGCCCACTTCACAGGTTTCTGCCTTTAAAAAACAGACATTTATGTAAAAGACATATGTATATACAGATTTATACGTATACATACATGCATGCATATTTGTGTGTGTGTACGTATATATATGCTTATATATATGCTTGGTAATGTTATAGAAGGCACATCTGAACCAATCAGCACTGTTCCTTCCCTGCTCATACGTATTTCTTCATCTGCAAGAGCACAGGATTACTGAGGACCGAGTGGGTTGTCACATCCATCCCTCGCTACTGCACACACTCCCACCATACAGACCTCTCTGCAATTCTATCATGCTCTTAGGTAAGAGTCAGTGCCTGGTTTGGCCCCAATAGTGTGTTATAAGACCCTTTCTGAATCTTAGCATGATCCTGATTAAAAACCATCTAAATTACAACCTAAATATACCTATATATCCATGTGCTCATCAGCCTACACTGGCTATTAGAGAGTCCTTTTCCTTCCCTGATGTTCACCTCCATGTCTGTTCACAAAAAGCAATCCAGCCATCTGTTCCGTACAGCCAGTCTCTTTTTGGGTGGTGCAGCATGGTGCAGATCTCTCTGCACAGAAGCCAGCATAAAAAGTTCTGCCCCATGTTGAAATACCTTTCCCACTCCAGCCATGAAGCTCATTGCTCCCCTTGTTAGACAAGTATTTGTGGGCCCTGCAGTCAGCAGCTTCACTGTGATCATCCCAATTAACAAAATGTTGCTTTATAGACCTGTTATGAGCCTGGGCCACTTCCGTGATTCTCTCCACAGCACAGCTGCACAAGCACCTGCATTGCCACAGCAAAGCAAGGAGCAGAGAGAAGAGAAAAGGGAGGACAAAGCCTGCAGTGAGGTGCTCGTAGGAAGTGAGCAGCAGCCAGGGAGAAACCTATATCTTGCTATCAAAGAAAGCACATTATTTATTACATCTAGTTTCCTCCAACAGCAGTGGCTCTTCATACACAATATCACCTTGTCATGTTCCTTGACATCTCTTCCTTTTCAAATTAATCTTTTTGAACATAGATGATCAAAATTATTCAGCCTTATAGATTGACTTGTGCATCAGGACAAACCTTTTTTTTTCCAGGGAGCAATCTCAGCACTCATTCTAGGGCCATGTTGCCTGCACTGTATCTACCATCCTTCGTGATCAGAGCACACCCTGATCCATCTTAGCCAATTCCAGCTAATGACATCCAGCTTATTTGGAGAAATTCCTACAATTCATTGCTGAGGGCATACTCTTGCAATTTTTAACCCTCTATTGTATACAATTTCTATCGTTGTTTTTCTAAAGGTCAGCCAATACCTCCAAAATGACAACTCCTTCCTCCCCAGTCTTGGCTGTATGTCCTGGCTTTTCATTAGGCAGTGTTATCGGCATGGCCCTAAGCAGGGCCAGTCCCAGGACGAGTCATCGAGGACCACGCCTGCTCCTGGGATGATGCATCCCCCTCCAGCAGTGTCGTTGTCCCTCAAACCCAAACCCTCCTCCACGGCACAGCCCCACCTGCATTCGGGCTTGACCTAATGTCTTCGGCGGTGCCCATCCTTCCCCCTCCCGCCCAGCCCTGGGAGGCCTCACCACGTTTCCCAGACAGGCAGCTCAGGGTTTTCTTCCTCTCCCTTCCTCCAGTCCCACAGTCCCTGATGCCTCTCTTGTCCTCCTAATGCTGTTTTGGGACTTTTTGATAAGTCAGTCACCCATACAACAGCTCCTGCAAGTACATGTCTTCTGGCAATGCCAGTCAGTTCCGAATTCCTTTAGGAAAAGTTTAAAAAAAAACCAAATTCAAGCTGAATAGTGATGTTGGCACATGCACGTGTGGCTACACTGAGCCAAACTCCTCAACATTGGTGTGAACCAAACAGCAGGCACCAAACAGTGATGGGCTGTAAGGTGGTGCTCAGAGGCTGTTCTCCTGTACAATCTATTTAGCTCTTGATCTGGGTATTTCATTAGGTGAAGACACTGGTGCAGCTATTTACCTACTCTGCCTTGTACCAGGTATGTGTAGTTGGGTTTGGTTGCATGAATGCTTGGTTATTTCAAGTCTGAAGTGTCCAATACACAGTTGTGACTGGGGCATGGCAGGGCCATGCAGGCAATGGCACTTTCCTCTTGCTGCCCAGGACAGCTCTTCCACAGCACACACTGATTCCCGACTGGAGGACTGCTAGTTGTTTCTTTTCTTTTCTTTATTGTATTGCAGTTACTGTCTACCTGTAATACCTAATACCTTAATGCAATGAGCATAATAATAGAGGCCTCAACAGAAAAGAATTTATGACTAGCAGATTTAAAACATCTCTACAAAACAACTGTAATATATTTTCTGTTCAGGAGTTTGGAAACATTAACTTTTCTGTTTGGTGGATGAAGAAAATTTCACTTTGAGGAGAAAGCAAAAGGGATGGTTCTGGTTTATTCCCCTTCTCTTTAAGCCTGATTCAAATGCCTTTATGGAAAATGGAATGCTGAAGTAAATTCCTGGAAGAGAGATGGATTAATGGTCCATGTAGAGAAAATCAATGACAAATGCAAAACATAGTCATAGATACTGCGCTTACTCTGTCTAGACATAACATGAGTTTTTTGTTTATAAACAAGACAGTACTTACACTTTAAAATTCAATTGGTTTCTGTATATTAGTAACTGAGCACTAAATGAAACCCACAGTTTTCTGTTAATCCTCATTGCTGAATCCAAATAAAATGATTTATAATGTATTGCATGCCATAATCACAATATGCTGTGTACTTTAATGATGATGTTGCATATATCTTACTTTGCAAGCTTTCACTTCAAGCTTTTCAAGGATATTTATTTCTTCATCTGCATATGAAGAGCCAATCTCAAAGCAACATCTATCCAGGCTGCCGTAGCTTTCATAAAGACAGAATTGCAATTAAACAGGTGCTACAATGCAAAGAACAAACTGGGTGAGAAGGGAGGAACGAAGTGGAGCTTGGAGAAGAGCCAGAGGGTAGCTTGAAGTGCCTGTTGACTGGGGCAGGGTTGATGGAGACCTGGGACGGTGGGGACTCACGGCGGGGGGGTCCTGCCTCAGCACTGGCCTCCTGCACACGCAGGCTCACCTGCGAAGCCCCTGGCCCTGCAGTGCAGCCCCGGCACAGAGCCAGGGTGTAGGTGCGGCTGCCATGGCCCCAGGCAGCCAGGCTGCTCTTGCTGTCCATTCACAGAGCAATTACTTTGCAGGAGACTAATTACCACAGCCAGCACACTGCAAACAGTCTGTGCCTTCGGTCTGGCTCAGGCTTATGCGGCTTTGCACGGGCTGAAACACCCCAGTTTACCCCAGGGCCGCAGTCACAGCCAGCGTCTCGGCAGGCAAGGAGCAGTGGAGGGTTTGAGAAGGATGGGTAAAAGCAGAGCAGGGAGCAGGAGCTGGTGGCCAGCTGAGCACAGCGCCTGCCTGGAGGGGCGGAACCAGCTGTGGGAACAGGTGTGCACAGCGGCTGTGTCGCACCAACGCGCGCACAGCACCGGTCTGTGCCAGGCTGGGCGCGTGCTCAAACGTGCTCTGGGTCCCGCTCTCCTGCCCATGCCTGGAGCGGAGGGGTGGTGGACCCGAGTTCCTGCTGCCCCTGGCCAGACCTCCCATCCTGGGCTTCGGCAGTGTGGTGGGGAACACACCATGGGCCACCAAGACCAAGACTGTCACACGAAACCAGAACTGTTCTGCACTGTGACTGCCGTCAGACACAAGTCTTACAGGCAATGAGAGTTTTACCTCTGAGAGGCCAGAGCGTTACACATTGTAGGGATCATCTGCTGCAAGCCAGCATGGAGCAGCTCAGGGATGTGTCCAGAGAAACTGAACATCGCTGTCTCATCAGCAAGCACCGCTCCACCCTGCAGCAACACAGACACAAGGTACAGGCATGCAAGAAGAAATACATTATAGGTGATTAACACAAGTGTATCTGGTATCAGTTTTACTGCTTCTGCCCAATGCAAGGGGCAGTTTCTATACTGAGCACAATGTCATATGGTATGGAATGGCCCTTGGGGCAGTTTGGATCAACTCTTCTGGCTGTGCCCCTTCCTAGTTTCTTGTGCCCCTGGCAGAGCATGGGAAGCTGAAAAGCCCTTGCCTGGCATGAGCAGTACTGAGCAACAACTAAACCATCAGCGTGTTATCAGCACTATTCTCATCTTAAACCCAAACCACAGCACTGTGCCAGCTACTAGGAAGAAAATTAACTCTATCCCAGCTGAAACCAGGACAGAAATGAATGCCCAGAATGCACTCCTATCTGTTACTGTCCAGCAGAAAGTGCGCGAAGCCCAGTTACTTTGATTATTTCATAGATGTGTCAATCACAACTTCAAGTGCTTTTTGTGTTTAGGTATGGAGGGAAGTTATGGAGATAAACAGTGGGTTTCTTCTTTCAATATTATCCCTAATATCTTAGAGCATCTTGTTCCAGTGTCCCGTGTATCAGACGCATACTAAAAAAAGGAAACCAAAATTTCTTCAGCGGCATCAGGGAGCAGTTACATGGTAAAGCAGTGCTATCAGTGGCATTTCAGGATTTAATGCTGAGCTGTCACAAGGCGTGGGATGACCAGATACAGCTCTAACTCCAGGACTCAGGTCTTCAAGGAGGAGCTTTGCTTTTGCTTTTCTGCTCAGGCTCCCTAACCTCATTACCCTGCACAACAAGCTCAGTGTTGTGGCACATCGTGACCAAAGATGATCCATTTTTCTCCACACAAAGATGGGTTTTGAGGCGTGAAGGAAGTGGAAAACTTGGGAGGGACAGCAGGCCACTGTTACTCTGGTGATAGACAAGCAGGTTTGTCAAGAGCTGAATGACTTTCTGATGGCTTTGCCTGCCTTGAGGTCCAGGCTGTCAATGAAAGAGGTATGTTTGCTGGGCTCAGCTTGGACTCCTCGCTGCTCCTGTTGTTAGCTTCATTATGCTTGGGTATTTCCATTAAGACTCCTCCACAAAATTAACCTCTGGATCTCACTCCAGGACTGTCAGCAAATCCCCACAATCCATGCCTCTAGGCAAGTTCTGAATTTTGAACTAGTCCTTTTCTCCCAGACTTATCACAATGGATACTTTGCTGAGTGTCTTGCTGAGATAGCACATATGTGTTCTGGTTTCATAGCAGGAATTTACTGGCCACAGCAGAAGAGGGGATATCCCAGGAGAGACCCTCACTTTCTTGTGTTTGCTTGTTTATTGCTATCATATTCTTCTTCGAACACCTCAAGGTTCTTAATGAGGTGCTAAATGAAAGTGAAATGCCCTTTGCAACCCTAAAAATCAGAAATGTTCTTCATATGAACCTAAACTTGATGATTGCCAGTATAATTTGCATGTTACTTGGGAATGATGTTTCTCAACACCTATTTAAGCACCACTGGAATCAACAGCAAAACTGTTGTTCACTTAATTAGCTAGGATTTTACACAATGCCACATTTCAGATGTTATTTCACACTCAGAAGACTCTAAAGAAGGAGGACATCCCTGTCAGTTGCTTTGACAGACAGCTACACAAACACCTACCTCATCGGGAACGAGATGCCACCGTGCCAGGCTCCCGTCTCCTGTGGCTTGTGTGACTTACCTGCGGTTCCTAGCTGTTCACTGGACCTGAGATGAGCAGACAGATCACAAGCATATGCAACCAGTGTACTTGATAATTTGCTCAGGTTGTTTGGCTTACACGCTTTACCTTTTCTTATTGTTGAACTGCTAGCTTTAAAAACAAGTTTTAAAACAGCTTTTTAGATTTTCTTTGATAAAAACCTAGACCAACATGACATTCATCACATCATTACAACTCCTGCAAACTAAGCAATGTGGCATAGGAGTTTTTAATTTTTTTTTTTAATTTAGTTTTTTTTTAATTTAGTTTTTAATTTAACAATTGCAGACAATGGGTTTGTCACAAGAGGTGACAGATCCACACTGGCAATCAGAAGCTCAGTGGCTGCTCACAGTGCAGGCGGAAGGGCTGCCTCCTGCGCCCGAGGACTGTCAGATGTGCCAACAGCTCCTGCGTTCTTGGTGTATCAGCCACTCCTCCCAGTTCTGTGTCTTCTACAAACCTGCTGAGGGTACTTGCTGGCTTTCATGCCAGCACTGCCCAGGGCAGGGCATGAAGCTGCCCCATCCCTGGGAGGTGTGGGAAAAGCTTTCCTGTTCACCGACAAGATCAAGTTCTAGCTTAACATACAGTGCTGTGCTGCTGCAAAAACACATCACAAAGTTGGTCCATTTATTAAGCCTATTCCTCTATATTTTTTTGCAAAACAACCCCAATCATAAACTATTTGGGGCCACTGAGTATCTTTATGATGTGTGTGACAGGCCAAGTATTTCTACGTATCACAGCGAATGCCTTTAGCTTGGTCCCTTTATGTTTTCCCTTTTTCCCTTTTATTTCTTCTATTGTAAAAGCATGCTAAGTATTTATTAGAATTTGTTTATAGTTCATTGAAGACTATGACTTCTGCATCTTGACATGTAAAACTGACAGCTTCTGCTACATCTTTTCTGTTTCAAGATCTGTCACTTGTGGGGTCTATTCAAAAATAGGTGTTCATACTGTGATGCTGTGTATCATGATCCAAAATGATGCATATGAAATTCCTGACTGGAGGCCTCATATCTCTGCTGAAGGCTGAGAACAACGGATTAGCTCAAAAGTGAATCATCACATAAAATTTTACAAATATTAACTTGTATAATTCAGTAAGAAGATCAGACTGCAGGCACAAAAACAAGAACTCTCCTGGTTTTGGCTGGGATAGAGTTAATTTTCTTCCTAGTAGCAGGCACAGTGCTGTGTTTTGGATTTAGGATGAGAATAATGCTGATAACACGCTGATGGTTTAGTTGTTGCTCAGTGCTGCTTATACTAGCAAAGGACTTTTCAGCTTCCCATGCTCTGCCAGGGACACAAGAAACTGGGAGGGGGCACAGCTAGAATAGTTGATCCAAAGTGGCCAAAGGGCTATTCCATACCATACGGCGTCATGGGCAGTATATAAATTGCCCCTTGCATTGGGCAGAAGTGGTAAAGCTGACCCACGAGGTGTTGGCCTGGACCGGCCCCATGGGCAAGAGCAGCTCTCAGGCAACAGAGGGGCTGGTGACCAGGCTGGACAGTGCCATGGTGAGATTTAATTATGTATCTTCACAGCTAAAGAGGCTGACCCCAGCGACCACAGGCAGTGCCTTCATCATTCTTTTCCCTGGCATTCCTCACATGAGGCTCTTCAGCTGTGGGTCCAAGTGAATATCATATCACCTCCCAACCTCATCCTCTGCCTGAAAATCCCAGTACTGGTTTTGTCTGGGATAGAGGTGATTTTCTTCATAGTAGCTTGAATGGTGCTATGTTTGGGATCTGCGCTGAAAACAGTTTTGATAACACAGGGGTGGTTTAGTTACTGCTGAGCAGCGCTTGCACAGTGTCAAGGGCTGTTCTGCTCCTCACCCTGTCCCACCAGCGAGCAGGCTGGGGGGTGCACAAGGAGCTGGGAGGGGGCACAGCCAGGACAGCTGAGCCCAACTGACCCAAGGGATGTCCCAGACCATAGGACGTTGTGCTCAGCAATAAAAGCTGGGGAAGGAAGAGCAAGGGGGGACGTTCAGAACTATGGT
Source organism: Pelecanus crispus (assembly GCF_030463565.1). NCBI lineage: Eukaryota > Metazoa > Chordata > Aves > Pelecaniformes > Pelecanidae > Pelecanus > Pelecanus crispus. The sequence goes on from NC_134648.1 coordinate 75,301,449, forward strand.
GTCTGTCTTCCTAAGTAAAAAGCCCTGAAAATCACCCGAGTGGGTGACCGAGCACTGGCACATGTTGCCCAGGGAGGTTGTGGAGTGTCCCTCCTTAGGGATATTAAAAACCTGTCCAGACATGGTCCTGGACAACTGCCTTTAGGTGGCCTTGCTTGAACAAGGGAGTTGGACCAGATGACCTCTAGAAGTCTCTGCCAACGTCAACCATTCTGTGATTCTGTGACTCTGTAACCATCACGCGTGATGGAGCCCTGCTGTCCTGGCAATGGCTGAACATCTGCCTGCCCATGGGAAGCAGTGAATGAATTCCCAATTTTGCTTTGCTTGTGTGCACAACTTTTGCTTTACCTGTTAGACTATCTTTATCTCAACCCACCAGTTTTCGCACTTTTACCCTGCCAATTCTCTCCCCCATCCCACCGTAGGGAGTGAGCGAGCATTGCCTTACCTTACCTGGTTTCACCAGGGTGAAACCATAACAGCTGCAGCAATCTTGAAGTGAAACTGTGCTGTTTTCTGGACAAAAATGGGATATGGGCTCCTCTCCTGTTTACCAAGGAAATGGGGGAACAGAATTGGCTACAAGAGTTAATTCTTTTGCTAAAATAACCAATGTGATTTTCCCTGTAAAAACCATTGAAGGCTTCAGCAATGGCAAGAAAATAAACATCTTTTCTTTTTTAGTATTCTTTTTATGCCAAGTTCTTTAACAATATATAATTTAGTAAACATTAAATTTTATCTTCCTTTGTAACTACTAAGGCCCCTAATTAAAATGATTTCATAACTTTTTTGCACTGAGAAATTTTTTCCAGAGGCAACATAAGAAAATGTCATGAAATAAGAAAATCTGTGTCACTTTAGATTTGTAATAATGTGTGCTTCTATAAGAAAAGGAAAACAACATCATTTTACACTGTGTATGACTCTGTTCCTGTTCCTTGCATGGCTGACTGATGATGCGATTGAACAATGAAGCATGTGTTACAAATTTTGAAATCAAATATACTATTTGAAAGCTGTTTCTGAAAGAGAATTGGGTATTTAAGTTGCATTTTATGTTCATAAATATTCACTCTAGTCCGCCAAAGCAAAATCAAAGGTGGGCAAAACATCTGGAATCAATCTTTTATTCCAGTTCTAAATGTGTGTGCATTGTTTTTTCCCTCTTATTATTTTGTTAGAGCTTCTAGATAGGACTGGAGGCAAAAATTACTAATTTAATTTCCAAGATCATGAAACATAGACTTAAAAGCATTTTAAAAGCTTTATATACCTCATCCTTCATATTGAAGTTCTATTTGGAGTGGTTGATGGAGGACTGATAAGTGACAGAAGGATGTTCAATAAGTGATAATAAAATGTTCACTATGTGATATGTATTAAAGACAATTGTAATCGTATTAGCAAAGTGTCTTTTAAATGGTTATAAAACATCAGTAACAATGAAAAAACATTAACACTACTGATATTTTTAAAGTATTTTATATTTAAAGTTGTAAAGAAATTTAGAGACTTTAATATAAATTGTGATTCAGTTTCCAAAGAATCTTTAAAAGCCTACATTAATCAAAACTTAGCTATTATTTATTATTTCCCTCATCCTTATAGTAGATAGCCTCTTAAATAGGTTTACGAGGGTCAAAAAAGTTATTTTTTGTGTGTGTTTGAAAGAAAACTAAATAGAAACTTTGGCTCCCAAGCCAGTGTCTAGAACAAGTTTCATGTTGATGAAGATATGGGCTGTTGTGTGGGTAGTGTGGAAAGTGGAAGTGCGGAAATCCAGCCTGTGCACAGATTCCTCATCCATAAAGGATGGAATACTCTCTGTTCAGTCATTACCTTCAACTCTGTGTGTTTGGAGGATGAATTCTCTGGACTCAAGTGGTGCAGTGCTCCGTGCAATGTGGATCTAAGTTCTCACAGTGCTGATATGCTAGAAACAACTCATAAAACATTGGAAGGATCTCTAGGGGATGGTAAACACCCTAAAATGATGTGCATATACTTAGAAATAGAATAAAAGGTTGATTAGAAATACTTTGTCTACCTTTCGGTTTTGCTTTAGTGGACCGGAGTGAATTCTTCTGTGCAGAGATACACTGTTCACTGTAGGTGCTCTTTGCAGGAATTCTTTGCATGCATCAGCTAGGGAATTCAAATGGCAGAAGCTCTGTTTCAGTGTTCACCTTGCTATTGACATGTTCCTCAAGCCCTTTTGTAAAGCTTACATAGCAGCATTGTTACACTTTAGCCTTCAGAAATTACTCTTAAAGTTGGAAGACTTAAACTAGAAGTAACACACTGCCTGAAACAGTCTGGCGTACACAGTGGTTATAACTGCTATAAGGTCTCAAGCCACAAGATCACTGTGTGAATAGTTTGCCTGTTCTGACCCTCACAGGGGCATCCTCTTCCTGGAGGGTATTTGCACTTGCAGACAGCCTCAGAAATTGGATTTGAATTCTGAAATTTTTAGGAAAAAAGATTGAGAAATAAGTGGAGAGATACTTGCATTGCTTTCCAGTTCCAGCTATGTGGAAACTTCCTATGATAGGGAAATTAGTCTTAGCTACACTGTCAATGGTACAATCGTAGTTAAAAAAGAGCGTCTTCATTCTTTATCACCGTGGAAATGCAAAATTTAAAGCTGTCGTATAGTTCTACTTAAATGAATAGGGTTTTCACTCACTTGCCTGATGTTATGTGAGATCTTCCACAGAGCTGGGGCTTCCAACGGAAATGTGTGGGAGAGAACAGAACTCCACCAATTTTGATGTTTAATTGGTAGAATTAGGAAAAATACTCCTCTTTTGGCTTTTCAATCCCATTAGCTCTGGCATCTGCTCTGCCAGCCCATGCTGATCTCAGAGGGAAGCCATAATTGTGCAGTTTGAGCACTCACTGCTGCAGCTCACCAGCCCGGAAAGCGTGCTGCCGAACGGCACCTGCAGCACCAGCAGTGTGTCTGGAGGGGTAATGCAGAAATGGGGTAGGAGGTGGGATGGAGCAGGAGGGCTGAAGGTACCCTGCTCAGCCCGCACTGATGGAGGTGGTTCTGCAAGACCGGGGAGGGCCACCAAGGCCCCCTCTGAAATAATGCCTGTATGCAAGCCCCTGAATGTTTCCAGGGATGGGGCATCTACAGCCTCTCTGGGCAACCTATTCCTGTGTTTCACCAACCTCACTGTAAAAAATTTTTTCCTTGACGTGTAGAATTTTATAGCAGTGATGGAGTTTTATATTAAACTCAAGAATATGCTTCCATGGCTCTGGTGAACGTTCTCCAGTTTAGATTTCACAGGATTAGGTAGGAGAATGAATCACTTCGGACTCTACAGATCTTATGATCGTGTGGAGATTTTTGCATGAGAAATACCTCTGTCTTCTCACATATATGAAGTTTTACACCCAGAGTGCAGGATAGGTCCAATTCTGTGTGCAGAAATAATAAATTAGTTAAATGCACTGATTCTACACTGGTTCTGTGTCAACTCATACCAAGAAATGGATATTGATAGATAAAATATGAGACTGGAAAGTCATCCAGACTCCTGAGACAAGTCATGCCATGCATCAGAACATTTATGGAACCAGAATATCCACAAAAAACTATTTGATTTCTTAAATACTTCTAATTAACTAAAAACCTTGGGGTATGTGCAAACGTATAATTTCTTTTTTAAAAAAATGCCATAACTTTTGTAGCAAATACAGGTAGATTTTTTTGTGTGCTTTTTTTTTCCTTTGGAGTGTACTTTCAAAAGACAATTTCTACAGCTTTCTGACAGTTTTAAACACGTTCTGTTAGAGATTTCACTTTTTTTTAAACATAGTTTCATTACTTTCTATGAAAATGTTTTATCTGGAAATTAGAAAATGTGTAGCCCAAGGACAACTGAAGATAAGCTACTCAGTACAAACTGCATAGTGAAACTGTGCAACACAAAAATGAGGTCCCTTAAATCACTTCAGACTGGGCTGTGTGTGATTTATAATACTTGTTATTTTCTTCCCTTAGATAAAGCATTGCTTAAGCTCACTAATACTGGGAGCTCAAAAAACTCCTGAGTCACACAGAATCTTGCTTATATGGAGGTGTCTTGTTTTCAAAGATGCAAGTATAAGACCTGAAAACACCCTTGAGCCCAAATTATAAGGGTGGAGAACGTGGAAACTGTCAGAGAGGAAAAAGGATAGCTATACCTAGAAAAATATGTGCTGGTATCATATTTTTTCTCTTAGCATCTAAGCTTTTTCTGTGTCTGGAGATTATCACTTCTGTCCAATTTGTCATGCATTATTAAACACCTGGCACATTTTGTCCTTAAATGGCAGAACCATCTTAGTGGGTGCTATGATTTCCGCTAAGGTGAACTTTTGCTCTGTATTCATTTCTTACTTCCTTTGTTCCACTCTAACCTGGCAATTACCAAAAGCTTTGCTGAGACTCCATAAATGCTGCTTCTCACTGGGATGGGCGCATGCCTGGAACAACTTCCACTTCGGTGTTCAGGCACAAAACCCCTGGTCACAGTCAGGAAATGGAGACTTGAACTCAGACAAAAATTATTCTTGGAAGCTTGTGGTAAATTCAAATTTACATGCAGGGTAAGCTTGAGGCAAAAGTCCACGCTAATTCTTTCTAAATGCAGGTTTCCCTACTCATGCCTGCTACATCAAGCTGCATCAGGGGAGGTTTAGATTGGATATTAGGAAAAATTTCTTCACGGAAAGAGTAGTCAAGCATTGGAACAGGCTGCCCAGAGAGGTGGTGGGGTCCCCAGCCCTGGAGGGGTTCAAAAAACAGGCAGAGGTGGCACTTTGGGACATGGTTTAGTGGGCATGGTGGTGTTGGGTTGATGGTTGGACTGATGATCTTAGAGGTCCTCTCCATCCTTAATGATTCCTAGTTCTTATTTTCATTAAAAAAATAATCCAGCCACCAAGCCAGGAAACATGAAATTATGACTCTCCCCTTAACTGGTTTAGTGGAGGACTTGGTAATGTTAGTTTAATGGTTGGACTGGATGATCATCACACATCATTACCACACAGCTGTTTACTGAGAAAACTTCTATAGACACACACACTCCACATCTGGGACAGCATTCACAACACTGTGTTAATCATTTAAAATGTGAAATTTTCTAGTTGGTGAATGTTCTACATATGGATTTCCCAGGACCAGTGCCATTGTCATTCATGTGGATGGTATCAGAGGCTTTGGCTTCCATTGTGTAACACAGCCCTTATACTCTTTGGACAAGATCACACTAACAGCAGAGCTGGGCTGGGAGATGGACCCCTAGCTGGGCTGAAGTGCCCCATGCAAATGCTCTCAGGATTGGTGCTTGGTGCAAGCGGATATAAGGAATCTGCTTGTGACGCATCTCTGTGGACTTCATGTAGGACTGCTCATTGAGGTACAACTCTGCTCAATGCACTGTTCATTAAATTTTTCTTTTATATTTAAGCACAAATGTGTTTAATTCACTTTGAGGTGGACCATAAGAATTCCCTAATAAGATTTACCAAGACAAAGACACTGGCACATTCTGCTGTCCCTTGCAGCTGAGAAGTGGACTGCTGCGTACCCCTACTAAGCCCTCAGTTCTCTGGGTTGTAGATGGCTTCACTGACTGCTGGTCTGCTCTTGAACCAAGGATTTATCACACTCCATGGAGCTGAGAGTTGTACTGGAGTATTCAAAGGCTTATTGTCAGACAGTAAAAATGAAATAATATTAAAAAGCATAGATTTAGATAAACAAAAAAAAATTGCAAACAGATAAAAACACTGTACAGCACAACTGCTAGGTTGAGCAGAAAAGACCCTCCTTGGCAGCTCCAGCACATCAGCTCGCTTGCAGCTCTGCAAGTTATGCTAGCCTGGCACAGCCCAAAATGCTTATGACCAGCACCTCTCCCAGTCTTCACCCATGCTTGGCTGCAAGGGAAGGCTGCATGTTTCCCCCTCCATGCCTGCAGGCAGGCTGCCAGGTACCATGCAGCCAGTGTGTCTGAGATGCTGAACTCAGTGCTTTTCCAGGGACCAAATACAGATCTGTCCCCCTAACCCATCTGCAGTAGGACTAACCACTGGTCAGCAATGGCAAGAAGGCGCTGTCCTACAGTTACATGGGGAAAGCATAAATCAGCATGTTTGGTGACTTGGACGTTGCCCTTTCACCCTTTTGCATCAGCCAAGGGTCTAACTCAACCTGAAATACACTTACACAGTAACATTTTGACCACTACAGGGAAGAGGAAGGTCCAGTCTGAGAGGGGTGACCAGCATCCATAACCGCTCATCCACTCAAGACTGCATGTCTGCATGTGAACATGCATGTCTGGAGAGATCTTAAACTGTGTTGCACTAATTAATGTATACACAACACTCTTCAGAACTGTGATCACTAAATCAGACATCATAACACATTTTAAAACTAACTCTCTGCTCTTCTGACCTGTCATGATATTTTCCCTCTTTATAAATAAATGTCTTGAATAGAAGAGCAAAATCTCAACTATATAAGGTTGCTCAGAAGCATGTCTCAGAGGCTCAGAACTCACTGAATCTCCCACAGAGCTGTCTTGCCTCTATTTTATTTCTTTGCACCAAGATTTCCCTAAGTCCTTTGTCCTTAATAGAAGAGGGATTCTTTACATTGCAAAGCTGCAGAAAGCAAATTAAATGGAGACTGACATATTGAGCTGCAACTGAGTTTGAGTTTGATAGCATCAGTAAGGAGCTGAGAACTTACTTGGTGAAGTTAGGATGAAAAAATACACACAGAATAAAATTGCATTGTTTAAGTGGTTATTGTAATACTTCTGCATGGAATTCTATAGAAAGGCAGCAATAAGGACATTGTTGTAAAATGAGAAAAGAAACAGTGTCTATCTAGATGAAGACATGGCAGAAACTTGCTTTCAGGCAAATGAATAAACAAAGACAGACCTAGATAGATTTGCAGAAAGATTATAGTCAAATGAACTGTTAATAACTGGTTAAAGACAGAGCTGATTTTCAGGGTTCATGTGGCTTTGAGACAAGAACTGCTGCTGAACACATCAAGACTGGCACAAAAGAGAAAAAGAAAACTTTGAAGGTTTCTACTTAATATTTTTTAAATTGCTTTTTACCTTCTTTTCATTAGTTCAAATTTGGTAAGAACGTATATATTTCAAACATTTTGTAACACCACCACTTCCACTGCTGCCAGCTCTGCAGGATACTAAAGGAAAATAAGCTTCCTAATTCTAACCAGACAACCATAAAAAACTCATAATAAGGAACATACTGGGAATGTTAGGTATTGAAATGGCTTTTATGGTTTTTGTCAAAATTTCACTGGACCTACCAGAATTGAATAATTTTTATTCTATGACTACAGGTCTAAAAAACCTGGCCACTGCACGCACGCGCGTGTGTGTGTTTGTATGTACACATACAAGGAATCATAAGAGAGTGAATTAAAGCAATGGAGAATTCCTCTCTCTCAGTCCTGCAGATCCATAGATAAATCTTTCCAGAAGACAGCCATGCTGACAACTGAAATCCTACCAATAATTTCTATGGAGCACTATTTGACAAGAGTCATAAAGGCTAGACCTTGTATTATTCATTAATAAAAAAGTCCCCTGTATTAATGCATCAGAGAACAGAGACTTCCCTTCACCCCTGGACATTTCTACAAACACTGAAAGAAGTGGCTAAACCTGCTTGGAAAATTTGCTCAGTGTGACTGAGACAAAGGTGTGCAGTGTGGGGTGTAAGGGGGAGGCACAGCTGCTCACCAGGTCCTTCCCGGCTCTCCAGACAAAGGCAGATTGTGCCATCGGGGCAGGGCTCCCACACCAGGCAAAGGCTGCTCCCAGTTAACCCCAAAGGCTGGCTTTCACCCTGCCGCGCACTCACTCCCCACGGTGGGATGGGGGAGAGAATTGGCAGGGTAAAAGTGCGAAAACTGGTGGGTTGAGATAAAGATAGTCTAACAGGTAAAGCAAAAGTTGTGCACACAAGCAAAGCAAAATTGGGAATTCATTCACTGCTTCCCATGGGCAGGCAGATGTTCAGCCATTGCCAGGACAGCAGGGCTCCATCACGCGTGATGGTTACAGAGTCACAGAATCACAGAATGGTTGACGTTGGCAGAGACTTCTAGAGGTCATCTGGTCCAACTCCCTTGTTCAAGCAAGGCCACCTAAAGGCAGTTGTCCAGGACCATGTCTGGACAGGTTTTTAATATCCCTAAGGAGGGACACTCCACAACCTCCCTGGGCAACATGTGCCAGTGCTCGGTCACCCACTCGGGTGATTTTCAGGGCTTTTTACTTAGGAAGACAGACACCATAGTTCTGAACGTCCCCCCTTGCTCTTCCTTCCCCAGCTTTTATTGCTGAGCACAACGTCCTATGGTCTGGGACATCCCTTGGGTCAGTTGGGCTCAGCTGTCCTGGCTGTGCCCCCTCCCAGCTCCTTGTGCACCCCCCAGCCTGCTCGCTGGTGGGACAGGGTGAGGAGCAGAACAGCCCTTGACACTGTGCAAGCGCTGCTCAGCAGTAACTAAACCACCCCTGTGTTATCAAAACTGTTTTCAGCGCAGATCCCAAACATAGCACCATTCAAGCTACTATGAAGAAAATCACCTCTATCCCAGACAAAACCAGTACACTTTCCAAAAGGAAATTCTGCTTTATGAGAAGGTTGCTTTAATAAAACAATTACAAAATAATTTAATAACCTTGTCTTTGTTATGGCCTAATAGCAGAGCCTCCTCTGGAACAAAAAGAAGGCAAGATGCTTCAAAACATCTCCCAGCTCAAGACGGATATCCCAGAGCCTCCCCAGGAATTACACTGGGCTTGTGGATCGTCCACTCGTCTGCAGACAGGGGTTTTGTTTGAACAGCTACTCTGAACTGCTTTTGGACAATCTTATTCTTCTTAATCTGTTTTCTTGTGCTGTGTTGATAGAATTTAAGGTCTAATAAACTTTTGTCCTGAACTTTTCTATGACAACAAGGCCCAGATCTTCCCTTGCCTGTATGCCTGAGTGGCTTCCCATGCAATGTGTTTTCAGCGTCTTTCCAGAAGCATGTGCACTTCATTGGGACAATTAAAAACCTCCATTTCATCTGGACTTTCTGCATGAAGAGGTAGGTTTAGGGAACACAGAATTCATGACTGAACTTCAGTTTTGCAGGGCATCTTGTCTGAGGAGCAAGCCAAATATCTGTCTTCGTTAGGAGAGACAGAAAGCCCTGCTCCCCTGGTGTCCAGCCCAGCCTCTCCAGGTATAGACCTGCACGGCAGCCGGCAGCACCTCCTGGGTGCTCTGCCCCTTCTGCGCCTGGGAGCCCACACAGCTGCCCGCAGCTCACGGCTCTCTGGAGCACTGGTGGGCTGCTGTCCGCCCTGTCTCCTCCCTGCCGAGATTCCCTGCCAAGCTCCCTCCTTGGTCCCCTGCAGCCTGCACCTCCCACCCAGCTGTGCTCGCTGGGGCACCACTAGTGCTTCCCGGGATAAGGAGTTTGAGATACAAGCACCCGTTCCCACCAGCCGTCGGGGCTGGCCCCATTCACCCAGCACCTGGGACCCAGGGGAGGGGAACGTGGCACCCCACAGCACCCGCAGCCCTGGGCACACGGTCACCCTCAAACAGCTCCCCAGATGCCTCCCCCCACCACTGCAGGGCAGCTTGAGCTTCTGTTCCTGGCCATGGGGACAGGTGCTGGCAGAAGGGATGGACTCGGGCTGCTGCGCATCTTCCCTCTGGGCGGCACGGGGGCCCATGCCCCCCTCCCATCGGTTTGGCTGCGTGCTGGCTGGAGGACACCACGTGGGTGAGTCAGAACCGCTCTGCACAACAAGGCAGAAATAAATAGCATGTTTCTTCCCTTTATTAACCCTCCGTCCTAATCTGGATGTATCTAAGTATATATCTATATATATATCTAAGTGTGGATGTCATCTACCTCGACTTTAGCAAAGCTTTTGACACCGTCTCGCATAATATCCTCCTCGGGAAGCTGGCAGCTCACGGCTTAGACAGGCATACTCTTCGCTGGGTAAAGAACTGGTTGGGTGGCCGAGCCCAGAGAGTAGTGATAAATGGTGTTAAGTCCAGTTGGCGGCCGGTCACGAGCGGTGTTCCCCAGGGCTCTGTTTTAGGGCCAGTCTTGTTCAATATCTTTATCAATGATCTGGATGAGGGGATCGAGTGCACCCTCAGTAAGTTTGCAGACGACACCAAATTGGGTGGGAGTGTCGATCTGCTCGAGGGTAGGATGGCCCTGCAGAGGGACCTGGACAGACTGGATCGATGGGCCGTGGCCAACTGTATGAGGTTCAACAAGGCCAAGTGCCGGGTCCTGCACTTCGGTCACAACAACCCCATGCAACGCTACAGGCTTGGGGAGGAGTGGCTGGAAAGCTGCCTGGCCGAAAAGGACCTGGGGGTGTTAGTAGATAGCCGGCTGAACATGAGCCAGCAGTGTGCCCAGGTGGCCAAGAAGGCCAACAGCATCCTGGCTTGTATCAGGAATGCTGTGGCCAGCAGGAGCAGGGAGGTGATTGTGCCCCTGTACTCGGCACTGGTGAGGCCGCACCTGGAATACTGTGTCCAGTTTTGGGCCCCTCACTACAAGAAAGACATTGAGGTGCTGGAGCGTGTTCAGAGGCGGGCAACGAAGCTGGTGAAGGGTCTGGAGAACAAGTCTTATGAGGAGCGGCTGAGGGAACTGGGGTTGTTTAGCCTGGAAAAGAGGAGGCTGAGGGGAGACCTTATCGCTCTCTACAACTACCTGAAAGGAGGTTGTAGTGAGGTGGGTGTTGGTCTCTTCTCCCAAGTAGCTAGCGATAGGACAAGAGGAAATGGGCTTAAGCTGCGCCAGGGGAGGTTTAGACTGGAAATTAGGAAGAATTTCTTTACGGAAAGGGTGGTCAGGCATTGGAAGAGGCTGCCCAGAGAGGTGGTGGAGTCACCATCCCTGGAGGCGTTTAAAAAACAGGTAGATGTGGCACTTCGGGATATGGTTTAGTCTGGTCTACCCTTGATTAGTCTAGAGTGGGCTTGGTAGTGTAGGTTAATGGTTGGACTGGATGATCTTAAAGGTCTTTTCCAACCTAGATGATTCTATGATTCTATGATTCTAAGTAGCAAAAGACTGAATTTGCTACCGGGTCTCAGCTTTGAGTTCAGGATTTTTTCGGGGCAGTAATTTCCAGAGCAATAAAAAAGCCTCATCGTCTTAAGAAAAACAAGTCTGAGTCTATCTTAAAACTACACACTTTTATGTATTATCATTTTGACCTGTCTCCCTGATAAAAAAGGATTTATCTGAAAATCCTGAAGGCACTAAAAGCTGTTGTGAGTAGGGATGCTGAGCACACTGGTCAGTGAGACAAATGAACCTAGTCAGGCTATGAATAACACCAGAAGAATGTTATTAAATTAATACTTGGGGAATGCACAGGAGAAAGCAGGCTTCTGCTTAGTTTTCTAGTTTTTTTCCCCTGTTTCTGATTTCCCTGCCAACAGAGCCAAAGACAGATCTTTCCAAGTGTTTTCCTGCAATTTTCTCTTAAAAATGAATGGTGATTTACTTAGGAGGAGATAAAATGCCATGGGATATTGTATATGGCAGATTGGTTGGGGGTGCATACATGCATTGTAATCAAGAAAACAAACAAAAAAACCCACAAAAACCTCTGCTTTATTTTTATCTGGTTTCTTCCCATGCCCTTGGACTCAGAGAAATATAATCTGTTCTGTCCTTGATGCCGTAACTTTCTGGAGGAGATGTTCAGCCATTGTCTGTCTGGAATTGTTTCAGCAACTTCTCTTGCTTTTGCTTTCATTTTATATGATGCTTTCCAGAAGTCATATTTTTTATGTCTTCTCAGAAATCTAGTTCTCCTGTAACAGAAAATCTTTCACTAAACTATTTGTTTCAGCCAGCTGTTTTATTATCCATTCTCATCCATTTGTTCTCTTTATACAAATGGAAGCAACAAATGAAATGAAAACTGTAAAGCTGACAAATACCAGCTATCACAGTGCAGATTAAGAGCATCACAACAACTTATTTTTTACAATGAGTGCTGAGGCAATAAAGAGTAAATTTAACCTAACTAGTGGGAAAAACGCTCTGTATCTTTTCTGACCTTAACCTATCGTCAGAGGAAAAAACAGAGGTCATGCCCATCCTCCTTTCACTGAAGAAAAACTGCAAGTGTTTTTCTGGGGTAAGCGCTGTGACCGCAGCCACAGCCTGTGGGGGACTGAAACACAAAGCTCCCTGATCAGATACTGACCACTGTCATGTAGCCTCCACTTACCGCCACCCCATGTGTCCCCCTAACTATGTCCTTGCTGTGCCATGAAGACCTCAAGGAAAGGCATTCTGCAATTATCTCTCTGGAAATTACCATCAGTGCCTTCAGTCTCCTTTGTTTTTGGACAGCCAGCTCAGCACTTTTTTTCCCCTGTGGTATTCACATCTTCCTTTCTTCTAATGGGGTTTGGGTTGGTTCACCATGGTTTGTTAATTCATGAGAACAATATGTATTTTAACTGTCTTGGCTGTGAATGGGCTACAGGAACCGTCCCTCTATGAACCTGGAAAGCCAAAGACTATAGGGTTGGTGAGGAGTCTGTGGGAGAGCGGGTTGACAGCAGCTCTGCAATGCAAGTACACTGCTAAACCAAGAATGTTTTGCTGTAACTCAAAGCAGACAGACAGGGGATGTGCCCTGGGTTTGTGTAAAGTTGTATTTCTTTTGAAATCAAGTTGTGTTCTCTATTTTTTCCATCAATATATTTGATTGCATCAAAAATTATTAAAAGGAAAGCAGAATTTGACTGGCTGAGAAAGAGATAAGCCACCTTTTTCAGATCTGTTCAAGGAATAGTGGATGAAATCCACTTTAAACTGATGTCTTAAAGTCAAGCTGAGTGAAAGACCAGCTTGATGTTGTTATACAAAAATGTTGTTTCAGAACAAAATGCTAATAGTCCCCAATTGTTTATAGTTGCTTCTGAGCATATCTTTCAAGTGAAAACAACTGTTCAAACAAACACTGAGGAGAAACAAAGTGAAAAGCGGAATGAATAATTAATGCAACCACACCGAGTGTTACAGGTCTTCTGGATGGAGTTGTTTGTTCTTGGAGCCCATGATTTTATGCTTCCAATGTGACTTACTCTATATTCCTGCAACTAGAGCTAATATTAAATGTGTTTATGCATGTATACGTGTGTTAGTACATTTTCCTCCCAGCTTCTTTTAATTACCATGTTTATATGACAGCTTTCATGCTAGGATATAAAACAGGAATGTTCCTCAGTCATATTCATGTGACCATGGAGCACTGGGTGTGACAGAGAGTAATGCAAAGAATAAAAAGATTTTTTCCCTCTTCTGAACAGAAAAATATTTCTGTCTTATTACTAGATGTTTATTAGCTTTTCAGCAAGAAAGATGTGGTCATGCAAAGACTCCTCTTTTCTTCCTTACTTTACTGTCAAAGTTTCCAAACAGTCTGATCTGAGTGAATGATGCTCTTTCCTTTCCAAATGCTGCAAGAGATCTGAATTGTGATTTTTCTGTCTTCAGGGGCTCAGTAGACAGCATTCTGATGTTACAAGAGATCACATGCTAATTAACAGCATTATACATTTATGAACCCACTATCATATTTAAAAGACATGTAGATGTGGCATTTAGGGACATGGTTTAGTGGTGGACTTGGCAGCGTTAGGTTAATGGTTGGACCCAATGATCTTAAAGGTCTTTTCCAACCTAAAAGATTCTATGATTCTGTGATTCTATATTTACACAGGACAACTGCATCCTACATTTAATTATAATTTAAGGTCTCACTTGAATAAGCCTGTGATTGAAGCAAAGCCCAGTGCACCCTATTAGCATTTTGCTACTGAAAGTCAAGACATTTGGCCAAGTGTGCTTTGTAGCTTCCTTTTCTAGCACTATCCATAATATTAGCAGGGTTAAGTCCTAACCTGTGTAACAAAGGGGCCGACTTGTCCTGATTCAGTAAGTACTTCTTGTTTTGCCCAGGACACCCTGCCCCAGCCTGCTTTGTACAGACAGTGCTGCCTCTACTGCTGAAAACTCTCCAACAGGCACGTTTAGGAACAGGCGACAGAGCCAAAGGTGTCCTCCACAGGCCCGGTACACAGAAAGTAAATGCCAGGCACCCAGGTACCATAAAAACGCCAATTGCAAAATATCGACTGTTTATTAAAAGTGCATTCTCTCTCTCTTACCCAACACCTATACATAAGTAGGAGGAAATTATTAACCTTAACTTTCTTTAAATGTGAAGCTGATGCACATATCGACACTGTTCTCTTCGGATTGATGAATGAAAATGCTGAGTGGGCAGGTGTTATTTGTATGGTTTTTACCACCTCTCAAGACTCACAGGGATCTCTTAAAGAAGAAACATATATGTCATACATTACCGCAAAGGCCTGTTTGGGACAAATGTTGCTATAAACCAAGGGTGGAGATTGCTCTGCTTTGGCCAGTTGTAATGCGTGCCCCTGTATTCCCTCAATACCATTCTTCATGGTATTATCTTTGTTTAGCTAAATCAAATAATTCCATTCAGATCTAATTAGAAATTCACAGAAAATAACTTTTTGTGAACCTGGGCTAGTCAGAATAATAAGTAGAGACAGATTCTCTCTGGGTAGCCCTTGATAAATAAATATTAAAATGTGCATCTGATGATCTGGAACAAGAAACTGGTAGCTATGTTTTAGTGATGCCTATCATATCTGAAAGCACTCTCTTGGTCCATATTTTTGTCATGGTGTTAATATTAAGGATTTGCAAAATCACACGAAGAATTGCATAACCGTAATAGGAAGGTCCTTTGCTGCTGTAAATCAGCATGCATCTATTCACACCAGAGGTGAACCTTCACTTTTATAATGTCTTTTGTGTGGAAGAAAAATAAGTTGCCTCTCAGTGCACGTAGCGACCCAGATGTATAACTTCCCCCTTACTGGCCAGCGCTGTGAGGGTGAGCACTAGCAAGTCTCCCACCTCGGCATCCAGGTAGCTCAGCTCCTCCACTCGCATGGGTGGCAGGTGATCACTGTCTCAGCCATCTCTGCATTCTTTGTATGTGTTGTACCAAAACATATTGCCTAATGGTTTCAGCCTCTGTTTCCAGTCCTTTTCATCAACGTACCAATCCAAAATACTTTCTCTTCCCACATAAGTGGTGTTCTGCCTGTGTAACTTCCACAGCCACCTTCGCTACCCATCTACAAGGAGTATAGAGGAAAAAATATTTTTTAAAGTCTTTTAAAACAGTCATAAATGAGTCATTCAAACTCACGGTGTCACGGGGAAGCCTGGCACACACATCTGTCTGGAAAATTCATGGGTACCTGAGAACAAAAAAATCATAATATTTGGCTCTGAAATTAATAATATTTGCTGCTTCTGCTACTGCTTCTACTGAAATATATTCTGTTACATTTTTGGTAATTCCTGATAAGGAATGGAACAACACTTTAATTTTCTCTGAGGCAGAGTGTATATTTTAAAAGCTCTATAAACATGAGTTTTCCAAAGCATAGTCATTGTTCCTGCAGGCATTAATGTTGCAAACCAAGTAATAAGGCTTCAAGCACTAATCAAAAAATCCAGAATTGCAAGTTGGTAACAAACAACCTGAAGCCCAAATAGCTCTTAGCACTAAAAATAAATCCAGGCTTGTCTGGGATCTCCATGGAGCTTTGTACCTCCCAGACCATAAATAATCTTCCATTTCAAGTTTCAAATTAGTTGCTGTTTAGGCTTCTTCAACATCTGTGGAAGAACCTTCCCTGGTAGAGGAAGCTAATAGGTTTGCAGAGCTTCTGGTTGGTGAGGTTTAGTGATACCTGCAGAGCAAGCTCTGCTTCCAAAAGCCAGCCCAGTGTGTTTTTCTCATTTATTACTCTAAAGTGGTTTTAACTGAATCCACTGAAAAAAATAGAAGTGGAAGAGCAAGACATGAAAAATACAGAAAGACAGGGGAAACTACAGCAAACCAACTGTTAGCTGGGCAGAAGGAAGATGGTACAAGAAAAGAGCTACTAAGTGTTTAATTCAGTGTTGCCAGAAACCCGTGACCACCGCTGCCACTATCTGCAATGAAATCACAGCAGCCGGAGGTGGTTTGTGCACAGGGTGGGCAATGCCCTGATGTATGGCTCTGCGGCCGTGGCTTCTCCTGCAGCAACAGGTGCCGGTGGCACTGGGATGTGCCTCTCTCGGCATGTCCCCAACACCTGAGGAAATGCCGAGCCTGCCTGCAGCCGCTTAGAATCATAGAATCATGGAATCGTTTAGGTTGGAAAAGACTGTCCTGGTTTCGGCTGGGATAGAGTTAATTTTCTTCCTAGCAGCAGGCACAGTGCTGTGTTTTGGATTTAGTAGGAGAAGAATGTTGATAACATGCTGATGTTTTTAGTTGTTGCTGAGTACTGCTTATGCTAGTCAAGGACTTTTTCAGCTTCCCATGCTCTGCCAGGCGCACAAGAAACTGGGAGGGGGCACAGCCAGAAGAGTTGATCCAAACTGACCAAAGGGCCATTCCATACCATATGACGTCATGCTCAGTATATAAACTGGGGGGGGTTGGCCGGGGAGCAGCGACCGCTGCTCGGGAACTGTCTGGGTATCAGTCGTCGGGTGGTGAGCAATTGCATTGTGCATCACTTGCTTTGTATATTATTATTACTATTATTATTATATTGTTATTATTATTATTTTACTTTATTTCAATTATTAAACTGTTCTTATCTCAACCCAGGAGTGTTTCTCACTCTTACTCCTCCGATTTTCTCCCCCATCCCATCAGGGTAGGGGGAGTGAGCGAGCGGCTGCGTGGTACTGAGTTGCTGGCTGGGGCTAAGCCACGACAAGACCTTTAAGATCATCCACTCCAACCATTACCCTACACTACCAAGTCCACACTAAACCAATCAAGGGTAGACCAGACTGAACCATGTCCCCACGTGCCACATCTGTTTTTTGAACACTTCCAGGGATGGGGACTCCACCACCTCTCTGGGCAGCATGTTCCAATGCTTGACCACCCTTTCTGTAAAGAAATTTTTCCTAATTTCCAACCTAAACCTCCCCTGGCGCAGCTTGAGCCCATTTCCTCTCGTCCTATCCCTAACTACCTGGGAGAAGAGACCAACACCCCCCTCCCTGCCCCCTCCTGTCAGGCAGCTGTAGAGAGCGATGAGGTCTCCCCTCAGCCTCCTCTTCTCCAGGCTGAACACCCCCAGCTCCCTCAGCCGCTCCTCATCAGCCCTGTGCTCCAGACCCTGCTTGGTGCAGAAAGAGATCTGCCGGAGCCTGTCAGCCACCAAGCAGAGGGAGGCTGCCGCTCCGAGTGGCATGGGCTCTGCCGGCAGTGGCAGTCAGCTCCAGGTGAGCGGCAGTCTTCAAAGTGAAGCAGTGAAGCAAAGTCTTCAAAGTGCCCTATACTAAGGGAAAAATCCTGCATGGCTGCACAGCTGAATCCTGCCTATACCGTAACTCGGGGCACCAAGGTCCTGGCCTCTCTGCCTTGCCTGCCCTCAGGCAGAGCTATGGGCTGAGCTGTAGCCCTGATCATCTGTACTTAGAAAGCACTTTTGCTGGAATTTCCCAAAGTATAAAACAACTTCTTGTAGCTGTATTTCAATTTGCTAAGGGATATCAGCTGTTCTCTTGTCAGAGTTTTTTACTCTGTGACTAAATCCAAAGAAAGGTCAGTTGTGCTGATGGTTGTTCAGATAATCGGAATGGGATAATCTGGCCCCTTCCCCTTGACACTTCTTTGCTGAATTCCGCCCTTTCGCCCTAATAATCATCCCACGACACAATGATGAGTAAAAATACTATATAGTTTCATTAAAATAATCTCTAAAAAATTATTCTCTGCTTCTTGCTTTGCTAGTATATCTTGAACTGCATTTTACCAGTTTCTCAAAGTATACCAAATGATCTGCAAAAACATCACTTGTCACACGCTATGCAGCATTGTTTGCAACTGGGGACAAGAGCCGGCTGGTGCTACTGTAATGCTTACTGACAAGCCAGAATGCATCCTGGAGAAAAACAGGATTATTTGCTTCACAAACAAAAGCAGGGATCCCTAAAGCTATAAACACTCTCTGAAACGCCTGTTTAAAGTAAACTATAAACAGGATTACTTTCAAGTAGGTTTGGGTAGCAGAACGTTTAAAGGCATGTGGTCTAAATACCTGACTCTTATCTGGGACCTGGGGACAGGGCACATTTAAGGAAGGTATTAATGCCCAGCTCCCCACCACTGTCCCAGACGTCACATGTGCCTACGGTGCAGGATGTGGTCGGAGCCCTCTGAGCACCCTGTGTGTGCTGCTACCAGGCAGCCCTGAAAGGTGCCTAGAAAGCTGTGTCCTTCCTGGGACCTGCCCTCAGGAACCAGACCTTGCTGCTGAAGTGCCCCAAATGGCTGACCACTATTCCTGCTGGGAGCAAGCCTGAGTCCATGGGGTGGTCAGGACAAGGCTTGGTCCCAGAGGCTTGCCTGGCAGCCGTGCAGATGAGGTCCGATGCTGAATGCAGCACCTGGTCCCACCAGAGGCTCTGCTGCACATGGTGACATCCCAGCATACCTGCACCTCACTCTCCATCTGCACCATTCAGCATTGTTGACTTCTGCCCAGGCAGGGACCTTCAGCTGCGCTTTGTGCAGATGCAGATGAGGTCACTCAGGAGCTCAGTTGGCGTGTTCATACATCGTATGGCATCTTGAATCTCCTGTCCTGCACTCCTTGAGTGAGTGATTAAGGTTATTGTTTTCCAGTTCAGTTTAGTATGAGAAAAGTCATTCTGGTTTCTGGTTTCATTCCAGCTGGGGCCAATGCGATGAAACTGAAACAAATTAGAAACTATGCACATCTACAGCGGAAAGGAATTCATTCATGAGACTGATAAAACAGAATTATAACCAACATTTAAGGAAAATATTCATTTATTCCCCTTCTGTATATGAAAGTCAAGGAATTTGAAACATCAGTTTGAATTCATTTTGAGTCAATTCACATGCAGGAAATGTACTTTGGCTTTTCTCTAGTGGAGGAAATTAATGAATCTAAACCCAGAGAGGTTATATAGTATGAGGTCCATAGTTAACACAATAATCTCAGACCAGTAACCCCTATTATCTGTACTGCTTACTTCATCCTTTTCAATTAGGTATAGATAAATAAATGAAAACTAAATGAAACTATTTACCAGTTAAAATATTAAATGAAGCAAACCAATAGTTATCACCAACAGTTTAAAGCTAGTATCTCTTGCCGTATTCACACGTTTCAATTTTTTCGTTGGCAGGATAGTCGGGGCTCCTTCTTCACTGCTCCTGCGTGGTACCAGTGCTGTACCCACAAGACATCAGGTCCTTTTTTTCCTATGTTTTTTTTACTGTTCACAGTACTTCATTCCACCATCTATTTGGGTACACCTTTCCCAGCAGTGGCTCCAGATTTATTCTGAGTCTGGATGTAGGTCTACTTAGCTCTCTGAGCAAAAGCTATAGATTTTATTTCCTTCTGGTATTTTGCCTGTTAGAAAAAACATTCTCTTCCATTTCTCACTGTTTCCACTCAGCTTTCATCAATAGTTCCCTTTGGTTAACTGCAGAACTTTATCACAATATTTGATTTCTTATTTCACTTTGCCAAAGAATCATGTGGTTTAAAAAAGTTAAAAATGTGTTCATTTGTGATTATGGTCTCCTCAGCATTCTGTTCCAGCTATCTAAAAATTTTCAGTCGGCTTTCTGAAGAAACATTTTTTTTGTTGGCAATATTTTTGTTCATCTACACCTCTTTTGTTTTATTGACCGTGCCGAAGTCATGGTTTAACCCTAGCCAGCAACTCAGCACCACACAGCTCCTCGCTCACTGCCCTGGTGGAATGGGGGAGAGAATTGGAAGAATAAAGTGAGAAAACTAATGGGTTGAGATAAGAACAGTTTAATAATTGAAATAAAGTAAAATAGTAGTAGTAATAATAGCAATGTAATAATAATAGTAATAGTAATATGCAAAGCAAGTGATGCACAATGTAATTGCTCACCACCCGCTGACCGATGCCCAGCCAGTCCCTGAGCAGCGATCGCTGCCCCCCAGCGAACTCCCCACAGCTTATGTACTGAGCATGACGTCATATGGTATGGAATATCCCTTGGGGCAGTTTGGATCAACTATTCTGGCTGTGCCCCCTCCCAGCTTCTCACTGGCAGGACATGAGAAGCTGAAAAGTCCTTGATTAGTGTAAGCACTACTCAGTAACAACTAAAATGTCAGTGTGTTATCAACATTATTCTCATCCTAAATCCAAAACACGGCACTATGCCAGCTACTAGGAAGAAAATTAACTCTATCCCAGCCGAAACTGTAACAGTATCCACCCCTTATTCTATACCATCTGCGTCATGCCCAGGTCCTACACTTTCCAATACATTCCAGTTAATCACCACTACTTTCCCTGTCCTTTGATATATATACACTATATTCCTTAGTCTGTTGCCCATCCCTCTAAAACATCTGTTGAGTTCATTTAGTCCATGACTTTGGGCTCCTTCTATCATAACAGTCTTTCAGAGCAGGAGAGGTGGTGTGCAGTGTTGGATTGTTGCATGCTGAAGCCAGTTCTGGTTCCATCACTGCTGTGCTTTGCTCGGATTCATCAAAGTTCATTCTTTGTTAATCTGTGTGATTCTTACTGTAATACTGTTTATATGGCATATAGCAGCCATAGAAGTGATGACATATAGTATTATATAACAATTAACAACACACAATTCAGTTCATTGGCTGTTTTCACCCAAAATCAAATCCCCTTGAGGTACACATCAGACTTCCCCATCCTTTCTCATTACCCATCAAGCGCACCCAGGTCCTTGAGCAAAAGCAATCCCATGAATGGGTTTGCCTTTGCCCAAGAGGGGAGTAACCCAGACTGTCTTCCCCAGCATATTTTTTATGTGCACTACAGGGACTTCATCCCCCTCTACAGTATGTAGGAGTTTTGATTGGGCAGGGCCAGCTCGGTGGGCAGATCCCCTGGTGTTGACTAATAAGGTGGCTTCTGCTAAATGCGTATCCCAATGTTTGAATGTCCCACCACCCATTGCTCTCAGGGTAGTCTTTAACAGTCCATTGTATCTTTCCATTTTCCTGGAGGCTGGTGCATGGTAGGGGATATGATACACCCACTCAATGCCATGCTCTTTGGCCCAGGTGTCTATGAGGTTGTTTCAGAAATGAGTCCCGTTGTCTGACTCAATTCTTTCTGGGGTGCAGTGCCATGTCGCCACAGAACTTGTTTTTCAAGGCCCAGGATGGTGTTCCGGGCAGTGGCATGGGGCACGGGATAAGTTTCCAGCCATCCGGTGGTTGCTTCCACCATGGTGAGCACATAGAGCTTGCCTTGGCGGGTTTCTGGAAGTGTGATGTAATCAATCAGCCATCATCCTCCATACCAGAGAGGCTTTAACCGCTTGGCTTGCTTGATTGCAGTGCATGTTTCACATTCATGGATAAACTGTGCAATAGCGTCCATGGGCAAGTCCACCCCTCGATCACGAGCCCATCTATATGTTGCATCTCTTCCTTGATGGCCTGAGGTGTCATGGCCCTACTGGGCTATAAATAATTCACCCTTATGTTGCCAGTCCAGATCCACCTGAGCCACTGCAATCTTAGCAGCCTGATCCACCTGCTGGTTGTTTCGATGCTCTTCAGTGGCCCAACTCTTTAACCCTGTTGTCTTTTGCAATATTACCACACAAGATTTGGACATTTTTGCACAACTCTGTTATTATCATTAGTCTACTTTTCCAGTCCCTACTTTTTATTTGATCTGGCTGGCTTGCAACAGTAACCCCTATAGTTCCTTTAAGCCCTAGCATATAACATACTTCTTTACACTTACAGTCAGAATGGCCTTCCTGACTACTGCTGCCCATTGCTCTCTTTTGAATAAAGAAGCCACTAGAGTTGGGGCAGAACTGACTGTACAATAAAAAATAATATTTTTTTAAAAAATCTTCCATTTGTGTCAGGGAAACGTTAGTACAGAAAAGTATCATTTTCTCAAAGAATAATGGTATGTGACTAGGGATCTAGGGAGGAGCCTGTCTCTCTCCAGTATCCAAGTAGTGTCTTCCAAAACAGTTTCTTTCCAAGAAATCTACCAGAGTTGTTTTGCTGTCTTTTGGGGAAAAATCTACATCCAGACACAAACAACCATGCATGAACACACCCACATTCACTGCCCTCACCACAGACACTCAAAGCAGTGGGTCCATGAAGTGACTCCTGATTCCCAGAGCACCCATGTATCTGGCATATGGAGGGATGATTTGAGGGGTTCTTCCATGGATACATGTGACATCTTCAGAGGCGAAATGTAGAGACAGATCTTTGAGAAAAGTGAGGCAGAGAATTTCACAAACAAAGCAGATTACCTGCCAGGAAGGAAATCCCTCATCAGCAGATATTTCAAATGCATAAACCAGAAAGACCTTCCTTACAAACTGCTAAATAAAGAAATGGGAAATATGTTGCTTTTGAACATAAGTGCATTCACATGGATAATCAGACTGAAGAGATATCAGGCTAGACGCTTACTTTATGTTATCTCTATTTCTTTCCTGCCATAGATATAAAGATTTTCACAGCTCTTTTCAACAGAGGAAATGTGATCTGAATGCTCTCAGTAATCCAATTGCTTGCTCATAAAATCACATTGTAAAGATAACAGTAAGGCTGTAAAAGGAAGGGGAAAAAGGAAAAAATCCAGACCAGCTTCCCCCTCTCTCCCACTACTCAAAGTGTAAATGTCATGCCTTTTATGTGTGCAAATAAATGAAGGAATGAATCGTGCATACCTTTTAGAAGATAAATTCACATACGCATTGTTAACGGCACACTTGTCTCACTGAAGTGTGTTATGTGATCTGAAACAGGCACTGAAGTAATTTCCATGTGATACCAGAGGCTGGTACCCACTCGGTATTTGGCACTACACAATTTTGAGAAGAAATAGGGGATTCAGATGTCCGAGGCAGAGTCCCCTCTTGGCTTTGAGGTAGTAGAGTTGGAAGCAATGCCAGGCTCTGGTGCAGAGCAGCCCTGCTCTGGCTTGCACCCTGGGATCCCTGCATGTACAAGCCATTGGGGACCAGAGACTGGAATAAAACTGAGAGAAAGGCAACTGAGAGGGCTATCAAATTAATTGTGTGGAGAAATGGGAACCCACAAGCCAATAAGTGATTGCAAAAGTCTGATTTACTAGAAACAGCTTTCATTCTTGTAAAGTAAATTGTTGTGCACTGTCAAACCACTTTGGTGCCACATATGTGCCTTACTTTGCATAATTTCTGCACTTAGATGAGGAACTTGCCTTTCTTTCTCATCCTCGGAGCGTTCAGGAAGTAGGCGGTCTTTGCTACAGTAAATATTAACATCAGTAACATCTAATTGTAATCAGGAGGGCATCTCCATTTCTCTTCTCTAGTAAGCCCTGTGGAAGATGAGAGTTGTGTGTTTATGTGTGATTTCCCAAGTTCTAACTAAATTTTAAAAGGCTGTTTTAAGAAACACAAAGAAACCTGTGGATTTATCTCACTCATTCTGTTCTTGATTTTTCTAGTGCATGAAGTAGAAAACCTGGAACTGGAGCAGGGCCTTTGCTGCTGTATTAGTGGTTAAGACACCTAGCCAATACAATTGTATTTTCAGGATATCATCTTTGAAGCTTATTACCCTAGCCAGGATGGTCAGGATATAGGAAAGCAGAGAAATAATATCATCTGCTTTGTCTGAAGGCAAAATGCACAAAGATAAAATATTTTTCCACTTCACTATCTGGTTTCCTTGCATCCATATCATTTCAGTCTCAGTCAAGAGGCACCACTAACATGTAAATAATACAAGTAAACTGAAAAATAGGAAGATACAGTACTTATTCAAATAGAGGAAGAGCAAGAATGATAGCAAATCATTATTTTCTTATAGTAACAACAGACTTTTTAAAAGAGAATACAGACATAAAAGATATTCTACTTAACAATGTTTTGTAAAATGCTAAAATTCAAGCAATGTTGTATTACTGTCAGGATATCCAAGTTAAGTTTTAAAACCTTCATACAACAGTTTTCCAGTCAGAATAGGCATCTTCTGATGCTAACATGCTCGAGTCTCACCCCTGGGGAAAGCTAGGCTCAGAGAAATGTGCTTACTGATCCTTCCTGGTGCCATGAGACTGAAGACATAAAAGGGGAAAAATGCAGCTGAGAAATTAATGCATTTCTTTTCATTCTATGAAATAAAAACCAAACCACTTTTTGCTGATAAATGTGCAAAATATTTATTTATAACAGAAATGTCTGTCGTGATTGTTTATCAGCAGCAGAAAAGCTCTTATACCATAGCATCTGGAGCTATAACTAAGATGTGTCAAGGCTTCATCTCTTCATCTGCCAGCTCCCAGGCTCTTGCCAATCATGCTTCTGTTCCCCCTACACCAACCCAGGGGCCAGCAGCTGTAACAAACAGCTGTGGGCAAAGTTATTAAGACAGTCTCTCCAGCAGTTTATGTTGGAGCTGTTCTCTATACCTACAGCACATTTCCACAGGAAGGAGACTGATCCTGTGGCCCCGTTATTAGGCAGCTCCCCTGGGAATTTAAACCATGACTCCTGCCAGTTACAATGCTCTGGTCCTGGGTTGGCAGCTACTCTGATGTAAGTCTTTCTCTGATACTAAAACATAAGATACAACAAAATTCACAGTCTCATTACAACTCCTAAACTTACGAAAGAGCAAATAAGACATTTCAAAACAAGGATATTTTTCATAAAATGGACATATTAGCTTTCAGGTAGTTCTACAAATAAGGATGTCATAACATTTACCTCTCAGAAGACAATTTCAAAATATGGCATTTCAGGCCGTGTAATGTTGGTAGAAGGGGGTTTCCAAGTGAGCAGAGCAGGAAGGAGGAGAAGAGGTAGGAAGGGGAAGGGACACAGCAGAACAAGAAGGCATCACGACGGTGCCTGCTCAGAAGGCATGGTGAGACAGGGCTGCAGTCTGCTCTGCTGCT
The DNA here is from genome assembly GCF_030463565.1 of Pelecanus crispus. Lineage (NCBI taxonomy): Eukaryota > Metazoa > Chordata > Aves > Pelecaniformes > Pelecanidae > Pelecanus > Pelecanus crispus. The sequence goes on from NC_134648.1 coordinate 75,326,647, forward strand.
GGCTCAGCATGCAGAAGCCTGGCGACCCGGCTGGTGTAATTTGCTGCTGCTGTGTGTCAGTGGGACCAGCTCACAGCAGCCACACCGCTGCAGCAACCCCAGTGCTTCTTCCTTTCTTGGGCATGGGAAGGGGACTGGCAACACTGCTGGAACGGTCCCTGGAGCCTCTGAGGCTCACCAAACCACTCCTACCTGTGGGCATGGGCCAGCGGTGATGCCCCATGCCAGGTCTGCACACAGCCACCCAGCTGCAAACAGTCATGGAGTTTAATAGTCTGCATAGGATTTTTCCTGCCAGCTGGTCTCAGTGCCTAAAGAGCCCATCACGTTTAATTTACAGCTATAAATGTAGCCCAAAACTACACTGGTGACATTACTGGAGACATCCAGCTGGGGAGAGTTGCAAGGCCTCTAAAGGGCATAACAAATATTCAAAATGGACAAATAATTTCAAATCTACTAGAAGAAATTCAGTAAAGGCAAGTCAGATTCACAGACCAAAGAGACAGAAAGTGAACAACTCCAAGATAGCCCCTTGCTAGTACAGCCATGCAGAGAAATGTCCGGGGCTCTCAAAGTGCCTGTGAGCCCACTTTGGTTTTGCAAGAAGGAGGAACCACACCGTTGTTCCCTACCATGCTCTCCTGGCATGTGAGCATTCAGCTGGAGAAGAAGGTGTCAGAAAACTGGATAGCACAGAGCAGACAGCAATGAGACAGGAAATGGAGGAAATATAAATATAATTAGCAGGAAAGATGGACTGACTTTGCTTTCAAAAAGACAAGCTTAAAGAACTGAGGAGACAGTATATGTGTCTACACTGTTAAATAACAGACAGACAGGAACAGAGTTCCACCATGAACCCTAACAAGCAGCACTACTTAGTTGTTATCTCACTCCCTGGAGCTCCTGTTCCAGTGTCTGACCACCCTTACAGTAAAAAAGTTTTTTCTCTGTTTAAATGGAATTTCCTGCATTTCAATTTGTGCCCACTGCCTCTTGTCCTGGCACTGGGCACCACTGAGAAGAGCCTGGCTGCATCTTCTTTATGCTCGCACATCAAGTATTTATACATATGGATAAGAGCCCCCTGAGCCTAATCCAGGCTGAACAGTCCCAGCTCTCTCAAGCTTTCCTCAGGGGAAAGAGGCTCCAGTCCCTGGAGCAGGGACTTAGAGGAGCAAAGTCCCTTTGCAGGACTTGCTCCAGTAAGTCCCCATCTCTCTTGTACTGGGGAGCCCAGCATTGGACCTAGCACTCCAGATGTGTCTCGCCAGTGCTGACCAGAAGGGCAGGATCCCTTCCCTCATCCTGCTCACAACACTTTGCCTGATGCAACCCAGGGTACGCATGGCCTTCTTTGCCACAAGGGCACATTGCTGGTCATGGTCAGCTTGTTGTCCACCAGGACCCACAGATCTTTTTCTGCAAGTTGATGAAGCAGAGATGAGTGCAGCTGGCCTGTCCAGATTCACACCACAGGAATGAGAACATTACATTGCTAAGGCAGAGGATGCTGAAATTATGTCCCTCTGGTTGAACTCAGCTGAGCATTTAAGAAAACAGCAGCAAAGGATGTATTATAAAAGCTAGCAACTCTCTTCCCCTCATCCTCCAAGGAACTCTCCGATGAATGCAATCACAGGGCATGGGGTATGCACTGGAACAAGGATGTGTTCATGCAGGGTTTGTATGTACTAACAGTTTGGCAACTAGGCACACAGCAGAGAGAAAGGTATTTTTGGATTTGGTGGTGAGAGAAAACTAGGAGAGCTTTGTATTTTATCAGTCTTTGTGATTGCATCATCAGTTTGGATTTCATAAACAGAGAGTTTTCATTGGGGAAAGTTTTCCTCAGGAAGTTTTTCTGTATTTGTCACCACTTCCCAGGCCAGTTCTTGAATCTTGTACCCTTCCTCATTTCCTGGAAGCTCCCCAGAACCTGTGCCAGAGACAGCCTTTTGACCACAGGCTCTCTGCAGGGCAGCCCAAGTCCCTGTAGTGACTGTCAGCCAGACGCCTGCACACAGGATCAGGATGTGTCCCTAACAGACTACAGCATGAGAATATCTTCTGCTGTTGGACCTCCTGCCCTCTGTTCTTCCTCCCTTGGCAGCAACAGGTGCCAACTCTGTCCCTGACTGGGCATGTGGAAAGTCACCTGGGAGACTCATACCTGCTCCTCATCACAAAGCCCACTGTGGCCTGAGATAATGAATGCACAGTTTCAGTGGCACAATTTGGTACCCACAGCCTTGATTCCCCAGTTCAGTGTTCTCATGTAAGAGCTTCTGGTGCAGATGCTCTCAACCCCCTGGGCACAGGGGGCTACCTGCATTTCTTGCCTTCTGCACTGGACAGATAATGAGTTCTGTCAAGCCCCTGTGCTCCTGCATGCAAGTCATTGAACTGCTTAGGAACCTTTGTCTGAGGAAGCTTTGCTAGTTTAATGGAATGAGAGGTGATCTGGGCCAGACTCAAGAGAAACAGCCACAACCAAAAACTGCAGAAGCCTGAGATATGTTAATGCAAATTCCTTTTCTGAAAACCAAATTTCGAGTTGGGAGATCAGAAGTGTGGCAGAGAACATCTATTTGGATGCATTTATTCACTGATGTGGTGGGAGGAAGAGAGAGATGGAGACTACTGAAGGTTTCCTGCAGCATGGATGCTGATGCTGCTCCGAGCTCCTGGCTCCTCCAGGGAAAGCTGGGGGGGTGATGGTGACCCACAAGCAGGCCAGCACAGCCTGACTCGACAGAGGAGGTGAGTGACCAAACCTGCCCTTTTCCTGCAGGCAGGAGCATGAGTGCCAGTGCCTGGGCTGCCAGTGGCCAGCAGAGCTGACAGCAGCTCCACGAGGAGGCAGGGGAAGCAGCCCCAGCCAAGCACGGCAGAGCTGGGCTGAGCCGCACCTTCCAGCCTCATCTCAACCAGACACATCAGTCAGCCCTTTGCCAGCCTGATTTAATCAGGTGAGAAACCCAGAGGGCTGGGGTGTTGATGCAGAGCACAGGCCTGCCCCGCAGAGACACCTTTGCCCTAGGGAAGTGACAATGCACATGGGCAATATCTCAGTGGTGCATTGGACCCCATTCCTGCGAGAGTGGACTAGCAGGGCACGTGTGCCCACAGCTTCCCTGGGGCTCCCTCATTGCTCATCGTGGGGCCAGGGTCTGTGAGTGGGATCCATCCCCTGGCATCACTCCTCCCATGCCTCCGCTTCTGCTTCTCCTCTGTGCCAAGGTGGGCACAGGCTCCAACTCCACGGCCAGGCAAGACTTTGCTTGGCTGGGGAGGCTTCAGGGCCAAAGCAGCCACACAGTGCTCCCAAAAGTCTCCCTAGAAAAGTCTGAGGTTTCCACATAGTCTGGCAGAGACATGCTTTGGCTTAAAAATGTCATATTCTACAGCAATGGGGGGAAAAAGAACAGGGAAGTTATTCTTCTTTCTTTGCCTGCAGGAATTTCCATCAAGCATTCAAGTTAAAATACTGTAATGCTCCTGTGTTGGAGAGATATGAAGAGTAGGGTAAAAAGTTCAGAGCTGTACCATCTCCTGTCTTCCAAACAGACATGTAAATGAAATATTAAGGATTGTAATGCAGTGAAAAGGGAGCATGAAGTGTCCAAGTAAGCAAACTCATTTAGTTTCCTTAAAATGTACATGCTGTAAGAAACTAGGAAAACACATTAGCTGGAGCCACAGCGCCAAAGTCAATTTAGAAAACACAGTCCAACAAATCTGTCTGAAATGGGTTCCTTTGATAGCAGAGAAATCTGAACCTGGGGAGGGACTTTTGTCTTGATTTTCTAATTCATACAGTGCGCAGGAGACCAATTTTCTTCCATGTACAAAATGTCAAGAACAAAACAGAGGGCATTTTTTGATCGGCCTTTTTGAAACGTCATGTCTGTATTTACTCGTTCTTTTATAAAACAGGCAGAAGATTTAGGCATTACCACAATCCAAAACATTGAATTTACATATAACAGGAATGGCCTGTGTAATTTTGAAAAAAAAAAAAAAAAAAAGGAGTCTTTTAAAATGTTTTGATCTGTCCTTTAGTATTTCAATATCTCTACTACAAATGTCTACAGGGAAGCTCAAGGCAATAATATCACAAGCTGTATATCCACAGGAACCTATTATTTTATTCTTCCAGATTCCTTAGGAGTTTTTCATGTCCGTCAGCTTCAGCTTAGATTTTTTCAGGCATTGCCCTTCTTCCCCTGCTCAAAAGACACTGAATGTGTCTTTTGAAACATCAGCTTAAACTCCTTCCCTACACCAGGTCTGACCTACTGGCTTCATTCCCTTCAATTTGCTTCTCCCGTATTTTCTAGCAACCACTTCCAAACTAAAGCTGCACCTTTTCTGGTTCATTTTGCTCTTTCCCCTTTAGCCCTTTGTACAGTGCTAGCTCAGGGAAGCCGTTTTCAATGTCTCACCCTTGCAGATTGTCCTCCACTTGGACTAGGGGCAAAAAGGCCCTTCCCACAGGGAAAAATGAACAATCTCACATAGGAACACTCTTGTGGCAGTACAAAATGGGGATGAGTATTTCCTCAATATCATTCCACATGGAAACTTCTTTGGACAGCCATCTGCATCGCTGCATAACAACCTGATGGCTGAGGAAGCTGGAATTTGGACAGGGCATTTAAGGACATTTAATCAGGATATTTAAGGATAAAGAAAAAAAAAAAGAATAAAACTTTGTTACTCAGAAGCACAATATTGATCATAGGAGAAGCCAAGACAAAGCTGATGATTTCCATTTTGATAGTGCTGAGTCTATAACCCATGTACAAAGGACAGAGCAAGTATTCCTTGTGACACTGTCCTTTTATGCCTCACCAGTTCCCAGACAAGGCACCAGGTATATTTTTACATTTAAATCCCAGTCTGAGTGTTTTTGTGTAGGGAAACACTTCAGACAATAGATCTTCTTTCTGAGATTGCCCATGTTTCCCTTCCCTATTACAGTTTGATGAAACAAATAATCCCACCAACTGGCAATCCGTTCTACAGGGGTTGTATTTATGACAGGTATCACTTGTTGTGCCAATTATTCTATGTTGTACTGTAATTAATTACTTTTAAAGCAAATGTGCAATGATTTGCATCAAAGGAGATGAAGACATGATCTTCAGAATAACTTTTTGAGACTACTCTAGTTTACACAAAAGTCAAATTAAGATGTCATTAGAGTTTATACCTAAAGGGGAATTCTCAGCATGCTTTCAAATTTTCATTATTGAGATCTGAAGCTTGAAAAAACCCCAGAAATTTCCTTCTTAATAGTCTTGGTCTTTTCCATTTGACAAATATTGATTTTTCCTTTCGTTCCTGCAGTGAAGAAAGCAAAATAATGTTACTGGTACTAGAGAAATTCAGGCTAGAGACCAAAATTACTGCATAGTTTTGATCACTCTGAAATTGTCCACCGCCTCCCCTAACCAGTGAAACAAAAAACATTTCCCATGTAAGGAGCTTGCCTCTGGGAGACTTTCAACCTTTTGGCTTTCCTGTGGTTGTTCCTTTCACCTCAGTGCACAGAATCATAGAATCATAGAATCATTTAGGTTGGAAAAGACCTTTAAGATCACCCAGTCCAAACATTAACCTAACGCTACCAAGTCCACCACTAAACCAATTAAGGGTAGAGTAGTAATTTCATGTTTTCTGGCTTGGTGGCTGGATTATGTTTTAATGAAAGTAAAAACTCAGTGCACAGAAGGGCACCTCCACGGCGCATCAGCTGTGAGAACCACTGGTGGGGGTCAGCACCTCCTGCAGCCTGCCTGCCAGAGCACCCGCTGCCCAGGGGAGGGCAGGACACCCCACCCAGCTTTGCAGAAGGTCCTGTCTGCAGGGAGTGAGGTTGGCAGTGCCTCCGTGCATCCCCTGTGCCTGCACAGAGGGTCAGATGAGGGACCAGCTCTTGAGTGCTGTTTCTGTCCAGGGTGTCTGCCCTGTCCTCGTGAACCTCCCATAGATCTCAGACAAGCCCCCCGGCCACCCCGCCTCACTGCAGACTGTGCCCGCTCTACCTCAGAACGCTGCCAGAGCGGGTGTCCTTCAGAAACTGTGAATGCTGTAGGGGTCCCTATTAGGTTTGCGTGGCAAGATTTTGGTAGCGTGGGGACTACAGGGGTGGCTTCTGTAAGAAGCTGCCAGAAGCTTCCCCTATGTCCGATAGATGGACCTGCTGCTGGCCAAGGCCAAGCCCATCAGCAACAGTGGCAGCACCTCTGTGATGACATATTTAAGAAGGGGGGAAAAAACCTCATCCCAACACAAATAGCAGCTGGAGTGAGGAGCGAGAATCTGTGAGAGGAATGACTCTGCAGACACCAAGGTCAGTGCAGAAGGAGGGCAGGAGGTGCTCCAGGTGCTGGAGCAGAGATTCCCCTGCAGCCCCTGGTGCAGCCCATGGTGAGGCAGCTGTGCCCTGCACCCATGGAGGCCCACGGGGAGCAGAGATCCCCCTGCAGCCCATGGAGGTCCATGGTGGAGCAGATATCCACCTGCAGCCGTGGAGGAACACATGCTGGAGCAGGGGGATGTGCCCAAAGGAGGCTGTGACCCTGTGGGAAGCCCACGCTGGAGCAGGCTCCTGGCAGGACCTGTGGACCTGTGGAGACAGGAGCCCAGGCTGGAGCAGGTTTGCTGGCAGGACTTGTCACCCCATGGGGGACCCACACTGGAGCAGTCTGCTCCTGAAGGGCTGCACCCCGTGGGAGGGACCTGTGCTGGAGTAGTTTGTGAAGAGCTGTAGCCTGTGGGAAGGACCCACGTTGGAGAAGTTCATGGAGGACTGTCTCGCGTGGGAGGGACCCCACGCTGGAGCAGGGGAAGAGCGTGAGGAGTCCTCCCCTGAGGAGGAAGGAGCGGCAGAGACGACATGTGATGAACTGACTGCAACCCCCATTCCCAGTCCCCCTGAGCTGCCTGGGGGGAGGAGGTAGAGAAAAACCGGGAGTGAAGTTGAGCCCAGGAAGCAGCAAGGGTGGGGAAAAGGTGTTTTATGATTTGGTGTTATTTCTTATTACCCTACTCAGTTTTGATTGCAAATAAATTAAACTGATTTTCCCTGAGTTGAGTCTGTTTTGCCCGTGATGGTAATTGCTGAGTGATCTCCCTGTCCTTATCTTGACCCACGAGCTTTTCATTTTATTTTCTCTCCCCTGTCCAGCTGAGAAGGGGAGTGACAGAGCAACTTTGGTGGGCACTTGGCATCCAGCCCAGGTCAACCCACCACAGTGTCTCAAAACACTAACTAGATCCCAGTTCAAGCCCTGGTGCATAAAGACCTTTATCCATTGCAATTTGTTTTGCTTGTTTTTTAATCTTCACTGGACTAGGTCTGGAAGTTCCTATTATCCCTATAAACATCTGATCTCCTGTAGCTGATGGAAAGGTTTTGGCCTTATTGATAACTCTCAGCAATGAGTCTCACAAGCTAATAGTGTGAAAAAGTATTTCACTTGGTATGTTTTCTTAAACTTGCTCCCATCTTTGTTCAATGACTGACCTTCTGTGTTCTGTTGCATGATAAAAGGTGTACAGAAACCTACAATTTGATTTCACAACACTGCTCATTACTTCTTATATTTATCAGGTCTCCCACTTAATCATCTCATCCAAAAATAAACCCAAGCCATCTCAGCCCTGCAGACCCTGTAGAATTCTCTCCAAGCATTTAGTCGTTTCAAGAACTCATCTCTGAATCCAGCTATTTCATCTATGTCCTTTTTGAGATAGTGACATGAATTGAATACATTCTTTCAGGTGAGTATGTAACACTGATTTATATGACAACGTTCCAGTACTTCCAGTGTTATTTTATCCTGTTCCCTCTGCATTCTTGCTCTTTAGAAAGTGGCTACATGTTGAGCCTTTGAGCTTTCCCAGTGATGCAAAGATCTTTTTTTCTGGGTTATTACAGTTAATTTAGAACCTAGCCAGGAGTATAAATTGTTCAGATTAATTCCTCTGCACATTACTTCATATCTGTCAAAACTGAATTTTGCCTGTCATCTTGTTACCCATTCACTCCACCATCTTTTTGTACCCTTTGAAGATCACCACAGGCACCTCTGGTCTTGATTGACCTGAATAATTTTTGTGCAGTTTGCATTTCTTGCTGCTTCTCTTTTAATCTCCTCTTGCAAAATACATACGTGTGTGTGTGTGTATACTGCATCCTTTTGGGGAATTTAGATACATCACTCCCCAGACTTTCTGCAATGGCATTAGTTTCCCTGCCTATTTCTGGAAAAAGCTTTTCCTGACATAGTGTAACATCATATCTTCCTTTGTGGCTCCATCAGACTCGTCTCTCATAATTGACCTGTGATCAACTAGTACATTTTCCTCAGTTCTTTCTGGTTAATAAGCTTTCAACACACAACTGAAATTCTTATTATTAGCCCATCAGAGTCAAAAATCTCTGTGTGATGTGCATACATGTCTAGGTCAGCAGCTTAACAAAAATTAGCATAGTTACACATCTGACCTCTGGCTGGGGTGAATTCAGGCATTCACTGACTATAATGTAAAATATAGACCATAGAATAATCTTCATTGGACTTCTTGTAATGTGTTGCTTGTAATGTCTTTGCATTTAAAGCCTGTGCTCCATATGGCCATATGAGTATGTGCTTTCTGTCTTCTAGAGACAGTAGGTATTTGACAATACCATTGTTGCTGTCTAATCATAAGGCATTTTACTTGTCCCAGCCTGAAAGATACTCCAATATAGTCAGATGTCCCCTGACATTGTCCTTTCCCCAGCAAAATGTCATTGAAAACAGTTCTGCAGACAATTGTGCTGTTGTAAATTTCTTTGGAGTCCATTGATGAAGCTTTATGGTAGGTGTTTGGTTAAGTAAGAAGAATTCATGTCACATACACGTAGAAATGCACGAAGTTCCAAAAATGTTCACAGAAATTTCCTGAGTTTCCTGAACTCCCTCTGTGAGCCTGACCTGTGCCTAGAGAGGTGCACCCATGTGTCGAGGCTCTGCAGCTTTAGGTACTCACCTGGGTCAGGTGGAAGTCAGGTGGAAGTCACCATCCTAAAGATCCTAAAGTCACCACACTGCGAAAGACTCTGGCATGGAGAAGCTGCCGCCGCCGCCGCCGCCGCCTTCTTCTTCTCCTTCTTCTTCTTCTCCTCCTCCTTCTTCTTCTTCTTCTTCTTCTTTCTTCTTCCTCCTCCTCCTCACACAGGGAAAACTGCTTTGAAAGAGAAACAGAAGGAGACAAACATGAAGCCTGCTTACTACAAATGCCAATGAAATCAAAATAGGAAACATGCTAGGCTAATCACGGCAGTGGGATCAAGAGAGATTTAGGGACCAGATCTGACTGGCAGAGAGGATTTAAAATCCACTTTGTCTCCTGTATTGAGAGAGATTCTGACTTCGCTTTTTATGGCCATATTTTTCAAATCTGGAGCAACTCCAAAATTACCCAAGAGGCTCCTTGACTTATTTTTCTCCATACCCAGACCACTCTTTTCCAAGACAGGCATTATAAACTGCAGCTGAACAAGGCTCAGGAGTGCCATGCCACCTCAGCCTCCCACTGCACATCACCGGACCGTGACTTGCTCACAGGCTCAACTCCAAACACGCATGCAGCGCCCAGGGCTGCGGGTGCTCCGGGTGCTCAGCGCTGGCCAGCCCCCACCAGGTTTGGGAGGTGGCATGGACACAGCACAGGGATGATTTTCAGGTGGGTCAGAGCGGTGTGGGCCCAGCATCCCACCCGTGCATGACTATGCCAGAGCACTCAAAATGCTCCAGGACCTGTCTGCTGAGCAGAAATGTGAGTGCTGGGTTAAGACACGGCAATGACTGTGTTTGTTGTTACGGATCTACAGAGCGTTGTTAGCAGGACTAAAAATAGGAATTAGTAAGCGGCACAGGAGCATGCTAATACTCTTCCATGTGCACATGGTGCACATGGTTTAATTACTGGTGACTCCCAGGGGTTCAGAGGAAGGAGCTGAGCGAGACAATGTTATGCTGCATAAAGCAGCAGAGCACATGCACCATTTCAGCCCTTAAAGATGAGAACATCTAAATACCAAGTGGTAGGACTGGGACAGCCCCAACCACTACTTCATCTGCAAAACCATTCATTTGTTCTTTATGTGAACTGGTTTAACAGATGACAAAAATTGGGTTTTTACTCAGAATTTTCTTTTTACTTTTTCCTGTAGCTGTTTCTTCTTTAGATGCTATTCAAATTGCAAATTCTGCAACTGAATTTGTGATGCATCTCTGGAGTGATCTGTTGTTACCAAAGTAATGACTGCTTTTAGTTTGTGTAATTAACCCATGCCATGGGTGAAATAGTCATCTAATTTATTACACTGCATACATGACATAAACTCATGTTCACGTAAATTAGCACACAACTTTTCTGCTGTCTACATACTGACAGTTTTCATAAGTCAGGTAAATATGCTTGCTGTGTAATTAAGTTATACAGGCCATCCAAACTTTGGTGAGAAGCTAAACCAGCCTGAATTATACTTTACACATTCTTTTTCACTCAAGGAGCACTGTTTTTAAGGAAATCATACAGTTACAAAATTTTGTTAACTAAATAGTCAGTGTGTCAGTTAAAGCATACTTTTAATGGTTATTTATATGGCTGAAAAAGGGCAGACAGATGATCCCAGGAGGCAACTCCAAATCAAGCACTTTTGTTTGGAATTTGAAAGAGTGAGTGGTGAAGCCTGATAAGCTCTTGTAATGAGCCCAGACAAGCGTCTCTGACAAAGTGGGTCCCAGCTACGCTTTGGTAACCAGAGCAGCACCATGTACCACCAAATCTTTTGTGCCTATCTGCCTGGTGCTGCAGAGTCTACCCCCATCGGCAGTCGCCAGAAGGAGCCCCCAACTCTGACTATACACACTACCTCCAAGGAAACAGTACCCAGAAATCACATCAGAGGGGAAAGGAGGGAAATCGTCTTTGGTAATGCAGCAGGACTCTTCGTGTTTAAGGCACATTGTCGCATGTTATTGACAAAGGCTGTAGAACCACTAATGCCAGTAGTGCAGTCCTCTGTGAGGAACACCTTGATATTGCTGGGGTGATGGGGTCTAAAGTTTTAAACAGTTCAAGAGTGCTTCTTTTAAGAAAACTGGTTTTATATATTGAAATCTCAGATTTTAAGTCATTACTAAAATAAAATAACAAGTGTTGGAAGAAATTTTACTAAATTATTCCAAGAAGTATTGATAATGAAATTCTCAGCTTAAAAATAAGTGCTATATTAAGAAGAAAAGAAACCTTCTGTTGTAAAGCTTTTATTATAATTGCTACATATCTTTTAAAATCTAGGTTCTCTTTGGGGATAGGAGCCTAGTGATAAAAGGATAAAAGCAGAAGAATGAGAACCTCCTACGTATTTTGGTTCTTACAATACAAAAGCCTTAGTGTCATAACACCTTCTTACCAACTAGGACAGACAGAACAGAAGGCTTGGGTTATCCCATCAGAAGCATACGTGCACCTATCCACTGAGACAGCAGTCACAGTGTTCAGAATGGCTATTTATTATGTTTTGTTTCATAGAATCATAGAATGGTTTGGATTGGAAGGGACCTTTAAAGGTCATCTAGTTCAACCCCCCTGCAATGAGCAGGGACAATTTCAACTAGACCAGGTTGCTCAGAGCCCCATCCAATCTGATCTTGAATGTTTCCAGAGGAGGGTCATCTACCATCTCTCTGGGCAACTTGTTCCAGTGTTTCACCACCCTCATTGTAAAAAATGTCTTCCTTATATTTAGCCTGAATCTGTCTTCTTCTAGTTTAAAACCATTATCCCTTGTCCTATCACTTCATTTAGATACTAATTCTGCACTGTGCTCCTGAGGGCTGTAAGGGTCCCTTACCTCTCTCTGGCTAACTGGATTTGTACAGACGAGACAGACTCTCTCTTGTGTTCTTTGCCAAAGAAATCAGTTATGGGGAAACCTAGATACACACATTATTTGCTGATTAAAGTGCTACAGAAACAAGATCACAGTGGGCTAGGCTCTAAGCAAGTGCTGACTGTAATGAACATACAGCTCTGAATCCATTTTCCCTCCCATTCACTATAGGTGCCCAGTAGCCTTCAGTCCTTACAGGACTGCAAAGCAGTGCTGTACAGCAGCAGAGGAGCTGAGCTGGTTAAGCTGCACGCAGAAATACAACATCATAGACAAACTGGTCATGTAAAATACATGAAGAGACTAATAAAGACTTCCTCAAACTGGTCATGTAAAATACGTTAAGAGAATAATAAAGACTTCCTTCTTCCTTCTTTTTTCACATCTGACCCTATTTTCTTTCAAAAAATATTGCAGGAGATTCAGAAGCATGAGTTAATATTCCTCTTTAATAATACAGTATTTTTTGATATCTCATTTAATACCTCCTTTCCCTGTGCTTACCCATACAGAGGCAAACAAAAGCTGGTTCTAGATCACCTGTGGCCATGTCTTTAGTGCCCTGCATCAGGCAAACTGTCTAGTGAAGAGGATGTTTGGGAAACACCAGACTCCTATGCAGCCATGCAAGGAAGTTCTGAGGTACTGTGAGTGAAAGAACCACACCGCCTTACTTTCATTTTTGCTTTCACAATATGTAAATTAAATAATTTTTTGTTTATCCTGAGAAGCAGATAAAGTTGGAGGGATGTGAGAGGACAGCAAATAGCAAGGTCTTAGAATTCAAGGTTCAGAAGATATATGTGAAAATTTGGAGCCTCTGAAAGCAACTCTAGCTCTTCAGTTTAGCTTTACATTCTGCTCAAAGTCTTTGATGAGCAGGACTATCCTTTATTGATTTTCACAACTGATACTTTTTTTTTCTTCTTGCAAGCAGCAGGTCAATGCTAGAGACTTGGAAACAAGAAGATAGTGTCACCAGAAAATAAGTATCTGCAACAAAAAGATGAGTAGTGCAAGCTAAAATTCAGAGCATGTCTTTGAGCACTTGGAGTTAGAGCACATGCCAGGGCAGCAGAGGCCAGCAGCGCTCAGTGGAGTCACTGCTTTTCCACATGCTTCACCTGTTGCTGAAGGCAAGACTGCACTCCTGCGACATGGCAAAAGCTGCCGGGGCCTGCCCGGGCACAGGTACTCAGCAAGGTTTGGCAATCCCTGCACCTCATGTGGCTCACAGGCAAGCGCAGCACGATAAGGTGACATAGGTTGACAGGTCAGGTGCCGCTGGCATACTGGAAACCTCCACATCACGTTCCTGCACAGGTCAGGACGCTTCCTGGCAGCGCTTGTGCCACTCCACTCTGCTTGCTTAGCACCAAGGATTAGGGGCTAGAGAGAGAGAAGCAACAAGTAGAAACTGAGTTTCAAATAACTCCTGTAAGATGTTGTTGTAAAAGTCATTTAAACTCACATTTTAAGAGAAAGATCAGGAGTACCAGTACTAATGCTATCCAATTTTTTTTTTTTTTTTTTGTCCTCTGGGAACTTACCCTATTCATATCATTGTTCTGCTGTTAAGTCATTATGCCAGCATTTCTCTGCACTCTTGAGGCTATTTTAATCGAATTAAATCATTCATTTCCTTCTTTAAAAATTCTGTACCCAAAAGGTGCTTTAATAATACCTGTCCTAAATATGATTTTTTTCCTGGGAAAAAAGAAAGTAAATTTTCACAATATTAGACCCGACTCCGACATCACATACCAAGGCCAAGACGGAACTCCACATCCCTTTCTCAGTAGCTACCTATCCTGGTCCAGTAGCCATTACCTGGTTGACTGCCCCCTCCTCCCCCCAGCAACACAATGAAATTTCTGGAGGACAGAAACATACTGGCAAAAGATATATTGCTAATTGTGATGTTTACCTGGAGTGCTGACCAAATTTGCAGTACACCAGCTCTCCGACCATCACATCCCAAACCATGACAGTAGGAAGGATACATCTGTGAGACTCCGGATGGAAACCTGGAGTAATTTCTGAGCTGTCTGAAGCCCAGGCCCCACCCAGAAGTGATTAGTCAGTAACCACAGGAGCTTCCAGGCTCAATAGCAGAGCACTTTCCTCCAAGGACCGATAGCTTCAAAAGCATGATGGCCAGCAGCAATTCCCCAACAGGTGGAACGGAACATGGTAGATGGCAGAGGAAACAGGCTGGATCCTGCTCCTGTTAATAACCCATCCACCTCAGTATCACAGTGTATCAAATGAGGTTATCCCAAACTGCATTATCTCCTGGAATTCATATTCCTCTGATAGAAGTGATGATGCAGTCAGCTCCCTGGCTGAGCTGAATGTTATTTAGCTGCACTTGATCTTTCCCAAGGCCATTGACAGAAATATAGATATAAAAACATTTAGTCTCTCTGTGTTTGTATGATTTTCATGTAATGTCATCTGATCCCCCAGCTGTCTATCACATTTCAATGAGATTTATGTCTAGTGCTGAAAGAGTAGAATAAAGCTGACGAAAAAAGCAAACTTTGCAGAAGTAATTTGTGTTTGCTAGTTCCCAAACCTCACCCACACTATTATCTTTCACTCAGTAATCTTGTTCCCTGACACCTGGATTATGCTGCATCGCCCATTCCATGTTATTCAGGACCGGGTTTATTGATACACTCCCAGCATCCATAAACCCAAATAAACACACTCACCTTATCAAAACACTTGGTTTCACTCAAATGGCAGCTGTTCCTTAAACAGTCCCAGGTTAAGTGGGGTGATGATGTGCTTGACATTCGTTAATAAAGCATGTGGAAGAGGATGGCTTAGTGGGCATAGGAAGGGATCCCTCTTCTCTAGTGCCTGCTGAGGTGACAGAGCGTTCCCAGGAGAGAACACTGGGCTGGGGCAGATCCTGCAGGTGAGTGCTTCCTGGATGTGGGAGCAGTCATCGTCTTGCTCTTTCTGCTCCTTCCAAGCACACCAGCCCTCAGGCTGCTCTACCCCTGTGCTGGAGGCTGGGCTCTGGTTCCTCTGCCACCTTGGAAAAGCAGCGCTGTGGCTTTGACCGCGGGTCCCCCAGGACAGTGCCTGGGGGCCCCAGTGTGCCCACGGCAGGGCTCCAGCTGTGGACACCAGGCAAATTCACGTCAAAAACAGCCCCTCCATGCACAAAATCAATGGAGTGAGATGCGCTCACAGTGGCTCTGTTGGGCCCAAGACTCTCTAGGCCTAGCTGCTGTTAACCCCGTTATGGGAGAGCTGGAGCAAGCCATTCACAGCCCAATTTATGCCTCTGTGCAGGCTCAGAAGGGTCAGAACTGCTCCTAGCCTGGGAAAGCAGTCCTGCTGATGGCAAAACTTATTCCCCATGAAACGGGGGATACCATCCGCCTCTGAATGGGATGCAGGGTAGGAGCACTGTGTGCAGGGGATCTCCCAGTCTCTGTTTCCAGGTTTAAGCCAAATGGGTTTTTCTCATCCTATAACACGTTCAGCAGTGGCAGCTAAAGGAGTTGTCTCTGTGCATACTGAACCCTTGAAGTATTTCTCCATTTCAAATGTGGTACCTGACTGTCTCGTGGCACCAGGATGGTTGTGAAAGTCCAGAATTTCTACCTCATTACAATTTTCAAAATAAGGCACTGCAAACAAGCAAGCATCATACACTTATCCTCAACTGAAAATGTAGGAAGGTAAAAGCTTTTTACTGCCATTTGTGACATGAAAGGAAGGATTATCAGAACATATTGAACAGCACTGCCTTAAAAAAAATGGTTCACCTCTTCAGACTATTTTTTTTGAAAATATGCCATATTCAGCTAATTTACAGTATCTGAAAAATAGCCTTCCTAGCAGCCAAATGCTGGGAAGTGGTAGGGTACATGCCTGCAGTGGAAATGGGGTAAACTTCCAAAGTCAGGCAGGTTCTTTTTCCTAGCATGTTGCTAACAATCTCCAGGGGTGCTGAGGATGTCGTCCTGCGCTACTGCAGTAACCAGACAGTCTCACAGGCACCAACGCTGCTCAGCAGCAGTTTGTGGTTGTGGCCTGAGGAGGCTGACATGTTGCTCTGACCCTTGTTTACTAATGTCAGCCTACTCTGTTTTAAGCAAAAACCACGCACCAGAACATTTTGCCTGACCAAGCCTACTAGGAATAAAGATTTGACAGTCCGACAGTGGGGTCAGGCCAGTAATCTAACACTAGCAATATACTTAAATTCCCTGCCTGGTGGTGGATTTTCTTTGAGGCTCTGGGCAAATCAGCTAGCAGAGCGTCGCACCTGCAAACAGCAGCAGCAGGTCCTGCCTCTAGCCTATGTCAGACACCAAGGCTACCACCGTATGTGGCCTGGGTAGGGACATCTCACACAGTTTCTCTGGTCAGCATCCCTTGCCACAGACAGACAGTACCTGTACTGCTGTTTGATCACAGCGCAAACTACAGAGCACAGCTATGAAGACTGTCAGTTTTTTAAGGCGCTCAGCTTTCAGTAAATCAAAGCTCAAAGGGTGACAGCAAGCATCTCCTGAAAACAAAGTCCCTTGCAGCTTTCTCAAGTGGATATTTGGAAATAGATACCCCAAAGAAGGGGTCACAATGGTTGTGGACATTAAAGTAAACAGGGAGGAGATCTTTCAGGTGGAAAAGACGCACTTTTAAAGAGAGCTTGAATGAAAAGCGCTTGACACCTAGGATGCACTAGGAGTTCCCCCACACTGCTGAGGTATGTTCAGTGCATCAGATTGCCAGGTCTGACATATACCTATGGCATATTGCAAACGGCAGACGCTTCCTCCATGTTCTTCAAATTTTCTCTATACAAGATCAGAGTATTATGATACCTGATTTTTTTTTTTCTATATTCTGCAGGTTGAGGGTGACCTGTTAAAGCTGGATGCTTGGTTAGATTGCTGTTTCAGAGGAAGTGTGTGTGTATATACATGTGTACACACACAGTGACACTAATGTATTCCTCCTGTTGCTGTGAACCAGTTAAATTCTTACCTAATTTCACATGCTCAGGAGTAAATAAAGATGGTTCCCAAATCTGAATGTGCTGATATTTATGTGAAGTTTTAGGTTGACTTGAGAGGCCAGAGTCAATGATAGCATGGTCTGTATATAGGTGGACATACCTTGACATACAAAGTGTGGTGGGATAGTGGAGGCAAACAAGGAAGATATGAACAGGTAGATGCTGAATTTGAAATGTTCCAACTGTCATTTATGGAAAAAGTGATCAGTAACTCCCAAACTTTAACTGCTAGCAATTAGTCTCATTATGTGGGTTTTGCTGTTTCTATGCTCTGTGAAGCGAGTGTTACCATTTATATGTTAAAAATACCTACCTCAATGTTACTTAACTTCCTTATTTTTCCTGCTTTTTCAATGAAATAATGTAATTATCTACTTTTCCTTGGGAAGATGAAGAGAACAATGAGAAATATAGCAAGAGAAGGCTCAAGAAGCTATCTATACACATCCAGGTTCATAAAATGTTAGCAAAAACACAAATACTTGTACAAGAGCTTCATACCTCTGACTAGCTAATTGGTTTGCTAACTAATTTTTCTTCAGGGTAAAAAAGAAAAGTAACTGATTAAAAAATATTTTCTATATTAAAGTTGACATTTAATTAGCTTAGCTCTGGTGAGCCTGCACGGCCTGAAAAAGAAATCCCTCAAAAGTCTGGATAAAGCCTCTTTATTAATGCTTTTTCTCTGATTACGTAACATATATTTGCAACCATCATATATTACTTGAGTAGCAATTCTATTATGTTAAAATGACACTTATTGAGACAGCAGTAAAACTATCATATAAAAGTGCCCATATAACTGTTCCAATAAGTCAAATAATATACATAATATATTTAGCTTTTAAAAGCTTTATCCATATGTTATTAAAACAGAAAGACACAGTGCCAGCTATGAAGGGTGTAACTTTGTGTGAATCCTCTGGAGTAAATTATCAAACAGACATCCAAACTACACAACAGAAAAAGAGCAGAGGGTGGAGTTGTTTGCCTGTAGTGCAAGGCCTGCAGGTTTGCTAGTAGGAAGAGTGCCAGGACAGCAGGAGTTACCAGGGAGAGCTGCATTACCCGCAGCATCTGCTCTAACAGGGAGCTGTGCTGGGGATGTTGCGCCCGCAGTGTCCTCAGGACGGTGCTGCAGCTCAGGAATTATCTGGGCAGAGGCACAGGGAAGGCACTGGCTCTTATTTCAAGTATGATCCGTAACTGTTTCAGACATTTTGTAGTGATTTCAGTAAAAACCATAGGCACTGAATAAAATCAGCGGGGGTGAAATTTATTGTTTTGTTTCAAAATAAGGAATGGAACCTTTGACACTTTGAGGTGCTTTGTGAATTCTAGCTCATTTCCACACACACCTCCTGCAAGTCCTTCTGACCAGCTGGAAGTGACAGACACGTGCATATTGCCATTCTTGCATGAAGGAGCCAATATAACTGTTTTAATGAATCTAGTAATACATTTAATTCTCTCAAGTACCAAGTGATAGGATGAGAGGAAACAGCCTCAAGTTGCACCAGTGGAGGTTTAGGTTAGATTTCACCAAAAGGGTTGTCAGGCATTGGAACAGGCTGCCCAGGGAAGTGGTTGAGTGCCCATCCCGGGAGGTATTTAAAAGACGCGTAGACTGTGGTACTTAGGGACATAGTTTAGTGGTGGACTTGGCAGTGTTAGGCTTACGGTTGGACTTGACGATCTTAAGGGTCTTTTCCAGCCTACGTGATTCCATGATTCTAAGATTTTACTCTTAAAAACATGCTGTTTTATAGCTGAGAGCCCGTGGTATGCAGGGCTGAGCAATACTGGTAGGTAACAGATTGGGCTAGTTAGAAATCCCAGACTGTGTTTGGCAGGGATGAACAGAAGCTGAATGAGGCTTTATGGAGTACAGGGAAAAAAGTAAGAAACATAAATATGTAACACCCGTTCCAAATGAAGCAAGGAAAAAAGGTAACAGATTAAACAGCCAGAAACTGGTGGTCAGGGAATCATCAGTCCTAGAACCACAAACTTTGCCAGACTTTGCTGGAAAGTGGGAAAACACCTACGTTAACATTCTCTGTGGTGTTTGCCTCCAACAGATGCCAGAAGATAAAGTTAAGAACATTTCATGTGGATGGACAGGGAGCTTGGGTAAGCAAGGACCCAGCAAGTCTATACTACATGCACCCTTGAACTGTAATTAAAACACCTACGTTGCAGGTGGTGCAGACTGGGGGCTTTCTCTCCATATGCAGTAACTTGTAGGTCTGTTCATACTCAAATGCAGGATCCTTATTTTCAAGACTGGCAGGAGAAGCTTGAAATACAGAAGTCTGGGTCATTCCTCCCTGCTGACTCAACTCCCCCCCTCCCCCCCAACAGTAACTTGTGTGTGTGTCTCAGTTTCTCAGTTTCAGACGCAGGAAGGCATCTGGGCACCCAGGTCGGGAAGGATGCTTTGCCATTGGTTTTCAGGAGAGCCTTCTTGCCCCCACTGACACAGAGGAGTTCCTTTGCCCTTGGCTCAGTTTTTAGAGGGTATCTTTGTATGTTTACTCCAACATCTGACAATTTCAGACACCACAGATCCTACCAGAAGAACTGCAGTTGTTTTAGAGTTAACTTCCTTCTCCCATATAAGTTTTTAAAAAATTATTTCACACTGCCTTTGTGAAAAAACACAATTATGGCATGTCTAATAGTCCCCTGCAACCAAACAGTTGGGGGGGAAAAAAAAAAAAGGTAAAAAAGACACCAAAATATGGATTTACTTGCACACCAAGATAAGAGGGAATTTTTGTTCCTTTATAGGGGAACAATACCTCTGAGATCAGAACAAGGCTCTAAGAATAAAATACAGAACAGTAAGGCAGCCTGGAAAGACAGAAACTAGCCAGAGAGAAAAAAGTCTATGAGCATGCAGGAACTAACCTTCACGCTTTTTGGTAACAGCTGAAAAGAGTTTTTGTAACATTTCTTTGGTCATTATCAGTTGTCCCTGCTCAATGTTCCACTGTCTCTGTACAGGTATGGATCTTACCCCAAATAAACTTCTGTGGACAAAAAGGACCTCTGAAAAAAACCTGTGGAAACTTTTAAAGTAGTTCTTGCATTTTCCCACTGATTGCATTGGTTTTATTCTACACAGTTGAGGACATCCAGAATTTTTGCTACTGGATCACACAGGTTTACTTTTAATTTTTCCTCTGCAGTTCTTTTGCTTCTGACTATATGTCAGTCATCGTGAATATTAGGGATGGATGTGGGCAACCATTAACATTAGTTAAAAATGCATCCTGTGGAGGTTCTCAGCCTGATCTATAGTGCTTTATCTCTACACATGTCCTGTCTCTAGAGAGGTAGAAGGCTGTTGGTATTATGTCATACAGTAAATTACAGTAAATTTTAGTGATTTTCATCCAAAAAAGCTAAAAAACTTCTGAGACAATAAAGAAGGAAAGGGCTATACCCTTTCTACGGTGTATATTTTCCTAATTTATTGCACAATTTGGAATCTTTAAAGTTGCTTGCCAGACCCACTGAATTCCCTTTCCACCATTAAATTTAACAGTCTTCAGAATGGTTTCCATATATCAATATTGCCAGCATCTGTGGGGTAGAGAATGTTAAGGAATTAATAGCATATGAAAGTTTGTCACTTGTGATGCTGCAAATGTTAAGCTATGCCACTGAAATTGCATTTTAAGCAATTTGAGATTAATGCCATTTGTTGTAAATGTCCTGCCTTTTAAATGTTAAGTAAAATGTGTTTTCAAGGCATGCAAAGAAAGAAGGCTGGGAATAAACACTGTTTTACTAGGCTATTGCTAATTAGATTATGCAGTGGGATTGCCTTTATCTTTCCTTTAGAGTTAAAATACCTCTGACTGTACGAGAATTCTACAGACAGTTCTTAGTCCAAAAATTTGCACACACATATTGTACACAGAGTAAATCTTTTATATATATGTAAGGAAAATATATAATGAATATCACATAATATATGTAATATATGCATGCAGTGTTCATTGTAGATGCGTGCAAATATATATAATGAATATTTTGCCTTTTGTATATCATAGAATCATAGAATGCTTTGGGTTGGAAGGGACCTTTAGAGGTCATCTAGCCCAACCCCTCTGCAGTGAGAAAGAAAAAATCATTAAGAAAAAATCAGGAAACCTCCTCATGTTCCCTTCTGTTTCTTGGTCTCTCTCTCTGTGTCTCAATATCTATCTCAATATCTATCTCTCCCTCTAACTTTCTCATTTTAAATTATGTACAGTATATAAGAAGTTAGAGAGACAGAGATAGAAGGGGGTGTGAGGAAGATTCTTGATTTTTTTTCTTAATAGGACATACATACATTATACATTATAGAGTAGAAAGTATATGAAAACCCCACACTTACCAGACCTTTTGTTTTGTCAATACATATCTGAAAGCATCACAAGCTACTAAAGACAAATTGGTGCTAAGTCTCTGCAGTGTAACAACGAACAGAAAATAAGACCTTGCTTATTGGAGCAGAGTAAAAATGTAGTGTGAACATAGTGGTTGTGACAGTTTTAAAAATTGAAGCTATAGAAATTTCATCACAGGGTTTTCTGTAATTTGATTTCTGCCATTATTTTTCCAAGGAGCAAATACCCAGCTTGTTTTATTCAGTTACTTTTACAAAAGTTTTGTGGCTCCCTATTTTTGGAGGGCTAAACTTACCTTCTGAAGAAATGAATACTGAGTTAATGTATTTACGTAAGGACATGAGGACAATGGCTGACTGTAATTTTACTGGGCAGAAACAAGAACCTGGTCAGCCCCACATTAATTCCCTATATCCATTCCAGGAAACAACTTTTATTACACAATGTGGTAAGACACTTGCTAGTGTTGACCACTTGAGTTACTTGACGGGACAGCATTTCGACCCCGCTGGTAGGATGCTGTCCCATGTTGGTGTACTGCCCACAGAGCAGTGGGCAGTAAGGATGCGCTTGAACGTGGCATGGTGGCAGATGAGCTGGCTTTGACTTCATAATCCAGTCCCTGATTTTAGAGGGACGTAACCTATCCACGCAAGTGAGTTCAGAAATGAATCAATGTATTTCCTTAACTGGGCAGATGCATTTTATTTGATGACTTCTTGCAGTGTTTGCTAGCATGACAGATGATAAACTGAGTTCTTTTCCATGGATGAGGCCAAACCATAACACAGCTCCTGAGAAACTACCAGGTGCTGGTGACTGAGGGTGCTGGCTTGGGTGGTAATTACAGGGAGCCAGGGTAGCCGTGACAGGCCTACAGCCTTGGTCTCTATCAGAAAGTGAGTTGTCTGCATGGGTCTGATGCCCAGGATCCCTGCAGGGTGGCACAGAATCATAGAATCGTAGAATCGTTTAGGTTGGAAAAGACCTTTAAGATCATCCACTCCAACCATTAACCTACACTGCCAAGTCCACACTAAACCAATCAAGGGTAGACTAGGCTAAACCATGTCCCAAAGTGCTACATCTACCCGTTTTTTTAACACTTCCAGGGATGGGGACTCCACCACCTCTCTGGGCAGCCTGTTCCAGTGCTTGACCACCCTTTCCGTGAAGAAATTTTTCCTAATATCCAACCTAAACCTCCCCTGGCACAGCTTGAGCCCATGTCCTCTCATCCTGTCCAAGCCATGAGCTGCCAGCTTCCCAAGGAGAATGCTGTGGGAGACGGTGTCAGAGGCTTTGCTGAAGTCCAGGTAGATGATGTCCACAGCCTTTCCTTCATCCCCCAGGCAGGTCACCAGGTCACCAAAGGAGATCAGGCAGCAGCAGCGAAGCGCTCGTGAGGCCCTGGCTTGCTCTCAGCTCAGAGCAGGCGGGGCTGCTGCTCAGACCAGGGCCAGGAGCGTCAGGAGCGTCCCTCCATGAGACACCCTGTCCACAGCCCTCAGCCTGCACAGCAGCAGCTGCCCGAGCAGCGCTTCCTTGCAGCAGTGAGAAGCAAAGGCATCGCTGTCCCCTCCACGCTGCTGGAGACACTGCAACAGTGTTAGCATGCTCGCCTTTCCAGAGTGGTCCTGAGGCACAGGAAGGCCCACGCCACCCCGTTTCAGGCACTGTGTCTGCTTCAGGATGTTTTGACTGCACTGAGTTGTCAGTGTTCATTAACTAAGTACCGAGATGTCCCCAAAAGGTGGGTCCTATTGGGAGAATAAACATATTTGAAATACTCATAACTACCAGCTAGGAAGCAATTAAAAGTTAATTAGAGGAGAGGATCAGAACTACCCAGTTTTAATAATAATTACTGTCATGCAAAGCAGTGAATGGGATGCTTCTGCAGTGATACAATCACAGACTGGTTTTTAGAGCTTAGATATTCTAGCAGTTAATTTGAGTAAAGGCATACTGTGCAAGGACACAGAGGTTTTTAAAAAACACGTTCCAGTCATGCTTCCTAAAAAAGGCAGCTGTAACACTTTCTTTAAGCAAAGTTAGGAACCCAAATTAATTATCCAAAATGAACATTTAGGACAAATATTATCTCATCAGCATTCAGTGTCACAGCTCCAGATTAAAAAAGGAAACGAAATAAAGAACTATTAGCAGACTAGCTAAAAATTGATCAATGGAGAGAGACGTGCATTGTTCTTTCTTACATGGGTTTCTTTTCTCCATTGGAGTGAAATTTGGTCCATTACAGATAATCAGTGCAAATTCCATATAAGTGGCACTGAATTTCATATGCTGCCTTACTACTATGAGCAGAGGAGAAGCAGCTGGCATGTGGATAGTTCAGTAGAGACGTTCCTAGTTTGGTACATGGAGGTCTAATAATTTTGCACTGTCAATGATGACTTTGTAGGTAGATCATGTGCAATATGCCATTTCACATAAGTCCATTTGGCACCCTAACTGGCCTTAACAGGAAAACGGCTCCAGGCCAGGAACCCTCCTACTATGACATCCTCTAATAAAACCTCTGAGCTCAGGAGAAACCCAGCAGCACCCTTGTGTCCAGCAAATGAATACAGCCTGAGCTGTCATAGGCATTGGGTCTTCTCCTCTAATCTGCTCCTCCTTTGCACTCCCCCATGCATTGTGCCCGTTCACACAGCTTTTCCGGAGCAGCACAGTCACCGGACTCTATGCACTGAGTTCACAGTGCTCAAGCAGGGGGCTCGCAGGGCCCAGACCCTCACAGGAGAATGCCTCAGGGTACACAAGCTCATTGGCTCTACCGATGCTGTGCCATCTGGCCAAGAACCTGACCCTCTGCCTCCTATGTCCTCCAAGAGCCTTTGGCAGCATTGGCACACATACACTCACAATTAATTTTTAATGAATTGCTATATAAAATCTTTCACAGGAGAAAAACTGACATTACCATGCAAAAAATATTTGGTTTGTGGGTTTTTTTCCCTCTCAGGAGGCTGGAAAGTACACTCAAATATTTGTGTAATGACCTAAACCAGAATGATACAATGATTTGTAATACAACAAACTACAGATAAAGAGAAGTGAATAATGCATCAAATTATGGATCTGTTATTTTTAAATGAGTTGTTATTCTGCTATATAGTCCCACGCTGCTACGAGGAGTTAGTTCTTGGCCATCTTTATCTCGTGAGCTATCTTCTCATGTGAAACTGAATTTTAAATTAATTGTATAGAAGGGTAAAACTGGCAGACAAATTTTTAAAAAGTCTCCGGTGACTTTATACTGCTCTTCTTTGTGTGGTTGTCTGCTGACAGGCTGGATTTTCCGGACTTCGTTCCTATTTGCTGTGGCTTAATAAAGATTTCTTGCACGTACAAATGTTTGCTGTGTCTAATCCTTGTGTTGTAAGACAATTGCAATTTCAGTATATGTTTAGTCACCCTAAGACATATAGCACTGTTTTTCTTTTCCCCTTGGAAACTTTATGAAATGCATCTTGTTCCACCCATTATGAATTGTGTTTTAGGATCAAAAGAATTTTGCCTTTACACTTGAAAACCGCTTTCCACAAACACCTCCTTGAAAAGTTGGCTACTGATTTCTCTAGAGCTATTGAAATTCGTTGAGGTGACTGGCTTAGGGTTATTTGTGTGAGTTTCTGCAAGACAAAGATGCTCAGGCTTGAGACCCGTGCCCCACCCGCACCATGCTCTACGCCACGGCTACACGGTCACAGAGCAGGCAGGCTGCCCGTAGCACGCCTGCATATCGCTCCAGGAGCACATCTGCACACAGGGGTCTGCGGGACCACCTCTCCCAGGCACCCACAACTTAAACCCATCTGTCCTTCAACAACTGATAATCAGTCAGTCACCCACTTAGGCTGGGTGTTGAAGCAAAAAAAACAAAAGCCCTCTGCCTGTGCACACCAGTTCATACTCCTTTACTTTTACTGGTTTACACATACTTGGTTTGCATAGAAAAAACCCCACCCCCCAAGACCTTTCACACTGGCATACACCTTGTGCATGCCAAGCACAGCTTCCCACAGGTGCAATTTCATTCACAGACTTTTACACAATGTCTGTACAGCAAAATGCTCATTGCAAATAGGGTAAAAAAGGTTTGCTGTGGCTTTTTATCCTAAAAGTCAAGACACAAGCCAGCTCTGTTTGCTTTCACTGAAAGTTTCTTCCTACAGTGCGTTGGATGAAAGAGAAAGTTTAACCACTTCTAACTTCTAACTCTTCCCTAAAAAGCAAACTGCTTAGCTGAAGTAATTGTATGAAAACATAAACAAACAGTTACACTCCCTCAAGAAGCCATTAAACACGGCATGTTAAGTCAATAATTTGCATATGGCTGATTGTTTAGTAAACAAACTGTCTCCTGAGAGGACGGTAATTAATCTTTTACATCAAATCTGTTGATTAGTCTTTCTGGGAATAATGCTAGATGTTACAAGCAGGTGTGAGTCATGATATCGTTTTCTTTGAAATTTAGGATTAAAGATGGCAATGAACAAAATCTTAAATGCATTTTTTTAAGCTTTGGAAGCATCATATGGTTTAGTAAAAGATTAATTCTTTTTTTTACTTCAAAATTAAAGTCTTTGGTATTCTTTCTATTTCTGCCTATATTAGGCAGAAATTTTTAAAAGTCTGAATTAGGATTGGGATCCACCTACAGGCTGTTGAATTTGTGAATGATTGTAACATTGAAAATGTAAAAGGAGATGTACATTTAGATGTACCTTACTGCCTATACAGGGATTAAATTTTTTTTTGATTGGGTTTTTTTGGGGGGGTTGGGGGATTTTTTGTTATTATTACCAGCACAGCTCAAAGCTAGCTGAGACTGACCTTGTGCACCAGGGCTGGTGGAGAGTGCCTGCACACCATGGGGACATCAGTGTCCCTGCCCTGTCCCACACACATCAATGGCATCATGGTGCCTGTGGTTCTGAATCTAGAATTTCCCACAGGGATGTAATTCAGAAAAAGCAAACCTGATAACCACCCTTTAGCCCAGGCTGAGACCAAGGTTTGTCCAATGACAGGTAAGTCATTCAAGTTGCTTTTAGCAGAACAGGCAACTGCAAAGACATCCCCTTCATCTCACAGAGAGCACATCTAGGCTTGCTGATGTCCCACTCACCGCTACAGGGCCAACCCACGCCACTCACACCCAGCTGGGTACCAGCAGCACTCTGAATACAGCAGTACAGACTCTGCCTAGCTGGAACCAAACATCGTTCTGCACTGAGGCAGGTGGCAGTGCCCAGCTGAGGCAGCAGAGCACCAGCTCTGGTCTGCGTGTGCTGTGCAGCAGGAGTACAGTCGCCTCCCTACCTTTACTTGTGTGATACAAGAATGTGAAAGCAAAAGAATTCTGCAAGTAGGACATTGTTGGACCTAGAATCACTTATGGTATTGGGCAAACTTAACACTTTTTCTTGTCAGAGTATTCAGCGGTCTCTTTCCCTGGGTCAGTTATTTTCAGTGATAAACTGTCAAAAGAGAAAATAAGGTAGATTATCTTTCTCATTCACTCATTTCAGTCATGCAGAACCCACCTGTCTCACCTACAATATCCTGGGTTTATTATGAGCTTACACCTATGAGAGCTCTTCCTTGCTTTAGGAGAGTGTTCCTGAATTTCTCTGAATTCCCTGGGGTTGTGCCTGGTGCAGACGGGGAGCACCTCCCGTGGCACCCACGCTGCCCAAGCCGGCAGAGCCTGGCCGCCCTTCTGTGGCAGCAGTGCTCAGATCCATGCGCTGTCCTACTGGGGCTGGGAGGTTTCTCACATAAGAACTGAAGATAAACAAGCATTTAATTGTTTATTAAAGTACCAGGAGACGGACTCAATAGCCTTCTTTTATGACATTTGGTTAAGCGGCTATTGATTGCCACCACATGCTTGTTTGCCTCTGTTTCCCAGAGGCAAAGCACATGGTAGCTCTGGGAATCTGCAGAGGGAAAGATACAACAGAAATATCAGCTGTTGTAATCCAAACTTTTCAGGCAGCTAGAAAAGTCCTTCAGGTACCATGGAAAGATTACTATTTATAAAGAAATAGCCAGCAGTCTGGGATGGTTGCTGTGATTGTCCATCATTTTCTTCAGAAAGATTTTAGACTGTGGATATTTACTACAAATTGTTGGGGTAGCTATTTGTGAAAATAACAAGATTACATCAAATCTACCAAAGTAATTTGTTAATTAATAAGGTTAATTTTTAAAAAAAAATAATTTGAGCATTAGGTTAGGAAAAGAAAAAGGAAACAGTGAACTAAAAACTTTACAGTAGTTCAAATACACAAAGGAGTTTCTTTCCTCTTAACAAGGTAGGACAGAAGGGTAAAAGGCTAAGTAATAAAGTGTGTAAAACCACACCATGCATCTCTGAGTCAGAATTGTGTGTGATACAAACAAAAAATCATATTGGAGTGAATTGCAAAATTATGGTGCAAGGGGTCTATTTTCCCATAATAAGTCTATGACATCTTTCTTAAGCAGGAGCTTACAATGTCAGCCAAAGCATATACATCTTCTGTTTTCTCAGAAAATCCCCAAGGCATCTCTTCTGTTGTCTGTAATTCAGTTTAAAAAAAATAATCAAACAACAATATCAGGCTCAGACTGTGTAGTCCCTGCCAGCTCTGCAAGCAGTCAAGGGAAAGTTTCTAGTGCTCAGTGGCTCTGCTGGGCTGGATATGGCCCACATGCAGAAGGACTAGCCCATGAACAGCAGCAGAAGCACTGCATCACCTGGAGAGAGGTAGAGGTTGCTCCATGGGGAAGATAGGAATGAATTTATTGCTGATTTGTATTCTGAACTGGGGAATGCAAAGGACAGCAGATTGCAGCCCCATTGTGGCACGTTGTAGAGCCATTGCTATAGCTGTAAGTGTACTTGCATCCATTTCTTGATAGCACAGCCTGCCTTTTTGAGGGCCTAAGATTTCTATGCCCAATTAGTGTGAATTAGCATTAATGAGGATTGTTATTGTAGGCAGCCAGCTGTGGACACCACCAGGAGTGAGTGAGTGTAGGCAAGGTGTCTGGGAGATGAAGAGACAGGACAAGTTCAGTTCAGCTTAGCTCGGCTGGAGGCAGCAGCATGGTCAGCTACTCCCCCAGGGCAAGCTGGCCCAGCTCCACCAGTGCCACAGAGGAGCAGGGGCTGCACCCAGCCACACAGATGGCTCCTTAGGGCAGGACAGAGGGCACGCACACAGCTATGGGCATGACCCAACCGTGGGGCTTCCGTGGGGTGCCATGGACTTCTGCAGGGCTCAGTAGTGGTGGCATCCAGCAGACAACACAGCCGAGATTCTGCTGTGTGCAGCAGCTTGAGGGCATGCCGGATGATCTCAGGCTGTCTTGTTGCAAACTGCCAGACTGTGACATGCCTGTGTATGATAGCCTGTCCTCGAGGTATTTCTCTGTCCCTGCTTTAATGTTTTTGGCTGCCACAGAGCCTCACCATGTGCTGCGTGAGGGAGGTTCTGCACACTGCAGGTTATCATCAGTCTGTTTCTCCTCTACCTTGTCCATATAAAGAGGATTATATCATGAAGTTGTGTGCAATGAGATGAATCTGATACAGGATGCTTGTTCCAGTCCCTTGGGGGACCAGAGAACAGGAATGATGTGAGAAATCCTATCTGAACCATGAATACAGCAGAAAAGGAAAAAAAAATCTGCTGCACCCATACAAAATACAGGCAAGGCACAGTACGACCAGATAGTCTTTCTGTGTAGGAATTCAACTATGTGAACAGTCCTCCCATGTCTGTGAGAACTCTTTCAACAGAAGCAGCTACTCTCTTCATCATGAAGGGGTAATTAGAGCAAAGAAAACAAGCTGTCCTCCCATACTTCTGTCAGCTAGCTTCTCCCTTACCTGTGGTAAAGGTAGGTAAGTCCAAGTGGCTCAGCTCTGAAACTGCAAAGTTTAGCACTGACTCTGCTGCTACAAAGCCATGAAGTGTCTCTCATAATAACTGAGAAATATCCTCCCATTTTGGAAGGTGACATGCTTCTTCCAGAGCACCTGACGAGTTCTGCTGCTCTGCATGCTTCAGTCCGTGCATCAACCTGGAGGCTTGACTCAATTCAGCTCAAGTGGGTCTTTAAAGATGAACATCAACATAGATAAAGATAAACATAAAGCATAATCAGAGTTTACTGAGTGATTAAACACTTGACAATGGTCATATTTAAATTGTCATTTACTGGTCTCAGATCACATGCTTATGATCCCCTCATGCTTTCAGCGAGCCCCCAGGTGATGGGCAGCTGGAGTTAGGGGTTTTCTCAGGGCAAGCACCCATGTTGCTCTTCTACAGACTGAGACCATCGTCTATTGACCCCTGGGAACTCACTGCACTCTGCCACGTGCTGGAGCTCAGGAGGACCAGAGATGTCTAAGCATCAGCCTCCCCTCACACTGCCCCTAGCTGGCTAAACCTACTGTGCCAAGTCCTCTGAAGGGCTGTGCTGCCTTCTATTTCCATGAGGAGACATCAGCAGTACATCACTTGCCCAGTACATCACCTGCCTATAGAGCTGCTTATGATGGTATGTGGAACTTGAAATCAAGAGGGGTTTTTGGTTGACTTTGTTAGGAGAAAGACAAAGACTCAGAAAACTGGTTAAACAACCTGGAATATCTTTTACTGAAAGCAAAATTCATACAGTGACTTTAAAAAGATTTCTGCATAAATACATAACTAATCTTTCCTACATAACTAATCTTCAGGGGTTATGGAAACAGGGGTAGATAGAAAACAGTTTTCTTGTTCTTATTAGTTTGTTTTTAGCTGAGAAGAAAATATTTCTGCATGCAGTTAGGAGAACAAGTTTGCGAGGTATTTCTCTGTTGTTACTAAAATATGAATAGTGACATTCTGGACCAGTAGAAGTCAGAGGAAATCTTGGTACTGATCTTTTCAATACTCTAGAGTTTCCACCTGAACTAGGCTGTGGAGGCTCAGAGGTCTTGTATGGAGTGTCACTGTCTGGCTGCTGGAATACAACCATTAAAGGATGTCTCAAAGATGCCAACATTGCCTTCTTAAATTCCAGTCCTGTTGCATATTTAAACTTTGGCAATTAGTACAAGGAATCAAAGTAATCTTAATTTGAAGTATTTTAAGTTACCTCATTAGATTCAATATTCATTTCTTCATCTTCTCATCTCAATTACATTTCCATTTCAAATTATTTATCTCAGTTATTTATAATCAATTTTTTATTTTTCTAACAACAAGTATGATCTTGATTGGTGGCTAGAGCACTTGAAGGTCACTGCAGTAGGTGAGTTACCCTGTGATGGGTGATTGTACAGTGCATGGCCCGCACAAGGGAAGTTACCTGTGGAAATGCACAAACTCCTATGAACTCTCAGAACAGGTGGGTTATTTTTATTGTTGCACTTTCCTCATCTTCCAGTGTTTGAAAAAGCTGTCATGAAAGCAAAGGCTCTTCTAGCTGAATCAGTTACTGAAGACAACAATGCAGCAATAATAATGAAGACAGCATGTTCTTTAGCTCAGCAAAGCTCAATGTATAAAGTGGTTCTCCTGACTTGCACATATGGAGATTTCATTTTTAATTCCTTCATTACTGCCCTTTTTATATCACAGAAAATGGATCCCTCAGTGCTAGCCAAAGCTGATGATGTGTATTTCATGACCAAGGCTGGGCCAACATGAGAACCACCCTGCAGCAGGACAACAGTAGTTCTAAGGCATGCGGTTGTGTTTGCTGCAGCAGAAGAGACTGGGGGAATCCACCTGCATATTGTATTCAAAATAACAATCCACTGGGTTTATTCTTCCTAGGGAAGAACTGTCTGTGAAGGGGAAGAAATTGTGAGAGAGCGCAAAATTCTGGTGACTTGAGGACCAGCCGCTACAGCAGAATCCATGTGAATTGCAGCTGATTTCTAGTGCCTCCTGCTACCCCTCACTTTGAGGTTTCCCTTGTGTCACTGACCATCACCTGTCCACGACCTGTTAGAAGTTTCATTTTTATGCTCACACCATCCTTTAAAGAGACCCTAGCATCTCTCCAAGCAGAGAAAATGGTATGCTAATATACTTGCAGAATTATCTCTAGCTAAAGTCGTGATGCCCAGTGCCTCCCCAGTGCTGTGGAGGAAGGGCCCATTTCTGCGACGGCTGAGCCTGGCACCCACTCTGCTCCCACTGTTCCCACCATGAGCTCAGCCTTTGGGCAGTTCTCAGCACTGTGGCTGTCAGCAGAGATGTTTAGAATCCTGCTAGGAAGGGGTCAGGCCATGCAGGTTAGCTAAACCCTAAAGAATTATGGATAAAAAACTAAGATTATTTAATCTCTCCCTTGCCCAGCTCCCTTTCCCCTACATTTCTCGGAACGTTGTGTTAGGGTTCATAAGGCTGATGGGTATTTCCACAGGAGCAGACATGGAAAATGGCTTTTCAGAGCAGATTCTGATCCCCTTTATCTGAACACAGATCTCTGTTGTTTCTGCTGACTCCATTGGACTTTCTGTAGTGTAAAAAAGGCATCCAAGAACAGGCTCTGATCATCAGAGGATGCACAAACTCAAACATTTCTTGATGAACAGGGTGAGGGGGGGTGGTGGAATTGAAAATGCATAGAATTATAGAATCGTTTAGGTTGGAAAAGACCTTTAAGATCATCTGGGGCCCTCAGCACAAGAAGGACATGGACCTGCTGGAGCAGGTCCAGAAGAGGGCCACCAAAATGATCCGAGGGCTGGAACACCTCTCCTACGAGGCCAGGCTGAGAGAGTTGTGGTTGTTCAGCCTGGAGAAGAGAAGGCTGCAGGGAGACCTTAGTGTGACCTTCCAGTACTTAAAGGGGGCCTACAGGAAAGATGGGGAGAATCTTTTTAATAAGGCCTGTTGTGACAGGACAAGGAATAACGGATTTAAACTAAAGAAGAATAGGTTTAGACTAGACATTAGAAAGAAATTTTTTACACTGAGGGTGGTGAGGCACTGGCACAGGTTGCCCAGAGAGGCGGTGGAGGCCCCATCCCTGGCAACATCCCAGGTCAGGTTGGATGGGGCTCTGATCACCCTGATCTGGTTAAAGCTGTCCCTGTCACTGCAGGGGGTTGGGCTGGATGGGCTCTAAAGGTCCCTTCCAACCCAAAGCATTCTGTGATTCTATGATTCTATGAAAAATTTTTTGGGAAAGGGTTACGGAAACAAATCTGTTTGTTTCCATAATCTCTTACAGTCTTTGAAGATGACCAGTTAAGAGCTGAATCAAAGGACCTACTTGAACTACATTCAACATAAAGTGTATGAAAAACAGTGTATGAAATCAGATTCTTTTCAAAGCCTTGATATAGCAACAAATCAAAGCCTCAAACTTTATCTCTTGAACTTTAATTTTCAAGGCAAAAGGATAAGCTTCTCTTATCCATGGAGCGCTTATTAGCTCCTGTCTTCAGACAGTTGAGATTTCTTGTCCCAACTGCATCACTTGATGGATCATTCCAGAAATTCACTTCTCTCCTGAGCAATGGATACCACTTTTCAATGTATCACTATTTCTAAAGGTTTTTACAAAGAGACGTGGTAATCACTTGTGACTCTAGTTAAAGAGACTAAATATCCAACCCCTTCTATTTTCTTCCAACAAAACAGACCCTTCATTTTCTTCTTAATGAGTGTGACAGTAATTTGGGGGTTGAGTGACAGGGAGCACAAGCAGTGAATGTTTTGCCTAAAAGGTAAAGGTGACTGACAAGACCCACTGTTTGTGAGCACCCTTTTTGCAGGCTCAGAGCTGGAGTGATGCCAGAAAAACACCTCATGAGATATATATGCTATGTGTCTGTTCTCTGGCTCTTAGAGACAGGTTCCCTGCATGTACACCCTTTCTTCCAAACTACCATTGCATCTGAACAATAATCAGGAAAAAAATATTTGGCACTAAGCAGCTTATCTCTGTCACATTATTCTATGCCTCTCCAGATTCCTAGGCAGTACCTAAATCTGCAAGGAAAAAATCCCACCAAATATCCTCGCATTCATTCATTTTTTAAAGAAATTTGGAACTGCTTTGCTTTCTTCAAAATCCATCATTAGTAACTACAATGCAGTTAGCAGCTTTATATCATTAAACATAAAACAAAAAGGGAATTAATGTCACATATAGTTTAATTCAGTCTTCCATGGCAATCTGTTATTCAAATTGATTAGGAACAATATAAGGCAGGAAAATGTGAACTGTCATTAACATCTAGTAGGCTGGTTAATTGAAGCTTCAAAGCACAGCTGTATAACACCGTTTATACTACTGTAGTTTCATCTGAAAATTCCCAGAAAAAAACCAAAAATTTCAGAAAAGCCTGAACATCCCTAAACTTCAAGTTTCAGAGTAATAGTTTACGTAGGGTTTTGACAAGAGGAACAGCATTTCCTGTATATTGATTTTGTGTGCACAGGTTCACAAGCCATGTGCATTAAAATGCTTGAAGAAGCAGGGAGCTTCACTAACATCCATACCAAGATTAGGTGCTGACCAGATTCCCCAACATGTGACTGTACTCTCATTCTTCTGGTAGAAGAGAAATCTGGAAGACACTGGCACAAAAGAATGATGACATTACTTTCTCCACCTGATATACCTGAGATAGTATTTGCAGTACTCTGCACTCTACCCAAGGATTTCCCAGAATGTTGTCTTTACTTTGTCAACTGTTTTCACTGAAAACAAATAAACACACTAACACATGAACCTAGGATATAACCAGGCTCGCTAGAGAGGAGTCCAGGGGTGGCATGGCAACATTGGGGGTGAAATCGATAGCCCACCTCAAGTGCATCTACACCAATGCACATAGCATGGGCAACAAACGAGAGGAGCTGGAAGTCCTTGTGCAGCAGGATGGCTATGACATAGTCACCATCACAGAAACATGGTGGGATGACTCTCCTGACTGGAGTGCTGCACTGGAGGGCTATAAGCTCTTCAGAAGGGATAGGCAAGGAAGGAGAGGCGGTGGGGCGGCTCTGTATGTTAGGGAGTGTTTTGACTGTATAGAGCTCGACAGTGGTGATGATAAGGTCTGGTGCTTATGGGTAAGGATGAGGGGAAAGGCCAGCAAGGCGGGTGTCCTGTTGGGAGTCTGCTATAGACCACCCAACCAGGATGTAGAGATAGATGAAGCATTCTACAGGTGGCTGGCAGAAGTCTCACAATTGCTAGCCCTTGTTCTTCTGGGGGACTTCAAATTGCCAGACATCTGCTGGAAATACAAAACAGCAGAGAGGAAACAGTCTTGGAGGTTCCTAGAGTGTGTGGAAGATAACTTTCTGACGCAGCTGGTAAGCGAGCCTACCAGGGGAGGTGCCTCACTTGACCTGCTGTTTACAAACAGAGAAGGACTCGTGGGAGATGTCGTGGTCAGAGGCCATAGGAGGCTTAGCGACCATAATACAATAGAGTTTTTGATTCTTGGCAAAGTAAGGAGGGCCAGCAAAACCACTACCATGTACTTCCAGAGGGCAGACTTTGGCCTGTTCAGGACACTGGTTGGGAGAGTCCCTTGGGAGGCAGTCCTGAAGGTCAAAGGGGCCCAGGAAGGCTGGGTGTTCTTCAAGAAGGAAGCCTTAAGGGCTCAGGAGCAGGCTGTCCCCATGTGCCGTAAGATGAACCAGAGGGGAAGACGTTTGGCCTGGCTGAACAGGGAGCTTTTGCTGGGACTCAGGGAAAAAAGGAGAGTCTACCACCTTTGGAAGAAGGGGTAGGCAACTCAGGAAGAGTACAGGGATCTCATTAGGTCATGCAGAGAGGAAATTAGAAAGGCAAAAGCCCAGCTAGAAATCAATCTGGCCACTCTTGTAAGAGATAATAAAAAATGTTTTTACAACTACATCAACAACAAAAAGAGAGCCAAGGAGAATCTCCAGCCTTTGCTGGATGTGGGGGGGAATATTGTCACCAAGGATGAGGAAAAGGCTGAGGTACTTAATGCCTTTTTTGTCTCTGTCTTTAACAGCCAGACCAATTATCCCCAGGGTATTCAGCCCCCTGAGCTGGAAGACAGGGATGGGGAGCAGAACGGAGCCCCCATAATCCAGGAGGAAGCAGTTAATGACCTGCTACGTGCCCTGGATGCTCACAAGTCTATGGGGCCGGATGGGATCCACCCAAGAGTATTGAGGCAGCTGGTGGAGGAGCTTGCCAAGCCACTTTCCATCATCTATCAGCAGTCCTGGTTAACAGGGGAGGTCCCAGTTGACTGGAGTCTTGCCAATGTGACGCACATCTACAAGAAGGGCCGGAAGGAGGACCCGGGGAACTACAGGCCTGTCAGCCTGACCTCAGTGCCAGGAAAGATTATGGAACAGTTCATATCAAGTGCGCTCAACAGGGATGTGCAGGTCAACCAGGGGCTCAGGCCCAGCCAGCATGGGTTCATGAAAGGCAGGTCCTGCTTGACCAACCTGATCTCCTTCTATGACCTGGTGACCCGCCTTGTGGATGAAAGAAAGGCTGTGGACGTCATCTACCTAGACTTCAGTAAAGCCTTTGACACCATCTCCGATAGCATTCTCCTTAGGAAGCTGGTGGCTTATGGCTTGGATGGCAGTACTCTTCACTGGGTATAAAGCTGGCTGGGTGACCCAGCCCAGAGAGTTGTGGTGAATGGAGCTAAGTCCAGTTGGCAGCTGGTCACAAGTGGTGTTCCCCAGGGCTCTGTTTTGGGGCCAGCCTTGTTTAATATCTTTATCAACCATCTGGATGAAGGGATTGAGTGCACCCTCAGTAAGTTTGCAGATTACACCAAGATGGGTGGGAGTGTCGATCTGCTGGAGGGTAGGAAGTCAATCTGGCCAGGCTGGACCGATGGGCCGAGGCCAACTGCATGAGGTTTAACAAGGCCAAGTGCCGGGTCCTGCACTTGGGTCACAACAACCCCATGCAATGCTACAGGCTTGGGGAAGAGTGGCTGGAAAGCTGCCTGGCCGAAAAGGACCTGGGGGTGTTGGTCGACAGCGGCTGAACATGAGCCAGCAGTGTGCCCAGCTGGCCAAGAAGGCCAACAGCATCCTGGCTTGTATCAGGAACAGTGTGGCCAGCAGGAGCAGGGAGGTGATTGTCCCCCTCTACTCGGCACTGGTGAGGCTGCACCTGGAATGCTGTGTCCAGTTTTGGGCCTCTCAGCACAAGAAGGACATTGAGGTGCTGGAGTGTGTCCAGAGAAGGGCAACGAAGCTGGGGAAGGGTCTGGGGCACAGGGCTGGTGGGGAGCGGCTGAGGGAGCTGGGGGTGTTCAGCCTGGAGAAGAGGAGGCTGAGGGGAGACCATATTGCTCTCCACAACTACCTGAAAGGAGGTTGTAGTGAGGTGGGTGTTGGTTTCTTCTCCCAAGTAGCTAGCGATAGGACGAGAGGAAATGGGCTCAAGCTGCGCCAGGGGAGGTTTAGGTTGGAAATTAGGAAAAATTTCTTCACGGAAAGAGTGGTCAAGCATTGGAACAGGCTGCCCAGAGAGGTGGTGGGGTCCCCAGCCCTGGAGGGGTTCAAAAACCAGGCAGACGTGGCACTTTGGGATATGGTTTAGTGGGCATGGTGGTGTTGGGTTGATGGTTGGACTGATGATCTTAGAGGTCCTTTCCAATCTTAAATGACTCCTAGTTTTTACTTTCATTAAAAAATAATCCAGCCACCAAGCCAGGAAACACAAAATTGCTACTCTCCCCTTAATTGGTTTAGTGGTGGACTTGGTAATGTTAGGTTAATGGTTGGGCTGGATGATCTTAAAGGTCTTTTCCAACCCTAAACAATTCTATGATTCTATTCTATTCTATGATTCTAAGCGGAAACTGAATCTGGTTCTGGCAGCATCACCCCTAAAACAAGGAGCAGACCTAGCCCCAAACCACGAGGGGAAAAGAGTGCACTCTCTATACTGATGGCTCTCAACTCCTTCCACACTTGCTTGTGACTTCTTTCACTGAGTTTCACAGTGGAGGTAAGAGCTGGACACCTCCTATCTCTAATACCTGTATGGACTAGACAGAGCTTGACCCAGCTGGCTATTGCCAAAAGAAAAGCATGGCTGTTTGATGATTAATTCAGCTGGAAGCATTCTGCTTATTAATGAGATTTAGGAGCAAGGGCAAAATGAAAATTTGAAGAAATTAAAACAAAACAAAAGAAACCCATCCAAACCCCCACCACAAAATAGCAATGAAAATTTATAGACCCAAGTAGCTCTATCTGTGAAATGCAGGCCACTTCTCCAGCTGACAAGTAGGTCATGCTGACACATCGAAAGTGCTTGAGAAATCCTCTGTGTAAAGGGCATTCCTACTAAAATAGGTGAAACTGCAAGCCAAATTAACCCCCATTACAAAAAAATCTTGTAATAAAGGCATATATGTTTTTCCTTCTTCTCACTTGTGGTTGAAAAATTATATAGCACAATTAAAGACTCCACATGTGACAGTGATTCAGTGAGAGGCATAACTGGACAACACTGATGACCAGTGCTAAATTCTTACAGTCATTTTAATTTCTGTCACATCAGTAGAAGAATCCACATGCAGTTGCTCTAAACAGTAATTATTTTGCCCTAGTTTGCTTATGACAAAGAGTAATGAGGTAAGTATTACTGAATGTAGTAATGTCATGGTTTAGCCCCAGCCAGCAGCTCAGCACCACGCAGCCCTTGCTCACTGCCCCTACCCGGATGGGATGGGGGAGAGAACTGGAGAGTAAGAGTGAGAAACACTCCTGGGCTGAGATAAGAACAGTTTAATAATTGAAATAAAGTAAAATAGTAATGATAATACTAACAATATTATAATAATAATAATAATAATAACAACAACAACAACAACATACAAAGCAAGTGATGCCCAATGCAATTGCTCACCACCTGCCGACCGATGCCCAGCCAGTTCCCGAGCAGCGATCACTGCTCCCCGGCCAACCCCCCCAGTTTCCATACTGCCCATGACGCCGTATGGTATGGAATGGCCCTTGGGGCAGTTGGGATCAACTGTTCTGGCTGTGCCCCCTCCCAGCTCCTTGTGCCCCTGGCAGAGCAGGGGAAGCTGAAAAGTCCTTGACTGGCATAAGCAGCACTGAGCAACAACTAAACCATCAGCGTGTTATCAACATTCTTCTACTAAATCCAAACCACAGCACTGTGCCTGCTACTAGGAAGAAAATTAACTCTATCCCAGCCAAAACCAGGACAAATAAGGACTGGAAAAAAGATATGATCAGAGCACTTCCACTGTTATTCTCTAGCCATCATAGAACTTCAGAGAAGCCTGCTCTCTGGGTGTTTGTTCCTTTCTTACTTGCACTAGCACTTGTTTATATTTTCTTCTGTGGTGTTTTCCTCAGTTAGGCTTTTGAGCTGTTTAAAGTTCTTTGAACATGTGAAATAAAGGCCCATCAAATTCTTACTGCTGGCAGTTGAATGCCACCCAAAACAGCAAATGGGTTTTGACAGGCTCCAAGCAGCATGTCTTTGCAATACATGTGATTTCATTTTAGCAGCCCAAGTTTCTTTAGGTAGTATTCACTTTTTCAGCCTGTAGTAAAGGATACACTTCCCAGCTGCAGAAAGCTACCTTTGTCTGGAGAATCGTATATTTAACACTTTGAAACACTCATGTCAAAAATGAATGTGTGCTCTTAAAAACTCTGTAATACCAACAGCCTAGCAATGAAAAGGCACCTTTGTCAGAAAAACAATCCTATTCAGCAATCAGTTCCAACCCTAGTTATTTCTGAGGAACAGGAACGTCCGTCCCTGTCAAACAGGCAGTGAAATAGGAGCGCAGAGTGTGAAGGGATGTCCCTTGACAAGTCAACAGCAGTGCAGACACGAAGGCCCCCGAGTCATTCGGTTCCCATCCCTGTC
The DNA here is from genome assembly GCF_030463565.1 of Pelecanus crispus. Classification (NCBI taxonomy): domain Eukaryota; kingdom Metazoa; phylum Chordata; class Aves; order Pelecaniformes; family Pelecanidae; genus Pelecanus; species Pelecanus crispus. Next base: position 75,365,987 of record NC_134648.1, read on the forward strand.
CCTTGCAGGCTGTGTGACAGGCCTGGTAAATAGGTGCCCAGAAAGCAGGTGAAGAGAAAGTGGATAAGAAATCCCCTAATTAGGAAAATTGTCAAGGTTTATTCCTTGGGACTCCCAGAGGTCGCAAGCAATAAGCAGGATGGCACTGCCTGCCGCTTCCCAAAGGGCGGTCTGTTTGGCATCACGGTGGCACAAACGGCGGAGGGGAGGTCACGTAGGCAGTGTCCCCTGTGGCCATCCACAGCCGGACCCGGTTCTCCTGGGTCAGAGATTGAGCAGGCTTCTCTCTGCCTCCTGGAGAGCCCGTGGGCTGCGCCCTTCCGTGCACCTGCTGGGAGGTGGCTGGGAGGGCACAACAAACTCCCCAGGGAACTGTTGGTGTTTTGGGGCAATGGTGCCAGGACCCCCCACCCCGGGCCACGGGTTTAGCAGCTACAGCCCACCCTAACATATGGTGCTCTCATAGATGTGTTTGGAGGGGGGTCATTGTTTGGAGTCAGGGAGATAGCATTTGTTTTTTACCATTCTTCATGTTTGTTTTGATGCAGTTATTTAGTGCAGCTATGAATTTTTATTCCTCAAAGTTACTGGGGAACTTATTAAATAAATAAGTGGGTTGGTTCAGTGGAAAGACGCTGGATAAAGAAATACGGAAAGACATTGCATCCAAATTGCCTCACCTCTCTATTTTTTGTTACTAAAATCATTCCTACAAAATACATCAGTTTAATGAATTCACACATTCTCATTTTTTTTGGTGAAAATCTGAGGTTTCACTAGACAATACAATCCTCTGTGCAAAGCAATGCAAGCCCTGAAGTCTCATGTTCAAATCCTAAGGTAAAACTCCTGTCCAAACTAGTGATACATCACAATTACTTCTGGAGTGACAGCTCTTTACTGGACTGGTGCCGTTAGCCAGGCAACAAGGACCTCTTGCAGTGAGGGGGTTATTCTGGGGGATGCTGGTGCTGGATGAGCGTCCCACAGTTGGGTGCCAGACACCCACGTTCTCTGAGCAACCACATAGAAACAAACAATGCTCTGCCTTCCCTGTCAGGCTGCGTTATCCAAGTAGCAAAGTACAGCTCTATCATCTGCTTTGGGACGCAGAAGAACAAGATAGACAGTAAAAATAAAATCCAACCATAGAGATGGGTTTTAAACAGTTCAGACTGAAAGTTTCAGGGTGTGCCCTTATTTAATACTGTGTTTCCTGCTCCCTGCAAGCTCCAGCTGTCTTTGTGCTCCAACAAGCAGCTCCCCTATGAGGCTTCAGAGCTGCATGGCAAGGTTTCTGTGCACTTTAGTCAAGAGCAACAAGGTAAGAATGAGCTCTTTTATGTCTATTTGACACTTCAAGTTTATTTACCTGTGTCTGTCTCTGTTTTTCCAGTAACTATTGAACACTTCTTTCACCAAGCCCTTAAGAGATCAGCTAGAGTGTACTTGCACACAGTCAATAGAGCTGTAAAGATTTTTGAGCCAGGCAAACCTTTCTAAGGATGTAATTTTGTAAATTGTTGTTGTTATTGGTTGCTTAGATTCCGTGACTAAGGTTTACATCCAAGTAACTCTTACTACACGGACAACATGAAGCCTTGAAAGTACAGAAAAAAAACCAAGGAAACCATAATGCCTGAATATATACCTTTTAACTTTCCTCTTGTTTCATGTTTTCAATGTAAGAAGAAATTATTTTTAAAAATTTATCGTGGATTACAATTTTCCTAATTAATAAAACTGAGGTGAAGGTCTGTTTTTAACAAACACAGATTTTTTTCTCTTGTTTGAGGAACCAAACAGATCATTTTAACTTATTCAAAAATAAATGCTTAAAATGTACCAAGAGGCTGAAAAGCAGTCTGCATCAGGTAGTGTTTTGAAACTTAGCAGGCCAAGTACTGTTTTCCATATTTTCTTTCTATATTAAGCACTCGTGATTGTAATGTTAACTAGTTTGTGTAATTAGTCATTCAAGAAGCCACTCTGATTCAATATGGTTTTCCTAACTGACCTCACTGGGACTATTTGCATGAATTGAGTTGTATGATCTCCTTTCCAGTCTGATTAATAATAGTCATAATAATGATGATGATAATAATAATAATAATAATAACAACAACAACAAATTTTGTCATGGAAAATTCTGATTTTTTTTAACCTGAACATGAGTCAGAACACTGCCAAAAGACCCCCAGTTTAGATGTAAGGAAGTTTATACGTAATATTAGCTCAAAGGTGAGACCGTATTTCTAAAGCGGACTCTGCCTTGCCAACATTCTGCAAAGAATAACATATAGCAAAGCCTTTGTTAAAGGTATCAGATGGACTGGGTCTTTTGAAGCCTCAATGCCATATTTTTGCTACTACTCCTCAGCAGTAACTATGTAAACAGAGATAAGATGTTTCCTTCTCGGACTGCCCTTCCTGTGAGAATGAAAGATGATTTATGCAGTAAAGGACCTCTGGCTCAATAAAACAAAAGTCATCTCTCTCGGGAACAACACAGTGGCCTGTGACACACTGAAGGCTGGTTGCATTTAAAATTTTTCAGCTGCTTGAAGGTTTCTCAAAATAAGTCCGGAATGATTCTTTTTGTTAGGTGTAAAGTGTATTTGATGTCATTCTTCCTTCAACTCTCAAAAGACAGAAGGAAAAATGCAAACAAATAATTGGGATAGAAAACAGAGAGTGAAAGTTTCAGTTAGAACTGAAATTAGACCAGAAATGGAAATGCTTGTTCTTATTCATCGAGAACTTCCCTGCTGTATTTGCTGAAATAAAAGGATTCTCCAGGATGAAGTATATACATCAGACAGGATTTAGGTCATATGTTCAGCATAAAGTCTGGTTTGTTTTCTTGTGGGCTTCTGGGTTGGTTTTTTGGTTTGGGTTTTGGGTTTTTTTTTTTCTTTTGAAAATTATTGTGGTTTAGTCTTATTGTTTTGAAGTCCTTGTTCCTTTTTGAATTCTGAGTCTTTACTGTTTCCTCTGCATTAATTTTGCTAAGATGTAACTGCTGACTCCCCTAAACTCAAGTGCGCTCTAAAAATTTACTTTGAAGTCTGTGACTAGAAGAAGTCCATGACTAGAAGTCCTATGATTCTGCATTCAGTTGCAGGTATTTCATTAACATCTTTACATACTTCATGCCTGTTACATGCCCTTACTGCCCTTCTGTAGAATTCAATCTATGCTCTCTTCAGGGGCAGCACCATGATATTTTTTTTGTTTGCCTGGTATCTAGAATATTGTGGACATTTCTGGAAAAAGCTGGTTAATAATTTTTATGCTCTTATCAGCTTTTTGCAATATGGTGAAAGTTTTTGCTGAGTGCTATTTCTCTTTATTTCTGTTGAGATAATGTACAAGATTTCAGAATTTTTCCAGATTTTAGAGAAGTAGTACATGAGCATGGAGGAGGTACTGTAGCATACAAGAGATTATATTAAAGACTTGCATGCTAATATTTCAAATTCTTTCTTCTTCTTCACCTTCCTGATCTCTCCCTGCTCCTGTGTTCATTTTTGTAGCATTCTAGTGGGTTTGTAGCAGTAACAGTCAGCTGTCTTATGTAAGAATAGGAATAATCTGACAGTGTTGTTATTGCAAGCCTGTCCTGTGCTGTTTGACTTTAAAAACCCGTTGAACAAAGGAAAAGTAGAATGATTAGACACTGAACTGACTTAAAATGAAACAATGGCTGAGTTGCTCTCAAAAGATAGCGATAAGGGAGATAAAGAAGTGAAGGAGACTTGCAGGAAGGATAAAATCCAAAGACATAAGACAAGCAGAGTTCACGAAGCATTACAGTAGCTGGAAATTCTTATACTGCTTCCCCAGTTAAATTAGAGCAACGAGACTCAGTTCATTTAAATCCACCATGAGACAGAAAGCTCATACTGCCACTGTATCTACCAAGCGTGGATAAATATTTTCAGCTGTAGCAGAGGGAGGGTAGTATATGTTTGCACAAGGTCAAAAGGACAGCTTCCCACAAGCTCCCTTTGCAAGACAGTACAGTAGTCTTCCCATTATTTCGGCTACATGTTCCAGCAATGAATTGGTTTTGGACAGCCACTCCCCCCCCCCCAGGTAAACAACAGGGAATTGGTACGATGATGGGGTAGGCAGCCTGGCATGGGACAGAGGAGTGCTGACTGCAGGGGTGGCTCCTGGGCACTGCTTGGAGCATTTTTCTTCAGGAGGTTTGAGAAAAGGTGTTGGGATACAAGAAGCTCCAGTCCAGCAGGGTTAAGCCAGCACCCCAGTCAGCTCATGGCCTGAGACTGTGCCCTGAAAGAGCAGAGAATACTCATATGGCAACCATGTCCTTACACTGCACTGGTGGGATTTAAGAACTTAGGGCTTGTCTTCATTAGTGACACCCTCCTGAACATGCCATCACTGTTAACCTGGCTCAAAAAACACTAGGGCAAGGGTAAAAAAGACCCAGGTATCACAAGACTATATTAGCTTGGTTATTTGTCACTACATTAGCCTGCTAATCCTACAGTGGGAATGAAAATAGATCTGCTTCTTTCGAGGTCTCTGAAAGTAGAACTAGGCAATGGCTGCCTCCAGTAGCATCCCAGCTACTAGTGGGAACCAAAGCTTGTGTCCACTCAGTGGCCAGCAGGAGCAGGGAGGTGATTGTCGCCCCATACTCAGCACTGGTGAGGCTGCACCTGGAATCCTGTGTCCAGTTTTGGGCCCCTCAGCACAAGAAGGACATTGGGGTGCTGGAGTGTGTCCAGAGAAGGGCAGCGGAGCTGGGGCAGGGTCTGGGGCACAGGGCTGGTGGGGAGCGGCTGAGGGAGCTGGGGGTGTTCAGCCTGGAGAAGAGGAGGCTGAGGGGAGACCTCATCGCTCTCTGCAGCTCCTGACAGGAGGGGGCAGGGAGGGGGGTGTTGGTCTCTTCTCCCACGTAGTTAGTGATAGGACGAGAGGAAATGGGCTCAAGCTGCGCCAGGGGAGGTTTAGGTTGGAAATTAGGAAAAATTTCTTCACAGAAAGAGTGGTCAAGCATTGGAACAGGCTGCCCAGAGAGGTGGTGGAGTCACCATCCCTGGAGGTGTTCAAAAAATGGGTAGACGTGGTACTTTGGGACATGGTTTAGTCTAGTCTACCCTTGATTGGTTTAGTGTGGACTCGGTAGTGTTAGATTAATGGTTGGAGTGGATGATCTTAAAGGTCTTTTCCAACCTAAACAATTCTATGATTCTATGATTCTATGAGGGTTTTGATTCTCTGGGCCACAAAGAAGGGACCAGGCAGGAAGGGATGTACTCATGCTTGGCCAGCTATAAACCCAGAGCTTACTTGGCAGGGTGGAAGGCCTGGCTCCTCTCCTCAGTACAGGTGTCCCTGCTATCCCAGCTTCAGCATTAGCTGCTGGGAGCTGAAGACCCTGGCATTCAGTTCAGCATTTAATTTCTCCTTTCTCACTACAAACTATTGGTCACAGAATCCCTCACTCAAGAAGCAGAGGAACAAAAGACATAGTAATAATGAAATATAACAAGAAGTTTGATTTGATTCATTTTTTCTGGATTATCTTGGGCCTCACTAACACACTATTTTTCAGATTATTGTAATTTCTGATAGCCTACAAAAACAACAAAAAAGGTCTGCATTTCAAAGACAAAGCCAGTCCATAATTAGAGCTACAGTGAAGCTGTTTGGTACCACAAGGGACAGAGAGTTCACAGCACCCCCATGCATGGGAAACCCCTGGTTGTCACTGGGGCCACTTTTCAAAGTCACACAAGTGCATATTCAAACACTTCTTGTAGTTTCAGAGATGTATAGGTGTCATGTAAACTCTCCAAGCACTTTAGATGCTCTGGTTATTCCTGACACTATGCTAAATCAGTGTCTGAGAACTTGGGCTTTGGCAAGGCCCCTGTTTTGCTAACTCCTAAACTGCCAGTGTTAAGACAGGATCCTGAAACCATGTGAAAGCCTAGATGGGTGTAGAGGGGGCACAACTGTTTCCAGTCATACGGCAGCTTCTCTGACTTGACGTAGAGGTCTGCTCCACAGGCAACTTGGCTCCTCCGCCATAGTTTGAGCTGCTATACAGTTAGTTTTCTCCTTATCTCATGTATTCTCTTCACAGTAAAAAGCAAACAGGGCCAGACTGTGGGATGACAAACTTTAGGACCTCAAAATACTCACATTGAATTATTTGTTCAAATCTGGCCTCTATACTTATTAAAACGATATTAGAAAAATGAAAAATGTCACAAATAAATATTTAAGATAAATGCCTTGAACTAGGTGATTTAATAAGGTCAGTTCTCTTAGTTTAGTTTAAAACACAAATAAATAAAAGATGGGCATGAAAGTCAGTACAAAAATCTTGCTTGGCAGAGGACACTGGAACTAAAGGGTTTCTAATCCAGTAGAGAAATCTGGGACAGCATTCTCCAGCTTTAGATTAAAGCCAAACACATTTAAACAAGCAGTCAAGCACAACACGAAATACTTTGAATTAGTCTCCTGAAATCTAGTAAGATAACATCTTACCTAATTAGATGGTGGAGTCAAAAGTTAATTGCTAATTAAGAATACAATATCTGTGAAAAACACACAATGCCTTCATCAGTGTGAATGTCCCTCTCCCTTATACACAGAAGGTCAATGACAGGCTCGTTTTCATGATACCCACAACAAAGGATTTCCAGCTGGGCAAGATCAGCAGAGCCTCCATCTCAGAGATGCATTTTCAGCTTCCACACAGCTGTGCACTGCAACTCCACCTCTGGCTGTCCAATGCAGTCTGTGGTGTGCACAGAACCTGTTCTGCAGACTGCATGGGGGAAGCATCTGAATCCATGTTCCAGAGCACTCAGGGTTCCCTACAGAATGATCTTTTCATCCCTCTGTTTTCCCTCCTTTTTGTAACACTACTGTAGCTGGATGAAATGTTTGACAGCTTCAAGGCTGTTGAATATTTTGCCCACAGCAGTAAATCAGCCTGTACTTTTCTCCTTGACTGACACTTTCTGTGAATGGCCTCTGAGGACATTTTAGAGGGACTGAAAGACCTGCTGTGAGGACTCCCTTTCCTTATAGATAAAACCCAACCCTTTAGTGTGTTGTGAGCATAAAGAGTTTGCTCACTTTTCTCAAGTACTTCTCAGGAAGCTGGTACAAAAGCAGCCACTTCAGTTGCGTTCAACAAACCATAAGAGAACTCCTGGGAGAAAAAACAATAGGTGCCTCATCATTGCTATGCTGGAAATTTCATAAGAAGAAGAAAATTTGTTTGTGTAGAGGAGACATGCCTTACCATCTTGGTCTCCCCACCTGTTGTAGCTTTCAAATGTCAATCTTTACCAAAATTCTTTTGCCAAAAAAAAAAAAAAAAAAAAAAAAAAAAAAAGGGCCACATCTGCATGGAAGGGAGGGAAAAAAAAAGGAAAGAAAAAGAAAAAGTTTCTTATGGAAAAGTCTTGTAGAATTTAATGTGAATGGCAATATCATGAGAGAGTTTTACTTTAAAAGAGTATACATGTTAATAGATAATTATACCTCTGTGGTGTAAACCTCAGCAAAGTTGTAAAAGAAAAAAAATCTTTATTTGCCTCTGCAGGGCACATGTTCTCAACAGTCAAGTGGCCACAGTCACCTAACTGTCATTATTTCTAAATGGATGCTGGTCTTTGTAGGGGACTGGTGGGCAGCTAAGGGTCCTGAAGGACAGTGCTATAGGAAAATAGTTCCTGGGCCAGAATTTTAAAACAATTCTTTTATTCTGTTCAGCACAAAGACTAGCCTTGTTAAAATGCATAACAAAATCCCCATTATGAACAAACAGGAAATCTGTGTGCATAATGTAGGGTTTTTCCCCCACGACTTACATTTATACTTTTCCACAGGTATCATGTCCATCCGTATCACTGATCTTGTACTTCAGTGTATTGTCTTAAACAAGAGTTTCTTGATTATTCATCTGTACAAACAAAAATTATTGGAGAAAAAAAACCCTATAATCTTAGAAATTATGCTATACCGATTGAATTTGATTCAGGATTATTTTATGACAGCTCAGGTGTACTGAATTGATTCTGCAAAGTCCAAATGTCCTAAAATAAATTAATAAGCAGTGAAGTTTCTCGCAGTATTACATGGTCCCTTTTCCCTTACACAGCTACAGTAATTTTTTGCTCCTCTTCCATCTTCCCAACTGACAGAAAGAATACTTAACTTACTTTTAGGGACACAGGTCTTCAAACTGAATATGTCCCACCTAGGCATTCAAGTCCTAGCTTTGACAGCAGCACAAAGCTTGATCCTGAGGTCCTCAGGGGCCATAATTTATTGCATGTTGCTCTGAGCAGTCAGGGTTGAGAAGGCTGAACATCTTAATTAGTTTTCAGTGTCTTTTGTTTAAAAGAGGTGAATTCTTTTGTAATGCTGTTACGTTCTTCGAATGCCATGCTAAATAAGTTTATGACAATAAGAGTGTTTCTAACTGTTGTGGTTTAACGCCAGCTGGCAACTAAGCACCACCCAGCCACTCACTCCCCCCCCCGCAGGGGGATGGAGGAAAGACTCAGAAAGGTAAAAGCGTGAAAACTCCTGGGTTGAGATAAAGACAGTTTAACAGGTAAAGCAAAAGTTGTGCACACAAACAAAGCAAAATCAGGAATTCATTCATTGCTTCCCATTGCAGGCAGGTGTTTAGCCATCTCCAGGACAGCAGGGCTCCATCGTGTGTAATGGTGACTTGGGAAAACAAACAACATCACTCCAAAGGTCCCCCCTTCCTCCTTCTTCCCCAGCTTTTATTGCTGCGAGGATATTTGTTGGGGTTTTTTTCCCCTCTCCTTGTTTGTCCCAACTTTGGTCTCCTTTCAGCATCACTGGGCTATTTACCTTTGCAAGCATGTCTGGAAGGGCTGCCTAATTTTGGCTTTAAGTCAGAATCAGTATTTCAACAGAGAAAAATAGTACAAAGCAGTAAACACTGGTTTTCCACAGACAAAATTAATTATACTTCTCCAGGCATCTTTTCCGTTTCCCACTCACCTCCTTTCCTTCTCCCCCAGCTCCAGAGTCGGAATCTCCTCTTTGTTTTCCCACTCCTTCCAGGTGACTCCTTTCCCTGCCTACTCAAGTCAGCCCCAGCCCAGCAGTCACTGTACTGTCCTTGTCACCCCGACATTTAACATCTGGAACATCCGTCTGGACACAGAGGAGAAAAACGGCTCCAGATGTCTTGAACTGGAGTAAGGGTGCTGTGGATGCATAATGAGAAGTCATCATGTTGCAGCAGAAATGTTGCAGCAGTGCAGTGGGAATGCAGTAACCTTCTAACAAAACAAAAAAATCGACCCCAGTGGTGGTTGCGAGGTTGGACCAACTAACAAGACCTGTGAAACCCACTGGGGAAGCTCAGTGTGAGCCCCTGGGCTGTGCCAGGCTGGATCCGGCACTGCCGTGCTCGCAAAGGTGCTGCAAATGGCACTTTTGAACTCCAGCTGAACCTAGACTATCTGGCCTTGTCTGAATGGCTCTGGCGGTCACACCCAGAGTCACGCCATTTTGGCTGGTCCACCTTGTGCATGTCAACGTGCAGGTACTTCTACTTACCCTCTCAGCCTTTGAAGACGTCTGCCTTGTGTCACAACACCTCTCCTGGATGATCTTTTCATCAGTGTCTGAACATTTCAGACCCTTTGACATAACTGTCAACCTTCTCCTATATCATGTCAGCAAGGCCACCATGGTGGCTGCTCTACAGTGACCCTACAAAGGAGGGAAAAGCAATGGTCTGGTATCACTATTTCATCAGGGCTTCCCTATGCAAAGTGATCCAGGGAAGACAGCTACTGCTGTGAGTAGTGATGTACTCTTTCTCAAGAAGAAAAGATGCAAGAGACAGGAACTACTGAGAGGAGCAGACCTCCCTTATCCTCCCCTCCACCAGCCTGTGATGCCCAGACCAGGCATTGCCACACCAGTAGAGCAGAAGGATGGCTTCCAATGTTTCACAGATTATACCTTTTAACACATTCTGCTCAAGTGTTTATTTTTGTTCCACCATCATACTTCTGTTGATTCTTGTTTAGCCATAATTCATTACGGACCCCTTCATTCAGTAGTTGTTCTCATCTTGTGGCTTTGCAGCGGATTATTCCTGCCCAAACATACAACTTTGCAACTGATCTTATCCAACTTTTCCTTGGTCTCCTGCAGAACCCCCCAGGTTGACATATCACAGCACCTTCCTTTGTACACTCTTTTAAGTACACAGCTGCCCTATTCCTCTCCTCTGGGTCCTCCACAGACATCCTCTGAGTGCCCAACAACAGCTGACAACAGCTCTAATGTTGTCGCAGCTGACCCCTAGAAGATGTCAGAGAGATTTTATAATTACCTGCTGATTTGAAAGCATGTAATTTTCAAAGTCTAAAATTATAGAATCATAGAATCATGTAGGTTGGAGAAGACCCTTAAGATCATGGAGTCCAGCTGTAAACCTAACACTGCCAAGTCCCAGTAAACCACGTCCCTGAGTAAATGCCACAACTGCTCATCTTTTAAATACCTCCAGGGATGGGGACCCAACCACTTCCCTAGGCAGCTTGTTTCAATGCTTGTTAACCCTTTTGGTGAAGATTTTTTCTTAATATCTGATCTAAACCTCCCCTGGCACAACTGGAGGACATTTCCTCTTATCCTATCATTTGTTACTTGGGAAAAGAGACCAACACCCACCTCACTGCACCCTCCTTTCAGGTAGTTGTAGTGAGTGATAAGGTCTCTCCTCAGCCTCCTTTTCTCCAGGCTAAACAACTCCAGTTCGCTCAGCTTCTCCTCACAAGACTTATGCTCTACACCCTTCTCCAGCTTTGTTGCTTTTCTAAGTCAATCCCTAGCCTGTTCTTCTTGTGCTTGAGTTTTCATTCTTATCCCTTTATGTTGCTGATTTTGTGCTAGACACACTTCACTTAAACAAGTCTAGAAGTATCCCTGGGGCAACACTTACCATGCTTTCCTAAGCAATTTAAGTTCTATGTAAAGTTTAAGTGCAAGAAAACATTTGTCACAGCTCCATAATCAAAAAGGCATGAATGTAATCTGTAATCAAAAAGGCAGTGTAAGAGCAAGTGTTAAATTTATTCAGCATTTCATAGTGTTGGGGAATTCATGTTGTTCCAACGTGTTCTGTATTATGGGAATGTAAAAGACATCTGTAGCACTAGCACTAACATAACGATGGACATGCAAGATTAGGGAGGAAGTGCACTGAAGAAAGCACTTTAGCTGACTATCATTTAACATGTTGTATTAAGAATTTGTAATGGCATGAGTCTCTGAAACTAGTAAATGGAAAGGTACAAATGAGAAGGTGATCTAGAAAAAAAATCTGAGTGTTGTATATTATTAATATGATGCATAGAGTTGCTACAGAGATGTGAAGGCAAGTCAGAGATAGTGTTTCAGTATGTATGTAGAGTAAATACTTTTTATGACATAAATTATGCAGTGTTGTGACAGGCTGGGTATGTAGACTTAGAGAAGGCACTAATAAAACAGCACAATGGCAGTGCAAACTCAGCAGACACCCAGTTGTAGCTAAATACCTGACCTTCTACATTGCATACAGTGTCAATCTCTGAGTACTCTGAGTCTTCACAGTGAGTTATTTTACCAAATTCAGAGGAGTCACCTTCTGATAAATGTTTACAAAAGGCAGCTTAGGTAAAGCAGGGAGTATTTTGTGGAAAGACACATAGGGACTGCAGCTTCTTGAAGCTCCCAAGAGAAAAAAACTCCTGTTTGTAGGAAGGGTAGGTGCCTCTGTAGCAAGAACACAACAGTAGAGAATTACCACAGAATTGCAGAATCCCCTGGTGGGATGGGATCTTGGGAGGTAGGGGTGTCCCTGCTCCAACCTCCTGCTGAAGTCGGTGCTGGCTTCTGATCAGGTCATTCAGGGTTTCACTCTGCTGGCTCTTGAAAACCTCTGTGGCTAGTTTTACCACAACCTCTCTGGACCTCTGCTCCACTGCTGGACAGTCCTTAAGTAGCAGCATCCCAGGACTATGCCAGATACCTATCAACACATCTGCAAGGAGTAAGGTAGGAGCGTCCCTGACAACATGGAAGCCAAACTCTTACTGCGATGCCCATTTTATGTTATGGAATATACTGCTCCAGATACAACTGCACATTTACTTTTGCAACTTTGCAAGACTAATTTGTACAGAAAAGTCTCATGGCAGTGTATAATGCAACTAGAGTTTGCTATTCTTATTTTGATTATTGCAAGCAAAGCAATAGCTAAATGTGGCTTCACCTCTTATTAATGTCATGTTTTAGAGAACAATATTCACAAGCATAGAAAACACTCCTAGAAGATAGAGAATTTGAGAATGATTAGACATGAATTTATCTTAGTCCAAGAGTTCAGTGCATGAAAAAATAATGAACATTGGACAGATTCTCCATCTTGTCCAACCCTTTCACTCAAGCACGGTCACCTTGTAATTATATGTGAGTTTTCTGCAGATAACTCTATGTTACAAAAAATCTCATTAAAAAAAACAGTCCTGGTTGTAGCTAGAGTCTGGAATCTTAGAATTGCTTTTTATCTATTTTAACAAGATCACTTCCTAGGGTTTACCATATAACAGAACTGCTTTCCATGTAATAAATTCTCAGGTAAAGATTAACGCTGAGATATACTGTCAAGAAGCACAAAGAAATAAAACAGAACCCGAGAAAAATTTAAACAGTGTAAATCATCATTCACTGTTTCACCAAGTACAAATTGAAGCACTAGTAAGTCCTTGAGGCTTAAAAGAAAAGCCACTTGTCACCATAGGCTCAGCCATCCTTTCTTACACAGCTGTTTCACCAGAAGATCCTTCAGTGTCTCATCAGCTTTACAGCACTGTAAGTACAGCAATATTGCCTGGGGTGACATTACATGTGTTCTCTGCCAAACACTGGTGCTGTCTCAGTAGCCTGTCTTTCAAGTGCCTGTGCTACTGTGTTGTGCCGGGCCTGCTCCAAAAAACAGTTAGTCCACGGTTAATATCCACTAAGCAAAGTAGATTAATCAGTAGAGAACATTCCCCACATAATGCAAGGGGAAGTGGTTAGTGACCTGCTACACCACTTAGACACACACAAGTCTAGGGGGCCAGATAGGATCCCCCCAAAGGTACTGAGGGAGCTGGCAAAGCCACTTCCAATCATTTGTCAGCAGTCCTGGCTAACTGGGGAGGTCCCAGTTGACTGGAGGTTAGCAAATGTAACATCCATCTACAAAAAGGGCCACAAGGAGGATCCGGGGAACTACAGACCTGTCAGCCTGACCTCAGTGCCAATGACCAACATTTTGGAGCAGCTTATCCTGAGTGCCATCATGTGGCACATACAGGACAACCAGGTGATCAAACCCAGTCAGCATGGGTTCATGAAAGGCAGGTCCTGCTTGACCAACCTGATCTCCTTCTATGACCTGGTGACCTGCTTAGTGGGTGAGAGAGAGGCTTTAGTAAAGCCTTTGACACTGTTTCCCACAGCATTCTCCTGGAGAAACTGGTTGCTCATGGCTTGGACAGGCCTACTCTTCACTGGGTATAAAGCTGGCTGGATGGCCGAGCCCAGAGAGTTGTGGTGAATGGAGTTAAGTCCAGTTGGCAGCTGGTCACAAGTGGTGTTCCCCAGGGCTCTGTTTTGGGGCCAGCCTTGTTTAATATCTTTATCAACCATCTGGATGAAGGGATTGAGTGCACCCTCAGTAAGTTTGCAGATTACACCAAGCTGGGTGGGAGTGTTGATCTGCTGGAGGGTAGGAAGTCAATCTGGCCAGGCTGGACCGATGGGCCGAGGCCAACTGCATGAGGTTTAACAAGGCCAAGTGCCGGGTCCTGCACTTGGGTCACAACAACCCCGTGGAAAGCTACAGGCTTGGGGAAGAGTGGCTGGAAAGCTGCCTGGCCGAAAAGGACCTGGGGGTGTTGGTCGACAGCGGCTGAACATGAGCCAGCAGTGTGCCCAGCTGGCCAAGAAGGCCAACAGCATCCTGGCTTGTGTCAGGAATGGTGTGGCCAGCAGGAGCAGGGAGGTGATTGTGCCCCTGTGCTCGGCACTGGTGAGGCTGCACCTGGAATGCTGTGTCCAGTTTTGGGCCCCTCAGCACAAGAAGGACATTGGGGTGCTGGAGCGTGTCCAGAGAAGGGCAACGGAGCTGGGGAAGGGTCTGGAGCACAGGGCTGGTGGGGAGCGGCTGAGGGAGCTGGGGGTGTTCAGCCTGGAGAAGAGGAGGCTGAGGGGAGACCTCATCGCTCTCAACAACTCCCTGACAGGAGGGGGCAGGGAGGGGGGTGTTGGGCTCTTCTCCCATGGAGTTAGCGATAGGACGAGAGGAAATGGGCTCAAGCTGCGCCAGGGGAGGTTTAGGTTGGATATTAGGAAAAATTTCTTCACGGAAAGGGTAGTCAAGCACTGGAACAGGCTGCCTAGAGAGGTGGTGGAGTCCCCATCCCTGGAGGTGTTCAAAAAACGGGTAGACGTGGCACTCTGGGACATGGTTTAGTCTAGTCTACCCTTGATTGGTTTAGTGTGGACTCGGTAGTGTTAGATTAATGGTTGGAGTAGATGATCTTAAAGGTCTTTTCCAACCTAAACGATTCTATGATTCTATGATTCACTTTGATGGATTATACTACAAGGTAGATGAAACATTCAGCATTATCATAGAATCATAGAATCATGGAATGCTTTGGGTTGGAAGGCACCTTTAGAGCTCACCCAGCCCAACCCCTGCAGTGACAGGGACAGCTTTAACCAGAGCAGGGTGCTCAGAGCTCCATCCAACCTGACCTTGAATGTTTCCAGGGATGGGGCATCGACCACCTCTCTGGGCAACCTGTGCCAGTGCCTCACCACCCTCACTGTAAAAAATTTCTTTCTTATATCTAGTCTAAACCTATTCTTCTTCAGTTTAAATCCATTACTCCTTGTCCTGTCACAACAGGCCTTATTAAAAAGATTCTCCCCATCTTTCCTGTAGGCCCCCTTTAAGTACTGGAAGGTTGCAATAAGGTCTCCCCGCAGCCTCTTCTCCAGGCTGAACAACCCCAAGTCTCTCAGCCTGGCCTCACAGGAGAGGTGCTCCAGCCCTCGGATCATTTTTGTGGGCCCTTTTTTTTCTTTTTTTACATTGGTCATAACCCAACATTATCTGTTTTCCCTTTCTTGTTCCTGTCTTCCCTGTGGTTTCCTGTTTTACTGTCTCACTCGCTGTTTCAAAATTAAATTTTTCTCCTAAAACTTTTGACCTTTTGAAAATGTGTTTTATAATGCATTTTTAGTTTCTCTGTACATTGTGACTAAATAGAATTACCAGGTTCTATTCAGTACAAATAAAATTCTAAATGAGGCTAGTGACCTTCAGGAGAAAATATTTGCCCTTTCATAGATGTTTTTTTCCCAATTTAAACACAGAAATGAGGTAACAGTTTATTTTCTAACACTTAATGTACCATAAAAGTATCTCAGTATGAACACACTTAGCAGATACTTAATCTGACACCCTCCAAAAATACAGTTTGCATTTTCACTCAGATTTACTTCAGATGGTAGGGCCTTGTGGCAGACATACACAATGCTCCACATAGCAGCAGGGTGAGGAGCAGTGAAGGGTGAAGTGTGGAAGAAGGAAATTACTTTCATCAGTAATGATGACCATGAGTCTACAGACCTTGCAATGATTTGGAGTGTATGAGATATATTTACTGCCAAAATGTACACAAGAAGAGCAGGTTTTGTTTGGAGTACACTGAAATGGCATGCAGCATCCTAGGCATGGACTTTGTCACATACCTACTGCTCTGAACTCCCACAGACTATCAGAGGGCAACCGTGCAAGCCATGCTTGTGGCATAGTCCTGGGGCAGTGCACACAAACTGTGCTTATTGGCTGCATGGCTGCTAAAGCAGGGGCCAAAACTGGAAGGCAACATCAGTGACTCATCCTTTGGCCCAACTCTGCAAATATCCAGGGAATGCTGGAGTCACCTGCAGCCATACCTTGGGTGGCCAAGCAAGCCCAGAGCACACTGCTGGCATTTCCCAAAGGGCACAGAGCATCCCACCAGGTTGCCCCAAGAGCTGTCATGTTTCTGGACATGTGCCAGTCACCCCCAAGATAGCACCTGACTGCATTACCTCTTTTCTTAAGACAGCTACAGGCAGCTCAAGGCTCCTGCAGGCTTTTGCTCTCAGGCATGGACTTTACCCTGCACTTGGCTACTCCCCTCTGAAGAATCTGTCCTTCAGAATGTAAAGCTGACATGAGCCTGTCCCACAACAAAGCTTTGCGTCTCAGACTGTACACATGCACTAGTTGAGGGCAAGTACCCTCACAAAGACTGAGCAAATTTGCTGCCTGTTTTTTTTGATGAACAGCAATACAGATTCTGCATGAAGTATTCCTTCTGAATATTACTTCTGAGTAAAGAGATGCATCTATGAGTACTCCCCAACAAACTGCATATCAAGGAAAGTTACTACTATATTAAAACATGGCTTCACTATAGTCACACGCTAGGGATATCTTTTGAGGTAGGCAAAAAAGTCTGTGCCTGGGGAATGTGAATGAATCTGGGGAATATTCATCTTAAAACTTTGCATTGATTATCACAATCCTCCACCTGGCAATAAAAGCTGCAAATAAATACAAGGCAATACAACTCTTCTCTTGCATAAAATAGTCATTTGCCTTTGTAAAAAAATTAAGTCTTTTTTGTCAAGGTTTTTAATCATTGTTTGCAAATATTGAAACATCAAAATAACAACAAGATCAGGATCTGTCTTGTATATTATTACTCCTCTCAGGAGATGCAAAGTTTCTTGTGCCTTGCAGTACTCTAACACGTGTTTTCCTTTAGCCTGCTGAGCAAGTTACATTATAGATAAGTGGCAACAGTTCCCATTTCCTCCCAAGTCCATCTTACCTGAGCATTCCTCGCCCTTTCTACTACTGATACTACTGATACTAAGAGTATCAAAAAAGCATTCAGATGTTCAAAGAGGAGCTGTGTGTTTCTTTGTTCCATGTACATTTCTTAGTGAATATTCACAGCATCCTTCAGTCTGCACAATTGGGCTGTCACTTGAGAAGACCATTCATCCCTTAATGAGGTCTAGACTAATTTATCTGAGGGAAAATAAAAAGAAGTAAAAATAGGAAGGCCATTTGCCATCTCTTAACAATGACAGTGCTAATGAAGCTTTAAAATGAATGACAAGATTAATTCTGTAAACTTTTAAGTAAGTATGGGGGGAAATACAGCTGTCAGAGAAAAGAGAGAAGTTATTTTTCCAAGGCGGAAAACAAACAAACAAGGGAAGTGCCTTTCTCCCCTTAAAACAGCAATACTATCAAAACTATAGGTCAGAAAGTGACCTGTTTCAAATTCTGAGCAAGGTTCATCCTTCATCCAGTAGGAATATGACTGTATCTATAAAATAAAAGCATATTCCCAAGAACCATGAATAAACTTTTTACCATTTGTAACTTCATTTTTCTCATACATAAGCACAAGTAAAAAAGATTTTCTTCTTTTAATGCAAAAATCAATGCTCTTTTGACAATTATACCAGGTCTAAACTTGAACCTGGAAGTTTACAAAGCATTAGAACATATAAACTCAAAAGGTTTTCACCTGGAAAAATCCCTATTTATTAATGACCTTGAAAATATTTATCTTAATGGTATTTTGGAATAAAATTATCTCGGAATTAAATCAGCCCTGGATAACTTTGACTCACTTTGACCAGTACAAGCTATAGCCAGAATAGAGCAGAAACCTAGGTTTGTTACATGGGGAACCCTCCCTAATCTAGGTTCTGCATTAATTAACTTCCTTCTACTTCACCCATTAGAAAATATATACTTGCCATATGAAGTACATTAGTGTTACTATCTTTGTTGTAGCTTTTGGTGTCTAGTGCATACAGGTTTGACATGTGTTATGCATATTATAGGCAGGCTGAATCTCCCATTAACTTCCAGGTAGTATTTTGCTAGAATAGTTGTTGAGTAAACACACAAGATCTTGAGGTCATTTTTACTTTGAATTACTAGATTTTACAGGCATCAGGCATTTCCTGCTGTCACTTCTGTTTAAAAATGTGATTACTGTCTTCTGTTGTATATCTTTTGCTTTAAGAGAATCAAAATAGAAGTGTCAAAAATGATTTTTCATGAAGTGACATGAATTGTTGCAGAATTGAAGCTTAGTGAGAAGAACATATCTTCATAGGATCACCACCATTGCTACTAGACAGTTGCTGTGGCAAATATTCCCATGACACTTTGAGCAGGGAATGCCTGTAAGACTCATACACCTGTACAGGGAGAAGAATGGTTCTCCTTGTCATAGGAGCTCATGATCTGAAAGTGCTGCACAAAAAAAGCCAAAGGATTCTAGATGAGAGATTTTGTCTGTCTGAATGTTATAAAAGATTATGCTGACCTTCACTCGAAAGGTCTAATTCTTACCTTTCATAAAATCAATTTCCTGCGTGTAAGTTACCAATCAACAAATTTACAGCATGCCAGTGGGCAGCTCATAAGCAATTTGCAGACTTCCTGGCTCTCCTTTTGCCAAGGTAAGAGTCGATGAAGAATCACAAAAAGATGAATAACCCTTGTTGTCTGTCTTACTCTAGTCCATGACTCCCATCCCGCACCAGTTTCCAGGCCTTATACTAAAGCATAGACAGTATGATTAAGTCCTGAACTCTGAATTTGGGGTTTTGATATCTTCATAAAGTGCTTAAAAAGCATGGTACTGCCAATAAATTTCCTTCAAGATCTGCTTTTCCAGACAAAACCTCTTGATCTTCTTGAGCCATACATTTGACTCCACACCTGCATTATCATTCTGATTTCCTTTACTCAGGCAGTTTGTCTGGCAATAAAGCCATACACCATTGATATATTGCTGGACAAAATATAACCCATGCTAGAATCTCAGATTTACTTCTAACTAGAATCCAAAGTTATTAACTCTGATTTCGTTTCTGCTTATCACAAACCCTTCTAGAAGACATTAAATGTTTGCTAATTGGATACAGGGGATGAACATGTTTGAAACCCATGGGAAGTCAGTATCTGGATCACAATTTTGGCACATGCTCCTTTTTAGAGACTCTACCTGCTGAATCACCATTTGTGTGTGATGTGGCTATTTGAAAGCCCACCTTAGGTTAAGTGAATTATAGGCCACCTTCTGTTGGCTTGCCAACCTTAGCGGTATTCAACACTGTCGGCATTACTTGTCCCAGCAGGCTGCCCTAGAAGGAGGAGGCAAATTCCTTACTACTTGTCATCTACAGGTTTTTTTGGTGGAATTTTAGGCCTATATCCCTAGCATTCATATACATTGGAATCCATGTATGTTGTGAATGTCCTTCAGACAAGGCATAAAAACAACAGCATTTTCCTGACAGTGCTGTTCCATACAGCTTAAAGTTCAGAAGTTTGGGTATGCTCAACAAATGCATGATGAAGCAAAAATACTGAAGACATTTAGAAATAATGAAGAATTATTACACCAGCTAAGTCTATGTGCCCTGACAACTGTTTTATCATAATAAAAAGTGAGAAAAATCTATGCTGAGTAAATGGTTAATTAGGGAACTATAGCATAACATGCAATCTCTTTTTTTTTCCTCTACATTCCCACAGACCATAAAAAAGGAACATGCCTGAGACTATAGTGTAACTAATCAGTGCAAACCCTTGTTAAACATTCATACTCAACATGTAGAAATCAAAATCACTCACTGTGAACTATTAGCATATTTACTTATGTGGCTGACATGGAAATCTACTTTAATTACTGTCATAGTCCAAGCATTGTAAGTATTGCCTGGCACTAGCAGCAAGTTGCATCCATGTGAGAAAGTTTATCCACTTTCCTGCTTCTTGAGGCTAGCAGAATAGTCAAGAAACACTTTTAAAACTCTAATTCTATTATTTTACAAGTGTCAGAGAAGCGGGCCATATTAACTTGTAGACCATATTAGTTTTAGTGCATTACTACCAGATCAAAATTTTTAAAAATTTTAGACTAGACAAAAGAAAGAATTTTTTTACGCTGAGGGTGGTGAGGCACTGGCACAGGTTGCCCAGAGAGGCAGTGGAGGCCCCATCCCTGGAAACATTCCAGGCCAGGTTGGACGGGGCTCTGAGCACCCTGCTCTGGTTAAAGCTGTCCCTGTCACTGCAGGGGTTGGGCTGGGTGGGCTCTAAAGGTCCCTTCCAACCCAAAGCATTCCATGATTCTATGATTCTATGAAAAAGTAGTTCCCTGACTTTTACAGACTTTCTCAGCTACATTTGTTTAAGATCTTTAAATCATTTTAAATCAAAGGGGCCAGTCTCACCACTGTTTATTCTCCTGTTCGGAACTGAGTAGTGATTAGAGGACTTCTTAAAATTTATGTTTGTAATGACCTGAGAGAATTTTTAAACACATTTGCAAAGAAAAGCATGCAGTATGAACCTATCAGATGGGTAGCTATATACACGTTGACCTTCTTTTTGGAAGAAGAGTTTTTTTCTGCTCACAGAAAACCATGTTCTTTAATGTTATTTGAGGCAATTTTACAGTTGTTGAGCTGATGGACAAACTGGATGTTTTGCATGCTTTGAACTTCAGCCTTTCCACACAGCTGCAGCAAGCCACTTTGAATCCTAAACTGACATGCTTAATCAGAAATTGTCAGTCTTCCTTTAAGGGTATTTTAGAAAGGCCTGTGATGTTTGAGCTGTTAGGTGGGCACTTTGTCAGAATCCTGTAGAATAAACACCACTTATTGGAAATGTCAATGGAGCAAAGAACAGAGTACAATTTGTAGCTACTTTGGACAGACTCTGAAAAAGCAAGCATGGGTGGCACGTAGAGGATTGAGGAAAATGGAGGGCAAGAGCCCCATTTGCTTTCCTTGTCATCATTTTAGATTTATGGACCAACACAATGCATTTTCCAGTGAAAGGGTGAGCTTCTGTATAGCCCTTTTAACCTGAGGACAAAAGACTCACTTGTCATAGCTACCTTCCAAAGAACATGTTGAAGTAGCCCATGAAGCACCATGTCAAAATCGCTACTCTAGAAAATTATATAGTGAAGCTGTAGAAATTCAGTGAGAAGTAATTTTCTATGAGAGAAATAGGGCTGGTATCGCTTGTTTTAGTTTGACATACTTGTAGAGTATCAATACAATGACAATATTTTCAGCTCTGGAAGGGATTCAATGAATAGACCACCAAGAAAAACATACCACAGAAAGAATACTGTGCTTAATGACACAAAATTTTAAGGAATGAGCTGTAAATTTGGTATGGGTTTAATTACAAGTGGTCTCATAATGCAACAATGAAGCAAAGTGTACAAGCTCATCTTTCTGGTTACATATTTTCTAGGTTTTGTTTTGTAACTCCTTGTTGTTGTCCATAACTTGTATTTTCTAATTAATTTAAACATAAATTCAGAATAGTTTTATGACTAAATGGCTGTCACAAAGAACTTGTAATATCCCTGCTTTATGTATTTGAATTTTCTTTAATAAAGCTATGAATTTGATAATTAGAAAGATTTTGATTACCACAAAATGAGCAGTGAATTTCTGCAACAACAGTAGTGGCATTCATTTTTTTTTTTAAAGAAAACTCAAGCCTTTACATTTTTTAAGCTATTATAGAAATCCATTATCTGAAATGGAGCTAACAAGATCAGTTTTCATGAAGTTTTGATAATGATTATATTGCAAGCTATATTAATCATTATGAAAGCAATTATCCTGTGTCTGTAAAGCCATAGACTATACTCAAGGAAATTTGATGTGCCCATGCAGAGAGCACTATACTGTAAATTTTATTTCTCTAAAGAAGCTGGTTATTCTATTAGGGAATCCTTTCAACTAAAACATAAAGCATAAAACTTAAATGGCAGTGATTCTGTAATTCATTTGTAAGAATAATAACTGGGCTGATGCTTCTGTGGCTCAGATTTTACAATTAGGTACAGTGCTTCTCTGTAAAGTATTTCTCAACAAAAAAGGTATCAGGGACAAGAGCTTAAAAAAATCTTAAGTGTTGTTCATAGATATGCTTAAGAAGTATATTCTTAGAACAAGTAAGGGACAAAGCAGCATTAAACTGAAATTTTAACATTTCTGCCTGTCCTGGTGTTAGCAAGTTATGTTGTTCATGTAAAGGTGTATAGTTTTCTGGTCCTGTTCCTCTGCAGTAGCCAGGCTACTATGTTCTTATGCGTCCACTATAGTAGGTTAGACTGGATTCACAAAGGCTACATCTGTATATGTCAATTAAAGAGTGTGAGGGAACATTCCCAGGAACTCAGTCATCTATACTGTCATAATGCTACAGGCCTTTTGCACAGTTGTCATCTGTGAGATTTAGCACTGTTCCAAATAATTACTGGGCACAGTTCAGGAGTTAGCATGGACCAGGGAGACTCACCTGCAGCAGCCATCCTGGAGATGGGTGAATTCAGTATTACAGAAGAGGTAGTTTTGAGTCTCATCACCTGAGGACAGTGCCAGTCATGTTTAATTTAGTACTACAGAGTCAGCTGAAGTTCTGCATAGCTTTGATATGCTGACGCAGAGGTACTCTCCTGGACAGTGGGAGTGCAACTGTGGGCACTGTAATGAGGCAGGACTCCTTTGCTGCTCCTGAGCAGAAGTGCAAAGTTTAACATAAGGCCTTGTTTTTCCTGCTAGTACGTTTCATAACTATTAAGCAGTCCTTAATCTTGGTCTAAATCTCTTCCTCAGCATGTGCATTCTACTTTGGGCTGGATTTCTAGGGATAACTGAGAGCACAGCAGGTAAATGCAGCTCCTTTACCTACACTAATAATGGGTCAGTGAAGATGACACGTTTTAGGCAGGGACCAAGGTTTTTGCTTTGGCACAGGAGGTTTGCAACTGTAGTGAACAAAAAGACTAAGTGAATTGCATGCTAGTAGAAAACTCACAGAGATGGTTATTTTCCTTTCTTCGGTTATTGGTTTTCTCAATACAACAAACAGGGGAAAAAGTTTTCATTTTCACAGTGGTTTTTAAAGCAAAAAACAGTTGAAAGTGATGTTGCCTTGAGATAAATAAAGATTTAATGGGGACATTCTTTTCTGAACAATTGTGTGGCATTTTTTCCATGCTTTGCCTTGTCTTTTAACGTTCCTTAATACAGTTGCAGTGTAGACTATTAGGGTACTTCCAAACCACCTCAGTCAAGTAAAGCTACTTTCCTATTTCATTTACACCAAAGTTGATAAAGCATTTAAAACTAAAACTCAGAAATAGGAAATTCTTCCAGCTTCCTGACATCTCAGCTCTGCTGTCTCAAAGATAAAATCTTCAGTATGTTTATTTTCATGAAGTTTGGCATGTTAATACCCAGAAAATACCTGTCTATCTCTCTACAGTCTATCTCTATACCTGTCTATCTCTTAGACAACCATAAGGCTGGGATTACTCTGGTACTTGTCAGTGAACAAATGCCACAGTTATATATGGTACCATCATGAAATCTGACTTAGACATGAAAACAGGTAGGCTCAGTACAAAGGCTGTTTCATCCTTTGGCTGACTGAATCAATCAATAATCTCTGTGCTGCTTTGATTTGTTCTTCCTTTGTCTTGTGCACTATTGTGGTCCTTGGGCTGACTGGTATGGTCAGTAGGGTCCTCAATTCAAGACTACTTAGTAGCAATGTCATTCCTTAATTATAAAACAAGAAAACTGTAAGCAGAAAGAACTGATTCACGCATTTCAACTTAAATTTAGGTATGGTACAACATTCAGGAACCACCACAGTGCACTTATAGCCATGTGATGAGGAAATTATCCAACACTGTATGGTATCACAAAGGAGAACAAAATGAAGGCAGGGATGAGAATGTGGCACTGACATTGAAGTGCCATGGCACAACCCCTTTATCAGCCTCTTCTCTCCTGTCCTGGGCTCCAGCCCCAGCCAGTTCAATGGCATCCACTGCGCTGACTCCAGTGCACCCAGGTCTGTCTTGTTGTGTGGAGCCCCAAACTGCACCCAGTGTCCATACGGGGCCTTACCAGTGCCGTACGGAGAGAAGCATCACCTCCTCATCTGGCTGTCTGTGCTCTCACTGGCACAGCTTGGGGCACAGTCGGCTTTTTCTGCAAGGCACAGACTTGTCCACCAGGACCCCCAGATCCTTCTCTGCAAAGCTGCCTTCTTAGCAGCCAGCTCCAGCCTACCCTCATGCATGGGGTTACTGCATCTCAGACACAGGGCTCTGCATTGTTGAACTTAGACAAGGTCCAAGCTTAGATTAGGATCAAGTTCAACGACTGAATCAGTGAATATTTCTCCTCAGTATTGTACAGGGCTGTGCTTGGATCCAAGGAGAGTCTGCAGCCATCTCATGTGTTGGATGAATGTTCAGCTTCTGAGCTATTCAGTGACAGTTGTGGGGAGAGGGAAGCAGCTGCATTGCAGTGCAGTTGCTTAGACTAATTGCGAAATATTGGAGACGTACGATAAAAAAAGAACAGGTCTGGCTGTGAGAAGTTCCTGTGAGTTATTGAACCCTCAAAGAATCAATATCAAGAGAGTTTTTGTAATGTATTCTGAACTTGTAGCTTTCATTTGGTTACAGCTTTAACACAACATGCTGTTGTGTGTCTTGTACTATGGTATCTTTCCCAAAGTAATGTTTCTCTTTCCAGTGGTTTGTTATCCCCATCTCTTCCCTTTCTCTTTATTTACTTTCCTTAGGAAATAGAAAGCATGTTCTCATTCTCACAATCTGGTTTTCTTTAGGGTACAACTGTTCCTACTAATCTCATTTTAATATTGTTATTAATTGTATCATGTCTTGATTTTGGCTGGGATAGAGTTAATTTTCTTCCTAGTAGTGGGCATAGTGCTGTGTTTTGGATTTAGTTTGAGAATAACTTTGATAACACACTGATGTTTTAGTTGTTGCTACAGTTGTTGCTAAGTAGTGCTTACACTAGACAAGGACTTTTTCAGCTTCCCATGCTCTGCCAGGTGCACAAGAAGCTGGGAGGGGGCACAGCCAAGATAGTTGATCTAAACTGACTAAAGGGCTATTCCATACCATATGACATCATGCTCAGTATAGAAACTGCAGGCAGTTGGCCAGGGGGCAGCGATCGCTGCTCAGGAACTGCCTGGGTATCAGTCAGTGGGTGGTGAGCAATTCCATTGTGCATCACTTATTTTGTTGTTTATTATTATCATCCCTTCCTTTTCTGTCCTTTTAAACTGTCTTTGCCTCAACCCACGAATTTTACTTTTTTTTTTTTTTTCCTTTTCTCCCCCATCCCACTGGGGAGCGGGGGAGTGAGCACACAGCTGTGCGGTGTTTAGCTGCCTACTGGGTTAAACCACAGTGATCATCAGATACAATTAAGTGTTCCATCAGAGGATAATATTAAAATCTTATTAATTTTGAAACACATTTGTTGGGTTCAGAAAACAACTGCATATCTTTTAATTCTGAGGTTCAAAGAGATCTTAACAAAACAACCAACCAACCCATCATCATAAGTGTAACTTGTAATTCACCATGCCTTCTCCAGTCCTGCCTAGGAAAATAATGTAAAACTGGATTACTCCTGAATTAAGCACAGGAGTTTCTACAAGGTAAATAGATCAGATGTTATGGATAAAAGGATCTCCAAAGAGTAGCCACATATCCCTACATACTGTGTGACATATATGTGATATATGTCACATATATCACATATATATGTGATAAAATTCTGTTTCAGTCAGAAAGTCTTGATGGGCACTGTTCACAGGCAAATAAAAATGAGTGAGTTTTCATGAAGAAGTTGTAACACGCTCTTTGTCTGGTTCCTTCCTTGCAGGAGCAGAGGAGAGAATATTTAATCCTCTGTTATCACCTGCTAGCTCATTTGTTCCTGGGCTGGCCCTATGCCAGCGTCCCTCTCCTTTTTGCTGTGCTCATTCCTGTACTGCTCGGGTTCTCTTTGGTGTCTCATTCCCTGTGTAGTATTGGTCTCTCTTCAGCTCTGCATCAACAGCCATCTGAGAGGTCACCTTTCCTTCTTTTTATTTCCATTACTGATTAGATCATTTTAAAGGTTCATTTGTTCTGTTTCGATTAGTAAAGGCTTGATCAGGATAGCTGTATGGTCTGTTATTAGCAGTCTAAGCACTACCACTGAAACATGGATTATTTTGTGTGTGTTTAAACATTATTGCTTGACTGTTATATCCACTTACTATGACAGTAGCTGTTAAAGATAAGCATATGAACAATTTACTGATACACAGAGAAAGAGAGTTGGGGTTCATCTGTGAAATTGCACTGAAAATGTGGAAGGATGTTTGTCATCCAAGGTGAATATACAAATTACTTCCCCTGAGGAAGAGAAGCAACAAGAAGACTAGGCTGATTCTTGAAGCGAGGGATGCTCAACAAAGCAAAGAATCTGTTCTATGTTTGATTTTGGTTTTTTGGTTGGGTTTTTTTTTTTTTTTAAACTCAGAATTAGGACATTATATTTTCAGTATAACAGCTAGCAGAGATCCACCAAAAAGAAATTGAGGACTATGCTTATTCTCCGTTTACCAGCTTTGAGTTCTTGCCCAGATATGAACTACACAACTGAAAAACATCTCATTCTAGGACCAAACTGGTGTCCTTTGGGGTTTTTTGGTGTTGTTTTTGTCCATACTTTTTAGTAAATTGTTTGAGAAATAGCTTTTTACATTCTGCAAAGATTGACAGAAAAGAGCACACACTAGAGGGCAAACCTCTGCAAATCCATGTGGTGTTAAGCCCACAGTAAATAATGAGTAGCATTAGACTCAAGCAGCGTAACACACTGAAGAGACAAGGTATTACGCAAACAAATGTTAGTAACATAATACACAGGAAATAGATGCTTAGTTCTCTAACCAGCTGAAGTAATCCTTTGCTAGCAATCTTTAAATATTGCTAAAACATGCTATCAAAGAGAGCATGATGCTGCCAGGAATGATTGCTAGGGCTAACAGCAGGTTAAAATCACTGCTCCATAAAAGATGTAGTCCCCAGTAACCTACAGCAGAGTTCAAAGTGTGACACAATGGTAGGATAGGGAATCAGGAGGCTGGGGTTCTGGGTCCTTCATCTGAGTCACATTAGGTCTTGTATGTGCAGCTTTCCCTCCTACATGGGAACTTCCACCTCTAACAAAGTATTTCTGATCCAGTTATTTATCTGGATCCTTGTACTGCTTTTGGCTGGGATAGAGTTAATTTACTTCACAGCAGCTAGTATGGGGCTCTGGATCTGTGCTGAAAACAGTGTTGATAACACAGGGATGTTTTAGTTACTGGTGAGCAGTGCTCACACAAAGCCCTTTTCTGCTCCTCACGCTGCCCCACCAGCAAGGAGGCTGGAAGTGCACAAGGAGCTAGGAGGGGGCACAGCCAGGACAGCTGAACCCAACTGACCCAAGGGATATCCTAGACCATAGGACGTTGTGCTCAGTAATGAAAGCTGGGGAAATAAGAGGAAGGGGGGATGGTGGTAGTGATGGTCTTTGTCTTTCCAAGTCACTGTCGTGTGATGGAGCCCTGCTGTCCTGGGGATGGCTGAGCACCTGCCTGCCCCTGGGAAGCGGTGAATGAATGAATCCCTGATTTTGCTTTGCTTGCCTGCACAGCTTTTGCCTTACCTATTAAACTGTGTTTATCTCAACCCACCAGTTTTCTCACTTTTACCCTTCCAATTCTCTCCCCCATCGCATGGTGAGGAGTGAGCGAGTGGCTGGGTGGGATGAGCTGCCCATTAGGGTGATACCACAACAATCCTCTAAAGCCTGCCAGATCCAGTATCTTTCATCCACGGGGGTCAAAAATAAAATTAAAAGGGAAAATACCACGAGAAATTTAAGAGTTACCTTTTGTAACATGTTTCTGGTCACGTTGGGTTAATGCATTAAATAATCACAGAAGTTTTTATGCACTGAAGACTGGTTTGCATTAGGTTTTCAAATATATTAGCTACCATTTTTCCAATCCACCATCATTTACATCTGAAGTAGAGTGAAGAAGGGTGTACAGAAGTTAAACATATTTGTATTGCTTAAGTCTCCCTTAAGGTTCTTGAAACCTTGTTTTGTTTACAGTGTGTTATTTCAGGGTCTTGTTTATTGCTAAATAAACTACCACCTTTTATTAAAGTAGCTTATTGTTATTAAAAGTAGTAGTTCTCATAATTTTATGCTAATGCACATTACATACAAAAGCATTGGGTAGGGCCTCTTCCTGAGGATTTTGGCCAAGTCTGCTACTGTAAGTGCTCCAGGAGGGACACAAATTTGTTAAAATCTGATAAAACTGTAAATTTCTTGCTGCAAATCTTCAGGTGTCTCTGACAATGCTAGGAGATTTAAACCACTGTATACTAATTTAAAATGCAATTTTCAAAGTGGCACTCTCCAGTAACAACCACACTACATTCAACTTCAAAACCCTTCATAAATCCACAACAGATACATGTTCTTCAAAGTAGGGAAAACAGAGATGAAGCTGTCTGTTAAAAAGGGCAGCCAAAAGGATAAAATACTGGCAGGTAGAATGTAGATAGCTTAAAAATACCATGTAAGCAGACCAGAGTAAATAGATTAAAAAAAAAAAAACAACCCAAAAACAAAAACCCCACACCTCTTACTGTAAAATTACAACAATGAAAAAGGTGAAGTCATTTAACGGTGGAGTAAAGGAGACTATGAAGAGAAGAAAATGTTTGAAGAAGTGGAAGGTCTGTCCAGACAAAGAGAACAGAAAAGAACATAAGCTCTGTTGAGTTAACTGGAAAAAGATAATAAGGTCAAAAAGTTATTCCTCAGTAATCTTTGTTAAAGAATTACAAAGTAATAGTAAACACTCTTTCTAGCACTTTGTGAGTAAGAAACTTACCAGAAAGTCTTAATGCTGACAGATGATCAACATGTTCCTGGAGCACTCATGGGAAGTAAGGCTGTAGCAGAAAACTTAATCCTCTGCATCAGTGTTCCTTGTGTAGCAGCTCCCACACCAGAGCATTTCTCCATGGAGGAAAAGGAACTGCTTCAGAAAGAAACATCAGTAGCATGTGTTGAAACAAACAGATAAGTTGAATAGTAGTAAATCACAAGAACCAGCTGGTATCAACCCAGAAACTAACAGAACTGCAGTGTGAATTTGCCAAAGTGTTAAGTAATAGATTACACCAATCAGCCTCAGTATCAAAAGACTGGAAGGGGATGCAAAATTGAAGGATGCAAGGCAGTACAGGCCCATAGGTTTGATAACTGTACCAGGCAAACCTGTAGAAATAGCAATCAACAGCAGAACCGGAATGGCATATGGATAAACATGATTATGTCGGAGAAAATTAACCTAGTCCTGGTAGATTAGAGACATTCCTTACAAATTAGTGATTAGAGAAACAAAGGTGTGAACAAGGATGGAAAAGCATGCTGATCGCTTAAGCTACTTACATTTTGCTCCACAATACAATCAAGGTTCTCATCAACTATCCTCACATTGAGGACAAAAGCATTTTTATTTCTTGCTTATTTAAATTCAGAATAAGCTACCAGCTTTAAATGAAGAGGAATAACCAGAGAGGCCCACAGGGATCTTAAATTCTGGTATTCAAATATGAATAAATGGGATGGAAAAGAGACCAAGGTGACGCAGTTTTCTGGTTACCCAAAACTATTCATAGTAGTAAAGAGAAAGAAAAAAAAAAAATACTGCAAAAAGTTATGGAAGAATCTCATGGTACTAAATGGCAATATAAATTAAAGTTCATGCAGAGCAAAACACATGGGGGAAAAAAAATAGTTCTTAATATGAGTAGACAACAAAAGCCTTTGAAATTACCTACAGCCATTAAGGAGAGATCATGGAGAATACAAGCTAGATCTGTACTCCAGTCATGGTACAGCAAGAGTGGGATGGCTCCCTACATGAAGGCGAGCCTGGACACACCAGGGATCCCACAGCCAGCAGGGCAGGGCCCTCATCAGCCAGGGACAACCCCACAGTACATAAGCAAAGGAGCAGGGCAGGTCCAACCAAGAGTCCAGAGCATAAAGAAATAGTATGGTGACAAGGTCAAGCCAAAAAGTAAACCTGCAGGCCAGAGTTAGGATCAGGTCCAGTGAGGACAGGGCAGGTCCACAGTGACAAGGCAGGGCTGAGGTCAAGCCAAGAAGTCAGCTTGAGACCCAGACCAGACCAATGGGGCTCTCAATGCCAGGCACAGACATGGCAGTGGTTAAGCTAGAGACTGTTTCAGCATAGTTCAGACATAGACTGAGGCCAAGGGCTCAGCTGAAATAGAGCTCCTGGGTCCATGAGTGTGGGTGGAGGCTCTAGGTCAGGCAGGTTAGGGCCATTAGGGCACTGACAGATGTCACATAGACCATAGTTAAACAGTAGACCTCACTACAAGGACCTGTGTATATCAATTGTATAAATATGTTCAAGAACAGATTAGACAAATTCAAAGAAGAGAAGCCCAGTGAAACAGATGAAATATAGTGATAAAACCACTTCTTTTGGCTCGGGAACTCCCATCCACTGCATGGCTGGTAGCTGTGTGCATCTGTATATCTGTGTGAAAGTACCTATGTGGCTGTATGGTCACATGCTCCTGTGAGCATCTACTGCCTGCTCACATGAGATAGACCAGGCTAGTGTGAAGCTGAATGACTTTTTTGCCCACACACAGAGGGCTTTCCAGCCAGGTGTTGGGAGCATAGAACTTGGAGCTTATCTTTATGAGACACATTCCTTCTCTAGAGACGTTAAACTACTGACTCCAGAACATCATGTAGTAGCACATTTCCTCTTCCCCAGATGCTGATCACTGCCCAGAGTGGAGCTAATGACAAGGCAGTGAGGTTTTCTGTTTCTGTTAGTGACTTGACTTAGACGATTCCCAGTGTGCCTGAACATACCCAGAGAGTTAAACTCAGGGCCGTGTGTTTCAGGAGAGCATCTCACAGAAATGGAAAAGACCCCCTCTTCTGCTCTACCTGGTAATACCAAAACAAACTAGTAGAAACAGACTGGTGGTCTACTTCCCCAGTGCCCCATCTCTGACCATGGCTGGACCCGAATGCTTCTTCCCACAATGCAAGCATCAGCCTTTATGCACTACCTGGTTAGATGGTCACAGTGGTACACTTTGGTCTTGGACTCTGTGCATCCGAGTACCCTTTTTCACCAACTTCTGGGTCTTGCAGAGCACAGAAGTACTTACCTTGACATAAGCATAACCGTTTCAGCTCTACATTGAGTCAATGGCTGCAGCCTTATGTCACATTCTTCACTTCAGCTGGACAGCTATAATGCTCAGGTGGCCATTTTCCTTCGATGTACAATTAACCAAGCACATTAAGATAGGAAAAGAAGAAAGATCTATTTTGTTCTACAGCACAGGGACTTTCAGCATTTGGCTGCAGCAGGTGATGAGGTGCTAATGCCATGAGTAATTGTCCTGAGTGGTGTGAAGATCCCTCTTTCTTCTTTATCTTTGTGCTATGCATTTGGAGCTGGAAAGGAAAGAAGCCCCTACAAAACCCCACCCCCAACCCAAGTCAGTTTGACTGGCAGTTTTGGGACTATTACTTGTTCATTTACCAGGTTCAGCAGCTGGGAATACTCAAGCCCCCTTCACGTAGTTAAACTCCCTGGCATTTTCAGAGGCTTCAGATATTGCTAGAACTGAGGCCTTTCCCGATTTCAATGGCTTACTCTTTAGTGTCCTAAAGTCTGAAATGCTTTAGCCCAGTAAAGGTTTCTGGGATTCTGATACAAGGCACTTGAGAATTTCATGTGCCATGATGTATGAGGACAAAGAAAATAATCCAATAGTCTCATCTGCCCTTCATTTATGAACTATGTTAACTGCTTAACTCATCTTTGTCTCTCATAAAAGTTATGGCCTGACATAGAAAAATGAATATAGTTTCCAATATTCTTATTGATGTTTGGTCATATCTGTAAATATTCTTTATAGTAGCCAATCATATTTTGATTGCTGTTAGTTTCTTGTCCTCAAGAACTTCCTAAGGCAGTAATTTCTTCAGTCTAATCATATGTTGCATAATGCAGTTCCTTGTATTCATTTCAAACCCTTGCCTTTGTTCATTAACTGTCCTTCATCTTTCTGTTAGGAGATGGGGAGAATATATATTTCCTAATTATCTCCTCCAGATGACTCTTTATTTTATATATACCTGTTGTGGTTTAAACCCAGCCGGCAACTAAGCACCATGCAGCCACTCGCTCACGCTCTGCCCCCGCTCAGGGGGATGGGGGAGAGAATCAGAAGGGTAAAAGTAAGAAAACTCATAGGTTGAGATAAGAACAGTTTAATAACTGAAAAAATATTATTAATAAATAATAATAATAATTTTTTTAAATGGTGAAAAGGAAAACAACAAGAAGAGGAACAAAATCCAGGAAAAGCAAGTGATGCAACTGCTCACCACCCACTGATGGACACCCGGCCAGTCCCCGAGCAGCAATTGCTGTCCCCCGGCCAACTCGCCCCAGTTTATATACTGAGCATGACGTCATATGGTATGGAATAGCCCTTTGGCCAGTTTGGATCAACTGTCCTGGCTGTGTCCCCTCCCAGTTTCTTGTGCACCTGGCAGAGCACGGGAAGCTGAAAAAGTCCTTGTCTAGTGTAAGCACTACTTAGCAACAACTAAAACATCAGCGTGTTATCAACATTATTCTCATACTAAATCCAAAACACAGTACTATGTCAGCTACTAGGAAGAAAATTAACTCCATCCCAGCTGAAACCAGGACAACACCTGACATTTCTTCTCCTATTTCTCTCCTCCTTGTAGTGATAGTGCCCATGATCAAAGTTGGCATAGGCCACGTGCCACCAACAGATTTCTGGTGGAGGCAGATGTCACCGGTATGATTTTCTAGATCTAGCCCTACTTTTATCGTGTTTTCTTCCTCTCTACACAGACCAAATGTTCTTCCTTTCTTTCTCTTTCACAGGTCTGAAATCTCGAGAGACAGCTGAATGTGTTAGAATCAGAGGACACAGGAAGGCATGAAAACCATTACTGTTGTCTGTGTGCTACAATGGAAAGCACTGTTCATAGAGCAGTAGTTTCAGTTAGCCTGAACTTTAATCATCTCAGCTTTCACTGTTAAACCCAAGTGAACTGCCTAAAATGCTGTAAGAATATTAATTCTGCAGGGAGTATAAATTTTATGGAAGAAGAGACACTGGACAGAGAAAAGCCTCTCTTGCAATCAATTCTCCTGTTAGGATAAAAAACCTAAAGACCCATGTTTATTTTTGGGTCCAAAGCATTCCAAGGGGCTCATGGCTTTGGGGTTTTTTTTGATGTGTATTTTGCATTATTCTTTAAATGCCTTTCAATAGTACCCAGTATAAACTTCTCCATATTTTTTCCAGGAACTGAGGTTAGACTAACAGGTCTGTAGTTTCCTGGATCTTCCTTCATGTCCTTCTTGTAAATTGGAATAACGTTGGCTAGCTTCCAGTTAGCAGGGACCTTCCCAGACTCCCAAGACCTTTGGTAGATGAATTTTTTAATTTTTCTTTGTAACTTGCTAATATTTTTTTTTTAAATCCAGGAGATTTTTCAGAGAAAAAGGAATTTTTTCAATGTGATTTATTTCAGAATTCCTCTACATTCAAGATATTCCTGCTTTTCCTCACCCTCGTGGTTGTTTTTGGAAGTGACATTTTGCATTGACTCATGTTACCACATGCAAACTGACTTGAAATGTTAAGACCATGTTTGAATATTATTTCTGGGACCATAAGACATTGGTCAGAAAAGGGTGATAATTTTTTGCTTTAATTAATTTGAAGGAAAGAAAATAACACTTTCCTGCATTTTGTTATATCATATTCTAACAGTACCCTTACTTGTTTGCCAGTATTTGGAGTCAGGGCCCAAGATTTTCATGGCTGCCTGTTCTGTAGTACCTAGATGGCAGAGAAACACACAATATTACTTCACCATTTTCTCCTCCTAATAAATGCAAGCAAAAGGTCCATTTTTTTAATCATTTAAGGTCTTTTGTTAGAGAGACCCATTACAGGGCTTAGCCCCATCCTGACATTCTAGTAACAACTCCTCCCTAACCTGCTGGTCACTTGATCCTCAAAAATGTAAGAATCCTGTTTCCAGGCTGATTGCATTTATGGGCTGACCAGTGTCCATGTTCACAGGATTAGGTGTATTCAGGGAGTGAATGAAAGAATGAACTAGGATTCATTCATTTTTGTGCACTTAATCTGGAAATCTCTTACCAAGACTGAAAAGAGTGCGTGTGCACATCAGTTCCAGAAGGCAATTTGCTGTCTCTGTAAATTTGTGTGAAAGAAAGAAATTGTCCTGTTAGTTGACATGGAAGAAGAAATCACTGCAGAAGTTCCTAGGCCCAGCATCCGCCAGGACGTGGCTTACACATCATGGCTCATTCGTGCACATTTTTCCCTCTCAGACAGCTGCAGTTAATGAGTTGAATACGTGACACAGCAGCTCATGTCTTGTCTCTAGGTAAGATGTGAAAATTCCCATGCTTTCCATTCTTTTTACATCTTTGTGGTTATTTATATGCAGTTACCTACAGTGCATGCAGAACAGTCTATTATTATCACTGCCAGCTCTAATAGTGTGATATCCAGGAAATTCAGGCATGAACTGCAGCCCTGTTCTGCCACTTGCTGCACAAGTACAGACCAGAAAGAACTCTGCTCAAAAACATCAGCATAGATGTTGAGTACGAGAATAAGGCAAATGGAGCATACAGACAGACAGGGAAAAACAAGGAAACACTGGGGCAAGAATAGGGCGAGTTTATATCTTTTCTATACTAAGCTGACTGGACATCTAGATCACAGAATCTTAACTCCCTTGCAAGTACCTGTAGGCATCTTTAGGTTGTCCATTAGCAGTCTTGTCACCAAACTGATGAAGCCCAGCTCCCCCCACCTCTCTGTCATATGCTCAGCCCCACCTTAGAACCCCTTTGTTACACTCTCCCCAGTTTCTTGATAGCTTTCTTATACTGGGGGCCACGAAACTGTAGGCAGCACACCAGATGCACTACTGAACAGAAGGGAGTGCTTACTGCCCTGGACCTGCTGACTGTACTTTTGCTAAAGCAGCCCAGAATGTGGTTGCTTTTCAACTTGCTGTCCACCAAGGGTTCCAAGTCTGTGTAAAACTATGGCTGTATCACGCAAAGATTAGGTACAGACACCTGGTGAATTAAAAAAATTGCTGTCACAGCTCAACTGATTTGCTTGCTCTGTACTACCTGGACCAAAGTGAAAGGATGGGTGTAATGGCTACCAGACCAAGCCTTTGGTCAGCAAGGGCTGAAATGTGACCTGGGCCACTGCAGCAGTGCATACTTTGTGATGTACTCAACACACCTTTGAAACGAATGACCCTGCAGCACAGTAAATCTGTGCATTTGTTTTACAAAAGTAAATAACAGCTATGAATCTCCCCCTCTGGAGCATGTTTTACTGAAGCCATAAAATGCTGCGACACAGTCTGCTTCACAGCAAACCTAAGGTAAAAGCCAAATATCCCTTATGCCATAAAGCCAGAGATTTGGAGCACTGCTTTTCCAGGGTGCCACAGTGCAGGATTGCCATCTGCAGGGCAGCCTGGCATCTGGCTTCCCTGGAGGCTGGCAGGCTCCTGATCCCCATGTACATCCTTCAGAAATGTAGGAAATGAGAGCACTGCCACTGCCAGGAGAAAGGCTGTTCCAAAAAATGCATGTATCTAAACTGCACCTGCATTAAGAAAAGACCTGTTGCTCTACAGAGTCACAGAATTTGCAGCCAGCTTGACACATGAATTACTATTATCTATTTCCTAAATATGGTCCTATCCCCTCCAGTACCTTCCTTAGTTTATGCATATGTTGCTGGACCTGCAGGAGGGAGATGAACAAACCCAGGAAGCCACCTGCAGGATAGCTAACCTCTCCTTTCCATTATAGGGTCAAATCACTCCGTCCCTTTGAAGGCCAGATCTATGCCAAAGTCACCTCAGTAGCATACACAGTCTGCTTTCTTTGCAGATACATTTGTAAGTGGGGAAGTACCTGCCCATCAGGCCATGCTCTGGTAACAAATGTCTGCTGTGGTCTAGGCACAAAAGAGAAAGGGATAGTCTGGTCCCTAAGGACAGGGCAGGGTTTCATCAGGCTTACATTCTCTTTCTCTCTCCTCCACAGACCCAGTTTTACTTTGGTCAAGTCACCTCTCAGTTCCCCATTTGCAACACCAGATCAAGAATCTTATTTTTCTCTTGCTCTTGCAGTGTCTAGGTATTTAAATGCCTGGAGGTGTTCCTAGTCTTTGCATCCGTACTGTCCCTGTAAAAATGTTTGTGGTGTCCCACTGCCCTGGAGCTGCAACTGAATATAGTAGTGATGTAGAATCATAGAATCATAGGATGATTTGGGTTGGAAGGGACATTAAAGATCATCTAGTTCCAACCCCCATGCCATGGCCAGGGATACCTTCCACTAGATCAGGTTGCTGAAAGCCCCATCCAACCTGGCCTTGAACACTTCCAATGATGGGACATCCACAGCTTCTCTGGGCAACCTGTTGCAGTGTTTCACCACCCTCATCATAAAGAATTTCTGCCTTATATCTAATCTAAACCTATACTCTTCCAGTTTAAAATCATTGCCCCTCATCCTGTCACTACACTCCCTGATAAAGAGTCCTTCCCCATCTTTCCTGTAGGTCTCCTTTAAGCACTGGAAGACCACTATAAGGTCTTCCCAAAGCCTTCTCTTCTCCAGGCTAAACAACCCCAACTCTCTCAGCCTGTCCTCATAGGGGAGGTGCTCCAGCCCTCTGATTCTCTTCGTGGCCCTCTGTTTTTCTTATGCTGGGGACTCCAGAGCTGATGCAGTATTGCAGGCAGGGTCTCACGAGAGCCAGGTAAAAGTGGACAATCACCTCCCTCGACCTGCTGGCCACGCTTCTTTTGATGAAGCCCAGGATGTGATTGGCTTTCTGGGCTGCTAGCGCACATTGCCGGATCATATTCAGTTTTTCATTCACTGGTACCCACAAGTCCTTCGCTGCAGGGCTGCTCTTAATCTACTCATTGCCCAGCCTGTATCCATGATTGGGATTGCCCCAACCCAGGTGCAGGACCTTACACTTGGCCTTGTTGAACTTCATGAGGTTCACATAGGCCTATGTCTCTAGCTTGTCAAGGTCCATCTGGATGGCATCTCGTCCCTCTAGAGTATCAACCACACCAATCAGCTTGGTGTCATCAAGACATGGTACTTGTGGCTAAGTTAACAATAACTATCAGACATATATCTTGTCAAATGCACTAAGAGCAGACAGAGAGTGACTCTTAGACTCCTTTCTGTCTCTACAGTGCACAGTGCATGAGCCCCAGTGATCTGGGACCTCCACATGGTGCTTGTCTCATCGCACTGGTCAGCAGAGATGGACAGAAATGGACAGAAATGAAGGAGTCTCTCCTCAAGGTCAGGGCTTGCATCTCCCCCATGGCAGAACAGCTTCACTGGCTGGGCCTGGGCAGCACAGCAAGGAGAGCTGGGCTTTGTGTCTGTCTCAGGCAGCAGGTCACCTGTACGGTCCAGGGCTGGACTCGCTGGCAGTACCAACCACAGCCCCTCACAAAATGGTGCCAGTCTTCATGGCAGCTTTGGGGCACCATTGCAATATAAACAATAAACACAATGACCCTGCCTTGGGACCCTCACTTGTCACACCGCATTGCCTCTCATTGTTGCCTTGCCTGCCAAGGCTCACACACAAAAACATGGGTCTCATCTGGAGTGGGTGAGTTTGAAGATTCAGCCTTCAAACTACCTTACTAAAAGAGATTTTTGATACTGCTTGTTACATGCTCATAGTTATTTTCCATTTTGTTAACAAGCTGGTCAACTTATTTTACATTTCAGTGTGGAAATTCTGTGTGCTAGCATCACCAAAACACATAAAATTATGGATTTGGTGCAGTGCGCCTTCTCCTAATATTTCTATAAAATAATGACCCTGATTTACTTACATGACTAGTCCCACCTCATCAGCTGGCCCTAACCTCACAGACACAAATATTTCAATAACCAGCCAAGACAAATCTCAAGCAACTACACTGGAAAACAGACCTGAGCATGAAAAGAAAAAAAAAAAAAAAAAAAAATTGTTATACTAGGGAAGGACAATCCTCCTTAACTTTATACCAGTTTGCACACCAGCGGAATAACCCTGGCTGCGATCAGTGGCTGTACAACAGCTGAAGGGTTAATGCCTTACTACCCCTTGATAGGAAGATTACAGCCTTTGCTGCTCTCATTCTGCCCAGCTTTTTCTCACTGACATTCGTGATAACATGATGTGAAATAATCTCAGCTATCCTGAAGCTGTCAGTACATAAGAACTTTCATAGAAATGGGCAAGACCACTTGCAAACTCCCATGTGTGAAATGATCCATAGTGCTGAGCAGTACATTATCACAAATTTCTCCTTTGCCTACTAGCGCTGCACTGTAACCCTGCTGTAACGAAACGCGACACACACCACTGCTTCTCGCATTGCCAGATGGTGAGCAGTGCCTTTTCCTCACAGTCTGCTTTTGGCAGAGGGAAATAAGTTACATGCAGGAAAGTTGTTCAAATGACAGTGTGGTATCACATCAGCTGTACCTGAGCTGTAACTGTGGTCCTTGCTTTCCTAGAGTTTCTGATACAGGTCTTCCTATGGTTCTATACCTCTGCCACAGCTACCAGTAAATGGGGGGAACTATGTATTTCCGTGTATTTTGCCATCAAAATTGCCATTAATGGCCCATACAGTAGAGTCACACACCCATTGAGGGCAGAATTTACAACTGCACAAAGTATTTCAAGAATCAGTTTACACTTGAAGTGCTAGATGTTCCGGTGAACAGATGAGAGTACTTGATGGTAAAGCGCCAGGTACAGCACAGCATGCCATTGCACACCTATGTAGTACAGATACGTTGCAGGCTCCCTCACGAGACACACAAATATCCATGGTCAACAACAGCTATTCATCATCTATGGAACTGATCAGGTGCATCTTGGGCTACATGCAGAAACACACATACAGCTTACAGCCATAGATTCACATGATACTGTTAGCATATAGAATAGAATAGAATAGAATAGAATAGAATAGAATAGAATAGGAATAGAATAGAATAGAATAGAATAGAATAGAATAGAATAGAATAGAATAGAATAGAATAGAATAGAATAGAATAGAATAGAATAGAATAGAATAGAATAGAATAGAATAGAATAGAATAGAATAGAATAGGAATAGGAATAGGAATAGAATAGAATAGAATAGAATAGAATAGACCAGACCAGACCAGACCAGACCAGACCAGACCAGACCAGAATAGTTCAGTTGGAAGGGACCTACAATGATCATCTAGTCCAGCTGCCTGACCGCTTCAGGGCTGACCAAAAGTTAAAGCACATTTTTAAGGGCATTGTCCAAATGCCTTTTCAACACTGACAGGTGTGAGGCATCGACCACTTCTCTAGGTGGAATGAGAGAAGGCTAGGA
Organism: Pelecanus crispus; assembly: GCF_030463565.1. Classification (NCBI taxonomy): domain Eukaryota; kingdom Metazoa; phylum Chordata; class Aves; order Pelecaniformes; family Pelecanidae; genus Pelecanus; species Pelecanus crispus. The sequence goes on from NC_134648.1 coordinate 75,405,722, forward strand.
AGCCTGCTCCAATGTTTGACCACTTTCTCAGTAAAGAATGCTTCCTAATGTCCAGCCTAAACCTCCCCTGGCGCAGCTCTGAACCATTCCCATGTGTCCTGTCCCTGGATCCCAGGGAGAAGAGATCAGCACCTCCCTCTCCACGTCCCTTCTTCAGGAAGCTGTTGAGTGCAATCAGGTCACCCCTCAGCCTCCTTTTCTCCAAACTAGACAAACCCAAAGTCCTTAGCTGCTCCTCACAGGACATGCCTTCCAGCTCTGTCATCAGCTTTGTTGCCCTCCTCTGGGTGCATTCAAGTACCTTAACATCCTTCTTAAATGCTGGGGCCCAGAACCGCACACAGCACTCCAGGTGAAGCTGCACCAGTGCTAAATACAGGAGGATAATCACCTCTCTTGACTGGCTGTTTGTGCTGTGTTTGATGCACCCCAGGATGTGGTTTGCCCTCTTGGCTGCCAGGGCATACTGTTGACTCGTATTGAAGTGCTGCTGACCAGCACCCCCAGATCCCATTCTGCAGGATCCCTTTCTCCAGCCACTCATCTCCAATTTATGCTTGTGCCCGGTGTTACTCTGTCCGTGGTGCAGAATCCGGTATTTGGACTTGTTAAATTTCATGTCATTGATGATTGCCCAATGCTCCAATCTATCTAGATCCCTCTGCAAGGCCTCTTGTCCCTCAAGAGAATCAACAGCACCTCCAGTTTGGTATCATCAGCAAACTTGCTAATGGTGCATTGAACTTCCGCATCCAGATCATTGATAAAAATATTGAAGAGCACTGGTCCTAGAACTGAACCCTGAAGAACACCGCTGGTGACTGGTCTCCAGCCACATTGTCGTGGTTTAGTCCCAGCCAGCAACTCAGTACCACGCAGCCGTTCGCTCACTCCCCCTACCCCGATGGGATGGGGGAGAGAATCGGAGGAGTAAGAGTGAGAAACACTCCTGGGTTGAGATAAGAATAGTTTAATAATTAAAATAAAATAAAGTAAAATAATAATAACAACAATATAATAATAATAACAGTAATAATAATATACAAAGCAAGTGATGCACAATGCAATTGCTCACCACCCGACAACCGATACCCAGACAGTTCCCGAGCAGCGGTCGCTGCTCCCCGGCCAACCCCCCCCAGTTTATATACTGAGCATGACGTCATATGGTATGGAATAGCCCTTTGGTCAGTTTGGATCAACTATTCTGGCTGTGCCCCCTCCCAGTTTCTTGTGCGCCTGGCAGAGCATGGGAAGCTGAAAAAGTCCTTGACTAGCATAAGCAGTACTCAGCAACAACTAAAAACATCAGCATGTTATCAACATTCTTCTCCTACTAAATCCAAAACACAGCACTATGCCTGCTGCTAGGAAGAAAATTAACTCTATCCCAGCCGAAACCAGGACAGTATCCACCCCTTATTCTATACCATCTAAGTCATGCACAGGCCCTCCCCTTTCCAATGTGTTCCAATTAATCACCACCACTTTCCCTATCTTGATATACACACAGATATCATTCCCTTCGTCTATGGCCCATCCCTCTAAAATGTCCATTGAGTTCATTTAGTCCATGACTTTGGGTTCCATCTGTCATCACAGTCTTTCAGAGCAGGAGAGGTGGTGTGCAGTGTTGGACTGTTGCATGCTGAAGTCAGTTCTCATTCCAAAATGGTTTCATCAAAGTTCATTTTCATTAAGCTGGGCAATTCTTACTGCAATACCATTGATGTGACATATGGCAATCATAATATACAGTATTATATACTTAATATTAACCTACTATATTATTATATTAACATGCAGTTAAGAGATAACATATAGTTAAGAGATAACATACAGTATTATAAAGCAATTAATATTATACAATTCAGTTCATTAGCTATTTTCACCCAAAATCAAATTCCCTTGAGGTACACATTGGGCTTCCCCATCCTTTCGCATCACCCACCAAGTGCACCCAGGTCCTTGAGCAAAAGCAATCCCACGAATGGGTTTGCCTTTGCCAGAGGGGGACGTAATCCAGACTGTCTTCCCCAGCATATTTTTCATGTGCACTACAGGAACTTTATCTCCTTCTACAGTACGTAAAAGTTTTGATTGGGCAGGGCCAGCTCGATTGGCAGATCCCCTGGTGCTTTCTGCCAGAGGCTCCAGGTAGGGCCATTCTCCCCGGCTGCGGTGTAGAGCACATTTTTAATATCGTGCCCTGCCCGGACTGGCCCAAGGGCTACTGCATGAACTATCTCACGTTTAATTTGTTCAAAGGCTTGTTGTTGCTCAGGGCCCCATTTGAATTCGTTCTTCTTCCGGGTCACTTGATAGAGAGGGCTTACGATCTGGCTGTAATTTGGAATATGCATTCTCCAAAACCCCACAACGCCTAAGAAAGCTTGTGTTTCCTTTTTGCTAGTTGGTGAGGACATAGCTGTTATTTTGTTGATCACATCCATTGGGATCTGACGACGTCCATCTTGCCATTTTATTCCTAAAAACTGGATCTCTTGTGCAGGCCCCTTGACCTTACTCTGTTTTATGGCAAAACCAGCCTTCAGAAGAATTTGGACTATTTTCTTTCCCTTCTCAAAAACGTCTTCTGCTGTGTTGCCCCACACAATGATGTCATCAATGTACTGCAGATGTTCTGGAGCTTCACCCTGTTCCAGTGCTGTCTGGATCAGTCCATGGCAAATGGTGGGGCTGTGCTTCCACCCCTGGGGCAGTCGGTTCCAGGTGTACTGAACACCCCTCCAGGTAAAAGCAAACTGGGGTCTGCACTCTGCTGCCAAAGGGATGGAGAAAAATGCATTAGCAATATCAATTGTGGCATACCACTTAGCTGCCTTTGACTCCAGTTCATATTGAAGTTCTAGCATGTCTGGCACGGCAGCACTCAGCGGCGGTGTAACTTCATTCAGGCCACGATAGTCCACTGTTAGTCTCCACTCCCCATTAGACTTTCGCACTGGCCATATGGGACTGTTAAAGGGTGAGCGAGTCTTGCTGATCACTCCCTGGCTCTCCAGTCGACGAATCAGGTTATGGATGGGAATCAGGGAGTCTCGGTTGGTGCGATATTGCCGCCTGTGCACAGTTGTGGTAGCAATTGGCACCTGTTGTTCCTCAACCTTCAGCAACCCTACAATCGAAGGGTCCTCTGAGAGACCGGGCAAGGTGGACAACTGTTTAATTTCCTCTGTCTCCAAAGCAGCTATACCAAAAGCCCACCGGTACCCTTTTGGGTCCTTGAAATACCCTCTCCTGAGGTAGTCTATGCCAAGGATGCACGGAGCATCTGGGCCAGTCACAATGGGGTGCTTTTGCCACTCATTCCCAGTTAGGCTCACTTCAGCTTCCAGTACAGTTAGCTGTTGGGATCCCCCTGTCACTCCAGAAATACAAATGGGTTCTGCCCCTCTATAGTTTGATGGCATTAGCGTGCACTGTGCACCAGTGTCCACTAGAGCCTTATACTCCTGTGGGTCTGACGTTCCAGGCCATCGAATCCACACAGTCCAGTAAACCCGGTTGTCCCTTTCCTCCACCTGGCTGGAGGCAGGGCCCCTCTAACACTGGTCACAGTATTCGCTGTTCACTTCCTGTAAATGTGAATCAAAAGTCCCCTGATCAAGGTCGGAAGTAAAATTAGCCCTCTTACTCTGTCTCGGGAACTGCTCACTGGAAACTGGAGCTGCAATCTTCCTGGGAGAACCGCCTTTCCTAATAGTTTTTCCTTGCAACTCACGCACCCGTGCCTCTAAGGTTGAGGTGGGTTTTCCATCCCACTTTCTCATGTCCTCTCCATAATCACGCAGGTAAAACCACAGGGTGCCCCGTGGTGTGTATCCTCTATATCCTCTCTCTTGAGCATAGGGACGTTGACTCCTAATGGCTGAGACACTGGTCCGTGCAGGTGGGGAGTAGGACAGATCCTCTCTGAGTTGTTGGAACTCTTGGCATATTTTTTCAGACAGTTTTTCCACAGCCGAGACACAGGCCCGTAGGGAGGAAGAGAGCTTTTCTTCGTAGTCCCGGAGTTGTCTAGCCACTTCATCCACCGTTGGTGCCTCGTCGTCTTTCCAGGCTAGTATTGCCAACGAGTTGGAATACGATGCTGGTGCGCTCCGTACCACCTTCCGCCACATGGATTGTGTGCACCTGACTTCATCTGGGTCTTTGGTTAACTGCTCATCATTCAGGTCACTGTAAATCACCTCCAGCACGCCTAATTCCCTCAGGTACTGGATACCCTTCTCTACGGTGGTCCATTTGCTTGGGCGGTATAAAACATCCTCCTTGAAGGGATACCTTTCCTTCACGCTTGACAGAAGTCGCCTCCAGAGGCTGAGCGGTTTTGCCCCTTTTCCAATTGCTTTGTCAATGCCCCCTTCCCTGGAAAGGGATCCCAGCTGCTTGGCTTCCCTACCCTCTAAATCCAGGCTACTGGCCCCGTTATCCCAGCATCGGAGCAGCCAGGTGATGATGTGCTCGCCTGGATGACGACCAAAATCTTTTCGCATATCTCGCAGCTCACTCAGGGATAGGGATCGGGTGGTCACCATCTCATTTATGGGTTCTTCCTCCTCTGGTTCTCGTGATGGCCCTGGTTCATCTTCATCCCTTACTAAACGAACTGATTTCCTTGTGTATTTTTTCTTCTGTATAGGGGCAACTGATACCGGCGCAGGTTGGTTCTCTGGTTTAGCCGCAGTGCCTGCCACTGGGGTTGGAGTGGCTGCAGTACCTGTGGTGGGTGTTGGAGTAGCCGCAGTGCCTGTGGTGGGTGTTGGAGTAGCTGCAGTGCTTGTGGCTGTGGTTGGAGTAGCCACAGTGCTCATGGCTGTGGTTGGAGTAGCCACAGTGCCTGTTGTTTTGTCATCAGATCCAGAGACCCTCTCTTTCCCTTGAGGGTACTGAATAGTGTTGAACAGGGCTCGATAGGCATGGGCCAGTCCCCAGCATGTTGCAATGAGTTGTGTCTCTTTGGAGTTGCCAGGGTGAGAACATACTTCTTCCAAATACTTTACTAGTTCTTCAGGATTCTGCACTTGTTCAGGGGTGAAGTTCCAAAACACTGGAGGTCCCCACTGCCCTAGGTACTTGCGCATACGATCCCACACACCCTGCCACTCATAACTCTCCAGCCTTGGGGCAGATCTCTGGATGATATTCTTAAATTGCTTACTAACCTTTGTCAAAACCAAAACAATATTCCCAAGAAGTATCAATAGAAGTATCTTAACTGCCCAGGGATGTTCAAAATACTGAAAACTTTCTGTAATGAGGGAGGAAGCATTATAGAATAAGGTAATGAAGGTGCCATTCTGTAGTTCCTCCACAACAGACGTCTCCGAGGGAAAGGTATAATTGCTAACTCTCTCCATGAGGTGGTACCCGAAGTACAGTAATGACTTGTGTATAAAACCCAGATACAAAACCATGCTCAAGGTCAGGATTTTGATAAGGAACCTCCCAATCAAAACATCCTTAATCACTACAGAGCATAGCGCAATGCACAGACCAACACCAAGCTTTAACATGCACAGCCAAGAAAAGAACATGGTACAGATCAGATGAACTAATATCATGACCGGCAACTGTTAACAGACTCCTTAATACACTCTAGTTAATCTGTTCTTATCTCAAACCCTTCGTGCCCCACGTTGGGCGCCAAAAAGGACTGTCGTGGTTTAGTCCCAGCCAGCAACTCAGTACCACGCAGCCGTTCGCTCACTCCCCCTACCCCGATGGGATGGGGGAGAGAATCGGAGGAGTAAGAGTGAGAAACACTCCTGGGTTGAGATAAGAATAGTTTAATAATTAAAATAAAATAAAGTAAAATAATAATAACAACAATATAATAATAATAACAGTAATAATAATATACAAAGCAAGTGATGCACAATGCAATTGCTCACCACCCGACAACCGATACCCAGACAGTTCCCGAGCAGCGGTCGCTGCTCCCCGGCCAACCCCCCCCAGTTTATATACTGAGCATGACGTCATATGGTATGGAATAGCCCTTTGGTCAGTTTGGATCAACTATTCTGGCTGTGCCCCCTCCCAGTTTCTTGTGCGCCTGGCAGAGCATGGGAAGCTGAAAAAGTCCTTGACTAGCATAAGCAGTACTCAGCAACAACTAAAAACATCAGCATGTTATCAACATTCTTCTCCTACTAAATCCAAAACACAGCACTATGCCTGCTGCTAGGAAGAAAATTAACTCTATCCCAGCCGAAACCAGGACACACATGTAGCTCCATTCACTACAACCCTTTGAGCCCTGCCCTTCAGCCAGTTCCTCACCCAGCGCACCATGAACCTACTCATCTCACAGTTGGACAACTTGTCCAGAAGGATACTATGAGGCTCAGTATCAAAAGCCTTGATAAAAATCCATAAAAACTACATCCACCACCTTCCCTTCATCCACCAGGTGGGTGATCATAGAAGGATATCAAATTAGTTAAACAGGACTTTCCCTTTGTGAACCCATGTTGACTGTGCCTGAAGATTGCATTATTGTTTAAGTACCTTTCAGTAGTACCCAGTATAATCTTCTCCATAATTTTCCAGCAACTGAGGTTAGACTAACAGGTCTGTGGTTTCCCGGGTCTTCCCTCATGCCCTTCTTGTAAATTGGAATACCTTTGGGTAGTTTCCAGTTGGCAGGGACCTCCCCAGACTCCCAAGACCTTTGGTAGATGATTGATAGGGGTCCTGCCGTAACATCTGCTAACTCCTTCAGTACTCTGAGGTGCATCCCACCAGGCCCCATGGGCTTGTGAACATGCAGCTGATACAGATGGTCTCTTACAATTCCAGTGTCCACAAATGGAAAGTCACTGTTCCCACAGTCATGGTCCTCCGACTCCTGGACAAACTGGCAAGACATAGGTTGGATGGTTGGTCTCCAAGATGGGTAAGAAATTGGCTAACTGTCCACACCCAGAGCATAGTGATCAATGCTTTTTACTCAGGCTGGCAGCCTGTCACAAGTGGGGTCCCCCAGGGATTGATACTGGGCCCCACACTGTTCAACATCTTCATAAATGATCTGGATGGTGGGATTGAAAGCACTCTTACCAAGTTTGCTGACACTAAACTGGGTGGTGAGGTGGACATGTCAGAAGGGAGAGCCATCTCAGAGACCCGGACAGGCTGGAAGAGTGGACTAGCAAGAACAGTATGAATTTTAACAAAGGCAGATGCGAAGTCCTGCACCTGGGATGGAATAACACAAGAGCCCCATACAGGCTAGGGTTTGTGTGGCTCCGGAGCAGCTTTGCTGAAAGGGACCTGGGGAGACCTGGTGGGTAGCAAGCTAAACATGAGTCAGCAGGGTGCTGCTGCAGCAACAAAAGCAAATCGGATCCTGGGCTGCAATCCACGGGTGGGTTACCAGCAGAGATAGAGATGTGATCATCCCACTCTACTCAGTGCTTGTCAGGCCACACCTGCAGTATTGCGTCCAGTTCTTGTCCCCAGAATTAAAAAAAGACATGAACAGTCTGGAGAGTGCCCAAAGGAGGGCCACGAAGATAACCAAAGGGCTGGAGAACCTGCCCTATGAGGAAAGACTGAAGGAGAAGAGGAGAAGGCTCAGGGGGAACCTCATCACAACATTCCAGTTCTTAAAGGGTGGCTCCAAAGAGGACAGAGGCTCTCTTCACAAGGAGCCACATGGAGAAGACAAGGGGTGATGGGTACAAGTTGCACCAGGAGAGGTTTCATCTCAGTATAGGAGAGAAGTTTTTTACAGTGAGAATAATCATTCACCGGAACAACCTCCCCAGGGATGTGGTGGAGTCCCCATTTCTGGAGGTTTTCAACATGCGGCTGGACAGGGTGCTAGAAGATCTCACCTATGCTCCCTTTTCCATGAAAGGTGTAGCAGATGATCTTTTGAGGTCCCTTCCAACCTGGGCTGCTCTATGATTCTATGATGAAAACATCATTTGTAAGCTGTTCAAGTCCTGAATTCCTTCCCTGTTTTGCCAGGCAAATGATGGTGAACCTTAAGGAGACCTAAAGCTGAAAGATGGGCATAGAGAGCCCAAGGACCATGGCTTCTTTTCATTGTGATTCTTTTCCATAATCCAGTATTTCATAACCCTTTTAAGTGTTCTTGCTAGTAGAAGTTAAACCATTAAAGATAACTGGACTTCCTTGCATACTTAGCACTGATAAATATGCTAATTAATGTATTTCTACTATATGGTAATTTGGGGTTCGCTTCTTTAATGGAGTGAATGATTTCCATTTACTCTCTAGAGAAAAGGGAACAGTAGTGATGTCACTTCCTTTGAAGTAAGAGGTTTAGACAGTGTAACTTTTGGAGTATCTAGAGTGTTCTTGAAGTTTGGCTTATACTTATGATAAACATATACAACAAAGCACATGAGTCACAGCAAATCTGCTCTTTGATTTTACGTATTTGAGAGCAGGAAAAATGGATTCTCATGAGTAGGTTAAGCCAAAACAGAAATAAGTCAGGGCAGCCAGCCAGAAGTTGATGACTTTGTCATCTGGCACAGTAGTCCAAAGCTGAAGTACTTTAGGGCGAAAAAATATCACTTGTCTTCCTGAAGTTTGGTGATTTCGAACTAGGAAGCTGTTTCTTAAGTGAGGAGTGAGAGCATCACATTATTTGCTTCAATGATGAAAGGTTGCCCAGAAATCCAATCAGAGATCTTTTCAGCAGAAGATCCTGAAATAATTCAAAAGAAGAGATGTCAGCTTGTCCCCCTGCAGTGTTTTTCAACATCCCTATTTGACTTTGAAGGACTCACAGAAGTTCTTTCTGCAGTTGCCCCTGAAACAACCAGAGTTCATTTTCAAACACAAATACAGTTTTCACATGTCAGGCAACAGCCTTAACACTGTTTGCAGCTCCATATTAAGTTCACCCAAATGAAACAAGATATAACCCAGAAATGTGCTAAAATCCATGATGGTTTGTTAGGTCAGAGCATTTTGTGTTTGTCTTTAATCAATAGTTTTATGCATTTAACGATTTTTAAAATAAGTAATTAATGGGAGTTGTTATACAGTGTAGTTAAACACCACTTTACAGGAGATATTTGATAAGGTTTTCAGATTGTCTGTGCATGCATATGAATATACCTGACAATTTCCTGAAAATTTTTATCATAGAATCATAGAATCATAGAATCATTTAGGTTGGAAAAGACCTTTAAGATCATCAAATCCAACCATTAACCTAACACTACCAAGTCCACCACTAAACCAATTAAGGGGAGAGTCATAATTAATTTCATGTTTCCTGGCTTGCTGGCTGGATCATTTTTTAATGAAAGTAATACTAGAACAGAATCATTAAGGCTGGAAAGGACCTGTAAGATCGTCAGTCGAACCATCAACCCAACACCACCATGCCCACTAAACCATGTCCCAAAGTGCCACGTCTACCCATTTTTTGAACACCTCCAGGGATGGTGACTCCACCACCTCTCTGGGCAGCCTGTTCCAATGCTTGACTACTCTTTCACTAAAGAAATTTTACCTAATATCCACACTAAACCTCCCCTGATGCCACTTGAGTCCATTTCCTCTCGTCCTATCAGTAGTTGCTTGGGAGAAGAGACCAACACCCACCTCGCTACAACCTCCTGTCAGGCAGTTGTAGAGAGCGATAAGGTCTCCCCTCAGCCTCCTCTTCTCCAGGCTAAACAACCCCATTTTCAACAGCCACTCCTCATAAGACTTCTTCTCGAGACCCTTCCCCAGCACCGTTGCCCTTCTCTGGACATGCTCCAGCACCTCAATGTCTTTCTTGTACTGAGGGTCCCAAAACTGAACACAGTATTTGAGGTGCGGCCACACCAGTGCTGAGTAGAGGGGGATGAACACTTCCCTGCTCCTGCTGGCCACACTATAACGCAGTCTACACTCAGCTGTTTCAATATTAGCAATTCACAATCTAACAGTGCAGTCAAGTATCCAACATTCAAGAAAGCAAGTGTCAGCACTACAAAATTCCACATTTTCCCTATCATGTTTTCACAACTTGGATACTGTGCAGGCCCCAGCCCTGGGCAACCCTGAGACATGCTTTGCTGGTCCTCCTAGAGTCCTGAGGAGATTTGCTTAGGTGCCTATGATGCTGCCCATCCATGCAACATCTGTGCACTGCAAATGAATTTGCCACATCCTCCTCAACAATTAAGAATATTGTATTAGCTCATCTGTGTCCAGAAATATGCAGAGCCTTAGCACCGTTGCACCACCATCTCCTGAATTGTTCCCAGAGCTGGTCCTGAGGCTGTTTGGGCTGCTGCCTCTGGTCACAAGCCTCCTAACCCCATAGGAACTGACCCTTGTATTTCCTTAAAACCAACTTTTTCTGAAGTTAGATAGTAGTTCAATTTAACATTAAAAACACCAGGACAGATGCAGCACTGATTTAATCCAGATACTGGTCATTTAATATGAATTCGCAGCCTCTGCCACACCACAGACCATTGGGACACCACAGCCAGGAGCAGGCTGCAAGTGTTGCATGGAGACTGAACACCCCTCTACCCTGCAGCCACAGCAATTAGTGGACTCGGAGGGCTTCATTTGCTTTGTCAATCTTGTTTAAATTTCTGTCACAAGGAAAGGAGGTTCTTTGTGAACAAATGTTGCTGTTTGCCACTTTTAAAATAAATAACCATACCTAATTTATATCTTCTGTTTGTGAGACAGAGTGTAGACATGTTCTGGCACTGAAGGATGCTCAAGCACACAGAAAGACATGAAATATTTCCAGTGCAGTTACAGGAGGTATATTTTGTAACAACTTGAGCAATGGTATTTCCAAATAAGATACTACTTGTGCCTTGAAAGTTTTAAAATCATGGCACAACTGACCACAAATAATAGTATAAAATGTCTGGGTTTTTTTAATGAAAACAGCAGTACACTATGAGAGAGTGAATTCTCGGTTGGTGGAAGAAGACCAACTGACCATAACTGTAATTCATGCCCTGGGGCTGCTGGACAAAACGCTTCTCACAAAGCCAGACAATCACTGTCAAAGGTGAGGCAGCACCTGTACTGTCACTGGAGTCACAGTGGGAGGGAAAATTCACATGGAGGGAAGGTCCCAAATTTGCAAAGTGTTCTGGTAGATCCTTTGGGTGGTGCTGGTAATAATGAAATGTAAGTAATCCTGAAAAGCTGCCATCTCCCCCTGCAGCAGTGGTTGACACACACTAGGTCAACATCTTCACAAACTCAGATATGGTGTGCCTTTAATAATTGTTTCTGTGAGCAAGTACATAAAAAGAAGAAACTGCATGTTCTTGAAATACCTTTACTGGTGTTTTATTCTATTATAGAATCATAGAATCATAGAATCATAGAATCATCTAGGTTGGAAAAGACCTTTAAGATCATCCAGTCCAACCATTAACCTACACTACCAAGCCCACTCTAGACTAATCAAGGGTAGACCAGACTAAACCATATCCCGAAGTGCCACATCTACCCGTTTTTTAAACGCCTCCAGGGATGGTGACTCCACCACCTCTCTGGGCAGCCTGTTCCAATGCCTGACCACCCTTTCCGTAAAGAAATTTTTCCTAATTTCCAGTCTAAACCTCCCCTGGCGCAGCTTAAGCCCATTTCCTCTTGTCCTATCGCTAGCTACTTGGGAGAAGAGACCAACACCCACCTCACTACAACCTCCTTTCAGGTAGTTGTAGAGAGCGATAAGGTCTCCCCTCAGCCTCCTCTTTTCCAGGCTAAACAACCCCAGTTCCCTCAGCCGCTCCTCATAAGACTTGTTCTCCAGACCCTTCACCAGCTTCGTTGCCCGCCTCTGAACACGCTCCAGCACCTCAATGTCTTTCTTGTAGTGAGGGGCCCAAAACTGGACACAGTATTCCAGGTGCGGCCTCACCAGCGCCGAGTACAGGGGGACAATCACCTCCCTGCTCCTGCTGGCCACAGCATTCCTGATACAAGCCAGGATGCTGTTGGCCTTCTTGGCCACCTGGGCACACTGCTGGCTCATGTTCAGCCGGCTATCTACTAACACCCCCAGGTCCTTTTCGGCCAGGCAGCTTTCCAGCCACTCCTCCCCAAGCCTGTAGCGTTGCATGGGGTTGTTGTGACCGAAGTGCAGGACCCGGCACTTGGCCTTGTTGAACCTCATACAGTTGGCCACGGCCCATCGATCCAGTCTGTCCAGGTCCCTCTGCAGGGCCATCCTACCCTCGAGCAGATCGACACTCCCACCCAATTTGGTGTCGTCTGCAAACTTACTGAGGGTGCACTCGATCCCCTCATCCAGATCATTGATAAAGATATTGAACAAGACTGGCCCTAAAACAGAGCCCTGGGGAACACCGCTCGTGACCGGCCGCCAACTGGACTTAACACCATTTATCACTACTCTCTGGGCTCGGCCACCCAACCAGTTCTTTACCCAGCGAAGAGTATGCCTGTCTAAGCCGTGAGCTGCCAGCTTCCCGAGGAGGATATTATGCGAGACGGTGTCAAAAGCTTTGCTAAAGTCGAGGTAGATGACATCCACAGCCCTTCCATCATCTACCAGGCGGGTCACCAGGTCATAGAAGGAGATCAGGTTGGTCAAGCAGGACCTGCCTTTTGTGAACCCATGCTGGCTGGGCCTGATCCCCTGGTTGACCTGTACTTGCCTGTGGAGTTCGCTCAAGATGAACCTCTCCATAATCTTCCCCGGCACCGAGGTCAGGCTGACAGGCCTGTAGTTCCCCGGGTCCTCCTTCCGGCCCTTCTTGTAGATGGGCGTCACATTGGCAAGCCTCCAGTCATCAGGGACCTCCCCTGTTAACCAGGACTGTTGATAGATGATGGAAAGTGGCTTGGCAAGCTCCTCTGCCAGCTCCCTCAGTACTCTCGGGTGGATCCCATCCGGCCCCATAGACTTGTGAGCGTCCAGGTGGCATAGCAGGTCATTAACTGCTTCCTCCTGGACTATGAGGGCTCCATTCTGGTCCCTATCCCTATCCCCTTGCTCAAGGGCCTGAGTACCCTGGGGATGACCGGTCTGGCTGTTGAACACAGAGGCAAAGAAGGCGTTAAGTACTTCAGCCTTTTCCTTGTCCTCGGTGACAATGTTCCCCCCCACATCCAGCAAAGAATGGAGATCCTCCTTGGCTCTCCTTTTATTGCTGATGTACTTATAAAAGCATTTTTTATTGTCTTTTACAGCACTGGCCAGATTGAGTTCTAGCTGGGCTTTTGCCTTTCTACTTTCCTCCCTGCAGGACCTAACAAGATCCCTGTACTCCTCCTGAGCTGCCCGCCCCTTCTGCCAAAGGCGGTAGACTCTCCTTTTTTCCCTGAGTCCCCGCAAAAGCTCCCTATTCAGCCAGGCCGGTCGATTTCCCCTCCGGTTGGTCTTATACAAACCCACATTTGTTTAAAGATTATATATGTATGTGTGGGCTCTTTATTTAAGTATAAGATGTTAAAGTTCTTTATCAGTCTTGCTATGCACACATAGTGTGATATCTTGTAAAACGTGTATACCACTGAATGCAAACACGAAATTTCACTGTGTGTAAAGACATATTGAACACCCCTTGTTCAGAAGTAAGAGTCCACTGACCAGCACAGTGGGATTCAGTCCACCCAGCGTTTGTTTGCTCGCTAAAGAGAGAAAGGGTAGCTGTTTGAGTGGTGCAAAGGAGCAGCGGGAGTCAGACAGCTCCTGTGGCTTTGCTTCAGTAGCATTTCCCTTTATATTATGCGACAATTTACAGAATAGGAATGACTTCTTTAGCGACTTTTTTCCCCACATATATGGAAACAATTCAAGGAAGGGTAGGAGGAATAGAACCATTGTTATAGTTTTCTACAGGCCTAGATAATGAAAGACTATCAAGATACAATTACAAAATGACTACTCCATATACGCAAATAAGAGAAGAATTGAGGTTTTTTGAGACAGTTATGAGAAACTGCATGTTTGAAATACACCCAGACATGTACTTGATTTCCTATTCTGTAGACCCATGCCTCAAACACTATTAAAATTCATTAAAACTTGGCATTGTTGGTCTTCTGAGCATTTCTAAAGATTCAACAACAGCTAGGAAAAGAAGGAAAATAATGAAAGTGTTGTAAAAGGGCACACCTCCATTTGTCGCTGTCTCACATTCCCATCAGGGTGTAGCACACAAGACAGTCTCCAGGAGTTCCCACCACAATTACTGAGCTCAGCCATTAGGACAAAGGAGAAGTAGAATCATTTCCTGCAGCCTTTCAGATTGTTAAAACTGAATAAAGGATGATGAACGAGTGTATACACAGGATACAATTTAAACAGTCACATTCCATCTGTCAAGGACACTGAAAAATAATTGCATAGCTGTATAGGACAATCTAAATACATATGGAAGCAAATCAAAATATTCAGGACTCAGATAGCAAAAGACAATGTCTGTTTCTTTAGCAAAAAGAATAAGAATATTAAGTTTGGTTTGGTTTTTTTTTAAGAAAAAAATTGAAATAGAAATTGAAACAGAAAAAAAAATTGAAACAGAAAGACTGAAACAGAAATCTGCAACCTAAGGAGTGGGAATATGTGTATAAAGGGGAAAGCTGGCAGTGATCTTCACTTAGGAAGATCACAGTAGGCACTGCTAACACTCCAAAATCAGATCTGCATCAGTCTGTCTCCAGTAAAACTGCAAAATTAAAGGGTCAGGATGGAGATAAACTGTCCTGTGGTCCAGTTCTGGCCTGCTGCAGCTTAGATGGGATTTCCCTTAAGAGATCTTGCCACTTCCAGAATAGAGATGGCACAAAACATTGCAGGTGTGTGGAGCTGAGTTGTGTACAAATTGCAGAGCAAGAAGCTGGCTGCCAACACACCCATTTCTCCCAGTGGCTCGCAGCCCAGGAAGCCAGAAGTTGAAAGGAGGCACTCGCACTGGGCAAGGCATCATGATCGTTGTCTGTACAAGCATGGCAGCAGAACACTTGCAGAGGCTACGTGGCTTGCAATATCGGTACAGGCCATCCGTACTGCAGGAGTGCAGCAAAACTGGTCAGGTGACTGCGAGGGACTGCAGCATACAGCTTTCTCGTCATACAGGGAGAATTTACCTGATCTGCCCAGATTAAATGCCAGATTACAGAATATCTTGGCATGCAGACTTGACTCAAGTACACCAGAACTGGGATAACTGACTGTTGCTGTTAGTCATTTGTTCCAATGCCTAGCTCCTACCAGCTCCATTTGATGCTCTTGTTTTTGTCTCAGAAAAAGCTGCAGGTAGAATCATACAATCATAGAATGCTTTGGGTGGGAAGGGCCCTTCAGAGCCCACCCAGCCCAGCCCCTGCAGTGACAGGGACAGCTTTAACCAGCCCAGGGTGCTCAGAGCCCCGTCCAGCCTGGCCTGGGATGTTTCCAGGGACGGGGCCTCCACCGCCTCTCTGGGCAACCTGTGCCAGTGCCTCACCACCCTCACTGTAAAACATTTCTTCCTTATATCCAGTCTAAATCTACCCTCCTTTAGTTTAAAACCATTATGTCTTACCCTGTCACAACAGGCCTTGCTAAAAAGATTCTCCCCATCCTTCCTGTAGGCCCCCTTTAAGCACTGGAAGGCCACAATAAGGTCTCCCCGCAGCCTTCTCCTCTCCAGGCTGAACAACCCCAACTCTCTCAGCCTTTCTTCACAGGAGAGGTGCTCCAGCCCTCGGATCACTTTTGTGACCTTCCTCTGGACCTGCTCTGACAGTACCGTGTCTTTCTTGTGTTGGGGACCCCAGAGCTGGACACGTTACTCCAGGTAATTCTAGTTTCCTAAGACTCCTTTGTATCTGTTTTCCTAAAAATCTTTACCAATAGTCCCCAGTTAAACAGGTGTGGTGGGTTGATCCTGGCTGGATGCCAAGTGCCCACCAAAGCCACTCTATCACTCCCCTTCTCAACTGGACAGGGGAGAGAAGATATAGTGAGAAATCTCGTAGGTCGAGATGAGGACAGGGAGATCACTCAGCAATTACTGTCATGGGCAAAGCAGACTCAGCTTGGGGAAAATCAGTTTAATTTACTGCCAATCAAAACTGAGTAGGGTAATGAGAAATAAAACCAAATCATAAAACACCTTTTCCCCACCCTTGCTGCTTCCTGGGCTCAACTTCACTCCCAGTTTTTTTCTCTACCTCCTCCCCCCAGGCGGCTCAGGGGGACTGGCAATGGGGGTTGCAGTCAGTTCATCACATGCTGTCTCTGCCGCTCCTTCCTCCTCAGGGGAGGACTCCTCACGCTCTTCCCCTGCTCCAGCGTGGGGTCCCTCCCACGCAAGACAGTCCTCCATGAACTTCTCCAACATGGGTCCTTCCCACAGGCTACAGCTCTTCACAAACTGTTCCAGCGTGGGTCCATTCCATGGGGTGCAGCCCTTCAGGAGCAGACTGCTCCAGCGTGGGTCCCCAATGGGGTCACAAGCCCTGCCAGCAAACCTGCTCCAGCCTGGGCTCCTCTCTCTCCACGGGTCCATAGGTCCTGCCAGGAGCCAGCTCCAGCGTGGGCTTCCCACGGGGTCACAGCCTCCTTTGGGCACATCCACCTGCTCCAGCATGTGTTCCTCCACAGCTGCAGGTGGATATCTGGTCCACCATGGACTTCCATGGGTTCGAGGGTAACAGCCTGCCTCACCATGGGCTGCACCATGGGCTGCAGGGGAATCTCTGCTGTGGTGCCTGGAGAACCTCTTCCCCATCCTTCTTCACTGACCTTGGTGTCTGCAGAGTTGTTCCTCTCACATATTCTCAGTCCTCACTCCAGCTGCAGTTTGTGTCTTGTTAGTGGTTTTTTTTTTTTCCCTGTAGCCCCCCCGGCTACCAAAACCTTGCCACACAAACCCAATACATTGGGTCTCGATGTTCTTAGGAGCTTCTGATATCAGGACTATGGTAATGTTGTAAATAGCTAAAAGTATGTACCCAAATCCAAGTTCCGTTAAGACTGAAGTGGAGAATTAATTTACAGTGTATGGAAAGATGGAAGTCCCCAGTGCAGCAAACAAATGCTTTTGTGCTACCCAGCAGCAGCTCCCAGCAGTGTCGAGAGAACCTGCCTGGGATTGTCAGAGCAGCACCTCTTTGTCAGCATTTGTCAAACCCTTCCCAAAGTCACATTTTTCTCTTCTGCAGAGGGTGGAAATTGCAGCTTCTCTTACTGACAGTGCAACCTTCTTTCCCTTGCATTTACTGAGAGCAAAGCCCAAAGCTGTTGGCATAATGCAGTGTGCTATAGAGACTATGTTCTGGCCTGTAATTGTGCTCAAACATGCATTATGGCACTTACAAACCTGCTGCATTTCTGATAGCACCACGTTTCTTCAAGTTACATTCTTAATTCACTGTAATAAATTTGCTTGGTAGTTTTTTGCATATTTACAGCATCCAGAGAATAAATACAGCGATTAACATACTGCATTTTTCATACAGAAAAGTTCCTGAATGGCTACTTTAAGTGAAAAACTCGTGCAGCCATGAACAGCACTACTATAATGCTTGAGGAAGTAATTAATTGAGTACAAATTCTGAAGCAGCCATTACAGTATATCTTGCTTAGGCTTTAGCATTATGTAGGTTCTTCAGATTTAACTTTGTTGTTCCTGTGTTTGTATTTCTGGAAGATATTCTTGGTTAAACATAATTATTTTCTAATTCAAAGACATCAGAAAATGAAGAATGCAGCACTTCTCTCCAAAGTTAGTTCCAGTGCTTAATTATGCTTGGTATTAAATTCACAGACAAATAAGGTATACAAATTTGTATGAGCTAAGCTGACAGCCTCTCAGCATTTTGCACTTTCCCTCCCTGGGTTGTTGATGTAGACCCAGGTGTCTGCTTGCCATCCCTTCTAGGAGGTACAGAATTTGGTCTCTATGTCTGATACCGTTCCACTAGAGGTAATGCAAACCTACTCTGACTGGCTTGTAGGTAAATATAAGAAGCTATTGCACTACTGCAAGTTTTCACATTTGCAGTATTCACCAAGACACAGTGTGGAAATAAGTCAATAAAACATTCTCCCCACCCTGTTGGCAATCTGTTCTGCACTGAATTTCTGAATAGCGGCCTAAATGCAATTAAGCTGATACAAGATATTCTAGCATAAACAGTATACCTCTGAGATAGTCACAACTTGTTCTCACAGCATTGGTCAGAGAAAAAGCAAAAGTTCATGCAAAATGAATTCTTTTCTGGGAATATCATTGAAGTGGAGTCTAGTCAGAATAAATCAAGGAATCTTAGTTTTATTTTTCACCCCATTCTATTAACTGTAAATACAGTGCAGGGTGCTTTATGTAGATAAAACTAATAATCCAGACTCAGTGCACTTCATAATCCTGTTGAAACTACCTCATTTTCTATTGCTTTAAATGTATATACTTTCTAAGGAATACAGGAAATTCTTTGTGAAAATTCAGTTGAAGCTAGCACTAGTATTTAATGATACTCTGAATATAACATTACCCAGTGGGAAGCATTTTTATTGGCCTGGATTACTCAATAAAACAAGTAACCAGGCCTTTAATTAATCACTGTTGAGTTGTTACCTAACAGTTTCTCAGAGAGATATTTATACTCTGCTTGTTACCCTGAAATTGTTATGCAAATTTCTCCATTTGTAGGAGTAAAATTAACACTAGCAGCACTATCTTCTACGAGCAGAAGGTTTAAACAGGATTTGGTGAGGCCACTTATATGTGATTCAGATTGACTTCTGTACTGACAGTCATGGCATGAGCATTTCGCATTACAAGGAATTTATTTGTATTATACAAAATATTATTATACATAATATATATAGATTATACATGAGACATGTAAATAATGTGTATATTATATAATACAATATAATTATCATTATAATAATACAATTATATTTATAATGGATTCAATAAATTATATATACTAATTATCATTATTTATTATACAAATACAGTTCAACCAATATGCTTTCTGGATCTTTGCTGGGTAGGGGCTTATACTCAACAGATCAAGGCCACAGTGGGCTCAACGGCTTCTGGAGATCACTCCTGCTGCTCTATCTATGGTACCTGTTTCTCAGGAAAAACATTTTCCTGCCAATTAGGTCAAGACAGATAATAGCAGTTAGGAGGTTTCGGTTCTTTTGTTTGTTTGTTTGTTTGTTTGTTTTCCTCTCTAGTATTCTCTAATCCCTTCCTTTTCCTTTCAGTTTGTTCTGTGAGGCTTAGGGTGCCTCTTTTTTGGCTACAACCTTATTATTCATTTCGAAACAAGGCTCAGAACTCATGATATGAGTTATCACTGTATAATAAATTAAGATATAAGTAATCTAATTACCTCAGATTTTAATTACTTACTTTTGTTTTTTTGGTAACCTAGCTCCTTCTGGTCTTCTCTGTTTGATGCTACAGATCCAGCTTTAATTCTAGTGAGGCCTGTAGCCTGAAAACTGGTCCAAAATAGAGAAGGTTACTTCATAAATGACAAGGATTTATGGGTTATCCAAGGCAAATCATGCCTGACTGATTTGATTGCCTTCTGTGCTGAGATGACTGGCTCTGTGGATGAGGGCTGAGCAGTGGACTTTTTTAGCTTTGGTTTTAGCAAGGCATTTGACATAGTTTCCCATAAAACCCAAGTGGTCAAATTGGCAAAAAATGGATTTGAGGGGTGGACTGCAGTATGTGTGGAAAATTTGCTGACCCCTGGTTTTAGAAGGCAAGAGATTAGCAGAACAAAGTCCAGGTGACAAATATTTATGAGTTGTGATCTTCAGGATCCTGGGGCCAATGCTGTCAAACCTCTTCATTAATGATCTGGATGGTGGGACAGAGCACACCTTCAGCAGTCTCATGGGTGGTCCTGCTGGAGTATCAAGCCCCACAACAGGGTAGGGCACCTGGAGAGACACTAACTGTTGAAAAAAGTCTTCATCTTGTATGTAGACTGCCTGCATATACAGTAAGAAAATGCTAGAAGTATAGCTAATTGAAACGAGGCAGAGGACTCAAGGTTTCATTAGAAAGATATCTTTTAGAAACTGTGTAAGTAAACAACACGAAACAGATAACTGCCAGATTTTTTTGTTTTGTTTTTCAGCTTGTTGGCAGAGTCAGTCCAACTACATCAAATTAAGCCCCACAACAGAGGTCATTGCAAGATCAGGTTTGGACAAAATCTGGGACAAGAATGCATCAAGTTCCTTTGAAAGTACAAGAGATTTATTAGGATTTCAAGTATACAAGGAAGAAAGAGTGGGAGAGTCTTCAAAAGAAACTTAAACATGAATTCAAGTAGAACTTTCAGTTTTCAAAAATTAGGCAAATTTATGGCCAGAATGGAGAAAAAAAAGAACATTTCAGATTCATCAACTGTAATAATCTAATGAGGATGTCTAAGTCACAGTTTGCAGAGTTGTCATATGACTAATTACAATTCTGACCTCTTTTGGTAAGAAGCAGGTACTATATGGGAAACTTTTACAGAAGTGGATGCAGAAACATGATTTAAGGTCCAGAATATCTGATTTTGATCATATGAAAATGTTGGGATGAAATTTTCCAGGGAGAGAGAGGTCCTGATCAACTACTGAACTGAGTGATCTACTGAAATGACAGGTCTTTGCATTACACCTCTCTGCTCTTTCTTCATATTCCTGAATGCTGACAGAGTGCAGTAGTGTGCACCAGGATTAGTTCATATGGCTTTTTTTTTTTTTAATATTAAATATGAGCTAGGAAAAAAGGTTTACAGCATGCTTTATTAAGATTTTAAGATTAAAAAGGCACCCTAGGAGTATGTGAAGACTCTGACAGCAATCTAATAAAATGTGACATAGCATGGCTTTGAAGTAACGTCTAGGGATCAGTCTGCACACTTCTATGCCATAGTTTCATTATTTATTACTTCTGACTTTTACAAAATCTTGAAAGAGACACAGAATCACATGAGCTGAGAAGCAGATTTGCCCTTCAGGTCAAGTGAAAGAAACTGAGTTAAACAGAGACTTTGAAAGGAAGAGTGAAAAGTAAATTATGTACTTAGGGATAAATATATTTTAAGTAGATGGCAAGTCAAGAACAAACCACCTAAGCAACTGTACAGGAGATCTGGCAAGATGGCACTAGCCCCAAATGCCAGGTTTGCTGCAAGGCCATTCTTACAGCAAGTGGCAGGAATACCTGTAAATGGTCAGTAGTCTCTGACTAAATCTACTTTATGACTGATCAGGAATCAGACGCAGAAGGCAATCAAACATTAGAATTTCTTCTGTGACTCACCTGGGTTTTTCAAAGGTTTAGCTTTGTAAGAATGTACATTTTTTGCCAAAAAAAAATTTAAAACATTGCAAAATATCTGGATCCTTGTTGTCTTTTGGTACTAGGAGAATTCAAAATGGTACATTACATGCCAGAGTCTGCAAGATCTACTATTTCATAACCCACTTCATTTGGAGAGGACCATCTCCTTCCCCTGCTGGCTTTAATATTCCCAAAACCTACACCAGTAGGATAACATTGTATTTTTCACTGGCATTTCCAATAAAGCTTAAGCTGGTCCAACTGGGGTCAACAATGCCCCAGGAGAAAGGAGACTTTTCCTTATCCTACACTCAGAGGATCATAGCTCATAGCTTTTTCTCTTTGAAATGTTCTTTTGCAAGAACCTCATCTCTTTCCCCATCTGCCTCTACTGCCTTTAATTCAGGATCACAACCAGGCTAGCTAAAATCCCAACAATTCCTGAAAGTGCTCGTGCACTCATTATACTGCTCCAAAGCAGAGACTCCTCTAAAGCCCACACAACATGCTGCAGCTGAACAGTCGGAGAGCTGGGGCTATTGCCTCTTATACCAGCTGCACTCCTCTGCTGTCCCTCTCTACGTGTTTGCTGTTCATCAGCACCTGTTTCTCATCAGCTGTTTGGAGCAAAGACAGCCATGCTCCTTTTTCCTCCCTGTCTCCTTTCACAGTGTGACTAGGCGGAGTTTTAGGAACTACAGGTAATTATTGTTGGGGAGAATAGCACACAGCAGTGCACTCAAAGAAGGGCAGCACAAATTTCAGTTCTTTTAATAGTTTGCAATCAAGTTACCTTCCTGTAGCTTTGTTAGGACATACTAGTCTGACATAAATGATAAAGTCTTAGGCATTTTGCCACCAGTTTCCCTGCAAAATACACCAAGTTCATCCAAAATATACCACTTTCTTCAACATCTATCCTGTGGTGACAGCTTGTCATTTTACAGTTTTGGTTTTATGTTTGAGTTCTGTTTTATTTTTTGCCAAAAACATCTGTTCATGGGAAAAAAACCTGCTTGAGGGAACGTACCAGACTTGATGATTTTCCTGCCAAATATTTCTGATGAGTTGTAAAGCATTTAGAACAAATCTTTAAAACTGTCAAAGAGAAGAGTTGGGAGAAGAAGAGGGATCATTATCACTTTATAACCTCACCAAAAAATGAAGGTTACAAATAAAACGAAGATTCAATTCACTCAAGCTCATTTTTCCCTCAGTATCTCTATGATAGCTGAGTTTCATTATAAACGGGGAGAAGAAAACTTTTCAGGAATAGGAAAAAAAAAAAGCAACAATTAAAAATAAATGCATACTTTCCCAGAAGACATAAAAACCCTTCCTGTTAATTTCTAAGTCATATCTTTAAGACATTTAACAAGAGAGATTTTACACCCTCCTGCCCAGGGACAGTTCTTAGACTGGGGACAGCAGCATCCCACTCCACCTAAGCTTACCTTTGTAAAGTCTTTCTGAGCTTTTTCCTTTGTGCTGAAGATGGAGACTTGTGACAGATGTGCAAGCACGGAGCCCAGGATTGCAGCCACAGAGTCAGGGCACACACTAAATGAGGTAGCACCCTATACCTGTGTCATGGTTTAATCCCAGCCAGCAACTAAGCACCACACAGCCACTCACTCCCTCCCCCTACCCTGATGGGATGGGGGAGAGAATCGGAAGAGTAAGAGTGAGAAAAACTCCTGGGTTGTGATAAGAACAGTTTAGTAATTGAAATAAAATCAAGTAAAATAGTAGTAGTAATAATAATAAAATATCATAATAACAGTAATAGTAATATCCAAAGCAAGTGATGCCCAATGCAATTGCTCACCACCCGCCGACCGATACCCAGACAGTTCCCGAGCAGCAATTGCTGCTCCCCGGCCAACCCCCCCCCCCCCCCAGTTTCTATACTGCCCATGACACCGTATGGTATGGAATAGCCCTTTGGTCAGTTTGGATCAACTGTTCTGGCTGTGCCCTCTGCCAGTTTCTTGTGCACCTGGCAGAGCATGGGAAGCTGAAAAGTCCTTGACAAGCATAAGCAGTACTGAGCAACAACTAAACCATCAGCGTGTGATCAGCATTGTTCTCATCCTATATCCAAAACACAGCACTATGCCAGCTACTAGGAAGAAAATTAACTCTATCCCAGCCAAAACCAGGACAACCTGTACAGGAGCACCAGTGAAGGGGTGCCAGTGTCAGGCCAAAAGCCCTGCTGGTGCCAGTGTTGTCTCACAAAGGGAGTTTGTTACCCGGTGTGCAACAATCCAATCCACACACTGAGTCAAGATATTGATTTTATTTCATTTCTGCACAGAGGTGGGTGCTAGGTGGTAATTCCATAAAGCTAGCACACCAAATGAGACTTCCTGCACCTTATTTACACACAAAACTTACAGAGTTAGTAATCATTCTTTCTACGATGATCAGTTAGTAATTACCATCCTATCTGCTATTGGTCAACTATATTCTAATTAGCCTCGCTTGCTATGTAAATTAGTATGCATGCTCCTTGGGGGGGGGGGCGAAACCTTTTTGGTCCTGAATTGAGTCAGTGGTCACGATCTCCCCCTGCCAGAATTACCTTTCCCCCAGTTACTCTTTTTCAGCAATTGTCCAGTTTTTCCGGCACCTACTAGGGTAGGATGTTCCCTTTTATCACTTTCTCAGTACTTCTTCAAGGTCTAGTTGCTCCACGGTGTCTTTGGTTAAAGGATGTTTGTTCTTCTGATCAGGGATGATTAAGTGTCTTTTACTTGCCAGCTTACAAAAACATCTTGGCCTGATACGATGTTAGCTAAGTTTCAGTGTTAGCCTTCAACACCAGTGCCTCTGTTTATGTGATTCCTTTCCTTGCCCGCCTGCCTGCACGTATACCATTTGCAGCATCGCATGCACTGAACAGCTGTGCCACACACTTGATATTCCCAATGAGACGGTATTCTGGAAGCTGAGCAGAGGTAGTCCATACAATTTGTCTGGCTAAAAATACGTGGGTAATGCTGTCTCAGGCATCATATTGATTGGCAGCAATATATCCCACTACCTTCTGTGAGGTGAACAAAACTGCAGATACCAGGTCAGAGGCTGCAACCGTATGTCTGGAGCAAGAAAAGCATCGATTTTCATGGATACACTGCAACAACAAACAGGGTGTGTCATATCCACATCTCCTCTGCTCTGCTTTCCCTACTTGCAGTCACATCATTCTGAGCAATGCCAGTACTGTATCACCCCAGCAGCATGCAGCACCTTGCACTACGCCAGGCACGCTAGTCTTTAGCACTTGTGTACACAAAAGTAACAAGGTGGATGAGTGCACATACCAGCGTACTGAGGAATGCCCCTCAACACTCCAAAGTTCCACCAAAAAGACATGGTTCTGTTAGAGCAAGTCAAGAGGAAGGCCACAAAAGTGGTCTGAACGCTGGAACACCTCTCCTGTGAAGAAAGGCTGAGAGAGTTGGGGTTCTTCAGCCTGGAGAAAAGAAGGCTCCAGGGAAACCTTATTGCAGCCTTTCAATATATAAAGGGGACTTATAAGAATGACAAAGAGAGACTTTTTACTGGGGCCTGTAGTGACAGGACAAGGGGCAATGGATTATAAGAATGACAAGGAGAGACTTTTTACCGGGGCCTGTAGTGACAGGACAAGGGGCAATGGATTTAAATTGAA
This sequence comes from Pelecanus crispus, assembly GCF_030463565.1. Lineage (NCBI taxonomy): Eukaryota > Metazoa > Chordata > Aves > Pelecaniformes > Pelecanidae > Pelecanus > Pelecanus crispus. The sequence goes on from NC_134648.1 coordinate 75,430,721, forward strand.
AGAGGGTAGGTTTAGATTAGACATAAGGCAGAAATTCTTTATGATGAGGGTGGTGAGACACTGAAACAGATTGCCCAGAGAAGCTATGGATACCCCATCACTGGAAGTGTTCAAGGTCAGGGTGGATGGTGTCACGAATTCAGGTTTGTGAATCCTGCTGATTATGTTAATTTATTGTGAATGAGTGACTTTACACAGTTTGATTTAGTAGCAGTTTAGAATTTACTTGTAGCAAATTGCAGGATTTGATTGGAATATTTTAATAGCACTCAGTCATCAGTGATTAACCAAGTGATTAGACAAAATTGATCAAAACAGGGACTTAGTTACAGATTCGAAGATGGCAAGGTTCACTCTATTACTACATGGAAGTGCATAAAGGGAAATTAAGTTACACTGAGTTGGAATGATTCACAGAGGGATCGTGGGTGCAGGGGATAAGGGGGACCCTCCTGTTGAGTCACGAGGTTCAGAATAGACCCCCTTGCTTTCTAAACTCCTTTCCAGAGAGGAGTCTAGGTGTGGCTATGTCCAATCTTAGTCTCAGATTTGGTCAACAGTTTATGTGAATAAGGATAACATATATATGTGTATATCTACTACATGTAAGAAGTGCATAAAGAAAAATTAAGTTACACTCGAGTAAGAGGGATCATGGGTGCAGGGGATAAGGGGGACCCTCCCATTGAGTCACAAGGCTCAGAATGGACCCCCTTGTTTTCTAAGCTCCTTTCCAGAGAGGACTCTAGGTGTGGCTAGGTCCAATCTTAGACTTGGTCAACGGTTTATGTTAGTAAGAATAATCCAGGAGTATGAAAATCACTTTGTAATTAAATCATACATCTACAGACTACTTAAACTGATTCACACATGCATACACACAAACATGAATACATATATATATATATATATAAAAAAATGGTATACCTGTTAAAAATCCCCCTCGAGTTCAGTGAAATATTCATGTCAAATGTCTTGGCATTTCCCAACGGGCGAGGGTTGAGCCTCAAGGAGTGAAGGGTTTCAGCCCAGGCTCCACTGTCGATCTTTGGCAATGGACCTCCGATTTTAGCAAACTCTTTGAGTTTGCTGGCTCTGAGAAGAGTCCTGCTCAGAGGGAGGTGCTGGCGCAGCCCACTGCAGTCCAGGAGAGCTCAAAGGGGCTCACTTAGGACTGCTGTTTTATAGGACCGTGAGATGATTGGCTTTAGTCATTGTAAATCTCCATCCGAGCCATGGTCTGGGTCAGTAATTACTGCTCTATTTCAAAGCTGTCAGGGGTAACTTGATTGTTCTCACTCCCTGCTTCAACCATGTAAGAGTTTCTGGTACAATTAAGGGGCACCTAACCGACCAACTCACTACACAAGGTCGCGGTCTGGCAGGAATCCCTGAGGTTGTAAAGCAGCTGAAAAGAGAAAAAGAGGGGGGATGCACCACCACAGACAGGGCTTTGAGCAACTGATCTAGTGGAAGATGTTCCTGCCCATTGCAGGGGGGTTGGACTAGATGATATTTAAAGGTCCCTTCCAACCCAAACCACTCTGTGAGTCTATGAAATAGAACTATATCTTTGAAGCCAGTGACTCCCGCCCCATACAAATAAGCTTGGACTATCGTTAAGGCCTGACAAATGGTAGGATATGGTACTGAAATATTATTTTAATTTGTATGCACTAACATATCTGCATATGGTGAAATATATAACAGTGGAGAATTCAGCATGAATTTAAGAGGTGTTTATGCTGCATGCTAGCTATACAATGTAATTCTATATTTAACTAGTACTTATCCTGTATGCGTTTCTTATATTACCAGATACAATTTCACTGTAGTTTGGACAGATATTTAAAACTGTCTTGAACTAATTTTCATATTCTACCATTCAAGACTGTGGGATGAAAAGTGTCTTTTGTAAATGAATCATTGTACATTTTATAAACAAATATATCTGCATACTACAGATTGCATATGCCTAACTATTCCTTTGATATTGGTACAAGATCAAGAGGATGCAAATTACTCATGAAAAAATTTAGGCTGCTGATTAAGAGAATTTTTCTGACTGTCAGACAAGTAAAGTCTCAGATTAGCCCGTGAAATTAAGCTGTGAACCAAGAAGTTAAATGGCTTTACACCTTTTTTAAAGGCATGATCCTCTTGTTCAAAAATAAAATGGGTTACGTAAAATCTGTAGGGACTGACTTTCTGGTAGCTCTAAGTAAGGGATTGGAATGACCACTAGTTATGGTCTGTGTTGCACTGTGTTTGCAATATAGTTAATCAAATGGTGTCATAGGCTTCAGGGCTCCTGGTGTGGAGATACCACTAATGATCCTCACTTTATAATCTATAACTTGTCTTTGGACTTTTGTGCTTGCTTTGCCTTCTGTTGGCATCAACAGTACCTGCTGCATATTAAAGTTACTCTTTAATTAACCATGTAGTAGAAACCCACGTGAGTAAGCCACATTCACAAATATTTTCTTTCCAAAATGTTTTTCTCACCAGGGTTTACAGGAGTAAATACTTGAATTAAAACAAGTTGTTAGCATCTCCTAAGTATTTGCCTGGATTTTTTTTACTGCTCTTCAATAACGTCATTTTCTGCAAAAAAGCTTTAATATGGAACATGTCCTTCTACATTAGACAATATAATAACATACTGCTCATTTATGTATTTTAATGAAATAAACATGATCTAAAAAGGCTTCAAAGAACTTATGCTGCTGTGCACACACCCTGCTGCTGGCATAGTCATAAAATAATAACACAAAAATGCCCGCCTGCATCAGGCCACTGATCCATCTGCTAGACCTGTCCAGGCAGAGTCAGGGTGCCACCTCCAAAAGCTGCAGGAGGAGACGCTTTTTAGGGACATCATGGTCATGTTCATGTTCAGTGGGTTCCCCCAGCAACCACACAGTGGGCATGTCATTGCCTTATACCTTTAGAATTTATTTCAGACCCGGTGTCCATGAATTTCTGTATCGCATTTCTGAACCTGCTGATACCATCTGCCTGCCCCCCCCTTGGGGCAGGCATACCAGAAGTTCACCACCTGCTACGCAAAGCATTTCCTTTTACTTGACATAAAAATATTGGAATGTGTCCAGAGGAGGGCAACAAAGGAGGGCAAGAAAGATGGTGAAAGGACTAGAGGGCATGATGCATGAAGGGCACCTGAGGATACTGGGTTTGTTCAGCTTAGAGAAGAGGAGACTGAGGGGTGGCCTGATTGATGTCTACAACTTCCTCGTAAAGGAGATTGGAGAGGGAGGTGTTGATCTCTTCTCTCTGTTGTGGGGTGGTAGAATGCAAGGGAATGGCTTAAAGCTGCATCAAGGGAAGTTCAGATTGGATATTAGGGAAAAGTTCTTCACCAAGAGGGTGGTCAAGCACTGAAACAAACTCCCCAGGGAAGTGGTCATGGCCCCAAGCCTTTTGGTGTTCAAGAAGCATTTGAGCAATGCTCTTAGATATAGAGTTTAACTTTTAGGTTGCCCTGTGTGGAGTCAGGAGCTGGACTCAATGATCCTTGTGGGTTCCTCACAGCTCAGGATATTCTATGATCGTAAGGTAAACAGCTCACCTGGTAGTTCCCAGGAGTGCCCCTAGTACTGTGGGGTTTTGTGAATAACAATTCTGCATTCACCTTACGCATTGCTTTCATGACTGATCATGTTTAATTCTCTGAAAGCTGTTTAGAAAAGGAAACAAATGTTTCTGTTATTATCTAGCCTGATAACTTTATCTGGAGTATCCTGTAGGAATGAGAACGGATGACTGTCCAAGACATTCATGACTGAGAAGGTGAAGCAGTAAAAGACAGCTGGCTCTCAGGTGAGGTGTTTTAGGAAGATGCAGGCACAGCACAGGTGGTCTGCATGCAAAGGCATAGGAGGCAGCTGTGCTTTTTGGCTGAGGCTTTTTGAGCACCCATGCTGGCATTCACTGAGAAGAGCAGGCACATTTGCATTAAATCACTTCACTGAAATGACAAGTTTATTTAGGCTGATTAAAAATGGCAAACCATGGATCAGCAACTAAAAATAAAACATTTGTTAATAAATATTTGAGGTTATGGACTCAGTAATTAGACTGCATTTTAAATCATGTCATTGTTAAGTTACCTCCTATAGTCAAATGGCTTAATTGCTTCATGCCTGATGACATTGCCGTATCTGATTTCTGTGGCAGTCAGCACTGGCATTCTATAAAATGATGTGACCATGTTTCCACTGGCAAAGTGGCTGTGATTCCCACTGGGAGGCTTACAGGTCTGCAGACAGCATGCAGGAGTCCAGAGCACTGCTGAGACCAAACCACAGACACTAAGGATGTGAGCCAGATCTAGGCACAGGGACCAGGTGCCTTTCAAGTTGCCCTTGCTGCATCCCGCCCAGGCTGGGGGCTGACCCAGGAGGATATGAATCTCACTCCTCCAGCGCCCATATGCCACACATGCCATGCTTCAGAACCACAGGGCAGCCCATGTCGCACCACATACCTCTGCTGGGGCCTTGGATCACCCTTTTGGTCTTGCTCGGGCCCCAGCTGCAGTGACGGTGGCATGGTCAGGGGGACGTGGGCAAAGGGGCTCAGGGCATGCAGAGAGCTCGCACCTCTGTCCATCAGCACCTCCAGGGCTGGAGGCTGCACACACTGGGGAGAGGGCATGGCAGGCATATCCTTACACTTATCTCTCCTGTGAACGGCTGCAAATTTTGGGAGTTCCCTCCTCACCCAGACTGCAGTATGGATTTCAACACCAGCTACTTCAAGTCTGTCACCATATGCAGGCCAAAGCAAGGTAAAAGCAGGTTACCTGTGGCTTGAGCAGCAGTGCTCAGGACTTAAACTGACAGCTGGACTTCAGGCTCATTGAAGACTTTCCCAGAGATTCTCCCCAGTCAGAAATATGTGTGCATATAAATACATCTGAATTGAAGAAATTTTGTTTCATCTGCACTTTTCTACAACTTTTCTTAGAAGATTGAAATCCAAGGGCTAAGTCTAGACCTTTTTAAAGTTTTCTTATTTTTCAGCTCTTTTCTCTGAAGTAGTAGTTCTTCTAGAGCCAGCTACATCCCTAATTTTTAAATATTCATATGCAAATATTGTGCAGAGCAGGTTACTTGTAAGTATCATCTGTAAAACCCTGAGAAGCAGTTCTAAGTGTTCCCAACTCTGTTTTCACAGGGCTAGTACTGTAGAGTTTTTAAGTCAAAGCCAACATTTAACTCACACATTCGATGTTACAATTACAGCATAATATTATAAAAAGCTTTCAAAATTATTTAAATAAATTCAAGCTTTTAGGCAGCAAGTTTACTGGGAAGCCTCAGATAGAATTCCTCTACTCCTGTTGTTTACATTCCAATATACGTTTTCAGTAAAACATTTACAGTCCTAATCACTGCCACAAATTTCATATAAAACGTATATAATTAAGGCTACAGATTTTTTTTTTTCTAAATGCTTTTTTTTTTCCCCAGCGTCTTTTAATCTTAACGGTTTGAGGGTGGAAGTGTTACAGATCTGGCGTCTGTCTAACAATTCACTATTTGGGAAGTATTTTTCATCAAAGCTAAGATTTTTCCTTTTAAAAACAAGCATTCAGCTGTGAATAGTAGCAAGGAAACACAAATCCTGCCTCTCACGGGAGACAGGCAATTAGGTATTAGAGTGAATTTGGGCTGCATTAGGAGTTTTATGAAAATTATGTTCTGGTAGTGCAGGGTATCTGGATTCTTCAGCTGAGCAGTTCATGGTGTGAGGAAGCAAGGGGACTGCCACGTGGGGCTGCTCTAGGGCAGCTGTGGTGTGGTACGTGCAAAGGGCCCCTGAAAAATCTCAGTCCTGCTGCTGTGGGGCACACAAGTCACCAGGAAGGATGCCTACACTGTGCCGGATGAGCAGGAGCTGAGCTCAGACCCTTTGCAGTTCTTTTAATTCATTGTGTGACAAGTACACATGCTGCAGAGGAGCTAAGGATGTTGCTGATCATATGAACTTGCAGGCTGCGCTCCTCCTGTCTTGCCCCAGTGCTGAGCACCAGGCATTCCTCATGTGTCACTTCCTGGGGCTCAGCAGAAAGCAGCTGCTGATGCCTCACCAACACCTGCAGCTGGACACTCCAACAGGCCATCCCACACAGCCCAGCCAGCAGAGAGAAGCTGTGTCACCTTGGCGTTTCCAGGTATCAACCCACATGTGGCTGCCTGAAAATGTGTGTCAGCGTGCACTGACTGCACAGACGTGTGTGAGCCAGCGTGCACTGTTGCCACTTGGAGCTCCCAGCTTCTCACACTGGGGCTTCAGATGTCCCAAGAAGGCAGAGCAGTGGTTTTTATCTGAAGGTTTTCCCAAAGCTGCCAAAGAATATAAAAGCTGAAAGGGGATGGTGAGGTCCTATCACTGCTGAAAACCAGCAGAAACCGGAGATGTTCTAATTAACTGTTTTCCAAGCAAAAAAAGCACTCCTCTGTAGACCTTGCTGGGATGGTGTTGGGTAAACCAGAAGAAGGTATGAGTGTGTATTGAAGGACTGATTCTGCTGTGCTGAAAACTAGACATAAATGACAGGGTGGGGGAGGAACAATACCAACATTAGTGCTCTTATAAGGGCTGTCAAATAAGGAGTTTCCTTTACAGAAAATCTTTTTTTTCTAAATGAAAAATGAATACATGATACTGCCAGAATGAAATCCTTTCTAATGCTTTATTTTTCAAATACACATTAATTATTTTTTCTTTCACTTTCTACACTAAAACCACAAGATTTGTAATACTGCTTGTTGCCATGGAACTAAGCTGGCCAAGATCAATCTAGTCAAAACTCAAACCATGTTTAACACAGCAGTGTCAGAGTTGTGTTCACTTTTTGACCCTCAGGGCCCAGTTTTCCAACAAAATTAATGCAGCAGTTCTCACATTAAAGCAAGGCAGGCCAATTCCTCTCTGGCCCTTATCTTTTTGCAGAATAAACAAAATAAATTGTTTTGTATGTCTCAGAACAATTCAGTACTTAGAGGCAAATACTTTCTGGTCCGTATTTATGCAGTGCTTATCACAAATTGACCAAAGGTGTTATTAATGGATTTACTTCCTGAATGCTGTGATTTTTGGTAAGGAAAGAATAAGATGCTTTTAAAAGTATTGCAGAATACTGAAAATATGCAACATTAGATTAATGTCCTGATGCAACTTGCAAAATCAGATTCAATGATAGATCAGTAGCTAGTGACATTTAGGAAAATCTGACAGAACAATTTAAAAAAAAAACCAAAACTCCGAGATACCTAGAGCGCATGCTGAAGGACAATGCATGAAGTCAGTTATGTGCCTTCAGAACTGATCACATGAAGAGGAGAGAAATGAATGGGAAGAAGAAAATCAATCTCTTAGCCAAACAAGTCTCGTGAGATTTTTTTTCCCCCAAAATCAATCAGTATGTGCAAGGAAATATTCTTTACCCTCAGGCAAGATAGTTGAAATCAGAGAAATATGCAAAGCTTGTTAGAGCCCTAATTACTGTTACAGATCATTTTAGGTAGCATGGGGGGGGGGGGGGTGGGGGTGGGGGCGGGGAAGATCTAGAAAGAACACCTGTTCATGCATTTGTTTGCCTCAATTTCCTAAACATTTTTGGTGGTGTCTGAAAATAGACCATAGACTTTAAAGGCTGTAGGATTCCAACTGTTTTTCAAGCTCCTCTTCCGAAAGATCCACAGAGTCTCCCTTCTGTAGCCAGATGGGTGGCTCCACAGTTAAAATACCTCTGGGAGGGCACAGATCTCCCTTTTCTTCCTTGCCCTGAAGCTCCTCTGCATGTGTGTGCACCCTTTCTCACAATCCCCCCAAGGTTTAGCACCAGCATCATTGCTTGATTTCTTGGATTTGGTGCCAGAGAAAGCTCCAATGCTGTGAGCTCCAGCTCTATGCAAAGAAGTTGGAGAAAACCTCAGACTTCATAGATCTCCCTTATTCTGTCAGGAAAAGGCCTGTTCAATCGGTGATAGTCTTTACCAAATGCCTCTTTCAAAGACTTGTAGATGCTAGTCATCCTTTAGTTAGTACAAAGAGCATAGCAACATGAAAGGCAGTCATCAAACATAATAGTGCAAGCAGTTTGTGAAATCAAACTGGACTTCACAATTTGGACTTATGGTAGATTCTCTGAAAGCGTCACAAACTGGCAACAACTGCTGTGGCTGCTCACAGAGTGCAGGAAGCTGGATTTTCCTCATAGCCCTTGTACATCATTGCTGCCTTAATAAGTTTCCAGGAAGATTCCTTTACATATCACTAGGATGGATATGTCAGCAACCATACGATCAGCCTAGAAGAAAGGAAAAGGCGAGGAAAAGAGCATGACAGCTGATGTGACAGGCAGGTAGGGGTGGGAATTACACTAGGAGCCAAATCAGTTATTTTAAGCAAGGCACTTCACTGTCGAGCCTGGGTTTCCACAAAGACAAGGCTAAAGGAGGACAAGTATGTAAGCAAAGCCATGTGCCAAGCAAAGCATTTGTTCAGTCACACATATAGGTGTCAGCTCTTCCTACTCATGCCACCTGATGAAGCAGTACATGAGCGGGTGAACAAACCATGAAATGTGGGTGCCTTTCAGGATATTCCACCAAATATTGCTCTTCATGATATATCATGATCTCCAACTTATGTGATATCATGTGATGTCTGCCACACAAGAAGGGAGTGGACTTTATGTTCTCTAATTTCCTTGCACATTTTTAAGGGCTCTGCTGGTGCTGGATTTTTTATGGTAGCATGTCCTTCATGCTGGATTTGCCATGTTACGGTGTTCTTTATGTTGTTCAATCAGTACGTGCAGGGCATTGGTATGGTGTAAAAGCAATCATTAATCAACACTCAGGTGTGTTGTATTACAATCCCCACTTTCCGGACACCAACAAGTACGTTACACTGACAAAATCCGTAGCAGCTTTCCGGCTAGAAGATCTGTCTGTCTGAAGGCTGTCTGGCAGATCAGTGGGTTATGTCTGCTGTGAGGAACATAAATGTTGTGTGGGGCAGGATATGCACAGCCAAAGTATCCAGGCACTCCTGGGACTACCTCTGAAGTCACAGGTGGAGCTCTAGTTGCCTTGTTTGGGGTAAGGAAGCAGCCTCAGACTTGTGACAATGCCAGGGGTACCTATACTGTTATTTGCATCTAATCAGGTTGATTGCAAAAGGAACATGTCATTGTCCATCTATTATTTGCTGGACTCCAACTGAATTCTCAGTGTGCATATCTAAACCGCAGGTTTACTGCAATGGAGTTCAGTTCCGGGAAGGACAACCAATATCGATCCATGGTCCAAATAAATTGGCCTTTTTCTTTGTACCAGCTATCATGATGCTCTGCTCTACAATTGCCTTCAAACCAAATAAAGACCAAATAAAATTCTGCAGAGGAGAACATGCAAGAATGCAGTTCATGTTTACACAGGAAATCACAAAGAGAACATGCTTGCTCCAAGTGATGCAATACAACACAGAAATAGTTGGCCCAAGATCATCACTGTCTCAGTGAAACATGCATGTTTATTTCCTATTAAAAACACTTTTGCCTGTTAGATGGATCTACTTCATAATAATACTTCATAATAAGGCTGAGGCCCCATCCCTGGAGGTATTTGAAAGACGTGTAGATGTGGTGCTTAGGGATATGGTTTAGTGGTGGACTTGGCAGTACTAGGTTAAGAATTGGACTTGATTATCTTAAAGGTCTTTTCCAACCTAAAAAATCCTATGGGTCTATGATTATAAATGAACATGGGAACATTGCACAGCTGACACACACTGCTTCATTGCCTACTCAGAAGCAGCAGGACGCTCTGTGGAGGGTGAAAAGAGATGTAGCTGCTCAACCTGAAGACATTACAGTCTGGAAGCCTGTATTTTACAGAAGACTGATGTACCTACTCTATTGTATGATCTCTATAACTACCAGTATCTGCCAGACTGTGTGAATGTTTCAAGCACGAAACATCTTCCTGCATGTCCTGCTCTTTCTGCCTGTGAGCACCATTCAGCACTTCCTCTTCTTCCTGTTATCCCTAGACTATCTTGATTTAAATGCCTGTTTTGGCACAGTGGGGAGCATGGCTGTCAGAAACACTGACTGCATTCCAAGTCCTTGTGTAGGATACATTTGAGGCATCTGCCATAGCATCAGGGGAGGCTGAAGTGGACAGTGCTTGGCAATGAGAAAAAGCTGCAAAAGAGGTGATAAGCAAAGAGAAAAAGTGATCTCCCTTGTCTGAAAGACATAGCTCTTTGGCCAGAGAGAGCCCTTTGGAAGGACTCACTCTCCAGCTGCGTATCACACTGTATGTGTGTCTGCTCTGAGATGACCAGGAGGAGAAGGACCAAGTACCAGACCAAGCATGACATATCTAGCCTTTTCAGTGCAGCAGTGGTGGTCTCTGCACCTGCACGCACAAAGCTATCAAGAAAATCATCATCAGGATCACCATTCAGGCTGTTGCATTCAGAGACATCCTGCACAATGTGTACGCAAAGCTGCATGACTGCATCTGCTGTGCCATTCACAGCAGGGTGCTGAGCAGCCCATCCTGGGATGCCAGGAGTAAACCTAACTCATGTATGAGATACGTGTTTGGGACAGTTTGAATAAACTACTTCATATCTGGAAAAAAAAAAAAAAGATAAAGTCTGATGATCTGGCACTGGGGATGGTCCCTGGATGCTAGAAGCACGTGGCTCTCTCCTGTGCTGCCGACATGGGAACAGCCAGCTGGTCTCGGCTGCCACTGAGCCTCAGACCCACCAGAGGAAGCCACTAGCATCATCTGAGAGAAAACCTGGGGGCAGACATGACACATGGGCACAGACTAGTAAGTGGCAGTCCTCTCGCCATGGGCATTCACATGGGGAAGGTACTCAAGGACTATTGTACATGTCAGGAGTGGAATCAGCATGTGGAGCTACCCAGCTCCAGCTGAAACAGCAGAAGGCTGTTTGTTCTGGAGACAGAAGGAAGAGTGGATCCACACAACACATTTCCCAGCATCCTGAGCACCTATGGCTTATTCAAGGTTTGCTTTGGAAAAAGACACTAAAGTGACCCCACTACTATCTGTAGGATATCACATCAGTGACCAAAAGACAAATAGCCTCAGGGGTCCAGATGCTGCCATCAGCTGTGTGAGTGCTTCCTGTCCCCACGGCACGCTGCCCACACCATGCAGCCCATGAGAGTAGCGAGATCCAGTGGCTGTAATACTAATACTTACTGTAATAACACCTTACATCTACCAGGAACTAAAGAGCTGTTACCAGAATAGGTGGGAACTCAACTATACCAGAGTTGCTTTTTTAACCTTTACTGTACTAAAAAGGGTAAAAGTGCATTTAAATAACAAGGACCACTGACTGCATCAGTGGACAAGGGAAAAGCAATGGATGATATCTGCTTGGATTTCTGTAAAGCGTTTGACACAGTCCCCCACAACATCCTTCTCTCTAAATTGGAGAGATATGGGTTTGATGGGTGGACTGTTCGATGGATAAGGAATTGGCTGGATGGTCACATCCATAGGGTCATGGTCAATGGCTCGATGTCCACATGGAGACCAGTGACAAGTGGAGTCCCTCAGGGGTCTGTACTGGGACCAGTGCTATTTTAACATCTTCATCAATGACATAGACAAATGCACCCTCAGCAAGTTTGCAGATGACACCAAGCTGAGTGGTGCGGTTGACACGCCAGGAGGACGAGATGTCATCCAGAGGGACCTGGACAAGCTGGAGAGGTGGGCCTGTGTGAACCTCATGAGGTTCAACAAGGCCAAGTGCAAGGTCCTGCACCTGGGACAGAGCAAACCCCAGTATCAGTACAGGTTGGGGGATGAAGGGATTGAGAGCAGCCCTGCGGAGAAGGACTTGGGGGTACTGGTGGATGAAAAGCTGGACATGAGCCGGCAACGTGCGCTTGCAGCCCAGAAAGCCAACTGTATCCTGGGCTGCATCAAAAGAAGTGTGGCCAGCAGGTCGAGGGAGGTGATTCTGCCCCTCTGCTCTGCTCTGGTAAGACCTCATCTGGAGTGCTGCGTCCAGCTCTGGGGCCTCAGCACAAGAAGGACATGGACCTGCTGGAGCGGGTCCAGAAAATGATCCGAGGGCTGGAACGCCTCTCCTATGAGGCCAGGCTGAGAGAGTTGGGGTTGTTCAGCCTGGAGAAGAGAAGGCTGCGAGGAGACCTTAGTGCGACCTTCCAATAATTAAAGGGGGCCTACAGGAAAGATGGGGAGAATCTTTTTAATAAGGCCTGTTGTGACAGGACAAGGAATAATGGATTTAAACTAAAGAAGAATAGAGTTAGACTAGACATTAGAAAGAAGTTTTTTACACTGAGGGTGGTGAGGCACTGGCACAGGTTGCCCAGAGAGGCGGTGGAGGCCCCATCCCTGGAAACATCCCAGGCCAGGTTGGACGGGGCTCTGAGCACCCTGCTCTGGTTAAAGCTGTCCCTGCTCACTGCAGGGGGTTGGGCTGGGTGAGCTGTAAAGGTCCCTTCCAACCCAAAGCATTCTATGATTCTATGATTCACCCAGTGCAACTAAATTGTATGTAAACTCTGCTTTCCTATGTTTTTTAAAACCATAAGTGGCCTCTTTAAAATAATCATCTCAGGAGAAATATTTCATGGGTGTGCAAAAAAAGAGAGGAATTAAAATCAGCTTAAAACAATGCAGAAAATGCAGGCAAATTAATTGCACAGAACAAACAAGTGATCCATATATGCAAATGAAAATTAAAAAATGAAGGTAAATTATTTTAGAAAAATTGTTTGGTCTTGGAGTATTACATACTAATTCAATACAGTTTGCACTATTTAGAGTCTGATACATGCTTTTGCAATTATGTACTTTGAGCCACGATGTTTGTATTCATTTTACTCAAGGTAATCACATTTAAACAGTAAAATGCCTCACTGTCTTTACAATAATGATGTAACAGAATGTTTCAAGTTAGATTTCCCAATTTGTCTTTTGTTACATGGTCTGAGAAACTGTAAACTCACAGTGCAAATGAGTCAATAACTACAGTGATTCCAGCTACATGCTGTTTTGAAAGCATGACTTTTTTTTATACCTCTATTGCTATTGTTTAACATTAGTTTCATTAATGTGTCAGCTGAAGGTTTCATTAGCAGGTATCCATTGGAACAACCTTGCCACCTGTCACACTCCCATTTTTATCAAGGACAATTACAGAAAAGATGATCCAAAACACAATGAACCAGTGTTCTTGGAGGGCTTCTCTGATGGAGAATTTCTCAATTTATGGAGGCTATATTGCCTTTTCTGGCAGCAGCATAGAAGGTTATTGACAGCCATGACCTCAGAGCTGCTAAAGAAACCATGGCTCATGGTTAATGAGTGCAAATAGAAGGATAACTATTAAATGAACTCTAAAAATCCATTTCTTAGCTGCTCATCTGCTACGAGTACTTATTAATTTCAATGAGTGAAATTTTTTTCAGGACTACTGTATTTAACCTTGACTGGTCCAAACTATAGATGAAATCAACTAATCATTTAAATACTACAATTGGTTTAAAATGCTACAAAATCAGAATTGTTGGCAGATACATGGGAGATGTATTGGTTTTTCATAGCATTCATGTCTATCATTCCTCTTTTAAACTCTTCATCCACCCCAGAACTAGCTCAGCTTTTGCCCACACAGTACATCCACAATATCTGTTGCAATACAGTCAGCCTGCCCTGCTGTACACCAAGCACCATCCCACGTGATCTGGTAAAGCAAAAAGGAAAAGCCCAAACTGGAGATGTTTCCATCCTTCACCTGTGAGAGCCAGCCAAAGACATAAAACATCCTTTGCTTCCGCTCTTCCTGGTAGGTTGCATGTGGTGCCACTAAATATAAAACATATCAGGCACCGCTACAGAGTTGTTCCTCCACATCTATGAGGAAAGGTGGTTGGAGTAGGGAAAGCAGGTATACCATCCTATACCACAGCAGGAAGGAAAAGAAATATCCAACTGCCTTGTGCATCACTCTGGATGAAGTAAAATCTAATTCCCCCCTTTTAAGGCCTTCCATAATGATAAGCTGGACTCTCTTTTTTGCTTTAGTGTAATATATCTTATGGCCTACAAAGGAAGAACAAAGTTTGCCAAGAGCATTAGGCAACAGCAGAGCCTGTTTTCTGTATCACAGTTTTACATTTAGGCAGATAATCTCCATGTTACTCTCACTGGAACAGATCCTGCCTTAACATCCTCACATTTCTGTCTTTGGCTGTTCCTGCCACTTTGTGTTATTGCCAAATTTGATAACAATTATGTACACAAACATTCATGATTACACTTTGATGACATGCATAACACCTCAAAGCATCCAAACACGCAAATCTGAGGAAGCTGTGTCTCTCTGAAGGCAGCTGAAATGCTGTAAGAGCTGCAGTGGGCATTTTATGAATATTCACATAGTTGCAGGCAAAGGAAGCCAGTGTCTGCAGAGCTACTTTGCATCAGTGACCCTTTCTCTGGGTACTTTTAGGGTGGAAGTGTTTCTCTTCTGTTTGTTCATACTAGTTTTATGGGCAAGTTGGAAATAGCCTTTTATTTTTCTGTGCGTCGCTAAATTTTTAGTAATATGTGGTGTCGGCATAGTTAATTTTTGAGCAGCTAGATGCCAGTAGAAGCATAATGAATGACATGTGATGGAAACCCATGCTTAAACTTGATTTGGATATGATTTTTTTTGTTTCTTTGTTTGCTTTCTTTAGAATGCTGGTGGTGTGTTGTCCTGTGGCTCAATCCGCATTCTGCTCCATGGAACCTTCGATCTAGGACTTTGAAGTAAAAAAAGTTTGCCCTTCCAAAAAAGGGCTGGTCATTCAAAGGAATGAGGTGTAGACTTGGAGAGTTTCTTAAGTACGTGATCAGAATTGAAGCCAAATTTCGCTTAATGTTGCTGCTGTTTGTCTTCACTTTCTTGAACTTCCTCACTGCTCCCTCGTGGTTGGGAGCTCTGAATCATCATTTTTTTTCAGTCTGTAACACATTTGGGTGTCGTGTCCCCCATCCCGTCCGTCCCACCCCCCAAGGAGAGGCTAGGTTTAAAAGTTAATTAGTGTCCTCACAAATGCGTCAGTCAATAAAACTGAATTATGGTTATTAAAACCATAAGCATGATACCAGTCGTAGAGATCTGGGCTACTTGTGAATGTGTATTCGTCACATGCAAACGTCATCGGGATACAGATTGCCTGCGCTTCATGCTCTGACAAGACAGCATGGTGAGACAGGGAGGAGCTCCAAAAGAAAAAAAAGATACATGGTCATGGTTTTGGTTTGTTGTTGCTTGGTGTTTGTGTGTTGGGTTTTGATGTTTGGGGGGTTTGGGGTTTTTTTTGTTTGTTGGTTGGTTGGTTGGTTTGTTTATTTTAAAAAGAGTGCAGTGTTGACTGGTGGCAGCCTGCAGGGCTCTGTTGCCACCTGACCTCTCCTTTTCTGCTCTTTCCCTCCTCTTTTGTGGCTCTAATTTTAATTTGGATCATTTTGGAAGAGCAGTGAAGTTACTGGCCTGTGTCCATGTGGTGGTAATACCAGGAAGGTAAATGCTTGAACCAGTAGTGAGTCACTTGGCTACAAGTAGCATTTCTGAAGGAAGAACAGCAGTAACAAGAAGCAAATAGCAAGTTACCAGAAATGTGTGCGTGTCAAAGACATCGAAGTTTTATTGCCAGCTGTTGTTTGGTGGTATGTTCCAAATGGCTATTTTTGGTAAGCATAAATTTTTCGGGAAAGCCAGGGTCATGTGTGCAAAAACAGGTCCCTCTGTCTGTGCGTCCTGCTATGTAAATAGCATGGGAGGATAGGCTGTGCAGTGGCGGGGACGTTGTTCCCTACTCTCAGTATTGCCATAGTAGTGTTGCAATATTGCGACCCAACAGATGAGTTGAGGAATGGAAAGAGAGTATCTGTTTTCTGTAAAGGCTCTAAATGCCCACCCTTTTTCTGTTGCTTTCCTGTGCGTGAGGTGAAGCTGTTTCATTTTTCTCCCTTGTTCCAGGTCTAAATATTTGTGAAGCTGTTGCTGCTCTTGGGAAAGCCAAAGGCACCTGGATTTGTGCAGCCGGAAAGAAAGGGGGTATTTGGCAATGCCAAAAAGAAAAAAAGGAAAAAAAACACAACAAAACCCAAACAAACCCCAGCCCCTGATTTGGGCTAAATGTGGGGTGAAACGCTGGCAGTTTGAGGAGCACCGCCGAGCGTTATCCAGCGTGGATCCAGTGTGGGTCAGTTACGTGGCGCGGATCGCCTGCTGTGGGTTGTCCCAGGTGAGTTACCTGCTGTGGATTACCCCGGGCGGACCCCCTGGCGTAGGTCATCCCCACGCGTGTCCCCCCGTGCACCTTTTCACCTGCACGTACCCCTCTGTCCATCCGTGTCCTGCTCCCCGTCCCCCTCTGTGTGTCTCCCTGCCCTCCCGAATGCTTTCCACCCGAGCATCCCCCTGCACGAGGTTTCCCCCAGGTGAGTTATTTTTCCCCGGGGATGTGCCCCCACCTCCACCCCACCATACTGGGCACTGCCCCCCATAACCCCTCTGCTTCTGGGCCCTCAGGGCGCTGCTTGCAGCCCCCCAGACACTTCCCTGCACCCCGCTCCCAGCCCTGTCTCCCTCCTCCGCTGTTTGGGATTTGTGCTGGGAACGGCGTTGATGACACGCTGGTGTTTTAGCCACTGCCGAGCAGCGTTTGCACCGAGCTGAGGCTTTTCCGGCTCCTCGTACCGCCCCGCCGCCGAGCGGGCTCGGGGGCACGAGGGGTTGGGAGGGGACACGGGCGGGACAGCTGACCCCAGCTGACTAAAGGGCCGTTCCGGACTACACGACGTCGTGTTCTCAGCTAATGGACAAGCCCTGCACAGGAAGCCTTCCTCGTGCGTAGGCGGGATGAGGAGAGCAGAGTTCCGACAGCGCAGAGGTGAGGACAGGTGCACAGAGAACAGCGAAGCCCAAGAATCGCCAGCGTGTTGCTCATTCGCATCCGGGTCCTGCAGCGGCAGCCCGGCGCATGCGCTTTGCCGCGCTCTGTGCTGCCACGTGGTGCGCGAATGCGGTCGTGAAGCTCCGGCTCCGCGCATGCGCAGTGGGGCTCTTTGCCGGGGCTCGGTGCTGCCACCCGGTGACCAAAATTTGGTACTGCAGTCCTAGCCCCGCTCGATCGCCGAAGGGCGGCGGGGAATCACCGAAGGTGTCGGGGAGTGCCGAAGAGTGCCGGGAATCGCCGAAGGGAGGCGGGAATCGCCGAAGGGAGGCGGGAATTGGCGAAGGGCGGCGGCGAGTGCCGAAAAGCGCCGGGAATTGCCGAAGATTGCCGGGAATCGCCGAAGAGAGTCGGGGAGTGCGGAAGAGTGCCGGGAAGTGCCGAAAGGAGGCGGGAATTGCCGAAGGGAGTCGGGAATTGCCGAAGATTGCCGGGAATCGCCGAAGGGCGGCGGGAATAGCCGAAGATTGCCGGGGAATGTCGAAGAGTGCCGGCAATTGCCGAAGAGTGCCGGGAATCGCCGAAGGGAGGCGGGAATCGCTGAAGAGTGCCGGGAATCGCCGAAGAGTGCCGGGAGTTGCCGAAGACAGCCCGGAATCGCCGAAGGGAGGCGAAGAGTGCCAGAGATTGCCGGGAATCGCCGAAGGGAGGCGAAGAGTGCCGAAGAGTGCCGGGAATGACCGAAGGGAGGCGAAGACTGCCGAAGAATGCCGGGAATTGCCGAAGGGCGGCGGGGAGTGCCGAGGAGTGCCGGGAATCGCCGAAGGGAGGCGGGAATTGCCCTCGGGGGCCACCCAGACCCATGGGTCCCTCAGGGGGGTCCCCTGGGTCCCAGCGGGGCACCCCCCCCCCCCCCTTTTGGGGGGTGATGCCGCTGTACGCCCCCCCCCCCCCGACATAGTCGAGCCGCTGGGATGCTTCTGGCAACGGAAGCAGCGCACGCCGTGCCGCGTGGGCTGCGAGTGGGAAGCGGGCAGAGCAATACAAGCCCTGCTCTTGGACCGCCCACACTCAGTAGCTGCCGCCTTTGGGTGGTGTAAACGGGGCTGAGGTAGCAGCCATTTCTCATTCTGCGGAATAATCGGAAAAGAATTTTGAAGATGCTGCGGACGGCCAGCAATGCTGCCCTGCGCATGCGCAGTGGGGCTCTTTTCCCACGCCCAGTGATGCCGCCCATTGACCGAAATGCGGTACTGCAGTTCCGGCCCCGCGCATGCGCAGTAGCTCGTGCTCGGCACTCGGTGCTACCGCCTTGTGAACAAAAGTCGGTACTGCAGTTCCAAGCCCCGCGCATGCGCAGTGAGGCTCTTTTCCAGCCCTCAGTGCTGCCACCCCGGTGAGAAAAATGCGGTACTGCAGCTCCAGCCCCGCTCATGCGCGGGGGCGAGCTTTGACGCGCTCGCTGCTGCCACCCCCGTGACCAAAAGCTGGGTACTGCAGCCCCAGCCTTTCTCCGTCTCTCTCTGGCCAGCTCTCCGCCCTGTAGCCTGTCGCTTTTGGCCTTTGTCCATCTCGCTGTTCCTGGCTCCCCGAGGACCCTATTTTAGAATTGCCCCCCCTCTTCATTCTGTATGCATAGCTACCTTTTTTGCCCTCCCGCTCTCTTTTTTCCGGCTCCCTGTCCCTATTTCTTAATTCTTGCCTCTCCGCCCTGCAGCGTGTAGCTGTGGGGTTTGGTTTGCATTGTTCCCCCCAGACCTGGCCCCTTACCTCCGTTGTTCGCTGTCCTGGCTCTCTGTCCCTGTTGTTTCATTTTTCCCTCTCTGCCCTGTACTTGCTGCTGCTTTTTTGTCTTTCTGCATCTCTCTTGGTCCGGCTTCCTGCCCCTGTTCTTCTCTCCTCCCTCTCTGTCTTGCTGCCTGTCCTGGGTTTCCCCTGCATCTCCATCCTGCTCCCTGTCCCTCTTTGTCAGTGTCTGTCCAGCTCCCTCTCCACCTTTCTGCGGCCTCTCTCCCTGCTGCTTTTTCTCCACTTGTCGGGCTCCCTTGTCCCCGTCCTTCCCTCGCTGTCCTGTTCCCTGCCTCGTGCTTTCTCTCTACAACCCCCCCTGTCCAGCGCCCCGCTCCTCATTTTTGGCGTCCTCCACCTCTGTCCATTCCCCGCTGAACTGATGAGCGTGGCTCCCCGGAACCACTGCCGAGGTGTCCCAGGGGCAGGGGGAGCGTCGGGGGCCCCGAGCCCCGGAGCAGACTCGCTCCCGGGACTTGTTACGTGCATAACTGAATAAACACTCGCCGGCTACATTTGCGCCCCCTTTGCACCAGGCAAGGGTGATACAAAAACTCGCAGATACTATTCTTCAAAGTCCGAACCTCTCCTCAAGAGGAAACGGAGTCTTCAGAAAGTTCCCGAAATAAAACTCAATAGCAACAAAGTTACTATTAAGCAGGCATTCTTTATTACAGCGCTGGGCAGCACTGGGGATCGTTCCACCATGAGTGCTCCAATGATTTGGCAAACTTCCAAAGACTATATACTATAAAGTCATACATATTTGATACAAAAACTCGCAGATACTATTCTTCAAAGTCCGAACCTCTCCTCAAGAGGAAACGGAGTCTTCAGAAAGTTCCCGAAATAAAACTCAATAGCAACAAAGTTACTATTAAGCAGGCATTCTTTATTACAGCGCTGGGCAGCACTGGGGATCGTTCCACCATGAGTGCTCCAACGATTTGGCAAACTTCCAGAGATTTTATACTATCAAGTTATACATATTCATATGATTTCTGGGAATTCATCTACATAAACATGATTTCTTGGAACTCATTAACATATGCAAATGTCTAATCCGCAGGCGTAGTCATCCTCTTTGGTGGTCTTCAGGGGTCCTCTGGTGGTCTCCAATAGTCGTCTTCACTTGTCCGCTAGTTGAACTTTTGGGCTTCCTTTGTCCATTTATGGTCATTCGAATTAGCTCATCAGTCCTTTGGCCTTGGAATGCTACGAGACCAGCTCCTTGAGTGCTTATCTCAGCACGGGGGTCCTGAGTCTATGTTATCAGTGTTTTACACAGGAAGCCTAACAAGCTTGCTCAGGGTCTGTTTTAATCGTGCCAGACAAGGAGTCACATTCTTCAAAATATCTGTCTCAGCAGATAACTAAAACTATCTGAGTCAGGTATTGTCAGAGGTTTAGCCCTTTCAAGGGGCTGTGATGGGGCCCAGCGTAGGAGGTGACACGCTGTGGGGGACAGGCAATGGCCCCCTGTTCCTGCTGGGCTCCAGCTGTGGGCTGGGGCTGGAGGAGCCCCAGGTGCGGGCAGTGAGGCTGATGGCCAGGGCCCCTCCCTGTAAAGGGGTGGCTGCCGGTGGAGGGGCTGGTGCTGCCGGTGCTGCCCTGCCCCGGGGGGCCGTGGAGGGGCCGGTGTGAGGCAAGGGAGGAGCGGAGCGGAGCGGTCGCTGGGCTGTGGCTGCACCTGCACCTGCACCGAGGGAGAAGGTTAGCGGGGGCCGAGCGATGGACCGGGAGGGCGACGGTGCCTGCGGGGGAGTGCGGGGCTGCCTCGTCCTGTCGTGTCGTGTCGCAGCTGGCGGCGAGGGGAGCCGGGGCGTGTGGGGGTGCCGCGCCGTGTGCCGGAGCCGGGCGGCGGGGGCTGCCTGAGGAGCGCGGGGCTGCGCCGAGGGCTCGGCAGGGCTCCCGGGGGCGCCGGCGGGCGGGGGGAACGGCGGCGTCCCCGGAAGGGAGAAAGCGGGGCCGGCTGCCTCTCGCGGCGTGCCGGCAGCTGCGGTGCTGGGAAGGGGGCTTGCGGTCGGCCATGTTGCCTGCGCGGAGCATGCCGGGAGCTGTAGTTTTCGCGGCACGGCCCAGTCACGCGGCAGCCTGGTGGCCGAATCGCGGTGCTGCGTCCCGGCGTTCGCGCGCCGGGTGTGGCCCCTCTGGCGCGCCGTCGGTGTCCGGCGCATGCGCGGTGTGTGGGAGCGGCATGGCGGCGCGGCGGGCGCGATTGCCGGTGGCGGGTGAGGGCCAGGAGCAGCGGCGATGTGATGTGATGTGAGTGAGCCCCTTTGGTGGGTGCAGGGGTGTCTGCTGCCCGCCGGGCTCCCGGGGGTGGCGGGAGGGGAAGCTTCAAAGCTGCCGCTGCGGCAGGCTGCCGGGCAGCTGGGGGCGAGCAGGGTCGGGGCAGCCCCGGGGAGTTCCCCGAGAGAGAGCGGCGGTAGGAGGGAAGGAGGAGGACATGCCGCTGGCGCAGACGGCGGGCACGTCCCCAACTCGCCAGAGCTCCCCCTGAGCGCCCCCCCGGGCCCACTGAGCCCATGCAGCTGCCCCCAGCTCCAGCACCTGCCCTGAAGCCTGTCCTGTAGCCCTAGATCACCCCCAAGGCCTGTCGCGAAGCCTGGAAGCTGGCCCTCGAACGCACTGGATTCTCCCTTAGTGCGGGTACCGATAGCAGCAGTGCAGGGAAGGAGCGGTGTGTGCAGAAGCCCCTGCATAAGGAGGGGCTGTGGCCGGGGGCAGGCTCTGGTAATAATGGCCACTGGTTGTTCTTTCTCCCTCCCAGAGGCCGCGCTGAGGACACGGTTGCCCGTTCCTCCTCTGGAGATGCCGTTGACTGCCCCAGGTTCAGGCTGGCGTGGGTTGTCTGTGCCTGGCCTCACTCTCCTAGCCCTGTGGGGGCAAAAGGAGACGGTCGGAGCGCTTGCTGGCTGTGGAGGAGAGCTGCTGTGGCTGAAGCTGGTGAGGGCAGAGACAGGTAAAGCAGCTGAAGAATACACTAAAGAGGGTGCAGCTAGCAGCTGCCTCCCGCTGCGGGCAAGAGAGCGCCTGCCTCTCTGGGTGAGGAAGGATCCCTCTTTGTAGTTGCAGAGCGCACGAGCGAGCGAGGCTACGTGTCTGGGCAGCCTTGTCTTGTGAGACCTGTATGAGACCTGTGTATCCTCTTAGTTGGAGGACAGCTGAGCCGCCGGAGTTACAGAAGAGGAAGGGAGGAGAGAAGGAGAAGGAAGCGTCCGAACGGGCAAATTCTCCCGGCATCACTGAGAGCGAGAGCTGCGGTGAGTCCCGGGCCCTCGGGGCCCAGCCTCCCCTCTTGTGTATCCCGGTCCCTTTACCTCTCCTTGCCTCTCTGTTCTTCTCTCCTGCTCCCTCTGCCTGGTTTTTTTCATCCTCTGTCTCTGTCCTGCAACCATTGGGGTTTTTTTCCTTTTCCATCTCTTTCTCCTGATCTGCATCTATCCCTTTTTCTCCACAATTGCTCTGACCTGTTCCCTGGTGTTCTTTTCCTCTCTGCGCCTGTACGTGCTGCTCCGTGTTCCTTCCTTCCTATCTCCCTCCCTCCTTCCTTCCTTCTCTTTCTCTCTCTATCCCTTTCTCTTGCTCACTGTTGCTGCTTTTTTTTCATTCTGTAGCTCACCATCTGCTTCCTGCCCTGGTTTTTGTTGTCCTCTGTCTCTCTGCAGGGCTCCTAATACCTCCCTTTCTTTCTTCAACTCCCTGCGTTTCTCAAGGTCTTTGTCTTTCTCTCTCTCATTGTCATTATTATTCTTTGTTGCTCTGTCTCACTTCCTATCCCGTTGTTTCTCGCTGTCTTCCTTTGTCCCACTCCCTGCCCGTATTCATGTTTGTCTCTGTCCTGTTGACCATCCCAGGTGTTTTTTTCTCCTTCATCTCCATCCTGCTGCTGCCCTGGGTTCCGTGGCCCCCCCCACCCCATCTGCCCTGCTCCCTGTCGCTCTTTCTGTCTCCTGTGCTCTGTCCCTGCTGCTTTTTTCTCCATCTCTGTCCAGCGCTCTGTCCCTTTCTTTTTTTCCTCTTGCTGTCCCTCTGCCCTGCTTTCTCTCACTATCTTTTCTGTCTGTCTTTCCCTCTGCCCCGTTCCCTCTTCCATTCTTTCTAACTGTGTCCCCCTGTCCAGCTGGCTGTCCCTTCTTTCCTTTCTCTCTTTTGGATCTCCATATCTCTCTGTCCCACTGCTCATCACAGTTGTGTTTTTCCCTCCAATGCTGTCCTGCGCTCTGTCCCTTTTTTCTCTCTCTGTCATTCTGTCGCGCTCCCTGTGTCTCTCTTCTTAATTTTTCCATCTCTGTCCTGCAGCCCGGTGCTGTTTTTTTTCCCCCTGCCTCTCTCTGTCCTGCTACCCATCCTAGGCCTTTTTTCCCTCCATCTCTGTCCTGCTTCCTGGCTCTAATTTTTGCCTGTCTTGCACTTTGTCCTGCCTTCCTCTCCCTTTTTTCTCTCTCTGTATCGCCTTGTCTTGCTCCCTGTCTTTCTCTGACAAGCTGTGTCCTGCTCCTTGTCCTTTTTCCCCACCCTCCCCATCTCCTAGCTTTCTTCCTGTCTGCCTTTTTTTCTTTGTCTCTCCTTCTGCCCCAATGCTTCTTTCTCTCTGTCACTGTCTCTGTCCCTCCTTTCTTCTTCCTCTCCTCCACTCCCCGCCATCTCTGTCTCCCTCCGTCCTGCTCACGGACCCAATGTTTTCTTGCTCCGTCTCTCTGCAGGGCCGTCGGGGGAGAAAGCGGCCCTGGGACAAATGCTGCAGCGGGGTCCTTGAGCGCTTTTGGGGCCAAGCCCCTGCCCGGCCTGGGTGAGCAGAGGCAGCCCCATCCCATCCCATCCCTGGCTGCTCCTCGCTGGGGCTGGGCAGCCTCTGCCGCTCTCGGCGCGAGTCGAGCTGAGAAACCTTTGTGAGTTTGAGGACGCTACAGATACTCTGCACAAGTGTACTCAGCACAAGAAGGACATGGACCTGCTGGAGCGGGTCCAGAAGAGGGCCACCAAAATGATCCGAGGGCTGGAGCACCTCTCCTATGAGGCCAGGCTGAGAGAGTTGGGGTTGTTCAGCCTGGAGAAGAGAAGGCTGCGAGGAGACCTTATTGCGACCTTCCAGTACTTAAAGGGGGCCTACAGGAAAGATGGGGAGAATCTTTTTAACAAGGCCTGTTGTGACAGGACCAGGAATAATGGATTTAAACTAAAGAAGAATAGAGTTAGACTAGACATAAGAAAGAAGTTTTTTACAATGAGGGTGGTGAAGCACTGGCACAGATTGCCCGGAGAGGTGGTAGAGGCCCCATCCCTGGCAACATTCAAGGTCAGGTTGGACCAACCTGATCTGGTTAAAGCTGTCCCTGCTTACTGCAGGGGGGTTGGGCTAGATGACCTCTAAAGGTCCCTTCCAACCCAAAGCATTCTATGATTCTCTGATCAAACCCAGAGAAAAGGCAAATCTCCTGCCAGTGCCGAAAAGGCGATGAAAAATTGCAGTTACCGGAGCATGCCTCGTTCCTGCATCAGTCCCTTGGGAGTCACGAATGGTTTCATTTCAGGTAAAAGAACAAACTTTCGTCCAGGGCAAATTAAAATCTGCCTGTAACTTTCGATAGGGTCAAGTGTTTCTCTTCTGTTTGTTCATACTAGTTTTATGGGCAAGTTGGAAATAGCCTTTTATTTTTCTGTGCGTCGCTAAATTTTTAGTAATATGTGGTGTCAGCATAGTTGATTTTTGAGCATCTAGATGCCAGTAGAAGCATAATGAATGACACGTGATGAAAACCAGTGCTTAAACTTGATTTTGATATAATTTTTTTTGTTTTTTTGTTTGCTTTCTTTAGAATGCTGGTGGTGTGTTGTCCTGTGGCTCAATCCGCATTCTGTTCTCTGGAACCTTCGATCTAGGAATTTGAAGTAAAAAAAGTTTGCCCTTCCAAAAAAGGGCTGGTCATTCATAGGATTGAGGTGTAGACTTGGAGAGTCTCTTAAGTGCATGATTAGAATTGAAGCCAAATTTGGCTTAATGTTCCTGCTGTTTGTCTTCACTTTCATGAACTTCCTCGCTGCTCCCTCATGGTTGGGAGCTCTGAATCGTCATTTTTTTTCAGTCTCTAAGATATTTGGGTTCCCCCCAGCCCCAGGAGAGGCTATGTTTGACAGTTAATTAGCGTCTTCACAAACGCGTCGGTCAGTACAACTGAATTATGGTTATTAAAACCACCACGATGATAGCAGTCATAGAGATCTGGGCTACTTCGGAGCGTGTATTCATCACATGGAGGCGTCTTTGGAATACAGATCGCCTGTGCTTCATGCTTTGACAAGACAGCACGGTGAGACAGGGAGGAGCTCCGAAAGGAAAAAAAGATACGTCGTCATGGTTTTGGTTTGTTGTTGCTTGGTTTTGGTGTGTTGGGTTTTGATATTTGGGGGGTTTTGGGGTTTTTGTTGGTTGGTTTATTTGTTTGTTTTAAAAAGAGTGCAGTGTTGACCGGTGGCAGCCTGCAGGGCTCTGTTGCCACCTGACCTCTCCTTTTCTGCTCTTTCCCTCCTCTTTCATGGCTCCAATTTTAATTTGGATCGTTTTAGAAGAGCAGTGAAGTTACTTGCCTGTGTCCATGTGGTGGTAATAGCAGGAAGGTATAAATGCTTGAACCGGTAGCGAGTCACTTGGCTACAAGTAGAATTTCTGAAGGAAGAACAGCAGTAACAAGAAGCAAATAGCAAATTACCAAAAAGTTTGCGTGTGTCAAAGACATCGAAGTTTTATTGCCAACTGTTGTTTGGCAATATTTTCCAAATGGCTATTTTTGGTAAGCATGAATTTTTCAGGAAAGCCAGGGTCGTGTGTGGAAAAATAGGTCCCCTAGCATCAGAGGATAGGCTGTGCGGTGGCGGGGCCATTGTTCCCTGCTCAATACTGCCATAGTAGTGTTGCAATATTTCGACCTAAGAGATGGGTTTAGGAACAGAAGGAGAATGCCTGTTTTCTGTAAAGGCTCTAAATGCCGACCCTTTGTCTGCCGCTTTCCTGTGCGTGAGATGAAGCTGTTTCATTTTTCTCCCTTGTTCTGGATCTAAATATTTGTGAAGTTGTTGCTGCTCTTGGGAAAGCCAAAGGCACCTGGATTTGTGCAGCCGCAAAGGAGGGGGGGGGGGGGGGGGGCAGGCGGGAATCCAACCAAAAAACCCCTACCAAAAGCCCAAGAGAACCCCTCTTTCTCAAGAATGAAACCAAAAGCAAGAATCACCAATTTTTATGTTGTGGGAAAGCGCTGAAAAACCCCAGAATTGAATATGTTTGGAAAAAGCAAACAAATACCAGTTTTCTATTGTGGAAATGCCAAAAAGGAAAAAACCACAACAAAACGCAAACAAACCCCATGTCCTGGTTTCGGCTGGGATAGAGTTAATTTTCTTCCTAGTAGCAGGCATAGTGCTGTGTTTTGGATTTAGTAGAAGAATGTTGATAACACACTGATGTTTTTAGTTGTTGCTGAGTACTGCTTATGCTAGTCAAGGACTTTTCAGCTTCCCATGCTCTGCCAGGGGCACAAGAAGCTGGGAGGGGGCACAGCCAGAATAGTTGATCCCAACTGCCCCCAAGGGCCATTCCATACCATACAGTGTCATGGGCAGTATAGAAACTGGGGGGGGTTGGCCAGGGAGCAGCGATCGCTGCTCAGGAACTGTCTGGGCATTGGTCGGCGGGTGGTGAGCAATTGCATTGGGCATCACTTGCTTTGTATATTATTATTACTATTATTATTATATTATTATTTATTTTATTTCAATTATTAAACTGTTCTTATCTCAACCCTGGAGCGTTTCTCACTCTTACTCCTCCGATTCCCTCCCCCATCCCATCGGGGTAGGGGCAGTGAGCGAGCGTCTGCGTGGTGCTTAGTTGCTGGCTGGGGCTAAACCATGACACCCCAGCCCCTAATTTGGGCTAAATGTGGGGTGAAACGCTGGCAGTTTGAGGAGCACCGCTGAGCGTTATCCAGTGTGAATCCGGTGTGGGTCAGTTATGCGGCGCGGATCGCCTGCTGCGGGTTGTCCCAGGTGAGTTACCTGCTGTGGATTACCCCGGGCGGACCCCCTGGCATAGATCATCCCCACGCGTGTCCCCCCATGCACCTTTTCAGCCGCATGTACCCCTTTGTCCGTCCGTGTCCTCCTCCCCGTCCCCCTTGGCTCCCTGCCCTCCCAAATGCTTTCCACCCGAGCATCCCCCTGCACGAGGCTTTCCCCCAGGTGAGTTATTTTTTCCCAGGGACATGCCCCCGCCTCCGCCCCACCATATTGGGCACTGCCCCCCATAACCCCTCTGCTTCTGGGCCCTCAGGGCGCTGCTTGCAGCCCCCCAGACGCTTCCCCGCACCCCGCTCCCAGCCCTGTCTCCCTCCTCCGCTGTTTGGGATTTGTGCTGGGAACGGCGTTGATGTTTTAGCTGGTGTTTTAGCCACTGCCGAGCAGCGTTTGCACCGAGCTGAGGCTTTTCCGGCTCCTCGTACCGCCCCGCCGCCGAGCGGGCTCGGGGGCACGAGGGGTTGGGAGGGGACACGGGCGGGACAGCTGACCCCAGCTGACTAAAGGGCCGTTCCGGACTACACGACGTCGTGTTCTCAGCTAATGGACAAGCCCTGCACAGGAAGCCTTCCTCGTGCGTAGGCGGGATGAGGAGAGCAGAGTTCCGACAGCGCAGAGGTGAGGACAGGTGCACAGAGAACAGCGAAGCCCAAGAATCGCCAGCGTGTTGCTCATTCGCATCCGGGTCCTGCAGCGGCAGCCCGGCGCATGCGCTTTGCCGCGCTCTGTGCTGCCACGTGGTGCGCGAATGCGGTCGTGAAGCTCCGTCTCCGCGCATGCACAGTGGGGCTCTTTGCCGGGGCTCGGTGCTGCCACCCGGTGACCAAAATTTGGTACTGCAGCCCTAGCCCCGCTCGATCGCCGAAGGGCGGCGGCGAGTGGCCGAAGGGCGGCGGCGAGTGGCCGAAGGGCGGCGGCGAGTGGCCGAAGGGCGGCGGGAATCGCCAAGGGGAATCGGGGAGTGCCGAAGGGAGGCGGGAATTGCCCTCGGGGGACCACTCAGACCCATGGGTCCCTCAGGGGGGCACCGCTGGGTCCCAGGGGGGCAACGAACCTCCCCCCTGCTGGGGGGGTGATGCCGCTGTACGCCCCCCGCTGCCCCGTCTCCCCAGTTCGGGGGGGTTCACCCAGCTGTGCCCCCCCCCCCTCCTCCCAGGGTCCCCCCTCCCCGGGATGCTGGGGGCCACCCACGGCCCCGGCCCCGTCCTCCGCATGTTCGGGGTGACGGCAGCCGGCAACAGCGTCTGCCTCCATGGCCACGGCTTCGCCCCCTACTTCTACGTCCTGGGGCCCCCCGTGAGTCGGGGACCCCCCCCCCAACACCCCCTCACACCCACACCCCCGCAGCTACGCCCGGGGATTCTCTAGTGCCTCCTGTAAGGGTTGTGCTCCCCATGGCAGGAGGGGGCTCCGTGCCCCCCCCAAATTCCCCCAACACCCCCAAAACTCCTCTGACCCCCCCCAGCGCCCTGGGAGCCACCCCTAGCTGTCTCTGTGGTTTCTCCACTGTCTCGTACAAGGGTTGTGCTCCCTGTGGCATATGGGGGGGGTCATGGGGGTACAGGGGGAGATTGGGGGGTCATGGGGGGACATCAGGGGTCACGGGAGGACAGGGGGACATTGGGGGTCATGGGGGGGACATCAGGGAGGTCGTAGGTGATACAGGGGGACATTGGAGGGTCACAGGGGGACATTGGGGGTCACAGGAGGGATGGGGGACATCGAGGGGGTCACAGGCTGCAGGGGTCTCTTTGCCTTAAAAGAGGGTCTCTTTGCCTTACTGGTGGTTGGCGGTTGAACTCTTTTTATCTCAACCCATGAGTTTTCTCACTTTTTATTCATGTCTCATTCTACAAAATAATCAGAAAAGAACTTTCAAGATGCTGCTGCCGTCCGGTGACCGCTGCAGCTCGGCAGCCGCACGTGCGGGGGTGCGTCCATGTGCTCGGCAGTGCCGTCCGTCGGTAACAGCCACGCGATGCCTGCGGGGCGATGCCGCCGTGCTTGGCGCTGCCCGCCGGTAAGGAAACGCCGCTGCCGCCCCCGGCCGTGCTCTCGGCGCGCACGAGGCGGAACAGCAGCGCCGGTGCTGGCCCCAGGCGAGCGCGGTTCCCGCAGCGCTGGCACCGCGCGGGTCGGCAGCAGCACCGCCGCAGCCTTGGCTGCCGCTGCAGCGCGGCAGGGTGCTGGGCGTGATGAGCGGTGGCGGGCGGCGGGCAGGAGCCCCGGTGAGGCGAGCGAGCCCCTTTGGGGGTGCGGGGTGTCGCCTGCCCGCTGGGCCCGTGCTCTCAGGAGAGCCGGGAGAGCCCCGTGTGTTCTCTCAGGGGGAGGCCGGCCGAGCGAGCGGAGTTACAGCAGAGGAAGGGAGGAGAGAGGCTGAAAGCAGCGTCTGAGCTGGCAAATTCTCCCAAGGGCGAGAGCTGCGGTGAGTCCCGGGCCCTCGGGGCCCTGTCTCCCCTCCCGTGCGTCCGATTGCCTCCCTGCCCCGTCCCTGGCCCCCTCGCTTTCCCACGCTGCTGCGATTTCTGCCCCCGGCCCCTGCCCCTTCCCTGCACCTCTCTTCTCCTTTCTCTTCTCTCCCACTCCCTCTTCCTCTCTTCCTTCATCTCGCTT
This sequence comes from Pelecanus crispus, assembly GCF_030463565.1. NCBI lineage: Eukaryota > Metazoa > Chordata > Aves > Pelecaniformes > Pelecanidae > Pelecanus > Pelecanus crispus. Next base: position 75,460,215 of record NC_134648.1, read on the forward strand.
GTTCTACCACTCCCTTTTTCTCTCTGCGCTTTTGTCCTGCTACCTCTCCCTCCTTTTTTTTTTTTTTCTCCATTCTCCGTCTTGGTCCTGCAGCCCATCGCTGGTTTTTTCCTTTTTCCATCTCTTTGTCCTGATCTGTGTCTGTCTCTTTACCGCGCCCCCCGCCCCAACTTTCTCTGGCCTGTTCCCTGGCATTCTCTTCCTCGCTGCGCCTGTACGTGCTGCTCCGTGTCCCTGCCTTCCTATCGCTCTCCTACCTTCCTTCTCTTTCTCTCCCTATCCCTTTGTCAGCCTTGGTCCTGTCTCTCTCCCTGTCTCTCATGATTCTTTCTTAATCTGCACCCTGCTCCCTGTCCCATTTCTTTTCTTCTCTCTGCCCTCCATCCTCCCCCTGACTTTTTGCCTGTGTATCTCCGTACTGCTGCCTGTCCCATTGTTTCTCGCTACACCCCCCCCCCGCCCAGCTCGTCGTCCCGTTATTCCCCTCTGTCCTGCTCCCTTTCTTCTCATCCTGCAGCCCAGCGCTAGTTTGTCTTTCTCCCTCTCTTTGTCCTGATCCGCACCTCTCTTCTTCCCTCAATCTCTCTGGCTCATTCTCTATCTTTTTTTCCTCCCTCCCTCCCTCCCTCTCACGCAGGTTCTCTCTCCAGCCGGCTGCTGCCCGCTCGTCACTTTCCCTCTGGCCTGCTCCATGACCCTGTTCGTTCTTCCGCGGTGTCCCTGTAGGACTACTCGTGCCTTTTTTTTTAGCGATGTGTGCATCTCGCTCCCTCATTTTATTTTTTCTTCCTGTTCCTCTGCCCTGCTCCCCATTGCGCTCTCTTCGTTTTCCATATCGGCTGCTCCGGTAACGACCGCTAAATTGTGCCAGGGGAAGGAGGGAGTGTACGGGCACCGAGCCCCGGAGCAGACTTGCTCCCGGGACTTGTAGGCTTTAATGAATAAACACTTGCTGTCTCCTTTGCACTATGGGGCTGTGTTTGCAGTGCTTTGTGCTTGGTGAGCGGCTGCCAGAGAGTCCAGGGGAGCAGGTTACGTGGCGGGTGTCAGGGGCCATGGCTGCAGGTGTGGGCTGGGGCTGGAGGAGCCCCGAGGGTGGGGGCTGATGGTGATGGCCCCTCAGTGCAAAAGGGCTGCAGCCTCGGGGGATGGTGCTGCTGGGGCACGCCTGCCCGAGAGCGCCGACGAGTCGCAAGGACGTTTGCAACCCAGCGGTGGGACCGGCTGACGGTCGGTTGGCGTCGGGCCCCGTCAGGGCAGGTCCCAGGGCTTTTGTGAGAGCTGGTGGAGAGGGGCAGGAGATGGCTGCCCCCACCCCTCTGGGTACCTGGAGACCTTCCCACCCCCTGGAAAAGGCGCTGGGTGCCTCCCCAACTCCACAGAACTCCTCCAGCCCGGCTCGCCCCGTGCAGCTGCCCCCAGCTCCGGCAGCTCCCCTGAAGCGTGTCCCGTAGCCGCAGACGGCCCCCAAATGCTGTCCTCATGGCCGCAGGCTGGCCCTTGAACACGCTGTATTCTCCATAAATGCTGGTGCCGTTAGCATTGGTTTGGGGAAGGAGCTCATGCTGAAGGAGGGGGGTCTGGCCTGAGGAGAGCTACGGTTGGTTATCGGTGTGGATAACGGTGGCTTTTTCTTTCCCTCTCCCAGAGGGAGCGCTGAAGACTCCGCTTTTGGTTCCTCTCCGGGGATGTTGTTGACTGCATCCGGCTCAGGTTTGCGTGGGTTGCCTTTGGCCCCGTTGTCCTGGCGGCACGGGCAAAAAGGGACAGGCGGAGCGCTTCTTGGCTGTGGCCGGGAGCTGCCGCGGCTGAATCTGGGGAGGCCGGAGACAGGTAAAGCAGCTGAAGAACAAAATAAAGAGGGTCCAGCCGGCAGCTGCCTCCCGCTGCGGGCAAGAGAGCGCCTGCCTCTCCGGGTGAGGAAGGATCCCTCCTTGTAGTTGCAGAGCGCACGAGCGAGCGAGGCGACGTGTCTGGGCAGCCGTGTCTCGTGAGAGCTGTAAGAAACCTGTGTATCCTCGTAGGTGGAGGACAGGCGAGTGACCGGAGTCACAGAAGAGGAAGGGAGGAGAGAAGGAGAAAGCAGCGTCCAAACAGGCAAGTGCTCCCGGCAGCGCCAAGAGCAAGAGCTGCGGTGCGTCCCGGGCCCTCGGAGCCCTGTATCCCCTCCTGTGCGTCCGGGTCCCTCCTTGCCCCTCCCCGGCCCCCTCGGTTTCCCACGCCGCTGCAATTTTTTGTGGGGGTTAATTTCCCGCCCCGCCCCCCCCCCCCCCCGCCCCCTTCTCCCCTGTACCTCCTTTCTGCATCTCGCTCTGAGCATCTGCCTGTCCCCATCTTTTAGGTCCTCCCTCTCTCTGCCCTGTAGCCCATGGCTAGTTTTTTCCTTCTGTGTCTCTCTCTGCCCAGCACCTGGCCACTACTTTTGCATTCCTGCCTCTGTGTCCTGTAGCCTGTCACTATTTTTGCCGTCGCTGGCTCCCCCCCGCCCACTTCTCCATCTCGCTCTTTTTTCACTTCCCATCCCTGTTTTTTAATTCCTTCCTCTCTGCTGTGTAGCCCTTTGCTTTTTCCTTTTGTCCATCTCTCTGTGTCCGTCCCGGTGCCCCCGTGGCTGGATGCCAGGCGCCCACCAAAGGTGCTCTGTCGCTCCCCTCTTCAGCTGGACAGCGGAGAGAAAAAATAGAATGAAAAGCTCGTGGGTTGAGATAAGGACAGGGAGAGATTGCTCAGCAATTACTGTCACAGGCAAAACACAGGCTCAACTTGAGGAAACCAGTCTAATTGATTACCAGTCAAATTGGGGTAGGATAATGAGAAATAAGAACTGAATCTTAAAAAAACCTAAATCTTAAAACACCTTCCCCCCACCCCCTCCCCTGTTCCCGGGCTCAACTTCACTCCCGATTTCTCTACCTCCCTCGTCCCGAGCGGAGCAGGGGAACTGGGGAATGTGGGTTGCGGTCTGGATTTTTCCCCTCAGTCTCTCTCTGCCAGGCTCCCTCTCTTTGTTCTTTCATTTCACGTTTTCTGTCCCGTAGCTCCACGCTATTTGCTTGCCTTTCTCCGTCTGTCTCTGGCGCCATCGCTCTGCCCCTGTTCGTGAATTCCTCGTTCTCCGCCCTGTAGGCTGTCGCTTTTGTCCTTTGTCCATCTCACTGTCTCTGGCTCCCCGAGGACCCTATTTTAGAATTGCCCCCCCCCCCTCTTCTTTCTGTACACATTGCTACCCTTTTTGCTCTCCTGCTCTCTTTTTTTTCCAGCTCCCTGTCCCTATTTCTTTATTCTTCCCTCTTCGCCCTGCAGCGTGTAGCTGCGGGGTTTGGTTTGTGTTGTCATCCCACGCACCCTCCCGGCCCCTTCCCTCCGTTGTTCGCTGTCCTGGTTCCCTGTCCCTGTTGTTTCATTCCTCCCTCTCTGCCATGCTCTTGCCGCTGCTGTTTTGTCTTTCCCCATGTCTCTTGGTCCAGCTTCCTGCCCCTGTTCTTCTCTCCTCCCTCTCTGTCGTGATGCCCGTCCCAGGTTTCTCCCGCATCTCCATCCTGCTCCCCGTCCCTCTTTGTCAGTGTCTGTCCAGCTCCCTCTCCCCCTTTCTGCGGCCTCTCTCCCTGCTGCTTCTTTCTCCACCTCTGTCGGGCTCCCTCGTCCCCGTCCTTCTCTCGCTGTCCCATTCCCTGCCTCGTGCTTTCTCTCTACACCCCCCTGTCCAGCGCCCCGCTCCTCATTTTTGACATCCTCCACCTCTGTCCGTTCCACCCGCACCGACAAGCGTGGCTCCCGGAACCACGGCCAGGGTGTCCCAGGGGCAGGGGGAGCGTTGGGGGCCCCGAGCCCCGGAGCAGACTCGCTCCCGGGACTTGTTACGTGCATAACTGAATAATCACTCGCCGGCTGCATTTGCGCTCCCTTTGCACCGGGCAAGGGGCTATGATGGGGCCCAGGGTAGGAGGTGACACGCTGTGGGGGACAGGCAATGGCCCCCTGTTCCTGCTGGGCTCCAGCTGTGGGCCGGGGCTGGAGGAGCCCCAGGTGCGGGCAGTGAGGCTGATGGCCAGGGCCCCTCCCTGTAAAGGGGTGGCTGCCGGTGGAGGGGCTGGTGCTGCCGGTGCTGCCCTGCCCCGGGGGGCCGTGGAGGGGCCGGTGTGAGGCAAGGGAGGAGCGGAGCAGTCGCCGGGCTGTGGCTGCACCTGCACCGAGGGAGAAGGTGAGCAGGGGCCGGGCGATGGCCCGGGAGGGCGACGGTGCCTGCGGGGGAGCGCGGGGCTGCCTCGTCGTGTCATGTCGTGTCGCAGCTGGCGGCGAGGGGAGCCGGGGCGTGTGGGGGTGCCGCGCCGTGCCGGCAGCTGCGGTGCTGGGAAAGGGGCTTGCGGTCGGCCATGTTGCCTGCGCGGAGCATGCCGGGAGCTGTAGTTTTCGCGGCACGGCCCAGTCACGCGGCAGCCTGGTGGCCGAATCGCGGTGCTGCGTCCCGGCGTTCGCGCGCCGGGTGTGGCCCCTCTGGCGCGCCGTCGGTGTCCGGCGCATGCGCGGTGTGCGGGAGCGGCATGGCGGCGCGGCGGGCGCGATTGCCGGTGGCGGGTGAGGGCCAGGAGCAGCGGCGATGTGATGTGATGTGATGTGAGTGAGCCCCTTTGGTGGGTGCAGGGGTGTCTGCTGCCCGCCGGGCTCCCGGGGGTGGCGGGAGGGGAAGCTTCAAAGCTGCCGCTGCGGCAGGCTGCCGGGCAGCTGGGGGCGAGCGGGGTCGGGGCAGCCCCGGGGAGTTCCCCGAGAGAGAGCGGCGGTAGGAGGGAAGGAGGAGGACATGCCGCTGGCGCAGACGGCGGGCACGTCCCCAACTCGCCAGAGCTCCCCCTGAGCGCCCCCCGGGCCCACTGAGCCCATGCAGCTGCCCCCAGCTCCAGCACCTGCCCTGAAGCCTGTCCTGTAGCCCTAGATCACCCCCAAGGCCTGTCGCGAAGCCTGGAAGCTGGCCCTCGAACGCGCTGGATTCTCCCTTAATGCGGTACCGATAGCAGCAGTGCAGGGAAGGAGCGGTGTCTGCAGAAGCCCCTGCATAAGGAGGGGCTGTGGCCGGGGGCAGGCTCTGGTAATAATGGCCACTGGTTATTCTTTCCCCCTCCCAGAGGCCACGCTGAGGACACGGTTGCCCGTTCTTCCCCTGGAGATGCCGTTGACTGCCCCAGGTTCAGGCTGGCGTGGGTTGTCTGTGCCTGGCCTCGCACTCCTAGCGGTGGGGGGGAGAAAAGGGGCAGGCGGAGCGCTTGCTGGCTGTGGAGGAGAGCTGCTGTGGCTGAGGCTGGTGAGGGCAGAGACAGGTAAAGCAGCTGAAGAATACACTAAAGAGGGTGCAGCCGGCAGCTGCCTCCCGCTGCGGGCAAGAAAGCGCCTGCCTCTCTGGGCAAGGAAGGATCCTTCTTTGTAGTTGCAGAGCGCACGAGCGAGCGAGGCTACGCGTCTAGGCAGTCTTGTCTCATGAGAGCTGTAAGAGACCCGTGTATTCTCTTAGGTGGAGGACAGCCAAGCGACCGGAGTTACAGAAGAGGAAGGGAGGAGAGAAGGAGAAGGAAGCGTCTGAACTGGGAAATTCCCCTGGCAGCGCAGAGAGCGAGAGCTGTGGTGAGTCCCGGGCCCTCGGGGCCCAGCCTCCCCTCCCTGCGCGTCCCAGTCCCTTTATCTCTCCTTGCCTCTCTGTTCTTCCCTCCTGCTGCCTCTCCCTGTTTTTTTTCATCCTCTGTCTCTGTCCTGCAACCATTGGTTTTTTTTTCCTATTCCATCTCTTTTCTCCTGATCTGCATCTATCCCTTTTTCCCCGCAATTGCTCTGACCTGTTCCCTAGCGTCCTTTTCTTCTCTGCGCCTGTACGTGCCACTCCGTGTCCCTGCCTTCCTATCTCCCTCCTTCCTTCCTTCTCTTTCTCTATCCCTTTTTCTTGCTCACTGTCCCTGGTTTTTTTCCATCAGCTCACCGTCTGCTTCCTGTTCTAGTTTTTGTTGTCCTCTGTCTCTCCGCAGGGCTCCTAATACCTCCCTTTCTTTCTCCAGCCCCCTGTGCTTCTCAAGGTCTTTGTCTTTCTCTCTCTCTCATTGTCATTATGCTTGTCTGTTGCTCTGTCTCGCTGCTTATCCCGTCGTTTCTTGCTATCTTCCTTTGTCCCACTCCCTGCCTGTATTCATGTTTGTCTCTGTCCTGTTGACCATCCCAGGTGTTTTCTTCTTCTCCATCTCCACCCTGCTGCTGCCCTGTTTTGTTCCTCCCCCCCCCCCCCCCCCCCCATCTGCCCTGCTCCCTGTCACTCTTTCTGCACCTTGTCCTCTGTCCCTGCTGCTTTTTTCTCCATCTCTGTCCAGCGCTCTGTCCCTTTCTTTTTTTCCTCTTGCTATCCCTCTGCCCTGCTTCCTCTCACTATCTTTTCTGTCTTTCTTTCCCTCTGCCCCATTCCCTCTTCCATTCTTTCTAACTGTGTCCCCCTGTCCAGCTGGCTGTCCCTTCTTTCCTTTCTCTCTTTTCGGATCTCCATATCTCTCTGTCCAGCTGCTCATCACAGCTGTTTTTTTCCCTCCAATGCTGTCCAGCTCTCTGTCCCTTTTTTCTCTCTCTGTCATTCTGTCACGCTCCCTGTGTCTCTATTTTTAATTTTTCCATCTGTCCTGCAGCCCGGTGCTGGTTTCCACACCCCCGGCCCTCTCTCCTGTCCTGCTACCCATCCTAGGCCTCTTTCCCTCCATCTCTGTCCTGCTTCCTGGCTCTAATTTTTGCCTGTCTTGCACTTTGTCCTGCCTTCCTCTCCCCTTTTTTCTCTCTCTGTATCGCCTTGTCTTGCTCCCTGTCTTTTTCGGACAAGCTGTGTCCTGCTCCTTGTCCTTTTTCCCCACCCTCCCCATCTCCTAGCTTTCTTCCTGTCTGCCTTTTTTTCTTTGTCTCTCCTTCTGCCCCAATGCTTCTTTCTCTCTGTCACTGTCTCTGTCCCTCCTTTCTTCTTTCTCTCCTCCACTCCCCCCCATCTCTCTCTCCCTCCGTCCTGCTCGCAGACTCAACGTTTTCTTGCTCCGTCTCTCTGCAGGGCTGGCGGGGGCAGAAGCGGCCCTGGGACAAACGCTGCAGCGGGGTCATTGAGGGGTTTTGGGGCCAAGCCCCTGCCTGGCCGGGGCGAGTAGAGGCAGTCACGTCCCATCCCATCCCCAGCTGCTCCTCGCTGGGGCTGGGCGGCCTCTGCCACTCTCGGCGTGAGTCGGGCTGAGAAACCTTTGTGAGTTTGAGGATGCTACAGATACTCCGCATCAAACCCAGAGAAAAGGCAAATCTGCTGCCGGTGCCGAAAAGCTGATGAAAAATTGCAGTTACCGGAGCATGCCTCGTTCCTGCATCGGTCCCTTGGGAGTCACGAATGTTTTCCTTTCAGGTAAAAGAACAAACTTTCATCTAGGATAAATTAAGAGCTGCCTGTAACTTTCGTTAGGGTCAAGTCCTTCTCTTCTGTTTGTTCATACTAGTTTTATGGGCAAGTTGGAATAGCCTTTTATTTTTCTGTGCGTCGCTAAATTTTTAGTAATATGTGGTGTTGGCATAGTTGATTGAGCAGCTAGATGCCAGTAGAAGCATAATGAATGACACGTGATGGAAACCGGTGCTTAAACTTTATTTTGATATGATTTTTTTTGTTTCTTTGTTTGCTTTCATTAGAATGTTGGTGGCGTGTTGTCCTGTGGCTCAATCCGCATTCTGCTCCATGGAACCTTCGATCTAGGACTTTGAAGTAAAAAAAGTTTGCCCTTCCAACAAAGGGCTGGTCATTCATAGGACTGAGGTGTAGACTTGGAGAGTCTCTTAAGTACGTGATCAGAATTGAAGCCCAATTTCACTTAATGTTGCTGCTGTTTGTCTTCACTTTCATGAATTTCCTCGCTGCTCCCTCATGGTTGGGAGCTCTGAACTGTCATTTTTTTTCAGTCTCTAACACATTTGGGTTCCCCCAACCTCCCCCCCCACCCCCTGCCAAGGAGAGGCTACGTTTGAAAGTTAATTAGCGTCCTCACAAACGCGTCTGTCAATAAAACTGAATTACGGTTATTAAAACCATAAGCATGATACCAGTCGTAGAGATCTGGGCTACTTGTGAATGTGTATTTGTCTCATGCAAATGTCATCAGGGAAACAGATCGCCTGTGCTTCATGCTCTGACAAGACAGCATGGTGAGACAGGGAGGAGCTCCGAAAGGAAAAAAAGATACATGGTCATGGTTTTGGTTTGTTGTTGCTTGGTTTTGGTGTGTTGGGTTTTGATGTTTGGGGGGTTTTTGGTTTTTTGTTGGTTGGTTGGTTGGTTTGTTTGTTTTAAAAAGAGTGCAGTGTTGACGGGTGGCAGCCTGCAGGGCTCTGTTGCTGCCTGACCTCTCCTTTTCTGCTCTTTCTCTCCTCTTTCATGGCTCTAATTTTAATTTGGATCGTTTTAGAGAGCAGTGAAGTTACTTGCCTGTGTCCGTGTGGTGGTAATACCAGGAAGGTAAATGCTTGAACCAGTAGCAAGTCACTTGGCTACAAGTAGCATTTCTGAAGGAAGAACAGCAGTAACAAGAAGCAAATAGCAAGTTACCAGAAATGTGCGTGTGTCAAAGACATCGAAGTTTTATTGTCAAATGTTGTTTGGTAATGTTTTCCAAATGGCTATTTTTGGTAAGCATAAATTTTTCCGGAAAGCCGGGGTCGTGTATGCAAAAGTAGTTCCCTCTGTGCGTCCTGCTACGTAAATGGCATGGGAGGATAGGCTGTGCAGTGGCGGGGCAGTTGTTCCCTACTCTCAGTATTGCTGTAGTAGCGTTGCAATATTTCGACCTAACAGATGGGTTTAGGAATGTAAAGAGAATGCCTGTTTTCTGTAAAGGCTCTAAATGCCGACCCTTTGTCTGCCGCTTTTCTGTGCGTGAGATGAAGCTATTTTATTTTTCTCCCTTGTTCCTGGTCTAAATATTTCTGAAGCCGTTGCTGCTCTCGGGAAAGCCAAAGGCACCTGGATTTGTGCAGCTGGAAAGAAAGGGGGCGGGGGGGGGCCGCGGGGGCAACCAAAAAAAAAACCCCCACCAAAAGCCCAAGAGAACCCCTCTTTCTCAAGAATGAAACCAAAAGCAAGAATCACCAATTTTTATGTTGTGGGAAAGCGCTGAAAAACCCCAGAATTGAATATGTTTGGAAAAAGCAAACAAATGCCAGTTTTCTATTGTGGAAATGCCAAAAAGAAAAAAAGGAAAAAACCACAACAAAACGCAAACAAACCCCATGTCCTGGTTTCGGCTGGGATAGTTAATTTTCTTCCTAGTAGCAGGCATAGTGCTGTGTTTTGGATTTAGTAGGAGAAGAATGTTGATAACACGCTGATTTTTTTAGTTGTTGCTGAGTACTGCTTATGCTAGTCAAGGACTTTTCAGCTTCCCATGCTCTGCCAGGGGCACAAGAAACTGGGAGGGGGCACAGCCAGAAGAGTTGATCCCAACTGCCCCCAAGGGCCATTCCATACCATACAGTGTCATGGGTAGTATAGAAACTGGGGGGGGTTGGCCAGGGAGCAGCGATCGCTGCTCAGGAACTGTCTGGGCATTGGTCGGCGGGTGGTGAGCAATTGCATTGGGCATCACTTGCTTTGTATATTATTATTACTATTATTATTATATTATTATTTATTTTATTTCAATTATTAAACTGTTCTTATCTCAACCCTGGAGCGTTTCTCACTCTTACTCCTCCGATTCCCTCCCCCATCCCATCGGGGTAGGGGCAGTGAGCGAGCGTCTGCGTGGTGCTTAGTTGCTGGCTGGGGCTAAACCATGACACCCCAGCCCCTAATTTGGGCTAAATGTGGGGTGAAACGCTGGCAGTTTGAGGAGCACCGCTGAGCGTTATCCAGCGTGAATCCGGTGTGGGTCAGTTATGCGGCGCGGATCGCCTGCTGCGGGTTGTCCCAGGTGAGTTACCTGCTGTGGATTACCCCGGGCGGACCCCCTGGCATAGATCATCCCCACGCGTGTCCCCCCATGCACCTTTTCAGCCGCATGTACCCCTTTGTCCGTCCGTGTCCTCCTCCCCGTCCCCCTTGTCTCCCTGCCCTCCCAAATGCTTTCCACCCGAGCGTCCCCCTGCACGAGGCTTTCCCCCAGGTGAGTTCTTTTTCCCCGGGGACGTGCCCCCGCCTCTGCCCCACCATATTGGGCACTGCCCCCCATAACCCCTCTGCTTCTGGGCCCTCAGGGCGCTGCTTGCAGCCCCCCAGCCCTGTCTCCCTCCTCCGCTGTTTGGGATTTGTGCTGGGAACGGCGTTGATGTTTTAGCTGGTGTTTTAGCCACTGCCGAGCAGCGTTTGCACCGAGCTGAGGCTTTTCCGGCTCCTCGTACCGCCCCGCCGCCGAGCGGGCTCGGGGGCACGAGGGGTTGGGAGGGGACACGGGCGGGACAGCTGACCCCAGCTGACTAAAGGGCCGTTCCGGACTACACGACGTCGTGTTCTCAGCTAATGGACAAGCCCTGCACAGGAAGCCTTCCTCGTGCGTAGGCGGGATGAGGAGAGCAGAGTTCCGACAGCGCAGAGGTGAGGACAGGTGCACAGAGAACAGCGAAGCCCAAGAATCGCCAGCGTGTTGCTCATTCGCATCCGGGTCCTGCAGCGGCAGCCCGGCGCATGCGCTTTGCCGCGCTCTGTGCTGCCACGTGGTGCGCGAATGCGGTCGTGAAGCTCCGTCTCCGCGCATGCACAGTGGGGCTCTTTGCCGGGGCTCGGTGCTGCCACCCGGTGACCAAAATTTGGTACTGCAGCCCTAGCCCCGCTCGATCGCCGAAGACTGCCGAGAGTCGCCGAAGGGCGGCGGCGAGTGCCGAAGGGTGCCGGGAGTCGCCGAAGGGTGCCGGGAGTCGCCGAAGGGTGCCGGGAGTCGCCGAAGGGTGCCGGGAGTCGCCGAAGGGCGGCGGCGAGTGCCGAAGGGCGGCGGCGAGTGCCGAAGGGCGGCGGCGAGTGCCGAAGGGCGGCGGCGAGTGCCGAAGGGCGGCGGCGAGTGCCGAAGGGCGGCGGCGAGTGCCGAAGTGTGCCGGGAATCGCCGAAGGGCGGCGGCGAGTGCCGAAGGGCGGCGGGAATCGCCGAAGGGCGGCGGCGAGTGCCGAAGGGTGCCGGGAATCGCCGAAGGGAGGCGGGGAGTGCCGAAGGGCGGCGGGAATCGCCGAAGGGCGGCGGCGAGTGCCGAAGGGTGCCGGGAATCGCCGAAGGGCGGCGGCGAGTGCCGAAGGGCGGCGGCGAGTGCCGAAGGGCGGCGGCGAGTGCCGAAGGGCGGCGGCGAGTGCCGAAGGGTGCCGGGAATCGCCGAAGCGCGGCGGCGAGTGCCGAAGGGTGCCGGGAATCGCCGAAGGGCGGCGGCGAGTGCCGAAGGGCGGCGGGAATCGCCGAAGGGCGGCGGCGAGTGCCGAAGAGTGCCGGGAATCGCCGAAGGGCGGCGGCGAGTGCCGAAGAGTGCCGGGAATCGCCGAAGGGCGGCGGCGAATGCCGAAGGGCGGCGGCGAGTGCCGAAGAGTGCCGGGAATCGCCGAAGGCAGGCGGGAATTGCCAAGGGGAATCGGGGAGTGCCGGAGGGAGGCGGGAATTGCCCTCGGGGGACCACTCAGACCCATGGGTCCCTCAGGGGGGCACCGCTGGGTCCCAGGGGGGCAACGAACCTCCCCCCTGCTGGGGGGGTGATGCCGCTGTACGCCCCCCACCGCCCCGTCTCCCCAGTTCGGGGGGGTTCACCCAGCTGTGCCCCCCCCCCCCCCTCCTCCCAGGGTCCCCCCTCCCCGGGATGCTGGGGGCCACCCACGGCCCCGGCCCCGTCCTCCACATGTTCGGGGTGACGGCAGCCGGCAACAGCGTCTGCCTCCACGGCCACGGCTTCGCCCCCTACTTCTACGTCCTGGGGCCCCCCGTGAGTCGGGGACCCCCCCCCGAACACCCCCTCACACCCACACCCCCGCAGCTACGCCCGGGGATTCTCTAGTGCCTCCTGTAAGGGTTGTGCTCCCCATGGCAGGAGGGGGCTCCGTGCCCCCCCCAAATTCCCCCAACACCCCCAAAACTCCTCTGACCCCCCCCAGCGCCCTGGGAGCCACCCCTAGCTGTCTCTGTGGTTTCTCCACTGTCTCGTACAAGGGTTGTGCTCCCTGTGGCATATGGGGGGGGTCATGGGGGTACAGGGGGAGATTGGGGGGTCATGGGGGGACATCAGGGGTCACGGGAGGACAGGGGGACATTGGGGGTCATGGGGGGGACATCAGGGAGGTCATAGGTGGTACAGGGGGACATTGGAGGGTCACAGGGGGACATTGGGGTCACAGGAGGGATGGGGGACATCAGAGGGGGACATCGAGGGGGTCACAGGCTGCAGGGGTCTCTTTGCCTTAAAAAAGAGGGTCTCTTTGCCTTACTGGTGGTTGGCGGTTGAACTCTTTTTATCTCAACCCATGAGTTTTCTCACTTTTTATTCATGTCTCATTCTACAAAATAATCAGAAAAGAACTTTCAAGATGCTGCTGCCGTCCGGTGACCGCTGCAGCTCGGCAGCCGCACGTGCGGGGGTGCGTCCATGTGCTCGGCAGTGCCGTCCGTCGGTAACAGCCACGCGATGCCGCTGCACCTGCGGGGCGATGCCGCCGTGCTTGGCGCTGCCCGCCGGTAAGGAAACGCCGCTGCCGCCCCCGGCCGTGCTCTCGGCGCGCACAAGGCGGAACAGCAGCGCCGGTGCTGGCCCCAGGCGAGCGCGGTTCCCGCAGCGCTGGCACCGCGCAGGTCGGCAGCAGCACCGCCGCAGCCTTGGCTGCCGCTGCAGCGCGGCAGGGTGCTGGGCGTGATGAGCGGTGGCGGGTGGCGGGCAGCGGGCAGGAGCCCCGGTGAGGCGAGCGAGCCCCTTTGGGGGTGCGGGGGTGTCGCCTGCCCGCTGGGCCCGTGCTCTCGGGAGAGCCCCGTGTGTTCTCTCAGGGGGAGGCCGGCCGAGCGAGCGGAGTTACAGCAGAGGAAGGGAGGAGAGAGGCTGAAAGCAGCGTCTGAGCTGGCAAATTCTCCCAAGGGCGAGAGCTGCGGTGAGTCCCGGGCCCTCGGGGCCCTGTCTCCCCTCCCGTGCGTCCGATTGCCTCCCTGCCCCGCCCCTGGCCCCCTCGCTTTCCCACGCTGCTGCGATTTCTGCCCCCGGCCCCTGCCCCTTCCCTGCACCTCTCTTCTCCTTTCTCTTCTCTCCCACTCCCTCTTCCTCTCTTCCTTCATCTCGCTTGTTCTACCACTCCCTTTTTCTCTCTGCGCTTTTGTCCTGCTACCTCTCCCTCCTTTTTTTTTTTTTTCTCTCCATTCTCCGTCTTGGTCCTGCAGCCCATCGCTGGTTTTTTCCTTTTTCCATCTCTTTGTCCTGATCTGTGTCTGTCTCTTTACCGCGCCCCCCGCCCCAACTTTCTCTGGCCTGTTCCCTGGCGTTCTCTTCCTCGCTGCGCCTGTACGTGCTGCTCCGTGTCCCTGCCTTCCTATCGCTCTCCTACCTTCCTTCTCTTTCTCTCCCTATCCCTTTGTCAGCCTTGGTCCTGTCTCTCTCCCTGTCTCTCATGATTCTTTCTTAATCTGCACCCTGCTCCCTGTCCCATTTCTTTTCTTCTCTCTGCCCTCCATCCTCCCCCTGACTTTTTGCCTGTATATCTCCGTACTGCTGCCTGTCCCATTGTTTCTCGCTACACGCCCCCCCCGCCCAGCTCGTCGTCCCGTTATTCCCCTCTGTCCTGCTCCCTTTCTTCTCATCCTGCAGCCCAGCGCTGGTTTGTCTTTCTCCCTCTCTTTGTCCTGATCCGCACCTCTCTTCTTCCCTCAATCTCTCTGGCTCATTCTCTATCTTTTTTTCCTCCCTCCCTCCCTCCCTCTCACGCAGGTTCTCTCTCCAGCCGGCTGCTGCCCGCTCGTCACTTTCCCTCTGGCCTGCTCCATGACCCTGTTCGTTCTTCCGCGGTGTCCCTGTAGGACTACTCGTGCCTTTTTTTTTAGCGATGTGTGCATCTCGCTCCCTCATTTTATTTTTTCTTCCTGTTCCTCTGCCCTGCTCCCCATTGCGCTCTCTTCGTTTTCCATATCGGCTGCTCCAGTAACGACCGCTAAATTGTGCCAGGGGAAGGAGGGAGTGTACGGGCACCGAGCCCCGGAGCAGACTTGCTCCCGGGACTTGTAGGCTTTAATGAATAAACACTTGCTGTCTCCTTTGCACTATGGGGCTGTGTTTGCAGTGCTTTGTGCTTGGTGAGCGGCTGCCAGAGAGTCCAGGGGAGCAGGTTACGTGGCGGGTGTCAGGGGCCATGGCTGCAGGTGTGGGCTGGGGCTGGAGGAGCCCCGAGGGTGGGGGCTGATGGTGATGGCCCCTCAGTGCAAAAGGGCTGCAGCCTCGGGGGATGGTGCTGCTGGGGCACGCCTGCCCGAGAGCGCCGACGAGTCGCAAGGACGTTTGCAACCCAGCGGTGGGACCGGCTGACGGTCGGTTGGCGTCGGGCCCCGTCAGGGCAGGTCCCAGGGCTTTTGTGAGAGCTGGTGGAGAGGGGCAGGAGATGGCTGCCCCCACCCCTCTGGGTACCTGGAGACCTTCCCACCCCCTGGAAAAGGCGCTGGGTGCCTCCCCAACTCCACAGAACTCCTCCAGCCCGGCTCGCCCCGTGCAGCTGCCCCCAGCTCCGGCAGCTCCCCTGAAGCGTGTCCCGTAGCCGCAGACGGCCCCCAAATGCTGTCCTCATGGCCGCAGGCTGGCCCTTGAACACGCTGTATTCTCCATAAATGCTGGTGCCGTTAGCATTGGTTTGGGGAAGGAGCTCATGCTGAAGGAGGGGGGTCTGGCCTGAGGAGAGCTACGGTTGGTTATCGGTGTGGATAACGGTGGCTTTTTCTTTCCCTCTCCCAGAGGGAGCGCTGAAGACTCCGCTTTTGGTTCCTCTCCGGGGATGTTGTTGACTGCATCCGGCTCAGGTTTGCGTGGGTTGCCTTTGGCCCCGTTGTCCTGGCGGCACGGGCAAAAAGGGACAGGCGGAGCGCTTCTTGGCTGTGGCCGGGAGCTGCCGCGGCTGAATCTGGGGAGGCCGGAGACAGGTAAAGCAGCTGAAGAACAAAATAAAGAGGGTCCAGCCGGCAGCTGCCTCCCGCTGCGGGCAAGAGAGCGCCTGCCTCTCCGGGTGAGGAAGGATCCCTCCTTGTAGTTGCAGAGCGCACGAGCGAGCGAGGCGACGTGTCTGGGCAGCCGTGTCTCGTGAGAGCTGTAAGAAACCTGTGTATCCTCGTAGGTGGAGGACAGGCGAGTGACCGGAGTCACAGAAGAGGAAGGGAGGAGAGAAGGAGAAAGCAGCGTCCAAACAGGCAAGTGCTCCCGGCAGCGCCAAGAGCAAGAGCTGCGGTGCGTCCCGGGCCCTCGGAGCCCTGTATCCCCTCCTGTGCGTCCGGGTCCCTCCTTGCCCCTCCCCGGCCCCCTCGGTTTCCCACGCCGCTGCAATTTTTTGTGGGGGTTAATTTCCCGCCCCGCCCCCCCCCCCCCCCCGCCCCCTTCTCCCCTGTACCTCCTTTCTGCATCTCGCTCTGAGCATCTGCCTGTCCCCATCTTTTAGGTCCTCCCTCTCTCTGCCCTGTAGCCCATGGCTAGTTTTTTCCTTCTGTGTCTCTCTCTGCCCAGCACCTGGCCACTACTTTTGCATTCCTGCCTCTGTGTCCTGTAGCCTGTCACTATTTTTGCCGTCGCTGGCTCCCCCCCGCCCACTTCTCCATCTCGCTCTTTTTTCACTTCCCATCCCTGTTTTTTAATTCCTTCCTCTCTGCTGTGTAGCCCTTTGCTTTTTCCTTTTGTCCATCTCTCTGTGTCCGTCCCGGTGCCCCCGTGGCTGGATGCCAGGCGCCCACCAAAGGTGCTCTGTCGCTCCCCTCTTCAGCTGGACAGCGGAGAGAAAAAATAGAATGAAAAGCTCGTGGGTTGAGATAAGGACAGGGAGAGATTGCTCAGCAATTACTGTCACAGGCAAAACACAGGCTCAACTTGAGGAAACCAGTCTAATTGATTACCAGTCAAATTGGGGTAGGATAATGAGAAATAAGAACTGAATCTTAAAAAAACCTAAATCTTAAAACACCTTCCCCCCACCCCCTCCCCTGTTCCCGGGCTCAACTTCACTCCCGATTTCTCTACCTCCCTCGTCCCGAGCGGAGCAGGGGAACTGGGGAATGTGGGTTGCGGTCTGGATTTTTCCCCTCAGTCTCTCTCTGCCAGGCTCCCTCTCTTTGTTCTTTCATTTCACGTTTTCTGTCCCGTAGCTCCACGCTATTTGCTTGCCTTTCTCCGTCTGTCTCTGGCGCCATCGCTCTGCCCCTGTTCGTGAATTCCTCGTTCTCCGCCCTGTAGGCTGTCGCTTTTGTCCTTTGTCCATCTCACTGTCTCTGGCTCCCCGAGGACCCTATTTTAGAATTGCCCCCCCCCCCCTCTTCTTTCTGTACACATTGCTACCCTTTTTGCTCTCCTGCTCTCTTTTTTTTCCAGCTCCCTGTCCCTATTTCTTTATTCTTCCCTCTTCGCCCTGCAGCGTGTAGCTGCGGGGTTTGGTTTGTGTTGTCATCCCACGCACCCTCCCGGCCCCTTCCCTCCGTTGTTCGCTGTCCTGGTTCCCTGTCCCTGTTGTTTCATTCCTCCCTCTCTGCCATGCTCTTGCCGCTGCTGTTTTGTCTTTCCCCATGTCTCTTGGTCCAGCTTCCTGCCCCTGTTCTTCTCTCCTCCCTCTCTGTCGTGATGCCCGTCCCAGGTTTCTCCCGCATCTCCATCCTGCTCCCCGTCCCTCTTTGTCAGTGTCTGTCCAGCTCCCTCTCCCCCTTTCTGCGGCCTCTCTCCCTGCTGCTTCTTTCTCCACCTCTGTCGGGCTCCCTCGTCCCCGTCCTTCTCTCGCTGTCCCATTCCCTGCCTCGTGCTTTCTCTCTACACCCCCCTGTCCAGCGCCCCGCTCCTCATTTTTGACATCCTCCACCTCTGTCCGTTCCACCCGCACCGACAAGCGTGGCTCCCGGAACCACGGCCAGGGTGTCCCAGGGGCAGGGGGAGCGTTGGGGGCCCCGAGCCCCGGAGCAGACTCGCTCCCGGGACTTGTTACGTGCATAACTGAATAATCACTCGCCGGCTGCATTTGCGCTCCCTTTGCACCGGGCAAGGGGCTATGATGGGGCCCAGGGTAGGAGGTGACACGCTGTGGGGGACAGGCAATGGCCCCCTGTTCCTGCTGGGCTCCAGCTGTGGGCCGGGGCTGGAGGAGCCCCAGGTGCGGGCAGTGAGGCTGATGGCCAGGGCCCCTCCCTGTAAAGGGGTGGCTGCCGGTGGAGGGGCTGGTGCTGCCGGTGCTGCCCTGCCCCGGGGGGCCGTGGAGGGGCCGGTGTGAGGCAAGGGAGGAGCGGAGCAGTCGCCGGGCTGTGGCTGCACCTGCACCGAGGGAGAAGGTGAGCAGGGGCCGGGCGATGGCCCGGGAGGGCGACGGTGCCTGCGGGGGAGCGCGGGGCTGCCTCGTCGTGTCATGTCGTGTCGCAGCTGGCGGCGAGGGGAGCCGGGGCGTGTGGGGGTGCCGCGCCGTGCCGGCAGCTGCGGTGCTGGGAAAGGGGCTTGCGGTCGGCCATGTTGCCTGCGCGGAGCATGCCGGGAGCTGTAGTTTTCGCGGCACGGCCCAGTCACGCGGCAGCCTGGTGGCCGAATCGCGGTGCTGCGTCCCGGCGTTCGCGCGCCGGGTGTGGCCCCTCTGGCGCGCCGTCGGTGTCCGGCGCATGCGCGGTGTGCGGGAGCGGCATGGCGGCGCGGCGGGCGCGATTGCCGGTGGCGGGTGAGGGCCAGGAGCAGCGGCGATGTGATGTGATGTGATGTGAGTGAGCCCCTTTGGTGGGTGCAGGGGTGTCTGCTGCCCGCCGGGCTCCCGGGGGTGGCGGGAGGGGAAGCTTCAAAGCTGCCGCTGCGGCAGGCTGCCGGGCAGCTGGGGGCGAGCGGGGTCGGGGCAGCCCCGGGGAGTTCCCCGAGAGAGAGCGGCGGTAGGAGGGAAGGAGGAGGACATGCCGCTGGCGCAGACGGCGGGCACGTCCCCAACTCGCCAGAGCTCCCCCTGAGCGCCCCCCGGGCCCACTGAGCCCATGCAGCTGCCCCCAGCTCCAGCACCTGCCCTGAAGCCTGTCCTGTAGCCCTAGATCACCCCCAAGGCCTGTCGCGAAGCCTGGAAGCTGGCCCTCGAACGCGCTGGATTCTCCCTTAATGCGGTACCGATAGCAGCAGTGCAGGGAAGGAGCGGTGTCTGCAGAAGCCCCTGCATAAGGAGGGGCTGTGGCCGGGGGCAGGCTCTGGTAATAATGGCCACTGGTTATTCTTTCCCCCTCCCAGAGGCCACGCTGAGGACACGGTTGCCCGTTCTTCCCCTGGAGATGCCGTTGACTGCCCCAGGTTCAGGCTGGCGTGGGTTGTCTGTGCCTGGCCTCGCACTCCTAGCGGTGGGGGGGAGAAAAGGGGCAGGCGGAGCGCTTGCTGGCTGTGGAGGAGAGCTGCTGTGGCTGAAGCTGGCGAGGGCAGAGACAGGTAAAGCAGCTGAAGAATACACTAAAGAGGGTGCAGCCGGCAGCTGCCTCCCGCTGCGGGCAAGAAAGCGCCTGCCTCTCTGGGCAAGGAAGGATCCTTCTTTGTAGTTGCAGAGCGCACGAGCGAGCGAGGCTACGCGTCTAGGCAGTCTTGTCTCATGAGAGCTGTAAGAGACCCGTGTATTCTCTTAGGTGGAGGACAGCCAAGCGACCGGAGTTACAGAAGAGGAAGGGAGGAGAGAAGGAGAAGGAAGCGTCTGAACTGGGAAATTCCCCTGGCAGCGCAGAGAGCGAGAGCTGTGGTGAGTCCCGGGCCCTCGGGGCCCAGCCTCCCCTCCCTGCGCGTCCCAGTCCCTTTATCTCTCCTTGCCTCTCTGTTCTTCCCTCCTGCTGCCTCTCCCTGTTTTTTTTCATCCTCTGTCTCTGTCCTGCAACCATTGGTTTTTTTTCCTATTCCATCTCTTTTCTCCTGATCTGCATCTATCCCTTTTTCCCCGCAATTGCTCTGACCTGTTCCCTAGCGTCCTTTTCTTCTCTGCGCCTGTACGTGCCACTCCGTGTCCCTGCCTTCCTATCTCCCTCCTTCCTTCCTTCTCTTTCTCTATCCCTTTTTCTTGCTCACTGTCCCTGGTTTTTTTCCATCAGCTCACCGTCTGCTTCCTGTTCTAGTTTTTGTTGTCCCCTGTCTCTCCGCAGGGCTCCTAATACCTCCCTTTCTTTCTCCAGCCCCCTGTGCTTCTCAAGGTCTTTGTCTTTCTCTCTCTCTCATTGTCATTATGCTTGTCTGTTGCTCTGTCTCGCTGCTTATCCCGTCGTTTCTTGCTATCTTCCTTTGTCCCACTCCCTGCCTGTATTCATGTTTGTCTCTGTCCTGTTGACCATCCCAGGTGTTTTCTTCTTCTCCATCTCCACCCTGCTGCTGCCCTGTTTTGTCCCCCCCCCCGCCCCCCATCTGCCCTGCTCCCTGTCACTCTTTCTGCACCTTGTCCTCTGTCCCTGCTGCTTTTTTCTCCATCTCTGTCCAGCGCTCTGTCCCTTTCTTTTTTTCCTCTTGCTATCCCTCTGCCCTGCTTCCTCTCACTATCTTTTCTGTCTTTCTTTCCCTCTGCCCCATTCCCTCTTCCATTCTTTCTAACTGTGTCCCCCTGTCCAGCTGGCTGTCCCTTCTTTCCTTTCTCTCTTTTCGGATCTCCATATCTCTCTGTCCAGCTGCTCATCACAGCTGTTTTTTTCCCTCCAATGCTGTCCAGCTCTCTGTCCCTTTTTTCTCTCTCTGTCATTCTGTCACGCTCCCTGTGTCTCTATTTTTAATTTTTCCATCTGTCCTGCAGCCCGGTGCTGGTTTCCACACCCCCGGCCCTCTCTCCTGTCCTGCTACCCATCCTAGGCCTCTTTCCCTCCATCTCTGTCCTGCTTCCTGGCTCTAATTTTTGCCTGTCTTGCACTTTGTCCTGCCTTCCTCTCCCTTTTTTCTCTCTCTGTATCGCCTTGTCTTGCTCCCTGTCTTTTTCGTACAAGCTGTGTCCTGCTCCTTGTCCTTTTTCCCCACCCTCCCCATCTCCTAGCTTTCTTCCTGTCTGCCTTTTTTTCTTTGTCTCTCCTTCTGCCCCAATGCTTCTTTCTCTCCTCCACTCCCCCCCCATCTCTCTCTCCCTCCGTCCTGCTCGCAGACTCAACGTTTTCTTGCTCCGTCTCTCTGCAGGGCTGGCGGGGGCAGAAGCGGCCCTGGGACAAACGCTGCAGCGGGGTCATTGAGGGGTTTTGGGGCCAAGCCCCTGCCTGGCCGGGGCGAGTAGAGGCAGTCACGTCCCATCCCATCCCCAGCTGCTCCTCGCTGGGGCTGGGCGGCCTCTGCCACTCTCGGCGTGAGTCGGGCTGAGAAACCTTTGTGAGTTTGAGGATGCTACAGATACTCCGCATCAAACCCAGAGAAAAGGCAAATCTGCTGCCGGTGCCGAAAAGCTGATGAAAAATTGCAGTTACCGGAGCATGCCTCGTTCCTGCATCGGTCCCTTGGGAGTCACGAATGTTTTCCTTTCAGGTAAAAGAACAAACTTTCATCTAGGATAAATTAAGAGCTGCCTGTAACTTTCGTTAGGGTCAAGTCCTTCTCTTCTGTTTGTTCATACTAGTTTTATGGGCAAGTTGGAAATAGCCTTTTATTTTTCTGTGCGTCGCTAAATTTTTAGTAATATGTGGTGTTGGCATAGTTGATTTTTGAGCAGCTAGATGCCAGTAGAAGCATAATGAATGACACGTGATGGAAACCGGTGCTTAAACTTTATTTTGATATGATTTTTTTTGTTTCTTTGTTTGCTTTCATTAGAATGTTGGTGGCGTGTTGTCCTGTGGCTCAATCCGCATTCTGCTCCATGGAACCTTCGATCTAGGACTTTGAAGTAAAAAAAGTTTGCCCTTCCAACAAAGGGCTGGTCATTCATAGGACTGAGGTGTAGACTTGGAGAGTCTCTTAAGTACGTGATCAGAATTGAAGCCCAATTTCACTTAATGTTGCTGCTGTTTGTCTTCACTTTCATGAATTTCCTCGCTGCTCCCTCATGGTTGGGAGCTCTGAACTGTCATTTTTTTTCAGTCTCTAACACATTTGGGTTCCCCCAACCTCCCCCCCCACCCCCTGCCAAGGAGAGGCTACGTTTGAAAGTTAATTAGCGTCCTCACAAACGCGTCTGTCAATAAAACTGAATTACGGTTATTAAAACCATAAGCATGATACCAGTCGTAGAGATCTGGGCTACTTGTGAATGTGTATTTGTCTCATGCAAATGTCATCGGGGAAACAGATCGCCTGTGCTTCATGCTCTGACAAGACAGCATGGTGAGACAGGGAGGAGCTCCGAAAGGAAAAAAAGATACATGGTCATGGTTTTGGTTTGTTGTTGCTTGGTTTTGGTGTGTTGGGTTTTGATGTTTGGGGGGTTTTTGGTTTTTTGTTGGTTGGTTGGTTGGTTTGTTTGTTTTAAAAAGAGTGCAGTGTTGACGGGTGGCAGCCTGCAGGGCTCTGTTGCCGCCTGACCTCTCCTTTTCTGCTCTTTCTCTCCTCTTTCATGGCTCTAATTTTAATTTGGATCGTTTTAGAAGAGCAGTGAAGTTACTTGCCTGTGTCCATGTGGTGGTAATACCAGGAAGGTAAATGCTTGAACCAGTAGCGAGTCACTTGGCTACAAGTAGACTTTCTGAAGAACAGCAGTAAACAAGAAGCAAATAGGAAATTACCAAAAATTTGTGTGTCAAACATCGAAGGTTTATTGCCAACTGTTGTTTGGCAATATTTTCCAAATGGCTATTTTTGGTAAGCATAAATTTTTCGGGAAAGCCAGGGTTGTGTGTGCAAAAACAGGTCCCCTAGCATCAGAGGATAGGCTGTGCGGTGGCGGGGCCATTGTTCCCTGATCAATACTGCCATAGTAGTGTTGCAATATTTCAACCTAAGAGATGGGTTTAGGAACAGAAGGAGAATGCCTGTTTTCTGTAAAGGCTGTAAATGCCGACCCTTTGTCTGCCGCTTTTCTGTGCGTGAGATGAAGCTGTTTTATTTTTCTCCCTTGTTCTGGGTCTAAATATTTGTGAAGCTGTTGCTGCTCTTGGGAAAGCCAAAGGCACCTGGATTTGTGCAGCTGGAAAGAAAGGGGGGGGGGGGGGGGGTCCAACCAAAAAAACCCCCCACCAAAAGCCCAAAAGAACCCCTCTTTCTCAAGAATGAAACCAAAAGCAAGAATCACCAATTTTTATGTTGTGGGAAAGCGCTGAAAAAACCCAGAATTGAATATGTTTGGAAAAAGCAAACAAATGCCAGTTTTCTATTGTGGAAGTGCCAGAAAGAAAAAAAGGAAAAAACCACAACAAAACGCAAACAAACCCCATGTCCTGGTTTCGGCTGGGATAGTTAATTTTCTTCCTAGTAGCAGGCATAGTGCTGTGTTTTGGATTTAGTAGGAGAAGAATGTTGATAACATGCTGATGATTTTAGTTGTTGCTAAGTACTGCTTATGCTAGTCAAGGACTTTTCAGCTTCCCATGCTCTGCCAGGGGCACAAGAAACTGGGAGGGGGCACAGCCAGAATAGTTGATCCAAACTGACCAAAGAGCTATTCCATACCATACAGCGTCATGCTCAGTATAGAAACTGGGGGGGGGGGGGTGGGGGGTGGGGGGGTGGCCGGGGAGCAGCGATCGCTGCTTGGGAACTGTCTGGGTATCGGTCGGCGGGCGGTGAGCAATTGCATTGTGCATCACTTGCTCTGTATATTATTATCATTACTATTTTACTTTATTTCAATTATTAAACTGTTCTTATCTCAGCCCAGGAGTGTTTCTCACTCTTACTCCTCCGATTCCCTCCCCCATCCCATCGGGGTAGGGGGAGTGAGCGAGCGGCTGCGTGGTGCTGAGCTGCTGGCTGGGGCTAAACCATGACACTCTGCCAAGTGCTCTAGATATAGTTTTTCTTTCTTAGGTTATCTTGTTCCAGGTCCCTGTCCCTATGTTTTAATTTCTTCCCTCTCTGTCCCTTAGCCCATTTTTGCATTTACTGTTCTCTCTCTGTCTGGTTACCCATGCTGAGTCTTTAATTCCTTTCCCTGCTGCCCCCTTCAACTCATCAATGTGTTTTGGGATTTCTCAGTTTCTCTCTGTCCACCTCAGTGTTGTCTTTTTAAAATCATCTCTCTGCCCTGTGGCCCATCACTATTCTTTGTTTTTCTTCATCTCTTTCTCTGGCCTGTAGCCCATTGCTACTTCCCCGCCCCCGTGCCCCTCTCTCTGTGGTTCCCTGTCCCTCTTTTTCCATCCTCATTCTTTGCCCTGTAGCCCATGGCTGTTGTATTGGGTTTAATGGCAAGGTTTTGTTAGATGGGGTGGGGTTTGCGTAAGGTCTGCAGGGGTGGGTTCTGTGAGAACATACCACTAGTTGCTCCTGTGTTGGGCACAGCCAGTTCCAGCTGCAAGATGGGTCTGTGGCTGGTCTAAGCTGAGTTCCTCAGCAATGCTGCTCGTGCCCCTGTAATGAATATATAAGAAGGGGTAAAAAGCGCTGCACAGAAGCTGTGATACAGAAAACATGTGTGAAACAGCCCTGCAGACACCAAGGTCAGCAGAGAAGGAGGGGCAGGCTATGGTAAAGATCATGGTCATCTTTATTGCTGTGTTTGGGCACTGAGCATTGCAGCCAACTCACTTCTGGGATTTCTGAGGTGCATTAATGAATAAACTTTTCCTACCTTCTCTCTGTCCCTGGGCAGGGAGCTGTGGACAGGTGCAGGGGAGGGGCTGGAGTGCCACAGGCTTTGGCAACAGCACCTGTTTCCAATGTCCTCCAGGTGGGGCCATACCTGGGGCTGCCCCAGGTGCAGCTGAGGATGCAGCCCACCCCTCTGTGTGAAGGGGCTCTGGCTATAAAGGGGGCTGCCTGGGCACACCTGCTGGAGGAAGCTGATGAAGGGGAAGGGGCTGAGGAGGGAATCCCACAGGCAGGTGCCTCCAGCAAGGAACAGCCAGTCCCTGCGGTGAGGAAGGATCCCTCTGAACCATTCCCAACAGAGCAGATGCCAGCACGCAGTGCTGGGAGCTCGGTGCCTCCGTTGATCTAAGCTGCCACGTATCGAGGAAGTCTTGCGGATGAGGAGCATCGAGGTGTTCGCTGCGTGCTACTGAATGGGTGAGGGTCAGGCAGGTGGCCCTGCAGAGGAGGAAAGGGCAGAGGCAGAGAGAGAAGCATCGGGACTTCTCTCTGGGTCTCGGAGACCGAAGAAGGTCTCCTGCCGGCACCAGGAGCTGCGGTGAGTCACACGTCCTCTCCTCTGCATCCTGGCTCATTTCTGCTACTCTTCTCCAGATGCCTGCCTGCCTCCCTCTGTCTCCCTCGCTGCCCATCTACTTACCTGTATGGCTCCCCAAAACTTGTTATTCTTCTGCCAACTCTGCCCAGTACCCCATTGCCTTTCAATTTTTTTCTACGTGTGTCTCTAACTGGCTCCCGCTCCCTATTTTTTTAGTTTTTCTGCACTACCTTGTACCCCGTTACTTTTAAAATTTCATTTCTCTGTCTCCCCCATCTGGCTCCGTAAGCCTATTCTTTAACACCTCACTTTGCTCTGTACCCCATTGCTTTTCAAACTTTCTTTCTATGCCTCCCTCTTCCTATTTTTAATTTTTTTCTCAGTCTTTCCTTTACCCTGTAGGCTTTAAAATTTTCTTTATACATATTTCTCTCTCTTGCCAGCTCCCTGGCCTTATTTTTTAATTTTTGCCTATGTGAGTTGTACCCTGTCACTTTTTGAATTCTCTGTTTCTCCCTCTGTTTTCCACCTGTCCCTATTTTAAAAGTCTTTCTTGTACCCCGCTGCTTTCTAGTTTCTATGTATCCCCCTATCCGTCTCCCTGTCATTATTTCTTAATATTTTCCTATCCATCCTGTACCCTGTTGCTTTTTAAGTTTTCTGTCTCCCTCTATCCGTCTCACTGTCCCTATTTTTTAATGCTTCCCCTTAGCCAGGGCAGGGTCTGTCCAGGCGCACCTGCCCGAGGGAGCTGATGAAGGGGAACCATCCAAGGAGGCAATCCAAGGGGGCCCTGCGGGCTAGGTGCCTGCAGCAAGGCACAGCCAGTGCCTGCAGCAAGGAAGGGCCCCTCCGAGCCATCCCCGCTGGAGCGCACCGCCAGCATGCGCTGCCGGGAGCTCGGCGCCTCCATCAGCCGCACGTGCGAGCCGCCGGGAAGCCTCATGGTGGAGGCAGCAGCATCCGCCCCTGAGGTGGAGAGAAGAGCTTTGGGGCCATGAAAGCCTCCTGCCGGTGCCAGGAGCCACGGTGAGTCGCGTGTTCTCTCGTGTGCGTCCCGGTCTGTCTGTGCCCCCTTCCCCAGATCTCTGCACGCCTCCCTGCCCGTACTCGCCTCTGTCTCCCTCTCTGCCAGCCCACCTACTTGTCTGGCTCCCAAAAACTTGTTACGCTTCTGCCAGCTCTGCCCTGTACCACTTCACCTATTCATTTTTTTCCTATGTTTCCCTCTTTGTGGCTCCCAATCCCTATTTTTTAATGATTTCCTGTGTTTTCTGTACCCCCTCGCATTTGAATTTCTATTTCTATGTTTCCCTTTCTCTGGTGCCCTGTCCCTATTTTTTACTTCCTCCCTCTGTGCTGCACCCCATTGCTTTAAATATTTTCTTTCTATGGTTCCTTCTATCCATCTCCCTGTCCCTGGTTTTTTAATATTCCTCTGTGTGTTGTACCTGATCACAGTTAAATTTTCTGTCTACGTTGTCCTCTATCCAGCTCCCTTTCTCGATTTTTTTTTTTTTTTTTTTTTAATTCTTCCCTATATTTCTTGTGCCCCATTGCTGTTTAATTTATCTTCCAATAATTCCTTTTCTCTGGCTCCCTTTTCCTAAACTTTAATTCCTCCCTTTCTTCCGTATACTCTCTCACACTTTTTAAATTTTCTTCTAATGTTTCCTTCTATTCGCATTCCTGTTCTGATTTTTTAATTCTTGCCTGTGTTTCTTGTAGCCTGTCACTATTGAAATTTTCTTTCCATGTCTACTTTAACCAGTTCACTGTCTGTCTTTTTTGTTTCTTGTCTGTCCTGTACCTCCTTGCTTTTAACATTTTCTTCCTATGTGTCTCTATTTTTCTCACTATTCTTGTTTTGTAACTTCCTCTTGTCTTTCCTTACTGTCTCCGCTTTTAAAATTTTCTTCCTATGTCTCTATCACCCTACCCTTATTATTAAATGTTTTTCTTGTCTTTCCTTTAATGCTTTTGCTTTCTAAATATTCTTTCTATGTCAACTTTTATCTAGTTTTCTGTCCCCATTTAAAAATCTTTTTCCCGCTTGTCCTTTACTCAGTTGCTTTTAAAATTTTCTGTCTACTTTAACCAATTCACTGTCTTTATTTTTAAATTTTTTTCCTGTCTGTCCTGAACCCCGTTGCTTTTTCAGTTCTCATTGTGTCTACTTTTATCAAGGTCCCTATCCTTATTTTTTTAATTCCTGTCTTGTGTACCCTGTCACTTTATATTTCCATGTGTTTTAAATTTAAAAAAATTCCTCATGTTCTTTCTCCATCTCTTTTAGTTTGCTGTCCCTATTTTTTAATTTTTCCTCTTATTTCCCTAATACCCATTGTTTTTTAAATTTTCTTTCTACGTCTACTTTTTCCCCTTGATGTATTTATTTTTAATCCTTTCTTGTCTTTCCTCAGTGCCCTCGCTTTTAAAATTTTTTTCTACGTCTCTGTTTTAGTTTGCCGTTGCTATTTATTATTTTTTTCCTTATTTCCTTAATCCTATTTGCTCCTAAAATTTTCTGTTTACTTCTATTGTGTTTGCTGATTTTATTTTATTATTTCTTGTCTACATTAGTACCTTTGTTTTTTCAATTTTCTTTCTACATCTCTGTTTTAGTTTGCTGTCCCTGTTTTTAAATTTTTTGTCTTTATTGCCCTACTCCCCGTGACTATTTAAGTTTTCTACTTTTATCCTATTCCCTGTGTTTATTTTACTGTCTTCATTTTTTTTAACTATTTCTTCTCTTTCCTTAGTGACCTCGCTTTTTAAATTTTCTTTCTGCATCTCCGTTTTAGTTCACCGATGCTTTTAAAATTTTTTTTCCTTATTTCCTTAATCACTGTTGCTTTTAAAATTTTCTCTCGCCTTTTCCCCCCACTTGCTGTCTTTCTTTCGCTGTCTTTATTTTTTAAATTATTTCTTGTCTTTCCTTAGTGCCGTCGCTTTTCAAATTTTGTTTCTGCTTCTCTGGTTTAGTTTGCTTTCCCTATTTCAGAATTTTTTTCCTTTAGTTCCCTAACGATCATCGCTTTTTAAGTTTTCTTTCTATGCCTACTGTTATCCTGTTTGCTGTCTTTATTTTTTAGCTATTTCTTCTCTTTCTTCTGTGCCATAACATTTTAGATTTTCTTTCTAGATCTCCCTTTTAGTTTTTTGTCGCTTCTTAACTTTTTTCCATTTATTTCCCTAATCTCTCTCACTTTTTGACATCTACTTTCATCCCCTTCCCAGTCTTTGTTATATAGTCTTTTCTTTTAATTGCTTCTTGCCTTTGTTTAGTGCCTTTGCTTTTTAGATTTTCTTTCTTTATCTGTTTTACCTTGCTGTCCCTATATTTTTTTCTCTTTATTTCCCTAATTCCCCCCTTTCAGATGTTCTTTCTACACCTACTTTCAGTACCTTCAGTACCTTTACTTTTTAATGATTTCTTCCGTTTTGTTAGTGCCATTGCTTTTAAAATTTTCTAGCTATGTTGGCATTTTATTTTGCTCTTGCTATTTTTTAGTTTTTTCCTCTCTTAATCCCTTGCCTGTTAATATTTTCTACTTTAATCTCGTTCGCTTCCTTTATTTTTTAATTATTTTTTCTTTAGTGCCATCGCTTTTTAAAATTTTCTATGTTTCTTTAGTTTGCCACTGCTATTTTTTTAATGTTTTCCTTATGTCCTTAATCACCTTTGCTGTTTTGTCTACTTTTATCCCATTCACAGTCTTCATTTGTCAACCTTTATTTTTCAAGTTTTTCTTGCTTTTCTTTAGTGCTGTCACTTTTAAAATTTTCTTTCTCCATCTCTGTTTTAGTGTGCTGTCCCTATTTCTTAGTTTTTTCCCTTTATTTCCTGAATCCTCCTCGCTTTTAAGAAGTTCTTTCTATGCCTACTTTCTTTCCCTTTGCTGTCGTCTTAAAATTATTTCTTCTCTTGCTTCTTTGCCATTGCTTTTTAGGTTTTCCGTTTCTTTCTACTTCTCTGTTGTAGTTTAATGTCCCTATTATGTAATTTTTTAATTTCCTTAATCCTATTTGCTTCTAAAATTTTGTCTACTTTTATCCTATTTGTTGTCTTTATTTTGCTGTTTTTTTCTTTTAATAATTTCTTCTTTCCTTAGTGCCCTCTTTTTAAATTGTCTTTCTCCATCTCTTTGAGTTTGCTGTCACTACTTTTAAAATTTTTGCCTTTATTTCCCTAATCCCTGTTGCTTTTTAAATGTTCTTTCAATGTCTACTTTTTTCCCTTCAATGTCTTCATTTTTAATTATTTCTTTCCTTTCCTTAATGCCCTTGCTTTTTAAATTTTGTTCCCGCTGTCCCTATTTTTTAATTTTTTCCTCTGTTTCCCTAAACCCTGTTGCTTTTAAAATTTTTCTGTCGACCTTTATCTGGTTCACTATCTTTATTTTTTAATTCTTGCTCATCTTTCCTTAGCGTGGTCATTTTTACAATCTCTGTTTGTCTTCATTTGTTTAGTTCGCTGTCGTTATTCTTTAATTCTTTCCTGTCTTAGTCCCTTGGCTTTAAAAATTTTGTTTCTATGTCTACTTTTACCTCGTTTGCCGCCTCTGTGTTTGGGTTTTTTTCCTGTTTGTCCTCTACCCAGTTGCTTTTGAAATTTTCTTTCTATGTCTACTTTAGTCAAGCTCCCTGTCCTTATTCTTTAATAGTTTTCAGTCTGTCGCATACCCTGTTGCTTTTTACATTTACTTTGTATGTGTCTCTCTTTGTCATCCTTTATTTATTTTGTAGTTTTTTCTTGTGTTTCCTAATAGATTTGACTTTTTTTCCCCCCTATGTCTAATATTATCCTATCCAGTGTGTTTTTTTAATTCTGTCCTGCAGCCTGCATTTCACTTTGTACGTTTTCTTCGTATGCCTCCATTTATTTAGATCGCCATCTCTATTTTTAACTCTCTTAATCCCTTGGCTTTTAAAATTTTGTTTCTATATCTAGCGATAATCTAGTTTGCTGTTCCTATTTAGTTCTCTGCTGACTGTCCTACGCCTCTTTGCATTTTCTAGTTTCCTTCTATGTCTACTTTTGTCAAGCTCCTATCCCTATTTTTTAATTCTTTCCTGTCCCATCGCTTTTGATTTTTTCTTTCTCATCTTTTATTCAGTTTGCTCTCCCTATTTTAATTTTTTTTCCTGTTTTCCTTACTCTGTCACTTTTTAAATTTTCTTTTTATGTCTCCATTTATCTAGTTCCCTTTCCCTCGTTTTTAATAGTTTTCTGTCATGTACCATGCTGTTTTTAAAATTTTATTTCTATGTCTCTATTTACCTAGTTCCCTGTCCCGTTTTTTCTTTCTCGTGTTTCCTGTAGCCCATCGCTTTTTATTTTCTCTTTTGAATCTCCGTATACATAGGTCCCTTTAACAATTTTTAAAATTGCCTGCCTCTGTCCTGTTCCCTTTCTATTTCTTGCTCTATCCATCTTATGTTCTCTATTTTTTAAGTTCTTTGCTGTGTTTGTCGCTTTTTAATTTCTCTTTGTATGACTGCCTCTATCCAGCTTCCTGTCCTTTTTTTTTTCTAATTTTCTGCTTTGTTCTCCTTTTGTAGCTTTCTCTCTGGCTCCCTCTATCCAGTTCCCGATTGTTTTAAACCCCCTGTGTCTCCATCTCCTGTGTCCTGCCTGCGTGTCTCATTCTCCTTGTCCCTCTCTGCTGTTCCTGTCGTCCCGCTCGGTCCCTTCCATCTCTCTCCCCTGCCTCCACGCTCTTATTTATTGGTCCATCTCTCTGTTCCTGTGGCCCTCTACTCCATCTCCTCCTCGTTGCCCTCCATTTATCTCTCAACACTCTTGTGCGGTTCCCCGTCCCTCTCTTGTTCACAGTATCCCGTTTTCTGGCTCCCTGTCCCACACCTCTTCTCTGCCTCCCTCTATCCTTCCTCCTGCTTTCCTCTTCCCTCTTTTCCCTTTGGGCGCTGAGCCTCATAGCTGACTCGCTGCTGGGATTTCAGATGCACTTGAAGGAACAGTCCTTCATTGCCACCTTTGTGATCCTGGATGCGTTTCCAGCTGTGGGGTTTGAGGAAGCAGCTGTGGTTGGGTCCAGGGGAGGGAGTGATGTTGATGTGGGGCTGGGGCTATGGCCCCCTCTTCCCAGTGGGCTCCAGCTGTGGGCTGGGGCAGCCCAGGTGGGACTCGTGAGGTCAGGATGGGGCTGGGACAAGGCTTTAAAAAGGCTGCAGGTCTGGGCAGCCCCAGGTGCAACTGTTGAGGATGAAGATTGCCCTGCTGCACCTGCTGGGGAGGGGGCTGCCTGAGCCTGCCTGCCTGCTGGAGCTGGCTGAGGTGTGAAACAAAGGAACTTCCACAGGCTGCTGCCTCCAGCAAGGAATGGCCGGTCCCCACAGCGAGGAAGGAACCCTCCCGGCCATCCCAGACAGAGCACACCACCAGCACACGGCACCGGGAGCCCAGTGCCTCAGTTGGCCGCACGCGTGAGCCGCCGTGCATCCGGGAAGCCTCGCTGTGAGATGAGCATCGAGGCACCCGCCGCCCGCTCCTGAGCAGGCGAGGGTCCGACAGCTGGCACTGCGGGGGAGGAAGGGACGGAGGCAGAGAGAGAAGCCTCGGGGCAGCGAAGGTCTTCCGATGGCGCCAGGAGCTGCGGTGAGTCGCGTGTCCCCTTCTGTGTGTCCGCGCCCATCCTGCCGTGCTTCTTCAGATCTCCGCCTGCTTCCGTTTCCCTTTCGGGCTGCCCAGCTCCCCAAAGCTGTTTGCTCTTCTGCTAGCACTGCCCTGTACACAGTCACCTCCTACGTTTCCTTTCTGTGCCTCTCTCTTTCCAGCTCCCCACCCTCTGTTATTTCATTCTTCCCACACTGCCGTTGTCCCTGTTGCTTGTGAAAATTGTATTTCTAGCTCTCCCTCTACCCAGCGACTTGTCTCTCTTTTCGGTTACTCCCTCTGCTCTGCTGTCTATCGGCCTCCCTCTCCTGAGAGATAACTTCTTATCCGTATGGCCAGTACCCCATTGCTGTCTAAATTTTCTGTCTGTGTCTCCATAAATGGAGTTTTATCCTCCCTGTCCTCTACTTTATCGCTTTTTAAATTTTGTTTCAATGTCTTCATTTATTTAGTTTGGTGACCCTCATTATAACTTTTTTTCCTCTGTGTTCTTAATCCCTTTGCTTATAAAATTTTCTTTCTACATCTTTGTTT
Organism: Pelecanus crispus; assembly: GCF_030463565.1. NCBI lineage: Eukaryota > Metazoa > Chordata > Aves > Pelecaniformes > Pelecanidae > Pelecanus > Pelecanus crispus. The sequence continues at coordinate 75,491,765 of NC_134648.1, forward strand.
TAGTTCACCATCGCTACTTTTTAATTTTTTTCATTATTTCTTTAATCACTGTTACTTTTAAAGTTTCATTCAGCTCCTAGCCCCCTGACCATACCTGTACATTGTTGAAATCCCCTTTGGAGTTCCTCATTGTTATCTCTGAGGCTTCTTTAGTCTCTCGGGCCCCCTCAGAACTCGTGCGCTCCCCTTGCCGAGCTCTCACGAGACACCCCCTATGCCTCAGGGGCCCGTTCTACCTCAGGAGCTCAGCTCACTTTGCAGTCCTCTTTTCCCCTCAGAACCCTTCCTGAGTCTGCATCTGTTAACCCAGTTGGTCTTTGTGTCCTCTCACCCATTCAGTGCACCTCTGTTCGGTCCCCGGTGCCCTGAGGACATCTGTGCTTTCTTCAATTCCTTTTTGAGCTCATTGCATCCCAGAGACTTGTTTAGTCTCTACGGCACCCCAAAAAATCTGGTTTGATTTAGTAACAGTTAGCATTTACTTGTAGCAAATTGCAGAATTTGATTATAAGGTTTTTAATAGCACTCAATCATCAATGATTCGTAAAGTGATTAGACAAAATTGATCAAAACAGTGACTTAGTTACAGATTTGAAGATGGCAAGGTTCACTCTATTACTACATGGAAGTGCCTAAAAGAAAATTAAATCACTCTGAGTTAGAATGATTCATAAAGGGATTGCATATATAGGGAATAAGGAGGACCCTCCCGTTGAGTCACGAGGTTCAGAATAGACCCCCTTGCTTTCTATTCTCCTTCTCAGAGAGGAGTCTAGGGGCGGCTAGGTCTAATCTTAGTCTCAGACTTGGTCAACGGTTTATGACAGTAATGCTATAAGAATAATGCAGCAGTATACAACTCCCTTTAAAATTAAATCATACATCTACAGACTACTTAAATTGATTCACGCATGCACACTCACAAATATGAATGTATATATGAAAATGGTATACCTGTTCAAAATTCCCCTCGAGTTTAGTGAAATACTCACGTCTAATGCCTTGGCATTTCTCAACGGGCGAGAGTAGAGCCTCAAGGAGTGAAGGATTTCAGCAACCCAGGCTCCGTTGTTGACCTTCGGCAATGGAGTTCTGGTTGCAGCAGACTTTCGGAGTCTGCTAGTTTTCGCTGACTCTGAGAGATGTTTCGATCGGAGGGAGATGCTGGTGCAGCCCGTGGCAGTCCAGGACACCTCAAAGGGCCTCGCTTAGGACTGCTGTCTATAGGATTGTGAGATGATTGACTTTAATCACCAGTAAATTTCCATCCGAGCCACAATTTGGGTCGGCTTGTTGTTGGAATTCCAGCAGCGATGATACCACTCTGTTTCAAGGCTGTCTGGGGTAGCTGTTTGTTCTCGTTCCCCTCGTTAGCCATAATATGAAGATCTTGATAGGGAGAGGGACGCTCTCTGCTTCAGCCATGTAGGAGTTTCTAGTACAATTAACTGACCAACTCGCTACGCAAAAGCTGCAGCCTGGAGTTCCTGAGATTGTAAAGCGGCCGAAGTGAGGAGGAAAAACAGAACAGAAGAATAGAGGGGGGGGATGTACCACCACAGTAGTAGTGAAGTAATGCATATTTTGCTACACTGAAGGAGGCAGGGAGGATGGCTAAGCGGCTGGTTGCTGACCTTCAAAGATAAGGGGACAGTAAAACAAACGGGCATGCACAAAATAGGAGAAACTGGCTAAGAGGTAATTCGGGCAGGGGAGAGATCGTGACCACAGACCCAATTAAGGACTGAAGCAAGTACCCCCACACACGCTCCTCCTGCGCAAGCGCAGTGAATTAAAAAGACACTATAGCTTTAAAGACTATGCGATTAAACTGTTAACCAATGAAGATGAGCGCACAAAGACAGGTTAATGATTATGTATTAGAAAGGTGTGGAGATTGTATGTTCAATGTATAAGTAAGGGCATAGAATCCAAACTTGGTGTGCTTGATTTGTGGAATTCTTCCACCTTGCATCCTGTGCAGAATAAAGCAATATCTCCTTGCAAAACCATTTTTGGTTTTGGGAGCTTTATTTCCAGGTAACGGTTTTGGCGACCCAGATGGGACCCTGAGTTTTCGACTTCTGCGGCTCGCACCCACGACCGGGGATTGCGGCGGGAACTCCGGCGCGCACCGGAACTATTTATCCAGGGACTTCCCCGAGCGATTCCCCGGAGCGGTGAGTAATACGCCGTAGCCAAAATTAAGAGATATTGCTTAATAGTGAAAAGTTCCCCAAGTAAATTGTGACGATCGGAGCACGTGTTGGTGGAATATTGGTATTGGTTTTATTGGTATTGCAGCTGCATAAGGCTATTTGCGTTAATACGGTGACGACCGGAGCGAGCGGCGCCGGTATTGGTTGTATTACTGTGCGCAGTGGCATCGGTATTGGTTGTATTATTGTATATAATTGTTTGCATAAGTAAGAGCTCCTTTGTGTAACTTTGTGTAATTTTGGTTAAAGCTGTATTATACTGTTTGTAAGAATGGGAAATGTGCTATCCTCCCAGGAAGGGGGAATACCTAAGGCTTCCCCATTAGGTTGTATTTTAAAGAATTGGAACAAGTTTGGAGGGGATCCGCTGACACGAAAGAAATTGATAGAATATTGTAATCAGCGGTGGCCTGTCTATGCGTTAGAGGATCAGGAAAAGTGGCCAAAGAATGGAACTTTGAAATATAATACTGTATTAGAGTTGATGCTGTTTTGTAGATGAGAAGGAAAATGGGATGAAGTGCCATATGTGGATTTGTTCTTTACCCTAAGAAATGAATGGAAAAGTCGGAAGGAATGTGGGTTAGTTGTTAAGGACTCTAATAGTCTCGCTTTAGAGCGAGTGAAAAATAAGGGACCAAAACGAGGCTGCTCAGCACGTAGCATCCGAAAGCGGTATAATAAGAAGTATAAGGAATCGGAAAGCGAGGAGGATGATGAGCCGTGGTTATTGACGGCACCAGGGCAAGGGAATTTGAGTAGAAATCTAAGTGAGAAAGAAAACGGAGGAGAGAATTTCAGCCCGGTAGCAGGGCGAACTAGAAGGAGGGGAGCGGCGTTGCAAGCACCCTTAAGACAGGCAGCGGGTCCGGAGGGAGAACCCGTTTGTGTCAAAGTACCCTTCTCAGTAGCTGATCTAATGGCTTGGAAGGAGATGGCTGGAACTTATAGAGAAGATCCGGAAAAGGTGGCAAAAGTATTGGAAACTATTGCGGAAAATCATAATCCAGATTGGAGAGATATTCAGGTATTGTTAAGTACTATACTGACATATGAAGAACAGAGGACCGTGTTGGTCAAAGCTAGGGAACAAGCAGAAAAGGTGCATGCCTGGGATGCTCAGGCAGGGAGATTGGAGGATCGCTTCCCAGCCACCGACCCAAATTGGGATCCTAATAATCGGGCACAAAGACTGCTACTAACCGAATACCAAAGGTTAATATTGTTTGGAATGAGGAATGCTATTCCAAAACCAAAGAATGTGTCAAAACTGTATCGGGTGGTGCAAGGGAAAGATGAGACTCCATCGGCCTTTTTTGAGCGATTATGTGAAATGGCTAGAAAATGGACCGATTTAGATCCAGAAAAGGAAACCGATGCTTTGACGTTTGTTACTTTTTTTGTGGGTCAGTCAAACCCGGATATTAGAAGGAAGTTGCAGAAGGTAGAAGGAGCAGCTGCTAGATCTATAGACAGGTTATTGGAAGTGGCCTGGAAGGTATACAATAATAGGGATGAGGAGGAAAGGAAAAGACAGGAGAAAGATCAAGTGAGAAAGGAGAGTCACAAGGCTCAATTGCTAGCTGCTGCAATAACAAAAGGCAATCAGAATGGTAATTGGAGAAATAATGGGCAGGGATCAAGAAGCCCCCCTTAAAAGGAAATACAAAACTTCCCAGGGGCCGAGGGAATGCCAATTTTTAGGTAGAGATGAGCATGCTCTCTGCAGGCAGAGGGGGCACTGGAAAAGGGAGTGCCCTCTAAATCAAAATCAAAACCCCTTCCAGAAAGAGACTCCTCGGTTAGAGGAATTGCTTACTTTAGGTCAAGATTCTGACCGAAGGGGACCAGGGGATGACTCGAAAGTACTCCCAACAGAACCCCCGGTTACCCTGAAGTTGGGGAATGACAAAATAAATTTCTTAGTTGACACGGGGGCCGCATACTCACCCTTAAACACCTGTAAAGGTAAAACAAGTAAGCAAAGTATGCCTATTATTGGGGCAACAGGAAAAAGGGAAGTAAGGCCTTTCTTTCAAGCAATTAAGTGTGGAATTGGTAATCGAATTTTTACTCACAAATTCTTGTATATTCCCGATTGCCCGATGCCTTTGCTGGGAAGAGACATACTTAGTAAATTGAATGCCCAGATTGTGTTTGAAGGGGATAATATACAAGTACAAATACCTGAAGAAAAAGCCTTGGGGGCGCAAGTGTTTCTGTTACAGGAAGAAATACGAGAGAACTCGGAACCCGACGCTGTTCCGGAAGAACTACTGAATGCAGTAACCCCCTCGGTACGGGCCTCTGGGATACAAGGGCAATCCCATGCTGCAGAACCGGTGAACGTCATATGAAAGCCAGGGGCACGACCGGTAAGGTGAAAACAGTATCCTGTAAAATTGGAAAGTAGAAAAGGTTTGGAACCTCTAATAGAGACATTTGTAACCCATGGATTATTACGGGAATGTCAGTCGGAATATAATACCCCAATTTTACCAGTGAAAAAGCCACACGCAGATGAGTACCGGTTAGCACGGGATTTGAGGGCAATTAATCAAATAGTACAAGACATCCACCCGGTGATAGCAAATCCATATACCTTACTGACTGCCATTAAAGAGACTGATCAGCGGTTCACAGTATTGGATCTAAAAGATGCCTTCTTTTGTATACCCTTGGAATTTGAGAGTCAAAAATTATTTGCCTTTGAGTGGGAAAACCCTAAAATGGGTCAAAAAACTCAATTATGCTGGACTGTCCTCCCTCAAGGGTTCAAGACTAGCCTGACATTCTTTGGGAATCAATTGGCTAAGGAATTGGAAAGCTGGCAGAAGGACAATAAGGGAGTGACTTTACTGTGATACGTAGATGACATCCTCCTGGGAACTCAAACACGGGAGGAATCTGTACGATACACTATTGATCTTTTTGAACTTCTCGGGAACAATGGGATACAGAGTATTAAAACGGAAGGCACCAATTGCCCAACACACGGTCACCTGTGTGGGTTTTACCATTACCAAAGGACAGCGGAGTTTGGGGACTGAGAGGAAAGAAGCGATTTGTCAGATACCAGAACCCAGATCAAAACGAGAACTGAGGGCCTTTCTTGGAACGGCGGGGGGTGGGGGGGTGTCGATCATGGATTATGAATTTTGGACTGACCACTAAACCTTTCTATGAAGCAGCGAAAGGAACGGGAGAAATCCTGGAATGGACACCCGAGTGCTGCAAAGCCTTCCGTCAGCTAAAACGAGATTTGATGTCAGCACCGGCCTTGGGACTTCCAAATTGGGAGAAGCCATTCGAGCTGTTTGTAGGTGAGAGGCAGCGTGTCGCGTTGGGTGTTTTGGTTCAAAAAGCTGGATCCTGGAAACGCCCTGTGGGATATTTTTCTAAGAGACTGGATCGAGCAAGTAAGGGGCGGCCTTCATGTCTACGAGCTGTTGCTGCGACGGTGCTACTTATTCAAGAGGCTAGGAAACTGACTTTGGGACAAGAGATAACCGTACAGGTACCGCATGCAGTTACGACCACTTTGGAACAAAAGGGGGGACATTGGCTGTCCCCTAGCCGGATGATAAAATATCAGGCCGTGCTGCTAGAACGAGACGATGTGGAACTAAAAGTGACTACAACTCTGAATCCAGCCACCCTGATACCGCTGCCTGGAGAAACAGAATTAGAACACGATTGCCTACAAACAGTCGAACGGGTCTATTCCAGCAGGGTGGACTTGAAAGATACCCCGCTGGAACAGGCCGAACTAAATCTGTTCATAGATGGAAGCAGTCAAGCTATCGATGGAGTTCGGAGAGCAGGATATGCTGTCGCGACTGGAGGAAAGGAAATACAAGAATTAGAAGCTAAAGCTCCCCCGGCTAATACATCAGCCCAGAAGGCGGAGCTAGTAGCCCTAATAAGAGCCCTAGAACTTGCTGAAGCAAAGATTGTGAATATATGGACAGACTCTATGTATGCATTTGGGGTTGTTCATGCACACGGGGCCATATGGAAAGAGAGAGGTCTCCTTTCATCACAAGGTACACCCGTTAATTATGGATACTTAATAGGAAAATTGTTGCCAGTTATCAACTGCCCAAGCGAGCGGCAGTTACGCATTGTAAAGCTCATCAATTTGGGAACGCTCCTGAAGTAGTTGGAAATCGACAAGCGGATTTGGCGGCTAAGAGAGCAGCAGCAGAACAGGTCCTTGGGATATGGCCTGAAAAATATGAAAACCTGAAGGGATCACCAAACTATAATCAGGAGGACAATCAGTTAGCTAAATTGCTTAATGCAGAAAAGAATCGAGACGGATTGGGGATTACAAACGATGACTGAGCGGTAGCGACCCCAACTGTTATGAGAGGATTCGTGGAAGAAGAGCATAAGAAAACACATTGGGGAATAGAAGCTGTTATGGACAACGTTAAACTTTATGTTCTAAGCATAGGGATGGGAAATGTAGCCAAGAGCATCATTCAGAAGTGAGAAATCTGTCAGCGAAACAATCCGCAAACACAACTTAGACCTCCGCCTGGGAAAACTAAAAAGGGAAATACACCAGGCAAGTATTGGCAAATAGATTTCTCAGAACTTCCCAGGCAAAGCGTGTATCGGCATCTATTGGTATCGGCGGATACATTTTCCAGGTGGCCAGAAGCTTTTCCCTGTCCCACCAACCAGGTTAGAGAGGTAGTTAAGGTATTATTGAAAGAAATGATACCTCATTTTGGGATTCCAATTGGAACGCCCTCAGATCGAGGACCACATTTTGTAGCAAAGGTACTTCAAACATTAGCAAAAATATTCAAAATAAAATGGGATTTACATCCACCGTGGAGGCTGCAGTCTAGCGGACAGGTAGAAAAAAATGAATCAAACAATTAAAAGACAACTCAATAAAATTTGTCAGGAGGCACAATTGAAGTGGCCAGATGCTCTCCCATTAGCATTGTTGAGAGCAAGGATTACACCGAGATCTAGAGAAAAGGTTAGCCCTTTTGAAATATGATAGGGGAAACCTTACCAAAGTATAAACCATGAGCCAGGATCTATAGAATTAATGGGAAAATAGTACCTTAAGGAATATTTGATCTCTCTAGGAAAGGTTTTGCATTCTCTCTACAGGTACCTACAGTCGAGAACAACTTTGAACTTAGATACTGCAGTCCATAAGATTCAACCAAGAGATCGTGTCTATCTGAGAACCTGGAATCATGAACCTTTAAAAGAACATTGGAAAGGACCCTTTCAAGCGCTCCTGACTACATATACTGCAGTCAAGCCTGACAGAATAGGACCGTGGATTCATTACACCCGGATTAAGAAGGGTCTTCCGCCAGATAAGTGGACTGTGGAAAAACCAAGTGAAAGCTCTCTGCGGTTAACATTTAAAAAGAACAATTCATGAATCGAACGTGGAGTTTGTGGGTATTTTACTTTGAACCAGACTGTAAACAAACTTGGGTTACCTTAGGCCTAGCTACTATTACAATACAGAATAGAACGGTACTAGATATAATATTAGTCTCTCAAGGAGAAGCATGTACCATTATTAACAGCGGTTGTTGTACCTATATTGACCAATCAGGAAGGATAACCATGGATTTGAATAAGATTTGGGAACAAACTCGGGTTTTTTATGAAATTCAGAAAGACGACACGTCCTTAGGGTTTGGGTAAGTTTGGAAACGATTAACTTCCTGGATTCCGGATTTATCTTTGTTAATTAGGAAAATAATTGGATTAATAATAGTTGTAGTGATTTTGTTAGTGTGCATTTATGTTATTATTCAATGTGTAGTTGGGTTTTGTAGGAGAGGTAGAAGTCTCAAAAGAAGATTTTGAAACTTCTAAAGGGGGGAAATGTTGCCTTTAAATAGTAGATTTTGCTATAGTAGCGAAACCAGGACAGTTAGGTAGCACCTGTGGTATTGCTAGAAACAAAGCCCAACCCTATAGCATTTTGATCTTTTTTGATAGGATGCTAAAGCACATAATTTTCATTAGCAGCATTGTTATTGCATGTAAGAAGCTGTTTTCCTACATAGCTTAGTATAGCATCTATCTTTTTCTATTTATACTCTAGATAAATGAAGTTTAATTTCCTACCTGGTCACATTGCTGATGCCGTAGATGTGGTAAAACAGCAGATACTGTCATTTCTGGCGAGGGCCGCTTCCTCTCTTCAGCGCTTTGCACGCTGTTATCTCCTGGCAGGTAAGGCAAGCCCTCTTGCTCCTCCGACAGCCTTTATGCCTTCTGGTGTTTTGCCCCTCCCCTCTCCCAGGTGATTGTGGGTGGGGTGGTGGGCGGGGCCTGGGGTATTTAAGCCACAGCCTCGGCTCAGGGAGCTCATTCTGTTCCTGGGCTTCTGCAGTATCAGCATTCACCTGTTTTTTCAGTTAATAGGATTTTTTGGGCTTTTTTTATGTGTTTGGGCAGGTATCTTTTGAGGTTTAAAGAAGCAGAGGTGCTTGTTTGAGGTAATGAATTCAGGGCCTGTTGATGTTCAGCTTCATATATAATAGAAAGTATGTTTACATCTGTCTTTTTTTTCTTTCTCAGTTTGATAATTTTGTATCAGGTTTTTAGGGGTGGCTAGTTGCCTTAACAGTAATTATTTTTTTTTTAATTGTAAGTACTTTGTGTTTTGCTGGACTTGCTGACTTTGTTCAAGGCATAACTTTGTTAATTAGTTGGTTTTGCTGTATACCATGTAAGTTACTGATATTATGTCTTAATAGGACTGTTAATGAAATGACTTAGTTATGGGTTCAGATGAGCCTCTTATACATATCTTTATATAGAGTTTAAGCATTTCTCAGGAAAGTGGCAGGGATGTAGGCCATAATGCTTTTCAGCATAGGGAACAGCTTACTATCTTTCCCAATTGTCCACAGAGTACTAAATGACTGTTGGGATCTTTATCGTTCATAGTAGATTTACTTATATTGTAGGTGTTGGGACTTTGCTTATTTTGCAGGCTTGTGACAGAGCACAGAGTCTATGGGAAGATACAAGATGGGAGGTGGTCACAGCATGCAGGATAGGGATTTGAAGAACAGCTCCTAAGGAGCAGTTGATAAAGGGGGTTTAGGAGTGCAAATACAGGGCAAGAGTTGTCGGGCAGGAGCGGCCTTCCTTCCTTGACAGTTCAGGAGAGGAGAAGGGGCTTCTAAAGTTTTGGGACCGGGGGACAGTTGGGAAAGGGAGGCGGGTTCATCAGCATTTCTCAGATGAGTTTCACAGTTAGTTTTGGGGGTCAGTGAGGCCTGTTCTATTTCAGTCTTGCCACAGCCGATGGCAGGTGTGACTGCATTCACGTGAGACACGGTGTGAACTGCCTGGGCCACTGTGTAGCTTCACGTGGCTCTGAGTGTTGGATGAGGCTCATCTCGGAAAGCATTAGCTGCATTAAGGTATGTTAAGATATATTCTCCAGAACTGAGGTCTACGTTTCTCTGCCTCTTGGCTGTTTCACTTCCTGATTTAATTTTCCTGTCCATCCCTTCACTGTTGGTCCCTGTGTCACGGTCATTGCTACTTACAGGCATCGACTAGGCATATTTTTTCTGTGCAGGCTTGTGTCACTGTCTTACCTGGTATTTCTTTAAGAAGATGCATCTTAAGTGCCCTGGTAACAGTCTCCACCCAGGGGTTCATCTCTTATTACAGTCCTGGGCACGTGAGCTTTTTCTATTACCCTGACATTCTTTTCTCTGCAAGTGCCCCATGAGGTCTGCTCTAGTGTCAGTAATGGCAGTTATGTTCTATGGTCCTTGTTCCTCTATTGTGTTTTTATTGTCAGTTTTTGTGTTTTTATTGTCAGCTTTTGTAGTTGTAAGGTGTCTATCTTAGATATTTGAGCCCGCATGTCACGCCATGGTGATTTTTCTGTTGGATGACAGGCTTGGTAATTCCATAAGGGGCTTTGTAGGTAATTAGGGCTTTTGGTTGAAGAGTTTATCTCTGGTTTTGCAGGTTCTTTGGGAGCTGCCTTTGGAAACGGGTGAGCCTGTGAGGTGAGTTGTGTAGTAGTGACGAGGAGCAGGGGGCCGGTGACTTATTGCAAGCACAATGTTAATTTTGTCTCTTGGTGTCCTAGGCACCTCAAGCGACAACAGCGACAGTGTCCAACTCTGGAATCGGAGCGGAGATCCGAGGTGCGTCTGAGTTGGGGGATGTTGCGGGAAAGGTCCGTGTTCGTCGATGCGACACTGGCTGGTGCCACTGCGTGCGTGGCTTGGTTTTGTTTTGCAGAAGATGGAGAGGAGCCTGGCGACGGGAGGATTAATCCAGTGGGCTGACTGTGGCTGTGGTTGTCGAGGATGCATGCGGACTCCTGGCCGTCTGAAAGCTAAGTTGAGGCACCGGGGCTGGAGAAGAGGGGTCGGTGGGGGGAGGTGGCGAGGTTGGCAATTGCAGGGGAGGGGTTTCAAAGACAGTGTAGGGGAGGGGGATGTCCAAGGATGGTCCCCTTTGGGCAGGTCAAGGGAGCAGCGGCTTACCCGTCAGCACGATGTTAGGGCGTGCCGGCCAGGGCGGTTCCAGCCTGTCTGTGTCATTTGTGTGGTCTGTCTTCTGTGTCTTAGACTTGCCTTGCCTCCTGGCATCCTGTTTGCGCTCGAGGGGTGTGCCACACCCCTCGGAAGCCACCCCTACGGTCTTGAACCCCTGCATTAGAGGGGTTTTGAACCCCTGCAGTCATTGGCATAGCACCCATCCGGTGCTTCTGTTCTTGCACTATGAGCTTAAAGCGTGGATCGGTCTTGCATCTCGGAAGTTTCCGGATGGTTCTCTTCTGCGGCGGCGTTCCCGGCTGCGTGAGCAGTTCTGCTCCGCAGGCGCCCGTTTCTGTGGAGCGGGATTTCTTCCCTGCGTCGTTACGTTCTTAGGTCTTGATGCCAGGCTTCTTGCGTGTCCATCTTGTCAGTACTTCTGGGAGTAACTTGTTGTCACGGGCCGTGACGTTCTGCTCTCTGTGGGGGCTCACCGTAGAGCCCCCTCGCATCAAGGTCCCGCAGTTCATCTTGCCTGACGCCGTCTTCCGTTCGGTTGTCATCCTTCTCGCCGAGAGTTTTCTCTCGCCTTTGAGCCGCGTTGCTTGTAGCGTTCCGTGGAGTGTCAGTCGGGGGGGGGGGGGGGGGTGTGTGTGTGCGTGTGTGTGTGTGGCTTGGAGCCGCCCTGCCCGGGGGTGCAGAGTCGGGGGCAGGTGGAATAGCTGTGAGAGTCGAGGATTAGTATGTCCCTTTGCCAAGACTGTTGAGGCAAAGGTTGTACGGTCATCTAGGATCGAGTAGCCATTAGCAGCTTGTGCGGACAGCTCTCTAGAGAGCCGTGTGGGGAGGGGCCGTTTGGGGCTAGTGAAGTAGGTGCCACCTCAAAGGTGGCAAGGCATTTTTCTGTGTTGTACCTCAACGAGGGTTTTGTTTCGGTTTGTTTAATGGCAGGCTCTAGTTGGGCTCTAGATGGCATTTTGAAATGGGAACAAGACCTCTGGAATGGTCAAGGCATTGCTCTGCGTCTGGGTGACTCGTTTCATGTATTCTTGGCTTTGCAGATGCAGAGCGATGAGGTGTGCACCAAGGGGCGGTGCGGAAGAGCCGAGCGATGTGCTGTAAGAAGGTGGGTCGTTGCATGGTATTAGAGGGTGGAGGTGACTGCTGGCTATGGGACTACAGTATGGATATTTTTTTTTAACTTGCAGGTCCAAAGCGAGGTGCGACGAGGGCACCGGAGCAGACTCGGGGGAGGTGAGCGGCAATTGGCGGTGTGAAGTGGCGGCTCTTTTTCCAGGTGTTGTGTTACCGGTGAAGTTCTCGGCAACCCCTGTTGTTTGGGTGTCGCAGGTGGTGCGGCAAGCCTCGATGCGGCCACCCGACCTGACGGAGGCTGGGCGAGCTGTGGAGGCAAAGGGGGCCGAGACGGGGATCGGTGCGGGCGGGCTCATGTTGCCAGCGGTGTCTCGGCATGTTCCTTTTTGCTTGGCTTTGTTGCAGGTGCAGCACGCAGGCTCGGAGGGGTGACACCGCATGCTGACGAGCGGTCCGAGAAGGTGAGGCGGTCGTGGGCCGGGGTGGACTCTGATAGCGTGGCGTTATTATACGGCAAGTCGGATGAGGTGTTTCTGTTTTTCATCTTGCAGGTGCTGTGGGGGCTGCCTTTGGACTGGAGGAGCATTTGAGGTGAGCTGGGTAGTAGAGAGGAGGAGCCCAGGGCCAGTGACTTCTCGCAAGCGTAACGGTATCTGTGTCTCTTGGTGTATCCTAGGTGCCTCAAGCGATGACAGCGGGAGCCTCCGACTCCGGAATGGGCGTGGAGCACGGGAGCGGAACGCCGCGGTGCGTCCGAGTTGGGGGATGTTGCGGGAAAGGTCCGCGTTGACCGATGCGAACGCTGGCTGACCGGCGCCGTTTGTGTGCGTGGCTTGGTTTTGTCTTGCAGAAGACGGAGAGGGGCCTGGCGACGGGAGGATTAATCCAGTGGGCTGACTGTGGCTGTGGTTGTCGAGGATGCATGCGGACTCCCGGCCGTCTGAAAGCTAAGTTGAGGCACCGGGGCTGGAGAAGAGGGGTCGGTGGGGGGAGGTGGCGAGGTTGGCAATTGCAGGGGAGGGGTTTCAAAGACAGTGTAGGGGAGGGGGATGTCCAAGGATGGTCCCCTTTGGGCAGGTCAAGGGAGCAGCGGCTTACCCGTCAGCACGATGTTAGGGCGTGCCGGCCAGGGCGGTTCCAGCCTGTCTGTGTCATTTGTGTGGTCTGTCTTCTGTGTCTTAGACTTGCCTTGCCTCCTGGCATCCTGTTTGCGCTCGAGGGGTGTGCCACACCCCCCTCGGAAGCCACCCCTACGGTCTTGAACCCCTGCATTAGAGGGGTTTTGAACCCCTGCAGTCATTGGCATAGCACCCATCCGGTGCTTCTGTTCTTGCACTATGAGCTTAAAGCGTGGATCGGTCTTGCATCTCGGAAGTTTCCGGATGGTTCTCTTCTGCGGCGGCGTTCCCGGCTGCGTGAGCAGTTCTGCTCCGCAGGCGCCCGTTTCTGTGGAGCGGGATTTCTTCCCTGCGTCGTTACGTTCTTAGGTCTTGATGCCAGGCTTCTTGCGTGTCCGTGTTCTCGGTTCTTGTGCAAGTAACCTCTTTTAAAGGAATGTGACAATCTAGTCTTTTTTTGAAGTTGCTATATATATTCCCTACGTCACGGTCTGTCAGGTCATCTTGAGTGTCCGTGTCTTCTGTTCAGGTGTCATCCTTCTTGCCGAGAGTTTTCTCTTGCCCTTGAGGACCATTGCTTGTAGTGTTTTTTGGAATGGCAGTATGTGTGTCTTTGGCTTGGAGCTGCCCTGCCCGGGGCTGTGGCATCAGGGGCAGGTGGAATAGCTGTAAGAGTGCAGGGTTAATATGCCATTATCCCTAGGATGTTGAGGCAGAAGTTGTATGGTCATCTCAGATGGAGTAGCTGTCAGAAGCTTGGGTGGTCAGGTCTCTGAATAGTGTTTCTTGGGCCTGAGCTGAGTTATGTGGGAGGGGCACTTCAGGGGTAGTGAAGCTGATGCAATCTTAAAGGTGTTATGGCATAGTTTTCATGTGGTGCTTAAATGGTTTTTTGGGGGTGTGTTTTTTTAATACTGGCAGGATGTGGTTGGGCTGTAGATTGTATTTGTAAATGGGAATCAGACGTCTGGAATTGTGAAGGTATTGCTCTGCATCTGGGTGATCCATCTGATGTTTTTATTTTTGCAGAGGCATGAGTCATGTACCGGTGACTGACAGTGGAGGTGAGCAGAGTCACTTAATATTGTTTTGAGGCTGCTCTTCAGAAGTTTTGAGCAGTTGCTGGGATTTGCTGATATCCTAGAAGGTCTGAAGATGAATATTGTTGCTGCTATCCATATGAAGGGCCTTAAGCAGGATCCAGGAAATTACAGGCTCATCAGTTGTGTTTTAGTCACTTGGAACTTTGGAATGAATGCTCCTGGGGGCTATTGCGAGTCAAATGAAGTGCAGGAATGGACAAGGTAGCACAGAATCACCAATTGCAAATACTTCTTCACAAAGCTGATGGCTTTCTGCATGTAACCCACTCTCTTGATTTGTGGCCAGCAGCAGCTGTTGCGTACCTTGATTTCTCTGTGATTTTTGATATGTTTTCCACAGTCGCCTCCTCAATTTTCACAGTGAGTACAATTGGCCATTGGAATAGTCTCCATAGGGAAGCGGTGGATTTTCCAACACCGGACAGTTAAGATTTGGCCAGACAAGGTGCTGGGCCATCCTGTCTAGACTTTGTTTTGCCAAGAAAGACAGTACCAGATGATCCTTGACATGCTTCACCAGCTGGTATTCTACATTTAAGGTAGGTCATACTGCAGCATCGGAGGGAAGAGGGGTCTTGTTGGTAGATGACCATGTGAAGGTTGGTGCATGGGAGTTTTTTTGGGTGGGGTGTTTTTTGAGTCTGTGAAGCAATGAGCAAAGTGGGGTATGGACTGTGGTGGTGTGTGCCCCTCAGACTTTTTTTCTATTTGAATGCTTTATCACCTCATATATTACTGCCTGACCATGGCCTTGTGTAGCGAGTTGTTCAGTTGGGTGTCCCTTAATTGTATCAGAAACTTCGATGTGGCTGATGAGGAGACCAGCCCTGTCCTTATCAGAAACTGTATTATGGTTCATGAGGGGAGTGAGAACAATCAGTTCCCCCTAACAGACTTAAAGCAGTGTGATATCCTGATTAGTGGAATTCTAGTAATGAATGACCTGGATGGAGGGTCAGATGGAGACTTAGAAAGACTAAAGCCAATCATCTCAACCTTCCGTAAAACAGCAGTCCTAGGTGAGTTCCTTTGAGCTGTCCTGGACCGTAGCGTCCCTCACCAGCGTTCCCTCTGAGCGGGATGCCTCTCGGCACCAGCAAGCTAAGAGTTTGCTACCATTGGAGGTGTATCGTTGAAGACTGCTGGCGGAGCCTGGATTGAAACCCTTTGCTCCTCAAGGCTCAACACTCGCCCATTGAGAAATGTCAAGACATTTGATGTGAATACTTTACTGAACTCAAGGGGAATTTTTAACAGGTATAGCTTATATGTCGTATATGTATGTGTATAGATACATGTTTTCATGTCTATGTGTATGCACGTGTCAATCAGTTTAAGTTCTCTGTAGATGTATGATTTAATTACAAAGGGATTTCCATACTGCTGCCTTATCCTTATTGCTATAAACCGTTGACCAAGTGTGAGACTAAGATTGGACCTAGCTGCCCCTAGACTCCTATCTGAGGAGGAGTTTAGAAAGCAAGGGGGTCTATTCTGAACCTCGTGACTCAACGGGAGGGTCCTCCTTATTCCCTGCAGACACAATGTCTCTCACTCTGGTGTTACCTAACTGTCTTTTATGCACTTATTCCATGTACTAGATATACATGTATATATATTATCCTTATTCTTGTAAACCGTTGACCAAGTCTGAGACAAAGATTGGACCTAGCCGCCCCTAGACTCCTGTCTGAGGAGGAGTTTAGAAAGCAAGGGGGTCTATTCTGAACCTTGTGACTCAATGGGAGGGTCCTCCTTATTCCCTGCAGACACAATGTCTCTCACTCTGGTGTTACCTAACTGTCTTTTATGCACTTATTCCATGTACTAGATATACATGTATATATATTATCCTTATTCTTGTAAACCGTTGACCAAGTCTGAGACTAAGATTGGACCTAGCTGCCCCTAGACTCCTGTCTGAGGAGGAGTTTAGAAAGCAAGGGAGTCTATTCTGAACCTCGTGACTCAATGGGAGGGTCCTCCTTATTCCCTGCAGACACAATGTCTCTCACTCTGGTGTTACCTAACTGTCTTTTATGCACTTATTCCATGTACTAGATATACATGTATATATATTATCCTTATTCTTGTAAACCGTTGACCAAGTCTGAGACTAAGATTGGACCTAGCTGCCCCTAGACTCCTGTCTGAGGAGGAGTTTAGAAAGCAAGGGGGTCTATTCTGAACCTCGTGACTCAATGGGAGGGTCCTCCTTATTCCCTGCAGACACAATGTCTCTCACTCTGGTGTTACCTAACTGTCTTTTATGCACTTATTCCATGTACTAGATATACATGTGTATATATTATCCTTATTCTTGTAAACCGTTGACCAAGTCTGAGACTAAGATTGGACCTAGCTGCCCCTAGACTCCTCTCTGAGGAGGAGTTTAGAAAGCAAGGGGGTGTATTCTGAACCTTGTGACTCAATGGGAGGGTCCTCCTTATCGCCCACACCTGCAGTCCCTCTGTGAATCATTAAAACTCTGTGTAACTTAATTTGCCTTTATGCAATTCTTACATGTAGTAATAGAGTGCACCTTGCCATCTTTGACTCTGTAACTAAGTCCTTGTTTTGATCAATTTTGTCTGATTGCTTTGTTAATCACTGATGACTGAGTGCTATTAAGACATTCCAATCAAATATTGCCATGTGCTACAGTTAAAATCTCATCTGTTACTACATCAGTGTGTGATGTTACTCATTCTAGATGAAGTCACATAATTATCAGGATTCATAAATGTGTATTTGTACCATGGACATGGGAACTGACTCAGACCAGGTGAGTAATGATTAGCAGGCTGAAGTAGCAGTTACTTTTCAGGGGTCGTGTTGTCAGAAGTTCTAAGCGTCGCCTGTTGTTACGGTTTGACACAAGGTACACGAGCTTCGACGCGGCCGCTGCGAACGACAGAGGCCAGGTGCGCAATCGGACGAGGTAAAGGAGCGGGAGATGGGAATTGCCGCAGGCAGGCCGTGGTTTTGTGAAGTATCTCGGCACGTGCCTGTCGCTTTGGTTTTTTCTACGTGCGGCAGACAGCGTCGGAGGGGCGTACCAGCAGGTAAGGAGCGGTAGGAGGTGGTGAGGCGGTTGTTGACTGGGTCACCACGTAATAGTAAAATGTTATGTGGCACCTTGGTTAGGAATTTCCCTTTTGGTATTTTGGGAGCTGTGCTGGCCGCCTTTACAATTGGATGAGCAGTTCAGGTGATCTGGGTCACACTGCAGAAGAGCATGGGGCTGTTGCATAAGTGTGGTTTGGTTTTTTGTTTGTGGATGGATTCAGAGCTCTGGCCCTCTGTAAGATAAACTGAGGGACCAGGCCTGGGCAGGGACCAAGGTTGGGAATTGCCGGGAGGAGTTTTAAAGTTAGTGTAGGAGAAGGGGCTGTCCAGGAATAGTCCCCTTTGGGCAGGTAATCGGCGCAGGTTATGCGTCAGCACGATGCTCGTGTGTGCCAGGCAGGGTGCTTGCAGCCCGTGTCTGTCCAGTTGTGTATTTTCTGTAAGTCTGTTTTGTGTGTCTTATACCATAGCTTTGTTGGGTATTGATGTCTGTGGGTCTTTGATCAGTAGGCACCTCCATAGCGCTTCCATGTGTCTCAAATGGATCAACTCATCAGGGTAGCACCAGTTGAGTGCTTTTTATCTTGCCATTGAAGCATGGACAAGTCTGGCAAGCATTCCATCTTAGATGGTTGTGAGCGCTCATCTATTGCGGTGGCAAGCTGGGTGGTGACTGTAGCTCTGTTCTTGAGAGTTCTGTTTCCACAGTTGTCTTTAGGGGTTCTGTCCTTGCGTCCCTGACGGTCGCGGGTCTTGACCGCGTCCCTGACGGTCGCGGGTCTTGACCACCATCTTCTCCTGCATCTAGTGGTCTGGATTTGATACTAGCTTTATGTCATGGGCTGGGGCCGTTGCCTGTCTTTTCCAGGGATGCTATAGACCATTTGTTGCATGCCAGCACTATGGGACTTGTCTGCCGGAGGCTTATTTCCTACGGGCATCATGCTTTCTTTAGTGTTGCGTATCACGGTCACGTTGGTGGTGGTGTCTGTGTGTTACATGTCCGTGTGCTGGGGTCAGAGCTGCCCTGCCTGGTAGAACAGTTTTATGGCAATAAGGTTACATGTTGATATGGCAATAGTGTTCAGGCAAAGGCTGTACAGTCCATTTATGGGTCAGTAGCTGCTGTCAGCTGCCCCAGTTTACTTCCATTGTGTTTTGTGGGAGCTCAAGGTAGGAGTCTGGACTGTGGGGAGTGGCAGTTTTCCCAGTAGCCGAGTGGGTTGAATTTTGAGTCATGTATATGCAGGGCCAAATATGTGGGTGTGGGGTTTGTTTATTGTTAGCTGTGGTTAGAAGATGTATGCAAAAGTAAGACAGACTTTTAGTCTTGTTAAGCTGTTGGTCAGCATTCAGGTGACTTGATTTACATGGTTCAATTAGCATGGCTTGTTTGGATGGAGGTTGTCCAGGCTGGGTTTTTGGATAGCTAGTAGGTATCAGCAAGGAAGGGCGTGCAGTCGCTTTTGTTGCATTTTGCACGTGCCTCCAGGCGATTTGGATCCCTGGAGGAAATCCTGAAGCGTGTGTACAAATTGAGGCAAAGAAGGAGCAGGACCGGAATGTGTTGTGAAGAAGGTGCATGGTGAGATGGTTCCGGGGATGGCCTTTAGAACTGGGGTGCTCTGTCATTGTGGCAGGTGGGTTGTGAAACAAATGCGTTTTGAGTAAGAGGCGGAGTGAGCGGTTGTTGAAGGAGTGTTAGTTTCTGAAAGTGTATAATGTTGCATGTGTGAAGTAGTTTATTGCAGGTTGCATTTAAGGTTGAGAGTAGTTTTTTTTTAAGTTACTAATAAAAAAAAAAACCTCAGGTGGGGGATTTGTCTTCTGTCCCCTGGCTGTGGTTTTTTTTTCCATCAGGTCCTGCGTGCTCTCTGAGGTGATGGTTATTTGCAATGTTTGGGTGGAGGTTGGGCTCGGGATGGGGTTTTGGCAGGGAGGGCGATTTTTGAGGCCCCTGGGAAGGGCACTCCTGGGGAGCACTGCAGGCCAGTGGTAGAGTTGCATGTGTTGAGAGGGAGGGTTAGTTGGTCTGGTAGTCGAGTGGTGTGTTTAGAATGTACCTAACATTGTATGGCTGTGTGGTGGGGTTTTATTATTGTTTGTTTGCAGGTTGCATGTGGAGTTGTGACTTTTTTTTTTGCAGGCAAATAAAAGAAATGATAATAAAAAAACCCCAGCCGGGGGATTTTTTTTTTTCTCCCCCGGCTGGGTTTTTTTTCCCCTGTCCCGGCCACTCTGCGAGGCGACGGTCATCGCCAATGTTTGGGCGGAGGTTGGGCTAGGGCTGGGGTTTTTGCAGGGAGGGCAATTTGCGAGGCCCCCGGGAATGGTGTTCCTGGGGAGCACTGCAGGCTGGTGGTGGAGCGCATGTGATGAGAGTGAGGGCTGGTTGGTGCACTAGGTGAGTGGTGTGTCTGGAATGTATCTAACCTTGTATGCTTGTGTGCTGGGCTTTTATTATTGTTTGTTGGCATGTTGCGTGTGGAGTTGTGAATTAGTTTTGCAGGCATTTACGAGAAACTCTAGTAAAAAAACCCCAGCTGGGGGAATTTTTTTTTTCTCCCCAGGCTGTTTTTTTTTTCCCCGAGTCCTGGCCACTCCGTGAGGCGATGGTCATTGCCAACGTTTGGGCGGAGGTCAGGCTCGGGCAGGGATTTTTGCAGGGAGGGTGATTGTTGTGGCCCGTGGTAACGGCATTCCTCGGGAGCACTGTCCTGCAATGTGATGTTTGCCTGGTATTGCCAAGAGTTATGTCATCTAGGCAGTGGTGATGGGAAGATTATTGACAATCTTGCAGTTGAAGGGTGTGTGGAATTGGAATAGGTAGATAGTGTTGAAGAGGGCCAGCTTGTGAACTAGGTGGGCTTAGCTGTATTGTGTATTGGTAGGATTGTAAGTTGTTATGAGGGGCTTTGTAGTTTCTGATGTAATGATATCATTTGATTTTTTTTTTGTGTATGTGGTGGCCTGGAAGCAGAGACTCTGAGAGGAGCCGAGTTGGGTCGCTTTCTGCATGGGAATAGAAATTGCGGAGATTGTGTCGCTTTGAAGAGAAAAAGGTAGAGATGTAAAGCTTTAGACTGAGTACCTAACAGGAGTGAGACATGTGGAAAATGTTACTAGGTAGAGAGTTTGAGGCACTAAGTAGTTGCAATGTTAAGGTAGTGGTGAGTCTTTAGAGGTCAAATATGCTTAAAACCCAATGAGTACAAAGTGAGTAAAGGTAATTGTAGCAAGCATGTGGTCAGCTGGAGAGTAAGTCATATTTGTAGTGTAAGAACACTGTAGGGCTGAAATGTAAAAAATGAGAATAGACAGCTTGCTTGGAGTGCGCAATGGACCAATGTAAATGTAAGGTAGGTTAAAAAAAAAAAATAGCCATAAGGTATCTGTGTCAGAATTGTGATAACAGGAAGTGAAAGCGCAAAGATAAGCAGGTGTTTTGGCACCTAGATGTACAGGTAGGTCTTCAGAGGGGGGAAAAAAAGATACTGTTACCAGCATTGAAGGCTGTCACCTGGGGACTATTGCTGCAATACAGTTTATAAATGATAATTTACAGGAGAAGTAGGTGTCAGAGGGAGAGTTGTCGATACCCATAGAGAAATGTAGCCATTGCAAGGTTAAAAGAAAGGATATGCATTTCCCGCTCCCAGGCACATCTCAAGTATGCGTAGTTGTGTGAAGGTTTCATTTGTTTTCTATGACTTCCTGTAGTTTTGAAGAGCAGTAGAATACTACTTGGGCATAATCGGTGTGCTGTCATTATTGTAGCGTGTGGAGAGAATAGCAGGTATGAATTGTGTCTGAGTGGTACTGTAAGAAAAATATCAAATGAGACAGTAAAGATGGCATGTGTTTCATTATAGTAATGTATTGTGAGCTAATTATGGTTCTTAAACGTCTCTGTATGATGCTTTTAAGGTATAAGGAAACAAACGAATAAGAGTTTCCATAAAGTTTTGTTTGTTCTGTTTTGTCTCCTGTGGTTTTTTGAATGTGTTTTGGTGGTTTTGTCTGTCTTGTCCGTGTGGATGTCTGTGTCTTTGGATTGTGTGTGTGTCTGTCCTGGGTCTGAATCATTTTGTGTGTGTGAAAGTGGGGTATGGACTGTGGTGGTGTGTGCCCCTCAGACTTTTTTTCTATTTGAATGCTTTATCACCTCATATATTACTGCCTGACCATGGCCTTGTGTAGCGAGTTGTTCAGTTGGGTGTCCCTTAATTGTATCAGAAACTTCGATGTGGCTGATGAGGAGACCAGCCCTGTCCTTATCAGAAACTGTATTATGGTTCATGAGGGGAGTGAGAACAATCAGTTCCCCCTAACAGACTTAAAGCAGTGTGATATCCTGATTAGTGGAATTCTAGTAATGAATGACCTGGATGGAGGGTCAGATGGAGACTTAGAAAGACTAAAGCCAATCATCTCAACCTTCCGTAAAACAGCAGTCCTAGGTGAGTTCCTTTGAGCTGTCCTGGACCGTAGCGTCCCTCACCAGCGTTCCCTCTGAGCGGGATGCCTCTCGGCACCAGCAAGCTAAGAGTTTGCTACCATTGGAGGTGTATCGTTGAAGACTGCTGGCGGAGCCTGGATTGAAACCCTTTGCTCCTCAAGGCTCAACACTCGCCCATTGAGAAATGTCAAGACATTTGATGTGAATACTTTACTGAACTCAAGGGGAATTTTTAACAGGTATAGCTTATATGTCGTATATGTATGTGTATAGATACATGTTTTCATGTCTATGTGTATGCACGTGTCAATCAGTTTAAGTTCTCTGTAGATGTATGATTTAATTACAAAGGGATTTCCATACTGCTGCCTTATCCTTATTGCTATAAACCGTTGACCAAGTGTGAGACTAAGATTGGACCTAGCCGCCCCTAGACTCCTGTCTGAGGAGGAGTTTAGAAAGCAAGGGGGTCTATTCTGAACCTTGTGACTCAATGGGAGGGTCCTCCTTATTCCCTGCAGACACAATGTCTCTCACTCTGGTGTTACCTAACTGTCTTTTATGCACTTATTCCATGTACTAGATATACATGTATATATATTATCCTTATTCTTGTAAACCGTTGACCAAGTCTGAGACTAAGATTGGACCTAGCTGCCCCTAGACTCCTGTCTGAGGAGGAGTTTAGAAAGCAAGGGAGTCTATTCTGAACCTCGTGACTCAATGGGAGGGTCCTCCTTATTCCCTGCAGACACAATGTCTCTCACTCTGGTGTTACCTAACTGTCTTTTATGCACTTATTCCATGTACTAGATATACATGTATATATATTATCCTTATTCTTGTAAACCGTTGACCAAGTCTGAGACTAAGATTGGACCTAGCTGCCCCTAGACTCCTGTCTGAGGAGGAGTTTAGAAAGCAAGGGGGTCTATTCTGAACCTCGTGACTCAATGGGAGGGTCCTCCTTATTCCCTGCAGACACAATGTCTCTCACTCTGGTGTTACCTAACTGTCTTTTATGCACTTATTCCATGTACTAGATATACATGTGTATATATTATCCTTATTCTTGTAAACCGTTGACCAAGTCTGAGACTAAGATTGGACCTAGCTGCCCCTAGACTCCTCTCTGAGGAGGAGTTTAGAAAGCAAGGGGGTGTATTCTGAACCTTGTGACTCAATGGGAGGGTCCTCCTTATCGCCCACACCTGCAGTCCCTCTGTGAATCATTAAAACTCTGTGTAACTTAATTTGCCTTTATGCAATTCTTACATGTAGTAATAGAGTGCACCTTGCCATCTTTGACTCTGTAACTAAGTCCTTGTTTTGATCAATTTTGTCTGATTGCTTTGTTAATCACTGATGACTGAGTGCTATTAAGACATTCCAATCAAATATTGCCATGTGCTACAGTTAAAATCTCATCTGTTACTACATCAGTGTGTGATGTTACTCATTCTAGATGAAGTCACATAATTATCAGGATTCATAAATGTGTATTTGTACCATGGACATGGGAACTGACTCAGACCAGGTGAGTAATGATTAGCAGGCTGAAGTAGCAGTTACTTTTCAGGGGTCGTGTTGTCAGAAGTTCTAAGCGTCGCCTGTTGTTACGGTTTGACACAAGGTACACGAGCTTCGACGCGGCCGCTGCGAACGACAGAGGCCAGGTGCGCAATCGGACGAGGTAAAGGAGCGGGAGATGGGAATTGCCGCAGGCAGGCCGTGGTTTTGTGAAGTATCTCGGCACGTGCCTGTCGCTTTGGTTTTTTCTACGTGCGGCAGACAGCGTCGGAGGGGCGTACCAGCAGGTAAGGAGCGGTAGGAGGTGGTGAGGCGGTTGTTGACTGGGTCACCACGTAATAGTAAAATGTTATGTGGCACCTTGGTTAGGAATTTCCCTTTTGGTATTTTGGGAGCTGTGCTGGCCGCCTTTACAATTGGATGAGCAGTTCAGGTGATCTGGGTCACACTGCAGAAGAGCATGGGGCTGTTGCATAAGTGTGGTTTGGTTTTTTGTTTGTGGATGGATTCAGAGCTCTGGCCCTCTGTAAGATAAACTGAGGGACCAGGCCTGGGCAGGGACCAAGGTTGGGAATTGCCGGGAGGAGTTTTAAAGTTAGTGTAGGAGAAGGGGCTGTCCAGGAATAGTCCCCTTTGGGCAGGTAATCGGCGCAGGTTATGCGTCAGCACGATGCTCGTGTGTGCCAGGCAGGGTGCTTGCAGCCCGTGTCTGTCCAGTTGTGTATTTTCTGTAAGTCTGTTTTGTGTGTCTTATACCATAGCTTTGTTGGGTATTGATGTCTGTGGGTCTTTGATCAGTAGGCACCTCCATAGCGCTTCCATGTGTCTCAAATGGATCAACTCATCAGGGTAGCACCAGTTGAGTGCTTTTTATCTTGCCATTGAAGCATGGACAAGTCTGGCAAGCATTCCATCTTAGATGGTTGTGAGCGCTCATCTATTGCGGTGGCAAGCTGGGTGGTGACTGTAGCTCTGTTCTTGAGAGTTCTGTTTCCACAGTTGTCTTTAGGGGTTCTGTCCTTGCGTCCCTGACGGTCGCGGGTCTTGACCGCGTCCCTGACGGTCGCGGGTCTTGACCACCATCTTCTCCTGCATCTAGTGGTCTGGATTTGATACTAGCTTTATGTCATGGGCTGGGGCCGTTGCCTGTCTTTTCCAGGGATGCTATAGACCATTTGTTGCATGCCAGCACTATGGGACTTGTCTGCCGGAGGCTTATTTCCTACGGGCATCATGCTTTCTTTAGTGTTGCGTATCACGGTCACGTTGGTGGTGGTGTCTGTGTGTTACATGTCCGTGTGCTGGGGTCAGAGCTGCCCTGCCTGGTAGAACAGTTTTATGGCAATAAGGTTACATGTTGATATGGCAATAGTGTTCAGGCAAAGGCTGTACAGTCCATTTATGGGTCAGTAGCTGCTGTCAGCTGCCCCAGTTTACTTCCATTGTGTTTTGTGGGAGCTCAAGGTAGGAGTCTGGACTGTGGGGAGTGGCAGTTTTCCCAGTAGCCGAGTGGGTTGAATTTTGAGTCATGTATATGCAGGGCCAAATATGTGGGTGTGGGGTTTGTTTATTGTTAGCTGTGGTTAGAAGATGTATGCAAAAGTAAGACAGACTTTTAGTCTTGTTAAGCTGTTGGTCAGCATTCAGGTGACTTGATTTACATGGTTCAATTAGCATGGCTTGTTTGGATGGAGGTTGTCCAGGCTGGGTTTTTGGATAGCTAGTAGGTATCAGCAAGGAAGGGCGTGCAGTCGCTTTTGTTGCATTTTGCACGTGCCTCCAGGCGATTTGGATCCCTGGAGGAAATCCTGAAGCGTGTGTACAAATTGAGGCAAAGAAGGAGCAGGACCGGAATGTGTTGTGAAGAAGGTGCATGGTGAGATGGTTCCGGGGATGGCCTTTAGAACTGGGGTGCTCTGTCATTGTGGCAGGTGGGTTGTGAAACAAATGCGTTTTGAGTAAGAGGCGGAGTGAGCGGTTGTTGAAGGAGTGTTAGTTTCTGAAAGTGTATAATGTTGCATGTGTGAAGTAGTTTATTGCAGGTTGCATTTAAGGTTGAGAGTAGTTTTTTTTTAAGTTACTAATAAAAAAAAAAACCTCAGGTGGGGGATTTGTCTTCTGTCCCCTGGCTGTGGTTTTTTTTTCCATCAGGTCCTGCGTGCTCTCTGAGGTGATGGTTATTTGCAATGTTTGGGTGGAGGTTGGGCTCGGGATGGGGTTTTGGCAGGGAGGGCGATTTTTGAGGCCCCTGGGAAGGGCACTCCTGGGGAGCACTGCAGGCCAGTGGTAGAGTTGCATGTGTTGAGAGGGAGGGTTAGTTGGTCTGGTAGTCGAGTGGTGTGTTTAGAATGTACCTAACATTGTATGGCTGTGTGGTGGGGTTTTATTATTGTTTGTTTGCAGGTTGCATGTGGAGTTGTGACTTTTTTTTTTGCAGGCAAATAAAAGAAATGATAATAAAAAAACCCCAGCCGGGGGATTTTTTTTTTTCTCCCCCGGCTGGGTTTTTTTTCCCCTGTCCCGGCCACTCTGCGAGGCGACGGTCATCGCCAATGTTTGGGCGGAGGTTGGGCTAGGGCTGGGGTTTTTGCAGGGAGGGCAATTTGCGAGGCCCCCGGGAATGGTGTTCCTGGGGAGCACTGCAGGCTGGTGGTGGAGCGCATGTGATGAGAGTGAGGGCTGGTTGGTGCACTAGGTGAGTGGTGTGTCTGGAATGTATCTAACCTTGTATGCTTGTGTGCTGGGCTTTTATTATTGTTTGTTGGCATGTTGCGTGTGGAGTTGTGAATTAGTTTTGCAGGCATTTACGAGAAACTCTAGTAAAAAAACCCCAGCTGGGGGAATTTTTTTTTTCTCCCCAGGCTGTTTTTTTTTTCCCCGAGTCCTGGCCACTCCGTGAGGCGATGGTCATTGCCAACGTTTGGGCGGAGGTCAGGCTCGGGCAGGGATTTTTGCAGGGAGGGTGATTGTTGTGGCCCGTGGTAACGGCATTCCTCGGGAGCACTGTCCTGCAATGTGATGTTTGCCTGGTATTGCCAAGAGTTATGTCATCTAGGCAGTGGTGATGGGAAGATTATTGACAATCTTGCAGTTGAAGGGTGTGTGGAATTGGAATAGGTAGATAGTGTTGAAGAGGGCCAGCTTGTGAACTAGGTGGGCTTAGCTGTATTGTGTATTGGTAGGATTGTAAGTTGTTATGAGGGGCTTTGTAGTTTCTGATGTAATGATATCATTTGATTTTTTTTTTGTGTATGTGGTGGCCTGGAAGCAGAGACTCTGAGAGGAGCCGAGTTGGGTCGCTTTCTGCATGGGAATAGAAATTGCGGAGATTGTGTCGCTTTGAAGAGAAAAAGGTAGAGATGTAAAGCTTTAGACTGAGTACCTAACAGGAGTGAGACATGTGGAAAATGTTACTAGGTAGAGAGTTTGAGGCACTAAGTAGTTGCAATGTTAAGGTAGTGGTGAGTCTTTAGAGGTCAAATATGCTTAAAACCCAATGAGTACAAAGTGAGTAAAGGTAATTGTAGCAAGCATGTGGTCAGCTGGAGAGTAAGTCATATTTGTAGTGTAAGAACACTGTAGGGCTGAAATGTAAAAAATGAGAATAGACAGCTTGCTTGGAGTGCGCAATGGACCAATGTAAATGTAAGGTAGGTTAAAAAAAAAAAATAGCCATAAGGTATCTGTGTCAGAATTGTGATAACAGGAAGTGAAAGCGCAAAGATAAGCAGGTGTTTTGGCACCTAGATGTACAGGTAGGTCTTCAGAGGGGGGAAAAAAAGATACTGTTACCAGCATTGAAGGCTGTCACCTGGGGACTATTGCTGCAATACAGTTTATAAATGATAATTTACAGGAGAAGTAGGTGTCAGAGGGAGAGTTGTCGATACCCATAGAGAAATGTAGCCATTGCAAGGTTAAAAGAAAGGATATGCATTTCCCGCTCCCAGGCACATCTCAAGTATGCGTAGTTGTGTGAAGGTTTCATTTGTTTTCTATGACTTCCTGTAGTTTTGAAGAGCAGTAGAATACTACTTGGGCATAATCGGTGTGCTGTCATTATTGTAGCGTGTGGAGAGAATAGCAGGTATGAATTGTGTCTGAGTGGTACTGTAAGAAAAATATCAAATGAGACAGTAAAGATGGCATGTGTTTCATTATAGTAATGTATTGTGAGCTAATTATGGTTCTTAAACGTCTCTGTATGATGCTTTTAAGGTATAAGGAAACAAACGAATAAGAGTTTCCATAAAGTTTTGTTTGTTCTGTTTTGTCTCCTGTGGTTTTTTGAATGTGTTTTGGTGGTTTTGTCTGTCTTGTCCGTGTGGATGTCTGTGTCTTTGGATTGTGTGTGTGTCTGTCCTGGGTCTGAATCATTTTGTGTGTGTGAAAGTGGGGTATGGACTGTGGTGGTGTGTGCCCCTCAGACTTTTTTTCTATTTGAATGCTTTATCACCTCATATATTACTGCCTGACCATGGCCTTGTGTAGCGAGTTGTTCAGTTGGGTGTCCCTTAATTGTATCAGAAACTTCGATGTGGCTGATGAGGAGACCAGCCCTGTCCTTATCAGAAACTGTATTATGGTTCATGAGGGGAGTGAGAACAATCAGTTCCCCCTAACAGACTTAAAGCAGTGTGATATCCTGATTAGTGGAATTCTAGTAATGAATGACCTGGATGGAGGGTCAGATGGAGACTTAGAAAGACTAAAGCCAATCATCTCAACCTTCCGTAAAACAGCAGTCCTAGGTGAGTTCCTTTGAGCTGTCCTGGACCGTAGCGTCCCTCACCAGCGTTCCCTCTGAGCGGGATGCCTCTCGGCACCAGCAAGCTAAGAGTTTGCTACCATTGGAGGTGTATCGTTGAAGACTGCTGGCGGAGCCTGGATTGAAACCCTTTGCTCCTCAAGGCTCAACACTCGCCCATTGAGAAATGTCAAGACATTTGATGTGAATACTTTACTGAACTCAAGGGGAATTTTTAACAGGTATAGCTTATATGTCGTATATGTATGTGTATAGATACATGTTTTCATGTCTATGTGTATGCACGTGTCAATCAGTTTAAGTTCTCTGTAGATGTATGATTTAATTACAAAGGGATTTCCATACTGCTGCCTTATCCTTATTGCTATAAACCGTTGACCAAGTGTGAGACTAAGATTGGACCTAGCCGCCCCTAGACTCCTGTCTGAGGAGGAGTTTAGAAAGCAAGGGGGTCTATTCTGAACCTTGTGACTCAATGGGAGGGTCCTCCTTATTCCCTGCAGACACAATGTCTCTCACTCTGGTGTTACCTAACTGTCTTTTATGCACTTATTCCATGTACTAGATATACATGTATATATATTATCCTTATTCTTGTAAACCGTTGACCAAGTCTGAGACTAAGATTGGACCTAGCTGCCCCTAGACTCCTGTCTGAGGAGGAGTTTAGAAAGCAAGGGAGTCTATTCTGAACCTCGTGACTCAATGGGAGGGTCCTCCTTATTCCCTGCAGACACAATGTCTCTCACTCTGGTGTTACCTAACTGTCTTTTATGCACTTATTCCATGTACTAGATATACATGTATATATATTATCCTTATTCTTGTAAACCGTTGACCAAGTCTGAGACTAAGATTGGACCTAGCTGCCCCTAGACTCCTGTCTGAGGAGGAGTTTAGAAAGCAAGGGGGTCTATTCTGAACCTCGTGACTCAATGGGAGGGTCCTCCTTATTCCCTGCAGACACAATGTCTCTCACTCTGGTGTTACCTAACTGTCTTTTATGCACTTATTCCATGTACTAGATATACATGTGTATATATTATCCTTATTCTTGTAAACCGTTGACCAAGTCTGAGACTAAGATTGGACCTAGCTGCCCCTAGACTCCTCTCTGAGGAGGAGTTTAGAAAGCAAGGGGGTGTATTCTGAACCTTGTGACTCAATGGGAGGGTCCTCCTTATCGCCCACACCTGCAGTCCCTCTGTGAATCATTAAAACTCTGTGTAACTTAATTTGCCTTTATGCAATTCTTACATGTAGTAATAGAGTGCACCTTGCCATCTTTGACTCTGTAACTAAGTCCTTGTTTTGATCAATTTTGTCTGATTGCTTTGTTAATCACTGATGACTGAGTGCTATTAAGACATTCCAATCAAATATTGCCATGTGCTACAGTTAAAATCTCATCTGTTACTACATCAGTGTGTGATGTTACTCATTCTAGATGAAGTCACATAATTATCAGGATTCATAAATGTGTATTTGTACCATGGACATGGGAACTGACTCAGACCAGGTGAGTAATGATTAGCAGGCTGAAGTAGCAGTTACTTTTCAGGGGTCGTGTTGTCAGAAGTTCTAAGCGTCGCCTGTTGTTACGGTTTGACACAAGGTACACGAGCTTCGACGCGGCCGCTGCGAACGACAGAGGCCAGGTGCGCAATCGGACGAGGTAAAGGAGCGGGAGATGGGAATTGCCGCAGGCAGGCCGTGGTTTTGTGAAGTATCTCGGCACGTGCCTGTCGCTTTGGTTTTTTCTACGTGCGGCAGACAGCGTCGGAGGGGCGTACCAGCAGGTAAGGAGCGGTAGGAGGTGGTGAGGCGGTTGTTGACTGGGTCACCACGTAATAGTAAAATGTTATGTGGCACCTTGGTTAGGAATTTCCCTTTTGGTATTTTGGGAGCTGTGCTGGCCGCCTTTACAATTGGATGAGCAGTTCAGGTGATCTGGGTCACACTGCAGAAGAGCATGGGGCTGTTGCATAAGTGTGGTTTGGTTTTTTGTTTGTGGATGGATTCAGAGCTCTGGCCCTCTGTAAGATAAACTGAGGGACCAGGCCTGGGCAGGGACCAAGGTTGGGAATTGCCGGGAGGAGTTTTAAAGTTAGTGTAGGAGAAGGGGCTGTCCAGGAATAGTCCCCTTTGGGCAGGTAATCGGCGCAGGTTATGCGTCAGCACGATGCTCGTGTGTGCCAGGCAGGGTGCTTGCAGCCCGTGTCTGTCCAGTTGTGTATTTTCTGTAAGTCTGTTTTGTGTGTCTTATACCATAGCTTTGTTGGGTATTGATGTCTGTGGGTCTTTGATCAGTAGGCACCTCCATAGCGCTTCCATGTGTCTCAAATGGATCAACTCATCAGGGTAGCACCAGTTGAGTGCTTTTTATCTTGCCATTGAAGCATGGACAAGTCTGGCAAGCATTCCATCTTAGATGGTTGTGAGCGCTCATCTATTGCGGTGGCAAGCTGGGTGGTGACTGTAGCTCTGTTCTTGAGAGTTCTGTTTCCACAGTTGTCTTTAGGGGTTCTGTCCTTGCGTCCCTGACGGTCGCGGGTCTTGACCGCGTCCCTGACGGTCGCGGGTCTTGACCACCATCTTCTCCTGCATCTAGTGGTCTGGATTTGATACTAGCTTTATGTCATGGGCTGGGGCCGTTGCCTGTCTTTTCCAGGGATGCTATAGACCATTTGTTGCATGCCAGCACTATGGGACTTGTCTGCCGGAGGCTTATTTCCTACGGGCATCATGCTTTCTTTAGTGTTGCGTATCACGGTCACGTTGGTGGTGGTGTCTGTGTGTTACATGTCCGTGTGCTGGGGTCAGAGCTGCCCTGCCTGGTAGAACAGTTTTATGGCAATAAGGTTACATGTTGATATGGCAATAGTGTTCAGGCAAAGGCTGTACAGTCCATTTATGGGTCAGTAGCTGCTGTCAGCTGCCCCAGTTTACTTCCATTGTGTTTTGTGGGAGCTCAAGGTAGGAGTCTGGACTGTGGGGAGTGGCAGTTTTCCCAGTAGCCGAGTGGGTTGAATTTTGAGTCATGTATATGCAGGGCCAAATATGTGGGTGTGGGGTTTGTTTATTGTTAGCTGTGGTTAGAAGATGTATGCAAAAGTAAGACAGACTTTTAGTCTTGTTAAGCTGTTGGTCAGCATTCAGGTGACTTGATTTACATGGTTCAATTAGCATGGCTTGTTTGGATGGAGGTTGTCCAGGCTGGGTTTTTGGATAGCTAGTAGGTATCAGCAAGGAAGGGCGTGCAGTCGCTTTTGTTGCATTTTGCACGTGCCTCCAGGCGATTTGGATCCCTGGAGGAAATCCTGAAGCGTGTGTACAAATTGAGGCAAAGAAGGAGCAGGACCGGAATGTGTTGTGAAGAAGGTGCATGGTGAGATGGTTCCGGGGATGGCCTTTAGAACTGGGGTGCTCTGTCATTGTGGCAGGTGGGTTGTGAAACAAATGCGTTTTGAGTAAGAGGCGGAGTGAGCGGTTGTTGAAGGAGTGTTAGTTTCTGAAAGTGTATAATGTTGCATGTGTGAAGTAGTTTATTGCAGGTTGCATTTAAGGTTGAGAGTAGTTTTTTTTTAAGTTACTAATAAAAAAAAAAACCTCAGGTGGGGGATTTGTCTTCTGTCCCCTGGCTGTGGTTTTTTTTTCCATCAGGTCCTGCGTGCTCTCTGAGGTGATGGTTATTTGCAATGTTTGGGTGGAGGTTGGGCTCGGGATGGGGTTTTGGCAGGGAGGGCGATTTTTGAGGCCCCTGGGAAGGGCACTCCTGGGGAGCACTGCAGGCCAGTGGTAGAGTTGCATGTGTTGAGAGGGAGGGTTAGTTGGTCTGGTAGTCGAGTGGTGTGTTTAGAATGTACCTAACATTGTATGGCTGTGTGGTGGGGTTTTATTATTGTTTGTTTGCAGGTTGCATGTGGAGTTGTGACTTTTTTTTTTGCAGGCAAATAAAAGAAATGATAATAAAAAAACCCCAGCCGGGGGATTTTTTTTTTTCTCCCCCGGCTGGGTTTTTTTTCCCCTGTCCCGGCCACTCTGCGAGGCGACGGTCATCGCCAATGTTTGGGCGGAGGTTGGGCTAGGGCTGGGGTTTTTGCAGGGAGGGCAATTTGCGAGGCCCCCGGGAATGGTGTTCCTGGGGAGCACTGCAGGCTGGTGGTGGAGCGCATGTGATGAGAGTGAGGGCTGGTTGGTGCACTAGGTGAGTGGTGTGTCTGGAATGTATCTAACCTTGTATGCTTGTGTGCTGGGCTTTTATTATTGTTTGTTGGCATGTTGCGTGTGGAGTTGTGAATTAGTTTTGCAGGCATTTACGAGAAACTCTAGTAAAAAAACCCCAGCTGGGGGAATTTTTTTTTTCTCCCCAGGCTGTTTTTTTTTTCCCCGAGTCCTGGCCACTCCGTGAGGCGATGGTCATTGCCAACGTTTGGGCGGAGGTCAGGCTCGGGCAGGGATTTTTGCAGGGAGGGTGATTGTTGTGGCCCGTGGTAACGGCATTCCTCGGGAGCACTGTCCTGCAATGTGATGTTTGCCTGGTATTGCCAAGAGTTATGTCATCTAGGCAGTGGTGATGGGAAGATTATTGACAATCTTGCAGTTGAAGGGTGTGTGGAATTGGAATAGGTAGATAGTGTTGAAGAGGGCCAGCTTGTGAACTAGGTGGGCTTAGCTGTATTGTGTATTGGTAGGATTGTAAGTTGTTATGAGGGGCTTTGTAGTTTCTGATGTAATGATATCATTTGATTTTTTTTTTGTGTATGTGGTGGCCTGGAAGCAGAGACTCTGAGAGGAGCCGAGTTGGGTCGCTTTCTGCATGGGAATAGAAATTGCGGAGATTGTGTCGCTTTGAAGAGAAAAAGGTAGAGATGTAAAGCTTTAGACTGAGTACCTAACAGGAGTGAGACATGTGGAAAATGTTACTAGGTAGAGAGTTTGAGGCACTAAGTAGTTGCAATGTTAAGGTAGTGGTGAGTCTTTAGAGGTCAAATATGCTTAAAACCCAATGAGTACAAAGTGAGTAAAGGTAATTGTAGCAAGCATGTGGTCAGCTGGAGAGTAAGTCATATTTGTAGTGTAAGAACACTGTAGGGCTGAAATGTAAAAAATGAGAATAGACAGCTTGCTTGGAGTGCGCAATGGACCAATGTAAATGTAAGGTAGGTTAAAAAAAAAAAATAGCCATAAGGTATCTGTGTCAGAATTGTGATAACAGGAAGTGAAAGCGCAAAGATAAGCAGGTGTTTTGGCACCTAGATGTACAGGTAGGTCTTCAGAGGGGGGAAAAAAAGATACTGTTACCAGCATTGAAGGCTGTCACCTGGGGACTATTGCTGCAATACAGTTTATAAATGATAATTTACAGGAGAAGTAGGTGTCAGAGGGAGAGTTGTCGATACCCATAGAGAAATGTAGCCATTGCAAGGTTAAAAGAAAGGATATGCATTTCCCGCTCCCAGGCACATCTCAAGTATGCGTAGTTGTGTGAAGGTTTCATTTGTTTTCTATGACTTCCTGTAGTTTTGAAGAGCAGTAGAATACTACTTGGGCATAATCGGTGTGCTGTCATTATCGTAGCGTGTGGAGAGAATAGCAGGTATGAATTGTGTCTGAGTGGTACTGTAAGAAAAATATCAAATGAGACAGTAAAGATGGCATGTGTTTCATTATAGTAATGTATTGTGAGCTAATTATGGTTCTTAAACGTCTCTGTATGATGCTTTTAAGGTATAAGGAAACAAACGAATAAGAGTTTCCATAAAGTTTTGTTTGTTCTGTTTTGTCTCCTGTGGTTTTTTGAATGTGTTTTGGTGGTTTTGTCTGTCTTGTCCGTGTGGATGTCTGTGTCTTTGGATTGTGTGTGTGTCTGTCCTGGGTCTGAATCATTTTGTGTGTGTGAATTTTTTTTGGGGGTGTGAGAGTACGTGTGTGTGCTTGTGTCTTTTGAGCATGTGTCTGCCTGTGTTTGTCTTGTCTTGGAGAGTGTGTGTATGTATGTCTGATGTTTCCTAAGAGCGTATGCGTGTCTCTTTCTTGCGAGAGTGAGGGAGAGTGTGTCTTTGTCTTGGAGCGAGGGAGAGTGTGCCTGTGCCTTGGAGTGAGTGCGTGTGTGCGTCTGTCTTTCGTATTGGCGTGAGCATGTGTCTGTGTGTCTGTCTTTTGGTCTTGCAGTGAGTGTCAGTCTGTGGTGGAGTGAGGGTGTGTCTTTGGTCTCGGAGCAAGGCTGAGGGTCTTGGAGTGGGCATGTGTCTGTGTGTCTGTCTTGGAGTGACAGTGTTTGTGGTGGTAGTGGAGTGACAGTGTCTATGTGTCTGTCTTCATCTTGGATGAAGGGTGAGTGCATGTGTCTGGCTTGGACTGAGGGTGTGAGTGTGTCTGTGTGTGTCTGGGAGTGAGTGTGTGCCTTTGTCATTGCGGTTTTATTTCTCTATGTATTCACATAGAAAACTAAAAATAAAATTCCTTTGTTTTAAAGGAAAAAAAAAAAATAGCTGCAGGAGAAAATCACATACTCCCTGGGAGTAAAGAAAAAAAAAAACAAAAACCAAAAAGTAAGCCAAAATTTACTCCCAGGGAGCCTGGCATTTTCTACTGCTGCACCAGATTTATTATTTTTAATTTTTTTATTACACTATCCTACATCCACTAT
This sequence comes from Pelecanus crispus, assembly GCF_030463565.1. Classification (NCBI taxonomy): domain Eukaryota; kingdom Metazoa; phylum Chordata; class Aves; order Pelecaniformes; family Pelecanidae; genus Pelecanus; species Pelecanus crispus. The sequence goes on from NC_134648.1 coordinate 75,526,288, forward strand.
TATTACCACCCCACCTGCCACCAACCCTGCACCATGGACCCACTCCTGCCATACACACACCTCACCACCATAGCTCCACATTTACACCATATACACCCCATTTACACCTCATACACCCACTTCATAACCACAACTACAGCTCCAGAAGTGCACCTTGATGATCCGGAACCATAGACACCACCTTCCGGACAATAGAGCAGCTTCAGAAGCACGACTGTACACCCT